>NC_090842.1:12870000-15370000 GCF_028021215.1 Eschrichtius robustus
GATTTCCATTTGCATGGAATATCTTTTTCCATCCTGTCCCTTTCAGTCTGTATGTGTCCCTAGGTCTGAAGTGGGTCTCTTGTAGACAGCATATATATGGGTCTTGTTTTTGTATCCATTCAGCGAGCCTGTGTCTTTAGTTTGGAGCATTTAATCCATTCACGTTTAAGGTAATTATCGATATGTATGTTCCTATGACCATTTTCTTAATTGTTGTGGGTTTGTTTTTTTAGGTCCTTTTCTTCTCTTGTGTTTCCCACTTAGAGAAGTTCCTTTAGCATTTGTTGTAGAGCTGGTTTGGTGGTGGTGAATTCTCTTGCTTTTGCTTGTCTGGTAAAGCTTTTGATTTCTCCATCGAATCTGAATGAGATCCTTGCTGGGTAGAGTAATCTTGGTTGTAGGTTCTTCCCTTTTATCACTTTAAGTATATCATGCCACTCCCTTCTGGCTTGTAGAGTTTCTGCTGAGAAATCATCTGTTAACCTTATGGGAGTTCCCTTGTATGTTATTTGTCGTTTTTTCCCTTGCTGCTTTCAGTAATTTTTTTTTGTCTTTAATTTTTGCCAGTTTGATTACTATGTGTCTCAGTGTGTTTTTCCTTGGGTTTATCCTGTATGGGCCTCTCTGTGCTTCCTGGACTTGGGTGGCTATTTCCTTTCCCATGTTAGGGAAGTTTTCGACTATAATCTCTTCAGATATTTTCTCTGGTCCTTTCTCTCTCTCTTCTCCTTCTGGGACCCCTATAATGCGAATGTTGTTGCGTTTAATGTTGTCCCAGAGGTCTCTTAGGCTGTCTTCATTTCTTTTCATTCTTTTTTCTTTAGTCTGTTCCGCAGCAGTGAATTCCACCATTCTGTCTTCCAGGTCACTTATCCGTTCTTCTGCCTCAGTTATTCTGCTATTGATTCTTTCTAGTGTAGTTTTCATTTCAGTTATTGTATTGTTCATCTCTGTTTGTTTGTTCTTTAATTCTTCTAGGTCTTTGTTAAACATTTCTTGCATCTTCTTGATCTTTGCCTCCATGCTTTTTCCGAGGTCCTGGATCATCTTCACTATCATTATTCTGAATTCTTTTCCTGGAAGGTTGCCTATCTCCACTTCATTTAGTTGTTTTTCTGGGATTTTATCTTGTTCCTTCATCTGGTACATAGCCCTCTGCCTTTTCATCTTGTCTGTCTTTCTGTGAATGTGGTTTTTGTTCCACAGGCTGCAGGATTGTAGTTCTTCTTCTGTTGTCTGCCCTCTGGTGGATGAGGCTATCTAAGAGGCTTGTGCAAGTTCCCTGATGGGAGGGACTGGTGGTGGGTAGAGTTGGCTGTTCCTCTGGTGGGCAGAGCTCAGTAAAAGTTTATCCACTTGCCTGCTGATGGGTGGGGCTGGGTTCCCTCCCTGTTGGTTGTTTGGCCTGAGGCAACAACAGCACTGGACCCTATGCGGCTCTTTGGTGGGGCCAATGGTGGACTCTGGGAGGGCTCACGCCAAGGAGTACTTCCCAGAACTTCTGCTGCCAGTGTCCTTGTCCCCACGGTGAGCTACAGCCACCCCCCATCTCTGCAGGAGACCCTCCAACACTAGCAGGTAGGTCTGGTTCAGTCTCCTGTGGGGTCACTGCTCCTTTCCCTGGGTCCCGATATGCATGCTACTTTGTATGTGCCCTCCAAGAGTGGAGTCTGTTTCCCCTAGTCCTGTCGAAGTCCTGCAATCAAATCCCACTAGCCTTCTAAGTCTGATTCTCTAGGAATTCCTCCTCCTATTGCCTGACCCCCAGGTTGGGAAGCCTGACGTGGGGCTCAGAACCTTCACTCCAGTGGGTGGACTTCTGTGGTAAAAGTGTTCTCCAGTTTGTGAGTCACCCACCCAGTGGTCATGGGATTTGATTTTATTGTGATTGCGCTCCCCCCCCACCCCCACCGTCTCATTGCAGCTTCTCCTTTGTCTTTGGATGTGGGGCATCTTTTTTGGTGAGTTCCAGTGTCTTCCTGTCGATGATTGTTCAGCAGTTAGTTGTGATTCTGGTGCTCTTGCAAGAGGGCGTGAGCGCACCTCCTTCTACTCCACCATCTTGAACCAGTCAGTGTCAATATTCCCTTTCCTTCCTTCCTTCCTTCCTTCCTTCCATCCATCCATCCTTCCTGCCTCCCTCCTTCTCTCCCTTTCTTTCTTTCTCTTTCTCTTTCTTTCTCTCTCTCTCTCTTTCCCTTTTAACTGCCTGGCAGTGAAGAATATTTTTGGCAAAGTGTTATGCTAGGGATACAGAGAAGGAAGAAAAGGGTATCTGCCCTCAAAAGACTGAAATCCTAGTGGGGAAAGAGAAGTACCCCTACAACTAACTCTGTAACAAGTTATTCTTAGTTGTTAATCTGGAGCAGTCATCTCTAGCCCAGTTAAAGAGTGATTTGGCTTGTGTACACCCCTATCTGCTCTTTCGTCACAGGTCACCACAGTTCATAGCAGAGCTTCGTCATATTACTCCTCCATAGGACTGCCTCTTAAAGGCAATAGTTTACTATTTCTTTGTGGGCCAGTATGCCTTTCTCCAGCTCTAGTAGACATTCTGCCACCCCTCAGGTAGTGGAAGCAGTAACGGCTTTATATCCTGTATTCCTTCAGCAAGCCTCAGGAGAGGGTGGTAATGATAGTTATCATTTGGTGAACCCCCACCATGGCTGCTTCATGTATATCGTCTCTAATCCTAGGGAATTGTTTTATTTTACAGATAAAGAAACAGGTTTAGATAGGTTTGTTCATTTGCCCAAAGTAATAAGAGGCAGAAACCAGATTCCCACCCAGGTTTGTCTGAGTCCAAGGTCTGAGCTCCTTCCACTCTATCATGATGCTTTTCCAAGGAGATGGAAGCGAAGAAGGAAAAGGTAAACAAGGGTGGCAAATAGGTTTCCTGACACCTAATAATACTAATCTGGTTATCATATTGCCATGAAGCTCTGTGGAGATTCAGAAGGAAAGAAGGAAAGAAGTGATTGATTACTGATGTCTGCTGTGGTTGCGGGAGGAGGGACCATGGACATGTTGTGAGGTGCCTGCTGTTCCCACTATAGGCAGTAATTTTCCCTTTGTATATTTGCTCTGGCAGTTTTCTAAATGAAGGTTTTCGTTCTGTCTGGACTTTAAATATTCTTTGAGAAACAGGAATTACATGAAGGCTGAGATCCACATTTAACTCTTCTTATACAGTTGGCTCTCAGTATCCACAGGTTTGAAAATATGCAGAAAAAAAGATTCCAGAACGTTCCAATAAACAAAACTTGAATTTGCTTAGGGCCAGCAACTATTTACATAGCATTTACATTGTATTAGGTATTAAGTAATCTAGAGATGACTTAAAGTATTCAGCAGGATGTGTATAGGTTGTATACATATACTCTGCCATTTTATATAAGGGACTTGATCATCCACGGATTTTGGTATCCAAAGAAGGTCCTGGAACCATTCCCCCTTATACTGAAGGACAACTGTATATTTAAATAGTTAACCTTTTATATTACTTAGAGTAAAAAAAAAAATTTTTTTTTATAATATTGGTATAAGGTAAATACCTGTTTCATTGGAGACATGATTGGTATAATTAAGATTCTTTAGAGTGGGTTTTTATGGTAGTTTCTGTGGAAATTCTTCTTTTAGATGTAAAAATTAGTTATGGTAGAGGGTATAAGCATTCTACTTCAATTACAAATAGTCTCTTCTGTTCCCAGAAAGAGGCATAGGACAGAGATCCAGTAAAATGATAAAAATCTTTAAAACTGAAAAAAGAAAGAAAGAAAGGTTTAAGAACTTTGTTGGTAAGGAAGTTTTAAATTATTATCTCTCTAATAGCATGGTCCATTTTTTTTCTTTTTTTAGCCCAGCTTCAATAATTAACCATTAGTACCCAGTCTTACTTCGTCTGTACCCCTGTCTAGGCTCATCATATTATTTTGAAGCATATCTCAGATATATGAGTTTACTCATAAATATTATTATATATATCTCTAAAAGAAAAATAAAAATATTTACCAATAAGTATTTCAATATGTTTCTCTTCTTTTTAAACAGAATCATAATACCATGTCACACCTGAAAAAAGTAAGTGTTTTCATAATATTACCAAATATTCAATCATTGTTTAAATATCCAATTTGTCTCATATGTTTTAGTTTGTTTGAATCAGGATTCAGTAAGTTTCAGGCATGATAATTGGCTGATATATCTCTTAGTCCCTTTTATTTTATTTTATTTTTTTAATAAATTTATTTGTTTTTAATTTGTGGCTGCGTTGGGTCTTCGTTGCTGTGTGCAGGCTTTCTCTAGTTGCGGCAGGCGGGGGCTGCTTTTTGTTACGGTGCACGGGCTTCTCTTTGCGGTGGCTTCTCTTGTTGCGGAGCACAGGCTCTAGGCGTGCGGGCTTCAGTAGTTGTGGCACATGGGCTCAGTAGTTGCGGCATGTGGGCTGTAGAGCACAGACTCAGTAGTTGTGGCGCACAGGCTTAGTGGCTCCGTGGCATGTGGGATCTTCCCGGACCAGGGCTCAAACCCATGTCCCCTGCATTGGCAGGCGGATTCTTAACCACTGCGCTTCTTAGTCCCTTTTAATCTTTAGGTCTCCATTCCATCTATTTTTCTTATGTTTTTGTTGAAGAAACTAGTTTGTCCTGTAGAGTTTCCCACATCCTGTTTTATATTCAAGACTGTATCAGAGTGATGTTGTATTAGGAGACACATAATGTCTGGTTTTCTCTTTTTATGGTGTTATGATCCTAGATCCTAGATCCATTCACGATTGCAAACTGGAAACTGTTTTAGTCCATTCAGGCTGCTGTGACAGATTACTATACACTGGGTGGCTTATAAACATTTCTGGAGGCTGGGAATCCTAAGACGAAGACTCGGGCAGGTTCAGTATCTGGTGAGAACCCGCTTCCTGGCTCATGGACAGATGTCTTCTCACTGTCCTCTCACGGTGGAAGAGGTAAGGGAGTTCCCTAGGGCCTCTTTTTTTAAGTATACTAATAATCCCACTCGTGAGGGCTTCACCCTCATGACCTAGTCATCTCCCAAAAGCCCCACCTCCAAATACCAACACACTGGGATTGTTTCAGTGTGCACTGGAGAGAGCAGGGAGACAAAGTCAGCCTATAGCAGTGACAGTGTCATTCTCTCTTCATTTATTAGCTGTAATACTCATATACATATCAACTCTTCCTCATCTGTTTGGTCCCAATTCGTATAGGAAAGACAGGATAAATGCTTGTTTCTTTTTTATGTACCCATTTTCAGTATGAGTTGATTCACTGACATCCTCCAGTTAAATACAAATTAGTATTTTTTATTATGAACTCATGAATTTAAACATTTGATATTATTTCAAATCAATCAAGGGTATTGCAGTCATTACCCTTATTGATTCCCAAATTGTTTCATCTGGTCAGTGAGTACTTCTTCAAGTAAGGTCACAAGTCCTTTTGACAGTAACCCTAATACTCTTTGATAGCTTCCGGGTTATCTGGTATGACAAAATATCCCAGGCTCATTTTGTACATTTGCCCCAGACCTGGTGTAAGTTATCTAACTTAGGACCCCTGTTGCCTTTTAGTGGGAAGCATTATTTCAAGACACTAGGGATAAGGAATGTTAGCTGCTAGTGTTACAAAACAAAACCCAACAGAATAAATCTGAAGATCTTAATGACTTTATTAAGCAATTCATGAATCGAGCAGCATCCCATCTACCAAATATTGATAGAAAGGTGCTCCTTACAAAATGGAAAGTTTTTATAGGCAGAAAGAGGGTGGAACAAGGAAATTTAAAAAGTGGATTATTTCAGGTAAGGTACCCTCCTTTAGGGGAAGGCAGGGCATTTTAGGTAGATTACCTCTCTAGTGCTGACTAAGAAATTTCAGACTGGTTGGTTTATAATTCCACTCCTGGGAGAGGTGAAACTGCAGTTAGGTTAGTAGTATTAAGTTTTTGTGGGGCTTAGCATAAGTGACTCCATTTTGGGCCTGTTGTTTCTTTTTAGCACAACTGAGTTGGTTGTTGTCCCAAGGACTTTTCAGTACACAAAGAGTTTTGTTTTGTTTTATTTTTGTTTCCTTTCTCTAAAAGCAGTACCGCTCCTTCTGAAACAAATTTAGGACTCTCGGGTTATCTTAAATCTGAAACTTTTATCGTCCTAAACTGAGAACAAACAGCAGGATTGATAGAATATCACACAAATACCCATTTGCTTTATTTCACAATATACACATAATAGTCTCAGTACCACCACCAAGTAGGATCAGTACAAATAGTTTAAGTTACGTTTTTTGTTTTGTTTTTGCAGTTTTTTTTGTCCTTAGGGTATATTTCACTAGAAATGTATAGCTGAATTACTGTGATCTAAAGTCACCTGGAATAGTATTTCTTTTTGTGATGCTACCAGCTAGATACATATTAAGTTCATTTGTTTTATTTCATTTTTAATTTTTAGAGATTGCTTTTGTTTCTACTTAAATTTTATTTTGTACTTAATGCAAAATCTATAAAAGCAAATTTTCAAATAAGTTCAATTTCTGTCTCTATTCCCTCTACCTATTCTCTCTTTATACTATAAGTAATCTTTTTTTAATGATTTATCCTTCCATTGACAAAAAAAGATACATTTATTTCTTTTTACTTAGATTAACAGTAGTATCCTATATACAGTTTTCTCTGCCTTGCGTTTTTACTTAATACATTCTGGAGGTCACTTGATAGTAGTACTTAGAGAGTTTCCTCTTTCATATTTTTCAGATGCAAGGTATTTCATTGTATGAATGTACCAGAGTTTATTCAGTTAATTTTGTTCATTAAACATTTGGGTTGTTTCTAGTCTTCTGGGTTTTTTGCTTGTTTGTTTTAATCTTTTTATTTGGCTTCATTGGGTCTCAGTTGGGACGCATGGGCTTCTCTGTAGTTGTGACGAGAAGGTTCTAGAACGTGCAGGCTTAGTTGCCCCATGGCATGTGGGATCCTAGTTCCCCGACCAGGAATTGAACACACGTCCCCTGCACTGGAAGGCGGACTCTTAACCACTGGACCACCAGGGAAGTCCCTCTAGTCTTCTGTTATTATAAAAGAGTCCCACAAGGAATAGTTTTATGCATATGTGTTTTCGTGGTTTCTGGCAAGGATTTCTACATGATTTAAGGCTATCCTTGCTTAAGTTGCGTCCAATTAAATGTCTGCAATAATTTTAAAATAACATTTAATTAAAAACTTGCAGTGCATAATTATTCATTGGGGACATGGAAATCAAACCACAGTGAAGGGGCTTCCCTGGTGGCACAGTGGTTAAGAATCTGCCTGCCACTGCAGGGGACACGGGTTCGAGCCCTGGTCTGGGAAGATCCCACATGCCATGGAGCAACTAGGCCCGTGAGCCACAATTACTGAGCCTGCCCGTCTGGAGCATGTGCTCCGCAACAAGAGAGGCCGCGACAGTGAGAGGCCCGCGCACCGCGATGAAGAGTGGCCCCCGCTTGCCACAACTAGAGAAAGCCCTCGCACAGAAACGAAGACCCAACACAGCCAAAAATAAATAAATAAATTTATTTTTTAAAAAAGAAGATTAAAATAATAAATTATAAATCAGGGGTTACACGACCCCCTCCTAAAGTTCAGTAATTGGCTAGGATGGCTCACAGAACACAGGAAAGCATTTTACTTATGTTGACCAGTTTATTATAAAGAGTACAACTCAGAAACAGCCAAATGGAAGAGATGCGTAGGGTAAGGTATTGGGAGCACTTGCCCAACACCTCAGTGTGTTTACTAACCCAGAAGCTCATCACATTTTGCTCTTTAGAGGTTTTTATAGAGCTTAATCTCTGTCCCTCCTCCCCTTCCCAGAGGTCGATGGCCTGTAACCATTTGGTCTTTCTTGTGACCAGCTCTGTCCTGAAGCTATCTATGGGCACTATCCTAAGTCACCTCATTTAGCATAAACTCCAGTGTGATCATAAGGAGCTCTTGCTATGAATACAAAAGATGCTGTTAGCTAGCACTCAGGAAATTCCAAGGGTTTTGGGAGCTGTGTTCCAGGAAACTGGGGCCAAATACATTTCTTATTATATTGTATCTATACAGTGGAATATTAATCACTTGTGAAAAACATTAAAGGAGTGAAGTACACTCAACAAACTAAGAATAGAAGGGAACTTCCTCAACCCAATAAAAGGGCATCTATGAAAAACCAAACCACAGCTAACATCATACTTAATCATGAAAGACTGGCTGTTTTCCCCCTAAGATAGGAAGAAGTCAAGGATGTCTCCTCATGCTATTTCTATTTGGCATTGTGCTGGAGGTTCTAGCCAGGGCACTTCAATAAGAAAATGAAGTAAGAGGCATCCAGATTGGAAAGAAGTTAAATCTCTATTCACAAATGACATGATTTTTATATAGAAAATCCTCATTAATCATCTAAAAACTATGAGAAGTAGTAGACAGATTCATCAAGGTTGCAGGATACAAATCAGTATACTACAAAAATCAATTGTATTTCAATAAATTAGCAATGGACAATCCAGAAACAAAATGAAGAAGACAATTCTACTTACAAAAGCATCTAAAAGAGTAAAATACTTAGGAATAAATTTAACAAAAGATGTTTAAGACTTGTACACTGAAATCTATAAAATATTATTGAAAGAAATTAAAGATCTAAATAAATGGAAAGACATCCATTTTCATTGATTGGGAGACTTCATATTGTTAAGGTGGCTGTACTCCCAAAATTGATCTACAGATTCAGTGCAACTCCTATCAGAATCCCAGCTGGCTTCTTTATAGAAATTGATAAGCTGGTTCTAAAAACCATATGGAAACTTAAGGGACCCACAATAGCCAAAACAGTTTTGAAAAAGAACAACAAAGTTTAAGGACTCACATTTCCCAACTTCAAAACTTAGTACAGGGACTTCCCTGGTGGTCCAGTGGCTAAGAATCCTCCTTCCAATGCAGGGTACATGGGTTTGATCCCTGGTCAGGGAACTAGGATCCCGCATGCCACGGAACAACTAAGCCTGCATGCCGCAGCTACTGAGCCCGCGTGCTCTGGGGCCTGTGCGCCGCAGCTACTGAGCCTGTGTGCACTGGAGCTCGTGTACCGCAACTATTGAGCCCGCGCGCTCTAGAGCCCAAGTGCCACAACTAGAGAGAAGCCCACATGCTGCAACAAAAGATTCCGCATGCTGCAGTGAAGATCCTGTGTGCTGCAACTAAGACCCAACACAGCCAAATAAATAAATACATAAATAAATTTTTTTAAAAACTTACTACAAAGCTACAATAGTCAAGACAGTGTGGTACTGGCATAAGGACAGATGTATAGATCAGTGGAATTGAATTGAGAGTTCAGAAATACACCCTCACATTTATAGTCAGTTGATTTTTAGCCAGAATGCCAAGACAGCTACATGGGGAAGGTGTAATCACTTCGACAGATGGTACTGGGACAACTGGATATCTCTTGTCCACACAAGTACGTATTCATAGCAGCCAAAGGGTGGAAACAACCCAAATGTCTATCAACTGATGAATGGATAAATAAAGTGTGTAAAACCCATACAATGGAATATTATTTGGCCTTGAAAATGAGTACAGTACTGATTTGGGCTACAACGTAGATGAACCTTGAAAACTTTGTGCTAAATGAAAGAAGCCAAACACAAAAGGCCACATATTGTATGGTTCTACTTATATGAAATGTCCAGAATAAGCAGTTATAGAAACAGAAAGTAGGTTAAAGGTTGTCAGCGGCTGGACAGGAAAGGAAGGGCGGGTGACTGCTAATGGGTACAGGGTTTTGTTTGGGTTTCTTTTTTGGCAGGGTGAGGGTCAATGGAAATGTTCTAGAATTAGATAGTGATGGTTATACAGCTTTGTGTCTTTACTAATAACCACAGAAAGGTACACTTTAAAAGAGTACATCTTTTGACATACACATTATATCTCAATACCAAAAAAAGAGCTTGCAGTAAATTATTACCTCGGTAAAGGTTTTTTGTTTTTTTTTGTTTGTTTGTTTGTTTTTGGCTGTGTTGGATCTTCGTTGCTGCACACAGGCTTTTTCTCTAGTTGCGGTGAGCGGGGGCTACTCTTTGTTGCGGTCTGCGGGCTTCTCACTGCAGTGGCTTCTCTTGTTGCGGAGCACGAGCTCTAGGCACACAGGCTTCAGTAGTTGCAGCACGTGGGCTCAGCAGTTGTGGCTCGCAGGCGCTAGAATGCAGGTTCAGTAGTTGTGGCTCACGAGCTTGGTTGCTCTACGGCATGTGGGATCTTCCCGGACCAGGGCTCGAACCCGTGTCCCCTGCAGTGGCAGGCAGATTCTTAACCACTGTGCCACCAGGGAAGTCCCCTCAGTAAAGCTTTTTTTTATATGTAAATTTATTTATTTTATTTATGGCTGCATTGGGTCTTCGTTGCTGCGTGCGGGGTCTCTCTAGTTGCAGCAAGCGGGGGTTACTCTTCGTTGTGGTGTGCGGGCTTCTCATTGTGGTGGCTTCTCTTGCTGCAGAGCATGGGCTCTAGGCACGTGGGCTTCAGTAGTTGTGGCATGTGGGCTCAGTAGCTGTGGCTCGTGGGCTCTAGAGAGCACAGGCTCAGTTGTTGTGCCGCACGGGCTTAGTTGCTCCGCGGCATGTGGGATCTTCCCGGACCAGGGCTCAAACTCGTGTCCTCTGCATTGGCAGGTGGATTCTTAACTGCTGTGCCACCAGGCAAGTCCCACGCTCAGTAAAGTTTTAATGAAGGTAAGCCAAAATGGAAAAAACAACGTGCAGTTTACTCCAGTCTTCGACTTGTTCATGTTAGATGAACATTTCTTTCCCATTTAAGACAAGACAGTGACCACCAAAGCAGAGTTCAAGAAATTTTAGGCTTTGGGCTTAAATTGTTGTTGTTATTTAATTTTTATTTTGAAATAATTTTAGATTTACAGAAGAGTTGTAAAGACAGTACAGAGTTTCCCTGAACCCTTCATCCAGCTTCCTCTAATATTAAAACATCTTACATAATGCTGATTCATTTATCAAAATTAAGAAATTAACCAAAAGTGAATGCTAATGAGTCAAAACATTTCTGGAAAGATAAACAATAACAGATCATAAACTCAGTGTCATGTGAGTTTAGGGAAGTGGGAGAGTGAAGGAGAAAAGAATCATTTATGTATATCCATATGTATCTGTTCAAATATTTCTTAGGAAAAAAATAGAAGGGTTTATAATACCAATTGAAAAATTTAGGAAATCACTGGTAAAATTTAAAACATAGAGACTTCCCTGGTGGTGCAGTGTTTAAGACTCCGCACTCCCAATGCAGGGGGCCTGGGTTCAGTCCCTGGTTGGGGAGCCAAATATCACATGCGTGCTGCAACTAAAAGTTCGCATGCCACAACTAAGGAGCCCATGTGCCACAACTAAGGAGCCCACATGCCACAACTAAGGAGCCCTCGGGCCACAACTGAGGAGCCAGTGAGCCGCAACTAAGACCCGGCATAACCAAATAAATAAATAAATAAATTTAACACACACAGACACACACATTAGAAATTGATTAACAAATACAAATAAGAGAAAGAAATATGAGGATTGCCCATGAATTAAAAAAAAAAAAAGAAAGAAAGAAAAAAAAAACCTTAAGAAATTAACATTGGGGGCTTCCCTGGTGGCGCAGTGGTTGAGAATCCACCTGCTAATGCAGGGGACACGGGTTGGAGCCCTGGTCCGGGAAGATCCCACATGCCGCCGAGCAACTAAGCCCGTGCGCCACAACTACTGAGCCTGCATGCTACAACTACTGAAGCCTGCGCTCCTAGAGTCCGTGCTCCACAACAAGAGAAGCCACCTAAATGAGAAGACCACACACCGCGACAAAGAGTAGCCCCCGCTCGCTGCAACTAGAGAAAGCCTGCACAGAGCAACAAAGACCCAATCAGCCAAAAAATAAAAAAATAAATTTATAGAGGAAAAAGGAAAGACGTTAACATTGGTATACGATTAACTAAGAAACAGACATTATTTGGATTTCACCAGTTTTCCCACCAATGTCCCTTCTTTGTTCCAGAATCCAAACCTTGATTCCACCTTGCAGTTAGTTGCCATCTCTACATAGTCTCCTCTAATCTGTGACAGCTTCTAAGTCTTTATTTTTCTTGACCTTGACACTTCTGAAGAGTACTGATCAGGTATTTTGTAGAGTGTCGCTCCATTTGAGTTCTCTTCATGATGAGACTGGGATTATGGGTGTTTGGAAAGACTGCCAGAGAGGTAATGTGCCCTTCCTATCACACATGATATCAACTTGTTGCTAGTCATGTTAACTTTGATCATTTGGTTAAAGGGGAGTCTGCCAGGTTTCTCTACTGTAAAGTTACTATTTTTTTCTCTTTATCTTTTTTTTATTGCTTTGTTCTTTTCAGTTTTTCCAAGTCACTTTGGATTTGTGTTCTATTGATTAACAAAGGAATACTGACACCTGTTACTGAACTTGAGCTCCCAAAATGCACTGTGGCACCAACTACTTGCTGTTACTCAGGAAGGGTAGATGAGACCATCCGCATTTTTTCAAGGAAAGCTCTTTCACTTTTCGGGGGTGGGGTGGGGAAGTCCTGATGACTGACTGGATTTTCAAGTCTTTATTAGGCAGCAAAATACTACCTCAGAAGAGAGGAATGGAACAGGGTTATTTCCAGAGTTTGGATGGCATACCAATCTCTTTCATAGGGAGTGTTGACTTTTTTTTTGAGTGGAAGCTTTTAGAGTTATCTTGGAAAATCAAAGTATGCACCGTGTAGAATATCTAGAAATCTTGTAGTTTATTCTTACTTCCTTCATCCTATCTGTACATCTGCTACTATGTGCAGTAGGGCATGTACTCCGAGAGAACTTTGGCAAATTAAAATTCCTGGTCCTTGGGCTACTTAAGTTACATTTCACCAGGAGCTTTCATGTCAGAATCCAGGGCATAATCTCACTACCGTTCTGTTCTTAACACTAGACGGGTACTAGTAAGCACTGTGTACAGCGGAATTTAAGCAAGGCGAGTCCTCATGGGAGATGCATTGTGAACACTGAACCTTTACATTGGAGCTGTCATTCAGTGTTGCTCACACTATCATCCATTTCTGTTATTTTTCTCTTAATGGACATTTCCGCTTTCTTCTTGGATGAGGACCCAGAAGCCTCCAGACCTCATCACACGAAGGCCTTGATTATTCCCTGGTGCAGCTTCAGTGCAGTCACTGATTACTTGACCAGGTCTTGTGGCAGCTGGACACCAGCTTAGAACCAAATAACCTGTGTCTTAAAGAGATCTAACAGTTCCCAAGATTTTAAAGTTCACTCTGTCACATTCCTTATATTCCTACTTCCACATTAGTCTACCTCAAACCAGTCACAAGAGGGACAAATGATTTTAATCTCCTATTACCAAACTCTCTCACAGCTTTTAGGGACATTCTTTGTAAATTATATTGCTCCTGGGCTCTTCTTAAAGATCATTATTTTCATTCAGAGATGTATTTTGAGTAGTCTTTCATTCAGCTTTCCTTCTTTTTTTGCTATTCTTCTCATGTGAATATATGTCTACTATAAAACGTCATCTGTACATGAGCTATAATATGATTGTTTGGTTCTGAATTGTATCATTAATGTTACAGGTATTTTTCTAATAGGCATTCTCTCCATGATTTTGTTTTCTAAAGTAATTAAAGTGGTTTAAGTCCTGATTCCTCTGTTTTCTTATTGAGGTGAAATTCATGTAACATAAAATGAGACATCTTAGAGCATACAATTCAGTGGTATTTAGTACATTCTCATTTTTGTGCAGTCATCACCCTGATTCCTTTTTATGTTTGTGTATAACAATGAAAAACCTTATATAGGCCCCAAAAGCCTTGTATATGCTGACAGGGCAAGCTTTTCATTGGCTTCAGAATTTGTGCGCCACTGCTGGAGGTTAGTTAGTTTCCTCCAACAGCGAAGCAATGGTCCATTGGGTTTTAAGTAACTATGGCTTATTACGGCACATTGTCCTACCATAATTACACTAAATAAGAGCGCTAAAATTATTCATGCTGCTTTAATTTGGGGATAAGGGGGAAATTGTTTGTTACTCAGATTCTTTTTCTTTTTTAATAAATTTATTTTATTTATTTTTGGCTGCACTGGGTCTTCATTGCTGTGCACGGGCTTTCTCTAGTTGCGATGAGAGGGGGCTACTCTTCGTTGCGGTGCGCGGGCTTCTCATTGCGGTGGCCTCTCGTTGTGGAGCACAGGCTCTAGGCGTGCAGGCTTCAGTAGTTGTGGCACGTGGGCTCAATAGTTGTGGCTCACAGGCTCTAGAGCGCAGCCTCAGTAGTTGTGGCGCACGGGCTTAGTTGCCCTGTGGCATGTGGGATCTTCCCAGACCAGGGCTCGAACCTGTGTCCCCTGCATTGGCAGGCGGATTCTTAACCACTGCGCCACCAGGGAAGCCCCCTTACTGAGATTCTTGAAATGTCCTTATAATTAAACAAATGCTTTTTTAAAATTCTGCAGAAAATGTCGCACACTCATCTGTTGCCCAGTCTATACAAATATCAAATCATCCACCGAATTACTCCCTTTTCTTTGCCTCCTTAGGAAATTAACCTTGCACGAGCTGATCTTTCATTGATTAACTGATTTAAAGTGATATAGCAGGAAATAGTAGGGTTAGTCAATATTAGGATATTGATGATTTTTAGCTCATCAGGCCACCTTTGAGAATTCTACTTAGTGTATGTACTAGCTAAGGCAGTTCCAAAGCTTATTGCTTAGTGTCTATTTGGAAACTTTTAAAATAATTGAACTAGTGATGAAGTCATGAACTCCCTCCCAGGCTTTCCTCGTGTGCTCTGGGGCCTCATGCTTCCCTATAGACTGTGGGAATTGCCCCAGCTGTTTTGTCATATACATATATTTTCTCTAAAATTCCTTTCCTTCTTGGAACAGTTCCATTAGCATTTGCTTCCCATCTACATGATGCGGATCAGCGCCTTTTTTGCTGGAGAAGAATGGAGTCAACACATTAGTGTGAAGGAATTGTAGCCAGGCTGTACCCAGGCCACTTGAGGACTGCTCAAAGGTAGAATCCTCAACAAAGGAACTGCCATGAAACAAGAGAAAACATGTGCACACAGAGAAAACTGGCTATCTAGTGCCACCCTCGTTTTGTTCTCTAGCCAGCTAAAATGTGAAAGGGTTTTGCTGAATGTTATTTAGAAATGTTTAGTATCATGCAGTAGAGTCTAAATTCAGTCTAGAGACTTTTTTGTTCTCCCAAGCCAGTCTCCATCTTCCCAAGAACAGCCAGAAGTTGGAGCTCATAGGGATTGTTCACTGATGGACCAGATGTTAAATCTTGTATGTTTCCAAGGAGCTCAGTGCGCGTGTCAGGGAGACTGCTGTCGTCATTGCAGCAGAGCTGCTTCCTGGGATGGAAGGAGTGCTGTTTCGCCTCTGGCAGGGCTTCTCAGCCCCTGTCCCCCTCACATTTGGGCTGGATATTCCTTTGTTGTGGAGAACTGTCCTGTACATGGCAGGCTGTTCAGCAGCACCCCCAGCCTCTGCCCCCTAGGTGCCAGTCATGCCTCTTCCCCTCTCCCCAGGTCTGCACATTGCTAAATGTTCCCTGGGGGCAAAATTGCCCATGATTGAGACTCACTGATCTTAGGTTTCTTCCAAAGGCAAGATGAGGTTCCTGACTCTTAACCGGACCACCTAACCTCAAAGTATTTTTTCTTCTCCCAAGTAAGAGCCAAGAGAAAGAATTCTTCTGCTTTCATGTGCAGATAGAGAAACAGGTACTCTGATACATAGGAATCTGTCAGAACCTGAACTGCATTTGGCTTTGGCAACCACTGGGGATGGGAAGTGATGAGCCAGCAGTGACCTCCTTACTACCTGCCCCTCTTGTTCTAATTAAACAAACTTTTACCGTCTTTCTGTGAATGAGTCAGCTGGTAAAGAAAACACTCTTCTTTTGCCAAAGCTTTTAGGAAGCAGAGACATAGCAGAGTTTTGTACACATAAGTTCCTGTTGTACTGACTTTTTCCTCCTGGGGAGTGGGGAAGGATAGCAGTGAAAATAGAAGTGCCAACATGGATTTGTAGCTATAGTGAGTAATGGTTTTTCAAAAATCCAAGATTTTCTTCCCAAAAATAACAATTAGAAAGCACCACTATGCTCTACATTTTATAATAAAAAGTAAATTCTGATGTCAACAGAGGATTATAAAACCTCTAGTGCAGCAAACTCCACAAATTGGTCCTGGCAGTGGATTTTGTGGCAGCGTGCTAGCAACTGGGAACATCCTTGGCATGGCCTGTGATATGCAGGCACCTGAGGTGCGTATCTGAAGTGTTTAGCTTGGAATGTGCGTGCTGTACAAGTATTAGCAATTAAGAAAACGCCAGTAGAACTTTAGAAATGAAAAAGACCATGGGAAAGGGAGTTCAGAGAGGCTAAGAACCAGAGCAAAGTCCGAAGACCTAGAGCTTTTGATGCCTCCAGCCAGGTCTTTTCAGTTGTACCATACTGCCTCCCAGACTAGCTGCTGGAGAAGAGCAATAGAATGAACACAGACAGGGAGCCTTAGAAATGGTGGCAGATGCAAAACAATAGAGGTGGAGAGAAAGCACAACAGCTTTAACTCCTCCAGAAATGCTGTGGCTGCCTTTTCTTGGAGCTGTGGTAGGTATGTCAGCATTGCTGGTTCAGGGCTATGAGGGGAGGGTGAGAAATCGGGTCTTTTTTTTTTCCCCCTCTTCCCTGCTGCAACCTGCTGTTTGCAGCAAGCCTTCCCAAAGCTTAATTGCCAGAGCAATGCCAAGTGCACGGGAGCTCCACTTACAGTTCCCCCACTGAGGGATTTTACTTTGGAGTTTTGCTTTAAGCTCTCTGCTAATCCAACCAGTCACGTATTTTGGAGAGAAACTACCAGTCTTCTTTTGACAGCACAATGATTGCTCAGTTTTTCATGGTTTTCTTCCTCAAGGTAGATGCCAACCTCAACATTACAGAAGAAAGCCTTTCTGAACATTATAGCAAAGCTAGTTGGGTTTCCATAGGGTTATTAATAGCTTTGACTCCATTGTGGACTGTGAACAGTAGTTCGCAGTCAAGAACAGCAGCCGCCGGAGAGAACTGTAGCTGACGGTGTGTGGGCAGGTGGGTGGGCAGGCGGCTACTGCTAACACGTGCCTAATTTACAGATAGTAACATGTACATAAAAATTCATCTAAAAACAAGTGCCTCGGTGGTGAAACCCAGTGAGGTTATACATAGCATCATTGCAACATAATTAACTGGGAACAAAAAAGCATTAGAAAGTGCTCTGGGAGTAGAAGCCCCACGCTTGCCCGTTGTGCCTTTGAGCCAAATGTAACACCAGCCTGAGAAAAGAATCGTCATCATGAAAATATTTTCTTTCCTTCCAAGTCAGGAAACAGACTCACAATGGAGTCTACTTGTCCATTCTGAATTTTGAGATGTGCAGGAAACAACCAGCCATTACCAGCTGAGGTTTTCCTGCTGATAAATGAACCCTGAGGCCACAGTGACCTGTCTTGTTAATGAGTTAATGAAGAATCTGGTCCTTGCATTGACCCTCTCCTTAAAAGCTTTCTTTGGAGCTGAAACAACATTCCTCTAATTTATGAGTTAACTCTTTCTTACTTAGCAAATGTGAAACAGAAGGGGAGGAAAGAACCACGTGGCAGAGAAGTGGAGAATCCACCAGGGGGCTTTGATTTCTGAAATTTTTTAATTTGAACATTAACTTCACTTGCAGATAGAAATATCAGTCAAAGAAATATTTTCCTCTTATTGAAGAACCTTAATAAAAGTGGTCTTATATTTTTTATGTTGCATTTTACCCCAAGGCAATGACATTTTATTGAAGGAATTCCCCACCCATTACTCTGACAAGAAACTGCTTTGAATTGAGCAACGGAAGTATTTGATTTTTGTGTAAACATTTCAGTACAGGAAAAAGCAAAGGAATGTTTACTTCTGTAAGTAAATGTTACGAACCCAGCACTTATTAATGGAGGCAGATCCTCTCTTCAGCTTATTGGAGAAAGAATAGTCGCCTTTAAATTAGGTTATCTTTAAGAGCCAGACATTATTTCTTCCTCCAAATTATTTTTTCTTTTAGCGATTGATTGTGATGTTCTATGATTTGAAGGTTGTTGTAGATACCTCTGTTACAGGGTCATTTCTCAGCTTTGCAGTTCTAGAAATGTGATTTTACTAGTTGATTAGATTCTGATGAACTGATTCATGACTCATTAGGCTAGTGTTACATTTGCTTTAGAAAACCAAAGTGCTTGTTTATTAACTTACAGTTATTATTTCATTAACCAGAAGAGTTTATCCTATTGAGGCATCCCCAAACCAGTACCTGGAAAATCATAAAAAGTGATAGGAGATTTTGTAAGGAGGTAAGCAAAGAAAAGAAAATAGATCAACCATCTTCTCCATATGCCACTTGGAGACTTCTAAGGAATCTCTCTCCTACTGTAAGGCATTTATCTGTCAGGCACTTGGTATTGGTGGTTCGTATTTAAACACCCTCTACCTGGTCAGTGCTAAATGGCCACTGCTAAGACGGCTCAAGATGGTGAATTGAACACATGCCGCCCCACACTTGCCCCAAATTCCTAAATATATCAGAAAGATACTTGTTTTTAACAATGTTGGAAAAAAAGAATGTTCTGGATAATCTAGAAGTTTGAGGAATTCCTGAAGGACAGAAGGCAGATGGAATCATATTAAAGGTAGAAACCGGAATCCAAAAGCCCTGAATGTCCCACCCCTCCCATGTTAATTACTGGACACGGCTGTGGTGAATGGTTGCAGCATTTACACACTGGGGAGCTAGAACATCACTTGAACTAGCACAAATCAAACCACAAGAAAACCAGAGTCATGAGAGAAGCTCCAAACTCAAGAAATTGAAAAGCTAACATTGGAGGCTCCAAATACGGTAAATAGAACGTAAAGGAGACTTAAAGGGAAGTGTGTTTATACCCTGAAAGGAATAAAAAGAAAATATTTCATTCATGAAACGAGAACAGACTCTTATGGGAAAGAATGAATTTTATTTCCTAGATCTTGGAAATAAAACATGATTGTTTAGCTAGAACCTCATTAAAGAGACTCCACAGTCTAATAGATACAGCTAAAGGGAATTAGTAGTGAGCAGAGGAAAGAGCCAAAGAATTTTCCTAGGTTATAAAATAATAAAGAGATAGGCTGACAGAAAAGTAACTATAACAAAGGGAGTCATTTCAGAAGTTTTGGGGTTCATAGAATATGAGTTCTGGGGGGTAAGAGAGAAGAAATGGAGGGGGGAACAAATACCCAAAGAAACAACGGAAGAAAATTTCCCAAACAGAAGAAAATAAGACCCTTAGAATGAAAGGGCCCACTGTGAATATATCAAGTTAAGAGGGCTTACTTATATGTTTTACACATATAATGGAAGTCTCAGAAGACTAGGATAAGGAAAAATCCTAAAAGCTTCCAGATAGAGAAAACAGTCCAGCCTACAAAGAAGCAAGAATCATGTTGGTATCAGAGTCTTATTGGCAACTCTGGATGCAAGAGGATGATGGAACAACATATTCATAGTTCTGAGAGAAAATACTGTAGAACCTAAGAGTCCATACCCAGGGAAGCTATCCCTCAGGTATTAAGGGCCAGTGAAGGCATTTTTCACATGTGCAAGAACTCAGTTTCCCACTCATGATTCCTATTTTATAGAATTACCAGAGGGATGTTGTCCAGAAAAATTAAAGGGGGAAACAAAAGAAGCCTTGATAAAGGGGGAAAAAAACTCAGCAGAAAATGCCTTAGGTCAGTAATCTGGAACTTGAGCAGCTGTATGCTCCTGACAGCAATGACATCTGTAGACATTGGCAAAAGCAGCCGCCCAGAGGTCCTCAGTCACGGTCTACTCTGACATCCACTGTGGATGCCACCACAAGTCCAGGCCTCCAGATCGTGCTCATCTTTGAGATGCTTATCCCCACCATGTCCCTCCCTATCCTTTCATACCCGCATGTAGTTTGAGCTCAGTGACCTCCCTTCAGTTTTGTAGGAGTGGAAAAAAATCTCCCTTCTTCCCTCCTAGATCCTTTGGCTAGTCTAATAATTAAATTGACATAGGACTGATTAACAGGAGAAAAACAAATTTAATTTTGTATGTACCAGTGCCCCACAAAAATATGAGACTCAAAGAAGTGACCAAAACAGGAAGCTTTTATACCTTTTAGATAAAGAAACAATAAATTTGTGAAGAACTGACAAGACAAAGGAGTTTGGGCTTGGGGTAGTAAATTGGTGAAGAAGTAACAAGGTTTGTTTATTCAGCATTCTCGGCCCTAGATTCCCTATATCTGGTGATAAGGATGCCCTCTACCCCTCTGGTACCTTTCCCATGGGAGGTTATCTCCTGCTGATTACCGGGACAAAGGAGGATCAGTGTCCTTCTTTTACTGGCTATTTCTCAAGTACCTTTAATTCAAAATATCAGTAGGCCAAAGTGGCATATTTTGGGGTGACACATTCTGAGCCCCTGCTGATTCAGCTTCCTTGATGAATAATCCCTTTACCTTATGCCTTCACTGAAACTGGGCCAAGTGGTCCCCTGGAAACACTGCTTCCCCTACAGCAACCTCAGGTGGCTGCTGTTTTTTCTCCTACACTTTTCATTTCCCAAGACCTGGAGTTGAAATAAATATCTTCCTTGTACCCCATCACTGCTTCCAAATTCTCTTTCCTCCTTCTTCCTGGATTTGCCATTGAAGTTAGTGGAAGTACTAAAGTATTTGAGCCAAGAACGGTAAGAGGAAATGATCAGAGAGTAGAACCTTTGAAGTAAAGGTTGTGGAGGTTTGTTGGATTATCAGAGAAAGCCTATGCGAATAGGTGGCTGAGTTGGACTAAAGAGAAAGTTACCTGACTCTGAGAAATTTGAAAAATTGAGAGAACAAGTTTGGATCATCTGTGGATATTGAAATCATCTGATAGAGGCTAAGAACAAACAAGCTGTCAGTGACAAGGGAGTGATTGGAGAAGGCAGTAGTAGCTGGTGACAATAAGGAGGGACAAGGGGCAGTAAAGC
This sequence comes from Eschrichtius robustus, assembly GCF_028021215.1. Taxonomy (NCBI): domain Eukaryota; kingdom Metazoa; phylum Chordata; class Mammalia; order Artiodactyla; family Eschrichtiidae; genus Eschrichtius; species Eschrichtius robustus. The sequence continues at coordinate 12,891,167 of NC_090842.1, forward strand.
CTCAGGACCTGTGCTTCAAAGTAGGACAGTTTGCCCCGCACCCAAAAAAAAAGAGAGTTTAGAAGCAGCAGCTCCACCATCCGTCCAGCGCCTGTACCTGTGGCTCCTGCCCTTCCTAGTGCCGTATTCATCCCCCGTCCACGGTGTGCCCTGCTCCTCTCGGTGACCTTGCCCGTTCCTGCGTTTATCCCCTTAATCCCGCACCGTCGTCTTCTCACTTCAGCTGGATCATTCCCCTCGGCAAACAGACCGTTCTGATGTCACCTGCCTTAGTAGGGAAGTCCATTTTAACTAAGACACAGCACAGTTGAAGTCTTTTATTTTATTTCATTTTATTTTTATTGAGGTACATTTGATTTACAGTGTTGTGTTAGTTTCATGTGTAGAGCAAAGTGATTCAGTTATACATATATATATATTCTTTTTCAGATTCTTTTCCCTTATAGGTTATTACAAAATATTGAGTATAGTTCCCTGTGCTATACAGTAGGTCCTTGTTGTTTATCTGTCTTATATATAGTAGTGTATATCTGCTAATCCCAAGCTCCTAATTTATCCCTCCTCCCCTTTCCCCTTTGGTAACTGTAAGTTTGTTTTCTATGTCTGTGGGTCTGTTTCTGTTTTGTATGTAAGTTCATTTGTGTCATATTTTAGATTCTCTATATAAGCCATACCATATATGATAGTTGTCTTTGTCTGTCTTACTCCACTTAGTATGATAATCTCTAGGTCCATCCATGTTGCTGCAAATAGCATTATTTCATTCTTTTTTATGGCTGAGTAATATTCTACTATACACATACACACACACACACACACCACATCTTTATCCATTCATCTGTTGATGGACATATAGTCTGACTGAAGCCTTTTTAAAAGAATGCTGATACATTCCTTAAAAAAAAGCCAAGAAAAACCCATGGCAAAGACTACCATAAACAAGGACAAGTAACAAACTAGGAGAAAGCCATTTGCAACTAAATCCAAACAAGGTACAAATTTCCCTAGTAAGAGCCTCTACAAATCAATAAGAAACATATCAACCACCCAGTTTTTAAAAGGGCAAAGAAAACTCACCAGAACGGAAATATAAATGGCTCTTACACATTAGAAAAGATGCTGAGTGTCCCTAATAAAAAGAGAAACAAATTTAAATGACAAGGAGATGCTATTTTTCACCAGATTGGCAGAGATCCCAAAGTTTGATAATAGTGCCTTGACAAGGATGTGGCTCTCCGTGTTTGTAATGGTAAAAGATTGTCATTGAAGTTCATAGCAGTGACTGCCTGATAAATTATGGTTCTTCCATACAATAGAACAACATGCAGCTTTGAAAAGAAAGAGGAAGTGCTCTATGTACTGATACACAGTGATCCCTGGAATACATAAATAAGTGAAAAGAGCCAGGAGCAGAATAGTGTAGAGGTATACAATCATTTATGTGCAGGATGGGGAGAGAATATAAGCAAATATACATTGCTTGGATATGCATGAAGTAGCTCTGGCAGGAAGAAGCAGATTTAAAAACTCTGACTTGCAGAGCTTTATTGCCAGACCCCAATAAAAACTAAAATATATGGAGATTTAAGTGCTCAGATAGGAAATTAGGTCCTACCTACAGCTCTAGGAAATCAGCTTCTGGAGAAGATAGCCTGTGGACTGTCAGTGATTGCATATGCAGAGAACACTGCACAAGGACACCAGGAACTGGTAAACAGTTGTTGCTTCAGAGAAAAAGAATCGGTGGTTAGGGGATTATTTTGGTCATTTTGTATTTTGACCATATGCATAAACTAAATTAAGGTTTTTCCCCCCCAAACGGCAAAGAGTCACTGGCAAGACTTATGGCAAATACGTACTTCATGTTCTGATCGTTAATGTTTCATTGTAAATCAAGAGAGCTACGAGTATTTGAAACCTGACTAGGGGGCAGGTTACAGCATTTATAAGATGGGAGGCCAACATGAAATAGATGGCTGGCTCCAGAAGGATCACTGAATTAGTTGAGTCCATGGAATGTATTCACAGGGAGGCTCATTTTAGGGCCAGCTGAGCCATTTCTCGTCCTCCATACGCATTCCCTTAGCCCATCAGCTGACTTGCTGAATAGGAGGTCTTCTTTTCTCCAGACTTTGTTCAGTTTGGTAGGGTTTAGATTGTGCTGGGAGTATTCCACCTTTTGTTTTTGTTGTTGTTTTTTAGCCTTATTTTTGACAGTTTAGTAAGAGTAATTAAAAAGTGGGTCAGGAAGCTTCTTACTGTGCTTTACCTGACCTTTCCTCCCTCTCTCTCCTTCGTTCTGGTGGAAACCTCCTCCACCCACTGCACGACTTCAGCCGACGGTTTCTCCTTTACAACACCAGGCTAGGCCTGCTGGCCAGCAAGCAGCCTTTTCCTGGTATTTACATCCGGGGGAAATACAGAGAGATGTTTTTCAGAGCATTTCAGGCTTGGCAAGGTTGGCTGGACAGGTGGGATTGTTGCAACAGTTTGTCCTTCTTATTATCCTCTTTCCTGTTCCTTTTCACATTTCTGTTGTTTTAAAGGGTTTTGTTTGGATTAATTAATTACAGGAGGAGAAAAAGCAAACCTTTCCACAGCTATGGTGGGCCAGGTGCTTTAAGAGGAGGCAAGTCATGGATGATTGTTGGCCTTTCCAGATGATCATGAGTAACTGATGCTGCAGTACCTCTCTTCCACAGAGGCTGTTGCAGAGTATTAGTGATTAACGATGTTCACGGCCTCTCACAGAGTTAAACTGGTCTCTCTACGTCTCAGTCACTGAAGTAAAAAATGTGACAGAGTGATTTATCCAGGGTGGGGCAAGCCCACACAGCAGGTGAATTAGGAGTGCAGCCCAGAAGTCAGACCATCTTATTAACGCCCTGCTCTAACCACCATAACTTCCTTCCTTATTTTTTTAAGCAGCTTGTGGAGAGAGCGAAGGAAGGAATGGGCTGTATTAATTAACGGCTGTATTCTACCAGAATATAGAATGAAAGGCTTTAAAGACTTCCTTTCATCGCCTTTTTTACTTCCCTCCCGCCATTTAAAACAAACTTTCTGGCTTGATGACAATCTCAGTGGCATTTCAGACTTCCCTTCCTAATTCTCATTTGACAGAGGCATGTCCCTTTTTAGCCATTTCCCCTGATTTTCTTTGACTCTGCAGCACAGCATATATCTGAAGGGGCAGGCATCTAAGATTTTTGTCTTTCTAAAATTTAACAGCGTACAAAACCTGCTGAGAAATAAATATGATCCTGCAAAACCTTTTCTATTAAGTGCGGGAAGAGTGTTCTAGCTTTCATCTCTTTCATCATTTCAGCAGTGCACTCACTGGGGAACAGATCATTTCACCAGCTTTTCCAATGGAGAAATAGCCAGACTGATGACTCCTCAGAAAAATTCCTTTCTTTTCTTTTTCTGCTAAAAGGCACATTAAGATTTATTAACCCAGGTTGGTTATCAGTTCAAAGTCATACAGATGCATAGTGTGAAAAGTCAAAATGTACTAGGGCTTCCCTGGTGGCCCAGTGGTTAAGAATCTGCCTGCCAATGCGGGGGACACAGGTTCGAGCCCTGGTCCGAGAAGATCCCACATGCTGCGGAGCAGCTAAGCCCGTGCGCCACAACTACTGAGCCTGCACGCCACAACTACTGAGCCTGCGCGCCACAACTACTGAGCCCTTGCGCCTAGAGCCCGTACTCTGCAACAAGAGAAGCCACCGCAATGAGAAGCCACCGCACCACAACGAAGAGTAGCCCCCTCTCGCCGCAACTAGAGAAAGGCCACGTGCAGCAATGGAGACCCAACACAGCCAAAGATAAAATAAATAAAATAAAATTTTAAAAATCTATAAAAAAAAAATGTATTATGCAGTCTCCTGACCCAGGCCTGGGTCCTGCTTTCCAGAGGCAACCACTTTAAACTCTTTTAGTTAGTTCTTCTGGTATTATTTTGTTTGTAATTTGAACTACTGTGTTTAGTATACTGTTATTTATTTTTTCAATATTAGACATTTTTTAAAAGACATTATTAACTTCCTGTTAATTCTAGTCTTTAAGAAGCACCGACTCCTGTTTTGGAAGAGGAGGAATTAACACTCTTGTACTGCCCCTCCCCTGAGGCCGGGTGTGGACTACCCTTGTATTTCCTTTCATGTATGTATGTTATTTGTTAGTTTGCTTCATTTTCTGTGTCCCTATCACATTTTTCCCAAACTCTCCAACAGGGCTGTGAAATCCGTCTCGGTATTTTTCTCCACTATGTCAGATAATCTGTCATTTACATCCCATCCCCAGTCCCTTCTGGAGCCTTCCATCCTCCTGCTCAGGTCTGGGCTCCTTGTTCTCTGGGCTTCCTGTGCAGCTGTTGTTCTGGGCCTGCCTTATCATCCCTCTTTGTGTGGCTCCCCTGTTTCTTGGCTCCCTTGTCTTACTCTTCCTAGGTTTATTCCCTCGTTTTGATAGAGCTCATCCTCCAGTTACATCCTGAGGAAATGATTTATGGGAGATAAATGTTTGAAACTGGGAGCGTCTGACAATGACTTTGTTCTGTCTTCACATTTTACTAATGGTTTTGCTGGGTGGGTATAACATTATAGGTGGAAAATGATTTTCCTTCAGAATTGTGAGGACATTGCTCCACGGTCAGAAGCCATTTGGAAGTCTTGAATCTTCGTATATGACCTCATCCTCCCCGCCCCCTTCTGCCCCCCGCCTTGGAAGTTTTTAGGATCTTCTCTTCTCACCAGGCACCCAGACCCCCAGCAGTGAGAAGAACCCACTCCTTTTTGCATCTTTTTCTAGGTGCTCTTCACCATCTTATCCCTTCCACTGGGTACACCAACTCAGTTGCCCACTGAACAAGCGAGAAAGTTCGTATCTGCCTAACTCTCTTACCTTGACATAGTTGGTTGTGACAGCTGGAGGGAGTGGTCATCTTTGCTTGCAGCTCAGTTTGCTGCCTGTAGCAAATCTGTACACCTGAATAATTCTTTCTGGCAGCTTCTGACAAGAAGTTGTTCAGTTGGCTGAGTATTAAGTTAGCTAATTGCTCCGATTACATCCATCCAGTGTTGGTTTTAGCTTCAAGGCTGGACTCAGGCATTGCTTCTGGCTCATAATGTAGTAGAGTATATGACTTTAAAACTAGCCCCCAAGAGCAAACAGACAAACGTAGCCTGGCTGTGAGGTAACCAGGGGCAAGAGAAAAAGACTCATTGGCCACCCTCAGCTAAGTCCATCCTTAGGTCTCTTGACCTGGTTGTTCCAGGGCTTCATTAGCACAAAATATGAATGCAAATATCACTTTTTTAAAATTGTATTTATTTTATTTATTTATTTCTGGCTGCGTTGGGTCTTTGCTGCTGCGTGCAGGGTTTCTCTAGTTGCTGCGAGCAGGGGGCTACTCTTCGTTGTGGTGCGCAGGCTTCTCATTGCGGTGGCTTCTCTTGTTGCAGAGCACGGGCTCTAGGTGCGTGGGTTTCAGTAGTTGTGGCTTGAGGGCTCTAGAGCGCAGCCTCAGTAGTTATGGTGTACAGGCTTAGTTGCTCCGCGGCACGTGGGATCTTCCTGGACCAGTGCTTGAATCCGTGCCCGCTGCCTTGGCAGGCGGATTCTTAACCACTGCGCCACCAGGGAACCCCACTTTTTTTTTTTTTTTTTTTTGCAAATTCTATTGTCATAGACCAAAAAAAGCAAAGATTCATCCAGCACTCCCCTTAATTCTGTCCCTTATTTGTGTTTCAATTAGGATAGATTACAGTTTATGACAAGGATGTCGAGCATTCTGCAGGCTCTCATCCAGTGGTGCCGAGGCCAGCCTAAGACAAATTCCAGGCTCCTGACAGCCATTCAGGGAGGGGTCCGCCATCTGCTGCAATGAACAAATGCTTTTCCTGTGCCTGCTCTGAAGTACTTGCGTCTCCTGTAGAAGAAAACCCAGTGAAGGATGGACAGCAGCTATGAGATTAGCCAACATCGAGAATTGTTACTTTAGTAGATATCATTATTGGAATCTATTTATAATATACCAAGTTGATACGTTTTCCCAGTATTCATACATTTTTATAACAAATGTTTATTGAGTGCCTAACAAGTGCCAGGCACTGTGCCGGGTGTTTGAGTTATATCAGTGATCAAAACAGATGTTGGCTCAAGCCTTTGTGGAGTTTCCATTCCAGCGGGGAGATAGACATTAAACGTAATAAATAAATTATGTGGTGTGTTAGAAAATGCTGAATGTTACAAAGAAAAGAAAATCCGAGGAGGGTGGGGAAATCGGGACTGTGGGGTGAGAGTTAAGTTTAGAGTATTGAATAGGATGGTAAGCATTAAGTGTCAATGAGAAGTTTTTGAGATTTGAGCACAGACTTGAAGGAGGTAAGGAAGTTAACAAGATGTTATGTGGGAAGAGAGTATTTCAGGTGGAAGGAATGGCTTGAGGCAAGGCCTACAAAGGTGGGTGCACGCCTGAAGAGGAATGAGTCGGGGGTTAGTTATGAGAGGAGATCTGAGAGGTAAGTACCTGGTGGGTGCTGTTGCCCTCTACGAAGGTGTGGACAGCTGCTGCAGGCGAGGTCTACTGGGCATCCAAGTGGAGATGCCCACTGGGCAGTTGAGTGAAATTCTGGAATTAGGGAGAGAGGTCTGGGCTGAAAATAAGACATTTGGAGGTCAGAGGCAAATAAATGGTATTTAAGCTTTGGGACTGGGTGAAATCACTCAGGAAGTGAGTGTACATGGAGAAGAGCAGTCCAGGGATCGAGTGCCAGAAGACTCCCAGATACCCTCAAAGAAGCCAACATTAACAGTCAGACAAGTCCAAATAGTGGGCCATTCTGTAGGCAAGGGGAGTGTTCTAGACAAGGGAGATCAACTTTTCTTGGTTTGAAACTTTTCAAAATTAAAAGTTTGTGGAGGGGGCTTCCCTGGTGGCGCAGTGGTTGAGGGTCCGCCTGCCAATGCAGGGGACACGGGTTCGAGCCCTGGTCTGGGAAGATCCCACATGCCGCGGAGCAACTAGGCCCGTGAGCCACAACTGCTGAGCCTGCGCGTCTGGAGCCTGTGCTCCGCTACAAGAGAGGCCGCGATAGTGAGAGGCCCGCGCACCGCGATGAAGAGTGGCCCCCGCTCGCTGCAACTGGAGAGAGCCCTCGCACAGAAACGAAGACCCAACACAGCCAAAAATAAATAAATAAATTTATTTAAAAAAAAAAAAAAGTTTGTGGGGGGAAAAATGTCAAAATTTTAAATATACTTTGCTGCCAGAGATGAATTAGCCTCAGGAAAAGATAGAACAAGCAACTCCTAAAGTCTCAGATCAATCATTTTTCTCTAGCAGCAGCAAGATTTTAATTTCTTTCTGTATTCTAGAGAAGCATCTTTTCAAGGACATGAGAGGGTAAGAGTAGGAACAATAGGAAGTATTGATTTTCTGCTGTGTGCCAGGTATTATGCTGCTCAGTGCTTTCACATACGTTGAGCATGTTATTATCTCTTTCCGGACTTCCTATCCCACGTTGTCCCCTTGGCAGATTCCTTCTCATCCTTCACGTTTCAGACACCTCCCCCTCCCTTTCTACAGCCTTCCACAATTCACACTCTTAGGCTCCTACTGCACTTGCTGTGTAGCGGTTTTCTCATAATCTAATTCTTGTTTGCATATCTGTCTCAAGCAAGTGAATTAAATGAGGATAAGAAATTTGTGTTTCTATCTTCAGTGGCCAGCAGAGTCTGGCACACTGAAGGCACTCAATAAATAAAGGCTGAGTTGATGAATATCTCATTTAATCATCATGTTTCAAGGTAGTTATTATTATCCTCATTTTATTAATTGGTTACTTGAGGCTCAGATAAATTTACTCACCCAGGGTTTTAAAAGAAAAAAAACCTTAAGTGGCAGGGGCAGGTTTCTGCACTGACTGCTAAGCCACTATGTCTCACTGCTTTAAAAACACAGCTCCAAAGTAGTACTGTTGATATGTGGGACTTCGCTATGTAAGCAGTGCTCAGATATTCCAGTATTCCTGTCTGAAGTCTAGATTTCTGATTTTCCTCACCCTTATGAAACTTACATGTGACTATCAACATAGCGGGCAAGTTGAAAGTTTAAATGTATTTCTCATAGGAAGCTACAACAGATACCAACTATATAATCTTAAACTTAAGATTTAAAAGTATTAGCTGTCTGGGACTTCCCTGGCAGTCCAGTGGCTAAGACTCAGTGCTTCCACTGCAGGGGTCACAGGTTCGATCCTTGGTCTGGGAACTAAGATCGTGCATGCCACGCGGAGTGGCCAAAAAAATAATTTAAGAAAATAAAAATAATAATAAAATAAAACTATTAATATTAGAATAGGCAGATCTGTAGAGACAGAAAATAGATTAGTGGTTGCCTGGAGCTAGAGGAATGGGGGTGACTGCTAATGGGTATGAGGGGTTTGTTTTTTTTTTTTTTGAGAGGGTGATAAAATGTTCTAAAATTAGATTGTGGTAATGGCTGTACAACTGAATATACTAAAAACCATTGACTTGCATGCTTTAAATGAGTGAATTCTTTAGTATATGAACTATATCTCAGATAGGCTGTTTTTAAGAGTATTAACTGAGAATAAAAAATGATGTGTCATCAGATTTTCCAGCATTCTTCTGGAATACAAATCATTTCAGTAGCTTATATATTGGGTTATCGTCTCTATTATCTTCGCTCTTAGAGAAAAAAGCTCTTCCTCGTTACAACTAGGTAAATTTTCGTTTTGTGTTTTTTTGCGTGAGTGCCCTTTTAGTTTTAGTTATATCATTCAGATGAGACCATCAGTATTGACACCCCTAGCTCCGAACCTCCTTCCTTCGTCTGGGCAGTGAGAATGGTCAACATGCTCACGCAGTCTTTGCTGAATCACCAGCTGGGCCTCACAGTGATGGGAACAGCATCATGAAGCCACTTGCCCCCAAGGAGAGGGCCACAGACTCTCCCAGGCTGCTCCTGGCTTCTGGGCAAGGAGCCACAGGTCAGAGGCCTTGCTCTCACAGCAGGGAGAGAGTGATGCCAAGTTTCCCAGGACAAATGGTTAACATACAAGGATGAATCAGAGAACTGAACAGTCCACCCTTCGCATCTTTAGTTGGTGGCATTTGCTTTGATTTGTTTTCATTTTCTTGAACCATCTGTGCGTGGCAACATTGGCCAGCTTTGTTTCAGCACACCTTCATCTCCCAGCCAGTAGTCGCTAAAGCTCCTTTTTCAAACTTATTGATTGTGATCCATTGTCATACATTTACGTTATGACCCGTTGTGGATCATGGTCCTAAAGGCTCTGAGGGGATCCCAGCGTGCAAAGAAACTGGGTTTGTTCAAGGTTCATCCATCACTCAGCAGTAGGGTTGGATGACAGGAGCCTCATAGAACAATCTACATTTCTGAATGAAAAAGCTCCTTTAGCAACCCCTGGCTGGCAGATTAAGGAAAGGGACTCTACTTATCATTTTTTTCTTGCCTTAGAGATGGAGGGTGGGAATTCTTTTTGGTAGTCAGTGATGCAGTGGGTAAAAATCTTCCGTTTATTAAAGAGAAACTATGTTGTGGTTGTACAGATTACCCAGCTGTGGTTAACATCTATGAAAACCACTTCCTGAGTGCAGTAAAAAGAAAGTTTTCTGCTTTCTCTACCAGACTCCGTGGGAACAGATATTTTTCTTTGTTGAAATCCATTGCATTGCTTTAGCAAAGTGACACCTAGGGCTCAGGCTTGAAACAACCCCCTTCTTTTGATCACCCTTGTGCAGGTAATTGCTTCCCAAGGACTCTTTAAATCCTAGATTGTAAAGGGGTGCTGTGACAGGGGAAAACTGTGGATAATGGTGTGTCCTGGCTTTTTGAGGGTAGATGGGAGCTGCCCTGGAGTGGGGCAGGTTGGGGTCTGGGCCTCGTTGAGTTGCCCACTGAGTTACCAGGATAGTGGCTTCTAGGAGGCCAGGGAAGATGCCCTGGCAAGTGAGCGAGCGACTGGGGCAGATGCCGCCCTGAGAGGGATTGGGAGTCAGGGCCCCAGCAGGAGTGTCACGCGCTGGAAATGACCTTTCTTACTATTCAGCCCCATCTAATGGAAGGACCATAATGTGCAAACGCACGCACACACACACCCACACACACACCCCCGCCCCCCCAGGCAGAACTGTGAGGTGTTGGGAATCACTGCGTGCTTATTTAGTAGTGGTAAGAAGTTGAGGCATGGAGGTGAGTAATTGTGCAAAATGTGTGCTAGCTAACTCCTATGCGTTCAAAGCCTTGTGGTTAATGTGCCTACCCATTTCTAGAAAGGAGCGCAGGCATGACTCGTTTTCAGTGAGGTCTGTCTGGTCTGACTGAGGACAGCCCCCACATCCTGAAACTTCGACCTGATCTCAGCCTGGGAGGTGGCCAAGAATTTAAAAATGTGTTTTATGTTGACATCCTCAGACATTTTCATGAGGAGATGGAGACCTGCCTGAGAAAAAGCAAGCCGGGAGTCAAACAACAGAATGAGGTTTGAGAAAACATGCCAACTCCTGAATCAGCAGTTAGCCAAAACAACCCAGTCGGAGCACATTTATCTTCTGTGCTTTGCTTCTCATGTTGGCTGGTGTCTCTGACAGATGTGCTCTTTCCTGGTGAGATCGATCAGGGTGAGTGTGGCTCCTGCCCTCAGACCAGGCAGGTAGTCCGCAAAGCCGCCCTGGCCTGGCGCAGTCACAGGACGAAACCAGCAGAGCTCTCCTTCGGAAGGGCCTTGATGTGTTAGCCGCCAGATCCTGATTCTGCCTCATCTCTCCTTTGCCTCTGTGGCTGTGATTGGTTGGAGCCCATATGGAAGCAGTATCAGGAAAAACAAGCTGTGCCTTCCTCAGTTGAGCTCCCAGGGTTCTGCATAAAGAAAAATGCCATTATGGGCTTTGTTAGAAGCTGTATTTAATAATTCCTTTAAAATTCTGTCTCAGAAATGTAAATGGCCTGTTTGTGTTGGTCAGTACATTATTCTCCCCAACTCTGCCTGATCATACAAATTAAAGCAACAGCAGTTTGCACCTCAAGGGGAAAGTGTCCCTTCCCTCCCCAGGCATAACCCTCATTCCCAATAAACTAAACATTTCCTCCTTGGAGAGCCCCCAGGCCTCCTTCACTCCCCAACTGCTGTGAAATGGTGGAGGCCCTTCCCTACTTTGCCCTGAGGCCCCACCATGGGAATGGTGTGAGGAAGGAAATTGCTGGAGCAGAGGCAGGAAGGGATGTGGCATTATCTCTTTCCCAGGGAATGAGATGCAACCACAGGGGAGTGGGACAAAGGAGAAGGGAAATTCAGAAGTATCATTTCCTAGAGGTCTGGTGGGTGGGCCAGAGGGTTTTGCTTTGCCACTGACTTCGTGTCACTTAACCCTACGCACACCGGGCGTCCAGCCCTTGAGAAGAGCGTCCAGGTATCGAGGTGAATGCTTCCCTGTTGGCCAGAGACCTCTGTGCTCACCATTGGCAGATCTAGTCTAGGACTCTGCTGATGATCTCATAACCATTGGCCTTTCTCCAGTTACTGCTTTTTCCCTTTTTAGAGACTTTCTTACAGCCAGAGCTTTATGATCCCTTTGGGATTTTCTGCATATTTATTCTTCAAATAGGGTCCTTCACTATTCATTCACCCCAGTCTGTCCTTAGACGTGGCCAAGGCATTATAGGTGAGGTATGAAATAAGCAGTCAGAACTTCCTGAAGGTATTATTCTACATATTACACATTAATTACAAATTAATCACAGAGAAGAGAATGTACCTTTACAAATGAGAGCTCTGGCAGTCACCACATTACCCAAGGGGCCACACTTAGCCTCATGAGTCCTGGGCTGACCTGACACTATGTGTCCATTACTATGTGATGGTGCAGTAAGAAGTACCCTACCTCATCTACATGGCATATTTGGCATAGGAAAGAGACAAATCCTAAACGAGCAATATTCTGTAAAACAACCAACCTAGACTCAAAAGACTATCAAAGACCAGAAAACAAGCAAACAAAACAAAAGGCAGGGGCTTCCCTGGTGGCGCAGTGGTTGAGAATCTGCCTGCCAATGCAGGGGACACGGGTTCGAGCCCTGGTCTGGGAAGATCCCACATGCCGCAGAACAGCTGGGCCCGTGAGCCACAATTACTGAGCCTGCGCGTCTGGAGCCTGTGCTCCGCGACAGGAGAGGCCACGACAGTGAGAGGCCTGCGCACCGCGATGAAGAGTGGCCCCCGCTTGCCACAACTAGAGAAAGCCCTTGCACGGAAACGAAGACCCAACACAGCCATAAATAAAATAAATAAATAAAATTTAAAAAAAAAAAAAAAAACAAAAGGCAGAAGACTGTTCTAGATTAAAGGAGGCTAAGGGAACCCCAGATGTGGTGCCTGATAGGAGGCAATGGAGAACAAATGTGAAGGCCGTTGGGGAGGCATTGAGGGAAATGTAAAGATGAACTTTTTTTTTTTTTTTTAATAAATTTATTTATTTATTTATTTATTTTTGGCTGTGTTGGGTCTTCGTTTCTGTGCGAGGGCTTTCTCTAGTTGCGGCAAGCGGGGGCCACTCTTCATCGCGGTGCGCGGGCCTCTCACTATCGTGGCCTCTCTTGTTGTGGAGCACAAGCTCCAGATGCGCAGGCTCAGTAATTGTGGCTCACGGGCCTAGTTGCTCCCCGGCATGTGGGATCTTCCCAGACCAGGGCTCGAACCCGTGTCCCCTGCATTGGCAGGCAGATTCTCAACCACTGCGCCACCAGGGAAGCCCGAATATGAACTTTTAAGTTAGATTATGCCATTCTATCAATGTGAGATTTCTTGGGTATAATATAAGGTGTTGTTTATGTAGAAGAATGTCCTTAGGAGACACACACAAAGTATTTAGAGGTGAAGGAGCATGAATCACCCCCCCCCCCAAAAAAGATAAGCAGATGTGGCAAAATGTTAATAATTGGTGAATCTAAGTGAAGAGTGTTTAGGTAATAGTCGTTCTCTGCTTTCAACTTTTCTGTCAGTTTGACATTTTTCAAACTGGAAAGTTGAGGGAAGTTTCTCAGTAGACCACACAGGTGTTCTTGTGCCATCACGTTCCATACCACAGAAGCAGGAGTGCACGGGATGCTCGCATACCCTAAAGCTCACCCACCCACCTGGTGGCAACGCAAGCCCTTTTGCATCTTCATACAGCAGTTTTCTCTGCATTAAGTGTGTGAACCAAGCATTGCAGAGGCCTCACGTGCACCAAGGAATGGTGTGGGAAAGGACCCATTCTTTCCTAATGCTTGTCTAAATTTGACCCTCTCTGAAAGGTCTGAACTAGGCAGATTAATAAAAACAAACAACAATAAAAACAAACAATTGCCTTCTGTGGCAAGGGGCGCAAGCCCACTGAGCTGGTTTCAGCAGAACAATAGACCAGTGGAGGACTGTTCTTCACAAAGAGGGGCATTAACTTTCTCTTGGCATATGATGCAAATAAACTACTGCCCAGCAGATCAGTTAGCTTGTCTCAGAGAAAAAGTCCATTTCAGTGTCACTTGAGAGTCCTTAACCCCAAGTTACTTGTCTCAAAAATAAATGACCTTTATCGCAAGAGAGACCAGAAACTGTGCAGTTAGAGGACCCCTACTGCTCTGGGGAGAACTGACTGTGAATGAGTGTCTTCTATAGGAAGAGCTGTCCATTTAAATAGAACCAAGTCAGCTAGAATAGTCCTCCCAGCAGCAGCTCAAAGGCCAAAGCAGGCAAAATAGACCTCTGTGCTTAACAGGTAGGAAAGGAAGAGTTGAAAAGGGCTTTCTATAATACAATGTTTTAGAAGCTTAGAATTCAGGGCTTTTGCAACCAGAATCATCAGGTATGTTTCATAGACATGCTATAAAGATGCAGAGCAGCGGAAATCAAATCAGACAAACTTACGTTCCCTTTACTTTTTTTTTTAAATTTATTTACTTATTTATTTATTTATATTTGGCTGCGTTGGGTCTTTGTTGCTGCACGTGCGCTTTCTCTAGTTGCAGTGAGTAGGGGCTACTCATTGCGGTGCGCGGGCTTCTCATTGCGGTGGCTTCTCTTGTTGTGGAGCACAGGCTCTAGACATGCGGGCTTCAGTAGTTGTGGCACGCGGGCTCTAGAGCGCAGGCTCAGTAGTTGTGGCACACGGGCTTAGTTGCTCTGCGGCATGTGGGATCTTCCCGGACCAGGGCGCGAACCTGTGTCCCCTGCATTGGCAGACGGATTCTTAACCACTGCGCCACCAGGGAAGTCCCTCCCTTTACTCTTGGATTGGCATAAGATCAATAAAACTGAGTAGCAGATCGTTTTCTATTTGTACAAAAACTGAAGCTGCTGCTATTTGCCAGCTTTTATTTCACCTTTTGCTGATAGATGCCTTTTTTTTTTTTTTGGCTGGCAGTGTATCAATGTCAATATTTCTGGTTTTCCACTTTGCTGAGTCCCGATGTCCCATAGAATACTGTCAGTACAATGCTGGGAAGCGAATGGGATTTAAGCTCTTTTCCTAACGTACCACTGGCTTCCAGTCCATTTCCTTGAGTCACCTTGCCTTAGGCTTTGCGGAGATTGCTTAGAGACTTACACAGGTGTGGAGTGAAATTGGCCCAGGGACTAGGGCTTTACATTTCATTCTTCGGGATTTCAGCTTAATCCAAAGAAGATCTGAAAGAGAATAGTGGTTTCAATCAGACAGCTCTCACTGAAGAATTTCATCATAAACTTTCTTCCCATTTCTCAGGAAGTACCATGCCAGTTCCAGACCCTTGTATGGCTCTGGAAGATAGTCCATGGCTAAGCTACAAATAAGTCCACTCCTGCCTTGTAAACAGATGACAAATACTAAGGAAACTGCATATCTCTGCCAAAGAATCTTTGTTCCAAATAATTTGCATGTTAGTGGTTAAGCAGGTTGTGAGAGAGAACGCGTAGACTTGAGCTGTATGTTGAAGTTCTAAGTAAAGGTCAGTAGTGCTTCCGTGCACATGTGTTGACCCTATCCTTGCTGGTCCAATTTTGGCGTTTCCTTTTCTTTCCTGTTGGTTCAAGTGCAGTGTTAAATCCTTCTGGTATAAGAGAAGATTCACTTGGATAAGTCCATTATCGAATCATATTAGACATGTAGTGGTCACATACCATGGCAAGGCTTTGTACTATGCTGGGTGAGCCAAGAATGAGTAAGACATGGGCCCTGTGTACAGTAAGCTCCAGGACAACAGGGAAAATAAGAATATCCTCCCCAACCCCAAAATCAGCAGTGAAATTGGTGTGTGGAAGGGATCTCCAAAGGTTATCTGTCCTCAACTCTAGTATCAGCAAGATGGAGAAGACAGGCCGGGTGTCAAAAGCACTGAGTACTAGATCCAAGTCTCCCACGGTGAACTTGGGCAGATTTCTTAACCTTCTTAGATTTTAGTTAACTCATCTCTAAAATAAAGAGGTTGCATTAAACAGCCTCTCAGCTGCTCCCTGTTTTGTGTCCTAATAGTATTTGGTCACAGTTTTTTTGGATGATGATCTCCTCTACTAGATTTTCTCCTTGAAGCCAAAGATTATGCTTTATATATTTTTGTATCCCCAGTTCCAAGCACATTGTCTGGTGTACAGTAATTTCTGATTAATCTCTGTTAGATGAGTGCAATGAACGAATGACTCTAAATTCATTCCCAAACCTCAAATTCTATTCTGTGAGACAGCTGGGTGTCTGGGGCTGATTTTAAAGATTATGGGAAAGATGTTCCCACCTTTTCTTCACAACCGGTTGTTGTGTCCTGTCATCCTTTCTGTTTCTGTTTAAGAAGTTATTTCCCCAGCTCCTTTCCAGCACCTCTCATAAATAAACAGCAGGACCCAGAGCATCACTGAGCATGGCCAGGTAAAGCAGTGCTTTTGCTACGAAACAAGTCATTTGGGTGAATCTGCGTCCATGCTCATGGGACTGGAGCAAAGAAAACATGTTGCTTTAATATCTTTATAGTAGACTCAACAGGATGGAGTTTATCATTTAGTTGCAGTGAATTTTGTTAAACTTACATTCTGGGGGCTAAAAGGCAGCATAATTTCTAGCAAATTATCATTGTAAACTTTGAATTCAGAAAGGAACAAGACAATGGTCATTTTGCCCTTTTTGTCCCTTTTACTTTTCTGAGATTCTGAATATTTTTTTGTGAGGTCTTGGTTGGTGTCTGGTGTTGGGACACGTCATCGGGCTTGGTACGGTGGGAAGGGAATTGGGATAATTGCTGATTGATGGAGAACAGGACAGAAAGCACAAGAAAAAAAAGCTTAGTAAGAGGCTCTTTCACAAGTGTGTTGTGCACTCAGCCATACCCTCTGATGGCACGGAAGCCAGCTGCTCAGAGTGAAGGCTGTGCTCCTCAGACAGGATTAGTCCTCACACGAACTTACGGTAGTAAGGTCAGAGTAGGAGGAGGCGGTTGAAATGTCATTGTTACATTGAAAACATCTTGGCAGCAGTAGTCTGGACATGCCTGAGTATAACGTTCTGGATGCAGTCTGTGAGGGAGCAAGTGCAGGGTGCCTTCCTGTGAACTGTGACCTCTAACAGGTGGGTGAAGGTTCTCCTGAATGTGGTTTCTGTGACACAGCTCATCCCACTTTAGAACCAAGACTGGAAAATCTGCAGCTGGGGGAGGGGTTGGGCTGTCAAAGCCGACTTCCTGGTAGTCCCTTGCCATTATGGCTTAGGATCCAGAACAAAGAGAAGTCAGTGTTGCTGTTTCTCTGATGCCTGAAACTGCACTGGTTCCTGCTGACAGCACAGAGGTCTCCAGGGGAATTCGGACCTTCCCCTTTCCCCGGTTTTCCAGTGTGCACACCTGCTAAATGCCTGTGGGATGCCTCCCTCCTGGCAGTGCTGAGTTGCTCCCTCCTGGCCTAGCTGCACTTCTGAGAGGGGGAGCCGTAGGCTGAGGCGCTCTCTGCAGTTTCCTTCACAACAGAATAGAGACAGCCGGCAGCCGCTGCCCAGAATCTGACTCTTTCCTGCCTGCCTCAGCTTTCCCGAAAGCCTGATTGATGAACTTTAACAGCAGAGATGGGTCCAAGGTCAGGGTAAATCTGCCTTCCTGAAAATTGCAATGGAATGATGCCAGGAGTATGCCACTAAAGCCCCATTTCAAGGTGGGGAGTGAGTGTGAGACCCCACATTCCAGGCTCCAGGAACCAGGTGCTGGTCTCTCAGTGATGACGAGCCTCCGCATGTTTTGGCTGCTGCTATAAATGTGTCGTTCACTTGATTTAGCCTCAAATACAAGATGGGTAACTTTGCTTTTGAGGCCGTCAAAGTAGGAAATCATACACCGTGTTAATGATCCAATGCAAGCAGACATAGAAGCTTTCTCCTAAAGCATAATAGCACAGGTGACGTTTTGCTGATACTCATTTAAAGGGGGATTATGACTTTTTTCTTTCTCTAGAACCTTTCTCACTGCTACGCGGCAAAAATCATTTTACCATAGACTTCTCGAAGTGACTTGTTGAAAAGATGGCATATTCTGGTAATACTGTCAGAGCTGTAGGCTGTAGGGGAGAGGTGGTGTACAGAGAGCCGTGGTGCTGCCCAGATAAGATGGGGAACCCTGGGTTGCAGAGAGCTGATGGGCAAATATAAGTGGAAATTCCTCCCTTTAGAATTTCCCAATTTAGAAGTGTTCTGAACACCTTTATTCTACAAAAATCTGATTCTCTCCCACTAATTGGTTCTGTGATCCAGGTGACATTGTTGAGTTTATCGAGTGTCCACTGTTTACAGAACTATATCCGTGTGCTAGAGAGAGATTTGGAGACCCAGAACTTAAGTATCCACACGATATAGAGCCTGCAAAGGGAAAGTCATGTTTCTCCTCAACATCTTTGTTAGATTCCCCCAAAGCAGAACCTTAGGTAAGGCTCTGAGTGCAGGTGGTTTATTTGGGGAGGTGTCCCAAGAAGCAAGAGTTGAGGGGGTGGGAAAAGTGAGGCAGGGAAGGCAGAAAAGCCAATAGAAGAGTGCACGCATTTCCAAGGCCACGAGCCGTCAGGACTTCTGAGACGCATCCAGTGTACCTCCCAGGACTGCCTATGTGAGGACAAGGGATTGGGCCATTTAGCCACCAGCTCCTGTCCGCCACAGCCACTCCACCAAGTGCTTCTGGCATGTAGGCAGGGTCAAAGGACACCCCGCGGCCAGAAATGGAAAACCTCCAGGTGTGTGGTTTTGGTGAGATGTTGCCCGCAATGGCTCTGAGCTTCCTCAGAGCTGACCAGTGCGGCAGCAACTGAACGTAGAGCCCTCAAGCACCTGTTACGGAGAGGAGCAGTGCCGTAATGGGAAAAGAACAGGGGTGCGGTAGAATCACCAGCAGGAGGTATCTAGTTCAGAGATTGGGGGAAGGGTCTGGGAAAGCCTCCTGCAGGAAGCGGTTTCTAAGCTAAGGCAAGACCAGATGAATGGGAGGGGGACAGGGAGAGGTGAACTGCAGGTGTGGCTGGAGTGTAGGTTGCAAGGGGAGATGTGGCGAGAGAAGATCAGGAAGAACTCTGCGAGTGAAGGAGTTTAGACTTTGTTGTAAGAGTAATTTAGGGGTTAAGGAGGAGACATTAACCAGAAAGACGTGATAAGCTTCATATTTTCAAAAATTCACTGTGAAGACAACATGTAGGATAGATGCCAGGATGGAGCAGGTGAGTGATGGTGGGACAAGACCAAAGTCAGGGAGACAAGTGAAGAGCCTGCTTAATCATCCAGATGAGAATATAAAAATGAGAACCAAGACAGTGGCAGTGAAGCAGGTGAGAAGGGGAAGGATTTGAGCCATGTTAAGTTTCTGCCTCTCCACTTATGCTCTGTTCCTGGTAAAATATAGTCTGTGTGTGTTGATGGAGAGATTGTTGTAGGGACTGTTATCCGGAAAAGAATTAGAAGATATGAATCGAAAGCTCATACAGAGCTCTTTGGAAAATCCTTAAGCAAATTGGGAATAAAATAGCTGTCAGAAAATCTCTCCAGTAAATTCTCACGTTAGAAGTGAGACAGCACAGTGCACCACACTGAGGGTCAGAAAAGCCTTGTTTTGCCCTGGACCTGCATCTTCTATTGGTTTGACCTTTGCTGTATCATTTAACCCCTCTGCACTTTATTTGTCCAGCTCGAAATGAGGACAGTGACGCCTGCCCAGCCTCGTCTGAGTTGATCTCAAGCTGACAGCCTGTAGCAGGGTATGACCACAGCAGGGAAGCTAATGAGAGTGTGGAGGGCCATTGCTCAGCCCCAAGAGTCTCGTGTTCAGTGTGGACACGCCTGTCGGCTCATTCCAGGGCAGAGGTAGTGAGCCATCCCTCACTGGCACTGTGCTGCAGGAAGGTGGGATTTCAGAATGGTTGGTGAGACACAAGATCATCTTGAAGTTCCTCCTCCAACTCTGAGACTCAGTGGTCCTCTTTCACGGGCACTAGGGAGAGTAAGATGAGAAATGGCTATGAAACACTTGGATAATTAGCCTTCTAGGCAAGTGAGAGGTATTATTGTTGATGTTATCAGTAGGCCTTGTGATATTAGCTCAGAGAGTTTTTAAATGTTTTAACCCTCTTGCGTATCCCAGTAAAGCAGGAAATGACTTCTAGTTTCCTGTATGCTGGTATATAACTTGTTTTACTTTCTAAAGAGACCAAAAGCCATGTTCCTTCCATACTTCCTTCCCCTAGTACCACCTTCTTACTAGCTGCATTCTGTCTTGCTTATTTTATCTCATACATTTAACATTGACTGGAAACATTTGACCTGCCAGGACTTGAACTTGGGCATATGGGGTTTCTCCCACCGTCCACGACAGCATAACCAGCAAGTAGAGCACAGGCTGTACATTCCCTGCTTTCAGGATGAGGAATGTTCTCCACCTCCTGGGAAAAACCAGGGTCCTGACTCACAGGAGTGGAAAGGAAACTGATCTTAGAGTCTTTTTAAGATACTGTAACTCTTGCTCATCAGTGTTGGGATCTGGTTCTCTTTCTCTTGAAACGATTCCCTGGGGCTTTAGTGCACAGATGATGACAGTGATTCAGGATGGATAACATTTATTGCACCTTTGCTCTGTGCCAGCTGCTGTTTTAAGCACTTTATATAGAGGATACACTACAGCCCTGTGAGTAAGCGTTCACTTTGTAGATTAGGAAACCAAGGCAGATGTAGTTAAATACCTAGCCTAAAGTCACATGGTTCGAGCTGGACTATGAAACAAGGCATGTGATTGTAAAACCGTGTCTGAATCGTGCTGCACTTCTCCCTCCTTGCGAGCAGAGACCTGTCTGTCATACAGAGCAGACAGAGGTCTTCAGGATTTCCTATCCCCAGGTCGTTAGAGTGGTCAGAGGTATTGAGCAGGAAAAGTGCATTAGAATTCTGGTCTCCTTACTGTGCTCTCCACACCAGACAGGAAGTACCCTGGATGCAAACATGGCTCCCATTAAGATAAATAGCTTGAATCTAGGGAGGCCCGTGCCAATCAGAAAAACCATTAATCAAGAGATTAGAGTTTTTACCTGCTACATGTTTCATGTTTTTGCTTTCCCTAGGTTAAAAAGATCAAGTGGCATGAGCAGCCTTTTGGGGAAACTAGGAGCCAAGAAGCAGAAGATGAGCACGCTAGAGAAGTCCAAGCTGGACTGGGAGAGCTTCAAGGAGGAGGAGGGCATTGGCGAAGAACTAGCCACCCACAACCGAGGGAAGGAGGGGTAAGAAGTAGTGCCTTCTACGCTCTCAAAATCCTCAGAACCCTGCGATCGTTCATTGCACACGCGCTACCCAATTTAAGTAGGCAGGAGCTTTTCATGGTAAAACAGAAAACATGAGTTCTTTGGTTTGTTGTTGAAGCTCTGTTCTAATGTGGGCAGGTCCTGTCGGTGAGGAAAACATTGGGGTGGGAGGGCACGTGAGCAGCACTTCTCTCGGGGAGAGGCACGTCTGCCAAGCTGAATTTGCTGAATTGCAGCTCCCATGAACTGTAAGTCACCTCGTTTGTTCATGTGGTCAGATCTGGCTCACCGTATCAGCCTCGGCCTCATCTGAATTATTTGGCCTTCTGAGAAGCCAGACAAGCTCAGTGCATCAAACGCAGAGTCAACAGGGCGCCTAGATGTTGTCGGGTATTGTGGGATTTTTTTTGTCTGTGTCATTATGGCCCGGGGTGGGGCTTCACCTTTGGCTTCAACCTATGTGACACACCAGCCCTCAGACAGCATCCGGGCCATCACGTGCACCCTCTTCCTCTTCACTTTGGAATACAAAGAGGATGTCCATAAACTGTGTACAGGAATGTCCTGAGAGAAATGGTGTTCACTGAGTACTTAGGAACCTCAGAAGGAGCCAAGAACAAAGTTACTACAGAAGTGGGTCCATGGCTCAAGGTCCACACTCCCCGCCCCTAACAGTGAAAGGAAGTGTGCGTGGCGCATCAGACAGCCCTGGTGCTCCCCATGCCTGCCCCTCTCCAGCAGGGGCTCTCCCTGCAGCCGCCGTGCATCCCCGAGGCTCAGCTCCTTCACCAGTAAAACTGAGATAATAATACCACCCTTAGGGTGGTTGTGAGGCTCTCGTGAGACAAAACATGTGATATATGTATCATGCATATATGTATATAGCACAGGCAGACCTCAGAGATATTGCGGGTTCTGTTCCAGACCACCGCAATGAAGCAAATATTGCAGTAAAGTGAGTCATGCGAATTTCTTGGTTTCCCAGTGCATATAAAAGTTATGTTTATACGATACTGTAGTCTATTAAGGATGCAAGCATTATATCTAAAACACAATGTACAAGCCTTAATTAAAAAATACTTTATTGCTAAAAAATTCTGACAATCATCTGACAACACAAGATTGCCACAGTCCTTCAATTTGTTAAAAAACACAGTATCTGCAAAGTGCACTAAAGTGGAGCGCAGTAAGAAAGGCATAAAGCCCTGTCCACAAAAGCCCTTTGCAGAGCGCCTGTCACTGTCACTTAAAGGTGTGTATTAAGTGGTAGTCATTCAGGTTATTTATAAGCTAAATTATAATAAAGACAGGTGAGGGATTTGTTTGGGGGGTCATTTTTCTAGATTAGGCTTCACGAGTATTTGAATGAACGTAGAAGCTGATCAGTATATTAAAAAAAAAATGTCTTTAATGACTTTATGAGCTTGTTTAACTACCAGACTTCTAAGTCCATCTGTCAAAGATGGTTTGCCACAGGACAGAGGTAGAAGTACCGTAGCCATCTGGGGAAGGGCCCACAAGAAAGCACAAGCAGGAGTCAGTGTTACCTGCAGAAGGCCTCTGATGCATGCCCTGAACCTCCCCACTCTGACTCAGCTCTAGTAACTCAGCCCCGCCGCTTCTCCATGTTTGCCTGGTGATCTCAGGCAGCAGAGGAACTGCCAGTGTGTGCCACACTTTACTGCTTCTCTGAGGATTGATTATATGGGTTAGACAGTGTTCGTTCTGTTAATAGAGGTCTTATAAAAGTAAGGAGTGGTGCTGTTGACGATAAGGGAGAGATAAGAAAATGTAGGCTGGAAGAGAAAACAAGATTAAAAAGGACATCTGCCCAATGAGGACTTTTCAGGCAATGGAAAATCACATAACTGGGTTAGGGAACAACTAATAGCATACAACTTTTAAGCTCTTTGCTTTTCCCTCTGTCTCTGAGCCTTTTCCGCCTGGCCAGATGATTCCACGGATCTGATTGTATTTTTCCAGTGCAGATCTGATGACTTCTGTGCTCTGCCTTTGGCTCTTCTCACCTGCCCTCTCTCGTGCCCACCCCATACCTCCACTCACTGCCTTTCCTAGCTCCTGGCAGATAAAAGGGCCCAACCCCTAGTCCAGGGAAGGAACTATTGCTCTGGTTCTTACCTTGGCTAAGCATGAGAATCTTCTGGGGTTTTTTTCAGAGTTACATGACAAGGGCACCCCTGTGCACCGCTGAATCGAGTCACAGATATCTGTGTGGTGTGTATATGTGTACACACACACACACACACACACACACACAATGGAATATTACTCAGCCATAAAAAAGAATGAAATTTTGCCGTTTGCAACAACATGGATGGACTTGGAGGGTATATGCTTAGTGAAATAAGTCAGAGAAAGACAAATACTATATGATATCACTTACATGTGGAATCTAAAAAATACAACAAACGAGTGAATAAAACAAAAAAGAACTTACAGATATAGAGAACAAACTTAGTAGTTACCAATGGGGAGAAGGAAAGGAGAAGGGGCAAGATAGGGGTAGGGGATTAAGAGGTACAAACTACTATGTATAAAACAAATAAGCTATATGGGAATATAGCCAGTATTTTATAACTATGGAGTATAACCTTTAAAAATTGTGAATTACTTGGGAATTCTCTGGCGGTCCAGTGGTTAGGAACTCCGCACTTCCATTGCAGGGGGCATGGGTTCACTTCTTGGTCAGGGAACTAAGATCCCACAAGCTGTGCGGCTGGGCCAAAAAAAAAAAAAAAAAAAAAATTACGAATTACTGCGTTGTACACCTGAAACTGATATAATATTGTACAGCAACTATACCTCAATTTTTAAAAAAAGAGTCACAGATACCTGTATCTTTAAATCACTCCTCAGGTGCTTCTCGTGCACAGTCTGGATTGAGACTCACTAGACCACAGCAACTAAATTCTAGAAATGAGAGCAAGACAGTCAGCTTGCTGGGTGAGCCTATCCAGCACGTATGTAACTTAGAGAGCTGACTTCAAAACAGGGACTGTCGAGAAGGGCAAGAAGATTTCTACTGAGAAGTGTGCCCAGTGCCACAGTGTCAGAGGGTGGGAAGCACAAGCCAAACCTGAAAGGTCTGTTTGGTCAGGCCCCCAAATTCTCTTACACAGATGCCAACGAGAGCAAAGGCCACCTGGGGAGAGTCTGCTCTGAGGGAATATGTGGAGAATCCCAAGAAGTATTACCATGGAACAAAAGTGATCTCTGCTGAAACTAAGGGGGAAAGGTCCTATTTGATAACATCTCAAAAAAGCTACTTATGAGTAATGATTGGCCTCTACCATATTTATTATGAGACTGTGACATTTTTTACAGATGCCATATTTAAATTGTTCTCCTATAGAAGAATCCAGATCATGGATAGTGATAAAAAATATTCCTGTAATACAGTCCTGATTAAAATAAGATGGAATTGAGGTTGAAAGATTATGTTGTGCTTTTTGTGTTTTGATAGTAATTCTACTTCAGTAAGTGCTATCCCATCTTTCCCCTTGTAAAGCTTTAATAGAATTTGAAGCTACAATGGTCAATATTGGATTATTATTGTCCAATTTTTAAATTTTATTTATTTATTTATTTATGGCTGCGTTGGGTCTTCGTTGCTGCGCGCGGGCCTCCTCTAGTTGCGACGAGCGGGGGCTACTCTTCATTGTGGTGCGTGGTCTTCTCATTGCGGTGGCTTCTCTTGTTGCGGAGCACGGGCTCTAGGCACATGGGCTTCAGTAGTTGCAGTATGTGGGCTCAGTAGTTGCAGCATGCGGGCCCTAGAACATGCGGGCTTCAGTAGTTGTGGCATACAGGCTCAGTAGTTGTGGCGCACGGGCTTAGTTGCTCCGCGGCATGTGGGATCTTCCCAGACCAGGGCTGCATTAGCAGGCGGATTCTTAACCACTGTGCCACCAGGGAAGCCCTACTGTCCAGTTTTTTAAAAGCAATTTTGCTGTCTGAAAATATTCACATAAAGAAGCAAAGCACCTTGAGAAACAGCAGTCACAGGACCAGATCTGCAAGGAATTTAGACAATGGAAATATCAGAGACAGGTTTTAATACAATTATACCTACTGTATTTAAAGAAGTAGACAAACTTGAAAATATTTGCAAGAAGAAGAAACTATAAATAGTGGCCTAAAAGACCCAAACAAAATTTCTAGAAATGAAAAATTTAATAACCATAATTAAAAATGAGAGGGATAGATTTAATAGTAGTTAGACCAGCAGAAAAGAGAAATACATGCACTGGAAAAGAGCCAGAAGAAATCATCCAGAGTATTGTTCAGAGAGACAAAAAGACAAAAAATATGGAAGAGGGAAGTTAAGCCTCCTGGAGGACAGTGTGGGAAGAGATGAGAGACACCTCCTTACAGACTTTTCAAAACTCAAAGATCCCAAGATAAATAAAATAGAAATCCACACTGCAGAGTGAAGTTGCAGGAAACCAGTGACAAAGAGAAAAATCTTAAGAGCAGCCAGAAAAAAGAGATTTCTTTGAAAGGAGGGGCAGGTAGACTGACAGGTAGCTTCTCAATTAACAGTACTTTTCATAACATCCCCAAATTGGAAACAATTCCGATGTCTATTTGTAATAGACAAATAAAGTGTGATGTGTTCACACACTGGGATACTCTACCGATTGGAATGAACATGGGTAAATTTCAGTAACATAATAACACAAAGAAGTTCATGCAGTATGGTTCCATGTATTATATTTATTTGTTTTAATTCCATTTATATGAAGGTCAAAAATGGGCAAAAACAATGTGTCCGTTAGGTCAATTTGTGAAGAAGCAAGCCACAAAAGAACGCACACAGTATATGTCTATTTATGTCGAGTTCACAGTTAGGCCGTCACCAGGTCAAGGAGCCGAATGCTGCCAGCCTTCAGGAGGCACATTCATAACTTTCACCCAACACCCACACCGAACACCCAAGCCCAGCCAGGTGTGAGCCTGCCCACATTTCCACTTCCCTTTCAAGTTTCTGTTCCTCTGACATTACCATCTAGTTGTGCCTAATTGTGAATCATTATAAAGCAAGCTCTCCCAGTACAGCTTGGACTTCTCCAGGGTGCTCATCTTCTGCTTCTTGGCTTGCTATATAATGATTCATCTGCCTTGCCCATTTTATACTCTGTGTGTGTGCGTGTTTGTTATATTTTACAATAAACTGAAGTGCAATTGAATTCAAATCCTGGCTCTTCTACCAGCCTGCCATGTGCTCTAGCCCCAGTTTCTTCATCTGTGAAGTAGAAACTCTTCAGTATACTCCCAGGTTTATAATGGGAATTAAATAAGTAGGGGAAATGTCTGGCATGTTTATAGATAGGATTCCCCCCCACCCCAGCTCTCCGCCCCCTCTTCTTTCTCCTGTCTGCCATTACTGACCACGCCAAGCTTAGGGCCTTACTGGAAGGCTAGGTGCTTTATTCCTCTAGATCCCTTCCTGGTGTATTCCTGCCAAGCCTTCAGGAACACTTCCCACAACTGTGGCCAGCACAGCTTGGGGGCATCTCCTCTCTGTCTCCCAGGCTGGCCTCTCTTCCTCCTCTGGGCTTTTAAAGTAGGGAAGTCCCAGGGCTGAGTGATGGGCAGCCGTCGTTCCTCATATTCTCTCCCCCAGGAAAGCTAATTCCATGGCTTAAGTACTATTTTCTGCTGACGACTCCCAAAAAAGCTCTCCCCTGCCTGACCATCCCACTGAGCTGCAGGCTCCCGTAGCAGCTGTTTAGTTGACATCTCCATTTGCATGTCCAAGACGTTACATCAAACTTAACATCCAAAACCAAATACAGATATCCCCCACTTTTCAAAAGCTTGCTTTACACCACTTTGCTTTTGCGAAAGACCTCTACATTTTCTCCCTAACTGAAAGAAATCTGAAGAGGATTTTCGTTTTCACCAAAAGGCAATTGCTTCTTCACTTCACGCCATTTCAGCTAAGAGAGGTGTTATAGGGACGCTCTACTTTCAGATAGCTTGAGATACCTCTGCTTGCTTTCTTTCCATAAGCAGACTCCTTCCTCAGACCTCTCAGAAAATGGCACCATCACCGTCCACCCAGCTGATGAAAGAAAGCCCTAGCAGCATCCTCTTTCCACTCGGTCCTGAAAGTCCAGTAGACAATTCCGTCATGAAGTATTTTGGTCCATCCTTCTGTCCATCCCAGCTGCTTGCAGTCCGGTACAAGCCACAGGCATCTGCTCTGCTCCCTGCTTCTGTATCTGTACCTTTCCTCCATTCTTCTCTACATCACAGCCAAAATGGTTCTTTGAAAGTACAAACCATTTTTCCTCTCTTCCCTGCTGTTTAAGTAGCACTTAAAATGAGTGTTCACCTCCTTACCCTGGCGTTTCCAGGCCTCCCTGAGCCGTCCCCTGCCCACCTCTGACCCTCTTCGCCCCAGCCCAGCCTCCGCACTGCTCCTCCAGATCCTCCTCCACGGTGGGCTCTTGTTTTGCCACTCAGATGCCACTCTTCACTCTCTCAGAGTAGCCCCACCTTAGGAACCCTCCATCACATCACCCTCTTTGACCTTCTTCATCACACTTATTGTCAGTTGATACACGTTGTCGTGTTTTGTTTCATGTATGGTAAGCCCCGAAGGCAGGGTCTGGTTCACCACCCCGCCACCAGTGGGGTGCTAGAAGAGCACCTGTCCCAGAGCAGGCGCTGAGCCATTGCACTGCCTAAATGCACATCCCACTAGCTGTCAGGCAGCCATGGCTTTGTTTTGGAACTTAGTAGGATTGGAATTAACCACCCAGAAAGGAAGGGCATGACAAGTCAGAATGACATCTCCACCTAGGCATCATTTTCAGACAGCAAAGTTGGTTAAAATGCCTGTACCAAAGAGGTCAGCTGCACAGCAAAGAATCGCTGCTTTTCCTCCGAGCCGTGGACTCCAGGGCACAGTCCAGCATTTCGGGATCAGTGTCACCAGTCAGCACTCAGGGCCTTTAACATTGCTTCCCTCTATTCCTATAACCGATCGCACCAGGTTCCCTGGCAGTGTTCGCCATCAGCAGCGCGTCTCTCCAACACTGCTGAGGTAGAGGCCAGCAGGTTTGGGGGGAGGGATCAATGCAGAGAAAATGAGAGGAATACGGGCTTGGTCTCGGCTGCTGCTGGCAATCAAATTGAAGGTCATGGAGCTCGATGATTGGAGACCAGGTGTGTTTGTGATTTGGAGAGGCGTGAAGGAGAGAGAAAATAATTTTCTTTCTCCAAAGAATCTATCTCCATGACCCCCAAGAGTCACTCTTTCAGAACGAGCACAATCTTGAGGTGAGATGGGAGGAAAGCAGTGGACAAGAAAATTAAAATCACCACCCTTTCACTTTGGCCCTCGAGGTGTTTGCGAGTCACCCTCTTGCACAGGGCTTGTGTGATGTTGAGCAGATTGCTTCTGTCACTTGCACTCCTCAGGGCAAAGAAGTGCACCTCTTAGTACTTCCATCACAGAGCTTTATTCCAGCCTCCGAGGGCCTGCGCCGCCTGTTGGTTTCTGGTGTTGGTCCACTTTCCTTCTCAGGTTTACGCTGCACAGAACGCCTGCTGGCTCTGCTGGCAGCATAGTGATAGCGCAGCCCTGAAACATCCTCCGTTATGTGCCTGCTTCGGATTTCCCTGCACCTCCCTGTGCTCTTTCTTTTCCTGACCAGTGGGCAGGACCCTCTCTTGGGCGGATGTGACTGTGTGGCGGAGCTTTTGGGGATCAGCACCCTCACCTGCCCCACAGAACTCTGCCTTCTTGTGGGGGTGGATGGGCGTCCTTTCACTTGCAGCCTGGTTTCCCAGAAGTAGGTACCAACATGTTCTCTGGAAGCATTTTCTACCCTTCTCGTCCTCTTCTTCTATTTTTCCTTCCCTCCACATTGGCCTAGATCTCAGGAAAATTGGTGGCAGAAAAGTAATTTGGGTTGCAGGATCAAAAAGATGACCGAGCCTATTGTGTCTAACCTGGTTCTGAAAGGGAAAGCTTAGAAAATCCCTTAGGTTTTGGTGCTATTAGCATATTTTATTAATGACAGTGAAGAGCTGCAGCCTCTTAAATGGGCCACATAAGGCAGTAGTGGTGGGAAGGGATGGTCCCCTCTGCCCTTCCCAGTAGACTGGGCTGAATCAGTCTGGGTCCCCAGGAGTGCTGGGCACAGACCAGAAAAGAAGCCTTGCGCGTGTCAGCTGGTGGTCCTCTTCTGGGACTGCAACCCGCTTAAGGTGCCTGAGAACTTTCTGAGGCTCAGTTTAAATAGGTCGTCCGCTCGGGCCGCCTTGGAGGAGGCAGCCTTCCCCACAAGCCCTTCCTCTTTCTGGGGCATTTGGTCTCTTGGTCCCTGTTCCAGCTGTCCCAGTTTCTGAGGCTTTATAGTGATACAGTCAGGTCAGAAATGGGAGGCAAGAACCGCACAACACTCATAGCCATTTTTGGTTTTATTGTTTACAAAGTACTTCTCACAGTTGTACTGTCAGAGGGGTGTTGTAATTTTTTTTCCTGTTTTACAGAGAAGAAAAATAAAGTATCTTGCCCACAGTCACACACATAGTAAATGTCAGAGCCACCCTCATCCTTGGCACCTTTTCTGTCTTGAGGGTGGGAGGAGGATGTCGAGTAGAAGTGTTGTTCCTGGTCAGCTCTTGGCCGCAAACCAAAGCCATCAAAGGATCCTGTTAGCAGCTGCAGATGCTGTGAATGGGGGAATGAAGTCGCCAAACCTGCCTTGATGGCCTTTGTCTGGGTTGCCCTTGAGAATTGCATTCTGCATATGTGCCCCTCTTTGCTGCCTGAGGCGTTCCCTAAACCTGAACTCTGCCTGCACCTGCTTGTTTAGCACCCAGCCTGGCTTCGCTCTTGATAGTCTCAAGGTCAGCTGGACCCAGCACCGGCACTGCTTCCGGGAACCTGCAAGGCATTATTCATGCTCAGTGAGCATCTTAATTTAAGTATCACTTCCTCTTCTTTAAAGGAAAGTCAAGAAGAAAGACCACAAATGCTCAAAGCCACATACTTCCTCTTCTTTCCGCCCCCAGGCCCGCTCTCTCAGGTATCCCTGGGTAATGGCTCTCTTGAAACATGCCCTAAAGTCTTCTTGAACCAGGGCTCCCGCATTTTTTCTGTGGGAACTTCGAGAGAGGCAGTTAAAGCACAACTGCTGTCAAAACCCTGATCCCCATTGTGATACTCACCCAGGGCCTGTGGGCTGGGGTGGGGAGGGGTGCCGGTTGTAGTGTGACAGAGCCCGTCCGTCGATTTCGGTTAACAGTCCCCACTGGGGAGTCATGGGTCCCTTGGTGGTAGACAGAAGATGAATTTGTTCTGTCATGTGTCTACTTACCGGCCGCGGTCTCTCCTGCTTTCACACTTTATCAAAAGGGGTCCACAGTGTCTGTGGCTTCCCCATCTGCCGGGGAATCTGAAATTGAAATTTAACCAGGCATCCTGTATTTCACTTGCTAAATTTGATGACCTGACCTTGAGGGCTTATGTCAAGCCTACAAGCAGGTCCTGCCCTTGTGTTTCCAGCCATGCTGGCCCCTCCTGGGCGATTTTGACACGACAGCTGAGTTCCTGATCCCAGACCAGGTGGTAGTTACTAGTTGCTGGTAACGTGCGTCAAGAGAGCTGACTGTTCCCCTTGGATTGATTGTCCTCAGAGCCCTGACAGAAGCTGGCTTCCCGAAATGACGGTGACAGCTCTGCCATTTTATTGAGCACCTGCTCTGTGCTAGGCATAACATGTACACTATTTCATTTAATCCCCACAACAGCCCTTCAGAGTAGGAATGATTAAGGATGATTCCCTTTTTTTTTGCGGGGGGGGCAAATTAGGAAACAGAATTAGCAAGGTTACGTGGCTTACCCAGAGACACAGCCAGCAAGCCGCAGGGTCGGGATTCAAGCTGAGAGCTGCCACCCTGTCCACAGTGAGGTGTAGGGTTAGTGGCCGCAGGCCTGGCTGGAGAGCGGATGGGCCGGGCTGGGTTGCTCCTCACAGGGTGCTGTGGGCAGGCAAGTGAGGCCCTGAACTCAGCAAAGGAACACAGGGTCCTGAACCTGGTAACGTTCTCACCCTAAACGTAATGACCTTGTAATGACAGATGCACGTGTTCCACAGTGCAACAAAGGAAAGATTAGTGCAGAGATTCAATTCTGCCTCCCATTTTCAGTGGCAGTTTTGCTCTCTCAACAGATTAATTAGCAGCAGAGATCCCCTCCCCCCAGGCAAGCGGCAGCACAGTTCATGGCCAGAAGGTGCACGAAAATGCAGCTGTGTCTCACTCAGCGGCCAGCCTGCTCCTCGCAGTGCCTGCTGCTTCAGCCCTGTGCTTCCTTCCCACCCTGCCTGGGGGCCCGGCGGAAGCCTTGTCTGCTGAGCCTGGCCAAGATGAGGCGCAAACCACCAGCTTTTAGGGGACCCTGTGTGTGAGCCGTGGATGGCAGAGGTGCTTGACCTCGTTCCCTTGGAGGAATTTAAGGAAAGGCCTCTTCTGTCGTCCTCGCAGAAGCACCCTGGCTGCATCTGGGTGGAGGACACAAGGAGAGGTGGGAAGGGTGAGGGGAAGGAAGGAGCTGCAGGCAGGTAAATACCTTCGACGGTGAGCGCTCTGCACACCTCAGCCCGCTTCACCTTCCCTGCGGCCCCAGGAGGTAGTTCTTACTGGGTTTCTTCCATTTGCAGAGGCACCTTTTCCCAAACTTTGATGCATATGTGCAGGGAACATAGCTTTCCCTCCCCACCAACTCAGCTCACCGCCAAGGCCAGGAAATGTGGTGTCACTATTTTGCTGCTGAGAAAAACGATGCTCCTTGACCAGCATGGTCCGCTAATGTGTAACCAGGCCAGGCTCTGAACCTGGGCTTGAGGGGAGCCCCTGTTCTTTCCTTAAAACCTGGTTACAAAATTGCAACATTTTCTTGCCTTCAGCCTCTAATGTACTTCCCCTTGATAAGTTGTTGGTTTCTCTTTTTCATTCTCGTTTCACTCACATTTGAACCAGAAACATCCTTGTTTAGACTAAATGGGAGTGGTCTGGATGTTCCTGAAATAGTCGTGTTGTCCACTCTGGGCACCACCTGTGGTCATCCGTTTGTGTTTGCTGTAACCCGATGATCCCACAGGCCAAGTGGACCCCTTCACACCGGGGTGAGGGGTGCGGGGGGACAGGACAGAACAGTGCAGGGGAGGCATTTTCTTTTACTGCATCTGCTGACAGATATCTTCATTTTCTTCCAGGTACATTGAACGGAAAGCTTTTCTAGACCGAGTGGATCACAGGCAGTTTGAAATCGAGCGAGATCTCAGGCTGAGCAAAATGAAACCCTGATGTGATGAGGAACCTACAGCAGCTTAATCCTGTTTACAACGTGAGCTTTTTGTGCGTCTTTGAAATGTTTCCCGTGTTTTCCATTGACTGTTTCCCAGCAAGGTCTTTTTTTCTACATTGAATTTCTGTCTTTGTATCTTGATCTCATGTGATTTCATTCATTTTACTTTTAATAGTTTGTCTTTTAAAAAATAAAAATAAAAAAGTACAGGTTGGTCCTGTGAGAGGCCGGTGAAGATGACAGCACTCACCTTTCCTTTGTTCTGCTATGAAGTCCACCAGGCCAAGCCAGCACCTCCCAGGCCTGTCCTGGCCGCCGTGGTGGAGAGAGTGACCAGCCTGCACGCACGTGAGCCCCCAGAGGCTGTAGGGCTCTCTCTGAAGAGGCTCGCAGTGTTGGTGGAACACAAAGTCCCCAGGCAGCTCTGTTCTCAGTTCCACTCCTGCTTCTCTCCTGATCTCTTTTCTCTCCTGAATGGGATTCCTGTTTGCTGGTATAATGTGAGGCTGAAAATAAGGATATACTATTGCTGCATTAGGGATTTTTCTTTTCCTTCAGCCATTTCCTGTTCTCAAAGTCAACTTCACGTGTGCTCTCACCTCAGTAATTCTTTAATTTTTGGTTTGTCAAAGAAGACTCCAAAGGACTTTTTTTTTTTTTTTAACTCTTTAGGAAAATTTAAATTCCAAACTTCATATTAATAAAGCAGTAAACACCACATCCTGCCCCTGTGGGCGGGCGGCGGGGATGTCCTGAGTAACAGGGACAGGTTTGGGGGTAGGTAGGGTTCCAAAGACTGGAATTCAGAATCCTGCCTGGACATCTGCCAGCTCTGTGACCTTGAGCACAGTTCAGCTTTCTGAACCTTCATTTTCTGGTCTGTAAGTGGCCTGAGTAATACCAGAACCTCACAGGGTCGAGATGAGCCAGTGACATGTGCAGGGAACACGCATAGGTCTCCCCCTCCAGTCCTCTAATATGTGGGCAGAACCTCATGCAACCAAGACCTGATTGTCAGCCCTGCACGGCTGTGAGGTTGTGACCCTCGTTACTCACTGAGGCCAGGCTGGGTGGTCGGGCTGACTGAGCTGTGTGCATCTTCAATTGAGAATCATCTTTTCCGTCAGCGTCTTCTTTGAACCATAGCCCATAGTTTTTAAGAACAGGTGGATAATATTTTATCTAGCTCTTCACGTCCACACTTAGTGAAAACTAATCTGCCTGACTCCCAAGGGAAGTGACATCTCTTAATCTAGGAGTCGGGAATTGCCAAGGAAAATGTTTACAGGAAGTGGGGGCCTGAGTCAGCGCTGGGAGGCAGCTCAGTAGCCCTTTGCCAGGCACGGTGCGCCTCCCTTGTCCGTGGCATGGATGACTGAGGAGGGCAGCCAAGGATACTTCCTGCTGGTCTGTGGAGTCCAGAGAATCCCTGAGAGATGAGTTTCCTGGCCTTGCTCTTACCATCAGTCTTTGTCTTCTTGTCCCAGATAAACGCATCAGATTTCCAGAGCATCTGTTACCTTCCCGTTACTGAAAAAAAACTGCCCTAAAACAGCATACGGTCAAAGAATAAAAACAGCCTTCTCTATGTGTTCTGTTCACCTATTTCCCAAGGAACGCAGTCCTCTAATTAGGAACTCTGCGTGAGGTCCCCAGGGGAGAAGGGCCGCATTAAGAACTAAGTCTTGAGGGAGCCGTGCACCATTGGAGCTGAGGAGGGGAACTGGACTAAGAGCCCAGGGCCCGATTTCATGAGAACTGACAGGTCCAGCAGGCCAGCTGGTAGCTGGCACTGCAGAAGGATGCAGAAAACCTCCCTAGAAAAGAGTGGCGTGATGGTGCTGCTGGTAGCCAGGCAGGGACCAGGAAGGCCAGGTGACAGGGCTCTCCAGGTGCTGTGCTGCCTCTTGGCCTCAGCAGGACAGAGAAGGTGTGTGCGGCGTGGCTCTCTGGAGTGCGGTCTTCTTCTGGTATTTGGTATCAGTCTTTAGCCAGAACTGGAATTGCTCAGGCATGTTGGGTAAGAGTCCATGACTCTTTTTTTTTTTTATTTTAATTACCAAAAAACCAATAAACAAATAGGAATTGGTGTAAGATGGTGGACTCCTGGGGAAGGATTCAGAAGCTCTTAGCTTCATCAATAAATGATGCAGTGGTTCCATGTGCCTGGTGCTTCCTCACAAGTTATCTGACCAGAAGAGGAAACTTGCCTGAGATCAGACTGTGAAACTGCCAGCGATCACACCTGTGTCTTATGCCTAGAGGGCAGAAGGCGGAGGGCCCTGCAGGCAAGATGAAACAGCCTCTCATGCCTTCTGGATCCCAGCTCCTAGTTGGAGGATTCACGTTGGAAAGATTTGAGTGCAAGGGGACAGAGCAGCCAAAGATGAAGAGATGCTTCCAGTTGAGAAGAGTGGCAGCTGGCACACGCCGGTGCCAGAAGCTTGTGTCAGAAGTACACCAGCGGCTTGGGCACGCTGGCTTCAGATTCCAGTCGTCTGTGCCCTGGGGCGGCATCTGAACCTCTCTTTGGGGAAGAGTGTGCTGCCTCACCTAGACACCCTCAGGCCCTGGGCAGACAAGCCGGTGGGGAGGCATAAGCCCTGCCCCGGAACCAAGTTTCTGTGCTACACGGTGTAGGCAGTGTTGCCCTCTCCTCTTTGGAATGCTGCCTGGTTTCAGCGAGTGAGGGGAGGAGGGGCTGGTGTCCAGGTGACAGTACCTTGGAGAGTCGAGGCATCCCAAATGCCATCCCACTGCACCTCCTTCCCTGGGCACACAGGTGTACCCAGGGTTCCTGCTTCAGGCTTTCCTGCAAAGTCTTTTCTTTTTTTCTGCAGCTTTTTTTTCATGCCCTCTTAAGGCAACTTAGATCCAACAGGACCACCAGATACAATCTTTGTGCACACGAAGTTGACCACAGAGGGAAAGTGGGCTGTGGAAGTCTGGAAGATTCCACCCTGGTTCCCTGCAGCCTGGAATTGCCCAGTCCACAGAGACTCTCCTTTCCAGGGCCCCTCTCCATGGTCTGCCGGTGAGCTTTCATTGTTGTACCCTCAGAAAGCTGATGGTGTAGACAGATCTACGCTCAAGTAAGGGACAAGGTGGCTGTGTCAGGGAGGGAAGGGAGAAATGTAACATGAGGAGAACACTCAACATCGGACAGTGGGTTTGGCGTCCTGCCTCTAACCTTAGATTGTAGCCCTGCCATCTGGGTTGAGTCCCTCCCTCTGTGTCTCAGATGCCTTGTCTTCAAAAGGTTTCTGAGAATGCTTAATAACCCTGCTCTGCCTACCTCACAGCATTTTATTAAATGAAATACATTATCCAGGTGTTAAGTTACTCTAATTAAATTTCACACTAAAGGCTCCCAGCTCCCCAAGACAGCCAGGCTTCTGTGAGTATAAATTAGCACCGCCTTGAAGAACACTTTGGCGATATCTCATGAATCTGGAGCTGCGCTCGGCCTGTGACACAGCAGCTCTGCTCTTGGCTTGACATCCTAGAGAAGCACCAGCATGTGCACAGGAGGCAGGCTCATCGGTGACAGTAAAAACCTGGAAACCACCCAGTGCCCATCAGGAGAAGGGGCCAGTTGTGAAATAGCCACACAGTGGAATACAGTACCGCAGTGAAACGACTGGGCCAGGGCTACATGCCTCAGCACAGATTAACCTCTTAAGCAGCATTGATGCAAAACACCTAGCGTACAATCCCAGTTATACAAGTTCAAAAGCATGTGAACATAGAGGTGATGGTTGCCCAACATTGTGAATGCACTAAATGCCACTGAATTGTACACTTTAAAATGGTTAATTTTATGTTATGTGAATTTCACCTCAATAAAATTTTTAAAACATGAGAAAGATATTGTCCTTTGACTCAGAATAATATATATACTATATAATTATATATATTCCTATATTCATTCAATATAAATATATATAAACAAATGGGTGATAAACACTAAATTCAGCATAGTGGTTACCTCTCATGGGATTGGGAAGGTTATACAATAAAAGATAACAGAGGAGCTTCGTTTAATGATGTGGGTTTATATCTTCAGTTGGGAGTTGGGAACACAGATATTTCTTATATTATTCATTATACCTTTCTACCCTATTTATCTGTAATATTTCAAGATAAATTTTTTTGAAAGAAAGACAAGCCCACATTTAAATTTGCATCACCTCTGTCAGTCTCCTTAGGGAGAGAGAGCCAAGGGATGGGCAGTTCAGGGATGGAGGGTTGCCATGGTGATGAGCTTGCTGGGTGTCGAGGAGCTTTTTCTGCCTCCTTTTCTGGGCCAGCAGGCATTCCAGAATGATCCCTCCAAGCCGCTTTTGGGACGTTCTCCAGGAGGTGAGTGATTCACATAGGTGAACTACCACGTGCCCCACCCGCCCCGCCCCAGCTCCCCTTTCTCTGAAAAGCAGGTTGGGTGGCTGGGGGAGCTGAGGGGTCTGTACCAGGCCACGTGCCCCATCCCAGCACAGCTGATGGTGTGATTCCTGCCGATCAGCCTTCCCCTTGCCCACAAGGCTGCACAGGTGCACACAAACAGACCATATGTTAGAAAGATGCTACCGCAGGCCTTGACTTGTTAGATGCAAACAAATGGTTCCTGACCTGGATAAATGAGCTTGAAATTTAAAGACACCAAAATGAATTACAGTCAATGTCTTGAGCTTTCTAGTGGAAGTTATGGAGCTGCCTGTTTTCAAACTCTGCCCAGCATCCTGAGCTCACCCCCGGGCCCTGGGCCACAGCTGTGACATGAGGCCGCTGTGGAGGTGTGGCCAGCTCCTCAGGGTGCGGAGGAGTGTTGCTGGGCCTCTGCTGGGAGGGAGGGAGCTATCCTCTGACTAGCCCCACTAATCTCTGGTAATGATGTAATGCCTTACTTCTTCCAGTTAACACCTCTACATTAATAACCGAAGCCTGCCCGAGTTTGAGGCACCCTGACTGACAAATAAGAGACTTCTTTTTAAAAATAAATTTATTTATTTGCTTGTTTATTTTTGGCTGCGATGGGTCTTTCTCTACTTTCGGTCCATGGGCTTCTCACTGCAGTGGCTTCTCTTGTTGCAGAGCACGGGCTCTAGGCATGCAGGCTTCAGTAGTTGTGGCACGCGGGCTCAGTAGTTGTGGCTCGCGGGCTCAGTAGTTGTGGCTCGCAGGCTCTAGAATGCAGGTTCAGTAGTTGTGGCTCACGGGCTTGGTTGCTCTACGGCGTGTGGGATCTTCCCGGACCAGGGCTCAGATCCGTGTACCCTGCACTTGCAGGCGGATTCTTAACCACTGCGCCACCAGGGAAGTCCCTGGGAGACATTTTTTAAGTCTGGAAGCTCTTTGGGTGCCTGAGGCTGCATCTGTGGCAGGGTGGACCCTCTCTGTCCCAGACACCTCATCAGATTGCCTCATCTTTGCTGTTGTCTCTAGCTGGACCTCACAGTTCTGTTTCAGCCCTGCCATTGAGCTCCATTACAGGGCCTTTGAATTTGAGGTTGGGATCCTGGGACACAGGGAGGGGAGCCTGCCCATCCCCCAGTCACACACACACACCCAGCCCTCCTGCACCAACAGTGTCTGGTGTGACCTGTGTGTGCCCTTGAGACCACTATAGACAACTGGGGAACCTGCCCATCCCCCAGTCACACACACACACCCAGCCCTCCTGCACCAACAGTGTCTGGTGTGACCTGTGTGTGCCCTTGAGACCACTATAGACAACTGGGGGTAGAAATGATGTGAATAAGCATCATTGTAGAGGCCTATTTTGTCTTTGCAATACAACTGTATTTTTTTAAAAATTGCAAATACCTCACATGGTACAATAAATACGTATTTTGTTTTTTGTGCGGTTCCTGGCACAAAACCCCTAAAACCCTTGGAATTTACTCTGTTTGTGTGCTAATTAGAGGACTCCTGGGGGAGCCCAAGTGTGGGGCTGGCCAAAAAGTTCGTTCGGGTTTTTCCATAAGATGTTACAGAATAGCTTCCAACCCAATAGCTTCAGGATGGGATCTGGTCACCAGAAAAACCACACCTTTGACTTAGAACTGCCCCTTTGACCCCTTAGAACTTCCAGCCCCACCCTCCACCACCACCCCACCACCACCCCCCACCCCCCGCCCGATCTGGGGAGGAGAGGGAGGCCAGAGATCAATCACCAATGGCTAGGGACTTCCCTGGTGGCGCAGTGGTTAGGAATCTGCCTGCCAATGCAGGGAACACGGGTTCAAGCCCTGGTCCGGGAAGATCCCACATGCCGTGGAGCAACTAAGCCCGTGCACCACAACTACTGAGCCTGTACTCTAGAGCCCGTGTGCCACAACTACGGAGCCTGCACTCTAGAGCCCACGTGCCACAACTACTGAAGGCCACGCCTGGAGCCTGTGCTCCACAAGAGAAGCCACCACAACGAGAAGCCCGCGCACCGCAACGAAGAGTGGCCCCTGCTCACTGCAACTAGAGAAAGCCCGTGCATAGCAACGAAGACCCAACGCAGCCAAAAATAAATAAATTAATTTTTTTTAAAAATCACCAATGGCTAATGATTTAATCAATCATGCCAACATAATGGAACCTAAATAGAAAACCCCGTAAGCAGAGTTTGGGGAGCTTCTAAGTTGCTGACCACATCCACTTGCTGGGCACAGAGGCTCCTGCTCGGGACCCCTCTGGACCATTTTCATTTGTAGCCTTTATAACATATTTTTCGTAAGGAGAGCGTCTTCCTGAGTCGGTGAGTTGTTCTAGCAAATGATCACACCTGATGGGGTGGTGTGAGCTGGGCAGCAGCATGGGCCACCTCGGCAGCCCGTTTGCAGCTGGCGTCTGAAGGGGGGGCAGTCTTGTGTGACTGAGCCCGTACTGTGGGGTCTGCGCTAACTCTGGGTAGTTAGTGACAGAACTGAACTGAGTTGTTGGACATCTCGTTGGTGAGAATTGGTTGAACCCCACATTTGTCTAACTCTTCCCTTGACGCCAAGCATCTGCCACAGGTGACAGACGCAGCGTGATATAGTCAAGAGACCCTTGCTGGAGAATCAGGACACCCTAATCCGAGCTCTGCTGACCAGCTGGTGCCCTCAGGCGTGTGGCTTGGCCTCTTCTGCCCCCATTTCTGCATCTGTAAAAGGAGGGGGGTTAATAACCCTGGGCATTTAATACTAGGAATCTGCATTTTGAACAGGCAACCCCATGATTCTTATGCACTCTGAAGTTCGAGAACCACTGCTTATGGCCTCCCTACCTAGAAAAAATTTTAAAGCTTCCAGCTATGTATTTAGGAAAATTCCATTTCCTTTATTCTTGCCACTTCAAATAATTCAAACTCCTAAATTCCTGACGCACCAGCAAACCATAATGAGTAAGCCCAGGTTTCCTCCCTGGCGTCTGCTGAGACCCACCTGCAGGAACTTTCTCCTACCTTCAAAGGCCTTTGGAGGGAAGCTCCTTAAAGTTATCAGTAACTTGGAGAAGCAGCTGAAGTAAGGCCTGGGAAACAAGCGAGAAATTCAAACAACAAAATCCACCCAAGTCTCAGCAAACACGGCTGAAGAGGCAACACTCAGCTGCCAGGTTGGCAACAGATGGCAGGACCCATGTGCGCGCGCACACACGCTCACCCCGGCTAAGCCGAGCGTCTAGTGTGTCAGCGAGGTTGCCTGGCAGCTTGGAGAAGACCCAAGTCACCAGAGGCACAACACTTCTGTCAAAACAGCCCTGCATGAGGCAGGTGGCCCCAGCTCCCAGGCCAACTCGGCCAGCGCCTGGCCTTCCTGCCAGTGGGAGCTTTGTCTGCACTGGGTTTGACCTCTCTCTTCCCCCTCCTGCTGTACCTCTTTTTTCTTCTGATTATCAAAGGCAACCATTCATTGTTGGAAAATTTGGAAGCAGAAAAATTAAAACTTAAATCTCCCATAGTCTTACAGAGAAAACTGCTGTGTACATTTCGGGATACTTTCAGTCTATTTCCCTATGTTTTTACATAGCTTTTCTTAACACAGCTGGAATTATACTCTACCCGTGAAGCTCAATACAGAAGCTAGTAACCACATGTGGATATTTTGATTTAAATTTTAAATTCATTAGAATTCATAATTCAGTTCTTTGGTCACACTAGCCAAAGATTTCAACTGCTCAGCAGTCACGTGACCAGGGGCTACACTATTGGAAAGTGCAGGTATCGAACGTTTCCATCAGCACAGAATTCTGTTGGACCGCACTGGTGTATGTAGTTTTGTATTCTTTTTTTAACCTATGGTATGTACTATGAGCACGTCCCCATTTATTCAAACATTCTTTGAGAAAACGATTTTTAACGGCTGCATAATATACCATTACATGCTTGTACCACAATTTGTTTCATCAGTCCTCAACCATTGGCCACTGAGGTTACCCACTTTTTGTCATTATACATGATGCTGTGGTGAACTGCCTAGTCCTGAGATCTGGACCTGCATCCCTGATCATTTCCAGATCACTGCTAGAAGTGGAATTGTCATGTCAGGGAAGGTGACATTTTCAAGGCCTTGAAATATAATGCCCAGTTACCTCCCAAAAGGGTCTTCCTCCCTCCAGCAGGGCGGTTGTGCCCCTCTCTTCCTATGTAAACCCTCTGAGAAGACAAGATTCAGTAAGGAAGCCCTGTCTGCCTGTCTCTGAACACAGAGCCCAGTGCTCTGGGGGAGACATGTCCGGAACTAGGAGGAGAACGGCCATCCATGGAGAAGACTGGACTAGGTCGTCCCTGAGAACTACTAGCATCTTCTGTGGTACCAGCCCAGGGCTCTGTCTCTGGAAGAAGCATTTGGACTGGGCAGGTGTGATGGTTAATTTTTTGTGCAAACTTGACTGGGCTAAGGGATGCCCTGGTAGCCGGTAAAACATGTCTGTAAGGGGTTTTCTAGAAACAATTAGCATTCGAATGGGTAGACTGAGAAGAAGATCATAGTCACCAATGTCGATAGGCATCATCCAACCCACTGAGGGCCCGAATAGAACAAAAGTTGGAGGAAGGGCGAATCTGCTCTCTCCTTAAGCTCAGACACCCATTTCCTCCTGTCCATCTGCGCTCAAGCCTGCAGGCTTGGACTAGGACTTAGACCGTCAGCTCCCCAGGGTCTCCAGCCTGCAGACAGCAGAACCCTCAGCCTGTCTATGTCCTACTGGTTCTTCTTCTCTGGAGAACCCTAATGCAGCAGGAATATGCCCCAATGACCCTTGATTCATCTAAACCTGGATTAATCTGTTTTGTATTCTTTTTTTAACCTATGGTATTTAACCTATGTGATTAACATCACATTAATCTGTGAGTCGCTCTAAATGTTTTCTGAATCCATTTATCCTCTCCCTGCTCAGGGTGAGTTTTGTTCAGTTAAGAGGTGGGGCTTCACTTCACTTCTCTCATGCTTCCCAGGTCGTTCTGAGGTTTGGTGAGCAGGTCTACATTCGTCTTAAATTATCATTCACAACCACATAGCCTCCCATCTCATCCCCTCTCAGTCGGTCTTTATCTTTCCTAACAAGGGCTCCTCTTCTAAGCCTTTCCATGGCTTGCCCGTCCCCTTTCTCGTGTCAGTTGCCCCTTTGTGTGTCCTCCAGGCCTCCCACGTCAGTCCTGACTTGGACAGTCAGACCTGCTCACGGGATTCCAGACTTGTGGTTCAGACCTCAAGCATCAATTCTGGCACCCCTCTCTCTTTTGTAATTTGGGCTGCTTCTTGCGGCCTCACTTTTGCTCTCTGTAAGATGGGGCTTGACAGGTATGAAGCAGCACAACCAGACTGGACTTGTGGCATCTGCTCCATTCAGTGCATCCTTAGACAAAGGGGAGCCGTCAAGGATGGAACCGTGTGAGAGCCAGAGCTGGCCTGGCTTCTGTGCTTGCAGATGGAGAACTGGCCCCTGCTGTCAGTTACAGCAAGACCCCGGACCTCCTGGGATGAGCTGGGCTTAGGTCACCATAGGCCTCAGGGTTGGTGAAGACTCCTACCGTGGAGATGGGTGAAGGGATTATCTACGAGGAAACCACTTAAGGCCAAAAGTTACGTCCTTCTCAAGAGCCTGAGACGCTGGCCGCAAGAACAACACCCCACGACGTTCAAAGCCTCTGGGGCAGCTGCCCTGGCCTCTTTCCAAGCCGCGTCATGGCATTTAGTGTATTCAGCAACCACCCTAAACCAATAGGCCCAGAGGCCAGAGAATAAAGAAGTGAGCCTGCCTCTGCTCACAGAGGGAGCTTTCCCACCCTCACCCCTCTTTACAGGACATTCTGTCATGGGCTCTCTCAGAAGACTGAGGTCCTAGCTGCAACTCTGTGGTGCCTTCGTGAAGCCTCTTCCTCTCCCCTGGGGCTCCTTGCTGAACAGGGAAGGGTTTGGGCCTCCAGGGAGGAGTGGCAGCTCCTGCCTCAGGGGAGCCTGAGAAGTAGAAAGCTGGGGCCCAGCAAGGCAAGCTGGTAGGTGGAGGGTGGAGAGACTCGAGTCCCCGATTCTGACGGCAACAGCGTGTAACTGCTGTAGCTGGGAGCCACGCCAGCCCTTCTAGCCCAGCCTGACATCCCAGTCCTTCCAGGACTTTTGAATCAAGGCCACGGCACTGCATGACTCTGGGGGGGAGAGGGGGTGGTCACAAGAATAAAATAGGGATGGGGCTCTGCTTTATTAATCCCCATTTGACAGATTAGGATGAAAACATGCTTAGAGAGTATAAATACTGTGCTGAAGTTCACACAGCCAGCCTGGTACCCAGACCCGGCCGCCCCGCCCTGCCGCTGGAGGTCAAAGGTGACAGGGAGTCCAGTTCTGGCCAAAGCACAGACC
Source organism: Eschrichtius robustus (assembly GCF_028021215.1). Taxonomy (NCBI): domain Eukaryota; kingdom Metazoa; phylum Chordata; class Mammalia; order Artiodactyla; family Eschrichtiidae; genus Eschrichtius; species Eschrichtius robustus. The sequence continues at coordinate 12,934,147 of NC_090842.1, forward strand.
TCCCTCCCTACAGTGAGTCCCTTCTGTTTCCATGAGAGTCAGCCTCGCTCCCCGGGAGCAGGGAGACTTTCTCAGCGCCAATGGTGCAAACCCTTGGCCCCTTGGCCTCCGGACAGCACAGCAGTGATGGGGGTGGGGGCCTGTTGTGCCTGCTGCGCTGAGAACCGAGCTGCTGCTCTGGGGACTGGCACTGGTGACCCCAGTGTGGCAGCAGCTGTTTAATAATTTAGAGAATGTATACTGTTCAGCTGGGCGGCTTCATCCCTGGGTTCAGAAACACAATGCCCTGGGGATTGTTCCCAGTGGAGAGTGAAATTCCACTTGTCACGGGCACTGAGAACACAGGCCTGTTCCTGGAAGGGGCTCTGGTCCCTGGGTGTTTACAAACATCCTAGGAGACCAGGAAGCCAGCAGCCGGGGCCCTGGGGCTGGGGTGGGGCTGCGGGTCTCCCAGCTCAGCTGTCCGCTGCTAGGGACCTGCGAGTCCCTTCGCCTCTGTCTCCTGCCTGCTCAGAGGCAACGGGACTGCATGGGAACCTGTTCAGGGTGGCTTTGTATTTCCTAGAACTCGGCGATTGCATTTTCCCCTCAAAAGGTGTTTTTATATTTAAAAAAAAAACAACTTAACGCTTGAAAACAGTTTGCTAAGTGCAATAAGCCAGACACAGAAGGATCAATATTGTATGATTGCACTTATGTGAGGGACTAGAATAGGCAAATTCATAGAGACAGAAAGCATGGTAGTTGCTGTGGCTGGGAGGAGGGCAGGGGAGTTATTGTTTAATGGGTGCAGAGCTGCTTGGGATGATGAGAAAGTTCTGGAAATAGGTAGTGGTAACGGTTACAGGTCACTGAGAATGTACTTCATGCCACTGAATTGTACACTTAAAAACAGTTAAAACAGTAAATTTAATGTTATGTATATTTTACCACAATTTTAAAAAGTGTTTACTGTAAAAAAAAAAAAAAGGTTGCACAAATAATGAATGTTCACTCAAGAAACATTAGAAAATAGAGGAAATAATTTTAGTTACACCAAAACCCCCTCTTTTCCTCCAAAAAGCAAACAAACCTAGTCTCCTGTGAAATTTTAATCTGTAAAGACAGAAAAAGCTCTACTTACTAATCCGTAGAGTACTAAGCACTGAATAGGCCTTCCCTAAATATGACACAATAGTGAAAAAAATCCTACCCCTACCCCAAGATAACCACAGCTGATATTTGGTATCTATCCTTCCACACGTTTCCCAGTGCAAATATATGACATAAATATGCAAATTTTTATGAAAATAGGATCCATCTGTACCTATTATTTGGAAGCCTATTTTTCCTTGCTTTACAGTATATTGTAAACATGTTTTCATGTCATTCTGTATCATTTGTGGTGGAGCCCAGGATTGAATTCTGTCCTGGGAATGTTCCATGAATTGTTTCATTAGTGCCTATTACTGAACTTGTAAGTTGTTCCCGTGTTTTCCTGATCATAAGGAAAGCTACAAGTTACATCCTTGCACATATATCTTTGGCTACTTGTGAGTGCATTTTTTTAGGATAAGTTCGTGGCATTTCTGAGTCAAAGGGTCCCTGCCTGTTAGGGGTTTTTGCCAGACTGTATGCTGGAGCCACACATCACCTACAGCTGTTCCCATGAACAATGAGAGGTGTCTCTTAAACTGAGTGAGAGGATTCCCGGGCTGGCCAAGTGCAGCTATGGCGGAAGTTTAGGCTGTAGTGCCCAGTGGGGGAGCAGCTTTGAGGGGCCCAGGGTCCCCCCCATACACATCTGAATCTCCAGAATTTATGACTAGGTTACCTTACAAGGCAAAAGGTGCTTTGCAGGTGTGATTAAATTAATGATCTTGAGATGTGGAGATTTTCCTGGATTACTTGAGTGGGCCCAACATAATCACAAGCTTCTTATAAGAGGGAGTCAGGAGGGCCAGAAACAGAGAAGGAGATGTGATGTGATGATGGAAGCAGAGGTTGGAGTGATGCAGGGCCACAAGCCAAGGAATGCAGGTGGCCTCGAGAAGGTGAAAAAGGCAAGGAAACGATTCTCCTCAGAGCCTCCAGAGGGAATGCAGCCCTGCCAACCCATTTTGGACTTCTGACCTCAAGAACTATAGGGTAATAAATTCGTGTTGTTTAGCCACTACGTTTGGGGTAATTTTTTTTTTTTTTTTAATGGCTGTGTTGGGTCTTCGTTGCTGTACGTGGGCTCTCTCTCTAGTTGTGGAGAGCGGGGGCTAGTCTTAGTTGCGGTGCACGTGCTTCTCATTGTGGTGGCTTCTCTTGTTGCGGAGCATGGGTTCTAGGCATGCGGGCTCAGTAGTTGTGGCTCACGGGCTCTAGAGCGCAGGCTCAGTAGTTGTGGTGCACGGGCTTAGTCGCTCTGCGGCATGTGGGATCTTCCTGGACCAGGGGTCAAACCCATGACCCCTGCATTGGCAGGAGGATTCTTAACCACTGTGCCACCAGGGAAGTCCTGGGGTAATTTTTTACAGCAGTAATAAGAAACTAATACATCTCCCTCCTGCTACCAGGCCTTGAAACCTCATTGTCTAAGGGATGAGGGTCTCCCTCTGCTCCTAGCAGCCTGATGACCTGAACATCACCCTCTCCCTTAACCAGAGGCCCTCCAGGCAAAGCATACCCAAGGTTCTGTGCATGGGGGACAGACAAGGAGGTGCCCCAGCCCCCAGGGCCCACCCTTGACCAGACTGTGAAATTACCCTCAAGGATGTTGGAAACTGGTCTTGCTTAAGGTCATAGGGTAAGTGTGAAGTGGTGCCAGGACTGAACCCCAGGGTCTTGCCTGGCAGGCCAGTGAGGTCCCCATCCACTCCACTAAGCTGAGCCTCTCTTTCTTTGCCAGTCTGACTTGCCTTCCTGGAGAGAGGTAGTCATTCACACTTTAGCATGAGTAAGATAGGACAGCTGGCTGTGCGTACACCACCTGTCAGTATTACTACAGAGTAGCAGAGTTCAATTCTCATGTTGAAAACCAGGCTTGGGGTGGGTAGTTTCCCTTCTCATCCACTCCAGGGCTCACAGGGTCCTGCTGGCCACCTCCAACCCTGAAGTCTCCTTCTAGGCCTCCCCAAAACAAACTCAGTTCTTGCCCTCCACAGGGAGTTGCTCATGCCTGTGGTCATGATGGTCCCTGCTGTTTAATAAGAATTCTGTGTCAGGTCCAGTGCCCTGAACTTTACCTGAGCCATTCAACAGAGTCCTCTCAACCACCCAGAGGATATTATCCTCCCATTTCACAGATAAGGAAACTGAGCCCCAGGCAGGTTAACTGACATGAACAAGATCATTCAGCTGCAAGCAGAGGAGCAGGGTTCAAAGCAGGTAGTCTGACCCAGGGCCTAGAGCTGCCAGGGTTGACCTGTAGAAGCACTGGCTTACACAGTCAATGTTTCAAAACCTAGAGATTTTATAAAAAATCTTGATTTCTAGATTCACTTGAAAAATCTGATTCACCAACTGAAAGAACTCAAACAGCCAAGGCAGGGACTATTTGAGCAAGAAAATAAAGTAATATAATCCAAATTATAAAATAAATATCCATGAGTTCATACTGATATAAATGATTGAATAAATAAATAAATGAAGGAGAAGAGACAAATTTCCCATACAGAATAAATCCAAATAATTGATGTAGATACTCTATCCTCAAGGAGGTGGAACATAACTCCTCACTTCTTCAAAAGGTACATTGTAGAAAGCTGGCGGAAAAAACAGTCACTTTATAGCAGAGTAACCTGACAAACACTATTTCAGCCAGGTCATCAAGGTCAGCATCACATCGGCAAACGGTCACAGTCCAGAGGAGCCTAAGAAGACATGGCGACTACATGTAATGTGGGATTCAGGATGGGACCCTGGAACAGGAAAAGGACAGTAGGGAAAACTAAGGATATCTGAATAGAGTGTGGGCAGTAGTTAATAAGGATGTATCAATGTTGGTTCATCAATAGTGACCGAAGCAACATGCTAATGTAGGATTATTACACATTGCCTTGCAGGCGCCTCCAAAGGCTCACTGCACTCTCCTAGGCCAGGGGCTCCTCTGGCAAAGCCCAGGGAATAGAGGCTGGGTTTGGGTGTCTGGAGAACTGGGTATGAAGCTTGTCTCCGCCTAGATTTACTCTGTGGCCATGTCCAAATTCCCTTCCCTCCCAGTGCCAGGTGCAACAATAACCCCTGTCTCCCTGGGGCCCTGGTAGCCCTCCAGGACCCTCTCAGGGTGCTGGTGCCTGCTCAGGCAGCCCAGCTGTTGCTTGTGGTGTAATTGCTAGTCCTGAGGTGCCCAGAGCCTGTTTTTCGCAGGACTGAGTGAGTAATCCTGGGATCATTTGCCTGCTGGGCAGGGGGGGATGTTTGGTGGTGGCGAGGGAGGAGCATCCGCTGTTTTTTCACAGACACCTGGTCGTGCTGGGGAGGACGCTCAGTGCCCTGAGGGGGCTCCTCTGGCTGCCCCCAACCCCACGCCCAAGGCCCTGGGTCCCTGCCTCAGAGTGAGTGGGGGTCTGGCCGAGCCATCCCTCCTCCTGCGCTAAGGGATGAGTCAGTTATGGCCTTCCCGAGTAAGCGGTCGTTGGGGGTCAGTTGGAGGCAAGGACTAGATGGATGGAGGTTGTGGCCCCAGCCGCACCCCTCTGTTGGGTTCCCATTTCCCTATATCCAGGAGTGTGGAAGGAGTCGTTCCCCACTGCTCACCCAGCTCTGGCCTGGGCACTGAGAGATGGGGCGGATGGGAGAGAAGACAGGAGCAGTGGGCGATAAGAATCCAGACGAAGTAGGAGAGAAAGGAGGGATGGAGCCTGGGCTCCAGGAGGAAGGCTCAGTGTGGTGGTGGGGGGAGAGGGTGGCAGAGGGGGAACGACTGAGACAGCGGGCGTGTGTGGCCTGGAGCCCGGGCACCAGGCTGAACTGCTGCTCCCAGCTCAGGAGACCCTGTGCCAGCTGGATACAGGCAAGTGGGCACGGGCAGGGCTGCCTGCCAGACAAACACAGAGAGCCCTTTGAGGGGGTGGCAGCTGTCACCCCAGACTCCCCTCTGTTTGCTGTGGCCCTGCCTGCCCCCTCTAGCCCAGGAAAGGCCCCCAGGAAGCAGGGACAGTTTGTATGTGATGGGCAGCAGAACAAATTGGTCAGACCCTTGGTACTGCCTCCTGGTAGCCGAGGGGTCTCAGAGCCTCAATCTGTCCGATGTAACATGGGAACAGCAAGGCCTACCTGGCAGGGGGCGGGGCAATTAGGATGCACAGGTATGTGCACAGTGCTTGGACACCATGTCAGATGTGGAACAGCTGAAGAAATCGGGGGTTTAACCCGGAGAAAGGAAGGCTCAGGCCCTAGAATGCCTGTCTTCCAGTGTCTGAAGGCTGGTCTCTGGTGCAGGGACGGCCTGGCTGTGGGTGGCCCTTGAGTGGGGGTTACCGGGAGACAGGATCCTCCCTAAAAGACAGTCCAGCTCTGTCAGGGTGACCTGACGATCAGCCAGGCTGTTCCCGGGGAGGGGCAGTCAGGGGAACGCAGAGCAGGCGGAGGAGCTCTGGGCAGAGCTGCGAGTGGGGTTTTGTGGGGGGTGGAGGCGGGGGTGTCTCTGGGTTTTCAGCTGCGTGAGTGGGAAGGGTTTCTAGGAGCCCTGCTCCGCTGACTTGCAATCACCCTCAGACAGAGATTGGGAGCCCAGCCAGACCACCGGGCAGGCGCCCAGCACCCTGGGCTGGGCAACGTGGGGGTGGGGGTAGGGGGGTTCTGGCCTCCAGACCGGGCGGGGCGCGCAGGAGATGGTGCGACTCGAGGTGGCCGCTGAAGGACGGGTAAAGGGTGGAGGCCGAGCCTCGTCGCCGCGTTGGGCCGACAGAAAAATGCCGGGGTCCGGGGTCCTCGCCTTTAACGCGGCCCCGGGCGGAGGAGACGGGAGGGGGAGGGGCGGCACGGGGCGGCGCATGCGCGGCGTGGGCTGGAGCGGCTGGACAGTCCGGCCGCCGGGAGATCGCAGGAACCCGTCGGGAGCCCCGAGAGCGCCGGGACCCCGCGCGGGGGGCTCTGAGCGGCGCGGCAGACCGGCGCCCGCAGCCTGCCGGCGCTGCTGCCCGCCCCAGGCCCCGGGAGCGGCGGCCAAGATGTCCGTGCCGGTGAGTACTGACCGCCGGCCGGGACCGCGACCTCGCGCCGCCCGCTGCAGGCCTAATGCCGCCGGGGCTCCGGGCTGGGGGTCGCCCCACCTGGGCCTTCTCGCGTCGGGGGATGGGAGCAGCCGGGGGTGTCTCCGCGAAGCCGGCCTCTCCGCCCCCGCCTTTCTTTCCGTCCTCTCCCTGGAGAGCCGGGTCGGGCTGGGGTCGTGCTGTCCCCCAGGAATCCTTCCACCACCAGGACGGCTAGGCCTAGTGGGGAGAGGTCTCTGCCGCTCGTTGGGAACCCTCCTCCAGGATGGCTGGGCCGGGTGAGCGGGCGGGGTCTGCGTAGTCCCCCTGGAAACCACCTAGGACAGCTGCCCTGTTGTGCTCAGGGACCTCACCGGGATGGCCAGGCCCGGAGCCCGGTCTGTACCTCTCCGGAGACTGAGACACCCTTCCCCCGGGACAGCTTGTCGGGGGGGGGGGGGACCTGCGCCTACCCCCCAGAACCGGCGGATGCACTCACTTTCCCGGGAAGTTTACCTCTGCGGCTGAACCCCCCAAGGGTTCAGGGCCCAGCCTTTTCTTCCCTCCTAGCCATGCGGGCTTCTCTTCTCACCTGACACCCACTCCTCCTAGCCCAGCAGGCAGGCTTGGGCAGACCCCCAGGGCTCAACACTTCGGCCGGCAACTGGAGGCATCTGAGTCCCACCTCCTCAGGGTGGCAAGTGATCCTGGCCACCGCTGGTCACCAAGCCTCAGGCGCAGGCCGCAGCCCGCTTTACAGATGCACAGACTGAGGTGGGGGCTGATACCCTGCTTCCTTCCCGGAAGGGGCACCTTCTGCTGGAAAGCTGTGGCCTCCAGCCATTGTTTGTCTGCTGCATTAGAGGCTTTCCCTCTGACAGGAAGGGGCAGTGGCCCAGAGCGCCTGTCCCCCTGGCCTGTTTCTGGGACTGCTTGTCACTTGGGGGACCCCGTCCTTACGGTGAAGCAGACAGTTGGGGCTTCCTGGCAGGGCAAGCGGACTTTTAATTACCCACCACAGAGTGTATGGAGATTACTGGAGGAGAGATGCTGTGTAAGTGCAAAGCATTGTTATTATGGAATTAAAGATTCCAGCTCCTGCCCGCCTCCAGAAGCAGTAATGCAGAGTTACAGAAGAAAAATTAGGGCTTCCAGACCGTGCTGATGTGAAGTCCCCACCCCCATCTGTTCTGGTTCAGAGCATAATTGCCTCATCTTTAGAAAGAAAGAAGACAGAAAATGCCTGCCAAGCCCTTCTCCTGCCCTGCTTTCCTGCAAAGCTCTGGGTCTTTTCTGGCTCGGGGCATCGGGGGACCTGCCCTGATCCTGTGGGGACTGACCAGAGAGATGAGGTGAGCCACCTGAGCCTGCTTGAGGGCCTGAGTCACCAGGGCAGTAGTGAACGGGGCATGTGACTCCAGCCACATAAGAGGCTGGACAGCCTAAGTTTGGGACGTCTGTGCTTGATTTGGTGTGGCCTCCACAATCACAGCAGAGGTGCGGATCTGGAGTCTGGGATGGCACCCAGACCCCTTGCCTTACAGCACTTTGGGCAGCGTTCCTGGGCTCTGTGCCTCAGTGGCCCCATCTGTAACAAGAGAGGGATGGTGGGAGGGCCAGGCTCAGGGTGTGATTTGGACAGACAGGCACTGCTGTGGACACCTGCTGTGGAGACCTTCAGTCCAGCTCTGCTCCGTCTCTACACGCCATTGCCGGCTCCACGTCGCTTCCCACCCTCCCATCTGCAGCCACAGCCCTCGGAGATTCTGCAGAGGGGAGTGGGGGGGGGTCTCGCTCTCTGCCCCCTACATGCTGGGCTGTCAGATCACCCTGGCTCTCTCCTGGGACCTTGAGCAATGTGTGAACTGGTGGCACTGGGAGAGGAAGTTCATTTGGGGAGCAGCCATGAAATGTTCAGAAAATTGCTTTCATGTGCTGATGAGTGGTGAGGCCAGCCTCCTGCTCAAGCCCTGCTTTGTGAACCCAGAATGGTGACCGCCCATGTGGTGCTCACGGACACGTTTGGGTTTTAAGCATACCCGTTCATTTGGGCGGTCTTTTCCTGGATGGGCTGACGCAGGCACTTTGGCCCACAGCAATTATAAAATGCTTCAGAATGGGATGCGAGGTGATGGCGGCGAGAGAAGAGGTTGGGGCGAGCCAGGTTGGGACAGGAGTGACCTCCTGAGTGTTAGAGCTGGGGGACCCTGTGGGGCACAGCTTGTCTCACTCTTTCATTTGACCCACATGGAGTCTGGGGCCCAGAGAGGGGAAGGCACACGGGGTCCTCCTGACTCCCTGCTTCGTGCTTCTTCCTCTGCCCAGAGCTGAGGGCACAGTTCACACGGCACCTGGAGGTGCACTTCCTGGCTGCTCTCTGACCTCTGCCTTCCTCTTGGGCATGGCTCTTCAGCGCCCAGCACTGTCTCTTCTCTCTGGGCAGGCAGGAAGCGTTTGGAAGGAAGATGGCTGTGCCACCCCCTTCAGACCCCTGGTGGGCATTGGCATCATCCATATTTAGAAGTGACACTGCCCCCCGGCACTGTCAGGCAGGAAGCCAGCTTCCAGCTTGTAGAGAAGCTGCCTGCTCTCTGTTCCTGCCTCTTGTTTCCTGTCTCGGAAATGGGCACAGCCATTCCAGCCCCTCCTCTGCTCCTTTATTAAGTGAGGAATGGGTCTTTTCAAGGAGCTAAGTGCTGACGTGTGTTGAGTGCCTTCTGTGTGCCAGGCGCTGGGCTCCGGGAGGACCTGTAGTCTTGCCAGGGTTGCCTGGCCACTGAGAGACGGAGCCAGGGTGGGAACCAAGTCTGGCAGGATCCAAAGCCAGAAAGTGAGTGTGGCCTCTCTAATTGTAGGGGCTGTGGCCTGTTGAACCATCCACAGAGGCCAAGGCTGCTGAGAGAGCGACCCTCTGCTCGTGGCTTTCTGAGCATGCGTTTGGGTAACCCCTTCGGCACCGCTGGACATGAGGCAGCTGGGCCTCTGGGCGGCCAGGCAGCTTGCCTGGGGCTGTGCAGCAGGACGGCTGTAGCCCTGCGGGCCCCAGCAGCAGTCAGTGGAGGTCAGCGGAGCAGGAGTGGCACCCGGTTGAACCTCTGCCAGCGGTCCCAGGGTGCCCTTTGTGCCTGGCTCTGTGCCAGCCACCACTGTGACTGGAGAGCTGGCCAGGGAGCTGGGAGGCTCTGCCCTGGGCTCACCACTGGCCTGGGCAGCCAGGCCGTGGACAGCTGGGACCTGGTAGAACAGGCTCAAAAGAGGACAGTGGGAAGAGGCAGTGTCCAAGTCCAAGGTCCTCAGTTCAGTCTCCAAAGCACCTGGCACGCCCCTCCTGCCACGCTCCTCCCACTGGCCTTGGACTCTGCCTGGCCCTCCCTCTGCAGGAAGTGATCTTCAACCGCTGCCTCGCTCACCTCGTCACTCCTGCTCGCTCAGGCAGAGGGCAGCGTGCCAGGAAGCCATCCAGGATTCCCATCTGTGATAGTGCATTTATCGCTGGGGTTATCTGGTTGCGGTCAGGCTCCTCAGGGCAGGACCCAGGCCTGCTTGGTTCCTCTCTCTCCAGCCAACCCTGGCCACCTGCCAAGGAAGTGGCCCTGGGAGCACTGAGGAGCCCACCGCCATAAAGGAGTCTGTGTCCCTGTGCAGAGAGCCTGCATCCCAGCCCCTGTCCTGGAAGCCTTGTTGGGGGCTGAGTGGGTTCCCAGAGAGGCTAATTCTGGGTGGGGAGGATATCTGGTGGGTCGAGGGCAAGGGCTCCGGAATGAATGGTGCCGGCTCGTCTGAGCGAATTACTGAACCTCTCTGAGCCTGTGTCCTCTGTATGATGGGGATGTTAACAGCACTGAGCTCTTGGGGTTTTATGAGAACTTGGTGAGGTTTGCAGGAAGCTTTTACTAAGAGGCTAGTAAGTCATAGCAGCTACTGCTGTTGAGGTTATTATCTTTATCCTGCCACTGTTGACTGGTGCAGTGGCCGAGACCCACTCCTGGCACCGGCACGACCAGCTTGGGAAGAGGAGATCAGCTCCCTGCCCCCATAATGTTCCATGCTGCCCAGCCTGCCTCTAGTAGCTTTCTCTTTATGGTAGGTTCCTGCCAGGGCCTTAGCAGTGGAATGACCCCGGCCCCTCCCCTGCCCCTGCCTGCCTTCGGGACCCCTGCCTCTTGAGCCTTGGATGGACAGGTACTTGTCCTCACCCCACAGATAGAGTGGCCTCCAGTGGGGCCACCATCTGGTCCACTGTGCCTCAGGCCAGCTGGATGCCCTGCCCTGAGGGCCCCCAGGAGTGGGTGCAGTGTTGCCGGCTTTGGAAGCTATTGGATCGGTGGGTACAAGCCTGACTTCAGATGTGGTCAGCAGCAGCCTGGCCCGCATGGAACAGGCAGGATCCTGGGTGGGAAGGAGAGCATGCCGGAGGTGGGTCCTGGCACTTTAAGGGAGGGGGCTCAAGCTTGTGGGTGAGGCAGGTGGGCCGCAAGGCTGTAAGGGTGGCACCTCGTGACCCCCCGCCTCCCATGGCCTGGCATGAGGCATGAGCTGCACCTGCCCTCCCGTCTCCTGCCCTCTCTGTGCTCATCTTTGCCTCCCCAGCCTCTGACTTGGCTTCATCACAACCGCTTGCTTTGATTGCATCCAAGTCTAACCCTATTGTTTCTTTGGCTTTCTTTAGTTTGCTGGGCCATTGTCTCCCTCTCTTCAAGAAAAAGACCTGGGTGGGGGACTTCCCTGGCAGTCCAGTGGTTAGGACTCTGCGCTCCCACTGCAGGGGGCTCAGGGTTTGATCCCTGGTCGGGGTAAGATCCTGCATGCTGCTCAGCCCGGCCAAAAAAGAAAAAAAGAAAAAGACCTGGGGACAGGTTGGGAGCCTTGGAGGTGGTGATGCATGCCCGCTCTGCCAGGAGAGGTGGTCACAAGTTGTGGCTCTAAAGTTAATCCCTTCTCTAACGGGAATTAGAGGCTGAGGGAACTTTTTAGTAATTTTAATTTATTATTTAAACCCTGCTGAGTTCCAGTAAGGAGTTGAAGCAGATTATAACATGGATTTTTATTTATTTATGGCTGTGTTGGGTCTTCGTTTCTGTGCGAGGGCTTTCTCTAGTTGGGACAAGCGGGGGCCACTCTTCATCGCTGTGCGTGGGCCTCTCACTATCGCGGCCTCTCTTGTTGCGGAGCACAGGCTCCAGACGTGCAGGCTCAGTAATTGTGGCTCACGGGCCCAGCTGCTCCGCGGCATGTGGGATCTTCCCAGACCAGGGCTCAAACCCATGTCCCCTGCATTGGCAGATTCTCAACCGCTGCGCCACCAGGGAAGCCCCAAAGCAGATTATAGTGAAATACACAAACAGTCTGGGATCATCAAAAGATCCAGAACTATGTACTGTATGGGGAAGGTAGGCATGCAGATTTAACTTGAAGCTCCCTGACAGCCAGGGCAAAAAGGGTAACACGGTGGGTTTAGGATTGCAGTACCTATTTTTTGGTATTCCTCATGCTATGTATTGTTTCCTCTGTGCTTTGTTTTATTTTTACCAGTTGAGACTCTCTTATTGAGGTAGATTTTCTTTTTTTTTTTAATTTTATTTATTTTTGGCTGTGTTGGGTCTTCATTGCTGCATGCGGGCTTTCTCTAGTTGTGGCGAGCGGGGGCTACTCTTCGTTGCGGTGCGCAGGCTTCTCATTGCAGTGGCTTGTTGCGAAGCACGGGTTCTAGGGCACGCAGGCTCAGTATTTGTGGCGCACGGGCTTGGTTGCCCCGCGGCATGTGGGATCTTTCCGGACTAGGGATTGAACCTGTGTCCCCAGCACTGGCAGGCGGATTCTTAACCACTGCGCCACCAGGGAAGTCCCTGAGGTAGATTTTCTATGTAGTGAAATTGAAAGATGTTAAGTATACAGTTGGATAAGTTTTGACTAATGTAGACCGCATGTAACCATCAATCAAATCAAGATAATGAACCTCTCCATCATCTCAGAAAGTTCACAAGTACCCCCTTCACAGTCAAGTGTGCCCTACCCCCTGTAAGGTGGTCAACATTCTTTTTTCTTTTTTAAAAGGAAAAACTGTGATTATCCTGTGATCTCTTTTTTTAATTAATTTTTATTGGCATATAGTTGATTTACAATGTTGTGTTAGTTTCTAAGGTGGCCAGCATTCTGATTTCCCTCATCATGGCATGGTTTCGCCTGTTCTTGAACTTGAACTTGATGTAAGTGGAAGCATATAGTATATACTCTTTGGGGTCTGGCTTTTTTCATTCAGCAAAATGATTTTGAGATTTTCATCCACATGGTGTGTATCAGTAGTTCTCTTTTCGTTGCTGTGCTGAGTGTTCCACTTTTGACTATGAATTTATCTACTTATCCATTCTCTTGCTGATGGATATCTGTCTCTAGTCTTTCTGTGCTGTGTATTTTTAATACTGGAACATACTAGTGTTAGTGGTGGTGTAATACCCTATTTCAGTATTTTATAAAACCTGATATCCAATCATGTGTGCGTTGAGGCATGCCCAGAGAGTCGTCTGTGCCCCCAAATCCTGGATTCCCCAAAGTTGCACGAGTGTCAGAGTGTGGTGTGACCACATGCCTTGTTGTTCACAGCCCTCCCCAGGCATCCAGGGTTTGAATTCCCTCTTCCCAAGTTGGCCATGAGGTGAAGCATCTTAGGTTTTTGGGTCACCTGTGTTTCTCCCAGGCCTCTGTGCCCACCAGAGGTCCTAGTGGGGAGAGGCTTCTAGGAGAGGATGGAGCCTGTCTTGGGAGCTGACCCTATCCCTCCACCCTCCCTGGTCGGGACAGATTCCTGATCTCCCCGCTTTGTCCCTGGCTGCCCGCCAAGACACCCCACCAGGCAGACACTCCTGGCTGCTCCCAGTTAACTCTGGATGCCCCCAGCCTGCGGGACACCGCACCACTCAAGAAGCTAAGAGCAGGGAGGGGTTGCTTGGGAGCCACTCCCTGCGTCCCTAACACCTCTGTGCTCCGCTCTTCACACTGAGGGAATTGGCATGCCTGTGCTATTCTTACAAACCTTTACTGTTATTTTTTTCTGCATAATGAACCTTAGCAAAAGATTCACACATCTGCTCATCAGAGAGGAGCCCCCAGGCACCTTGTATAAAGTAGCCCCTGCCACCCGTCTGCTCTCTGCTGTCTGCTTGGTTCTCCCACAGGCGTTCCCAGGCGTTTATCTGTTTGTCCCCCTCACACGCCCTGGAGTGTAAGTTCCTTGAGGACAGGACTTGTTTTCCTGGCAGCCGTATCCCAGCAGGGAGTGGGTGCTGTAGTATGTGTAGTGATAGGCCCGACAACCAGCCACTCCCCACTCCCCCGGCTGAGGGGAGACCCTGCCTGCCTCTCAGTGTTGGCTGGTGGAGCTGGGGGCAACAGGGCTTCACAGAAAGATTTTTGCTGCAGAATCTCAGACGAGGTTGAGGTTTTGTTCCTCGTGTGGTTCAGGGGCTAGGGAAGCTCAGGGCACTTGAGCAGCGGCTGGGAGGACAGGGAGGGCTTACTGGAGTGCACTTGTGCATGAGCTGTGGGCCCAAGGGAGTGTGCTTGGCAGGGCAGGGCTGGTGTGTGATGGGGAGGTACGTGAGTGTGCCGCTGACACCAGGGTGCCGCCGTGCACTGCGCCTGCACGTGCCTGCTATCTCATGGCCTGGTGATGGGCAGGGCTCCTGGCGGTGGTTACATTTAACAGACGCGCTAACCAAGGCTCTGAAAGATGCAGTGACCACTGAGGTCCCATGCCAGGTGGAATCTTTAATGGGCTCTACTCCTGTCCTTGTAGGCTGCACCTGGGTGAGGGTTGGGCCTGGGTCTCCTGGGGCACATGGAGCCTTTCTCTGTAGGTTGGAGCAGGCTCAGGTGGGAGGCCCCCAGCGCGGTTCAAGGAGGGAGAAAAAGCCACACTTCCTCGGTGGCTGCTGTAGCTGTGCTCTCTTTGTGTTCACGCCTTCCTGAACTCCCACCCCACTGCCCCCAGAGCTCCCAGGGTCCCTCCTGTGACTCCACTGGCCCCCTGACCCCCAGCTGATGTCTGGCCAACACTGCTGCCCCTCTGGGGGTCTCTGTGGGTGTGGGCACCTGTGCTGCTATGGAAGCAGGCTTGGGGGGCAGCAGATGGCATGTAAGTCGCCCCCTCTCCCTGCCCTGATATGCTGGAGCTGGCTGCCATGGGGAGAGGCAGGCGCAGACGGAGGGCTGGGACTGCTTCCTGACCACACCCCGGGCCCTGCCCACCCAGGCTGTCAGCCTGAGCTGGGCCTCCAGCGGCTAAGCTTTCTCTCTGAGGACAGGGTCTTGTCCCCAGCCCTTCCTTCCCCCACCCCCGTGTCCTCCCTGGCTGCGGCAGGGTGAGGCCCCAGGGAGTGGTGTCCCAGTGCCATCAGGGAGGGCAGCCTTCTCATTATGCACACGTGGGGCCTGGTTTTTGCTTCTCTGAGGCACATGGGGAGGGGGCTTCGAAGAGAAGGGAGGACTCAGGCCACGGGGTCAGCACCCTGGGCTGGGGCAAAGAGCCCCTGGGAAGTGCCCCAGCCTTGTGAGCAGAGTCGCCGCCCGCTCACTCGATGAAGCAGGCACCTCCCCGCAGGTGCCTCTGCTGCTGTTTAATTTCCAAATTAGAAAAGCAGTTAAAAGAATCGGGAGACTGTGTCGCTCCTTCCAGTTCCCAGTCCTTGAAAGAGCTGGAGCGGGAGGGGAGGGAGCTGTGGGAGGGTGGGGGGCACTGGGTTTGCTGGGATCCAGGCCCGTCTACCCCCCTCCGCCACCCCTAGGCTCTGTCCCCACACCTTTGGTCCTGGTCCTGCCCCTGTACGCCGGTGTCTGGGGACTGGCCTGGGACGATGCTAAAGGGACTCGAAGGCTGGGGACTAGAGCCCACCCCCCCACAGTCCAAGTCACCACTGCAGTGACAAACGGACTGCCCCATGGTTACTCCGCCCTTGGAGAGCAGGGGAGGATGGGAGAGCTCTTTATGGCTCTGACACCCGCCCTAAGCGTGCAGGCTCTGCTCTGTCTGAGATCACCCGGGGTGCTGTTCTGTGGGCACACCCCTGGGTAGCCAGGTACGGTTACATTTTTAGTTTGTAGCTTTGTCGCTTCCTGGAGGTGTGACCTGGGCAAGGCACTGCCCCTCTCTGAGCCTCTGGGTGGTGGTAGTTCTGTCTTGGTCCCCAGGAGGGCAGGGAGGACTGACTGACACGGGGTGTGTGGGGTGTCCGGCCTGTGTGACAGTGGTTCTTTTTTTTTTTTTTTATTTTTTATTTTTTTTTATTTTTTTTTGTGACAGTGGTTCTTGATGCAGCGGGCTGGCCTCTTCTCCAGGCCATCCACAGGGGTCCCTCCACCCTTGCCCAGGCAGGGCTGGCTCCAGCTTGCAGGCTGGCTTTGAGCTTGCCAGTGTGCGTGGCCAGCCCCGGGGGCAAGGCGTCAACACCCGTAGCCCTACAGATACATCATTTCTTCCTGTGCCTGGGGCTGGCAGCACTCACCTCCGGCCTCAGGAAGCCCTTTCCTGCTGCCGCTCCCAGAGCCGGCCATCAGCTGACCCATCCAGTCACCCTCTGTGCTGCTGGGAAAACCAAGGCTTTAGGAGGGGAAGGGGGCTGTCTGAGTCACACTGTGCCAGCCATTTTAGCCCACTCTTTTCACTTGTCATCAGCATTTTCTTGCATTATTTTAGTCTTTGCAAGTGGCCAGCTTAAGAGCTGCACAATCTTCCATTGAGAGGCTCTGGTTGCCCAACCAGTCCCCTATAGTTGGGCATTTAGGTTATGCCCCCCTCTTTGTTTGCTGTTATAAATGCTGCCACAGACATTGTTGGGGCTAAAGCAAGAATAGTTCTTTGTGCTGTGGCTCTGACCTAGAGAATAAGACCCCAAAAGCCCAGAGAGCCGGAGCCGGGTCTCCCCACTTAGGGTCTAGGATCAGCAGCAGCCCTCACCCCAGGGGACACTTTAATGGACAGACGAGAACCAACGTCCCTGTGTGAGTCTTAACCACTGGACCAGCAGGGAAGTCCCTGGGCCCCAGTTCTGAACTCAGTTGTGTTTGAGGGTGGTACTTGGGTCTCAGATGCCTGTCCTTTGGGGTCTCTGAGTGCGGCAGGGTCCTTGGCTTTCCTGCGTGTCCCTGCCCCTTGATTCCCTTTCTGCCCTGTCCTGAAGTTGCCTGCCGCAGGGGAGTCAGGGCGGACTGCACTCTAGGATCCCCACCGTCCCTTCTGTGGCCACCAGTTCTTTCCCTTCTGTGGCTGAAGTCTGTGGGATGGGGCAAGGGGCAGTAAACTGGGTCTCAACCTCTTCCTCTGGAAGACGGGGGCTAATCGTGAAGCCTGTTTTGCAGGATCACTGCGGGCATGAAATGAGCACGTGGTCATAGAGACCTTGGCCCAGGGCCAGCCTGGATGCTGTCCTGGGGGCTGTGTCACTTGGCAGTCGGCCCGGGAGGGTCTGCTCCCCCATACACCCCAGCCAGAGCCTGCCCAGTGGGTGCCCCTCCCCCACTCCCCCTTGGCAGGCCTGGGAGGGGGCATTCCTCTCCCCCTCCAGCTACTCCCCTTGCAGCACATTGGGGCACAGATCCTGGGGCCTTGATTCCAAAGCGGAAATGCCATTCTGGGAGGCACAGTCTTGGGTGGGGGGGGGGGGGGGGGCGGGGAGTTTAAGTGGAAAAGGAGCAAATTTTTGAAATGCCTGGGCCAGAGCTGGGTTCTCCTCCCCGGCCTGCCCGCCCACAGGAGCAACCCCGCCCCCAGCACTGCTTTAATCCAGCCCCAGAGAGGGAGGGTCTCCGGTCCTCCTCCTCCTAGGCAGCCTCCTCCTGTCTCCCAAGGCCAGCTAGGACAGAGTAAGGCCAGCCCTTTTGTGTCCCTGCCCATCCCTGCAGAGACCTCCTGCTGTCTGGCTGTGAAGCCTGGTCCCCACCCGACTCCCCACTGGAGTGGAGACCCGGGGAAAACCTAGGGACTCCCTTCAGCTCCCAGCATGGACAGATGTTCACACACAGCCCAGCTGGTTCTGATCTGATTCCTTGGAACCTGGAATGCCAGCCAGGCTGAGGGCAGGGGCAGGGGCAGGGTTTCGGAGGGGCTGAGCCCGCAGTTTCCTTTCTGACTTTGGGGCACAGCTTTGGGAACAAGCAGGAGAGGATACCCTAGGTAGTGTTCCCCTGAGAGCTGGCTCTTCTGTGGGAGAACTGGGCTGTTTTGAAGGTTACAGGAGGTCCAGTCTTGAGGAGGGCAGAGGGTAGCAGCTAGTTGTCCCATTGCTTCTTGAGGACTCTGGGTCACACTGAGTCCAAATCCCATTGCTCCTTACCCACACCCTATGCTGGGAGTTCTGTCCAGTGGTTCCCCGAGAAACTTTGGGGGAAATGCAGATGTCCAGATTCCCCCCACACCCGGGATTTCTGGAGGAGGGGACTTGTGGGAGGGGTTTTTTAGGAGGGGATTCCTAAAAAACAGGAATCTGTTTTTTAACAAGCTCTCCAGGGGACCTGTGACCAGCCAGACTTGGGGTGCCCTAGCCCAGCTCCTTCCTTTTACAGATGGGAGAGAGCCTGGTCAAGGTAGCACACCTGGCGAGAGGCTGAGTCGGCCAGCCCTGGGTGTCAGGTGGAGGGGCACCTGTCGGTGCACCGTGGGCTTGTATGTATTTTATAGGCCGTGCCTGAGGGTTCTCTGCACGGTGTGCCCCACTGCTTCCCTGGAATTTCGAGCTGCCTGATGGTGACCACACACTCAGCAAATGGGACAGTCTAGTTCTGGAGAGGCCCCATCCTAGATCTCTGCAGACCACTGTGCAACCCTGGACTGTACTCAGGGACTCTGGCTGGCTACGTAGGGTGACAGTCATCAACTTGCCCCCTAGGGAGGGGGAGCTCAGGAGAACCAAGGCGCCCTCCACTCAGTTTCTCTGTCGTGCTTCTTCCCTCCGCCTCATTCTCATCAGCATCCCTCCCACCCCCTGTTGCTGAAACAGGAGTCGTTGGGGCACAGGCGTTAGCCCTGGACAGCGCTGACTGAGGGATTGGGGTAGGGGCACATCTCCTAGAGCAGCACCGAGACAGTGGGGGACACTTCGAGGAGACTGAATTCAATTCAGAGGAGAAGGTGGGAGATCGCAAGCTTCTTGTCCCTGGGTGCACTGGAGCCTCCCGCGCACGGCTGGTAGAACATGATGCGCTCCGGTTCTACTCTCCCTAGATTACAGGGACAGCCCTCTCTCTAGATACAGGGACAGCCGTAGTCCCCAGCTTCCCTGCTGTGTCTTCATATTCTGGGGCTCTTACACCGAAGGCCTGACCAGAGTCGGTGCGGTGGTCGTATTATTAGTTTTCTGCCATCTGGGCCATGCCCCTCTAGATGCAGATCTGAGTCGGACTGCCGGATGGACACGCGTGAAATGCCCCAGGTTGGTGGGCGGGGAAGGCAGACTTGAAGCTGGTGCCTCCGGGGCTACAACGGCCACGGGGGGAGAGGAGGGCAATCCCGGCAGTCTTCCCAGAAGGAGGCTTAGGCCTTTGAGGAGGGTCGCGTTCTCGCCCACGGTGGAGGGCAGGGACGGGTGTGCGGAGAAAAGGCGATATCTCGCGTATCCGGCAGGCGCTTGGAGCTTAGCGCGGGTGCAAGGGTGCGGGGTGGGGGACGGTCCCACTGGGCGGCGCGTGCCCGCGCGCTCCCGCAGCCACCCGCGCCCCCGAGCCAACGGCTCATTTGCATGCGGAGCCCGAGCGGCCAATGGGCGCGCGCGGCCGGGCATGCCGGGAGCCGGGCTGGGCCCGCCGGCCTCGGCGGCGGTGGCGGGCGGGGCGAGATGGGACCGGCTCTGTACGGCGACGGCGGCGGCGGCGGCAGTGGCCGGCGAGGTGGCTGAGGCGGCCGGATCAGGACCCGGGCGGCTTCGGGGCTCTCGGGAATCCGAGAGCGCGCGGCGCGGGCAGTTCTCTGTGCGCCCTGCGGGGAGCCGGGGCCCCAGGCCGACCCGACACGATGAACTACCTGGTGAGTGCAGTCAGCGCGGCCAGTGCGGCCGGAGTCCACTCGCAGTGGCCTGGGCGGGGTCCGCGTACCGGCTTGGAGGCGACCCAGCTCTACCCGCGCCCGGGGCGGTCCCAGGAGGGAAAGAGTTAACTGAGTGGCATTTCCTGCCGGACCTGCGGGTCATGGGAACTACGGGCCGCTGGAGCCTCCGCGGGGGCGTGACCGGGCCAGGGTCCGAGGTCCTGGAAAACCCCCCTTCTGCCCTGGCAGGGGCTCCCGGAGGCCAGGACTGCGGAGGATCCCAGAGCTTGCGCGCCCCGGGGGCGGCTGGAAGGACCGGACTCGGGGGCTGCGGGCCGGTAGGAGAGTTCCTGGATCCGGGAAAGTTGCTGGCCGGAGGCCCGCTCTCCCCCTGCCGGCCGCTGCCTGCTGGGTGACCTTGGGCCTGTGAGCCCTGTCTCCGAGCCTCACTTTCATCGCTACGAGGAGCGGTCCGAGGTCCCTTGGACCATGAACTTTCCAGGGGCGTGAAGTTCCAAGAAGCAGGGTGGCGGTCCGTGTGTTTTGGAGTGAGGGCTGCCCATGCCCCCAGGTTAGGGGTTGAGGGCTGGGTGAGCAAGCGCGGGTGTCCACGGAGAAGTTAATAATTAATCCCCGGCCCGCCCGCGCTGGATTCCGGGACCCAGGGCGGGAGCTTCTCGGTTATTACCTACCGTGATTGCAAAAACGGTTGTAGGAGCCGGGTCTTGGCAGGGGAGTCCAGGGCCACGCCGCGATCCCGGGGTCCTAGCCTCCGCGGGTAGAGCGTGGGAGCTGGGAGGGGCGGGGCCGCTGCTCGGGTGGCCGCAGCCCGGGCGCCCAGCCCCTCATTGCTGCTGCAGAGCCCAGGGCGGTGTTGAAGGATTCGGGGAAGCTGAGATTTGCTGAGGACCGGGCGTGGTCAGGGGATGTGAGGGGGTTAGAGTCTGGAGAGATGTTGGGGTCTCCCATCCCTTAGTAGGAGCAGTGGCTCCCTAACTGGTCTTGAGAACAGGGAGTCTGTTTCCTTGGCACTCTTAGCATCAGGAAGAGTGTAAGCTGGGAGGTACTCTCTGGGTTTGCTGTGCAGATTTCAGCCAGGCTGGGAGATGTTCCTCATCCCCCTGGGCTGGGGGACACGCCCCCCACCCATGACTCTTTCCTTTCCAGGGTGGAGAGCTGATGGTGGGAGTGGAGGGATGGCAGGGCTAACAGGCTTAGAAAAGCAGGAGAAGGGCCCAGGTGCAGGTGGAGACTGGCAGGAAGGGAGGTCTGGGAGGACCTGCCGGCAAGCTCTCCTGGCACTAGCACCCACCACCCGCTTGTCATGGGCAAGGAAAGAGTCCTGTAGATGCTGGGTGGAGGCAGGGCAGGGCAGCCCCAGCTTCTGCCAAGGCAGTCACCCTCAGCTCCCGGTGACTTTTAAAAGACGGTGACTTTTACGCTTGTGCTGAACAGAGGCGTTAGCGTTGTGGGCTGGCATCATCTCCCCAGGCTTGGGCAAGGGATTGAAGTAAGGGCAGTGCCACTAGGGAATCCTTCCTAATCAGGAAGGGCCCCTAAGACACCTGCTCTCCCCGTGAGTCATACAGATGGTACCAATGGGGAGACTGAGGCACAGAGAGGGGCAGTTACTTGTCCTCACAGAACCGTATCCAGAACATAGTCTCCTGGTATGGGCCCATGCTCTAGCCATGTGCCCCCCCTGCTCTGGGATTGGGGGTGCTCTGGCCCTTGGGGTGCTGCTATGCTCTACTGGGGCTGCCAACTTGGTGGGGTCTCTCTGGCTCCTTAGTAGCCCCCTCCTGGCCTCCATTATTCTTTTAGGAGATCCCACCACCCTTTGTCTCTCAGGCCTGGAGAACTCCCTCCACCATCCCCCAGGAGCCCACAGCCAGTTGGGGCAGCCAGAACCAGCCAGCAGGTGGAAGGGGGAGGAGCAGTGTTAGCGTCATGCTTGGAGGGCAGGGTGTAGGGTAGGGCGGGACAGGGTCGTTCTCCAGCAGAGACACTGGCCAGATTCCTCCTCCTCTGGATCCTTAAGGCCCCCAAGTAAGGGGCTACAGAGTGGCCTCCCTCCAGGGGGCAGGCTGGGCCCTCTAGCACTGGGGAGAGGCCCTGACTCCATCTCCGTCTCGTTGTGCTAACTTCCTCCCACCTCTGAGTGAGGAGTGGGGCAGAGTACCAGCCTGCCGTGGAAGCAGCTCAGAGGGTGGAGGGGCAGGGCCCCGTCTCAGTCCCCTATTTCCATTGCGCATCCTGAAGTCAGGGGCTTGGTACTTTTTTCTGGGCTGGAGAACCCTGCTTTTTGTGCCGCTGTGTCCTCCATCCCTGCGGAAGCAGATGGTGCTGCTCTAAGGGCTGCTGAAAGTTATCATTTAGGGCTGGAGAGGGGCAGAGCTGAGGAGGCTTTAGATGTCCAGGTGGGGAAACTAAGGCTTCGTAAGGAGTGAAGTCCCTGCTGTCCCACCCGGGCTTCTGCCTCTGCCCCTCCAGTGGCATATCTGGGGCTGGCCACGGTGGGTTACCAGGGCCTGGTGCTGTCCCTGAAGCGAAGGTCAACCTCATGCTGGGCCCTCTGCTGAGAGACCAAATCCCAAGACTGAACAAGCCGGTCTACTCAAACACGTCTGGAGTCTGCCAGCCTGGGTCGGTTCCCTGGGCTGGGTGGCAGTGGTGAGGGTTCTAATTGGTTGAGGACCACTCCCAAGCTGTCAGAAGTTGGGGTGGGCTGGAGGGCGGAGGGCTCCGCTCTCGTGCCACCCACATGGGCTCCTTGGTGCCCTGGCCCCAGGCCTACCTGTTCCCACTATCCGAGGTGTGTTGGGGGCTGCAGATGCCCTGTCCTGCAGTAGGAGGGCCCTCCCCATGACACCTCTCTTCCTCTGCCCAGCCTCGCTGGGACAGTGCCTGGTATGCCCTGGCAGGAGTGGGGCCAGGGGCCTGCTTCGACCCAAGAGCTGGGCACAAAGACATCTGCTTTTGCCACTGTAGCCAAGGCCAGCTCGGGGCTCCTGATTGTCTGAGGGAGCTGCTGGCGGTGGCCACCCACAGGTGGGTTTTTAGTCCTTTGTTCTGTAGACCTGTCCTCTGGGTGCTGAGTGTCAGGCATGGGGCTGAGGACTCACACACGGCCCCTTCTCTGTCCTCTGAGCCTCAGGCACTGCCAAGGCAGGCAGGGAAGGAGCCATGCTCCCCTTGTCCCCTTGGGGTGGCTCTGGAATGGGGGGCTCATCCACGCTTGTCACGCTGAGCACTGAGGACTTGAGCCCAGACCCTGGTCACTCAGTTGTCCTGGGAGAACTAAGGGGAGGGTGATGCCAAGGCCGGCTGTTGCAGAGTTCCGCCCAGGATGAGGGTGTGGGGCCGTCTGGGAAGGGAAGAGGCACTGCCCTCCCAGCCCCATCGCAGCCGGGAGGCGGAGCAGAGGATTGTCAGGACCCTGGCCAGTGGGCCCGTAGCCACTGCCCCTCCGGCGGGATTCCCAGGGCACAAGTGAGCAGTGGTTGTGGGTGTAGACCGCCACTTGGGCACACGTACATTGGGCCTGTATCCAGTGGTCATGGGGGCTCCTTGGGACAAGCAACCAGAATACCCCAGAAATAAACTTGGCCCAGGTTTGAGATGGTTCTTTGTATGAAGAGAACTAGAGTTTCCCTAGTGACTGCTGTGTGGGGGGCTCTGTGCCTGGGGCTGGGGTGTGTGTCGGGGTGGGGGGCAGGGAGGGATGGAAAAGCCCTGTGAAATTTCCACTCCTGGCTTCCATGGACCTAAGCAGTACCCCGGGAGCCACCCAGCTGCACTTTGTCATACAGCCCAGATCTGCCTCTGCCACTTCCTGACCATGACCCTGGCGAGTCAAGTGACTGTTGTGCACCTCAGTTTCTCCATCCGTAGGTGGAGGCAATCACAGTGTCTCACAGGGTTGAAAGAGATAATTGAGGTACGCCAAAGAGCCCTGCCTCTCACTGCCGGCATTATTGTCATAACTGTGAACCTGTCAGTCTCCCCACCACCAGGTAGCACCGTCCGCCAGAATCGGGGTTTGGGGATACCCAGAACACATCCAGGGCTCTCCGGGGCAGCAGGCCGAGGTAAAGCCCGTCAGATGGCCGCTGACACGTGCCCGTTGGCGGCCAAGGCCCAGCTGCTCCGTGTCTGCGGGCCCGGGTGGGTCTGGCACACACAATGAGGGCCATTCTCAGACCAGGCAGGGCCGGTGGGGTAGCCCTCTCAGCTCCCATGTTCAACAACCAGGGTGTTGTTCTGGGCGGGCCCAACTGGCAGGCCGCTGCCTGGGCAGTGTTGGCATCGGGCAGGGGGCTCTCCTCTGTCCCCTCCCTCTGGGGTGAGTGAGCCCCAAAGGGCCTTCCTGGCTTTCTCAGGCGTGGCTGCGTGGCTCCCAGGGAGGGCAGGGCACCACCTTCTGCAAGGGGGGCTTTTGCCTGAACCCGCCCGTCCAGCAGCCCCATGCTCAGCCCTGCTCTGGGCCAGGCCTGGCATGCATGTGCGGTGGAGGGGCGTTCCATGCTGAAGCAGACAGGCCCCTCCCATTCTGGGCGCCCGGGTTGGGGGCACGAAGTGGGCAGTAACAGAGGTGTTGATCAGCACTTCGAGGTGAGGGCAGTAAGGTGTGGGTGCCCGGGGAGGGGCGTGGGAGCTTACCTGGGTGGGGGACGTGTGACACTTAAGTCACGTCCTGAAGGAGGAGTAGGACACAGCGAGAGGTTTCCTAGGGTCGTGGATGAGGTGGCCAGAGACTCGGGCGAGTCAGCAGCAGTCTCCGTGGTGCTTTGGGCCCAGCTGGCTGGCAGAGTTGGCCTGGACTGTGATGGTGCCCTGGTGGTGTGCCCCTCCCAGAGGTCACAGCTGTGTCCTCTTGTGAGCTTGGGGGAAGCACTTGATTGGCCCAACAGTGAGGAAGGCTGGAAAGCCAGGTTCTGGGTAGACTGGCCCCCCTCTTCCAAGCTGGGACAAGGCACTGGGTCCTGGGGAGCATGTCCAGAGCAGGAATGCTCAGGTGGTGTGGGTTTTGCCTTCTTCTGCCATGGGATGCCACCATTTGGATGGCATTGACTGAGCTCTCCCTGCAGCATCCCAAGGCATCCTGCAGTGTGACTGGCCCCAGCCTGCCTGCCAGTCCAGGGCCACAATCCTGTCTCCCCTCCAGCTTTTCCCTATTTCGGTGTCTTGGCTCATGCCTGCCCTCTGCCCACATGCCCTTCCCTGGCTGGTTCATGGTCGCCTAGTTTTCGTTCTTCATGAGTCACCTGAAATGTCCTCCTTGGGGGAGGTCACCTCTGACCATCCTATGTGTAGTGGCCCTGTTGCACATGCCACATTTCCCCCTGTCCTGGCAAATCGTTTTGTGTCTGCCTGCCCTGCTTGGATGCAAGCCCCGTGCAGACAAGGGCCTGGTCGACCTAGGCTTGCACCGTCTTGCAGGGCCTGGCCCAGCACCTGGCAGAGGGCAGATGCCAGGTGAATCTTTTATTACACAAAAGAACGTCCCTATGAAACCAGGATTGTCACCTTAACACAAGGGGTCTGGGTGCTCAGAGAGGCTAAGGGACTTGCCCAAGGTCCCCAGCAGTGGGAGGGAGAGCCAGGCCCAGGTCTGGTCTCAGCTGCTGCTCTGCCCTGGAGGGAGGTGGAGGAGTGTGTCAGGAGCAGCTGGAGAGGCTTAGGGGCCCAAAGGGGCGGGTGCTTGGCCAGCTGGAGCGCTGCGGCGCCAGCAGTGCCCAGGACTGCGGAGAGCCTGCCTCTGGGGCTCGGCAGGGGGAGGGGGGCACCAGCTGACGCAGGCAGAGGAGCTCCTGGTGCCAGGCGCCTGGTGCCACGTGCCCACCCTGAGAGGTGCTTCCCAGCCTGGCTCCGGCCGCCCCGGACTATACAGTTGCAGTCGGAATTGGCCTTGACTGCTCATCGAGCTCATGCCCAGGAGGTGAGAGCGGGCCACCCTGGGTGCAGGAGGCCCCGGTAGCTCCCTGGGCAGCTCTCCTGGGTCCAGGGGACCCTCCCTCCTCCCCCTTCCCCCTCCCGCTGGACCTTGCCCTTGGCAGAGCTCTCCAGCCTCCCTGAGAGCCCAGCCCTGCCCAGCAGGGCCTGGCCGAAGCCCCTCTGCCGGCCTTCCCTGGGCTGCCCTCCTCTAAGAGGTGAGGGGCCTCTGAGGGGCATTCCCCTCTGTCTGCACCCCACCCCCTTTGACTGGGCTGGAGGGGAATTTTCCTGTGACTCACTCTGCTGGCACTTCCTGTGGTCACCAGGGCAGGGGCTGAGGGGACCCAGCGGGGTGGCTCTTGTGTTCTGGGGTCATTGGGGGAGGGTGGGTTGGGTGTCCCGCCCCCCTGACGGGGTGTGATTCCCTGAGCAGGCTGCAGACCATATTTGGGAAACTTGCTTTTCCTGCAGGCAGCCTGGGGATGGGACCCATGAGTCTAGTGGGCAGCAGGCAGCTCCTGCCCCATCTGCTCCTCCTGGGGCCTTGGCCTCTGACCTGCTTCGGCCTTGCCCGTCCCATCCTGCCTTGGAGCCTAGGAGGTAGTCCACTGTTTTCTTTTTCAGGGTGTATATTTTTTCAACCCCCAAACCAAGAAATGCTCATTAAATACAAATTGAAAATTTCTGAAAAACAGGAAGAAAAAGCATCCCCCATTGTCTCAAACATTATCCTCTCCCCATTTTTTAAGTTGAAGTGACATTTTATTGAGGACTCATTTATGCCTCAGTGCACTGCTAACCGTCCTAACTGTGGTGTGGACAGTGTTGGCGCCGCCAGTAGTTCCGAGGGCCCTTGCCCTGGCGCTCACCTTGGTGCAGGGCGAATTCGCTTGCTCTGCTCTCTGTGCGCTGCCTGCCTGGGCTGGCTTCTCCCCTGGGCCTTGTCCCTCTTGGCTCCCAGCTTTCTGGCGTCTGGCTCCTCCTGAGCTGCTCTGGAGGAGTGGGCTCCCCGCCAGTGCTCCCCCGAGTCTGAGCGTGCAGTCCTGGGCCTGGAGCACGCACTGCCTGCCCCGGCTTCCCCCGTGGGCTGCCGTCCCCCTTGATGGTGTTCTGTCCTCTTCCCTAATCCTCACTGTGACGGGCAGGGGAGACGGAGCTCAGAGGGGCTCCTTCTGGCCCCTGATGCTGGTGTGGAGGTGGGCCCCCCTAGACTTGTGTGAGGCCTCACCCCGACTTCTCTCTGACCCCAGTTGGAATCCAGGGGATGAGACCCAGGCCCACGTGGGGAAGGGCGGTCCGAACCCAGGTCCCATTTCCGAGTCAGATCTAGACCAGGCTCTGCATCTTCAGTCCCCAGGAGACTCAGGGGAGGGCGACCAGAGCTAAGGCCTGGCTGGTGGGGCCGGTGCCCAGCTGGCCTGGCACTGTCCTCTCCACAGGCCTGGCCTTCCCACCCAGGTGCCTGCTTCGCTCCTGCCCTCTGCTGGACTGACCTTGGCCCTCTGGCTGGGGCCCCTCTGTGATATCTCTGGGCCCAGCCTGAGCCCTCACCTGCGCAAGCAGCAGAGGCCAAGGACTGAAAACGTGGGGCCTCTCCACCCGGTTCTCTGTCCCTGGTGAGGTTCTGGGCCTGCCGGCACAGTGCCTGCCAATGCTGGGGTCCTCCTGTCTGTCCCCACAGCCTTGCCAAGGCCTGCACAGGCTGCTGGGCTACTGGGCCTCTGCACGGAGCGTGTGTCCCGGCTCCAGGAGGGTTTGCCGACTCACGGAGCCCATAGCAGCAGTTCTGGGGTGCCTGTGAGAATTAACAGGAGAATTACAGGAGTAAAGAGCTGGGCTGGGCGTGGGGTGCTGTCCTTCTGTGGCCGTCCTCAGTCTGTATGGGACTGCTTCCTTGTTTTGCTTTATTCTCCCCATTTATTCCTGGTGCCTGTCTCATTCCTGTCCCTCTTCCAGAAGCACCCGTGCAAATGTAATGAGTCTGGAATCTGTCCTTGGACAAGTGTCTGTGAAAAATACATAGAGTTCTTTTGTAGGTGTTTGTAACATTTACGTAAAGCGGTCTGGGCTGTAGATCTCCTGTTTGCTCCTCTAACTCGGGAGGGTGTGGCTGGTGCCCCTCACCAGACGCCTGGGCACCTGCTGGAGCACAGAGCAGAGCCGCAGGCCTGTCCCGCTTTGCTGGCTGGATCCCTGACCGTCCTTTGTGGCCATCTTGGCCATTCTGGTTTCCCCTTCAGAAAACTCTTCATATTTCATTGGTTTTCTGTTGGTGTTCTTGTCTTTTCCTTGCTTGTTTGTAGGAGAACCTCCAGATTCTAGATCAGTGACTCTTGTCGTTTGGTGGCCTGTCACCCTGTCAGCTTTCTGCTGTTCCCCCACCCAACTGAAACCATTCACTTTGATGAGGTTGAATCCATCTCTTTGTTTCTGTTGTTGTTACCTTATGTTCTGTGCTTTTGGTGGTCTTTTTTTCAAGGGTTTGGTTTATAATTTTTTTCCACCTCAAGGTCACAGAGCTATTCTCCCACAGTTCTTTTCTTTTATCAGCTCTACAGTTATAGCTTTCACATTTAGGTGTTTGATTGCCTTTGTTTATAACATGAGGCAAGTGTCCAGATTGCCTTTTCTTCCTGCGGTGAGCGAGTTTTCCCAGCAGCGTCTCGGTCACGGTCCTGCCCTCCTCATCGCTGCGTGTTCCCAGCCGCTGCTCCCTGCCCGCTTACGGACTGGAGTTGTGGCCTGTCCTCACGGCAGGAAGGAAGTGCCTCTTTGCATTTCATTTTCAGAATTGACCTGCTTATTTGTGGACCTCTATTCCTCCACTTAATTCTAGAAGGATTTTTTTCCTTTGGTTGAATTCCTCCAAAAAATAAAAAAGTTCGGCTGGCATTTTTATTGCAGTTGTAACTTATTAAGTAAGCTTGGCCCAGTTGTTACATTTTCTCCTCTGGAGTCTTTGCTTGATTAACTCCTGGATAACTTGTAGTTTCTGTTATCTGGTGACGTCTTTTCTGTGAGGTTCCCTCCTCAGCACTGTTGATTCCTCTCGTTTGTTGGAATCTGTACGTAGATGACATATGGTCTGCAGATGATGACTGTTCTGTCCCTGGGTGTCCCCTCCCCACTCTCTGGTCTCTTCCTCCTGGCTGATTGCACTGGCGGGGCAGCAGGGAGTTGAGTTGAAGGGAGGGTGTGCATCCTGTTTTCTCCCCAGGACGTGGTGGCCATTATTGTCATTATCGCTGCCCTCCCCAGCATTAGGTCCAGCTTATAGCGTGACTCCGGGAGTATTTTTTAGAGTATCTTGAGTGCCATTCTGGAGTGCAGGTGATGGCTGTGGTCAAGAGGATTTTGAGACACTGTCCAGGCTCGTTTGAAAAACTGCCAGGATCAGCTGGGCCTTTTCGCCAGGGGCAGTGGGGGCAGAGGCGCGGGGATCTCGCCAAACCCTACTTAGTTCCTTTCTCGGTGCCAAGGCCAGGTGCCTCCCCAGTCCTGGAGGGGGTGGGAGCTGGGCGGGACGCCGAGCCCCCAGCGCATGTCCTCCTGCTCTCACGCCCACCTGTGTGCTCTTCCCTCAGAACGTGCTGGCCAAAGCCCTCTACGACAATGTGGCCGAGTCCCCAGATGAGCTCTCCTTCCGCAAGGGCGACATCATGACGGTGCTGGAGCGGGACACGCAGGGCCTAGATGGCTGGTGGCTCTGCTCGCTGCACGGGCGCCAAGGCATCGTGCCCGGGAACCGCCTCAAGATCCTCGTGGGCATGCATGACAAGAAGCCCGTGGGGCCCGGCCCCGGCCCGCCCGCCAGCTCGGCCCTGCCTCAGCCCAGCCTCCACCCCCCGGCAGCCCAGTACACACCCATGCTGCCTGCCACGTACCAGCCCCAGCCGGACAGTGTCTACCTGGTGCCCACCCCCAGCAAGACTCAGCAAGGCCTCTACCAAGCCCCTGGGCCCAGCCCACAGTTCCAGTCTCCCCCGGCCAAACAGACAGCCACGTTCTCCAAGCAGATGCCCCATCACCCGTTTCCCAGCCCAGCCCCAGACCTTTACCAGGTGCCCCCGGGGCCTGGCAGCCCTGCCCAGGACATCTACCAGGTGCCGCCTTCCGCTGGGATAGGACACGACATCTACCAGGTCCCCCCATCCATGGACGCACGGAGCTGGGAGGGGACGAAGCCACCAGCCAAGGTAAGGCCTCCCTGAGTGGCCAGGCAGCCCTCCTGGTGGGTTTCAGCCGGGCCCAATTTTGGGATGCAGCAGGGCCCAGCCAGGCACCCTTGGGGACCTCCGGGACTCCAGCAGCGGCTCCGCGTTTGGTCTGGGGTCGAGGTGGGAGGTGAGTGTCTGGGGGATGTGTTTATATGTCTGCTGACGTGCGTGTGAGCAGCCCGAGAAGAGACATCAAGCTGGCCTTGGACCATGAAGTGGCCTTTAGCTGACAAGCCCCAGTAGAAGGGTGTCAGCAGCAGAGGACACAGCCTGTCAAAGACTGTTGTGGCAGGTGGGGCCTGACCAAGGAAGCCTGAGCAGCAGCTGGGAATGGACCCCCAGGGGCCTGGAACCTTCCTGAGGGCGGAGGGTGTTGGGTAGGAGTGACCTGCCCAACCATGTCCTGGTGAAGCCATTCTGCCCAGAGGGGAGGGTGCAGGGAGCCCAGGAAAGGGGAGCTGGGAGGCATTTGAAGGGGAGAAATGGAGTATGGAGCACAGGGCCGCAGTTGGGCCAGAGTGGCTGGAAACCCAGAAGAATGGACTCGATGACAGAGTCGTTTCTCTCTCACGTAGCATGGTTGGGGGTGAGCGGTGTGGCGCTGGCGGGCACCTCCGAGACTGTCAGAGCCTGTGGCTCCTCCTGGAGCGCAGGTGGTGGAGGGCGGGTCCTCTGTCTTGTTGCTCTGCCACCTCGTCACGGGGCTCGCGGGCCAGGACAGTGGCCGCATGAGTTCCCGCCAGCAGAGAAGGGAGGAAGGGACAAAGGGGAGAGGCCAGCCAACATGTGCCCAGGGGCTCCCACGGTCCCCCTGTGGGTGCAGCTCATCTAGATCCACACGCACCCAACCCTCTCCTCTCCTGGGCCGTGTTGGTGGGTTGTGGGCACCTGCAGGGTGGCCTGCTCGTGACTCCTAGACCGCGGGGAGGACACTGCCTGCGGGATTGTAGGTTCACCGTGAAAGGGGCTCTTGTTCAAGTCCCTGGTGGGCTGTTGCCAGTGGGAGGCTGGGCGGGGGGCAAGGCTCTGAGCCCAGCACCTCAGCTCCACACAGATCTGCGTATGTGCCCTCATAGCCAGGGCTGTCTGCCTAGGAAGGAGGCAGGACTGGAGAGTGCCATGTCTAGTGTAGAGCAGCCGGTGTCTGAGGACACTCACCGTGCGGCGCCGAGCCTCTCCTCAGAGCCGGCCCAGGGCTCAGATGCCAGCTGGGCAGCGGTTCAGCATGCAGTGTTGCCCTGCCCCGCCACAGGCAGAGCTTGGAGCGGGAGACCTGGACCCAGGTCATTGGCTGGCTCAGGGTGGGGCTCCGTGGACACTGGCCACCAGGGGACTCTGGGTCACTGGCTCCACTTCCCTACCTGCTCCTTCAACCGCTTGGCCAGAGACAGGCCAGTGGCAGAAGTGAGCCATGCTGGACTGGGATAGCCCAGACCGGGCTGCTCCCAAGATGGCTTTGGGGGAGGAGGAGTGACTGGGGGTAAGCCTTGGGGCAGGCCGCAGGCCATCCCTCTGCACCCGTGCCCACACACAGCTCACATTCCGCACACTCCCCACGGAGGCATGCCCTTCCCCTTTCCATCCTCTCCTTTCCCGAGTCCAGGCAAGCTTGTTTTGGTGCAGCTCCAAGGCCAGGACAGGCAGTGGAAACCCTGTGGCCCAGGAAGCAGCAGTGAGGCCTTTACTCCGGGCTGTGGATTTGAGCTCACGTTTTGGCCATTGGCACTGTTTCCCTCCTATACGAGGGGCTTGCTCTCAGACTGCTTCTGGGCTCACCTGGCTGGTGAGTGCTCTGCATGTGCCCACTGGTGGGGTTGCCCAGGCCCTGTGTCCCTGAGGACCCAGAGCGGCCTGATGGCCCCAGGAGGAAAGCTCTGTGTGCTGGGACCTGGTTGCCCTCCCCTGAGAAGCCTCATGGCTCCTGGCCTGGGTAGTCTCGATTGCGGCTGCTTTTATTTTATGGTCCATGAAAGTGTGCTTGCTTGTCACAGGAATGCGTAATGTATGAGAAGGCCTGGAGATGAGCTTCCCCAGTCAAGAGGGGATCGCTGGGGGATTTCAGCATGTTTTGTCTAGCGTGTTCCCTATTCATCTTTTACAGATTTGTACACATACTTTTGCATTTTGAGGTTGTAAATCCAGCATCAGATATCAGAAGCATTTTGGGTCCCTAAGCGTGATCATGACGACCACCCCCGGTTTTGCTGGGTCGCCCCTTCTGCTGGGGGCGGGCTCCAGGCGGTTTCTAACGGCAGTAAGGCCGTAAACGTCTTGGAGCATGCATGTGTGCCTGCGTTTCAGGCTGTGCTTTCAGAAGCCTGGGCAACTGAGGCCCCTGGTTCTAGGGCTGGAGGTCGGCTCTGCTGAGGGGAAAAGACTGTGGGGTGGGTGGGTGGGGCCTTGGGTCCAGGAAAGCAGAGGGCGAGTGACAAGGCTGGTGGCCAGGAGGGGTCAGCCTCCTGGAGCCTGGAGCAGGGTGGCCTGCGTGGCTGCCGGGGGGAGGTCAGGGCCACACCGGGTGTCAGCACCCTTTGGGGCTGGGCCACGCTTTTAGGGAGCTGAGGGCAGAAGCACGTGGGGCCCCCGGAGGAGGAGGTGTCTTGTGAGGTCCCTCTTGGGGGAGCTCTGGGTCAGGGCTGCAGCTGTGCCTGAGGGAGCAGCTGTGGCACTGGGTCAGGCTGGGGGAGACACAGCTCCACTCAGCCTTGTTCCTTCTGGGAGGACAGGAGCTTGGGAGGGAGGGGACCCACATCAGGTGTGTGCCTCCGTCCCCCAGGACCCCCAGCGGTGCTCCGTTTTCCAGAGCAGGAACCCAAGGCTCTCAGATGGGGGGCGGGGGGCGGGTGGTGACAGAGCGAGCCGGCCTGGGTCACGAGGGGAGATGCCCATTTCGCAGAAGGGGGACAGGCAGCCAGGCGGCCCGGAGGTGGCCAGGGGCCCAGGCAGAAGGCAGCAGGCGGCCCGCCCCGTCCCTGGGGTCTTGGGAGCCTTCAGCCTCCCTTCTCACTGCTGCAGGCGCCCTTATGAGCCTGGGTCTGTGGTCTGGGTGCGCATCTGGCAGCGGGCATTGTGCGCGTTTTCTCTGCCTCTGCGTGTCTGTCTTCTGTGCCCTTGAGATGTGTGTGTGAGAGAGCTTGTGGGTCTCGGGCTGGGCTCTGTGTCTCCTCCCAGACTCTGGCTTTGTCCGCCAGCCCCAGGGGGCTCCAGGTTCTGCTAATGGGGCCCCAGGTGTGGAGCAGGGCGGCCTGTGATTAGCGGGCTCCGCGGCTCTCTGGAGAGTTGGTTTCCCTAACAAGCTTTTCCCCCGCTGGTGGCTGCCTGCCTTTTCTTCTAACAGAAAACATTTGTTGGCCAGTATGGCTGCTTACTGTCACTGACTCAGCCGCGTGAGTGGCCAGCTGCCCGCGGCCCAGGCCTGGGGTCCGGCCCCAGCGCCCCTCCGCCTGCGCCCCGCCCTCTCTCACCAGCGTCGGGGCGTGGAGAGGGCGGCACACACCCCTCGTCCTGGGCTGGGTCCCCACCTGCCTTCCGAGGCCGGCAGGGCCCGGAGACACCTCAGGCCTCGCCTCAAGGCCCCGCCAACCTGCCACGTCCCGCCAGCTCCCGCCAGCCACCGCCCCCCACCCTGCTGTTGGCAGGTTCCAGGGTCTAAAAATAGCTCTGGAGGAGACTCAAGTCTGGGGCTTGAGGAGAGAAATGAGTCTGGGAAGGGCCGCCAACACCACTCCCAGACACGCCGGGGGTGGGGTGCAGTGGGCCTGGAACACCCCCTGGCGGCGCTCACCCCAGCAGCTAACAGGGAGCCAGCTCTGCCGGGCTGCCCGGGAGGCGACCAGGGGCTGCATCAGCAGGAGGCTCTGCCGAGCCCTGGGCTGATCAGAAAGTGGTGGTGCCTGCACTTCAGTGGGGTCGTTGCTGCTCCTGGGGTGCCCGGTGCGTGCACACAGCCTGTGCCCTCCAGGGCCCATGGGCCCGCAGAGCTGGCTGTTGGTGTCCTGGGGGCTGGGCAAGGCACAGGATGCAGGATTCTGGGGGCGTGAGCCCCAGGGCGGGCCCTGCCTCCGCCTTGCTGTCCCCAGGGATGTGTGTGGGGAGCCCCTGAGTCACCACTGTCCCAGACCTCCCATTTGATTAGGGAACAAAAGGCCTTTTTGTCAGAGAAGAGCTGAGCCAGGAGCCTTGTGGAGGAGGTGTGCCCTGAGCTGGGTTAGAGGATCCTGCCAGCCCCTCCTACAGGGCTGACCCCTCCCACAGGGCCGGGTGCCCACAGGGAAGGAGGCTGCCCACCCAACACTGCCTGCGAGCGGTGCCAGCTCTCGCCCTGCACCTCGGGACAGGGGAGGGGCACCGGGGAGGGAAGGGGCTGGCCTCCTCTCTGGGCCAACATCCCCCCACGAAGGCCTTACCCTGTTAGGTGAGGGGTGGTCCCCGTGGCCCCAAGGGTGTGGTGCGGTGGGGAATACAGGTCTTGGTTCTGGTCTTGGTCAGTCCCTCACACCCACACACAACTTGCCAAAACAGCTTCCATCCTTCCATTTGCAGGAGAGCTGGCCCTGAGGGGCTGGGGGTTCTTGGTGGCCCCGTTCTCAGGAATCTCCCCAAGAGTGCTGGGGGGGCGAAGAGGGCAGGGCTTGGAGCCCCCAGGCACTGACTGTCAGGATCTCCTGCAGGCCACCTCCTCTGGGTCCAGCCC
The DNA here is from genome assembly GCF_028021215.1 of Eschrichtius robustus. Lineage (NCBI taxonomy): Eukaryota > Metazoa > Chordata > Mammalia > Artiodactyla > Eschrichtiidae > Eschrichtius > Eschrichtius robustus. The sequence goes on from NC_090842.1 coordinate 12,968,164, forward strand.
GAGGAGGGCACAGCCCATCACTGCCACCTACATCTGTCCTGGAGCCTGAAGGTGGCTGCTGGGTCCTATGGTAGGGACAACTCCTTGCTGGGCAGGCCTCTCGAAGGAGGGTGCAGCTGGGAGGTGCCATCCAGCCGGGGCACCTCAGTCAAGGGTGGCCCCTCCTCCATCAGCCCACATGTTCTCTCCTCTGGAACCTTCTGGGTCATTCAGCTGTAGAGACCACTTCTGTTTCCTGCCAGAACCAGACGGCTCTAAACAAATAGCGGGGGTCCTTGTATTCGCCACATGCTGTATTTCATTGAAGAGAGAGAGGGCAGGGAATACGAAGGGATGCGGACACCCTTGCCTCTGAGCCCACCCTTGGGGAGCCCCCTTACGTATGTCCTGCTCACCTCACGGGGCGGTGGAATCTCTCCAGGGCCGGTGGTGACGGTTGGCTGTCTGCCCCCAGGTGGCGGTGTCCACCCGCGTGGGGCAAGGCTATGTGTTCGAGGCCCCCCAGCCCGAGCAGGACGAGTACGACATCCCACGCCACCTGCTGGCCCCGGGGCCCCAGGACATCTACGACGTGCCCCCTGTTCGGGGGCTGCTTCCCAGCCAGTACGGCCAGGAGGTAGGTGTCGGGGCCGGTGGGCACGGGGGGGGGCCTCAGCCTGGCCCTGCATGGAGAGTTGGGCTTTCTTGGCCCCAGCCTGGGTGGTCCTGGGGTAGAGCTGTGGGTTTCTGCTCTTTCTGTCCCCTCAGGTGGCCCTGGCACTTGTATTACTGCACCTTTTCTGCCCTCAGGTATATGACACGCCCCCCATGGCTGTCAAGGGTCCCAATGGCCGGGACCCATCGCTGGACGTGTATGATGTGCCCCCCAGTGTGGAGAAGGGCCTCCCGCCATCCAGCCATCATGCGGTAAGCATTTAGGGGATGCTGGGCCCTCACAGGCTGAGGCCCGATCTGTGCGTGGGGTTCTGGGTGTGAGTGTGTGTGCGTGCCCTGGGGTGGGGACTCAGGTCTGCAGAGCCGGGGGCATCGAGAGACCTGTCTCCAAACCCCAGCTCTGCCTGTCACTCGCTCTGTGACAAGTGGAAACTGAGCCCCTCTGAGACTCAGCTTCCTCATCTGTAAAAGGGTCCCTTGTAAGGCCTTCTTCAGGAGGTTCTTGAGAGGATCACACAGGATATCAGCAAGGTGACCACAGGATTTATCATCCAAACCAGGATACTTCTGAGAGTGAAAGGAGAATGACAAGATAGTTATGAGGGGGCATCAGGCACAAACCAGGACTGTCCTGGGCGAACCAGGGTGTCGTTACCCTGAATACAACCTGCACATAGCTCAGCTAGGTACCTGCCACAGAATAGAGAATACGCACGTGGTGGTGGTGGTGATGCTGGTGGTCACGTGGGTGGTGATGGTGGTGGCGGTGGTGCTGATGGCGGCGGCGGTAGTGGTATGATAGCTGACCTCTCACTGAGCGTTTGCAGGTACGCAGTGAATTAGCTCACGTAATCCTCACAACAAACCTGTGAGGGAGTTTTCCCATCTTATAGGTGAGCAGACAGGCACAGAGAGGTGGAGTCACTTGCCTTAGGTCACACAGGTAGTAAGCAGTGGAGCCAGGATTTCGAACTCTGGTCTGGCCCCAGAGTCGGGCTCTCAACCGTAACCTGCATGAATAAGAATCATGACAAATGTGCACGCTGGGCTGTGTCTGTGTGTGTGACTGGGTCCTGCCCGTAGGCTCCCGGGTGGGCAGATGGGCCGGCAGCCTTGACCACTTCTTGGCCCCCAGGTGTACGATGTTCCTCCATCGGTGAGCAAAGACGTGCCCGACGGCCCACTGCTGCGTGAGGAGACCTATGACGTGCCCCCCGCCTTCGCCAAGGCCAAGCCCTTTGACCCGACCCGCCACCCAATGGTGCTCGCCGCACCCCCTCCGGACTCGCCACCAGCTGAGGACGTGTACGACGTGCCGCCCCCGGCTCCTGACCTCTACGACGTGCCCCCCGGTTTGCGGCGGCCTGGCCCGGGCACCCTCTACGACGTGCCCCGAGAGCGGGTCCTTCCTCCCGAGGCAGCCAACGGCAGCGTGGCCGACGACGGTGTATACGCGGTGCCCCCCCCCGCCGAGCGAGAGGCCCCGGCCGACGCCAAGCGCCTGTCGGCCTCCAGCACGGGCAGCACACGCAGCAGCCAGTCGGCCTCCTCCCTGGAGGCGGCAGTGCCGGGCCGTGAGCCCCTGGAGCTGGAGGTGGCCGTGGAGGCCCTGGCACGGCTGCAGCAGGGCGTGAGCGCCACCGTGGCCCACCTCTTGGACCTGGCGGGCAGTGCGGGCGGGTGTGGGGGCTGGCGCAGCACCTCCGAGCCTCAGGAGCCTCCGGCACAGGACCTGCGGGCTGCCGTGGCCGCCGTCCACGGGGCCGTCCACGAGCTGCTGGAGTTTGCCCGCAGCGCCGTGGGCAATGCCGCCCACACTTCCGACCGCACGCTGCACGCCAAGCTTAGCCGGCAACTGCAGAAGATGGAGGACGTGTACCAGGCGCTGGTGGCCCACGGTCAGGCCCTTGACAGTAGCCGGGGAGGCCTGGGGGCCACTCCCGAAGACCTGGACCGCCTGGTGGCCTGCTCGCGGGCTGTGCCCGAGGATGTCAAGCAGCTGGCCTCCTTCTTGCATGGCAACGCCTCGCTGCTCTTCAGACGGACCAAAGCCTCTGTCCCAGGGCCTGAGGGGGGTGGCCCCCTGCACCCCAACCCCACCGACAAGGCCAGCAGCATCCAGTCCCGGCCCCTGCCCTCACCCCCCAGGTTCAACTCCCAGGACTCGCCTGATGGGCAGTACGAGAACAGTGAGGGGGGCTGGATGGAGGATTACGACTACGTCCACCTGCAGGTGGGTGCCCGCTCTGCCCAGGTCCCCTGGTCCTCTCGGGGCTCTGACTTGGCCACCCTGTCGTGGGCATCCTGATTCCCCCCCACAGAGGGCTCTTGTAGCCAAAGGAAGATGTGGTCCCCAGCAAGACCTTGGTGAGTCCCTGTGCCCTCCTCGCTTGGACCTTCCAGGCCAGATGGGTCCCTGGAAGCCCACCCTCAGCCTATCTCAGGCCTGTGGACCCATGTGGCCCCGACATCAGGGATCCTGCAGTGCCAGCCAGGGAGGGCCCCTGAACACCTGCAAGGGCTGGGCCTCTCGTGACCAGGCCAGAGGTTAGGGATTTGGAGAGGTGAATTCTGAAGTACAAGCAAAGACAGAGATAGTAGCAGGCGTGGGGGAAACAAACAAGGTGATCGGAAGGTGGGGTGGGGTTGGCCTCTGAGCAGAGGCCAGGGTGCCAGCCGATTGGGCATCCTGGTGAGTGGCATTCCGGGCTGAGAGCCAGCAGGTGCCAAGGCCCAGTGGTCAGGGATGGGTGGGCAGACCCTGTATGCCAAGGGGAGGGGCCTGGATGTGATTCCTGCCATGGGAGCTGGGGCAGGGAAGATCGACATGGCCGTGTGGAGTGTGCCTAGCCCCTTCCTGGGGGCAGGAGGTGAAGGAGGCCCGGGAGAGCCGCTTCCTCCGGAAGCTGCCCCCACCCTGGGCCTGAGGCCGCAGTATGAGCCTGGGTGCAGCTGCAGCGCCACCTGGTGGCCGCTGGTCTCACTGCACCCCGCTGGGCCTCAGGGGGCTTCTGGCTCAGCTGCATCCTTGTGTCTACCCTCCAGGGGAAGGAAGAGTTTGAGAAGACCCAGAAGGAGTTGCTGGAAAAGGGCAACATAATGCGGCAGGGGAAGGGCCAGCTGGAGCTGCAGCAGGTGAGGACACTCAGGTTCCCCAGCCTCTCCCAGCACAGGCGTCCCTAAGAATCTGTCTCCTAAGCTGAGCCTCCCAGGGCCCTCCCTGCTCAGCCCGTCCCCACTCAACTGCATGACTGTCTCCGTGTGTTCGTTGGATTTATGTTTAGGTTATTATGGTTAGGTATCTCAGCGCACACAGAAAACTGTGAAGACAGGAAAGAAGCCACTCACCCTCAGGGGTGGTCACCGTGCTCTGGGGCTGGTTTCCGGTCTTGCTCCTGCCTCGGAAGGGGCCTCTGTCCGTGTTTGAGATGCTACTTTGTGAACAGTTACATCTGCTTTTATCTCAAGATGTTTCCATGGCATTAAATATTCGTCATAAGTTGTTTCTAAAGTCAACCTACGTCTATTATGGTTGAATGTTTACGTTGTACCCAGTTTTTCTTATTGTAAATAATACTACTGTGTTTATCTGAGGACATTGGATTTTCTTCATATTTTGGCTTGTTTCCATAGAGTAGGAGAGGGATTTTTTTTTAAATTATTTATTTACTTATTTTTGGCTGCGTTGGGTCTTTGTTGCTGTGTGCGGGCTCTCTTTAGTTGCGGTGAGCGGGGGCTACTCTTTGTTGCGGTGTGCGGGCTTCTCATTGAGGTGGCCTCTCGTTGTGGAGCACGGGCTCTAGGCGCGCGGGCTTTAGTAGTTGTGGCATGTGGGCTCAGTAGTTGTGGCTCGCGGGCTTTAGTAGTTGTGATACATGGGCTCAGTAGTTGTGGCTCGTGGGCTGTAGAGCGCAGGCTCAGTAGTTGTGGCGCACAGGCTTAGTTGCTCCGCGGCATGTGGGATCTTCCCGGACCAGGGCTCGAACCCGTGTCCCCTGCATTGGCAGGCGGATTCTTAACCACTGCGCCACCAGGGGAGTCCGGGATTTTCTTTTTTTAAGGGAGTTTTATTTTGATTATGAAGATTTAAAAAATTAAAATATAGTCTAGTACAAAATAAACACAGAAATATCACCCGGAAAGTTTTCCTCACCCCACCTTCCCTGGGCATGGGGAAGGATGGTGTAGGAGAGAGCCCACCAGGTTCACCCTGAGACCTGGGCCATGGTGTGTGTTTTTCAAAGCCACGTTTCCCCAGCTGTCAAGCGGGAAGTGTAGTTGCATCCGTCTTGGGGTCGATGTGAGAATTAAATGAGTAAACAATATGTAATGCTTAGGAGGTGCTGGGCACATAGAACATGTTCAGTAAAGGTACAGATGTTAGTAACTATATATGTATGGAATCTCCACTGACTTAGGAAATGGGCATGTGCTTTATCTTCTTTGTCTTTCTCTGGACTGTTGCAGCATTTATTTAACCAGTCCCGTGTTGGTGGACATTTAGTTTGTTCCCAGAGCTACTTTTGTAAACAAAGTTGTGCTGACTATAAATCTCTTCACATATCTGGTCAGTCACTTAGATAAATTACTAGAAGCTGGGATGAAAGGTATGTGAGTGAGAAACTAAAGATCTAGAGTTCCTAAGCGAGGGACATCAAGTACATAAAATACAGGAACATAAAATACCCTGACAGGGAAGTTTGTCGCTCCCTTCCTGCATCAGTGAAAAATCTGGAAACAGCCCCTGCCTGCCACCACCAAATACCTCACAGTAGAGTACTGGTTGAATAAAGTGTGAGCATTCGTACAGTAGAATATTGTGTAGCTACCAAGAGTTTGTCAAAGAATGAAAAAGACCCACCGAAGGTAAAACAGAACAAAAAGAGTGTATTCTCCCTCTGGACGGGAGAGCCAAGCAAGTTTCACCAGGTAGCCTACGAGGGAAAGAAAGAGGGTTTCACGTGCTAGGAAGGGACAGTTTCACGCTGGTTTGCTAATTAAAGTAAAGCCTGAAACCTTGGTTAGACAAGTACCTGAGTCCCTGAGTCTGTGTTCATGGCTGGTCCCAACGACCCAGTCAGAACCAGCTTGTGGTGAGGACGTGTTAGTCCACACCGCTGCCGCCTAGGCAAGGCTGCTGCTGGTGGAAACTTTTACCATGTGCTTTATACGTTCTCACTGAATAGGAAATGAATGACCCGTTGCTGGGTGCTAAAGGTAGGCTATAAAATATTATATATTGTGTGTTTCCGGTTTTCTAATTGTAAAGGAAATGGGAATATTCCTGTTTAAAGGAAGACGTGTTTGAGGAATATTCACCGGTTTTTCCTGTGAATATTTGTTTTCTGAAATTTGCAAATACCATGACCTTTTTGCTTTTGTTTAAAAGTCTTATTATGGGAAATTTAATACATGTATAAAATTGAAGAAAATAGTCCCCCAGGTACCCACTGGAGAAAAGGAACCCCGGGTACCATTCACCCAGCCCCAGCCATTCTCAGCACCACTAATCCAGTGTATGTAGACCCCTTTCCCACCCGTGCCCACCCCCGCCGCCCGATCATTTTGAAGATGTTACATCATTTCATCTGCAAATACATCAGTGTATATTTCTAAAAGACGATTTACCAGAGATTTAACAGATTTCTGGATGCATGGGATTCCAGTTGATAACTATCTTTCTTTCTGCTTGGTGTCTTTGAATCTTTTTACACTGCATATGTTAAGGAGAAAAAAAATTTTTTAACTTTTCATTTTGAAATATTTGTAGATTCATAGAAAGTTTGAAGGAAAGTACAAAGCAGTCCTGTGTCCCCTTCTCCCAGTTTCTCCCAGTGATCGCATCTGAAGTCACTAGATAACAGCACCCAAACCAATAGACTGACATCCCTCACCCCTGCCGCTGCTCATCTGTTCCCATTTCTAGCATTTTGTCATTTCAAAAATGTTATATAAACGGAATTATTTGAGATTGGTGGGAAAGTTATTTGGAGACTGTCCAGAAGGCAGGCAGGGATATGTGCTCGGCCAGTAGGACAGAGGTAGCCTGTTCCCCTGCCCACTGACTCTGAGCTTTGTCACTTTCCAGAAGGTCCCCCTCTCTGTCCCTTTTGCTCTGTGGCTGTGGTTTTCACTCTGTTCTCCCTCTTCCCCAGCTGAAGCAGTTTGAACGGCTGGAGCAGGAGGTGTCACGGCCCATAGACCACGACCTGGCCAACTGGATGCCAGCCCAGCCCCTGGCCCCGGGGCGGACGGGCGGCTTGGGGCCCTCGGACCGGCAACTGCTGCTCTTCTACCTGGAGCAGTGCGAGGCGAACCTGACCACGCTCACCAACGCGGTGGATGCCTTCTTCACCGCCGTGGCCACCAACCAGCCCCCCAAAATCTTCGTGGCACACAGCAAGTTTGTCATCCTCAGCGCCCACAAGCTGGTATTCATCGGGGACACACTGTCACGGCAGGCGAAGGCGGCCGACGTCCGCAGCCAGGTGACCCACTACAGCAACCTGCTGTGTGACCTGCTGCGTGGCATCGTGGCCACCACCAAGGCCGCTGCCCTCCAGTACCCGTCGCCTGCCGCCGCCCAGGACATGGTGGACAGGGTCAAGGAGCTGGGCCACAGCACCCAGCAGTTCCGCCGGGTCCTGGGCCAGCTGGCAGCTGCCTGAGAGCCGTCAGCCAGAGGGACGGAGGGCAGGGGAGGAGGGTGGCGATGGGCCCCAGAGAGCCACCGTGCCGCGGGCGTGGGGACAGGCGACCCCAGCTCCACCCGGGCCTGGTGCCCCAGACTGTACAGGGATTTGTGTATATTTATGGCGGGGCAGGATGTGGGACGGTGCCTCCTCAAAGGAGCCCGAGCAGAGCTGGGCCCTGGAGCCCAGGCCAGGAGTGGCTGGCCGTCTTTCCTGAGCGTGCTGAGGGCCCAGGAGGGCCCAACATTCGGGGCCGGGCTGGGGGCTCGCAGACCGCTTGACCCACGTAGCCTCAGGTGACCCCTCGGGCTGACCAGCCCCATGAGGGTGCCGTGTCCCCCTGGCAGGGCAAGCTTGGCTGTGGTGTATTCTCTCTGCACCAGGAGAAAACCCTAAAAAACTATTTTTCATTATTGATTTTCCAATCATTTGACTAATAGTCTACATTTAAATAAAATTTAAAAAATGAAAAGCATTCTCCTGAGGTGTGAGAGGCAAGAGGACCTGTGAGTGGGAGGGCAGGTGTTTGCCACTCTGGATGCCACAGGTGGAGTCACGGGTTGAAGAGATCTGTGGTGAGGCTGTGGGCAGCGCCTCGGGAGGGTGAGGAGAACGTGGGTCCCTTCAGAAGAAAACGAAGGCTTGGGGAAGCGGGGCTGGGCCAGGAGCTGAGGTGGGGGAGCCTGGGCAGCTGGAGGGAGGCTGAAGAGCAGCCGTCAGAATCCAGGGCTTGAGGCCAGAAAGGCTCAGCGTGAGTGCAGTGGCCAAGGGCGCAGCCGCTGCTGAGGTTTGATGAAAATCCAGCATGGTCCCTGGGCAGGCGGCCGAGGCGAAGGCAGATGCAGGGTGATGTGCGGGTGGGAGCAGCTCCAGGAGCTGCTCCAGGGCCCCTGCATCCCAAGGCAGAGAGCGCCCCGCTAGGGGCACCGCTGGGAGATACACTATTCCACGGAGAGAAACTTGCTTTCACAGGCCTTATCCAGAACTTAGCTCTTAGAAAGCAGCTCTTAACTTCAGCTTGTGGAACTTCTCCACAAGTGTCCCCTTTGAATTACACGTGGACTTGGACTCCCAGTTGGGAGGTAGGAGACAAGAGGGTCCCTCACCCTGGGTCAGGGGCCCCCTTCCCGGAAGTCTGGGGTAGGTCTGGCAGCCCAAGTAAGGTGAGAGCTCTGGGGACCAGTGGTCCTGCTCCCAGCTCTCGCCATTCTGCGTGTGAACTTGAGTCTCATTTCCCCCGTCTCTGTGAAGAAGGGAGTAGGGCTGGGTATCTGCCAGCTCTCTCAGCTCTGAGCTCCAGAGGGGACCTCAGTGAAGGCAGCCATCCTCCCGCCCCGGCGAAGGCACAGAAGTGAAGATGCAAGCAGTTTTATTTGGGTTTTACACACATGGGGGCTGGGGCAGGGCAGAGGCTCAGTTGGCCTCTAGAACTCCGAGAACCCAGGGAATAAACTTTGTGATCCGGGTGTACACGCCTGGTGAGAACGGGCCACACCGGCTGCTGCCCCAGGACACGATGCCCACCAGGGTCCAGGCTCCATCCTTCTGGCAGACCAGGGGGCCACCAGAGTCACCCTGTAGGAGGAGATAGAACTTGTGTTCAAGCCTGAAAGGGAGTACCAGGGCCCTGGTGTGCCCGGACCTGGCAAGTCCAGGGGGTGCAGACAAAGCACAAGTGGGGACCCAGTGGTTGTGCACAAGAGACTCAGATCTGCTCAAATGGCAGCCCCAGCTCGGCCACCTACTCCTGGAGGGCCTGGGGCAGGTGGCTAATCCTCTCAGCCTCCCCATCATCTGTAAAATAGGCTGAAGTGTCCAGCTCGTGGGGTTGGTGTGAGATTAAATACCCCTGGGAAGCCCCACACCACACCTGGCCAGAGCCGGCCCTCACCAGGGGCATCTGATAGGGCTGGTCCAGCCCTTCACTGGGGCACTGGGCAGGGCATGAAGTTAGATAGGTCATGGCAGAGAGGAGTGGGCCTCCTGGCCTGGCCAGGGGAGGCACGGTCAGTGAGGGCGGGCAGGGTGGCAGAGCCAGGCCGTACCATGCAGGAGGAGATGCCGCTGGCGCCTGCACAGATCATCATGTCAGTGACCTTGCTGCCCCAGTACTTCCTGCAGTCGGCGTTGGACACGATGGGCAGGGTCGCCTGCTGCAGCTTGTCGGGGGTCTCGAGAGCTGCAAGGACAGAGGGCATGGGGTCAGGGCCCCTCATCCCACCAGCCCGCCCCTGGGGAGAAGAGACGAGGGGCCGCCTGAGCCCTGCCCTCCCCCTGCACGGTGCTCGTCTTCCTCCGTCACGATGATCGTGGACACCGAGCTTCGAGCCTTCCCTGACACCTTCAAGGAGTCTGGGACGCGGCTCCTCTGCGATTCCACACCAGACAGCGGGGACTGTGCTTCCAGCAGTTGTTGCAACAAGTCCTGCCTCGGAGCCCCGTGTGCTCTGGGCCCTGCCGGCCACTGTGTGTGGGCGGAGGGGCCGGCCTTCCTCCCCAGGGAAGGGGATGGACGTCCTTCTGACTGGGGACACTGGAGGGGACCCCCGAGGGAGCACTTCCCTCCTGCTGCCCTTTCCCGCTGCTTCTGTCCTGTTACGGGACCAGCCGGTGGGCCGTGGCCGGGGCAGAAGAACTCAGGACGCCGAGGAAGAACCTGCGGAGGGGGGGCACCTGGGCGCTCAGGCCCGAACCCGACCAGGACATCGGACTCCGGGCCCAGACTTCAGGGGCGCTGGACGCACCCGCCCTCCTCAGTCTGGAGGGAAATCCGGGCTGTCCATCTCCTTGCAGGTTAGAGGGGGCGAGACTTGCTGGTACTTAGGTGTTTCTTCAGAAACTGTTTACGTACATATTATTAACCCTCATTTTTATTCATGTTTGGTAGGGTTTTCATTAAGAGGGTTTTAAGTAAAGAAATGGAAGATTTATTGACTGTTGCAATTTATGATTGTGTTTGGAATTTAGACCAAAAAACAGAATGAGTCTCACTCCTGAAAAGTCCTCAGGGCACTCACCGTTGTACCGGGTCTTGCCCCAGCCCGTGGTGGCGCACAGGGAGCCCGCAGGGAAGCTGGCGTTGGCGCTGGGCAGGCACACGGCGGACACGGTCCCAGAGAGGCTCGCGGGCGTGGCCAGCTTCAGCAGGGCGATGTCGTTTCGGACCGTGCGCAGGTCCCACAGGGGGTGTTCAAAGACCTGTGTGGAAAGGGTGGGGGCTGGGTGGGCCGCAGAGGGAGGACTTGGGAGATTTTAGGGGCACACAGACCTGCACACTGGGAGGGGCCGGCAGTGCCGAAGGGGCAGAGTGTTGAGAAGGGAACCCAGATGAGGCTGAACAGACCAAATCCCTGGGGTGCTGGGGAGATGGCATGTGACATATTTTGCGTTTTTCTACAATGAGCAAAACTTATAATCAGAAACAACCTTCAGTGTTTGTAAAGGAGCTTTATTATTTGGGAAAGAGAAGAAAGCTCAGACTGGAGCAGTGCCAGTGGGGTGAGGCCTGAGCCGCTGGCCGGGGTCATCTGCCCCCTCTCCCCCTGCCCTCCTGCTCCTCTGCGCCCCAGGGGCCCACCCTCCTGGCTGCCCGCCCGGCCGTCTGTACCTCAGCGACCCTCAGCACCTGGACTGCCTCCTCCTCGGAGCCGTGATCAGACACCCCGGCCACCACGAGGTGACTCTTCCTGGAGAGAAAGGAGGTGGCAGACGGAGCTCAGGCTCACGGCCACCACCTCAGAGGAGCGCCCGGAGAGCGTGCCAGGCAGGGTGAGCCCCGGCTGGGCTACTGAATCGCGTGGTGACCTTGGGGCCTCAGTTTCCCCATCTGTACAGTGAAGGCAGAGGCCCAGACCAGCTGTCTTGGACCAAGCTGGGGTCTGGGGAGGTGGGGCGCTAGGGCTGGGGTCTTCTGCAGCCTGGGGACAGAGCAGCTTCTGCCAGACTCTTTCCCACTCGCTGGCAGCGCCCGGTCGGGGTTAGGAGCGAGTGAAGGTGGTCTCTTCAGGCAGGTGAAGTGGGGGCCCCTCCTGCCCCAGCCCAGGCCTCACCTGACCCCGCAGTGGGCGGCGGTGACCACCCAGCCCTCGCTGATGAGGGAGCCCCCGCAGAAGTGGAAGCCGGAGCTGGTCTGCGGAGACGGGGGGAGGGAGAGTCAGCCTTGCCTCTCCTGCCTGACCCCTCCCTGTCTAACCTGCCCCTCCTCAGCCTCCCCCTCACCTGCAGGGACACCTGCCAGGGCCAGGAGCCGGGGACAGCGTCCTCCCCGTTGACGATCCTGGACAGGCCGCTCAGCACAGGGTCGATGGTGGGGACCCCGCAGCCTGAGGGGCAAGGACAGTGCGGCTGGTCAGTGGGTGGTGCCCCAAGGGGGTCAGGGGAAGACTCGGCACTTCCAGGTCTCTGTGGCACCCTGGCACCCAGAGTTTTGTCCGCTGCAAGGAATTCAGCCCCCCACCGGTCCAGCTGACAGCTGCCCTTAGAAGGTGCCCTTGTGGACGGTCCCCGAGGCTGAGGGTATCTGGAGTTGGGGCCCAGGCTCCCCGGCCTGCTCTGTGCCCTGAGGGGAGTGTCCAACCCACTCTGAGCCCAGGATTCTGTCCTGAGGGCTGGGATGTCCTGCTTGAGTCCTGGGGGCTCTCATGGCCTCTGAGTCTGCAGGGGGAGCAGGTTTGGGCGAGGTTGTTACCCCAGTTGGGGTGGCACACACGCAGGAGGCTGTCCAGATCCAGAGGGTGGAGGTGCAGGGCAAGATGGATGGACCTGGGGGACATTCTCAAGGCAGCATTCACACAGCTTGGTGGCACATTTGGAGGGTGGAGGAGCCCAGACCACCCCAGCTTCTGAGTGAATGGAGGAGACCAAATTAGGCAGGGCCCAAGGGACCTCCAGGCAGTGGAGGGGGCTCCAGGAGCGCCCAGTGGAGGAGTGGGGAGCTGGGCAGAGCAGCCCAAGGAGGCTCAGGGGGCAGCTGGAGGGGCAGGTGGCAGGGGTAGTTAGAGGTACGAGGACTAGGGCCCTCCTGTTCCCTGCCTCTGGGTGGGGGGTCAGGGGGTGGGCGAGGCTCGGCCTGGGGCTGCCAGGCCTGCCTGAGCCTTGCACTTACCGAAGCTGCTGCCAAAGAGGAAGAAGCCAAGGACAACCCAGAGAAGGGCCATGGTATGTGACTCAGCAGGTGAGATGGGGTCTGCCCGAGGGACCGCCCAATATATTCCCTCAACCCACCAATCTTAGCCTGCCTCGCCATCCCCTCCTTATCATGAGACCTTGGGCTGAGAAGCACCTGGCTCCAACGTGGGCCTGAGCCCTTGGGGGCCACTCCTGGGAAGGTTTCCTGGAATCACAGGTGTGTGGGCAGGCCCTGGGCACACTGAGCCGGGGGTGGATGGTGAGGACCCCGAAGTTGGAGGTGGGAGCATGAGGTGAGAGGTGGGGGCCAAGGTTCCCCTTTATCTGCCTGTGCCCTTCCTGGCCACTCTTGGGAGGTGGACAAAGGAGGGGCCCTCCCGGACACCTGGTTCAGTGAAGGTCCAAATTTCAGGAGCAGAGTGAACTCTCAGAAGCCCCAAAACAGGTCACAGACACCATCAGCATATCTTCCACTGGTTTATTGAGGCTTTGTGGAAGCAAGTTCAGCAGGGAGGCCAGGGTGAAGCCTGGTCGTCAGTTGGCTGCCAGGATCTGCTGCACCCAGGGGATGAGTGCAGTGACGCGGGCATACACGCCGGGGCTGGAGGTGGAGCAGGTGCCGCTGCCCCAGGACACAATGCCCACCAGGGTCCAGGCTCCATTCTTCCGGCAGACCAGGGGGCCACCAGAGTCGCCCTGCAGGACAGGGAGGAGGGGGCTTGGATCTGGCAGCCCAGGTGGCCTGGCCCAGAGGCCCCTGAACGTTGTTCCCAGAGCCCAGTCCCAGGCCCAATAGCCAGTAGAAGCTCAAAACATGCATATGAGAAGGATTATGAAAGAAACTTCAGCAGCTCCTGTGGTTTGTGCCCCTGGAAGTCTGGGCCACCCCCTGGGGTGGGGTCCTATAGCAGAGGCTCAATGGAGCAGGTTTGATTGATAGGAGGAAAGCATGGGTGGTGCTGGCCGTGGGGCTACTGTGAGGGAGGAAGGGCTGCCAGACCCCTTCTGGAGCCCTTCTGGGCCACCATGCTCTGCTCCCCAGGCTGTGCACTGCACAATTCCAGGAGGTGCCATTACTCAGACTTTGCTATTAGTGGAAACTTGCAATATGGCAGCTCTGAGAACAGAGCCCCTTGCTCTGGCACCTCTCTGCTGAGGTCACTGATGACCCTCCAGGAGCCCTATCTTCCCAACCACTCAGGCAGGAATGCCCAGGGAGAGAGTGGCAGGCCCTAGAAAGAGGTCTGCCTGCTACTTCCATTTCCTCTCTCTTTGCCCAAGCCCTTGGCCTGGGCTTTAGCCTGAACCCACCCCAGGCTGGGAGGGAAGGGAGCCTGGGAGGCCATACCATGCAGGAGGAGACGCCGCTGGCGCCGGCGCAGACCATGCTGTTGGTGATCTTGCTGCCCCAGTATTTCTTGCAGTTGGCATTGGACAGGAGGGGCAGAGTCGCCTGCTGCAGCCTGTCGGGGGTGTTGGCATCTGGAAGGGCAGGGTGGGTGGTTAGTGACTGCTGCCCCCACCTCCCACCTGGCCAGCCAGTGGTCTCTCATCACTCACTGGTGTGTTTGGTCAGGCCCCAGCCGGTCGTGGTGCACAGCATCCCGGCGGGGAAGTTATCGTTAGCTCTGGGCAGGCACACGGCGGACACGGTCTTGGAGAAGCGCGCAGGCGTGGCCAGCTTCAGCAGGGTGATGTCGTTGTTGTTGCTGAACGTGTTGTACCTGGGGTTCTTGAAAACCTGTGGGGCAGGGCCAGACAGCTGCCTTTGGGGTCTGGGAAGAAGCCGACCGGGGCAGAACCTGGCGCCAGGCTACCCCTCACGGCCTCAGTGCTCCTCCGTGGACAATGGCCTGTTCAACTCGGCAGCTCCTTCCATGGCCCCCGGAGCCCGAGGCCCAGGCCCAGGGTGCAGACCTTCCCCTCATGGAGCCTTGCACACCCTGCTTTCTGCTTTGCCCCATCATGATGGGGTATTGGGGTGACCGTGAGGAGCTGGGGCCCTGGGGGTTAGCCTGGGATGCACACTCCCGAGGGCCCACCCTGCCTGGGGTCACACCTGGACCCCGGGGGCTGCCATACCTTGGCAATCTTCAACACCTGGATGTCCTCGGCGTCTGAGCCCTGGTCAAACTCCCCGGCCACGACCAGATGGGAGGTTCTGGAGAAGGCCAGAGAAAGGAGTGGTTCCTGCCGTGACGGGGGCATTTGGGGTGCAGGGTGCTTATGTGTGTGAGTGCATGCGTGTGCAGGCATAATGCACGTGCGTGTCTTTGTGTGTCTGCACACACGGCTGTGGTGTCGATCAGAGATGGAAGCTCAGAATCTCAACTGGGCCTACAGCCCGCCATGTGTTTTCCCAGGGACCCCTAGGACACTGGAAGGACCTGGGTTTGCTACACATTTCCAAATAAGAAACTGGGAAATGAAGGCGTTAAAGGGCAAGTCCTCAGTGCTGGAGGAAACCACCCCAAGGGGTTTCTTGGGGACCCCGGGCTCTCACCTGACCCCGCAGTGGGCGGCGGTGACCACCCAGTCCTTGCTGATGAGGGAGCCCCCGCAGAAGTGGAAGCCGGTGTTGTCCTGGAGGAAGATGGGGAGGGTCAGCCCCGCCCAGACACCAGCAAAACCAATCCGGGCAGCAGCCCCCAGCTGGGCTAATACCCCAGTGCATCCCCCTACTCGTGTGCAGAATTACCCCCTCACCTGCAGGGACACCTGCCAGGGCCAGGAGCCGGGGACAGCGTCCTCCCCATTGACGATCTTGGACAGGCCGCTCAGCACAGGGTCGATAGCAGGGACCCCGCAGCCTGAGGGTGGAAGTATGGAGTGAGGGAGGGGTGGAGGCCAAGGTACCACCCAGGACTCACCGCCCCAGGAATACTCCAGGGACAATTTAGGCTGACATGTGCTCCAGCCCAGACAAGCCCCACAGGCTGAGCTTGAGGTGGTGGCAGGGCCAAAGCCTGGGCTGGGAGGCCCTATCACTGCCTACATTAACCACTCTGAGTCTCAATTTTCCCACCAGCAAAATGGGGATCTTACAGTCGCTAACCTCACAGAGTTGGTATAATAAGGATGAAAGATGCTTTGCCTTAGCAGACAAAGCAGGCAAAGCAGGAACTCGCTCAGTTCCTGGCACACAGTGAACAAAAGTTTAAAAGTTTAAGAGGGCTGGTTCAAGGGCATGAAAGGGCTGATGGGGGCCAAGCCACACTTGCTCATCATCTGAGCCTGCTTGGGAGCCACCAACCATTCACAGAGCCTTCTGTCCCTCTGGAATTGCTCCCCCTCCTTGCACATGATGCGAGGCCCCAGGAAGGTCTATCTCCGCCCCGGGGGCCTCACGCTGGCTGGTCTGGTCCAGTCCTCCCAGCATCCTCATCGTAGAGATGGAGCTGGTGAGGCTCAGAGAGGGACAAAGACTCGCTCAGGCTCACACCACCACGCACAACTGAACTGGGAGCAGGAACCCCGCTGCTCCTTGCTGGCCTTGGCGTTGGTGGGGCCAGCACCCCTTCCAGCAGTTGGTGGAAGGGTAGACAGCCTTCCCGGCCTCTGCCTGCCCTGGTGCTCACCAAAGGCCGTGCCCAGGAGGGCGCAGCAGGAGAGAAGCCAGAGGAACGTCATGGTGCCGCAGTCAGGGAGGTGTAGGACGCCTGCCTGGAGGGCTCCCCATTATATCCTTGTGCGCCAGGCTGTTATCTGAAGACCTTGAGGTGATAATCCCTTTCCTGGGCATGTGTCCCAGTGGGCAGGATATGCCAGAGCAGGGCTGGCATCAGGGCCTGGGATGGCAGCAGCTGGGGCCAGGATCTAGGGCAAAGTTGGTGCCAAACAAGGTGGCCCTCCACCCACAGCTAAGGGGAAGGGGACATTCAGGTTTCCTCCTCCAGGCCCTACCTCTAGAGGGGCCCTGCGGGCAGCAGCCAGGCCTGGGCTGGATTTGAGCCCCAGCCAAGTCTCTCATGGTCTGGAGGACCTTGGACAAGTAGTTTAGTTGGTCTGCAGTTGTTCAAAACCCCATGGGCAGTGTGGTCAAGTAGGGGGAGGGGCAGGGACCAAAGCATGGTGAGGGCACAGGTGACCAGTGGGCTGAGGATGCTCTCCTAGTCTTAGGATGGCCAAGAAGGCTCAATGGCTCAGTTCAGTATCAGTGGCAGTCACGTGGGCTGGTTCAGAGGGCAAGCCGCCCACTGCCCGTTCACGTGGAGCCAGGCCCCTCCACCCAGGCATCCTGCCCTTGGAATTGAGTACATGGCATTCAGGTGCAGGACTGGGCCCAGGGCCAGCCAGGGGGCCTCTGCTATCATCCCAGCAAGAGCTTCTGGAGGCTACACCAGGCGGGAAAGCAGGGGGCAAAGAGGCCTGTTTCAGGTGGGCAGCAGGGCCCTTTCCCAGCAACTGGGAAACTGGGGAGGGAGAAATTTGAAGGTGAGACTGCCAGGCACAGGGCAAGTACCCCAAAACACATAGGTAAAACGATATCTTATGGCTATTTTTAATTTCCATTGCATTGATGATTGTAGTGTGGTGGGTAACAGGTTTCAGCACAAAACAGCTGTGGGGCCTTGGGCAAGTTACACTCTCTGATCCCATTTCTAAATATGTAAAATGGGGATCCTTAGAGCAAGGGTCCCGCTTTATGAAAGGGCACAGTCCATACTGAGTGTGCTGGGACCAGACCTAACACAATCCACGCTGGACGGACCTGGTACTTCTCCTTCTTGACTTGCCTGTGGGGTCCCTTTGTGCGTTCTAGAAGACTGCCAATGACAGGGAGGGATGGCCACAGTGCACTAGGTGGGAAAGCAGGCCACGAAACAGGATGCAGAGTGTGGCCCCATCTGTATGAAACCCACCACTTGTGCAATTCCATCCATCCTATCAACCAGCGCTTACCAGGCCCCTGCTGGAACAGAACAAACAAAAGAAAGAAACACAAATTCCTGCCTTACAAGCTTAGGTGGGAAAGGGGTAGGGAGTTTATGGAAAAGAGTTAAAAAAAAAAAAAAAAAGTAAAATATACATTACTACCAGCTAAGGAGTTATCATTATCATTGTTATTATTATTATTATTATTAATACCGAGGCAGGAGGGCCTCACTCCGAAGGGGACATTAAGTTGCGACCTAAGAGTTTGCCAAGCTATCTGGGTGGAGACGGTGTCCAGGGAGCGGGAACAGGGAGGGCAAAGGCCTGGTGGAGGGAGCCTGGGTGGCACCAAGAGCCGAGAGGACACGAGGCAGGGCGGAGAGGCCAAGGGGCCGACAGAGGAAGGCCCTGGTGAAGGTATAGGGCTGTCCCGAGTGGCTGCCAAGATGCGAGGTGGCAGCCGCCGGGCCTGAGTGGGGGAGGGGCGTGGCCGGTGAGAGAGGGCACGCGGCGGCTCGAACCCACCCGTGGCTGTGGCCTTGGGAGCCGACAGCTGGCCCGGGTCCTGCCCGCCCAGCGCCCCCTGCTCACGGTTGCCAGCGACCTGGGAACTCGCGCAGCTGCGGGTGGGGGCGGGGAAGGCGGCCCCCGCAGGTGCTCGACTCCTGCTGGGGGCGGGGCCAAAGCTGGCTGCCGCCGGGCGCG
Organism: Eschrichtius robustus; assembly: GCF_028021215.1. Lineage (NCBI taxonomy): Eukaryota > Metazoa > Chordata > Mammalia > Artiodactyla > Eschrichtiidae > Eschrichtius > Eschrichtius robustus. The sequence continues at coordinate 12,986,217 of NC_090842.1, forward strand.
CGGACTCCCACCCGCCCCGCCCCGCCCCGCCCCCTCGCCTGGCGTATCGACCCGAGAGACTGCGCACTCCGCAGACCCCCGGCCCCGAGGAAAAACGCTTAAGCGCAGAGTGTTAGGTGCCCCCCATTCTCCAAAACGCCGGGCCCTGAACTTCCTGCCTCTAGGCCTTTGCGCGCTCTGTTCCCTCCCTTTAGAAGGCCCACCGCCCTTCCGGCCCCGGCCCTGGCCGTGAGCGCCTCCTTGTAGGCAGCAGTTCAGCCTTGACTATGACTGGCCAGCGGCAAAGCAGGCATCAATCAGAGGCCATGGATGAGTCGATGGATCTCTGGACCCAGAAGTTGTTTAGCCAATCAGGTTTACAGTAAAGAACATTTTCCTGGGTTCACTTTGTCGCTGATACTTTTCTCGCCCATCCTCGGGTTTGGAACCCTGCCTCATCTCTAGAATCCTGGAGCCCAGCCATCTCTGCTCATGCAAACTCCCAGGGAGAAGGTACAGCCTTGTTCGAGGGTTGTCTACCACGTCAGAAAACCTTCACTCTGCACCTGTTACCTCGTTGCAGGTATGTGGCGTCTAGTGTGTTTAATGGGCAGTGCTGAAAGCAGCCCACGAACAGGTGTAGCTCAAAGAAAGTCACTCAGGAGATGACCCAGTGCACGGGGACCCTCATGGGGGCGGCTCTCTCCCAGGCAGCCTGGGTTTGGGGAAAGAGCTTTGCTGGGGGCAGGGGGCCCTAATCCAATCCCTGCCCAAACACCTCCTGGGATTTGGCCTTGGGGGTGGTGTTGTGTCAGGGTTCCAGGTCCTGACTGGGCGGCGGGGCAGTGCGCATGCGTCCCTCCAGGACCCGCATCTCTGAGACTGTGCCATCTGCCTCGAGGCAGGAACTCAGAAGTCAGTTTTCTTAGATGAAGGAGCTACTCCTCTTGAAGTCGTGGCACTGAGGGGGTCAGATCCCAACCCTCTGTTTTACTAAAAATAAGATATATTGAAGTATAATTTACACATGGTGAAATGCACAGATCTTAAGTGAAGAGACGGATACATTTTGACATATACATACCATAGTGTAACAAACGCCACAACCAAGATATAACATATTATCACCCCCGCCATACAGTATGCTGTCTTTGTGTCTGGATTCTTGCACTCCACCAAATGGTTTTGCGATTCACTTGTGTTCCTGTGTGTATCAGCAGTGTGTTCCTTCTTATTGCTGAGTGGTGTTTCACTTCATAAGCACACCACACTTTATGCCCCCATTCTCCGGCTAGGACATCTGGGCTGTTATCCCTCCCCCACCCCACTCCCTTTTTGTTCCTTGTAATGAAGTGATTCTCAGCCCTACACATAGGCAGGCAAGAAATGTAGGTTTCTTTATTTTTCTATTAGAGAATGAAATTTGAATTTCGATCCTTTATTCTGCCAGGAGTCTCACTGGAGAGTCTAACAAAGAGACTGTTTCTACAGGTGTGGCCAGGGCTTAGGGAAACCGTAAGGAGGTGCAGGTCAGCATAGGGCTAGGGTCAGTGGGCCTGGAAACGCAAGAGTGGTTACCCAGCCCCTGGGGAGGGCGATATGCAAGGGGGAGGCCGCCAACAGGAGCTTGGCCTTTGTGGAAATCAGTGAAGACCACCCAAATGAGAACGAGTAGAGGCTGTTTATTCAGAGCTTGCTATAGCCTGGGAGTCAGGCAGCATCACTTGCAGCATCGCTTTTCCATTCCCACCAGTAATGTATGAGGATTCCAGTTTCTCCACAACCTTGCCAAAACTTATTTTCCATTAAAAAAATTATAGGTGTGAAGGGATATCTCACTGTTTTTTTTTCAATTTTCAAACTTGTGCTAAAATACATATCATATATAATTTACCATCTTAATCATTTTTAAGTGGACAGCTCGGAATGTACTAAGTGCATTCATATTGTTGTGCAACCATCACCGCCATCCATCTCCAGAGCTCTTTTTTAATTGAAGTTCAGTTGATGTACAATATTGTATGTTACAGGTGTACAATATAGTGATTCACAATTTTTAAAGGTTATACTCCATTTATAGTTATTGTAAAATATTGGTTGTATTTCTCATGTTGTACAATGTGTCCTTGTAGCTTTTTTGTTTCCTCCCCCGCCCCACCACGGCATGGGGGGAGGGTCTTAGTTCCCCTGACCAAGGATTGAACCTGTGCCCCCTGCAGTGGGAGCGAGGAGTCTTAACCACTGGACCACCAGGGAAATCCCCCATGGAACTTATTTTATACATAATAGTTTGTACCTCTTAATCCTCTACCCCTATATTGCCCCTCCCCCCAGAACTCTTCTCATCTTGCAAAACTGAAACTCTATATCCATTAATCTATAACTCTCCTACCCCCAGCCCCAGGCAACTAGCGTTGAATTGACTATCCTCAGTACCTGGTATAAGTGGGACCATACAGTATTTGTCTTTTTGTGATTAGCTTATTTCACTTGGCATAATGTCCTCCAGGTTCATCCATGATGTAGCATATGTCATAATTTTCTTCCTTTTTGGGTCTGAATAATACTCCATTGTTTATATATATACCACATTTGGTTTATTCATTCATTGGTCAATGGATACTTGGGTTGCTTCCTCATTTTAGCTACTGTAAATAATACTGCTATAAATATGGGTGTACAAATATCTTTTTTTAATATTTATTTTTTTAAGTGAAGTAGACTTGATTTACAATGTTGTGTTAATTTTACTGTACAGCAAAGCGACTCAGTTATACACATATGTACATTCTTTTTAAAAAATAGTTAATTAATTAATTAATTTATGGCCGTGTTGGGTCTTTGTTGCTGCACACGGGCTTTCTCTAGTTGTGGCGAGCTGTGGCTGCTCTTTGTTGCGGTGCGTGGGCTTCTCATTGTGGTGGCTTGTCTTGTTGCAGAGCACGGGCTCTAGGCGTGCGGGCTTCAGTAGTTGTGGCACGTGGGCTCAGTAGCTGTCGCTCGTGGGCTCTAGAGCGCAGGCTCAGTAGTTGTGGCACATGGGCTTAGTTGCTCCACGGCATGTGGGATCTTCCCGGACCACGGCTCGAACCCATGCCCCCTGCACTGGCAGGCGGATTCTTAACGACTGTGCCACCAGGGAAATCCCTATACATTCTTTTTTTATATTCTTTCCATTATGGTTTATCCCAGGATATTGAATATAGTTCCCTGTGTTATACAGTAGGACCTTGTTGTTTATCCATTCTATATGTAATAGTTTGCATTTACTAACCCCAAACTCCCACTCCATCCCTACCCCCTCCCCCTCCCCCTCCCCCTCCCCCTTGGCGACCACAAGTCTGTTCTCTATGTCTGTGAGTCTGCTTCTGTTTTGTAGATAGGTTCATTTGCGGCATATTTTAGATTCCACATATAAGTGATAGCATATGGTAGTTATTTGTCTTTCTCTTTCTGACTTATTTCACTTAGTATGATAATCTCTAGCTGCATCCATGTTGCTGCAAATGGCATTATTTTGTTCTTTTTTATGGCTGAGTAATATTCCATTGTGTATATGTACCACATTTTCTTTATCCATTCATCTGTCAGTGGACATTTAGGTTGTTTCCATGTCTTGGCTATTGTGAATAGTGCTGCTATAAACATAGAGGTGCATATATCGTTTTGAATTATAGTTTTGTCTGGATATATGCCCAGGAGTGGGATTGCTGGATCATATGGAAATTCTATTTTTAGTTTTCTGAGGAACCTCCACACTGGTTTTCATAGTGGCTGCACCAATTTACATTCTCACCAACAGTGTAGGAGGGTTCCCTTTTCTCTACACCCTCTCCAGCATTTATTTGTAGACTTTTTAATGATGGCCTTTCTGACCAGTGTGAGGTGGTACCTCATTGTAGTTTTGATTTGCGCTTCTCTAATAATTATCGATGTTGTGCATCTTTTCATATGCCTATTGGCCATGTGGATATCTTCTTTGGAGAAATGTCTCCCCCCAGCCCCAGGCAACTAGCACTGAATTTGGCTATTCTAAGTACCTGATGTAAGTGGGATCATACAGTATTTGTTTTTTTGTGGTTAGCTTATTTCACTTGGCATAATGTCCTCCAGGTTCATCCATGATGTAGTATATGTCAGAATTTTCTTCCTTTTTGGGTCTGAATAATACTCCATTGTGTGTGTGTGTGTGTGTGTATATATATATATATATATATATATATATATATATATATATATATACCACATTTTGTTTATTCATTCTTCAGTCAATGGACACTTGGGTTGCTTCCATGTTTTAGCTACTATAAATAGTGTTGCTATGAACATGGGGGTACAAATATCATTTTGAGACCCTGCTTTTAATTCTTTTGAATATATACCCAGAAGTGGAATTGTGGGAGCATACGGTAAATCTATTTTTAATTTTTTGAGGAATTACCATATTGTTTTCCACAGTGGCTGCACCATTTTACATTCTCATCAACAGTGCACAAGTGTTCCAATATCTCCACATCCTCTCCAATTCTTATTAATTTCTGTTTTTTTTTTGTTTATATTAACCAAACTAATGAGTGTGAAGTGATACCTCGCTGTGGTTTTGATTTGCATTTCCCTAAAGACTGGTGATTTTGATCACTTTTTTATGTGCTCATTGGCCATCTGTGTGACTCCTCAATATTTATGATCACCACTGATGCTGTAGGAACTTAGTGCCCCAGCCACGTGACCGCCAGGGCCTGTTTCCACCTGCATTTCAGCCTCTGCCGCCTCCCATGTTAATTTGAGTGATTGTGATGCCACTGCGTGCCATGGGCCACCAGGTCTCATCTTCCCCGACAAAGTTGTCCATGGACCGCTCCAGTGGGTGAGCTAACCAATCCCAGAATCCCGTGTTCAGTGGTCCTCGGGCCACAGTTACTGTATCAGTCATGGTCGTGCCTGAGAAAAGGTGGCACGTTCAAACTGGGTTATTTGAGGAAAGTTTGAATAAAGGGAATTTTTACAAAGGTGTGGGCAGGGTTTAGGGAACCAACAAAGGATAGTGAGGTGCACAGGGTTCTAGCAACAATGGGGACACACCTAGAGCTGAAGGGACACGGCGGGAGCAGCTGTGGAACCCAGCAAGGGTGGCTGTGCAGACAGGGCCACCTGAGATGAGCCGAGCCGTCCGTGGCCTCTGCAGAGGGAGACAGCCAGCCCACGGCAGCCTCCCAGGGAGGGAGCCCAGAGAAGAAATACCCGACTTCTCTCTCCTGCCCCGTCTCCGGCTCTGACCCCAACAGGAAGCCTGAGAGCCTGGGAAGCTGTTCTGCAGTCTCGTCCCTGAGGGTCAGTCTTGCTGGAGGCCAGCAAGGTGGAGAAGGATGGAGAGTGGATCTGAAGGGGAAAACGGAAGACATCCACAACCATTCTTACAGCTATTCTGTATCACTTAAGATGCTGTTCGTAATAGAACACGTGGCTAACAGTGGCTAAACAACAGTGGTTTGCTTTTCTCACACAGCAGGGATCTGGAGGTGCGCAGTTGTAGGCTTTCGCGCAGCACCGGGCGATGGTGTGGTTCTGGTCAGGGTCTTTCTTCTCTGGTCTCAAGATGGCGGCCAAGGCGCCAAGCGCCACATCCCCTCAGGACTCAGCCAAAGTGCAGGAGGAGAAGCGCTGGCTTTCTCCTCACCTCTTTGCCTCCACGGGATTATGTTCATCAGAGCTCTCCCCCCACTCGCCCCCAGAGCTGGGGTGGGGTGACCCTCCAGGGGAACCCTCCACGAGGACAAGAAGGGGGAGATGGTTTTAGGTGAGTGGCAAAGGCTGTCCCTCCTTGTGACAGGACGGTCACCCTGCTCCCAGGGAGTACTCACCTCGTGGTCTGGTTTGAATGAGGGGATGGGTGGGGCAAAAAGGAATCGTTCAAAGTAAAAAACACACCAGCAAATGTGCACCAATCTCTGTGGGCCAGGGAAACACTCCCTCCCCTGTGATATACCCTCCAAGGCCATATCCCTCCTGTACTCTACTCGCCCAGAGTTTACTTTCCCAACAGACCTCAAGAGCCAGTGACCTCAGGCTGCTTCCGTTTTCTGCTCTGGAAAAGTCCCCGAGGCAAGGAAAATACAAATGTCTTTGCTACCTGCTTGGAATGAGTGAAGGAAAAACAAAACAAAACAGCAAATGTTAATATTTACATAAATTACCTTGGCCTGGAATTCAATATGGATTCCTTATGCTCAAAGCCAGGGCTGACATCCCTGGCCTGAATCCAGTCTGTTAAAATATCAAAAAGCTTCAGACCCAGTTACCAAGCAGCTGCTGGCCCCAGTCTGTTTGCCCCCTGAAATTTGGCTGTCTCCGCCCTTCCCCAGAGAACAGGGCTCAGGGCCTCCGCGGGCCAGTCCCTGCCGAAGCCACTGTTCTCCCTGGTCAGAGCTTCTGCTCACCAGTGGTTAAATAGTTTGAACATCCCCCTGCAGAGAGCGCATGACTCTAAAACAAAACTAAATTTACAACTCAAAAACAAAACTAAAGTTACAACTCAGAGACAAAACTTCAAAGCTAATCAAGTCCAAATCAAGACCTGTGACACTGTCCTGCTTGCTCTGACCCACTTCTGCCTAGATGACCATGGCCCTGTGACCACAGAGCCCCGGAGGCCTTGGAAGTAGATGCAGTTCACCCAGTCAGCACATTTTCCTTCTCAAACTGGCTCAGCAGTGAGGCCCAGGCTGGATTGTCCAGAGCAGCAGCTTTCCGGACCCTCTCCAGGTTTCTCAGACTCGCTGTGTTCTTTTCTTGTTTGTTTCGTGTCTGTGTCTCTCACTGGGGTCTTGGACCCACGAGGGCAGGGGTGCCCTGTGCTCTGTTCCTGTGGGTGCTCTGGTGTCCAGATAGGCGCTGTCCCAGGGGAGAGAAGGAACTTGTGCCCATGGTGCTGAGAAGTCTTCTGGCCTCCACTTACGGCAAATGCATCACCGGTGTATTACCTACATCTGTCCTCTTATTGTTCTGTGACAATTAAAATCGTTTTTCTGTTTTCTCCATGTGTCATTTGATGGTGTGAAATCAAAGCCCCATTTTGTATGAAACTGAAGCGTTATGCAATGACCAGTTCCTTAAGTTGAGAATTATCACAGGAGAAGAGAATTCGGTTGAGCTCAGCGGCAGATAAGGGACAGCCAGTCAGCATATTTGCCAGCCTGTGACCCACCCACGGCCACCCATGGGGGCGATTCCTTCATGCCTACATGTGTCCTCATGCAGGCTCTGAAGCTGCTTGGTTGGGCTGGTTTCGAGGTGACCCTCTGGATGACACAGCATCTCTGTATGATACTGCGCTTAAAAAAAATTTATTTATTTATTTATTTATTTATTTATTTGCCGCGCCGCGAGGCATGTAGGATCACAGCATGTGGGATCTTAGCTCCCCGACCAGGGATCGAACCCGCGCCCCCTGCAGTGGAAGCACGGAGTCCTAACCACTGGGCCTCCAGGGAAGTCCCATCCCGATACTGTACTTTTAGATGAGTCTCACACTGAAAACCCTCTTCGCTGAGAACGCGAGGCCCCCAGTGATGACCAGCTGGGATTCTTTGGACCCCACGGTGGGATTGCCTGTACTGAGGAGCTGGGAATCCTCCCTGGTGCACTGGGAGTGGCAGAGCCCCCGGCCCTGCATTCTGGTTGCAGAGCTGGGCTATGCAGGGCCTGAGCTCCCAGCCTGGATGCTGGCCTGGCCCGCGGTGTCCTGGGGATGCCAGGCGTTGCCAGGGTTCCTGGGTGACATTGTGCCAGGGCAGCTGCCCTTTTCCCAGGGGCTAGATGTCCCCGGCTGAGAGCCAGTACAGGCTTCGAGGGGGGCTCGGTTCCCCCCCACCGGCCCCGCTTATCGCCCGAGGTTCCTGGGTAACAGGAGGGTGGCTCTCAGGCCTCTCTGGCTGGGCTGGGCCTGTGGGATCCCAGGGGAGGTAAAAGGAGCCGCTGGGGCAGGTGCCCCATATCTCCCTGACTGCAGCAGCATGGCTTTTCTCTGGCTCCTCTCCTGCTTCGCCCTCGTGGGGGCCGCCTTCGGTGAGTGCTGGGGCTGGGAGCGCCAGCCAGGTCTGGGAGGGGGCTGAGGAGTAGTTCCCTGAGCCCTTAATGGCACCGCAGCCAGGCCCCATCAGAGGCTTGAGGGGCTCTGTCCGGAGCAACCTGGGGGCCTGGCCAAGAGGGAGATCTGAGCCCCCTTCCCTGCTCCCTTGGGCCTCACACCCCGACAGGCAATCTAGCCTGCAGGGAGGAGAGGGGTCCTTCTGGAGCTTTCTGAGCCCTCACACCCTGCACTGGAGGGGTGGAAAAGGCCAGTCTGGGCTGCACCGAGATCTGAGGCCCCAGAAGTGGCTCAAGTTGGGGAGCTGTGGGCAGAGAAGGGTGTGGTAGCAGGAGCCCTCCTACGGCCTCCACCTGGGGTTTTTATTTACCGTCCTGGGCACTTGCTAAGCATTTCATTTTCTATTAAAAAAAGAAGAAGAAATAGTGAAAAATACAAAAAATATGACATCCATGTACCTTCCATTGGGATTTAGCAAATGTTATCTTTTTCCAGATTTGCTTCAGGTATTTCTTTTTAAAACATAAAACAGATGCGGCTGAAGTCCCCTCTCCTCCTCGGAAGGTGATCCCTATTCTGAGCTCACTGTGTATCATTTCTGTGTGGGATTTTACAAATTTACTACACATTCACAAATCCATAAACACAGTATAACATTTGTAAAAACTTACATGAACTGTATTATCCGCTACATAAGGTTTATAACCTGCCTTTTCCCTCCCGGGTAGTTTTAGATTTATCCCTGTTAATATGAAGACCCAGCTCGTTCACTTTAATCGCTGTAAAACACTCAGCTGTGTGAATACATCACAGCTGATATTCTAATCTTCTTGCTATTACAAAAAAGTGGATTATGTTGATGACATATGTTTTGGTGATAACAACCTCCAGTGAGTGGCTGGTGCATACCCCTGTCCCCACGGGCAGGATGCCCGTCTGGGCATGCAGCAAGGCCTGCATGACCCCCGGGTGGCCTGGCTGGTCGTAAGGGCTGTACCTGCCCAACTTTCCTTACTGTGGCCAAATTGTAAAACCTGTATACAGGTGCCGAGAACTCACCTGGTCCTGACACAGCAAATGCGTCATGGACACATTAAGTACACCTGACTTTTCTCATTGTTTTGTGACAATTCAGGTCCTTTGTTTTCGGTTTCCTCAATGTGTCCTTTTACAGCGTGGAATCAAAGTCCCGTTTTATTAAATAATTAACTAAAACTTTATACAATGAAGAGTTCCTGAAATCTCTGGGAATAGAGAATTCAGTGTAAAACATACTCGCATCGGCTACCAGAATTCTGGGTTCCCCAGGGTCTGGGGTTATCAGATTTTAATTCCATACCCCCAGGCCCCACCAATCTAATGGGTGAGCTTTGACTTGTGAGGTGAGATTGTTTGCTCCCCAGTTTACTGAGGAAAACGAGCATCAGGGATTCAGTGACGGGTCTGAGGCTTCACAGCAAGGAAGGGTGGGCCTAGGAGTCCAGGCAAGACAGTCCGATTACTCAGCCTGTTTTCTGCTCTTTCAGGCAGGGTGGCCCTGGGTGGGAGCAGCCCTGTTCCTCTGCATCCCTGGATGGGACACTGGGGTCAGCAGGCTGTATGTAGGGATCCTTGAGCCCACAGGTGGGAGGCACCAGGAGAAGTTTTTTGGAGGACGGGGGAGTGTGGCAGAGGGTCCTGAGTCAGCCTGGGCAGCTGAGCTACAAACCAGGGTTTCTGCAGACTGGCTCCGGGTCTCAAACCTTCTTCCCCGTCCCGTCGCCCTCCTCAGGCTGCGGGGTCCCTGCCATCGACCCTGTGCTGAGCGGCCTGTCCAGGATCGTCAATGGGGAGGACGCTGTCCCCGGCTCCTGGCCCTGGCAGGTGTCCCTGCAGGTGAGGGGGGATTCTGCGCATGCGTGGGAGAATGCACTGGGATATCAGCCTGGCTGGGGGCTGCTGCCCAGATCGGTTTTGCTGGTGTCCGGGCGGGGCTGACCCTCCCCATCTTCCTCCAGGACAGCACCGGCTTCCACTTCTGCGGGGGCTCCCTCATCAGCGAGGACTGGGTGGTCACCGCCGCCCACTGCGGGGTCAAGTGAGGCCCCGGGCTCAGGGTTCTGCTTCGGGCTCCAGTCTGGGGTGGGGGAGGGGAGTAGGGTACATCCTCAGTCCTCAACCCCCATGTGATTCCCCCAGAACCTCTGACCTGGTGGTGGCCGGGGAGTTTGACCAGGGCTCAGACGCCGAGAACATCCAGGTCCTGAAGATCGCCAAGGTACGCCCAGGCCCTGCTGGGCCGGCCCGGGATCAGCCGCGGGGCTGCAGGCAGGGGCAGGGGGACGAAGACCCTTCGGCCGCTTGAGAGACAGGAGCCAAGCGCAGATGAGGCCGGTCTCAGGAGTCTCATTCCGGGCTCCAATGGGTCTGTTTCCACTGAATGGATCGCCAGGAAAGGAGCTGGTCTCCTTGAAACCTGCAGATCCCCGACTTAACCCAGGGCCTCACCTCGTCTTTCTGGGCCCCACCCGCAGGTTTTCAAGAACCCCAAGTTCAACATGCTCACCGTCCGTAACGACATCACCCTGCTGAAGCTGGCCACGCCCGCGCGCTTCTCCGAGACCGTGTCCCCCGTCTGCCTGCCCAGCGCCAACGATGACTTCCCCGCCGGGATGCTGTGCGTCACCACGGGCTGGGGCAAGACCCGGTACAACGGTGAGTGGGCCGTGGCCTTTCCACCCACGAGGCGTGTCCGGGGTAGGGGCTGCCTGAGCCGCAGGAGTCTCCAGGTGGGACAGGTATGGCTCTTTTTTAAATGTTTTGGTCTAAATTCCTATACAGTCATCAATATTTCCATTTCTTTATTTAAAACCCTCTTAATGAAAACCCTACCAGACATGAATAAAAATGAGGGTTAGTAATATATATGTAAACAGTTTCTGAAGAAACATCTAAGTACCAGCAAGTCTCGCCCCCTCTAACCTGCAAGGAGATGGACAGCCCGGATTTCCCTCCAGACTGAGGAGGGCGGGTGCGTCCAGCGCCCCTGAAGTGTGGGCCCGGAGTCCAATGTCCTGGCCGGGTTCGGGCCTGAGCGCCCAGGTGCCCCCCCTCCGCAGGTTCTTCCTTGGCGTCCTGAGTTCTTCTGCCCCGGCCACGGCCCACCGGCTGGTCCCGTAACAGGACAGAAGCAGCCCGGAAAGGGCAGCAGGAGGGAAGTGCTCCCTCGGGGGTCCCCTCCAGTGTCCCCAGTCAGAAGGACGTCCATCCCCTTCCCTGGGGAGGAAGGCCGGCCCCTCCGCCCACACACAGTGGCCGGCAGGGCCCAGAGCACACGGGGCTCCGAGGCAGGACTTGTTGCAACAACTGCTGGAAGCACAGTCCCCGCTGTCTGGTGTGGAATCGCAGAGGAGCCGCGTCCCAGACTCTTTGAAGGTGTCAGGGAAGGCTCGAAGCTCGGTGTCCACGATCATCGTGACGGAGGAAGACGAGCACCGTGCAGGGGGAGGGCAGGGCTCAGGCGGCCCCTCTTCTCTTCTCCCCAGGGGCGGGCTGGTGGGATGAGGGGCCCTGACCCCATGCCCTCTGTCCTTCCAGCTCCCGAGACCCCCGACAAGCTGCAGCAGGCGACCCTGCCCATTCTGTCCAACGCCGACTGCAGGAAGTACTGGGGCAACAAGATCACCGACGTGATGATCTGTGCGGGCGCCAGCGGCGTCTCCTCCTGCATGGTACGGCCTGGCTCCGCCACCCTGCCCGCCCTCACTGACCGTGCCTCCCCTGGCCAGGCCAGGAGGCCCACTCCTCTCTGCCATGACCTGTCTAACTTCATGCCCTGCCCAGTGCCCCAGTGAAGGGCTGGACCAGCCCTATCAGATGCCCCTGGTGAGGGCCGGCTCTGGCCAGGTGTGGTGTGGGGCTTCCCAGGGGTATTTAATCTCACACCAACCCCAAGAGCTGGACGCTTCAGCCTATTTTACAGATGATGAGGAGGCTGAGAGGATAAGCCACCTGCCCCAGGCCCTCCAGGAGTAGGTGGCCGAGCTGGGGCTGCCATTTGAGCAGATCTGAGTCTCTTGTGCACAACCACTGGGGCCCCACTTGTGCTTTGTCTGCACCCCCTGGACTTGCCAGGTCCGGGCACACCAGGGCCCTGGTACTCCCTTTCAGGCTTGAACACAAGTCCTATCTCCTCCTACAGGGTGACTCTGGTGGCCCCCTGGTCTGCCAGAAGGATGGAGCCTGGACCCTGGTGGGCATCGTGTCCTGGGGCAGTGGCACCTGTTCCACATCAACTCCTGCTGTGTACGCCCGTGTTACTGCACTCATCCCCTGGGTGCAAAAGATCCTGGCCGCCAGCTGAGCCCAGGGCTCCTGCCATCCCAACCCTGAGAGTCCCCAATAAAAGTATCTGTCTGCACATGTCTCCCTGTGTGGCCTGGGTGACGTGGGGCTGCAGTGGTCCCCGTCACCCACCAAGGGGAGGTGTTCCTGCTCCCTTTCCAGGCCGCCAGCACCCCAGCAAACCCCCTCTCAGGAAGCTGAGTCTTTGTATCTCATCCTCCCTGCTCAGGACTCCATCCTGGAGTAGAACCCAGGGACTAATTGCTGGAGCCAGCTTGGCCCATGGAGCTTTCTGGAAGGCAGGAATCTCGGCCAGGCTGTGCAGTCCCCAGAGATGGGCATTGGGAAGGCAGGGTGGGACTGTGGAGATGGTCTTTCTATCCTCCTTGGTTCTTCACCTGCACATTTCTGCAAGACCCGTTTATCCCGACGATTCCTGTACTCTCTGTCATAGATGGGCCTGGAGCAGGCATCTATTGCCCACAAAGCACTGGGTTTAGGGGAGAAGCAGACAGAATTACGACAGTTCATTTCCCATTTTATGCTCCCACAGCCAGACCTGTAGCCTCCACCATCAGTCACAGCACCACACGTCGGTCATACACAACCCCGGTTCACATCATCCTCTCCCAGGTCCCATATCTTGATGTTTCTTTCCCTCTAGAGTTTCTACAAGGCTAGTCTTTGGGAAGGCAGTTGGTAGTCCACAGTAACCGGGCATCTGGGAAGGAATGGCATTGGCCTCCCTGCTGCATTTCCCTTTCAGTATTCTTCCTAATATCTTTCTCTTCCTGGTAGAATTTTAAGTGTTCTGATAGTGGGTCATAATATGTTGAAACTAAGGTTACACAAACGATTTAATTACTAGGGACACGGAAAAAAGCCCCCAGATAGCTGAACCTGATTTGGAGAAGGAACATGTGAAAGGGAGAAAAGAAAAATGAGAGAGAAGCGTTGGGCAGAGGAGTGGGGTCACAAAGTAAAGTGTTTAAAATATTATTTAAGGGGCTTCCCTGGTGCAGGGGACACAGGTTCGAGCCCTGGTCTGGGAAGATCCCACATGCCGCGGAGCAACTAGGCCCATGAGCCACAATTACTGAGCCTGTGCGTCTGGAGCCTGTGCTCCGCAACAGGAGAGGCCGCAATAGTGAGACGCCCGCGCACCGCGATGAAGAGTGGCCCCCACTTGCCACAGCTAGAGAAAGCCCTCGCACAGAAGCGAAGACCCAACACAGACATAAATAAATAAATAAGCAAAAAAAAAAAAAGGATTTAAAATATTATTTAAAGCCCAGTGTTTTAAGGAACACTGCAGGTTTGGGGTGGGGGAACTCCTCAAACTTGGAGAGCAAAGTACAAGCATTTTATATCTACATCAAAACCATTTACATGCAAATGATTGTGGGATGTGATGCGTATAAAAATGCAGTAGCAAACACAAGCCCGGTTAAGTTACTTTTTCACTCACTAGCAAGACCTGCCTTCGCCTCTGCCAACCGTTTTGCCAACCCTCCCCCTGGAGTCTGAAAACCGCAGTCCCGGGATAAGATCGCCACCTCGTGGCCCATGTGAAAACTGCAAGGCCGTGCCTGGCTTCTGACTTAGAAATGTAATGTAAGCCAAATGGGTGATTTTAGATGATCTCATAACCTTTCTAAAAAAAATTAAAAGAAATAGGTGAATTAATTTTATTTATATTTAATTTATTTATATTATATTTATTTAACTCAGTATATCCAATTATTATCATTTCAACATGTTTTAAAATTATTAATGGTATATTTTACATTCTTTTTCTCATACTAGGTCTTTGAAGTCCAGTGTGTAATTTGCACTTACAGCACCTCTCAATTAGGATGCTAAGTTTTCATCAGGAATACTTCATCTGTATTTAAATTTCATAAAATATTGCAGTTGAAAAAGTAGATTTGCATACCCAAGTGGTTTCCAATTAGGCGTTACACTGAAAAGTATAGTTAAAAAATTCCATGATTGATTGGGAGTCTGTCTCAGTTTGCAAACAGACCCTCTGTAGGGCAGGGTATGCTTAATGGGCCCTGCAGAGGCTGTCCCATACAGTATTCTTTTTTTTTTTTAACTATTTGTTTATTTTTAATTTTTTAATTGAAGTATAGTTGGTTTACAATGTTGTGGTAATTTCTGCTGTACAGCAGAGTGATTCAGTTATACATATATATATATTCTTTTTCATATTCTTTTCCATTATGGTTTATCACAGGATATTGAATATAGTTCCCTGTGCTATACAGTAGGACCTTGTTGTTTATCCATCCTATATATAATAGTTTGCACCTGCTAACCCTAAACTCTCACTCCATCCCTCTCCTACCCACCTCCCCCTTGGCAACCACCCGTCTGTTCTCTATGTCTGTGATTCTGTTTCTGTTTCGTAGATAGGTTCATTCGTGTCATATTTTAGATTCCACATATAAGTGATAGCATACGGTATTTGTCTTTCTCTTTCTGACTTCCTTCACTTAGCCCATACAGTGTTCCTGTTCTTCCTCAGACACAGTTAGTGCATACGGCCAACCTTCTCTGTCCACAGATGACCTAGCTTCCTACTTAAATGAAAGGTCTGGACCGATCAGAAGGGGATGGTCATCATTCACATCTGGAGAGTATCACATCGTTCACCAGTCACTTATCAGCCGACATCTGTACCCACAGCTAGCGGACACGGTGATGAGACTGCCCAGACCCCCTCCAGCGCTGACCGACACCCCAGCTGCAGGGAGTGTTGCCCACAGACAGCCCTCAGCTGTCAGTCCTCTCTGGCAATTTCCTCAGCTGCAGAGAATCGTCCTGACCAAGGTCAGGCTGCCTTTCTGGGCGGCCCACATCCCTGATTGGCCAGCGGGCTTTTAAAGGTCCATCCCTTCCCTTCCCAGGTGTTGATCCTGGAAGCACTCCCTGATACACTTCCTGGTGCTGACCTTCATCTCAGAGTCTGCTCCCCGGAAGCTCGAATTGTGACTCTTGGTACCAGGAGTGGGTGGGCTCCAGAAAGCAGGCGCTAGGACGGGATTCTGGAGTCAGACTGCGCTCTGCCGGCTGTGGCCGTGAGGACCCCTTCCCCCTTGGTAAGGGCAGCACCGCCCGCGGCACAAGGTAACAATGAAATCGTTAAAACTTCCACCCCTGACGAACTGGGATGGTAGTCTGGTGGGAGAGAATTCACTAGTGGGTTTTCCATATGTCAGGAGTTGGTGAAATACGGGGGGTGGAGGGAGAAACTGTAAGGCTGGTGAAACGGCGTAGCTGTTGCTAAGCACAATTCAGGCTTCAGAAAAAGAAAAGGAAAAGCTGAGAGTGATTCATAGACGATTAAAAGCTAGGCGTGAAGGCCAGAGAGCCTCCTTGGGAGCACAGAAAGAGCTGCCCAGCCTCCGCGGTTCCCTGGTGAGAAAGCTGAGCACAGGGTCCGGGGTGTAGTCTAGAGCGGCCAGGCTCCGAAGGTTAAACGTTCAACCTAGGCGGGTCTGCCAGGCCAGGGTCAGGGCCCTGCAGGACCCCAGGCTCCTCAGCATAGGCCCCACCTCCACTCCTGGAGGCGTGCTGGGTCTGACAAGAGAGGAAAGAAACTGTGTCCCAGGGGAGCTGCAGGACCTCGCCAGCAAGGCCAGATGAGCCCTGGATCAAGTGGGGTCAGAACATAAAATCAGATAAGGGAGAGATGATTGATTTGGGAGCCGTCTCCCAGGACACAGGATTTAACACCCTAGCCGGGTCCCCCAGGGATGGTGCCCACTTGCTGCCTGGATGGCTCCTAGAAGCCAGAAACCAGCCCTGGACCCCACCAAATGAGGGCCAGATGCCAGAATGACCAGGTCAGACGGTGGAAGAAGGGATTTAAGGCTGAGAGAAGCGGGCGTGGCAGGGTGGCCGTGCTGTGTAAAGCAGGACGCCCGGTGGCTGGCTTCCACGGGAAGGCCCGGAAGGCGCACCAGAGTAGGCAGGAATGTGCTGGAGGGAGGGGCACCAGCCTGGCTGAGAAGTTCACCCCCGGTGCCCTCTTTAGGCCAGCCTGGGCGGTAGGAGACGCTGCTACGAGAAACTGCCAGGAGGATGCAGTTCCCGTGATGGTGGCAGGGCGGGACGGGCAGCCGGGTCCTGGCCCGCAGGGTGATGGAGTTGGTTAGGAGGGCCTGGAAGCGCTGGGGCAGAATAGATGGACCGCTACCGGGGGTCCTGCTCAATCTGTGTGATCGAAAGGAATCAAGGACGGGCGACCAGCAGGCTGAGTGGCCTCAGTAAACAACTTGGCATTCTGCGGCTCCTCAAATTTGTCTCAGGCCTCCTTTGCCTCAACCAGAGGTAGATGCTTCCTCCTCCGAGGTCTCGCAAGCCTTGCATTCCCCCTGCTAGAAACTCATTGTGCTCCACTGGATTCACCTGGTTGCTAGACTGGACTGTGGGCTTTATGAGGCAGGAGCCGTTCCTCTCCTTACGCCACAAAGCAGTGCCCTTAATCACGAACGAGGGTTCCCAAAGCGGGTCTTCAGCCCAGCTGCGGCGGCATCACGTGGGGGTGGGCTGGCTCTTTACCTGGCCGTGCGACTGGCAACGTGTTTATGTGACATAGTTGTCTTTGAAGTGGATGTCTCGGCAATCAAGAGTTTATCAGGCACTTGCTTTAAAATTAAAAAAACCCAACCAAACAGGGACTTCCCTGGCAGTCCCGTGGTTAAGACTCCGCGCTGCCAGCACAGGGGACTTGAGTTCGATCCCTGGTCGGGGAACTAAGATCCCACATGCCTCACAGTGCGGCCAAAAGATTAAAACAAAACAAAACACCTCACTGTCCGGCGCTTACACTACAATCCAGCCTGTGATGCTGAGGCATCAGAGTCAGTGGTAAGGGCACTAACAGCCTGGGTAGCAGATAAGTTAGAAGTCAGGGGGAGGGCACATTGTAACCAACGAAGTACAGCTCTAAATCCTAAATGTACAAATCCTATAATAACATACAGTCTGCCATGTTGTTCGTAGCTATTGTCCCAAACTTAAAGCGTCCAGCCATGAAAATAGGTCAGTGATCTCGGGGACTCTGGGAATCCGTTCGAAGATTTGGGTAATATTTCAACATCTGGGCAAGTGAAGTGGTGAGGTCTCTGACGTGGTGGTGTGTCCCTGGGGTGTCATCTCCTCTGGTGCAAGAGGTATAGGCATCTCCAGCGGCGAACTTGGGCTGGGGCCCTGTCGTCTGAGATGGTGTCCTCTCCAGCGATGAGTCCGTCTCAGAGGTGAGGTGCTGTGGAGAGGCGGTCACCCCGGCAGTGGGCGACCTTCCCATGTGGCTGTCGGGTGGGGCACTGGTCATGGGCTGCTCGTAGGCCACCCTGATGTGACTCGGAGGTTTCCCTGAGGACTGAGCTGCCCATCTGCTGCTGTTCCTAGTGAACCAAACTGTGAGGGGCAACCCGGGGTCTTCAGGGGCACATTCAGCCACGGCACAGGCAGCTGCCCTTTCATCTCCCAAGGAGCTCATCCACAGCACATGAAGATCCTGCGCACATTTATATTCCGGGCTAGAGAGGATCTTAGGGATGCTATTTCCTGGGACCGATCCGTGAGGGCAGAGGAGAAACCATGAGCTCACAGTCCCCATAAGCAGAGGGGTTTTCTGTACAGGCAATAGCGGGGCCAGCTGGTAGCAATGTTCCATGTATAGGAATCCGGAGGTGAGTGTCATTCAGACACTGCTTCCAGAGGACCAGTTGCCTGTAATGGGATTCCATCCCTTGCCCCAGGCTGGGTGGCATAGTGGCCTGAGCCCTTCTCAGTAGGGCTCTCCAACACTCCCTGCTTCTCCACCCGGTGGTGCAATTGCAAGCGGGAGAGGTATGTTCCAGCATTGGATCTGCATGACGGTTGGCCCGAGGGGTCTACCAGTAACCCCATCACCCCGGCCAGTGCAAAGTCATAAGAATAGTCACAGCCACGTAGAGCACTGATGCTTGATGAGCTTGGGTGGGCGGGGTGGAGGTTCCTGTGGCTGAGCTATTTGTATGTTGATGAACGGCTGAGTGGTGACGCCTGGGGAGAAAGCTGTGGGTTGTGGGTTACGGCGTCTAGCATGGGGGTACGGCCACGACTTGTAGCTTTCTCACCATATTCTCGTCTCCAAGTTTGGCTCAAATCTACCGAGCAGAGTTTCTTTCCCTCTTTCAGACACCCAAACTGTGCCAGGGATTGGTCCTCAGGCAATGAGTTCTACTTCCTGTGAATTAGTAGGAGATCTCATTTCATTTGCCAGCCCTTGCAGCCTCTATAAACAGGGAGAGAGACCGGCATGGAGGTGACCCCTCCATTGTCAGGGCTTTAGAAGAAATGATTTCACACTAACTTGCTGGGCTTCTGGCCTGGGGGACACGCACTGATGAGGGGTCACATTGGACTATATGCCCTCGATCAGGTCACCAGCGTGAAGCAAATGATGAAATGATGGAAAAACCATAGCGGAAGGGGGGAGTGGAGTCAGAGGACAGAATAAAAAGGACACTGTCTTGGAGGGTGAAAGCTTGAGGATTGCCAGAGATGACTGAAAGTGGAACTTCGGGGTTGGGGGTGGATAGTAATTGTTATGTGGGATAAGAAGGCCCAGGGGGTGAGAATCAAGCAAGATGGGGTCCTAGCTTGATCCATTTCAGGGACCGCTTGCTTGACAGCAAAGTAAGGAGAGGCTCTTTAAGGAGGCCATTCTGGGAATTCCCTGGCGGTCCAGTGGTTAGGGCTCGGTGCTTCACTGCTGGCCCGGATTCAATCCCTGGTCGGGGAACTAAGATCCTCAAAGCTGCTCAGCATGGCTCAGCATGGCCAAAAAAGAAAGAAAATACGCTGTTCTCATGCTTGGTGAGGCCAGCAAAGTGGGTGCCCGGATCAGAGTCAATAACGTCTAGTGATGCAAAGGGCACAAGACAAATGTAGTCAGGAAAGGCCTGTTTGAGGAGGAACCCCGGGCGGGGGTCGAGCAGAGGGGTCCCGCGTGTCAGCAGCGATGAGTGTGGCGGCAGGAGGGGGCAGCGGCCGAGGAAATCAATCTGCCCCAGGGAGTGGTGGGTCTCCCGGGGAACATGTCCCCATCCTCCATGATGGGAACAGAATAGAACTGGTGAGTAGGTTGACGACTACTGAGGATGCTCCCTGGACCCGCTGTATGTCCTCAATGAGTTCTATGATATTAGGAGTCGAAGCCTTAATCGGGGAGAACCTGAGCATTGAGGTTTCCATTGTCAATGGTGAGGCGCCATCATTAGCGGCTGGCTTAAGTACCAGCCACATGGGGCTATTGCAAAGGAGACTGTGGGCCTAAAGACTCTCAGCTGAAGCGTATCTTTATGTATGTATGTATGTATTTATTTATTTAAAATTTATTTTTATTTTTGGCTGTGTTGGGTCTTCGTTGCTGCGCGCGGGCTTTCTCTAGTTGCGGCGAGTGGGGGCTACTCTTCGTTGTGGTGCGTGGGCTTCTCATTGAGGTGGCTTCTCTTGTTGCAGAGCACGGGCTCTAGGCGCGCAGGCTTCAGTAGTTGTGGCACGCAGGCTCAGTTGTGGCACATGGGCTTAGTTGCTCCGCGGCACGTGGGATCTTTCTGGACCAGGGATCGAACCCGTGTGGCCTGCATTGGCAGGCGGATTCTTAACCACTGCGCCACCAGGGATGTCCTATGTATGTATGTATGTATGTATTTATTTATTTTTAAAATTTATTTATTATTTATTTATTATTTATTTTTGGCTGTGTTGGGTCTTCGTTTCTGTGCGAGGGCTTTCTCTAGTTGCGGCAAGCGGGGGCCACTCCTCATCGCGATGCGTGGGCCTCTCACTGTCACGGCCTCTCTTGTTGCGGAGCACAGGCTCCAGACGCGCAGGCTCAGTAGTTGTGGCTCACGGGCCTAGTTGCTCCGCGGCACGCGGGATCCTCCCAGACCAGGGCTCGAACCCGTGTCCCCTGCATTGGCAGGCAGACTCTCAACCACTGCGCCACCAGGGAAGCCCTGTCCTATGTATTTATTTTAAAATATTTGTTTATTTGGCTGTGTCGGGTCTTAGTTGAGGCATGCAGGATCTTCATTGCAGCGTGCGGGATCTTTAGTTGCAGCATGCGAATTCTTAGTTGCTGCATGTGGGATCTAGTTCCCTGACCAGGGATCGGACCCAGACCCCCTGCATTGGGAGCTCGGAGTCTTAGCCACTGGACCACCAGGGAAGTCCCTCAAGCATATCTTTAATGATAGGACATGGGCCTTCAGTGCCCTGTTTAAATCAGTATTGGGGAATGTTTACCATCTTGACCCGGAGAAAGAGTCACCGGTGTCCAATTGGCGAGTCCTACCAGAAAAGCCAAGAGCTTGGGCTTAGTCCATGGGGCATGGTGTTGTGTCAATGGATCCATGCCTGCAGTAGGAGAAGAAAGAACCAGGGGGGCACCACCAGAGGTAGCTAGCTGTTTGAGATGAATGGTCCCAATAGTTACATCCGAATGGGTTTTTACACCTTTGATTGATTTATAGGCAAAGGACTTCCTTTTAGGGAATTTAGAGGAATTGCCTCAAATGACAGTGACTTGGGCCCCAAAGGACTAAAGTTTTATTGTCCCAAATGGACCCCCCGAGTGGTATAAGGGTGATTGTCCTCAGGAGGTGGGATGGGCCTCAGGGAGCTGCCGGTTTTCTAGGGTAGGGGCTTAGGTGGCTGCCAGGACTGGA
This sequence comes from Eschrichtius robustus, assembly GCF_028021215.1. Classification (NCBI taxonomy): domain Eukaryota; kingdom Metazoa; phylum Chordata; class Mammalia; order Artiodactyla; family Eschrichtiidae; genus Eschrichtius; species Eschrichtius robustus. Next base: position 13,007,337 of record NC_090842.1, read on the forward strand.
GGTTAGGGAAGGGGGCAGAGGGAGTATCGGGGACAGGCTCGGGGTCAGAAGGTGGCTGTGTGGCAGGAAGGTGGACGGCAGAGGGAGGCTGTAGCTGGAGAATGCAGGTTTCAGGGCCTGGAGTTTAGAGACTGGCTACCCAGAGGTCAAGTGGCCAGGACCCCTGAGTTTTTGGAACTCCCAGTAGAGGCTTGCCTAAGTATTCCCATAAGGCTTCCCTAAGTAGTCCCATAAGTATTCCCATAAGAGGCAACTTATTGTCTGAGTCGGGGGTTTGTTGAAGAGGGAGTGGGGAATCTCTTTTGTTGAGGGAAATTTGTTCAAGGGAGACCCTTCCAGGGCAACTGGAGTAGAGGGCCGTGAGTCTGTAACCTAAAACAGTAAAACAGCCTAGCAAAATTGGTTTATTTGAGAACAGCAAAGAATTGCAATTGGGGACATGCGACTATGGCAAACCACATGGAAGGCCAGTAAAACAAAGGAGAGGACCCTCCTTCCTAGGGAAGGGGAAGTTGGGAGGGGCTATTATAAACCAAAGTCCATTGGGGCAAACTGGGAGTTTGAAGTATAGGGGCTTTTCACGGTTGAGTGGTGACAGCCTCTCATTGGCTGAGTTGCTGCCAGGCAAGGAGAAAATCTTCCTCCTGCTGGAGATGGTGCTGTCACTTCCAGTGGGAGATGCCAAGTAAGGGTCTTCCTGTCAAGGCCTGTGTTGATGGCGGAGTGGTATGTGGGGGAGAGCTCCCTCTTCTGGCCTCTTGGCTCCATTTTAGTGAGGTTCCCCCGAATTAATTTTCACAAGTCTGAAGTATCTGGGCTTCTGGGTGGGAATGTCCTCCATGTCTAGCAGCCACGTCAGTGCCCTCCAGTGCCTTTTGGATGGTTTCAGCAGCCCCAATAAAATGTAGTCCTGCCACCCTGTAACAAGGGGGAGTGCCCCGTAAAAAGAATTCTCTGGACTCAGGGTCAAATTGGGCGTCTTCAAGGTTGGAAATGAAGGGGTCATTTGGGTCACTATGGCCATGGAAATAATAAACCCATTTGTGATATTGTGACTTATAATAAGAAACAAATATTTGCTCTTCATCGCGATTTCTAGCACAGAGTTCCTAAGACTCTTAGAATTTCTGAAGTGATGAGAGTCATAAAGGTGTCTTTTTTATGTTAATGAGGTGACTTTTGGAACTCACCTAAGGTTGGGAGCTGGTTGCTGGAGAAGCCAATCATGTGATTAGAGGGATCTGACCTCCAGGGAGGTTGAATCAATCATGCCTATGTAATGAAGCACCCATAAAACCCCAAAAGGATGGGGTTTGGAGAGCTTCTGGGCTGGTGAACACGTGGAGATTCAGGGGGAGTGATACACCTAGAGAGGGCGTGTATACTCTGTGCCCTTCCCCATACCTTGCCCTGTGCACCGCTTCCATCTGGCTGTTCCTGAGTTATATTCATTCATTCACTCATTCATTTATTTATGTTTGGCTGCGTTGGGTCTTTGTTGCTGCGCACAGGCTTTCTCTAGGTGCGGCGAGTGGGGGCTACTCTTCGTTGCGGTGCGCGGGCTTCTCATTGCGGTGGCTTCTCTTGTTATGGAGCACAGGCTCTAGGAGTGCAGGCTTCAGTAGTTGTGTCTCACGGGCTTAAGAGTGCAGGCTCAGTAGTTGTGGCGCACGGGCTTAGTTGGTCCGCGGCATGTGGGATCTACCTGCACCAGGGCTTGAACCTGTGTCCCCTGCATTGGCAGATGGATTCTTAACCACTGTGCCACCAGGGAAACCCGGCAGGCGGATTCTTAACTACTGTGCCACCAGAGAAGTCCCCTGAGTTATATTCTTTTTTTTAAAAATTTATTTTATTAAAGTGTAGTTGATTTACAATGATGTGTTAATTTCTACTGTATAGCCAAGTGATTCTGTTATACATATTTATATATATATATATATACACACATTCTTGTTCATACTCTTTTTCATTATGGTTTATCACAGGATATTGAATATAGTTCCCTGTGCTATGCAGTAGGACCTTGTTTATGTATTCTCTATATAATGGTTTGCATCTGCTAATCCCAAACTCCCAGTCCATCCCTCCCCCTACCCCCTTGGCAACCACAAGTCTGTTCTCTGTGTCTGTGATTCTGCTTCTGTTTAGTAGATAAGTTCATTTGTGTCATATTTTAGATATCACGTATAAGTGATATCATTTGGTATTTGTCTTTCTCTTTCTGACTGACTTCAGAAAGTAATCTCTAGGTCCATCTACATTGCTGTAAATGGCATTATTTCATTCTTTTTTATGGCTGAGTAATATTCCATTGTATATATGTACCACATCTTCTTGATCCGTTCATCTGTCAATGGACATTTAGGTTGTTTCCATGTCTTGGCTATTGTAAATAGTGCTGCAATGAACATTGGGGTGCATGTATCTTTTTGAAGTATGGTTTTCTCTGGATATATGCCCAAGAGTGAGATTGCTGGATCATATGGCAACTATAGTTTTAGTTTTTTGAGGAACCTCCGTACTGTTCTCCATAGTGGCTGCACCAATTTACATTCCCACCAACAGTGTAGGAGGGTTCCCTTTTCTCTACACCCTCTCCAGCATTTGTTATTTGTAGACTTTTTGATGATGGCCATTCTGACCCACGTGAGGTGGTACCTCATTGTAGTTTTGATTTGCATTTCTCTAATAATTTGTGATGTTGAGCATCTTTTCATGTGCCTGTTGGCTATATGTAAGTCTCCTTTGGAGAAATGTCTATTTAGGTCTTCTGTCCATTTTTTGATTGGGTTGTTTGTTTTTGATACTGAGCTGTATGAACTGTATGAGCTCTTTGTATATTTTGGAAATTAAGTCCTTGTTGATCACATCATTTGTAAATATTTTCTCCCATTCTGTGGGTTGTCTTTTCATTTTGTTTACAGTTTCCTTTGCTGTATAAAAGCTTGTAAGTTTAACTAGGTCCCATTTGTTCATTTTTGCTTTTATTTCTATTGCCTTGAGAGACTGACCTAAGAAAACATTGCTACGATTTATGTCAGAAAATGTTTTGCCTATGTTCTTTTCTAGAAGTTTTATAGTATCCAGTCTTACATGTAAGTCTTTAAGCCATTTCGAGTTTATTTTTGTGTATGATGTGAGGGAGTGTTCTAACTTCATTGATTTACATGTGGCTGTCCAGCTTTCCCAACAGCACTTGCTGAAGAGACTGTCTTTTCTCCATTATGTATTCTTGCCTCCTTTGTTGCAGATTAATTGACTGTAGGTGTGTGGGTTTGTTTCTGGGCTCTCAACTGACTACTGTTCTGTTCCACTTGACTTACATTCTTATATAATAAATCCAGTGAGTAAAAATGAGTTTCCGGAGTTCTGTGAGCCACTCTAGCAAATTAATTGAATCCAAGGAGGGGGTCGTGGGAACCTCTGATTTATAGCTGGTTGGTCAGAAGCACAGGTAACAACGTGGACCTGTGACTGGAGTGTGAAATGAGTCGGGGTGCTGTCTGGTAGGACTGAACCCTTAAACTGCAGAATCTGAGGCTACCTCTGCTACCAAACTCGGGTCCAGCTGCCTCACTGCTTGAAAATCAGTACTCAAGAAGCACGTGTTGGGAGAAATGGAAAATGTTCCTTTTCCTAATGTTCCTAATCAGAAAGCTAGCATTCTGGGGAAGAAGGCAGACTTGTGTCCCAAATCTAACTCTGAAGATTATGCTTGGCCATAGAAGTTTGTTGTTTTGTTTTGTCTTTAACAGGTATAATAGGTAAAAATCTTTATTTACTGATTTAAATTCTCTTAAAATATAAAAAATAGGATGGTTTCCTGAATTACAGCTTTTGGCAGTAAGTAAAGGTCAACACAAAGAACAATAAGCCCAAACTTTCTGTAGCAACTTTTATTTTCCCCTAAAAAGAGAGTCCATTTTCATACAGAGACATTCATTTAGATGAGACACACATTAGGTTTTTTTCTAAAGTGCCAAAACTCACATAATTCCTGTAACTGCAGATGAGAATTATAACGAGAAGCATGCATTAACTTAAAAATACTCCAGGTGATGGCAAATCCTGAAGAGTTCCTGGTTTCTGTGACAGGGGAAGAATTCGACTAGTACATACTTGAACTAAAATCCAGGCAAAAATGCTCTAAAACTTCATCTACTGGTTTGTAATTCATTAACATATTGTAAGACTGTTATTCAGATCCAGTTATGTGGTAATAAGACCTGAGAGTGTTTTGTAAAAGTTTGTTTTAAAAATCCCTAGATAAACTTAATTTGCTAATTTTCCATTCTATTATCTATATTTTTCTTTTTTTCATCTGTCTCCTTTTCTTTCCACAAATTCCCAAGGACAATCCCTAAAAAAAATTTTTAGTCCTATTGTTCTGTTGGAGGTGAATTTATCCCAACAATCCTCAGGTCTGTGGATGTCCAGAGTGTAAATCTGGTGAGCCAGATGGGCTCCTGCTGCAGCAGCCGGAGCAGCGTAGTAGGGCACAGTCTGACCGTCGTTCACGCCCACCAGGCTCAGTGCCCCCAGCATTGCCACACTGAAGCCACCGAGCCACTGCTTGGTATCTTCACGGAACAGCACTGCCGTGGACTTCAGCACGATCCAGGGCATCATCTGTCTCGTCCTGACGAGCATAGATAGTATCGTATATGAGTCCACGTAATTCCAGAAAAATAAAGAGGGAGGCAAACAGATGGATCACAGGAGCCCTTGGTAGCAGACCATCCAAGTAATGCTCCCCAATTAAAAGTCAACCCCAAGGCTAATTGAGGCCAGTATGTAATTCTCTTCATTAGCAGGTAGGTGATGACGAGAAGTAGGGTTGCTGCTCCAAGAGCTGCAGTGATTCAGACACAGAAGAACACCTAGTGCCAAGTTCAGCTGGCCCCGGAGAAAAAGGATTGCAAAGTTGAAATGTCTCCAGCAGCTCTTGGGTGACTTGCTGCTCTTGTAACCTTTTTATCATCGTCCTGGTCTCACATGTCATTCATAGTACAGCCTGCTCCACGCAGCAGAACAGCTCCAGTGCCAAAGAGGGATAACATGGACCAATCCGTAAAACAACCTGGTTGAAATGCCAAACCAGTGCGCCAAGTACATGGCAGTTCCCGCAGCCAGGCTCCGATGGGCTTGTCCAACCGCATGAGGCACAGGTAGGGCTGCAGATGGGGCGCCGAATTCACGATCCCCGCCGCCGACAGGCCCAGCCGACGCCCGCCCGGCCCCAGCCCCACCGAGGGCCGCCAGTCTCCCGTGTGGAGCTCGCGGGCCGCGTGCGCCAAGGCCAGGGAGCGCCGTGTGAGCCCCATAGCCACGCCTGCGTCCTGGCCCGCGAGCCCCACGCCTCCCGCGCCCAGCATCGGCCATGGAAGTTTTTAAAGGGAAAAGGGGAAGTGGTCTCAGTTACTCATTGAAATAGGGGATCAGACTTGTCACCATCTCCCACTGCATGCAGGCTTGTCGACCTTTCTTTAGATGCTGTCGTGTTCACACAGTTTGTTTGAGAGATTACTGAAGGGGCAGCTAGGGAGGAGATCTGGTCATCTGTTAATTACTTATTCTTCCTTTCTACTTCTTTGATCTATGGAAAGAACCAACAGGTTAGGCATGGTATTGTGTGATCAAAAGTTAGGAAAGGGGCTTCCCTGGTGGCGCAGTGGTTGAGAGTCTGCCTGCTAGTGCGGGGGACGCAGGTTCGGGCCCTGGTCTGGGAGGATCCCACATGCCGCGGAGCAACTGGGCCCATGAGCCACAATTACTGAGCCTGCGCGTCTGGAGCCTGTGCTCCGCAACAAGAGAGGCCACGATAGTGAGAGGCCCGCGCACAGCGATGAAGGGTAGCCCCCGCTTGCTGCAACTAGAGAAAGCCCTAGCATAGAAACGAAGACCCAACATAGCAATCAATCAATCAATCAATAAATCTTTAAAAAAAAAAAAAAGTTAGGAAAGATGGTGGCACAGTGGTTAAGAATCCTCCTGCCAATGCAGAGGACACGGGTTCCAGCCCTGGTCCGGGAAGATCCCACATGCCGCAGAGCAGCTAAGCCCGTGCGCCACAACTACTGAGCCCGCGAGCCACAGCTACTGAGCCCGTGTGCCTAGAGTCCACGCTCTGCAACAATAGAAGCCACCTCAATGAGAAGCCCGTGCACCGCAACGAAGAGTAGCCCCCGTTCACCACAACTAGATAAAGCCCACGTGTAGCAATGAAGATGCAACGCAGCCAAAAATAAAAATAAATTTATTTAAAAAAAAAAAGTTAGGAAAGGTGTGCTTGGGCCGGAGATGAGTAGAGCATGGGGGTGCCTGGCTTAAGGTTAGTTAGACTATAGCTTCGCTAAAGTGACAAGACAAAAGGGGCCTCCTGCGGAGAGCTGTTTACTGCCAAGAGCTCTTTCCTGCCAAAAGCTGCTTACATCTCCAGGTAGATGGCCTCAGAATTGAGTTGTTTGGTGTGGGGGAAATCTCCTCACACATACAATGAAAATTGGGTTCAAACTCAGGGACAGCCAGGGGCCTGCAACCAGAGACCCTGGGACCTGGATCCACCCACCAGCGATCCAGCGCTAGCCCCAGGACCCCCTGGGCCTCAGCCCCACCCACCAGTGGGCCGACACCAGCTCTGGGACCCCTGGACCCTGCAGCCAGAGATCCCAGGACCTGACTCTGCATGCTGGTGGGCTGGCACTGGCCCCAGGACTTGGTTTCACCCACCGGTGGGTGGGCACCAGCCCCAGGATCACTGCAGCTCTGCCGCTGGCCTTGTCAGGACCCAGCTAACACACCAGCCCCAGGGCTCCTTGGGCCCCAGCTGTGCCCATCAGCAAGCCAACACCAGCTCTGAGACACCTTGCACCCCTCAGCCAGCCACTCCAGTTTCCAGCCCCACTCACCAGTGGGCCAAGTCCAGCTTTGGGACATCCCGGAACCTGCAGCCAGCCATGTCGGGAACTGACCCTAACCGCCAGCAGGCTGACAATAGACCTGGGAGCCCCAGCCCCACAGCTACTCACCCTAGAACCCCATTCTGCCCACCAGTGGGCCAGCAGTAGCCCTGGGACCCCCTCCCCCAGGCTTCCACCGCCAGCTGCCTGTGCCCCGGCCCCAGGAACCATGGCTGGCAGCCTCCGCACAATGAGGACCTGGCAACCAAGTGGACCAGGGGCCAGCCGCACCTACCAGACCACCCACATAGTCAACCCACCGCAACAGAAGGACCCACGCAGCCCTCATGGACATAGGGGCACCCCTAGAGCACATAACTCTGGTGCCCAGAGGGGAGTGTGCTGCTGGGAGGCTTAGGACATCTCTTACAAAAGGCCACATCTCCAAGGTCAGGAAATATTACCAATGTACCAGATACACAGAAATAAAAGCAGCAAAATTAGGCAAAATGATGTGACAAGAGGAACATGTTCCAAACAAAGAAACAGGATAAAACCCCAGAAGAAGAACTAAGTAAAGTGGAGCTAGGCAATCTACCCAATAAAGAGTTCAAGGTAGGGCTTCCCTGGTGGCGCAGTGGTTAAGAATCTGCCTGCCAATGCAGGGGACATGGGTTCGAGCCCTGGTCCAGGAAGATCCCACATGCCGCGGAGCAACTAAGCCCATGTGCCCCAACTACTGAGCCTGCGCTCTAGAGCCCCCGAGCGACAACCACTGAGCCCACGTGCCACAACTACTGAAGCCCGCGTGCCTAGAGCCCGTGCTCCACAACAAGAGAAGCCACTGCAATGAAAAGCCTGCGCATCGCAACGAAGAGTAGCCCCCGCTCGATGCAACTAGAGAAAGCCCGCGTGCAGCAATGAAGACCCAATGCAGCCAAAAAAAAAAAGTTCAAGGTAAGGATCGTAAAGATGATCAAAGAACTCGAGAGATGAATGGATGAAAACAGTGAAAAGTTTAACAAAGAGTTAAACAAAGAGCCTTTATAAAGAAGAACCAAACAGAGCTAAAGAATATAATAACTGAAATAAAAAATACACTAGAAGGAATCAAAAGTAGATTAGATGACAGAGGAACAGATCAGTGAGCTGGAAGACAGTAATGGAAATCACTGAAGCTGAACAGAAGAAAGGAAAAATAAAAAGAAGTGAGGACAGTTTAAGAGAATTTGGGACAACATCAAGCATGCTAAAATTCACATGACTGAGATCCCAGAAAGAGAAGAGAGAGAAAGGGACCGAGAATGTGTTTGAAGATAGAGTAACTGAAAACTTCCCTAACCTGGGAAAGGAAACAGACATTCAGGTCCAAGAAGTACAGAGAGTCCCAAACAGAATCAACCCAAGGAGAATCACATCAAGACACACTGTAATTAAAATGGCAAAAATTAAAGACAGAGAATCTTAAAAGCAGCAAGGGAAAAGCAACAAGTTATGTACAAGGGAGCTCCCAGAAGGCTATCAGCTGACTTTCCAGCTGATTGGAGGCAAGAAAAAGGTGAAGTACTGGCTGCTCTGTACAGGCATATCTGAGTTACATGCTTCTTCAGGGGTGCATGTTCAGAAAATGGTGGTGTTAGCATGATCCAAGGGTAGAGATTTTGGCCCTGACATCAAAAAGTCATCCATTGGACACTTGTGCAGGCCCAGCAGGAGGGTCCATGGTGCCAGTCAGTTTGAACTTGGCAAGACTAACTACATGTTCCTTAAAAACAAACTAAGTAACCGTTACTATGGTGACACTTGTGTCACAGGTGTTATCTGTTGGGGGTGGTTAAAGGAGTCTTACCATAAGCTATGTGTCTAAGCTATGTGAAGCTTGGAGGGTATACAATTTGCTGGAACAATTAAGACAAGCTTGACTGGTGAGGGCAGGTTATGGGATGTTACTAAGCAAGTTAGAGTTTAAGGGATCTAACTCTTGACTGCCCTCGGTTTCAACCTCACTGTGGTAGACATTTTCATATGAAATGCTGGTGGACTGGATACTTATTAATAACTAAATGGGATTCTAGTAATGTGCCAGTATCTTTTGACTTTTAAGATTGTTTTGTGATAAAGGATTCATGTTTGAAGACCAAGGGGTGGACTGTGTGAAAGGAAAAGCAAAATGGAGTTGCCATTGCTAAGAGAGCCTGGAGGCCACTAAGGAAGTGTGACTTATACACATCTCAGCCTGGATGGAATCTGACCTTTTGACTACTTACTGTCCTAATGGAGTCATTCAGAACATCTGCCAGAAACTCAAGATACTTATCAGACCCTTACCCTAAAATAACTCATGATAGCCTATCTACTTATTGGACCCGACCCTAAAATAATTTGTGATTCCTTAAGGACAAATGTTTTCCAACTTGTGTCAGAGTTGATCACAATTCTTGCCAGGCAACTTTTTACCTTGTGGCTTTTTGCCTCTATAAGCCGTGACTCTTCCTGGAAACACTCTTTTGGTTTTACTTGAATCTGTGTCTCCTGAATTGCAATTCTTACAACGCCCAGTAAACTCGTTTCTTATTTGCAGCCTCCTGCACTATTTCTTGGTTGACAACTGTGAAACTGTGATTTATAATAAGAAATAAATATTTGATCCTCATCCCCATTTCTGACACAGAGCTCCTAAGACTTTTTTGTTGTTCTTGTTGTTTTTTAAAAAATTGAAGCGTAGTTGATTTAGTGATACAATATCATGTTAGTTTCAGTTGTACAGCACAGTGATTATATATATATATATACTTCTTCAGATTCTCTTCCCTTATAGGTTATTACAAAATATTGAGTATAGCTCCCTGTGCTATACAGTAGGTCCTTGTTGGTTATTTTATTTTATTTTAATTATGTTTTTGCAGTTCTGTAACTTTATTTGACAATCAGCAGTTAGTGCTCATCCACATTACCTGTAGATTTTTCAAAGTGGTGACAGGAACATAGGTAACCAACCTATAGAGCTTGTTTGGTGAATCTTCATCTTCATTACGTTTTCTGAACAAAAATATGGAACACTTTACAAATTTGTGGGTCTTCCTTGTGCAGGGGCCATGCTAATCTTCTCTGTATCGTTCCAGTTTTAGTATATGTGCTGCCGAAGCGAGCACTCTGCTTTATATAGAGCAGTGTGTATATGTTAATCCCAACCTCCTAATTTATCCCTCCACCCCACCTCCCTTTCCCCTTTGGTAACCATAAGATTGTTTTCCATGTCTGTGCGTCTCTGTTTTGGAAATAAGTTCATTTGTATTTTTTTCTTTTTTTTTTTAGATTCCACATATAAGTGATATCATATATATATATATATTTTAACATCTTTATTGGAGTATAATTGCTTTAAAATAGTGTGTTAGTTTCTGCTTTATAACAAAGTGAATCAGCTATACAGATATACATATATCCCCATATCTCCTCCCTCTTGCGTCTCCCTCCCACCCTCTCTATCCCACCCCTCTAGGTGGTCACAAAGCACTGAGCTGATCTCCCTGTGCTATGCGACTGCTTCCCACTAGCTATCTGTTTTACATTTGGTAGTATATATAAGTCCATGCCACTCTCTCACTTCGTCCCAGCTTACCCTTACCCCTCCCCAGTCTTCAAGTCCATTCTCTACGTCTACGTCTTTATTCCTGTCCTGCCCCTAAGTTCTTTTTTTTTTAATATTTATTTATTTATTTATGGCTGTGTTGGGTCTTCGTTTCTGTGCGAGGGCTTTCTCTAGTTGCGGCAAGCGGGGGCCACTCTTCATCGCGGTGCGCGGGCCTCTCACTGTCGCGGCCTCTCTTGTTGCGGAGCACAGGCTCCAGACGCGCAGGCTCAGTAGTTGTGGCTCACGGGCCTAGTTGCTCCGCGGCATGTGGGATCTTCCCAGACCAGGGCTCGAACCCGCATCCCCTGCATTGGCAGGCAGATTCTCAACCACTGCGCCACCAGGGAAGCCCCCCCTAAGTTCTTGATAACCCTTTTTTTTTCTTTTTTTAGATTCCATATATATGTGTTAGCATACAGTATTTGTTTTTCTCTTTCTGACTTACTTCACTCTGTATGACAGACTCTAGGTCCATCCACCTCACTACAGATAACTCAATTTCATTTCTTTTTATGGCAGAGTAATATTCCATTGTATATATGTGCCACATCTTCTTTATCCATTCATCTGTGGATGGACACTTAGGTTGCTTCCATGTCCTGGCTATTGTAAATAGAGCTGCAGTGAACATTGTGGTACATGATTCTTTTTGAATTATGGTTTTCTCAGGGTATATGCCCAGTGTTGGGATTGCTGGGTCGTATGGTAGTTCTGTTTTTAGTTTTTTAAGGAACCTCCGTACTGTTCTCCATAGTGGCTGTATCAATTTACATTCCCACCAACAGTGCAAGAGTGTTCCCTTTTCTTCACACCCTCTCCAGCATTTATTGTTTGTAGATTTTTTGATGATGGCCATTCTGACCGGTGTGAGGTGAAACCTCATTATAGTTTTGGTTTGCATTTCTCTAATGATTAGTGATGTTGAGCATCCTTTCACATGTTTGTTGGCAGTCTGTATATCTTCTTTGGAGAAATGTCTGTTTAGGTCTCCTGCCCATTTTTGGATTGGGTTTTTTGTTTTTTTGATATTGAGCTGCATGAGTTGCTTGTATATTTCGGAGATTAATCCTTTGTCAGTTGCTTCGTTTGCAAATATTTTCTCCCATTCTGAGGTTTTCGTCTTGTTATTGGTTTCCTTTGCTGTACAAAAGCTTTTAAGTTTCATTAGGTCCCATTTGTTTATTTTTGTTTTTATTTCCATTTCTCTAGGAGATGGGTCAAAAAGGATCTTGCTGTGATTTATGTCACAGAGTGTTCTGCCTATGTTTTCCTCTAAGAGTTTGATAGTGTCTGGCCTTACATTTAGGTCTTTAATCCATTTTGAGTTTATTTTTGAGTATGGTGTTAGGGAGTGTTCTAATTTCATTCTTTTACATGTAGCTGTCCAGTTTTCCCAGCACCACTTATTGAAGAGGCTGTCTTTTCTCCATTGTATATCCTTGCTTCCTTTATCAAAAATAAGGTGACCATATGTGCGTGGGTTTATCTCTGGGCTTTCTATCCATTGATCTATATTTCTGTTTTTGTGCCAGTGCCATACTGTCTTGATTACTGTAGCTCTGTAGTACAGTTTGAAGTAGGGAAGCCTGATTCCTCCAGCCTCGTTTTTCTTTCTCAAGATTGCTTTGGCTATTCGGGATCTTTTGTGTTTCCATACAAATTGTGAAATTTTTTGTTCTAGTTCTGTGAAAAATGCCATTGGTAGTTTGATAGGGATTGCATTGAATCTGTAGATTGCTTCGGGTAGTATAGTCATTTTCACAATGTTGATTCTTCCAATCCAAGATCATGGTATATCTCTCCATCTGTTTGTATCATCTTTAATTTCTTTCATCAGTGTCTTATAGTTTTCTGCATACAGGTCTTTTGTCTCCTTAGGTAGGTTTATTCTTAGGTATTTTATTCTTTTTGTTGCAATGGTAAATGTGGGTGTTTCCTTAATTTCTCTTTCAGATTTTTCATCATTAGTGTATAGGAATGCAAGAGATTTCTGTGCATTAATTTTGTATCCTGCTACTTTACCAAATTCACTGATTAACTCTGGTAGTTTTCTGGTAGCATCTTTAGGATTCTCTGTGTATAGTATCATGTCATCTGCAAACAGTGACAGCTTTACTTCTTCTTTTCCGATTTGGATTCCTTTTATTTCTTTTTCTTCTCTGATTGCTGTGGCTAAAACTTCCAAAACTATGTTGAATAATAGTGGTGAGAGTGGGCAACCTTGTCTTGTTCCCGATCTTAGTGGAAATGGTTTCAGTTTTTCACCATTGAGAACGATGTTTGCTGTGGGTTTGTCATATATGGCCTTTATTATGTTGAGATAAGTTCCCTCTATGCCTACTTTCTGGAGGGTTTTTTATCATAAATGGGTGTTGAATTTTGTCAAAAGCTTTTTCTGCATCTATTGAGATGATCATATGGTTTTTATTCTTCAATTTATTAATATGGTGTATCACATTGATTGATTTGCATATATTGAAGAATCCTTGTATTCCTAGGATAAACCCCACTTGATCATGGTGTATGACCCTTTTAATGTGCTCTTGGATTCTGTTTGCTAATATTTTGTTGAGGATTTTTGCATCTATGTTCATCAGTGATATTGGCCTATAGTTTTCTTTCTTTGTGACGTCTTTGTCTGGTTTTGGTATCAGGGTGATGGTGGCCTCGTAGAATGAGTTTGGGAGTGTCCCTCCCTCTGCTATATTTTGGAAGAGTTTGAGAAGGATAGGTGTTAGCTCTTCTCTAAATGTTTAATAGTATTCGCCTGTGAAGCCATCTGGTGCTGGGCTTTTGTTTGTTGGAAGATTTTTAATCACAGCCTCAATTTCAATGCTTGTGATTGGTCTATTTATATTTTCTGTTTCTTCCTGTTTCAGTGTTGGAAGGTTGTGCTTTTCTAAGAATTTGTCCATTTCTTCCAGGTTGTCCACTTTATTGGCATATAGTTGCTTGTAGTAATCTCTCAGGATCCTTTGTATTTCTGCAGTGTCAGTTGTTACTCCCCCTTTTTCATTTTTAATTCTATTGATTTGAGTCTTCTCCCTTTTTCTCTTGATGAGTCTGGCTAATGGTTTATCAATTTTGTTTATCTTCTCAAAGAACCAGCTTTTAGTTTTATTGATCTTTGTTATTGTTTCCCTCCTTTCTTTTTCTTTTATTTCTGATCTGATCTTTATGATTTCTTTCCTTCTGCTAACTTTGGGGTTTTTTTGTTCTTCTAATTGCTTTAAGTGTAAGGTTAGATGTTTCTTGTTCCTTAAGGTAGAACTGTGTTGCTATAAACTTCCCTCTTAGAACTGCTTTTGCTGCATCTGATAGGTTTTGGGTCATCGTGTTTTCACTGTCATTTGTTTCTAGGTATTTTTTGATTTCCTCTTTGATTTCTTCAGTGATCTCTTGGTTATTAAGTAATGTATTGTTTAGCCTCCATGTGTTTGTATTTTTTACAGATTTTTCCCTGTAATTGATATCTAGTCTCACAGTGTTGTGGTCGGAAAAGATACTTGACATGATTATAATTTTCTTAAATTTATCAAGGCTTGATTTGTGACCCAAGATATGATCTATCCTGGAGAATGTTCCATGAGCACTTGAGAAGAAATTGTATTCTGTTGTTTTTGGATGGAATGTTCTATAAATATCAATTAAGTCCATCTTGTTTAATGTATCATTTAAAGCTTATATTTCCTTATTTATTTTCATTTTGGATTGATCTGTCCATTCGTGAAAGTGGGGTGTTAAAGTCCCCAACTATGATTGTGTTACTGTCGATTTCCCCTTTTATGGCTGTTAGCATTTGCCTTATGTATTGAGGTGCTCCTATGTTGAGTGCATAAATATTTACAATTGTTATATCTTCTTCTTGGATCGATCCCTTGATCATTATATAGTGTCCTTCTTTTTCTCTTGTAATAGTCTTTATTTTAAAGTCTATTTTGTCTGATATGAGAATTGCTACTCCAGCTTTCTTTTGATTTCCATTTGCACGGAATATCTTTTTCCATCCCCTCACTTTCAATCTGTATGTGTCCCTAGGTCTGAAGTGGGTCTCTTGTAGATAGCATATATATGGGTCTTGTTTTCGTATCCATTCAGCCAGTCTGTGTCTTTTGGTGGGAGCATTTAATCCATTTACATTTAAGGTAATTATCGATATGTATGTTCCTATTACCATTTTCTTAATTGTTTTGGGTTTGTTATTGTAGGTCTTTTCCTTCTCTTGTGTTTCCTGCCTAGAGAAGTTCCTTTAGCATTTGTTGTAAAGCTGGTTTGGTGGTGCTGAATTCTCTTAGCTTTTGTTTGTCTGAAAAGCTTTTGACTTCTCCATCGAATCTGAATGAGATCCTTGCTGGGTAGAGTAATCTTGGTTTCTAGGTTTTTCCCTTTCATCACTTTAAATATGTCCTGCCACTGCCTTCTGGCTTGCAGAGTTTCTGCTGAAAGATCAGCTGTTAACCTTATGGGGATTCCCTTATATGTTATTTTTTGTTTTTCCCTTGCTGCTTTTAATATTTTTTCTTTGTATTTAATTTTTGATAGCTTGATTAATATATGTCTTGGCGTGTTTCTCCTTGGATTTATCCTGTATGGGACTCTCTGTGCTTCCTGGACTTGATTAACTATTTCCTTTCCCATATTAGGGAAATTTTCAACTCTAATCTCTTCAAATATTTTCTCAGTCCCTTTCTTTTTCTCTTCTTCTTCTGGGACCCCTATAATTCGAATGTTGGTGCATTTAATGTTGTTCCAGAGGTCTCTGAGACTGTCCTCAATTCTTTTCATTCTTTTTTCTTTATTCTGCTCTGCAGTAGTTATTTCCACTATTTTATCTTCCAGGTCACTTATCCGTTCTTCTGCCTGTTATTCTGATATTGATTCCTTCTAGAGAATTTTAAATTTCATTTATTGTGTTGTTCATCATTGTTTGTTTCGTCTTTAGTTCTTCTAGGTACTTGTTAAACGTTTCTTGTATTTTCTCTATTCTATTTCCAAGATTTTGGATCATCTTTACTATCATTACTCTGAATTCTTTTTCAGGTAGACTGCCTATTTCCTCTTCATTTGTTTGGTCTGGTGGGTTTTTACCTTGCTCCTTCATCTTCTGTGTGTTTCTCTGTCTTCTCATTTTGTTTAACTTACTGTGTTTGGGGTCTCCTTTTCACAGGCTGCAGGTTCGTAGTTCCTGTTGTTTTTGGTGTCTGCCCCCAGTGGCTAAGGTTGGTTCAGTGAGTTGTGTAGGCTTCCTGGTGGAGGGGACTAGTGCCTGTGTTCTGGTGGATGAGGCTGGATCTTGTCTTTCTGGTGGGCAGGTCCACGTCCGGTGGTGTGTTTTGGGGTGTCTGTGACCTTATTGTGATTTTAGGCAGCCTGTCTGCTAATCGGTGGGGTTGTGTTCCTGTCTTGCTAGTTTTCTGGCATAGGGTGTCCAGCACTGTAGCTTGCTGGTCGTTGAGTGGAGCTGGGTCTAGCGTTGAGATGGAGATCTCTGGGAGAGCTTTCACTGTTTGATATTATGTGGAGCTGGGAGGTCTCTGGTGGACCATTGTCCTGAATTTGGCTCTCCCACCTCAGCGGCACAGCCCTGACGCCTGGCTGGAGCACCAAGAGCCTGTCATCCACACGGGTCAGAAGAAAAGGGAGAAAAGAGAGAAAGGGAGAAAGGGAGAAAGAAAGAAAGAAAGGAAGGAAGGAAGGAAGGAAGAAAGAGAGAAAGAAAGAAAGAATAAAATAAAGTTATTAAAGTAAAAAATAAAAAATAATTATTAAAAATTAAAATTAAAAGGTAATAAAAATTTTAAGAAAAAATAAAAAGAAAGAAAGAAAGAAGAGAGCAACCAAACCAGAAAACATATCCACTAACGATAACAAGCATTAAAAAGTATACTAAAAAAAAAAAAAAAAGAACGGACAGACAGAACCCTAGGACAGTTGGTAAAAGTGAAGCTATACAGACAGAATCACACAAAGAAGCATACACATACACACTCACAAAAAGAGAAAAAGAAAAAAATATATATATATCATTGCTCCCAAAATCCATCATCTCAATTTCGGGATGATTCATTGTCTGTTCAGGTATTCCACAGATGCGGGGTACGTCAGGTTGATTGTGGAGATTTAATCTGCTGCTCCTGAGGCTGCTGGGAGAGATTTCCCTTTCTTTTCTTTGTTTGCACAGCTCCTGGGGTTCAGCTTTGGATTGAGCCCCGCCTCTGCTTGTAGGTCGCCTGAGGACGTCTGTTCTTTGCTCAGACAAGACGGGGTTAAAGGAGCAGCTGATTAGGGGGCTCTGGCTCACTCAGGCCAGGGGGAGGGAGGGGTACGATGCAGAGTGAGCCTGTGGCAGCAGAGCCCAGTATGACATTGCACCAGCCTGAGGCGTGCCGTGCGTTCTCCCGGGGAAGTTGTCCCTGGATCACGGGACCCTGACAGTGGCGGGCTGCACAGGCTCCTGGGAGGGGCGGTGTGGAGAGTGACCTGTGCTTGCACAGAGGCTTCTTGGTGGCGGCAGCAGCAGCCTTAGTGTCCCATGCCCGTCTCTGGGGTCCACGCTGATAGCCACAGCTCACGCCCGTCTCTGGAGCTCCTTTAAGCGGCGCTGTTTATCTCCTCTCCTCGTGCACCAGGAAACAAAGCGGCAAGAAAAAGTCTCTTGCCTCTTCGGCAGCTCCAGACCTTTTCCCGGACTCCCTCCCGGACAGCTGTGGCGCACTAGCCCCCTTCAGGCTGTGTTCACGCAGCCAACCCCAGTCCTCTCCCTGGGATCCGACCTCCGAAGCTCGAGCCTCAGCTCCCAGCCCCCGCCCGCCCCGGCGGGTGAGCAGACAAGCCTCTCGGGCTGGTGAGTGCTGGTCAGCACCGATCCTCTGTGCGGGAATCTCTCCGCTTTGCCCTCTGCACCCCTGTGGCTGCGCTCTCCTCCGTGGCTCTGAAGCTTCCCCCCCCCCCCCCCCACCACCCCCTGTCTCTGCCAGTGAAGGGGCTTCCTAGTGTGTGGAAACTTTTCCTCCTTCACAGCTCCCTCCCACTGGTGCAGGTACCATCCCTATTCTTTCGTCTCTGTTTTTTCTTTTTTCTTTTGTCCTACCCAGGTACGTGGGAAGTTTCTTGCCTTTTGGGAGGTCTGAGGTCTTCTGCCAGCAGTCAGTAGGTGTTCTGTGGAGTTGTTCCACATGTAGATGTATTTCTGATGTATTTGTGGGGAGGAAGGTGATCTCCACATCTTACTCTTCCGCCATCTTGAAGGTCTCTCATATGATATTTATCTTTCTCTATTTGGGTTACTTAGTATGATAATTTTTTAAAAATTTATTTATGTATGTATATATGTATGTATTTATTTTGGCTGCACTGGGTCTTAGTTGTGGCACACAGGATCTTTGTTGTGGCATGTGGTCTTCTTAGTTGTGGCATGCAGACTTCTTAGTAGCAGCATGCATGTGGAACCTAGTTCCTTGACCAGGGATCGAACCTGGGCCTCCTGCATTGGGAGCACAGAGTCTTACCCACTGGACCACCAGGGAAGTCCCTGTATGATAATTTCTAGGTCCATCCATGTTGCTGCAAATGGCATTACTTCATTCTTTTTAATGGCTGGGTAATGTTCCGTTGTATATATGTATACCACATCTTCTTTATCCATTCATCTGTCAATGCCCAGGAGTGGGATTGCTGGATCATATTTAGTTTTTTAAGGAACCTCCATACTGTTATCCACATGGTTGTACCAATTTACATTCCCACCAACAGTGTAGGATGGTTCCCTGTTTCCACACCTTCTCTAGCATTTATTGTTTGTAGATTTTTTGATGATGGCCATCCTGACTGGTGTGAGGTGATATGTCATTGTAGTTTTGATTTGCATTTCTCTGATAATTAGTGATGTTGAGCATCTTTTCATCTGCTTTTTGACCATCTGTATGTCTTCTTTGGAGAAATATCTATTTAGATCTTTCACCCATTTTTTGATTGTGTTTGTTTTTTTGATGTTGAGCTGCATGAGCTGTTTATATATTTTGGAGATTAATCCCTTGTTGGTTGCTTCATTTGCAAATATTTTCTCCCATTCTGTGGGTTGTCTTTTTGTTTTGTTTATGGTTTCCTTTGCTGTGCAAAAGTTGTTGTTTTTTTAAAATAAATAATTTTTTTAAAAAATTAATTTGGCTGCTCTGGCTCTTAGTTGTAGCACACAGGATCTTTGTTGCTGCCTGTGGGATATTTTAGTTGCGGCATGCAGGATCTTTTTAGTTGCAGCACGTGGGATCTTTTTAGTTGTGGCATGCAGGATCTTTAGTTGTGGCATGCGGCATCTTTAGTTGCAGCATGCAAATTCTTAGTTGGGGCATGTAGGATCTAGTTCCCTGACCAGGGATTGAACCCAGGCCCCCTGCAGTGGGAGTGCACAGTCTTAGCCACTGGACCACCAGGGAAATCCCTGTGCAAAAGTTTTAAGTTTAATTAGGTCCCATTTGTTTATTGTTGTTTTTATTTTCATTCCTCTAGGAGGTGGATCAAAAAAAGTATTGCTGTGATTTATGTCAGAGAGTGTTCTGCCTATGTTTTCCTATAAGTGTTTCATAGTATCTGGCCTTACATTTAGGTCTTTAATCAATTTTGAGTTTGTTTTTGTGTATGGTGTTAGGGAGTGTCCTAATTTCATTCTTTTACATGTAGCTGTCCAGCTTTCCCAGCGCCACTTATTGAAGAGCCTGTATTTTGTCTATTGTATATTCTTGCCTCCTTTGTCATAGATTAGTTGACCATAGGTGCATGGGTTTATCTCTGGAGTTCCTATCCTGTTCCATTGATTTATATTTCTGTTTTTGTGCCAGTACCATACTGGTTTGATTACTGTAGCTTTGCAGTAATGTCTCAAGTCAGGGAGCCTCATTCCTCCAGCTCAGTTTTTCTTTCTCAAGATTGCTTTGGCTATTCAGGGTCTTTTGTGTTTCCATACAAATTGTAAAATTTTCTGTTCTAATTCTGTAAA
Source organism: Eschrichtius robustus (assembly GCF_028021215.1). Classification (NCBI taxonomy): domain Eukaryota; kingdom Metazoa; phylum Chordata; class Mammalia; order Artiodactyla; family Eschrichtiidae; genus Eschrichtius; species Eschrichtius robustus. The sequence goes on from NC_090842.1 coordinate 13,026,865, forward strand.
AAATGCCATTGGTAATTTGATAGGGACTGCATTGAATCTGTAGATTGCTTTGTGTAATATAGTCAATTTGACAATATTGATTCTTCTAACCCAAGAACAAGTTATATGTCTCCATCTGTATCTGTCATCTTTGATTTCTTTCATTAGCATCTTATAGTTTTCAGAGTACAGGTCTTTTGCCTCCTTAGATAGGTTTATTCCTAGGTATTTTATTCTATTTGATGAGATGGTAAATGGAATTGTTTCCTTAATTTTTCTGATCTTTTGTTGGTGATGTATTGGAATGCAACAAATTTCTGTGTATTCATTTTGTATCCTGCAACTTTATCAGATTCATTGATGCGCTCTAGTAGTTTTCTGGTAGCATCTTTAGAATTTTCTATGTATAGTATCATGTCATCTGCAAACAGTGACAGTTTTACGTCTTCTTTTCCAATTTGTATTCCTTTTATTTCTTTTTCATCTCTGATTGCTGTGGCTAGGACTTCCAAAACTATGTTGAATGATAGTGATGAGAGTGGACATCCTTGTTTTGTTCCTGATCTTAGTGGAAATGCTTTCAGTTTTTCACTATTGAGAATGATGTTTGATGTGGGTTTGTCATATCTGGCCTTTATTATGTTGAGGTAGGTTCCCTCTATGTCCACTTTCTAGAGAGTTTTTATCATAAATGGGTGTTGAATTTTGTCAAAAGCTTTTTCTGCATCTATTGAGATGATCACATGGTTTTATTCTTCAATTTGTTAATATGGTTTATCAGATTGATTGATTTACATATATTGAAGAATCCCTGCATCCCTGGGATGAATCCCACTTGATCATGGTGTATGATCCTTTTAAAGTGTTGTTGGATTCTGTTTGCTAGTATTTTGTTGAGGATTTTTGCATCTATATTCATAAGTGATATTGGTATGTAATTTTCTTTTTTTGTCATATCTTTGTCTGGTTTTGGTATCGGGGTGATGGTGACCTCATAGAATGAGTTTGGGAGTGTTCCTTCCTCTGCAATTTTTTGGAAGAGTTTGAGAAGGGTGGGTGTTAGCTCTTCTCTAAATGTTTGATAGAATTCACCTGTGAAGCCATCTGGTCCTGGACTTTTGTTTGTTGGAAGATTTTTAATTACAGTTTCAATTTCATGACTTGTGATTGGTTTGTTCATATTTTCTATTTCTTCCTCGTTCAGTCTTGGAAGATTATACCTTTCTAAGAGTTTGTCCATTTCTTCCAGATTGTCCATTTTATTGGCATAGAGCTGCTTGTAGTAGTCTCTTAGGATGCTTTGTATTTCTGCAGTGTCTGTTGTAACTTCTCCTTTTTCATTTCTAATTTTATTGATTTGAGTCCTCTCCCTCTTTCTTGATGAGTCTGGCTAATGCTTTATCAATTTTGTTTATCTTCTCAAAGAACCAGCTTTTAGTTTTATTGACCCTTGCTATTGTTTGTTTCTATTTCATTTATTTCTGCTTTGATCTTTATGATTTCTTTCCTTCTGCTAACTTTGAGTTTTGTTTGTTCTTCTTTCTCTAGTTCCTGTAGGTGTAAGGTTAGATTGTTTGAGATTTTTCTTGTTTCTTGAGGTAGGCTTGTATAGTTATAAACTTCCCTCTTAGAACTGCTTTTGCTGCATCCCATAGGTTTGGGATCGTCGTGTTTTCATTGTCATTTGTCTCTAGGTATTTTTTGATTTCCTCTTTGATTTCTTCAGTGATCTCTTGGTTATTTAGTAACGTATTGTTTAGCCTCCATGTGTTTGTGTTTTTTACGTTTTTTTCCCTGTAATTCATTTCTAATCTCATAGCGGTGTGGTCAGAAAAGATACTTGATATGATTTCAGTTTTCTTAAATTTACTGTGGCTTGATTTGTGACCCAAGATGTGCTCTATCCTGGAGAATGTTCCATGTGCACCTGAGAAGAAAGTGTAATGTGCTGGTTCTGGATGGAATGTCCTATAAATATCAATAAAATCTATCTGGTCTATTGTGTCATTTAAAGCTTCTGTTTCCTTATTTATTTTCATTTTGGATGATCTGTCCATTGGTGTAAATGAGGTGTTAAAGTCCCCCACTATTATTGTGTTACTGTTTATTTCCTCTTTTATAGCTGTTAGTAGTTGCCTTATGTATTGAGGTGTTCCTATGTTGGGTGCATATATATTTATAATTGTTATATCTTCTTCTTGGATTGATCCCTTGATCATTATGTAGTGTCCTTCCTTGTCTCTTGTAACATTCTTTATTTTAAAGTCTATTTTATCTGATATGAATATTGCTCCTCCAGCTTTCTTTTGATTTCCATTTGCATGGAACATCTTTTTCCATCCCCTCACTTTCAGTCTGTATGTGTCCCTAAGTCTGAAGTGGGTCTTTTGTAGACAGCGTATAGACGGGTCTTGTTTTTGTATCCATTCAGCAAGCCTGTGTCTTTTGGTTGTAGCACTTAATCCATTCACGTTGAAGGTAATTATTGATATGTATGTTCCTATGACCATTTTCTTAATTGTTTTGTTTTTGTAGGTCCTTTTCTTCTCTTGTGTTTACCACTTAGAGAAGTTCCTTTAGCATTTGTTGTCGAGCTGCTTTGGTGGTGCTGAATTCTCTTAGCTTTTGCTTGTCTGTAAAGCTTTTGATTTCTCCATCGAATCTGAATGAGATCCTTGCCAGGTAGAGTAATCTTGGTTGTAGTTTCTTCCCTTTCATCACTTTAAGCATATCATGCCACTCCCTTCTGGCTTGTAGAGTTTCTGCTGAGAAATCAGCTCTTAACCTTATGGGAGTTCCCTTGTATGTTATTTGTCGTTTTTCCCTTGCTGCTTTCAATAATTTTTCTTTGTCTTTAATTTTTGCCAGTTTGATTACTATGTGTCTTGGCGTGTTTCTCCTTGGGTTTATCCTGTATGGGCCCCTCTGCGCTTCCTGTACTTGGGTGGCTATTTCCTTTCCTATGTTAGGGAAGTTTTCGACTATAATCTTTTCAAATATTTTCTCGGGTCCTTTCTCTCTCTCTTCTCCTTCTGGGACCCCTATAATGCGAATGTTGTTGTGTTTAATGTTGTCCCAGAGGTCTCTTAGGCTGTCTTCATTTCTTTTCATTCTTTTTTCTTTATTCTGTTCCATGGCAGTGATTTCCACCATTCTGTCTTCCAGCTCACTTATTCATTCTTCTGCCTCAATTATTCTGCTAGTGATTCCTTCTAGTGTAGTTTTCATTCCAGTTATTGTACTGTTCATTTCTGTTTGTGTGTTCCTTAAATCTTCTAGCTCTTTGTTAAACATTTCTTGTGCCTCCATTCTTTTTCCCAGATCTTGGATCATCTTTACTATCATTACTCTAAATTATTTTTCAGGTAAGTTGCCTATGTCCACTTCATTTAGTTGCTCTTGTGGGTTTTTATCTTGTTCCTTTGTCTGGAATATATTTGTCTGCAGTCTCATTTTGTCTAACTTTCTGTGTTTGTGGTCTCCTTTCCTCTGGCTGCAGGATTGTAGCTCCTCTTATTTCTTGAGTCTGCCCCCTGGTGGGTGAGGTTGGTCCTGAGGCTTGTGCAGGCTTCCTGGTGGGAGGTACTGGTGCCTGCTCACTGGTGGGTGGACTGGGTCTTGTCCATCTCATGTGCAGGGCCATGTCAAGAGGTGTGTTTAGAGGTGGATGTGAGCTCAGAACAGCTTTAGGCAGCCTGTCTGCTGATGGGTGGGGCTGTGTTCCTATCCTGCTAGTTATTTGGCCAGAGGTGTTCCAGCACTGGAGCCTGTAGGCTGTTGGGTAGGGCCAAGTCTTGATGCAAAAATGGTGACCTCTGGAAGAGCTCACGCCAATCAGTTTTCTCTGGGGCCTCTCTGCCACCAGTGTCCTTGCCCCCGCTGTGAGCCACAGCCAACCTTCCCCTCCCCAGGAGACCCTCCAAGACTCATAGGTAGGTCCAGCCCAGGCTTCTATGGAGTTACTGATTTATGCTGGATTCCAGTGTATGTGTAAGCTTGTGTGCTCCCTCCAAGAGTGGAGTCTCTGTTTCCCCAAGTCCTGTGGAGCTCCTACACTCAAGCCCTGCTGGCCTTTGAAGCCAAATGGTCTGGGGGTTACTCCTCCTGATGCCAGACCTTAGGCTGGGGAGCCTGCTGTGGATCTCAGAACTCTCACTCTTGTGGGAGAACCTCTGTGATATAAGTATTTTCCAGTTTGTGGGTCACCCTCCCTGCGGGTGTGGGATTTGATTACATTGCTAAAGTTCCCCTCCTACTGTCTCGTTGTGGCTTCCTCTTTGTCTTTGAATGTAAAATATTTTTTTTGGTAGGTTCCAGTCTTTTTTGTAGATGGTTGTTCAGCAGTTAGTTGTGATTTGAGTGTTTTTGTGAGGGGAGGTGAGCTCAAGTCCTTCTACTCTGCCATCTTTTCTGAAATCGAGGGGCTGCTTTTAGTTCGGATGCTTGCTGTCTCTTTCCTCAGTGTGTGCTGGCTGTTATCTTCTTGATATGGGGTGTTCAGGTGCAGCGGCCCTTGCGCACTCCCAGGATGGTGGGGGCAGGCCTTGGTGCCTGCTCACGTGTCTTGTATGTGCAGCTGCTCTCTGCACACTCTGGGCACAGCAGGGGCAGTGCTTGGTACCTGTTCATGGGTCTTGTAGCAGTGGCCTGTGCCCACCTCTGCAGTCCACGATGGTGGCATCAACTTGCACTCACCCCCGAAACTCCTGTAGGCAGTGTCCTGTTGTGTGGGAGGGCTCACAGGAAAGAAGCGCTTATGGTGGTCCTGCCCCTCTCCTCATGTGCCCCCCAGTAATGGTACCTTGCCTCCCTGGTGGGCCCAGGTTTCTTCTGAGTACACCCTCAGTTGCCACAGTCCAGCCTCTTCAGGCTGTCCCTGGGCAGCCAACCCTGGTCGTCTCCCTGGGTTTGACCTCTGAAGCCTGAACATCAGCACCCAGCCCCCACTTGCACCAACAGACGGGGGTCTCAGGGTGGGGAGCGCAGGGCAGTGGTGCTGACCTTCTGTGCAGGTTATTCTCCATTTTCCCTTCTGCAAACCAGTTGCTGCACTCTCCTTCTAGGCTCCAAAGCTCCCCCTCCATCCAGGCTGATCTCCCTGTGGTGAGGAGGCTTCCCAGGAGGTGGGAACCTTTCCTCCTTCACAGCTCCCTCCCTTGGGCACTGGCCCCATCCCAACTCCTTCTTTTTCCTTTTGTCTGGTCATGTGGAGGTTTTCTTGCCCTTTTGGAAGTCTGAGGTCTTCTGTTGGTGTTCAGTAGATGTTCTGTGTGAACTGTGCCACTTGTAGATGCATTTTTAATGTTTCTGTGGGAGAAGGTGAGCTTCCTGTCCTACTCCTCTGCCATCTTGATCCTGTCTCCCAGAATCTTTCAGGAAGGTTTGAATTTCAGTTAAGGTATAGGTTCTGATGTTTCTACTTTGTGATTCTCTCCTGTTACCTTAATCTTATGCGTTGTTACTGGATGTTTGTGGATGACGTCCCTGTGAGCCCTCTTTGTAAGCGGCTGCTCTCCTCTCCAGGGTGCCCCAGCTGACCTCGCTGGGGCTGGGGTCTGCTTCCACTAGCACAGTACTCACAGGGTCTTTGGGAACACCTCCTTGGCCTCCGGAGTGGAACATAAGAGCCTGGCATGCTGGTGTGCGGCAGCACAGGACGCTTCGTTGGAGGTTCTGAGTTTATCAAGGAGCTGGTGCACCTCTGCAGGGTTCTTAGGAGAAGCTGGCACCAGATGTTTAGGACGTTCATATTGGTCTATTAATTTTTTAGCAACATTTCACCAGGGATTGGACCCATGATATATCCCATTGGGTAAGGGGAGGAAGAGCCATAGCAGAGTCAAGTGGTGACACAGAGACCCGACGCCTCCACCGTATTACCCCTTTCATGGTGCCGTTGGTGCTATTTCACTTGTCTGGGTCAGGACACATAGTCCAGGCATGACCCACCGACTCAGTGGTCACAGGTAGGGTCTCCTGTTATTTGGGATACCTGTCTTTTAGATGGATGCCTCAGTGGTCAAAAGCTTAAGCCAGGCACCTGCATTACAATTTAAAAAAATTCAACAGTCAGGTGCTTATACTACAGTTATCTTGTTACCGATTTCTAATTTGATCCTGTTGTGGTCAGGGAACACTCTGTACGATTTCAATCCTTCTAAACAAGACTTGTATGGCCCAGCATATATCTATTCTTTTGAATGTGCTATGTGCATTTGAAAAGAATGTATATTCCACAGCTATTAGTGGAAAAAAAAATTTTTTTTTTTTTTGGCTGCGCTATGTGCCATGTAGGATCTTAGTTCCCTAACCAGGGATCAAACCTGTATCCCGTACAGTGGGAGTGTGGAGTCTTAACCACTGGACTACCAGGGAAGTCCTGGTGAAATAGTCTATCAACGTCAGATCAAGGTGGTTAATAGTGGTGTTCATATTTTATATATCTTGATTGAATTTTTGTCTAGTTCTATCAAGTGCTGAGAGAAGATGTTAAAATCTTCAACTATGCTTGTGGGTTTGTCTTGTCTTTCTTTAAATGTGTCCATTTTTGCTTTATCTATTTGGAAGCTCTGTTACTAGGCACATACATGTTTGTCTCCCCAAATTAACCCCATTATGATTACTCTTTAGTAATACTCTGTCCTGAAGTCTGTTTTATCTGATAGTAATATTACTCTCCAAGCTTCTTATGTTTACCAGTTATGAAATATTTTTTCCATCCACTTACATATCCATCTGTCTTTACATTAAAAGCATGATTCTTACAGAACATATAGTTTGGCCTTGCTTTTTTTTTTTATCCATTAGACAATTTCTGCCTTTCATTAATATGACTGAACTTTAGGTCTACCATCATACTACTTGTTTTGTTTGTCCCTCCCCCCTTTTTGTTCCTTTCTTCTTTCTTGCCTTCTTTTTGGGTTAAAAATGTTCTTAAGAGTTCCATTTTAATTTATCTATTAGCTTTTTAGATATACTTCTTTCCATACTTTTTTCAGTGGTCGCTCTAGATTACAATATACCTGAACTTTTCATAGTCTTAGTGTTGTATCACGTCATGTACCGTGAGCAAATTCCTTAGCCTCTCTGAACCTCAGTTTCCTTTATAAACAAGAATAAACAACTTGTCTCATGGGTTATTTGGCTATTGAACGAGCTAACGCATATGAAGCAAATAGTATGCTTTCAAGAGCAGAATAAGCAAGGAAATACCTTTGTACCATCATCACTAACAGCAGTGCTGTTGTTATTACTGATACCAACCAGGGTTCTTAGCCTTCCCTAATCAATAGAAATTGACTAGAGGCCAGACAAGAAATTCAGGCAAGGCTTTATTGGGGCCCCTGCTGCAGCAGGGGGCAGCGAAAACTAGTGACAGGTTCCCTTGCTCACTCCTCGATTTGGGGTGAGCTGGTTCTATGTGGGGTGAAGGTAGGGGTGTGTCCAGGGGTCAGGCTGGAGGGGTGGCTTAGGTGTTTTGCCCCCCACTTTGGTGGTGTTGAGTGCCGGGGGAATGCGCAGTACTCTGCTTTTGCTCCCAACACCCTGTTTTTTTGCTCCCAGCTCTTCAGAAGTGGCAGTCAGGTTTTTTTTTTTTTTTTTGTCTTTTTGTATCTTTTGTCCATAATTTGCCCCCAACTGCACATGCATGCAGTTATTTTTAGTCCCTTATAGTTTCTTCGTATTTTGTTGCTCAAGGAGATGTTTGTCCAGGTGTAAGCACTGCAGCAAAAAGTCCCAGGTCCCAGCCTGTCTCATTCCCCCCGAGAGACTCTACACCCTTACTCTTAAGGGGTAAGGGGCCGAAGATCTCTTCTTCTGAAGCTTCTTCCTGCTGGACAGGGGCCGCAGACCCTAGCTTACCCTAGAGGTGTAGAAGTCCCTTGCTGACTCTTCCAAGGACCTGTAGGGACCTGGGCCACTCTCCGCTGGAATGGGTTGAATTTCTTGAATCATCACAAGCCTTACTTCAAACTTTTGGAGCCTAGAAGACACAAACTTAGCCAAAAGGTTAAACAAGGGCTAAAAAGGAGAAGAACAACAATAGCCATTAAAGGGCCTAGAAAGGGAAGGAACCAGGGTAACTTTGGGAGGGCTTCCTTAACTGTTGACCAGACAGGGGAGGTGATGTCACCCCTGCCAAGAAGCCACTCTGCTTGGGTGTATATTTTTGTTAATCTCAGGGTTAAAGTTTAACATGATTCTCTATTTTTAGAATGGAAGGTCTGGACCTATTGGTCCCAGGTCTCCTTCTTGGACTGAAAAGTCTTAGTCACAGGTTTACAACAGCAGGGAAGACAACGGAGCGCCAGGCGAAATACAGCATAAATCAGCATGACTGAAAAGAAAAGGGTTATGAGAAAATGAAAACCTCCTGCCAGAAAGTTTTTTATACCCTGTGGGATCGAAGAGAACAAACTAGAGAACCAGTTTTCAATTTCCCCGCCCATGTTGAATAGCAAGGATTGGTGGTTAACTGTCCACTGAAGCCAGGTGGCTTGTCGAATTTTCTCAGTGTTGGTTTCTACCTGGGAAGAAGTGTTGATGTATGTGCAACAAGAAGTACTGGCAATTGCACATACCAATCCTTGTTCTGCCAATAGATAATCGAGGGTCAATTTTTTGTCAAGTACCACCTTGGCCAGGGAATCTAGACTTGTTTTGGTTTTTGAACCGTTTCTGTGAGATGTAAAATCTCAGCCCTGTATTTTACAGGGGGATTTTTTGCATTTAGAAGTCCTCTTTCTTTCCAGATACCATGGGCATGTAAAACAAGGCAGGCATATTTTGAGCCTGTGTATATATTTATACTTTTTTTTCCCCTAACTTTAAGGCTCAAGTTAGGGCTATTAGCTCAGCCCTCTGGGCTTGTTAGGTAGCAAAGGTTTTGCTTCTATAACAGTATGAGCGCTCACAATAGCATAATCTGCCCTCCTGACTCCGTCTTTAACAAAACTACTGCCATTAGTAAACCATTCTCCCTCAGGGTTTTCTACGGCCTGGTCTGTTAAATCAGGCCTACAGGCATAAACCTGGTCACAGTTTTCCAGGCAGGAATGTGTTAGCTTTGGGCTTTCAGTGGGCATCAGTGTAGCCAGGTTAAGGATGTGGCACGTTTTGAGGTTACCTCTGGGGAGTCAAGGAGTAAAGCCCAGTACTTAGTAAGGCAGCCTCCAGTTAACCAATTGTGGCCTTTAATCTCCAGAATCCCTTGTCCTTGATGAGGGGTCTGGACTTCCAGTGGCTGTCCAAAGGTAAGCTTGTCAGCTTCTTCCACTGATAAAGCAGTGGCAGTTACCACCTGGAGGCAGCCAGGCCAGCCTCGGGCCATGGAATCTAGAAAACAGATTTTCTAGATTTGGAAAAATCTGGAAAAAGTTTGGAAAAATAGCCTATAGGCTGAGGAACTTCTCCTAGCTTTTGTACAAGGACCCCCAGAGCTGTCCCCTGATTTTCAGCTCTGTACAAGATAAATGGCTTTTTTAAACTGGGGAGACCTAGAACAGGAGCTCTGGTGAGGGCCTGTTTGATATTATTAAAAGCCTTTTCTTGTTCCCCAGTCCAAAGTAATGCTTCTGTATCTGGGCCTTTCGTGGCTTCATACAGAGGCTTAGCCATTAGTCAGAATCCTGGAATTCAAATTCTGCAAAATCCTGCCATGCCGAAGAAAGTACGAAGTTTTTGTTGTCCTTTTTTTTTTTTTTTGGTCTTTGGGGCACTGAGGCCTAATATAGCTTATTTTCTATCTGGAGATAACTGTCTACTTCCAGGGTTTATAATATATCCCAGATATTTAACTTGTTGCTTTGAGATTTGTGCTTTTTTTCTGGGAGATCCTGTAGCCCCGGGCCCCAAGGAAATTAAGGACTTCAGTGGTATTCTGATCTGAGGCCTCCATGGTGGAGCTACATATTAATATGTCATCTACATACTGTAGGATAGCCCCTTCTTTTAGGTGTATTTCCCTTAGTCCCTTTCCTAGGGCCTGGGCAAACAAGCTGGCTGTCCTGAAACCCCTGAGGCAATACTGTCCAGGTATATTGTTGCATTTGGCCTGAGTGGGGGTTAGTCCACTCAAAGGCACAGACACTGAGATGAGGGATGAATTGTGATGCACAAGAATCCATCCTTGAGGTCAAGGACAGTAAACCATTTGGCATCTCCAGGAATCTGGACTAATATAAGGATGAGCTATAAGGGGATGTATAGGGATCCCTACATCATTTACTGCTCTAAGGTCTTGTACCATTTGATATTCCCCACTTGGCTTAACAACTGGCAAAATAGGGGTAATGCACAGAGACCAGGGCACTAAGAGGCCACGCTTTAGGAATTTATCTACGAGGGGTTGCAAACCCTTTTTTGCTTCAACTTTATGGGATACTGTCTCTTGTTAGGATAAGTGACTTCTGGCTTAAGGCTAATTTTTACAGGTTGGACGTTTATAGCCTTCTTAGGGATTCCTTTGTCCCAAACTGCAGGGTTTACTGTGTGTAGAATATGGCTGGGAATAGGGCTTTGTTCTTCCAGCTGATTTGTCTTAGAGTCAAGAAAAGGGGCTGCTCGGCACCTCCTAATCGTAATATGGCTCCAAGGGAGCCTAGAAAGTCTCTTTCCACTAGTGGGGTAGGACACTCAGGCACAACTTAAAAGACATATGAAATTAAATGCTGTTCAAATTGGCAAGTGAGAGGCCCAGTAAAATAACAGGTGTGAGGCTTTCCATCGACACCAGTCACTGTACAACTTTTGGAAAGCGGCCCAGTATGAGAGATCAAGACAGAGTAAGTGGCTCCTGTATCAATTATAAAATTGATTTTCTTACCTGCCATGTCAAGGACCACCTGGGGCTACTCGATAGAGATAGACATCTCATGAAGGGGAGCCGCCAGAGTCCCTGGGCCTCCTCAGTCGTCTAGCATGGCCATCTCGGGAGCGGGAGCCCCCCTTCCACTTCGGAACTGGGGACAGTCCCATTTCCAATGACCTGTTCGTTTGCAGACTGGGCATGGACCAGGGGCTCTTTTTGGCACTTTTGGGCCCAGTGGTCAGTTGACTTACATTTGAAGCATTTCCCCTTGCTGGTTTTGTCTCCAGGTGGATGGTTAAATTTCCTTGGCCCCCTTGGGTTGTCCTGAGGTCATAAGGCGTGGCTGACAGCTATGGCCATTGGTTTAGCATAAGCCCTGGTCTGCCTGTTTTCACATTGAGTTCTCTCTTCCTCCTCAGCTTGGTCTCAATTATTAAATACCGAAGGCCACCTCTAGGAGTTGGGCATCAGGGTTTGTGTGCCTAATTGTAACTTTTGGAGCTTTTGCCAGGGGCAGACTGGCTGATAAAATGTTGTCCAAGTAGGGATTGGCCCTCTGGAGTAGATGGATCAATATTAGTAAATTTTCTAAAAGGCTCCACAAGATATCCCTGAAAGAGAGCTGGATTTTCTTTTCCTTCTTGGGTCACTCCCTTTAACCTTTTCATAGTTAACTGGCTTTTTGATGTACTTTCTCATCCCTTCTAATACACGTTGGATCATTTGCTTCCTGGTTTCTGTTCCCTCCTGGGAATTATAATTCCAGCAGGGCTCCTGATTTGGGACTGTCTCCCCACCCATACCAAAATGTTTGGTTTGGTCCCTGGCAAGCTGGATATGACTATCTGGACATCCTTCCAAGTTAAATCAAAGGTCAGAGTTAGGGCCTGAAACCCTCCAGCAAACTTACTAGGGTCTTCAGAAAATCGGCCCAGTCTGTTTGCATTGGGCTAAACTGGTTATAGAGAAGGGCACATGTACTCTGATTGTCCCTTCACCGTTTGCCACTTCCCTAAGAGGGCATATTTTCCCGATCCTGGGTGATAAGAAGTTCCACTACAAGTTACCCCAGAGGGACTAGTCTCTTCTTTCTGGGGTAACGGAGGGCATAAAGGGACATAGGGAGGTGAAGTTGGGGACCGGTCAGAGGGATCTGGGGAAGTAGGTGGCTCGGGAGAGGCAGGTGGCTCTGGAAAAGCAGGGGAGACTTGGTTCCCCCCTGAGAGCTGGGGAAGGTTAAAAGGGGATCATCTGAAATGTCAGGAGTGCTTTCTGATTCCACAGGCTTTTGATTATAGGAGCTGCATAGAGCAGGGTTTTGGTAAAGGGTCATGAAGGCTTGAACATAGGGAACCTCAGTCCATTTTCCCATCTGTGACAGTAGAAATCCAATTGCAATATGGTATTATAATTTAGAGACCCATTTCAGACCATTTTTCTCCATCCCCCCAACTTATATAAAGGCCAGGTAGTGTTATGGTAGAGTTTAAGTTTTTCCCTTTTCTTATTTGAAATGGCTTGGATATTCAATGAATTCCTATCATGTAACTTAATTTAGTTTCAAGTTACCAAAATTTGGAGGGACTATTTTAGATGGACATTTCCAAAACATAATTATTCCTATAGAGTTTACCAAAAAGCTCTTATCTCAGTTACATTTACTTAAAAGTTTAATCATATCAGGTTATTTTCCCTGTTGGCAAATTTCATAACAATGTGCACTTATTGACTTCCAGTAACCCTAGGTACAATAAAAGTATTATATGTAATGTTGACGACTCTAAAGACAGGTCTGTATTAATTAAACCCACAAACTTAAGCTAGCTTTAATACCAGATATTAATTCAATATTGAATATTTCCCAGATCACATGAACCTGAAAAGTATTCTGGTGAGTTTTTTAAAAATTATTTCTGAGAATGTATTTAGGTGCTTACTTTCTGTTAAGCCAATTAAATACAACTCATTTACAAGTTAGTTTTTACATAAAGACAGACAGAACCAGAGACCTCATGGTTTTCCCGCTTGAATTTAAAAAGGCCTCTCTTTTTTCTCCTCAGTCTGGGGGACTACAGATGGATCAGGTAGTTCCTGAGAGCCCAGGCAGAATAGCTACATTGCAAAGGCAGAGGAGAGAAATGCGAGCGCCTCTCTTTTCTTTTTTGCTCTTTAAAATCCCACCAAGTAACTCAAGGCTGGAGTCTCAGGTAATGTGGGCTATGTTTGTATTTCAAGGCTTAAATGCTGCATCGTGCCCACAATTTCAGCAGAGACTTGCAGGAGCAGCTGGACAGACAAAACTACATAAGACAAAGATACCAATGACAAAAACTTAAAGACACAAACAAGAAGTTTTCAGGATAAAGGGGACGAGAGTGCAGTTATAAGGATCAATGGAGAAGTAAAGGGAAAAGACTGAAAAAGAGAAAGAGACAGCAAGAAAATAAAGGTGGTAATACTGGGACGATAGGACTTCCAGCCAGTACACAATATGAGGTTTGAACCTCAATCATTCATAAGTCTCCCATCAAGAAGAGCCTGCTGGACCAGCGTCTGCACGGTGTGAGGCGAGCCTCTCCCACCTCTGCTTGTCACCCGTCAAGGTGAGCCACTGCCGGCCAGAGGGAGCAGGTCTCACAAGCTGGGAGGAGTGATGCTGTAGCTGCCCAACGTCCACTCTCTCGGAAGGACAGGACAGAAGTAGGAGAGGACGGAGAAAGGAGAAGTAGAGAGATTCCAGGAGAGGGAAAGGGACAAAGGGGAGGGGAAAGCATCGCCTGAATGAGGGTACTGAGGCCCCCAGGGGCCAGGAAGGCAGACTTACCAAATGTGGTGATGCTGAAACAAGAGGTTCAGGTGGCCACTTGTCACCCACAGGGAAGCTGCATTCGGTGGTCCTGGAGGCGCCCAGATCCTCTCCCTGGAACAACGGGCGACAAGTGCCCCACGTTGGGTGACACTAAGTCTGATACGGAACAGGGTTCTTGGCCTTCCGCAATCAATAGGGGCAAGACAAGAAATTCAGGCAAGGCTTTACTGGGGCCCCTGCTGCAGCAGGAGGGAGCGAGAACAAGTAACAGGTTCCCTTTCTCGCTCCACAAAGGGGGGGCAAGCTGGTTCCTTATATGGGGTGAGGGCAGCAGTGTGTGTCCAGGGGTCACGCCGGAGGGGTGGCTTGGGTGGTCTGCCCCCCCTTTGGTGGTGTTGAGTGCAGGGGGCATGCGCAGTACTCTACTTTTGCTCCCGACACCCTGTTTTTGCTCCCAGCTCTTCAGAAGTGGCAGTTGGGTTTGGTTTTGTTTTGTCTTTTTGTATCTTGTTGTCCATAATTTGCCCCAACTGTGCATGCACACAGTTTTTAGTCCCTTATAATTTCTTTGTATTTTGTTGCTCCAGGAGACGTTTGTCCAGGTGTAAGCACTGCAGCAAAGGGTCCCAGGTCCCAGCTTGTCTCACTATTATTACCACTACTACTACTGGTCTGGTGGCAGGTGCTGTTGCTATTGTTGTTGTTTGACCTCCTGAGGCCACAGGGGCGCCATATTGACATCCTCACCAGCTTGACCCCCTTGAGGTCACGTTTTTCCACCCACTCCTCTAGGTGGCCTGCTCCATCGATGACAGTTTTTGTCTCAGCAGGGCAACCCTCAGCTGCCTCTTCCTTACCCAGGCTCAGCCATCCTGTGCCTACTCTTCAGGCTGCTCTTGTACCCAGAAGAGCCAAATCAGCCGATCAGAGCCAGGCCCGCCCGTAGGCTGGTCCTCATCACAAAGCCTGGCTTGTTTTCAACATTACACCGTCTGTTGCTCTGAGCAAAATAATCTGAGGCCACAGTCCCACAGGCCTCCTATCTTCAAATGCATACTTCCCACATGACAGGACTCCCCGTATCTCAGGGGGCAGCCTCTGCTCAGCCCTGGTGTCTCTTCATCTCCCTAAGAGGTATCAAGCCCCACCTGCTGCCCCAAGTTTTCTCACTTTCAGTAATGGCCTCAGCGACCTGCAGGGACACAGAGTAACTTCCTCTTCCCACATTCAGCATCAACCAGACAAAGGAGAAGTGCTAATGTCAGCCCCACCCCCAAACAACCTACATGAACTACTGTTAAGTGTTTTTCAGGGCATGGAATTCCACAGTTCTGAGGTGGGCATAGGTAGTCCTCAGGGGTCCAGATGGGCTGGAGGCAGGAGGAATAGGGCAAACACCAGAAGACACTAGGAAGGCAGGAGGAAGTGAACCTGGATCCTTGCAAGATGGCTTCTCACTAATTGCCAACAATCAGTAACGGGAGGAAACACTGCTTACTCTCTGAAGTTTTGTTGAAAGCAGTCAGATGGGAGCTATGAACTGGCAGAACGCCATCTCTTAGGCTTCTCTTCCTGAGAGGGGGTTTCTGCTTCTGGGCAGCTCTACCCAAATTCTCCTCCCAGTTAGTATCAAGCTCATTTACTTTTTAAAAAGCAGATGATGGTACTCCTTATTTAAGACCCTACTATGGCTTCTCATTTTTCTCACAGGGACAGGCCCAGCCCATACCTGCATTTCCAGCTTCAGGGAATCTATCCTCTGCCTGGGTTGTCTGTCTGCTCCTGGGATGCACTGCTAATAAGTAAATGCCCCAAGGGCAGGAGCCCTCTTTCATAGTATAATCTTGTTCACCAGCGTGTCCCCAGAAGCCCACAGTGCCTGTTCCCTTGTTGGTGCTTACAATGTCTTTTTGGAATGAATGAATGTCCCCTCATCTGCTGCCATGATTAGTGTCAGCAGCCATGGTCCAGATGTCTCATGGGGTTTTATGCTCCCTTAAGTTCTTCAGTACCCATCTCTGGGTTCTTTCACGTGAGTCCCTAACATTTTTATATGTTTTGGCTTGTTAGTTGCATTTTGTTTAACATTCTGACAGTCCTTATAAAACCGAGAAAGGTGGGTTCTACATTACTAAAACATGTGTCACACATGAAATGATTCAATGTGTGTGTCTGAGGCAGAAGGAGAGCGAAGACCTGAGGAGAAGACAGTCACTAACATCCAGCTGAGGTCTGGAAAACAGAGCAGAGGGATCCCAGCCATGGTTCCCTGACTGCTCAGCAGGATGAGCTACGGGAGTTTCCTTCTCCAAAACACCAGAGAACAGACCGGATGAAGTCGGAAGACTGTCGAGTGGAGACCAGGTCCCAAGAGTCCACTGTACTTTGGCCAGCAGGATTTGATGTGACAATCAGGTAAGGGGTTGAGCCACACACGGCCTGGGGATGGCACAGGGCTCTATGTAGGTCACTCAGCTGAAGAGATGAAGATGGACTGTGGGCGAGAGTAGTGAATGTGACAGGGGAGACAGTAGGGGTGGCTGGAACTAAACCTCCAGCACCCCACAAAGCCCCCGCCTCCTGAGGAGGACCCAGTGTCTCACATTTCCACGTCTTTGCGAGCTTTGTGCCTCCTGCCTATGGTGCTGTCACCTTATGCCCCATTTGACTAGGCCTGAGACTTACCAACAGTAGAGTGACACCAATTCCATTTAGCCACACTGGCTTTATACCAAGATGTTCCCAACTTTAGATTTATAGAGCATAAAACAATGCAGAAAAGCTAAAATACTTAAGCACTCTAGTTATGAAAAAGATATCTATGGAAATGGAAAGAAAATGTCTAATTAAAATCAGTGGAGTGAGGACTTCCCTGGTGGCGCAGTGGTTAAGAATCTGCCTGCCAATGCAGGGGACATGGGTTCGAGCCCTGGTCTGGGAAGATCCCACATTCCGTGGAGCAACTAAGCCCGTGCGCCACAACTACTGAGCCTGCGCTCTAGAGCCCACGAGCCACAACTACTGAGCCCACGTGCCACAACTACTGAAGCCCGCGAACCTAGAACCCATGCTCCGCAACAAGAGAAGCCACTGCAATGAGAAGCCTGTGCACCGCAACAAAGAGTAGCCCCCACTTGCAGCAACTAGAGAAAGCCCGTGTGCAGCAACGAAGACCCAACACAGCCAAAAATAAATAAATTTAAAAAAAAATCAGTGGAGTGAAGACGTCACGGGGTCAAGTACAGTGGGCATGGGTTTTGGAGTCAGACAAGTAGAATTTGTTGTGCAAACTGTCCCGCCTTTTGGCCTGCACCTCACCAGTGAAATGACAACTTGCCTTCTAGCTTGCTGTAAGGTTGATGAAATAAAGTCATATGTCCAGGCTATAAGAACTCGTCTTCAGGAGTTTCCTCTAAGACCACTTCTGTATATGAGGATTACAAGGCACTTTTTAAAAAAAATTATGAGTTCTGATCTGGATTTCTAAGGCCCTGGGAGCAAACAGCTCATGAAAGAACGGTCACCCCTATGGTCATTTGTTTAATTGTAAAGGTGTTTATGTTGAATTTTCTCAAAGCATTTGTAATTTGCTAATTTAGAGTAATAATAACCTTGGCATTCCCTGCATTTTTTTCATTGGTTTTTCTGTCTTTACTAGTCTTTTTTTTTTTTTTTTGTATTAAAGGTTCCATCATGTCAACAAGGAATGTCAAATATGTGTTTTAGTTGAGAACACAGGCTCAAGACCAGAACACAGCCATGAAAGCTGGAGCGGAACACAGCAGCCAGCCACTGTACAGAGTAAGGGAACTGCCTTATGTCATGCTATGTTAACTCATGTTAGTTAACTGTGTCCACTTAAATGGGTTATGTTGGTATTCCAGAATAAACAAATGTTAGAGACTAAGGAATGCATGAAAAATTTTCCATTGAAATTAATGTTAATTATATTTTTGACTTTGGAGAATTCTACTCTCCAGGCCCATAAAATCATACACAAATTCACATAAACACAACATTTTTAGATTTTTATTTTACAAAATTTGGTGTACACACACACACACGCACACACACTTTTTCTCTCCCCCCTCCCCCCATCTGTCTTGGTGGCATTTGCCCCTAAACGCTCTTTCCCATGGAATACTGTCCAGCTGTGGTATATCTTTACCACAGTTTATTCAACCATTCCCTTACTGATGGTCATTCATATTGTTTCCTTTTTTTGCCCTTACCAAAAAATATAATATACATTGATAAACACATAATCTTAGGTACTGGCACTTTATTTTTTTTCTTAGGGATGGATTCCCAGAAGTGAGTCTGCTGGGTTGAAGAGTAGAGTTGGCCCTTGAATAACACAGGGGTTAAAGGCACGGATCTTCAGTGTAGTCGAAAACCCAAGTATAAAGTCAGTCCTCCATATCCAAGGTTCTGCATCTACAGATTCAGCCAGCCGTGGATTGTGTAGGACTGTAGCACTTACTGAAAAAAATCCGTGTATAACCGGACCTGCGCATATTAAGCTGGTGCTGTTCAAGAGTCAACTGCATGTGTGTTCTTAACGTTAAAAGACAGAGTCACAATTATTTCCAAGGAGGTTGTCACAATTTGTATTTCTAACAAACAGCAGTGTAGGAAGTTAACCCCTTCCCTTGCTTCCTTGCCATTAGTATAGATAAGATGACAATTTAGAAAGACAAAGACTTACTGGACTATGGATATTCTGATAAATTTGTTCAGAAAAATCATTCACGTTCATATACAGTCATAGCACATCAATACTCTTCAAAAACAAAAGAAAAAAAGGCCAGTTACAGTGGCCATTTACAATTCTAATGCATGATTTGTGATGGATAAGGAAAGGAACTGGTGAATTTGAAATCAAGCCTAAAATGGAATCTTTGAGTTATGCAAAAATAAGAAATTTTTTTAGGTTAATAATCAATATATGGGGAGATCACTAAAGTCTAATTTATGAAGTGTTTGTGAGCCTTTAAAGCAATGTTGTAACTTACACTAAGTCAGGTTCCAAAGGGAAATGCTGCAAAAATTCTGCAAAAATTTATTTCTAAAGTGGACTAAGCACATGGAAAATTTAAAAAGCAATGTAAGACATTTATTGACAGTTTCTTAAATTATTTTTCCTCTAAAGTCTCTGAAATTTAACACTTGAACTACATATGCATCCTATTTTTTGCAAGACAATTTATAAAACATTAAGAGAAATAGGGAAACACCCAAAAATACATGTAGTTTCTGGGTTATACAATATTTTGGTAAAAGACATGCATTTGCATTTGTATGTAAATATCCCAGTGGAAAATAACAAGAGCATGATGGGTGTGGTTATTCTTTACACAGCCCATTTATTCCGTGGTGCACAGTGAGTGATAAAACCCACATCTGCTGCCTTTCACTCTCTTCAATCTCTCTTAATTATCTCACACTTGCATATTTATGTCAATAATACTTCTAGGAAATCTTCAGCAAACCCAGAAGGTTAAAACTTCAACAACATTGTCTTCTGTTGACTGAAGAGGCAGCTCAATAACAATGGTCATACCAACTTATATATGCCAGCAAGGAGGAGGAGAAAACATACGCTACATGATATGAAAATCTGTTGTGTTTCATTTGGAATGCATACTGGATTGTAAAGGTACTGAAAACCACATGTTCAGTATGGAAAATCACGTTTGATGTGTCCTAATTTGATTATCGAGACAAGAATTTCAAACTCTTAGTGTCTGTTAAATTTACATGTGCAGATCTAAAATATACAGTTTTTTTTTTGTGGCATATTCTCGCACATAACCACTGAATTCCTAGGGTACTGTCTCTAGCTCCTTTATGCTGCTTGCTGCCAGAATATTTCATTATTGAATGAATTATTCAAGATTTTAAAAAACTCACTGTAATACAGCTAAGTACGTCTATTTACAATTGGATATATTCTGATATGTATTCTTTAGTTGGGTATCATATACCTAACTATCAATCAGTACAATATTGTTCTTAGGGGACCTCATTTTTATACATTTTTGAGTTGACAGATTGTATCTCAGTATGAGTTCCCATGTTCCTTCAGCACCTTCGCGAGGCTTCTCCCCATTGGAAGGGTTCTCCACAGTACAACCTGGCTGCAGTCTCAGGGTTTATCCCCGGTATGAACCCTCTGATGGACACTGAGTCGGGACTTCCTGCTGAAGGCCTTTCCACATTCAGAACACTCATATGGTTTCTCTCCTGTGTGGATTCGCAAATGTAATCTAAGAGTTGACCTCTGGCTGAATGTTTTGCCGCATTCAGTACATTCATAGGGTTTTTCTCCGGTATGAGTTCTCATATGTATAATGAGTTGTGAGTTCTGGATAAAGGATTTTCCACATTCACTGCACTCATAGCGTTTCTCCCCTGTGTGAATTTTCTGGTGTATAATGAGGTTTGATTTCTTGAAGAAGGTTTTGGCGCATTCATTACACTCATAGGGTCGTTCTCCAGTATGAATTCTCTGGTGTGTAGTAAGTTCAAATTTCTGGGCAAAGGTCTTGCCACATTCACTGCATTCGTAGGGCTTCTTCTCCATATGTGCTCGCTGGTGTACAATGAGGTTTGACTGGTGGGTGAAAGCTTTTCCACATTCAAGACATTCAAAGGGTTTCTCCCCAGTATGGATTCTCTGATGTTTAATGAGGTTTGCCTTATGGGAGAAGGTTTTCTTACACACATTACATTCATAAGGTTTTTCTCCAGTATGTATTCTCTTATGACTAATAAGGAGTGATTTAAATGAGAACGCCTTGTCACAATAATTACAGATAAAAGGTTGCACCAAATTTCTGATTTTCTGGTGGTTAAAAACGCCTTCTTTATGGCTGAAGGCTTTTCCACTTCTATTATATTCAGAGTATTCCACTCCAGTATGGGTTTTCTCTTGCTTCAGATAGAGGAGTGCTTTTCCAAATCCGTTACAGTCGTCGTCTTTCTTTCTTATATAGCTTCTATTGCTAGTAAGTAAGTCTGAATTATATCTCAAAGTTTTTTCATATAAGTCATACTTATAGGGTACTTGTCTTAAAGAAACAAAGTCTGTGCTAAGATTAAATGTTTTTCCAAAGAGATTATCTCTTTCTTCAATTGGGGTTTGGTTCTTAAAGATTATAAATGGCCTTGCCTGCTCATCTGGGTTTCTGTGGTCCCTCTCCATCTGGTCATCAGCCTTCCATACCTCTAGGAAAGAGCACATGAAATACTCTGTCAACCCTTTCACCACAATGTTACGGAATGTGAAGACTCCACAAATGTTCCATTGTAGGGCTGCCTCTTTAGTTTGGGACACAGTCGTCCAGTATAAAAAAGTCCCCAGTTCCAAGTTTTCCTAGCTCTTAAACTCTGAAGGAAAAAGACAAAGCCTGTGGCAAAATGGACACAAATAGCACTGCCAGATTATAAAACGGCCTTAAAAGTGGGTGAAGGGAAATAAATAAAAACAAATGATGTGAGAAGGCTGGCAATTCCAGAGACAAAGGCGATTTGGTGTCCTCAAGGACACCAGTTGGTACAGACCAAGAAAATGAGATGTTAAGGGAAAAAACCCAGGCAGATCTAAGTTGAGCAGCCAACACTGAGACTCTGAATTACTGTGGTCGGATGACCACCTCACCTACATGCTCGAGGCTCCTTCCCCTTTTCTCTCCTTTTTTCATCTGCATCAATAACGTCCTAAAGGCAACCTTTCTCACAGGTTTGCACAGAGAACCCTATGCAGAGCTCCAAATCTCGCAAGTAGAACTTTTCCAGGTGGAAGGCAAAATCCAGAAATTCATAGATTCTGTAGGAAATATAAAATGGATCTAAGATCTTCTTGACAGAATTGCTCACTGCTACTGCTGGTTGCACTACTTTTCCTATCAAAGTTGTTGGAGAGAGTAAGTGTTTCCATCACTGTATCCTGTATTTCTCCTTTTCACGTGTTTAATTTCTTCCTCAAACCAATCTCGTCCCTGCTTTTATTTGAAGGAATCTTAAGGATCAAATTTACCTGGCTTCAAGCTATGCTTTAAGAACCTTTACTCTGATCTCTGTATTACTGGTATTCCTGACTCTTGTGATCCTGCTGCCATTTGTGTCACTCTTGTACTGAAAAATCTGTATTTTCCTTGAGGCTACTAAACCAATTCCCATGACCTAAAATATAGAAGTCACCATTCTGGCTAAGTGAGAATACTAATGAAAGAGGAACTAATCACAGAACAAAGGTTTAAAACATGTTAGGCAAGAATCAAGGCTTGCGTGTGAGAGGTGAATAGCTATAGAAATTAAACAGGAAAAACATTAAGCAGCGAGAGACTGATATTTGGAGGTATGACTCAGGATATGAGGTGCACAAGTCATCTGTTCTCAGCTACCTCTAAAGGTTTAGGGATTTGAAAAATAGATTCCTAAAAAATATTTCAAAGATACCAACCCATTCATAATCTCTAGGATATTACTTCCACTGGCTTCTATCTGATTCTCCTTCCGACCTTCCACATCTTCCCTAGAAAGTTGTGAACTGGAAATTCTAACTGTGGTATCCATAACTCTTCTCACTGATCCAACATGAAAATCTGGTTTGATAATATCAGAGAACTTGATAATGGAACACAGCTCCTAACTGCTTGGACTTCAGAAAGCCTGAAAATAAAGAAGGTAGAACTTCAGAGTCTGCACTCTCTCAGCTTTAATACATGAAGCTTGACACCAAAACCATTTAGTAATTCAGAAGCTTATAATTTTTGGTAACTGAGAAAGGACCTAAACACTACTAGGCAACATTGAACTACGAACTACACCTGAAAGCTGTCCTTACCCACTGATAGTAAGTTGCTGTAATTCTCCAGCATCACGTCCATGTAGAGGATCCTCTGAGAGGGGTCCAGTTGCTCCCATTCCTCCTGGGTGAAGTCCACAGTCACATCCGTGAATGAAACTGATCCCTGAAATGGCATATTGCTTATTCATTCTGAAATGATCAGCATTTGGTGATGTAGGGAAGACATATGAAAACTTACTCTTACCATGTTGTAAAAGAATCATTCATTTAAAAAACTTACATGTGACACCAACTGTTTTGTCATGTCTCCAAAAAATATTTTTATAAATAGTTAAAGCATTTATTCAGATTCCCCTATATCTCTGGTGCTGTCATATTAAGCAGGTATTTGAGATTACTAAAACACTGTTTCTCCTCTGAAGATGTACATATGAAGACAGTTACATAAACATTAATATGCAGTATTTAATGTTACCAGTTAGTGATAATGCTCACATAGGTATTATTTTTGTGGTCTCAAACTAGACAATATTAAAGAGTTAATTAAAGCTTTGAATATTTAAAGGCAGAAGATGAAATTCCAATTATAAGATAAAATATCAGGCATAAATAAAGATCTCTCTACCATATCCAAGCCATAAAAAGGTTAGAAAAGCAAAAACAAACAAGTGAGACTACATCAAACTAAAAAGCTTTTGCACAGCAAAGGAAACAATCAATACAATGAAAAGGCAACCTACCAAATGGGAGAAAATATCTGCAAATCATATATCTGCTAAGGGGTTAATATATAGCAAAGAAAAAAATAAAACCCAATCCGATTAAAAAATGGGCAGAGGATGATAAATAGACATTTTCCCCAAGAAGACATACAAATGGCCAACAGGTACAGGAGGTGTTCAAAATCACTAATTATCAGGGAAATACAAATCAAAACCACAGTGAAATAATATCACACACCTGTAAGAAAGGCTATTATAAAAAAAGACATTTACAGCTATTTACACATCACTTATATTGTACTAGGTACTTTAAGTAATCTAGAGATTTAAAGTATAAGGGAGGATGTATATGGGTTATATGCAAATACTATGCCTTTTATATAAGGGACTTGAGTATCTGCATATTTTGGTATCCAAGGGGGGCCCTGGAACCAACTCCCCTAGGATACTGAAGGATGACTATCCCCATGTTCATTTCAGCATTATTTACAAAAGCCACATATGGAAACAACCTAAATATCCACGGGCGGAATATTCAGCCATAAAAAAGAAGGGAGTCTTGCCATTTGTGACAACATGGATGGACCTTGAGGGCACTATGCTATGTGAAATAAGTCAGACAGAGAAAGACAAAAACCATTTGATCTCAATTCTATGTAGAATCTAAAAAAAAGAAAAACAAGCACATAGATACAGAGAACAGATTGGTGGTTGCCAGAGGCTGGAGAGTGGAGGTAGGAGAAATGCATGAAAGGGGCCATAAGGTACAAACTTTCAGTTACAAAGTAAGTCATGTAATGTACAGTATGAGGACTGTAGTTAATAATACTGTATTGCAGATTTGAAAGTTGCTAACAGATCTTGAAAGTCCTTATCATAAAAAAAAATTATAACTGTATGGTGATGATGGATGTTAACTAGACTTATTGTGGTGATCACTTCACAATACATACAAATATCAAATAATGTACAACTGAAACTAAAAATGTTATGTCAATTATACCTCAATAAAAAATAATTAAAAGTCTATTACTTTTAATAAAAGAATATTCACAGCAGCATTTTACATAAGAGCCCTAAACTGGAAAAACAAACATTCATCAATAGTAGATTAATTTCTCGTGGTATATTAACACAATTTAGTACTATAAAGCAATGAAAAGGAACTAATTCCAGCTACAGAGGGAGGATTTCACAAGGGTTTCAAGAATGCTGGATAATTTTTATTTCTTGGTCTGAATGTATATATGACACTTTTCACTATAGTAAACAATCTGCATGGAACAAAAGACATGCTGAAGCATATAAATATGAAGAGTCATGAGCTAGAAAACCAAGACTGTAATAAAAACCAAGAAGAGTTATAAGGAAAAAAATTGAAGACCATTTGATAACTTTCAAAAATCATCTACATTCACTTGGCCACAGGATAAGTATAATAAGAACTTTTGCATCACTGCCAGACCAACAAGGGTTAATAAACCTGTGGCACATCATTTTGGCTCAAGTTACAATGATTTAGAAATGACTCTACCATCAAATATGAAAATATTCTGTATTTTTTCTCACAATGCTGTTTTCCATACTCTATACAAAGAAAAAAACTCCAAAAATTAGAGATAAAACACAATTCTGATAGTATAGGATTAAAAGGGATGTCAAACATGACTGTCCTCAAAGAATTACTTTTGTCAATGACAGATGCAGTTTTGATGTGGAATCAATTTGGTGTTCGGAGCACAAATCCTATGGCCACGAGTAGAGGTATACTTAAGTGTATCTGACACCCAGAGCAGACCTCAACTCTTCAAACTGTTAAACGTCTAAAATCTTCACCTACGAATTTACTTCTGAGTACAAGAATCCTCTTTAACCTATTAACATTCCCTGTCTACTGAATCCATGTAACTGTCCTCTTCAGTTATGACCTCCAGTTCCTTAACCCCTCCTTTTTTCAAATACCTCCAAAATCTACATTACGCTTGTCACCACCTTTAAAATACATGCCCCAGTGACTTCCCACCATCTCCCACTCATAACTCGTTGCCTCAGGGAAAGTCACAGAAAGTAAGAAAAAAATGAGATAAAGGTCTGAGCACTACAAATGACCTAGTTATATTGCACAAATTTTCAGGTAACCCAGTAATATTATTTTATGACATCTTATAGGAATCTTTAGCCACATGGCATGGGAGCAGAGAATGCCAGTGGTGGGTCATCTATGCCTGAGATCAATGATACTGAGGTCAACAATCATGGAGTCAAGATTTTCCCAGTAGTAAATATTTATTCCCACTTTCAGATCACTTCTGAAATTATAGCTTTAAAAATAGGAACACTAGGAAATTTCCCAGGGACTAAATTAAGTACTAAGGACACAAGACCCAAGACCACTCTTCACCCTTATAGGCAAGCTATAGAACCCCTCAAGTCTTATTACCTTTGCTTCCTCTTTCCACTGCCACCCCAGCTATTACAAAAGCTTCCTAACTCTTATTTCCTGTCTCCTCTCATTCTCATCTACTCCACATTATAAAGCTAATGTGATTTTTCTAAAGCATAGCTCTACTCATACAATAACCTTGATTAGAAACATCATCCATTATCTCTTGAAATAAACTGACAGCCCAGCATTCAACACCATTCAAATTCCTCTTCCATCCCTCTCTCCCCTGACTCCCCTCTCTATGCACAGATCCTCCCACTTAGGTCACATCACAGATCACTCAGATGTGATCTTCCATAATTTGAGTCCCTACTCTCTTTTAAACCTGGAGTACTTTGTTTGTATTTCTCTTGTGGCATATATTTCACTCTGCTTTCTTTCTTTTTTAATTTTATTTATTTATTTATTTGTTTATGGCTGTGTTAGGTCTTCGTTTTTGTGCGAGGGCTTTCTCTAGTTGCGGCAAGTGGGGGCCACTCTTCATCACGGTGTGCGGGCCTCTCACTATCGCGGCCTCTCCCGTTGTGGAGCACAGGCTCCAAACGCGCAGGCTCAGTAGTTGTGGCTCACGGGCCTAGTTGCTCCACGGCATGTGGGATCTTCCCAGACCAGGGCTCGAACCCGTGTCCTGTGCACTGGCAGGCAGATTCTCAACCACTGTGCCACCAGGGAAGCCCTTCTCTTTCCTTTTTAAAAAAATGTGCCCTATTTCTTTTACTCTCCCCATTAGATGTTATGATTTTTTAGACCAGAAATTGTATCTCTGTATTTCTGTTAGCACAAAATACATGAGTACAAGTTAAGGACTCAAATAAAATAAAATAAAAACAATTCTAATTGGGGACTTCCCTGTTGGCACAGTGGTTAAGAATCCACCTGCCAGTGCAGGGGACATGGGTTTGAGCCCTGGTCCGGGAAGATCCCACATGCTGTGGAGCAACTAAGCCTGTGTATCATAACTACTGAGCCTGTGCCCTAGAGCCCATGAACCACAAATACTGAGCCCGCGTGTCACAACTACTGAAGCCCGCGCACCTAGAGCCTGTGCTCTGCAACAAGAGAAGCCACCGCAATGAGAAGCCCACATACCACAACAAAGAGCAGCCCCCGCTCATCGCAACTAGAGAAAGCCTCATGCAGCAACAAAGACCCAACACAGCCAAAAATAAATAAATAAATGTATAAAAACCAAAAACAATGCTAACTGAATGGTGCTCAGTATTCAAATTTTTCTCCCACTATTTTCTTGCTTCCTGAAGAGCCATGCCACATAATTCCTATAGCAACATCCTAAGTAGCTAGCTAAAATAATATAGCATCTGAACTGTACTCAGATTATACAAAAAAATTTAGTAATATCTGGTAAATCCTAAAATGTGGCTTATTTTCCTGAGATGTCATGCATGCCCTAGTATGCTTGTCTGTTCATTAAAAATGCTTTTTATTGTTTGTAATCTACATGATTCCCAGATCAATTCTGGCTGAACTTGTTCTTGACAATTTATTTGCATTTTGGTACTGGTCTTATTAGTGGTAATTTAGCTCTTCAGCATCCAGGATATGGTCACTCTATTCATGGAGTAAGTATAAGTAAAATCATCACTACATTGTCAGTACAATATAAGTAGAGACACAATGTGACTCATCATCACAGAGGCATAAGTCATGGGCTAAATAACCTTTCACAAAAGAAAGGAACAGCACAGCCATAAAACTGAGTAGAAAAAAAAAATCTTAGAAAATATATATAATTGGATTTAACAGCAGGTTAGATTCAACTGAAGAGATGATTAGTAAACCTGAAGATAGGTCAGTGAGAAATATCCAGACAGAAATAGAAAAAGAACAAAGGCTGGAAAACACATCAAAATGCCTAAGAGATACGTGGTACAAAGTAAAGGTCTAATATACTTGCAACTGGAGCCCCAGTAAGAGAAGCAAGATGCAACAGAAACATATTTGACGAGATAATGGCTGAGAATTTTCTGGAACAGGTCACATCAGACTATAGAATACCTCTAACCCCAGGTATAAATATAAAGAAAACCACATTTAGGCACATCATAAAAAAACTAACAATCTCAGAAGAAAAAAAGTACATTGTTTTCTGTTGTTTCAATACAAACACTGGAAGCCAGAAAGTAACAGAATACCCTCAAAGCGCTGATAATACTAGAATGTGAGTTGGCAAATTTTTTCTATAAAGGGCCAGTTAGTAAATATTTTAGGTTTTGTACACCGTATGTAGCCTCAACTACAACTAATCAAGTTGGCTGTTTTACCACGAAAGCAGGCACAGGCAATATGTAAACAAATGGACATGGCTGTGTTCCAATAAAACTTGATCTATGGACACTGAGATTTGAAAACATTTCATAAAAGATTAAGACCTTCAGAGAAGTTTAAAAACAACAACAAAAACAACAACATACTTTTTACAAGAGACAAACTTAAATAACACAAAGCTTGAAAATAAAAGGCATTGTAACAGCTGGCCCAGGAACATCACTAATTAGTTGAAACAAAATTCTAAAAATATGTATATATCATGATCCTCAAGTTCTACTTAATGAATATAAAAATATCAGAAAAGAGAACTGGCTACCTCTAAAGTGAGGAGACTGGCTTTTATAGTCAAAAAGATTTTAGCATTGAGTGAGGTGACCTAATACCATCAGTGGACAGCATGCTAGGAGGGCAGAACCATGATATAGTGAGAGAGAGTAAGAGACAGAATTTACGTATGAATTGTGTAACAAAAAGGAAAAAACATATATTATGTGTGGAGGCAAATAAGCCAAGATGATAAATATTGACTACTGGATGGTGTAACTGGTTGATAGTTATTAGACTGAACTGTATTGAAAGTGATGACATTCAACTATTTGGACATACAAAAATGGCAATTTCATATAGCTCAACCTAATATGCTTTTATCTGTATTTCTGTGCATTTTCATACTTCACAGAATCAAACCAAACACAGGTAAGTGACAAACTTCCCTGGAGCTCAACCCAAAGAAAATGGTAAGAAAAAATAAAAAATAATAAAAAGAAAGAAAAAATAAAAATATTTTATGAACTACTAGGTAAACAGGAAGAGAAATCAGAAAAATTTAGAACCCTGGGAAAAAGGAGAAAAGCCTATAAGTTTCAGGAGAGAACTGAACAGGTCACATTCTGATAAATAGACAGGACTTTGTACTTGTTGAATACAACACCAAAAAGCAATGACTTCAAAATTCTGAAAGAAGAAAACAACAAAAGCTGGGCAAATAAATGAAACAGTTTGCAGGTACTGGAAAGCAACCACTGCAGGGCTACAATTATTGAAAAGACGAGTGAACATGAAGGGAGCTCCACATTCACACCGATGATAAAAGTGCTGAAAGGAAAAAATTATCAATCTTGAGTTTTATATCCAGCAAAATGTCCCTAAAGATATTTTCTAGACTGTGGCACAGAGAAATAGAAATCAAGCAGAAAGTGACAGTATTGCTACATGGCATAAATAAAAATTGGATTTGGGTCTGCAAAACAACTGGGATTTGGGGGCAGAGTAATGGAGATAAGGAAGCCAAAGAGAAGGGGCTCTAAAATTCTGCATAAAAATTCACCTCAGGGGCTTCCCTGGTGGCGCAGTGGTTGAGAGTCTGCCTGCCAATGCAGGGGACACGGGTTCGAGCCCTGGTCTGGGAAGATCCCACATGCCACGGAGCAACTGGGCCCGTGAGCCACAACTACTGAGCCTGTGCGTCTGGAGCTTGTGCTCCGCAACAAGAGAGGCCACAATAGTGAGAGGCCCGCGCACTGCGATGAAGAGGGGCCCCCGCTTGCCGCAACTAGAGAAAGCCCTCGCGCAGAAACGAAGACCCAACACAGCCATAAATAAATAAATTAAAAAAAAAATGCAAACCTTTAAAAAAAATAAAAAAAAAATTCACCTCAGATCTTTGGCTGGCTCCTAACATGTGCAGGTGGAAGGCAAGCCTCCAGGAGAACTAGCAGAGTATAGCAGTTTTGTTCCGCCAGATAGTTAAGTTATTGGCAGAATAAAACTTTACATTCTTAAAAAAACAAAAAACCACACAAAAAAGCAAAACAAAACTTTACATTCTTTAGAGGGAATTATGCACCATACAACATGTCCAACACACAAAATTTACTAGACATGCAAAAAAATCAAAAAGCAATTAAAAGACAAAAAACCAAGAAATAGTCAAGAACAGACATAGCGATAATTCATGTATTAGAGTTAGCATACAAAGAGTTCAGATTAACTGTACAGTAATATGTTAAAAATATAGAAAAAAAGATAATGCAGTGAAAATATGGAAATATTTCAACAAAAAACTGGAATCTACAAAAAGAAAGCAAATGGACATTGTAGAACTCCAAAATGTAGTTTTTAACTGAAATTAAAAACTCATTGTATAGACTTAAGAGTAGACTAGGTGCAGCAGAAGATAAGAATTGTGAATTTGAAGACAGGTAAATAGAAGATATTCAAACTGAAGCAGAAGAGAAAAAAATGGGGGGAAAAGAAAAAGCATTAACAAGATGTGAAGCATGGCCAAAAAAGTCTAATGCACCATTCCTTAAAATGCTAAAAGGAAAAACAAAAAAGGATAATGTGTAGTCCCAGAAGAAGAGGAAAAAAGAATGGGACAGAAACAATATTTGAAGAAATAATAGCTGAGAATATTCCAAATTTGATAAAAGGCAATGACCACAAATCTAAGAAACTCAGTAAAGCCCATGCAGAATAAATACAAAGAAAATTATACCTGAATACATCACATTCAGACTGCTGAGTGTCAGAGAAAGAGAGAATATCTTAAAAGAAGCCAGAGGGGGGACTTCCCTGGCGGTCCAGTGGTTAAAACTCTGTGCTTCCACTGCAGTGGGGTGCAGGTTCGATCCCTGGCCAGGAAACTAAGATCCTGCATGCTGCACAGCGTGGCCAAAAGAAAGAAGAAAAAAAAAGACGCACTTCCTTTAGGGAAGAACAATAAAAATGAAGAATTATTTCTTAACGGAAACCATAGATGTGAGACAGAAATGGAATTCCATGTTTAAAGTACTGAAACAAAAATTAACCCTAGAATTCTATGCCCAGGGAAAATACTTTTCAAAATGAAGGCAAAATAAAGGCATTTACAGATAAACAAAAGCTTTAAGAATTCACTGCAGTATACTGATTTCTGCTCTTGGATTGTAGTGAGGTGGTATAATCCTAATTTGAGGTGATTACTACAGTATATAAACTGTAATCCCTAGAGAAACCATTTTCTTAAAAAAAGAAAGATACAAAGGAAAGAAGACACATACAGGACAGATGAAAAACAAATAGCAAGATGACAGACTTAAATCCAACTGTGCGTATAATGAACTTAATTACAGACAAAATAAGTCAATTAAAAGACAGATAGTCAGGCTGGATAAAAACTATGACCCAACTATATGTTATTTAGAGGTAGGAAACACACTATAAATATAAGAACACAAATAGGTTGAAGCAAAAAAAAAGGAAAAGATATACCATGAAAATGCTAATCATAAAAAGGTAGATATACAGCCTGTGACTCTAGAGGCAGGGATGCCTGGACAAGATGGCGGAGTAGAAGGACCTGACCTCACATCCTTTCACGAAAACACCAAAATCACAACTAACTGCTGAACAACCACTGACAAAAAAGGACTGGAACCTACCAAAAAAGATATTCTACTTCCAAAGACAAAGAAGAAGCTGCAACGAGACAGCAGCGGGGGCGCATTCCTGATACAATCAAATCCCATAGCTGCCAGGTGGGCGACCCACAAACTGGAAAATATATTCATAAAGATTCTCCCACAGGAGTGAGAGTTCTGAGCCCCATGACAGGCTCCCCAGTCTGGGGGTCTGGATTGGGAGGAGGAGCCCTGAGAGCATCTGGCTTTGAAAGCCAGTGGGGCTTGATTGCTGGAAATCCACAGGACTTGGGGAAGCAGAAATAGCACTCTTGCAGGGCACACACAAGGTCTCGTGTGCACACCAGGACCTGGGGAAAAAGTAGTGACTTCATAAGAGCCTCAGAGACCTACCTGCTGGTCTTGGAGGGTCTCCTGGGGAGGTGGGGGGGCAGCTGTGGCTCACTGCAGGGACAAGGACACTGGTGGTGGAGAAACTGGGGAGTATTCATTGGCGTGAGCTGTCTTGGAGGCCACCATTTTGACACCAAGACCTGGCCTCACCAGATAGCCCAAAGGCTCCAGTGCTGGGACACCACAGGACAACCAACCAACAGGGTGGGAACACAGCCCCATCCACCAGCAGTCAGGCTGCTTAAAGTCTTCTAAACCCACAGCCGCCTATAGATATGTCCCTCGACATGGCCCTGCCCACCAGTGGGAAGGCACCAGACCCTCCCAACAGGAAGCCTGCACAAGCCTCTTAGACCAGCCTCATCCACCAGGGGGCAGACACCAGAAACAATCCTGCAGGCTGTGCAACGCAAAAATAGAAAGTTAAAGAAAATAAGATGGCAGAGAAGTATGTTCCAGAAGAAGGAACAAGATAAAAAAGAACAACTAAGTGAAGTGGAGACAAGCAATCTACCTGAAAAAGAATTCAGGGTAATGATAGTAAAGATGATCCAAGATATGGGAAAGAGAATTGAGACACAGACTGAAAAGATACAAGAAATGCTTAACAAAGAGCTAGAAAATTTAAAAAACAGAGATTAACAATACAATAAGAGAAATGAAAAACACACTAGAAGGAATCAATAGCTGAATAAATGAGGCGGAAGAACAGATAAGTGACCTCGAAGACGGAATGGTGGAAATCACTGTCATGGAACACAATGAAGAAAAAAATGAAAAAAAATTGAGACCAGTTTAAGACACATCTAGGGACAACATTAAACGCACCAACATTCACATTATAGGGGTTCCAGAAGGAGAGGAGAGAAAGGGCCTAGAAAGTATTTGAAAAGATAATAGCTGAAAACGTCCCTTACATGGGAAAGGAAACAGTCACCCAAGTCTAGGAAGTGCAGAGAGTCCCAGGCAGGATAAACCCAAGGAGGAACATGCCAAGATACATACTAATCGAACTGGCAAAAATTGAAGGCAAAGAGAAAATATTAAAAGCAACAAGGGAAAAGTAACAAATTACATACAAGGGAATCCCCATAAAGTCATCAGCTGATTTTTCAGCTGAAACTCTGCAGCCCAGAAGGGAGTGGCATGATATATTTAAAGTGATGAAAGGGAAAAACCTACAACCAGGAATACTATACCCAGTAAGGATCTCATTCAGATTCAATGGAGAAATTGAAAGCTTTACAGCAGGCAAAAGCTAAGAGAATTCAGCACCACTAAAAAATCTTTACAACAAATGCTAAAGGAACTTCTCTAGGCGGGAAAGAAAAACCCACACCTAGAAACCAGAAAATTACAAATGGCAAAGCTCACCAGTAAAGGCAAACATAAAGGTAGGAAATCATCCACACAAAAATATGCTATCAAAACCAGCAACAGTGAGAAGAGGAGTACAAATGCAGTGTATTGGGAATATATTTGAAATTAAAAGACCAGCAACTTAAAAACAATTTTGTATACATATAGACTGATATATCAAAATCTCCTGTATCCACAAACCAAAAATCTACAATAGATATACACACACACACAAAAAGAATCCAAACACAACACTAAAAATAGTCACCAACTCACAAGAGAAGAGCACAAAAGAGGAAGGGAAGAAAAAGGACCTAAGAAAACAACCCCAAAACAACAAAAAGGCAATAAGGACATACATATCGGTAATTATCTTAAATTTAAATGAATTAAACGCTCCAACCAAAAGACACAGACTGGCTGAATAGCTACAAAAACAAGACATGTATATATGCTGTCTACAAGAGACCCACTTCAGATCTAGGGACACATACAGACTATAAGTAGAGGGATGGAAAAAGGTATTCCATGCAAATGGAAATCAAAAGAAAGCTGGAGTAGCAATACTTATATCAGACAAACTAGACTTTAAAATAAAGACTGTTATAAGAGACAAAGAAGGACATACATAATGATCAAGAGATCAATCCAAGAAGATATAACAATTGTAAACACATATGCATCCAACCTAGAAGCACCTCAATATATAAAGCAAATTACTAACAGCCATAAAAGGAGAAATCGACAGTGACACAGTAATAGTGAAGGACTTGAACACCCCACTTACATCAATGGACAGATCACCCAGACAAAATCCATAAGGAAACACATACTTTAAATGACACATTAGACCACATGGACTTACTGATATTTATAGAGCATTCCATCCAAAAGTAGCAGAATACACTTTCTTCTCAAATGCACATGGAACATTCTCCAGGATAGATCACATGCTGGGAGGCAAAGCGAGCCTCAGTAAATTTAAGAAAATTGAAATCATATCAAATATCTTTTCTGAACACAACACTATGAGATTAGAAATCAACTACAAGAAAAAAACTGTAAAAAACACAAACACGTGGAGGCTAAACAATATGCTACTAAACAACAAATGGATCACTGAAGAAATCAAAGAGGAAATCAAGAAAAACCTAGAGACAAATGAAGACAAAAGCATGACAATCCAAAACCTATGGGACACAGCAAAAGCAGTTCTAAGAAGGAAGTTTATAGCAAAACATTCTTACCTCAAGAAACAAGAGAAATCTCACAAAAACAACCTAACCTTACACCTAAAGCAACTAGAGAAAAAACAACAAACAAAACACAAAATTAGCAGAAGGAAAGAAATCATAAAGATCAGAGCAAAATAAATGCAATAGAGACAAAGAAAATTAAAGATCAACGAAATTAAAAGCTGTTTCTCTGAAAAGGTAAACAAAATTGATAAACCTTTAGCCAGATTCATCAAGAAAAAAAAGGGAGAGTGCTCAAATCAATAAAATTAGAAATGAAAAAGTTACAACAGACACCACAAAAATACAAAGGATCATAAGAGACTATTGCAAGCAACTATATGCCAATAAAATGGACAACCTAGAAGAAATGGACAAACTCTTAGAAAGGTACAACCTTCAAGACTGAACCAGGAAGAAATACAAAACATGAACAGACCAATCACAAGCACTGGAATTGAAACTGTGATTTAAAAAATTCCAACAAACAAAAGTTCAGAACCAGATGGCTGCACAGGCAAATTCTATCAAACATTAAGAGTTAACATCTATCCTTCTGAAACTCTTCCAAAAAATTGCAGAGGAAGGAACACTCCTAAGCTCATTCTACAAGACCACCATCACCCTGATACCAAAACCAGACAAAGATACCACAAAAAAAGAGAAAACTACAGGCCAATATCACTCATGAACATAGATGCAAAAATTCAACAAAACAGTAGCAAACCAAATCCAACAATACATTAAAAGGATCATGATCAAGTGGATTTATCCCAGGGATGCAAGCATTTTTCAATATCTGCAAATCACCGAATTAACAACCTGAAAAATATGCCACATTAACAACTTGAAGAATAAAAACCACATGATCTCAATAGATGCAGAAAAAGGGACTTCCCTGGTGGTCCAGAGGTTAAGACTTTGCCTTCCAATGCAGGGGGTGCAGGTTCAATCCCTGGTTGGGGAGCTAAGATCCTACATGCTTTGTGGCCACAAAACAAAAAACCCCATAAAAAACAGAAGCAATATTATAACAAATTCAATGAAGACTTTAAAAATGGTCCACATTAAAAAAACCAAACAAAAAACCAAAAAAAACAGATGCAGAAAAAGCTTTTGACAAAATTCAACACCCATTTATGATAAAAATCTCTCCAGAAAATGGGCATAGAGGGAACCTCCCTCAACATAATAAAGCCCATATATGACAAACCCACAGCTAACATCATTCTCAATGGTGAAAAACTGAAAGCATTTCCTCTAAGATCAGGAACAAGACAAGGATGTCCACTCTCGCCACTATTATTCAACATAGTTTTGGAAGTCCTAGTCCCAGCAATAGGAGAATAAAAAGAAATAAAAGGAATCCACATTGAAAAACAAGAAGTAAAACTGTCACTGTTTGCAGATGACATGATACCATACTTAGAAAATCCTAAAGATGCTACCAGAAAACTACTAGAGCTCATCAATGAATCTGGTAAAGTTGCAGGATACAAAATTGATACACAGAAATCTATTGCATTCCTATACACTAAAAACGAAAGATCACAGAGAGAAATTAAGGAAACATTCCATTTACCATCTCATCAAAAAGAATAAAATACCTAGGAATAAACCTACCTAAGGAAGCAAAAGACCCATATTGAGAAACTATAAGATACTGATGAAAGAAATCAAAGATGACACAGATGGACAGATATACCATGGTCTTGGAGTGGAAGAATCAATACTGTCAAAATCACCATACTACCTAAAGCAATCTACAGATTCAATGCAATCCTTATCAAATTACCAATGGCATTTTTTCACAGAAGTAGGAAAAAAATTTTTTTAATTTGTATGGAAACACAAAAAGACCCAGAATAGCCAAAACAATCCGGAGAAAGAAAAACAGAGCTGGAGGAATCAGGCTCCCTGACTTCAGACTATACTACAAAGCTACAGTAATCAAACCAGTATGGTACTGGCACAAAAACAGAAATATAGATCAATGCACGAGGATACAAAACCCAGAGATAAACCCATGCACCTATGGTCAATTAATCTATGACAAAGGAGGCAAAAACATACAAAGGAGAAAAGACAGTCTCTTCAATAAATGGTGCTGAGAAAACTGGACAGCTACACGTAAAAGAATGACATTAGAACATTCTCTAACACCATACACAAAAACAAACTCAAAATGGATTGAAGAGCTAAATGTAAGGCCAGATACCATAAAACTCTTGGAGGAAAACAGGCAGAACACTCTGATATAAATGGCAGCAGTATCTTTTTTGATCCACCTCCTAGAGGAATGAAAATAAAACAACAATAAACAAATGGGACCTAATTAAAGTTAAAAGCTTTTGCACAGCAAAGGAAACCATAAACAAAATAAAAAGGCAACCCACAGAATGGGAGAAAATATTTGCAAACAAAGCAACCAACAAGGGATTAATCTCCAAAATATACAAACAGCTCATGCAGCTCAAGAGCAAAAAAGCAACCCAATCAAAGAATGGGCAGAAGATCTAAATAGACATTTTTCCAAAGAAGACATATAAAATGCCAAAAAGCACATGAAAAAATGCTCAACACTGCTAATTATTAAAGAAATGCAAATCAAATCTACAACGAGGTATCACCTCAGAACAGTCAGAACGGCCATCATCAAAAAGTCTACAAACAACAAATGCTGGACAGTATGTGGAGAAAAGGGAACCCTCCTACACTGCTGGTGGGAATTTTAAATTGGTACTGCCACTATGGAGAACAGCACAAAGTTTCCTTAAAAAACTAAAAATAGAGCTACCACATGACCCAGCAATCCCACTCCTTGGCATATATCCAAAGAAAACCATACTTCGAAAAGATACATGCACCCCAATGTTCACTGCAACACTATTTACAATAGCCAAGACATGGAAGCAACCTAAGTATCCATCAACAGAGAAAATGATAAAGAAGACGAGGTACACACACACACACACACACACACACACACACACACAGAGGAATATTACTCAGCCATAAAAAAGAATGAAATAATGCCATTTGAAGCAACATAGATGGATCCAGAGATTATCATACTAAGTGAAGTAAGTCAGAGAAAGACAAATATATATCACACATGTGAAATCTAAAAAAATGATACAAATGAACTTATTTACAAAACAGAAAGACTCACAGACTTAGAAAACAAATTTATGGTTACCAAAGCGGAAAGGTGGGGAAAGGGATAAATTAGGAGGTTGGGATTAACATATACACACTACTCTATAACAGGGGGGCGGAGTCAAGATTGCGGTGTGGGAAGATGCAGAGTTCGCATCTCCCCACAACTAGGGCGCCTGCCAGACACTGGTGGGGGACCTCGATGCCCAAGGAGACGGGAGGAACGCCCGAGCAAACCGGTAGGATGTGGGGGGACTGAGGGGGGAGGAGAAGTGGAGGCCAGACAGGAACAGCGCCCCTGAGGGGTGGCTGAGAGTGGGGGAGGGGTTCCCATGCCTGGAAGGACCCTTGGGGGCTCAGAGCAGGGGGGAGTGCACCCAGCGTTTCCCCTGCCCAATCAGCCGGGGAAGTCTGCCTGGATCTCGGGCCAGGTCCTATGCCCTCAGAGGACCCCTCTGGGCCACGTTGGTCCTAGGGGCAAGGAGGGAGGCCAGGGGAGAACAGGAGAGGCAGGAAGGAGGGGCCCTCCAGGACCAGAGGAGTGGGAGAGGAGTGGAAGGCACTGGCCCCACCCACTCTGGCCCAGGAAGCCTGCTGAGCTCCCATGCCGGGTCCCCCAACCTCCAAAGCCCCCTCCAGGCCCCGTGGGTCCTGGGGGCATAGAAAGGAAGCTGGGGGAGAACAGGAGGTCGGGGGGAGAACAGGAGGTCGGGGGGAGAACGCAGGTGGGAGAGGCCCTCCAGGGCCAGAGGAGCAGGAGAAGAGTGGAAAGTGTAGACCCGCCCACTCAGGCCCAGGAAGCCTGCTAGGCTCCCAGGTGGGGTCCTCCGCTCTCTGAGATGAGAGGCATGCCTTGGCCCCTTCTGTTCCGTTGAGCTTAAGCTCCACCCCCAACACCGCCCAGGGCCTTTTCCAGCCCTGTAGGTCCTAACCATAGGCCCTGCCTACCACACAAACCCCGCCCCTGCTTAGGCCCCGCCCTCCACAGCCAAGGCCTTTTCCAATTTTTTTTTTCTTCTCCTCTTTTTTACTATTGTGGTTCTGTTTTACCTTCTGGTTGTCGTTTCATCTATATTTTTATTTTTATGTTCTTTCTAACGTATCTGTTAGTTTCCTAGTCTAATTTTACTTTTTAAAAAACTCTGTTATTGTTCTTTTCTTTTTTTTTCCACCATGCACAGCTTGCGGGATCTTGGTTCATTAGCTGGGGGTTGGGCCGAAGCTCCTGCAGCAGGAGCTCTGAGTCTGAACCACTGGACTGACAGAGAATGTCAGACCCCAAGGAATATTCATCGAAGTTGCCCGGAGGTCATCATATCGGCACCAAGACCCAGCTTTACCCAACCGCCTACAAACTATAGTGCTGGAAGCTTCAGGCCGAACAAGCAGTAAGACGGGAACACAATCCCATCAAAAAAAAAAAAAAAAAGAGCAAAAAAATATGTCACAGATGAAGCAAGGTAAAAACCTACAAGATCAAATAAATGAACAGGAAATAGGCAATCTACCTGAAAAAGAAATCAGAGTAATGAAAGTAAAGATGATCCAGAATCTCAGAAATAGAATGGAGGCACAGACTGAGAAAATAGAAGAAACGTTTAACAAAGATCTAGAAGAACTAAAGAACAAACAAACAAAGATGGACAACACAATAACTGAAATGAAAACTACACTAGAAGGAATCCATAACAAGATCACATAGTCACTATACACTCTACTGTTTACCTTGCATTTCTCATTTATTCTCAATTCTATGAAAATTTTACATATTTATCACCACTGGTTGTGATGTAGCTATCTCTTCATTATGGCTGTTCGAAGTTCAATCTCCAGGTGATTCTTCAGGAAGGCCTCAGGCTTTCTCTGAATTATTAAATGCTAATCACAGTTTTAAAAAAAAAAAAGAAGGAATCAATAATAGAATAGAGACAGAAGAAAAAGTAAGTGAGCTGGAAGACAAAATGGTGGGAATAACTGCCAAGGAGCAGAATAAAGAAAAAAGAATGAAAATAACTGAAGACAATCTCAGACACCTCAGGGACAACACTAAACGCACCAACATTCGAATTACAGGGGTCCCAGAAGAAGAAGAGAAAAATAAAGGGTCTGAGAAAATATGTGAAGAGATTATAGTGGAAAACTTCTCTAATATGGGAAAGGAAATAGTCACCGAAGTCCAGGAAGCACAGAGAGTCCCATACAGGACAAACCCTAGGAGAAACACACCAAGACACATTAATCAAACTAACAAAATTTAATTCAAAGAAAAAATATTAAAAGCAGCAAGGGAAAAACAAAAAATAACATACAAAGGAATCCCCATAAGGCTATCAGCTGATTTTTCAGCAGAAACTCTGCAGGCCAGAAGGGAGTAGTAGAATATACTTAAAGTGATGAAAGAAAAAACCTACAACCAAGATTACTCCACCCAGCAAGAATCTCATTCAGATTAGACAGAGATCAAAAGCTTTTCAGACAAGCAAAAGTTAAAGGAATTCAGCACCACCAAACCAGCTTTACAACAGATGCTAAAGAAACTTCTCTAGGCGGGAAAAACAAGAGAAGAAAAAGACCCACAAAAACAAACCCCCCGGGCTTCCCTGGTGGCGCAGTGGTTGAGAATCTGCCTGCTAATGCAGGGAACACGGGTTCAAGCCCTGGTCTGGGAAGATCCCACATGCCGCGGAGCAACTGGGCCCGTGAGCCACAACTGCTGAGCCTGCGCGTCTGGAGCCTGTGCCCCGCAACGGGAGGGGCCGCGATAGTGAGAGGCCCGCGCACCGCGATGAAGAGTGGCCCCCGCTTGCCGCAACTAGAGAAAGCCCTCGCACGAAAAGAAGACCCGACACAGCAATAAATAAATAAATAAATAAATAAATAAATAAAGTAGCTATTACTTAAAAAAAAAAAAACAAAAAACCCCAAAACACTTAAGAAAATAGTAATAGGAAAATACATATTGATAATAACCTTGAATGTAAATGGATTAAATGCCCCAACCAGAAGACACAGACTGGCTGAATACATACAAAAACAAGACCCATATATATGCTGTCTACAAGAGACCCACTTCAGACCTAGGGAAACATACAGACTGAAAGTGAAGGGATGGAAAAAGATATCCCATGCAAATGGAAATAAAAAGAAAGCTGGAGTAGCAATAATCGTATCAGATAAAAGAGACTTTAAAACAAAGACTATTACAAGAGACAAAGAAGGACACTACATAATGATCAAGGGATCAATCCAAGAAGAAGATATAACAATTATAAATGTTTATGCACCCAACATAGGAGCATCTCAATACATAAGGAAAATGTTAACAACCATGAAAGGGAAAATCGACAGTAATACAATAATAGTAGTGGACTTTAACACCCCGCTTATAACAATAGACAGATCATCCAAACAGAAAATAAATTAGGAAACACAAGCTTTAAATGACACAATAGATGAGATAGATTTAATTGATATTTATAGAACATTCCACCCAAAAGTGGTAGAATACACTTTTCCTCAAATGCACAAGGAACAGCTCCAGGATAGATCACATCTTGGGTCACAAATCAAGCCTTGGAAAATTTAAGAAAATTGAAATCGTATCAAGCATCTTTTCTGACCACAATGCTATGAGATTGGAAATCAATTACCAGAAAAAAACTGTAAAAACCACAAATACATGGAGGCTAAACAGTGTGCTACTATATAACCAAGAGATCATTGAAGAAATCAAAGAAAAAATTAAAAAATACACAGAAACAAATAACAATGAAAACACGATGACCCAAAACCTATGGGACACAGCAAAAGCAGTTGTAAGAAGGAAGTTTAT
Organism: Eschrichtius robustus; assembly: GCF_028021215.1. Lineage (NCBI taxonomy): Eukaryota > Metazoa > Chordata > Mammalia > Artiodactyla > Eschrichtiidae > Eschrichtius > Eschrichtius robustus. The sequence continues at coordinate 13,068,114 of NC_090842.1, forward strand.
AGCAATTCAATCTCAGCTCAAGAAACAAGAAAAATCTCAAATAAATAATCTGACCCTACACTTAAAACAACTAGAGAAAGAAGAACAAAGAAAACCTCAAGTCAGTAGACGGAAAGAAATCATAAAGATCAGAGCAGAAATTAATGGAACAGAAACACAGAAAACAATAGCAAAGATCAATAAAACTAAAAGCTGGTTCTCTGAGAAGATAAACAAAATTGATAAACCCTTAGCCAGACCCACCAAGAAAAAAAGGGAGAGGATGCAAATCAATAATATTAGAAATGAAAAAGGAGAAATCACAACTGAAACCACAGAAATACAAAGGATTGTAAGAGACACTACAAACAGCTATATGCCAATAAAATGGACAACCACAAAGAAATGGACAAATTCTTGGAAAGGTACAATTTTCCAAGACTGAACCGGGAAGAATTAGAAAATATAAACAAACCTACCACAAGTAATGAAATTGAAACCATAATTAAAAAATTTCCAACAAACAAAAGTCCAGGACCAGATGGCTTCACAGACGATTTCTATCAAACATTTAGAGAAGAGCTAACACCAATCCTTCTCATACTCTTCCAAAAAATTGCAGAGGGAAGAACACTCCCAAATTCATTCTACAAAGCCACCTTTACACTGATATCAAAACCAGAAAAAGGTATCACAAAAAAAAGAAAATTATAGACCAATATCACTGATGAACACAGATGCAAAAATCCTGAAGAAAATACTAGCAAACAGAATCCAACAACATATTAAAAGGATCATACACCATGATCAAATGGGTTTTATCCCAGGGATGCAAGGATTCTACAATATACAGAAATCAATCAATATGATATGCCATGTTAACAAATTAAGGAATAAAAACCATAGTATCATCTCAATAGATGCAGAAAAAGCTTTTCACAAAATTCAACACCCATTTATAATAAAAACTCTCCAGAAAATGGGCAGAGAGCAAACCTACCTCAACATAATAAGAGCCATATATGACAAACCCACAGCAAACATCATACTCAATGTGAAAAACTGAAAGCATTTCCACTAAGATCGGGAACAAGACAAGGATGTCCGCTTTCACCACTCTTATTCAACATAGTTTTGGAAGTCATAGCCACGGCAATCAGAGAAGAAGAAGAAATAAAAGGAATACAAATTGGAAAAGAAAAAGTAAAACTGTCACTGTTTGCAGATGACATGATACTATACACAGAAAATCCTAAAGATGCTACCAGAAAATTACTAGAACTAATCAATGAATTTGGTAAGGATACAAAATTAATGCACAGAATTCTCTGGCATTCCTATACACTAACATTGAAAAATCAGAAAAAGAAATTAAGGAAAAACTCCCATTTACCACTGCAACAAAAAGAATAAAATACCTAGTAATAAACCTACCTAAGGAGGTGAAAGACTTGTACTTTGAAAACTGTAAAACACTGATGAAAGAAACCAAAGATGACATAAACAGACGGAGAAATATACCATGTTCTTGGATTGGAAGAATCAATATTGTGAAAATGACTACACTACCCAAAGCAATCTACAGATTCAATGCAATCCCTATCAAACTACCAATGGCATTCTTCACAGAATTAGAACAAAAAATCTTACAATTCGTATGGAAACACAAAAGACCCTGAATAGCTAAAGCAATCTTGAGAAAGAAAAAAGGAGCTGGAGGAATCAGGCTCCCCAACTTCAAACTATAGCTATAGTAATCAAGCTATAGTAATCAAGACAGTATGGTACTGGCACAAAAACAGAAATACAGATCAATGGTACAGGATAGAATGCCCAGTGATAAACCCACGCACATATAGTCACCTAATTTATGACAAAGGAGGCAAAAACATACAGTGGAGAAAAGACAGCCTCTTCAGTAAGTGGTGCTGGGAAAACTGGACAGCTACATGTAAAAGAATGAAATTAGAACACTACCTAACACCATACACAAAAATAAACTCAAAATGGATTAAAGACCTAAATGTAAGACCAGACACTATAAAACTCATAGAGAAAAACATAGGAAAAACACTTTTTGACATAAACCACAGCAAGATCTTTTTCGACCCACCTCCTGGAGTAATACAAATAAAAACAAAAATAAACAAATGAGGCCTAATTAAACTTAAAGCCTTTTGCACAGCAAAGAAAACCATAAACAAGATGAAAGACAACCCTCAGAATGGGAGAAAATATCTGCAAGTGAAACAATAGACAGAGGATTAATCTCTAAAATATACAAACTGCTCATGGAGCTCAATATCAAAAAACAAACAACCCAATTAAAAAAGGGGCAGAAGACCTAAATAGACATTTCACCAAAGAAGACATAGAGATGGCCAAGAGGCACATGAAAAGACGGTCAACATCACTAATTATTAGAGAAATGCAATTAAAACTACAATGAGGTATCACCTCACACTGGTCAGAATGGCCATTATCAAAAAATCTAGACACAGTAAATGCTGGAAAGGGTGTGGTGAAAAGGGAACCCTGCTGCACTGTTCGTGAGAATGTAAATTGATACAACTACTAGGGAGAAGAGTATGGAGTTCCTTCAAAAACTAAAAATTGAACTACCATATGACCCAGCTATCGCACTACAGGGTATATACCCTGAGAAAACCATAATTCAAAAAGAGACTTGTACCACAATGTTTACTGCAGCACTATTTACATTAGCCAGGACATGGAAGCAACCTAAATGTCCATCAACAAATGAATGGATAAAGAGGATGTGGCACATATACACAATGGAATATTACTCAGCCATAAAAAGAAACGAAATTGAGTTACTTGTAGTGAGGTGGATAGACCTAGAGTCTGTCATACAGAGTGAAGTAAGTCAGAAAAAGAAAAACAAATACCATATGCTAACGCATATATATGGAATCTAAAATAAAAAAATGGTACTGATGAACCTAGTGGCAGGGCAGGAATAAATATAGACACAGAGAATGGAGTTGAGGACATGGGGAGGGGAGAGGGAAGCTAGGGCGAAATGAGAGCAGCATCAACATATATACACTACCAGATGTGAAACAGATAGCTACTGGGAAGCAGCCGCATAGCACAGGGAAATCAGCTCGGTGCTATGTGACGACCTAGAGGGGTGGGATAGGGAGGGTGGGAGGGAGGCTCAAGAGGCAGGGCATATGGGGATATATGTATGCATATGGCAGATAAACTTCGTTGTACAACAGAAACTAACACAGTATTGTGAAGCACTTATACTCCAATAAGGATGTATTTTAAAAAAGTAAACAAAATAAAATAAAGTAGATAATCAGGGACTTCCCTGGTGGTCCAGTGGGTAAGACTCCACGCTCCCAATGCGGGGGGCCTGGGTTCGATCCCTGGTCAGGGAACTAGATCCCACATGCATGCTATAACTAAGAAGTCCGCATGCCGCAACTAAAGATCCTGTGTGCCGCAACGAAGATCCTGCATGCCGCAACTAAGACCTGGCGCAACCAAAATAGAAAAATAAATAAATAATTTTTTTTTTTTAAAAAAAGATAATCAACAAGGATCTACTGTATAGCACAGGGTACTCTAATAACCTATATGGGAATAGAATCTGAAAAAGAATAGATATATGTATGTTTAACTAAATCAATTTGCTGTACACCTGAAACTAACACAACATTGTAAGTCAAATATACTCCAATGTAAAATAAAAATTAAAATAAAAAAAAGGTAGGTATGGCTATATTTAAATCAGACAAGGGGTATGACCAGAGATAAAGAGGGACATCCCAAAATGATAGAGCAGTAAATCCATCTGGAAGATAGAAAAATCGTTAAGTGTGCATGCACTCAATAAATGTACATGAACTCAATACAGCTTCAAATTACATCAAGCAAAAACTGACAGAACTAAAGTGAAGAATGGACAAATCCACCTTCATATTATCTATCAACCAAGTATCAGATCAGAATGAAGACATTTTCAGAAAAGCAAAGTTTAAAAAAATATATTTCTCACATACCCTTTCTCAAGAAGCTACTGAAGAATCTACTCCAATAAAATAGTAATTCAAAAAAGACAAAGACAGGGGAAAAGGCAAACAAAAGATCAATAGGAAAGGTGAAGGAAATCCCTAGGAGGAGTTGAAGGAGATTGCAGGATGGTAGTGATTCTCCATCAATACTAAATTGTGTGTCATACAGATTGGAATAGTGTGATTCAAAAGCAGGTATTTTGAGGGCTGTCATAAGATGCCTAGTGATATTGTATCACCTTGTTAACCTGAGGGCAGAATACCTTGGTGATCCTGGCCCAGCTTCTTATCTGTTGGGGTTGGTTTAACTCTGGTTTGACTTGTCTTGAACAAGTCCTGATGACATCTATCTCTCCCCTCCACACCAGGCTGCCTTGGATCACATGAGGACACTCATTTCATCTCACAGAAGTACTCTGCTTTGATCTACTCCTGAGAGTTGGCCGTTGACTAGTGAGCTAAGAAGCAGAGAACACTGAGCAGCCCACTCACTCTAATTATATTCTTGTCAGACATTCAATACCTGATTCACACTCTGACCCTGCCAGATGGTCCAACCATGTGAGCCCTATGTTTTCCTATGTTTTTCATGACTTTGCCAATGACTTCTCCAAATGAGATTTTTGTAAACTCTCAGAAAAACTGAAGCCAGACTATGACTCAGAGATTCTATTCAGCTCATCTCCTAGGAGCCTTTAATCCAATAGTAGCAGAATTTCTACACACAATTAGATTTGTGCTTGCTTGATAAGTTTTGCCACATTGCTCCCCAGTAAGTCTGTACCATTTTTTACTACCACAAACAATGCACGAGTGGTTTCACCTCTCTATAGCTAACACTGGCTAATATATCTTGAAAAAACAATGATAAAAATCTTAAGTCTTGATAAAGGAAACATGGGTACATAAAAGGACATCTTTTAGACTGTATACATCTAGAAAAAGAAAAAAAAAACCTCTACCAATCAGACAAAAAATTATGCAATATAAATTGCAGTTATACTTTTTCAAAACTGAATTTTGTATTGATTAGGGATATATACATACATGGTAAAATCTTTGAGGAAAGCAAGGGAATAAATAACAAAAGTGTCAAGATAGTGGCTACCTACTAGCAGGATTCAATCAGAGAATGTATCATAAAGAACAGATAGGGACTTCCCTGGTGGCGCAGTGGTTAAGACTTCACACTCCCAATATGCAGGGGGCCCGGGTTCGATCCCTGGTCAGGGAACTAAATCCCACATGCATGCCGCAACTAAGGAGCTGGTGAGCCACAACTAAGGAGCCCACCTGCTACAACTAAGGAGCCCGCAACTAAGGCCCAGCGCAACCAAATAAATAAATAAATTTTTTTTTAAAAAAGAACAGATAATGTTCTATTTCTTAATGTGAGTGCCCATTTATTATTATTCTTTAATGTATACATATTTTTATACATGTTATAACATGTATAAAGAGTATTATAATGCTTTATACACTCATCTGTATACATATTACATTACACAATAAAAAAAATCAGAAAAAAATGAGGAAACTCTATGCTCTGATACGGAAAGAATTCAAAAATATGTTATTGAGTGATAAAAACACACATAATCAAGAGAATGAAAAGACAAAGACATTTTTGCAACACACATACCTGATAAAGGATTGATATCCGAAATATATAAAGAACTCTCAAAACTCAACAATATGAAAACAAACAACCTGATTTAAAAATGGGCCAAAGTGCAGCCAGTATGGAAAACAGTATGGAGGTCCCTCAGAAAACTAAAAATAGGGGCTTCCCTGGTGGTGCAGTGGTTGAGAATCTGCCTGCTAATGCAGGGGACACGGGTTCGAGCCCTGGTCTGGGAAGATCCTACATGCCGCGGAGCAACTAGGCCTATGACCCACAACTACTGAGCCTGCACGTCTGGAGCCTGTGCTCCGCAAGAAGAGAGGCCACGATAGTGAGAGGCCCGTGCACCACGATGAGGAGTGGCCCCCGCTTGCTGCAACTAGAGAAAGCCCTAGCACAGAAATGAAGACCCAACATAGCAATCAATCAATCAATCTTAAAAAAAAAAAAAAGAAAACTAAAAATAGAAATACCATATGATCCAGCAATCCCACTCCTGGGCATATATCAGCAGACAAAACTATAATTCAAAAAGATACATGCACCTCTATGTTCACAGCAGCACTATTCACAATAGCTAAGACACGGAAGCAACCTAAATGTCCATCGACAGAGGAATGGATAAAGATATGGTACATATATACAATGGAATACTATTCAGCCATAAAAAAGAACGAAAAAATGCCATTTGCAGCAACATGGATGGACCTAGAGATTATCATACTAAGTGAAATAACTCAAACAGAGAAAGACAAGTATCATATGATATCACTTATATGTGGAATCTAAGATATGACACAAATGAACCTTTCTGTGAAACAGAAACAGAATCACGGGTTGGGGGAGAGATGTAGTGGAAGGTTGGGGTTAGCAGATGTAAGCTATTATATAAACAACAAGGTCCTACTGTATAGCACAGGAAACTGTATTCAATATCCTATGATAAACCATAATGGAAAAGAATATTTTAAAAAAACAATGTATATATAACTGAATTACTTTGCTGTACAGCAGAAATTAACACAATATTGTAAATCAACTATACTTCAATAAAATAAATTTTAAAAAAGGGCCAAAAACCTTAACAGACACCTCACTAAAGAAGATATACAGGTGGCAAATAAACACATGTAAAGATACTCAACATCATGTCATATCATCAGAGAATTATAAATTACAACAACAATAAAACACTGTTAAATGCCTATTAAAGTGGCCAAAGTTTGGGACTTCCCTGGTGGTCCAGTGGGTAAGACTCCACACTCACAATGCAGGGGGCCCAGGTTTGATCCCCAATTGGGGAACTAGATCCCGCACGCATGCCGCAACTAAGAAGCCTGCATGTCACGACTAAGACCCAGCGCAGCCTAAATAAATAAATAAATAATAAATAAATGAATATAAAATAATTTTTTAAAAAAAGTGGCCAAAGTTCACAACATTGACAACACCAAATGCTGACGAGGATGTGGAGCAACAGGAACTCTCACTCACTGCTGGTGGGAATGCAAATATTACAGCTACTCTGGCAGACAGTCTGGCAGTTTCTCACAAAACTACACATATTCTTGCTGTACACACTGGCATTTGTATTCCTTAGCATTTACCCAAATGATTAACTTATATCCACACAAAACACTGCACAGAGATGTTTATAGCAGCTTAATTCATAATTGTCAAAACTTGGAAGCAACCAAGATGTCCTTCAATTGCTGAATGGGTAAATAAATGGTAGTACATCCAGACAATGGAATATTATTCAGTGATAAAAAGAAATGAGCTATCAAGCCATGAAAAGACATGGAGGAACTTTAAATGCGTATTACTAAGTGAAAGAAACCAATTTGAAAAGGCTACATACTGACTGATTCCAACTGTATGATGTTCTAGAAAAGGCAAAACTAGGGGGACCGTTAAAAAAAAAAAATCAGTGGTTTCCAGGTGCTTAAGGAAAGGGGGGGAGGGATGAATAGATGGAGCACAGGGGATTTTGTGGGCAGTGAAACTATTCTGTAAGATACGATAATGGTGGATACACGTCATTATGTATTTGTCAAAATGCACAGAATGCAGAACACCAAAAGCAAATCCTAGTGTAAACAATGGACTTTACTTAAAGTATCAATATTGGCTCATCAACTGTAACAGGTATACCACATTAATGCAAGATGTTAGTAACAGGGGAAACTGTGCAGAGGGAGAAAAGGAGTATATGGAAACTCTGTACTTTTCACTTAAATTTTCCGTAAGCCCAAAACTGCTCTAAAAAATTAAGTCTATTCGTTAAAAGTAAAACAAAACACATATAAACAGAACAGTATGATTAATATGCTATCTTATAATAACCTGTACTTATACTTGTGTAAATATGTACAAATACATTCTTCAATGCCATTCAAGAAAGTAATGACTTATGACATAGTATGAGTGTGTTTCATGTTTGGTAATTGCAATCATTGTTGCTTTTGTTGTGGTCATCCATGTACAATGCTTGGTGTCAGTCTATTTATCTCTTGTAAAAATAAAATACAGTGTGTGTGTGTCAAAAAAAAAAAAAAAAGAAAGTAATGACAATGGAACTCATGGAAGTTAGGGGGAGAATTTAAATACACATCTGGATATTTAGTGAGTTCTCTAGCATCATGCTAATCTGACCAGAAAAATAAAATACACACTATAGTACCCTGAAGAATGCTATATGAAATAACCAAAGACAAAATAATAACCTGTTTAATTTTTTTTTCTGGGGATGCTGTTCAAAACACCATCTATATGAAGGTCCATAAAATTTATTCAGACCTAATACTAGAGAACCAAGGAAATGGTATTCATAATCAATGCAAGACACTTAATTAACTTGATTTACTTTTTGGCTGCTGGTATGTATTATTCTTACTATGTTTTCCTGAGTTTTACTCATTCATACCTTTCTATTTCATTTTCTAGGTCCTTATAAACTTCCTCAAATGTACAGAAAAATAAAATTGGGAATAAATAAACAACTCACCTGGGATTTGTTCATTTTCTGCAGCTTTTGGGTAAAGGCAGAGAACTATGAAGGCAGAACTGAAATAGAGGAAAAAGAAAGGTATTGTTATTAGAGATCTGACCTGCCTCAGAACTTCTAAAATGACTTGTTTGGAAATCCTTACACATCACCTGAGAAAATACCACCTCCTGAGCTAGTCCTTTTGCCTGTTCAGAAGGGGCAAAAAGGATCATGCTGGCAGCACTCACTTTCAATCAAACACTATGAAATATCCGAAAAGGTAAGACTAAGACAACCCACTATCAACTGACAAAACAGTCAAAAGAAACCATAACTGATTAAATTTTCGGACAGGGAATTTAAAACTATGATTCATATATTAAAGCTTTAAAGGAAAAGATTTACAAAATGAATGAACAGAGAATTTCAAGAGATGGAAACTTCAAGAAAAAAATGGAAATGCTAAGAAAAGCACAGTAACAGAGTTGAAAGAATACCTTCAATAGGTACTACAACAGAGTTGAGGAAATTTTCAGTAAATCTGAAGATAGGTCAAAAGAAATTACCCAAACTGAGACACAAAGAGAAAGCCAAGGGGGAAAAAAAAGGACAGAGAATCCAAGGGCTGTAATACAATATCAAATGGCCTAACAAAAATGTATTGGGATCCCAGGGACTTTCCTGGTGGTCCAGTAGTAAAGAATCTGCCTCCCAATGCAGGGAATGTGGGTTTGACCCCTGGTTGGGGAGCTAAGATCCCACATGCCACGGGGCAATTAAGCCCGTGCACCCCAACTACTGAGCTCACGAGCCTCAACTAGAGAGCCTGCATGCTGCAAACTACACAGCCCATGCACCACAACTAGAGAGAGAAAAACCCACATGCCACAACTAGAGAGAAGCCCATGTGCTGCAACGAAGCGCCCACGTGCCGCAACGAAAGATCCCGCATGCAGCAACTAAGACCTGACATACCAAAAAATAAATAAAATTAAATTAAAAAATAATAAATCTTTAAAAAAATGTATTGGGATCCCAAAAGAAGAGAAAATGGGACAGAAGAAATATTGAAGACATAATGACCAAGGATTTTCCAAAAATAATGAATGATATCAAACCACAGATCCAAGAAACTCAAGATAATTTATCCAAAAAGGATAAATATCAAAAAACAAAATAAAATGGACACACCTGGACATACCATATTCAAACCAATGGAAACCAAAGTTAGAGAGAAATTCTCGAAAGCAGCCAGAAAAAAAACCTGACACGTTACATACAGACATACCTCACTTTATTGCTTTTTTTTTAAAAAAACAAATTGAAGGTTTGTGGTAACTCCGCATTGTCAGATGATGGTCAGCATTTTTTAGTAATAAAGTACTTTTAAATTAAGGTATGCACATTGTTTTTTAGACAATGATATTGCACACTTAACAGACTGCAGTATAAGGTAAACATGAATTTTACATGCACTGAGAAACCAAAATATTCATGTGACTTGCTTTATTGCAGTGATCTGGAACTGAACTAAAGAATCACAGAGAATTTCTCATCAGAAACTACACAAGCTGGAAGACAATGTAGTGACATCTTTAAAGTGCTTTAAAAAAGAAAAAAAAAACAAACTACCAATCCAGTATTCTATACCCAGCAAATACATCTTTCAAAAAATAAAAGTGGGGCTTCCCTGGTGGTGCAGTGGTTGACAGTCCGCCTGCCAATGCAGGGGACACGGGTTCGAGCCCTGGTCTGGGAGGATCCCACATGCCGCGGAGCAACTGGGCCCGTGAGCCACAACTGCTGAGCCTGCGCGCCTGGAGCCTGTGCTCCGCAACGAGAGAGGCCGCGATAGTGAGAGGCCCGCGCACCGCGATGAGGAGTGGCCCCCACTTGCCGCAACTGGAGAAAGCCCTCACACAGAAACGAAGACCCAACACAGCCAAAAATAAATAAATAAATAAATAAATAAATAAATAAATAAATAAATAAAAAGTGAAAATAAAAACCTTTTCAAACAAACAAAAACACAAAATTCATTACCAGTAGACCTGTACTACAAGAAATATTTAAAGAAGTTCTTCAGGTAGAAGGAATATGATAACAGACAGAAATGTGGATCTACACAAAGAAATAAAGATCTCTGGGAATGGTTAAAATGAAGAGAAATATAAAAGACATTTTCTTCTTACTTTTAATCAATCTAAAAGATACTTGACTGTCTAAAGCAAAAAGAGTAGAAAAGTTTTGTGAACTTATAGCATATGTAAAAGTAAAATATATGACGATAATAGCACATAGATGAGATGATGAAATTGTTGATGGCAGTATATTGTTTTAAGGATCTTACATTACACACAAAGCAGTAGACTATATTTAAAGGTTCACTGTGACTCACTCAAGAAGTTTATTTAAACCTTAGGGCAACCACAAAAAAATTTAAAGAGGTATAAACAATAACCAAATAGTGGAGAAAAATATGGAATCATGAAAAACTACCACTAAATCCAAAAGCAGTCAGAAAAAGAGGAAAATAGGAACAAAGACCAGATGGGCCAAGTAGAAAAGAACTAGCAAGATGGCAGATTTTAACCCAACCATGTCAATAATTCATTGCACAAACACACCAATTAAATGACAAAGGTTGCCAAGCTGGATAAAAAAGACCAAACTACGTGCTGTCTAAAAGCAATGTGTTTGGGACTTCCCTGGTGGCACAGTAAGAATCTGCCTGCCACTGCAGGGGACACAGGTTCAATCCCTGGTCCGGGAAGATCCCACACGTCCCGGAGCAACTAAGCCCATGTGCCATAACTACTGAGCCTGTGCTCTAGAGTCCGCGCACCACAACTACTGAGCCCACATGCCACAAGTACTGAAGCCCACATGCCTAGAGCCCGTGCTCTGCAACAAGAGAAGCCACCGCAATGAGAAGCCCACACACTGCAATGAAGAGTAGCCCTTGCTTGCTGCAACTAGAGAAAGCCCGCACGCAGCAATGAAGACCCAACACAGCCAACAATAAATAAAAATTTTAAAAATAAATAAAAGCAATGTGTTTTAAGTATAAAAACATAGTGACGAAATAAAATTTTAAGGCAGAACAAGAAATTTAAACATAAAATTCTGTCCTTTGGGCCTCCTCCCTCTCTGTTTAGTGTGCAACGTCCAGCCACATTACACATTAACCAGACCTCCTCAAAGATGGGAATGCCTACTCAACCATAAAGATCTTTTTTTCTTTCTTCTGATGCTAGCAATGTAACTTCTTAAAAGATTAACATTCTTTCTCAACTCTGTAAGGGGGTCATGATGACTTGCTGCTCGCTTTGTATGTGCTTACCTGGACTACTGTATATTGGTGAACTTTATGTCAGTACGTCATTTTGATGTATGATCCTTTGTCTCAAAAAATGTATATGACTATGCCTTCAACTTCTAACAGGCAGGACAGTTCTCAGAGCTTCTTAGAGTCTGTCTCCTGGGTTACAATCCTCAGGTTGGCTCAAATAAAATTCTCTTCCTTCTTGATTGTTAATTGAATTTTCAATAATAGCTAGATCAAAAGTAAAAGGATAAAAAAAGATATCCCTTGGGACTTCCCTGGCAGTCCAGGGGTTAAGACTCCATGCTTCCAATGCAGGGGGCACAGGTTTGATCCCTGGTTGGGGAACTAAGATCCTGCATGCCACAAGGCACAGCCAAAATAAGAAGAAGAAATAAAAAATAAAAAATGATACTCCTTGCACACACTAATCAAAAGAAAGTTGGACTAATTAATATCAAGCTAAGTAGACTTAATAAGAAATATTACCAGGGATAAAGTGTGATATTACATGTCACTGTGATAAATGACACATGATAAATGTATCAAATCACCAGAACACATAACAATCCTAAATGTATATGCACAAAAGAACTTCAAAATACAAGAAGCAAAAGTTGATAAAACTGAAAGAATAAATAGATAAACCACAATTATAGCTCGAGACTTCAATATTCTTTTCTCAGTAGGTGACAACAGAGGTAGATAAAAAACCAGTAAGGATACAGAAGAACTCAACCACACTATCAACCACCCTGACCCATTTAGTATTGACAGAAAACTCTACCACCAACACAGCACAATAGTCATTAAAGTACATAAAAAACATTCCCAGGGACTTCCCTGGTGGTCCAGTGGTTAAGACTCCACACTCCCAATGCAGGGAGCCCAGGTTCAATTCCTGGTCAGGGAACTAGACCCTGCATGGCACGAGAAAGAGCCCACATGCCGCAACTAAAAAGATCCTGCATGCAGCAGTGAAGACTCGGCACAGCCAAATAAATAAATATTTTTTAAAAATCCCCAAGGTAGATCATTTCCTTAGCCATGAAACAAATCTCAAGTTTTAAAGAACTGAAATACATAACAAAGTATATTCTTTGACCAAAACAGAATTAAACTAGAAATCAATAATAGAAAGAGATGTAGAAAATCCCCTAATGTTTGGAAATTAAATAACAAATTTCTAAATAACCAATGGGTGAAAAAGGAAGTCACAAGGGAAGTTTAAAAAAAACAAAACAAAACACAGAATTGAATGGAAATGAAAACAAAACATACCAGAATTTGAGGGATGCAGCTAAAGCAGTATTTAGAGGACATTTATAGCATTAAAACCAATGTCAAGGGACTTCCCTGGTGGCGCAGTGGTTAGGAATCCGCCTGCCAATGCAGGGGACACAGGTTCGAGCCCTGGTCCAGGAAGATCCCACATGCCGCAGAGCAACTGGGCCCGTGAGCCACAATCGATGAGCCTGTGCTCTAGAGCCCGCGACCCACGACTGCTGAGCCCGTGTGCCACAGCTGCTGAGGCCCGCGCACCTGCAGCCAGTCTCCGCAACAAGGGGGGCCGCTGCAATGAGAGGCCTGTGCACCGCAACGAAGAGTAGCCCCCGCTTGCGGCAACTGGAGAAAACCTGCACGCAGCAACGAAGACCCAACGCAGCCAAAAAAAAAAAAAAAAAAAAAACCAATGTCAAGAATAATCGAGGAGATGTTACTACAGATGCTACAGACATTAAAAAGTTATTCTTTCACAATAAAAATTGATAAACATTAGCTACGTTAATTAAGGAGAAAAAGGAGCAATCCCAAATACACAAAATAAGAAAAGTGGGAAATATCAACTCAAGAGAAAAAAGATGAAATAATGGAAAAAAAATTCCATCTTCAATAGCAATAAATTACATAAGAATAAAGTTAATAAAAATGCAAATATTTTATGAAAAAACTTATAAAGTGCTGGCAAGGGGGAAAAATGAAAGAGGAACAAATGGGAAGGCCTACAGTAAGAGCCAACTTCATAAAGGTGTCCATTCCCCCTAACTAAATGTAACCATTAACTGGATAATAAAAGTACCAACAGATTTCTTTAAAATATAACTTACTCTAAAGTACCAGTGGGAATCATTAGTAAAACGTGTATAATCTCAAAGTGGTGAAGGCTTTTGGGTGTCATAAAAAGGAAGAGCAGTAAATTCAACCATAAAGAAATTCAAAACGCCTCCATGGCAAAAACCACCAATGAGCAAAATTAAAAGGTAAATGAAAAAATATTTCCCATTCATATGACAAAGTACCAGCTGGCTGTTTGACCTTGGGTAAATCACTTCACCAGAGCCTTCACTTTTCCTTCTGTTGAAACTGAGGAACTAAGCGAAGACACAGGGTAGGTGTGAGGATTGGGTGAACACTTCAGCTGAAAAGTCTCTTGCAAAGAGGTCACAGGTCTTACTCATTCAGCAATTTGTGCATCAGGAAACTTGCGAAACCTTGCAAGCCTCCCTCCACCCCGCGAGGCCCTGGGCAGCCGCACGCGGCATCCGGGCGCTGCCAGGTGCGCCCAGCCCCGCCCCCAGCCTCGCCCTGCGCCCGCCCGCCCGCCGGGTTTCAGGACCTGATCCCGCGCGGCCGGAGACCTTCTCGGCGGGTCGGAGGCGCTTTGCCTGACAAAGGGAGGAAGGCTGGCCCTCGCCACCGCCCTCCCCTTCGGCCGTTCCCGCCCCCGCACGTCCGGGCAGGCGGGCCCCGCCGGTCCAGCGCTGAGGAGAGGGCCGGGCCGCCCCGGACACCGCCCCGAGGGTCGCCGCCGCCTGCGAGTCACTGAAGTTTGGGCTCCCACCCCACGCGGGCACGAGCCCATCCCTCATCTCCTTCCCCTCGGCCCCCAGACCCCGTGGAGCTGCCTGGCAGGCCCCCTCATACCTGGAGGGGCACAGCCCCCGCTCGTGGCTCAGTGCCAGGCCGGGTCACGGCGCGGGGCAGCTAAAACGCGTGGAGACCGGAGCCCTGTCACCCACTCGCGGCGGGAGGTGGGGGGAAGGGCGGCCACCGGCGCGCTCGCAGCATTGCACATGCGCAGATGCAGGGGCTGCTTGCCGTCCCAGGGTCCTCCGAGGGGTGGTCCATCGAACTTCGGGACTACATTTCCCATAAGCCTGCAGGGCCTCACCGTAGGGACTCTCAGGAAAGTCTTCACCTTGTTTAGCCGGTCGGATGAGTGCTGACCAAGATAATCCCTTGACCTGGACTTCACTTCCACCAGAGCGGTTTATGAGTTACAACCACTACCTACCCCAAAATACAAATCCTGGCTTTTAAAGATTACACAGGTCATCTATGGTAACAGCATTTAAATTAGAAAATATGTATAAAATAAAGCAAATATTACCCATAATCTCACTTTTCAAAGGTAACTGTATGTAACATTAAGTTCACACCTTTCTGATATTTTTAAAAAATAAAATCGGCCATAAAGATACCATGTGCTGCAACTACTTTTTTTTTTTTTTTTAAGTTTTAGGTTTACAGTAAAATATGAGGCGATGCAGATGTTCCTCTATGAGGAACACAGAGTTCCACTATACAACCTGCACCCACACATGCATGGCCTCCTCCACTATCAACCTCCAGTACCACAGTGGTACATTTGCTACGATCGAATGTACACTGACAAATCACCCAAAGTCCATAGTTTACACTAGGGTTCACTCTGGGTGTTGAACATTCTATGGGTTTTGACAAATATATGATGACATGTATCCACCACCATAGTATCATACAGAATAGTTTCACTGCCCACAAAATCCCCTGTGCTCCATCTATTCATCCTTCCCTCATTCTCCCTGAGTCCCTGAAAGTCACTGACCTTTTTACTGTACTCCTAGGATTGTTACCAAGTCCAAGCTGCACCGCAGGCCAATAAATCAAGAGACGTTCTTGGGGCAAGGAATAGCGACTTAACTCAGAAAACCAGCAGACCTAGAAGAAGATGAATGTGTGTCCCAAAGAACCATCTTGCCTGAGTTAGAACTCAGGCTTCTTTACACTAAAAAGGGAGGGAGTAGGGTCAAATGTTTCCTGGCTCCCCTCAGCCTCTGGACTGGGTATGTTAATTTCTTCTTCCTGTAGTCATTCACAGGTGGGCCTGGTCAAGATGTTTCCTGTGAGCTGAAGAAAGGTATTTTAGCTTAATGCACATTACCTGGGAGGCAGGGGTTCCCAGAGATGGGCTATTATGTATAATTTAAGCTTATAGGCAACATCCCTTTAGTGATTAACTTGTAATAGAATACGAAATTTCTTCCCTATTACAGTTTTGCCTTTTCCAGAATGTAACATAGTTGGAATCATTCAGTATGTAGCCTTTTCAGATTGGTTTCTTTCACTTAGCAATATGCATTTAGAGTTCCTCCATTCTTTTCATGGCTTGATAGCTCATTTCTTTTTAGCACTGAATAATATTCCATTGTATGCATGTACCACCACTTATTTATCCATTCAGCAATTGAAGGACATCTTCGTTGCTTCCAAGTTTTGACAATTATGAATAAAGCTGCTATAAGCATCCCTGTGCAGTGTTTTGTGTGGAAATAAGTTTCTCATTTGTATAAATATCAAGGAACACAATTGTCAGATTGTATGGTGAGAATATATTCAGTTTTGTAGAAACTGCCAGACTGTCTTCCAAAATGGCTGTACCATTTTGCATTCCCACCAGCAATGAATGAGAGTTCCTGTTGCTCCACACCCCTGTCAGCATTTGGTGTTGTCAGTGTTGTGGATTTTGGCCATTCTAATAGGTGTGTAGTGTTAGCAACTAGTTTTTAATTAAAACAACATATAGTCTCAAAAAGCTACTGTTACTGAACCAAACTTGGGTCTGTATGCAAACAGCGAAGCCAGTCTATTGACACCAGGCTGTGGTGAAGGAAAGTGCAGGGTTTATTGCAAGGCCAAGCAAGGAGTACAGGCGAATAATGCTTAAAACACTGGAATTCCCCAATGGCTTTTAGGGAAAGATTTTTAAAGACAGGGTGAGGGAGAGGATTGTGGGGTGTGGAGTAATCAGCTCATGGACATCTTTATGATTGATTGGTGGTGAGGTAATCAGGAGTCAACATCATCAACCTTCTGGTTTCAACCAGTTTGGGGTCTATGTGCTTGTGGTCAACATGTAGTTAACTTCTTCCACCTGGCGGAGGTTTCAGGATTGGCAAAATAGCTCAAGGATATGGTTCAAAATGTCATCTATACCCTTGAGAAGGAACTAAAGGTCCTTGAGTTTGTTTACTGGCCGAACAATTATTATTTTGTCTTGCTTGACTGTTTTTCTTTGTTTTTGTATTTTCTCACTTCTCTGATTAAATCTGCTCTTTGGAACTTGGGGAAGGCCTACAAGGCTAAAGTTTTCTACAAACAAGAGGCAGGCAGAGGACATTGGTGGGGGCAGTTCTTTCCTGGGAAGACCCTATCATAGGGTTCTGCTCAGATATATTACTTGTACATCAATGTTCATAGCAGCACTATTCACAACAGCAAAAAGATGGAAACAACCTTAGTGCCCATCAACAGAAGAATGGATAAATAAAATGTGGTATATACATATAGTGGAATACTATTCAGCCAAAAAAAGAATGAATATCTGATACATGCTACCACATGGATGAACCTTGAAAATACAAATGAAATAAGCCACATACCGAAGGACAAATATTGTATGATTCTGCTTACATAAAGTATCTAGAATAGGCAAACTCATAGAGAGAAAGTAGAGATTGCTGGGGACAAGACTGGGGGAAGGCATGGGAGTTATTGTTTAATGGGTAGGGAGTTTCTATTTGGGACGATGAAAAAGTTCTGAAAAGAGACGATGGTGATGGATAAACAACACTGTGAATGTGCTTAACACCACTGAATTGTATAGTTAAAAATGGTAAATTTCATATGTATATTTTACCGTAATTTTAAAAAATAATAAGCTGAGTTGAAGTGATTGTTGCATAACTCTGTAAATTACTAAAAATCAAAGTCTCAGCAAGGTATTTTTGTTTTTTATTGTTTGTGCCCTTTTGATTATTTTTTGTTTGATGGAATAATTCCATACTTCATCAGAAAGAAAAACAGAATACTCAGGATATTTTTTAAAAAGAGAGACTAATAACTATTAGATATAAAAATGTATTACAAAGCTAAAACATGAAAACTTTTTAGTACTGGCTCCAGAAAAAAAAAAAAAAAAGACTCAAGAGTATATATTAATTTAGTGTCTGTTTTCACAGCACTTGTGAAAGATCGGAATTTTCCATGATTGTTCTTGGGCAACTAATTAACAATTTGGAGGAAAAAATGTTAGATTCCTAAGACTGCATATTAGGACAGTTAAGTATAAGCCGGATTCACAATTTAAATTTTAAAGTGAAAGTATCAAAGTAGTTGTACAGAAATGATAAGGGAATGTTTTTTATATACTTTGGGTGAGAAGGTATGACACCAAAGGCATAAATCATCAAGGAAATAATTGACAAATTCAACTATAGAGACTAACTTTGAAAAAAATGCTATAAACAAAGTTAAAGACAAATAAGCTGGGAAAATATACATGGTACGTGAATGAAGAAAAAGGGTAGTCTTAATTTATGAACTCCTCTTATATGTTAATTTAACCCCATTAAGAAAAATAAGCTCAGTATATGAAGAACCAATTAAAGACGAAATACACAGAATAAATTTATCAAAAATGTTTTCTCTCTACTCAAAATCAAAGAAAAGCTATATGATAACATATGTAATATCATTTTGACCTATACGTTTGGTCAATGTTTAAAAGAGTAATGAGACCTAGGACTGGAACAACTTGGAAAAAATTTTTATACAATTCTGGTGGGATTATAGTACATAAAATCTTTCTGAAGTCCTCATTGTATCAAAAGTTGAAAAATTTAAATTATCATAGATTTTAATCTTGTACAATGATATATATACATGAATGTTCTCACATTACAGCTTATATCTGCAAAACACTGGAAACAGTCTAAAAATCTTTCAATAGATGTAATTAAATTATGATATGTAAATGGAATTTGGGGAGACATTGAAAATGATAATGTATACTAACTCCATGGGGGAGGTGTCTAATAAGTTGAGAAATGAAAAAATGTAGATCACACAAGAGTATGCAGAGTGTGATACTATTTTTGTAAAAATTATGCATATTTTAAAAAGACTAAATACTGAAATGTACAAAAAGAAGAAATATACACTCTTCCCCCAATAAACACACACAAAATAAACTCCCTACTGCCTTATGCATAGCAACGTGAAGTACTGTGTGCATGGACTGTTTCTGAAGACCTTGCAAAGTTCAAAACCACATTATTTTCTATTAGTTTCCTCTTAGGAATAAAGGAAAAGTATAGAGGATGTTTTTTAAAAAAACATATTGCATATTTTAATTTAAATGTTGCTTTAAATTTTTTTGACCTTCCACTAAGGTTTCACACTCTCTTCTCAATCAGCTACCCAGCATGTCCTAGTGGTTGTTTGATCTTCCGAGCATGTTGTAATATCCACTTCCGTTCCAACAAGCACTGGCACCAACAGTAAGCACATGCTTGTATGGCACTGTTATTGGATGTAAAGAGATTTTAACTGTTATAATAGTGACTGTTTAAAGTGGAGCAAATATCCCAAAGCTCATAAATAACAGTGTGGTTAGCTCATAGATATTGACAAAAAATTTTATTTTTGTTTATGTGCTCAAATGACATTCCCATGGGGCATAGACCGTAGATCATATGATTTTATCAAAGAACTTGTATACTCTGTTATATTAAAATCCATTGGTCTTTCTTGTACTTTGAATGGATCATTTATCCAGGCATGATTTTGTAACATCATGCCCTGGTCTTTGAAGAACACTGGCTTACTAAGTCATAAAGATCTTTGAAATGTTGATACATTTTATTACATAGTATCTAATGACCATAATAATATCACCACTGGTCTCATCAGAAAAGCTTTAATAAGTATTGGGAAGCAGAATCAGGTTTTTGCCAAAATTCAAATTTTCACTTGAAAGCTCCTTTTATCATTGGGCAAGAAATATAGTCACTTGTTTTCCTTGGAATGACAGCTCACTTCATTCATTTTTGAGAAAATGTCTGCCAAACACCCAGCCTTTGTTTGACTGTCAGCCACTCAAGTAAAAATGTTTCATGAGAAAAGCAGCTAGTTCAGCTCACGACTCAGCCGCACAAGTGGTTTTCCTGGAGACAACGTCTTGCTTCTATGTGCAGCAGAAGTACTTTGTACGTACTTCCTGTTTCATCAGACAGAATATTAAAAAGACATGCGCTCAAAGGTTGAGACAATACAATTAATCATTTTTACTGCTCCATTAAGGTCATTCTTAAGTGAAACTGGCACTTCTTTCCTGCAATTGCGTGAGAGCGCAGAAAGCAGTGACTGCCAGGGAATTCCCTGATGGTCCACTGGTTAAGACTCCGTGCTTCCACTGCAGGGGACATGGGTTCAGTCCCTGGTTGGGGAACTAAGATCTTGCAGGCCGCAGCACGGCCAAAAGAAAAAAAATAGGTAGTGACTTCCAGTGCAGCTTGGTGCCACTGTCTGGAATCCTGCTGTGGCACCAGCAAGCTCCCCCACCAACTGCTTTTGCACCATCAGTGCAAATGTCAACTCAACGAAATAAGAAAATAATGCCGAAGTGTTATTATTAAAAGAGCCTTGACCTCCTGGATCCCATGCAAGGGTCTTGGAGACCCCAGGGGCCTGTGGATCACACTATAAAGCACAGTCACTGTGCGCCATTATCCCACCTAAAATATTTTAAAAGTTTCCTTAACAGTATTCAAATGTCCAGTTGGTGTTCGTATTTCCAAACTGTTTCCATGAACATTTCTTCAAATTTTTAAAACTCAAGATCCAAATGAATCCACATCCCATGATTAATGTCTTTTAATACATAGGTCCCCCCCTCCATATCTTTTTTTTTTTTTTCTTTGCCATTTATAGGCTGAAAACACTGCATTGTCTATTCTGAAGAACTTCCACACAGTCTGGATTTTCCTGATCACCTTAAATTTTAATTGTCAATTTTCTGTTCCTTCATCTAGACTCAGAACCTGAGAAGGTCAAGGTTTAAGAAGAATTTTTGGCCAAATACTAACAGCAATTCCTTACTCCTTGCCAGGTTTTAAAACAATTCTTTTTCTGAGTGAGAGGTTCAGGTTTTTTCCCCAAGCATCTTTATTTTCTACTCCTTTATTCAGCATTCCTGCCATTAACGCTTGTCAAGCACCTGCTGGTGGCAGGCACTGTGCTTGGGCACAGCTGTGAGCGACCCATAGCTCTCTCCCCTTATGAGCTTACATTCTACTTGGGGAGACAGGCAATAAACAATAAGTAAAACACAGAGCATGTCAGATGGAGTTCACTGCTAAGAGGGTCGTATCAGGAGTGTCGGGGGGGGTGCATTTTTGAGTAGAATGGCTAGAGAAGACTTTACTCAGCAGGTGAGGTTTGAGCCAAGACTCCATAATCACGTATTAGGCTCCATAATCCCTATAATCGTGACTCCAAGACTCCATAATCAGACCCCTACCAGTGGATGTTCCTTTCCTTGTATTATTTCCAGTGTCTGACAACACCACTCCATCTGGTCACCAATTTCTCCCAGCCAGTCTACCTGCCTCCCTCTTTTATATACCTGAGATGATGGAAAGGAATGATACCTAATCACAGCTTTTCCCTCCTCATTTGGGGCTCTGAGAAGTGGCCTCTATTTTTTTTTTTTTTCATGGCAAAATTACACGGACTTCCCTGGTGGTCTAGTGGTTAAGACTCTGTGCTCCCAACGCAGGGGGCCCGGGTTCGATCCCTGGTCAGGGAACTAGATCCCACGTGCCGCAACTAAGAGCCCGCATGCTACAACTAAAGGGCCCACATGCCGCAACTAAAAAAAAAAAAAAAGATCCCATGTGCCACAACGAAGACCCCGTGTGCTGCAACTAAGACCTGGCATGAAATAAAAAATAAATATTTAAAAAACAAAACAAAATTACAAAGTAGGGAGCCTGTAAAAATTCTCCTTATTTGGAGCAAAGTGAATATCTCATGCTATCTTTCCTTTATTTTTAACATCAATTAACTGTGGCGAACGGAACTAACCTGAACCTCGAAAAATTTAGTTATCTTAACTGAGTGTTTGACAAGGCCATCTTTCACCTCAGTGAATGAAGCGATCTTACATGGTCAATGGCTTAGAAGTCTTCATCAAGGATCCTCTGGGCATATAAGGACTGTCTGTCTCATTTATTGAGGCCTTTCCAGCACTGTGCTCGGTATAGATGAGGAATGAATGAATGACTGGGGCAAGAAGTAACGACGCTTGAAACCCAACTACTATCAGTATCATGCAGTTCTGTAGTCCTGTCCACCTGAGTGTACCAAGTGCTGCCTACGCACCCTGCATCCTGCTGGAGGGCGTAGCTTCCAGCATCATCCAACTTTTCAGGGCTGCCCACCTCAGTGGAATGGCGGTGCCCCCACATAGCACCAGGGTAGGTAGCTGCTCCTTCAGTTCTTCTTTCCTGCTAGCCGGGTCTTGGGACTGCAAAGAACTCCAGCTAGTTCCTCGCTATATCTCCTCCTTGTGGAGAGACACCTAAAGAATATCCTATTAATCCCACCTTGGGGAAAAAATAATCATAGTCATTCGGAATCAGGTTTATTACTGGGTGCACTGTTTTTTATAGAGAATTTAGAGATAATTTCATACAAGTCAGAAAGATGTGGGTTTGAGTATTATTGGACAAAGTATTATTACAAAATAAAGCAACTGCATCAAAGCTTCCCCTATTTTATGGGTAGATCCATAAACAGAACAGATCAGGAGTCTATTGGTCCAAATACCTGTTTACAAATGGAAAAACAAAAGCCTGGAGAAGCCAACAAGTTTTAATTCTGAAAAAGATAATCTGTCTATGGCTTCAAAATGATAATATGACTGTTTTAGGGGGTCCCACAGACCATGCTCAGGTTCAATTTTTCCTTAGAAGGACTCAGAACTCAGCAAGCTGCTGCACTCATGGTTACAGTTTGCTGCAGTGAAAGGACACATTAAAATCAGCAATGGAAAAATGCACAAAGGCCAAGGTCCTGGAGATACCAGGCACAAGATTCCATCTGTCCTCCCTCAGTGGTGTCATGCAGACAGCGCTTGATTCTCCCAGCAATGTGACATCACACATGGAGTACTGCTAACCAGAAGCTCAGCCAAGCCTTGGTGTCCAGGGTCTTTATTGCAGATTGGTGCTATGAGCATGTCTGACTGCCCACACGGCTGACCTTAGTCTCCAGCCCCTCCCCAGGTCGAGCTGATACCATGTGGACCAAAAGCCCCAGCATAAAGCATCTGGCTGGTTCAAGGTCTCCAGGTAAAGAAAAACACTCTTATCAGACAGGATATTCTACCAGCCTAGAGGTTAGAAGTTACCTCCCAAGGGCTGGGCAACAGTCAAGCCTTCCTTTGGAAGGTACAAGGTTTAGACAACCCAGACTTACTAAGTTAACCCTTTACTGCATAAGGCCCTACAGTGCTTTTTTTATGCTATGGGAAATTGGTTTTGTATTTTGTTTTTCCAGGAAAGCAATCCTGAAGAACACTGAGGTGTTCTTCATACACAAGCAATCATTTCTTTGTGTCCAGCCGTGGGTCACATTTTGCTAAATAGCTTGAAGGAAGTTTATTTCTGTATCAGAAGTAGTTGATATCTCAGTGGGATTTAGAGGTCATTATGGAAAAGGAGTGGCCTCAATTACCACTTGATTTTGCATGTCTTCTTATCTGGAGGTGCAGTCTATTTCCCTGCCTCTTGAACTGAGGCTGGCTTTGTGACTTGCTTGGCTACAAAGCTATGAAAATAATGATATATTGGCCCTCACATGTTCCTACTTTCTCTTAGAATGCTGTTGGAACACAAGAGACCACGTGGAAGAGTGCAAGTTGTCCTGCTGAGTCCCTTCTAAACCAGCCTACAGCCAGCTGACGCCCAGATATATGAGAAATTCCAACTGAGATCAGCAGAGCTGCCTACCCAACCCCCCAAATTAACCAAAAATGCGCAAGTGAGACAGGCCAAGACCAGAAGAATCACCCAGCTGACCTACAGACTCATGAACAAGAATAAATGTTTACTGGACTTCACTGGTTTTCCGGGGGTTAAGACTCCACGCTTCCAGGTTTTATCCCTGGTTGGGGGAATTCTGCATGCGGCCAAAGAAAAAACAAAACAAGACAAAAAAAAAGAATAAATGACATGAATCAATATCAATGTTTTCTTAGGTCAGTCTCCCAAGGCAATAGAAATAAACACAAAAATAAACAAATGGGACCTAATCAAACTTACAAGCTTTTGCACAACAAAGGAAACCTTAAACAAAACAAAAAGACAACCTACAGAATGGGAGAAAATCTTTGCAAAGGAAGAGACAGACACGACAAGGGACTACTTTCTTTTTTTCTTTTTTAAAATTATTATTATTTTTTGAATTTTTTTTTTTTTATACAGCAGGTTCTTATTAGTTATCTATTTTATACATATTAGTGTATATATGTCAATCCCAGTCTCCCAGTTCATCCCACCACCACCACCTCCTGCCCCTTCTTTCCCCCCTTGGTGTCCATACGTTTGTTCTCTACATCTGTGTCTCTATTTCTGCCTTGGAAACCAGTTCATCTGTACCATTTTTCTAGATTCCACATATATGCATTAATATACGATATCTGTTTTTCTCTTTCTGACTTACTTCACTCTTTATGACAGTCTCTAGGTCCATCCACGTCTCTACAAATGACCCAGTTTCATTCCTTTTTATGGCTGAGTAATATTCCATTGTATACATGTACCACCTCTTCTTTATCCGTGGGATTACTTTCCAAAGTATACAAACAGCTCATGCAGCTCTATAACAAAAAAACAAACAACCCAAACAAAAAATGGGCAGGAGATCTAAATAGACATTTCTCCAAAGAAGACATATAGATGGCCAAAAAGCACATGAAAAGATGCTCAACATCACTAATTATCAGAGAAATGCAAATTAAAACTACAATGAGGTATCACCTCACAACAGTCAGCATGGCCATCATTAAAAAATCTACAAACAATAAATGCTGGAGAGCATGTAGAGAAAAGGGAACCCTCCTACACTGTTGGTGGGAATGTAAATTGGTGCAGCCACTGTGGAAAACAGTATGGACATTCCTCAGAAAACTAACAATAGAGTTGCCATATGATCCAGCAATCCCACTCCTGGGCATATATCCAGACAAAACTATAATTCAAAAAGATGCATGCACCACTATGTTCATAGCAGCACTATTCACAATAGCCAAGACATGGAAACAACCTAAATGTCCACTGACAGATGGATGGATAAAGAAGATGTGGGGGACTTCCCTGGTGGCGCAGTGGTGAAGAATCCGCCTGCCATTGCAGGGGACACGGGTTTGAGCCCTGGTCCGGGAAGATTCCACATACTGCAGAGCAACTAAGCCCATGCACCACAACTACTGAGCCTGTGCTCTAGAGCTCGCTTGCCACAACTACTGAAGCCCGTGCGCCTAGAGCCCGTGCTCCACAATAAGAGAAGCCACTGCAATGAGAAGCCTGTGCACCACAACAAAGACTAGCCCCGCTCGCCGCAACTAGAGAAGGCCACACACAGCAACGAAGACCCAACACAGCCAAAAATAAAAATAAAAATAAAAATAAATAAATCTAAAGAAAAAAAAGATGTGGTACATATTTAGAATGGAGTACTACTCAGCCATAAAAAAGAATGAGATAATTCCATTCGCAGTAACATGGATGGACCTACCTAGAGACTATTATACTAAGTGAAGTAAGTCAGAAAGAGAAAGACAAATACCGTATGATGTCACTTATATGTGGAATCTAAAATATGACACAAATGAACCTATCTATGAAACAGAAACAGAATCACGAACATAGAGAACAGACTGGTGGTTGCCAAGGGAAAAGGGGGTTGGGGGAAGGATGGAGTGGGAGGTTGGGGTTAGCAGATGTGAACTTTTATATATAGAATGGATAAATAACAAGGTCCTACTGCATAGCACAGAGAACTATATTCAATATCCTGTGATAAACCATAATGGAAAAGAATGTTTTAAAAATAGAGGGCTTCCCTGGTGGTACAGTGGTTAAGAATCCACCTGCCAATGCAGGGGGACACGGGTTCGAGCCCTGGTCTGGGAAGATCCCACATGCCGCGGAGCAAGTAAGCCCGTGCGCCACAACTACTGAGCCCACGAGCCACAACTACTGAGCCCGCGTGCCTAGAACCCATGCTCCACAACAAGACAAGCCACTGCAATGAGAAGCCTGCGCACCACAACGAAGAGTAGCCCCCACTCACCGCAACTAGAGAAAGCCCACACCCAGCAACGAAGACCCAACACAGCCAAAAGAGAGGTTAAAAATAGAATGTATATATATGTATAACTGAATCACTTTGCTGTATAGCAGTAATTAACGCAACATTGTAAATCAACTATACTTCAATTTAAAAAAAAGAGATCAAAAAAAGAAAGAATAAGTGTTTATTGTTTTATGCCACAGAGTTTTAGGTGCTTGTTAAACTACAGCAGTAGCTAACTGATACAGTGGGGTAGTAAATGGAGGAACAAAAGTACTTTTTGAAATTAAAGTGTATTAACACAAATCAGACAACTGTCAACCAAACATTTCTGGTTCTAAGGAACGTGGCAATGAAGCCTCAGCAATACTTGTTCTTTAGTCAAAGAAAAAAAAAAGGGTCTTTCATCATTTTACTTGTCTACTAGATCTTCAAAAATTTTTTATTAAAAAAATTATTTTAAGTGTAAGAACACTTAAAATGAGATCTACCCACTTAACAGATTTTTAAGTGCACTGTGCAGTAGGGTTATATACAAGCACAGTGCTGTACAGGAGATTTCTAGAATTTATTCATTTCACATAACAGAAATTTTATACCTGTGATTAGCAATCTACTGGATCAACACATTAATTCAAAAAATGCCATTTTCTTCTAATACTTTTATGATTTCATTTATTTACATTTAAATATTTTATCTCTTTGGTATTTACCTTGGATACGGATCCAATTTTATTTTTCTCCCTGATACCATGTGTTAATAAGTCCATTTTTACTACACGGACTTAAGGTGCCACCTTCATCATACATAAAATATTTGGTTATATTTCTGAACTTTCTATTCTGTTCCATTAGTCTTTCTGTCTATTCATGCAACAATACCACACTTTTCATGATTGTGTCTTACGGTATGTTTAGTTATCTACTAGGATCCAATCCCCCCTTATTAATCCCTTTTTATTTATATTTTTATTAATAGACCTAATTTTTTCAGAAAAGTTTTGTATTTACCAAATACTGAGCAGATAGCAGAGTTCCAAATATGCCCCCACAAGAGTGCACAGTTTCCATCTACTTTTTTTTTCTTTTTTTGGCTTCGTTGGGTCTTCGTTGCTGCGCGGGCTTTCTCTAGTTGTAGCAAGCGGGAGCTACTCCTTGTTGCGTTGTGCGGGCTTCTCATTGAGGTGGCTTCTCTTGTTGTGGAGCATGAGCTCTAGGTGCACGGGCTCAGTAGTTGTGGCTCACGGGCTCAGCAGTTGTGGCACACGGGCTTAGTTGCTCCATAGCATGTGGGATCTTCCTGGACTAGGGATCGAATCCGTGTCCCCCAAATTGGCAGGCAGATTCTTAACCACTTCACCACCAGGGAAGTCCCTATTTTTTTTTTTTTAAGATTTTTTGATGTGGATTTTGATTTTTTGTGTGTTTTTTGAAGTCTTTACTGAATTTGTTACAATATTGCTTCTGTTATGTTGTGGTTTTTTGGCCGCGAGGCATGTGGGATCTTAGCTCCCTGACCAGGGATCAAACCCACACCCCCTGCACTGGATGGCAAAGTCTTAACCACTGTACCTCCAGGGAAGTCCCTCCATCTATTATTAATTAACATCTCATATTAATTAGTATGGCTCATTTGTTATAATTAATGAACCAACATTAGTATATTATTAACTAAGGTCCACAGTTTTTTCAGATTTCCTTAATTTTACTGAATGTCCTTTTTCTGTTCCCGGATTCCATCCAGGATGCTACATTACATTTAGTCTTCATGTCCCCTTAGGCTCTGCTACAGACTGAATGTTTGTGTCCCCATAAAATTCATATGTTGAAACCTAATCCCCAATGTGATGGTATTTGGAGGTAGGGCCTTTGGGAGGTGATCAGGTCAGGAAGGCAGATCCCTCATGAATGTGATTAGTGTTATAAAATGGACCCCAGAAAGCTCTCTTGCCCCTTCCACCATGTGAGGACTCAGTGAGAAGACAGCTGTCTAGGAACCAGGAAGCAGTTCTTATCAGACACCAGATCTGCCAAAGCCTTGATCTTGGACGTCCCGGCTTCCAGAACTGTGAGAAATAAATATTATTTAAGCCAATAAATATTGTTCATGGGTTGCTGAAGTCCATTCAGCAGCCTGAATGGACTAAGATGGGCTCTCCTTGGCTGTGGTTTTTTCAGACTTTCCTTGTTTTCGATGATTTTGACAGTTTTGAGGAGTACTAGTCAGGCATTTTGTAGGATGCTCCTCTATTGGTACATGTCTGGTGTTTCTGTCATGGTTAGACTGAGGTTATGGGTTTTGGGGAGGAAGACATCAGAGGTAAAAAGGACCATTTTTATCATACCATATCAAGGGTATTATATTAGTTTCCTAGGGCTGTTGTAACGAAGTATCACAAACCAAGTGACTTAAAACAACATAAATTTGTTTTTTGTCAGTTCTGGAGGCTAGAAGTCTGAAATCAAAGTGTTGGCAAGGACATGCAGCATCTGAAACCCATAGCGGGGAATCCTTCCTTGCTTCTTCCCAGCTTCTTGACTCACTTGAGCTGCAGCACCTCAACTGCTGCCTCTGTGGTCACGTGACATTTCTCTCCTCATGTGTCTGTCTCTTCGCCTCTTATACGGACACCAGTCACATTGGACTAATGGCCAACCCTACTCTAGTAGGACCCTGTCTTAACTAGTTACATCTGCAAAGACCCAATTTTCAAATAAAGTCCATTCTGAGGTCCTGAGAAGGACATGAATTTTGGGAGGATGCTATTCAACTCAGTACAGGTACATACCATCAATGTGGTTTTTGACTGTTGATGTTGACCTTGATCAGCTAACTGAAGTAGCATTTGCCAGGTCTCTCCACTATAATGTGACCCTTTCTCTTTCCCCCTTTCCATACTGTACTTTGGAAGGAAGTCACTTGGAAAAGCCCACATTTAGGGAGTGGGAAGTTATGCTTCCTCCCTTGAGGGTGGTGTAGCTACATAATTTATTTGGAATTCTTCTGAATGGGAGACTTGTCACTTTTCCCCATTTACTAATTTATTCAATCAATCCAGTTACACGTAAAGCTGTATCAGAAGTGTTAACTCGTACCCCTGTGGGAAACAACTTGCCTGATTAGAGTACAGTGCTTATGAGCCATTCCTTTTGCCTTTAGTCTAATAAACTCCATTCATTTAGGTCAGCACCTGTTTCTCCCACCCTCTTCAGTGAGGTCATTTCATACATTTAGAAAGATAGAGTTAGACTGTCTTGTCACAGTCTGCATTCTTTCCTGGGATCCGCCAATCTCCTAAATGATTTTTTTAGAAATTTGCCTGGGGACTTCCCTGGTGGTCCAGTGGGTAAGATTCCGTGTTCCCAAAGCAGGGGGCCCAGGTTTGATCCCTGGTGGGGGAACTAGATCCCACATGCATGCCACAACTAAGAGTTCGCATGCTGCAACTAAGAAGCCTGCATGCCGCAACTAAAGATCCCACATGCCACAACGAAGATCCTGCCTGCTGCAACTAAGACCTGGCACAGCCAAAATAAATGAATATTTAAAGAAAGAAAGAAAGAAAGAAATTTGCCTGCACTAAGGTTCACTTTTGGTGTTGTAAAGTTCTATAGGTTATGAAAAATGCATAATGTCATGTATCCACCATTACAGTATCATACAGAATAGCTTTACCACCCTAAAAATCCCTTGTACTTCATTTATTCATCACCACCCCCCTGGTCTCGAATCCCTGGCAACCACTGGTCTTTTTACTGCCTCCCTACTTTTGTCTTTTCAGAATGTGACATGGTTGGAATCAGGATGTAGATTTTTCAGAATGACTTCTTTCACTTAGCAATGTATATTTAAGGTTCCTCCATGTCTTTTTGTGACTTGATAGCTTATTTCTGTTTTTAGCTGACAAATATTCCATTGTATGAATGGACTGCCGTTGGTTTACCCATTCACCTTTGGATGGACATTTTGGTTGTTTGGTTGTTGACATTTTAGTTTTTGGAGATTATGAAAGCTGCTATAAATATTTGTGCGCAGGCTTTTGTATGGACAGAAGCTTTCAACTCAATTGGGTAGGTACCTAGAAAGGTGATTGCTGGATCATTTGGTAGGATTATGTTTAGCTTTGTAAGAAACTGCCAAACTGTTTTCCAACGTGACTGTACCATTTTGTATTCTCACCAGCAATGAATGAGAATTCCTGTTGCTCTCTGTCTTCATCAGTATTCGATGTCAGTTTTTAAAATTTTAGTCATCCTAATAGATGTGTAGTGTCATCTTGTTTTGTTTTAATTTGCAATTCTGTGATGACATATGATATTGAGCATCTTTTCATATGCTTATTTGCTATCAGTATATCTTCTTTGGAGAAATGCCTGTTCAGACCTTTTGCCCGTTTTTAAATCAGGTTGTTTGTTTTCTTATTGTTGAGTTTTTTTTTAAAAAGAGATCTTTATTGGAGTATAATTGCTTCACAATACCATGTTAGTTTCTATTGCACAACAAAGCGAATCAGTCATATGCATACACATGTCCCCATATCCCCTCTCTCTTGAGCCTCCCTCCCATCCTCCCTATCCCACCCCTCTTGGTCATCGCAAAGCACTGAGCAGATCTCCCTGTGCTATGCTGCTGCTTCCCACCAGCCAACTATTTTACATTCGGTAGTGTATATATGTAGATGTTACTCTCACTTCGCCCCAGCTTCGCCCTCCCACCCCTTGTCCTCAAGTCCATTCTCTATGTCTACCTCTTTATTCCTGCCCTGCAACTAGGTTCATCAGTACCATTTTTTTTTTTTTTAGATTCCATATATATGCGTTGGCATACGGTATTTGTTTTTCTCTGACTTACTTCATTCGGTATGACAGACTCTAGGTCCATTCACCTTACTACAAATAACTCAATTTCATTTCTTTTTATGGCTGAGTAATATTCCAATGCATATATGTGCCACATCTTATTTATCCATTCATCTGTTGATGGACATTTAGGTTGGTTCCATGTCCTGGCTAATGTAAATAGTGCTGCAATGAACATTGTGGTGCATGTCTCTTTTTGAATTATGGTTTTCTCAGGGTATATGCCCAGTAGTGGGATTGCTGGGTCATATGGTAGTTCTGTTTTTAGTTTTTTTAATAAATTTATTTATTCATTTATTTTTGGCTGTGTTGGGTCTTCGTTTCTGTGCGAGGGCTATCTCCAGTTGCGGCGAGCGGGGGCCACTCTTCATCGTGGTGCGCGGGCCTCTCAGTGTCGCGGCCTCTCGTTGCGGAGAACAGGCTCCAGACGCGCAGGCTCAGTAGTTGTGGCACACGGGCTTAGTTGCTCCGCGGCATGTGGGATCCTCCCAGACGAGGGCTCGAACCCGTGTCCCCTGCATCGGCAGGCAGACTCTCAACCACTGCGCCACCAGGGAAGCCCCTATTTTTAGTTTTTTAAGGAACCTCCGTACTGTTTTCCATAGTGGTTGTATCAATTTACATTCCCACCAACAGTGTAGGAGGGTGGTTCCCTTTTCACCACACCCTTTCCAGCATTTATTGTTTCTAGCTTTTTTGATAATGGCCATTATGACCAGTGTGAGGTTATACCTACTTGTAGTTTTGATTTGTATTTCTTTAATAATTAGTGATGTTGAGCATCTTTTCATGTGCCTCTTGGCCATCTGTATGTCTTCTTTGGTGAAATGTCTATTTAGGTCTTCTGCCCATTTTTTAACTGGATTGTTTGTTTTTTTGATATTGAGCTCCATGAGCTGTTTGTATATTTTGGAGATTAATCCTTTGTCTGTTGTTCCATTTGCAAATATTTTCTCCCATTCTGAGGGTTGTCTTTTTGTCTTGTTTATAGTTTCCTTCGCTGTGCAAAAGCTTTTAAGTTTAATTAAGTCCCATTTCTTTATTTTTGTTTTTATTTCTGTTACTCTAGGAGGTGGGTCAAAAAAGATCTTGCTGTGGTTTATGTCAAAGAGTGTTTTTCCTATGTTTTCCTCAAAAGTTTTATAGTGTCTGACCTTACATTTAGGTCTTTAATCCATTTGGAGTTTATTTTTGTGTATGGTGTTAGGGAGTGTTCTAATTTCATTCTTTTACATGTAGCTGTCCAGTTTTCCTAGCACCACTTATTGAAGAGGCTGTCTTTTCTCCATTGTATGTTCTTGCCTCCTTTGTCTTAAATTAGGTGCCCATATGTGCATGGGTTTATCTCTGGGCATTCTATCCTGTACCATTGACCTATATTTCTGTTTTTGTGCCAGTACCACACTGCCTTGATTACTGTAGCTTTGTGGTATAGTTTGAAGTCAGGGAGCCTGATTCCTCCAACTCCATTTTTCTTTCTCAAGATTGCTTTGGCTATTCGGGTCTTTTGTGTTTCCATACGAATTGTAAGATTTTTTGTTCTAATTCTGTGAAGAATGCCATTGGTAGTTTGATAGGGATTGCATTGAATCTGTAGATTGCTTTGGGTAGTATAGTTATTTTCACAATATTGATTCTTCCAATCCAAGAACATGGTATATTTCTCCATCTGTTTATGTCATCTTTAATTTCTTTCCTCAGTGTTTTATAGTTTTCTGAATACAAGTCTTTCACCTCCTTAGGCAGGTTTACTCCTAGGTATTTTATTCTTTTTGTTCCAATGGTAAATGGGAGTGTTTCCTTAATTTCTCTTTCTGATTTTCGTTGTTGGTGTATAGGAATGCCAGAGATTTCTGTGCATTAATTTTGTATACTGCAACCTTACCAAATTCATTGATTAGTTCTAGTTTTCTGGTGGCAACTTTAGGATTTTCTATGTATAGTATCATGTCATCGGCAAATAGTGACAGTTTTACTTCTTCTTTTCCAATTTGTATTCCTTTTATTTCTTTTCTTCTCTGACTGCTGTGGCTAGGACTTCCAAAACTATGTTGAATAATAGTGATGAGAGTGGACATCCTTGTCTTGTTCCTGATCTTAGTGGAAATGCTTTCAATTTTTCACCATTGAGTATGATGCTTGCTGTGGGTTTGTCATATATGGCTTTTATTATGTTGAGGTAGTTTCCCTCTATGCCCATTTTCTGGAGAGGTTTTATCATAAATGGGTGTTGAATTTTGTCAAAAGCTTTTTCTGCATCTATTGAGATGATCATATGGTTTTTATCCTTAACTTGTTAATGTGGTGTATCACATTGATTGATTTGCGTATACTGAAGAATCCTTGCATCCCTGGGATAAATCCCACTTGATCATGGTGTATGATCCTTTTAATGCACTGTTGGATTCTGTTGCTAGTATTTTGTTCAGGATTTTGCATCTCTGTTCATCAGTGATATTGCTCTATAATTCTCTTTTTTTGTGATATCTTTTTCTGGTTTTGGTATCAGGGTGATGGTGGCTTTGTAGAATGAATATGGGAGTGTTTCTCCCTTGGCAATATTTTGGAAGAGTCTGAGAAGGATAGGTGTTAGCTCTTCTCTAAATGTTTGACAGAATTCGCCTGTGAAGCCATCTGGTCCTGGACTTCTGTTTGTTGGAAAATTTTTAATTACGGTTTCAATTTAATTACTTGTGATAGGTCTGTTTATATTTTCTAATTCTTCCTGGTTCAGTCTTGGAAAATTGTACCTTTACAAGAATTTGTCCATTTCTTTGTGGTTGTCCATTTTATTGGCATATAGTTGTTCGTAGTAGTCTCTTATAATCCTTTGTATTTCTGCAGTGTCGGTTGTGACTTCTCCTTTTTCATTTCTAATTTTATTGATTTGCATCCTCTCCCTTTTTTTCTTGATGAGTCTGGCTAAGGGTTTATCAATTTTGTTTATCTTCTCAAAGAACCAGCTTTTAGTTTTATTGATCTTTGCTATTGATTTGTTTCTATTTCATTTATTTCTGCTCTGATCTTTATGATTTCTTTCCTTTTACTGACTTTGGGGTTTTTGTTCTTCTTTCTCTAGTTGTTTTAAGTGTAGGGTTAGATTGTTTGAGATTTTTCTTGTTTCTTGAGGTGAGATTGAATTGCTATAAACTTCCCTATTAGAACTGCTTTTGCTGCGTCCCATAGGTTTTCGGTCATTGTGTTTTCGCTGTCATTTGTTTCTATGTATTTTTTTTTTCTTCTTTGATTTCATCAGTGATCTCTTGGTTATTTAATAGTGCACTGTTTAGCCTCCATGTATGTGTGTTTTTTACAGTTTTTTTTCCTGTAATTGATTTCCAATTTCATAGTGTTGTGGTCAGAAAAGATGCTAGATACAATTTCAATTTTCTTAAATTTTCCGAGGCTTGATTTGTGACCCAAGATGTGATCTATCCTGGAGAATGTTCCATGTGCACTTGAGAAGAAAGTGTATTCTGCCACTTTTGGGTGGAATGTTCCATAAATATCAATTAGATCTATCTGGTCTATTGTGTCATTTAAAGCTTGTGTTTCCTTATTTATTTTCTGTTTGGATGATCTGTCCATTGGTGTAAGTGAGGTGTTAAAGTCCCCTACTATTATTGTGTTGCTGTCAATTTCTCCTTTCATGGTTGTTAGCATCTGCCTTATGCATTGAGGTGCTCCTCTGTTGGGTGCATAAACATTTATAATTGTTACCTCTTCTTCTTGGATTGATCCTTTGATCATTATGTAGTGTCCCTCCTTATCTCTTGCAACAGTCTTTATTTTAAAGTCTCTTTTATCTGATACGAGTATTGCTACTCCAGCTTTCTTTTGATTTCCATTTGCATGGAATATCTTTTTCCATCCCTTCACTTTCAGTCTGTATGTGTCCCTAGGTCTGAAGTGGGTCTCTTGGAGACAGCATATATATGGGTCTTGTTTTTGTATGTATTCAGCCAGTCTGTGTGTTTTGGTTGGGGCATTTAATCCATTTACATTCAAGGTTATTATCGATATGTATGTTCCTATTACCATTTTCTTAATTGTTTTGGGTTTGTTTTTGTGGGTCTTTTTCTTCTCTTGTGTTTCCCGCCTAGAGAAGTTTCTTTAGCATTTGTTGTAAAGCTGGTTTGGTGGTGCTGAATTCTCTTAGCTTTTGTTTGTCTGAAAAGCTTTTGACTTCTCCATAGAATCTGAATGAGATCCTTGCTGTGTAGAGTAATCTTGGTTGTAGGTTTTTCTCTTTCAGCACTTTAAGTATATCCTGCCACTCCCTTCTGGCCTGCAGAGCTTCCACTGAAAAATCAGCTGATAACCTTATGGGGATTCCTTTGTATGTTATTTTTTGTTTTTCCCTTGCTGCTTTTAATATTTTTTCTTTGTATTTAATTTTTGTTAGTTTGATATGTATGTGTCTTGGTGTGTTTTTCCTAGGGTTTATACTGTATGGGACTCTCTGTGCTTCCTGTACTTGGGTGACTATTTCCTTTCCCATGTTAGGGAAGTTTTCCACTATAATCTCTTCAAATATTTTCTCAGACCATTTCTTTTTCTCTTCTTCTTCTGGGACCCCTATAATTCGAATGTTGGTGCGTTTAGTGTTGTCCCAGAGGTCTCTGAGATTGTCTTCCATTCTTTTCATTCTTTTTTCTTTATTCTGCTCCTTGGCAGTTATTTCCACCATTTTGTCTTCCAGCTCACTTATTCATTCTTCTGCCTTCGTTATTCTGTTATTGATTCCTTCCTGTGTAGTTTTCATTTCAGTTATTGTGTTGTTCATCTCTGTTTGTTCTTTAGTTCTTCTAGATCTTTGTTAAACATTTCTTGTATTTTCTCAATCCGTGCTTCCATTCTATTTCCGAGATTCTGGATCATCTTTACTATCATTACTCTGAATTCTTTTTCAGGTAGATTGCCTATTTCCTCTTCATTTATTTGGTCTTCTAGGTTTTTACCTTGCTGCTTCATCTATGACATATTTTTTTGCAGTCTCATTTTTTTTTTTTTTTTTTTATGAAGGGGATTGTGTTCCTGTTTTACGGGTTGTTTGGCCTGAGGCTTCCAACACTGGAGTTTGTAGGCTATTGGGTAGAGCTGGGTCTTGGTGCTGAGATGAGGAACTCTGTGAGACCTCACTCCAATGAATATTCCCAGGGGTCTGAGGTTCTCTGTTAGTGCAGTGGTTTGGACTCGGAGCTCCCACCGCAGGAGCTTCCCCCCGACTCCGTGTTGGCAAATCAAGATCCCACAAGCCGCGTGTGGTGGCCCCCCAAGAAAAAAAGAGAGAACAGTAACAAAGTAAAAAATAAAAATAGACTAGGAAACTAACAGATATGTTAGAAAGAATGCAAAAATAAAAATATAGATGAATCAACAACCACAAGGTATGTCAGTACCATAATAGTAAAAAAGAGGAGGAGGGAAAAGAAAAAAAAAAAAGGAGGGTGGAAAGGCCTTGGCTGTGGAGAGTGGGGCCTAAGCAAGGGTGAGGTTTGGGTGGTGGGTGGGGCCAATGCTCAGGACCTACAGGGCTGGAAAACCCTGGGGGCTGTGGGCGGTGGGGCTTAGGCTCCAGGAACAGAAGGGGCCCAGGCGTGCCCCCCATCCCTGGTCTCAGAGGGCAGGGCACCTCACCAGGGAGCCCAGCAGGCTTCCTGGGCTCGAGTGGGCAGGGCAATCACCCTCCGCTCCTCTCCTGCTCCTCCCAGAGGGCCCCTCCTGCCTGCCTCTCCTGATCCCCCTGGCCTCCCTCCTATGCCCCCAAGGATCCACACAGCCTGGAGGGGCCTTGGAGGGTGGGGGATCGGCCTGGGAGCTCAGCAGGCTCCCCGTGCCCCAGTGGGCGGGGCAATCGCCCTCCACTCCTCTCCCGCCTGTCTTTCCTGATCTCCCCGGCCTCCCTCCTATGCCCCCAAGGACCCACGCCACCTGGATGGGGCTTTGGAAGGCAGGGGATCGGCCTGGGTGCTCAGCAGGCTCCCTGGGCCCAAGTGGGCTGGGCAAATGCCCTCTGCTCCTCCTGGAAGGCCCCTCCCGCCTGCCTCTCCTGATCTCCCTGGCCTCCCTCCTATGCCCCCAGGACCCACATGGCCTGGAGGGGGCTTTGGATTGCAGGGGACTGGCTTGGGAGCTCAGCAGGCTCCCCATGCACCAGTGGGTGGGGCAATCGCCCTCCACTCCTCTCCCATGCCTCCCGGAGAGTCCCTACCACCTGCCTCTCCTGATCTCCCTGGCCTCAGGGGTGCCGATCTGGTCTGGCCTCCAGTCCTCCTCCCCCCTCGGTCCCCCTATGTCCTACCGGTTCACTCTGGGGTTCCTCCCCTATCCTTGGGGGTTAGAGTCCCCACCAGCAGCCGGCAGGCGCCCTAGTTGTGGGGAGACGCTAACTCCACGTCTTCCCACACCACCATGTTGACTCCTCCTGTTGGGTTTTAAGAGCACATCTAGCATCCACATCTTGGTTTCTAAAAACTATTCCTGACTAAAAGGAACAGAACTCCTTGGAAAAGCAGTTGGTTACTGATCTGGGCAGGGAAAAGACAAGATGAGCCTGGAGCATCTTATGGTACTAGAATGTAAGACAGTGCTCATAAAAAGGTAAGGGCCAGTCTAGAGGGCAGACAAGCCTATATGACAGAGGTCCCCAGTGACCAAAGCTGGGATAATCTGAACAACAAAATAAATAATGATTGTATTAGATTATAACCTATGGAATAAAAAAATATCCATGAGTCTATATTGGTAATGTACAAATGATTCAGTAAATAAATAAATGAAGCAGAAGGGATGGCTCTTCCTTAGAGAATAATTCTAACTAAATAATATCAAAGAAATAAGAGACATAGAAAATCACTGTTAGAACGCCATGATAACAACGAAGGCAGGCAAGATCCACCAACGGATGCTAAAAATAATGAGTGAAAGTGAGGTGAAACAGGATATTTGCAGCCTTAAACTTTCTACCCTGGTATATTTATTAACTACAAAGAGAAAAATAGTAACTTCACAGTGCAGAAACACCACAGACATGAACTAAACTAAATGATCAAGGCTATTGCCATCAGTAATAAGACATATTGACCCCTTACACTGCTGATATGATATATTGAGAAGGGAACATCACTTCTGTAGTATACTTGTCAAAAATGCATGGCCTCCATCTACTCGTGAGAGAACATCAGACAACCCACACTGAGGAACGTTCAATACAGTAACTGATCCATACTCCTCAAAATGTCAAGGTCAGAAAGACAAGGAGAGACTGAGGAACTGTCACAGATTGTAGGAGATGAAGGAGACAAGACAACTAACACCCCAGAAAACCAGCGGACATTAGTGGAAGAACGGGTGAAATCAAATTTGCAGTTTAGTAACGTACCAATTCTCTAATTGTATCAATTAGTATTTTACTAATTCTTAGTTTTGATAATTGTACTGTGGTTATGTATAAAGTAAACATTAGTGAAAACTAAGTGAAGGGTATACAGAAACTTTCTGTACTATTTTTGCAGCTTTTCTCTAAGTCTAAAATTATTTCAAGGGACTTCCCTGGTGGTCCAGTGACTAAGACTCCACGCTCCCAATGCAGGGGACCTGGGTTCGATCCCTGGTCAGGGAACTAGATCTCACACGCCGCAACTAAGAGTTCGCATGCCTCAACTAAAGATCCCACATGCCACAACTAAGACCTGGTGCAGTCAAATAAATAAAATAAAATAAATAAATATTTTAAACAAAAATAAATAAATAAATAAATAAATAAAATTTTTTTGAAATAAAAAGGTAAAAATAATTTGGATACTCACCCTTTATCTGTTAATCATATGAAAATATCTTCCTCTTTCGGCACTCTGGTTGAGTTGATGCATCTCCGAGCTGGAATGTTAGCTGTTCCTTCCAAAGGCCATTCCTTCTATTGCTCTGTCAGGTCGGTGGCCTCAGGATGGGGAGGTAAACATTAGGATTAGTGGATCCCATGGTCATCTGCCCATTACTGCACCCCCCTTTGCTAAAAAGTGGACCACTTGGCCTGAGGGGATGGTATGTGATATACCATGTCGGTGGGTCAAACACTGTGTGAGCCTTCAGATGCCGGTGCTGGCTGAGGCCATGCAGGCAGGATAGGCTAACCCATACGCATAATATGTACTGCGTTGATTTCAGTCAAGATAAATTGCTCCCTTTCCAGAGTGGAAAGGGTCTGACGTGGTCAGCCTGTTACCAAGTGGCTGGCTGGTCTCCCTGAGGAATGGTGGCATGTGGCAGATTCATTGTCGCTGTAGGGTGGACATTCAGCAGTGGCAGTAGCCAGGTCAGCCTTAGTGAGTGGGTGTCCAGGCCGGTGCACCCGTTACCAGCCTCTCCCCTACTGCCATTGTGCCAGCGCTGGGGTGGTCTTTGACAGGCTGGCCAATGACTGCTGGCTGAATCACGCTGTTTACTTGGTTTAGTCTCTTCCATGGTAGATGCTCTCTGGTGGGCATTAACATATGATACATGTGCTATAAAGACCTCACTTTGTGCCTGGTCCTCAAGATCCAGCTATGTGCCTCTTCTCCAAACCCCCTTGACCCTGATGTTCCAATCTCCTCATAGGTCCCTGACCAACCAGCCAAGCCATTTACCATTGCCCATGGGCCCATATATATTCTTCTATTGGACCCCTTTTCTTTCTACAAAAGGGAATGACCAGGTGCACGACCTGGAGCTCTGCCAATCGGGAGGATCTCAGGGTTACCCCCAAGTAGGGCTGTAGTACAACAGTCCATCTTCAGCTCAGACCCTCATATTGAGCCAATCCATTCACGAATCAAGCTTGAACTTTTTCCTCCTCCATCAGCTGGTCATAAGAGTTCCCCCATACGGCTGTAGGTGTGAGCTGAGGGAAAGGTACTGGCCAAGCAATGGTGGGTGACATGGGGGTCTGGGCCACCTACTCATGCAGCTCACTTTGCCCTCTGGCCCTGCTTGTGCCCAATTTTCTTGTCCCCCTTTTTGTTTTGGACCTGCCTGACTATGACTTGGTGGGTCTGATAGAAGACAGCTCATGACAGCCAGCTCTGGCCACATGATCACTCAACGATATCTTGTGGTCACACTCACCATGTTAACCAGGACCCAGCAGTAGGCCGGGGCAGTTTTTTGTATAGTGTGTAGGTCTCTGTTGCAGATGTCATGACCCTGCTCCAGAACCATAGGGATCTCTATCATGGCTCTTCTTTTTAGGGTTTGCCACAAAACTCTACCTGGCATCTCTCCTCCATCCATAGATACCTCTGGTACCAACAGCTACATGTGGCTGACGGCTACCATATTGGAAAGCACAGATACAGAACATTTCTATCAGTTCAGCAGGTATTAGACAGTACCACATCTAGATCTAACAGTTTACAAGAAGTACAGAGGCTGGAGAAATATATTAAACAATCTCACAAGGATACAATCATCCAAAAACAGAATGCGGAAAATTCTACAGAACAAGTGACCCAGTTTCTTTAACAAATAAATGTCATGGAAGAATGGGGAAGAGGGAAACTGTTGTAGATTAAGAGTCTCATGAGACACATTAACCAAATGCATTGTGTGGACTTTCCCTGGATCTTGATTTGAACTAACCAACTGTAAAAGAGACGTTTTTTGAGATAAGCCAGTTAAGCAACACACTTGAGAGTGGAAATGTGGGCGCATTCAAATGTGGTTGG
The DNA here is from genome assembly GCF_028021215.1 of Eschrichtius robustus. Classification (NCBI taxonomy): domain Eukaryota; kingdom Metazoa; phylum Chordata; class Mammalia; order Artiodactyla; family Eschrichtiidae; genus Eschrichtius; species Eschrichtius robustus. The sequence goes on from NC_090842.1 coordinate 13,109,104, forward strand.
GGAGAAGGACCCAAGTAGGAGTTTGTATTCCTGGTTTGACTGGGAAGAAAAACAAAGCCAGAAATAGCTTTATCTCGGTAATGTTAGCAACACGCTTCTTCAAATTTGCTGTGGGAGGAAAACAGAGCTTGGAATAGTTTCAAGAGCAGCAGCCACATCACTCCCCTCGATCCTGGGATATGCCCAGTGGGAGAGTGGAGACAAAGGGATGCGACAGTCTTTTCCTTCGCTTATCTGGCACACTGCTGCTCATCCTTAGCACTCCTCTTCCAGGAAGTCTTCCTGGCTTGCCTTACTGCCCTACCCCATCCTAACCCCCAAGAGCCTCCCTGTGCTTTCCTCCTCATAGCCCCGATCAAGGCCTACCCTAACTGTGACACCGGAGCTGGGACTTGCAGGGTGAGAAAGATCAAGGGTGTGTGCCAAGCCCCTGAGCCTTGCTGGACCTCTGGGTATTCGGACCACAAGAAGCCACTGCATAGTCTTAAGCCAGGAAGTGGTGGCTGTTCTGTTTCCCTTTGTGCTCAGTAAGCCTCACCTCTCCTTTAAGAAGTACTGACTCAGCGAGGGCTGGCAGGGCCACCTTAAGGCCGTGCCACCTTAAGCAGCCCTGCCCCCAGCACAACCAATAGGCTGCGGTGGTCACCGGCTGTTGCCCAGCTATGGCCAGCCTGCTCCGGGCTGCAACGTGGGGGATGTTCTCCTGGAGGGGCTACTGCTCCAGGGGGAAGCAGGTAGGTGGGAGGGGAGGAGCCCCTTAGAGGGTGGGGTCCCCAATGCCAAGTTCTGGCCAGACTCTGTGCTGCCCCAGCACCAGGAGACCTTGAGCAGAGGCTCGCTGGACTCACCCCAGGTCAAATGTGGGTGCTCAGTGAGCTGGGCCGAAGCCCTCACAGCTGCCATGAGTGGGGCTGGGGGGTGTCAACTGAAAGATTTGTGGACTCTAGGGCACCCCTCTGAGGCCCCGGAATACACACACGTTCTGAAAGAATGCCTGGGAGGCAAGGAGCTGGGTTCTAGGCCAGGCCCTGTCCTGGACTTGCTGGCCTCTTTTCCTCATCTGTAAAATGGGAAGAAATCCCCAGAAGGGCTCCAAGAGCCCTACGAGCCCCCAGCCGAGGCGGGGTAGGGGTGTGGGTGCCTCTGTTCACAGGCAATGGAACCCCCACTCCCACCCCTCCCACTGGCCAGGTGGTCCCAGGTATCTTTGAGTGACCCTGCCTATGTGTTTCTCCCCTGCAGGGCGAACTCAGCGAGGGCTTTGTGGAGGCTCTGAAGGCAGTTGTGGGGAGCCCCCATGTGTCTACTGCTGCTGCGGTCCGAGTGCAGCACGGGCACGATGAGTCAATGCACAGGTGGGCTCCGCCGCCCCCCTGCATCAGAACCCCTGGCTGGGAGTGAGGGTCCTGGGTTATCTTCTGCCCCTCAACCCCCGCCATCTGTTTTTGGGTGCTCTGGCATTCTCCACCTCTCCTCTATGCCCCCAGAAGGGTGTTCCCTGCCCCTCGCCCACTGTGCAGCCTCAGGCCCTGCAATACCTTCAGACTTGAGCGGGACCAGAGGGTACCCCACACCCCTACATTGCTGAGGGTCTGGTTCCAGGTGCCAACCTCCGGACGCCGTGGTGTGGCCCCAGAATGTGGAGCAGGTCAGCCGGCTGGCAGCCCTGTGCTATGGCCAAGGCGTGCCCATCATCCCATTCGGCTCGGGCACCGGGCTTGAGGGTGGAGTCTGTGCCGTGCAGGTATGTATGGTGGGTGGCCTCCTCCTCTGGCCAGGCTCTAGTCCCACCACACTTGTCACACTGGCAGCTGCCTCCTCCACCACACCAGCCTGGCTGGCCAGGTCCAGCCCTCCTTACCTGCCATCCTGGGGCTCTGGTCTGGCTGCTGGGAGGTCGGCCACGAGCTGGGGTCCTGGGCACTGTGTCCTGGCGAAAGATCTAGGTCAGTGACTGCTTGAACGCCCTCCGCCAGGGCGGCGTCTGTGTCAACCTGACCCACATGGACCGAATCCTGGAGCTGAATCCGGAAGACTTCTCTGTGGTGGTGGAGCCCGGCGTCACCCGCAAAGCCCTCAACACCCACCTGCGGGACAGCGGCCTCTGGTTCCCTGTGGGTAGGCTGGGGCTCCAGGACTTTCCCGGGCCTGGAGGGCTCCCTGGTGGCAGGGGTGTTTCTGGGGCTTGGCGGGACCCCTCTGCCCACGGGCACCCGCCCCAGGCTTCCTTCTGCCTGCCCTCTGCCCTCCAGACCCAGGTGCAGACGCCTCTCTCTGCGGCATGGTGGCCACCGGCGCCTCGGGCACCAACGCTGTGCGTTACGGCACCATGCGCGACAACGTGCTGAACCTGGAGGTGGTGCTGCCGGGAGGGCGGCTGCTTCACACTGCGGGCCCCGGCCGTCACTTCCGGTGAGCGCCCTCTACCGGCGGCGACGGGGCCTGCTGGAGAGGCGGGTCATGAAACTGCCCTGTGGGCCAAAGCTGGTGGTCCGGAGGCCGATTTGGGCTGTGCCAGGGAACGGCTGCCTGGGTGGCAGTCTGCACGGAGGCGGGTCAGCCCAGACCTCAGGCTCAGCTCCCCAACTGGCTTCTGGCCAGAAATCCGTCGTCACGTGGCCTGGGCACTCACCTACCTCATGTCCCCGGGGACCCAGGAAGAGCGCAGCTGGCTACAATCTCACCGGGCTGTTTGTGGGCTCCGAGGGGACGCTGGGCCTCATCACGGCCGCCACCCTGCGCCTGCACCCTGCCCCTGAGGCCACAGTGGCCGCCACCTGTGCCTTCCCCAGCGTCCAGGCGGCCGTGGACAGCACCGTACACATCCTCCAGGCTGCAGTGCCCGTGGCCCGCATTGGTGAGCCTGGGATTGGGCCATCCAGGTGGGCTCCCCGGAGGAAGCCCCCTTCGAAGGCCACGCGTCACCTCACGTGGCCTCTCCTTGGTCCCAGAGTTCCTGGATGACGTCATGATGGACGCCTGCAACAGGCATAGCAAGCTGAACTGCTGCGTGGCGCCCACGCTCTTCCTCGAGTTCCACGGCTCCGAGCAGGCGCTGGCAGAGCAGGTGCAGCGCACAGGTGTGCTAGGGTGCTGTGGGCGTGGCGTGGCGGGACGGGGGGGGGGCCCGGGCTGCCCCAGAGTAGGGCCTAGTGTCAACTCCCCCGCCCCCCACAGAGGAGATCATCCGGCACAACGGAGGCTCTCACTTCTCCTGGGCCAAGGAGGCGGAGGAGCGCAGCCGGCTCTGGGCAGCGCGGCACAACGCCTGGTACGCTGCCCTGGCGCTGCGGCCCGGCTGCAAGGTGAGCGGGCTGGGGTGGACGCGGGAGCCTTTCCTCAGCCTACTACCCTATTGTCCAGGGCAGCAGGCAGAGGCCCCGGCGGGCAGGACTGCCAAATCCTCGGGAGGGAGCCCCTGCCCCGAGCCAGGCCCTGGGTGCAGGTGCCGAGCAGGGGCAGTGTGAACACAGAAGGCAGGCTTCCTGGAGGAAGAGGTGGTGAAGCGGAAGGTGGTAGCCAACAGGAAGGGGAGGTTGGGCTCCAGGTGCTGGGGGGCCTGCACGGTAGCGGGGGTGGGGAGCAGGATGAGAGCCCTGGGAGCCTAGCCGGGCCAGTCGCCTTGTTGCACAGGGGAAACTGAGGCTTAGAGACAGCAGGCACGTTCATGTGAGAGGCCGAGCCCCCTGAGCCCATTCGTAGCCTTGACCCCTTACCTCCCGGGCAGGCTGGGTGAGGGAGGGAAGCTCACCGGCCTGCCCCGACTCAGGGCTACTCCACCGACGTGTGTGTGCCCATCTCCCGGCTGCCGGAGATCCTGGTGCAGACCAAGGAGGACCTGCAGGCCTCGGGACTCACAGGTTCTGCCTGCCCCATGTGGGGCGCGGTGGGAGGGTGGGCGCGGGGCTGGGGCAGCAGCTCTGTCCTCTGGGCCCCCAGGAACCATCGTTGGGCACGTGGGTGATGGCAATTTCCACTGCATCCTGGTGGTAGACCCGGAGGACCACGAGGAGCTCCTCAGGGTCAAGGCCTTTGCAGAACAGCTGGTCAGGTAAGGGCAAAGCGGGAAGCAGGGTGGGGGAGAGCTGAGGGAAGTGGGAGGGGCACCCGCTGAGGACCTCTTCCCGCTGCTTCCCAGGCGAGCACTGGCACTCCATGGCACGTGCACGGGGGAACATGGCATCGGTCTGGGCAAGCGGCTGCTGCTGCAGGAGGAGGTGGGCACGGTGGGCATTGAGACCATGCGGCAGCTCAAGGCCACGCTGGACCCCCGAGGCCTCATGAACCCAGGCAAGGTGCTGTGAGGGGCTCGGAGCACCCGGCCCACAAGCCCCCAGAGAGTGGCACCTCCCGTTCCGGAACCTGTTTTCCCACCACGGAACAGCTCTGCCTTTGCCTAGACCCTGCAGGGGTCTTCGCCAGCCCGCTAGCCCTTTTATCCAAGCCGAGGCCAGAGAGAGGAGGGAGAAGCCTGGTTGGCCGTCTTCTCCCTGGCCCTCTTGCCGGCCTCAGGAGCCTTTGGTCCAGTAAATGGCTCAGGGTCATTCCCGGTGAAGCTGCTTCCTCTCTGCTCGCTTACACGTACTGTAAGGTGGTGTGGGTCAGTCACCCCAAACACTAGGACGACTCCCCTCCACCTTAGCCTCCCCATTGCCAGGGCAGGAGAACAAAGGCTGGGGGCCCCAGCACCCATAGCCCAACTCCATCTGCCTGGTGACAGGAATGCTCCTTTGCTGGTGGGGGAAGGGACCTTTGGCTCCACACTCATAGACCCTCAAAATAAACCTGAACCCCACTTGCAGTTGTCTGGAGACGAGCAGGCGGCACCTGTGAATGGCCCCCTGTGCCTGCCTGCCCCACCTCCTCCAAGTTCTCTGTCCTTTGGCTGGTGACGCCCTCATCCCTCATCCCGGGCCTGCCCTCTGACTTGCTGCAGCCTGAGGAGGGGCAGCTGCTCTGCCTCTCAGAGCCCCAGGGCCTAAGGACTTGCCCATGTCCATCATCACTTACCACAGACTCCCCCACTGAGCCCCAGCTGGGCTCTAGAACATTCTGAACATGTCCTTCAAGTGGCTGCTACCAACCATTGCAAATGGAAGTGATTTTCCTGGTACCACACCTTTCCACAGTGTCATGTATTATACTACCAGCTTTTTTGCCCTCAACCTCAGGCTCTGTCCACCCTGGGGCCTGCCCCTGCCTTGGTCAGGATTCCTGATGAGAGGACCTTGTCCGGGGTACCTGGCAGTTGTTCCCCCTAAGCCCACGAGAGGGCGCCCGACACCTCGAAGCTTAGACACCAGTATCTGCTTGGGGCAGTGATGGCCAGCACTCACCTCTGCAGGGACCTGCAGCTCTCAGCTCTGGGCCCCCCACTTCCCAGGGTCTAGCAGGTGCCTGGAGTCCTGGAAACCAGTCTCTAAGCTCTCCACTCCCCTGCAGGTCGCAGGAGCCTCTAGTGCAGGCCCATCTCCCTCACCCCAAGGCCTTGGCCCTTAGGAAAGGGGCTGAGCGAGGGGCGCAGGGGAGCCAGCTGCACACTCCATCTCGCCTCACTCCCATTCTCCCAAGCCACCTCTGAGCTCCTTCCCTGCCTCCACTCCCTCTGCCCCTCCCCACCTCTCCCCCCCAGCTGTTCAGGCAGCCCCTCTGGCTCCTGAGACCAGCTCGGTTCTTGGAACCCCTCCTCTCTGCTAACTCGGGGCTGAGCCCTGAGTTTGCTCCTCTGTGACATTTCTGTCCCTTGGATGTGCCAGGGGGTGGTGTGGGGCAAGTCCCATGGGCCCTCCCCCGCAAGCACCCAATAAAGCAGACTCGAACCATCTAACCATCAGCCACCAGTGCCCTCCCCTCCACGCAGGCTGCCCGCCACCAGCAGCCCCCCGGGGCAGCATTCTGCAGGGGCAGGCCCCTCCCCTACAGGGCAGGGCTTGTCTCTGATGTGCCCCTCAGTGCCTGGCAACTAGTAGGTGTTCAGCAAATGGCCACTTCCCCACAATTCTTTACTAGGAAAAACTCCAAACACGCAGGAGATTTGAAAGAACAAGTACACTGTTCACTGAAATACTAGCCACTGAAGATTCAACAATGAATATTTTTGCCTTACTTGCTTCGTGCGTGTATTTTTTGGGGAACCATTTGGAATTGAGTTACAAATTTCTTGACATCATTCACCTACATAATTCAGCATCTATTCCCTAGGAATAAGGACCTAAAAACCTTGACACCATTAAATGGCTCCTAGATGACTAGTTTTAGTGAGGTACCCCGTCCCAGGAAGCCCCCCCCCCCCCCGCCGCCCAAGTGTGCTGGGCCCTTAGCAGGGGGAGTGGGTGGAACCCACCTCCCAGTTCCTGCCAATTCCCTCCCCTCCCGGAAAGGCAGAGTTGAGGAGAGCTGTTGGGATGGAGGATGACAGACACCAGTTCCATCTGGAAAGCCCGGACAACCCCGGTCCTACCCCCGCTCAGGAGCTGGCAATCTGGGTCTGAATTTGGAGGAGACGGCAACCGGCAGAGGGCTGCAGTGTGCCAGGTGGGAGTGAAGTCGCTGGGGGTGGGATAGGCACCAGCCCCAGGAGCCTGGAATAGCAGCCGGCGTGGGCTCCAGCCCTGCCCCACCCAGCTCGACCCCTCAGCTCACCCAGGGCGCTGCCAAGGCTGCCGGGCCTAAGCCACCGAGGTGGGCACAGAGGCCTCCTCTGCCTGCAGGCCCAGGGGTCAGGCAAGGAGATCCTCAGGGCCAGCTTTGCTGGAGGAATTAAATATAGAACAGGCAGACATAGTTGCCAGGCAGAAGCAGGAGGTGCTGTGAATAGAACAGTGCTCTTTGCGGTGACAAAGCCATGAGCGAGCCTCCTATGCACGTGCCAGGGGCTTCTGGGCTGATCCTCTGACCCTCACGGTGGCCTCTGAGCTGCATGACTTTGTTCCCACTTCACGTGTGGGGCATCTGAAGTTCAGATGAAGTCCTTTCCCCAGCGTGGTTCTGCCAGGCAGAGGAGCCCCATACAGACAGTTTAGAGCCCAGGTTTTTGCCACCATGGCGACTGCGGGTCCCCGGGGTCACCACCCCACAAGCTCAGACCCACAAACTCCTCTTGAGTATTTCTCTGAAATGCTGAGCGTGCCAGTGCCTTGGCTCACATTTGCCCACCAGCCTGCAATGCCCTTGTACAGAGCAGGTGCTTCAGCAAGTGTCTGACAGAAGACAACTGCAGAGCCTGGGCCTGGTGGGGTCAGAGCCCATAGAGGCAGCAGCACACAGGAGGCCCGAGAAGGGGCGGAACAGGCGTCTTCCTCCACAGCTTCCTTCACAGGCTCTGCAGGAGGCTCTGGAATGCCACTACGGGAGCCAGTCTGGCACAGGGACAGAGGCCGGGTGTGCACTGCTTCCTGCTGCCCTGAGCTTCCCACCCAGCCCAAGGTGTGCCAACTCTTGCGAGCCCTGAGTGGCTGGTTCTAGTTCAAGGGCTCTGAGCTGGCTCAGCCCCAAACCAGGGCCTCTTTCTGGGCCTCACTGAAGGATGCCCATGAGTCAGCACTGAGATGTGGCCGGAGCAACAGGAAGGGCAGGGTGTGGAATGGGGAGCCGAGGATTGGGGGGGGACGGTCTGGGCCAATGCCTGGAAGAACCCGCATCCTTGCAGCCTCCATCTGCTGCAAGATCTTTGCCCTGCAGATCTTTCCAGAAGAGTTCTGTCACGACCACTCCACAGGTGATGGCAGATAGATTCCACGAGGCTTGAATGGGTCGTAAACCTGCGGGACTCCGGCCTGACCTGCCACGTTCCCTCACCCAGGCATGACCGCTGAGAACCACATCACACACCTGTAGCCCCGATGCTAGCCTGAAGGAAGGCTCAGGAGGTAGGCAAGGGAGCAGGGGACAGACCTTCAACGCCCACTTCTTGATTGTGTAACAATACTTGATTAAAATGAAGTCACACAGTGCATCTTTTATTAGACATTATTTTAATACCATATCAAAACACCTTGACTAATGAAGAAAGCCTTTTCCCCCAGCTTTGAACGTATTTTTAAACATTTTATAAGGTTTTTTTTTGTATTTTAAAATATAAATACAGAAACCTATCTTGCAGGGGCTGATGCCACATGTGAACATCAATGGCTAGAATGTTCTCAAACAGAATGCCTGAAAACAGGGGCAGCTGTACATATCCCTTTAATAAGTCTTTTGTTCGTCTAGGTTTTCTGGAAAAAAAATCCACAAGGGTCTAAGAAAAACGTTCAGGCATTTTTGCAGGACACTTGTGATTGTTAAATCCTCTGAACTGACCAGAACCAGGAGGGAAGAGGGGAGGAGAAATGGAAAGGATGGGGGGAGAAGGTCCTCAGTGGGTTGGTTTTTGGCAATGAAGTCAAGATATCAGGGTCCCAAGGGGAGAAAAGTGCAAAACCAAGCCAGAAAATTGGGGAAAAAACCAAACGAACAACAACAACAAAAAAAACCAAGGCAGAGCGGTTGATGGAAAGACCGCCAGGTGCCGGGCACAGGAGGGCTGTGAGCTCTGCTCTGCGAGTGGCGAGAACCCGGCTCTGTTCGTTTTGTCACTGAGTGGGTTCTGGCCGGGCAGCAGACGGCAATCTGTAAACATCACGAGGGAAAACACCAGTCGACACTAGACATTTTTTTTTATAATTTTTTTTTTTTTTGTAAACACTTTAGAGACAGACCCACAATGCCTTGCAAAGGTGAAAAAGAAAATGCCCTTTCCCTCCTGAGATGAGGATGAGGGGAAGGATATTGGGTGATTCTTTCTTCTCTCAAACTCGCTCTCATTCAATCTGGTGTCCTCAGGGAGAAAGGGAGAACCATTCTCTGGAAGTCAGTGCAGGAGGGGTGCCCTGTTCCCACTGGTGTCCCCAGCTCAGCTCTGCCCCAGGGTCCGAAGCCTCCTCTCAGGAACGGGGGCCTGGCTGTCCCTGTGGGGACCGTAAGATGTAAGTCGTGCTCCATCGGGCCCGAGGCCAGCCGCGTGCATCTCGCTGAGGCCGGGCAGGGGCACCTGTGGTTCCGGTCTGGGGGCCCCGAAGCCAAACATCATGCCGGGAATTTGGACTTGCAGCCAGCACCAGGCTCCATTCCCTCTGCCTCACTCTTCCCCTCGCTTTTTCTTCACCCCACGTCCTCAGTTTTTGAGGTGAAGGTAAAAAGAGCAAATGTCCCTGAATAGTTTGACATCAACAGCTGTTCTGGGAGTTTACTTGGAATAAATAAAATAAACCTAACAAAGAACAAAAGAAAACAAAAAACGAGAGAAAGAGGGAGAGAGGGAGAGAGAGAGAGCACAAAAGAGGCCCCCAAACCCTTGGATTCACATGAGATGGGGTGGGTTTTGGTTTCTCTGGGGGTCTGGTTTGTTTGGCAGAAAACAGAAAAGTGCCAGCCCAGAACTCGGGAGGGACATGTAGGATGGGGCAGGAGAGAATGGTCAGCAGTAAAGCGGGGTGCCTGGGGGAGAAACTGGGGTCGGACGACGGTGACAGGGGAGCACATGTGCACATCTCGGGAGGAAGCTGGTTGTGCTGGTCTGCTGTGCCAACAGGGACTTGGGTGGCGGGGCCCCAGGTCTGTCCTGGAGGCCTCAGAATCATCTGGAAGGGGGTGAGGGCGGTGGGTGCAGGCGGGAAGAACCAGCCAAGAGATGGCTGCTGACAAGCGCTGCAGGGAACGAGGCGCCGTCCCACGCTCGGTCTTGTCCAATGGGTGTGCTGTCCACGCGGGGACGCAAGCGAGATTATCCCGCCCCCAAAGAAGCAGCAGAGACACCCACACCACTGAGGGGCGAGAACCTGCCCCGGACACCAGCGAGCACGAGGCACAGCTGGGGTGCAAAGCAGCATCCCGTCCCGGGGCTTGTGCTGCTTCTCCTGCCCAGCACTTTCCAAGGGACCTTTCTGAACCTTCCTCGGGGAGATTCGCCCTAGACACGGGGAACACGAGGGTCCTTCCCCCAACTCACCTTCCTCTACCCAGCAGGTTCTTCCTCGCAACGTGCGAGTCTGGACTCTCACCCTTCCTAGGAACGCTCCCCACCCCACGGAACCCCTGCTGCTGAGATGCTCCCCTCTCCCCAGACCCCTCTTGGCCGGGGGAGGCGGGGCACGGGTGCCGTGACAGCAGCTCAGCCCCCCTGCCCGCCTCCAGGCCCCAGAGCGACGCGACCCCAACCACGGGCTCACCTTTGAGAGGAGTCAGCAAGCGAGCCCAGCAGGGTCAGTCCGCGGGGTGTTCTGGACAAGATCTGTTCACTTCAAACCACGAGTCTATGCAACTGAGGGGAGACGGCAAGGGAGACACATCACCGGCTGGCCAGGCCACTCCCTGGGGGCTAGCTCCAAGGGTCGGGTCTCTGGGCAGGGGATGCCTGACGCTCACCTGCGGGGACCCCACATACCCACTGTCTGCTAGCAGAAGAAAGGAGGACACCCAGGGGGGTCCTGGCACAGCCAGAGTCCCGGTGCAGTGCGTATGGGCTTGGGGTGGACCTAGGCGCTGCAGGATGCAGGGAGTGTGGCCTCGAGAGGGACAAGGCCTCAGGGGCATGGAGCCCAGGAGGACGGCAACAACTACCGGTCAGAGGGTGAGAGTGGGGGGCTGCACAGGGCAGCCAGTCAACTATTTCCAAGGCTTAAAGGGCAAAAAAGTGGGAACAAAGCCCTGGCAGGCTGGTCATCGCCCTGAGCAAGTCCTCTCCTGAGTCACAGGAGCCGCCTGAGGCTCCCTCCCTGGTCTCCCTCTCAGGAGACCCCCAAGCTCTACCTGGCTTGGCTGGCTGTGGTGGGCAGCCAGCATCTAGCCCTCCTTCCTGGAGAAGGTGGGCCAGGGGAGGACTGGCCCTGTGGCTTAGTGACATTGCTCAGGAGAGCCAGACAAGAGGCTAGCAGGGAAATCCTGGTCTCTAGTGTTTACAGAAAGCACTGTCTGAACAGAGAGGGAACAGAAATTGGCCCAAGACAGCTTTCTGTAAAACATCTGGGTATTTTCAAAACAGGAACCAGACAGATCATTTGCATAAGTCTCTCCCAGAGCTAAAGATTCCCTTCTTCTCGCTCTGGTCAATGCTTCCCTGGGACACTGGAGCCCTGGGTGCTGCGCCCAGGCCAAGACCCCCTCCCCTTAGGCCTCACTTGTGCCTTTCTGACACCAGCCACATCCATGTGATGCCCCGTGGCCAGTGGCCCTGTGAGTCAGGCTTTGGAAAAGTCTGTGTGTCAGGAAGCAGCTCTGGGGCTCCAGGGGCCGAGAACAGGTGGAGGCCACGGGCAGCACAGAGCGTCCTCCCGTCCTGGGTAAGGAGGTGTCTTCTTTCCAGTTGGAAACAAGAATGAGGCTCATGCTGGAGCCTGAAGGCGAATCTCAGCCCTGCTAATTATAGCGGCTCGCAGCACCCGGGCCCATAGGCAGTGGCTATTCCTGCCTGCTGGGCCTCTGGGGAGGAGGGGCGGGGCCAGGGCAGCCAGCACACCCCTCCGTGCTGACCACCCACCCCCACCAGACCAGGGTCTGCACACTGGAGCAGAGGGGCTCACAGAGATGGACGGGGACTCAACCTTCCACGGGGCAGGGGCTCCACAGGCCTCCCCGTCGGCCCCGCCACCCAGGCTCTGCGCTCAGCACGTCCAGAACTCCCCAGCTGCTGACCTCTGCCTCGACTCCACTCAGAGTGCTGGGGGACGGGGTGCCTAGTGACAGTCTGCCCTTCTCTCCCCCCACCCACAGGGAAGGAGCCCTCTGGGGTCTGGGGTGCAGCGAAGCTGGCCCTGCCGGCCCTCTCGTACCTTTTGTGATAAATGCACAGGCAGGGCAGCCTGGCTATCGTGTCCCCCTGAAGCAGCTCCTCCAGGCAGATCACACACTCACCCGCATCTTTAGTCAGCACGTCATCTGCAAAGGGGGGACAGGGGAGAGCGGGGGGTCAGTCACCAGCAGGCAGGGGTCTAGGAGCTGCTTGGGACTGCATGGGTCACCTGAGTCAGCGAAAGCCCAAGAGGGACCTTGACGTGAAGGTCCTCACTGTGGACACAAGACATGCAAACCACACGCTAACTACCTGAAGACAAAGTGGGATTAATCACCAAGTAAGCGGCCCAGGCGATGAAGGACGAAAAAGGCTTGGAGAGGAGGAGACATGCAGCAGAGGCAGCACGAGACAGAATGGTTCCCTGAACAGACTTTCCCCCTAAACATACACACAGACCAGGTGCACTGGATTTCTGGTTTGGAAAAAAATGGTGATGAGGAGAGCGGTACGAGGCAAGGGTGAACGGAAGAAAGAGGTACCCCAGCAATACGCGTACGTGTGTGTCCACGGCAGCATTATTCACAAGAGCCAAAGGTGGGAACAACCCAAATGTCCGCCAGTGGATGAATGGAGAAATGAACCGCGTGGACCCACACAACGGCGTATCCACTCAGCCAGGAAAGGGGTGAAGAGCTGACGCCTGCTGCACGTGGATGCACCTCGAAAACATGGTGCTGAGGGGAAGGAGCCAGATGCGAAAGGCCACCTGCTGTGTGATCCCGTTTATGTGAAATGTCCAGAAGAGGCAAATCCAGAGACAAAAAGTAGGTCAGGGGCTGGGGGCAGGGGGCACTGGGGAGTGACTGCTTAATGAGTAAGGGATTTTCCTTTGTTTTTCTTGTGGTAACATGAGATCTCTTAACATGAGATCTACTCTCTTAATAAAAATATAAGAGTACAGTATACTATTGTTATAGGCACCATGCTGCAGAGCAGACCTCTAGACTTATACATATTGCATAACTGAAAATTTTTTCTTTTTTTTAAAAGTCACATTATCAGCTTTTTTTTTTTTCTCCCAAATATTTATTTATTTATTTATTTGGCTGCACCAGGTTTTAGTTGTGGCATGCAGGATCTAGTTCCTGAACCAGGGATCGAACCCGGGCCCCCTGCAATGGGAACGAGGAGTCTTAACCACTGGACCACCAGGGAAGTCCCAGAACTGAAACTTTCTGCCAGTTGAATAGCAATTGCCTGTTTCCCTCTCCACTGACAACCACACTTCTACTCTCTGGTTCTATGGGGTTGACTGCTTTAGATTCTTCATGTAAGTGGAAGCATGCAAGGAGTTCCTTCTGGGATGATGAAATGTTTGGAACTAGACAGAGATGGTGGTTGCACAACATTGTGAATGTCCCAAATGCCACTACACCGTACATGTAAAAATGGTTACTTGTGTGTTATACAAATTTTAACTCAGTTAAATATTTTAAAAAGACACCCCACACCTCACCAGAAAAGAATGAATGGAAGAAAGCTGCTGCCCACCACGGCCCCAAGTGAAGCCGTGACCAGAACAGCCCGAGCAGAACAGGGGGCCGAGCCAGCATCCCCTACATTTCTATGATATTCTGGGCACTGGCGACTCAGTGAATAAGCCACGGTCTCAGGATTCAGGAAACTCATAGTCTAGCAGGGGCGGCGGAACAAGAAGACGGAAATGAACAGCACAGGAATTCCTGGAAGTCTTACGACGCACATAGATCCAGATGTGAGAAGTACGGGAGACGCCGAATCGGGGTGGGGACTGTTCAGGGAGGGATATTCCAGGCAAAGGGGACAGCATCTGTGCACCTGGCAAAGCAGGACGTTTGCTGTGGTAGGTGCAGAGTCCTGGGGCCACGGGGGGTAGGTGAGACCAACTTCCTGAGGATGGACTTGTATCCTGCTGTGCTACCTGGGCTTTATCTGGGTCACTGAAGGGCCTTGGAGACGCACTGATCACATCTAGTCTCCTGAAACTACTGGAAATGACTGGAAGAGCCCACAGATGGGGAGCCCGCTATGGAGGCTAATGCTGTGGTGCAGGAGAGATGAACTCAAGGCCGGCACCAGCAACGGGGGGAGGTGGATGGCATGAATTGGGGCAGCTGGGCAAACGGGGGGCAGGGGAGGGGAGCACACGCTTGTCAGAGCGAGAGGGAGCCCGGAGGAGGGCCAGCTTGGGAAGTAATGATAAGCTCAGAGCTGGGTGGTAGGCGCTGACCAGGCGTCTCCCCCAGGACGCACTAATGGAAACCTGCTGGAGTCCATTCAAGTCCAGATCTGGGGTTTAGAGGAGAGATGTGGGCAACAGGGGTAGATGTGGGATAAAGAGCTTAGACAAATCTAAAGAAGGCAGACGACTGAACCCAGGTGAATTCTAATATTTGAAAGGCAGGTGAAAGAGGTGAAGTCAGCAAAAGGTTACCCAGAAGTTCTCAAAACCACAGGAGAAATACCCTGAGAACAGGTTCTGGATGTAAAGAAAGCAAAGCCTGAAGCAGGGTAATTCTCCACTTATGAAAGATTTTAATTGATCGTGAACACTGCCAATGATACACACTGAGATTTCATGTGTGTTCAGTGAGCCTCAGGATCTTACAAGCCAGGCAGGGCACACGGTGTTATTCCTGTTTTGCAAACGGGGACACTGCAGCCAGAGAATCAGACACCTTGCCGAAGTCAGAGGGCTCATGAATGGGGCAGGGACGGGGACCCTCTGTAGGGCTGCCCTCCACTACTATGGTTTCTTTGTGCCCACTGATTACTTTAGTGGAAGGGGAAACATCTGGGGCCCATAAAATGAGGATACTTCATGGCCTAGAAGGCTACGGTGACTCAGAGCCCCCCATCAGGAACCCCAAGGAAAACAACTAAGATAGAATCAACTCAATACTTAAGTCCTTATGCACAAGAGCTGGGAGAGAAGTCACTTTCAGCTTCTAGGCCACCAGGACAGCCTGTGGTTATGTTCTCTGTTAAGATCTGCCTAACCCAAAGCCCCAAAGCCCACCTGAAAGGGCGACGTGGAGGGAAAAGCAGACAGCACACAGTCAGTCTGCCACTGGAGTGTAACCTCAGACTCCAAACGTGGAAAGTGGCACATCTGTAAAAGGGTATGATCCCATTTTTAAAAAAAGCACTAGATACCATACACATTTAAATATTTGTGTGTGTGTAAGCGCAGGAAAAAGTCTGGAGGGAAACACACACTTTAATAGTGGTGGAAGAAAGGAGGATTAGAAGAAAAATATTTTTATATATTTTTGAATTGTTTGAACAGGCATTACTTTTATAATTAACAACCCCCAATAAAGAAACAGACTAGTGTTTTCATTTCACTCTGAAATGTATCAAAAGGATAATACGGATTGGTGGGTGGAGAGACATGTGATAGAGCAAGTACAGTATAATGTAGACTCTAGGTGGGGGGTATTTTGGTGTTCACTGCAAAACTCTCAACTTTGCTGTACGTTTGACATTTTTCATAATAAAATACTGGGAGGAAAAAACTCCAATAAAGATGGGAGGAAAAACAGACCAGCTCTGAGAAGGCAGTCATACTGCAGACCTTCTTGGGCATTTATTTCCACTCTCCTTGTCTCTGGCATCTCATCTGTAAAGTGAGGATCTGGGATACGGCCCCTTTTCCGTGCTTCCCTCCTCACTTATGGATGATTTCCTTGGGAGCACAGCAACATTACTGATTCCGAATCAGCGTCCCCTTCTGATGGGTAAGTCAGCTGTGAGCCCAGGGGCAAGTCAGAATTCCCTCAGTCCCAAACAGTTTTCTGCATGAGCTGCGCTCTGTCTGTCCTGTCAGGTCCAGGCTGGGATAGGGGGCGGGAGCCAGGCAAGGGGATGAGACCTGAGACCTGGTGCTTGCTTCTTCAGCGGGACTGGACTGGACTCTCCTCTCTTTTCTCGCTAGGTATCACTAGGGGAAGGGGAAGGGGAAGGAGAAGGAGGCACAAGGGCGGTTCACCTTCTCATCAAGGACTCAGATGAGCGCATGGAGGCCAGACGCTAGACTTTTCTTAGGAACAGTCGATCGCCACCACACAACCCATTACAGAGCATCTTCATGCACAGTGCTTAGCAGCCAGCCTGGTGTGCAGCACGGACGGGAAGAACTAAACCGCACAGCTGCCTGCCAGGCTGGCACAGTGGGGAGCACATTTCACCAGCACCCAGAGCCCTGGCTGCAAAAGGCTGCCTGAGGGGTCCTGGGGTGAAGAGGAGCCACGGCTGGGACCCTGAGAGCGCGGGGCAGCAGGGAGTGCTCACACCCAGTGCAGTGCCCCGGGAGCACCATCTCCCCACCGCGGAAGGCAGGAGGAGCCCGAATCCAGCCACAGGCCTGAGTGGGTTGGGTAAGACTTCCCGTCCCAATCCCCGGGCTCTAGGAATCAGCAGCCCCCAGCTGTCCCTGGGCGCCTAGCAGGCGAGGGGAAATGGCTGAAGCTGAAGCCTGGCTATCACCCAGATCCTACGAGACTTCCGCACTCTTGTGATGGGAGCCTGCTGTCTGCTGTCGGAGGGACCTTGCAGCCTGAAGCCGAGGACCCCGAGCCTGGCACAAGTTAAGGCCACTCTGCAGATGGACCCAAACGCCCCCGGGCACCCGATGTCCCCGGAGGAGGGGGGCTCAACCGATGCTGGCTGATGAGAACACAAAACCAAGCTGTGCTTTCTTCCTTTTTCTTACTGCTTCTCAAGCACCCACAGCCGCCAGCTTCCCGACACCGTGTGCAAAGCCAACGGCCCTGTCCAGGGGGGAGTGCAGACGTGTGCCTGGCCTGAGGGGTGGTGCTCACGGTGCCAGTGCCTGGCCCTCTAGCCAGCCCAGAGTGGCAGGCAATGCTCTCTGTGACAGCGCTGCGGTGGGAGGTGATGGCACACTTCTGCCCCCTCCCTGACAGCTGCTGTTTATCTGAGAAAAGTGATCGAGGAGGAGGAGAAAAAGGAGCCCTCACTTCTTTGGGGCCAGCTGTATGCCACAAACGTCGCACACACATCTCAGTGAATCCTGAAGACCCTGGGGGGGTCTGTGCTTCAGCTCAGGCAGTTGGTAAGTGGCCATGACTCCCACGCCAAGTTCCTTCCACTTGGCCACCCTGCCTCCTTTCCTTAAAAGACCAGGCAGTAGAGTCTCTTCCTTGCGGCTGGAAACCACCACCCGTCTCACAGACAGCTTCAGATCTTTCTCTTTGTGAACGTGGTGCAGGAACCTGGGCGCTCAGCATGAACAGGCCAGGCTGAGGGAGCTGTACTGCTGCCCTGCAGAGAGCACAGGCTCGACGTCCCCCGAGGGGACCTGCAGAGCTGCCGGCGGCACGGAGGGAAGGCTGGTGCGGTGCAGCTGAGCGGGGCCGCACACAGCCCACTGCCCCTGCTGCTTGATGGCAGTCACGGTCCTGGGAGGAAGGAAGGTGGGAGCTAGAGGGAGAACCCCCAGCAAATGACTCAGAAACAAAGGCTCCACCGCCGGCCTCGTTTCCCGCCTAGGTGTGGAAGAGCCCAGGCTGGTAGACCCTTCGGCACGCGCAGAGCTGCTGGCCCAGCCTCCTGGGGGACAGGAAGGGGCAGTGCCACCACCGCCAGGCGTTGCCAGCTCCCTTCTTGGGAAATCTCCAGGCAAAGGGGAGACTTTGAGTAGAGAGCTCCCCTACCAGCAGTGGCGTCTCCACCCCACCCCACAGACTGTGAGGCACGACCCAATTGTCCTGGATCCAATTGTTCTGACGAGGCGGGCTGCGATCACGACAGGCAGAGCGGGGAGCTCTCAGGCTCGCAGGGCTTCATGTTTACAGAGGCTGCCCTGTGACCCCATTCAGTCCCCTCTCCTCCGGTCTCCCTCCCACCCACTCCTCATTCACCCAGCGGCCTGGCCTGCCGGGAGTTCTCCTCCTCCCTTCCCTCCCGCAGGAAGAGCACCCAGACAGACACCTCCGGACAGACACCTTGCAGCCAGACTCAGCCGCTGCTGGGCATCGAACAATAGCTCCTGGCAGTGCCCCACCGGGCTGGGCAAACTCCCCGGCCAGAACCTGGCTCCCCAAGGCCCGAGAAAAGACACTTCCATCCCAACCACAGGACCCCTGAGAGCAGAGACACAGGCCAAACAAGCACTATTTACACAGGTCTGCTGGCTGGGGGTAAACCAGCAGGAGGCATGCCTGCTCTGGGGGGAGCCAGATTCCCTTTCCTTTAAAGAAACCTTGTGTGACATTTATCATTTCAAGAGCCCTGAAGTTGGGGGCAATGACTTTCAGTAGAGAGGAGGGATGGATGGTCAGGACCTAAGAAGCAGGGCATGGCTCTGCGCCCCAGAAGAAAGCAAGGGGGAGAGGAACTTTTGAAGCTGCTTTGACAGCCATCAAGCTCTCTTAATACTGCTGGCAAATGGACCTGCCACACGCCAGACTCTCCCAGAGCCAAGGACTCCTGGCTGGTCCTGGAACCAGGGTCTCCTCGGCTTTCAATGGACAATCAGTCATCTGTCACGACCCCCCTCCACTCCAGTACTGTGACTCTCTTCTGTTCATAGCAGAATCAGGCCCCTCATCTCGAGGCTCGTTTTGCTGGCTGACCAGTATGATGGTCAAAATCTGAGTGCATGTTCTTGAGGATGCAAGTTCCCCCAGTCTCAGAACCACACACAGATATTGGAAAGGAAGAGAAATTACAAGGCCCAATCAAGCTGACCACATTTACCTGCAGAAAGGGGTCCCCCCAACTCTGTCCTCGTCTTTGAGGGGTCCTGGGTTCAGAGCTGCCCACTGAAGAGAATGGAGGAGAGAAGATTCTGTGCTCTGCGGTGCAGCTCCCTTCCCTACCCCTCCGAATGGGTCACCAGGACTCACAAGCCAGGTGCCTGCTGGGAAGCACCAGTTACTGGCCTTCACATTTCTCTTGAGCACTGGGTCAACCAGTTAAACTAGTCTTGCCTTTCCAAAACTGGCTTTTTTTTTTTTTTTTTTTTTTTAAATCTGGCAGGCGGCTACTGGAGGCCTTCCAACCCACGGCTC
This sequence comes from Eschrichtius robustus, assembly GCF_028021215.1. Lineage (NCBI taxonomy): Eukaryota > Metazoa > Chordata > Mammalia > Artiodactyla > Eschrichtiidae > Eschrichtius > Eschrichtius robustus. The sequence continues at coordinate 13,127,947 of NC_090842.1, forward strand.
AGGCCAACCCTCATAATAAGAAAAATACTACTTTCTATCTGCCTCATTTAGGAGGTTTCTACTTTTTTTCCCCCCTTTGGTGGTTAACTAAATTTCATCTTATATAACCGCTATAAATTTCCTAAAAATTTCCCCAATTGGTGCCAGCAGCTACAAGAAGGGTGTGTGTGTGTGTGTGTGTGTGTGTGTGTGTGTGTGTGTGTAGATGGGAGTCACCAGGAATTCCAGTGAGTCTTCACAAGAATATAGCACTTCTTAATCCACTAAGAAAGTCTCAGATTCTCCCCTTTCCAGGAAGATTCTGGGAGTTCTACACCTCACAAATGCTTTAAGTCTCTTCACTTTTTTCTTTTTTGGTAGAAAAGATAAAGTGAAGCTGGGGATGTCAGGATGATAAGAAATCACTGGTAAAATATGTTACTGGCAAAACCAAAATAAATACCTAGAGGTCCGACCTGGGACTTCGGCCTAAGGCCTTATCTGAACTAAAACAGGCCCTAGACCAGCCCGGAGACTCACACCCCATATACAAACCCCAAGTGACAAATGCCTTTCTCTTATCTGGAAGGGTTAGGTGTCTTTAGAAAAGACAAAGACTGAATGTGAGGAATCCAGCCATGATGGAGGGGCCAGGCCACTCTTTCTGAAGCACTTTCCTCGCCTTAAGACGAATTCCACCGATGGGACCAGGAACAACCTGCCTTTCTTTGCCTCAGGTGGTAAAGGACTGGCTTTTGCAAAAGAGGTCTTCCAGTTTAAAGCTTATAATTTACACTCACACTCTCTCTCTCTCACACACACACACACACACACACACACGCCCCACCCCCCCCAAAGAGGTGGCTTTTCAATAAGAGGAAGGAAAAAGTGGGAAGTGACCAAGAACAGCCACGGTTATGCCTCAGACTGGTTGGCCAACCTCTGCTTCCTCTAAGGAGACTCCGACTCTGAGTGTGGCTTCCGCAGGTGACCTGTGCTCGGGCTGGGCTGTCAGGCCTGCTCTCCAGGGCTGCCTCTCTTTGGAGGCAAAGAGGAAAGGCAAGGAGGACTACCTATGGCAGCACTGGCACGTACATGCTCACATGCAAGAGGCGCTGCAGGTATCCCGGGCAGTTCCCCGGGAGAGAAGCCCATGCCCTCACCTCCCCCACTGTCCAAGCTGGGCATGTGGGTCCTCCTTACAGAGTGGCCCCAAGAGCGCTCTGCCCTCCACAGCTGCCCTACAAAGTTCTCCCTCATGACGCCAAGAGCCCAGGCCTGTCGGGTGAGCCCACTCTGAGGATGCTTTGTGTTCTCATGACAGCAAGGCAGTGTCCACAGAGAACTCTACCCAGCGCCCCACGGGACAAAAAGCAGCCTTCACGGGGGTGCTGCGCACGTGGGAAGTAAGTGAACACGGTCTCTGAGGCCACGGCGGGGGAGGGCTGTCAGCCTCGTGGGAAGACTCCTCTCCCTCCCTGGTCCCAGGCAGAGACAAGGAACAAAGTGGAGCTGAGCAGCCTCGACGAGCCTGACGGGGAGCCCAGAGCTCGAGGGACAAGACTCAGAGACTCAGCATCAGTCAGTCCCCAGGGACGGGAGAGGCTGTCCCCTGGGGAGAACGGGGGCTCCCTGGACAACCAGGGAGGAGAGGAAAGGGAAGGACACCTGGGCTCAGAGATGGCAAAGGTCACCAGACCATGTGTATCTGAGACAAAGGGTAATCGGCCAGCCGGCCCACGTCCAGAATCTGTTGGCGGTGCAAGAAAAGAGATAAGAGAATAGCAGGACATGTCTTCACGAGAATCAAGTGGATCAGATTCGTCAGATTAATTTTGCAGGAACAATCTGGAATTATCTGGCCTACACAGGTGGGTCTGAGGAGGCAGGAGCCCAAGGAAGGTCTGTAAGGAGAGTCGACCTGGGAAACTTTCATGGACAGGATGGGGGTCAGGTGACGCGGGCCCACCTACTGCCCGGTCCTGGGGCCCTGAGAAATCTCAGCGCTGTTCTCCTAAGCATCGCCGTGACTCTAACCTACAAGGGAGGCCGGGGTTGGGGTCAGGTCGGGCACACCCCTCTCAGATCCAGTGCCCATTCTCGTAGAAGACACAGTTCTCTGAGAACATGGTTTGAAGACCAAACTAAGCACGTAAGGATGGAAAGCCCAAGAGTCACTGGCAGCACAGGGTGCAAGGAACTCAAGAGCAGTCAGTCCACTTCAGAAAAGGATGAAAAGAACCCCAGGGATGGCCTTGCATTTCTCGGGGCGGCTGTAACTTCCTGAGCGCTGACCACGTGTCAGGCTCCGGACTGAAAGCTTTTATGTGTAATATCTCACTTTATTCTGACAAAAATCCTATGCACCCTGTACTGAAATTCCCATTTTAGGGACCAGAAAACCAAGGCTCTGCAAACTGAGCACTTGTTCAAGACCGCACGGCCAGTAAGTAAGTGGCCAAGGCAGGCTCTGAACCCAGAACAGCTGGGCTCCAAGCCTTCCCCAAAGTAAACCAGGCAGGTGCTGACCCTCCTTCTGTCCACAGAGGCGCCGTGGCGGGGGGGTTTCACTGAGTCCCCCGTTGTACTCACTGCTCAGCCCCGCGGCCCCCGCGGCCGCCTCCAAGGCAGGAAGCAGCACAGCCTCAGGGCAGCGATGAGGTGGCAGGTCAGCATTCTCAATCCCCAAAGGTGTCCACAAATCACACCCGCTCTACCGTGGAGAGTCAGGCTGAAGCACTGTGTGCAAGGCACAGCCCAGACTCCCTTCCCCACAGAGAGCTGGCACTCCCGCTGGGCCCTCTGCTGTCAGCTGTGTGACCCCAAGGCCTGTCTCCCGACCAGAGATGCAAGGAACTAAGTGGGTGGAAGAAAGGGCAGGGCTAATTGGCCACCCAAGGGACTTCCAGACCCCACCCCTGTGCCTTCCTCCCTGCTCCACTCCTCTTGCCGGAAGGTGGGGTGGACATGCTGCCCAGAGCCAAGGAGGCTGGAAAGACCCTGCTCAGAGCTCCCCCCACACCTCCCGCCCCAGCCAAGCTCTTACCGTTGTAGGAGAGGCGAGGTTTGCTCAGACACATTATAAAGTGCATTTCCATCTCATCGGAAGCCACAGACTTGGAGCAAATGGGGCACTTGAAACCTGAAAAAGAGGAAATAGAACGAAATGTTTTTTTCCAAACCAAACATATCCATCATAAATGTGGAAACTCTTAGGTGACTCTGGCCACTGTGGGGTCAGGGTCAAAATGGCGAATTACAGTCTAGATACATCCTACAGCTGACTTCTTCATTAAAGGCGGGCAACGTTTTGTTTTCTGATTACAGCCTCCAATTCCCATTTTTTCACTGGGACTCACCCTTGTCATGCCCCTTGCTGAAGTTTTTCAGAAGTCACTGACAGCTGATTTGAGTTTTATTTTCTTTTATACCCTTTCCCAAGGGGGTCCAGTGGGCAATGGGGACAGGGAGGCATCGATCTAATCAAGGCAACCAAATAATCTGTCTTTGAATAATAAGAGTTTAATTTAACACCCTTCCGCCTCCCAGCCCTCAAACCACTTGGCTGGATCACCTGTGGAAGGAATCCCTAGAGTCCTGGGCACCTCCATCCCTCATCTAGAGCACCTTTCCTCCCGTGGCTCAGGCAGCTGTCCTCCGAGAGTGTGCGAGCCACAGGGTGGCCCTCCAGAGCACTCCCAAATGCCACACATGCCTTGGCCATATGCCACCAAGAGTAACAGCTGTTTCACAATGATAGGCGACAGACCCTGCTGTTTTATTCCCGAGGAAGTTTGCTTATACACCCAGGGAGTGTCATCGGAACTGTATCAGTATTGGAGACTTTGGTTGAGAATCTTCTGAGCTGAACTCCATTAAGTAAACCTAGTCCTTCGATCTATTTTTTAATAAATTATTTTTTGATCTATTTTTATAGATAAATACAGATCCACTATTGTCAATTTCCCCCATTTTAGTTTTATTAAAATTGCTTTCAAATGGGGAATTGCCTGGCGGTCCAGTGGTTAGGACCGTGTGCTTTCAATGCCAAGGGCCTGGGTTTGACCCCTGATCGGGGAACTAAGATCCCACAAGCCGCACGTCGCAGCCAAAAAATAAAAAATAAAAAATAAATTACTGGACTTCCCTGGTGGCACAGTGGTTAAGAATCCACCTGCCAATGCAGGGGACACGGGTTCGAGCCCTGGTCCGGGAAGATCCCACATGCTGCAGAGCAACTAAGCCCGTGCGCAACAGCTACTGAGCCTGCGCTCTAGAGCCCGCAAGCCACAACTACTGAGCCCGCGTGCCACAACTACTGAAGCCTGTGCACCTAGAGCCCGTGCTCCGCAACAAGAGAAGCCACTGCAATGAGAAGCCTGCGCACCGCAACGAAGAGTAGCCCCTGCTCGCCACAACTAGAGAAAGCCCGCGTGCAGCAACGAAGACCCAACGCAGGCAAAAATAAATAAATTAAAAAAAAATAAAAATAAAAATTACTTTCAAATGGATTACTTCTTTTCCATTCTACCAAAAAGATTGAAAAGTTATCTATTTATTTGTCCACATCAAATTTTAAACATCACAGCTGCTCCCTTTTGTGACCATAATCCCTACTTTCTCAGTCTGGAATTCCTAGGTCAAATACAGCACACCAGAATATTGTTGTGAAGATCAGACTCTTCTGTTAATTTGCAGTCAAAATGTCCCATGCACAGTTTCACTGGATGCTGGTAATATCTATCAGCAATATTTACTATGAGGCGAGGGTTCATGTTGACTGTTAGCTGCTCCAGGAGAAGAGGAGTTCACACCTTCACCAGTGTGCTTTCCGAGGGGAGTCGCTCATTCTGTATGGAAAGCCCTCCACTCTGGCAGCAGGTGGTGCTGAGACAAGAAGCAAGCTGGCTCCCACGTTCCTGTGTAGGGCACAAGCACTTTGCTTGAAGTCTTCTCCAAACCCTCCTCTCTTCAGTGACAATGCTCTGAGCTACAGGACCAGACAGAAAATCCACAGTCCGGTTCACTCCAGGCAATGTGGACCTCAGACTCCGTGGCACCGTTCCCATTCCTCCAACCCCTTTTCTCAAAGAGCTTTAGCATCTAAGTGTCTTGGCTAAAAATTCTTGGAAGTGCTACCATCCCAAGGACTCTGGCCAAGCTTTGAGAAAGGGCTGTATTTTCTGATCTCTGGATGCTTATGAATCCATTAATGACAAAACCAGAAGACAGAAAAGAAACGTGATGGGGGAGGGTCCATCCCCAGTTTCCTGGCACAGGTGAGTAATGAACACGAGTCTGGTAGAATGAGGATGTTCTTCACATCTAACCTAAGTCCCTCTGTATCCTTGAATCTACCCTCATGTCTGTGCCCTGCAAATAAACCAATACTTAAATAACATTCCATAGAATGACCAGCCATTGGGAGATTTGTTCACCCTTTTTTCTGACTCAAAAGACCAAGGTTGGGTCTTCCCTGGAGGTCCAGTGGTTAAGACTCCACGCTTCCAATGCAAGGGGCACGGGTTCAATCCCTGGTCAGGGAACTGAGATCCCAACATGCTGCGTGGTGCGACCAAAAAAATAAAAATAAAAAATTTATTAAAAAAATGTTTTAAAAAGACCAAGGTTTTGCAACACTTTGACTACAGGATGCTTCCACTTTAAACTTGCTAAGTTAGCACCCTGTCTGTGGGCTGAGGGCTCAGGGCTGCGGGCAGGCCAGGATGGACGTGCTCCTGACAGGTCCTCTAACACTATGTCCTGATGCAGCCACTGGGAGGTGGTAAAGTGATTTCTTACTAAAGAAAAGCCCTTCACCTCGTACATTACTCACTTTTCTGATAACTCAGAACAGAGTCATTGTTGTTGCTACAATAGCATCATTCAAACCCTCACATCCCAACGTGACTCCTTGAGTACAGGAGAGGGGTCGAGTTACGGCTACGGCGCTGGGAAGAAGGCCACCCCACAAGAAGGTCTAGGAAGGAATGTCACCCGATGTTTATGTCCTAGGAAAAAACAAGTTGAGACTCACAGGTTTAGACCAATCCTCTCACTGTACAGATAAAGAAAGAGACCCCAGGGAGGCCATCAGTCAAACAACTTAGGGGCGGAGCTGAGACAAGAATCAGATTTCTTAGCTCCCAATCTAAAGTCCTTGCCATTAGGGAAGAAAAAGCTGACCGCAGGTGTGATATTGTGATTTATAGTCAGAAGTATATATTTGGTCTTTGTCCCGTTTCTGGCATAGAGCTCCTAAAACCCTTGGAATTCCCTAAGACCAATTATATTTGGTTTTCTGTCATCACTTCCTGAAATAGCTCCAGAGCCAAAGGTGAAAGGATGAAAAGGAGTGTCTTGTTATTCATAACCAGCCCCTTTCAACCACACCAGAGTTTATGTTAATGAGGTGACCTTTGGAAAGCCCTAGTTAACCTAAGGATGGGGGCTGGTTGCCAAGGGAACCAACCACGTGATTAGAGGCCTGGAACTTTCAGCCCCACCCTCGACCTGGAGGTTGGATCAATCACCAATGGCCAATGATTTAATCAATCATGCCTATGTAATGAAGCCCCGATGAAACTCCAAAAGGACAGGGTCTGGAGAGCTCCCGGGCTGGTGGACACATGGAGATTTGAGGAGAGTGGTGTGCCTGGAGACAGTGTTGGCCCTGTGCCCTTTCCCCACACCTTGCCCTGTGCTTCTCTCCCCTTGGGCTGTTCCTGAGTTACATCCTTTTATAAACCATTGATCTGGTAAGTAAAATGTTTCTCTGAGTTCTGGGAGCCACTCTAGCATATTAAACGAATGTGGGGGGCGGGGCATGGGAACCTCCAATCAATAGCCAGTTGGGCAGAAGCAGAGGTGACAACCCGGGCTTGTGATTGGCATCTGAAGTGGGGGCAGTCTTGTGGGACTGAGCCCTTGACCTGTGGGATCTGATGCTATCTCCAGGTAGATGCTATCAGAATTAAGTTAATTGCTTGGTGGTGTTGGGAAACACATCTCGGAATAGGGTTTTAAAAAAAGAGGTGGGCTGGGAAATATTATGTCTTGCAGGAAGCACCACTATAGTAGGGAGAGACCTATATTCTACTGAAAGCAGGGTCATTACCACTTGCATCACCTAACTCTGCGTGTGTGTGTGTGTGTGTGTGTGTGTGTGTGTGTGTAAGGCTCAAAAAAATAACTCAGGGTCTGTTATGAGTGGGAAAGACCAAGAATAACCTGGCTTTTCCAGCCTCAAGACCTTGGCAAGTTATCTACTCTCCCTGGACCTCAGTTCCTCATCTGAAAAATAGAGACATTTACCTCCCTTTTGAGGATCAAATGAGATAAGAAACCTGAAAGCACACTAAAAAGAAGCTAAATAAATGGACAGTGGTATCATCATCATCAAGCCAGGCAGTGCTTAACAAGGAGGAAGGAACAGGCTGGAGAAGGGATTTGGGGGGTGGGCTGAGAGATGGGGGTGATGGACCAGCAGGGCACGTTGGCCACAGGTCATGCAAAAGTGTGCTGGGGGTGGCCAGTGGCCATCACCGCTGGTCTCATCTCTTCAGAGCACACAACTTTGGAGCACTGTGTGTGGCACTGTTTGTATAGCCGACATGGCACTGTACATGCTGAGGTCCCTGTCTAACCTCTATGGCACCCACTTGTGCACGTGATGATAAATAACAGCTTGCATTTACGTTGCTATGGGCAGCCACTGGGCTTTACGTGTCTTCTCATTTGCCAGAATATGAGGTAGGTACTAACGTTAACTCTATTTTGCAGAAGAGGACACCAAGGTAGGTCACTTGCCCAAGGTAACGCAGCCAGAGCGCCACAGCTGGCACACAACCAGGAAGTCTGACCACCCAGTGTGCACCATGTTCCCCGGGCTGTGGGACAGGCTGACTGGTACAGGAGGAGGAGACACATGGCAAAAAGGATGTGAGGGCTTCCCTGGTGGGGCAGTGGTTAAGGATCCACCTGACAATGCAGGGGACACGGGTTCGATCCCTGGTCTGGGAAGATCCCACATGCCGCGGAGCAACTAAGCCCGTGCGCCACAACGACTGAGCCTGCGCTCTAGAGCCCGCGAGCCACAACTACTGAGCCCGTGAGCCACAACTACTAAAGCCCGTGGGCATAGAGCTCGTGCTCCGCAACAAGAGAAGTCACTGCAATGAGAAGCCTGCACACTGCAACGAAGAGTAGCCCCCGCTCGCCGCAACTAGAGAAAGCCCGCGCACAGCAACGAAGACCCAACACAAATTTTTATAAATTTATAAAAATTTATTTTTATAAATAAATTACAAAAAAAAAAAAAAAGAATGTGAAATGCTACAAAGACACAAGGTATCACCAAATATTCACCTCAAACCTTCCACATCATCCCAGCAATTTCTCCTGAAGCACCCATGGTCCTGGATAATCTCATAAACTGTAACAAAACTGATACTTTTTTCCTGGGAATTCTGTTAATATGGAAGGACAGAGCTCTGCTTTCCACTCGGGCACTGAGCCTATAGCATTGGTTCTAAGACGCTGAGTTTGCAAATTACCTTTTAAATGGAAAATAAAGGGCAAAAGGTAAGAGGGACAGAAAAATATGGAGAGGCTCGGGGTGGGGGGGGTGGGGAAACTAGTGTCCCCACCTTCTTTCCCAAGAGGTCATCCAATGATCACAATGGATGTTACCACTCTACCACCCCAATCTTTTCTCATAATTGTCCAGTCACGATTCAGCATCAATAGCCCTATGTAATAATAAATACTATGATCTTTACGAGCCATCTGAAGGTTAAAAAAATTCTAGGAAATTTTGATACCATTTTGAAAAAAAGTCCCAACTGAATTAAAATCAGCCCCGCAAACAAAGATCAAACAATGGTCCACAAAGTCATCCAATCAACATCATTTCTGTCAATTTTCATGAGACCTCATCAGCACTCAGAAAACACGGGTAAGAGATGCTTCATGAGAAAGCAAACTACAGGTGGAGTTTTCAGGACACTCCCCAACTGCGCTGAGACTAGACTCTACCCATCATGCCCTGGAAGCCAGGCGAGCAGACAGCACGTGCGCCTAGCTGCCTTCCTCTCTCCCGTCTAATCTCTTTTCAGAGGCAGCCCTGCCCACATTGTGTCTTTAACATCTGACAGCGTGAAGGGAGGTGTCGGCTAACTCAGGCTTGCCAGCCAAGTCTGACACCGGTTCCCCTAAGCCTTTGCTCCCACCAGGCTGTGGCAGAGACAGGGAACTCACCAGGTTCCTAGTCCTTTTCTGCCAGCCTCTCAAAATGAGGGAGGAATGACTGACAGAGCACCGAGGGGAATTTGTCTACAATCTCCCAATTCTGTGCTGGGTGGGCTCTACCAAGCAAATGCCGCTGCAGGATCCCCCCACCCCCAATCAAGGAGAGAGAGAGATCCTAATGGAGACCTCATTTTCTTTCTTCCTCTCGTCATCATATCAGCCCAAGGTTATGCAGAGAGGTGATCAGCCAGAGCCCAGTTGCTTCCTGTCTTTCAAAAAGCGTCTGGCTTAAGGGGGGGAATCCTTGCCATTCGACTGCCTGGACCAGAAACCGAAACTCCTGAGAAAAGACAAGCCTGCACCTGGTGCAGGGCCTTAACCCTGTTACCACGGGGCCAAAGGGAGGTAGTGTCAGGCAAGTGAACCAAGAGTGACCCAGGAATGCACACATGGTCATGTGCATCAAGCGTCTTCCTGGGTCAGGTTAATTGGGCCCCTCGGAATTCACCCAGGTGCTTCCACTTGACTGAGAGAGCAACTGAGGAAAGGTCGGGGGGCAAGCGGCTCAAGTTACAACAATTCTCTCAAGCCTCTACAGAATTTATCATGCAGTACAAATGAAAGTTTTTCTCATTTTCCAAAACGGCAACCTTCTCCTTTAAGACCTGATTCTCGGGCAGGCAGGACATGTGCTCTACACGTTGCCCCAGTTCCCTCTCAGACCTTCCCTCCTATGCTGATGCGCTATTTTAGCCCTGCCCCAGTTCTGCCTGTCTCTGGGATCACCTAAAAGGAGAAGAATCAAAAGAAGCAACCAGGGTAAAGGAAGCCACGCTATCCAGGCAGGCCCTATGTCTGGGTGAGGGGCTGATGTAACTTCTCTCACCTAGAGGCACAGGGAGCCCCACCCCCATACTCCATCCCTACCATCCAGTTCCTAGTTTGCAGCCTAGATTTTTCCCTCTCACATCCTTGTGATGCTTTGAGACTTGACTAAATGAATTTTATTAAATGGGATTTATTACAAATAAAAGGTCAAGGGGTAATACTGGATGACTTTCTTTTACAATTCTGTACCGAAATGTGTCCCCAAGAGCAGGGGCTGTATCACATTCTACACACACACACACACACACACACACACAGAGACACTCTCTCACTCTCTCTCCCTCTATCAAAGAAATAACTGGAAACCAATGCACAATTTATCAGTTGCTGATGTCTGGTTCAGTCTCTCCTGGAGAACATTCTGGACTAGGGAAAGGCCCACCAGTTCTGCTGTTGCTTCTTTCAACACCTCTCTTCTGGACTCAGCCTCTAGATTCCGTTCTAGGGTCTGGGGCTCACCTGTTGCCCCAGCAGCCAATAAAATTCTCATAAGCACGTATGAGGAGAGAGCCACACTGATACTTAAAATCAATTTAATATATTAGTGTGTGTGTCTGTGTGTGTATTTAACCTATCTGTTGTGTTGGTCAACTTCATGTGTCAACTTGACTGGGTCATGGGGTGTGCAGATATTTAGTTAAACATTATATCTGGGTGTGTCTGTCAGGGTGTTTCTGGATGAGATTAACATTTGAATCAGTAGACTGAGTAAAGCAGATTGCCCTTCCTAGCAATGGTATCATCCAATCCGTGGAAGACCTGAAGAGAATAAAAGGCAGAGGAAGGGAGATTTTGAGCTCTCTGCCTGTTTGTTTTGGGACATTGGTATTCTCCTGCCCTAGGACTGGGCTGTACACCATCGGTTTTCTCCTGGTTCTCAGGCCTTCAGACTCGGGCTGGAACTAAACCTGGTGGGCTTTCCTGGGTCTTCTGCTTGCAGACAGCAGATCACAGGACTTCTTGCTACCATAATTGCATGAGTCAATTCCTTATAATACCAATAAATCCCTTTATCTATATCTCCTATTGGTTCTGTTTCTCTGGAGAACTTTAATACATTTGTTTATTAAAATGCCAAACATTAAAATTTAAAAGATTGACAACAGCAATGTTGGTGAGGGTGTGGACCAACTGGAACTCTCATATTGTTGGAGGAAGTGTAAAAAGACACAAGCACTTTGGGAAAAGGTCTGGTAGTTCCTTGTAAGACAAAACACACACCTAGCCTAACCCAAGAATTCCCATCCAATTACCTAAAAGAAATGAAAACATATGTCTACAAATAGATATTTATCAGAATGTTCATCACAGCCTTATTCTTAACAAGAAAACCCAGGAACAACCCAATTGATCAACGGAATGGATAAATAAACTGTGGTATAATCATGGAATGCAACAGAACACTACTCAGCAATAAAAAGCATGAACTACTGATACATGGAACATGGATGAATATTAAAAACATGCTGAGTGAAGGGCATGAAAGAGCACATATAATTGGAATTGTACAAAGTTCTAGAACAGGGAAAGCTAATCTATGGTGGAACAAATCAGACCAGTGGCTGTCTCTAGGGGGTAGCAGTTGGGGCAGAGATTGATTGAAAAAGGGTTCAGAGAACCTTTTGGTGGGATGAAAATGTTCTGTGTCACGAGGAGGGTTTGGGTTACACACATGCGTGCATTTGTCAAAATTCAATGAATGTACACTTAAGATTTGAGATTTCATTGCTTGTAAATTTTACCTCAATGAGAAAAAAAGTGTAAACAAATACTGAACCATAGTTAATGACAGACAGGCTGAATGAAGCATTTAGAGGGAGGTGTACTAATGTCTGCATTAGAACAAAATGCATCAAAAAGTAAGATGCATAAGTTAAACTTCTTTCCACTTTTCTGTATGTTTGAAATTTTCATAATAAAACACTGGAAAAGGTGTCATTTGATAATTTACTTTTTCCTTTCTGATTTAGGATGTGTTTTCTTTCTTTTCTTGCCTAATTGCTATGGCTAGGACTTCCAATACTATGTTAGATAAAAGTTTGTCTGGGTATAGGATTCTTGAGTTGCCTTTCTTTTTTCCTCAGTGGTCTGTAGATAAAATTGTACCATCTTTCAGCTTCTTGGTGTTGCAAATAGAAAATCTGATGCCAGTGTGGTTCTTTTTCCTTTGTAAATATGTTCCTTTGGCCTGAAATCTTGGAAGACTTTTCTTTGCATCCTAAGAGTTAAGAAATTTTACTAGGATACACTTAGATGTATTTTAGTTATTTCCCCTAGTGGTAAGTCAGGAGTGCCATTCACCAAATATTTCTAGCTTTCCTCCTTCCATCTATAGGGGAGGACCATACTTGCTTCCCTTTGAAGTTAAAAGTGGGATTGTGATTTGCGTTGGCCAATGAAATAGGAGCAGAAGTGATCTGTGCACTTCCAAGCCAACTCTAAGTACTAGTTCATGATTTACCATGTTGAGACGAAGCCTCTATCACCTTTTGTTCCTGAATAACAACAATGAGCAGAGCCCCCTCTGCCCAGACCAATACTGGCTACTGCATTATGGGGGAAAAATAAACTTGTTGAGTTAAACTACTGAGGTTATGCACTGTTTGCTATTACATTTTAACCTAGTCCTAGCCTGTCCTGACTGATACACCCTTCCTTTACCTTTTTCTCCTTTTAGCACTCCTATTACTGGTATGTCAAGTGTCTTGGTTCCATCTTCTGGGTCTCTTGCCTCCTCTTCCATAACTTCTCTGTCTTAGCAGTTGCTCAGAAACTCAGCCTTTCTGACTCCTCTGAGCCCCACTTGCCCCTGCTTGCTGAAAGAGGTCAATGGTTGGCATCTGAATCAAAGAGATGAGACATGCATTCTGGTCACACCTTCCCAGAATCCTCTCTGCCTGGATATCCATATTTCCCTCTTTTAAATATACATTCTCTTTGTAACAGCAACAATCCACATACTTGTCATTTTCAACGTCTATGCATTCTATAGTGATAATATATTGTGCTTAGCTATTTTCTTCTGTGGGTGTTTAGATTCCCAATTGTTGCCTACTATAAAGAGTCTCTCAGTAGTGATCTCTATTCTCTACTCTAAGCATGGTAGATTCCACTCCCAACATATTTTTGCTGTTTCTGAATTGTAGGCTGACTGGTTTGGAAGAAAGAAAATTATATTAGGAGTCAGAAGAAACAGGCTCTCCCAATCACTAAGTCAGGTGGCCTTGTACAAGCTCCTCAGCAATATTTGCATAGTGTCCTGCCTACTGTCCAATATAGTTCTAAAACCCAACCAAAGGTGGATGTGTGAGTGCTCTGTGCAGAGCAAAGCCATGTGAAATGCGATGTGGCCATTTTACTTGGCTGTATCCAGTGCAACTTGAATATACTGAGGCTTGCTGGTAAATCTGGCTATTTGAGGGAATTCACAAATTCTTCAGGCAAAGAACTGAAAAATGAGCTGACACTACACAATGTATTTTGTGGACTCTAAGATGCCATCAATTTTAACAGGCACCAGTATGAAGCTCCGAGAGAGAGAAAAAAGCTGTCAATTATAATTTGAACATGTGATTATATGACACATCCTGATTTTAGAGTTAAATTGTGTTTAGTTGTTAAACTGTGACATGGACATGCCTTAGAATCAATGAATATATGAAAAACACATATGTAAATATTCTAAAAATATACAGACTGGATCCCAGTCACATACTCAATACATCTATCCTGTTCATTTACTACAAAGGAGAACAGGCTCAAGGAGGTATCTACAGTGGGAACAAAGGGAAGAGCTGCAGGCTGTGCACATGGACATGTGCCTGGTGACTTCAAACCCACCTGCTGCCATGGCAAGTCTGGGCTGCACTCCTGCCAGGTGGAGCCCAACACCAGCATTCCAGCCAAGAGAAGAATGGGAAAAGCGTTTGCCAGGAGCAGGAACTACAGCTACTAATTGGTCCTATTCCCTTTGACCCTCTAACCCATTTCTTCCAGAGAGAGACCCTGGAAGGACTGTTTAGGAGAGGGATTATGGGGAGGGGGGCAAGTAGGGACACGATAGTCTGATGATCTGAGCCTGAGCAGGTACAAATACAAAAAAGATGAAAGTCTCAGTGTGAGAGTGATCAAGTTCCCAGCTACTGAACAGGAAACATGAATGTCAAATGATAATCCCTTGTCACATGGCCTACCATGCTTGGGCAAGTTTAGGGGCATCCAATCATGACTCAAAAAGTGTGGATGTGGTCTCCAGATGAACATCTGGCTTTTATTTTAGAGATGTCTTAATTAAAGGATAGACTATATGTTAAAAGAGGAAGATGGTCTAGTATCCAAAGGGCAAGCCAGGATTTCTTCAAATGCTTAAATATTAGGGATTACCTACAAGCTAGGCAATAGGATAGACAAGTCTGGCCAGGAAATGTCTAGTTACTTAGCTGGATACCATGCTTTCCTCTCAATGGCTATCCCTTCTTCATTCCAATCCCCAACATACCACACACCCATGCCCCCTGGATCCAACACCCACAGCCGCTGCTGGAGGGGTCTTTCTGGTGTTTGGGCAATGCCAGAGCACATCTTAGGAGTAGGCAGAATTCCCCAGCCTTTTCTTCACAAACTCAACAGCACTGAGTGGGGCCAAGGACCACCTTCCCTCAAAAAAGACAAAGGGAACGTAAACACCTGGGTTTTAGGCAAAGAAGGCAGTTATCTCCCCCAGCGGAGGTGGACTGCCTCCACATTAACCACAGAAAGAAGCCTCACTTCTCCCAATTCTAGAGGGGCATGCCATCTGCGCAAGAGACCAGTCATGTAGGTCTAGCCTCACTCACAACAGGTGCCCTCAGCAGACTTTCCCAGAGAAACAGGACTATGCTGGGAATTGCCCTATTGTTGGCCTATATCTCTTCCAAGTCCTGGGGCCGTTTTTTTGCTTTTTTTTTAAAGTTTTAATTTTATTGAAATATAGTTGATTTACAATGTTGTGTTAGATTCAGGTGTACAGCAAAATGATTCAGTTATACATATACATATAGTCATTCTTTTTCAGATTCTTTTCTCGGGACTTCCCTGGTGGCACAGTGGTTAAGAATCCGCCTGCCACTGCAGGGGACATGGGTTCGACCCCTGGTCCGGGATGATCCCACATGCCACAGAGCAACTAAGCCCACGCGCCACAGCTACTGAGCCCACGCGCCACAACTACTGAAGCCCGCGCGCCTAGAACCCGTGCTCCACAACAAGAGAAGCCACTGCAACGAGAAGCCCACACACTGCAACAAAGAGCAGCCCCCGCTCGCCACAACTAGAGAAAGCCGTGCACAGCAACGAAGACCCAACGCAGCCAAAAAAAAAAGTTGGCTATATTAAGAATTTAAAAAAAAAAAGATTCTTTTCTCATCTAGGTTATCACAGAATACCGGGTAGAGTTTCCTGTGCTATAAGTCGTGGGGTCTTTGTTGATATACTTAAATTTTCCAACCTTTAAGTAACTTTTTTGTTTTATGGTGTGTGTGTGTTTGTGTGTGTTTGGAGGTGGAGGAGAAAAGGGGATTTAGGAAAGGCAAAGGGACAAAAAAGGAAAGTTTCACACATAATCCATATAGGACCAAGAGTTTATTTCTGGGTTCCTGAAGGCATTGTCCATCCCAATGCCCGTACGCCTGATAGGGATTTTTCACTGACAAGAAGGAAAACACTTGAACACACTATTAGATCATGTTCAGCCAGTATCTGACTCACCAGGTGAATGGACATGACACACATCTAAGTGACTGCTCATACTGAAAAATGCCATTTTCCTAGCACTGCAGAACTTGCATCTGTTCATGCCGACAGCCCTGGCCTTCGTGTCACCGGAGGTCTGCTAGAAGGCTCCTCCGCAGCTCCCAATATAATCTCAGGATGCAGAACACGTGCTGCTGTATTCACTCCATAAAAACTATCAGCTCTGGCTTGGGCCCTGGCACGCAGCAACACTGCAGGCTGAGCTTGGTTATGTTATTTAGCAAAATGAACACTGGCTGGCTTCTTGCCTGGACCTAGACCTGGTCCCTTCTCAGCAGGGCATCCTCTGCTCACCTGCACCTCCAACACTGAAGTAGATGGAGGAAGGAACTCAGAGGACACGGTCCTGTCGGCCACAACTGTGCTTTGAAATGGCACCTAAAGAGGCAGAAGCCAAGAGAACAGAATGGGGTTGTTCTGAGAGCTCAAGAGCAGTGGAGTGATCAATCCTATGAAAGAGAACTGTCAGGGTAAGAGAAGACCTTCACGCTTCAGTGTTTGCTTTTCTGTCATCCACAGCTTTGAGTACCACAGAGAAAGAGACGGGGAGACCCTAGAGAGCTATGAGGTACTGACCAGTGAGTTTAAAAAGTATTTCCCGTGGACCCTCCAGACACAAAGCATGGGCAAGAAGGGTCATCGATTCTAAGCTCCCTGAAACAGTGAATGACTTCTATCAAGACATGGAAAGTGCGCTATTATACTAGACTGGTTCAGACTACTTGGGAGTCTGGGAGACAAAAATGGGAGCGGGGGATGCGGGGGAGCAAGGAGGGCAGAGGAAGAGAGTCCAACGTGGTAGCAAGAACGTGGCACTGCCTCCTAAATCTTTACTCCCAATAGTTCCAAGGTTAAAAAAAGTCTGGGATCTCCTAATGATACATAGTCTGGCTGGCTGGCAAGCAAAATGTTAGTAATATGCTGTTAACATGAAAACCAAGTATATGTCAGTGGACAAAATAGTAAGCCACTAAGCAGTCTCTGTACTGGACCTTACACGTGTATGTTTATGGGGAATGGGAAGGCCATGCCAACTGGGAATTAAATTCTTTCTTCACTTTGCTATTTTGCCTTGATGACTATGTTTACATAGGTTTTGACAATCCCTTATTTCGTCAAGTCAGCACATCGACTTCCCCAAATATTGGCATCAAGAACCTAAATACTGACAAGTATCACTAACTGAAATCTATTGAAGACAGGAGAATTACAACACAAGCAGCCAAACAGAATGGAACGAGGTGGATAGGAGTCAGAAGTCCAGCATTCAAGTCATGAATTCTGGGGCCAAGGGGAATTGGCCTAACCTCTCTGATCTTCCATTTTCTCCTGTAAAACAGGAATACTTTTACCAACCTAGCCACTAAATGAGAACATATGTGTAAATAGCTATAGAAATGTCTGGTTAGCAGAATAATGGTCCCCCAAAGGTGCCCACATCCTAATCCCTGGAAGATGCAAATGTTATCTTATATGGTGAAAAGGGCTTTGCAGATGTGATAAATTACGGATTTTAAACTGGGAGACTATCCTGGATCACTGAGGTGGGCCCAATGGAATCACAAGGCTCTTTATAAGGGAAAGGAGACAGAGCCAGGGAAGCAGATGTCAGAGAGAGATTTGAAAATGCTAGCTGCCGGCTTTGAAGACGGATGAAGGGGCCATGAGCCAAGGAAAGCCGGTGGCCTCTAGGAGCTGGAAAAGGCAAGGGAGTGGGTTCTCCTCTGGAACCTCCGCAAGAAATGCAATCCTGGCAACACCTTGACCACTTCAGAATTTCACTTCCAAAAACGTAAGAGAATAAATCTGTGTTGTGATAATTTGTTACACCAGTAACAGGAAACCAATGCAAAGTATAATAGGAGATGTGGTTATTTTCCTAAAGGATCAATTTTTTTTTTTTTTTGGCTGCACTGGGTCTTTGTTGCTGTGCGTGGGCTTTCTCTAGTTGCGGCGAGCGGGAGCTACTCTTCGTTGCGGTGCGCGGGCTTCTCATTGCGGTGGCTTCTCTTGTTGCAGGGCACGGGCTCTACGCGTGCAGGCTTCAGTAGTTGTGGCATGTGCGTTCAATAGTTGTAGCTCGCAGACTCGAGAGTGTAGGCTCAGTAGTTGTGGTGCATGGGCTTAGCTGCTCCGTGGCATGTGGGATCTTCCCGGACCAGGGCTCGAACCCGTGTCCCCTGCATTGGCAGGCGGATCCTTAACCACTGCGCCACCAGGGAAGCCCCAAGGATCAACTTTTTAAAGGCGGAAGTTATTGGGGTTCCCTGGCTCTACTGAAAATTACCGAAGCATGGCATCCTCTCTTGGTGCATCACTGAAAAGAGTACAGCTAGGTATGTGCCACACTCAAGTAGGATGAGCAACTAAGTGAGTCAGTCTGTCCACTCATTTTTATTCCAGTTATTAAGTGGTAAGGAAACAAGGCAAGACATTAAATATAATTTCTACCCTCAAGGAACTGATGATCTACTAGAGAAGAAGAGAGAAGACAAGGCCTCAGGGCTCTCATTTTTTCCGCCATTTTCAGAGCCTTAAGTGACTGACGGTGTAGGGAATGTATCCGACACGCAGCCCCATGACTGGACGCTCCTGGAACAGACGTCAGAGGATCCATCAGCCTCCTGAAATAACATGCCAGGTTCTGCTGATAGCTGTGTTTTTGTCAGGAATGAATCTCTAGATTCAGATTTAAAACCCAAAAGTTCAGAACCATTTGGAAAACAAGAGAAAGACTGTAAATAGAAGATGAAAGCATGTTAAAACAGATATTTGAGGACAGTCCAAACATTTGTGACTTACTTTCAGCCTGGAGAAGAGGGAACTCCAAGGGAAAAAGGAAACTGAACCAGGGCCTCCTCTCCCTCATGATCAGGGTCACTTAATATCTGCTAAAGCATACCAGAGGGCCATTTACAAGTTCCATCAGATGCATTTTCCCTCTCTACTGAGTCAGCATACATGCGCTAGTCCCCATCTTACACAATACTCTCTCAATCCCACCCCCACTTTTAGCAACTGTCCCATTTACAATGAAAAGCACCTTCAAAGAGTTGTCTGCGACGGCCTTCTTCACTGCCTCTTCTTCCATTCCTTCTTGAACTACTCCAATCCCACAAATCGCTCTTACCAAGGTTACCAATGACTTCCACGTGGTGGTATCTGAAAGTCAATTCTCCAATAATCCGCAGCATCTGAGAAAGGTGACCCTCCTCCTCCCCCCATGTTGTTGCACTTGCTTTTTGGTCCCCCATAACGACTCTCTCTCTGACATCTGCCCGTCCCCGCTCACCTTCCTAGACAACCATCTAAAACAGCCACCACTCTTAACCCACTCCCCCTTCCACTCACTTTTTCTTCTTAGCACTCACCACCGCAGCACCTGCTGCCACTGCCACTACAATATAAGCTCCCTGAAGGCAGTCTTTTTCTTTCACTGCTGTGTCCCCTGAGTGTGGCATATGATAGGCTGGCTCTCGAAAACATCTGTTGGATGAATAAATACCGCACTTTGTGGAACTGTGTGAAAAAGGTCCAGCTGTATAACCGGAAAGAGATAACAAATTAAGGGTATGTCAGACTGTTTGAGTCCATTCCCAGCAGAGGTTACCCTCTACCACTCAAGGCTCCAGCAACTGCCATACGACAGTGAGGGTTAAGTGGGATCATGTCGGTTAAAAAGCCACTGCAGTCATGCTGCTTCCTGCCCAACCCCGTGGTCCTGATGAGAGTGTGGAAAATAATCACACGTGCATGTGCACAAACTGCAGGCACCCCTGCCACCAGCACTGGGGTGTGGAGCGGATGTGGTGCTTCGGTTGCCACCTGGGCAGGCCTTGAAAGTTCTGGGGACAGGAAAAAGGGCTGACCTTCTTCCTGCCCCCAAACCAAGTCATGTTGAGCTAGAACACCCTCAAGTTTCTCATTCCTCCTACCAACAAGAGCAGGCAGGGCCCCGCCTCCCCATCCTGCCCCCAAAGGGCAGTGCCCAGAGGCGGTGGAAGAGCAGCACGGGGTGACCTGGGCTTTCTACCCAGGTAGGGGCTGCCTAGGAACCCAATAGCCATTTCCTGTACAGGAGGGCTTCTGAATGCTTCAGCAGTCTGATAGATATACTTCCTTTTATAAAGCCTTTTTATTATGGAAAATTTCAGACAAACAAAAAATAGGATATAATGAGCTCCCAGGTACTCATCACCCAGGTTTAACAGTGATCAACTCAGGGTCAATTCTGTCTCATTTTCCCCTGGGATGTCCTTGTCTTGGTTTGCAGGGACAATCATGGTTTAAACTTGTCCTGGTGTAATTAAAAGCCCCCTCTTTCAAGATGAACCGGTTTGCAGGGCAGAAATTGAGACACAGATGTGGAGAACAAACATATGGACACCAAGGGGGGAAAGCTGCGGGGGTTGGGGTGGGATGAATTGGGAGATTGGGATTGACATGTAGACACTAATATGTATAAAATGGATGACTAATAAGAATGTGCTGTATAAAAAATAAATAAAATAAAATTCAAAAATTCAAAAAAAGAAAAAGCCCCCTCTTTCAGTCTCAAACATGCCTGGGATTGGACAACAAATTATATGGTCACCTGATATTTACCTCACCCACTACCCCCAACACCTGGATCATTTTGAAGCCAATTACAGACAATAAGTTTATCCATGAATATTTCACCATGTGAAAGGTTTTAGTACAGCTCAGCACTCTTTAGACACCAACTCACGGACCACTGTGCTCCTTCCTCTCAACACTCTTTCTGGGGGCTTTCGTGTCTCATAAGTGGGGAGCCAAGAAGGGGGAAGAGGTATGGGCCCCCCCGAAAGGCTCTGTGCTACATGCCCTTGCACTCGGGCCCTCCACACCCACTTTGTGGCCTGACGGCATGACTCCAGCTCATGGACTGAGCTGCCAAGCACACGGAAAAGTCAAACGTGTGCTTATGCCGGCCCAACTCCGTTGTATGGCCTCCTTCCACTACACCATGCTGCCTCCATACAAGAGGTCTAGAAACAGCCATGGACAACAGGACACCAGAACAACCCTCAGCAGTCGCAGATCATTTTGTATGTGGACACAAAAGGAGCAGAGTGAGTCTGAACTATTCAGGGTAAAGAAACTCAAACCTCAAACTGACCCACAAGAGACTAAGCCCCAACCTTTGTCTCTGTTCTCTGGACGGTATCACTGCAAGACTCCAGAGCCAGGCTAAAAGCTGCAGCAGCCTAAGCAACATACCTTCCTAGCACTTAGGAGAAAACGGAGAGAAATGGGATACAATCACCTCTTTTGAATCCCCAGAAGAGATGATCGTAGAAAGTTCACTGGTCTATGATCCCGCAAGCCCACTTCTGGTATGTTTCCCTGAGAAATCCTCCCACAGGTCAATCAGAAGGCAGCAGAGGAAGTCCACCGCAGCACGGAGCGGGGTAGCAGTGAGCTGCAGGCAGCCCAGATGAGGAACAGGAATGGAGCCTATACACTGCGAAGTGGTGTGCAGCAGGCATCAGCAATGGACTAAACATACACACAGGAGAGATACAAACACAGTGCTGAGTAAAGATACAAAAAGGATCTGGAGCACCAAGCCATTTAAGTTAAAGATGTGTGTACGTGATCAACAAAAATTCAAATCCAAAAACAAAAATAAAAACTCCACATATGCACACAAAGCAACGATTCCTAATACACCAACAAGAGAATATATATCAAGCACATTTGCATGGTTGGCTACAGAGGGGAGGGGAATGGAGAACAGGAAGAAATGCGAGGAAATCAATGTAGAGGTGACTAAAACCAAGAGAACAGCCTTACCCAGACCAATGACAATATGCCACAAATTGAGCAACAGTGTTAACTCAACCCTCTGCACCAGAGGGAGGTCTAAAAATAAGAAAAAAAGGAAAGGAAAGGGAAAAAAAAGCTCATGATTGCAAAAGCCAGCAAACGATCAACTTGTGAAGGGAAGCCTGGTCCCAATTTTTAAAAATTAATTTATTAATTTATTTATTTTTGGCTGCGTTGGGCCTTTGTTGCTGCGTGCAGGGTTTCTCTGGTTGCGGCGAGCGGGGGCTACTCTTCATTGTGGTGCCCGGGCTTCTCATTGCAGTGGCTGCTCTTGTTGCAGAGCACGGGCTCTAGGCACACAGGCTTCAGTAGTTGTGGCACATGGGCTCAGTAGTTGCGGCTCACAGGCTCAGTTGCTCCACGGCATGTGGGATCTTCCCGGACCAGGGCTCGAACCCGTGTCCCCTGCACTGGCAGGCAGATTCTCAACCACTGCGCCACCAGGGAAGAACCCTGGCCTCAATTTTTAAAATGCCATCTTTCACCCACCTAGATAACTGGTTGACAAATGGTCCAGGACTGGGGAGGGAGAGAGCAGAGGGACTGTAAAAGGAAGCCTCACTCCTCGCTGCTAGCACACGGGAAGGGCATGAAGAATGGCAGCACCTGGGCTTCATCACTGGCCCAACACGGTCCCTGCATCTCAGAGGTGAAGGCAGGAGTTCCATCCACTGCAACGCCTCCTCTCAGTGTGGGCCTGGGACTGCTGGTCCCGAAGGCATCGGCTTCCAGTTGGATGACTCATGCCAGAGCTCTGTTTACATTTTTTACCTGCAAAAGGATGGGGGGTTGATAGGACAATCTAAACCTAAAACTGCTCTCTGCTCTAAAACTTGGTGCTTTTGTGTGAGTGCGTGTGTGACAACATAGCTAATCCTATGTGTTAAACTGTTAATGCTCAATTTTATGCATAGGCCACTGTCTCTAGTGGGTGGACACTGGAGGATGAATCCATTTTCTACAGTTAGGGGGCTGCTCAGTCATTCAGGCCAAAAGTCGCGTGAATGGAGAGAAGCAGGCCTGGGCCAGGTTATGCTGCCAACCCCTGGTAAACATTAAGGTCCCCTGTGCTACTGGGGCCTCTGGGCTGGCTGCCCAATGGGTCATCTGGTGGACTCAGAATCCAGAAGGGACCTCTGGTCGACTCAATTCTGAACAATTATTTATCTTGATTACCTAGTTTTTTGGTGTCTCCTTACACGTTGTGCCCAGTCCTGGCGGAAAAGTATATGGACTAAAAACATCTCGGGGGGTTTCCCTGGTGGCATAGTGGTTAAGAATCCGCCTGCCAATGCAGGGGACACGGGTTCGAGCCCTGGTCAGGGAAGATCCCACATGCCGTGGAGCAACTAAGCCCATGCGCCCCAACTACTGAGCCCGTGTGCCACAACTACTGAAGCCTGTGCACCTAGAGCCCGTGCTCCACAACAAGAGAAGCCACCGCAGTGAGAAGCCTGTGCACTGCAATGAAAAGTAGCCCCAGCTCGCCACAACTAGAGAAAGCCTGCGCACAGCAACAAAGACCCAATGCAACCAAAAAATAATAATAATAATTAATTGATTAATTAAAAACAAAACAAAACATCTCAGGGACCTCCCTGGCGGTCCAGTGGTTAAGACTCCGCACTTCCAGGGCAGGGGGCATGGGTCTGATCCCTGGTTGGGAACTAAGATCCCACATGCCGCGCGGCGTGGCCTAAAAAAGAAAGAGAAAGATCTCTAATGGATTCATTCTCATGGATTTTTTTATCCTAGAAGTGAGAGGAATGAGTGCAAAAGTAGTTAACAACGATGATCAAGTTTCTGGCTTCAGAAATTGAGTAGATAGTGGTTTTCATGGACATACAAATCCTTGAAGGAGGATGGCTGATAGAAAGGGAGCGCAGGGATAAAGATGATGGTTCAGTTTGGGACATATCAAGTTTGGGGAATGTGAGGGAAATGGAAATAGAGCTATCTGGTGTATCTGCTGTAAGGAACTGAGGCCCAGAGAGAAGATCTGGACTGGAGATATGGATTAGGCTAGAAACAGTTTAAAAAAAAAGGCAAAAGAAGCCATGGGAACAGATAAGCCCAGTCCAGGAGAACGTATAAGGATCCAAGTCTGAGCCTTGAGGGAAAATAACATTTAAGGGACTACACTTAAACACGTGTGCAAATATGGTGGATACTAGAAGTAAAAGGGAGCAGCTAAGAATAATATTTACAGTACATATCCCTGGGGTCCAGAACAAAAAATAAAAACACAAATGAAGTTCTGCAACTGTAGACATCTATCTGTAAAGCAACTCTTCTTGCCTTCTTTCTTTTTGTTCTTTTTTATTTCCCCCCTTTCTCTGGCCCCATTGGTCCTCCTCAGGCATCAGCTTGATTCCATCCACTTGCTGAATGAAACCAGGGAGGAGGGAGTGGACCCCCATGTTTCTTGGGTGCACTCAAAATAACTTGGTGAGGGAGCTTCAGGTCCGTTTCACAGAAGAGGAAAAAGGGTCAGACAAGTAAGGAAATAGATACAAGGTGAAAAGGGAAGTGTGTTCTTACAGCCTTAGCTACCAGGGCCAACTCCTAAGCTTGGATTAGGGAGATTACATTTCAAGCCCTGGAGGGAGGCATGATACAGGGCTGGAGATGCGGACCTTGCTGTACAGACTCCAGACCCTAGAACAATCCTGGGCCTCCACTCACGGCCTCGGTTGGTATTGGAGACCCTCGCACACTCCTGGGGCTCTCTTCCTCCAGAGGTCACACTCCAGAACCAGATCACTGGGTCTTTAACTTTTGGGACTGACAAATGTTTGAGTTTGGCTTTAATAGGCAAAACCAATCAACCAGATCAACCACAAAAAAGGAACAGCGGGTATGGATTAGAACCCAACTTGGCCTCCTGAGAAAGGAATTCGTCACAGGAGTACAGCTGCCCCACTGCCTGCTCTCCACACAGACTGAGACCCCCCGCCCCGGCCTGGCAAGCCACCTTCTTTCTTTCCACTGCTGGGGATGGCGTAATGCTTGTGGATTTTTTTCCCCAATCACTTAAGCATATTACGAAATGTTCGCCAATTCTAACTGCCACCCTCCTCCAGCTGAAGGCTTTCCCAGTGTGCTGCCCTCTCGGGGAAAGCTGGCACTGAACTCTAAACTCTGAGGCCAGTTTTATGTGACAGAAAAGGGTTTTATTTTTAAAATATATTTCTGGATTAAAATATTTATATCTTAAGGCTTTTTTTTTCTTTGCATCTACACTATTTTGAAATCTACTTTTTCATTTTAAAATACATTTTCTTCCATGGAAATAATATAATCTCCCTCATCTCTTTTAAGAAACGGTTATGGAGGACCCTACTGTATGGAGCCAGAACTTATTTAGCTAATTTCCTACAGCGAGACATTTAGTGTGTCCTCAGTTTTCCAGTAACAGAAACCACGCTGCGTCTTGGCAGCACCTGAGCATCTTGGGCTCTTGTCCAGTTTCATCCTTGGGTGAATTTCACAAAGTAAAACTGCTTAGTTAAGGCACAGATACTTTACAACCACCACCAGTACAAAAGGGGAAAAGGACAAGTCCCCACTTCAACTCCCCAGAGGTAATTATTGATAATTATCTTACATTTTGACACCTTGCAGATGGCTTTATTCTACCCTCACGTGTCTGTGAGCGGAGGCTGGCTGACTGGTTTCACTGCCAGATGTCAGGCTGCTCCTCCCCGACCTTTGTCTCAATCTCCCGGCGCACCAGCTGATTGGATCACGCTGCACAGTTTACGGCACACTGGTCTGAGCGAGGTCTTTCTCTTGCCTCTTTTCATCCTCAGGGGTCACTCCATCCTCCTCCCTGCAGACCTTCTCCCCTGGGAGCAACCATTTAAATCTACTTTACGTGCATCCTCTGGTTTATAGGTGTGCTTGCAAAATGTGGATGGTTATTTTGGCTATGTGACTTTCTTATTTTTTTTTTCCTCTTTATCCTTCCCAGCAGCAAACAAATATGCTAATATTTCTCTAATTTTGGAAAAATGACTTCTCCTGACTCCCCTTCACCTGACAGCTATCTCGCCGCTTCTCTGCATAGCTTTTTATCAAAAACTCCTCCAAAAGGTTGTCTATACTCAATAACGCCTTTCTTCCCTCTCACCCTAAACCCACTCCAATCAGATTTTTTTTCCTTTACCACTCCATCAAAACTGCTTTGTCGAGGGCACCACTGGCATCCACGCTGCCACACCTAACAGTCACCTTTCGGTCCTCGTCTACCTGAGCTCTCACAGGAGCAGGGCCAGGTCATCTCTCCCTTCTCGGTGACTCACTGTCTTCACTTGGCTTCTAAACTGTGCTCCTTTGGTTGTCCTCTCACCCCACTGGTTGCTCTGTCTCCTTTTCTGTTTCTTCCTCTTCCAATAATAATGGTCTACGCTTCAAGGCTCAGTCCTGACACCCCATTATTCTCTTTCTACATCCTCTCCCTTCTGAGTCTCAAAGCTTTAAATACCATCTGTGTTTTTTTGCCTTATTTGTGCTTTACAAAGTTCCTCCTTGCTCCTGTGACACAAAGATACTCTGCACTTTTCCCTACTTTTTTA
Source organism: Eschrichtius robustus (assembly GCF_028021215.1). NCBI lineage: Eukaryota > Metazoa > Chordata > Mammalia > Artiodactyla > Eschrichtiidae > Eschrichtius > Eschrichtius robustus. The sequence goes on from NC_090842.1 coordinate 13,154,280, forward strand.
TAATCCCTTATCTGCAAACCTCAGGGCTAGAGGAGTTTTGGAATTCAGATGGTTCCAGACTTAAGAAAGGTGATGTCATGTAATACTCCTAATTAACGTCTAGGACAGCACATATTATACACATTAATAGTTCTGAAGTGACCCACCAAGGAAATAATTGATTAAGGTAAGGATCGCCAATGGATAATAAAACCATTAGATATTATCATCAGAACACTAAAATAATTTGGTTGTTGGAGAACAGGATATTTTCAAGTCACCAATGAATCTCCCTGTAAGTAACTTGCTAACTGCAAAGAGAAAAAAAAAGTACTTTTACAAGGGAAAGATCTGGCAGTCACCATCTTAACCAAATTATCAAACTTAACAGAACTATGGTGGAAAAACCTGACATTCATTACGTGTTTCCTTATGTCATAAGATATGAAGTACATAGCAACAACACCTATATTCTTGTCAAAAATGTTTAAACTGAAACTAATCCAGACCTTGCCTCAAGTTTACGAAGAAATACAAACAATAGTATCTAGAGAAACAGGTTAAATGACACCATGAGAAAACAATCAGACAAATCCAGAATGAGGGACATTCTATAAGTCGGCTGGTTCTGGTCGTCACAAGAAGTCAATGTCACACACACACACACACACACACACACACACACACACACACACACACACACAGAGTTCTGGATCAAGAGAAATGAAAGAAACATACCAACCAAATACAATGTATGAACCTTGGCTGGATCTTAGTTCAATAAAACCATATAAAAATGTATATTTTGGGTCTCTTTAAGGCCAAACATCCCTCAAATTAGAATCACACTCTAAGGTCTGAAAAGAGAGAGAATGAGTTAGGACCAGGAAGAGGATTCAGCTGTTTTCCCAACACGCTATAGCAGGAGGAAGGCCCCCTTCAGAAGGCATCGATGATTCCTTGCTTCATGTCCTTATAGTTTTGTTTCTGCCCGTATTATGGCACTTATTGCAGCCTGTCCTGCGTCATACTTTTTTGTGTATGTTTGTTTCTCCCACACTAGATTGTTCCCAAGGACAGCGAACACATCTATTTTTGTATTTTTCATAGTGACTTACAATAGTAGGTGTTCAATAATGTTCACTAAACATTAGTCAATGAACAGTAAACAAATAATGTTCAAATGCTCAATAAACATGTGTTGAGTGGGGAAAAACATTTGGGGGATAATTGGGGAAGTCTGAATATGGGTATTAGATGATATTATGGAATTACTGTTAACTTTTAAAAATGTGACTATTACGATTCTGTAGGAAAATGTCCTTTTCCTTAGGAAATACCTATTCTTAGCAGTATATACAGATAAAGTATCACAATGTTTGCGACGTTTCAAATGGTTCAGCAAAAAAAGAAAAAATATATACATATACACATATATAGATAAAGCAAATACAGCAAATTGATAAGCATTGAGTGCAGGCAGTAGATATACAGGTGCCCAATGGACTATCCTTTTAACTTTTCTGAATGTTTGAAAGTTTTCATAATAACAGTTTGAAAAAACACTGCAGTGAAATATGTTATATTCACATTAAGCAGGATAAATAAATGATTATAAAGAGCCTCACCTCAACTCAAGTTTTGCTGCCATGTGGGTTATCAAAGAGCTTTTGGTTTTCAGAGCTTTCTGGATTTCACATTTGTGGATAAGGGATACTGGACCTCTATTAATTTTGTGGTGTTACCACTTTCATTTAGGCCTTTAATTCTTCCAGAATCTACCACTGTATGTGATATTACGTGGCGATCTGGTTTATGTTTTTCCATCTAGTAAGTCAATTTTCCCAACACTATCTACTGAGCAATCCATCCTTTCCTCATTGATTGTGGTCCCTTTTTATAGTATATTAAGTTCTTATATATACATGGGTCTATTTCTGAGATCTTTATCCTATTCTGTTTTTGTCTATTATCTGTTCTTGCATAGATACCATACCGCTTTTAGTACGATGGCTTGGTAGCTTACCGTATCTGGTGCAAAAGTCCCCTTTTGCTTTCTAAAAGTTGGCTTTGTTATTTCAAATGCATTTAAGAATAAAAGTTCTTCCCCCAAAAATCCAGTTATAATTCTGAATGGAACTGCAATTTGGGCAGACTCTGTTTTCCAAAGATGGCTGCACCAGTACATGTTTCATCCCACATGCTCTTTTTACAATGATATTAACATTCTTCTATTGATATATGGAGTCTACGTTCCCTTCCCTTCTACCTAGAGTGACCTTCGCAACCTGCCTGAATCAATAATGTGCAGAGGTGATGCTGCGTGACTTCCAAGGCTGCATCCAAAAAGGCTTCCCCCTGGTTCTCTCTTAGGACAAGGGATGTGGGAGCCCTGAGCCAACATGTAAGAAGTCCAGCTACCCTGAAGGCACCATGCTGGGGAGATCAAGCAGAAAGCTTGCACATAAACAGAGATGCCCACGGATCCCCAGCTGTTCAAGCCCCAACTGCTTGAGTCTTCCCAGACCAGGCACTGACATGTGAGCGAAAAGCCTTTGCAGTGGTCCCATCCACAGCCACCATCTGACTGCAACCTCATGGGAGGCCCAAAAGACAAAAATGCCTGGGAGAGCTGGCTACCAAAAGTTGTGAGAGAGAATGATTATTCTTGTTTTAAGCTATTACATTTTGGAGTAATTTGTTACTCCACAGTTACTGGGATAGCACTGAGTTTATAAATCAATGTGAAAGGAAGATTATGATCTGTATAATATTAGATCTCATGCAGGAATACAGAATATCTTTCCATTTATTTGACTTTCCCATAGAGGTTCTATATATTCTTGTTTCTGTTAAATACCAGAAACTTTATGGTTTCTTCTGTTATTATTTCTTAAATTTTGAGTTGATTATTGTAGCATAGGGAAATACAATTTAATTCGATAGATTCATCTTGTATCTGATTATATCATGTGAAAATAAAGTGTTATCTCTTCCCTTCCAACTCCTACATTTAATTTCTTTTTCTTTCCTTAATCTGTTGATCAGGACCTCCAGTAAATGAAACAAAGTTTCTTCAATTAAATATAATGTTTGCTATAGACTTTTGTTATATAACTTCTGTCAAATTAAGGAAGTTCCTTTTATCATTATTTCATTGAGTATTTAAAACATAAAATGCTACTGAATTTATCAAATTATTTTTCTGTATCAACTGAGATCATGTTTTCCCTCCTTTTGTCTATTGATATGATAGGTTTTCTGATGCTGAACTATCCTAGTAATTTGGGGGAAAACAGTACTTGTTTGTACATGTTCCCAATACACTATTGAATTGGTTAGCTGATATTTTATTTTGGGATTTTGGTAACAGAAGTGCCAGGCAGCTTTTTCATTTGTGACCAAACATTAGTATCTACAGATCTTTCCTCTGTAGTAAGTTCAGTTTCTTCAAACACAGATCCTTCGAACTCTTGCCTCTACTCTAGGAGTTCTGGAATTGAACAGGACAGGAAGTTTGGAGCCTCTTGGTACAGTATGGATTCTCAACCGATCCTCCTGCCTCTGGTTTGGTACCTCACTCCCACCTTCCCTTCCTTGGTGTCTGGCCAAGTCCATAAACCCCCGCTCAGTTTCTCTAGAGACGACACCTCCCAACTGTTGCAGAGCTGGGAAAGTAGCGTCACCTGATGGAGGAGAAGATCAGACCTCAGACTTTCACACTATCCTTATTCAGACTTTCACACTATCTCCTTATTTTCCAGGTTAATGGAGGTCTGGTTAATAATTTGTAGAATGTCCATATGATGGGCTATTAGACAGTCAAAATAAAAAGGCAAAACTTCTGTATACTAATTTGTCCACAAATTGAATTAAAAAAAAAAAAAAAGCAAGTTGCAGAACAATATGTAGAGTGTGACGCCCTTAAAAAACAAAGAAACCCACAAGCAACCCACACATGCTTGCAGAAGCATAAGCACGGACACACGTCTGCAGACACACCCACGTTTCACGGCAGCTACCTGGTCACCCACAGACCAGGAGACTGTGACGGGAGAAGAGACACAAGCTTTTACTTTCAACACTCTGTATTATTTGATTTTGTGATAACGAACTCAGATTACTTTCATAATTACAAGAACCAAAGAAGATTTTTTTGTTACGTCCTCCCACTCCCTAAACCCCACCCCAATAATCCCTGGATCTCAGTGAAAATCATAGTGGTTGAAACTGCTACTTACTAAGAAGGCAAAACCAGTGGTCTGGGCCTGGACAAATGACTCCAGCTGAAAAAACCTGGGGGCGTCGGCACAAGGTTGCTGCTTAGCACAACCAGCTCTGCAACCAGCCCGGGCGGGAGCAGCACAGAGCCTCCCCAGACTTTCGTATCATTTCTGCTTCCCTCTTCCCCGTTTTCAGCCCTGGTTGCCTGCCTTTAGCACGTGTTATACTATAATTACCAAAGCAGTGGGATTGGTATAGCTTCTCGCTCCATGAAAGTGCATTCCCTTCTCCCTTATTTGAAGGCACAAGAGCTACTGAGCAAGGGCCACAACAGCAAGGCCCATCCCTCGCTAAGATAAGGTGAGAAACACCCCGTGCCTCCAGGAAGAGCAGCTGCATTGTCTGAATTCACTGAACACCGCACTCCGGAGTGACCAGCTCCGAGCCCCGCACACCAGCTGGTTTCCCCAGCGCCTTTCCCAGGGCCCTCCGCAGGGCACGGGACAGGCACATGTGCTGCGAGGGAGGACGCACGGTGAGCCCAGGGCAGGGCGGGGCAGTCAGTCCTTCCAAAGAGCCACTTTGGCTCTCACCGATGCAAGACACGCCAGTGCCAAGTGCTGCAAGAATCGCCAAGAGCAGCCAGGAAAGGTCTCAGTGCTCTCACCACAGCAGCTCTGGAACTGCTGCTCACGCAGGGCTTCCATCCACCCAGGAGGTCGGTGGGGGAGGAGGAGGAGGAGGAAAGGAAAATGAGAACAGTGGCCCGCATTTCCAGAGCCATGCCTGGCATGGGTACTGGGCGCTTTATTTGCATTACTGCATTTAAGCCCTTGAACCTCTGTGCGGGGCACCATGATTATTCCTACTTTACAGGTGAGGAAGTCGAGGCACAGGGAGATAGATGAAGGTCAGACAGTTTCAAGTGACTGGAGCCGAATCGCAGCCCAGGCAGACTGACCTCAGAACAACATGGAGAACCAGCTGGAGAAGTAGGATGGGGAGGGAGGAAGGAATAAAACAAGTCGACCAAAGCTCTGACCAGTTCCTCCTTTTCAGTTAAGGACAGAGCAACTGAGTTTTGGTTGAAAATCAGGCCTTTAAGTCAAAGATAAGCCAATGCGAAACTCAAGGTAGGGGAGAAGCTGTCAGGAATAATACTCCTATACTGCTTTGGGTATCTATAAGTATAGAGGAAGAACTATAAGGATAATGTTTTAACAGAAATCCTGAGCTGGGAGACGACCTCCACGCCTCCTCTAGTCCAACTGGCAGGAGGCAGACACACACACACACACACACAGGCAGGTCACAGCCAGCTTGTCCCCACCTTTATCCTGAGGACAAAAGCGGTGACTCTTTGGGCCCAACGTTTCCTCCCCTCATTCTCATAGGAAAGGGTCCCTCCCTAACCAGATGAGCCGAGTGGCAGGGGGACAACCCCACCTCTCTGACAGCTGCGGAGCTTCAGAGCTCACAAAGTGACCTCACAGACTTCATCATCCACTCTCAAAGCCACCAGTGCACTGTCTCCATTCATTCATTAATTCAAACATTTACAAGTATAGATCAAGACCTTTGGGCTGAAATTTAAAATATACACATGAAATGCCACCATATACATTTTTTAAAGTAACATAACATGAACACCTATCCAAGGAAAAGGTGAACCCAGCGGGGTGGGGTGGGAGGGGAGTCGGAGATGAAGGGGGATAAGGTAAAAGTAAAACCAAATGGAGCCTGGCTGTCAACACCCCAATCTAGGCTGGAATGTACCCCTGGCCTCCAGGAATGTGAATACCCCTCACCACCACCAGGCTGGAGGCTCCTTCCCGACCTCCCTGAAGGCACTCCTTGTGTATCTCCTGGCTCCAAGTGCCCAGCTTGCAGCCTGTGTGGTGGGAAAGGGACTAAGCAGGAAGCTAAAATATGTGCATTCTCATCAAGGGGTAAATCTTGACATTTCTGAGTCTCCACTTTTTCACCTGTAAAGCGAGGAGACTGGCTTATGCATCAAGATTCCTTCTAGTTCTAAGGCTTACGGATTTAAAGTTAGTGATGACTGTGGGTCCCCTTCAGTTCAGGAAGGCCCTTGGTTTCTTCTGACCCTGAAGAAAGGCAGTATTATTTCCAGGTGAACTAAAGGAGTTGGGTAGCCCCAGGCCTCACACATGGTAAATATTCTAAAATATTTTCAGAATTGATACACTTGCTTAAAAAAAAAAATTGGAAAAACTGCCCCTATTAGAAAAGGCAAGGAGGTATTTGCTATTCACATGCTGACTGTTAAACCTCTCCATGGACCAACATGCATCATCCTTCCCCCAACCCCCCTCACAAAGCCTCCATCACCTACAGTCACCTGAAGGAGGGATGGTCTCACAAAGAACTCAGGTGTATGCGGCCAAAGCTGCTATGAAAAGGTAAAGACATATTCCATATTTGCACTCCTTTTTACTTAGCTCTTTTAATCAACCCTTTCTGATAAATAATTCATCTCACTTCAGCAACTGTCAACTTTAGTAAAAGGTCAAAGCATTAACCTTGAGCTGCTGTAGGAGGGAACTTCTCCAGCTGTCTTCAGAGAGGCCTAGAGAGGTTCTATGGAGGGAGCAGTATTTCCCACACGACTAAGAAACGCATATTCCGAAGAGACATGGGGTGTCTGCCTCTGATACCCTAACCTCCCAACTGCTTCCCAATGGAGCAACTACAAGGCATTACCTTCTTCTGAGATGCTCTTAAACAAATAAGGTTCTAAGCATGTTATTATAAATGAGATATAACAGGTCTGTCAAAGCAGGTTCTTTAAACTGTCTCGATTCTTTTGAAGTCACTGAACAGACATTTGCTTAGATCCTTCTAAGCAGTGTAACAGTGAGAACACTGATACTTTGTCAAGTCAAAAGTATAACCTAATTTTATGTTTCACAGATTAACTTGAGGGAAATACAATACAAACCAGTGTCTTCCACTGTTTCAGCAGCCAGGCTCTTCAGAAGGGGAGCCTCTCACCGTAATACTGAACTTAGGCCTATTTTCATTAAAAGGCCTCAGCCAGGTCAGAAGCTATGACAAAGCTGATTCTTTGAATTAACACTTTAAACCAAGATGATGGCAAGATGATTAATTCTGTTAAGAAAGCTGGTGAAGTGGAAGTTATACTTGGGTACAGGGATCAATTGCAAAGTTCCCATACTTTTCATGTCCTCCTCCTTCGGTCACTTGGGACTAAGGCATCACAAAACCTGCAGCGGGAACACCAGAGTGTCACTGCAGGTCTGAATTCATTGTGTCCCCTGAAAGGGGGTCACCCTTGGGCAGCCTTCCTGAGATCTTCTTGCCTCATTTTCTCAGCCTCCTCCTCGTGTAGTTAAGAAACTCCAGCCCCCTCATAGTACAGAGGAGAAATTAAGAGATAACCTTAGAAGTCTTCCCCCAAATCAAGGGCACAGCCGAGACTAATATCCCAGTGTCTGGACTCCTAAACCTCCTTTGAGGCTGGTGTGCTAGTGTGGATTTCATGGTCCTGGTGCTCAAATGCGTAGACAGAATTTATCCCCCTACTCCTGGCCCAGGCAAGGTTGGATCAGCCTAACTTACCCAGGCTATCTAGTCGTATAACCCTGTCTCAACTCTACGTCACTAGACTTTGTAAGTGCAAAGGAGAGATGGGAGAAATGAGGAGGACAGGAGAGATGAAGGAACGTAAACAATATGACTTCCAAGGGTCAGATGAAACAAAGCAAGCCTGAAGGAGAGGGGAGAGCAGTCAAATCTATCAGCCTAAGATCTTTAGTCCATTTTAAAACTGATTTATGGGGACTTCCCTGGTGGTGCAGTGGTTAAGAATCCGCCTGCCAATGCAGGGGATACAGGTTCAAGCCCTGGTCTGGGAAGATCCCACATGCCGCGGAGCAACTAAGCCCGTGCGCCACAACTACTGAGCCTGCGCTCTAGAGCCTGCATGCCACAACTACTGAAGCCCGCGTGCCACAAGTACTGAAGCCCATGTGCCTAGAGCCCATGCTGCGCAACAAGAGAAGCCACTGCAATGAGAAGCACGTGCACCGCAACGAAGAGTAGCCCCCGCTCGCTGCAACTAGAGAAAAACCCACTTGCAGCAACGAAGACCCAACGCAGCCAAAAATAAAATAAATAAATAAATAAATTTAAAAAAATGATTTATGGGAATTCCCTGGCGGTCCAATGGTTAGGACTCCACACTTCCACTGCAAGGGGGCACAGGTTCGATCCCTGGTGGGAAAACTAAGATCCTTCAAGCTGCATGGTGTGGCCAAAACAAAACAAAAAAACTGATTTATGCAACTTCCAGTCATTACAGGGAAAGTAAAAAACTCAAGCTTTGGGCTCCAAATACTTCTCTACTCACATGGAGAACTGGGAGGATCAAATAAGACCTAAGAACAAACTTCAAGAACCAGAGTCTTTTGATGGCAGAAAAACTGGTTCCTAGGTGATCGAAGCCATTTCACCACAAACAAAATAAAAGGACTCTAGCTTTTTCTGATACCCTCACAGTACCAGAGATGTATTATAATTCATCTTGATTTATTACGCTGTTCTTTTTCAAATCCCACGAATATTTGATGCCAAGTCTGCAACGGGGAAGGTAACCGCCAAGTGTCTGTAATGAGCCCCGGTGTTTAACCTGAAGACAGTTGAGAGCGGGCTCTTCCTGCAGCAGCAGGTCTGGGACACTTTGAGGGCTTCCTTCACAGCTCCCAAATGCTACGCAGCTAGAGATCAAGGCCAGTATCTAATCATTTACATTCAAACGTGAAAAGCCTAGCAGGCAGCAGCCCCTGGGATGCAGCAGCTCAGAACCAGAACAAGGGAAAACCAGTATGGTCGAAAACCTCAACAAAGGTGTGCAGAAAGCCTGGTGCATCTTCTGGGTGAAGAGACTTGATTTAGTTAAAGGAGAAAAGGAAAGGGGACAATTCTCCTGGCTCCAACCGGCCAAAGCTGCACCCAAAGCAAGCATAAGTCCTACTAGTTACTGCTATCTAACGTCTTACCAGTTATCAAACTCAATCCAAACACTTCTGTCCAAAGCGGCGTGATGAGAGTTGCTGCTTGTTTTGTGCCCAAGTGCAACGCGAAGGGTTGGGACCCCCCACTGTCCAGGAGGGCTCCAATTCCCCTTCAGGTTGCCCCCAACTTTAACCATTTCTCTCACTCTTCTGCGAGGCCTTTGGCAGCTTTTCTTTCTCAGCCTCTGCTGCCTGTGGTGCTGCTGGGCCAGCAAGTATGGAGAAATAATCCTTGGACTTAACTGTTACTGTGGTGTTATTCTCAGAGTGCCCCTTGCTACACTGCTACCAAAAGCCATAAAAGGAAAAAGCTGCACACCGCTGATGAGAACAGCCCACCTAACAGGACAGCCCCAGGCTATCATCGGATCTATACACTCCTGCAGAGAATGAAAAGGGAAGGGGGCAGGTCAAGTATCAGAGTACTTATAGGACAAGAGGGGCAGAACAGAGGTTCTTCTCTCTCAGACCCCACATTTGCTGAGGGGTTTACAGTGGTGCCGGCCTCCACCCCCTCCATACTCAGCTCAAGGCTAAAACAGCGCTTCCCAAGGCAGACAGACAGCACCAACTCCACCAACCTCCTCGCAGAGCAGCTGTGGATGACCATCCTGAGGCCTGTGGTGATGAATCCTTATGAAGTTTTCATTTTCTCCTGTAAAGTTATTTTCAATCCTACTTCCTAACGCTTTTGACTTTGGAACTTGAACTAGAAGAAGGTTCAAAACTGACAGAGACCCAGAGAAAGCAGAGGAAAGAACAGAAGAAACTGGGCCATCCTGCTGCCCCGAACCGGCCAACCTCCCGGCTAAGGGAAGGCTCTTTAGTCTTGGGGCTGAAGAGGCTTGTCTTCCTCAAGCCCCTCTCAATCAAGGACCAAATTAAATCATTTAAAAATCATTAAAAAGGGAATTCCCTGGTGGTCCAGTGGTTAGGACTCCGTGTTTTCACTGCTGAGGACCCGGGTTCAATCCCTGGTTGGGGAACTAAGATTCCCACAAGCTGCGCGGTGCAGCCAAAAAACTAAAAAATAAAATCTGCCCCCACCAAAAAAATTCATTAAAAAAAATCTCCAGGTATTGATCAAACCTGGTGATTCTTGCTGAGCAAACAATAAAACAAAACTCTGTCGCCATCTATATTTGTACTGGAATCACCCACTAAATTTCCCTTTAGATCAGAAATCTGCTTGGCATGAATAAGCACAAAACAAGCATTTGAGTAACACAGGGGTCAAAGGAGCAGGGAAATGGAGGAGGCTGACAGGGGGAGGTTTTTCAAAGAAGCCCTGGAGCCATCGGATTCTGGATGGAGGAAAACCCCAGGAGATTCTGACCAAATCTGAAAGAAAACACAGATGAGGACTCTGTAAGGAGAAATGCCACCATAACAAGAACCCTAAGTCTTGAGTTCCAACAAGCTAAGTAACTGAACGGGAAGATGCCACAGGACTGAATAAATGTGCTGGGGGAGGAAAGGTTTTCCTGAGAAAAGTGAAAAGTTTAAACGAAAGCCAGGGGTCTAACAGGTGGAGCCAAGTGTCATCTTCACGACTGTCCTCGAGCAAGCTTAGCCCACGGGTTCATGAGGGGATTCTCACCTGCCCTTCAAAGACTGAACACTTCACACACTCACTGGGGTGTCACTCCAAGAACCACAGGCAGGCCTGCCGGGAAGTTTTACCTCTGAAGGAACGGGAGGACATAAACTGATTCTCAAAGCAGTAAACCAGGAGGCACCCTGACGCATTCTCACTTTGTCTAGCTACCGGATGAAGGACGTCTGTGCGCTGCAATCCTGTTTGCCTTCTTTTTCTGGCAATAAAATGACCAGAGCCGGAGAACACTGGGTTTTCTAGTCGCTTCTCAAGGGACTTACCAAAGCGGACAGTTGAACTTAGTGGTATTAAAAGTGTCTTCCATGAGACAATGTGGCAATTTCTCCTCCCACGCACTACTTGTGAACTTCAGTCCCTTTAAGTCTGTACAAGGATACAGTTCCCACTATTTATTTATTTATTTATTTATTTATTTATTTATTTATTTTTGCTGTGTTGGGTCTTCGTTTCTGTGCGAGGGCTTTCTCTAGTTGTGGCAAGCGGGGGCCGCTCTTCATCGCGGTGCGCGGGCCTCTCACTATCGCGGCTTCTCTTGTTGCGGAGCACAGGCTCCAGACGCGCAGGCTCAGTAGTTGTGGCTCACGGGCCCAGTTGCTCCGCGGCATGTGGGATCTTCCCAGACCAGGGCTCGAACCCGTGTCCCCTACATTGGCAGGCAGATTCTCAACCACTGCGCCACCAGGGAAGCCCCCCCCACTCTTTTTTTAAAGAGTGCTAATGCCACGTTTATTCTTTAACCAAGAAAGGTAAACACTGACATCAGACAGAACTATATACCTGACTTTCAAACCTGTTCTGGCCACGACCACTAGAACTTATGAGCAGTATTGTCATTGAAAATGATGGAACCCTCAGCCCAACACCTTATTTCCAGGGTCTCTGACCAGAGCCACCAGATGGACACATGAACTAACATTACAGCCACTGGGACCTATGGAAGGAGACAAATCCTTTCACAGTCAACTTCCACAAGCCCTGACCTCTGAAGAGGAAGATTCTAGTTCATCTTTATGGATCCTTCTATTTCAAATATTAAAAAAAAAAAAAAAAAAAAGACTTCTGAAGTGAAATGGGGAGGGGGACCTATAGAAATAACCAGCAGCTACTAATAGCTAAAATGGCTGCAGCCCTCAAAATTTTCTAAAGTAGCAAACAGTCCTCATTACATATAAATATAACCCGCCGGCTCAGCAAAGGAATGGATCTACATTCTGAGCAGCTCCGGGATGGCTTTGGGTCACTGGCTAGCAAATGTCTTTATTGAGGAAATACCGGAGCAGAAACACTACTTGTTTTCCCCAAAGCTTGCGATGCGAATGACACGGTCTCGGTCCTTCGAGGGTATGTCCAGTTAGAGGCGAGGCTGACTTTCCCAGGGCAAGCTCAGTTCAGTAGGAAAGGCAATAATCACCCTTTACAGACTATGTGTTTATGCTGTGTTTCTTCTGTAAAATCAAGATCCTTTGTCTCCAAGCTCACCTGAAGAGGTCGTGAGCAACATTCCCATGCCTGTCTAGCAGAAGTGACTCTCCACAGACCGGCAGGAAGGGATTTCTTGCTCCAGATGGAGCTGGTGTGTCCACGAGGCCTCTGGCTTTGTGGGCAGAGGAAAAGGCTCTCTCCCAGAGGGAGCAGCTGTGCCATCATCAAGCCTGCAGCCTTTCCAAGAAGACCTCACTGTCTGAGGACAGAACAGGACCTGCAGCTGGCCCAGTAGCATGGCAAGTGCTGGGGACCAACTTCTTCCCAACAAGAGACACCCAGGACCTTAAATCACGACCCTGGTTCTGCACAAGAAAGGAGAAGTTCTAAATCCCAGGTCAGGGACTGGGAAAGTGGAGTGAATATGCACAAAGGGAGGGGTGGTACTTAGTTCTAGTTAGCCAGCACTACCACTTTATTCAAACCAGAGAAATAGTTCCTTTAGAAATCACTAAAATGGAAGCAAGGGGCAAAACCCGAATGACGTTCCCACACTTCTCAACTCTCTTCTCCCACCAATGCAGCACGGGACAACACCTGGCCCTGCCTGCTGGGAGAGGGAAGCCAGCTCTACAAATGAACAAGGACATCGGCCCACCCACTCTGCCACTTAGAAAGCCTTCTTTCTGCATTTGCTCTGGGAAGCTGATAAGATCACAATAATAGGTTCATCCAGACACCCTGCTCCTTTAATTACTGTTCTAAAACACCAGAGCTACACAGGAGAACTGACCGGGAAGAGAGTCAGACCCTCTTGTTTGGACTTGACCAGTACGAAAGGCCAGGTGTGAGAGACAAGGAGGGGCTGAGACAGTCCAGCTGATGGGGGCAGTGAAAGCCAAGGCACCGTCGCCACAGAGCTGGTCTCACGCTCCAGAAGAGGCAACGCTCCACGTGAATAGGTGAGGCCGATCCCCCAGCGGAATTACTATCAGGAGAGGAACCGCGGCACGATGCAGTAATGCCATCACAGGATGGACATGGAGGAGATGGTCAGGGAAGCACAGAACGCTGCTATTACTGACTGGTAAATTATTAAATCACTTCTTTTTTTTTTTTTTTTGTCTGAAACATTTATATTAACATATTTCCATACATATTTCCATACAAATAAATCACTTCTTAAAGTAAAAAGCAATGATGCTAGACCCTTAAGTAGACGTGCCTGATTCAGAGATCAGAATAGGGGCTGAAAATCCAGCACAAGGCCTGAGAAGCCCACAGCGATCTCCTCTGTGCCAGCTCTACCCGCTGTGCCCTCCCCACGCTTTCTCTCTGTCCAGGATCTTAGACCAGAGACCATGAGCTAGTGCCTAGCTTATCCCTGGACCCACGGAGGCCAGCGAGGCGGCGGCAGAACACCCAGGGTATGAGGAAGGCAAAGGGGCGCCAGCTTCTCCCTGGAAGGCCATGACTGGACTTCCAGAACCAGACCCCTGAAAGTACACTGCCCCTCACAACAACAGTTGCTGGGTTTTATTTTCCTTCTCCAAACCAGGAACCACATTTCTGGATCAATACAGTTAACAAGGCGCTTCACACTCTGGAAGACAAAAAGTGTACATGAAAACGCTACGCTGTTGAAACACACAGCAGGCCGATTATTTTCCACAGGCCCCTGCCATTTCCACAGGAACCCCAAATCTAGAGGGAACTAAGTAGTCCTGCTGGGAGGAGAGGGGGTATGAAGTGAACTGTCAACAAGGAGGGAAGAAATGATTTCAAATGGAAGCAAACCTATGGGTTGAAGGAAGTTAATTCAAGGAAAAGCAAAGTTTTGAGCTGGGCTTGGGAAGACGCTGGCCGCCGAAGGGAATGTAACAGAAGAACGTGAGTGAGCCGCCAGGACGAGCCAAACAAGCCAGTGGATGGTGCTACAGCAGAGGCAGCCTGCACAGGGAGCCCAGGAGCCCAGAGCAATCAGGAAACCCCTAAAGGGTTGTTTCTAAAGTCCAGATTTTCTTGAAAATGTGACATGTCATCCCAATGCACGAAATGAAAAGACATCATCTGAGCGCATGAGGAAAACTCTATTTCTGTGAGTCAAGTCTGCTTATTCAATACTTGCGCTGTTTTGCAGCACGAGGCACACCTGTGATGGGAATTACAGATACAAAGAGAGGAAGACCTCTGGGCCCACAAGTAGCCCTTGACGGCTGCAGTTTTCATCTCTCCAGCTGGAGTCCTCAAGTTGGAGAATATAATTATTTTCTGACCCTCTGTTCCCACCTTACACATACATTTAGATATTTGGTGTTTAACGTTAAGGTTCTAGCCACCCACCCGAACTAATTGAATTTTATAAGGTGACATGGGTAGTGAGATAAAAATCCCCGAGATTTCCTCTGGGATCTATGAATAGAGCTTCAGGAAGGCAGTTGGTCTACCTGGGGCAGGACTTTAAGGAAAAGAAAAGTCCGTTTCCTCAGGAGGTTCCTCCCTCACTTCCAGCACAGACGCCTCGTGGAGCCAAGTCACAGGATGTCTAGCCTCGGGAACACACGTGTCAGATCCCTGATGGCAGCAAACGAAAATGCTTTTCCCATCTGCAGGCTCAGATTCTCCTCATTTTCACATGGGTCACCAGCTCTATTTTAATTTTAAAAGTTGGTGCCATAATGCAGTAGAATCACAGAGGAGATCACGGAGAGATTAAAACTGCATTTGGTGAAATGCATCGAAACGATAAGATGGGCCGATGGAGGACTGCACAGACGAAGAGTTTGTGATAAAGCAAATACAGGAAAATGTTGATTGGAGAGTCTGGGTGGTGGTTATGTGGATGTTCACTGTATAACTCTCTTAATTTCACTGTCTCTGGCAGATCCGTCTGCCTGAGGATGGAGGTGGCCTTGCAGGAGATGGGGCACTCACACTTGTGAGATCAGAAGACCTGGCCTCACCTTAAACATGCTTGCTGGCCTGAAGGCGGCTTGTCAGGTCAGCAAGGGTTCTTTACAAAGGCATACATCAGAATCAGCTTCCTCAAAATTAGGGACCTTTACAAATGACTCATGCTTGGGCCCCACTCTAAGCTCTCCTGACCCACAAGCTGAGGCTGGCAGGGTAATGTAATTTTTCTATCTTGATGGGGGTTTGCATCGTTCTTGCGTATACACTGTCAAAACTCAGTGAATGGGGCTTCCCTGGTGGCGCAGTGGTTGAGAATCTGCCTGCCAATGCAGGGGACACGGGTTCGAGCCCTGGTCTGGGAGGATCCCACGTGCCGCGGAGCGACTGGGCCCGTGAGCCACAACTACTGAGCCTGCACGTCTGGAGCCTGTGCTCCGCAACAAGAGAGGCCGCGATAATGAGAGGCCCGTGCACCGCGATGAGGAGTGGCCCCCACTTGCCACAACTAGAGAAAGCCCTCACACAGAAACGAAGACCCAGCACAGCCATAAATAAATAAATAAATAATAATAATAATAAAAAAAAGAACAGTGGTTTAAAAAAAAAAAAACTCAGTGAATGTATACTTCAAATGTGTGCATTTCACTGTATGCAAATTTTATATCAAGAGAAACTATAAACAAATACTGAACACCAGTTAATGGTATGCATGTTGAAATATTTAGAGGAAAGTACGCAGATGTCTGCATTTACTTTGAAATGCATCGAAAAATAAGATTGATGGACGGATAGAAGAGTGGCGAGATGAAAAGAAATATGATGACAAAATAAGCATAGTAAAAAAGATGTATTTGGGGTGGGTAGTGATGGTGGTGATGTTATGGCTGTGCCAGCAAACAAGTATTTTTTAGAAGCTCCTCAGGTTGGTTAAACAAACTGTGGTCCATCTGAACCGTGAAATACTACTTAAAAAAACAAAACAAAACAAAAAAGGAGTGAATTCTTGATAAACACAGCAACTTGGAAAGGGAGTTATGCTAAACGAAAAAAGCCAGTCCTGGGACTTCCCTGGTGGTCCAGTGGTTAAGACTCTGCGCTCCCAATGCAGGAGGCCCAGGTTCGATCCCTGGTCGGGGAGCTAGATCCCACATGCCACAACTAAGAGCCCCGCATGCCACAACTAAAGATTCCACGTGCCGCAATGAAGACCCGGTGCAGCCAAATAAATAAATTTTTTTTAAGAAAAGAAAAAAGCCAATCCTGAAGGTTATACACCTGTATGATTCCATTTATAGAGCATTAACAAAATGACAAAATTATAGAGATGGAGAACAGATCAGTGGTTGCCAGGCGTTAAGGGTGGGGGGAAAGGGATGGGTATGACAATAAAGGGAAGGACTGGGGATCTCGGTGGTGATGGAACATTCTATAGCTTGACTGTGGTGGCTGGTACTCCAACTTACACATGTGATAAAACTACACAAACTACACACACACACACACACACACACACACACGGGTGGATGTCAAGTGGTGAAATTTGAAGGAGGTCTGTGGATCGTCCCAAAGGTACCAATGCCAATGTCCTCGTTTTGATATTGTGCCACAGTTACATAAGATATACCACTACAAGGGAACTGCATGAAGGTACAAGGGACCGCTGTATTATTTTTACAACTTCCTGTGAATCTATAATTATTTCAAAATAAAAAGTTAAACAAAAGTTCCTCAGACGATTCCAAACTTCCCTAGTTAAGAACTACTCATTTAGTCTAACCACTTACCGTAGAGAAGAAAAATCAAAAGTCTATAGAGGTCTCTCAATCACAAAAACTTTGTCTTCTAATTCTAAAACTAAAGTAAACTTAATCAATTACCAGAAATGTTTATTGATATTTCTGAGCCATTTGTGCCTAAAGACGTCATCCCTTCCTTCCTTGGGATAGTAATCTTGGCATTACATGAAATATTAGGATTGAGATAATCCAAATGGGTAATGTGGGGGGAAAAGAGGTAGGTCAAGTGGACCAAAAGGAGAGGAGAGGAAAAAAAAAAAAAAAAAAAAGAGAGAGAGAGAGAGATGCTTTGTAAGTTACATTGGAGAAGGTGCAAATTTGCAAACTAAAAATTATAGAGTTTTTAAAAAACTGAGTGTTTCACACCCATCATATCCAAGCCTAGGTTTGTCAAAAGGGGGTTCTCTCAGTTTTCAGAGCTTCTAAACCATTATTTGCTAGTAAATTTCATGAGAAGCAGAAGGGGACATGCTCTAGACACAGCTGTTTCCATCTGTTGTTGAAAATAAGATCCTGTCTAAAAAAAGAAAATGTTAAAAAGTCATAAATCCTTCAAACTACAACCTCAGCAGGGGAGTGAACCGCGATTCTTTTCATCTTTTAAAATGTAATAACTTTGCTCTAGCTTGATCATATAGAAAAGGAAACCATTCTGACACATTTAAATGCTGATGTGCTGATGCCCTTAAGAACCGGAAGATTAAGCAAAACAGGGCCACTGGGGCTTCTACAACTTAACAACTTCACCATCCTCCCTGCTGCTTTTCACCACCCCATCCCTTCTCCAACCCCCAATCATTAAGAAAAAATAACCGGTAAGATCTTTGTAATCAGGATAAATAATGATTTGGGAGCTAAGAATCCGGGACTTGTTAAATCGTGAGAACGATACCAACTTGAGTCACTTGCTGCAAGTTCACAGGAGAGTAAACCTAAGACTTAGAAATTATTTGAAGTGCCAAGTCTCAATTCCCAAAATCAAAACCAGGGGAACTTCCAGTTACAGTAATATGACAGCCTAGAAAACCAGAAAACCCTACTGCTACAAATACCTAATACTATTGGAGAACAAACGAAAGAACTGGAAATCCCCAAGTGCCAGAAACCAAGAGAACTGAAAAGAGAAAGTGAGGGTTGGGGGGAGGTTGGTCCGCTTGTGCTGCAGAGAAAGAAAAGCCTCTCCTGAGCTCTGTAGCTGCAGGCCTGCACCTCCTACTCTGATGATGAGGTTGCAGTCAAAAATTACAAAACACAGAGGGAAACAATCCACCAAGGGCAAGACTCCAAAAACAGTACAGTCTGAGAGATCCTGCAAATACGTACACAGTAATGTCTACACGTTAACTTTTTTTTTTTCCTTTGGCTGCATTGGGTCTTTGTGGCCGCATGTGGACTTTCTCTAGTTGTGGTGAGCGGGGTTACTCTTCCTTGCGGTGCGCGGGCTTCTCATTGCGGTGTGGCTTCTCCTGTTGTGGAGCACGGGCTCTAGGCACGCGGGCTTCAGTAGTTGTGGCACGCAGGCTCAGTAGTTGTGGCCCACGGGCTTAGTTGCTCCACAGCATGTGGGATCTTCCCGGACCAGGGATCGAACCTGTGTCCCCTGCATTGGCAGGCGGATTCTTAACCACTGCACCACTACGGAAGTCACTACATCTTAACTTTTAAATGGTTCAGAAAAAATTATACATGAAAGAGATAAGGGAGTGAGAGGGAAAAGAGTTCAAATACGACAAAATGTTAATTGGCTAAATCTAGGTGAGGGGAATATAGGTATTCGTTGTCCTATTCTTTAAGTTTTCTGTAGGATTTAAATCTTTCAAAATAACAAACTGGGAAAAAGAAAAAATATATCTTATATATTTATAAACATAAAACCAATGTCTGTATCAAGGCAATTAAATATGGCAATGAATGTGGGGGTTAAAAAAGAATGAAAGAACTGGAAGCACTTAATGAATGATTTAATATGGTTCCAAGCCAAGTAACTTATAGAAAGAAGTAAGTCCCCAAGAGATCATTTCAGGGAGAGTTAGTTCATTTATTTCAGGGGATCTCATTTCCATACTACTTAGAGCAGATAATAGTATGCATTTGTATTGGATCATCTAAGGAAATGTAATTGCCAACCTCACCAAAAGATCTAAGAATAATATTTTCACTAGATATTCTACAGCCATGAATCCTGAATACTAAATTAGCAAAAGGCTTCTTATGTTAATGTCAAAGTGATCTTTAGAAAGAAACAATACAAGGGGATAAAAAAATAATTCATCTGTGGATTAAAAGAGCTTGTGGGACAGCAAAGCAGAACCTATGGGAAATTTAAAATGCATATACTAGAACAGGCAAATCTATACAGGAAGTATTGATAGATTGCCTAATTCTGGGAGACTTGGGTTGGGGGAGGGGGGCGGAGAGAAGATGTGGAGGGTGCAGAGCTTCTTTCTGGGATAAATTGATGGTGATGATGGTTACACACCATGAATACACTAAAAAGAACAGTATACTTTATTTTAATGGGGTTTTTTTGGGGGTTTTATTTATTTATTTCTGGCTGTGGTGTTGGGTCTTCGTTTCTGTGCGAGGGCTTTCTCTAGTTGCGGCAAGCATGGGCCTCTCTTCATCGCAGTGCGCGGGCCTCTCAGTGTCGCGGCCTCTCTTGCTGCGGAGCACAGGCTCCAGACGCACAGGCTCAGTAGTTGTGGCTCACGGGCCTAGTTGCTCTGCGGCATGTGGGATCTT
Source organism: Eschrichtius robustus (assembly GCF_028021215.1). Classification (NCBI taxonomy): domain Eukaryota; kingdom Metazoa; phylum Chordata; class Mammalia; order Artiodactyla; family Eschrichtiidae; genus Eschrichtius; species Eschrichtius robustus. The sequence goes on from NC_090842.1 coordinate 13,174,031, forward strand.
CCCAGACCAGGGCTCGAACCCGTGTCCCCTGCATTGGCAGGCAGATTCTCAACCACTGCGCCACCAGGGAAGCCCAACAGTATACTTTAAATGGATGAATTATATGTGAATTGTATCTCAATAAAGTTGTGGAAAATGCTGGACTTCCCTGGTAGCGCAGTGGTTAAGAATCCGCCTGCCAATGCAGGGGACACAGGTTTGAGCCCTGGTCTGGGAAGATCCCACATGCCGTGGAGCAACTAGGCCCGTGCACCACAACTACTGAGCCTGCGGTCTAGAGCCCTCGAAGAAATACTACTTCACAACTACCGAAGCCCGCGTGGCTAGAGCCCATGCTCTGCAACAAGAGAAGCCACCGCAATGAGAAGGCCGCGCACCGCAACGAAGAGTAGCCCCCGCTCGCCACAACTAGAGAAAGCCCGCGTGCAGCAACGAAGACCCAACGCAGCCAAAAATAAATAAATAAATAAATTTATATTAAAAAGTTGTGGAAAATGCATACACTAGAAAATAAAAATAACGTAAAATCATTAGTGAGAGTGTCCAACTCAAAAACCTAGGAAAGAACTATAGAGCAAACCCAAATAGAGGGAAAGGGAGGACAAACTGGCCAAAAACACAGCACCCAGCAGAAAATGACCATGGTGTTTAGGCAGAAAAAAGGTTAACGGTGGCAGAGTAACATGGAAGCTAAGCTTCTGAGGACAAGGCCAAACACCATACCACAAATGGACCAATGAGGAGCCTCCCATCTCGGGGACAGTTGAGAAAAACGCCACCATCACGCCCCCCATCCCCGATGCCATTTACATGCTAGAATTTGACCCTGTCAACATGCCACCTCCATGGCCTCAAGTTGCTCTTTCCAAATTAGCCTTTGGATGGGGCCCAGGTCATCTCTCTGGACCCTGCTGTGAGGAAAGCCAGGCATTTAAGTTTTCTGAGCTCTAACGGATGAAAGCAGGCCCTCATGGGGTTGGAACTCCAATATCCATTCCTGAGGACAAAGAAGGTTCAGAAAGGACCTTCTCTAACCCAGTGAAAAGCATCTACAAAGCCACAGCAACTATCACTTTCGGTGGTGAAACTTTAAGAATGTTCTCTTTAAAATCCCTCTGCAGTCAGGAACAAATCAAGGATGCCCACCGTAACTGCTTCCATTCAGTGGTGTATGAGACAGCTGAGCCAGTGTAGTGTTACAGGCTGAATTGTGTCCCTCCTAATTCCTATGTTGAAGTCTTAACCCCCAGTAACCCAGAACGTGACTGTATTTGGAGATAGGGCAGTTAAGGAGGTAATTAAGGTTAAATTAGGTCATTAGGATGGGCCCTAATCCTATATGACTAGTGTCCTTATAAGAGGTGGAGACTAGGATACACACACAGAGGGAAGACAGCCATCTACAAGCCAAGGAGAGAGGTTCAGAAGAAATCGACCCTGCCGACACCTTGATTTTGAATTTCCAGCCTCTAGAACTGTGAGAAAATAAATTTCTGTTGTTTAAGCCGCTCAGTTTGTGGTATCTTGTTATGGCAATCCTAGCAAACTAACACAATAAGAAAAAGACACAAAAGATATAAGGACCAGAAAAGAAGAAACGCAAGTGTGATATGATTATCTGCATTAGGAAAGGCAGGAGAATCTACAAACTGCTAGAACTAATATAAGCTCAGTAAAATTGCCAGACGTGAGATCTACACACAAGAAAGTCAACAGGACCCCTCCTAATATACCAACAACAATTAGAAAACAAACAGGTACGTTAATTAATTGTCCCTCACTGTGCAGACAGATGAAGAAGTTGAGATATGTTTATCCACATATCAAGGGAACACTACAAAGTAGTTAAAATAAATGGGCTGGATCTGCACAAACACATCTCAAAAACACAACTCTGAATTAAAAACCAAAAAAGCCAAGTTACAAAGAAATAGATACTTTCTATCTATTCATTTTTAATACACACACAAAATCACGGAGATGCATATAAGTACAGCACAGAGAAATCCACAGCAAGGGTGTTTATATTAAACATTTCATTTTGGTGATAGGCACATAGATGTTTGCCATATTATTTTCTGTACTGTTCTGTACATTTGAAAGGCTTCATTTTTTTGGATAAAAATAAAAAACTCTTGAGGTCCAGATAAATGCAAACATTAAATTCTAAGGGGCTCATGATGTTTTAAAAAGTCCCACAACACAGTTCTCTACTATCTGTACACACATGCTTTTTCAGGGGAGTTTAACCTCACTCCCACACTACTACTACCCCAGCAGGAAGGTAAAACAGCAAAGAAAGCGATTTAATTTCCAAGACATTTATTTTCAAGTCAGAATAAAAACCAACTTAGGTAGTGCCCTTTTCTCAGGGCTGTGTGATCGACTATAATCTGAAAGGTGTCAGGGATAAATATACCACATTCTCCACCTGGGAGTAATCAGGGAGATCATTAAAGAGAAGATTCAGCCTAGTCAAAAGAGCAACGCAGGATTATAGGCACCAGGTGCAATACGGTTCACATTCAAAGTCAAGTTAGGACCACGACAGGGATCCCTTGGATAAAGCCAGTGATTGATAATGTCATGGAATCTTTATTGCTAGGTTAAAAAAGAAATCTTAGATCCAGTAAAAACCTGCACTGGCCCCACCTATGCTTATTAGCAATAACCTTCCCCACTCATCCATCCCCTCTCTATGCCTAGGATAATGACTTAAGCTTCCACTTCCCAACCTTTTCCTAAGGGAAAAAAACAGGCAAGAATACCTAATAAAAAACTGTGGTGCAAAGGGCAGGGAGAGTTCATGTGTTTAATTTTAGTCAGTTACCAGGTTTTTCTTGAGCCCTGGCCAGAGTTATTCTGGTTCTGGCATGGGGAATCTATTTTGCATGGGTGTGGGTTAGATTAAAAACAAAGAAACAAACAAAACTCTCACAACAGGCGCTCAAAGAACACGTCCCTAACTGAATCCATGAGGTCACCAGACAAGCACTGACCACTGATCCAACCAGGACACATGCCAGGAGGTTCTGGTAAAGACAAGGGTTTCCCACAGTACAGAAAGGGACAGGGGAGGCAGCTAACAGAATCACCATCTCAAATCCTCTGCCACTGCCTCCTTCAGATGGAAGTATTAAGCAATGTTGGAGAGAAAAAAAAAAATCCCACTTTGAAGAGACTCATGGATGAAAGAGAACCATGCTAAGCTCCCCTGGAAGAATAAAATATTAAATAACAGATAAGGTGCTTAAAATATTATGTTACTCCATTTATAAGTATGTCACTATTGGTTCATTTGTTATATATACAGCCCTTTTTTCCAAGGGAAAGCAGAATGTCCATTAAACAATTTGATCCTTGTAAAATCAATGGCAGCAAAGTGAGTCAACAGGACGAGGGCGCCTGTCCTCTACCCAGCAAGGCTGATAGCTAAACCACTGCAAAAGACTTCCAAGGATTAAATTCTGAAAGTCAAGATCTGGGTTTTAAAATATGCAGCAAAGGTAGCTTCTGATTCACAGCAGATTCTTTAGAAAACAGTACTCCATTCAACCCCAAGATCCTCCTCATCTCTTATATGCTCCCTCCTATAGCTATTTGTGTACTTTTACCACACACTGTCTCTTTGACCAGAGCGTAAGCTCCATGAGGGCAAGAACCGTGTTTTGTCCATTTCTGCACATCTAGTAGGGCCTAAAATGATGCCCTGCATATAGTCAAATGCTCAATAAACATTAGCTGGGTTTAAGCAAATCCGGCCCAAAGAGGCCTAGTGAAAGAGAAGGAAGATAAGAACTACAGTCTGGAAGGTGGCCTGTTCAAAAGAAATACACATTTAAAATGTTAAAAGATGAACAGCCATCCTTTGCAGGCCAGAGATAAAATGTTCCTCTAAGTAAAATTGAGAAAGGGAAGTACCAGAGTTTCCTCTGGCAAGCTTCTGAAAAGATAAAAGAAATGTCTGGTTTGAGTGATAATGTGTTACAGGCTTAAGCAAGAACAGGTGAAAAAAATCTGATAAAACCATGAAGCTGCTGGTAACTCAAAGAAGAGGGAACCAGACTTGGCCAGGCTGCTTCACAACTCATGGCTACAAAGGTGGCTTTAAAATAAGGAAGGCTCAGAAAGAACAGGGACGATAAAGGCATTATCCTCAACTCGTTCTTGATTGTACATGGTCTCTTACTCCTATTATGTATTTATGGAGTGCCAACTACTGGTGAGCCATGGAGGTGAAGGGAAACACCCCAGTCATCGCTACTCAGGAGTTGGCCTTGGCTTGTGTTCTCATTAGCTGTTCAACCCGCTGTATGCCTAACCTGGAGGGAGGCCAGTACATCAAGGGTCTCTCAGGAACCGTTTATTATAACCTCTCAAAGAGCAGAGTCAGTTTCAGTTTCTCTCTGAGAAGTCACAAAGACTCCTGAATGAAAAACATCAGGATTCAAAAACAGATAACCATTTTGTAGAAATCGACAAGCTGATCATAAAAATTTAGATGGAAATATAAGGACCTAGTATAGCTAAAAAGATTTTGAAAAAGAACAAATTCGAAGAACATACACTACCAGATTTCAAAACTTAACTATAAAGCTGTAAGTAACCAAGATAATGATAGTCATATAAATCAATGGAACAGAATTGAGTCCAGAAATAATCCTTTACATTTATGGCCAGTTGATTTTGCCAAGTGAATTCAGTGGGGAGAAAGAATGGTCTTTTCAACAAATGGGGCTAAGACAACTGAATGTACAAGTGGTTCTTTAAAAAAAAAAAAAAAAAGAAACTGAGACCCTTACCTCATATCATACCCCAATATTAACTTAAAATGGAACAGAAACATATGTAAGAACTAAAACTATAAAAATTCTAGATGAAAACACAGGAGAAAATCTCTGTGATCTTTGGACTAGACAAAGATCTTTTTACATATGACAACAAAAGCATGATGAATAAAAGACAACCATTGATAAATTGGACTCAATCAAAATTTAAAATATTTGCTCTTTAAAAAACACCATATAAGAAAATGAAAAGACAAGCCATATATTGGGAGAAAACATTCTCAAATCACATATCCGGAATACATAGGGAACTTTTAAAACTCAGTAAGACAACAGCCAACCCAGTAAAAAACAAATGGGCAAAGGTATGAGTAGACATTTCACCAAAGAAGATATATGAATTGCTATTAGGCACACGAGAAGAGGCTCAACATCATTAGTCACTGGGGAAATGCAAATAAAAAACCACAATAAGATACCACTACCCACCTACTAGAATAGCTATAAATTCATAAGACTGACAATACCAGGTGTTTTGAGGATGTGAGAAAATTGGAACCCCCATCCACTGCTGAAATGTACAACCACTTTGGAAAAGTCTGTTTCTTAAAGGGTTAAACAAAGACCTGCCATGTGGAAACACATATCCACATAAAAACTTACACATGAATGTTCACAGCAGCATAATTCATATTTGCCTTAAACTAAAAACAGTCTAATTGTCTACCACCTGGTGAATGGACAGACAAAATGCAGTATGTTCATACAATGGAAAACTATTTAGCATTAAAAAGGAACAACACGCTCAACATGGAAGAACCTAAAAGAAGGAAGCCAAATGCAAAAGACTTCATATTGTATGATTTCATTTATAAGAAATTCCCAGAAAACACAAATCCAGGACAGCAGATCAGTGGGACTGAGCAGGGACTGACTACAAACAGATATAATGTAACTTCTGGGGGGATGGAAGTGTTATAAAATTGGATTTTAGTGATAGTTGTACAACTCTGTAAGTGAAAATCTTTTGGGATACTTTCTAGTAGAAATGGAGTTTTCAGGCAGAGAACTAAGAAAGGGATTTCTCTATAACAGTGCTTTTCCAACTTTAGCAAGTGTAAGAATCACCTGGAAAACCTGTTAAAACCCAGACACCCCAGATATCCTCCCATCCCAGATATGGATTCAGAAGGTCTGGGATGGGGCCCATGACTTTGCATTTCTAAGAAGCTCCCAGAATACTCAGTAAAAATAGATTTCAAAGTCCCACCAGAGATCTATTAGACAGCCTCTTCAGGAGAGGAGGGCCTGGGAATCCACACCTCTTACAGGGAGAGTCACCCCCGGTATCCATCCACAGGGGATTGGTTCCAGGACACCATCAACACCCCAACGGAAACCAAAATCCATGGATGTTCAAGTCCCTTACATAAGATGCATAAAACCTACACACATCCTCCCATATGCTTTAAATCATCTCTAGATTACTTACAATACCTAATACAATGTAAACGCTATGTAAATATTCAATAGTTACCAGTGAGTGGCAAACTCCAGTTTTGCTTTTTGGAACTTTCTGGAATTTTTTCCATGGTTGAATCCATGGATTGGGAACCTGTGGACAGGGAGGGCCAACTGTATAGGGAGAATCTCATGCTGAATCTCATGGTTCAGCACTTCATGAACTGTAACACTCTCATATACAATTAATTCCAGCAGTTTCAAGAGTAAAACTTGTGTGTTCCTATTTTGAAAATGATAAAGTAAATGTCCTATATTTTAAATGGTTCAAAATCAGAAGGGGTTCTGCCTTAGGCCTTTCTAAATAAAGTAATTTGCAGAGAAGTAAATTGTATTTATTCAAGGCATTCTAAATATGCCTCCACATTTTTTTTAAAAAATTTCTCCTTTAAAAATGTTTAGGCCACTTTTCAGGCTGAATCTAATTTTAAATCTGTTCAGATGCAAGATCACATGTCTTTCTGAATTCTTAACAGGGATGTGCAATTGTCTGACCCATAGGATCACAGTTCTGACTGCCACAGATAACACTCAGCAGCAGTGGTGCCATTTTTAATGGTTCAACTCAGTAACTACTGGAGTCTAATGCTCTGCTATCACAGAAGACACAGACACAGAAGACCAAGTTCGTACCGGGAATTCACCATACTTTTTAGTATCATAAAAAACAACAGTACTAAACATCAGCATGTGCGGGAACAGACGGGGGAAATTTTTACAGAGGTAGGACTGTGTTCTAGAAAAAAATGAAACAGCGCTTCAATTATTTTCAACTTCTCTGATCATTATGGTTCAAAGGAGAGGGAGTGGTCTCACACATCGTATGCCATGTTGCAGGAGCCAGAAAGAGCCAGGCTGAGTGCTCAGAAGAGCACACACGGGACTTCCCTAAGAGCACCTCACCTCACCGTTTCTTCAGATTCTGACTGAAATGGCCTGGGGTGGGGCTCAAGCTCTCCAGAGGAAGGATTCGATGATAAATTATATTTCTAAAGACAGTCACAACAATACTGTCCATCCCACAGGCTTCTCTGCAATGGCCCCTCTCCTAGCCCAGATTCCTGTTTAGACCCACAGAATGTGGAGGAAATGACAGCAAGTAACTTCTGAGGCTGGACCCTAAGAGAACGTCAGCTCTGCTTTCACTGCTTGGAATGCTTGCTCTTGGAATCCAGCTCCCACGTAATGAAACCCAAGCTAGAGAAGTGGAGAGAAAGCCACTTGGAGAGGGAGAGATCCTTGCCTCCTAGCCATGCCCACCAAGGTCCCTGTCGTGTGAGTGAAGCCATCTTAGATGTTCCACCCCAGTCACCATCAACTACAATCTCATGAAATGCCCCACCTGTGGCCACACAGAGACGAACCACCCAGCTGAGCCCTGCCTCAATTCCTGAGCCACAGAATTATGAGCAAATATAAAATGGCTGTGTTCTAAAGCCATTAAGTTTTGGGGTAGGTTTTGTCACCTAACAATAGAGTATAAAAATAGGTTTCAAGTCTGCTCTCAAATGTTTTTCTAGGTAAATGGTGTGCAGATTGTAGTCAACATGTATGGACTTGGTCTCTATACACCTCAGGGGTGGGAGGAGCCTGAAATCTAGCTACCGGGGAAAGAAAATAAGTGTTCATAAGCCAGACCCAATCTGCTTCATAGACTTTTTCACATCTGTTGGAAAAGATTTTGTTGCTTCCCAAATTGTATATTAAAAAATCAAGTTACATGAATGTTTTATGTTTTCCTAAAGGCCAAATCAGACAAAGGACTGCCACTGCACACCAACCTATCAATGTGATTCCACTCATATTAAGAGTTTACTGAAACAGAAGGAACAAAAGACCCTAAAGACATAGCTTTCTACAGTATCATCCAGTCTGCTCTTCCCTCTATATACCAGCACCCTTGTCAATTTTACAATAGGGAAGAGAATTTAAACCCAATCACATCTAAGATGCGACCCATCACAAAGGCTGCACAGGCAGATGCTCAGTCAGGCAGATTCAAATTCTGCCTTTGTCGTTTCCCATCTATAAGATGGGAAGTTTGGCACTGAATGAGCACTCAAGAAATGTCAAGTTCGTGTTTACCTTCTCTCTTCCCTCCCAAATCAATGCAACTGAACCTATAAAGTATTGCATAGCCCAAGGATTTTCTTAAACATCTAAGCAAACATGATAAAGAAACTGAATCACATACGGCTCAGTTCATAGTGCTCAGGGGAATTAAACATAAGTATCCAGGTACACTGAATAAATCTTACTGATCCAAGTACCATACAGGTATTACTGCCCTTTCAAGTGTTTATAATTTCAACATCTGAGAAAGAAAATTAGTGAAGTTGCTTCCATATTTGTGGACAGGTTGTCCAAAAATTTTTAAATGACAGAGCAGATAACTTAGCTGCCAGAGAACAGGCCATTCTTGTCTAGAGATAGATCCTTAAAAGGAGAAGTGCAGAGATGAGCTCCGAGCCTAAAGCAGCTATGCAAGTCTTAACGATCCCAACTCACAACTGAGAGCTGGCTAGTGAACACTTCAGTGCTGGGAAGTAACAAGTCCTTGAGTTTATGGCTTGAGAGAGAGGAAGGCTTTGGTTGAAACAGGACAAATAGTCTTCATATTCAGAAGGGTGCTAACAGGTAGAGGAGCTTAGTTCTGCTAGGGTTTAGGAGACCAAAGATTCCCAATATGATCCCTGATTCTTATATAAGGTAGTAAGTTGAATCTTCTACTCTAACTGGCATCAAATTGATACCGGCAGCCTCCTACTAATTATAGCCCAGTCTTCACCTGTCTCTGTTATACTGAAATTTCCTCACCCTTTTAGTCACCTGAACCACAGAACCAGAAAAATAAGACTATATGTGCTTTCAGGTCTCAACTTAGTATGATTTGCTCAAATCTTATAATGTCTGCTCTATGAACTGTGAAATCTCAATTTTATTATTTAGGGACTACTCACTCACCCTCCTCTCAGGTACAGTGGTTGAACTTGAGGCAGCAGTGAAGGACTTAGAAATCTTCTGCTACAGGCAAAAAAATGGAAGAATACTGTTGCAAGGTTCTTAGCCTATCCATGAAGTAGTATAAGACTAACTGAAGATACAGTATGGTAAGTTAAAAATGTATAATGTAAAACCTAGAGCAACCCCTAAAAAATAATAAGCCAAAGAGGTAAAAAGCTAACAAGCTCATAGTGGAGATAAAATAGAATAATAAAAAATTCTCTTAGTCCAAATGAAGTCAAGCAAAGAGGGTAAAAAGAAACAAAGAACAGAGACAGAAAACAAGCAAGATGGTCAACTTAAACCCAATCATACTGATAATTGCATTAAATGCAAACATTCTAGTTAAAAGGCAAAGATAGTCTGGATAAAAGCAACACAAAATTGTATGTTTTCTCTAAGAAACCCATTTTAAACAAGAAGATACAGATAGATTAAAAGTAAAAGGACAGAAAAAGATAACCATGTGAACACTAATCAAAAGAAAGCTGGAGTGGCTACAATTATTGCTGGAGATTTTAACACTCTGCCCTCTATCATTGATAAAACAAGTAGACAGAAAATCAGTATAGTTCCAGAAGACCTGAAAAACACCATCAACCAAATTGACCTAACTGACATTGATAGAAAATCTACTCAAGAACAGTAGAAAACACATTCTTTTCAAATGCATGTTGAATGTTCAGCAAACTAAAACATATTCTGAGCCACAAAACAAATCTCAAAAAAATTTAAGAGGATTCAAGTCATACAAAGTATGTTCTCTGATCACAACAGAATTAAACTAAAAACCAATACCAGAAAGATACCTGGAAAATCCCTAAATATCTGGCAATTAAATATGACACTTCTAATAACCTGTAAGTTATAGGGGAAAAAAAAAATCACAAAAAATTAGAAAATATATTGACATGAATGAAAATAAAAGCACAATATATCAAAATTTATAGAATACATAATATTTTTAAACAGCTAAATAAAATAGTGTTTATAGGGAAATTCATGGCTTTAAATGCTTATTTTAGAAAAGAAGAAAGGTCTAAAATCAGGGATTTAAGCTTCAAGCTTTAGAAGCTAGGAAAAGAAGAGCAAATTAAACTGAAAGAAGGAAGAAATAAAAAGCAGAAATCAACAAAATAGAAGAGAGAAAAACAATAGATTGAATCAATGAAACCAAAAGCTGTTTTACTGAAACAATTAATAAAATTGATAAATCTCTAGGCAGACTAATCAGAAAAAAGAGAAGACACAAATTTCCAGTGTCAGGAATGAAAGACGGGTAAACATTTTTACAGCCACTAAAAGTACAAAGAAATATTACAAACGGCTTTTTGCTGATAAATTCAACAACTTAGATGAAATGGACAAATTACATGAAAAAGACAAACTACTAAAGCTTATTTGATAAGAAACAAATAAACTGAATAGCCCTATACCTGTTAAAGAAATTAAATTTTTAGTTAAACTTTTCTACAAAGAAAATTCCAGGCCCAGAAGGCTTTACTGGTGAATTCTATCAAACATTTAAGAAAAAAAAAAATACTACACCACATCGTCCAGGAAATAGAAAAGAAACACTTCCCAAATCATTGTATGAGGCCAATATTACTGGTACCAAAACAAGACAAAAATATTACTTGAAAAGAAAATTACAAATACTCCTTATACGCATAAAAGTAAAAATCCTTAGCAAAATTTTAACAAATTGAAATGAGTAACATATAAAAAGAATAATATATCATGACCAATTGGATTCATTTACTCTTAGAAATCAATGTTATCCATCATATTAACAGAATAAAGGAGAAAAATCTTACGATCATCACAACAGATGCAGAACAAGCATTTGACAAAACTCAACAGCCACTGAAAATAACAACTCTCAGCAAACCAGAAATAGAAGGAAACTTTATGAAACAGCTAGTATCATACTTAATAATGGGAGACTGAATGCTTCCTCCTAAGGCTGGGAACAAGCCAAAGATGCCTGTCTCACTACTTCTATTCAACATTGTACTGGAGATCCTAGCCAGTGCAATGAAGCAATAAAGCATACAGATTTGGAAAGAAGTAGTAAAGTTGTCTTGATTCTCAAATTATGTAGTTATGTGTGTAGAAAGTTCTATGGACTACACAAAAGCTACTAGAACCAGCAAGTTAACTTAGCAAGGCCATAAGATACAAAATCAACATACAAAAATCAATCATAATTATATGGCAACAAACTATAGGAAAACGAAGTTTTTTAAAAAAATATTTTCCTTATTTATTTATTTATGGCTGTGTTGGGTCTTTGTTGCTGCGCATGGGCTTTCTCTAGTTGCGACGGGAGGGGGCTGCTCTTTGTTGCAGTGCGCGGGCTTCTTGTTGCAGTGGCTTCTCTTGTTGTGGAGCACGGGCTCCAGGAGCGTGGGCTTCAGTAGTTGTGGCACGTGGGCTCAGTAGTTGTGGCTCACAGGCTCTAGAGCACAGGCTCAGCAGTTATGGCGCACAGGCTTAGTTGCTCCGCGGCATGTGGGATCTTCCCGGACCAGGGCTCGAACCCGTGTCCCCTGCACTGGCCGGCGGATTCTTAACCACTGCGCCACCAGGGAAGTCCCGGAAAATGAAGTTTTTAAAAGTACCCTCAACAGATATGACACCAAAAGCACAGGCAACAAAAATAAAAACAGATAAATTAGACACATCAAGATTTAAAACCTCTGTGCATCAAAGGACACAACGGAGTGAAATAGCAACCTACGGAATGGGAGAAAATATTTGCAAATCATATATCTAATAAGGGGTTAATATTCAGAATATATAAAGAACTTCTACAACTCAACAAAAAACAAATAGCCCAATTTAAAAATGGACAGAAGACTTGAACAGAATTTCTCCAAAGAAGATACAGGGATAGTCAACAAGCACTTGAAAAGATGCTTAACATCACTAATTATTAGGGAAATACAAATTAAAACCACAATGAGCTATCACCCTACACCTGTTAGGATGTCTATTATCCAAAAGACAAGACATAACAAATGCTGGTAAGGATGTGGAGAAAAGAGAAGCCTCGTACATTGTCGGAGGGAATGTAAACCGGTACAGCCACTGTGGAAAACAGTATGGCAGTTTCTCAAAAAATTAAAAATAAAATTACCATATGGTCCAGCAATACCACTTCTGGGTATACATACAAAAGAACTGAAAACAAGGTCTCAAAGAGATATTTGTATATCCGTGTTCACAGCAGCATTATTCACAATAGTCAAAAGATGGGAGCAACGCAAGTGTCCATCGATGAATGAATGGTTAAACAAAATGTGATATGTATGCAACAGAATATTAATCAGCCTTAAAATGGAAAGAAACTCTGGCACTTGCTATAAATGGATAAACTCTGAGGATATCAAGCTAAGTGAAATAAGCCAGTTACAGAAAGACAAACACCATATGATTTACTTATATGAGGTAGCAAGAGTAGTCAAACTCATAGAAACAGAAGTACAATGGTGGTTTCCAAGGGCTGGGGGAGGAAGAAATGGGGAGTTGTTGTTTAATGGGCACAGAGTTTCAGTTTTTCAAGATGAAAAAGTTCTGGAAATTGGTCACACAACAATATGAATATACTTACCACTACTGAACTGAACCCTTAAAAGTGGTTAAGATGGTAAATTTTGTTATGTGTATGTTCACCACAATTAATTTTTTAAAATAATTTTAATGTGAAATTCTTAGAGATAAATGTTTAATATGTGTGCAAGACCTTTATTCTAAAACTGTAAAAGATTGCTGAGAGAGATTAAAGATCACTTAAATAAATGTAGAGAAATATCACTTTCATGGATTGGAGGTTGCAATATTAAAATTCACTCATAAATTTCACTCAATCCCAATCAAAATTCCTGTAGGCTTTTTTCCTAGAAACATATAAGCTGATTCTGAAATGTATATGGAAATTCAAAGGATTGAGAATACTCTAAACAATAATTTCAAAGAATAAGGTAGAGGATTTACGATATCAATATTTGATTTCAAGACTTACTATAACACCATAATAATCAAAAGAGTGTGGAATTGGCATAAGGACAGACATATAGAGCAGAACAGAATAGAGTCCAGAAGTAGACCCACAGATATATGGTGAATAGTTCCTTTTCCTTATTCCTTTCTTTCTTATTTCGGTAACATTGGTTTATGACATATATAAGTTTCATGTGTACAACTTTATATTTCTACTTCTGTACACACTATAGCATGCTCACCACCAAAAATTTAGTTGCCCTCTGTCACCATACAGTTGATCACTTTTACCAATTTTGCCCTTCCCCCCTCTGCCTCTTCTCCTCTGGTAACCACTACTCTGTTCTCTGTATCTATGAACTGGTTTTCCTTTGGTTTGTTCATTTGGTTTGTTTGTTCTTCATATTCTACATATGAAGACTGAAATCATACAGTATTTGTCTTTCTCTGTCTGACTTATTTCACTTAGCATAATACTCTCAAGGTCCATCTATATTGTAGCAAATGGCAAGATTTCATCTTGTTTTATGGTTGAGTTGTAGTCCATTGTATATATACCACATCTTCTTTATCTGTAAATAAGAGTTTTTACAAAGGTTCCATGATAATTCAATAGGGGAAAGCATAGTCTTTTCAACATTTGGTGCTGAAACAACTAGGGGGAAAAATGAACTATGAAAGCAAAGGCAAGGCTTGTACATCAAAAACTACAAAACAGCTGAAAGAAATCAAGAAAGGTCTAAAAAAATGGAAAGACATCCCATGTTCATACACTAGAAGACTTTAATATTGTTAAGATGTCAGTACTCCCCAAATTGATCTAGAGATTCAATGCAATCCCTATCAAAATCCCAATTGCCTTTTTTCACAGAAATGGATAAACTGATCCTAAAATTCAAAGGAAATTGAAAGCAACCTCAAATAGCCAAAACAATCTTGAAAAAGAAGAACAAAGTTGAAGGACTCATACTTCCTGACTTCAAAATTAACTACAAACCTATAGTAATCATAACAGTATTGGCATAAGGATAAACATATAGACCAAAGGAATAGAATTGAGGGTATAGAAGTAAACCCAAATATCTATGGTTGATTGACAAGGGTGCCAAGACCATTCAACTGAGAAAGAACAGTGTTTTCAATAAATGATGCTGGAACAACTGGATATCCCCATGCAAAAAAATGAAGTTGGACCCCTACCACACACTACAGACAAAAATTAACTCAATAGTGATCAAACACCTAAGACTATAACACTCTTGGAAGTAAACCCAGGTAAATCTCTCTGACCTTAAATTAGACAACAATTTCTTAAAAGTACAAGAAACAAATGAAAAAAACAAATTAAGCTTCATCAAAATTTAAAACTTTTGTGCCTCAAAGGACACTATCAAGAAAATGAAAAGCCAACAGAATGGGTAAATTTTGGCAAATCATGTATCTGATAAGGGACTAGGATCCAAAATATATACAGAAACCTTACAATTCAACAACAAAAAGACAAACAATCCAAATAAAAAATTGTCCAAGGACTTGAATAGGCATTTCTCCAAAGAAGATATACAAAGGGGCAACAAACGAGAAAAGATGCCCGACATCCTTAGGGAAATGCAAATCAAAACCACAATGAGATACCACTTCACAACCACAAGGATGGCTATTATCAAAGAAACAGATAATAACAAGTGCTGGAGAGGATATAGAGAAATCAGAATCCTCATGCACTGTGGGTAGGAATATAATATGGTGGAGTTTCTTTGGAAAATAATCTGGAGTTTCTCAAAAGAGATCAAACATAGTAACCATATGACCCAGCAATTTCACTCCAAGGTATATGCACAGGTGAAATGAAAACATATGTCCACACAAAAACTTGTACTTGAATGTCCTTAGCAACATTGTTTTTAATGCCCCAAAAGTGGAAACAATGCAAATGTAAATCAACAGATGAATGGATAGACAAAATGTGATATACCCATACAATGGAGTATCATTCAGCCATAAAAAGGAATGAAGTACTGATATATGCTACAAAATGAATGAACCTTGAAAACATTATGCTAAGTGAAAGAAATCAGACACAAAAAAACCACATATTACATGGTTCCATTTTTATAAAATGTCCAGAATAGGCAAATATATACAGGTAGAAAGTAGATTAGTAGTTGTATAGGCCTGGGGTGAGACTGAGAGAAATAGAGTTACTGCTAATGGTTATGGGGTTTCTTTTTGGGGTAATGAAAATGTTCTAAAGTTTACTGTGGTGATAACTGCACAACTCTCTTAATACATTAAAAACTACTGAATTGTACCTTTTAAATGGGTGATTGGTATGGCATGTGAATTACATCTCAATACAGCAGTTAAATAAAAAAAAAAAGTCAAGGGAGAAATCGAGCTGGAGAGATGAATTTTGGAGTTATCAGCACATGTACAGTACTTATAACACTAGCCTCAAAGACTTCTCCAGGGTTGCGCTATACAAAAGAATGAGAAGTGGTCCAAGGACTAAGCCTCCATGTCCTTCAACATTAGAGGTAGAGCAATAACGAGGAATCAGCAAAGCAGACAACATCGGTGAGAGAGGCAGGAAGAAAACCAGGTGAGTGTGGTGTCCCGGAAGCAAGTGAACAAAGTGTTTCAAGGAGACAAACTTGTCAAATGATTCTGGCTTCCCCAAACTGAGAACTGAGAAGGGACTACTGATTTAGCAACATGAAGGTTCTCGGTGACCTTGAGAAGAGGAGTTCTGACAGAAAAGTGAGGGCAAATACTTGATTACAGTGGGTTCAAGGAGATTGGAAGGAGAAAAATCAGAGAATCAAGAAAAGAGAATTCTTAAGGAGTCTGCTAAAGAAGGAAGTAGAGAAATGGGGTGGTATCTGCAGGAAAAGTAGAATCAAGAGAATCTATGGGGCTTCCCTGGTGGCGCAGTGGTTGAGAATCTGCCTGCCAATGCAGGGGACACGGGTTTGAGCCCTGGTCTGGGAAGATCCCAAATGCCGCGGAGCAACTGGGCCCGTGAGCCACAACTACTGAGCCTGCGCGTCTGGAGCCTGTGCTCCGCAACAAGAGAGGCCGCGACAGTGAGAGGCCCGCGCACCGCGATGAAGAGTGGCCCCCGCTTGCCACAACTAGAGAAAGCCCTCGCACAGAAATGAAGACCCAACACAGCCAAAAATAAATTAATTAATTTTTTTTAAAAAAGAGAGAATCTATGGTTGCTGTTTTCAAGATGAAAGAAACACCAACAGTTTTATGCTGACAGGAATGTGCCACTAGAGAAGCAACTTTTAAGAGAGAGGGGAGGAAGGCTGGAGCAACACTCTTGACTCAGCAAAGAGGAACGAAACCTAGTGCGCAAGTGGAGGCCTTGGGCTTTGCTGGGAGCGTGGACGGCTAAGACCTACTAGATACAGGAAAGGGGGAAATAGCACAGATGCAACTAGGTGCATAGATACGGTGGTGAGCGCCAATCATGTTTTCTCGATTAAATAGGAAGTGAGGTCATCAGCAAAGGCTGAGAAGGGACTTTTGAGAAGAGAGGAGAAGGTCTGGAATAGTCCTCTAGGAGGGCAGGAGAATGAATAAACTGTAGAAATACAGCAGGATTCCCAGGCAGCACTAAGGGTCTCCTTGAGGTTAGTGATCGTGAATCAACAGTGAGGCCAGGGGCTTCCCTAGCGGTCCAGTGGTTGGGACTCCCAGCTCTCACTGCTGAGGGCCCAGGTTCGATCACGAGTTGGGGACTAGGATCCCACAAGCTGTGTGGCACGGCCAAAAAAAAAAAAAAACAACCAGCGTGGCCAGAGAACATGTTCAGAGTTCCCTCCAGCCAAGGAGAACACCCACAGAGCACGCAGAGATTTGGATTCGACCGGAGTTGTGGTTTAGCCAAGCAAGTGTGACAAAGCAAAAGAGGGGAAGGGGACTGATAGTGTACTAGAAGAGGCAGTGATTATAATGACTGACTTGGAACTTACATTATCTAAGGAGAAAAGTAAGGGCATGAGGGGGTGAGGGATGGAGAAGGAAATAGGATCAATGCACTATAGGACCTGTTGAGAGGACTGATGATATGACAAAAAGCAGAAAAATGCAGTCAAGGGTGGCAACTCTCACAGTTGACATGGTAAAGAAATGTGTTTTATTTCTCCATCATTTTACGAAAACACAAAGAATGCTATAGGCATTGGTAGTACTTGGTAGGAAGGACACAGGGTGGAAAAAGATTCCCATAATTTAATTTCTGATGGCCAAACTGACTGCAATCTAATAACCATATGAGATACCATTTATTAGAGTCACATCACTTTCTACCTAATTAGGCTTGTTCCCTAACTGCTGGGGCTCAGTTTTCTCATCTGTTAAATGGGGATGCTAACCGTAACCACTTCTACAGATTGAGGATTGAAAGAGTTAATATATGAGAAGTATTTACAACTCTGCCCGGCACTTAGTAAGCAATAAATAAATGTCTGCTATTGCTAATACTGCTATTACATACTACTGTTTAAGACTGTGCCTGTTTCTTATTTTTAAAAGCTGCAATAACCAACAAAAACAGACTGTTATAAAAGCAACAGTCTCAGTAGGGAAGAGTTCAAAGACTCAAGTATTAAGCCTGGCTCAGGCTCAAGTCATTACAGAATTCTTCCAAGTACTTTTCCCACTCTGCTCCAGTTTCTCCACTTTCTGGGGACATGGGAGAAATAACACGTGCCATCCAAAAGGGCTGTGAGTTCACAGGAACTCTACAAACATTAACTTTGCTGTTGGATAATGGGTTCAACTTCATCCGAAACTCAATTTCTAGGTTCTGTGCCAGCTCCTTTACTTCCTGCCCACATGGGTGGCCTTGATAGTCACATGGAATAGCAACATCTTAAAAAAAAAAAAAAACACACACACACACGAAGAAACCACCTTAGGAAAGGGTGCTTTTTCTTATTTAGGAACATTTCACATGTCCATTTAGAAACAGACCAGACTTCTTTTACAGTTCAAATGAGATGCTTGCTTGGTTACTAGTCATTTTATTACTCCATAGGTCACTGGAGGAGGGAGGAGAGTCAGACATTCGCCTGCCTGTCACCTGACAGAGACTCCTCTGTGGGATGTAATCCCAGACATTGTCCGGGTCCCAGTGGATTGTTACAGGTCCCACCAGCATGCTGCCTGTTTGACAGTTTGTTTGAAGCACCCCGAGGAAGCAAAAGCACCCATTGAGTGCAGAGCCCTAAGATTAGCTGTCTTGTACAGGCCTGGCTTGAAATGTCTCCACCCCTGCCTCCCACCTGTTGTTTTCTTTTAGGGCGGCTCAGATTGTGGATCCAAGGTAAAATTTTCTTATGCTCTAAGTCTAGCTATTGACAGAAGCAATCATCCCATCAGAAGTAAAAATGGGAAGAAGCAGTGAACTCTGGAACAAGTTGGACATACTCAGATTGTCTCAGGATTGAAGGTTGAAGGAGAGAAGAACAGGGGCCCTATGAATCCTATTGCCTGGTGTTATATATTTACCAAATATTCTCTGCATTTGGGGCTGAGCTCTGGGCTCTTTCTATTCTATAATGTAATTGCTCTACTGAGAACAAACTAAATTAACAAGAGGGGCTATGTGATCTTTCCCTGCGGCATTCTTATAACAACTTACAGAGAAGTGTGACCAAATGAGAGATATGGTCTCTCTACCAGAGAGGTAAAAGGGTGAAAGCATTTTTGGGGCAAACTTCTCGGGCATCAACCTATTACATCATGAGTTCACCCAAACAGGCACAATGGCTGGGAGGTGGGCGGGGGGGATTTGCTCTGAATAGGTCCCCCCTCGCAGGTACAAGTTTCTGTAGATAACAACAGAAACAAAAACAAAATAAAATCTACACATGCACATGGAATGACATGGAACAATGAAGAAAACATTAAATAAAAGACAGAGGTTGCGAAACGAGATAAGCAGAATGTGATTTCTACTGTTTTAAACATATCTACTAGTCCGCGGGGGCAAAAATCTGGAGAAATACATACCAAAGGAATTATGGGGAACTTTTGCTTTCTATCAATACAGCAATGTTTGAAATCTTTACAGTGAATATTCTGATTATTTCTGTGATCAGGAAAAAAAACCCAGGAAGAACCCATGCTTCCATATTTGCTTGAAAAACAAAAAACTGCTAATCTGGAAACCACAAAGGTCTGTTAACTTCTCTATTTCTGCAGAGCATCTATTAGTTCGTCCTTTCCAACTTTTCACCTGCTATAGGACATTTTTCTCTTTTACAGTTTCTTCTTTTTTCTTCTACAAAAGCTGCCTCTGAATTCTTTCTAAATCCTTCCCAGTCGTCTTACAAGCCATCTTTTTCTTTTGGATTAATTTCTTCCAGAAAGTCAACTCCAAGCTAGCTTTGCCAACCCTACAAATTCCACCAGGATGAACTAATAAGTAATGGATACTTTCTCATAAAAATTACCTTTATCTTCACCTCTAGAATTAACTTCCTTTTTCATGTGTATCTTCATTGAACAACTTTTATTTAGGTACCTACTCTATACCATGAGCCATGAATACTCCAGATAGAATTAGAAAAAAAAAAAAAAAAAAACTTCCTCAACTACCATATTTGGTTCATAATGGTACTCTGCAATCAACAAGAACAATGTCCCTTCTCAGAATAGCAAACTCCAAACCTCAAATCCCTAGCAAAGAACAGTAAACAGGTTTAGTCTCGCATGCCAACTTCAGCTAGTTAGTCTGACTTGGGGACCCAAGTACTGTGTTGAGAGGGATTCTGAGTCCATGTAGAGCTCCATAATAAAGAGTGAAGTACGTTTTTTTAGCAGTTCTTTGTCATAAGCAAAGAACAAGGTTGGGGTCACTGGCTCTTCCTTCTCTTCAAAACCTGTTGGGGCCAGGCTGGTATGACCCACATTGTTCTTATTTTTGGTCTATCTTGAGGCCAGTCACTGTGAAATGTTGCTAAATTTGAAGAAGGTGTGGGTGTGTATATGTTGGGGGAGGGGGGCTGGAGGAAAAAGGTACCTCTTTTCTTCTCTTGAGAATCTTTAACTGTTCTATTGCAACTCAAAGGAGAATGAGATGGCAATTTAAGGGGGTGGAGAAAGATGATTTCACTACAAAGAATTTCCAACCTGAGTCAAATTTCAAGTAATAAGACCTTGGGCTGGTTATCTCCAGTCACTCACAAACCCATCCTCCCTATTCTCAGTTTAATCACAATTGCATAAAATCAACAGACCCATGCAGTAATTCTTCTCCATGTTCCCCAAAGTTTATTCAACATCAGGTTCATTCACCTTTCTACTTACCCTCTTCCCATGGTATCAAACTACAGATAAGACAAGTAGGCTTGGGTTTACCATTTCATCCCGTAAATCATTCTCAGAATGCAACACCCTCTCTGAATTCTTCCCACATATAGATAGTACAGTGATAACTCTAAAGAAAGCCTTTAGTTTCTGGTTATCAACAGGTTCACTTGATCTATTTTCTGAAACTACACATTTACCAATTCTCTGTCTACTGTGAGAATACTATGGAAGAAAGACTTCAGAACAGCACAGTCCGATAGAACTTTCTGCAATGATGGAAATGTTCTATATCTGTGCTGTCCAATTATAGTAGTCACTAGCAATTTGTGGCTACTGAGCACTTGAAATATGGCTAGTGTGACTCAAAGGAAGTTTTACATTTTAATTAATTGTAATTTAAATAGCCACAGGTGGCTAGTGGCTACTATACTGCATAGTGCTACTATATAGGACAGAAGAAAGAGAATAAATCCAGCCTCCCTGGAAAATGGAAAGCTCTAAAAGTTTATCCTGGAACTTCCCTCTGCATATCCTGAGTACAGAGGAAGAGTTAAGTCTTCTGTTGCCATAGAAACAGATCCTTGCCACAGCTGTGAGCCCCCAAGAGGTACAGTGCTCAAAGATTTCCCTATATGACTCAGGAGCTGCTCTTCCTCTGGGAGCAGAGAACAAAATGATGATGGGCTTCCAGCTTCCTGCTTCCCTGTTCATAGTGCTTCTTTGCTCCACAGTATAATGCCAGTGATAGGGCTTTACGGAATTTCTGAGCAGAAAGAGAACAGAAAGCAGGTAGCCAACCCCACTTACTTTCCCAAAGAGAAAAACAAACCATGAAGGTAAGGTGACTTACTCATTTAAGATTTTTTTTTACACAATTGAAGGTAAAAAGTAAACAACCCACAAGGAATTTAAAATGTAGTTCAATGAAACATAAAACTCAATGAACAGGTTAAAAAACAGGTGAATAAAGAATTACTGTACTGAAAGGTAGAGATAGGAAATTACCAAGAGTGCAGCATACAGAAATAAAGAGTTAGAAAATATGGAACTGTTTAAGAAACATGAAGGATAGAAGAAAAAGGTCCAATACATGACTTCTAAGATTACCAAAAGGAAAGATGGGAGAGAATAAAACAAAGGCAAAATTTGAAGGGATACATGGCTGAGAATTTCTCAGATTCTTTGAAAGACATGAACTCTCAGATTCAAGGACAAATAGCAAGCAAGAAAAATAAAAATAAATCAAACCCTGAACACACAACACAACAGTAAATTTGCAGAATACCATGAACAAAGCAAAGATTATAGGGACTTGCCTGGTGGTCCAGCAGTTAAGACTCCACACTCCCAATGCAGGGGGCCCGCGTTCGATCCCTGGTCAGGGAACTAGATCCTTCATGCCACAACTAAGAGCCTGCATGTCGCAACTAAAGATCCCACATGCCACGACTAAAGATCCCACATGCCGCAACAAAGATCCTGCACTCGGCAACGAAGATCCCACGTGCCGCAACTAAGACCTGGCGCAGCCAAATAAAAAATAAATAAATAAATAATTTTTTAAAAAAAGAAGACGAAAAGATTATAAAGCAGCTAACAGAAAAAAACGAATTAACTGTAAGAGCTGAGAATCAGACTTCTAAATTACAATATCAGACGCCAAAAGATAATGAAATGGAATAACTTTGTCCAACTGCTGAGAAAAAAATAACTGCCAACCCAGATTTTTATACCCAGCTAAATTATCATTCAATAGTTACAGCAAATAAAAACACTTTTTTAATTTGCAAGCAAAAAAAAGTGTTTATGCTTAATAAATTCTCACTGAAAAAAACCTTAACATCTACCTCTGGAAGAAGGAAATTTAACTCAGAAGGATGAAGTATGATGAAAGAAGGAACAGCAGGCAAAGAATTTGCTAAGCAGGTGGGTGACTCCAAACAAGCAGACTTTATCAAATAAGAACAGCAACAACTAATTCTAGAGTACAAAAACGAAGTGGAATTAGAATACTGAATCTTGGACTTCCCTGGTGGTGCAGTGGTTAAGAATCCGCCTGCCACTGCAGGGGACACGGGTTTGAACCCTGGTCCAGGAAGATCCCACATGCCACAGAGCAACTAAGCACGTGTGCCACAACTACTAAGCCTGTGCTCCAGAGCCCGTGAGCCACAACTACTGAGCCTGCATGCCCTAGAGCCTGCGCACCACAATTACTGAGCCCATGCGCCACAACTACTGAAGCCTGCACGCTCTAGGGCCCGCATGCTGCAACTACGGAGCCCGCATGCTGCAACTACTGAAGTCCACGCACCTAGAGCCCACAACAAGAGAAGCCACTGCAATGAGAAGCCCACGCACTGCAAGGAAGAATAGCCCCTGCTCACCGCAACTAGAGAAAGCCCGCGCACAGCAACGAAGACCCAAAGCAGCCAAAAAAAAAAAAAAATGAATACTGAATCTCAACAGTGTGTAAGACAAACTGTGGGTTCTTTTTTATTTGGGAAGAGAGTAGAGATACTGATTTAACATTATATATTTTTTTCAAGTATGCAAGCCAAAAATTTAAGAGTAGCCTCTAAAAGAACTGAAAGCTTCCAGATGGTGATAAAGAAAACCCAAGTTATCTAACAGAAGGCAGGAAAGGAGAAAAATGCAAACAAAACACATGGTACATAACACAAAACAACGTATTAAATAACAATATATTTTATACTAATTAGATATTAAATTAACATATAGTGGTATTCAGAATACTTTTTAAATGGATTTGGGACTTCTCTGGTGGTCCAGTGGGTAAGACTCCACTCTCCCAATGCAGGGGGCCCGGGTTCGATCCCTGGTTGGGGACTAGATCCCGCATGCAGCAGCTAAGAGTTTGCATATCACAACTAAGAGCCCACATGCCACAACTAAAGATCCCACATGCTGCAACTAAGACCCAGCACAGCCTAAATAAATAAATATTTTTTTAAAAAATGGATTAAACTTGCAAATTAAAAGTCTCAGATTAGGTTGAAAAAAACCCCAACTATCTGTCATTTACAGGAGACACATCTAAGACATTAGGACACAGGGACTGAAAATAAAAGGACAGGAAAAGATACCAGCAAATAGTTACAAAAAGAAAGCTGGCATTAATACCAAAGAAAATAGACCAAAGAAAAAAGTATTATTAGAGATAAAGATGTTCTCTACAAAAGCAATTCTCCAGAAGGACATAAACAACTCTAAACAACTATATACTTGAGAAAAGTTCAAATTACACACAGCAAAATTTGACAAAATTATAAAGTGAAGTTGGCGAAGCCATAGTCAGAGAGAGTTTAACATAGTTCTCTCAGGAACTGGTAGATCAAGAATGCCAAAATTTAGTAAGATAAGGAAGATTTGAACAACACAACTGATAAGCTTGATCTAAGGATATCAGAATCAAATTTCACCCAACAATCAGAACACAATCTTCTCAAGCATGAATGAAATATTTATGGAAACTGACCATGCAGTGTGCCACAAATCAAGCATCAATAAAAACCAAACAATCAGGATTATAGAGACTGCTCTGTGACTATAATGCAATCATGTTAGAGGCCAACTTAAAATTTTTTGGAAATTTTTAAATATACTTATAAATAACTCATGAATCAAAGAAATACTAAAAAGTAGAAAATACCTAGAAATGAATGATAAAGGAAACACTACAGATCAAAAATCATGGGACCCAGGGACTTCCCTAGTGGTCCAGTGGTTAAGAATCCATCTTGCAATGCAAGGGACACGGGTTTGATCCCTGGTCAGGGAACTAGGATCCAATATGCCGCGGGGCAACTAAGCCCACGTGCCACAACTAGAGAGGAGCCCATGCGCCACAACAAAGAGCCTGCACGCCGCAATGAAAGATCCTGTGTGCCGTGACTAATACCCAACACAGCCAATAAATAAATAAATGTTTAAAAATATCATGGAACCCAGTTAAAGAAGTGCTCAAAGGAAAATTCTAGAGCCTTAAATGACTATGTTAGAAAAGGAGATTAAAAAGTAAATGAGCATAGGGTACACTTAAGAAGTTAGAAAAGCATAAACAGTAAGCCCAATGAAAGTAGAAGGAAAGATAAAATACAGTTAAGAGTATAAAGCAATGAAATGTGGCAGGCAGAGGGGAGGCAATGGACAAAACCAAAAGCTGCACCTTTGAAAATAAAATAATAAAAAATAGGTCTGGCAAGACTTATCAAGAATAAAAAGAAAACATACAAATAATATTAGGAATGAAAAGGGGGACATAATATAGAGATAGACACAGAGGCTGTCTTGAAATAGATGACACAAGAATAGAAAACCTGAACAGGCCAGTAACACTGAAGAACTTGAATCATTAGATAAAAGCCTACTCAACAAAAAAAGTCCTAGGTCCAGATAGTTTTACAGGAGAATTCTACATGTAAAGTCCACCAAGCATTCAAAATACAGATATTTCCTTTGCCTTTATCTGTTTCCTCCAGATCCACTTTCCTCTCTGTTAGCCTTCTCTCCAGAAGACTAACAAGTCTGGATGCGGTTTCCTTGCCTCCCAAACTTCTGTTGCGTTTGGCCAATGGGAATCAAGAAACCAGAGGACAAGATGATAGACAGACTGGGGGTACTTATTACCTGGCGCCCTCTGTGCTTTGCCATGGTATGGCAGTGGTTCCTTTCTCCTATGTAAGTCCACAGTTCTGTGGGACATCTCTCCCAGGGCTACAGTTCTCATCATGTTTGGTAATGGCTCCCTTCCCATGCACTTCAGATCTAGGTGTTATAAGAGCTTCCCACTGTGGCCAGTCTCCAGGTGCTTCATCATCCACTGTTAGTTCCTTTAATCCTGCCCACACTTTTGTAAACTGTCTGTTCAATTAAATTTGATTCAATTACCTCTCTGAGTGTGCCATCTGTTTGCAGCCAGAACTCTAATACACCTTTATACAAACTCTTCAAGAAAAAAATGAACATACACTCCTAACTGCCTTATAAAAGGTTACACTAATCTTAATAACAAGAAAAAGATAGTATAAAAATTATGAGTGAAATTTTATAACATATGCAGAAATCCCAAGTAGAATATTAACACATTAAATCTAGCAATGTATAAAAATAGAACACATCACAACCAAGTAGGGTTTATTTAAAGAATATAAGGATAGCTTAACACTACAAAAGCTATTGATACAATTCACCTCAGTAACAAATTAAAGGAGAAAGACAATGTGAATAAATGCAAGGGAAATTTTGATAAAATAGCCATTTGTGATATTTAATTTAACAAACTAAGAATAGAAGGAAATAAAGGCTATCCACCGAAAACATACACAATGCTTCCAATGCAAGAGGCACTTCCTTTAATAGGAGGAAAACAAGGATGCCCATGGTTATAGATTCAAATAAACTTTTTACCAGAGGAAATTGCCAGCAATCCTAAGGTAAGAAAGAGGACTGACACACAAGAGAATTAGAAAAGAAGAAACAAAACCGTCATTATTTACCAAAGTGATTCTCTTGGATTTTCTCTGTAGATGCTTTCCATTAAAACTATTAGACCTGTAAGAGTTCAACAAGTCTGCTGAATATACCAGAAAACTGAAATAATTATAAAAAATTTTAAAAATACTATTTACAGCATAAACCAAAAAACTATAAGGTACCCAGGGGTAAATCTAACAAAAAAGATTCAAGATCTTTAGATAATTACTAAGCTTTACCCAGAGACATTAAATAATAAGAGGTTACTTTTACTGATCACTTACTATCTGCTGGGCAATGCTTTGAGTGATGTGGATATGCCTATAAGCTCATTTAATTGATACAATAGTACTGTATGATAGATATAATTATTATAAGCCTCATTTAACCTTAACCACTACCCCACACTGCCTCTCCTAAGAAGGGGTTTCTCGTGTGCATTAGTGGTATACTGGTGAGCATAGCTGCCTTCCAAGAAGGGGTGTCTCATTGCAGGCACCTCCCATGCAGGCACCTCTGGCTCAGCCAAGCCAAGCCTCCAGAAGACATTCTCAGGTGATACTGAGGCAGACTCGACCTGAATTACCCAGGCTCCAGCTGTCTGAGACTCTCAATTGAAGGGCAAGAAGCCCTTCTTCCATCAGATGAGATCACAGCACAGCGTGGGAGCAGAGCTTGGGACTTGATCTACTTCAAATCACATAAGGATACAGACCAACTCTGAAGAAAGTAGATCTCCATATTAGGCCTAGCCACTCTTCAGACACCATGTCACTTTTAAGTTCATGTGGCTTTCCCATTCCTAAGAACAGGTCAATGTAGATTCCTCAGACTTGACATGTTTTATTTATTAAGACTTTAAGCTGCTTTGCAGAGTTAAGGACTTAATGGACATTCAACTATTTATGCCTTTTTAGTAACATTTGAAGATTCTGGCTAATGGAAATGCAGTATTTATTTTGCAGTTTTTGCAACTTTTCTGTAAGTCTGAAATTATTTCAAAGTTTTTAAAAATGTAAAAAAATTTTATCCTTACATCTGTAAGTCCATTCCCATCAGGTTCACGGGTAGACCCAATTTTATAAAGATGGCAATTGATAAACTCAACATAAAACTCCAGTAAATATCCTAACAGTTTTCCCCCATAGAAGTTGACAAAGCTGATTTTTAAATTTATCTGGAAGCAAAAAGCTCCAAAAATAGCTAAGCAGTTTCTGTTGTTTTATTGTTGTTGTCTGTAACATACAGAACTGTTTATTCTGCTGTTTGCAATACAAAGACATAGGGAAATGTTATTGTTTGTGCAATATAGTAGGGGAAAAAATGTGAAACTGTCCATTAGGGTCGGTTTACCAGATGTCCTGTCATTAAGAATAACAGCTATAAACAGAGCAGTTCCTGGTACTTTGTACTTCATTTTATTGATTCTATCTGGATTCCCTTATTTGTCCCTAGAAAGCTTTATTTAGACAACACAGCTCTGAAAGAGAATAAATAACAATATGAAAGGATTTGCCCTTCTACATGGCAAGACAAAACTATAGTAATTAAGGAAGTATTAGCACAAGGATAGACAACTTGACCAATGGAACAGAACAAAAAGCCCAGGAACAAATCCATGCCTGGAAGGAAACTTGATATTTTGATAGAGGTATCTTGAAACTTGATAGAGACAGCTTTGCAAATCAGTAGGAAAAGACTTTACCATTCCTCACTTGCTGCTGGGAGAGCTGGTTATTCATATGGAAGAAGGAAAATATATCTTTATCTTACTCCATTCAAACAATTTAATTCTCCATAGATTAAGGACTCAAATATGAAAGGCAAAATTTTAAAACTTTTAGAAGAAAATATAAGACAATAATCTTTATGACCTCAGGGAAAGAAAAATCCTTCTTAGGACACAAATGCACAAGCCATTAGGGAAAACACTGGAATATTCAATTATATTAAAGGTAACTTAACCGTAAGAAATCGCAAGGAGAATAAAGAGATAACCCACAAACTGGGATATACAGATGTATATCTGGAAACAAAATGAAACAAAAACACAAATTCATACAAACTAGTAAGAAAAGGATGAACCATCCAATATAAACATGGATAAAAGACATGAACAAGAATAATGATTAAATACACATTAGTATATTAATTATATGTAAATGTGTATTACATCAAGTATATAAATAACAAAAATCACAACGATATATCATTTCACACTCACCAGAACTTGCCAAAAATTCAAGTACGACAATATCAAGTTTTGGCAAGAACATGTAACAAGTGAAAATATGCTATTTGGGGAGTATAAATTGGTACGAGCACATTGGCAACCTACTGGGCAATATTTAATCAAGAGTTGAAGGTATATATATATGAGCCTGTGACCCAGCTATCTCAAGACTAAGGATGTACGCTAGAAAAACTCTCATTCAAGTATACAAGGAAACAGCAAAACATTCTCAAAGTAACTGAAAATAACTTTAATATCCACTGATGAGAATGGATTGATAAACGGTGATATCTGTGGTATATTCTTACAATAGAGTACAGCAGCAAAAATGAATGTGTTATAGCAGCAAATAGTACAATGGATTTACAGATCTCAAATCCATTTTGAGTTGTATCTATAGACAGAGATATGAAAGGATAGAGACATTATAAAGTTTACATAAGTTAAATACTGTTTTGGATAGAAACAGGCAGTGAAAAGTATGAACACATACAGGATGATCAACAGGAGAGTCAGGGCAGTGGTTACTTTTGGGAAGGGAAGGAGAAAAATAGGAACTGAGCGAGGTCCATACAATTACATCTGCAATGTTCTATTTATAAGATGTTATGGGAAAACCCGAATGAACTTTTTGGCCAACACAATATTAATCTGCTTGGTAGGTAAGTACGTTATCTCTTTTGCATGCCTGAAATAGTTCATTTTTTGAAAAGATTCCAAGAGACAAGAACTCCTATTCAGAGTCACACCACTATGTGATTTCCTAAAGTGTGCAAGTGAAACCAAAATTGAAATAGCACAAACCCCTGTGACCCTTCCATCTTACAGTCACAGGACTGAAACTTTATAGAGTTCATCTAATAAATGTGAATGGACAGGAAAAGGAAGGGGCAGGATCCACCTTGGATCCCATGACAAGATGTACCCTGGGGACCCTCAGGGAAAAGAGAGGAAAGTTATTCCTGCTCTTTTATAAAAGTGATAATCACTTTTTTCTTAGTTGTTTTGAACTCCTTATGCAAAAGATACTTTGTAATTATGCCATCAATTAAAAAATGTTGAGCCTCCACTACATAACCTAAGAGAAATTTGTCCTCTCAGAACAAACTGCTTTTTTCTTGTTTGAAGAAGTTGGTTAAAGTCATCTCTGCAGGATGTATCTATAATCCTAGAGACCTGGATACCTTCAAGGCCCAGAACTCCCCCCTCCCAGTTCCATGCTTCTGCCCTTTTCTCTTAGTTATTGCTGGCTCTTAGGCATCAAACGCTGGCTTCCTGTTCCCCTTTATTGAGCTCTGGAGACTTGGAACTGGTAAGAGGCTTTGAAGAAAAGTACAAAGCCAGGAAAACACGGAATGGAGACAACTATGACTTTCCAAAGGAAAGCAAATCTCAACAGTTGTAATAACATTTTAGACTTTCCTCTGTCTGTAGCTTACGTAAGACGTGGCTCAGACAGGAGGACCTAAGAAGTACTTAAGTCACTGAAGTTGGAAACGGTGAAAACTCAGGTTCCGGCGGGCAGAGAGGCTGAGGACAGGCTTTTTTTTCTTTAATTTTATTTTTGGCTGCGTTGGGTCTTCGTTGCTGCGCGCGGGCTCTCTCTAGTTGCGGTGAGCGGGGGCTACTCTTCGTTGCAGTGCGCGGCCTTCTCACCGTAGTGGCTTCTCTTGTTGCAGAGCATGGGCTCCAGGCGCGCGCACTTCAGTAGTTGTGGCACGCAGGCTCAGGAGCTGTGGCTCACGGGGTTAGTTGCTCTGCAGCATGTGGGATCTTCCCGGGCCAGGGCTCGAACCCGTGTTCCCCTGCATTGGCAGGCAGATTCTTAACCACTGAGCCACCAGGGAAACCTAGAGGACAGGCATTTTGGATGCTGGTATTATAATCCTGGCTTGTTCTAAACTCTAAGTATCTCCAGCATGCCCTTTTCACCATCCTATAAAGACACTGGGTGAACTGTTCACTTTGGGTGTCATTCTAAGTGCTTTATTAGACCTAAATTCTTCAGAGCACAGACTCTGTAGAATCCTCTCTATGTGAGGTAGTCCCACAGTCAGGGCCAAGCACCATGCCACCATTTCACAATATGGAAAAAGGAGGCGCACTCGTGGCTCTTATATTCTCATCATTAGGCCTGCAGCCATCCCTTAATCCAGAAATATGATGTTGTTCTTGTAAATGGCCTCGGGCCCTCTGACCCAGGGCCTCCATTTCATGATCCTTTTACACTACAACAGTGTTTTAATGAACTGAGTTTGAATGCTGAAACTCCAGTCTCGTTGGTCATGCTACTGCGACAGTTCACTGAGCACAGCCCTCCCCATTCTATTCTGCTGTCCTGCGCTTTGAATTCAGGGCTTGCTGTCAGCACGGAAAGCACCAGAGTTCTGATATGGCAGCCTTTGGTTATGTTCAACCGAGGGATTTATCTTCCACAACCTACTCAAAACCCTCCTCCAAAAGCTACCAAAAATTCCCCTGGTGAGAAATGCTATTATGAGGAGTGGCTGCTTTCTGACTCACACTGTTTCATTAAAAAGATTTTTTTTTTTTCAAACAAATGTTCAGTAGAAGAATCCAAAGGTTTTCCAAAGTCACAGCAAAAACAGAACAGCTCATAATACTATTTCTCAAAGGTCTGTCACTTCATAGGAGATTCCTATACCTCAAAATGCTGGAGATGCTTAGATTCACTATCCTTTTACATTGCATTTGGCCTCTGGGCTGAGAGGAGGTAGGAAGTGGATGCATTAAACGCAGCCAACAAGACCGGGCTCATCAGGTATTAAGACGGAAGGCAGCTAGCTTGCAAGCCAGCCCTGGGCATAGGCCTTGGACTTACCAGAGTTCGCCAGGGCTGGCTGCAATAGTTATGAATGTTTTAGCCATTTCTGACCAGGATTGAGGAAATCTAATAATACGTGTTATATTTCGTAATGCTTATTACAGTAGTGGGCAGTGTTACCACAAAGTTTCTTTGAAAAGCTGACTTAGATGGTGCTGTGCCTCTGGGGGCATTAAAAGTGTGTCTGATCTAAACAGAATAGACCAATATTACAGAAAGCTCACTTGTATTTATGGTAGACCAAGTACGTCATTGCTTTAGGCTGGAATCCCAAGGGCTCCCTCAAATCCCTGTAGGATTCCTGGAGTACTTAAGCAGGCATCAAGATAAAAGAATCTTAATATTTCTTAGTTTTTCTCTAAGGAAAAGCACCTTCTCAGTGCGGAGGGGTGGGGGGGGGTGATATTTGAGAGGGAAACAAATGAAAAGATCTCCAAAGACTGGAGAAATAGGGGCAAAATAACCAAGCTGGCCGGAGTCTTGGAGTCTCAGTCCTGCATTCTCCTCCTACCTCTGTCTCAGATCATCTGGATGACTCTAGATTTAAGTTTCTTCCACACATAATAAATCAACTTTGACCTTAAAAGATACTGTACAGTACAGAGGTGACTAATTTCAGAACAACTCATTTTGAAGTGTGGCTTATTTAATTACACTTTGTAGAGGGCTGAAGGTACTACCAACAAGCAAGCTGGAGCCATGCTATGCCAAGTCTAATTCACCAAGACCAAAAGGACCACATATGCCGAAATGTAAGGAGGGGTTGCTCCAAAGATTATCCTTCAGAGAGTAAGATATCACCTTACAGCCAAAGTCTGCATAAAGTCTTTCAGCACGGAACATTTCCCTAAATTCTGTACTTTGGGCAAAAAAATACTCAACTCTAACACAGATTTAATAATTATTCCAGGGGGGAAATGATATTTCAGTCACTACTGCTGCCTATCATAAACAAGGCTTTAAAAATTACTTAAAACAGCACTAAAGGGGCTTCCCTGGTGGCGCAGTGATTGAGAGTCTGCCTGCCGGTGCAGGGGACACGGGTTCGAGCCCTGGTCTGGGAGGATCCCACATGCCGCGGAGCGGCTGGGCCCGTGGGCCACAATTACTGAGCCTGCGCATCTGGAGCCTGTGCTCCGCAACAAGAGAGGCCGCGATGGTGAGAGGCCCGCGCACCGCGATGAGGAGTGGCCCCCGCTTGCCACAACTGGAGAAAGCCCTCGCACAGAAACGAAGACCCAACACAGCCATAAATAAATAAATTAATTTAAAAAAAAAAAAAAAAAAACAGCACTAAAGCGTCAATGTCGCGGAGCTCAGAGACAAACACAAGACCAAGGAGGAAAACTCTTACATTTCCTTATGTACATTTTGGCCTGGGATAAATTGTACAGAGATGGGTTTAAAAGGTGGTGGATCAGGCTTCTAGAAAACAGTGTTCAGTGACCAGAAAGAAAAGTGGCTCTAGGGATGACAAAGATACTGAAGTCAAAGATAATGAAAAAAAAGTTTTTCTTTTGATATTTTCATTGAGAAGATAAGAGGACCATTTATATTGGCACATATGAGGAATTTCTTCTTACCAGGCACTTGACTGGAACCACAAAGAAAAGATCACCTGCCCCAGCCCAGATAGAGGATTTAGTTAACAAGGAATAATGTGAGTGAAAGAGTAGAGAGGAGATCACCCGTGTAGCAGCCTCATGGACAAGCGCCTGAATTTGTTTATTCAACAGAGGAACTGATGAAGAAGGTAAAATCTTCCACAAGCTGCAATATTCAGACTTTCTCTTAAAGGAGTGAAGAAGCAAAAATTCTTAGAAAGAACAAAGTAATGCCAATCACCTTCATAATAAATATACATTCCCAGCACCTAGCACAGGTCCGGGTATACTGGAAGCACTCAATCTCAGTTGAATAAATGAATATCTTAGCTCAACAGATCTCCACATACACACACAAAGTCTCATACTTTCAGTCAGCTTAAAAAAAAAAAAAAAAAAAAAGGGTACTTTGTCCACTTTAAAGTCTGGATTCATCCTGAGATCTTGTACTTGTCTAGCTACCTGGCTGGGGATATAAGAAAGAGGACGTAACTCAGGAAGCCCTTCTGTAGCACAAGCAGCCAACGGCAGCTGTGCCTTAGGTGAGAAATCAGGGGAAAGAAGCACAGGATAGGGGACACTGCCACAACTACCTTCTGTTCGGAGAAACTCAGGACCAAGGCAGATTGGCTCAGGCCTATCTGTACGAGAAAAATGCTTAGTACCATGTAAAAGAAAACAGCCAAAGAATGAACAATGCTCTTGCTGGGTGGATCTACCCTCTGGGAGCAATAGAAAAGAAGATTTGTATGGATTCTGCCTGGGAAATATCTGACTAGTTTAGTGATACTGAAAGTGATGCTAATGAATGCATGAGAAAAGAATTCAGAGTTCTTTCTCTCTGTTTATGGAGAGAAAAGTTAAAACCATGGTAGGGGTGCACTTCAGATATAGACGGTGTTCTGACTACATTTTTAGAATCATTTGTTACAAATTCAGATTCTACTAAACTCTAGGAGTGGGGTCCTGTCCTCTGCATTGTTAATGAGACCCTAGAGAATACTGGGCAGAGCCAAGTTTGAAAACCCTTTGAACCATTCACAGAAATCAGGACAGCTCCTGTCTGCATCTGCCTCCTTCTCCTTACAG
The DNA here is from genome assembly GCF_028021215.1 of Eschrichtius robustus. Taxonomy (NCBI): domain Eukaryota; kingdom Metazoa; phylum Chordata; class Mammalia; order Artiodactyla; family Eschrichtiidae; genus Eschrichtius; species Eschrichtius robustus. Next base: position 13,207,943 of record NC_090842.1, read on the forward strand.
ATCCGGGAGTGCACCATAAATTCTTACCATGCCTCCTCTTACTTTACGGCGGCACGGTGAATTCCTCCTTCCTCTTTACTCCCAACAGAGGAAGGCTGTACTCTCAATTCCAACAACTCGAGGGAGATCTCAAGGTAAACAGTTTCATCAGCCTACAAAGTACCCCAGCTGCGGCTTTCAGATTAAACCTGGTTCTTTATTTGCTTCGCACTTGACGGTTGGTCTTCAGGTTATTCACCCCTCAAGCATTTAGCCTATCAAAATCAGGAACCCAACTGTTGGTTTCAAGGATAAACCTGTGTTCTTATGAGAAAATAAGATTCAGAGGTGAAAACTGCCAGGTCTGTAAGAAGTCCATTCTTATACTCAAGCCTACACCCACCGTAATCACTAGGAACCATTTGATTGAGACAAGGCCGTGGCAAAGCGTGGAAAAGAAACAAATGGAAATTTGTACACATCCATCATTCTAAAAGATGGGGAATAGGATTTAGGTTTTGGACTAACTTCAAGATTTTGGTACCTCAACCTCAGTGACCCAGTCATTAAAAACACCCCCTACTTAAGGGTTAGTAAGAGCAAGACCAAGAGCTTAAGTTACCACCACTTCCCTATGACTTTTTTCCAATTTTGAAACTGTCAAAATTGAAGTTTAGTCTTAAAATCGGGTTTGCTATAATGTAAGTACCCAATAAGCTTGGGTTTAATGTCACATTTGTAAAATACAAAGCATGTTCCTTTCCCCAAAAGGAACTGGAGTTGCATTTCTGGTAAAGAGTGGCTTGGCTCAGAGAGTATTCCTTGTGACCTATTTGGGGTGTGTCTTTGTTTAATGGCAAAATGTACACATCCCATAAAACACACACTTTAAGAGTGAAACCACTGTTTCTTGCAACACCTTTCAAACCCCAGTGAGGGAGAATTAACTGTGACCTTCAAGAAATGATCTTCTCCTCAAGGGAACTTTTTTTTTCTTTTATAGAAAATAAGCCCTCATGGTAATAGAGAGCTAAAAAACTCTGCTTTTTAAAAAGTCTTCCAAGAAAACCCAGTCTTCATTAAGAATAAAACTTCTGCAGGGCAGGGACCCACCATGCTATTTGGAGGCCACAGAATGTTTTTCCTTTTCCAGAAACTATAGAAAGGACCATTACATCTAGCACACCTATAGTGAGGCACAAAGAGGCTTTCTGATCCACTCCGATGGAACTGGCAACTCTCCCTAATTATTTAAGAACAGAGAAAATTAAATCACTTGAGAACCCTAGAGTGGCAGCAGGATAGGACCCATGAGATATCCTGCTGGCACGTTCAAAGACTTACCAAAAAGTCACCATCTATCAGCCCCTGTTCATGGCTTGGTAACAACAGAGAACAGTTTAGTTTTCTGCACACGCACGTGTATACACGCATCTGACAAAGAAGTTGGAGGGAAACCTCAATGACCAGCCATTTTATATTAGGGCCCAGGAAACAGGCAAGCTCTTCCTTCCAACATGGTGGAGCCTCTATATTTTTTCCCCCACATCTAGAAATCTGTATTCTGAGATAAACAGGACTACAAATGGATGACCAGACCTCCAGAATACCACCCAACCATTAGGAGTTAAACACCTTAAGCAAAACGCATTTTATGTGGAAAAGAAGGGACTCTACTCGGATTCTATGAAGCAGCTCTTCTCAAGTGGCATTCTTATTATGGACGGCCCCCTCAACACAGGTCACATGTCAGTAGAGAGCACTAGCTTCCATTTTGGGGAAAGAGTTCACACGATCCTAAATCTCTCTGCCCAGCAACTTCTGAGGAGATGAAAGAAGGCAGAGAACTCTAGAAGTGACCCTGTAAGAATACCACTTCCCATTTCTATGTTATTTGGCTTCTGTAAACACCATCTCATGAGACCACAACAGCGACCCGGCAAGGTAAGCAGAACAGGTATTATCTTCAACTTACAGGTGGAGAAATGGTGACTCTGAGGCTAAATGACTCACTTGCACAAGGTCACAAGACAGGCAGTTAACTAGCAGCCCAACCGGGAGAGGAACCTAGCCCTCTGACACGCAAGCAGTGCAGTTTCCACAACGCTATCCAGCTTCCTCATGTTTTAGGTTGAGAGGCAGTAGAGGGTAATGGCTAAGAGGCCAGGTGGATTCTGATACTGGCAGACCTGTATTCCAATCCCAACTCTGCCACCTATTAGCTATCTGGCCTTGTGTAGGTTCCTTAACCTCCCTTTACACCTCAGTTTCTTCATCTGTAAAACGGGAATTAAAACATTTTACCTCCTAGAGTTATAGTGATGATTAAATGAGCTGATGAACATATGGCACTCTAATTCATTCACTCAACAAATATTTGTGCCTGGCACATGGAGTGCAGGAGTTACAACAGTGATCAAGAGGCACAGTCTTCCTCTCATGGAGCTTAAAATTTAGTCAACTTAAACAGAAAGAGTAAATGGATAAATACAATGTGTTAAGTGCTATCAAGGTAACAGGTGAGTGACTGGAGAGACTGACAGGCGGGAGCCAATTTTTAAGAGTGGTCTCTAAGGAGAAATTTAAGTTGAGCCCTAAGGGATCATAAAAGGCTATCCCTGTGCAGAATGGAAGGAAAAGCATTCCAGGCAAAGGAAATAGGGCGTGCAAGGGTCACAGCCCAGGAAAGGCAAACGTGACTGTGTGTATCCTCGCAGGATTTGGGGAACAACTTTTACAGGCTGGCTGTATTTGTATTTTAAATTTTACAGGCTGGCTGTATTTGTATCTTAAAAGTAACAAAGACAACGCTCAAGGGAGGTGAGGTGTCTCGTCCAAGGTCACAGCTTCTCCAAGGAGGACCTGAGACCCCAGTATTCTACCTCCTGACATAACATCAGCTCGCTCCCTTTGAGGAAGCCTCTAGCTCATTGAGCTCCCCCACTTATTTCACTGACAGCTGTTTTCTGTGCCCCTGAAGAGTTCCAAGAGCACCTTGAAAACACAAGCAACGACATCACATCAACTTCCAGGCATCCAGTCAACTGTGCACTGAAATCCTCACTCTTCTACTCTTAAGACACAAGAGTGAAAACTGCTGGAACCTTCCCCAAGGCTCCAAAATTTCTCTTCTTACAGCAACAACCAAGAGAGGAAGGGGATGTCCTGGAAGGAAGAGCCTGTGGCCTGTTGCAGAAGGTGAGATAGAACCACCATTGCAGAAGAGCGGAAATATCAAAGTTCCTCTCAAATGATCTGCACAGGAAAAACTAATTACTTTATTTGAATAAAACAACAAATCCCTAAGGAGGTGGTTCTCAATCAGGCGATACCCTGCCCCCACCAACAGCACTGAAATTTGTGGGAGTATTGAGTGGGCAGGGCCAGGTATGCTCAATGTCCTGCAAAAGGACAGGATGGTCCTATAACAACTATATTACCCAAAATATTAACAGCGGCCCCACCCATTTTAATATTAATCCCTCAAGGGATTAATATGCTCCAACTTTTCCTGTAGTCCCTGGTTCAGTGGCTCTTCCTAACCTCACTACAACTAGATAAAAAAACCTTAAGGTTTTATAGCTGAGGAGTCTGAATTCTGGAATCCAATTTTAAGCTCATAGCTCCAGCATGGAACTTGGTGGCGGAATAAGGAAAAAGATGTTTCCAGTAAGAGACAGACAAGAAATTTAAGCAAGGGAACTCCTTCTCCAGAGAAACCTCTGTAAGATTACATTTTTGCAACACACAAAATTCTACTTGCGCTTTTTGAGAATCTCCTTATAGCACCCTTCAGTTTAAAATCAGACACTAATGACAGTTCTTTTAAAAACTTAACTATAATCATCTCAAAAATACACCTGACTCTTTCTGGACCAAATTTTATAAGAAATATTATTAAGTTCAAGATGTCTAAGGGAGGGAGATGCAAGAGGGAAGAGATATGGGGACATGTGTATATGTATAACTGATTCACTTTGTTATAAAGCAGAAACTGACACACCATTGTAAAGCAATTATACTCTAATAAAGATGTTTAAAAAAAAAAAAGCTGTCTATAAAGCTGATCAAATGTCTAAAAGTACCAACGGTAGTCATGCCTTGCATCTCATTCAGGGCAGAGTTGGATGCATGCAGGTCAGAGAAGCTCCAATGATATCTAGAGGTCTGTTCAGGGATTGAAATTCCATCCTAGCAATTAAAAGCCACTTTCAAATGTTACTCTAAATTAGTCACTAATTCTCCCTAAAAATTATTTCACAATTATTTTAAAGAATTGAAAAAAAAAGACTGTTTTCAGAAACAGAGATACAAAAAGTCTACCCTATTTCACAATAGCTAGAACAGTGATCCAACAAATAAATCCTCCATAAAGCAATCTTTCTTCTACACAATATCTAAATTTTCTGAAGTCTCCCAAAGGAGTCTGAATATGTTAACTTCTTCACTCCAACTTGCCAATTAGCAAATAGCGGCCCCACACCCCTTCTGACCAATTTTCTAGAAGCTTAACCTGGCTTCTCAGGTTAGCTAAGCAGACAGACCTGTTTTCCTCCAGAAGCACCGAGCAGTGCCTTTTCTGCCCTGCCTGTTAGAGCCTGGGAAATCCTCCTCCAGCTTTTCGCTGACCTGCCACCAGAAGTTCACAAAATGAATTCATCCAGGTTCTCTGAATCCTCCTTTCCCCGACATGTGCCAACAGCCAGGCAATAAAATGCCACCTCTTGGTTACAAAAAGATGCAGAATACCCAGAAGACCAAGCACTTAGCATGGAGGGGAAAAAAAAGATGGAGGGATGCAAGAGTCTGAGCCAAGGCTACTGCATGCAGCACGGGTAACCAGAGCCCTGGTCCTGCAAAGCCTCCCAGGGAGGCTCCCGGCTGGGCCCTCCATCCAGCAGGCCACACCTGTCTATGACAGCAGCCTGACAGCCGCTCCACTTTAAACAATTCAAACAGATTTCCAGCAGGGTGGCAAAACTGGGCACCTGTCTCTCCCAGCAAGAGCAAGAGCCCTAATCCAAACACCACTTGGCCCCAATTTTTTCACACCCTTTGTTTAGGAGACACCGCTTGGTCAAATTGGATCCTTCTCTGTTACCGGTGAGGCAGGCACAATGCAGCAGTTACAGAAAGAAAGCATCGAGGCCGACTTGCTATAAGCCAGACAAGACCTGAGGATGGGGATGCCAGTGAATGAGACTTCAATAGGCATCCATAAGTGAACCAACACCTGAAGTCCTAATACGCCCGGCTCCACAGCCTCTCAGAAAGCCTCTTTTCTAGAGGGTGGGTATCCCATTCATCCCTTGGCTTCGGCGAACCAAGGGGAAGGCAGACAGATCCAGGTTGCGCACTCCACCTCCAAATCTTCGCACACGCGCGAAGGTGTGGGGCGCCCCGGCGCGCCCTCGCTTGCACTCCACCCTCTGAGGCCTCCACCAACCGCGGACTCACCACTGTGCGAGCTGAACCACCTGGGTGCGATGTGCAGAGGTAGAGCATCCGCCAGCGAGGCTCGGGAGCCCAGGTACAGCATCCCGTCTCTATGGTGACCGCCGCCCGTCTCCTGGTAACCATTGCCGTGGGCATAGGTGGAGTCGGACGCCGACCCTCCGCCGCCGGGCGCCCTCTCGGAGTCGCCGGTCCCCCGGGAGGCGGGGGTGTAGAGGCCAAAGGGCACCCCCCCGGCCGTGCTGGGGTCCATGCCCATGCCCGCCACCGAACTGACCGAGCGGCTGCGCAGCCCCATGGCTCCGCCGCCCGCCCGGTAGTGCCCAAAGTGGGGCGCCCCTCCCGGAGGGGGCACGGCGCTGTCATCGGTGGAGACCCCCGGGAAAGGGCCCCGGGAGCGGGCCGCCGTGCTCTGCTTGCCCCCCATGCTCGCCCGGGCCCCGGTGGGGCGGGAACCTGGAGGCCGAGACCCTCCCCCACTTCTTAGCAGCGGGGGGAGGGTTGGGCGAGCATAAAGGGGGAGGGAGTCAAAAAAGGAGACCGGGAGAGAAAAAAGAAAAAAAAAAAAAAAAGAAAAGAAAACCCGCGGGCGAAAGAGGCAGGCGGGCGGGGATCCCAAACTAAGAATTTAAAACGATCCAAGCCAAACGCATGTTTCCCCTCAAGGTCCAAAGAGGCGCAGTCCGGCGCGGGCTCAGCGCGCCACAGGCCGCCCCCGGGCCCCCGAAAGCCGGGGGAGCTGCAAGGAAGGAGGGAGGGAGGCGGCGGGCGAGCGGGCGGGCGGGCGCAGGGAGGCGCCCGAGGAGGCCGCCCGCCCGACAGCAGGAGGCGGAGGAGGGCTGGGGGCGCCGGGCGCGTCCCCCGCCTCAGGACGCCGCGACCATGGACGGCGGCCCGGACCCCTCCAGGCCTCGGGCGGGCTGCGGCGCTGGGCAGCCAGGCGGAGCTCGGGAAGCCGCGGTCGCGTGGCGTAGCGCTCTCGCTCCAGCCGCAGCCGCCGCCGCCGCCTGCCCCGCCAGCCGCACCGCCCTGCTCGGTCCCGGGCTGCGCTCGCCAGCGCTCCTCGCCGCCGTGGAGACAATGGAGGGAAGCAGAGCGCAGGCGCCGCCCGCGCCCCCTCCCCCTCCCCCCCGCCGGGTTAACCCCTTCGCAGCCCCTGCAGCGCCGGGCTGCTGACGCCCGAGAGGTCCCACCCACCCACCCAGCCCGCCCCGACCCGCCTGGAAACTGAGTGGCCTGAGCTATGGGGCGTCAGGAACAGAAGCAAGGCGTCTTTCCAAGCAAGCACTCTTTAAGCCCCTGAAAGTAGCTGATGATTCAGAGGGGAACCACCTATGGGGGGAGGGGCTACCATGGTTCGAGGGGTGGGAAGGAAACGCACGGAAGAATAAAAATTACTCTAGACGCCTACCTGGCGTTGAGGGTCACTGGTCAAGCTCCCCTCCCGGCACAAATTTGCCCCCACAGCGCCCTCTGGTGGACGTGCTGTCCGTTCTATCGGAGGTTCCCCATCCTAGAACCCCTAAAATCAGGAAGCTTAGCATTTGGGGGATTTTTAGTTTTTCGGGGGTACTTTTCACTGGGGCAGTTGTGACTCCAGATTTTGCTGACAGTAGATCAGAACTTCCTATTTTGGGCTTAAGCAAATGGGTAGATTCCTTAGCTAAAATGTAATCCTGAAAATCATTAGGTGTACGATAAAAAGTGAAAAGATATAGACATGAAAATGCAATAATGCAGCTAGAACTAGTGATTTTAGAAACTCCCTAGTCCACGGCGGGACCCCTGTTTTGTTTACCATTTATCCTGGCATGCACCACAGGGCCTGCGACACAGTAGGTACTCAATAAATATTTGCTGACCAAGTCTGCATATTGCAATATGTCTCTCTCACATAGTCACACTCACTGATTCATCGTTCGTTCGTCCATTCATTGGTTCAACAACTATTTTTCAAGTGCTGAGTGCTGGCTATGAGCATCACGCAGTCCCTGGCCTGACTTCCTTGCCCTAAATGTCCTCCAGATACTTCCAAATCAAGGAGCCAAAACAGGGTGTAAAGAAATATTAAAACCAAAAAAAGAAAGGTTGATCTGTCACAGGTATTGATTGTCCCAGTGTGACCAGCTTGGAAAGAAACAGGAGGAAGGCTATGTGCAAGCATGGAGTGCTTTTGAGGCCAGGGGAGGCAGTGAACAAAAAGCCCTGCCGAAAGAAGTTGAGATTTCTGTATGAGAAATGATGTAGCAAAAACAGAATGTTTTAATACCCAAGAAGTTATCTGTAAGTGCCTAAATGGGGAATTTGTATACACCTAAGATCCAAATATGTGATCTGAAGAAAAACAAGAAAGTTTAAATTTAACCCAATTTCCTCCCTGAAGAAAGAAGCGGGGTATTTCAGTACCATGCAGAAAAGAGGATACTAGATCCCTTGACAGATCTCTACTGGGGAGATAAATATATAATCAATAAGTATTGTAACCATCTAACTAGCTTTTGATTTACCTATTCATTCAACACTTTTTTTTTAATGTTGAACAAAATATGAATTTCTTTTTTTTTTTTTTTGCTGCGTGGCACAGCTTGTGGGATCTTAGTTCCCCAACCAGGGATCAAACCTGGGCTCCGGCAGTGAAAGTGCAGTGTCCTAACCACTGGACCACCATGGAATTCCAAAAATATGAATTTCTAGTAAGTGCCAGGCACTGCACTAAGTTCTAGGATACGATAGTGAGAAAAACATATAGAGTCTTGTTCTCATAGGGCTTCAGAAGAAACACTAACCTAAATGTCCAACAACTGATGAATGGATAAACCAAATGTGGTATATCCATACAATGGACTGCTATTCAGCCATAAAAAGAATAAAGTGCTGATACATGCTACAACATGAATGAAACTTGAAAACACTAAGTAAAAGGAGCCAATCACAAAAGATCTTATATTGTCTGATTCCACTGATATGAAATGTCTAGAAGAGGCAAATTCATTGAGACAGAAAGAAATCCTGGAGGGAGGCGAGAATGGAGAATGACTGCTACTGGGTCTCTTTTTGGAGTGATGAAAATGTTCTGGCATTAGATAATGGTGATGGTTGTACAACCTTGTAAATATACCACAAAAAAAAAAACCACTGAATTATACACTTAAAAGGGTGAATTTGATGGTGTATGAATTACAGTGCAGTAACATATATATATATATATATATATATATATATATATATATATATATATATATATGAAGTATCAAAGCAGGCAGTGACAGTACAGTGTGGTAAATAAGCCTAGAACAGAGACTTCCCTGGTGGCGCAGTGGTTAAGAATCTGCCTGCCAATGCAGGGGACATGGGTTCAATCCCTAGTCCGGGAAAGATCCCACATGCCACTGAGCAACTAAGCCTGTGTGCCACAACTACTGAGCCTGCGCTCTAGAGCCCACAAGCCACAACTACTGAAGCCCCTGTGCCTAGAGCCTGTGTTCCGCAACAAGAGAAACCACTGCAATGAGAAGCCCACGCACCGCAACGAAGAGTAGCCCCCACTTGCTGCAACTAGAGAAAGCCTGCGTGCAGCAACAAAGACCCAATGCAGCCAAAAATAAATAAATAAAATAAATTAATTTTTAAAAAATAGCCTAGAACAGTGCCTGGCAAGTACACGACACTCAATAAATGTTTATGAAACGAATGAATGAATGACTAAGTGCTATGAGAGTTCAAGACCATGGTGCTGATGGAAGGAGACAGGCACAGACATAGTGATTCTAAGCCAAGACCTAAAAGATGAGTTGGAGATTAGCCAGGGAAAGCAGGGTGGAGGTGGGGGATTAGCTGTATTTCAGGAAGAGAAGAATGTTCCAAGGAAAGGGAACAGCATGTTCCAAGGAACTGAAAGATGCAGTTGAGCTGCAAAGAGAGGAAGTGGTCCTCAGAAGCTGACAAGAGGGTCCAGGGAGCCATGGGAAGGAGCATGGACCATATCCTGAGGGCATGGGGAGCTGTGGAAAGATTTATCAACATCATTATCATTAAAAATAATGATTAATAAGGCCAATGATTAATGAAGATTCCAACTTGGAAAATTAAGAAACTTATCCTCTCCCCAAATAAAGATCTATATTTTTCTTTGCTTACATATTCATAAAGATACTGGATGGAAACATGAAACAACATAGTGTAGTCCCTTGGGGGGGGGGTGGGCAGTAGGAACTGGAGAGCTGGGTGAGAGGATAGATGGGAAATGTTTCGTTTCATTATATACCTTTTTGTATTTTAGTGTTTCAGCCATGTAAATTTAAATAGAGAGAGAGAGAGAGAAAGAGATAGAGGTATATAGAAAGTGCATACCACATGCATTAAGTCTTCGCCTTGCAATGCAGGGGGTGCGTGTTCGATCCCTGGTCAGGGAGCTAAGATCCCACATGCCTTGTGGCCAAAAAACCAAAACATAAAACAGAAGCAATATTGTAACAAATTCAATAAAGACTTTAAAAATGGTCCACATCAAAAAAAAAAAATCTTAAAAAAAAAAGGATATACCACATGCACACTGAAAAGTCATACAGCTGGAAGGAGCAAAGCTGGACTTCTAAGCTTTACAGTGAACATGTTCATCAAGGAATCTTTGCATGACAATTTCATTTTCTCTCTATGCTTTCCAACGGGGTGAAAAAGATTAGATCTGCTTAACAGCTCTATTTCTTTTTGTATATTAATAATTTGCCCTTAAGGTGTATATTCCAGTCTACTATCATAAGCTAGTCTCTCTCACATCTGGCACCACTGAACAGCTGAGAGCCTGATCTGCAAAGGTGAAGCCCCTGCTTTCTGCAATGTGATGACACTAAATTTAGGTGGCCTGTGGGACCTCGAGTGGCAGTCTTTCCCAGGCAATGCCCTTGTTATCTCCTTGTGCAGTTATTTGTATGACAAATTTCCCCCTGAAATGAAAATATTAAGATACAGAGCAGGGAAAGTTCAATCATTCAGTAGCTTGATTCTGTCCTTTACATCTTAGAAAGAGGGACTCATGGCGTTAACAACAGGCATCCACTGAGACCTGAAGCCTCAGATTTGTTTCATTTCATCGTTTGTTGCATCAAGAGTCCTGTACGTATTTTGTTCCAAGTTTCTCCTGTGGGTTCTTGGTTTAAAGTTAACAGGTCTGGAGACGGTGGCAAGTCATTCTGGATACTCTTTTTTTTTTTTTAATGTATTTATTTTTTTTTACTTTTTGGCCACACCATGCAGCATGTGGGATCTTGGTTCCCCAACCAGGGTTCGAACCCGTGCCCCCTGCAGTGGAAGTCAGAGTTTTAACTGCTGGACCACCAGGGAAGTCCCCATTCTGGACACTCTTGATGCAAGGATATCAGATGCAAGAACGGCCCCAGCTAGACTTGGGACCTCTGTTTTATTTTTTATCTTCATGCTCTCACTTACCCTGGGCGAACTGCTTCATGGCTCTCCTTCAGCTGTGAAACGGTTAATAAATCACTAACCCACCTACCAGAATAGTCAGGAGAAAGAGCTGATAAAATCAGCATTGACTGTAGCCAATATTTTATAATAACTATAAATGGAGTATAACCTTTAAAAATTGCGAATTACTATGGTATACACCTAAGACATATAATATGGTAAATCAACTATACCTCAATTTTTAAATATTTTTATTTATTTATTTTGGCCATGCTGCGAGGCATGCGGGATCCTAGTTTCCTGACCAGGGGTAGAACACCGGGCCCCCTGTGGTGGCAGCACAGAGTCCTAACCACTGGACCACCAGGGAAGTCCCTATACCTCAATTTTTTTAAAAAAATCAGCATTGCCAAAGCCATTTGCCTTTGCAATGTCAGTGCATAACGATGGTGCAAAACCCCAGTTTCGAACATCACCTTGAAGAATGTAAGTCTGGGGGACTTCCCTGGTGGCGCAGAAGTCAAGAATCTGCCTGCCAATGCAGGGGACACAGGTTCGAGCCCTGGTCCAGGAAGATCCCACATGCCGCGGAGCAACAAAGCCCGTGCGCCACAACTATGGAGCCTGCACTCCAGAGGCCCGTGCTCCGCAACAGGAGAAGCCACCGCAATGAGAAGCCCGCGCACCGCAACAAAGAGTAGCCCCCACTCACTGCAACTAGAGAGAGCCTGCATGCAGCAGGCAACAGAGACCCAACACAGCCAAAAATAAATAAATTTAAAAAAAAAAGAATGTAAGTCTGGGACTTGAAGGGTTCAGAAAATGGGGGCAATGGCTTGTTAGGACCTACTCCTGGGAAATAGCCAGGGTGGGGATGGCATGGACAAGTATCTCCAAGTAAGAAACTTTCTCCCAGGCCTCTCATAGCTCTTTAGGTTTTTAATCATTTTGCTTGAAAAGAGAAAACGTAAATAGAGAAAATCAGGGTAATGATCAACCAAATGTATATAGCAAGGAGCCGGAGCATGTGGGAACATCCACAAATATTTGTTGATTGATGAAGAGAGGGAAATTACTGGTAGAGCTCAGGGCAGGGTTCCAAGATTCCCAGATGTAGAGAGACTGAGGGGTCAGCTAACTCCACATTCTACAGAAGAGGAAACAGGGGACCGGAAAGATAAAGGATCGTGCTCAAACTTGCAAGGCTAGTTGCTGATAAGAGCCAGCCAGAGCCCTGGATTTCTGGGTTGGCCACATACCCTTCCTTCCTGTGGCGTGGCTAGCAAGTGACCTTCTGAAAAGACATTGTTTGGTGATAAGGGCCCTGTGGCCTGGTCAGCAAGTTGAGGTCTGCTTGACAAGGGACACCTCAATGGTCTCCAGTCTCTGACTCAGGACATTCATATGCGGATCTCAGGGGAGCACAGTAGTGAAGAAGCAAGCAGAGAGCTCTAGACTTGTCTCCGGAGTCCTTACTCTTTCGTGGTGACAGCGTGGGTGGGAGATGGAAAGAAGGCCTGAGGAGGCAGTTAGAAAGGGGCTCATGGTCCCTCTCTCAAAAATTCTACCTTGCCTTTTTCACATTCAAGAAAGAAAACACTGGGAGAACAGAGAGAACCAAGGATTTGAAACCCAAAGTACTTTCTGTACTTAATAACCATGACAAGCAGATTTTGAGAACTAGACAAAAATGAACTAAAGAGGTGGGAGTGGGGGAGGGTTGAAGAAATGCTTGGGCAGGGTCAGTCCTACTGGTTTTAGTGGGAAAGGAATTACCAAGCTATATATAGACAGACAGAGAGCTTTGAAATCTCTCTCTCTACCTCTATCTCTATCCAAAATAAAACTTCAAAGCCTAAGCAGGACCCTTCCTAAATAGCCCTTTTCAACTTTTCTAGCTGTACTTTTTGTTACATCCTGTCATCTACCCTAAGTTACAGTTGTACTTGACTATTTGCTAACCACTCATTCAGTGGATATTTATTGAGCACCTACTACATCCTAAGCAACAGGCAAATAAATAAGAATATGATGTGTTAAATGAATTAATTCATTTATTCCTATGTGATGGCATAAGCATACCTAGAAACTATTCTTTATCTTTCCATCTCTGTGCCCTTCAACGTGGCTTGCAGTTTTTCCCCTTCCTGGCCCTCTGAGCTGAGGCCCTTCTCTCTAGAGCAATCTTTGGCATTTTTGATGGAGAATTGGGAAGAAACTGGAAGGCAGGAAGAAAAGCCAGTGCAGGACTGTGGAGGCCAGGGCTGGAGGAAATTTTTAAGGGCTGTGTTGTGTGAGTGTAATAACTGATAGATGAATGAGAAAGAAAGCAAGGGATTTTACGGAGAACTATTGGTGATTCTGTATTTCTTTCTGGGTGTAAAGAATTACAAGTAAAGACCATGAATAGTTTTAGAAATTGCTTTTGGTTTCACAGAAGGCATCCTTTGGATTTAGACAGCACTGTGCGGGCATGACATATGCTTTTCGCATTTATTCATTGGACCAATATTCATGGAGTGTCATGTATGTGCGGTCGCCACGCAGGGCTGAACAAAACAGAGCTGGTCCCTCTTCTCCTAAAACTTGAAAATATTCAATAAACAAATATTGAGTTACATATTGTGGTGTGTATTTTGAAGGAAAGAAAGAAGCACAGTGTCGTGAGTGTTAATTGGGGAACTGCTTTATGTCTTTGGAACACATCCTGCCCTTCACCCTTTCTGATGCTGAAGTACTTTTTCTGATAGTGGACTCTATCAAAAATCCTAATAATATACTGAAAAGCTCAAATGTCACGGTCTTCAGGATGCTATGTCATGTCTCCCATTTAAGCTGTTCTCTCCTGGCACATTGCTTTTATAAAACACAATTCTGCCAAGTGTATACCTGTTGTACAGTGACCAACTGTCTCTGTTTGCCCACATTGAGCAGCTTCCTGGCGTGAGTTGGTCACCCTAACCTGTTAACAAGTCTGTCTTCCCCATTATATCCAACACTCCAGGAGGGAAAGGAAGCCTTCTTATCTGTATTCATGCAACAACTTGCATGTAGAAATAGAGTTAATATTAACAACAATAATAATAGCTTACACTTGAGTGTTGACTATATTCCAGGCCCTATGCTTGCTTAACTCCTTACAACAAGCAAACAAACTTCTTCCTTCCATAGAGAAACTGAGGCTAAGCCAGTTAAGCCCAGGATTTGAGAGGCTGGGGCTGAAAAAGAGAACCTCTTAATCACCACTCCCCGTACTAGCACAGCAGTCCTCCAACTTTTTGATCTCAGGTTCTCTTTACACTCCTAAAAAGCATTAATGACCCCCCAAAACTTTTGTGTGGGAGATGTCTAGTACATCAGAAATTAAAACTGAGAACTTAAAAAATATATATTTCATTTAAACATCAATGCGCATTCACATCAATAACACATTTTGTAAGTAAAAAATAACTATTTTCCAAAAAATTGGTTTTGTGAGAAGAGTGGCAAATCTCTTTAATGTCTGGCTTAACAGAAAACCCCTGGATTTTCACATCTGCTTCTACGTTCAATCTGTTACAAATATGTATCATGTAGCCTCTGGAAAACTCCACTGTACACTGGTGAAAGAAAATGAAAAAGGCAAATAACTTCTTTGTATGACTATGAAAATTGTTTTGCCTTCGGAGACCCCCTGGGTCCTTGGATAGTTTGGCAGGCGCCGCTGTACTGTATAAAACAATGAATCGCACGTTCACTCTTTTCAATGCCTTTGTGGCAGGCCTCAGGGGAAGAGGTAACCATTGGTTTGCACTAATGTCGGGCTTTGGTTATACGGCCTGGGCCTTGCGAAGGACACCAGCGAGGAGACAGAGAGGTGCCTCCCCTTGTCCAAACCTTAACCTGCAAGCTCTTCGCGGATTGCCCACAAGTGGCTAGACCTTGGCCTACAACTCCCGGCAGAGCTCGCGGCAGGGGGTGTGTATCCACAGGCGCGAGGAGCGTGGGTGACTCAAGCAGAGTGACGGAGTGAAGGGGGCGTGTCTGTTTGGGGCAGGCGCGGTGCCGCAATTGGATGATCCGGGAAGAGGGGGCGGAGCCAGTGTTTGGGTCAGCCAATGGTTTGCGGTCAGACGGAAGGGGGGACGGGGCGTGGCTGGACTGAGTCCGGGCTGCGTGGAGCTCACCGAACGCGGGTGTCGTGGGTGGGAACGCGTAGTCCTGGGACCGCCGAGTCTGGGCGCGGGAGATGGCGGCGCGATGGAGCAGCGAGAACGTGGTGGTGGAGTTCCGCGACTCCCAGGTGAGCTCGGGGCCTAATGGAGCCTTTTAAGCATGCGCCCTTCCTGGTTCCCCTCCCCCACGCTGCCGGGTCATTCTTGGGGGTGGCGGGGCGACCCCCAGTCCGGGCTGGAGAGATGGGCAAGGGAGTGACCCGGACCTGTCAGACCCGAGCGGGTGAGGGGGTCCTTGATGACTGTTGCGGGTGTTTGGGGCTGGCGTGGGCGGGGTTTCGGGGTTCCCCTCGTGGATACCGGGAGTGGGGTCTGCCTGGGGACATCGAATTGCAGAGATTGCGCGCTAGTGAGCGCTGAGGGGAGGCTTCCCATGACCAGGGTGGTGAGCGAGGGGGGTTTAGGTACCCCCGCGCCTGGTGACTTTGGGCAAGTCGCAGAACTTATTTGAGCCTCAGATGCATGGACTTAACCCTGCCTCACAGGTCTTTGGAGTGGATTCGATTAAAAAAAAAATGCATGCAAAGTGCCTGTTTCGCGCCTAAGTTTTTAAGCGGTTACTGATGTTAGGATAGTGGAGAACACCGTAGGTGAATAGGAGTATGCACTGCATGTATTGCCCGGGTTCGAATCCTGCCTCAGCTCTTAGCCTGTCATCACCCTCTGTGCATGTTTTCTCACCTGTAAGAGGTGCGAATCGTACCTACCTCATACGGTTGGTGTGAGAGTTTTATGAAGTCATACATTTAGAATGTGTGGCACAGTGCTGGACACATGGTAAGCCCAAAGGAACACTAGTATTTACTAGGAATTTTTATCATTTTTCTATTTCATTCCTTCCATATGCTGGGCCTTGTGCTAAGTGGTCTACATTTCCTTTTTCTAATTCATGAAAGAACCATGCAAGATAAGTAGATTTTTTTCCCCCCCAACGGGGAAGCTGATCCCCATTTGGCTGATCCCAAGTGACTTGGCCAAGGCCTCCCATTATGTTGTCGCATTGGGATTTGAACGCAGGCGTCTGGCCCCAGGGCCTTGTTGGACTCATTACACTGCTCTGCTTCATACTGTATGAGCCTGTCATACAGTCGTTTTACAATAAATATCATGCCCCCTTTCCCCAGCACCCAGGACAGTGTGTTGGTGATTCTCTTCATGTATCGAACACATAATTTATTGAATACCTTCAGTGTGCCAGACTTTCATTCAGTCATTTTTTCAATAAGGATTTATTGAGCTTTTGACAGGTGCACACTGTACCAGGCACTGTGTTGGTGCTCAGGTGATTTATACTGAAGGGGAATCTGGATTTACGATAAGGGGGTGATGTGGTTTCTTCTTTCTAAAACCTATCCCTTCTTTTGCCGTAAAGATGCATGAGGGGAGAACCTCCCACCAATTTGCTCTATGGGTGCCCTTGATACATAGTGCCCATGGAGAATTTGAGCAACCGCGTTTGGGTGAAATGATCCTAAAACACTTTGCACTGTCAGCATGGTGTCTCTGGGAGGAAGAAAGATGCCAGACTCCCAGGGAAAAAGAACTATATTCCTGTTACCCTTTTTGTTAATTGCTTTCACTGGGGACTAAGAACAGAATCATGTGTCCTACCTCTGAGCTTGCTAATTTGGAAGCTACTAATCTGCAAACCCTTTAATTTTCACAGAAACCCAGGTAGTCTCACCCCTACTTCTCTACACAGATGTAATTGAAAAGACCTGCAGAGAGGGTGTTGACACATATATTAGGATGCTATGAAGTCATATCAAATAATTAAACCTAAACAGCAGTTGTCATAGTAAGAGAACAAACTAAATTGGGTAATTTAACTGCCTTGTGGGAGTTTCTGTTTTTCTTTCTGGTTTTTCTATTCATTTGGAAGGGTGAGTCTTAGTGTGAATTAGCATGGTTTTGTGATTGATTTTGGTGATCACTGGGAGGGGTAGGGACTCATTAACTATTTCATTAACGTAGAAAGAAAAAGTTAAAACTCTTCATACTGCCTTTCTGAAAAGACAGAACAATAAACTTTTCCAAACACCCCACCACTTTTTTTTTTTTTTCCCACCACTTTTTTTTAAAATTTTTTATTTATTTTTGGCTGCATTGGGTCTTCATTGGTGTGACCGCACCACTTTTAAAAATCATTTAAAAAATTTAAAGCTTTTAGGTTTTTCAGAGAAAAACCCCAGTCTGAAAGGTGAAACTTTTTTACATTTTATATGTGTCATTTACTTTATAAAACAGATGTTACTTTCACCGATTAATAGTGAGGAAGCTGTGCTGCTTGGCATCTACTCTGAAGTGGTCCCTGGAATCGATGAGTGTGAATGCTAAGAAAGCTTAGCGATAGTTTTCTAGAGCAACACCATCCACTAGAACTTTCTGAGATGATGGAAATGTGGCTCTTCAACACTTGAAATGGGGCTAGTGTGACTGAGATAGTGTATTTTAATTAATTTATTTATTTTAAAATAAATTTATTTTATTTATTTATTTTTGGCTGCATTGGGTCTTCGTTGCTGCACGCGGGCTTTCTCTAGTGGCAAGTGGGGGCTACTCTTCGTTGCGATGCACAGGCTTCTCATTGCGGTGGCTTCTCTTTGTTGCGGAGCACGGGCTCTAGGTGTGCAGGCTTCAGTAGTTGTGGCATGCGGGCTCAGTAGTTGTGGCTCACTGGCTCTAGAGTGAAAGCTCAGTAGTTGTGGCGCACGGGCTTAGTTGCTCCGCGGCATGTGAGATCTTCCCGGACCAGGGCTGGAACCCGTGTCCCCTGCATTGTTAGGCGAATTCTTAACCACTGCGCCACCAGGGAAGTCCTTTTTTTTTTATTTTTATTTTTTATTTTTTTGGCTGTGTTGGGTCTTAGTTGCAGCACGTGGGATCTTCATTGAGGCAGGCGGGATCTTTTGTTGCCGTGTGCGGGCTCTTTGTTGTGATGTGCGGGCTCCTCTCTAGTTGTGGTGTGTGTGTTTTCTCTTTAGTTGTGGTGCGCAGGCTCCAGAGCGCATGGGCTCTGTAGTTTGCAGCACGTGGGCTCTCTAGTTGAGGCTCCCAGGCTCAGTAGTTGTGGCACGCAGGCTTAGTTGCCCCGCGGCACGTGGGATCTTCGCTCCCTGACCAGGGATCGAACGCACGTCCCCTGTGTTGGAAGGCGGATTCTTTAGCACTGGACCACCAGGGAAGTCCCAGCACAAGATATCTTAACATTTGTATGTGTCCTTTTCAATTTCTTTCATTAATGTTTTATAGTTTTCAGTATACAGGTCTTTCACCTCCTTGGTTAAATTTATTTCTAGGTTGTAAATGGGATTGTTTGATGCAATTGTAAATGGGATTGTTTTCTTTACTTCTTGTTCTGATGACGTATTAGTGTATATTAGTGTATAGAAATGCTACAGATTTTTGTGTATTAATTTTGTATCCCACAACTTTATTTAATTAGTTTATTAGTTCTAACAGGTTTTTGATGGAGTCTTTAGAGTTTTCTGTATTTAATATCATGTCTTCTGCAAATGGTGACAGTTTTACTTCTTCCATTCACATTTTGATACCTTTTATTTCTTTTTCTTGCCTAATTTGCTCTGGCTAGGACTTCCAATACTGTGTTGAATAGATGTGACAAGGGGGGGCATCCTTGTCTTGTTCCTGATCTTAGAAGAAAGGCTTTCAGCTTTTCACTGTTGAGTATGATGTTAGCTGTGGGCTTGTCATATATGGACTTTATTATGTTGAGGTATGTTCCCTCTATATTTACTTTGTTGAGAGTTTTTATCATAAATGGACGTTGAATTTTGTCAAATGCTTTTTCTGCATCTATTGAGATGTTCATATGATTTTTATTCTTCATTTTGTTAACGTGGTGTATCACATTGACAGATTTGTGGATATTGAATCATCCTTGCATCCAAGGAATAAGTCACACTTGATCATGGTGTATGTTCCTTTTAATGTATTGTTGAATTCAGTTTGCTAATATTTTGTTGAGGATTTTTGCATCTGTGTTCATCAGGGATATTGGCCTGTAATTTTCTTTTCTTGTGATGTCCTTATCTGGTTTTGGTATCAGGGTAATGCTGGCTTCATAAAATGAGTTTGGATGAGTTCCCTCCTCTTACGGTTTTTGGAAGAGTTTGAGAAGGTTTGGTATTAAATCTTCTTTGAATGTTTTGTAGAATTCACCAGTGAAGCTCTCTGGTCCTGGACTTTAGTTTGTTAGCAGGTTTTTGATTACTGATTCAGTCTTTTTTTTTTTTTTTTTTATAGATTTATTTATTTTTTGGCTGTGTTGGGTCTTCGTTGCTGCGTGTGGGCTTTCTCTAGTTGCGGTGAGCGGGGGCTACTTTTTGTTGTGGTGCGCGGGCTTCTCATTGCGGTGGCTTCTCTTTGTTGCAGAGCACAGGCTCTAGGCACACGGGCTTCAGTAGTTGTGGCACGTGGGCTCAGTAGTTGTGGCTTGCGGGCTCTAGAGCGCAGGCTCAGTAGTTGTGGTGCATGGGCTTAGTTGCTCCACAGCATGTGGGATCTTCCCGGACCAGGGCTCGAACCCATGTCCCCTGCATTGGCAGGCGGATTCTTAACCACTAAGCCACCAGGGAAGTCCCAGATTCAGTCTTTTTAATAGTAATCAGTCTGTTCAGATTTTCTGTTTCATCATGATTCAGTCTTAGTAGATTGTATGTTTCTAGGAATTTACCCATTGCTTTTAGGTTGTCCAATTTGTTGGTGTATAATTGTTCATAGTAGTCTCTTATGATGCTTTGTATTTCTGTGGTATCAGTTGTAATATGTCCTCTTTCATTGCTGATTTTATTTCAGCCCTCTCCCATTTTTTCTTGGTGAGGCTAGCCATAAGCTTGTCAATTTTGTTTATCTTTTCAAAGAACCAGCTCTTAGTTTCATTGATCTTCTCTGTTGTCTTTTTTTTTTTTTTGGCTGCTCCATGTGGCATGCGGAACTTCCCTGACCAGAGATCGAACCCGTGCCCCCTGCATTGGGAGCGTGGAGTCTTAACCACTGGACTGCCAGGGAAGTCCCTGTTATTTTCTTTATTCTACTAACTTTGGGCTTCTTTTGTTCTTTTTCTAGTTCCTTGAGGTGTAAAGTTAGATTGTTTATTTGAGACTTTTCTTGTGTATTGAGATAGACATTTATTGCTATGAACTTCCCTCTTAGAACTGCTTTTGCCGCATCCCACAAATTTTTGTATGTTATATTTCCATTTTCCTTTGTCTCAAAGTATTTTTAAAATTTCTTTTTATTTCTTCTTTGACCCATTTGTTGTTCAGTAGCATGTTGTTTAATCTCCACATATTTGTGAATTTTCCGCCAGTTTTGTTTGAGTAATTAATTTCTCATTTTATACCATTGTGGTTAGATAAGACGCTTGATATGATTTCAGTCCTCTTAAATTTATTAAGACTTGTTTTGTGGCCTAACATATGATCTATCCTGGAAAATTTTTCATGCACACTTCAGAAGAATGTGTATTCTGTTGCTTTTTTTTTTTTTTAATTTTATATTTGACTGTGTCTGGTCTTGGTTGCAGCATGCAGGATCTTTTGTTGTGGTGCGTGGGCTGCTTCTCTAATTGCGGCGCATGGGCTTCTCTCTAGTTGTGGTGCACAGGCTTAGTTGCCCCGTGGCCTGTGGGATCTTAGTTCCCTGACTAGGGATCAAACCTGCGTCTCCTGCATTGGAAGGCGGATTCTTAACCACTGGATCACCAGGGAAGTCCCTGTTCTGTTGCTTTTGGATGGAATATTTTAGATATAACTGTTATGTCTATCTGACCTAATGTGTTGTTTAAGGCCGATGTTTCCTTATTGACTTTCTATCTGGATGATCCATCCATTGAGGCAAGTTGGGCATTAAAATCCTCTAATATTATTATATTGTCTGTTTCTTCCCTTAGGTCTGCTAATATGTGCTTTATATATTTAGGGGCTCCTATATTTAGTGCATAAATGTTTATAAATATTATATCCTCTTGTTGGATTGACCCCTTTATCATTATGTAACACTTGTCTTTTTTTTTTGGTATTTATTTATTTATTTGTTTATTTATTTTAACATCTTTATTGGAGTATAATTGCTTTACAATGTTGTCTTAGTTTCTGCTGTATAACCAAGTGAATCAGCTATATGTATACATGTATCCCCATATCCCCTCCCTCTTGCATCTTCCTCCCACCCTCCCTAACCCACCCCTCTAGGTGATCACAAAGCACCGAGCTGAGCTCCCCGTGCCATGCAGCTGCTTCCCACTAGCCATCTATTTTACATTTGGTAGTGTAACACGTATCTTTGTCTCTGCTAACAGTCTTTGTTTTAAAGTCTATTTTGTCTGATAGAAGTATAGCTACTCCAGCTTTCTTCTGGTTTCCATTTGCGTAGAATATCTTTTTCCATTCCTTCACTTTCAGTCTGTATGTCCTTCCATCTAAAGCGAGTATCCTGTTGGCAGCATATAGATGGGTCCTGTTTTTTTATCCATTCAGTCACTCTTTGTCTTTTGATTGGAGAATTTAGTCCTTTTACATTTGAAGTAATTATTGATAGGTTTCCCCTGTTAATAACATTTCACACTAGTATGGTACATTTTCCACAGTTAATGAATCAATATTGATATATTAACCCAAATGCATGTTTAACTCAGATTTCCTTATTTTTTACCTAATGTCTTTTTTCTGTTCTGGGATTCCATCCAGGATACCACATTACATTTAGTTGTCATGTCTCCTCAGACAGATGTCTCCTGTGCCCCTTGCATTGAGAGCATGGAGTCTAACCACTGGACCGCCAGGGAAGTCCCAGATTTTTTTTTTTTTTAAACCACTACACTTTCCTTCTTTTTTTAAAAAAAAAAAATTTATTTATTTATGGCTGCGTTGGGTCTTCATTGCTGTGCACAGGCTTTCTCTAGTTGCGGCGAGCGGGGGCTACTCTTCATTGCCGTGCACGGGCTTCTCATTTCTGTGGCTTCTCTTGTTGCAGAGCACAGGCTCTAGGCGTGCGGGTTTCAGTATTTGTGGCACGTGGGCTTAGTAGTTATGGCTTGTGGGCTCTAGAGCTCAGGCTCAGTAGTTGTGGTGCACGGGCTTAATTGCTCCGCGGCACGTGGGATCTTCCCGGACGAGGGCTCAAACCCGTGTCCCCTGCACTGGCAGGCGGATTCTTAACCACTGAGCCACCAAGGAAGCCCAGGAAGAGAGGTCTGAAGTGATCTTTAATGTCATGCTCAGGCTATGGGGAACCACTAAGGGAGTGTGAGCAAGCAAGCAGCGTAGCCAGAGGTAGGTCCTGCAACAGCCCTGAGGGTGGAGGGAGCAAGGCTGGTGACAAGCGGGTGTCCCTGTCCAGGGGAGGACCGACAAAGGCCTGAGCTGAGGCAGAGACAGGAAGAAATGGATGGATTAGGAACAGACTTTCCTAGCTGTTCCTTCAAGTGTCCAAAGCTAGGAAGAGTCCAGGAGGCAGTCATGTCACGAAGCCAGTGGTTTTAAGGAGGGAGTGATCATGAGCTCTGATGCTGCCACAGGATCAAGTAAAACAGCCAATAAACAGCCAACAGTGCAGGAGGCCAGTGACAACCTGTGCTGGACCATTTTTTATTGTTGTCCACCAGAGAGGTGGTAGAGAGGGCTCTGAATCCAGTCTGACACAAAGCCCATGCACATCCTTTCTGCTGCACCAGATGAACTGTGTTTTATGTCTGCAGAAATGCCATGTAGAAACTTTCTTCCTTTTGATGCAGAGCAGTCAGTTTCTTTGGATTGGTGAAACCAAATGCTTAAGAACACAGCTGCCTTCATGAAAAAATTATTTTTTTGAACAAGGGCAGCAGCAATTTGTGTACAGAGACTCGCAGAGTCTCATGAAATGGTATCTTTTATCAGCCATCAGTTAGCTTGTCTTTTCCACATTATGAATTACATTTTCTCTAGGCCAGTAAGAATCAACCATCACTGTCAGTGCTATGGCAGTCTTATTTCGTAGAGGTCATATGACTCCTAAAGTGTGCCGCAAAGGCCACCATCCTGCAGAAAGGACAGGGCTGTTAAGAACTTTATTCTCTTTTGTCTAAAGATGTCACCTTGACAGGGAGAATTTCTGAACATAAGTTTGTTTCCGGCAGGTGGGAGAGGAATTTTCAATTTCTAAAAACAAAGGTTCAGAAAAGGTATGATTGGAATTTTACGTCATAAAATGTGGGGATAAGGTACACAAACTTTGCTCGTCAGTTCTCTCTATTCCAATAGAAGGTTTCCCACAGCAGGCAATGAACTATCAAAGTTCATTATCCTAGGAGGTATTAAAAAAGTGAGGGAACTGGAGAAGTATAGATAAATTCATGGGTGATAAGTTAGCAAGGGAAAGGAAGGAGCCTTGGAAAGAAAGTGCTTTTTATTATAAAATAATGCAAATATAGAAATAATACAAAAAGGTAGGCTCATTTAGAGGAATAAAATTAAAATCCCATAGGAACAACTACCATCTAAACATTTTGGGATACTTTTTTCAGGCTAAGTAGCCGATTTAAATTTTAGTTCATAGTAGGGAATGAAATACCACTTTCCTGTACTCCTCTAAGTTGTCTTTAATCTGCAGCAGGGCTCTGCCTGCAGGCTGGTGGGAGGTCCTCTCTCAGTCACTATGGGGCTCCCTTCCTCTCTTTGCAGTGGGATCACACAAGAACCCTAGGGTTCTTCACCCCTGATGCCCAGACTTAGCATCTCTCAGCCGTTCCCCATCGGGTGCACTGAGGGTGCTGAGGCCTTTCCAGGGGGATTCTTGTCCCTGACAAAGCACCACCTTTTACTCTGGTCAGTTTATTTTTACGTCCTTTGCTTAAAACACTTCCCTCTCTCCATTTCCCCCTTTGGGACAGCCTAGCAAACCCTCCTTCATGTGCTCCTGCAAACATAACCTCTTTCTTTCTGGGATAGGAGTAGGGAAATGTCAGTTAGGTGTGGGTTTTTTTGTTTTACTTCTTAAAAAATAACCTGCTCTGATAAGGTGATATGGTGAGTTATGATACTCTTAATTGCAGGCTCCTGCATTTTTCTGTGTCATTCTTTAATGCTTCTAGAACATTTCATTGTATAGATATCTATAATTTACTTATAGATAACATGAATTCAACAACTCTGTGTATGAAAGTTTTGCTGTATTTTGGATAGATTCTGGAGGTGGTATTACTGAGTCAAAGGACATGACTTTAGGGGAGTTCCTAGTGGTCCAGTGGTTGGAACTTCACGCTTCCACTGCAGGGGACATGGGTCTGATCCCTGGTCAGGGAACTAAGATCCTGCATGCCGTGCAGCGTGGCCAAAAAAAAAAAAAAAAAAAGACAAAATGACAACGTGACTTTTTTTTTGGGTATTATTACCAGATCATCCTTTATTGTCACTCACTGTACCACAAACTTAGCAGCTTGAAGCACCACCCACTTATTAGCTCACAGTACTGTAGGTCAGAAATCCAGGCTCTGCATGTCTGCTTTCTCTCTTCAGTCTCATAGGCTGAAATCCAGGCATCAGTTGGCTGTGTTCTCGTCCGGAGGCTCAGCTGACTAGGGAAGAATCTGCTAACAAACTCATTCAGGTTGTTGGAAGAATTCGGTTCCTGAGGGTTATAGGACAGAGGTCCCTGGTTTTTTGCTGATTGTTATTTAGAGGTCACTCTCAGCTTCTGCCATGTGGTCTGTCCATCTTCACAGCTGGCAGCAAAGAGTCTTCTCCATGTTAAATCAATCCCTCATCCTTCAAATCTCTGACTTCCTCTGTCTCTGACCTCTAGACTTAGCTTTAAAGGGCTGATGTGATTAGGTCTCTCTATCTCCCCTTCCTCCCTCCCCCAAGAAATTTTTCATCATCTCAAATGGAAACTCCGTACTCAGTAAACAATAACACACCACACCCCACACCCCCAGCCCCTGGCAACCTCTACTGTACTTGCTGTGTCTATGAATTTACCTAGTCTAGACACCTCATATAAGTGGAATCATGCAGTATTTATCCTTTTTTGTCTGACATTTCACTTAGCGTAATGTTTTCAAGGTTCATTCATGCTGTAGCATGTATGCCATTGTGTGTATATACCACGTTTTGTTTGTTCATTCATCACCTGATGGGCATTTGGGTTGTTTCGGGTCTCTCTATCTTAGGGTTAACTGATTTGGGACTTTAATTACATCTCAAAATCCGTTTACAGCAGTACCTAAATTAGTGTTTAAATAATGGGGAGAATGTGTATGTACCCCAAGGGCCCAGAATCTTGGGAACACCTTAGGATTCTTGCTACCACACACCCTCTAGAAAGATGCTACCGCCCCTGGTTGGAGGTACCATCTTGCCCTCTTTCATACCCTTAATGTATACATTGCACAGAAGAGTTCTGGAAATGGCATCTCATTTCACTGCCTGCCTTTCCAGCTGGGCTATTCTCTGCTCACGACTCTAGTGGAATGAAGGATGCATAATAATCCCTTTTCAGCCTCCAGTGAAAGCACTCTGGCTTCTTGTCCCTAATATTATCTGTGACATGTTTCTTGAGGGTGTACAAGTGAGAAACCCATTAATAAGACCAGTGAGAGTGAGGAAGGGAATTTCTGTTTACCATTTGTGATTTGTGAGTGTAGCAGAATGTACAAAATGCATTCTCTCTTGATAGACTCTTGGAAAGAACTTAGAGCATTTAATAACCAAACAACGGCACAAACTGTTTCAGATAATGCCCTGAGAATGCAGCAGGACTTGAACTTGTCCAAATAAGCGAATTTAGGGCTATAACTACCATGATTAAAATTAGCCTCGTGCTCCAGCCTGAATGCAGATTTGTTTGATTCAGTGTGGTCTTTTGGAAATTGGACATCAGATCCTGAAAAGATAGTACTCCCTAGGAACTGGGAGACCTGGGAAATGGAAGCCAGTAAAATGTGCTGGAAAACCCAGATTAAATGAGAACTGGGCATCTCAATGACAAGAATGTGACCGTGGATTCAGCAGAGGTGGTGTTTGAATATTACCAATTGCCATTTGGCTTGGAGGAGGAGTCCATGCCCTTTGGGAAGGCATGGGTGGTGTGTGTATGTGTGTATATGTGTGTGTGTATGTGTGTATGTGTGTGTGTGAGAGAGAGAGGGAGGGAGGGAGGGAGAGAGAGAGAGAGAGAGAGAGAGAGAGAGAGAGAGAGAGAGAGCGAGCGAGAGAGAGAGGAAGATGTCCCAGGTTATATTGTGTGTAGCCCTGGTCTCAGGGGGAACAGACAACTGCTGCCCTATTGTGGAAGGTGAATGTGAGATTTGAATGAGAATTAGAAGGGGGTTAAAGTATCCACTGTAGAGAACTGCCAGCTGGGGACTGCCTGGGCCATGGGAAGAGGAAGACCCACAGGTGTCTACCTGCCTGTCTTCTCTAACCTGAGCCGGCTTTGCTGGCAGAACTGAATCTGTGTTCTCTCTCACAGGCAACTGCAATGTCTGTGGACTGTCTCGGGCAGCATGCAGTGCTTTCCGGGTAAGTGAGCTTACAGAGTTCGTCTGCCACGATTTCTGGGAACAAATTGCAAATCAAGAGGTTTCTGGGAAATTGGAAAATACTTTTTTATTTAAGGATTACGGTCATAGGGTTTAGTTCTGCTGTCCTAGTGACCTCAGCGGTAGTTGTGGGGATTATTTGCAGTTTATTTTTTTCTCTGCCCTAACAGGTGAGCAATAAAATTCCTTTGAAATGTTAGTGACTGGTAGTTTGGTCTTGAAATTGCCATTTTCTGTTTAGTGCATGGACTCTTCAGAATGATGCTGTCTGGTACAGTCTAACAGGTAGTTAGTTCCTAGGATTGAGAGGATCTGGGTTACAGTTTGGCAGTGCCATTGATTATGAGCCCCTGGACATTTATTCAGTTAGCCTCCCTGGACTTCGGTTTTCTCATGAAGCAATTCGATTTCATCATGCAGAAGTTGAACTACATAATTTCTGTAGTGTCATCTGGTTCAAAATTAAGATTCTGGCAATTAAGGTCCCTGCATTTGCTAATCATCCTAACATTGTACCAGTATGATAACATTTAATGGTCAGAGTCCCTTTCCTTTCATGTTGCTCTAGATTACTACCTCTCAGATTTAGCTATATGTTCATTAACTTAGTTGTTTATGAACCCATTTATAAAATGAAGTGTTTTTTATTAACTTCATTATTTTATTTTGAAATCATGTTTTAAATTACTTTTAAATAAAACCATAGCAAACATTAATTCAAAAGGATATACCATGGAAAGTAAGTTTCCCTCCTACCTCTGACTCCACTCCCCAGAGACAGTTATTGATACCATTTTCTTGTGTCACCCTGAATGCATAGATAGGAAAAATTGATGTCTCTTTTCTGCCCCTGCCAACCTCACTTTTTAAAAAATAGCTTTATCGAGATATAATTCACATACCATGCAATTCACCCTTTTTTTAAAAAAATTTATTTATTTTATTTATTTTTGGCTGCATTGGGTCTTCGTTGCTGTGCGTGGGGTTTGTCTAGTTGCGGCGAGCAGGGGCTAGTCTTCGTTGGGGTGCGCGGGCTTCTCATTGTCGTGACTTCACTTGTTGCACGGCATGAGCTCTAGAGCGCAGGCTCAGTAGTTGTGGCTCACAGGCTTAGTTGCTCCGGAGCATATGGGTCTTACTGGGCCAGAGATTGAACCCGTGTCCCCTGCACTGGCAGGTGGATTCTTAACCACTGCACCACCAGGGAAGCCCCCCACCTCACCTTTTTCCCCACCCTGATCTCACTCACCAGAGGCAACCAGTTAAGACTCTTTTAGCTATTTATTTTGGATTGCCTCTGTTTTTCCAAGTGGTATACTACATACACTGCTATAACTTGATTTATCCATCATAGATATTCAAATTGACTTCTTACAGTAGATGATGAATATTTAGCACTTTTACTTCAGTTGTGAGTCCCTTATGTATATATACCTGGCCTTCCCCCTCCTTCCAATGTAGTCATATAACAATTGTTGGGTTGAATCAGTATTTGGGGTTCTTTTTCTCAGAGTTATTGTCAAGAGGTCCTATGCCATTCTGATTCTGGACTCTGTATGTGACCTATTTTTTCTCTTTGGAGAAATCCTATCTTTATCCCTAGTGTTATCTTTACCTCTTGTGTGTGTGAAATTTTCACTGTGACCGCTTTGGTATGTGTCTTTTTTCATTCATTGTGCTGGCCACTTAGAGGGACCCTCCTCCTCTTTTTGACATTATTACCTGTTTTATCTAAACAAATAGAAAAATAACATATACTTGGCATTATGTAGCCATATTAACAACCCATAAAATACTTTCAGGTGCCCTGGAATAACTGTATCTCAAACGTTAGATTTCTCAGTATTGACTGATGTGGATATTGTCATTTGTAGCATTCTAGGAGAGAACGGGATTATGTAACTGGAAATCATGCAAGTGTTCTTGTTCTGATGTGTTCTTAGACATGCATACATCCATATTATTTTTCAACATGATCTTGAAGTTCACCATTTCATTTTCTTATATTGAACTTTAAAATATGTGTAGTAAGGTGTATGCTTAAGTGAACAGCTCAAATAAATTTACAAATATATACACCCATATGGTCACCATTCAGATTAAAATAACGAATAATTTTTAGCACCTTGGAGGGCCCTTTCAGTCTGGAAATCTGTGTCTTTTAGTTTGGAGAAATTTTCCTGCATTATGTCTTTGATAATTTTCCTCATTCTTTGTGGAGCTCCTCTTAGTGCATGTTGGGTATCCTGTATGGATTCTCTTCTGAACTTTTTGGTCTTTTTGTCTTTCTGTTTTGCATTCTGGGAGTTTTCTTCAACTTTAACTTCCAGCCCTTCTGTCAGGTTTTAAAATTTCAACTATAACTTTAATTTCCAAGAGCTCTTGTTCTCTGTTCTTTAAGTTGTCTTCTTTTATGTCTCTGAGAATATTAATTCTAGGTTTTCTTCTTTCCTCTGTGCCGCCCATTTCCTTTTTTTCCTTTTGGCTGTGTTGGTCTCTGTCTTTCAAGTTTCCTGCTGTGACTGATGCTCATGGGCTCTCTGTTAATGTTAAAGAGTGAGTGGCATCTCTGTTTACGTGTGCAGTGGTGGGATCCACTGGAGGGAGATCAGGTGGGAACTAGGCCCTTTTGTTGGAGGGTGCCCAGATGTCACCATCTCCGGGGCTTTGTTGTTGTTGTTGTTGTTTTGTTCGCTTTCGTTCTTTCTTGGGCTGCTCACTTCCTCCTGAGAAGAATCCGCTTGTCATTAGTCACCACCTGAAGACTAAAAGCCATGTGTTGTGAGTTCTGAGCAGGGGAAGAGGCCTGAGGGTCTCACCCTCCACTTCCTGCCCTGTTTTGAGCACAGCAGCTCTCGCTCACCCCCTGCTGTGCCTCTTGTCCCAGGCCCAGGGCTCCTCTGAGGTAGTTTCTCTTCCTCTCCAGCTCCTGCGGGCCTGGATTCCACAGTGTGAACCAGCTCGCTCTGCAGGCACTTGGGTGCTGGTTGTCTTTCCTCTGGATCAGTTACCATTTTTCCGTCGGCTTTCCATTTCCTCTCTCATTTTCTTTGTGGGTTTCTGTCTTTTATGTTTTCACTCTTATTCTAGTGGGTCTTCAGTGGGGGATGAAGACAAACATGTATGTCCAATCTGGCATGTTTATCCTGAAGTGCCCACCTTCTGCTGTTTTGCATTTGCCCTATACTGTCTCTGATTTCCCCTGTTGAAAAACACGCCATATATATAGTGCTTGGCCTTTGCCCTGTTTTCATTCTAATGGGAAATGCCGGCCTGCCTGCCATAGGATCAGATGATTCCTTAGGAAGAGGTCAGAGTTTCTAGGTCTTTGTACTATACCAACTTTCTCAGAAGCCCCAGAAATTCTCTTAATTTGTGTCTTACCTGTGCTTCCCTTCTCTCTTAATCCATCCCTCCTAGGGTTTCTGCTAGAGTTCTACATGCCATTTTTACTTTCTACTTCCTGTCTGTTCTGAGCAGGGACAATGAATCTTCTTCTTCATTATCAAGCCCACCTGTCCTTGCCGACTCCCGGGGGCTTGGAGCGCTCCCCAACAAAGAATCGCTGATGGCTGCTGAAGAGGTTGATACACATACCAAGGATTTTTTTCTTAAAACAGAAGGCAAATAGGTGAACAGAGAACATCACTGTTTTCAGATCCTTTATATTGATTGGCACCTTGAACATTATTGACACTTATTATTATTTTCATTATTATTATTTTTTGGTTATTGTTTCCCCTTCTGATAGTGTTAATTTAGTTCCCGTCACCAAGTAGTCAACTTGCACGGGAGTTTGAGATTTTCTCAAATTATTTGGCTAAGTGATAAGCGAGGTGTTTAATTTTACACACGTTTATTGCATGCAAAGCACTGTGCCTAGTGATGAGGGACATACAAAGATATTCAAGACACGGTCCATACCCCAAACACTCAGTTGGTTTGGGACAGGAACCTTTACGTTAGCAGTTCTGCTACAGAGATAAGTGCTGTGCTGTAGTCCAAATGCAGACTGTGTCATGGGAGTCGTGTGGAAGCAGCTATGATCCTAACTGGGGGATTGGAAAAGCCTGGGAGAGGGCTGGGCTGGAGGTGAATCTGGTGGAGGAGGTCAGACTTCCATGGATATGGGAGGGAGGACCATCTGTAGAGACAGATCTCACAGGGGGTACGGCTCCCGCTTGCCCAGCAGCCACGAGTTACTCTTGTCACTTGTATGCCTTTCAGAGTCGATAAACGTCATGTACATCTGGGGATTTTTTGAGCACTGCTTGCGAACCGTATGTCATTCCAAATGTGCTTTTCTATCTTAGTGCTAATGCTGTTCTGTTTTCATAATGCTGATGTTGTTTTCCTAGCCGCCGATTCCTATACATCGTCAATCTAGATGCCCCCTTCGAAGGTCACCGAAAGATCTCACGCCAGAGCAAGTGGGACATTGGAGCCGTGCAGTGGAATCCTCATGACAGCTTTGCGCACTATTTTGCAGCCTCGGTGAGCTCATTCAAGGAGTACAGGAAAAGGCTTTTATTTTTTATTTTTATAAATTTATTTATTTATTTATTTATGGTTGTGTTGGGTCTTCGTTGCTGCGTGCGGGCTTTCTCTAGTTGTGGCGAGCAGGAGCCACTCTTTGTTGTGGTGCGCGGGCTTCTCATTGCGGTGGCTTCTCTTGTTGCAGAGCATGGGCTCTAGGCGCGTGGGCTTCAGTAGTTGTGGTGCATGGGCTCAGCAGTTGTGGCTTACGAGCTCTAGAGCGCAGGCTCAGTAGTTGTGGTGCACGGGCTTAGTTGCTCCGTGGCATGTGGGATCTTCCCGGACCAGGGCTCGAACCTGTGTCCCCTGCATTAGCAGGCGGATTCTTAACAACTGCGCCACCAGGGAAGCCCGGAAAACTCTTTTAAATGTGAGATCTAGGCTGGTAGGTCTGTGTTCTACGTAGAGAAGAGAACATAATCGTCATTTCTCAGGCGGCCCAGAGGGGTTGCATGGTTCTAAAAGGAAGATGGAGGCAATTACAGATTTAAATGTATATGAAAAGAATTGAGGGTACCATCGATAATTGTAAGAATTGAATCCAGATTTGGAAAGGGAAACAGGTAGATACCTTTATGTCTGTGTGTGATAAGAACCCGTTTTCTGCATGAATGTAACTAGCCAGTGACTGAAAGAGGCTCTAAGGAAGGACCTGGTGAGCTGGTCTGGGGGCGACTGTCATTGCTTTCAGAGGGATCAGAAGATTCCATACACCCTTCCACTCAAAGGAAGGGATTCTTTTTTGATTGAATCCTGTTTATATGTGAATTCTTCCAGGGAAAAGATGCATATGTTTCATTAGGTTTTCCAAGGGGTTCACAACTGAAAAAATATCTGGGCTTAGATCATCTCTGGTATTCCTTGCCCGATTCTTTATCAGTGTTCTGTTCTCCTAGGACAATTAGAGACCTAAACCTCTGGCTCCTTTTGCACTGGGCCGGGAGGGCAGTATTTGAAGGAGCCCTTCTCATCCTCCAGGGAATATGACCATTCGCAGTGCTGTCTGGGTCTGTTCTTATTGGGAATGACAGTCTGTGAGAGGAAAGCATCTCACAAAAGAAAGAAGAGCAGTGCTGTCAGCTTTAGAAGGAACAAAAAGCTGCTCTTCCCCGTCATTTCCAAAATAGAATCTGACAGTCTGCCTTTAACCAGGGACAATGACTAAAGTGGAACTGATTCCTGGGACTGTTGACAGGTCGGGCCAGATCATTCTTCGTGGTGGGGGCTGTCCTGTGCTTTGTAGGAAACTAGCAGCATCCCTGGCCCCTCCCCCACTAGATGCCAGTAGCCTCCTCCCTCACCCCCATCGTGACAGCCAAAAACGTCTCTAGGCAGTGTCAGGTGTCCCCTGGGAAGCAAAATCTCCCCGGATTGGGAACCACAGATTTAGGCTGACCCTTCAGTACTCGGCCCAAGTGGATTAACACTGCATGTGTTTGGGAGTGGCAAGAAAGAGCCTTATATATTTATTTTTTTCAGACAGTCATTTAAAGGGAACAGTTCAGTATCATTTACTACATTCACAGTGTTATGTAACTGCCACCTCTATCTAGTTCCCAAACATTTCCATCACTCCAAAGGAAACCCCCTTACCATTAAACAGTAATTCCCCCACCCCCAGCCCCTGGCCACCTCCAGTCTGTGTTCCATCTCTGGATTTAGCTATTCTGGATATTTCATATAAATGCGGTCATAACCATACATGACCTTTTGTGGCTGGCTTCTTTATCCACATCAGAACATGTATCAGTACTTTACTCCTTTTTATGGCTGAATAATATTCCATCATAGGGATACACCACATTTTGTCTATTCATCCACCGATGGACATTTGGTCTGGCTATTATAAATAGTGCTGCTAAGAACATGTACATGCATGTATACTTTTTTTATATATATAAATTTATTTATTTATTTAATTTATTTTGGCTGCATTGGGTCTTTGTTGCTACGCGTGGGCTTTCTCTAGTTGCAGCGAGCGGGGGCCACTCTTTGTTGCAGTGTGCAGGCTTCTCATTGCGGTGGCTTCTCTTGTTGCGGAGCATGGGCTCTAGGCGCACAGGCTTCAGTAGTTGTGGCTCGCGGGCTCTAGAGCACAGGCTCAGTAGTTGTGGCGCACGGGCTTAGTTGCTCTGCGGCATGTGGGACCTTCCCGGGCCAGGGCCCGAACCTGTATCCCCTGCATTGGCAGGCGGATTCTTAACCACTGTGGCACCAGGGAAGCCCTGTACATGTACTTTTTTGGGTACTCATTTTCACTTCTTTTGGGTATATTCCTAGGAGTGACTGAAAGGCCATGTGGTAAGTCTGTGTTTTACTTTTTGAGGAACCATCAGACTGTTTTCTACAATGCGTAAGACCGTTTTGCAGTCCCATCAGCAATGCATCAGCATTGCATAGCAATGCACAATCCAGCCTCACCAAAATTTATTTCCTGTTTTTGTTTTTGTAATTTAAAAATTCTAGCCATCTTAGTGGGTATAAAGTGGTATCTCACTGTGGTTTTTTTTTAAAGTATTTATTTATTTATTTATGGCTGTGTTGGGTGGGTCTTCGTTTCTGTGCGAGGGCTTTCTCTAGTTGTGGCAAGTGGGGGCCACTCTTCATCGCAGTGCGCGGGCCTCTCACTATCGCGGCCTCTCTTGTTGCGGAGCACAGGCTCCAGACGCGCAGGCTCAGTAATTGTGGCTCACGGGCCTACTTGCCCGTGGCATGTGGGATCTTCCCAGACCAGGGCTCGAACCCGTGTCCCCTGCATTGGCAGGCAGATTCTCAACCACTGCGCCACCAGGGAAGCCCTCACTGTGGTTTTGATTTGCATTTCCCTACTGACTAATGATGTTGAACATCTCTTCATGTGCTGGCTGGCCATTTGTATATCATTTTTTGGAGATATGTTTATTCAAGTCCTTTGCCAATTTTTGAATTGGGTTGTTTGTCTTTTTGCTGTTGAGTTATGAGTTCTTTATATATTTCTGATACTAGACCCTTATCAGGGACATGATTTGCAAATATTTTCTCCAATTCTGTAGATTATCTTTTTACTTTCTTGATAATGTCTTTTGATACATAAAAGTTTTAATTTTGATGAAGTTCAGTTTACTGATTTTTTTTTTTCCCCTTCATTGCTCTTGGTTGGAAGGCAAGCATTTTCAGGAGAAAGAGCTTTGGAGTTAGGCACATCTGAGGTCAAGTCCCAGTTTTAACACTCACTGTTTTATCTTGAGCGCCCATCCAACTTTTGGAGCCTCAGTTGCCTCACCTATGATGTGGGTGATGACACCCAGTGTGCAGTGTGAAGGGAAAGAGCAGAGGGCAGGTTTCTTAAGGTTCCTAGTCCATAAACTGGCACTAGCAGACCCTGGAAATGGCTGGGAATGTTATTATGAGATGAGGGGGGCTTTTCTTTACACTCCTATTCCCATTGGAAGCTATTTTGAATCCTTACCTTTTGACAGGAACCTTACCTATTTAGAATTGGAAACTGGCATTTCTGGATAAAAATCTCAGAGCTGTATACAACTATCTGTCTCTGAGCTAAAATGAAAATCCATCTCATATATATATATATATATATATATATATATATATATATATATATATATATCAGTTCAGAAATTATTAAATAGCCTACTAATAGTAATTAGTCTATTAGTAATCTTTATCCATTTTCAGTGTGTTTTATGAACTCATGATATTTAGGGAGCATTTGCTGGCTTGTTGTTTCTTTAAGAGAAATGTAGTTTGATTGAAGCTTTGTTTTTCTTCCTTTTCCTTATTGTAATTGTGGTTTCTTCTGGCCCATTTTCCCTGTGTCTTTCTGCTTAACCCTTAAAGAAGTTCATATTTCAAGGAGTCTTCTATAATTTTGCCTTCTAAGACACCCTTTTAGTGGTGATTCTGTTTTCTTTCTCATGCATGTGTTTTTTCAAAGTGTGGTAGGTGGACTCCGGGCATTTGATGGTGGGAAGGGTGAGCTGAGACCATGGAGTGTGACAGCAGCTGGGGAGATGGGTGTGTGACCCTTAGGGCAGGGAGGTCGTTCCTCTGATGGTTGGGGGCGGCTCCATAACCCATAGCTCACGTGCTCACGAGTGTGTCTGTAGCCTTAGTTCAGCCGTAACTGTTCAAGATGGGTTTCCCCTTGTCTCTTTTCAGAGCAACCAACGGGTCGACCTTTATAAGTGGAAAGACGGCAGTGGGGAAGTTGGCACGACCTTACAAGGCCACACTCGTGTCATCAGGTAGGCACAGCCCTCCACTGCTCCCTGGCCTGTCTCACTTTGTCACACTCTCTCGGGAAGTGAAACAAAGACACCATCCCCCTCCAGGCTTGACCCTCTGTGTTGCATTGGCCCCAGGTGGCTGCTGCATCCTTAGTAGTCCTGAAGTGATGGTCTTTGCGGCGAGGAACAGCCGGTGTTTAGGAGCCAGCGTCCCTGTAGCTGTTCACCCCGATCCCAGGAGACACTTAGGTACAGCCCGGTCCAGAATAAAGGGTTAGAGCTGTTTGCTGCAGGAGGGAGATGAACTTACGCCCACAGAATCCCGCAGCTCACGGTCGGCGGTGCCCCGGAGCACAGAGACCTTGGGGGCCAGCCCTTTGCTGTCTGTCCAGCTGCGGTGGGGCACCACGTGGAGCTCCTGCATCATAGTCCGTTACCCAGGTGCCCAGTTGCTTCCCACTCGTGGCCTTCCAGCTGGCTTCTGGAATGCTCCTGGATCCATCCTTTCCTTGGGTCACTGTTTCTGGGTGGGGAAAACTTCTTGTGAGAAGTAGCAGCAGGAAGTGTGGGAGTGGTGAAGCTGACGTGGGAGGTGATGGGAAAGGCCAGAACCCCCCCACCGGCCTGTGTTAACTGTTTGTGTAGCAAGTGCCTTTCAAGGACTGAGGACGTGGGTGGGGAGGACCAGAGCCCTGCTTGCCCTTCTTGAAAGCTGTGTGGCAACACTGCAGTTTGCCAGTGCTTTAAAGATGTTGGGTTTACTCAAGGTATCTGTGGTTGAGTCTGATTTAAAAAACGATGTCAACAATTACGTGGGGTTTTTTTCTTTGTTTTGTCTTAGTTTGCGCAGATGCATGTATGTGCGCTTTTGTGTGTGTATGTGTTTTAAGTTGAAATGCTCCGTTTCTTTTGGTTTGGGGAGGCAGGTGGTAACCAGGGAAGGACCTGAAAGTTTCCTTCGGAGCTTGGTTAAGTCTTCTTTCGCAAAGAACTTCGGAGATTCCCAGCCTAAACCATGTTCAGGGGCCCATTAACAGTGACTTTCTGAAGCCACTAGAAATGAAATCTGCGAATGCTTTGGAAATGGACTCTGAATTTTTTCTCTTCGTTGTTGTCCTGTTTATTCGTTGTGTTTCCAGTGACTTGGACTGGGCAGTGTTTGAGCCAGATCTCCTGGTCACCAGCTCTGTGGACACCTACATCTACATTTGGGATATCAAGTAAGAACCGTTAAGAGGCATAACCACTTGGCTGTGGGATGATCTGGGACCTTTGTTTTAGAGATCGGGTATCTTAATTTGGTTTTCCCTAGATGCAGACCCTGAGACGAGGAGACGTTGCAGATACGTTGTTTAGGAGGGGACAGAACTGCTGGTGGGGGTGGGGAAGAGAGACAGGATCGGGAAGGCCACACAGAGAGGGCACATCATCTACTTGGGTACCACCATGAACAGGTGGAGCTTGGTCTTACTGGGAACACTAGGGGCTGGTGTACCACTCCCTCCTCAGAGGTGTTCCCCTCCGAGGGCTGAGGAAGCGGGCGTGCCATCCACTGTCAGTCACTGGCTGAAGGCTGTCCCCGGGGGCCTCAGCTCCCTGGCACTTCAGGCCTGTCACAGAGGTTTGCAAAACGGGCTTCAGCAGCCAGGGAAATCCCATTGTCAGAGAACCACAGGTTCTGGCATTTGGAAGTCAGGCTGGAGTTTCCTGAAGTGGCAGGTGACGGTGGGGGCATTCTAATGGGTACAGACACACACGTGCTGCAGCGAGCAGTGCTCCAGGACAGCTGCTTTGCTCTTGGTGACACTTCACTTCCCCTCTGGAAAGGGGGCTGAGAGCCACCTCGTAGAGCAACTCTCCATGGAGCAAAGAGTGGAGGAGCGCCCAGCCCAGGGCCTGGCGCGTCCTAAGTTCTTAATAAACATCTATTCCTGTTTCTCTTTGTAAAGCAGATTCCTTTCCCCATAACCGTTAACTAGAGGGCCTGTGGCCTGTGGAGTCCCCAGGACAGGACACCCTCTCCCCAACCAGGCCACTCTGCTCCCAAATGGCAGTGACTTTGTGATGCTTTACACTGAAAGGTAAACTGCAGGCAGAGGACAAGCCAGGTATTGAGGTTTGACTGACCAGACAGACCAGGGAAAGGGATCCCAAGGGAGTAAGGATGCACACAGCTGACTTCACCTGCATCCCATGCAGGTTAGCGCTTCCGAGGTGACAGGTCTAAGGGCAGCGCCAGAGGAGGGAGGAGGAGCAAAAAATCCAGGGGAAGTGGAAGAGAGGGGCTCTTAACAAGCAAACAACCCCCTGGGAGCTCTGGGGCAAGGGTCCCTCATTTACATGAAACAGTTGTTTTCATAATTTAAAGACTGAAAGACACTTGAACTGACTTGCCTTCTCAGGTCTTCTGAACAGTAAGCCAGGGCTGCAGATTTGCCTTGTCTGGCCCTCCTAGCCCTAGGGGGCTGCCCAGTTCTGTCATTTTGACCATTCGTGGTGAACGGTTGAGTCTCCCATTGTATCCAGGAGTAGTTTTAAAAAAAATAAAATTGTGGTAAAAGCCACCAAGCAAAATTTACCATCTTAATCATTTTTAAGTGTGCGGTTCAGTAGTGTTAAGTATACTCACATTGTTGTGCAACAAAGCTCCAGAACTTTTTCATCCTGCAGAACTGAAAATCTGTACCCATTAACCAACTCCCCGTTTCCCCCTCCTTTCAGTCCCTGGCAGCCACCACTCTACTTTCTGTCTCTATGAATTTGACGACTCTAGGTACCACGTGTAAGTGGAATCATACAGTGTTTGTCCTTTTGTGACTGACTTACGTCACTTAGTATAATGTCCTCAGGGTGCATCCATGTTGTAGCACGTGACAGTATTGCTTTCCTTTTTAAGGTCTGATAACAATCCATTGTATGTAGAGACAATAGTGTATTTATCCGTTCATCAGTCGTGGACACTTGGGTTGCTTCTACCTCTTGGCTGTTGGGAACATCCAGAGTAGTTTTCCACTCCACCTTGGCAGTGCTGTTGGTTCTTGCAGAATTACGCCTCCACGACTGTCCCGTTGTTCCACAGGAGGAATGACACCAGGAAGGGGTTCTTTTGGCTCCCTCCGCCCCCGCATCAGAGTCACCCAGGCCACGCCAGATCGCGTAATTTGTTCTCTGTGGATACAGCTGTATAATTGGAAATTCAGACTTAGCCTCAGCTGAAGAGGCTGAGAAAGTTCACCTCCCTGGAGGGAGACAGGCTTCTCTTTACACTACTTTTCAAGGCCCTCACATTCCCACTGAAGTCCAAGAACCCACTGAAAGGAAAGTGAAGAAATGCGAGCAGCGGGAGAAAGGCACCAGCTGGATGGGGGCAGGTGAACGGGCATTTGATTTCTGACTCTTATGTTTCAGAGATACACGGAAGCCGACCGTTGCGCTGTCTGCTGTAGGTGAGTGGACGCCCCGCCCCCGGCGGCCTGCATTCCCTTCCTTCCACTGCTTCACTCCCACTGACCCCCCCATCCCCCATGCCCCGGGCTCTGTCCACGGTCGCGTGGACCTGTAAGGTCCTCATCACAAGGGCCCTGCTCCCGCTCCTCTCAGAAGTTAGAGTCAGGACTGTAGAATGTGGTCAGGAACTTATTTCAGAATTCAAGGGCAGGAGCCACGTTGGTTTGTTTCTAAACTTTTTCTTGTGGAAACTTTCAAAAGTGTATAAAACTGGAAGAGGATGAATTGCCCTGTGTTCGTCATCCAGCTTGAACGTTGTCAACGAACAGACAATCTTCCTTCCGCTTTCACCCACTAGCCCACCCACCCGTACCCCTATCCCCTTTGGGATTATTTTGAAGCAAATCCCAGGTGTCATATCATTTCATCAACAAGTATTTCAGTAAGTATTTTTAATAAGAGAAAAATCCTTTTAAAAAAAATAACCACAATACTATTAGCATACCTAAAAATATTAACAGTAGTTTAATGTCGTCAAATATTTAAGCAGTATTCAGATTTCCCCAGTAGTCTCAGTAGTTGTTTGGTTTTTTGTTCTCTTTTTACAAATTATTTGAATCAGAATCCAAATAAAGTCGGTATTTATAAGTGGTTGATATATTTCTCATCTCTTTCAGTTGGTAGGTTTCTCCTCCCTCCCCTTTTTTGGTTTGTTTGTTTTTCCTTCCCTGCAGTTTCTTTACTGAAGAAACTGCGGTTTCCTCACAGTCTAGATTATACTGATTGTGTCCCAGTGGTATCATTTAATACGGGCATACTGAAACTTTGAAATTACTTTCTGAGCTACCTGTTTTCATCATTCTGTTGGAATTGACTATTTTTGCAATTCGCATTGGGGCTGTTAGGGAGTATTCTCACCACTTCCTGAGAGGTGAACTTGGGCATAGAACCGGTATACCTTGCCCACCACGATGAAGCCCAATCATCAGTATTCTATTCTGGCATCCTTGGTCAAAACAGATCATATTATCTGTCTCTTAAATCCTGCTTTTTTGTATCTTCTTGCGTCATTTGAATTCACATTTGGTGTTTGCTCCAAAATGATCACATGATTCTTCTTGTTATCCCCCTGTACCCCGACACGTCATCATTTGAAGGCATTAAACATCACGACTGTATTAAGCAGTTGGTTGGTTTGTTCTGTGAGGTTAGGGACCACGTCTGCCTTGTTCAGGGCTGCAGACCAGGATCAGCCTAAGCGCCTGTCCTGTGGAGATGCTCTGGGAGTGTTTGTTCCGTGGATGTGGAACTCAGGCACCTGTGTCTCTTGTGCTGAGTGCTTAACAGTTGTGCTGGTGCCTCCCTCACAACCTGTGCACACACACACTTGTAGGCACTTATGATCTGAGGCATTAGAATGGCCCACAGACGTGGTTGCAGAGGACCCTGAGCTGAAAGAAAGTACTAATGGTCTGTGAATGCCTCAGTCATCCATCCCTGACTTTGTTATTTCTACTTGCAGGTTTCTAAGTTAGATGGCTTATAGAGGACCTCTAAAAAGAAAGATTCTTCTAATTGCTTTCTTTTGGGAGTCTTTCTGAAAAAACAGAGGTAGGAGACTTCTTTCTTTTTTGCACCTCAGTGAGGTCTCAGTGGTGGCAGAGCTCTCCTTCCCTGAGAGGTGCAGCCCAGACGCTGCGGCTCCCCAGAGCCTGTGGTCCTCCTCTCTCTGTGAGCACATTGTTTATACCTCGGGGTAAGGAGTCAGTAAGAGCATGTCCGCGTGTGCTCCAGAGCGTTCTCTGTTTCTGAGAACTCTTACGGTCTGGGAGGTCTCCATGTGACCCTGGTGTCACGATCCTAGTAAAGCACGTTGAATTAGGGGGTTCCCAGAATCCTTTGGGAGGCTTCATGTTCTGATGGACCACCTACTGGGAAAGGCATATTTTCTTGGAACTCGTTTTTCTTTTCTTTTTCCTTTTCTTCCGGTTTTATTGAGGTATAATTGACACACAGCACTGTATAAGTTTGTGTACAGCATAAGGATTTGACTTACGTACATGGTGAGATGATGACCACAGTAAATTGAGTGAACATCCATCATCTCATTTAGACACAACATTAAAGACATAGAGAAAACTTTTTTTCCAGTGTTGTTGAATTCTTTGGTAACTGTCACGTGGAGATGGAGCAGTTTTTTTTTTTTAAATAAATTTATTTATTTATTTATTTATTTTTGGCCGCGTTGGGTCTTTGTTGCTGCGCGCAGGCTTTCTCTAGTTGTGGTGAGTGGGGGCTACTCTTCGTTGCGGTGTGCAGGCTTCTCATTGCGGTGGCTTTTCTTTGTTTCGGAGCACGGGCTCCAGGCGTGCGGGCTTCAGTAGTTGTAGCTCGCGGGCTCTAGAGTGCAGGCTCAGTAGTTGTGGCACACGGGCCCCGTTGCTTCGTGGCACGTGGGATCTTCCCGGACTGGACCTTGAACCCGTGTCCCCTGCATTGGCAGGCGGATTCTTAACCACTGCACCACCAGGGAAGTCCCTGGAGCAGTCTTTTCTTACACACTTTCTCCTCTAGCTGATACCATTTCTTGCAAAGAAACTGGGTCTCCTAAGTAATACACTGCCGTCCTCCAACTTCAGGGGTCTCCATCATTCGTTCTTAGGTGACTTAAGGTGCCCTGTGTCTCAAGGAAAAAATAACACAACAAACAAACAAATAAGTAAACAAATACCCTCACCAAAACCAAGCAAGGATAAAGTCTGGGCCTTACTCTATTTCCTGTTAGGTTCTAAGTCCTTGCTTTCTTTCTCATACTCTCCGGATTCTTGGGTCAGGTTGCTCTCCAAAGTCCTGGATCCACTGCGGTGTCCCCAAGTAATAAACACCCACCCAAAGGGAGAGGGTGTCAAAGCAGAAATGTCATGTGTTGTCTGAGCAGAGAACAAGAAGAGGTGGAAGGAGAGTCATCATGTGATTCTGGTTTAACATCAACAACGTGATTATTTTAAGAGTCAGCTGGAAGTGCTGCTATGTCCCAATTTTCCACCTGTCTCAGCCCCTTCTGGCATCTTCCAGTATGCCTCCTCTCTTAAGTAGCTCTTTGGTCGCCATTGTTGTTACCTCTGTGTTCTGGCAGAGGACTGAGTCCACACGGTGCCAGGATTGCTCCCTTTCCCTGTCTCCACGCAGGGCCACGTCTAACCGGGCGCTGATGGGGAGATGAGAGTGGGGCTGGGGTGCACATAACTTCCTGAGGGCAGAATTGGGCCACACTGGGGCTCATTCTTCAGCTCAGCCTCAGCTGGAGGCTGTGTTTTTCCAAGACTGTCCCTCCCCCAGAAACGAAACCAAAAAAACCAGTGTGGGAAGGAGCAGGCTTTGAGCTGAGGCTCTTCTGATTGGGAGCGCAAGCTTGGTGTCGGAGAGGCTGAAGGGCCAGGTTGTGTGATGTGTCAGTTACCAGCCAGCAGAGCCGGGCTGAACCGCTGCTCTGTAAGAAACTGTATTTCCCTGCTGATTCTGCTCGGAGGTAACCTGAAGTTTTTTTTTTTTTTCTCCTTAGTGAGATTATTTCCTCAATTAGGTGACTCTGATCCTGTTCCCATGTGTTAATTCATTTATTCTTTGGCTTCATTTTCTCCTTAATGGTGGAGCTGATGCAGTCATAGAAGCTTGAAGAGTTCTGTTCTTACTCATCTGGAACTCATTATCCAGCTCCCCTGGATAAGCTCCTCTCTGGTACTGAAGGCGTTGAGGGCAACAGCTTTCCTCCCCTGATTTTTCTTTGCAGCGGGTGCCTCACAGGTCAAATGGAATAAAAAAAATGCTAATTGCCTTGCCACCAGTCATGACGGGGATGTACGGATATGGGACAAGCGGGTAAGTAATCTTCTTTTTCCCCTCTGAGAGGATATGAAGAGGATGTTGTGAATAGCAGGACTTGTCTTGAGAGACCAGGGTACCCTGTGCAGCATAGTTAATTGCCATGTTAAGATCCTAGTACCAGATGACATTTGCTTCCCGATCAAACTGGTGTTGATGGAAGATAGGGGAGTGAGACATTATGGTCAGTGGTTAAGAAAATGAACTTGGGGAATTCCCTGGCGGTCCAGCAGTTAGGACTCTGAGCTTGCACTGCAGGGGACACAGGTTTAAACCCCGGTCAGGGAACTAAGATCCCGCAAGCTGCGTGCCGCGGCCAAAAAAAAAAGAAAATGAACTTGGCCTGACCTAAGCTAGCGTCCCATTTTGCTACTTCCTGATTATGTCATCAGGTGAGCCACAAACTTTTCCAAGCCTCAGTTTCCTTTTCTTCAGAATAAAGATGATAATAGTGAGTGTGTCATTGAGGGGGTCAAGCCTGGGGGACCAGACACTATTCTAGAATCGTCAGCAGGCTTCTTATTCCTGCCCCAGATTGCAAAGTGAAAACTCATTGTTCTAGGACATATACCATCTAGAATTAAGTCACTGAGGCAGGATACTCGGT
The DNA here is from genome assembly GCF_028021215.1 of Eschrichtius robustus. Classification (NCBI taxonomy): domain Eukaryota; kingdom Metazoa; phylum Chordata; class Mammalia; order Artiodactyla; family Eschrichtiidae; genus Eschrichtius; species Eschrichtius robustus. The sequence continues at coordinate 13,251,251 of NC_090842.1, forward strand.
ATGCTCAAATCTTCCCTTGGAAGTCTAGCTGTGCCGTCAGCCTCAAATGAGCCTGCAGAGCGTACGTTCTCCCCGCATTAGCCCATGGACCTGAGAGGCATGAAAGAGTTGCAGGGTTCTGGGCTGCTACTGTAATGGCAAGTCTGGAAGTTTGATATGTTGGCATCAGTGAGAACAGTGGTGCAGGGAAAGGGCCTCTTCCATAACTAACTGCCGGACGATTGGGTAAGAATGCAGAGAGTAGTCGACTTCTGTAGATCTGGGGTGTAAATTCTTCTTCCCGCTCTGTGAAACCTGCCTTTGTGGGGAGGACCTACTGTTAGTTTTCCTGGCACTTGTTCAGGAACTGTCCCACCTGGGATGCTGCCTGTAAAGTCTCAGCCTTGCTTCCGGCTGCCCTGCTCCCTTCCCCTTCCAGCAGGGAATAAAGTCATACAGTTGGAGAGGAGAGGGAAGTGAAGCAGAGATTGGGAGGCTGCTGGATTGGGTGCCAAGACCTGCTGGGAAAGGGGTGTGCCGGCTGAAGCCCTCGCTTTAGGTGGCTCTTAGGTGACAAGGTGATTTTATAAGGAAAGGATGGATGGTGCATCTTCTATATGTTAGTTTTATCTCTGTCCCTTTAGTCCAGTCTGGGAATAGTCATTCTTCATCCCTCTTTATTTCTTCAGTTGGCAATTGGTTTTATTCATATTTGTCACTGGTATAGCATTTAAATATAGTAAATGGTTTAACTAAAATGTTTGGTTAATTTGTAGTGCTTGTGTATTTGCTTTAGACTGTTTTCAGAGCCATAGGCAAAATAAACAATTGGGTATTTAGCCATGAACTCGGTCAGGACCTGTTTTCCAAACCAGTAGCTGTGTTCCTTATCTTGTAGAAATATACTGCTGAACTGTTTCTGTCTAGCCTTGTGATTGGTCTACTTGTAACCCTGACTTCCCTTAGCGAGCCTTTTATCTATTTTGTTTAAAGAGCTTTAACTTTTTCTTGGCTATTAATACTTAGGACTTCTGTTCATATGGATTGTAAAACTTGTTGGTTGTAATTTCACTTCTCTGGCACTCTCTAGTATCAAAGCAGGACTATTGGCAGCAAGCATCACAGGCTTAAAAAAGTGCAGTATCAGTGGTAGTGTTGGATTTTCACTCAAATTCGTGAATGACTAGTAATACTAATATTTCTAAGTGTTTATTAGGCACAGGCATTGTTCTAAGAACTTTATGTGTATGGATTCATTTATCTTTATAACTAACCTTTAAAGTAGGTAATATTATTACCCCATTCTACAGCTGAGTAAACTGAGGCACAGTTTGTTGCCAGGATTTAAATTCAGGGAGGCTGGTTCTGGAGATTGCACTCTTAACCTCATAGACCAGTGCTGATTACAGAAAGTAATACATGCTCTTTGTTGAAAATATAAAAGAGAAGATAAAAATCATTCATAGTCCTGCCCCAGAGACAAATGCTAATATTTTGGTGTTTTCTTTTCTTATGCTTTTTTTTTAAACATGGTTTATCATATCATATGCATAGTTATGCATACTTTTTTCATTTAACATTACAACAAATGCATTTCCCCTGTCTTATAAGCTCTTTCTAAGTATAACTTTTAGTGGCTGCATCATATTGTATCAGATAGCTGTACAATAATTGATTCTAACATTTAATTATTCCCCACTTATTATTCATGTTGTTTCTGGTTTTCTAGGTGTTCCAAATAACACCAAGATGAACATCTTTGGTACCTAAAGCTTTTTGTGAATTTAGGATATTCCCTTAAGAAAGGAAGAATTTTAAGTCTGTTGATAAAAATTGTCTAGTTTTTTTCCCAAACAGGTTATACTATTTTATATGTACACCAGCAGTGACAAATGCAGCCTCACTGCATTGAATATTATTTACAAGTATCTTCTAACTTCATTGCTTAAAACAATCTTTTAATGTTTTAATGTATGAATATATTTCTGAGGTTTCCTTCTGAATTTGTTTTATATATGCTTATTAATCATGTATTGTTTTCTTTTGTGATGTGTGTTCATTCTCTTTTTGAGGTCTTAGGGCTTGATCATTTTAAGCTTGGTGGTTTTCCGATGTAGAGAACAAACTAGTGGTTACCAGTGGGAGAGGGAAAGGGGGAGGGGCACTATAGGGGTAAGGGATTATGCGGGACAAACTATTATGTACAAAATAAGCAACAATGTTGTGTTACATTGTACAACACGGGAAATAAAGCCAATATTTTATAATAACTATAAATGGAGTATAACCTTTAAAAATTGTGAATCACTGTATTATACACCTGTAACATATAATATTGTACATCAGCTATACTTCAATTAGAAAAAAAAAGATTAGTGGTTTTATCCCCAGGATTGGGGTTGGGTCTGTTTAGATGTCACAGCCCCTCTTTGTGGGTGATTGTGAGGAAGGGGAGCAGGAATTGCAGACCACGGTACCAAAGGAGAAAAGCATCCACTACCTTGTGTCCTTCATTAAGGCCGTACCTGGAGCCGGAGCAGAAGTAGATTAGGCTCACAGGCCCGTATTCAGAGCACACATGAAGGAGAGCTGGAGAAGTCTTCTGTCGTTTGTTTTGAACGAAACAAAGTGGAGTTTCTTAAGAATAGAGGCGGTCTCTGTGAGTTTTTTTGTTGTTGTTTTGACTGCGCTGTGCGGCATGCAGGATCTTAGTGTCCCGACCAGGGGTCAAACCTGTGCCCCCCTCCAGTGGACGCACGGAGCCCTAACCACTGGACCGCCAGGGAATTCCTCTGGGAGTACTTTTGTATTCCCACTAGGCACCCAGCAGACTGTTATATGGTGGACACTCTGAGTTTCTTCTGAAGTGACAGCTCTCGTTGCTGATCCTGTTGCAGAAACCCAGCACAGCAGTGGAGTATCTCGCAGCCCACCTCTCCAAGATCCACGGCCTGGACTGGCACCCAGACAGCGAGCACGTTCTTGCTACCTCCAGTCAAGACAACTCTGTCAAGGTGAGCGGCGCCCCCAGGGCAGTTGGGGGAGCGTGCTTGGGAGGCATCAGGGGTGTGTGAGCACTTCCTTCAGAAGGAAATTTGCAGTAGGTTAGCATGGCACGTGTTTCAGGGGTGCATGTGCTTTTTGGGGAGCTGGGCAAGTACACCTGGTTATGTGGTCCAGCGGGAGTGATGTAGTAGCACGTATCTGATATGGCTCCTGGCATTTGTTCAGAGGCTTTTCTTCTTTCCCTTTGTGAAAGGAAGTCAGAGACAAAAACATCTAGAAAGGAAAAGAAGTTTACTTGCCAAGAAGTTGTCAGGAAGTCCCATTTCAGGACTGGCTCATCAAAATAAAAACACAACAGATAAACAAGTAAAGGAGAAAAGCCCACATGGTCATTAAAGTTACCAAGTTTACCATTAGTCTGGGGTGGAAAAAGAGCAATTTTCTCATGTGATTATCACATCTGCAAAAGTTAGGACGTCTTCGATCATCAGCATTTCACAAGTAGAGATGGAGTTGTTTTATTAGAGATTCTCTTAACTTACAGGAAATGCTCAAGGATTTATGTATGTCAGTGACCCTATTGTTTTTGGTTTCTCTCAGTGTTTCTTGTTTGTTTACCCTCTCTGACTGTGGGATGTGATATGCACCCTTGTTCAAAAGGATGCAGGGCACAGGGTTAGCCGTGCCCCACAGTTCCTGCATATGGTCAGGTCTCTGCCTGGAAGGACAGAGATTTGACCGCAGAAATTTGCTTAGCAACTTTAGGATTCAGCTTCAGCAATTTAATGCTTTGTTTTATTTACACAGGCATGTACGTCTTTTTGGTATGGTTAGCAAAGCTAGAATCGTACACTCAGGCTTAAAATCTAACTTCTGTCTGGAGGTTTGTAAATCCCCTGGGGTTGTAATTTATTCTTATGTGCCAACAGTGGTTCTTCTGTTTGTTTGTTTTGGATTTAAGTGTTTGTCGCCATACCCCATCAGCTTGTTTCCCAACTTCAGGAACCAGAAATCATCCGATTCACCTCCTTCTCTTTCTTTGAGGTCCCCAAGTTTGTCAATATTCACTGAAAACTTTACTACCCTTGAGGCTGGGATTCCATAGGTAATAAAGCAGATAACAGGCCAGTTTCCACATGTGAAACACAGTCCTTATTCCTTACTAGTGGGCTTAGCTTATGAATTAAATGAGATTTTTGGCATGGTATTTGATTTATTCCACTATATCCTGGTAGGAAGACAGTTTTTATTGAACATATACAAAAAACATAATTGTAAAAAGTGAAGCAATTTAGAGGCGCTTACAATAGTCAACCATTGTTTTTAGTAATTGGTTGATAAGGCTCAGTGCATGCCATTTTTTCCTACATAATCATTTTCTTTAGTTTATCTGACAATTTATTAGCTTATAATTTATAACAATAATTTTTATTCTATTTGTCTTTTGTGGATTCTAAGGGGTCTGCTGGAACAAGATACCATTGAATGAGTTTCACTTCACTTTGTAGATTGTAAACTGTAAAACTGTTGAATTGAGGGTTAGAGCTAGATCAAGAAGAAAGAAAAGGATTTTTCTTCTATGGCCATTAAAAATAGAACATGAACCATAATGAAATTAGTTCATGTCAGTTTGGATAACCGATTGTTTTTTTCCTTATCTTGGGGTAAGCAGGCTATTTTACAAAATTGCCGTCTTCCAGACTGAGTCCTGGAAATCCAGACCCCGTCCCTTTGTCCATTCTGACATGTTCATAGTATTAGGTGAGCCATATTGAGAAACCTGTACCCAGAGGCTGTTCCCTGTGATGTCAACAGTCAGGAACCTGGTTCTTGACCGAGGCTCTTGTGACATTTCTTCAGAAAAATTTCTTTTTGATCCCTAGCTTGGCGCAGAGGCCTTTGGCAATGGTGAGAGGAAAGCAGAAGTTACCATGGAGAGGAGGCAGCATGGCTCTGGTTAACTTATTATAATAACCAACTTTATCACATTGAAATAGACCGAAGTCCTCCGTTCAACTATAACGTAATCATTTCGTAGGACCCCATCAGTGATGGCCTTGAGAATAAGAGCTTTTTATGAACAGTAAGGACTTTTTCCGGGGTCCTCTATTTATCCCATAAATTATCTGACATAACTGTCACCAATTGATGAGCATATTTAAATCCAGAAACAAAATCTTTTTTTTAGAGGATTAATTTTATTAGCAGTTATCATGCTGGTCTTTGTAAATGAATGTGAATATACTTTTGTCCAACCTGAAAAGTAAACTATTGCTGAAGTGCATTCAGAGTAATAATATTTTACTTGTATATAATCAACCCAGGGAGGTTGAACTTCTCTTTTATTTGCTAGTTTTTCACATAGGGTGGACCTGGTAACAGGAAAGCATTCACAAAGTGTTGGGCTAATTGAAAATACGGAGAATGCCAAGCATACCTAATTATTTCTAGTTTTCCTTCTTTTATAAGTTGAGGGAGCAAGTCATAGTTTACCCTGTGGCTGTCTGGGAAACCCAAAAGCAGTTTAGATGGAAATGACATCTTAACAGTTTTATTATGTTGAATATGGGACTTGAATTCGGCAAAAAAGAGTTGTCAGAAGAAACAAGAATTGCCTCATGCTATACCTATATAGTTCCACCCTCCCCAGCCCCTAACTTCTGGCAACCACTGATCTGTTCTCCATCACCGTAGTTTTGTCTTTATGAGAATGTCATTTAAATGGAATCATGCAGAACGTAACTTTTTGAGGTTGGCTTCTTTCACTCAGCATAATGCCTTTAAGATTCCCCCAAGTCGTTTTAAGAGTCAGTAGTTCATATACTTTTTATTGCTGAGTAGTAACCCACTATATGGATATACTACAATTTATTATCTCTTGACCTGTGGAAGGACATTTGGGCTGTTCCCAGTTTTTGGTAATTGTGAATAGAGCTGCTGTAAGCATTCGTGTATTGACTTTTTTCTGTGAACAGAACTTTTCAGTTTTCTAGGACCGACATATAAGAATGGGATTGCTGGGTCACATGGTGGGTGTGTGTTTAACTTTTTAAGAAACTGCCAAACTGTTCTCTGGAGTTGCTCCTCTCACCTTTTTTTTTTTTTTTTTTTCTTTGTCCGTGCTGCGTGGCATGCGGGATCTTAGTTCCCCAACCAGGAATTGAACCCGTGCCCCCTCCAGTGGACCACCAGGGGAGTCCCCTCCTGTCACCTGTTTTTGACAATAGTTCCTTAACACCTGATAGTTCAGAGTTTCAGTCTTGGCCCTCCTACCTTTGGTGCTCTGCCATTTCCTGCTTTCATGGCAAATGCTTGAGCTCTAAGTGTGTTTGTTTTTCTGTTAAAAGCATAGACATCTCTAAGGCTCAGTTTTTGTCTGGCTCACCTGTGTGTTCCCTGCACCTTCCGTGTTGGAGTGGGTGGAAGAGTGGACGTGAGTGGTTGGGCCCCAAATAGTCGCACAGTCACCTTTTTGCTGCGTGACCTTGACAAGTTACATCATTTAGTAATTTAGCTTCCACCTTTGAAAAAGAGATTCATAACACCCACTGTATGATTGTTGTAAGGATTAGATGGGATGAAACTCTTAAAGCTCTAAACATCTGTCTGAAATGCAGTCAGCGGTCAGTACATTTTTAACCACTAGCAATAGCGGTAAGTTAATTTAGTAGTTAAATTACTCTATGTAGTGTGAAGTGATACAGGATGAAAAGTTGTCACTTCTACCTTTCAACCCTGAAGGTGGTTTAATAGGCAGGCTGGCAGTGATCTGCCTCAAGGAGTGATCCTCATGTGTTCACAGAAGTCTTTGTTTCTCCTGTAATGTTTCTAAGTGTGAAAGGGGCGTTTCCTGTGTGTCTGTCACAGGAGCATGGCCATGGGGGCTGACTCCAATGCATTTAGAGGACAGAAAGCATGGAGTTTGAAGGCTATGCTTATTTCTTTTCTGGTTTTTTTTTTTTTTTTTTTTTTTTATTTATTTGGCTGCATTGGGTCTTAGTTGTGGCATGCGGGATCTTCGTTGAGGCATGGGGGAATCTTTCGTTGCGGTGCACGGGCTTCTGTCTAGTTGTGGCACGTGGGCTCAGTAGTTGTGGTGCGCGGGCTCTCTAGTTGTGGCACACAGGCTTAGTTGCCCCACGGCACGTGGGATCTTAGTTCCCTGACCAGGGATCGAACCCGCATCCCCTGCATTGGAAGGAGGATTCTTAACCACTGGACCATCAGGGAAGTCCCGGCTATGCTTATTTTGATAGTTGAGTTTTTTTGTTTTTTTTTTTTTAATGGCATTTATTTCACAAATTATCCTGCTTTCTTTCTTCCAGTTCTGGGATTACCGCCAGCCTCGGAAATACCTCAATATTCTCCCTTGCCAGGTGCCTGTCTGGAAGGCCAGATACACTGTGAGTGAGATGCCCTACCTCTTGCTCGGAAACATTATCTAGGTGTTTTGGACAGAAGGGGCCAGGGACATTTCCCCTTATTTATTTGTGAGGCAGTTTTCTCCTTCTGTCTTGGTTTAGAAGTGGGACAAAGGTGGTAATGACGGCATAAAAGCTGTTATCTATTTAAAAATTTGCCCTTGGGTCGTTGGGTGAGACTCTATACTAGAAGTGCTAGACTAGCTGGGCTGGGGAGCTGGGCAGTGTGAAGGTGGTCAGTAAGGGAGGGGAAGAGGGTAAGCTGGAGGGTTGAGAGGCTGGAGGTCAGTGGATCGTGGTGGAAAGAACTCTGGCTTTAGATTCAGAAGACCTTGGTTTAGGGCTTGGCAATGCCATTTAATTTTTTTCCCCAGCTTTACTGGGATATAATTGACATACAACATGGCATAAGTTCAAGGTATACAACATGCTGATATGTTACATATTGCCAAACAGTTACCACTGTAGCATTTGTTAACACTTCCATCGTCACATAATTACCATCTCTTTTCTGCAATGAGAACATTTAAGATCTACTCTCTTTTAACACTCAAGTATATCATATGGTGCTATTAACCATAATCACATGCTGTACCTTAGATCTCCAGAGCTTATTCATCTTATAACCAGAAGTTTGTACCCTCTGACCAGCATCTCCCTGTTTCTCCCACCCCCAACCCCTGGTAACCACCGTTCTACTCTCTGTTTCTAAGAGTTCAGCTTTTTAGATTCCACGTATAAATGATATCATACAGTATTTGTCTTTGTCTGACTTATTTCACGTACCATAATGCCCTCAAGGTCCATCCATATTGTGACAAATGGCAGGGTTTCCTTGTTTCTTGTGGCTGAATAATATTCCATTGTATATGTACCACATCTTCTTTATTCGTTCACCCATTAACGGACATGTAGGTTGTTTCTATATCTTGGCTATTGTGAATAATGCTGTAATGAGCCATTTAATATTTGTGTGGCCTTGGACAAGCCACTTGTGTTTTTTGAATAATAGTTTCCTCCTGTGTCAAACATGAATAATAGTGTTTAATATGCCTTGCTCTTTTTTTAAAATTGTGATAAAATTCCCTATTTTTAAGTGTCCAATTCGGTGGCATTTAGTACCTGTACAATATGTTTTCCCTTTGGAAAAAAAACATGTATGAAAATGCTGTATAAACCACAAAATGCTACAAGTATAGTGGATAGGCTGTTATCGACCCTCCAACTTTGTTGCCAGATTGATAATTGATCAGAGATAATATATTTCCTTCAGTGTCAACTTGAAAGGGAGCACAGGGATGAATGAAGGTATCTTTATGCATTAGGCTGCCACCTGCTGCGTCATGGAGTGAGGAAGAGAATTGGGGTATCACTTGGCCTTCGCATCTGGGAGCACTTGGGAGGAAGTCAGGCATTGCTCTTGTGAATTGAAATACTTCTCTGGATTAATATGTTTGCTTTAAAAAATAAACAGGAAAGCTCAGGAGTGCTGCCAAGAGGGCAGGAGAAAATAAGTGTGCTCTTAGGTGGCTTTGGCTTAATTCCTTAAAGAACAGAGTCTGCCTATCAACCAAATGAGCCCCTTAGCTACCTCGCAGATTGGGTGTTTATAAGTGGAAAGTGTCAGTCCTGAAATTGGAAGGTTAGGTTTTCCTTTGCAAAGCTGTGGTCTTGGGGGCAGTGGGAAGGTGCTGCTTCACGTGGATGGTGTGCTTCTGGTGCATTTCCACATGGCAGGGTTTGTTTGCTGTCTGGGGTTACCCTCAGTGTGCCTTGCACGCTCATTCTGGGAATGCACTCGATAACTCTCAGAGGGAACTCGTGGAGAGGAGCCGGGGTGTGAAACGGTGTGTTCCCGTGTGCAACCCCTAGAGCCATTTGCTTATTTTACATTAAAAAACGTTCTTCTCCAAGTATTTGGCTTAGCTTTATTTTTTACTTGCTGTGGTCCCTTCCATCAGCAAAGAAAAAAAAAAAGGAAAGCAAATGAAAAGTAGATGTGATGGTCAACTGACGGTATTCGGAAAAATGTTCCCCAGATGGGTTGGGGCCTCCCATCATCCAGTTTATTTTAATTAGGCGAGAATTCCAACGTGGGTAACTCAAGACTCAGCGGATTCTCCCTGGAGCAATGCCTGCTTTTCCCTCTTTTGCCACAGCCTTTCAGCAATGGATTGGTGACCGTGATGGTTCCCCAGCTGCGAAGGGAGAACAGCCTGCTCTTGTGGAATGTCTTTGACTTGAACACGCCGGTCCATACCTTCGTAGGCCATGATGATGTGGTGCTGGAATTCCAGTGGAGGAAACAGAAGGAAGGTGGGTGGGAGGGAGACCGCCAACTGATTTCCTCCTGAGCCCTGCTCACCAGCAGCTCCCGGCCGGGTGGGCCACGTGATCGGAGGGGAGGATCCAGGAACAGGGCTGGCTTAGGAGCGGGAGTCAGGGAACCTCCCCCTTTAATCGTAGGTGGGTGATAGGGTGTGTGGCTGTGCTTCTTCCCACCAAGTCCATCCTCTTGTGTTCTGTGCAGTCTCTCTCCTGTGTCGAAGGGATCTGGAGAGGTTGGTAGCCTTGCTGTTGGATCACTTCTAGAGCTGAAAAACTCTGGGGTCATCACACGCTCAGAAATCCCTGGCACTTGCTCCTTCCTCCCCTGTTTTTGTTTGTTTGTTTGTTTGTTTTGTTTTGGCTGCAACGTGTGGCTTGTGGTATTTTAGTTCCCCCATCAGGGATCAAACCCGGGCCCTTGGCAGTGAGAGCGTGGAGTCCTAACCACTGGACTGCCAAGGAATTCTCCCTTCCCCGTCTCTTGATGAGGGAGATGCAAGGTCATCGTCAGTACCACCTACCACGTATTCCCAGTTCTCTTCACAAACACGCAGTGGTATTTCACCTCCCAGCCCCTTGAAGATAGGTTTGGCCACGTGACCTGCTTGGATCTTGAAACTTGAACGAAAGTGATGCAGTCTCTTTTGGGTTGAAGTGGTAACAGCCAGTGTGCAATTATTTACTCTCCCTGCTAATGCCGAGGTACCTGGAGAAACTCCATGTGGCGCTGCTCCCACTAGGGTGGGGGTGAGGTGAAGATATAGAGACAGCAGGAGAGCCTTGCATTAAGCCACTGAGATTTGGGGCTGTTTGTTATTGCAGCTTAATCTAGCTAGCCCTCATTCATGCATCATAAGTATAATGGGGGTCAGGAAGCCCTCGGCCTCAGTTTCTCCAGCAACTCACCATGCAAACTTAGTTGCAACCTCCCTTGTCTTGAGATCTTATTGCCACACTCTCTAAATGTTTTCCAGACCAGAAGTATATTTCATGGTCTTTCCATATCACAAAAGGAAAACCGGGCAGTGGAGTGGTGTGACTTGTCCAGAGTCCAGGAGAGGTCACTGGTGGACCTGGGATTAGAGCAGTCATCTTATCCCAGCTTGTTTGTGACCTTCACAAGCCTCTTCTAGGATCGTTTTTTTGTTTTTGTTTTTTTTAAATTTTTATTTATTTAAAAATATTTATTCATTTATTTGGCTGCATTGGGTCTTAGTTTCGGCACATGGGATGTTTGTTGCGGCATGCAGGATCTTTCACTGTGGCGTGTGGGGTCTTCATGGCAGTGCATGGTCTTCTCTCTAGCTGTGGTTCAGGGGCTCTAGAGCGCACGGGCTTAGTTGCCCCGCGGCATGTGGGATCTTAGTTCCCCGACCAGGGATTGAACCCACGTCCCCTGTCTTGAAAGGCGAATTCTTAACCACTGGACCACCAGGGAAGTCCCTAGGATTGTTTTTGATAGGAATCTTTTGATCATGCTCTTAATTTTCCCATCTTCATTTCCATAATCTCACTTGCTTCTAGAAACACGAGGCTGCTTGGTCTCTATCCCATCCATTTCCATGCTTGACTTCATCTTTCAACTCTGTCCTGCATTTTGCCATTGAAAAGAGATGATAGAGTTTCCCCATGGTCTGGCAGCGAGAGGTTGGCCTGTAGTTTCGGACTGAAATAAAAAGTTTTTAGCAACCCATTTTCAGTTGTCTGTGTCATCTGTAAGCTGGCAGGGTGAATTGTATAAATTGGGGCTGTCTAGCCAGTAGTGAAATTTTGAGTACAAGTTATAGGTGTTTTTTTAAAATTCCTTTTTATTGTGAGATATATCATCTACAAAATTGCATAAAACATGTAGAGTTTATAACATGAAAATCTGTGTGACTACCACCAAGGTCAAGAAAGAAAACATTGCTAGAACCCGGAAGCTTCCTGATCACAATCCTTTCCCTTTCCTAGAGGTAAACACTACCCTAACATTTACGGTAGTGATTTCTGTTTTTATTTTTACAGTTTACCACCCATTTCTGCATCCCTAAAAATAATTTAGGTTTGTTTGTTTTTGAACCTTTTATAAATGTAATCATCCTGCATGTATTCCTTTAAAAAAAAAATTATTTATTTAGTTGCGGCATGCAGACTCTTAGTTGCGGCATGCACGCAGGACCTAGTTCCCCGACTAGGGATCGAACCTGGGTCCCCTGCATTGGGAGCCCAAAGTCTTATCCACTGGACCACCAGGGAAGTCCCCATCCTGCATGTATTCTTATATTTTACTTCTTTCTCAACCTAATGGTGTTCCATTTTCTTTTTACTGCTGTGTCTTCTTAGTCAGTTTTTATTGGACCACCTCAGGCTTTGATGCTGGTTTTTCACTGTGGTGAAGGAGCTCTCAGAGGTAGGAAGAGAATCAGGATGTTGTGGTCCAAGGAAAAGGATGCTTCATGAAGGAATCGGAGGTCATTGGTTTTGGGTTTTGCTGAAGGATCTCCATGCAAAGTAAGAAAGAAGCACTTAATTGTATAAATAGGTATAAATAGGAAGCCATACAATCATTGAGAGACCAGTTCCAAAAGCAGATTGAGGAGGGAAGCCTGATTGTAAGACAGCAGAAACAGAGGCAGCACGAACTGGTTTTGTGAATGAGGTTGCCTTCAGAGGCAAGGAGTAGACTAAATTCTTTGGAGGAGGCTGCTGCCCTCTCTGTTTGAAGGCAAGGAGAAGAGGCAAGAAAGGGAGTAGGTGTGAAAGCAAAGGCCCTTTGAAAATAGGAGAGAATAGGGCCAAAGACCCAAGTAGAGGAGTTGGGTTTAGAAAGGAACTAAGCATAACTTTTCTTCAAAGTCAGGGACATGAAAAGAGTCTGGATGTGGAGTCAGAAAATTGTTGCTGGGACTTCCCTGGTGGTCCAGTGGTTAGGACTCCACGCTTTCACTGCCGAGGGCCCGGGTTCAATCCCTGGTCGGGAAACTAAGATCCTGCAAGCCATGCAATGATGCCAAAAAAAAAAAAAAGAAAAGAAAATTGTTGTTATGAACTTGGGCTAGATGGTGGTTCTCATGACAGGTAGTAGCTCAGAATAGTTGCTGTCTTGATAGTTGTGCACAGGGATGTATTAAAACATGGAGGAATGAAGGCCTGGTTGAAGGCAGTGACAAAGAGAAGGAACTTTGGCCCTCACTCACTCTGTTCTCTGTTGCTTCAGTTTCCCCATCCATAATATGAGGGAATTGAATGAAATTATTTCTAGATTCTTTGCTCTCTGAAGATGGCCATAAAGAAGATTCTAGATACTGCAGAATTACCCTGAAATGTTCTGATCTTTCATAAAGCTCTTTCAGAAAGTACCTTGGACCTTTTTATTGATAGGATAATTTCCCTTTGACCAGACCTATCGTGTGAAAATACAATTCAGTCAGTTAAGAACATTTAAGATTGATTATTCCTTTTATAAAGAGATGCATTTCTTTACCAAAAAATTATTTTAAACAGTAAGATGTCACGATGCATTTAAAACAATTCATTTTACAAGCAACCTATTCATCCCCAGCTCCTCTGGAGCACATAAAAGGAAGAACATTTGTGGAGGTGAAAGTTCACTGAGACATTAAATCCCAGCATCACTCTTCACTTGCTAATTTGTGAGCTATTATTTCACTTCCTTTAAGTTTCTGCTCAGGACTTCCCTGGTGGCACAGTGGTTAAGAATCCGCCTGCCAGTGCAGGGGGACATGGGTTCGAGTCCTGGTCCGGGAAGATCCCACATGCCGTGGAGCAACTAAGCCCATGCGCCACAACTACTGAGCCTGCGCTCTAGAGCCCATGAGCCACAACTACTGAGTGCGCAAGCCACAACTACTGAGCCCGTGTGCCACAACTACTGAAACCGGCATGCCTAGAGCCCGTGCTCCACAACAAGAGAAGCCACTGTGATTAGAAGACCGTGCGTAGCCACGAAGACCCAACGCAGCCAAAGATAAATAAATAAATTTATAAAAAAAGAAATAAAAATAAGGTTCTGCTCAAAGGTGACTTCCTCAGGGAAGTCCTATCTAAAAATAGTTCCCCTGTCAGTCTCTATCCTCTTATCCCATGTTATTTTTTTCATAACATTGTCACTACCGGACACGTTACTGTATGTTTGTCTATTTCCACCATTGGAATGTGAGATCTGTAAAGACAGAGATTCTTGTATTCATGTTATAGCCCTAGTGCCTAGGACAGTACCTGGCATATAGGAGATGTTCCATAAATATTTGTTAAATGGATGAATGGATGAATGAATCTCACCCCATCGCAACCTGTAAGAAACTTGATGTTGAATCCAGAAAAACCTCCACGATTCTTATCTGATGATTTCCAGGGTCCAAGGACTACCAACTGGTTACGTGGTCACGGGATCAGACCTTGAGAATGTGGCGGGTGGATTCCCAGATGCAGAGGGTATGTATTCAATGATACTGTGGAGGAATGCTAACTGGATACACCGGAAACGTAAGGTAGAAGATTTGGTAGTTGAAGAAGTTAGAGGATACATGATGGACATTTAATACGTACTTGCTGGTTGGCCGAGTGGCTTGTGTATGCTACACTGAGGCTTTGAGGTGTTCAGGAGCCCACTTCAGTATTCAACACTTGAAGGCTGCAAAGCCTCTGAATGTCTTTTTTTCCTCTTGTCCTGGTCTATGATAGTGTGGGTTAGCATACTGAGCAAGTGGCCTGGGGGCTTCATTTCTTTCTCTTATAAATGGGCTAGAAAATCTGCCCTGGCAGTAGGCAGTGTTCAGAGTCCTCCACGTTCATCAACAACACCTGTTAAGTGAAGCCCTTTCCAGTTTTTGCCCCATAAGTTGTATCTGTTCTTATATGAAGCACAGTGGTCCCTGTGTGAACTGCTTTCGTGGCCCTTGCTTTGCTCTGCCCCATCACGGGGTTCTGTCTTCTCATCCGGTGGCTAAATTCCTTGAAGGTGGGATCGCTGTCTCACTTGTATTGCATCCCATACAGCACTCTGTACAGAGTGGATAGAAAATTCTGGGTCAGATTTGCTACACTGCTTAGTACCAAGTCATTCATGAGCAATTTTGGTCAAATATCATCACCTTATTGCCTTTTAAATCTGTTTTCTCCAAAAAGTACCATTTGCTCCAAATGCTTTGAGGTTATGATATTTTTGCTCTTGGGTTGGCTGAATAACTCCATCAAGGCTGGAGTTTAAAAGGTTTTCTGAGATTTGCGTAAACTACGAACAGGATAAAACATTTTCCAGGGTAGGCTAATAGAGTCTGTTACCCTGTGTATTTAACCAGGGAGAATTGGTGATGGGCAAAACTTATTTTGATTGTATCAGTTTGGGGCTGACATCTCTCTCCTTTGTGATTCCCATTTTTAAGTCAGAACTCAACCAAACACGACAGTCCTTTCCACTGACTTCTCTAGACCTAGATCTCCTCCCCTCTGTTGCAGCTTTGTGCAAATGACATCTTAGATGGTGTTGATGAGTTCATTGAGAGCATTGCTCTTCTGCCGGAACCAGAGAAGACCCTTCACACTCAGGAGACGGATCACCAGCACAACTCCAGCCACGGGGAGGAAGAAGGTAATTGGTCACACTGATGTTTTCGGTGCGGTGCCCCTCTCTGCATCTCCGAGTTGAGGCAGATACCCCAGAACTGCTCTCTGAATCCATTTCAGAAATCTTTTCCAACAAGTTACCCTCTCTCTCCTGCTAGTCTTAAAGGAAGACCCCCCAAGCAGCCTCCTGGAAGAGAAGAAATCAGAGCAGCTGGGCCTGCCTCAGACTCTGCAGCAGGAGTTCTCCCTGATCAACGTGCAGATCCGCAACGTGAACGTGGAGGTGCTCGGGCTTAGCGAACTGTCTCTCGCTTGCGGTTGGCGGTTGGTGGGTGAGGGGACTATTTCAGCCATGATTTAGGCTAGTAACGTAGCTTTGCTGCTCTAACAGGGAAGTCTCTGTGCTTGCTTTTTTGTTTTCTAGGTTATCTAAGGACATAGATATTTTACAAATGCAGATTATTTTCCCTTACCCTATTATTTTCTCATAAGATGAACCAAGGGATAAACTGATGCTCAAATGTCTTAAAATCTCCTTAGATGCTCTAACGCCTCATTTTACTCTATGTGAAGATGCTCAGCTCCTGGAAAGTTTAGTGTTTGGCGGGGGTTACTGGCAAAGTTAATGGCAGGGCTGAGTTTGGAAGCCAGCCTCTTGACTCTCCAAGGCTCTTAGTACTTTGCTGTACGATCTTGCCTTGTAAGCTGATCATTTCCTCAGAGATTTAGATGCATGTTAAGAAGGTGACCAAGCCTCTTTGTTCATTTAACACACGGAGAGGTTTACTCTTTTCCTTTTGGGCAGGTACTGAAATTCTGTGCTTCAGGGAATTGAGTCTTTCTGTGAAGGAGTTTTAACACTTGATTAGTTTTTCTTTAGCCCAGATTCAATTAACAGTAGGCCTGGATCTGTGCACTTACATAATTGTCTCATTTGGCCTTTAAAACAGTTCTGCAATAAGTGGTTTTATCCCCACTCTACAGATGAGGAAACAGAGACACTACGAAATGAAATAACTTGTCCGAGGTCAACAGCTGTTTGAATCCGAGTCTCCAGATTTCCCATATGTGTGGCTCTTTTTGCCATCCTCCAGCTGCCGTCTCTAGTTGGCAGCACAAGAAATCAAAAGAGATAAAGGATTCCTTGATTAATTGGTTATCTATATCAACTCAGTTTATATTCCCTTTGTCCCAGTTGAGAACAGTTTGGATATCTAGTGATCTAGTCTAAGAAGGAGATCTTGATTCCTTTCCCAGGACTGCCTTTTAAAAATTACTGAGAGGGACTTCCCTGGTGATCCAGTAGTTAAGACTCCGCACTTCCACTGCAGGGGGCGCGGGTTCGATCCCTGGTCGGAGAACTAAGATCCCACATGCTGCGTGGCATGGCCAAATAAAAAAATAAAATAAAATAAAAATTACTGAGCTATAATTCACATACCACAAAATTCACCCTTTTAAAGTTTACAGGGACTTCCCTGGTGGTCCAGTGGTTGAGACTTCGCCTTCCAATGCAGGCGGTATGGGTTCGATCCTTGATTGGGGAGCTAAGATCCCACATGCCTTGAGACCAAAAAACCAAAACATAAAACAGAAGCAATATTGTAACAAATTCAATAAAGACTTTAAAAATGGTCCACATCAAAAAAAAAAAAATCTTAAAAAAAAAAATAAAGGGTACAATTTAGTGGTTCTTAGTACATTCACAAAGCCATGCAGCCATCACCAGTGCTACTTCCAGACCGTTTTCATCATCCCCAAAGAAACCCTACATCCCCTAGCAGCCTCTCCCCATTTCCTGTCTCCCCAGCCCCTGGCAGCCCCTCATCTCCTTTAGAGAGGAGGATTTTCCCAGGAGTCCTTTTTTTTTTTTTGACATCTTTATTGGAGTATAACTGCTTTACATTGTTGTGTTAGTTGCTGCTGTATAACAAAGGGAATCAGCTATACGTATACATATACCCCCATATCACCTCCCTCTTGCATCTCCCTCCCACCCTCCCTATCCCACCCCTCTAGGTGGTCACAAAGCACCAAGCTGATCTCCCTGTGCCATGTGGCTGCTTCCCACTAGCTAGCTATTTTACATTTGATAGTGTATATATTTCATTGCCACTCTCTCACTTAGTCCCAGCTTACCCTTCCCCCTCCCCGTGTCCTCAAGTCCATTCTGTACGTCTGTGTCTTTAATCCTGTCCTGCCCCTAGGTTCTTCAGAACCATTTTTTTTTTTTTTTTAGATTCTATATATATGTGTTAGCATACAGTAGCTAACACATGTTAGCATACATTTCTCTTTCTGACTTACTTCACTCTGTATGACAGACTCTAGGTCCATCCACCTCACTACAAATAACTCAGTTTCGTTTCTTTTTATGGCTCAGTAATATTCCATTGTATATATGTTCCACATCTTCTTTATCCATTCATCTGTCGATGGACACTTAGGTTGCTTCCATGTCCTGGCTATTGTAAATAGTGCTGCAGTGAACATTGGGGTACATGTCACTTTTTGAATTATGGTTTTCTCAGGGTACATGCCCAGTAGTGAGATTGCTGGGTCATATGGTAGTTCTATTTTTAGTTTTTTAAGGAACCTCCATACTGTTCTCCACAGTGGCTGTATCAATTTACATTCCCACCAACAGTGCAAGAGGGTTCCCTTCTCCCCACACCCTCGCCAGCATTTATTGTTTGTAGATTTTTTGATGATGGCCATTCTGACCGGTGTGAGGTGATGCCTCATTATAGTTTTGATTTGCATTTCTCTAATGATTAGTGATGTTGAGCATCCTTTCACACGTTTGTTGGCAGTCTGTATATCTTCTTTGGAGAAATGTCTATTTAGGTCTTCTGCCCATTTTTGGATTGGGTTGTTCGTTTTTTTGATATTGAGCTGCATGAGTTGCTCATATATTTCAGAGATTAATCCTTTGTCCGTTGCTTCGTTTGCAAATATTTTCTCCCATTCTGCGGTTTGTCTTTTCGTCTTGTTATTGGTTTCCTTTGCTGTGCAAAAGCTTTTAAGTTTCATTAGGTCCCATTTGTTTATTTTTGTTTTTATTTCCATTTCTCTAGGAGGTGGGTCAAAAAGGATCTTGCTGTGATTTATGTCATAGAGTGTTCTGCCTATGTTTTCCTCTAAGAGTTTGATAGTGTCCGGCCTTACATTTAGGTCTTTAATCCATTTTGAGTTTATTTTTGTGTATGGTGTTAGGAAGTGTTCTAATTTCATTCTTTTCCATGTAGCTGTCCAGTTTTCCCAGCACCATTTATTGAAGAGGCTGTCTTTTCTCCACTGTATATTCTTGCCTCCTTTATCAAAGATAAGGTAACCATATGTGTGTGGGTTTATCTCTGGGCTTTCTATCCTGTTCCATTGATCTATATTTCTGTTTTTGTGCCAGTACCATACTGTCTTGATTACTGTAGCTTTGTAGTATAGTCTGAAGTCAGGGAGCCTGATTCCTCCAGCTCTGTTTTTCTTTCTGAAGATTGCTTTGGCTATTCGGGGTCTTTTATGTTTCCATACAAATTGTGCAATTTTTTGTTCTAGTTCTGTGAAAAATGCCATTGGTGGTTTGATAGGGATTGCATTGAATCTGTAGATTGCTTTGGGTAGTAGAGTCATTTTCACAATGTTGATTCTTCCAGTCCAAGAACATGGTATATCTCTCCATCTGTTTGTATCATCTTTAATTTCTTTCATCAGTGTCTTATAGTTTTCTGCATACAGGTCTTTTTTCACCTTAGGTAGGTTTATTCCTAGGTCCCAGGAGTACTTTTAACTTGAGTCAGGTTTTTAACATTTTCCTGCTTTATTTTCCCATCTCAAAATAAATATAACAAGTTTCAGCCTATCTCACAGCTTTGGGATGAAGCTTTTTTAAGTAAAAACACTTTGAACTTATTAAATCGGTGCTAAAATTAAAAATCCATTTTGAAAATGAGTTGTCCACATCTTCCAAATTCATCTTTGGAGACTCTCTCTCACTCCGTTACCAGGAACCTAGAGCATTCAGTTACCTTATTTAAACCTGTTTGCATCTGAAGACCCTTTGCAGTTCCTCTCCAAAGCAGCTATTGATTTGTCCCCTGCAGATGGACGCAGCAGACAGGAGCTGCACAGTGTCTGTGCACTGCAGCAACCACCGTGTCAAGATGCTGGTGAAGTTCCCTGCGCAGTACCCGAACCACGCGGCCCCTTCCTTCCAGTTCATTAACCCCACCACCATCACATCCACTATGAAAGCGAAGCTGCTCAAGGTGGGCATCTGCGTTCACAAGTTCTCCTTGATGTCAGAAGTGGAGAGCACTGCTCATGTGCATCAGTGTCTGAGTCGAGCAGTGAAGTTGAGTGAAAAAACCAATCGATAAGATTTGGACCTCATGTGTCCTTCCGCCTGGCAGGGTTAACAACCGTATTCTTTTTGTGTAGAAAACATTGAGCGCTGGTTCTTAATCTCTTTGGGTCATGGACTGCCCCCTTCTAAAGTCTAATGAAAACCACACACCCTTCCACAGAAAAATTTGCACAGATATTGCATATAACTTCAGAAATATTGCATATAAATCATAGGCAATTATGTAATTGCATATAATCTGCTCACAGATCTCTTTAAAGCTATGCGTTAATCCCAGGTTAATACAATACAATCTCATTTATTTGGAAACTATAGGCAAAATGTATTCTGAAGCTAAAAGATACTTTCTAATCAGAAAAAAAGTATGTAAGGTCATTAAAAAAAATCTGCTCCGTAAAAGGAGATGTTGTTACTTAGAGTGAGGCTGGCTGGCTGGACAGGTGAGGTGTGTGATAGGACAGCGGTGCCTGAATGGAGGGGTACAGCCTGGCATCTCGTCTTTAGCCTCACAGGTTCAGAAACTTGATTTGTCAGTTCACGCAGAGCTGATCAGGTGGAATCCTCATAAAAAAGCCCCATGAGCTGAGATACGTCTTTTTCGGTCTGAGCAGCGTCACATGTGAAATAGCAGAAATATCCTGACAGCACCAAGTTGACCTGAATGCTGTTCATTTTTTGCCTCGTTTGTGTTATATACACTTGATTGTTCTATCTTCTTGGGGTATGATAGGTAACCAAGAAATTGTTCAAGCTTTGTAAGGGTCTGTGAAATGCTAATTACTCAGATTTTGTGGTACTTGACAGTTTGTCCTTGGAGTCTGAACATTTCGTTGCCTTGTTTGGACATACAAAAAAGATAGATTTTTCTGTTGGTATAAAAATGATAGGGTAAGCAAGTGTTTTAAAGGTCTAATTCAGTGCTGTCCAATAGAAATGTGATGCAGACTACATGTAATTTTCAATTTTCTTGTAGCCATGCTAATAAAAAAAAAAGGTAAATTAATTTCAATATTTTAATTTAATCCAGTATATCCAAAGTATTATCATATCAACATGTAAGCAGTATAAAAATTATTGCGATAGCTTACATTCTTTTTTTTTTTCTTTTTGGTACTAAGTCTTCAACTTTTGGTGTGAATTTTATGCTTACAGCACATCTCAATCCAGACTAGCCATACTTCATGTGCTTTATAGCCCGGTAATGAGTTCCATGTTAGACAGCCCAGGTCCAATTTATATGCCTAGCTTCAGTATGTGTATGTCAGTTTATATTGATAGCATGTGCTTTAAAATGTTAAGCTCCATATATATATGTATATAAAATATATGTATGTTATTAAAGTATAGTTGATTTACAATGTTGTGCCCCAATCTCTGCTGTACAGCAAAGTGACTCAGTTATACACAGATATACATTCTTTTTTTAATATTCTTTTCCATTATGGTTTATCCCAGGAGATTGGATATAGTTCCCTGTCCTATACAGTAGGACCTTGTTGTTTATCCGTTCTAAATGTAATAGTTTACATCTACCAACCCCAAATTCCCAGGCCATCTGTCTCCCTTCCCCTCACCCTTGGCAACCCCAAGTCTGTTCTCTATGTCTGTGAGTCTGTTTCTGTTTTGTAGATAGGTTCATTTGTACCATATTTTATTTTATTTTTTTATTTTTATTTTTTGTACCATATTTTAGATTCCACATATAAGTGATATCATATGGTATTTGTCTTTCTCTTTCTGACTTACTTCAATTAGTATGATAATTTCTAGTTGCATCCATGTTGCTGCAAATGGCATTATTTTGTTCTTTTTTATGGCTGAGTAGTATTCCATTGTATGTATGTACCACATCTTCTTTATCAATTTATTTGTCAGTGGACATTTAGGTTGTTTTCATGTTTTGGGTATTGTGAATAGTGCTGCTATGAACATAGGGGTACATGTATCTTTCTGAATTATAGTTTTGTCCAGGTATATTAGGCTTTATATTTTTAAAGGACCCCGCCCAAAAAGGTACATTTTAATTTTCACTAAAGTGAAATCTGTTCCCCCTGGCGTGTATGTATCACATGGAACAGTTTTCAGTCCAGACTGGAGGATATTACTCTTAAGTGATGCTGAGATTTCTCATGGAGGAGGGTGGGGTCGGGAGAGAGCAAAAGAGTAGAATTCACTGTAAAGGAAGAATGGTGGTTCTAATCGTGCTCTCTCAGAGCCAGTGCATGCGCCTGCCATGGCAAAGGAAAGGGCTCCTGGAAGAGGATTCACAAATGAATCTTCTCCCTGAGCCTCTCCGGGAGGGGGAAGGTGGTGTGTTGCATTGGCAGCCTCAGACACAGCCACGCTCCGGTGCCCCAGCATCGGTGCTGCTTCCGATGCTTCACACGATAAAAAAGAATCAGGAGAAACAATGTTGCTCTTCTTGACTGCGTTTTGTGCCTTTTCTAGATCCTGAAAGACACTTCCCTGCAAAAAGTGAAACGCAACCAGAGCTGTTTGGAGCCCTGCCTGCGCCAGCTTGTCTCCTGCCTTGAGTCTTTTGTGGTGGGATCCTTGTTACCAACCTATGCTTTGGGGTTTCGTTTCCTTTCCTCCTCCCTAAAATCCTGGGCTCCCTGATCTTGTAATAATGTGTCCTGTTTTGTAATTTGGCTTGAAGACAGATTGTGGGTTTTAGTCTCTTGATTTTAAAATTTCAGAACCAAGAAGACAGCGCTTCCAGCAATCCCTTCGCGCTCCCGAACTCTGTCACGCCGCCCCTACCGACATTTGCCCGGGTGACCACCGCCTATGGGTCCTACCAGGATGCCAATATTCCCTTTCCCAGGACCTCGGGGGCCAGATTCTGCGGGGCAGGTTGGTCTCTTTCGGTTCTCTGATTCTAGATTTCGAGAGAGAGAAGCTAAGAATGTCTGTATAAAAATTTCCATCAGAAAATGTTTCTTTGTTTTTATTTCCTGAGAACTCAAAAGATTTCTGTCATAGTGTTATCTGATGCCGAATTGGCATCTGGGGACATACCCTAAGAACGTTCACCAGATTTACAGACTTAATTTGTTTGATTCTGATGAGTGTGAATTTGAGTCTTGACTCAGCCTATTGAAAATACACATAGGAAATATAAAGTACCTGTGAAGACTTTTTCCAAACCACATACATCCCATCTCTCCTGAATCCTGGAGATTCTTATCTTTGTTTTTATTAAGTACGGCTGCCGTTGTGAGCCTGTGTAGCTTAGGATACTATGTCTTATCCTTCAGGTATATTGAGGTAGACAAAAGATTGACCAGTGCTTTCTTAGGATTTCCCACGACCAGCTCATTGACCTTGATGTGCACGTGTGATGTCTCCTTTGACAGGGTACCTGGTGTATTTCACGAGGCCCATGACAATGCACCGAGCAGTGTCTCCGACTGAGCCTACTCCGAGGTGAGTCTGGGAGATGCAGGTGTAAGCTACATTCATGGGCCAGAAATAGGCAGACATCTGGGAATTTGTCTTTGGACAATTTGTGTTAGTTATAAGATTTATTCCCAAAAGATCATGGTTCATTGAATTTCACCCAAGCTGAGATTTCTCCTGTAAAGTTAACTACTAGAAGGAGTTGCTTGATAAAAACTGTTGTCAAAACAAGGCAAATTCTTTTTTAATGTGCTTTTCCCCTATTGCTAAAGTATTATCTGAACATTAAATAAAACTAGAAAAATAGCAAGAGATAATCTGTAGTCCCGTAACACTAATAGGCCACTTCTGACATTACCACACACATGTAGTGTATGTGCAGCCATCACTGGAGTCAATTCTAGAACCTTTGCATTATCCCAAAAAGAAACTTTGAATCCCTTAAGGGTCACCCCAGTCCCTAAGTCCCCCATTCCTCCAGCCCTGGGCAAACACTGATCTACTTTCTGTCTATAAATTTGTCTATTCTGGACAGTTCGTATAAATGGAATTATATGTGTGTTCTTTTGTAACTGACATCTTTCACTTAGTATATTTTCAAGGATCATACATGTTGTAGCATGTATCAGCACTTCATTTCTTCTTATTGCCAAATAATATTCCATCACAGGTATATACCATGTTTTATTTATTCATACATCAGTCATTGGACATTGGGACTATTTCCACTCTTTGGCCATTATGAATAATGCTGCTATGAATATTCTGTGCAAATTTTGTGTGGATATGTATTTTTTCATTTTTCTTGGATATATACCTAGGAACTGAATGGATCATATTGTAACTTTTTTTCTAAATTAATACACTTTATCTTTTAGAGCAATTTTAGGTTCATAGCAAAATTGAGTGCAGAGTACATATACCCCTGTCCCCACACCTTTACAACCTTCCCCATATTAGTGGTTTTTTAAACTTAAATATTATGCTGTAGACTTCTGGTTCTACAGTGTGATGACCAGGATAACTTGGAAACCCTCCTGCTACCAACACCTGGTTATATTGTATATGATATAATTAGCATACTTAATGATGAATAGCTAAGCTAACAAGAAAGAAAGGACATTGCACCAAGTTCATGAGCAGGTGCTACGGCTGTCCTGGGAGTTTGCCAGTTTCTGCAGTAACCCAGGCAGATGAGAACTTGGCCCTACAAGAAGTGGGAGTTAAATGCCAGAGAACGCCCTACATTACACCAGATTCCTTATTCGAAAGGTTGGACTAGAAAACAATCACCTACTCTTTTTTTTTTTTTAATTTATTTTATGTTTTTGGCTGAGTTGGGTCTTTGTTGCTGCATGCAGGCTTTCTCTAGTTGGCGGCAAGCAGGGGCTACTCTTCGTCGTGGTGTGCAGGCTTTTCATCGCGGTGGCTTCTCTTGTTGCGGAGCACGGGCTCTAGGCGCGTGGGCTTCAGTAGTTGTGGCTCACGGGCTCTAGAGCGCAGGCTCAGTAGTTGGAGCAGACGGGTTTAGTTGCTCCGCGGCATGTGGGATCTTCCCCGAGCAGGGCTCGAACCTGTGTCCCCTGCATTGGCAGGCGGATTCTTAACCACTGCGCCACCAGGGAAGCCCCCAATCACCTACTCTTAAAAGGAAACAACAGATATCCGTATCTGGACTTTGGGTCAGCGGGAAAATGTTCCTATTAGAACATTTTTCATACTAACGGTATTTTATTGGGGTATAATTTAGGGTACACAAATGTGAAGTCTGTACCTTGATGACCAGCACCCAGATCAGGATGCAGAGCCTTGTCCTCACTCCCAAAAGTTCCCTGGTCGGTTTACCCAGAGGAAATGATTCTTCTGCTTCCATCATTGAAGTTTAGTTTGCTTGTATTTGAACTTCATCTAAATAGAATCATCCAGCATGTACTATTTTATGTCTGGCTTATTTTACTTAACGTTTTTGAAATTGATCCACATTGTTGCGTGTATCAGTAGTTCCATGGTATGAAAATAATATAATTTGCTTATTCATACTCCTGTTGGTGGACATTTGGATTATTTCCAGTTTTTATTTTATTATATGTAGACCTACGCATACAAGTCTTTTTTTTTTTTTTTAATTTCATACAAGTCTTTTTATGGACATGTGTATTAATTTCTCTACCCAAGGAGTAGAATCCCTGGGTCATAGGATACGTGCGTGTTTAATTTTATTAGAATTGCCAAAAAGTCTGTCCCCAGTGGTTATGCCATGTTATACTCTTCCAGCAACGTTTCAGAGTTCTGGCTGCTCCACATCCTCTCCAAAACTTGGTGTTTTTAGTCTTTTCACCTTTAGCCATTGTGGTGGGTGTGTAGTATTATCTCATTGTGCTTTAATTTGTGCTTCCATGGTGATGACTAGTGATGTTGAACAGCTTTTGTGTGCTAATTGACCACTTGGATATCTTCTTTTGTGATTTGCCTGTTCTAGTATTTTGTCCAGTTTTTTTTAGACTGTGTTTCTTATTATCTATTTATGGTAGTTCTTTATCAATTCTTACTGCAAATCCTTTGCTGGGTGTATGTATTCATTTGCTCCTAATCTATGGCTTATCTTTCTCCCTCTTTAATGATTTTCAATTTTCAGCAGTTATTAATTTTGATGCGGTTCAGTTTATCACTTTTTAAGTGTTAGGGTTAGTGCTTCTGTGTCCTGTCTAAAAAAAATCTCTGCCTATCCAAAGGTCATGAAAATATTCTGTGTTTTCTCTTAAAAATTTATAGATGTAAATTCCTTATCCAGGGTCTGTAATTAATCTCAAAGTAATTTTTGTGTGTGATGTGAGGTAGGGGTCAAAGTTTTTTTTTTCGGTAGAGATATATAGTTGTTATATATATAGCACCATTTATGGAAAAGATTTTGCTCTTGTTGAATTTGCATTGATACCTTTGTTGAAAATCAATTGACCGTATGTTTTGGATCTATTTCTGGACTCTATTTTTTTCTTTGGTTTATTGGTCTCTCCTTATGCCAGCACTACACTGTTAATGTAGGTTTATATAGTAAGTCTTCAAATCTGGTAATGTTAAGTCCTCTATCTTTATTATTCTCATTCAGGATTGTGTTGGCTACTCTAGATCTTTTGCATTTCTGTAAGAATAGAAATCAGCTTACTGGTTCCTACAGAAAAAAGCCTGCTCATATTTTGATTGGAATTGTGTTGATTCTATAGATCAACTTGGAGAAAATTGACACCTTAACAATCTGGAATCTTCTAGTCTATTAACACGGTGTATTTCTCTATTGTTTTGAGTCTTTAATTTCTCTCAGCAATATTTTGTATTTTCAGTGCACATTTTTTCTTTAAATGTGTTCCTAGGTATTGAATGTGTTTTGATGCTATCGTAAATGCAGTTTTATTATTTTCCAAATGTTTGTTTTTAATATATAGAAATACAGTAGATTATTGTAGATTGACCTTGTATCTAAATTCACTTATTAGTTTAAGTAGTTTATAGACTCCTTTGAATTTTCTATGTATATAGTCATAGAAACATTCTCCGCTTCTGCAGATAAAGTATTTTTCAGTTCTAAAAGTGCTCTTTGATTCCTTTTTGGAGTTTCCATTTTTTCCCCGTTTTAGCCATCTTTTTCTCCTGATTTCATCAAGCGCTAAGAATGGCATCACTTAGAACTATGGAAAGGTCCAAGCCAGTATGGTTAATCGTGCCTTTTCAACCACAGATCTCTGTCAGCTTTGTCTGCCTATCATACTGGCTTGATTGCACCCATGAAGATCCGCACAGAGGCCCCCGGGAACCTCCGTTTGTACAGCGGGAGCCCCACGCGCAGTGAGAAGGAGCAGGTCTCCATCAGCTCCTTCTACTACAAGGAGCGGGTAAGTGGCCGATCCACGGCCTTTGATTCTTATCCCTTCCCCAGATTCTTGTCCTTGGCCTCCCTGCCTGCCATGCACAGCAGCTAAATTAGTGATCCCCCTGTTGTCTTTCCCTTTCATAGTTAGTGTGTTAGAGAAAGACCATTGCTTTGTTCCTTTCGGTTGGTTTTTAACTACTGTAAATTATATAGGAGGGGGAGGGGTGGTTGGTTGTTATAATCCGTACTCTTCCCTCCCCTTTAACCCTGTCCTGTGATCCCCATACATGAAGTCGATTCCCATCCTCTCAGATAGAATCACGCAGCTTCAGGTCTTCCTGGGTATTCTGATGTTTGTCAGCAAATTAAGGGATGCTTCAGAAGGCTTGGGATCCTGATATATTGGAACTTCATAGTTGTGGGAAGTTTCCAAGTTGACCTCTAAGAGGTTTTATACTTTTACTAAGTCTGCACTGAAGTACCCATTTGAATGGACCGGTTTATAGAAAAATCGCCTGAAACTGTCCTTCTGTTCCTGGGTTCTTAAGGAACTCATCATCCCTACAGTAGTTATTAAGCTGTCAGAAACCTTTGGTGACGACAGTGTAGAGAATATTGGCAGAGCGTGGGAATGATTCTGAGAACTTTCTGTGTTATCAGGTTGAGTCTGGCTTAAACTGTCTTTTAACTGACATGATGTATTAACTGGTTACCACTGAGCTACTCACAAACTCAGTCCTTAGGAATTCTTTGTTGCTCTCTCCCACTAATTGAGAAATGATGGATTGACTATAATTAAAATTTGTTTTTTTGTTAAAAATTGAATTATTTAAAATAAAACCCCAATTTCCAGCAAGTGTTAGAGGTGTGTTCACTTTGATTGCAATGTAGTGTCTAACCTTCCTGGTTTGCATGATGTTGGCTGTCACTGACTTTGTCAAGTCTTAGGGTTGTATGTGACAAATTAGTGGCAGGAACTGATACTTGAGACACGACCAGTCTTGGGCAAAACCTTCAGTCAATTAGGGAAAATGATTTTTTTTGTTGCCTTTCTGGCCAGCTCCATAGTCCCTTTCTTTGCATCTCTGACGGAGTTCTCCACCCCACCGCCGCCTCCCCCCACCCCTCCCTGTCCTGCACCTGTCACAGAACTTCTTAGAACACTTTTATATTCCCAAGTCCTTTACATTCAAAAAAAATTTTTTTTTATTTTTCTGCAAGCTAGCGGGTAACTGGTGAGAAGCTTTGATAAACTGGTTGGAACTAAGGCATTTTATTATTGATGTAGTAGCTAAACAAACTCAAGGTTGAATAAATGTGGGAATTTTCTTTAGCACCAGGGCCAGGTTGAGGAGACCTTTTAGTCAAAGAGGCAGTTCTGAATTCCCCTTTGCGTCATGCCCCATGCTTCTCGTGCTTGGGTTCAGATTGGGCAGCATAGCTGGGACTTGCACTTTTGACCCTGTGATAGTGTGTGAAGGTCGTGTTTCATCAAAAGAACTCCAGTTCCAAGAAGGAGCCTACATTTATATTTTTGATGGTCTGGACTCTCTTTTACGACAAACACACTGTAATCATGAAGAGGGAACAAAGGCACATAGATAATTAGCTCTTATCAGACAGGATCTGCTGGGGCGTGGAGGAAGGATTGTGATGTTTCACTTTGGGGTGATTCCCAGTGTGCCGCTTCTCCCCAGAAAACGGGCCATTATAGTCCCCTAGGATGACATAGTAAGTGGTCTCCAAATTGTATTTCAGACAGTGAGCGAATAAAATGGGGGGAGGTAGTTTTATTATAATTTTCATATGAAACTTTTGTATTGATGTATAGCATATGTACAGAAAAGTTCACAAATCATAGGTATATAATTCAGTCAATTAGCAATCACAGGAAATAGACTGTTCCAAGAAAGACATTCCAAGAACCCTAGAAGCCCTGGGGGAGGGAGGCACATTTTAATGTATGACACGTAGTAATTATTAGGTTAAATCATATGAAACTGCTGATATTTGAGCATTTTTGACCTTAAGAAAAAGTTTCACATGGTTCAACCTAGTAAGAAGTTAAAATCAGTTATTAATAACTGGTCAGTCAGTTATTTTGTGATGAATCTAAAATAAACTTGTAAACTCTCCTTGAAGCTTGTTCATGTCCATCCCATTTACATACGGCATGGCCATCTTATCTTCCTCACAGAGGACGATAACGGTTTTATCCCTCGAGAAGTATTTTCTGATTCTTGGGTGTCTAGTTTCAAATGTCAAATAATATCACTTTTATTACTTTTGTCCTGGAAACGATTCCAGTGTACTAAATTTCTCTGTGCTTAAGTCTTCATTTTCAGCCCAAATTTTATCTCCTGCATACTTTTATTCTTGTTTAGATCTCTACCCCTGAGAGCTTTAAATGAGTAAGAAGAAAGGAAAAGAATATAACTGCATTAAAGTATAACAATGAAAGAATTATAGAGTATTTTGGAGATTGGAGAAATATCTTCCTAGAGCCAATGGGGACTAATACTCATTTCTCTTGTTTTTGTGTTTTTAACCTGCCCTACTTAGGTCATCTTGTTCTATCACCAGAGGTTCTCCAGATGGAATTCCAATGTTTGCTCTTAAAATTTTTTTAAATGTGAGAGATGTAAAAATAAATAAATAAAACCATTAAATTTCATAAGAAGTTAGAAAGCACAGAGAGATGCTAACATTCATTTGGTAGCTGGACCATCTATTAATAGCCGATGAAATATTGTTTATTCTTAGGGTAAATCAGAAGGCCCAGGACTTAAGATAAACATCAGGCATTGCCCTGTAAACATTCAAAAAATTTTGCAGCCTCCCACATTCACTTCATTGGACATCACTAAAATAGCTTTAAAGTAAATAACTGGGGAGGTCTTGAAGTTAATAGAGTAATTTCTGATTTCCCGAAACAGTGTTGTATGCTCCCAGTTGCACACTGATGCTCCCGCGGTTAGCGGTTAGCGAGAGCCCTGGGGACCATCACGCTTCAGTTCTCTCAGGCTCTCACTTCCTCGTGGCACCGCTCTGAGGATGGTCCTGCAGTCCCAAGGTCAAGACTTCAGTTTCCCTGGCGCCCCCTACAGCCACACACCAAAAACAATTCGGTGTTGAATCTCTTGAGGAACTTCTTCCTTCTTAGGAATGAGAAGCTTCTCGCACATACATATGCTTTTGAAGGGGAAGCAGAGTTCTCCACCTGTTTCCTTTTTTTTTGGCCACGCTGGCCTGTGTGGGTCTTAGCGCAGCATGTGGGATCCTAGTTCCCGACCAGGGATGGAACCTGCATCCCCTGCATTGGAAGCGTGGAGTCTTCACCTCTGGACCGCCAGGGAAGTCCCTCCACCTGTTTCTTAACGATCTTAATTCTTGTAAGAGAACCACAAATCTCCGTCGTAGTTCCTCTGTCAGAGCTGTGTGGATGTCAGCCTCCTGATACCTTGAAATGTGTTTCGGACTAAAGGACAACGACATTGTCCACACTGTGTATGGAGTGTGATGGGTTGGGAGGGGGGTGAGGGAATCTAAATACTGCTGTGCTGAGTTTCAGATTTTTCAGTCATTCCCATCCCAATTTTGCAGTATATTATGGTACCTTTGAATCCATCAGATGTGTGGGAAGCTTTCATTTTATTCTATATTTTTTCCCTTTTAATTTTCTTGGTGTTTTTCTTCCCTCCTCGTGGGTGTAACGTTTTCACGCACAGATGTCTCCTCGCTCTGCCCGGCGACGTTGGTCCATACAAGCAATTAACGACTTCCCGGTACTGTGCGCTGTGCAAATGCTCTCCTTAACTAATCCTGTCTCTGCCCAAAGGCCCAAGAATAAAATGCCACCTGCCTGGCTTTGAGGAACCTGAAATGACAGGCTGGCTGGTCTTCAGGACCAGCATAATCAATTTCTCACTCTTGGTAGTCAGGCGCCAAGGACTGCCTCCTGGTTCTATCAGTTTCAAATGGGTGAATACTGATATCGTTAAGGATTGTGAATGGACTTCTTTGAAAATGAAGCTGAATGCTGGATTTCTTGGAAAGAACCCCAGTGATAAGCCTTTAGCTCATCTGATTTCACTTGGAGTATTTGTATAATTTCATAGAGCTTTCAAAAGCCTACCTTTGGCATGGCAGGGCAGCAGAGGAAGATATAAGAGGCTTCTACCATTTTGTCTCCGTTTTTATCGTCTTGCTCGAGTTCAAAGAGGGAAGTGCCCACCTGCTTCATTGGCATGACACCGAAGCTAGATTTTAATCCTTTGGGAATTTCCTGGAACAAATTTTTTTCCTTGCCATCAATATTTTGCATTGACAATAAAACCTCGGCAATGGACATCTTCTCTTCCTTTTCTCTTGCTTACTCTCTCCTCTTCTGTCTTCCTCTCCCACCCCCTTTGTGTTTCAGTCGTGCCACGGTGACCTCAGGCTGTGCAAGGCAGCTTTGAGGCTTTTGTGTAAGTTTCATTTGGTGTAAAAAAAAAAAAAAAAAAAATTTAGGGGCATAGTCCTATAGCCTTTTCATATAAAAACCGGTTGAAATCAGGAGCCTTGATTAGCAAGTTCCACTGCTGCCCAACAACCTGGAGGTGGAGCTGCCTCCACGGCCATCTTTCCTCAGAAAGCCTGTCCTACCAACCCAACTGCTGCGTTTCCACTGATTTTTCCAGAAGTCCCTGCTCCTGCTGCTATTTAAATAGGAACTCGTTTTGACTCACTGCCCACTCCACTGATGATAATGCATCGTCGACGGGGTTGCTGCGAAGCAGTTGGTGGCTTATTCTTGGGCTGTTTTTACATTTAACCCATTTATTGGCATCAATGTTGCCTCCGATTGTAGCAGTAACACTGGTGGTTCAGTCGCAAGCTGGCTATTGGTTGTCATTCAGCGCTCTCTGCACCAGTGCCTCCCCCCTCCCCCCGCCCCTCCCTCCCCACCCCCATCCTCCCTGTCCTGTTGCCCGTAATTCCATGAACACCTTCTCGGTCTGTTCAGAGGACCATCCCAGTCTCATCGTGTGATAACTTGTCTGTCTTGCTTTGTCTCTCCTCCCTCGATCCCTGCTCATGGAATCTGTGGGGAAGGGGTGTTTTCTATCGATGGGGCATTGAGATGACCTAAGAGAAGTGCAGAGTCCTTCACCTCCCAGAGGTACCGATTTTACTGCACAGAAACGTATCCACATTTAAGCCCGTCAGAGTGGGACTGGAGCAATGCAGGAGGTTTTAGGGGGCTTTGGGGCCCCTGTGCCCGTTCCTCACCCGGAAAGGTCAGCCACACCTCATCTCGGTGTGTCATTGTTGTCGTCACCTGACAGGTGCTCAGACTAGAGAGGTTATTCTAAAATAATAATCCAGCAAGATACGAAGACAAAGAAGTCTTGGGAAGGTGTGGATGAGGTATGAACCATTTTTGTTGCCAAAACACTAGAGGAAACACTCCATGCTTCTTAGGGAGCAAGTGGGTCCTAGGCCTGATTTGAGATCTACCACATCTTTGTTTAGGCAGCCTTGTTGGATTTGAATCCCCAGAATAATTAGCCACGAGACAGGTTTACTGAGTGACCTCCATAGCTTGAAGGGGAGATAGCTCATATTTAAAAACCATCAACCTCCAAGTTTGAAACAAAAATATTTTGTGACCCCCCTTAAAGATTTTTTATAATGTTTTATAGTTATTCCTTGCTGGATTAAATGAACAAAAACAGCTGTCCCTTAATTGCTTTCACACTTTGATTCTTGGTGGCAGCTATCATTAGGGTGATCCTGTGTTAGGGAATCTCCTTCTATTGTAGGCTCAAAGGCAGCTTATCGAGGTCCATAAAGCACCACCTGTACATCAGTACAGATCAAACAGAGAAGCACCTGGAAGCCTGGTGTCTCAAGAAGCTGGCAAGGAAGTCCAGGAAATACAGACAGTGATTTCTGTAATTCTGTGAAGGGTAGTTGCAGAAAGCTGCCCAGACCACTATCTTTACATTTTCATCAAGGACTTACTGATGACTCACATGGGCCCGTTTCTGCCAATCTCCGTCACCCAAGACTGCAAATGGGAGAAGAGCCCTGAGACATCTCTTTGGACCCTGAGTTTTCTTTTCTCTGAATGTGTCGAATCCTAACACATCCAAAAAGGAAATTAAACGGCGCGAGGTTCAGGCTCATGAGCCCGGCCTGAAACACAGCACCTTGGCCTGAGCCTGGCGTGTTAAGCCCTGTAGCCGCAGGAGCTGCTTGCCTCTGCCTGTCACCAGCGCGTTGCTCTGGCTCAGCAGTGCTTGGCAGAGAAGTGACTTTAGAAGTGAGTAATTGTAGACAGTGGTGTGTTGGACAGCCCTCACTGGAATCAGATGTTGATCTCCGTATATGCAGAAATGGATCTGTTTTTATATGGATCAAACTGTTTACATATTAACAGGTAGCTTAGTCAGGACTTAATTTTCCCCCCTTTTTAATCTAAAATCATACTCTTAAAAGCAGGTTAACAAGTATGGGCTTAGCAGCCTGAGAACCTGTGTTCAAAGCTCAGCTCTGAAGAGTGTGGCCTTGAGTAAGCTCACATCCTCACTGGTGAAGTCCAGGGCGTCTCTCATTTCCCAAATACTGGCTCCTCTCTGGCCATTGTAGAGAAGGCTCTGGGGAAATAGGATAATTGCTCGTGATCTTCTTCCACATCCATTACCCAGGTCCCTCTGCTCAAGTATTTTTGACATTCTGAAAATGATCCTTTTTAGAAATATTGCAAGTCTGCTAGGAAGAACGTTCTGACATGAGCTAGTCTATTTGCAAATGAACCACTTAGGGCACATGGGCCTTAATATTATGCTTTCATTGGGTTTGCTTAAAAAGTCAGGCGATTGTGGATGTTTCCAGTGTGGTCTGAAAGCTGTAGACCCCATCCCTCACGAGGCCTCCATTGGTTTCCAGCATTCAGTTAGTTAAACGGATCTGTCGTGAATTGCTCAATTGTTAAGGGCTTCTTATTTTCTCTTTGTAATAAGGAGCCAGAGTCAGTGCCTGGAACTGTTTTAAAAGCCTTTCAACCAACCCGGAAGACCCAATTAGATGGATCCTATTTGATTCCAGATGGAATCTTTTGAATGTAGATCTTTTCTTTCTGCCTTTAAAAAAAAAAATCCAGTACCCTAAATCTCATTGGAGATGATGAATTACGTGGGGCCTTGTGGGTATGTCATTTCCCGGGATTTTTAAACTCCCGGAAGTCTGGATGAAAGTCACAGTGAAGTGAGTTTATGGACTTATGCCCTCCGTGTTCTAGTTAACCACGTTGTGCTGTCCCATCACTGCAGGGTCGGTGTATGCTGAGTTACTCTCTGTAAAACCGGTCCTAGTGCTCAGGGCACGTGTGACAGCACAGTCTAATGTCGGTAAACGCTGCCTGGCTCCAGCGCATCCTGACAGGCCGTTTTTCTCGTTAGCACACTTGCCCCTTACTTGCACCCACATCACAGTTCTTTAGAAAATAACCAAGGCCGGCAGAGAATTGAAGGGCTACTAGCCCCCAAGAATAGATGCAGTTTCCTCTTGTGTTGCAGAATAATGACTTGTGTATGGATACATAGTAACTGAACTGCTTCTAAGACCAAATAGGTTAAGGTTCCAAATTGATAGCATATGTATTTACAAACGATGATGAACAATTCAAATACTTTAGCTAAACATCTACATTTACCTGCCATGCACTGAGTCCGGGTGTCCTGGGTTTAGCAGGTTCCATGCTGCTTACTAATCCTATAGGAAGTTACGTGCGTTGGACAACTTTGGGGGTTAGATGGGACGTGACCGGTCAGAAATGCCTGGATATAGACCATGACTGATTTATGGAAGAGTGATTGTATCAAAATCACTGGTGGAAAATGAATTTATCTATGAACCATCTAAATAATAATATACTCTGCATGCCCGAGAGTTTATGGACATTTATAAAAATTACAGATTTTTAAATTGCACTTTTTCAGTTGACACTTTGCAGTCTCACCTTTTCATTGTCCCCTGATTAACCTTGTGAGATTGGAACCACAGAGCTTATCATGAGCCCAGAGTTACCAGTGAGCAAAGAGAGAGTGACACAAGCCTGAATTCACCGCAAAAAAGGAACGTGCCTGGGGTCTCATTGAGCCAGGGCATGTGTTAATAAGACCAGTAAGCCTTGGTTTTCTGACTCCACATTACAGGGCCCTTTCACTGGCTCCTTTTGCCTCCTTTGTTAATAAATATGTCACTTCCCTCCTGAGTTGAATCACTTTGGTGACCCCCTTTCTAACTTCTGGCAATAAAATAAAATAGAATATTGCTCCCTTGGCTGGTCGTCATTTTGAAGATACCAGATGGGGCTACACTCTCATAATTCTCATTTTCCAGGACATCTCTCATTTCCCACATACAGGCTCCTCTGTAGCCATTTGTAGGGAAGGCTCTGGGGAAATAGGATAATTGCTTATGATCTTCCACATCCATTACCCAGGTCCCTCTGCTCAGGTATTTTTGACATTCTAAATGATCACTTTTAGAAATAATTCAAATCTGCTAGGGAAGACAGGGTAATTTTTCTTGAGCTGCTCAGTTTCTGTGTCTGCCTCCCATAGATGAAAGTTTGCAGACCCCACACTGCTGTGTCTGAATTAAATTTCAACAAATCCAATTTAAATTGTCTGAAAAGGAAAGAAAAAAAAAAAAAAAACTTTGATTAGTCTCAAGCAAGAATTTTGAACCTAGGGCTGAACCCAACCTTAAAAGTTGCTCTTCTCCCACATTTTTGTGGTCTTTACTAACTTATTTACTTGCTGTTCTTTCTTTTTTAAATTCTGGCTTCAAGGTGTTTTTGAGCACCTGCAGAATGTATAGAGCACTGCAGTAGGTGCTTATTTTCCTCTTAGGATTCTGGGCCATGAGCTCAATGCCCTTTGTCATCCTTTTATTTTCTACAGATGCTGATTCATATAATTGTGGGCATGATGTAATGCAAGGTCTCTGCAAATTACCAGTGATCCAACTATGGTGTGCTCTGCACATGTAGGTTTCCGTTCATCAAAGTCCCCATTAGTTATATCTTGTCATTTCCCCCAGAAATCAAGGAGATGGAAAAGTAAGCGTGAGGGATCGGACTCTGGGAATCGACCAATCAAGGCTGCTGGGAAAGTGATCATTCAGGATATTGCCTGCCTTCTTCCTGTTCACAAGTCATTGGGAGAACTATACATGTAAGTTCAGAATTTCAACTATGCCGTGCTTCCCACTTAGACATGAGTATCAAAGTTGTTTATTTTATCTTATTTTATTTTATTTTTTGGCCGTGCCTTGCGGGATCTCAGTTCCCTAACGAGGGATTGAACCCAGGCAGGTGAAAGCCTGGAATCCTAATCACTAGGCCACCGGGGAACTCCCTGTTTATTTTATTTTTTGAGATACTGGAATCCTTTTTAGGAGAGGCCCAGTGCATTAGCTTTCTTCTGCTGCATAGCAAATTACCACAGACCTAGCGTTTAAACAACACACGTTTATTATCTCAAAGTTTCTCTGGGTCAGGAGTCTGGGCATGGCTTACCTGGGTCCTTGCTCTGGTCTCCCCAGGCTGAAATTACGAAGTCAGCCGGGTGGCGGTCTTAACCAATGCTCAGGGTCCTCTTCCAAACTCATTCAGGTTGTTAACAGAATTCAGTTCCTTGCAGCCGGAGAACTCAGGGAATTTCATCTTCTCCAAGACCAGCAGGAGTGTCTCACTGACGCCTCACTGTCTTTCTAAGGTCTCATCTGATTAGGTCAGGCCCACCCAGGAGGATCTCCCTTTTGACGATTACGGGAGTGATATGTCATCAATATTGACTGGTCTTGACCCCGTTTAAAGGGAGGGTTTATACAAGGCATGTACAGCAGGGGCCAGCAATCTTGGGCACAGTCTCAGAATTCTGCCTCCTGTACTTAATATGTAAAACAGTTTAAAAGCAGAGCTACTTTGGTTGAAGGGAGCTGGGAGGTGGGTGACAGGCACACAGAAGCTGCTGACCTGTGGTTCCCCTTCTTCCTGAACTTGAACACATAATAAAAAATACTTATTCTGTTGTTTATGTACAGCACATTAGTCCTTGTTAGAAACTACAGTCAGCATTATACATATCTAAATCAATTTTTATTCAACCCTTAAGCC
Organism: Eschrichtius robustus; assembly: GCF_028021215.1. NCBI lineage: Eukaryota > Metazoa > Chordata > Mammalia > Artiodactyla > Eschrichtiidae > Eschrichtius > Eschrichtius robustus. The sequence continues at coordinate 13,288,357 of NC_090842.1, forward strand.
TGGGGAACTCCCCAGAAAAGCTAGCTGGCAAATTGTTCTTTGAATCTGGCCTCCTTTCCTGACTTCAAAGAGGTGAGCAATTTCACCTTCCCCCGGCCGGAACTCACAGTGTAACTAACATCAACTGTAGGTAAGCTTTTTCTCCATGTTACGTAGAAAGGGAGCTTAAGGCCAATACGAATAAAACATTTTGAGTGACAACCAAAGAGGCAGTTTTTAGTTTCTTTGTTAAACCAGGAGTGATTGATTTAGAGGTCAACTGGAAATAAACTTCTCAATTCTTCTTAAATTTCAGATTGAATGTGAATGATATTCAAGAAACATGTCAGAAGAACGCCACTTCTGCCTTGCTTGTTGGAAGGAAGGATCTCGTCCAGGTATTTTCCATTCCTTTTGTCGGAGATCTGGATTTTTCTCTTGGAGCAGGTTCTTTTCACTTTATAGTTGTGGTTTAGTGACATTTCAAGGTGTACCTCCCACTTTGTAATTTCTTTCCCATTTTCTTCGCCAAACTGTAGGGCTAGAGCAGCTGTTTAAATCCCTTGGGTGTTTTTCTTATTAGTGCTGAGTTGAGGAGGTCCTAAAGGCATCTACTAAGTGTTTTTATAACACCTCTTTTCTATCCTAGGGCAGGGTGATTGTTAATACGTAAATTTGGATGTCTTCATCTTTGCCGTTTACACCCTCAGTTCTGTTTTGTTTGTTTTTTACTTTTAAAAATGCTTCATTTCATAAAAGGTTTACCAAGGCATTCCTTAAGATAGAGACGTGTTCAGTTTTAAAACAAGGTGTAATATTACAAGAATTAAAATTTCCTTCGTCTTTGCAGAAACACATCAGTGCTTAGGCAAGTTGCTCCTATATTGGTGAGGGTTTTTGTTTTTTACTTATTTATTTATTTTTGTTTGTTTGGCTCTGCCACGCGACTTGCGGGATCTTAGTTCCCTGACCAGGGATCGAACCTGGGCCCTCGGCAGTGAAAGCGTGGAGTCCCAACCACTGGACCACCAGGGAGTTCCCAGTGTTTTGTTTTTCTTTTAACTGTTTTATTGAGATTGTGGTCCATAGACCATGCAATTTACACATTTAAGATGTACCATTCAGTGGCTTTTAGTGTAGTCATAGCATTTTGCTGTCATCACCGTAAGCAATTTTGGAACATTTCCTTTACCCTGTAAAGGCACCCCACACCCCTTACTTGTCACTGCTCAAGCCCCTCTTCCCCCATCCAGCCCTCGCCAACCACTAACCTATGTTCTGTCTCTATTGCATCTTTTATTCTTTAGCATGAGGATTAGATTGAGCAATGGAAACTATGAGCTACTGTCCTATCTGCTCAGTTTTTTCCTTGTAACCCTCCAAGTGACCCAGAGCTAAGGCCTCTCCTTGATTTGTATCTGATTGAAAAATCCCCAAGATTTCCTTTTGTCTCCTAGTAAACACCGTCAAGTCTCTGCTGCAAACCCTTTTAAGTAAAACTTAGAGTCATGGATTTAATCTGTTTCTCTGAGGACCCAGCCACCTAAAATTCTGCAAACACTAAGAAGGCAAAACAAAGTAGTGGAAATAGTGGGGAATTTCTAACAGGTGGCGTCAGCCCGACTCCGCTCCCTAGTGGTGTAACACTGGGCCAAGTATTTCCGACTCTCTCAGCGTCTGTATATTTGTCAAATGAGACCCACAAGAATAATTGCCTCATAGAGTTGATGAGAAGATTGGTTCACGTTCTGAAAAAACATTCTCTGAGGAAAAATTACTTCCTAAAGTGTTTTGGCTTTTTTTTTCTTTTTCTTTTAAGTTTTTAGGACTTTTATGGCAGGGTTGATTTGGAAGGTCAGGCTAGTCCGAGTGAAGTGGAAAGACCCTTCCCTGGGGTTCAGACATACCTGGGTTTACATCTGGGCTCCGTCCCTTTCATGTTGTGTGATCCTAGGCAGCTACCTAATCATTCTGAACTTCAGTTTCCTCAACTATAAAATAGGAACAATACTTCTAAGGTCCTTATGAGAACTAAATAAGGTAATATGCATACAATTTCCATACCTGTATCTGGTAGATGTAAATACCCAGTATGTGGCAAATTATTGCTGCTGTTCTTGCAATTGCAGTCATCATTGTGCTGTGGTCTTCCTTAACGGGCTGGAAATGACATCAGTGCAGATGCTTGGAGAATTTTTTGTTGTTGTTCTTTTTGCACATATTGAAGATGATGTGTCTACTGTTTTGCAGAGAGTTACAGGAATAAACCTGTCAACTATTTCTGTTGAAGGCACTTAGGAAACGTGTATTACAAGTGAGGAAATAATGGGCCCAAGTTGTCAGCCAGGGTAGTAAACATCCTTTCCTATCCCAGAAACCTATGAACTTCTTCCAGCAACCATCCAGGTGGTCCACTGATCATAGAAATGAATGTTTTTCATTGGAACCAATACTCATGGGCGTTATTTAAGTATACTGGAGCCACACGATTTAATTGACTTTTTTTTTTTAACATATCTGATGTGTTTCTATACCTGTTTTTCAGTATTTTTATTTGCTTATTCTTTTTTTCTTCTGTTTTAAACTCCTTGATTCAAAGTCTGTAGCTTCTTCCTTGCGGGTTTTTCTCAGAGTCTAGTAGTGTTTTCCAGTTGGTGGGCATACAGTGATGTATTGCTAGTAAGAAAGATTTCCCAAAAATAGTATTCCATTAAAAAAAACCACATTTATTTATTTCTTTATTTATTTATTTACTTATTTATTTGGCTGTGCCGGGTCTTAGTTGCGGCGTGTGGTGGGATCTTTTAGTAGCAGCATGCGGGCTTCTTAGTTGCAGCATGTGGGCTCTTAGTTGTGGCACGCATGTGGGATCTAGTTCCCTGACCAGGGATCCAACCTGGGCCCCCTGCATTAGGAATGCAGAGTCTTAACCACTGGACCACCAGGGAAGTCCCCAGTATTCCATTTTTAAAGGTATAGAGGGGAGGGGACTCTGTTGATGGTGTGATGTATTTATATTTAGCGTGTGCTAAATCTTGGATTTAATAGACACTTCATGGACATTAGTTTCTGCTTGAGGACTCCAAGCCCCGTGAGGTTTCAAGTTTGGGGATATTCCTCAGATTTGATGTCAACAAAAAGAAAGCCGAGTCTATTTTTTCTTGGCCTATTTTTCTGTAACTTCAGAGAGTATACTGAAACTTTTGTAATGGAAGGTTTTTCATTATTTGGGCAAAGGACAATCTTAAGTGTGATACCGAATGCATTTTTTTCTCCCTGCCAGTTCACTAATGAAGCAGCAGAAAAAGTCACATGAGTCAGTGGTTAAATAGACCATCCAGGGAAGTTGTTGCGTGGTGTCATTTCTCTGACGTCTGCTTCATAGAAGTTTTTAAGGCTAGTGTTTCTCAAATGTGCATACAAGTCCCCCGAGAATCTTGCTAAAATGCAAATTCTGCTTCAGTAGGTCTGGAGTCGGGTGTCAAACTCTGCATTTCAGTAAGCTCCCAGCTTTGGCCGCCCCCAGAGTAGCAAGGCTTTTTAGGCTGTGTGTGGAGGAGGAGGAGGAGGTGGGGTTCTTTCACGGTTCCCGGTCCTGTGCTCACCAGTCTGAGTGTGGGTATTTCTCTTTGATCTGTCCAGGTTTGGTCGCTGGCTACAGTAGCTACGGATCTTTGCCTTGGTCCGAAGTCTGACCCAGATTTGGAAACACCCTGGGCTCGACATCCATTTGGGCGACAGCTGCTGGAATCCCTGTAGGTTTTGAGAGCTAAAAGTGAGGAAAATGAGTGATGTGAATTTTAGGTCTATAAACACTTTCAGTGTTTTTGTCTAAGAGAAAAGTACAAAGGCCTGAGGCATGAGAAGAGGAAGTGAGACCTTTCCTTTTAGGGCTGCTATAATTTCTGTGCAGAACTCACTTCTTAGAGCAGAAGGAATTATACGGTATTTGTAATTTATAACAAGGATTTGGGACTCATGTGTCCTTGAGAGAGTTATGCTTTGGCCCAGAAGTACATCAGTCTGAACACAGGAGTTTGAGTTCTTGAGGTAGAAAGTTTCTTGGGTGCTATAGAATCTCGCCCCTGAGAGCAGGTTAGAGAATTGCACGTTGGCCTTCGTGTTTTCCAAAGGCCACGATGCATTCACCCTGTTAGACAGTTTATGAAAACCTTGAGTTTGTGTTTGATTTATTGCACTGAAATATGGCAAACGGGAAATACAGTGTGCAAAATGATTCACAACCAGGAAAAACCACTTGAGGCTCCAAGACAGGGAGGCCCAGGTCCTGACAGAGAGATGGAAAAGCTCTCCTTCCTTCAGGTGGAGGTTTGCTTTACCTACTTGTTGAGGCCAGACCTGGGACACGTGCTCCTGCTTCAGGTTGCTCATGGTGCTTGTTCTACCCACTTCATACGAGGCTCATGAGATAGTGTGAAAACACCTTAAACCTATTAGACATTGCTTGGTAGGAAAGTATCAATATTATTCCATCACCAAGGCCAAGTCCCTGGGATCTCTACCTCACATTCTATCTAGCACAGTTGTACTGAAAGGAGCAAAGGGGATGTGAGGACCTAAAAGGTAAAACTATCCCCTGTTGTTCTTACTTAATAGCTCAGACTCATAATGCCACCTCCCGAGTCTGTGACCTGCTCCCCATACTGTGGTGGCACCGTGCTCCCTGAGCACCTCCATGTAGCCTTACGTCATATGAATGGAGGACATAGAAACCCCCCAGGAAGCGGTGTGATGCCTCCTTGGAGTTGGGGAGGCCGAGAGAGCATGTATGGCCTCACTCAGATGTGAGTTGAGTCTCCTTAATTCTTGAAGAAGCTCTATTCGAGTCTGAACCCAGGCCTGGATGCCAGCTAGGAGCTTCCAGATTGGTTATATCTAGGTCATGTGTAATACTCAGATACATGTTATTCCAAAACAAATTTAGCCAAACTCAAAGTCGATCAAGCCCCTGGATCTGTAGAAAGCCCTCGTTCCTGAAGGGGGCTTTTGAGGCAGAATCAAGAATTCTCCCTTCCTTTATGGTTTATCACAGGATATAGTTCCCTGTGCTATACAGTAGGACCTTGTGGTTTATCCATTCTATATAAATGATAATGGAAAAGAGTATGAAAAAGAATGTGTATATATATATATATATATATATATGTATAACTGAAGAACTTTGCTGTACAGTAGAAGTTAACACAACATTGTAAATCAACTATACTTCAATAATATAAATTTAAAAAAAAATTCTGCCTTCCCACCCTGATGGCGGCAACCCGCCGCTGTCGTGACAGTCATCCTTCCCCCTGCCCTTCTCATGCCTTCTCCTCTCCTGGCCCCTTTCTCTCCAGGCTGGCTCATTACTGCCGGCTCCGGGACGTGCAGACGTTGGCTATGCTCTGCAGCGTGTTTGAAGCCCAGTCTCGGCCGCAGGGGATACCAAACCCCTTCGGGCCTTTTCCCAGCCGCTCATCTAACCTTGTAGTGTCCCACAGTCGATATGTAAGTTGGGGGTTTCCTGGTGTGAGTTTGACTTTTCCCAGAGGTCGCCGTCACAGGGAACGGCACTCTCATACTGCTCCTGTTTGCTCTGCAGCCCAGCTTTACATCCTCTGGTTCCTGCTCGAGTATGTCCGACCCAGGATTCAACACTGGTGGCTGGAACATAGGTTGGTATGGAACTGCCTTAGCCCATGCTGGGTTTTTTTTTTTTTTTTTTTTTTTTTAAACATCTTTATTGGAGTATAATTGCTTTACAGTGGTGTGTTAGTTTCCACGCTGGGTTTTTATACTCTAAATGTGGTGTGTGATTTAATATGTAATCTTTACTTGATGAATACTCTCCATATTTTTACTTGTTTCTCCTTGACACACACACACACACACACACACACACACACACACACACACACAGACACACACACACACACACACACACACACACACAGTATGCCGCGAAGCTTGCAGGATCTTAGTTCATCTTAGTTCCCCGGCCAGGGATCGAACCTGGGCCCGCTGCAGTGGAAGCTTGGAGTCTTAACCACTGGACCGCCAGGGAAGTCCCCCTCTTTGCCCCTTTTTTTAAAAAAATTAATTAATTAATTTATTTATTTCTGGCTGCGTTGGGTCTTCGTTGCTGCATGCAGGCTTTCTCTAGTTGTGGCGAGCGGGATCTACTCTGTTGCGGTGCGCAGGCTTCTCATTGCGGTGGCTTCTCTTGTTGTGGAGCACGGGCTCTAGGCGCACGGGCTTCAGTAGTTGTGGCACACAGGCTCAGTAGTTGTGGCGCACAGGCTTAGTTGCTCCACGGCATGTGGGATCTTCCCGGACCAGGGTTCGAACCCGTGTGGCCTGCGTTGGCAGGCGGATTCTTAACCACTGCACCACCAGGGAAGCCTCCCCTCATTGCCCTTTAAATTGAGTATGATGGGGATACTGTAGTCAGCAAGGTCTGGGCTTTTCGTGTTTGAACAGGCTGGTTTCTGGTCTCTCTGCCTTGCTGGGTTGCTTTCCATCTTGTAACCTTAAGAAACTGACAGTGGGACTTCCCAGTGTCCACCCCCAAACGCTAACCCTTATCCTTTCTCCTGCACAAGGCCCTTTCCCGATCATCTGCCACTTCCTGTTACCTCCCTCTCCCCACGTACCTCCTTCAGGATAGAGAAATAAAGCTGAGCCTGGTTCCAGCTGGCCATAAAGGTCTATTTAATGAGGAAGTGTATTTGTGTTTTCTGGATTTTTAAAATTTCTTTTTAAAAATGATCTTAGTTTTGTTGATTACAAAAGTACTATTTACCCAGTGAAGAAAAACAAAACAAAAAGCATTAGTGGAGAAAATAGTGATCATCGATTCCCCCACCTAGAAATCACATCTGTTAACATTCCAGAACATTTTCTTCCAATCTTTGTGTGTGTGTGTGTGGGGGGTCATTCTATATTTGTGGTTTTTGTGTTCCATTTTTGATTTTGTCATGAGCATTTTCTCATGTCATTTAAAGAGTTTTTATAAGTAATGCCTGCCTAATATTCTACATCATCTCTGCCATAATTTGCTTAATCATTATGTGTGTACTTAATTATCAAGTTACCTTAATAGTAAATATCTAGACAAAAAGGTAAGGCTAGGAAAGTGTTCTGTTTAGTTCCATTTCTCAGGATCTTCAACTTAGCTTATCTTTCTTCCAGGGAGTAAATTGGACACGTGTGCATTATGAGAGTTTTCAGGTATTTCCCATGCCTTCTCTGATTTTCATCTTCTCTTCCCATTTGATTTTTTTCAGTGGGAAGAGAGACAGAGCACATATCTTCACCCTGGGGAGAGTCCTCACCAGAAGAAATCCGATTTGGGAGTCTGACCTACAGTGATCCTCGTGAGCGAGAGCGTGACCAGCACGATAAAAATAAAAGGTAATGACCTTCGCAGGTGGGAGCTGCAATTTCATGACGCTTAGATTCTCCAAAATCAGGACTCTTAGCATATTATGTGTCATTTGTTATATTAAGTGCTGTTTGGCCTTGAGCTTGTTTCTCTGAAAGGAACTGACCAGAATTCTGAATTTGATCCAGGCTTCTGGACCCCGCCAATACCCAGCAATTTGATGACTTTAAGAAATGCTACGGAGAAATCCTCTACCGCTGGGGTCTGAGGGAGAAACGAGCTGAAGTGCTGAAGTTTGTTTCCTGTCCTCCTGATCCTCACAAAGGAATTGGTGAATAAGAATTTCTTTCTGTTCCCATCACTCTCTGAAAAGTCCTATAATTTAATGTGCCCATAACATAATACTTGGAATGAAGTTCCAGTTTCTCCTTTATAAGCAGAAATTTCTGAAGCATTTTGAGTCTGTTTCAAGCTTCCGAAAACCCTGGCATTTCATGAGGTGATTACATTTTTACTGTAACGGAAGACGTTTTCTATACAATCCTCAGATATTGATTGGAAGTGAAGTAGGGATATTTATTCGGTGATTCAACTAATGTTTATCAGACTCCTCTGAGTCACAGCGCTAGCACACTCACTCCTTCCCGTGGTGGAACTCACAGACCAGTGGGGGAGAAAAATATAATTACAAATTGTGATCAGTATTTATGAGCAAACAAAAGGGGTATTGGGGCAGGGAAGCAGGGGGGGAGAATCTTAGAAGACATGTCGAGCTGAATCGGGAAGGCTCTCTGAGGAGCTGAGGTTTGCAGGATGGGGCAGAGCCACACATGCAGCGAGAGAGCAACACGAAGGGCGTCCCATGCAGAGGGAGCGGGTCCATGGGGGAAATAACTTGTTATTCTAAACAGGTGAAGGAAGGCCAGTGTGGCTAGAACATAATGAGTGAGAAGAGTGCTGTAAAATTAGACTGTAGGATAGTCAGACTTGAGAGTCATGGTAAAGAATTTGGATTATATTCTAAGTCCAATGGTGAGCTTCAAAAGACATTAATAGGTAAGTTATATGACTTCCCTGGTGGTCCAGTGCTTAGGACTCTGTGCTTTCACTGCCATGGGCCCGGGTTCGATCCCTGGTCAGGGAACTAAGATCCCGCAAGCCGCGTGATGAGGCCAAAAAAGTAAGTGATGTACTCTGGTTTCCATTGTAAGAGGATCCCTTTGGCTGTTATAAGAAGAAAGGGTTGGAGGAGGAGAGAAGCAGAGGTAGGAAGGCCATTTGAAGATTCTTAGAGTAGTCAGAGAGAGATGGACGGCCTAGTCTCGGGGTGACATCAGTGGAGGTGGAGAGAGATGAGTGGAGTAAAAATGTATTTTAGAGGTAGACTCAATATGACTTACTAACAAGTTGAGTATGGGCTTGAGGAGAAGAAGCAAAGCTTAGATGATTCCCAAGTTTCCAGCTCAAGCAACTGGGTAGATGGTGGTGCCATATTCTACGACAGAAAAGATTGGAAGAAAATTGAAAACTCAGTTTGGGACAGTTGGAAATGTTGGTGAGGTTCAGACTGTAGAAATCATGCAGGCAGTTGGATATGAGTCTGGAGCTTAAAGCACAGTTCAGGGCTAAAACTAGGAATGTAGGAATCTGCACCATGTCGGTGGTGTTCAAGCTGTGAGAGTTGAGTGCATTTACCTGGGAGCTGGGGGGTGGGGAGGAAGAGGATGGGAGGAGCAAATAAGAGAGCCCACTTACTCTGGGCCTTGAGAGAAACCAGTACTTGGAGATTGAGTCTTGGAGGAAGAACCAGAAACAGAGACTTAGAATGAGATACCAGTGAGTTTTGAGGAAAAGCAAGACTGTACTATAAAAGAAGCTAAGAGAAGAGATGTTTTCTAAAGAGTGACATGAAAGACAGATACAAGAGTGGACTGAACACACACTGATTTCCTTTCTCCCCTAGACCCTGCCAAAGTGTCTACATAGAGCTTTTCTGTAAAGACACAACCATGCAAGGAGAAGTAATGTTGGCAGTAAAATTTGGGACCTGGGGGGCAGATAGGTTAGTGATACCTGATCTCCCAGGGAGAAAGCTGAGCCCTGAACTGGCAGGCAGAAAAACAGCAACACACATGGCAGAACCCCCAGGTGGCTCAGGAATTAGTGGTACCCCGCACCTCTGCAAGTGGCATGAAGGTGACGTCAAAAACAGGAGTATTGTGTCATGGCCTTTCTAGGGTCCCCAGATCCCCACTCCTAGTTTGCAGAGCAGTTATCACCCTTCCTCTCCCCCAGCAGAAAATGGAAGTTCATTCTCCAAAGAAGGTGGACACATTTCCCAATAAAGGGGCCGCCACGTAGCTAGCATACGAATGAGGAAAGACCTGGGGTTATAGAGAAGATCCTAGAAGCTTCCAGAGAGAGAAAACAGGTCACATACAAAGGATAGGAATATGAATAGCATCACACTTCTCGGGAGCAGTGAACTAGATACTGGAACTAGATGACAACAGTGCTGCAGTGCCTTCCCTGTTCTCAAGAAAATGATCCTCTTAGAATCTCTTAGAATTCTAACCTAGAATTCTGTACCCAAGTTATCCATCAAGTGTAAAAGTAGGCCTTCAGCCTATCCAAGGAGGAGAAATAGATTCAAGCCAGGAAACCAGGGTGTTGGGATGATGGTGAAAGGAGATGTACGTGACAGACCTGAAGACAGACCAGTCCAGGTTGGAGCTTCCGAGCATTGTCTCCAAGAAGAGAAAAAAAAATCTGTGTATTTCAGTATGTATAGTGTATTTCAGTATTCAGTGTATTTACAGAAGATTCAGATGTTTGGAGATGAATTATCAATAAGTATGTAACTAAGCAAACAGGAAAAACAAGACTAACTCTAGGAGGAACAAAATGTGCAAGAAAGAAAGGAAGTCATCATGGTACGTGGCTTGGCTTGAGTAATATTTACCTAGAGAAATAATGTGAAAACAGTACTGATCCAACCAGCTGATAATAGAACCGCATGGGGAAGATGAGGAACACGTGGTACATGAGTCTGGTTGGGGAGATTGGGGAATGAAAGAGCTTCCACCGGGGAAGGTCAAGAGACAGTGCTTAAATACGACAATTAAGAAATAGCTTTCTGAACATGTTGTGTAGAGATAGGGAGGTAGAAACAGAAGAAATAGTTAAGAATTTCCTCTAGGGGGTGATGGGTGTGGAGGTGGAAGGGAATGCTGCTTTTCATAACATGATACATAGAATAATTTGACCCTTTAAGTTGTGCGAGAATAGTTTCAATTAAAAAAAAAACCAAACTAATATATACATACATACATACTAATACATACATTGAATAATAAGGATTATTTTAATATGGATTATCTTTTTTTTTAATTTATTTATTTATTTGTTTTTTTAAATTTTTGGCTGTGTTGGGTCTTCGTTGCTGCGCACAGGCTTTCTCTAGTTTTGGCGAGCGGGGGCTACTCTTCGTTGCGGTGTGCAGGCATCTCATTGTCGTGTCTTCTCTTGTTGCAGAGCATGGGCTCTAGGCACGCGGGCTTCAGTAGTTGTGGCACGTGGGCTCAGTAGTTGTGGCTTACGGGCTCTAGAGCACAGGCTCAGTAGTTGTGGCGCACGGGCTTACTTGCTCCGTGGCATGTGGGATCTTCCCCGGGCCAGGGCTGGAACCCGTGTCCCCTGCATTGGCAGGCGGATTCTTAACCACTGCGCCACCAGGGAAGCCCCAAATATGGATTATCTTGGTGCATGTACGTAAAGAAATGCAGACAGAAAATGCTATGTGGGTACATATTTTTCAGAGCATCTACATGCATGAAAGTGTATCAGGGAGAGATTAATGATGGCCTGGAGCAATTTGTCTTTTAAAATTAGTTTCCAGGAAAATAAATGAATCACAGAGATATGTAACTGATGTGTCAATCCATCAATCAGCTAGACTATTGTCATCTCCTATTATAAAGGTCATGCTGGGTTCTGTGGGCTGGACAAAGAACTGTAAGGTGTGGTTTGGGGAGGGGGCATTCAAGAAGTCTATAATCCAGTCAGAGAGATGAAACAGAAGCTCATGAAGACTTAAATGATGTTCGAGAATGAATAGTATGTCCTAATACCATTACAAACAATGCTACACAATTTCAGAAAGAAGGGGGGAGCGTGGATTGTGGAAGAGTCACAGACAAAAACATTAAGTATTTCATCCTTAAAGTTTTTCCTTTGGAAGAGTCAGACTACCCAAATACAGGAAATAGCAGGTATTGAATATGACAAGGTTGCCAAGTTGGTCTCCTCCTGGTGGAAAACGAGCAGTTTCCTCTCACACTTATCACATCTGCAAGGGTCACTCCGTATCAGCAGCAAGATTTGAGGGGCGAGGTTGTTTTCATTTAGGGGATTAGATATTTATAGAAAGGACTCCAGGCTTCATTTATTTTGAGGGGATAATGCTAGACAGAGTATTCTTTAAAAAAAAAAAGAAAGAAAAAAGGAAAAAAAAAACTCCATATGCAAGGTGATTTTTGTCTTTGTTTTTTCTATTGAGGTATGAGGCGCTAGGTCAGAATGGTGGTAGAGAAGGTGCAGCCCACCCCCAGTTTCTATCTGCCCACCTGAATTTTATTCAGCAGTTTTCTGTTTCAGTTTATTAATTTAATGTCTTATTTACTTGGCTGGTTTTACTTACATTTGTGTAATGTGGTGTTAACACACATAACTCTTCTATGTGATTAACAAACTAGAATTGTATGACACTAAACCTTTGGAGTTAGCTTCCACCTGGAGGTTCCGTAAAGCCTTGGGAATCATAATTTGATCGTTCCATGTACCAGCAGTATTTTTATTGTCCTTATTAGTTTGTCTGTTAGGAACCAAGAATGATCCATTTCGCCTCTACCAGGTTTCACCTGTGAAGCCTATGCCTGTGATTCTATGCCTCCTTCCCTGAGATCCCCCAAGTTTATCAGTGTTCCAGTGAAAGACAGTTGACAGCTTTGTGGTTTTCATCAATGTCTTATAGTTTTCCGAGTAAAGGTCTTCTACTTCCTTAGGTAGGTTTATTCCTAGGTATTTTATTCTTTTTGATGTGATGGTAAATGGGATTGTTTCCTTAATTTATCTTCCTGGTAGTTCATTGTTAGTGTATAGAAATGCAACAGATTTCTGTATATTAATTTTGTATCCTGCAACTTTACTGAATTCGTTGATAAGCTCTAGTAGTTTTCTGGTGGTGTCTTTAGGATTTTCTGTGTATGGTATCATGTCATCTGCAAACAGTGACATTTTTGCTTCTTCCTTTCCAATTTGGATTTCTTTTATTTATTTATTTTTCTTGTCTGTTTGCTGTGGCTAGGACTTCCAGTATTATGTTGAATAAAAGTGGCAAGAGTGGGCATCCTTGTCTTCTTTCTGATCTTAGAGGAAATGCTTTCAGCTTTTCACTGTTGAGTATGATGTTAGCTTTGGGTTTGCCATATAAGACCTTTATTATGTTGAGGTATGTTCCCTCTATGCCCACTTTATGGAGAGTTTTTATCATAAATGGATGTTTAATTTTGTCAAAAGCTTTTTCTGCATCTATTGAGATGATCATATGGTTTTTGTTCTTCAATTTGTTAATGTGGTGTATCACACTGATTGATTTGCTGAAAAATCCTTGCATCCATGGGATGAATCCACTTGATCAAAGTGTATGATCCTTTTAGTGTACTGTTGGATTCAGTTTGTTAAAATTTTGTTGAGAATTTTTGCATCTATGTTCATCAGTGACATTGGCCTGTAATTTTCTTTTTTTTGTGGTATCTTTGTCTGGTTCTGGTATCAGGGTGATGCTGACCTTGTAAATTATGAGTGTTCCTTCCTCTGTGATTTTTTGGAATAGTTTGAGAAGGATAGGTGTTAACCCTTCTGTAAATGTTTGGTAGAATTCACCCGTAAAGCCTTCTGGTCCTGGACTCTTGTTTGTTGGGAGTTTTTAAATTACTGATTGAATTTCATTACTGGTAATTGGTCTGTTCATATTTTCTTTTTCTTCCTGGTTCAGTCTTGGGAGATTGTACATTTCTAAGCGATTTTGAACACATTCCACATCCCTTTGTACCTCCTAAAGTGGCAAAAGTTAGCATGTTTACCAGCATCACCCAAAGTGGATGCATACTCTTACCAACTGTTAACTAGTGGTCATGCCATTATGTGCAACAATGAGCGGCAAGAGAGAATATTAAGATTATGCTCAGTGACTTAGAGTTTTTGTATTTTTTCTCTTTGGGAATTTAAATCCATTTAGAAATTGTCCACACCCCTAAAGATTATTCGTTAGTTAAATGAAATATAAGTTCAAGGTCTTAAAGTTGATAAGGATGTTAGAAATTATGTTTAAGTGACACACTAAAAAGAAACGTGATTACTAATGATGTATTGAATTTTTCAACAAGATGACATTTTAATCATTTTACCCAGATAGAAATGGAGAATAGTTTACACATACAGTTATCTCAAGTGCCAAAGAACAACCCTTTTAAAAAGACATGTTATTATCATTCAGTTTACGTGAACACATGGTTTTTACATTTTCATAATTTTAAATGTTGAATCTTTTCAAACCAATAAAACCAGTAAAGGAAACTTAAGAAATATAAACTAATCAGTTTTTAATGAGAACACAAAGCAAAGTCTTACATAATATATACAGTTATGCTTTACAGAACTAGAACAAAAAATTTTTTAATTTGTATGGAAACACAAAAGACCCCACATAGCCAAAGCAATCCTGAGAAAGAAAAATGGAGCTGGAGGAATCAGGCTCCCTAACTTCAGACTGTACTACAAAGCTACAGTAATCAAAACAGTGTGGTACTGGTGCAAATACAGAACTATAGATCAATGGAACAGGATAGAAAGCCCAGAAATAAACCCATGCACCTATGGTCAATTAATCTGTGACAGAGGAGGCAAGAATATACAATGGAGAAAAGACAGTCTCTTCAATAAGTGGTGCTGGGAAAACTGGACAACTACATGTAAAAGAATGAAATTAGAACACTCTCTAACATCATACTCAAAAATAAACTCAAAATGGATCAAAGACCTAAATGTAAGGCCAGACACTATAAAACTCTTAGAGGAAAACATAGGCAGAACACTCTTTGACATAAATCGCAGCAATATCTTTTTTGATCTGTCTCCTAGAGTAATTAAATAAAAACAAAAATAAATAAGTGGGACCTAATTAAACTTAAAAGCTTCTGCACAGCAAAGGAAACCATAAACAAAACAAAAAGACAACCCACAGAATGGGAGAAAATGTTTGCAAATGAAGCGACCAATAAGGGCTTAATCTCCAAAATATGCAAACAGCTTATGCAGCTCTGTATCAAAAAAAATCCCAAACAACCCAATCAAAGAATGGGCAGAAGACCTAAATAGACATTTCTCCAAAGAAAACATACAGATGGCCAAAAAGCACATGAAAAGGTGCTCAACATCACTAATTATCAAAGAAATGCAAATTAAAACTACAATGAGGTATCACCTCACACCAGTCAGAATGGCCATCATCAAAAAGTCTACAAACAATAAATGCTGGAGGGGGTGTGGAGAAAAGGGAACCCTCCTACACTGTTGGTGGGAATGTAAATTGGTGTAACCACTATAGAGGTTCCTTAACAAACTAAAAATCGAACTACTGTATGACCCAGCAGTCCCACTCCTGGACATATATCCAGAGAAAACCATACTTTGAAAAGACACATTCACCTCTATGTTCATAGCAGCACTATTCACAATAGCCAAGACATGGAAGCAACTTAAATGTCCACTGACAGATGAATGGATAAAGAAGATGTGATACATATATACAATGGAATATTATTCAGCCATAAAATAACAAAATAATGCTATTTGCAGCATCATGGATGAACCTAGAGATTATCATACTAAGTGAAGTAAGCCAGAAAGAGAAAGAGAAATATCATATGATATCACTCATATGTGGAATCTAATTTTTTTAAAATGATACAAACGAACTTATTTACAAAACAGAAACAGACTTACAGATACTGAAAACAAACTTATGGTTACCAAAGGGGAAACGTGACGGGGAAAGGATAAATCAGGAACTTGGGGTTAACATACACACATTACTATATGTGATAGATAACCAACAAGGACCTACTGTATATAGCATAGGGAACTCTACTCAATATTCTGTGATAACCTATATGAGAAAAGAATCTGAAAATGAATGAATATATATATATGTATAACTGAATCACTTTGCTGTACACTTGAAACCAACACAACATTGTAAATCAACTATACTCCAATAAAATTTTTTTTAAAAGTTATGCTTAGAGAACGAAGACAGCTTTTTTCTGGGGGGGCGGGGGGGGGGGGCTGCGTTGGGTCTTCCTTGCTGTGTGCAGGCTTTCTCTAGTTGCAGCGAGCGGGGGCTGCTCTTCATTGCGGTGCGCTGGCTTCTCATTGTGGTGGCTTCTCTTGTTGCAGAGCACAGGCTCTAGGTACACAGGCTTCAGTAGTTGCAGCACGCGGGCTTCAGTAGTTGTGGTGCACGGGCTTAGTTGCTCCACGGCATGTGGGATCTTCCCGGACCAGGGCTTGAATCCGTGACCCCTGCATTGGCAGGTGGAGTCTTAACCACTGCGCTGCCAGGGAAGTCCCAAGACATAGCTATTTTTAACCCAAATTTTCAAACCAGTTTATCTCAGGGTTTACCTTAACTAGGAACTACCATAAAATTTTTTCCTTAGTTACCATGTATTTAGAGTCTCTATTTGTCTGTTTTTATGACTACCTATTGTGGTGAAGCAGAGGAGCTGGCTTTGATAGAAGAAAGAAACCAGGACCCTTCCTCTACAGTAGGAGGTGAAAGAAGAGGGAGATGTGACGATTTGGGGGTGTTGAGATGAAGTGTCCCCCATTGGAAGGCTTCTATTTTCTTAGGGAAGGGAGAGAAGAGGCCATCGGGTGAGAGAGAGAGGCATGTGGGAGGGGTTTAAGAACGTGGCAGAGGTGTGAGGTGGGCACCTGGGAGTTGGGGAGGAAGAGCCCGACCGCTGCACACAAGCCAGGAGTCTACCTGCAGGTGCGGTCAGTGAGACGAGCATCCTGAGCGTGCGCCTTCCCATGGGAACGCTCCCGGGCTGACGCGGAGGAGGCCAGGGACGGGGCTCATCCAGGTGAAGGTTTTGCCAGGTGGGACCGTGAGGGAGAGAGGGGCCAATTGCAAAAAAGTGACTATGAAGTGGAACCGTGTAATTCAGGCTGGTCAGAGGGGAAACTACAGCCAGAGAGGGGCTGATCGCATGGAAGTGCAAGTGGACTTTGGATAGAATGAAAGACGGTGGTGGATTAGAGGTGAGAGGACGGTGACCTGGGAGGCCAGGTGTGCAGAGGGTTAGTGGCGTGGCTCTTGAAGATGCCAAGGATTGGGGCGGAGGGAAGATTGAGAACCAGAAGCAGAAGTCTTCAGGGCACGGGGTGGGTGTGTGTCCAGAATGTCGGTAGATGACAGTAGAGGGAAAGGGGAAAGGCTGGTGAAGCCAAGGGGCAGTAGCCTCAAGAGGAGAGTACGGTCTGGAGGCAGCCATGCGCCACCCTCCCCTCCCACCCCTCCATCCTTAGAATGTAAGACAGAGCCGGCCTTTCCTTCGGAGGAGGCCGAGACGCAGCGGGGTTGGGTTAGGGCCAGGTGGTGAGGGGACCGTTCCCAAAAGAGCCTGTAGAGCACGTGGGAAGGTCTGCACTCGATGCAGCGCGGTGGAAGGCGGTCTGGGAGGAGGAAGGATCTCCAGGTAGCAAGGGGTGAGCAAGGGAGCTGGGCAGTTAACATGGGCCGCCTGGCCCCAGGGCCGTGGCTGAAGGGGACAGGGACTTCAGGGCAGGCGGGGACCAGTGGAGCAGGGCAGTCCTAACCGCTCTCCCCCGTGCTGGGGCGGCCCTGTGGTGGCCTGACTCCATCCATCTTAGGCTGCTGGGTCATTGGCAGGCAGATAGGGAAGAGATTGTGAGACCAATCAGCTCTTGCCTGCGTGTCGACTGATCCTTCAGTGCTTTCAGACAAACGTTTGTTAACTGCCTTCTCTGCATCTGTAGCTGTTGGGGTGGAAGAGGAATGAGATGGAGCCTCGACCGCTGCAGACACGGGGGTTTCCACCCAGGGCCTCTGAGAGCCAGGCGCCTGCTGCACCCCCTGCCCGCACCCTTCCACTGTGGTGATGACAGCAGCTCCTCTTTAAAAGACTTAGTGAGGTTGTAGAAGAAGGGGTTCTGCCATTCAAAAAAAGGAAATTGAACAGCAGGGGTCTAATAGGATCCTACAGAATCCCCCAAATGAGTACCTGGCTCTTACTTACTCACAATGCCTGGTTCCCCTTTGCAGAACTGAACTCACCATGTCTCTTTTTGGCCATCTCCACCCTTCTCCAGAGTTCGGCGTGTACTGCAGCCACTGCCGGAGCGAGGTCAGGGGCACGCAGTGCGCCATCTGCAAAGGCTTCACGTTCCAGTGCGCCATCTGCCACGTGGCCGTGCGAGGGTCGTCCAACTTCTGCCTGACCTGCGGGCATGGGGGACACACCAGCCACATGATGGAGTGGTTTCGGACCCAGGAGGTGTGTCCCACCGGGTGTGGGTGCCACTGCCTGCTTGAAAGCACTTTCTGAACTGACAGCCTGTGGGAGTTGTGGGAAATCCCAGAGAACCCGTTAATGCCGGTTGACAAACTCTCTGCCAGGAGAGAGGCTCCAGAACCCACCCCTAACTAGACAGGGATGTGTTCTCCTCAAAGTCTGACACGGTACCAGCTGTTCATGGGCCTTTGCTTCTCTTTTGTTGGCTGTTGGTGGCATGGATGTTGGTGGAGGAGGACGCGGGCAGGTGGAAGTTTTCTTGGAGAAAAGCACCTGCCTCCAGAGCCGTGTTTACCTTTAAGATGACAGCATCCTTTCTGATGCCATCAGAGAGATCAAGGTTGGTTGCAAAGGACAGTCTCCTGAGCCAAAGGACAGTGGACAAATGGGCCTGTGACATAAGTTGATGCATTTATGAACTGATGGACTGTGGCCTTTTAAAATATACTTAAATTGTAAATACGTAATGTACTTAAGGATCCTTAGATGTATTTTTTTGTTTGTTATTTCTCTTCCAGCTATTCTCCCTTGGCTAATAAAATTCTAGTAATCGTTTGAAAAACAAAGAGATGAAGTTGAACAATATTTTAGTGAATCTTTTTTTATTCTACTTCTAATTGAAATTAACTCTTTGGGATAGGACCAAAGTCAGTGCTCATATTTTCAAAGGAAATGCTGATTTGCTTTTGTCATCCAACAGGAGAAAATAGAATTTGACATTTAAGGTTCTTCCCAACCCCAAGAGTTTTTTTTTAATCATTTCTTTTAACAAAGGAAAATGAAATTACGTGGCAGCATTGCTGTGAGAGTCTCCCGTTGCCACCGTGTAGGTTGGCTCGGTTCCTGTAAATGCCTTCACTCTTCCCTTGGGCCGCTTCATAGGCTTTGACCCATGTTTATCTGCATCCACCAGTTCTCCAGAATGATTCTCAATGCTTCCCATTTTGTATGTGCCAGGAAAGAGACATCTTCTTTTCAATATTGCTACTGAAATTTATATTTATTTATTTATTTAAAAAATTTTTTTTTTGGCTGCATCAGGTCTTAGTTGCGGCACGAAGGGATCTTTTGTTGCAGCGCGGGCTTCTCTCTAGTTGTGGCATGCGGGCTTTCTGTCTCTAGTTGTGGCGCGCGGGCTCCAGAGCATGTGGGCTCTGTAGTTGTGGCGTGTGGGCTCTCTAGTCGAGGCGCATGGCCTCAGTAGTTGTGGCACGCAGGCTTAGTTGCCCCGCAGCATGTGGGATCTCAGCTCCCTGACCAGGGATCGAACCCACGTTCCCTGCATTAGAAGGCAGATTCTTTACCACTGGACCACCAGGGAAGCCCCTATATTTATTTCTTAGAATTTTACAATTCCAAATTGATTAGCTTAAGAAATATAGCTCCATGTCTCAAAATGTGAAAGTGTTGTACATCACTGTGGGTTTTTTTGTTTGTTTGTCTTTTTTAATTTTCATTCATTCATTTATTTATTTTTTGGCTGCATTGGGTCTTTGTTGCCGCGCAAGGGCTTTCTCTAGTTGTGGCGAGCGGGGGCTACTCTTCATTGTGGTGCGTGGGCTTCTCATTGCGGTGGCTTCTCTTGTGGAGCACGGGCTCTAGGTGTGCGGGCTTCAGTAGTTGTGGCATGTGGGCTCAGTAGTTGTGGTTCATGGGCTCTAGAGCACAGGCTCAGTAGTTGTGGTGCACGGGATTAGTTGCTCCGCAGCATGTGGGATCTTCCCGGACCAGGGCTCGAACCTACGTCCCCTGCATTGGCAGGTGGATTCTTAACCGCTGCGCCACTGGGGAAGTCTGCATCACTGTGTTTTAAGCTACAGGTCAGGACCCATTAATAGATTGTGAAATCAATGTAGTGGATAAAACCCAGAATTTTAAAAAATGAAACAGAGTAGAAGAGACATATCAGAACTTACCAGACATAGGGTAAACATTGTTTTCTGTAACTTGTTTACCAGTGTATATGCACACACCTGCACATGTGTATAACAGATCACAATGTAAATTCCTTCCTTCCTGAGGGTTGTGGTCAAAACGTTTTCAAAGCACTGTTTTGGGTGATGCTTATATGAACATCATCCCTGTGTTACTGGGCACAAAACACCATGACATAAGAAAGGCCTGGATCCTGTGCAGTGAGAGCAGAGGTTTAACCTTGGCCTATGATCCGAGGTAAGATGCCAGCGTCTTTGCAGAGCGGGCTGAATAACTAGGTGTAGTAGGTACGTGGGAGGTGGATAAAGGAGGCGGCCAAAGAAATCCGAATTTGTTCACTCTCTCTTGTTCACTTGTTTATATCGACACTGCTGTAATGGCACCACGGGATAAGTCGACAAGTTTTTACAGTAAGTCCCCTATGTACGAACAAGTTCCATTCCGAGAGCGCGTTCGTAAGTCCAATTTGTAAGTCCGACAAAGTTAGCCTAGGTACCCAACTAACACAATCGGCTATATAGTACTGTACTGTAATAGGTTTATAATACTTTTCACACAAATAATACATAAAAAACAAAAATAAAGACAACATTTTTAATCTTACAGTACAGTACCTTGAAAAGTACAGTAGTACAGTACAACAGCTGGCATACAGGGGCTGGCATCGAGGGAACAGGCAAGAAGAGTTACTGACTGGAGGAGGGAGAGGAGGTGGGAGATGGTAGGGCTGAAGGATCGCCAGCAACAGGAGACGGAGGGCAAGCTGCAATTTCACTCACGCCTGACGTTGATGGCAAAGGTTCTGGTTCCTTGCTGGGTTCAATTCTATCTACCCTCTTGAAAAAACGGGTAGTAGCTCTTTTTTCTCGTCATAGATGACACGGTAGCACTGGATTGCATTCTGAATGGCTGCTGCAACCTTCTTGTACCGTTCTATGTTCGGGTCCTGTGCCTCAAAAACTAACAGTGCCTCCTCAAATAAAGAAAACCCCGGGCTTCCCTGGTGGCGCAGTGGTTGAGAATCTGCCTGCTAATGCAGGGGACATGGGTTCGAGCCCCGGTCTGGGAAGATCCCACATGCCGCGGAGCAACTAGGCCCGTGAGCCACAACTACTGAGCCTGCGCGTCTGGAGCCTGTGCTCCGCAACAAGAGAGGCCGCGATAGTGAGAGGCCTGCGCACCGCGATGAAGAGTGGCCCCCGCAACTAGAGGAAGCCCTCGCACAGAAACGAAGACCCAACACAGCCAATAAATAAATAAATAAATAATTAAATAATTAAAGGTGCTAATAATTAAAAAAAAAAAAAAAAGAAAGAAAATCCCCCTGCCATTTCCTCCGTTGTGAATCTCTTCGGATCTTCAGTTACTTCTTCCTCTTGTCTCTCTTCGTCCTTTCTCTGGGCCTCCAATTCCATCAGGTCTTCATTAGTAAGCTCCTCGTGTTGCCCAGCAACAGTACTGTACAATAAAGTACACAAAAGCACAATCACTTGTAGAGGATGCACGTACATGACAATGTATGCCAGACACGTGAACTCACTTACGTGATTGGACAGGCACGTTCTCATCTTTGAAAGTTTGCACCTTGAAGGTTTGTATGTAGGGGACTTACTGTACTGAGGATCTGTCATGTTCCTCAATGAAGTCACACCATTTGCAGAGAACAGTCTTTTCCTGTTCCCCCAGTGCTTGAGCTCATGTCAAAATCTAGTTTCTCGCTCCAATTTTAGTCCTTTGACTCTGTTCCCTTATGGCAGTTATCATTATTTTCCAGTAAGACTTGTGATTGAAAAGCAGTCAAAACTTTGAGGAATAGATAACGGATGTGAACTCGGCCATCACTTTGAAAATATACAACTAATCCTGGGAGACTGATTATTACCTCCCGAACCAAGTAGCAGAAATCCCCAGCTTTGCCACCAAGGGGGATGCCTGTTAGGGTTTGGGAAGTCCTGTATGGGAAGGCCCATGGATAAATTCGTTTAGTTTGGACTAACAGAAAAAAAGGTAAGAAAAGCACAGACAGGAGTATCCGGCTTCTCCTTCTATCATAAAAATATTTCTCTTACAGTAACATAACTCTCATAACAATCTCTTAGTACTGTCTTTATTTGGCTACGTTCAGCCAAGATACAGTATAAAGGGTACAAAGCGATTAGATAGAAATGATGTCCCTTTTCTCATTGGGCTCAGCTTTGCTGTCACGGCTCTGGATTGCCACGCAGGAAAGAACTCTCTCTCACTCTCTGTGCTTTCAGAAGATTGAAAGTTTGGCCTCCATAACCTGGCCCTCCGTGCTAGATGCCTCTGTGTCCAAACTGGGAGTAACTCTGGTTTAAAGGCCTGGGGCCAGGCCAGACATTACTGTCTTCTGCCATAACTTGATTTAGAGAGAATCGATGAAGAGCACCTCCAAAACCGTCTGTGTTTTTTCTTCTTTTTCTAAGGGAGATCAGAAATGGAAGGAAGGGAGAAAAGATCAACATTGGTATCCAAAATAGGTGGATTTTCTTTCCTATCAGGAAAATGTCCCACTTTTCCCAGCAAAACTTGCTGGCCTTAAGAGGCTTGGGCCAACCTGTTTCTTAATCAAACTTTTTTCCTTCGTAAACATTTTGGACACATCAGATGCGACAGAGGTAAAATAGTTGTGCAGTACAAATAGAAGATATACTGTTTCTTGTTTTACCCACAAAAAGCTTTGATAGAGTTGGAAATCCTGAAATAGAAATGGTCGAAGGAACTCCAGGTGAAATTTTTTCAGAGCACAGAGCTTCCTGACTTTCTACCTTTTTAAACCTGAGAAACTGTTAACACTAGGTGGCAGCAGAGATCTAGACTTGGTGAATCTGATAGATTCCTAAGACTGAAATGAGGTTGCCGATAAAGATTAAACCAGACTAGTCTATACCTGGTTCTCCAGTCGTGAAATGAAAGAGCTGCTCAATTCATCTATATTCATCGATCCGGTGATTGAACAGATATATGCCATCGGGAAAGGAAAGCTAGTTGAAGTCCTGCCCATCACCTCCTCTAGTATGAAAATTTCTCACACATGGCTTTCCCTCTACCTACCTCATTATGTCCTTTCATTCAAAGATCAACTTTGGGTTGGCAAACATTTAATACGTCTCAATACATTAATACTTAAATAACGAATTTTTTTTTAAAGGACAGATTCTACTTTTCCACCCATCCACTTAACAAGTGTGCGTTCGGTTTCAGGCACTGTGCTACCCTTTGTAGAAACATGCTTGTTCATTAGACGTGATTCCTTCTGTTTCATGATCTTGCATTTTAGTGTGCACTATGCTTATAACGAGGGTCTTCTGGGTTAGAAATTTGGAGTGGTGGGAATAGCGGCTGTGAATCTCAAGACCTGTGTTCCCACCCCAGCTTTGCTGTGTGACTGTAGTGCAGGCACAGGGCTTCTGTAAATCTCTAATTACTCACCTATTAGGAAAAGGGGTGGAACTATTTCAGGTGTTGCAAATTCCAAAGCTTATGGGGATCAGGCATGTACCAGAAATACAGGAAGCAAGTGGATGTTATGATTTGTTTTATAAAGACACTTTAAGTGGAATTCTCTAGAAAGACATTTTGCATATGAAGCACACTGGACTGTTTTCTCTTACACAAAGAATTTGTCTTCTCTCCCATTTTTTTTCTTGAAACCCTCAGCCTTCTAGATCTTCCATTTGTCTTCCCATGTTGGTAGTCACAGTGTAAAGCGTTTTAGTTCAGCCACGGCCGACTCTACCACAGCTGGGAATAATCAGTGAAAGAGAAGTAGCTCACAGAATCTAGGAGGGCTGGAAATCAGGCTTGGGGGTCACGCAGCCAAGGGGAGAGTTAAAATACAGGATGCCCCGGTCAATTTGAATTTCACTTGGAACATATAAGTTGTTCATCTGAGGTTCAAATTAAGTGGAGATCTTGTATTTTTTGTTGTTGTTTGGCTGCGTTGGGTCTTCGTTGCTGCGCGTGGGCTTTCTCTAGTTGCAGCGAGCGGGGGCTACTCTTCGTTGCGGTGCGCGGGCTTCTCGTTGCAGTGGCTTCTCTTGTTGCGGAGCACAGGCTCTTGGGCACGCAGGCTTCAGTAGCTGTGGCTCGCGGGCTCTAGAGCGCAGGCTCAGTATTGTGGCGCATGGGCTTAGTTGCTCCACGACATGTGGGATCTTCCCGGACCAGGGCTTGAACCCATGTTCCCTGCATTGGCAGGCGGATTCTTAACCACTGAGCCACGAGGGAAGTCCCAGATCTCTTTTTTTTATCTGCTAAATCTGGCGATCCTCACCAAGGGTCGTGCTTAAATTATACCCTG
Source organism: Eschrichtius robustus (assembly GCF_028021215.1). Lineage (NCBI taxonomy): Eukaryota > Metazoa > Chordata > Mammalia > Artiodactyla > Eschrichtiidae > Eschrichtius > Eschrichtius robustus. Next base: position 13,312,640 of record NC_090842.1, read on the forward strand.
AGATGATTCCAGCTGCTGGCTCCAGCAGGGCCCCCACTCTGGGCATGGGATGCCACCCCTCCAGGTCTCTGCCAGCTCTGACTCTGGGGTCTCACCCTGAATCTGTTCCTCATGGTTCCTTCTTTGTATCGCCTGTCCAAAATGAGGTCTTGAAAAGAAGTCCAATAGACAATACACCAAAGGAAAGATGCCCCATCTCACCGGTAATCTGGGAAATGCAAGTTAAGACAAAAGATAGCATTGGTGAGGCAGTACACACAGTGGTAAGAGTCTGGACCCTGTGGCCAGAATGTGTGGATTGCATCTCAGCTTGCCTGTATCCTTGGCACTGTGCCTCACTTTCCTCTTCTGTAAAGTATGAGTAACAGTACTTACCCCAGTGGGGTCATTTTGAACAATATATTTCTGAATTTCCAAGATTGCTTCAAAGTTCATTATGCTCTGGCATAGAGTTCTTTCTCCTCCCTTGGCAGGGTCTCCTAGAGAATGAGGGGTCTCCTAACTGCCTAATAATCAGCCTCGCCACCACAATTTACTTTGGAAACCCTCAGGACTCAACTTGTCATGTCCTGTAACCTTGCTTATGTCAACAGAGAAAGTTAATAAATGTATGTCACTCGACCAGATGATCAAGGTCAACAGTGACAGTGATTAGTCATGTTGACAGTGTGATACGATAATGTGACAAACAGGGCATTTTACCTCTATGGTCATCCTCTCCCAAATCCATAAGCCCAGTCTAATCATGAGAAAAACATCAGACAAATCCCAACTGAGGGACATTCTACAAAATACCTGGCCAGGACTCCTCAAAACTGTCAAGGTCATCAAACACAAGGAAACTGAAAAACTGAAAAACTGTCACAGCCCAGAGGAGCCAAAGGAGACGTGACAACTAAATGTAACGTGGCATTCTGGATGGGACCCTGGAACAGAAAAAGGATATTAGGGGAAAACTAAGGAGATCTGAGTAAAGTATGAACTTTAGTTAATAATAATGTACCAATCAGTATTGGTTTATTCATTGTGACAAATGTACCATATTAATATCCGGAGTTAATAAATAGGGAAACTGGGTGTGGGGTGTCTGGGAACTGTCTGTAGTATCTTTGCAATTTTTCTGTAAGTCGAAATCTCTTCTAAAATAAAAAGGTACTTTAAATGAATTTCAGTAAGGAATTTTAAATTTCTCTTAGTGACAGTAATAACTTTCTTCCAAAGCTATTCATAAGAGGTAAGGCAAAGTCTGAAGATGTACTGTACTCCCTTTTCTCTTAGCCTATTCTTAGGACTGCCTGTTTCACATGCACATACAACATTCATTGTCATCAATATCATGATTTCAAATGACATGTGCTGATATTTATAAATAACTGAATCAAAATTGTAATCATTCCTTATGTCATCTTGTTAGTTCCCTCAATTCTTAGCTTGACATTTTAAGATCAAAGAGTAATCAGAAGGGAATTCCCTGGCTGTCCAGTGGTTAGGACTCTGTGCTTTCACTGCTGAGGGCGTGAGTTCAGTCCCTGGTCGGGGAACTAAGGTCCTGCAAGCCATGTGGTGTGGCCAAAAAATAAAATAAAAAATAGACAAATTTTGAAAAAAAGAGTAATCAGAAAGTGACTCCCAAGCACTGCTCAGTATATAATTAATCTTTCCAGTTTAGGCTGCAAAGCCGATTAATCACTCTTAGACATAAGGATAAACTTTTGAAATACCAACCATCCCTGTTACTACCTTGATTTATTAAATTGAGTCACCATGTTCAGAAATGGCAGTAACCTTGCACTCATGGCGGACTGGCACACACACAAAAGCACACACAGGAAATGTCATTTTTCCACCTATCAGACTGGCGAAGATAAAAAAGTTGAAGAAGCACAAATGTTGGCTAGTGTGTGGGGAAGCATGCAGCATTATATACTGCAGGTGAGAGTGGTAATTGGTGCAGCCTTCTTAGAAAACAATTTGTCAATAGCTCTCAAACTGTTCACTACCCAACCCTTAGACTCAATTTCCTTTTTAGGAATTTATTCCACAGAGGCAGTTACACAAATGCACGAAAACGCTTGTATGAGCATGTTTATTTTCACATTGTTTGTTATAGTGGAAAAAAATGAGACAACCTAAATGCTCGTCAATCGGGGACTGATGAAATAAATTGTGATGTGTTCATACAATGGAATATTATGCCACCATTGGAAAAACATGGATGCAGGGTGTTTGTGCTGCTGTATATATTGTTAAGTGAAAGAACATACAAACTGTATCCAGTATGGTCCTGTTTCTGTTTTGTTTTGTTTTTTTTCTGTTTTTTTTTTAAGTGATATATACATATACATTTATAAAGGCAGAGAAAATTTCTCAAAGGATACACTATTAAAAGGAATGTTCTCCGGAGAATAGGCCTGGAGGGGTTTGGGATGGAAAATAATTTTATTTTTTATTTTTAATATTTTTGTACTATTTGTTTTTTAAATATGTTACTTTGACTTTTTAATGTAACAAAAAACGAGTTGAGTATTGTAAGGTTTCCTTGTCAAAAACAAACGAGCAACTTTTTTAAATATAAAAAGAAGTTTTATAGGCAGCTCAGTGCTTGACTGAGAAGAATTTTGTGTATTCGAGACAGCTGGGAGCAAACCACTCCAGTTCCTCAATTCTGTTTTAAACAGGATAGCTGTATCTGGGGCAAAATGTTTACATGGGTCAGAAAGGCACACGCCCAAAGAATAGGTGCTTATATTGTGAGACTTCTGTTGAGCAGATTTATTACTAGGTAAATTTTATGAGTGTGTTTCACATTTCAGATGTGATACCAGTTTGGTCTGAGGTATTGGCCTGAAGTAATAAACTTGAAGGTTAATATTGATAGCTTAGTTAATAGGTAATGACAACTAAAATCAGATTTTAAAAGTCCTTCCCTAAAGAGTTTTGGCATGATGTATATTACAATCCTTGGAATGATTATGCTGCCCAAGAAAACTTGACTCTTCTTCCAAAATAGTCTCAAAAGACAATTATAAAGAGTAAAAGGAAAGAGGGATTCTATCTCAAACAGGCTAGCTGAAGTCTGTTCCAAGAAATTTGAATTCAGAAAGTTTAGAGTGGGGCTTCCCTGGTGGTGCAGTGGTTAAGAATCCGCCTCCCAACGCAGGGGACATGGGTTTGATCCCTGGTCTGGGAAGATCCCACATGCTGCAGAGCAACTAAGCCTGTGGGCCACAACTATTGAGCCGGCGAGGCACAACTACTGAAGCCTGCGCTCCTAGAGTCCGTGCTCCGCAACAAGAGAAGCCACCGCAATGAGAAGCCCGCACACCGAAAACAAAGAGTAGCCCCCGCTCGCCACAACTAGAGAAAGCCTGCGTGCAGCAATAAAGATCCAACACAGCCAAAAAATAAATAAATAAAAATTCTTTAAAAATTAAAAAAAAGTTTGGAGCAATGTGGAGCCAATAATGGTAATATATTAAGTGAAAAAGACATGATAAAGAACTTATATTTATGTTAGTATTCTAATTGTGTAAAACAAACCAAAAAATGCACGTATGCACATTTAAAATTGTGGAATAATAATCAAATTTCCATTTCCAGTCCTTCTGCCTCTGTGCTTCCCGGTGTAGTGAGGACTTGAGCGCCCCCAGCTGTGGGGAAAGTGCTTGGCAGCAAACTCGGAGCACCCTGCGGGTGGCCCTGGAGGCTCCCTGGACCCCGTGAGAGGAGGGAGGTCTACACTGGCCTCATAGAGAGGACCTGCGTCCCTGGGGCCCCCGGAAGCCAAGGAGTTGAACAGGTAAGCCGAGTGGGGGCAGTTACCTGAAAAAATGAGATTAGCGGTGGTTACCGAGAGCAATGGGAAATAGAGGTTGGAAAGGCGACCACTAAATCCACTCACTGTGGGAAGCAATCATTAAGGAGGGTTGACCCATGAGTACGAATTTGGGGGCAGGATCCATTGTTTTTAAAGGTTTTTTTTCTAGTTTTATTGAGATATGATTGACGTATAGCACTGTATATGTTTAAGGTGTTCAGCATAAGGATTTGACTTACATACATCATGAAGTTATTATCACAGTAAGTTTAGTGAAGATCATCTCATTTGGATACAAAAATCAAAGATGGAAAAAATATTTTTTCTTGTGATGAGAACTCTTAGGATTTACTTTCTTAACTTTCATATATAACATACAGCAGTGTTAATTATATTTATCATTGTATATTACATTCCTGGTACTTATTTATCTTATAACTGGTTTTATTTTATTTTATTTTTTAATAATATTTTTTAAAATATTTATTTATTTAGGCTGTGCCAGGTCTTAGTTGTAGCACATGGGATCTTTAGTTATGGCATGTGGACTTCTTAGTTGTGGTATGCATGTGGATCTGGTTCCCTGACCAGGGATCGAGCTTGGACCCCCTGCATTGGGAGCACAGAGTCGTACCCACTGGATCACCAGGGAAGTCCTTATAACTGGTTTAAAGTTTTAAAGCAAACCTCTGTCAACACCATCCAGCTGAAGATCATCAGAATCACACTTGTAGGTGAACAAGGTGAGATTTTGCCTGTTGCAGAGAGGGAGACCACTCGCCCTGGAACCTGGGGCATCTTGGTGAGAGGCTGCTCTAAGGACCTTCTTACAGGGTTTGCACTTGTGTTAGGTGATTTTGATGTGAGTTCATGGAAGTGGAGGTTTGCTCTGGGTTGGATGTTATGTTCCTGTCGGAAGCAAGGATAATTCTATGATTAGATACATTAATAAAACGTAATGAGAGAGAGGGGAGACCAGAGTGAGGCTACAGCTGTAGTTGGTAAAGAAGCAACCATCACTCATATTGGCTGGGAGAGGGGGATGGCTGATATTTTAGGGCTTGGATAGTGTTCAGCTTTTATTTGTGTTTAGACACGATTCCCAGGTGGTCTTGTTCTCGTCTTGTTTCACATGGTCTCAGAGTGGCCCTGTCCAATGTTGATATGACATTGTTCACCAGGAGAACAGCAAGACCTCTCTCAGGGATTCAGACCAACCTTTGGCCGTAAGGAACAACTTTCCTCTGGCGCACCCACAATTACAATAAATTTTGTCAGACTAATACCACTTTCAAAGTAACAAACCAAGTTTTATTTCCTCAACCAAATCCTTAGCAACTTGGTAGCTTTTCTTATTCTCGAGTCTTTTTTTTTTTTTTTTTAACAAATGGTGTATAAAAGGGCCACAGGTCAAAGTGTTATCCGTCAGTATCTTAATGATCCCTTAACCTTTAATCAAGGGTCCTTTATCAGTCAGATGACAGCAAGAAAGGAACTCAACACAAACAAAAACACACTATGAAGCTATGCATTTTCTATGGTACATGTATATACCTATAAATTCATGGAGAGCATTCTGGAAGAATACACGTTAAACCGATAGCTATGGTTACCTTGGAGCAGCAGGGAGACCAAGATTGGCAGTGATGATCAAAGGGAACCTAACGTTTTTAAAGAAGAGACTGTTATTTTAGTTTTAGGTTCACAGCAAAGTTGAGTGGGAAGTACAGAAAGTTCCCATCTACCCCCTTCCCCACACATATGTAGTCTCCTATGTTACCAACATCCCCCCCCCGCTGCAGAGTGATACATTTTTTACAAATGATGAACCTACACTGACACATCATCATCACCCAAAGTCCATGGTTTACCTTAGGGTTCACTCTTGGTGCTGTACATTCTGTGGGTTTGGACAAATGTGTAATAACTTGTATCTGTCATTATGGTATCATACATAAGTTACGGTGTCATAACTTAAATATTGTGGGAAATGGTTTGTAAATATTTGCTAAATTGGTCTTTTTTTTTAATGGTCTTTAAGCAGGTACGATGCTGCACCAATAGTGCTCTTATTATTTTCAAGGTTTCTCACTAAGTTCTAATTTTATGTGGAGGCTTCTGACTTCAGTCGTATTTTCTAGCCATTGTGAAATGAAAGAAGGTGGGACATACATTTTTCTGTTTCCATAATGCTTCTTCCACTTAATTCCCCGTCTTTATTTTTTTTCCAGTTCATATATTTTTTTGAATTTTATTTTATTTTTTTAAATAGCAGCTTCTTATTAGTTATCTATTTTATACATATTAGTGTATATATGTCAATCCCAATCTCCCAATTCATCCCACCACCCCCAACCCCATTTTTCCCCCTTGGTGTCCATACGTTTGTTCTCTGCATCTGTGTCTCTATTTCTGCCCTGCAAGCCAGTTCATCTGTACCATTTTTCTAGATTCCGCATCCATGCGTTAATATACGATATTTGTTTTTCTCTTTCTGACTGACTTCACTCTGTATGACAGTCTCTAGGTCCATCCACGTCTCTACAAATGACCCAATTTCGTTCCTTTTTATGTAGTTCCCCATCTTTAAACTGGTCCTTTCTGTGTACATTTCAGTTCCATTCCTGGGAGCCCCCAAGGGGAAAAAAAATAGCATATTTATTTTCACTGAAACATAACTTAAATTTATCATTCCTTTCAATTATTATGAAGGCATGCAAATTTGTTTTGGGTCATAATTAATGTTCTATTTAAGTTACATGTTTACCCCTCAGTTTTTCTTAAACACCTCCCTTTAAAAAAAAGTTTTTAGGGACTTCCCTGATGGCGCAGTGGTTGGGAGTCCGCCTGCCAATGCAGGGGACACGGGTTCAAGCCCTGGTCCAGGAAGATCCCACATGCCGCAGAGCAACTAAGCCCACGTGCCACAACTACTGAGCCTGAGCTCTAGAGCCCACGAGCCACAACTACTGAAGCCCGCGTGCCTGGAGCCTGTGCTCCACAACAAAGAGAAGCCACCTCAGTGAGAAGCCCGTGCACCACAACTAGAGAAAGCCCATGCACAGCAATGAAGACACAATGCAGCCAAAATAAATTAATTAATAAATAAATTAATTTTTTAAAAAAACTTTAAAAAATTTTCAGATATTTACAAAGGTAAAATAGTATAATGAACTCTCACATACGTCTCACCAGCTTTCACAATTGTCAATACCTGCCTATCCCATTTTTATCTCTATTCCTGACACCCTACCCCTCCCAACTTGCCACGGGATTGTTTTGTAGCCAGTCTCAGACATCATATCATTTCATCAATAACACTTCAATATGTATCTTTAAAAGATAAAAATTCTCTTGTGAAATCCAACCATGCTACTTTAAACTTTTAACACTGATTCCTAAATATTCAGTTAGTTTTCATATTTCCTAAATTGTGTCACAAATGTTTATTCCAATCAGGATCCAAAGTCCACACTTTACATTTATTGCCATGTCTATCAAGTCTCTTTTAATCCAAAGGATCTGTAGGTTTCCTCCCTTTTTCATCCTTGCAATTTTTCTGTCAAAGAATAAACTGTTTTTTTCTTCCAGTTAGCAAATAAACTATTGTTTCTTTGCAAATTATTTGTAGAAGGACATGTGTCCTGGAGAGTTTTCTACATTCTAGATTTTGTTGATTGTATTCATTCTATTTCCTGTGAACTGGTAGTTAGATTTAGAGTAGGGTTTCCAGATAAAATACAGGACACCCAATTAAATTTGAATTTTAACTAAACAATGAATATTTTTTAGTGTAAGAGTGCTCAGTAGTGCCATATTTGGTCATCTTGTATTTTTATTTGCTAAATTTGACAACCGTAATCTAGAGAGTTATCACATTCAGGCTTGGGTTTTGGGCAAGAATACATTCAATTTAGTGTCGTGTACTTCTATCAGGAGACACATATGGTCTGGTTGTTTCTCTTTTTGTGGTGTGAAAAATGATGCAAGGGTTCACGTTTTGTCAGCTGGATGCATCCATTGTTAATACAACCCTTCAGCTTCTTACCTGACGACTTTGCCAGGTGATGATCATTGCCCAGAATCATTACTTTATTAGGGCTTGCAGAATGATGCTATTCCAGGTCTATCATTCCTTCTGCGTTCATTAGCTAGTATTCTTCTATAAAGAACTTACTCTTCTGTACAGTTTATGTATTGATAGGAAAGTTAAGCTCTTTCCTTAAGTCAGAATTTTGCAAGCACCTAAGAGAAAGCCTTACAAACTAACAGTGAAATCTTGCTAAGGATTTAGATAACTCTTACCAATCCAGCAAATCAAAATATACATTCAGTAAGGTTAAATTTCTAAAACATTTCTATATGTTAAAAATCAAACATATACATTTAGAAAATCAGAATTCTTCAGCATTGAAATGTTGACAGCACACTGAATTAGTTAAATCTTCCTAAGGATTACAATTAAAATTAGATGTTAAATTCTCTAGTATATCAGATTATCTGAAATGTTTCAAACCACTGAAAACTGAATAAAGCCTATAAAAAGAGGCACAGTGATTATACAACTTTTCACACCTGGTTTTACACAGTATATATCAAAACTTTATTTCCTCACCATCTATATGTTTATTATTTTTGCCTTTTTAGGATTGCAAACTCATCCACTTAAGGGGAGCTGAGTAAGCATCGCTAGCGTCCTACCGCACCTGAGAGTGTTTCAAGGCAACACGCCAGAAAGGGCAGGCAGAACTTGGGAACTTGGATCCACCAAACCCCATATAGACAAGCCCAGGCCTTTCCGTATCTGGCTCTCGAGTCCACATCTTTGAACTGGAGTTAATTATAAATTTCTCAATTCAGAGCATCATACATTCTGGTTGTCTTTCAAACTTCATCCTTACCAATCTTTACTTTCTGATGTAGGTAGATGAAATTCGGCACCTCTTCTCGTCCTCCCAGCATGAGTTGTAGCCAATCTTCCTGCTGCCTGTTAAGAGCTCACTGGATTCTGCACTCTCTCTGTTTTGCTTCTGTATCTACCCATCAGCCCCCCCATTGCACAGTTGTTTGTTGACAAATCAACCTTAGAACTCCAGATGAAATGTGGAACTGTCCCTGTCAAGTTTCTTATTCTTTTTTTTTTTTTTTTTTTCTTTTTTTTTAAATATGGAACGCTTCACGAATTTGTGTGTCATCCTTGCGCAGGGGCCATGCTAATCTTCTCTGTATCGTTCCAATTTTAGTATATGTGCTGCCGAAGCGAGCACAAGTTTCTTATTCTTATTGATATTTTTCAGGTAAAGAAATAGCCACTGAGAAATTAAGCAGGTGTTCCTCATGACAAGTTTTCAGCTAAGAAGCCAGGACTATAATTCAGGACTACTTTCCCATCATTACTAGGTCAGAGGTAGGCACTATGTGACCTGGATGCTGTTGTTGGGCGTTCGTCTTAATTGTCTCAGGCAGATGTCCTATCTACCTCCCATCTGACCTTTTATTCCTCCATTTCTTCATATCTAAGGGTAAGAGATCAGTGAAAACAAATGAGCTCATTTACAAAGATACCATGGTGCAACAAATTGATTGTGACATCTGCATATCTTGAACACAAAAATCTCTTTTTAGTCATTATTCACTCAGTTATATAAAATGCTGACATCCACTGACTTGTTGGAGTGGGCTTTGAGGCTTTCAGGTAAAGATATTGTTTAAAGTAAACTGTATTATTCCTTTTACTATTAAGCAACAAATTTCCATTCTAAAGATGGAGATTACTACTGTCTCTCAGCTCACCTAGCCCATTTCTGTTGTTGATTTGTCCTTGTTTTACAGAGTCATTTGCAGTTTCTATTGCATTTGAAATAACAATCTACTCTGGAAACTCCTAAGTGTAAAAAAAATTTTTATGTACTTGCCTAATTCTATATTAGCTTAAAAAATTCGATATACTTCTTTAAAAGCAGAATGGAAGATAGAATCTACATTATGACATTCTAGCTTGGGGCATTTATTATTTTCATGGGGTGACTATAAAAAAGGGCTTTAAAATTTTTTTTTATTTATTTATTTTTGGCTATGTTGCGTCTTCGTTGCTGAGCACGGGCTTTCTCTAGTTGTGGCAAGCAGGGGCTACTTTTCCTGCGGTGTGCGGGCTTCTCTTATTGCAGAGCACGGGCTCTAGGCGAACGGGCTTCAGTAGTTGTGGCATGCGGGCTCAGTAGTTGTGGCTCGCAGGCTCTAGAGCTCAGGCTCAGTAGTTGTGGTGCACGGGCTTAGTTCCTCCACGGCATGTGGGATCTTCCCGGACCAGGGCTTGTACCCATGTCCCCTGCATTGGCAGGTGGATTCTTAACCACTGAGCCACCAAGGAACTCCACTGCTTTTGTTTATCTTGCTGATTGTAATAGCTTCCTTTTCCTCATGGACTCGGTTCTTTTTTTAAGACTTTGTCATTAGGAGCATTGTGTGATGTTGAGAGTATAGTTGGAAATATCCCAAAGGATTAAAGCAGCCATGTCTTGGCTAGCTCATAGAGTGGAGAGGTCATAAACACCCCATCTCTTAGCCTTATCAAGTGATACTTATGCATCTCAACGCTGGAGGGATTTTGAAAACTCTCAGAGGTCCCCATGGCTGGTTAGCTCTGGCTACTTGAATGCCAAGTTGGGCAACAAGAGCAAACTAATAAAATCTAGACCAGAACTAAAATTCTGTTTTCTATTCGTTTGTAAAAGTATTATTGTAGGCAGCTTACAGTATAAAATCTCACTGTGTTAGGCTGAATTACGGCCCCCTCCCCAAAGATATACACATCCTAATCCCAGGAACTTGTGAATTTGTTATCTTACATGGTATCTTAGTCTGTTTGGGCCACTATAACAAAATTCCATAGACTTGAGTAGCCAATAAACAACAGACATTTATTTCTCACTGGCAGATTCAGTGTCTGGTGAGAACTCACTTCCTGATTCACAGGTAACAGTCTTCTTGCTGTGTCCTCACAGAGGGGAAGGGGTTAGGGAGCTCTCTGGAGTCTCTTTTATAAGGGCACTAATCCCATTCATGAGGGCTCCACCTTTATCACCTAATCACCTTGCAAACTCCCATCTCCTAGTACCATCCCACTGGGGATTAGGTTTCAGCCTATGAATTTTGGGGGAACATGGACATTCAGTCTACAGTACATGGTAAAAGAAACTTTGCAGATGTTATTAAATCAAGGATCTTGAGATAGAGAGATTATCCTGGATTAACCAGTTGGGCCCAATGTAATCATAAGAGTCCTTAGGGAGGTCAGAACAGAGAAGAGATGTGAAGAGGGAATCAGATGCTGAAGTGATGTGCTTTGCAGATGGAGGAAGGGGCCACAAGCCAAGAAACGTGGGCAGCATCTAGAAGATTGAGAAGGCAAGGAAACAGATTCTCCCCTAGAGTCTGCAGAATAAATACGGCTCTGCCTAAACATTGATTTTTAGCCCCCAGGACCCATTCTTGGACTTCTGACCTCCAGAACTGTAAGATAATTAATTTGTATTACATTAAGGCAAATATATTTTTTAAAAAATAAGTAAAATTACAAGCATTGTTGCAAGTTTTCCCCCTGACCCAGGAAATACAGGGTGAGGTCACTGAAGCAGGGACAAGAGAGCAAAACAGCCCTGAACTCCACAGAAGGTGAATGACCTGTTTGACTGTAGCCTGACCAGCTCTTAGAAGGAGAAATTAATGACCGAGGACGTGTGAAACAAGGAAAAGCTTTCAAAAGCTAGAACTGTAGCCAAGATCGCTGGTTGTGCAGATAAGCAGTTGGTATTGATACGGTGAAGGTGACTCTTGCCACCTTCGGAAAATGATGACAGTTATTCAAGGTTTACTTTCTTGGATAGAATAAGCCGTCATAATTCTTTCTCTAAGTCTTTATAACTCTTTTTAACTTTCCAGTACTTTTAAAGTCAATACTTTACCTAATGCAAGAAGGCTTAAATAAATCTATTATGAGAAGCCATAAAATAAATGAAATGATAATCATTGAATGCAGTTAAGGACAAATCCTGAACTATTACTTCTCCACATGGAAGCAAAACACTCCTGTAAGGAGTAATATGGGTCAATCCTGTTAGATTCTGCTAGTTCTAGCTAGAAATCCTTCCAAAAAGAATAAATTTTTTTAAAAAAAAGAGTCTTTGCTCTGTAGGAAAATGCTTTCTTCTTTTAAACTACACAGCAGCTGTCCACTTGTGGGTGGTACCTACATATCTACAGAACTGTCTGTAAGCCAGATCTGAGTCATTACTTCCTCTGTCAGTTGATGATAGGGAACTGCCCATGAAGCCATAAGCACAGCCTGGGAGAGACAAGACAGAGTAGCAGGGGTGGGGACCACAGGCATTTGGGCCACTGCATCATGTAACTTACTTGTGCCTTCAGGGCCTGCTTGGGCCAGATCATGTATATACCACTTCCATTTGATGATCCACACCCAACATTATGGCTTGGTGGGTCAGGTAACACCCAGTTCATGATGGGCAGCTCAGGTCACGTGGTAACTTGGTGGCCCACGGTCAAGTGTTCAGTCTCTACTAAGGCCCAGCAGCAGCCAAGAGCTGTTTTTCTAAAGGAGAGTAGTTATCTGTGGATGATGGCAGAGTCTTGCTCTAAAGCCCTAAAGGCAGTGCTGTGATTCACCCTTTCTCTGCCTTTTTGTTCTATTTGCTAGTCACACTGGTAAGGGTGATCTTTTGATTACCCTGATTAATCTTTTGATTGAGTAATGTGCTGTTTCGAATGCTAATCTCTTCCAGAAACACTCTTACAAGACACACCCAGAAATAATATTTTACCAGTTCTCTGGGCATCGCTTAGCCAAGTCAAGTTGACACATGGAATTAACCATCACACATGGTAACTATTAGCCACATGTGACTATTTCCATTTAAATTAATTAAAATTAAAAATTCAGTGTCTCAGTCACGCTAGCCATAGTTCAAGTGATCACCAACTAGTGGCCACTATATTGGACAGATATAGAACATTTCCGTCCTTACAGAAAGCTCTAGTGGACAGCACTGCTTTGGAGAATGAAACCAAGATGTGAAAAAATTCTCTGACTTGACAGACATCAAAGATAAGTCTGTGGAACCATCAAGAGAAACAGTCTTCTCTTACACAATCCCAGAGTATTAGATAATGGCAGGATGATGGATGGAGGGTCAGGGAAGAGTGGTAATGTTTTTGAAACTTCAGCCAGCCTCCTCGGACATCCATATTCGGGTATGTATATGCAATTCCAATTCCTCTGCCAACACAATGATTATTAAAATCTCCTTCTGCACAGCTTTCTTCTAGGGTGGAGGCCCCAACTTTGTTTCTGAAGGTGCTAAACCTTCTGAGAATCTGATGCAAATATTATTCCCTGTCTCCACCCAACCCAGCCCATTTTTCTGTATATTAAATGAGGGACTGGGGAAAAGATTGGAAGATATGTTTGTAATTTATGTTCCTGTTTTAGGCAGAGTCACTTATCTGCTTCCAAAGACAAAATGAAAATGAATCTATTTTCTGGGAAGATGTGAGTAGATAGAGCCCATAGGTTGGAGTTTTGTGTGAGTGAACGATGGGCTTTTTGCCAATTCTGGTAGAGCTCCTATGGCCCTTTATGGTAATAATCATTGCTAACATTTATTGAAGTGTTACTGAGTACCAGGCACTATGCTAATTGCTTTGCATACTTTATTTAACAGCAGTCCTCTGAAGAAATTAGTAATATTAACTTTTCTTTGCAAGTGAGGAGGCAACAAGAGGTTAAACACCTTTTCAAGGTCATGCAGCTTACACCTAGCAGAACCAAGATTTAACCATCTGCCTGCAGAGTTTGTGCTCAGAGCCTGGCACTGTACTTTTTCTTGATCATGTCCCTGGTATTGTGTTTATTATTCTGTGTTGGGTTTCATCTATCTATTGTGTGTCTCTCCTTCAAGACTGAGAGCTTCTTTTTTTTTTTTTTTTTTATTAATTTATTTATTTTTGGCTGCGTTGGGTCTTCGTTGCTGCGCACGGGCTTTCTCTAGTTGCAGCGAGCGGGGGCTGCTCTTCATTGTGGTGCGCGGGCTTCTCATTGTGGTGGCTTCTCCTGTTGTGGAGCACGGGCTCTAGGCATGCGGGCTTCAGTAGTTGTGGCACACAAGTTCAGTAGTTGTGGCTCACGGGTTCAGTAGTTATGGCTCGCGGGCTCTAGAGCGCAGGCTCAGTAGTTGTGGCACACGGGCTTTGTTGCTCCGCGGCATGTGGGATCTTCCCGGACCAGGGCTTGAACCCGTGTACCCTGCATTGGCAGGCGGATTCTTAACCACCGCGCCACCAGGGAAGCCCAAGACTGAGAGCTTCTTAAGGACAAAGTCCGTGCCTTACTTACTCAAGTGTGTAGTTGATTTTGGCGGCCACAGCCATTCCTATTTTTGAGCTCTCCCCACCCCCACCACTGGCTTTGTAGAGTTTACCTCCCCTGTGAAAGCATCAAAGGACAAGAAGCACTCTTTCCCTGTTGCAGGCCATTAGGGTATGGACACAGGACCTGGCTTGGCCGATCACTTCTCCCACCTGGGGCACAGAATCTTGAACTAGCGACACAAAGAGGATGATACGGTTAGGCCTTGTTCACGGTGATGGTGGTAGCATCCTGACCAAATGGTTTCTGCTAAAAAATGGTGTCTGTCTTTCTGCTTGCTGACCCTCCACCGCTGCCTTGTTTCCTGTCCACTTCCCAAACCCAGTTCTCCTCCCCTCCCATCTGTTTCTTCCAAATATTCTTTTTGTGTGTGTAGAGTTGGCTTCTGCTGCTTGCAACCAAGAATCATGACTAACACGGTCAGCTTTGTATAACCAAAGGATGAGGGTAATGCTTTAGTAACTGTTTGTTGAGTGAATGAATGAAATCTCGTAAGCTGTCAACATGTCTTGTAGAAGGGTGGACTAAAAGGGGGAAGTAGGCTAAGAATGAGTATGTTATAAGAATATAAGTATGTGGACTTCCCTGGTGGCGCAGTGGTTAAGAATCCGCCTGCCAATGCAGGGGACACGGGTTCGAGTCCTGGTCTGGGAAGATCCCACATGCCGCGGAGCAACTAAGCCCGCATGCCACAACTACAGAGCCTGCGCTCTAGAGCCCATGAGACACAACTACTGAGCCTGCGTGCTGCAACTACTGAAGCCCGTGTGCCTAGAGCCTGTGCTCCGCAACAAGAGAAGCCACCGCAATGAGAAGCCCACGCACCGCAACGAAGACCCAACACAGCCATAAATAAATAAATAAATAAATATATTTTTAAAATATATATATAAGTATGTTATAAGAATATTATATGAGTATGCTATAAGAATATAATATGAGTATGTTATAAGAAAGTGAGGTGGGGAGGAATAGTTTTCTGTTTAAATTCTTCTCCTTTTAACTTGCCAGATGTGCTTGCTGTAATGTGGAAGCTCTGACAAAGACAAGGCGTGGGACAGCTGTCATTCTGGAAAATTGAATTTTTTGAAAATTAAAAAAAAAATTGTCATTCCAAAAATTTTTTAAGAAAATTAAAATTTTTTAATTTAAAAATTCTTTTAAAAATTCTTAAAAATACAGTTAGAAAAGAAAATCCCTCTGCTTAAATCTGAGGTGCGGGTCTTCAGCCTCCTCTGAAGCTTCCCATAAATTCCACTGTGAGTCTCTTCAACAACTGCTTTTCAAACACAGTAACCCTGAGCTCCTCCAGGTCTCCGGTTACTCAGCTCACATGGTGACATGCTTGCAGGAAATGGTCCTGTTCCTGTTTCCTGCAACTTTGATGGAGAGCAAGGATTAGTGTGGCTTCACCTTTCACAAGTCTCACCAAGACATTAGGAAACGACTTGAAAGGATTTGGTTCAGGCAGTCATCAAGAAGTACTTTATAAAATTAAGTCTCATTAATCAGCGCTATGATACTCCAGAAGGCATCCAAATAGACATTGACTTTACAGGAAATGCAACTGAATAAATGAGCTGCGTAAGCTAGAATGCAGGAAAATTGTTGAAACTTTGTATAGAAAAATGTTCACCTCTATAGGAGTACATCAAAATGGTTACTTATACATTACTCTTATGCATTCAGAGAAGTTGTTCTTTCCTTGAATAATTATCTGATGGCCTAAACCTAGCTGGACTTTCTTCGTTGGTTTTACACACTGTTTACACTTGTATCAGTCCAGGGTCCCCAAGAGACAGGAGGCACACTCAAGATTCTGCCTGCTATTCATTTTATCTATTAGAGAGAGACAGAGAGAGAGCCAAAGGGAGAGGCAGAGTCACCAAAGTCCACTGTACTTCTGCCCTTTGAACAGACTGCAAACTCCCTGCCATGGCTTCCAAGGCTTTGCATGACCATTAGGATCTCACCCGCGTCTCTGATTTTACCTTTTCACACTACACAGCTCTCTTTCCCGAACTCCTGGTCTGCGAACTCTTCTTCAAACACACCTCTGTTACTGCCTTTTTTGTGTTAAATCCCCGGCGGTCCAGTGGTTAAGACTCTGCGCTTCCACTGCAGACGGCGGAGGTTCCATCCCTGGTGGGGGAATTAAGATCCCGCGTGCCTCGCAGCATGGACAAAAAAACAAAACAAAACAACAACTCATTAAAGTTTTCTATAGTGATGGCGTATTGTCTTGATAATATTTTGGGTATATTGGGTTAAATAAAATATATTATTGAAATTAATTTCACCTGGTTCTTCTTATCTTTTTAATGTGGCTACTAGGCAATTTCAGTTTCCATTGGTGGCTTCCACATAATTTCCCGTAAAACACACTTCATTAGGTTTACACTTAACCAATTTATTGAATATCTACCCTGAACCAGGCCATGCAGAGAGGAATGTGTCAAGTGCCACTGGAGTACGCAGGGAGGAGAGCCGTGCCCACGGCATTAGGGAGGCCTTCAAGGAGGAGGTGGCATCTGCCCTGGTACTCACTCTCTTCAGAAATCAGCAAGAGTTTCAAGGGTGTGGTCTCGTTGTGGGCTTTGCTCCCTTCGGCATTTTAAAAGCATGGAAGACAGCACCATACACCTCTACCCTATGAAAACCTGACAGCCACACGAGTCCTGGCTTTCCAGCAAAGGGTCGAATCAAGGTAAGGAATATTCTGATATCTGAACCTTAATCTCAGTATCTGGCCTCATGTGCTTAGTATTTATATCATGAAGTGAGCAGTAGACAAACATTGCTGGAAAAGTTGTTTGCCTTTCAAGGACATCTAAATAATGATTTCTAAAATATTGTGCCAAGTAAAGCATACTGGTTTTTTCTGTTTGTTTACAAACTTACTACTGATTTAATATTCAGTTGGGTTTGGAAAGTCATCCCCAGCTGCTACTGTGATAATCTTTGAGTTCTAGGGGACTTTGAAATGACTTTGCTAACCAGCCAATTTGCTCTTTGGATTAAGTGTAGCTTCAGCCTGATCCCAGGGGAGCTCTAGGATATGACCTGTATCACTGAGGTTGTCCTTCCACACGCAGCCAGAGGCAAGGGAGCAGGGCTGTTGTACTCCCGCATAGATTAGTCATTGGCCGCAGGCTTCCCTCCAAGGATGGTGCAGAACCTTCCAGGCGTCTCCAGACAAAGCCGTGGTGGCCAGCCAAGGACAGGAGGAGGGTGTAGGGGTGAGCAGTTAGCAGCCAACACCCTGGAGCTGGAGGACAGGTGCATGCCCCAGTTAGGGCATCTGGACGGGACACCAACAGTTCTGCCACAGTCACACTTTGGGAAGAACCATGGCGAGCCTCAGTCCTGCCTATGGTGTCTCCTGCAGCTGCATGAGGATCAGGCTAGTCTTTGGAGCACCTGCTATTATTCATCTGGCCATTCCTGTCCTGGACTGTCATCATCTCTAAGACAGAGATACCTTATCAGAGGAAGGGGAAATTTCATCTTGCAGTTGCAAGACAGTCAGGACGAATGGCTCTCATCTGTGTGAGAATTTTTTTAAAAAGAAAAAAGAAACCAGTGTTCACTAGCATAAGAAGCTGGCTAAAGTCACCAGGGTCAATGTTAGGACCTCCAGTAGACTCAGGACTTCTGACTCAAAAACCAGTGCTTCACCACTGGTAACCACAAATATGATCTATTATCTATTTTCTTTGATTTTTGTTTTGTTTTGTTTTAGATTCCACATAGAAGTGAGATCATCAGACACCTCTTAAACTCACATAGAGCTGTATGTCAATTATATCTCAATAAAATAGAAAAAACAAACCCCCCAAACCCAATGCTTCAACAGACACTATGCAGTCTTTTAGCAAACCAACCAACCAGCTAGCCAACCAGCCAATAAACAAAAAGCCCACCAAAAATAAATAAACAAAAACCCTAGGGTTTGTCCTGCAATGAATGAGGTACATAGTCAATAACATGTGGAAGAAAAAGATATTGCCTTCAGATTTTCCTAGTATAAGCAAAATGCTTAGTGTTCAAAAGAGTGCTTGAGGGACTTCCCCGGTGGCACAGTGATTTAAGAATCCGCCTGCCAATGCAGGGGACACGGGTTTGATCCCTGGTCCGGGAAGATCCCACATGCCGCAGAGCAACTAAGCCCGTGCGCCACAACTACTGAGCCTGCGCGCTAGAGCCCACGAGCCACAACTACTGAAGCCCGCGCACCTAGAGCCCGTGCTCCGCAACAAGAGAAGCCACTGCAATGAGAAGCCTGCGCACCGCAACAAAGAGTAGCCTCTGCTCGACACAACTAGAGAAAGCCCGCATGCAGCAAGGAAGGCCCAGTGCAGCCACAAATAAATAAAAATAGAATAAAATTTTTTTTAAAGTACACTGTTCAATGCCTTACAGTATATTCATAAAGTCATGCAACCATCACCACAATCAATTTTAGAACATTTTTATCATCCCCAAAGTGGAACCCTGTACCCCATTGCCAGCACCCCCCGAGTGGGTTGAATTGTGGCCCCCAAAGATATGTCCATTTGGAATCTCAAAATGTGACATCTTTTGGAACAAGTGTCTTTGCAGATGTAATTAAAGTAAGGATCATGAGATGAGATCATTCTGGATTAGGGTTTTTAAAACCAATGATGAGTGTCTTTATAAGAGAGAGAAAAAGGAGAACATGCAGAGACACAGAGAGAAGGCAGTGTGAAGATGCAGGCAGAGGCTGGAGTTACAAAGCCCAAGCCGGGAGCATCAGTGGGTCACCAGCAACCACCAGAAGCCAGGAGAGAGACACGGAAGGGATTCTCCCTCAGAGCCTCCAGAGGGAACCAACCCTGCCGACACCTTGGTTTTGGACTTCTGGCCTCCTGAACTGGGAGGGAATACATTTCTGTTGTTTTAAGCTGCCAGGTTTGTGGCAATAATTATGGCAGCCCTGGGAAACGAATAGACTTCAACCTCCCCCTCTTCGCCTGGCTTCTGGTAATCACCAGTTTATTTTCTGTCTTTAGAGATTAGCCTATTATGGACATTTCATACACGTCATGTAGTCTTTTGTGATTGGCTTCTTTCATTTAACATGACGTTTTCAAGGTTCATCCATGTTGTAAGATGTATCGGAATCCCATTTCTTTTTATGGATGAATAATATTCCATTTTATGGATACACCACATTTTGTTCATCCATTCATCAGTTGATGGAAATTTGGGTTGTTTCTGCTTTTTGTTTATTATGAATGCTGCTGCTGTGAACATTTATGTGGAAGTTTTTCTGTGGACATATGTTTTTGTTTCTCCTAAGTATATGAGTCATATGGTGACTCTGTGTTTAACGTTGGGAGGACTGGACTGTCAGACTGTTTTCCAAAGCAAATACACAATTTTACTTTCCCACCAGCAATTCCAACTTCTCCACCTTCTCACCAACATTTGTTATTATCTGTATTTTTTTTTTTAAAGCAGGCATCTTTGAATCCGCCTGCCAATGCAGGGGACACGGGTTCAAGGCCTGGTCTGGGAAGATCCCACATGCCGCGGAGCAACTGGGCCCGTGAGCCACAATTACTGAGCCTGCGCGTCTGGAGCCTGTGCTCTGCAACAAGAGAGGCCGCGATAGTGAGAGGCCCGCACACCGCGATGAAGAGTGGCCCCCGCTTGCCACAACTAGAGAAAGCCCTCGCACAGAAACGAAGACCCAACACAGCCATTAATTAATTAATTAATTAATTAATTTTTTTAAAAAAAGCAGGCATCTTTGTCTTTTTTTTAAAAATAAATTTATTTTATTTATTTTATTTTTGGCTGCACTGGGTCTTCGTTGTTGCACACAGGCTTTCTTTAGTTGCAGCGAGGGGAGGCTACTCTTCATTGCGGTGCACGGGCTTCTCATTGCAGTGGCTTCTCTTGTTGCGGAGCACGGGCTCTACTTGCACGGGCTTCAGTAGTTGTGGCACGTGGGCTCAGTAGTTGTGGCTCGCAGGCTCTAGAGCGCAGGCTCAGTAGTTGTGGCTCGCGGGCTCTAGAGCGCAGGCTCAGTAGTTGTGGCACACAGGCTTCATTGCTCCGTGGCAGGTGGGATCTTCCTGGACCAGGGATCGAACTCATGTCCCTTGCATTGGCAGGTGGATTCTTAACCACTGTGCCACCAGGGAAGCCCTATCTGTATTCTTTTGATTAGACCTGTAGCCACACCACAAGTCCCCTTGGCCATACACAGCCTTCTATGTCGACACCACAAGCCCCCTCACGGCTTTGGCTTCCTCACCACGTGTCCCTTTGGGCACACATGGCCTTCCATGTCCATGTAAGTCCCCTGGGCTAACACAGTTTACTGTGTCCACAGCATGGAGACCACAGTCTCAGGTATCCAGAGCCTTCTACGTTGACCCCGCGGGTCACCGCAGGTACTAGCATCTCTACCTCCCTGCTACAACTCGCCTTCCGAACACAGAGCCTTCTTGTCCAACACAGAAGTTGCTTCAGGTACGGACAGCTAGCTGTGTTCACGCAATTCTACTCAGGTACACAAGTCTTCTGTGTCTCCATCACATGGCCCCTGGGTTACACACAGCCTTCTTTGCCCAAACCGGAGGTCTCCTGGTTACAGACAGTTTTCTGTGACCACACCACAGATCTCCTCAGGTACTCAGAGCCTCCTGTATCTACACCACAATTCCAACTGGGTACAACCACCTTCTGTGTCCCCCGGCGTACAAAGAGCCACCTATGTCCGCATCACAAGTCCCCTCAGGTACACACAGTCTTTTTCGTCTATACCACGATTTTCCTCAGGGACACACACCACAGGTCCCTGAGGTGCTCACAGCCTTCTATCCACACAGAAAGTCTCCTCGGGGACACACTGCCTTTTATGCCCACATCACACGGGGGCGCGTGTCGACATGTCTACCTCCACACCACCACATGTCATCATGGGAACAAACAGCTTTCTTTTTTTTTCTTTTGCCGTATCACACGGCACGTGGGATCTTAGTTCCCCAACCAGGGATCAAACCCGTGCCCTCTGCAGTGGAAGCATGGAGTCTTAACCACTGGACCGCCAGGGAAGTCCCCGAACAAACGCTTTCTCCTTCCACTCCGCATGTTGTCTTGAGCACACACACCCTCGTATGCACAGCATGCATCCTCTCGGGGACACACAGCCTTCTTTATCCACATCACACGTTTCCTCTGACACCTACACAGACTCAGGGGTCTGCAGCAGACGTCCCTTCGAGTTCACACAGCCTTTTTTTTAAACTACTGAGTCTCTGTGCCCTTGGGTTTACGCAGCCTTCTGTGTCCTCTATCCACACCACAGGTCCCCTCAGGGACACACCGTTTTCTGTGTCCACCCCACAAGTTGCATCACATATACACAGCCTTCCTCTCCCCCCCTCCACAGACTTCCCTCAGAGACACACAGACCTCCCTGTCCACACGCTAAGTCCTCTCAGAACACACACTGTTTTCTGTGCCCAGACCCAAGCCACATCTGGCACACACAGCCATCTCTGTCTACAACACAGGGGCCCTCAGGTCCTTTCACCATCAATGTCTACACCACTGTTCCCCTGGGTACACAAGCCTTCTGTGTCCACACTACCAGCTCTCTGGGTACACATCTATATCCACACCACACATCTCCTCGTGTCTATACAGCCTTCTGGAAACACACCACAGGTTTCCTCAGGAACACACAGCCTTCTGTGTCCATACTACTGATCCCCTTGGGCAGGTACACACGTCCATACCACAAGTCCCCTCAAGAACGCAAAGCCTTTCATGTCCACACAGTAAGCTCTCTCAAGTGTGTCCATCCACATCACAGCTCCCCTCCCCACCCACAGCCCTTTTCCCCCACACAGGCCTTCTCAGACACAGCCGTTTGCCTCCGCACCACAGGGCTGCTCACGCGCACCCAGCTTCCGCTCACACGCACACATCTTGGATACACCAGTGTCCACACCATGAGCCCCCTTGGAAGCACACAGCCTTCCACGAACACACCACAAATTTCCTTCCATGCTCCCAGCTTCTTGGTCTCTGGCTTTTGCAAGGACTGCCTTAGTCAATTAATCACATAATATCTACAAAACTCAGGATGACTCAAGTTCATTGTGCTAGTACACCAGTCGCCACAGGCTGGTATTCTGATCAAGTTTATTTTTATTTTATTTCTTTCTAGACCTACATCTAAACTACTGGCTTCTGTGGCTTTTTTTTTTTTTTTTTAAATGGGATTTATTTATTTATTTATTTATGGCTGTGTTGGGTCTTCGTTTCTGTGCTAGGGCTTTCTCTAGTTGCGGCAAGCGGGGGCCACTCTTCATTGCGGTGCGCGGGCCTCTCACTATCACGGCCTCTCTTGTTGCGGAGCACGGGCTCCAGACGCGCAGGCTCAGTAGTTGTGGCTCACGGGCCTAGTTGCTCCACGGCATGTGGGATCTTCCCAGACCAGGGCTCGAACCCGTGTCCCCTGCATTAGCCTGCAGATTCTCAACCACTGCGCCACCAGGGAAGCCCTTCTGTGGCTTTTTCATGTCTGGAGACAATTTAACTATTGGTTAAGTTTAAACTGGCTTGTTCAAGCAGGTTTCATATGTGATATTATCATCTTAAGTGGAATTGTATAATCATATAACCGGGCATTTCAAACTCCTCTTTTCAGTGTGCCTTGGCTTTTTTTTTTTTTTTTTTAATTAATTAAATTTTTTTTTTTGGCCTCGCTGCCTGTGGGATCTTAGTTCCCTGATCAGGGACTGAACCCGCGCCCCCTGCATTGGGAACACGGAGTCCTAACCACTGGATCGCCAGGGAAGTCCCAAGTGTGCCTTGGCTTCTTATTTGCAGTTTGGAGGTTCAATGGTTAGAAGTTTTCAGGTGGCCTTAGAGGTTGGGTGGGAAAGCCAGCTGCCTCGCTCAGATGCTCTGGAAAGCCTTGAGCTCCCCAAAAGTAGGGCCTTGGGGTCACCACTCATCCAGTTGGACCCAACACTCTCCAGGCAGCACACTTCCTCCAGTCAGATGGAAGTGGCAGGAAAGGAGCGGACACCAAGCCCCTAGAACGAGGATTATGAAGACTCTCACGGATCGGGCACTGGCTGCAGCACGTTTCAGCGTCGCCCTGAGGCAGGGATAGGGCAAGTCAACGAGAGGAGACTGGTTCCGTCTTGCCCCTGCCCTGCTCCTTTTCTCACACTCTCATCTTCCAGCTCTGCCAAGGTCATGTTGATATCATGTTTTCCCCATCACTGTGGACCTGCCAACCCACGTTGTTAATAGAGAATAATTTTCCTCACACCATCTTGGAGAAAGAAAAGAGAAGATGGACTATGGCAAACTGATCTCCTAGACGGAATTTGACTTTGGAACGTCTTCAGTTAGGAAAAAAGCCAGACGTTTTCTGTAG
This sequence comes from Eschrichtius robustus, assembly GCF_028021215.1. NCBI lineage: Eukaryota > Metazoa > Chordata > Mammalia > Artiodactyla > Eschrichtiidae > Eschrichtius > Eschrichtius robustus. The sequence goes on from NC_090842.1 coordinate 13,336,334, forward strand.
TCAAACAATACTCTTCCCAGTTGGCAGTGAAAGCGGGAAAGAGGTGGTCATCCCGCGTGGTCCTTGTTTAGAGCAAGCAACAGAGGAGCTGTGACTTGGGGTCAGCAGTCCAGCCAGAAGGCAAGAGGGATGATGCTTTCACACCCAGACCCTGGGGTTTGAGCTGGTTCTAGCCTTGCCATTTGTGTCCAAGCTTGGACTTGGGTGACTACTGGTCTGGGAACTTCCCCGCAGTTACACAGAGCAAATCCTCTCTGTAATCTCCAACCAAACTGAATCCATACCCCAAAGCCAGCCTCAGAACAGACTTAGTCTTAGAATATTCTCCATCAGTGATTCTTCCCGATATCCCTTTCCCACCCCCAACCTACTTATTCTGAACCTGACTGGCTTAGATGTGCTAAAGCAAGTACTAACAGGATTCAGCAGGTTTCTTTATGGGAAGATCTCTCAGAACCTTTAATATGCATTTTGGTCCTTTAGGAGGGGAACAGAATTTGCAGAGCTGCTCCCACTTATTTGGCCATGAAACTTATTTCTTACAGATCTTTTTATAAGACTGGTGTGGGCAGGGCATTATTATTAGATGGGTTTTCCAGAAGCAGGATCTGAAAGGGTGGTTGTTGTGCAAGAGATTTATTGAGAGAAGGGGCTCCAAAGAAACGTGTAAGGCGGAGAGGGAAGCAGGATAGGGCAGGGGGTGAGCCAAGGAAAGACATGGGTTTGGATTAAGTGTAGCTTCAGCCTGATCCCAGGGGAGCTCTAGAATGTGACATGTATCACTGAGGTTGTCCTTCCACGCGCAGCCAGAGGCAAAGGAGCAGGGCTGTTGTACTCCCACATAGATTAGTCATTGGCCGCAGGCTTCCCTCCAAGGATGGTGCAGAACCTTCCAGGCGTCTCCAGACAAAGCCGTGGTGGCCAGCCAAGGACAGGAGGAGAGTGTAGGGGTGAGCAGTTAGCAGCCAACACCCTGGAGCTGGAGGACAGGTGCATGCCCCAGTTAGGGCATCTGGACGGGACACCAACAGTTCTGTCACAGTCACACTTTGGGAAAAACCATGGCGAGCCTCAGTCCTGCCTATGGTGTCTCCTGCGGCTGCACGAGGATCAGGCTAGTCTTTGGAGCACCTGCTATTATTCATCTGGCCATTCCTGTCCTGGACTGTCATCATCTCTAAGACAGAGATACCTTATCAGAGGAAGGGGAAATTTCATCTTGCAGTTGCAAGACAGTCAGGACGAATGGCTCTCATCTGTGTGAGAATTTTTTTAAAAAGAAAAAAGAAACCAGTGTTCACTAGCATAAGAAGCTGGCTAAAGTCACCAGGGTCAATGTTAGGACCTCCAGTAGACTCAGGACTTCTGACTCAAAAACCAGTGCTTCACCACTGGTAACCACAAATATGATCTATTATCTATTTTCTTTGATTTTTGTTTTGTTTTGTTTTAGATTCCACATAGAAGTGAGATCATCAGACACCTCTTAAACTCACATAGAGCTGTATGTCAATTATATCTCAATAAAATAGAAAAAACAAACCCCCCAAACCCAATGCTTCAACAGACACTATGCAGTCTTTTAGCAAACCAACCAACCAGCTAGCCAACCAGCCAATAAACAAAAAGCCCACCAAAAATAAATAAACAAAAACCCTAGGGTTTGTCCTGCAATGAATGAGGTACATAGTCAATAACATGTGGAAGAAAAAGATATTACCTTCAGATTTTCCTAGTATAAACAAAATGCTTAGTGTTCAAAAGAGTGCTTGAGGGACTTCCCTGGTAGTGCAGTGATTAAGAATCCACCGGCCAATGCAGGGGACACGGGTTCGATCCCTAGTCTGGGAAGATCCCGCATGCCGCGGAGCAGCTAAGCCCGTGTGCCACAATGACTGAGCCTGCGCTCTAGAGCCCACAAGCCACAACTACCGAGGCCAAGTGCCACAACTACTGAAGCCCGCGTGCCTAGAGCCCGTGCTCCACAACAAGAGAAGCCACCGCACTGAGAAGCCCACGCACCGCAACGAAGATCCAACGCAGCCAAAAATAAAATAATTAATTAATTAATTTAAAAAAAAAGAGTGCTTGAAATGTGTGCATGTTTGCTTGTAACAAATTTGTGTTTATACTTACTGGCATAATTATAAGTAAATATTTATTGGTTTTCTACTGTGTGCTAAGTGCTGGAGATTGAAACTAACATGGGAATCATTCCCTGCCCTCGAGCACTTCCAGTCTAGTTAGGGAGGGAGGGTAACAGTACAGGACATTGTATGGCAAGGGCAATATGAGTGGGACAGACAGTAAAGGAATCAGAGACGATTCTTTGGAGAGGTGGTGCTTGAATCTAGGGGTCAGGCCTGCCAGGCAGAGAGATAGAGGATCTTTCCATTTGAAGGAGGGTGAGGTGAGCCTGAGGAAGTGATTAGGGCTCGCATCCCAGCTTGAATTTGGATCGCATCATTTTTGCAAGAGGGAACAACCGACAGTTTCTGAGCAGGGTAATGACATGTACTTAGTTAATTTGCACTTCTTCAGTGGTGTTGAAGATGAATCGGAAGAAGCGGAACTTGAAGGAAAAGAGACTGTTAGGCTATTGTACTAGTCTAAGCATCAGGGGAGCATCTGAATTAGAGTGTGGAGTTCAATTTCAACACATATTTATTAAGCACCTACTATGTATCTGAAGCTCTGTGAGGAGCAAAACAGCAATGATGGAGGCAAAATGGCCCCTGCCCTTGAGTTGCTCACGTCTAGTGGCAATAGAAAAATTAACATTAAATTTGAAGTTAAACTTGGCTCCCAGCTGTATTCCTCACTAGTTCTATGGTCTCAGGTCTAATCTTCCTCATCTATCAAATGATGAAATTGAACCATATTCCTTCTCTTGGGTCACTTTTAATTCTATCCTTTCTACGATGAAAAGAAAATACAAGTTACAGAAGATGCATTTTAAAGGAGAAGCCTGCGGTATAGGTCTTGGGGGATTCTAAGATTTTGCATGTCAGGGCTAGGTGAGCTGTAGTATCGTGGACAGAAATAAGGCAATCTAGAAGGGGCTACTGACTTAAGAAAAAGCTTTTAAGACCTGAAACCATAAAATTCCTAGAAGAAAACATAGGCAGTACACTCTTTGACATGGGTCTTAGCAATAGTTTTTTTGGATCTGTCTCCTCAGGCAAGGGAAACAAAAGCAAAAATAAGCAAACGGGACCACATCAAACTAAAACTCCTTTGCATAGCAAAGAAAACTATCAACAAAATGAAAAGGCCGCCTACTGAATGGGAAAAGACATCTGCAAACAATATATCTTGTAAGGATTTAAATAGCCAAAATATACAAAGAACTCGTACAACTCAACATCAACTAAATAAACAATCTGATTTTAAAATGAGCATTTTTCCAAGGAAGATATACAGATGGCCAACAGGCACAGGAAAAGATGCTTAACATCACAAACCATCAGGGAGATGCAAATCAAAACCACAACGAGATGCCCCCCTCACACCTGTTTGAATGGCTATTATTAAAAAAGACAATAAATAACAAGTGTTGGTAAGGATGTGGAGAAAAGGGAACCTTTGTGCACTGTTGGTGGGAATGTAAATTGGTGCAGCCACTATGGAGAACAGTATGGGGTTCCGCAAAAAATTAAAAATAGAACAACCATGTGATCCACCAATTCCACTTCTGGGGATTTTTCCAAAGAAAACAAGAACACTAATTCAAAAAGATATATGCGTCCTTATGTTCATTGCAGCATTGTTTACGTTATTTACAATAGCCAAGGTTTAGAAACAAACTAAGTGCCCATCAATAGATGAACAGATAAAGAAGATGTGGTATATATATGCAATGGAATATTACTCAATCATAAAAAGAATGAAATCTTGCCATTTGTGACAACACGGATGGACCTAGAAGGTATTATGCTAAATGAAATGTCAGACAGAGCAAGACAAACATATGAATTCACTTATATGTGGACTCTAAGAAACAAAACAAATGAACAAACACACACACAAAAAACAGAAACAGGCTTATAGATACAGAGAACAAACAGGTGGTTGCCAGAGGGAGGGAAGGGGGATGAGTGGAATAGGTGAGGGAGATTAAGAGGTACATATTTTCAGCTACAAAATAAATGAGTCACAGGGATGAAGTATACAGCATGGGGAATATAGTCAAGAATATTGGAATAACTTTGGTGACAGATGGTAAGTAGGCTTGTGATCATCCTGTAATATATAGAAATATTGAATCACTATGTTGTGCACTTGGAACTAACATATTGTTGTAGGTCAATTATACTAAAAAAAAAAAAAAAAAGACATGTACAAGTGTTCATAGCAACTTTATTCTTAATTGCCCCAAGCTGGAAGCAACTCAAATAGGTATCAATGATAGAATGAATAAATTAGTGTGGCTTTTTCATATAGTGAAATACTTTACAGCCACAAGAATGTACAAATGATTAGTACACCTCAGAACATGGGTGAATTTCAGGAACATAATTTGAGTGAAAGAAGGTAGCTACAAAAGAGCACACCCTATATGATTCCATTAATATAAAGATCAAAAGCAGACAAAACTGATGTACAGTTTTTGAAACCAATATGGTGATTTTCTTTGGGGAGGAAAGGAAGTAGTAATGTGAAAAGGGCATGAGGGAGATTTCTGTGGGACTGCTAGTGTTCTATCTTCTGGTAAGTGTGTGTTCATTTTGTGAAAATTCATTGAACTGTACCCTTATGATTTTGTGTACTTTTCTCTATGGATGTCATACTTCAACGAAAAAAGCTTTTTTAAAAAAGAAGCCATTGACAATAGCAAAAACAAAACAAAACCCTATAAGGTATACTTATAAATTAATTTAACATATATATGCAAGTCCTGTATGCAGAAAATTTTAAACTTCATGGAACAATATTACATATGACTGGAATAAGTAGAGATATAGCTCAAGTTCATAAATAGGAAGACTCAGTATTGCAAACATATTAATCCTTTCCAAATTAATCTATAGATACAGTGCAATTCCTTTCATAATCCAAATAGGCTTTTTCATGGACATTAACAAAATGATTCTAAAGTTTATATGAAAAAGGAAAAATCCAAATATAAGCCAAGACACGCTAAAGGAGAACAGGGAGTGAGCAGTAGACTTACCAGATATCAAGATTTAATATAAGGCTATTATAATAACAAAGACAATGTGGTATTGACAAAAGGAGAGACAAACCCGATCTTTATAACAGTATAGAAGATGCCCAAAACTCATAGAACTGTATAGTTGTCTCTCCATATCTATGAGTTCCACATCTGTGGATTCAACCAACTGCAGATCGAAAATATTTGGGGAAAAAAATTCCAGAAAGTTCCAAAAAGCAAAACTTGAATTTGCTATGCATCAGCAGCTATTTACATAGCATTTACATTGTACTAGTTATTTTAAGTACTCTAGAGCTGAGTTAAAGTATACAGGAGGATGTACATAGGTTATATGCAAATACTACACCATGTTATATAAAAGACTTGAGCATCCTTGGATTTTGGTATCTGTGGGGAGAGAGTGGTGGTCCTGGACCAAATCCCCTGTGGATACCAAGGGACAGCTATACATTAAAAATGTCAAATTTTGTATCTCAGTAAAATAACAAAATGGCCTTATGTGTTTGGGTCTATTTCTGGACTCTGTTTTGTTCCATCGATCTATTTGTCAGTTCTTATGAGAGCACTACACTCTTTCAAATACGAAGTTTTAAGTCTTGAAGTTAGGAAGTGTAAGTCTGCAACTTTGTTCTTTCTCAATATTGCTTTGGATATTCTAGGTCCTTTACATTTCCATGTAAATTTTGAAGCAGTTTGTCAATTTTTTTCTTTTCTTTCTTTTTTTTTTTCTTTTTCTTTTTTTGGTGAGAACATTTAAGTACTACTCTCTTAGCAAATTTCAATTATATAATTGTTTATCAATTTCTTAATAAAAACCTAGTGGAAAAAAAAAAACCAAAAACCTAGTGGGATTATGATTGGGATTGGATTGAATCTTTAGATCAATTGGAGGATTTGAGATCTTAATATTGAGCCTTCCAATCCATGAACTTGGAACTTATTATATCCATGAACTCCATTTATTTAGATACTCTTTCATTTCTCTCAGCAGTGTTTTGTAGTTTTCAATTAGTTTCACATAATTCATGCTTTTTGACATTATTATAAATGGAATTTAACATTTTTATTTTTCAATTGTTTGCTGATAGTAGTTAACACAATTGATTTTGTATTTTGACCTTGGATCCTGTGAACTTGCTAAATTCACTTATTAGTTCTGGTTGCTTTGCAAATTAGTTGATGTTTTCTATGTAAACAATCATGTTATCTGCAAATAGAGAGATTTTTAACCCTTTATCTCTGCTCTTTATACCTTTCATTTCTTTTTTTAAAAAATACAGTGGCACAGTGGTTAAGAATCCACCTGCCAATGCAGGGGACACGGGTTTGATCCCTGGTCCGTAAGATGCCACATGCTGCGGAGCAACTAAGCCCGTGCACCACAACTACTGAGCCTGTGCTCTAGAGCCCGTGAGCCACAACTGCTGAGCCCAAGTGCCACAACTACTGAAGCCCGCGCGCCTAGAGCCCGTGCTCCACAACGAAGAGTAGCCCCCGCTCACCACAACTAGAGAAAGCCCATGTGCAGCAACAAAGACCCAATGCAGCCATAAATTAATTAATTAATTAATTAAAAAATATACATTCTGAGTATTCTGAGTTTTATTATTTGAAATAGAACATTTTTATTGAAGTATAGTTGAAGTACCCATATGTACAAGAATGCTTATAATAGAAAAAAAAGAAAAACTCAAATTCGTATCTGCAAGTAAAGGAAAATGGGTAAATAAATTTGTATTGTGGAATATGACACTGCAATGAAAATTGATGACCTACAGTGACCCTCAAGAACATGGATGAACGCTAAAGCAATATTGAGTAAAACATGAAAGGCTACATAAATCAAAATAGTGTCATGTGATTTTCATAAAATTCAGAAACAAGGTAATCTAAACAATATATTGTATAAGCATACATATAGATGTGATAGAAAAGAATTTTTTCATGGACATTAACAAAATGATTCATGGACATTGACAAAAGTCAGGACAGTGATTACCTCTTGGGAGGAGGCAGAGAGATGGGAGTTTTGGAGTGTAGGAGTAGGTACAATTTTTGTAATGTCCTAGCTCTTGGGTTGGGAGGGAAATTCATTGAATTAATTATACTATTTTTGCTTTAGAACATATACATACTCTTTTGTTTGCATTTAAAATATTTTAAAACTTAAAGAACTTAAAATAGCAAAATAATTATTAGCATACCATACACACTGTTCTTCTTTGTTTTCCACTTACAATATCATAGAGATTGTTCCCTATCGGTACACATAGACCTACCTCATTCTTTCTAACGGTTACATAGTATTCCACTGAATACACCATCATTTATTTAATCAGTCCTCCTTAATGATGAATATTTGGGTTGTTTCTAGTCTATAAGCAACGTCGTAATTAATTAATTAATTAATTATTTTTTTGGCCACACCGCGCATGTGGGATCTTAGTTCCCTAACCAGAGATCGAACCTGCGCCCCCTGCAGAAGGGCAGAGTCTTAACCACTGGACTGCCAGGGGTGTCCCCGCAATTAATATTATTATGCATACATCTGATGGGGTTCAGGGCGGGCCACTCCAAAATATGCCACTTTGGCATATTGATTATTTTGAATTAAATTTACTTAAGAAACAGCTGGTACTTAAGAAGGACACTCTGACCTTGCTTTGTCCTCCTAAAAGCAGGAAATAAGTCTTCCATGTGAAAAGTACCCTCCATGTACCAGAAGGGCAGAGGGCATTCTTATCACTAGAGATAGGGAGTTCAGAGCTGAGATGTCTGTATAAAAAAAATCTTGTTAGTTCTTTACTAATATACTACTCCAAGCCCAAACTCCTTTGTCTTGTCAATTCTTCACAAATTTATTGTTTCTTTGTCCAAAAGGTATAAAAGCTGCCTGCTCTGGTCACTTCTTTGGGTCTCATACTTTTGGGGTCCCCTTACATGTGAAATTAAGTTTGTTGTTCTCCTATTAATCTTTTATTTCAGGGAGTGTCTCAGCCGAGAACCTAGAAGGGTAGAAGGAAAATTATTTTTCCTCCCTACACATCTTTATACAGTAACCTGAAAGGTCAAATTTCTAGAAGTGGAATTACTATGGTAAGAAATGTTACAATTCTGAATAGATGACTAAATTGCTTGTTTAACTTCAGGCAATATGAGTTTAAGGCAACGGTGAAAAATCCAAATGCGGGTGGCCTACAGATATTGTCATCAGGAAGTACCTGAGGACACCCAGGAGTGTTTGAATGCTTTTGCACATGCAAGGTATTTGGAACAGAGTAGGTGTGGAAGTGGAGTGAGAGTGACTATGTATTCACTGCTTGAGAAAAGCAAAATTAGTGACCTAAGGCCTCCCTCCAGGCCTGTTGGACAGCAGTTCCACAGCCGACCCATAGACTCAGCCAAACTCTTGCCTACTCCCTGAGGGTGAGCCAGGAAAGTCTTGGGAAGGAGAGAAGGAAGGAACAACTCTCCTGACCTTCGACATGTCTATAGTTGGGGTGGCCCCTAGGGCATCTGAGCTAGGCTTTCCCCCACAGCGCTGGCCCAGCATAGGGGCCCAACCCCAGAAGAGCATAAACAGGGGTGACCCTGAAAATACCTTTTGCTGAGAGAGACCAAGGCCAGTTGAATGGGGCAACCTCAGTACCAGGATCCTTTTATTACAAATCATGAGTTCAAGTGAGATCCCCAATTGCTGGGCAGTTAAAGTTGTGTGCAGTTTTCCCCTGTTATAAACAAAACTGGATTGAGCACACTTGCTCTTCCCTTCCATCCAGCATGACTACCAGGCTTTACTTCTTTAGGTCCCTATTTCCCCTCCTATAATGGCAGCAGGATTCTCTGTTCGTCCCTCAGGATCCTCCCCAGAAGGTGAGGCTAGAGTGAGGCAACTGAGGCAGTCATTCTGCAGGCAAAAGTTAAGGGTGTGCCAAAAAACTCAGTAATCAAGATAAAGAATACTTTAGGGAATCCCCTGGCGGTCCAGTGGTTAGGACTCCGAGCTTCCACTGCAGGGGGCAGGGGTTCGATTCCTCCTCCGGGAACTAAGATTCTGCATGCCGCATGGCGCAGCCAAAAACAAAAACGAACAAACAAAAAAGTGTATTTTAATAATTCAAAACTAATGCAAACAAAAAAAATCCATGATGAACAAAATACCAGAACTTGCAGTGTTAAAGACGAGATCCAACCCTTCACTTTCACCAACCTGCCGCACTCCTCTCACTAGTCCTGGTTCCACTAAAACTTTATATACAAAATCAGGTGGCCAGCCCACTGGCTGTGGTTTGCCAATATTCCTATTTTTAAAAATTCTTTGTTATATATATTTTTTATTGTGGTAAAATATACATAATATAAAATGTACCATTTTAACCATTTTAAACTTTACAGTTCAGTGGCATTAAGCACATTCACATTGTTCTGTACACGACATGATTTTTTAAAAATATTACATTAAAATATTGTATATCGTGATTACTGAGTTTGGGGGCGCCAGAGGCCAGTGTCTCCCTTGCCTTACTCTAGTTCTCACGCTGCCTCCCCCACTCTTCACCCACTCCTGCAGCCTGAGGAAGGAAAACTGCAAGTTTCTCCCATAAGGCAGCAGCAGAAGAGTTATTCCGGTGGCGATCAGGCTATCGAGGACGTCCGTCCACACAGCCGCCGGCAACAGGAAGACTTGTTCCACCTGCGTCCTCCCGCCGCCTTTGCTCTCTTGCAATGAGACACACTTGGCGGGCGCTCCCTCTACCTGCCCAGGACCACCTGAGGGAGGGCGGGCATCCCCTGGCCCGCCCCGCTCGGGTCGGCTGGGCGTCCTGCCGGCCAATGGGGAAGGGGCCTCTCCGGACACGGGCAGCGTCCTTAGGAGCGGCCAATGGGAGCGCGGCATGCAAATGAGCAGGTGCGGCGACGGCTGACCAGTCAAGGCGGCAGCGGCTCAGGGGATGTTAGAGGCGCGCTGGGCGGCCGCGGAGCATACGCGCAGGCTTCGAGCTGCGAGCTCCGGTCTCCCGCCATGGCCCCCGCTCCGCCCCCCGCCGCCTCCTTCTCCCCCGCCGAGGTCCAGCGGCGCCTGGCGGCCGGCGCCTGCTGGGTCCGCTGCGGGGCCCGCCTCTACGACCTCACCGGCTTCGTGCGGCACCACCCAGGGGGCGAGCAGCTGCTGCGGGAACGGGCTGGTCAGGATGTTAGCGCCGACCTGGACGGGCCACCGCACCGGCACTCGGACAACGCGCGCCGCTGGCTCGAGCAGTACTACGTGGGGGACCTGCAAGGAGACCCTCAGGTACAGCCGGGCCCGGGGGTCACACACCCTCTATTCCCCCCACCCTCCCCGCCCCAACTCGCCACTCCCCGGCAGGCCGCGTTCACCTGCCCTCTAGGAGGACCCAAGGTGACAGCCCCCGCCCTCACCTCTCTTCTCTCCAGGTAACAGGTCCCTGCCTACCACCACCACCCCCAACCAGGAGTTTGCCCTTCCTCTCCAGCATTTCCCCTGACCCTCTATCTGCTACTTCTCCCACCTCCCAAGGTACCTCCTCCTTCCTACTTGTTCCTGCTGCAGCCTCTGCCATCTGACAACTTGGATCACCTTTTCCCTCCCAGCCCCTCACACACTCAATCTTTCCTTCCTGTCCCCTTATCGGCCTCTCCCTCTTCGCAACTGCTCTTCATTTCTGTTTGAATAATAGCTTCCAAGCGCACCTGTCCTCTCCTCCCCATCTCACCCTACCCCTGCATCCAAAAGGCACAGACCAGTCACCCTTCTCAGCTAGTTTGGATTTCCTGGTGCCACCCTAGTCTTGCGCAAGGGCTTCTCTGGTCACGTGGAGAGGTTGGCGCAGTGTCTTGGGTGGCCTATGTCCTCCCACCCCTCAGACCTCCCTTTATTCCTTGTCTTGCACGCTGGCTTGGGTGTCCAGCAGAGTGACATGACAGGGTGAGCCAGTTTTGCTGGGGAGAAGGGAGTAGCACTCTGAGCTGCATGCGGCTGTGCACCACAGGCTCGTGATTGTATTTAAGCCTCTGACTGATCCTGGGGTGGGTTTTGTTATCCCCATTTTAGGATGTGGAAACTGAGGATCAAGGAGGCACTGTAATTTGAGGTCAGTTTGGAATTTGAGGTCAATTTGGAATTTGAGGTAATTTGAGCTAGTTAGTGGAAAAGTCAAGTGTGTCTGATTCCAAAATCAATGCTGTCTCCATCCCAAGGATCCTTGGGCCTGGGAGATGATCCTATCCGTTGGGTTCCAGGTAGGCTTGTTCCAGAGGCAAACCGACTCTTCAGGACTTCCCCAGGCCCAGCTGTAGGACTGGTGACAGTGAGGCCATCGTGCTTGGACATAAACCAACAGTTGTTCCCTGCTTCTAGCTCTTGCATTCAAGATGGCCCCAGCAAGTGCTTTTAGATCTTTGGATGAAAGGACTTGCCTCCCACTGTTCCAGGTGGCTTTTCACTGGGCCATCTTGCCTAATTCTTTAATCATTTATTCACTCACTCACTTGGTCCCTTAGTGATTGGCAGCACTGAGCTAGGCACTGAGGAGGTATCAATGGACAAAAGCAATACGGTCTTCATGGACCTAACAGGCTAATGAGGTAACATACTAATCCCACAGTAATTCTTCAGTTACCTGGTGCTATCAGAGTATGAATCAGGGAGAGCTTTCTGGAGAAAGTGATACTTACCCTGGGAGCTAATCAATGGATAGGGCTTAAGCCAGGTGAAGTGTGGTGAGAAGAACCTTCCAGACAGAGGGAAAAGAATGTGTGAAGGCTCTGAAGGGTAAGGGCTTGGCAGAGTCAAGGGACAGAAATAAAACCAATGTGACCAGAGGCTGTTGGGCAAGGAGAGGGAGTGGAAGGAGGCCGGAGATCAGCCAGGGCCGCTGTGGTCAGGATTTGGGACTTGATTCTAAGAACAATGGGAAGCCAGGTAGTGGATTCAAGCAGGGGTGTGGTGTGGTCAGATTTGCATCTTTGGAAGAGCATCCTGGCTGTGATGCCAAGAAGGGGTGGAAGGAACCCAAGTGGGTGTGAGGAGGCCAGGCGGGAGGCTACCCCATAGCCCAAGTGAGAGGTAACGGTGACTATGACCAAGGGAAGGGGAAGGTTGAATTTGGGAGACTTCATACGTAAAATGGCAGGACTCAGCATTCTGCAGTGGGGGCCCAGTTTAATCTTGGAAGCTGATGTTAGGTGTCAGGTCATGCTGAAGGCGCAGAAGGTTTAGCCATAGATATAACTGAAGCTGAGTGCAGGAAATGAGAGGTGGGGGCTGGAATACTAGAGACTTCCAGGCTTGTGATGGCTCATGGAAGCCATCCTACATTGTAACTGTGTCCTATAAACAGGAGCCTTAGGGTGTGGCCTCTCCTCCCAGCACCATCTAGAGCATCTCTCCTGGCTAGCTGCCCTAGATGGCTTTACCTCCCAGCTCTGCTAGCTACCCAGCACTATGGTTTGATTTGGCTTTGTTTTGCTTTGCTTTACCTGACCTTCAGAGAATACTGAGTCTAAATTTGTTTCTTACCCCTGCACTCACCTGTTACCCCAAGAGTCCCAATGTGGCCATGTTTCAGGCATCCTTATATCTGGGCCCCCACCTGAGGATGTGGGAAAAAAACTAAAAATTAACACCACATTTACAAATCCATGGCCCAAACTTGACCAATGGCCATAGTCACCCAATACTCCAGTTGCTCGTCAGCTTCTATCTGCTATTCTGGAAACTAGTGTAGGGTTGTCTTTATATTGGGGAAGAGAGGTATTCAGAGGAGAAATCTGGAGAAGATATCTTTTCAGAGAGAAGCCATCTTCGTAAGGGCTGAATGGAGAGAAGACATATCTGTTCTTCTCTCTGGTTAAGCCCTTCTGGCAACCCCCATGCTGCCTTCTCCACCTCTCCCGTCTCCTCCTGCTGGACCAGGGATGCTGACACCTGTTGAGGCTAGAACCCGGCTCCTGTAGCGTGAGGACCAGAAGGGGCGTTGACGGGGAAGGGGAGTGTCATGAACCAGCTCTGTTGTTTGGAGCTCATTTCTGAATGGTGCCCCTCCTTGGAGTCCTTCTTCCCAAGTGTAGTCCTCAGCGGGGAGCCTGCTGGAGCTCTGCCATGAAATTCCAGGGACAAGGCTCAGCCCCACTGGTTTCCCCTTTCCCCCACTTTGCCACACCCCCTCTGTATACACACTTACCCACACATTCACACTCACAGGGAAGCACACACACATGAAACAAGTCGAACTTGTTTGAGCTAACATACCGTGGGGATGAGACAAGATCTGTTGTAGCCCTGGACTTGAGGACGTGTATCAGTGATGGCTGAGCAGGGAAGCCAGGCCCTCTTCTCGATTGGGCGCTCAGGGCTCCTCACTCCAAGCTTAAATGAGAGTGGCTCACGTTGTTAGTGGGGCATGAAATCCATTGATTGAGCTGCAACCAGCAATTTTTTTAAAGAAATAGGAAAGAAAAGAACTTCGGGTCCAAACCTCCCAAGGCCATAAATACTGTTTCGCAGACTTGTCATCCATGAATCACTGTCCCAGTTTTTTTCCAAATTGGCATACGACTTGAACTATTTAATATTTATCTTTAAGTAGACTCACTTTTTATTTTACCATTTGCTCACCCTAGGCAATATTACCAGTGAAATCAGGGTGTATGTGCACTTTAAAAATAGAGCTATTAAAATAAATGCTTATCCTCCTATCCCCTAAAATCCTGAGCACCGTCAGTGGAGTTAAGTATCACACTTTGGAAGACACAAGGAGCAGAGCTTCTTAACCCTGGAGTTCTATGGATCATTTTCTGGGATTGATGGAAGAGATGAAATTGTGTGTAAAACATGCATGGTTGTGCATTTTTCTGGTGAGAGAGCTGCAGCTTTCATCACAGTCCAGCCAGAATCCTTCCCTCACTCCAGACCTGCCACCAAGAGGAAAATAACTGAAAGGGCAGATCATGCTGCCCCCGTCTTACACACCCAGACCTTGAGGGGGCCTCCTGTGGGCAGACATCTGACCACGCCCCTGGAGAAAAGCCCTCTGTTTGGGGAGACCCTAGAGGAGGGCAAGCCCTGACTCCCCAGCCCCTGCTGTTGGGTTAACCCTACTGTCTGAATGTGTGTCGCATCCTAATCCCGCAAGGTGTATCTGTCTCTGAGTGGCTGAGAAGTCCACAGATTCTGCCACATGTGGTTCTGCCAGGCTTTGGGCGTCCAGCCATTCAGAACTTTGGAGCTTGAGTCATTAAATGGGGATGGACAATAGGGAGGAGATCTAAGTGCAGGAAGACTCAGGGTCCCCACCCCACCCGGGGCTCCGGAACAGCTTGAGCACAGCCCAGCTTGGAATGCGGGTCTGAGCTGAGAATTCAGATAAAAGCTGATGATTGGGAAACTTGCTAAACTCCCCCTGCCTGCAGAGCGGAGTGGATGTGAGAAATCTGCTAACTGAAGGGGGTCGAGGTCTGCTTAGCCCACAGCAAGGCTTCCTAAGTGGGCCTGCCTGGCCAGTCAGCAGCCCCCGTCCTTTGCTACCTGCCAGGGACTTGTGAGCCCTGGCCTGCTGTGGTGCCAGGTGAGACTTACCTGGAGGACGAAGCTAGGGCAAGCTGGGAGAGGGCCAGGGACCCAAGTCACTGTGGTTCCATGTGACCCAGGGTAAACACAGGCTCCAAGAGTGCCCCCTGGTGTCACCTCAGAATTCAGTGATTGAAGGGGCTTCGAGACCCAGATTAGGGCGAAGGTTGGAAATTAGGACTCTGTGGGGGAAATAAAAAGAAATAGACAGGAATCTCAGAAACACCTGAGGGTAATCATTTCTGGAAACATTCCCAGCAAAGAACCCAAATTGATGCCTGAGCAGCATCTATCATCTTCCCTTTCCTTATTTATTTATTTATCTTAAGACACACACTCACTGTTGGTCCATATGTCATCTTCGTTCATTTAGACAGACAGGAAATAAGCGTCCTGTTCTCTCTGAAACCCACCACGGCACTGAAAGTACCCTTGCCAGGGCCATCGGGACCTTCACCTGGCTAAACCTGGTGGTCAGTTCTCACCTGGCCTGGCAGCAACTCTCGACATGGCGATCGCCCCCCGCCCCCCGCCCTTCTTGACACACCGTCCTCAGCTGGTTTCTGGATACCTCACCCCTTTGGTTTTCTATTGCTGCTGTAACAAATTACCACAAACTCAGTGACTTAAAGCAACGCACATCTATTCTCTTATGTTTCTGGAGGGTCAGAAGTCAGAAATGAATTGGCAGGGCAGCCTTCCTTCTGGAGGCTCTAGGGGAGAACGTTGCCTCACTTTTTGCAGCTTTTAGAAGCTGCCTGTGTTCCCTGGCTCCTGGCCCCCAGCCAGCAGTCACATTGCTCTGACCTCTGCTCTCCTGTCCCTTCTCGTTCTCGGACTCTGATTCTCCTGCCTCCATCGTTCACTTATAAGGAACCCTGTGATTACACTGTGCTCCCAGCCCCCCCACCTCCCCCCACACCAGATATCCAGGATCATCTCCTCATCACAAAGTCTTTAATTTAATCACACCTGCCAAGTCCTCTGTGCCATGTAAAGTAACATAGTCACGGGTTCCAGGTATTGGGCTGTAGATTTTGAAGGGGGGGTGCGTTATCCCGCCTGCTTCACCCCTTATACCCCTGGTCATTACGGCTCAGTCTCCACTGCTAGTTTCTCTTGCTCCTCATTTCCCAGAAAAGTCACACAGTGTGTGCTCTGCTGTACAGCTTCTTTCACCCAGTACTACGTCTGGGAGATAGTATTTGTGTTTTTCAACTGTTTTTCATCTGGGTTTCCAGTTCTGTTTACTCTGTCCTGTATGTGTGTTTTTCAACTGTCTCCATTA
This sequence comes from Eschrichtius robustus, assembly GCF_028021215.1. Taxonomy (NCBI): domain Eukaryota; kingdom Metazoa; phylum Chordata; class Mammalia; order Artiodactyla; family Eschrichtiidae; genus Eschrichtius; species Eschrichtius robustus. The sequence continues at coordinate 13,352,387 of NC_090842.1, forward strand.
CTTGCTCTGTCCTAGAGAATCCAGAGGCTGCAGAGGGGGAAATGGGGGAATACTGGAAAAAAGCAGAGCCAGTGGCTGGGACAGACCCCATGCCCATCCTCATGAGCCTCCTTAGTCTTCCTTCCAGGACGCCTACCCGCTACTACCCTACCTTGGCCAGAGCTGCGTTATGCTCATTATTGCAGCAGTCTCCTGGGCAGGTCTCTCCCTGCCAACGCTTCCTTCAGCCCATGGCCTTGTGAAGCTTTCCAAAGAGCATGTGGTTATGTTACAGCGGGATTCCTAAATCTTCAGTGGCTCCCGATTGCCACATCCTTTAAGTCCATCTCGAACTCTATTTCTTCCACAGAGATTCTCCTTACCTCCCCATCTAGAACTGGGTTTTTCCTTCTCCCAAACTCTCATAGCACTTGGCCTCTCCCTACATTACAGCATTCACAATGTTCTTCCTTATTCACTGTGTTTTCACTACGTGTCTTATCTTCTCTACTTAACTGTAAACTCTCTGAAGACTGGAATTGCCTGATTCATCTGGGTTTCCCTAGGAGACAGTAGCCCACTGGTGCCTACCAACAGGAAGTAGCAAATGTCTGAATAAATGAATGAATGAGCTGCTTGGAAAACTGATATGTGTACCAGATTGAAAAGGAAAGTGGTGATATTAGCGCACACAAGATACTTCAAGTAGTAAGATGTTAAAAAAAAAAGAAAACAGAAACAAACCTCTTTCCAGTTTCTTCTTTGTTAGCTAAAAGGGTTGGGAGTTGATGGAAAGGATGGAGGACTATCAAGTGAGTCACTCATTTCTGCCTTTGCCCTCAGTTTTTCGCAGCCAGAAAGAGTTGGCAAAACGTCTTCCATGCCAGGCTACTGAAGTTCATCCCTGCCCGTGAGTCCCCTGCAAGGTTAGAAGTGAAATTAACCATAGAAAATGCCAATTGAGAGCCCTCCTTGCTCTCAGGCATGTGACCCGTCCCCATGTGTCTGTAAGTGTCTGGATGATGTGCATAGGCAGGACCCAGGTTCCTGGGTTTCCAGTTCTGTTTACTCCTTCCTGTGTCTTTTCATGCAAAATTCTCTAAAGCGTGTCATCTCCGAATGGTGATTCTCAATCTTCTCTAATTGCTGCTCAACTAAGATGGGCAGAAGATTCTAACGACCGTTTCCCCACCTGCTCTTGCCCTCTGATGGAAAACAAACTCAGTCATAGTAACAAGACTGGGGAACAACAAAATTGATGCTAGCAACAGCCATAAAGTTATCATTGAGAAATAGAAACCTCATACTCAGGATTTGTTGTTGTGAAGCATTGCCCTAAAACATAATTATTCAAATGCTTTGTTTTCTGACTTTGATAGTATTTATATTGCAAGGTGTTAAAATAGCAGTACCAGATAAGCAAATTTGGGGGGATGTGTTTTGAACTACGATGCATACAGAATGTCTTAAGGTCCTGTTAGAGGAAAGCTAGTAGCCAAAAATTCCTTTGATGGAAGTACATGTGACTACACACTTAGAGTGAACCATGTAATCTACAACAAATGTGGTTGATAATTACCTAAGTGAATTAGTCATAGTTTCTCCTTTAAAACAAATTGAATTTAAAGGGAGTAGAGTTCTAGTTCTGTACATTCTTCTATGCCCAGCAGAACCTTTTTAACATTGCTTAGCATTGCATGATGCTTACCTTTCCCACTGGAAAATGGAATTGGAGATTTTAGGGATCTCTAGTAATGGCTAGCTTTGTTTTATAAATCCCAAATGTGAATAGTCCATAATAACCCACTTAGTTGCTAATAAATAGCACCTAGTCTTATGTAATAATGAATGTCTATGAAACAAGCATCATTTACCCACAAAGATCAAAGAAAGACCTCACATTTTTAAGTCAAGTTAAGGCCCACACTTCGAGACTGGCTGCCATGGAGGAATAAGGAGAAGTTACATTTAGCTGAATAAATACAGCTTCCATTATCCCAAGTTAGGCACCAGGACAGACCAACCCGATTTAGTTGTTGCTTCCCCATGTCCTGGGCAAGACCCTTTGGAGTGCCAGGTGTAAAAGATTATGCAGGTTGGAGACAGGGTGCCATAAAAAAATTCAGTTGTTCTTAAACCTGAGTAGGAAAGTCCTTGACTCCTAGGATTAAAGGTCACTTAAAGTGAATCTACTTTAAATGAAGACCAAAATTTCATAGAAAATGGACCAAGTGGTTGAGAGAAGGAAATTGATTCTCTTTAAAAATGAAACTGAAAAGTTTTTTTTGTTGTTTGCTTTAGTTTATTTTAATCTGACAGCAAGGGAATTCCCTGGCGGTCCAGTGGTTAGGACTCTGTGCTTGCACTGAAAGGGACACGGGTTTGATCCCTGGTCGGGCAACTAAGATCCTGCAAGCCCCGTGGCACAGCCAAAAAAAAAAATCTGACAGCAAAATTAAGATTGCACTTGGGTGCTGATTCTTAAATTGAGCAAATAATGAATCAAGTAGTGTTGTTTTGCGCATGTGTGGTTTTTCTGACAAAAACGTATGAAAGCACATTGTGACATTCTAAACATTGCATTGGCTGTTCACAGTGTGATCATAAAGGTCATTTTAGAGACTTCCCTGGTGCTGCAGTGGTTAAGAATCCACCTGCCGGGGCTTCCCTGGTGGCTTAGTGGTTGAGAATCCACCTGCCAATGCAGGGGACACGGGTTCAAGCCCTGGTCTAGGAGGATCCCACATGCCGCGGAGCAACTAAGCCCCTGCACCACAACTACTGAGCCTGCGCTCTAGAGCCCGCGAGCCACAACTACTGAGCCCGCGTGCCACAACTACTGAAGCCCACGCACCTAGATCCAGTGCTCCGCAACAAGAGAGGCCACCGCAATGAGAAGCTCATGCACCACAGCGAAGAGTGGCCCTGCTCGCTGCAAGTAGAGAAAGCCATGCGCAGCAACGAAGACCCAATGCAGCCAAAAAATAATAAATCAATAAATTAAAAAAAAAAAAAAAGAATCCGCCTGCCAATGCAGGGGACACAGGATTGATCCCTGCTCTGGGAAGATCCCACATACAGCGGAGCAACTAAGCCCGTGCGCCACAACTACTGAGCCCGTGAGCCACAACTACTGCAGCCCATGTGCCTAGAGCCCATGATCTGCAACAAGAGAAGCCACCGCAATGAGAAGCCCGTGCACCGCAACAAAGAGTAGCCCCTGCTCACCACAACTAGAGAAAGTCCGCGTGCAGCAATGAAGACCCAATGCAGCCAAAATTTTAAAATTTTTTTAGAAAGGTCATTTTAGCAAGAGTATTTAAGGGCTAAGGATCTCTTTTGATCCTTTAATAAACAAGTCCTCCTCTTTTGAAGGGCCTCATCCTTTGTTGATTGCCTGTGTTTCAGTGTTAAACAGCCTGACTTTGCCAGATCCTTATTTGGCAGTGGAACTGTAACTAAAACAGTTTTCTCTCACTTTCATTGGCTTCATGAAGTTTTCTAAGTTTTTGCATTGATTTTGAATTTTCACTTTGCAGTCAGTTTGCATTTTGTTATATTGTATACTGTCAGATGGTAGTAACCCCAGCCATCACTTTGTCCCTCCTTTTCTCTATTGTGATAATTACCCATGAACATAGTTCATACAAAAATTTATATCATTAAAAGTAATGTGCAGGGCTTCCCTGGTGGCACAGTGGTTGACAATCTGCCTGCCAATGCAGGGGACACGGGTTCGAGCCCTGGTCTGGGAAGATCCCACATGCCGCGGAGCAATTGGGCCCGTGAGCCACAACGACTGAGCCTGCGCGTCTGGAGCCCGTGCTCTGCAACAAGAGAGGTCGCAATAGTGAGAGACCCGTGCACCGCGATGAAGAGTGGCCCCCGCTTGCCGCAACTAGAGAAAGCCCTCGCACAGAAACGAAGACACAACACAGCCAAAAATAAATAAATTAATTTTTAAAAAAAAAAGCAATGTGCAAAAAAAAATATTGAGTGCCCCTCCCAACCTAGTCCCTGTGTAAACACTACGAACAATTTTTTATGTGGCCTCAGAAAAACACATATATTATTCTATTTCCCACATAAAGGAGTTGTATGGTACAGGCTGCTTGGCAACTTGTGGCTTTTTTCACCTAATGACATGTTTTGTACTTCCTTCCACATCAGTAATAAAAGTTTTCTTCATTCTTTCTTCCAGTCCAAGAGCATGGGATATCTTTCCATTTCTTTGAATCCTCTTTGATTTCCTTTATTTTATTTATTTATTTATGTTTCAGTTGGGTCTTCATTGCTGCGCGCAGGCTTTCTCTAGTTGTGTCGAGTGGGGGCTACTCTTCGTTGAGGTGCGTGGGCTTCTCACCGCAGTGGCTTCTCTCGTGGCGGAGCACGGGCTCTAGGTGCACAGGCTCAGTAGTTGTGGCTCGCTGGCTCTAGAGCACAGGCTCAGTAATTGTGGCGCATGGGCTTAGTTGCTCCATGGCATGTGGAATCTTCCTGGACCAGGATTGAACCCATATCCCCAGCACTGGCAGGCAGATTCTTAACCACTGTGCCACCAGGAAAGTCCCTTGATTTCCTTTATTAATGTTTTAGTTCTCAGCATATAAGTCTTTCACCTCCTTGGTCAGGTTTATTCCTAGGTATTTTTTTGGGATGGGGTGATTTTAAAAGTTATTGTTTTTTTACATTCCCTTTCTGATATTTCATTGTTAATGTAGAAAGATGCAGCTGATTTCTGAATATTAATCTTGTTGCCTGCTACTTTTCTGAATTCATTTTTTCTGAATTCATTTATTAGATCTAGTAGTCTTTGTGTGGAGTGCTTAGGGTTTTCTATATATAGTATCATGTCATCTGCATATAATGACAGTTTTACCTCTTCCCTTCCAATTTGGATACCTTTTATTTCTTTTTCTTCTCTGATTGCTGTGGTTGGGACTTCCAATACTATGTTAAATAGAAGTGGTGAGAGTGGGCATCCTTGTCTTGTTCCAGATTTTAGTGGGAAGGTTTTCAGCTTTTCACTGTTGAGTATTATATTGGCTGTGGGTTTGTCATAAATGGCTTTTATTATGTTGAGCTATGTTCCCTCTATACCCACTTTGGTGAGAGTTTTTATCATGAATGGATGTTGAATTTTGTCAAATGCTTTCTCTGCATCTATTGAGATGGTCATGTGGTTTTTGACTTTTCTTTTGTTTATGTGGTGTATTACATTGATTGATTTGCATATGTTGAACCATCCTTGTGAACTTGGGATGAATCCCACTTGGTCGTGGTGTACGATCTTTTTTATGTGTTGTTGGATTCGGTTTGCTAATAATTTGTTGAGAATTTTTGCATCTGTATTCATCAAAGATATTGGTCTGTAATTGTCTTTTTTGGTGGTATCTTTTCTGGTTTTGGTGTCAGTGTGATGGTGGCTTAAGAGACTGTCTTTGGGAGTGTTCCCTCCTCTTCAATCTTTTGGAAGAGTTTGAGAAGAATCAGTATAAGTTCTTCTTTGTTTGTTTGGTAGAATTCTCCTGTGAAGCTATCTGGTCCTGGACTTTTTTTGTAGGGAGTTTTTTTAATTACAGATTCTATTTCACGTCTAGTGATCGGTCTCTTCAAATTATTTCCTCTTGATTCAATTTTGGTGGGCTGTATGTTTCTAGAAGGTTGTCCATTTCTTCTAGGTTGTCAACATTCTTTCTGATAGCTGTCCCTATTGATGTTTTTCCTTATTTTATCAATGCTACAAGAAGCATCCTTACATAATCATTTTGCACACATATGCAAATAAATTTGTAATATAGAGTCCTAGACGTGAAATTTCTAAATCAAAATTATATCCATTTTGTGTTTTGATGGATATTGCCAAATTGCCCTCTAAAAAGGTTGTACCAATTAAAACTCCCTCCAAAAGCATACAAGAATGCCTGTTCCTTCACACCCTCACCAATGCTGTGTACTACCAATATTTTTAATCTTTGCCAATGGGTGAAAAAAATTGCTCCCTGTTCAACTTTTCATTTATATGAATTATGAGAGAGTGAGTGTCTTTTTATACATTTCTAAATTATTTGCACCTTTTTGGTAAACTGCATGTTCAGGTCCTTTGTACATCTGTACTGGATAGTTGATCTTTTTCTTATTGATTTATATCACTGTTTATATATAAAGAATATTAGCCTATTTTCCATCATACATAATACTACTTGTCTTCCAGCTCTCATTTGTCTTTTGGCTTGTTTAATTTTTTTTTTTTTTCTCCATTTAAACCTTTCAGTTTTCCATGTAGTAAAAGCTGTCATCTTATCATTCTTAGAAAGACCACCTCTACTTTATGATTTTATATATAAAAGCAAGCAAAAAATATTTTGTATCCTGCTCATAGTTTTTATCCTTAATGATTCTGTTGTTGTTTGTTTGTTTTTGCTTAAATGTTTTATCTACCTGGATTTTTTGTGTGTGTGTGTGTGTAAAGAACAAAATAGAGATTATTATAGGTTTATATTTTTCCAAATGACCAACTGGTTATTCCAGTAGATTTATGGAATAATCTATCTTTTCTCACTGATTTAAAACAAAAACCTTTATCACACATCAAACATTCACAGATATATTTTGGTCTATTCTTGGACTCTATGCTATACTAATGAAATCACTCATTTTCTTATTAGGTTTTAGCCATTCGGGTTTTTTTCCCCTTTCCTCCTTCTGTTCCATTCCATCCTGCTCCCACCTGCTCCACTAGAGAAAGCAAAGGGCAGGACAAGAGCTGAGCATCAATTCTGGACCATGTTGCCAGACTTGGGGAAATACAGTCAAGTCTGACTTTCAGGAGCTGTGGCTGCCCAGCACGCCCTGACCCTGATGTCGTGTGGCTGGAGCAGGGAGGAAGTGGCTCAGGGAAGCTCACACAGGCTGCAGCCGCAGTCCAAAAGCCCATGGGAAGGGGGGATGCACAGTGGGTGTGCAGTGGTTGTGGAATGGTAGTGATTTCAGCAGGGAATGCAAGGATGAGGAGGGGTGTGGAGGGAATGTCTGGAGGCAGCCTTGCCGCTGGAACTCAGCATGGGGGCGGGTCCTGTGTACCTTTCCTGCTTTGTGTCCACAGCTTGTAGTTGTAGGAGGGGCCTACAGGTCAAGTTCTATGTGTGTATGAACAGGGGAGGCTAGGAGAGCCGGGAAGGAGCCCTATCAGGGAAACTGGCACCTCTCTTGTAAAGCCCTGTAAATCTAAAACTTCTTGTCCCTCTGGTCAAGGGAACTGAATACTTATCCCCCTCTACCTTCCTTTCATCAAAATCAAATAAGACCTTACTAAAAATAGATTCCTGGGACTTTCTGGGATGGTGGAAATGTCCTACATCTTGATGTGGGCATTGGCTGCAAGGAGGCATATAATTGTCAAAACGTATCAAACAATATACTTAAGATTGGTAATTTTTTACTATATGAGGTTTATACCCAATTTTTTTAAAGGAGGCAAATAAATTTAACACATATTTAGTAATTGCTTCTAAAGATATGACCTCATGATTGCAAGCGTTAGATGTTGGTATACACCAGCCTTTAAAAATTGCTTTTTTTTTTTTTAATCATTTTACCGTTGAGTAGTATTGTCTGAAGGTCTATCAACTAGAGATTAGAAATCTTAGCTCAATTAAAAGCATGAAAACTCTGACAGGTTAAAAGGGTTGTCTCTGGTCATTCAGATCTTAATGTCAATCACGTAAATCAGGTTTTTTTCCTGCTAGAACTGGGAAGAATTGGAGCACACTGAGGGAATGCTGGTTTGGATTTTGTGGTGAGGAGATGGCTTTGGAGAAAGGCTCTGGGAAGCAGGGAGGTCCCAGTGGGGTGTCGTTTGGGTAATAGGAGCATACTGTGACGTAGGGACTGGGTTTCCAAGAGCCTTGGGGGGAGGGCAGTGAGACTACCTGGTAGGGAGGTGCAAGGATCAACATTTTACTTAGGACTGTCCACATACTGTGAGGCACTTCTTTGTCCTCTGATCTTCCTCTTTCAGACATATACAGAATACTACAGAAGTGGAATCACACAGTATATACAGGCAGACCTTGTTTTATTGCACTTCACTTTGTTGTACTTCGCAGATACTGCTTTTTTTTTTTTTTAATTGAAGGTTTGTGGCAACCCTGTGTCAAGCAAGTCTATCGGTGCCGTTTTTCCAACAGAATTTGCTCACTTTGTGTCTCCGTGTCACATTTTGGTAATTCTTACAATATTTCAAACCCTCTTACAGCAAAAAGGTAATAACTCCCTGAGGGCTCAGGTGATGGTTAGCATTTTTTAGCAATAAAGTATTTTTTAATTAAGGTATGTACCAAAAATGCTTTTAAAAAGAAAGAATAGGGCTTCCCTGGTGGCGCAGTGGTTGGGAGTCTGCCTGCCAATGCAGGAGACACGGGTTCGAGCCCTGGTCTGGGAAGATCCCACATGCTGCGGAGCAGCTGGGCCCGTGAGCCACAATTGCTGAGCCTGCGCGTCTGGAGCCTGAGCTCCGCAACAGGAGAGGCCACAATGGTGAGAGGCCCGTGCACCGCGATGAGGAATGGCCCCAACTTGCTGCAACTGGAGAAAGCCCTCGCACAGAAACGAAGACCCAACACAGCCATAAATAAATAAATAAATAGATAAATAAATAAATTTAAAAAAAAAAAAAAGAAAGAATAGAATGTGAATGGCAGGATCTAGGTAGTAGGGATACAGGTATTCACGGTGAGATTCTTTCACCTTGGCTGCATGTTTAAATTGTTTCATAATAAAAAGTTGGAAAAATACTGGGTAGTTACATCATGGACATCACTCCCAAATATGTTCTTAAAGGATGAGTGGGAAAATAAAACAAGGTAACAGCACATGAATGGTTACGTGTAACAAGGCATCACATTTCTAGTGATATTGTATTAGTTTCCTAGAGCAGCTGTAACAAAATACCACAAAGTGGGTACTTAAAATAACAGGAATTTATTCTCACCATTCTAGATGCTAGAAGTCTGAAATCAAGGAGTTGGCAAGGTTGGTTCCTTCTGGAGGCTCTAAGGGAAAATCTGTTCCTTGCCTCTTTCCTAGCTTCTGGTGGGGCCGGCAATGCTTGGTGTTCCTTGGCTTGTGGATACATCACTCCAATCTCTTCAACCATCTGCACAAAAGCATTCTTCCCTGTGTCTCTGCATCTGTGTCTCCAAATTTCCCCTCTTCTTACTAGACACCAGTCATATTGGACTCAGAGCCCACCCTAACTCAGTATGACCTCATGAGAACATGATCAGTGCAAAGACACTATGTCCAAATAAAGTCACATTCACAAGGTTCTGGGTGGACATGAATTTGGCAGGGGTGGGGTGCAGAGAGATACTATTCCTCCCAATACAGATATCGTTAAACAACTTCTGCCGCTCAAATAACCTAGAAGGAAGTGAATGTGATAGGCACTGGAGAACTGTGTTATATTTCAGAAAAATGGCTCTAGTAGCAACAGAGATTCTAATATTTTAAGACTTGTGTGAAAAGTTTGATGTTTCACTGGGGTTGAAAAAATAGACATAAAACTAAATTAGAGAATTAATTGCCATAAGGATATATATATATATATATATATATATATATACACACACACACACACATATAGATATATATATATGTGTGTGTGTGTATGTGTATGTATGTGTGTGTGTGTGTGTATATATATATATATATATATATATATATATATATATATATATATATATATATATATATATATATATTTCATATTCTTGGGCCATTCCCCAAATCTACAAAATCAGAATCTCTGAGGGCAAGACCCCAGAAATCTATACTTTTAACAAGCTCTCTGTGTGCCTTAGAAGCAACATAAAGTTTGCAACCCACTGTCCTAGAAGGCTAAGGGCAGAGGGAAAATGGAGATGGAAAAGCTGGAGTCACTGAAAGTGGCTCAGTAGGTAGATCTGTTGGAATTACTGAAGAATCAGCGTCCCCAAGCTCCCAGAGCGGAGCTTAGTGCAGAGCAGATGTGTGGTGGGTGCTGAATTGGCAGCCCATCCTATTCCCCTCCAGGAGAGAGGAGGAGCCGGGGATCTGCAGCTCTGGGTCTAGCGCTGGGTCTTACCAGCTACGTGACATCGCATGAGTCACTAAACCTCTCTTGGCCTTGATTTCCTTATTCCTTGCATCACTACAGGATTTTCTGCGGCTTCAATGACATCATGTGAGCTCTGTAAGACAGAACATGTAGATTAAACTGAGATAGATGATTACGAGCCCCTTTAGCCCAGCTTCTGCTAAGAAAAGGCAGATTCCTGTTAGGCGGTGAGGGATGGATGCTTTTAGGATCTGAGTTGCTATGTGCTCAGACTCTCTTGGGTGAGGCCACTTACCCCCTGGAGGAGCTGGAGAGTGGTGGCATTCAGTCTCTCAGAGTTACCCCTCCCCCCAGCTAGGGCATGTGGGTTCTGCACCAACCTGCTGTCCTCATTCTGTCTTCACCTGGACAAGTACAATGTTGGACTGCGGACACGCGCCCTGGTCAGGGACAGTTGGTCTCTGAAACAGAGGCTGGCGACCGCCCCAGTGGTCCCAGGGGCTTGCAGGGCTGCCTCTTTCTCCCCACCATTCCTTCCTCTATTCACCTGCAAACATAGTGGATATAGTCTCATCATGCCCAGACCAAGCTCGATACTGGGGATAAAAAGACAACTGGTCGCTGCCCTCATGGGGAGTACCTACCAGTAGATGGAGGGAGATAGATAGGACAATTACAGGTGGTGGCAAGAGCTGTAACAGAGTATATTTTAGATAGATAGATAGACAGACCGATAGACAGAAAATATATTTTAGATCAGGGGGCTGTGACAGAGTCACAGCTGCAGCTTCTGATGGGGATGGTCAGGGAAGGCTTCTCTGGGGAACTGATATATGATGGATGAAAAGGAGCTGTCATAAGAACTGGGTGAAAAAGCATTCTAGGGCTTCCCTGGTGGCGCAGTGGTTGAGAATCTGCCTGCCAATGCAGGGGACACGGGTTCGAGCCCTGGTCTGGGAAGATCCCACATGCCGCGGAGCAACTAGGCCCGTGAGCCACAACTACTGAGCCTGCGCGTCTGGAGCCTGTGCTCCGCAACAGGAGAGGCCGCGATAGTGAGAGGCCCGCGCACCGCGATGAAGAGTGGCCCCCGCTCGCCACAACTAGAGAAAGCCCTGGCACAGAAACGAAGACCCAACACAGCCAAAAATAAATATAAATAAATAAATAAATAAAAATTAAAAAAAAAAAAAAAGCATTCTAGGCAGAGGAACGGCAAGTATAAAGGTCTTGGGGTCTGGCAGGATTGGTGAGATCAGGCATCCAAAAGGCGGCTCTGCTGTTGCTGGAGTGTTGTGGGCGACGGGGAGTGTGGCGTGGGCTGAAGTGGGGAGTAAGCAGGAGCCCTACCTCAGCGGGGCTCATAGGTCATTGTAGGGGGCTTAGATTTTACTCTGAGAACAAGGGGCTGGAGGACTTGAAGTGGAACACTGACAAAGTTGGTCTATAGTTTATTAGATCATTCTGGCTGCCATGTGGATGGTAGCTTGAAGGGAGACAAGAGTGTAAACAGGGAGCTTCCCTGGTGGCACAGTGGTTAAGAATCCGCCTGTCAATGCAGGGGACACGGGTTCAAGCCCTGGTCCGGGAAGATCTCACATGCCGCAGGGCAACTAAGCCCGTGCGCCACAACTACTGAGCCTGCGTGCCACAACTACTGAGGCCCGCACACCTAGAGCCTGTGCTCCACAGCAACAGAGGCCACCGCGATGAGAGACCCACGCAGCACAATGGAGAGTAGCCCCCGCTCGCCGCACCTAGGGAGAGCCCACGTGCAGCAGCAAAGACCCAACACAGCCAAAAATAAATAAATAAATCAATTAATTAATTTAAAAAGAGTGGAAACAGGAAGAGAGCTAAGAGGCCATCACTGTTGTCCAGATGACAAAAAGAGGTGGCCTGGACTGGGAGGCCATTGGGACAGAAAGAAGTAGATAGAAATTGGAAATGTCTTCTTGAGGGATTAAACATTGGGAGTGAGGGAAAGAGAGGTGTTGAGGGTGACATCAAGGTTTTGACCTGAGCAATTAGGTGGTTTGATTTGTGGAATGATGAATACTGGGATGGGGGTCCCTGGTTTGGGATGGGGCAATTAAAGTTCACTAGGACCCTATTAGGTTTGAGATGCCCAGGAAACACCCAGGTAGAGATTTCAAATAGTAGTTGAATATATGAGTCCAGAACTCTGGTGTCCAATATGGTAGCCACTAGGCACATGTGGCAATTTAATTTTAAATTAAATAAATAAAAATGCGGTTCCTCAGTCACACTAACTACATTTCAAGTGCTCAGTAGACACATGTGGCTAGTGACTACTGTATTGGACACGACAGATCTAGAACATTCCCATCATTGCAGAAAGTTCTCTTGGGCAAAAAAGCGTTGGTCTGAGCTGTGGCCCAGAGTCACAAAGGCATTTCTCTCTAGGATAGTGGCATCCTAATCTGGTGATTCGGGGCCAGAAAGCTGGTGTCCCTGCATCCTTCTCAAATGGCTCCTTCGTGCTCTCTCTCTACATGATCACACCAGATCGTGTATTCAGTGATGTCCCTGACATGTGGCCATGTCAGAGAGGCACTGGCCACCCAGGAGGACAAGTTGCCGTGAGGCTGATCAAGGACATCATCCCCTGGGGCTGAGCATCATTAGAGTGATGAGTATAAACACATGAGCATAAAACGTGGCGTGTAGGCTGTTACTCATGAGGCGGTACCAGTTCTAGGGCTCACTGTGCAGACTTGGCTAGTTTGAGAACTGTGCAGTGGATTTGGAAGTTGTCAGGATAAATGAGGGTGGAAAAGAAGACAGGTTTAGAGTTCAGCAGTCTTGTGTTCTTGAACTAACTGTGTCCCTGGAGGTTAAGCCAGTCAACCTCTTGAGCATCAACATCCTCAGCTACACATGGGAGAAGATTCCATGCCTGAGCAGGGAGAGGGGGAAATTGCTTGAATAAGTAAAAAGAAGTAGTGGGTATAAGACAGGTTGTTTTTTGTTGTTGTTTTTATTGTTTTGTTTACAAAACAGTTCAGTGACTTTTATTGTTCCTGGCAATATAATCATTTGCCATTTTTTGTAAACAAAGGAGAACAACAGTATTTTTGTTTCTTAAATTATTAGATTATAAAAGCCACATTTAGGAATCTTGTCTCTGGAATAGTGATATATGAGGTTATTTGTAAATCAATGGTCTTGTTTCTCCTTTAATAAAACAGCAAAATAGTATTTTTGAGATTAATCCTTACAGACGGAGTGTTACATCTGAAATTGTTTTTTTTATAGAAGTTGGGTCAGTCAAGAGATAATATATTTTAGATGGCTTAAGTGTGTCTTCCCTGTGGATAGCACATTCTCTAAGCCCACCTGAGGTGCCTTGAGGTCTGAGACTTGAGAGACCACAGTCTAGAAATGTCCCGTGGAATCTGCAAAAAGCTAAACCTTGAGGAGCTCATTTCCTGCAGTTGCTGACGCTGCTCATCAGAGTTGAAGCTCTGGTCCCACCCATCCTACCACTGCAGGCGAGGCAGGGTTTTGTAAGGCAGGACCAAGGAGGTGAGCCTCAGAGAGCTTCCCTGGTCCCCCCCGACCATGCCCAGGTCAACCTCCCCAGCCCAGGCTCCCAGATGGAATTTTCCCCTCGGGCTGTTCCAAATCCCTGCGTTAGGCTTTCATTGGGAAAAAACTGTGTCCGCTTGACTCTTGGTGACTTCCTGGAAATGGTGCCCTCATCTAAGGTTAGAGGCTAGAGCAGAAGGGATCTGCCTGGATACAGATGGTCCATGGCAAGATTTGGTAGAGAATCAAGTTAGTAGCCTGAAAACTTGTGGGGTGCTTTGGCGAGTTTTGAGTGGTAATTTACTATTTTCAATCCACTGGCCCCCTTTTCTGATGTCTTGGAATGCCCACCTATGCTGGCTCCTGCTTCTGGTGACAAGGTTGCTGGTGATGTCATCCAAGGCGGCTCATTTCATGAGTAAGAGCAATGCTGGGTCCACAGCAAACTGACGTCAAGGACCCAGGAGGCTCGGAATGTCTTGTCCACATCCCCACGTCTTCCGAGAGAGAGGTGTGGGGCACACCTCAGGTGCAAGTTTCCTATTCCTACTCATTTTCTCTTTTCCTTTCATCTGCCTACCATGAATACAGGGAGAGTGGCTGGCAGAGCTAGCTGCCTTGCAGTGACTGGGCGAGTGGGACGTGCGTGTGCTTTGGGAGTTCTGTGGCTTGTCATTTGCCAGGCATGGATTTTGTTTTGGTTTGGGTTTTGTGCACGTCAGGGGTTTATTTTAAATGTTTTAAGGCTTGGATAGGACACAGGACCTGGCTGGGCCTGGCTTCTGATTTGGACCTCATCGCACAGCAGCTTATTGGAGACGGAAGCAAGCAGGTCCTGCTGCCTTCATTTTCGCCCCATGTTTCTGGCTGCAGAAGACAACCAGCTCCAGGGAGGCTGCTCCCTGGGGGGCCCGGGGGTGGGCTTGTTAACACTGGCTTCTCCCCAAGGAAGCCTCTTGGCGTGGTTACTGTCCTCCTCCTTCCACGGCCTGCCTGGACCACATGCGACCCAGGTATCCTGAGACACATGGGCCTCTGGGCCTCCGTGGGGTGCGGGGGGGCAGCTGGGCACGGCCTGGGGCACCCTCTCATTTCAGAAGAAGGGTTTTCAGGCCGAACCCAGGCCATGGGATAAAAGGCCATCTGTCTGTCCCTCGGTGCCCAGCCCCGGCTTTCCCAAACAACATTCCTTTATGCCGGCTCCCCCGCCTCCTGCAGCCCCCGCCCCGCTGCACACAGCCTCCTTTCACCGCCTCTGCAGTCGGCTTGTTTGTTTGCCATGCAGAGGGCAGGCTTTTTGTTGTTCTTCTCTTTTCTCTCCCCCTCATGCACCATCCAAGCAAACCCTCTCTGGGGATGTTCTGGGGCACTAGAGAGGGGCTTGGGGGCTCAGGGCAGGGGCTTGGAGCATCCCGGAGGGGATAGAAGAGGACGTGGGAAGGACCTCGGCGGGGACAGCCCTGGAAGTGGATTCCTGGCTGGCTCTCCCAGCAACTGTTTGCGAGTCCTTGAATCAGTGACTTGGTCCGTCTGTGCCTCCATTTCCCTCCTCCAGGGAACACGTCCTCAGGGAGAATTGTGTTGATCCCGATGAGATGTTGGCCACACGTGCAACGTGGTGGTAATGGCACTCACCGTGGAGGTGGCGCAGCTGTCCCGGAAGCCTCGTGGCTGGGTGGGGGGTGGGGATCGCCAAGTAGGCCAAGGTTTGTGCTAAAGGGGGTCGTGGTACACCGGATCCCCCCTCCCCGTTCAGCCTGCCTCCCCAACACAGTGCTTCCAGGTGCTGGGGAGTGACTTCCCAGGCCCTGAAGAAGGGGAACAAGGCCAACCCTGGCTGCTAGACAGGGAACGGTGGGCTGGGGAGGGAGGTATAGTAAGTCCCCTACATACGAACGAGTTCCGTTCCAAGCGCACGTTCGTAAGTCCAATTTGTTCATGAGTCCAACAAAGTTAGGTAGGTACCCAGCTAACACAATTGGCTATATAGTATTTACTATAATAGGTTTATAATTCTTTTCACACAGATAATACATAAAAAATAAACACAAAAAATAAAGAACATTTTTTTTTTAACTTTGGGTTTATTTATTTATTTATTTATTTATTTATTTATGGCTGTGTTGGGTCTTCATTTCTGTGCAAGGGCTTTCTCTAGTTGCGGCAAGCGGGGGCCACTCTTCATCGTGGTGCTCGGGCCTCTCATTATCGCGGCCTCTCTTGTTGCGGAGCACAGGCTCCAGACGCGCAGGCTCAGTAATTGTGGCTCACGGGCCTAGTTGCTCCATGGCATGTGGGATCTTCCCAGACCAGGGCTCGAACCCGTGTCCCCTGCATTGGCAGGCAGATTCTCAACCACTGCGCCACCAGGGAAGCCCCAAGACAACATTTTTAATCTTACAGTACAGTACCTTGAAAAGTACAGTAGTGCAGTACAACAGGTGGCATACAGGGGCTGACATCGAGGGAACAGGCAAGAAGAGTCACTGACTGGAGGAGGGAGAGGAGGTGGGAGATGGTAGAGCTGAAGGATCGCCAGCAACAGGAGACGGAGGGCAAGCTGTAATTTCACTCACGCCTGACATTGACAGAACACACGTTCGCATCTTTGGAAGTTCGCAACTTGAAGTTTCGTACGTAGGGGACTTGCTGTACTCGAATGCCTACCCCTCCCTGTGCCGTCTGTGTGGGCTGCCACCAAGGGCCTGGCAGGAAGGCTGTGCTGATTGCAAGACCCTGGTTTCTGCCGCCTCCTCAGATCTTGTCTCCACATCTCCTTGGACGCCTCCGTCATTTGTTCTCGTTCCTGGTTGGATTCCTTCTCCTTCTGTGGCCCTGAGGCAAACCCAGGGGAAACTGGTTCAGCTTGGATTCGTTTGCTAGCGCTGCCATAGCAAAGTCCCACAACCTGGGTGGCTTAGGCAACAGAAATTTACGTGTCACAGTTCTGAAGGCTAGCAGTCTGAGACCAAGGTGTGGCAGGCTTGGTTCCTAGCGAGGGCTGTGGGAGAGACTCTGTCCCAGGCCTCTCCCTAGCTCCTGGTACTTTGTTGGCAATCTTTGGCGGTTTGGCACTTGCAGCTGCTTCATCCTGATCTCCGCCTCCCTCTTCACATGGTGTTCTCAGTGTGTGTGTCTGTTTCCAAATTTCACCTCTTTATAGGGGCACCAGCCACATTGGATTAGGGCCCACCCTAATCACTTCACCTTAACTAATCACACCTGCAGTGACCCTAGTTCCAAATAAGGTCACGTTCTGATGGACTCGGGGTTAGGACATCAACATAGGAATTTATTAGAGGTGGGGTGGGCATGGGGAGGATCAAGTCAACCCTCCCTGGAGGGAACGTCCTTGGTGCAGAGCTGCGTCTCCGCTGCGATCCCCTCACCCTCACGGATTTGTCTCCTTTCCAGACACCATGAGAGGGAAGAGCGCCAGTAAAAATCCGCATCCACCACCCACTTCTGCTTCCTGACACCCTGCCTCCTCTCGGCTAGCCTGGAGGGAGAAAGAGGCCCGGGTTGCCCTTCGTTGAGCCTTGCTGGGGCTCTGGTCCTCGAGTGCTACCCGCCTGTCACCAACCCACTCAGGGCGTTGGTACAGCTGGGTGGGTGCATGTGGGCTCCCCGTGGATTCCCTGTTGTGGGAACAGGAGGGCAAAACCCTTGCTCTTGCCCGTCCATGCCCATCCTTCTCTGAGGCTGTCCCGGGGGCAGGAGGGCTGCAGCTCACCCGGGCTTTTCAAACTGGCGAACCAAGGGCTGTGTTTGTATTCAGGCAGGTTGGTTTGGCCCACATCGTGTGTTTGTTTTAAACAGGAGTCAAATTTTGAAATCTGGAGATTTCACAGAGAAATCTAGTTTTCCAGTTTTTCTTAGAAGTCGGAAGGTCTGACAACCCTGGGCCCCATCCTCACCTGACCTGAACCTCAGTCGGGGCTGCCCCCTTTCCACGGGGTGTGACCCCCTCCAGTTTGCTGCAGTCCCCTCCATCCCCCACAGCCTCCCCCATGCCAAGACTCCACGACAATGACCATAGATTACTGCACGTGTTGCATTTCTTTTTTTCTCTGTACTGCTGTCTCTAGCAAAAGGGCTCCTCATGTTTTTGCTTGTCTTTTGTTTCTTGGTACCTCGTGTTTTAAGAAAAAGGAGAGTGAGCATCTTTCCTCATAGAAGTAAAGAATATTCCTATGTATTTAGCCAAAACCAAATAAATAAAAATAAAATTAAAAAAAAAAAGTTCACGGGGACTTCCCTGGTGGCACAGTGGTTAAGAATCCACCTGCCAATGCAGGGGACACGGGTTCGATCCTTGGTCTGGGAAGATCCCACATGCCGCAGAGCAACTAAGCCCGTGAGCCACAACTACTGAGCCTGCGAGCCACAACTCCTGAAGCCTGTGCACCTAGAGCCTGTGCTCCACAACAAGAGAAGCCACCGCAATGAGAAGCCCGCGCACCACAACAAAGAGTAGCCCCTGCTTGCCACAACTAGAGAAAGCCCATGTGCAGCAACGAAGACCCAACACAGCCAAAAATAAATAAATAAAAATAAAATTTAAAAAAAAGTTCTCATCACAAGAAAAAAATTAAAAAAAAAAAAGAATATTCCTACGTGTTTAGTCCGCAAACAAAATGAGTCTGTATTATGAACCACACTCTGCCTGCTTCATTCATTGAAGGCACCTGCCCACCTTCTGAGGCCAGAGCAGGCACTCGGGGTGCCTTTGCCGGAGAGAAGCACTTCTTGTTCCAAGAGGAAGATCCTCAGGTCACAAAGCAAGTTGATGAGGGAGGCTGGTCTAGAACTTTGTCTCTTTATTAAAGCTGAATCTGCAGGGTCTGGAATAGATGGTTGGACCCGGATTCTTCCCCCGAGGGCTGCCTCCCTGAGAGACAGGCATGCTGGGGGAACTGGCTGGAACCTCAGCGAGCTGGCAGGGGACAACTCCTGGGTCCTCTGTGAGTTCGGGTCCGAGGGCATTGAACTCAGTGTGAGAGAGGAGGCAGCGGCTGAGGGAGCCCAGGAGAGGGGGCTGTGGTGTCAGCAGGACCATCTCCATGAGACAAGAGCAGTGGCTCGGGCTGACCTGAGAGGACATCATGATTCATTAGCAGCCGGGAACTGGCACCATACTGGGAGAAAATAGGGCTGGTGCTGCTGTTTCATTGGCTTCTTTCCCTGCAGCCTTGGACTGTGGCTGGGAGGATCTAAGGAGATCAAAATGCCCTTCTCACCTCCTCCTCCGTATTGCCCAGCATGTCCAGTGGTTCCCAGCTCAGGGTGGGCAGTGCCCGCCTACCTAGTCTCCTTAGCAGGGCACATTGACCTTCTCCCCTCAAGTAGGCATCCTGCCTGCCTGGGCCCCCAGACCCTAAACAGGCCACCATCTACTCAAATATACCATTCAGCATGTATTCAGGTGCTGACCCCGTGCCAGCTGCCAGGGACAGAGCAGTGAGCAAGGCAGCAGGGTCTCTACCCTCATGGAGCTTGCATTCTGGCTTGGGAGGCAATCACAGGGAAATGCATAGGAAAGCAAGATGCTTTCAGCCCCTGAACTATCGATACTTTGCTAGGCTCAAACAGCCTTGGGCCTGACCATAAAATGCGCTTCTAGCCAGGTCTCCTGCCTTCCTTCCCAGGATGGAAAGGTCAGCAGGGCTCGAGAGGAGGGGTGGGTCTTCAGCTCCATTCTTGCTACCCTGGGACAATCTTGTGTCCCTCGGGTAGACCCTCTAGGAAAGCTGTCATCTGACACAGGTGGGTTGGACGCCGCATGTCAAGCCACATCCATCAACACTTGGGCTGATTATTCTTGTGAAAGCCATTGTGAGTCTGACTACAGAATTACTCACTTCCCTTCCCCAAAGTCTGCAGCTAATGCAATCTGAAGGCAGGACCCAGAACAATTTCCAAAACCTGGAAAAGAGTACATGTATTCTTCACTTGCCGCTGCTTTTTGGTTTTTAAAGGTTTTTGGTTTTCAGGCTTGCTTCCAGGATCAGGAGAGTCTTTTAAATAATGCATTGTGGAAGTTTCCAAGAAACTTTTTTTAAAAAGTCTTTTAGAGTCTGAGTTGTACCCTAGTCCCTAGGAATGACCTTTACACACTTCTGATTCATAGATGGTGTTTGCCCATGGAATTCAAGGGTGAGCCCAGCTCAACCATAAAATAAACATGGGGCAGGGAAGTCTGGAAACCATGGCCCAGATCAGTGTGTGTGGTGTGGCGGCTCCCAGCAGGACTCGGTTCCTGGAACACTCGCCCCCCCGCCCCGGTTCGGATGGGAGCAGCCCCCGAGTGGGAATGGGAGACCTTTTGAAAACTCACAACTAGACTCTAGAAAAAGAGTCAGTAAAAGACGCACTAGAGGACACTTCTTGTACCTGAGGGCATTTCTGCTCCTGGCAGCAGCGCCCATGTGCTGCTTGCTGTGGTTCTCCTTGAAATCTCCTCCCGTATTGGAGCTGTGTACAATCTTGTGGTTAATAAACCTGGGCTCCTGCCATGGAGGGCTGTGGTCCCGAAGAGGCCACCCAGAAAGCACCTTGGTTCTATTGTCAGTCTGCGATCTATTGGCCAAAAGCCTATCACCCACGACATGACTGCCTGGTGGTTCCAGGACCCTCAAGTTGTGATTACCTGGGGTGGCAGGAGGAAACAGCCTTCTCCCGTCCCTTCTTCCTCTCCTTTCCCCACCCTCCATGGCAGCGCACGGCCCGTGCCAGCCCTCAGACAGGCGCTGGTGCAGGATTCAAGGGCAGCGTCCTGGGAGAGTCTGTGACTGCTCAGGGCTGGGGAAGCAAGCTGGTGAGCCCGGTGCTGGGCAGGAGCCGCTCCCCTTCCTCCTGGCTCTCAGGAAAGAGGCAGAGAGCCACGGGGATCCTCCCTCCATTTCCCTCATTCCACCCGGAGTATTTCCAGCTGAACGACAACAGCAACAAAAAAAAAAACCCTTGAAAGTTCTGTTTTCATTTTCAGCCAACATCTCTCTGTGAAACTGGATTTTTAGTAATTTGTTAAGAAAACCTTGGAACTGGAACAAAGAGAGCATTTGATCTACTTCCAGTTACACAGAGACTAGAGACACACACCGACCACCATGAACCAAGAAAACAATGACATACAATTAATGCTCACAAAACAAAATTTAGGTTGTAATTTCTTCTGCATTAATAAATATTTTTAAATGGAACCTTTTTTTTTTTTGATCCCCCTGTAAATTTGCCAAATGCCCTTCCTTGGGAAGAACTGCCTTTTATTCTGCAAGCATGTGTTTCCTACCTATTTCTTTCATTTATGAAATGCTGCTGCTGATAATTTTTAAAATATTTTTTTAATATATGTTTTTTTCATTTATTTTATTTACTCTTTTTTTTTGGCTGCATTGGGTCTTCGTTGCTGCGCGCGGGCTTTCTCTAGTTGAGGCGAGCGGGGGCTACCCTTCATTGCAGTGCGTGGGCTTCTCATTGTGGCGGCTTCTCTTATTGCAGTTGCAAAGCACGGGCTACAGGCTTCAGTAGTTGTGGCGCATGGGCTCAGTAGTTGTGGCTCACGGGCTCTAGAGCACAGGCTCGGTAGTTGTGGCGCACGGGCTTAGTTGCTCCGCGGCATGTGGGATCTCCCCGGACCAGGGCTTGAACCTGTGTCCCCTGCATTGGCAGGTGGATTCCCGACCACTGCACCACCAAGGAAGCCCCTTTTTTAATATTTTTATTTGGCAAAATAAGATGCTGGTAATTTCATGTCAGACTAATGCACTTTCAGTTCTGCTCATGCCTATCCTATGGACTTGGCCAAAGGGCACTGAGAATATATGGCCCAGATTATTGGAATTTGACCCTTGTGTCTGGGCACCACCCCACCCAGCCCGGGGTGGCATTCTAAGATGGTGTGTTCAGTGTCCTGGGCGACCTCTCTCTTCCAAGCAGATGTGCTCACCCCCCATTCTTTATATATTTCCAAGGAGCATGAGCCTGGCAGAGTTTCAGGGCTCCACCCCAAGCAGCACAGCCAGGATCTCCTGAGGTTCCTGCCACATCTCAGGGGTCTGGAGTGTCAGGGGATCGTGGCTGTGCTGCAAAGAGCCAACACTGAAACATGATCCACTCAAGAAGTATGAGTGGAGATGTAATATTTTCAAGAGCCCACCCTAGGTAACTTGAGGAGAGGAAACAGTAGTTTCCTGGCCTGTTAGAATCTATTGTTTGTCCACCATTGGACAAACAAGATCATGGCCCAAACATGCAAAAACAATAAGAGGCAGGAAATTGTAAATACCAACTGAGGCAGTGGGACACATGGAAAGTGTGACTTTTTTTAAAGTTGGAAAATGAAGAGCTCATTTCTGGCTAGAATGGTTAGGGAAGAAGTACATGGTGGTCAAGAGAATATTCTGGAGCCCAACTGCGGCTCTACCCCTCATTAGCTGTGGGGCTCCTTCATGCCTTGGCCCTCTCATCTGTCAAGTGGGAATAATAATCATGCCTCCTTCATATGGTTGTTATGAAGATGAAAGGGCTGGGCACATGGTAAGCCTTCGTGAATATTAACCGTTGTCATCATGCTAGATAGGATGACATTTGAGAAGAAAAACGCGAGGCATGTTTAGAAAATGGCAAGTCATCCCTACCGGTGAGAGGGAAAAATTAGGGTTAATTCAAAGGCGTGACAGGAGAAGAGCTTGGAAATACAGGGGAAAGATGTTAAATACAAGGAAGTCAAGGATAAGCCGGCCTACTGAGGAAGATAGTGTGTTCACTCTTAGGAATGTGGTCAGAGGGTCAGACTATAATGTCAGCTGTTGGAAACGTACTCCCGGAGCAAGGAGCAGGACCAGTGTTAGAGAGACGTTGCAGAGTCTTCTGAGGTGATATGTGATTGGCACGTTGCAGATGTTCAAACACGTATGTCTATGGATGAGTGGGTGACAGCAGTGGGTGTGGATCAGATCCTTGTAGGAGGGAAGAATTAAGGGAAGAGGCAGGGGGCCATAGTGATACTTCACTGAGACCACCAGCCCCTGAAGAGGAGGCGGATATGGAACCAGGGCTTCCATCCCCGCAAACTCCCCTCGATGATCCCATTTCTTTTTTTTTTTTTTTTGACGATCCCATTTCTTAGGGTTTCTCTGGTTTCCACCGCCTTCTGCCCTTCTGTTCATCACTACTCCGGGCATCTCAGTCTTCATCACAGTGGGTCTGCAGGTCCAGCTCGCCTCCTGGGCCACACAAGCTCTCCACACCACACCAGCAGCAGCAGTCCATGAAAAAAGCTTCAGGTGGCTATAAGCTAAGTGAATGAGCCGCATAAGATGGAGGTCAAAGTGCCAATGGGAGCTCAGTTCCCATGGCCTGAAATAGGATGTTCCATGTGGGGGAGGCATGAGCCCTGCTGGGTTCTGGCCTGGTCCCATCACACCCACCTTGGAAGAGGAGCAGGAACCAATCATTATGCTTAGAGACCCTGTTATGTCCTAAGGAGGTCTTGTGGAAAAGCAGATGGCAGTGGTCCTCATGTATGTATAAGCTGCCAGGTGAAAAAGAGCCTGTACAGTCCTAGAGGGGAAGAGCCGGAAGTGGTCCCTGGAAACTGAGGCATCCAGCTGAGCAGAAGGGAGACTTTCCCAAGGACTCGAACTCTCGGAAAGCAGCCCAGCCTTAGGTGACCAGAAGCACGGGCTGGATACACGAGTGCTCTGTGCCCAGTGCTGGAAAGTAATGACCATTTCTTCTGCTTCCAGTGGTTGTTTAGATGCATATGCCCCAAACAGATCTGTGTCTGCCACTCAGGGATGTCTGAAAAGTGTAGCGCAGACAAAAACATCAAATGCTAATTCGAGTGATAACCCCTTCCCTGTTTGGGATGGGTGGACCCCAAGACAAGCCTTTTGTGGAGAGAGATGGATGGAGTTGTAGTGAACGAGAGGGGTTGGAGGTGCAGAGAAGGATTAGATCACCCTACTTAAGAGAGGACTTGGGGTGACCAGGAGAAAAGAACTATCCAGGAGGGAGGGAGAACCAATAGGTCCATGATTGGAGGCGTTCGGAGGTATTTCAAGGGTAGAACAGAATTAGAAGGGACAAGATTCTTATATGACATTTATATTTGATACTTAGGGAGTTTCCTTGTATGAAATACTATAAAATCCACTCCATCCTCAAGAGATCATCAGAGTTGCTTTTTAGAAGAATTCAGGTATTAGCATGGTGACAAAGACTAAAAATACTGAGATACCCAGACCAAGACAGGACCATGAAAGCCCGCTTTTACTTGGGTTACATATGTGTTTTCCCAGAAAATGACAGCGTCACTGTCACCATCAAGTTCTCTTGGTTCATTTGGAAACAAAAAATGTAAGAATCATAGCAACAGAAACCCCAACTGGCTGCTCAAACACTCTTCTTGGGTTCTTGCCAATATCCAGGTTCCAAGGGCCCCTTCTCCATGGCCACCACAGCTTCCTTTAGTCACAGGGACTCAGAGGACACCCCCCCCCATTGGTAAGTGCTCTCCCCACCCTTTCTGGAGGGAAGCCTGCATTTTACCTACGTGCCAGCCTGCGCTCTCCGGCCTCACCTCACATGACGTCAGGGCCAGCTGGAGCCATGTGATTTTCCCAGTACATTCCATTTCCTTCTGCCTTTGCCTCTTTGCTCCTTCCATTTGACCTTGAGCCCATCTGGGCTCTCCTCTGCCAGTCCCGCCCTGCGTGTGGCCGCTGACCCACACCTGGGAGTTCCTGGAGGGACGGCTCCCTCACGCTCTGCTGCCTTTCTTTCTTGTGGGCACGTGGACCTAGCTGCCCAGCCTGTGGCCCACGAGCTCTGTAGAATTACCAGGGAGAGAGGCAGGTGGTGTAGTCATTGGGCGTGACCCAGTGAGCCCGCCAGGTCCCCTGGTGCCACCCTGTAACTCTTTACCTGACACCTGCCAGGGGCCTGGGAAAAGGCTGGCAGAGAAATTCTGGGCCAGGGCATTCCCACCCACTGCTCTCATTTCCCTCCAGGCTCTCTGCCAGCTTCTCTCCTCCCCCAGATCTTTTGCCTCTTGTTTTTATGGGTGTTATTTCCTTTTTCAGGGAGAAGAAAAGTGCAGAGGTTAAGACCACCCACATCAGTGTCTACCCTTTTTCAAGTGCACTCGGTGCCCTTGATTTCCGCCCACCCTGCCCTGCCATGGTGCTCCCACCACTCCTGACTGCCTCATCGTGGGGCAGTTGGGGGTTCTCTTCCCTCGCCCACTGTGGGTAATCCCCTTGTGTCTTCTCTCCCCAGGGTTCCGTGGAGAATGGGGCTGTGACCTCTGCAAGCACTCAGAAGACAGACCCTGCGATGGAGCCAAAGCTCAAAGCAGTGGACTGGGACAAGGTAGCGGGCACAAGACAGGGTGGGGTGATGGTCGGGGCTCCCAGGGCCGAGGAGAGGGTGCGTGGAGCCACAGGCTATGGTTATTCATGATGTTTTTGCCCAGCGAGGATGAGGACCGAGGAGCAGGTGCCCACAGCTCACAAGCACGACCTGGGGCAGCAAACCCGGGCCAAGGTTATGGTGGGTCTGGGGAAACGGTACACGAGCTCTGTGCAGAGCCAGGCTCCAAAAACCCCAGAGGGAGGTCTCCCACAGGGACCCCTGAAGCTGAGAAGGGCACGATGACAGGGTCAGGAGGCCCAGACACACCCAGCTTGGCCAGTGCACAAGGCAGAGCTGCCCCAGGTGCCGGCGACCACTCGCAGGAGTGACTGGCATGGGAGCCAGTCACTGAGGCCAGCAGGGAAAGGGCTGGAGCCTTCTGTAGCATGTGGCTGCAGAGCCCGATGACAAACCTCTCTTGGCGCTCAGAGACCAGCATCTTGCTGTGATTAGGCACACCCATTTGCTGATTAGGGAAGTCCTAGAGGAGCTGGGTAGTTACAGGTGGCAGTGGAGCCAAGAGGAGGAAGGGGTAGCGTTGCCTGGGGGCTCTGGAGAGAACCAGACCTGGGTGTCATTTCCCTCCAACCTGGATCATGGGCCTTTCTTAATGTCATGGCGTCATTTCCTCCTGTAATAGACATAAGTGTATATGTCCATAAATGTCCCCAACCTGTGCTGGACACTGGGAACAAGAGACCAACAGGACAGGCCATTGCTTTCAGGGAGCTCACAATCTGGTGTGGAGGGCAGATCTCCCCCCAGACATGTTATTACAATATGGAGAGGTGCAAGAAGCACACCCAAGGGACACAGGTGACCAGAGGAGGCCCCCACTGATTGTTTGCTGGGCCCCTTTTGCCAGGACTCCTGAGGCCCTGACCCCAGGAACTTAGAGATGGCATCTGTCACGTGGGAATCGCCTCTGCCTCTGGGGAAGCCCATCAGCCCAGGACAAAGCCGCCTTGGGGTGCTTCACTGAAGAGGCTGGGACAAGTTGTCCTGTGCCCCATCCCCTTCAAGCAGGCCTGTGACCGAAAGGGAAATTGAAGGCCATCAAGGGGAAAGGCTTGCATAGGCCACGCAGTATGTCCCCAGAGGGCTCACTGGACCTGGTCTCCTGACCTTGACGCCGGACTCAGCCACGATTGCTCATTGCCCAGGCCACGGGCACAGGTTGAAGGTCTCAGTACAAACGGCTGACTTCTCTGGAAACTTTGGGGACCTGGGCTTGTTCTGCACGAGGGCAGGATGGAGGGGGAGACAGCCAGCTTGAATGGGACAAGGACCTTGGAAGCTGGTGGAGTCAGGACCTCGACTTGAAAAAGGAGGAGCTGTGGTGGGAGATGAGGAGGGTGTGGGGATGAGGGTGGGACCAGAGAGTGAGCTGCAGCATGTCGGGCTCTGGGCTCAGCGGCCAGTGGACGGTGCTGAAAGGACCACAGGAAGAGGGCTCCTTGGGGCCAGCATCTGTGGGCTTGGTTTAGGGGTTGAAGGTTGGAAAGAAAATACAGAGAGCTGAGCAGGCCTGGGGTGGGGAGGCAAGAAAGAATCATCCTAGAAGGGAGGGGACTGTCACATGAGCCTGGCTGGGGGTGGGCAGATCACCAGCCCTGCTCAGGGGAGGGGTCCTCCCAGTTCCCCTGGGCTGCCCTCGGCACAAGGCAGAGGGATCAAGTCCCCCAGGCCTGTTCCGCCATCCACCCCGCCCCCACCCAAGGGGAAGAGAGGCCTCCCCTCCTCCTCCTCCCCGGGGCCCTGCCCAGGCTCCTCTCCAGCACATCCAGGTCATACCTGACTCACCTTCCCCGCCTCTGTCATTCTCTCTCTCTCACACGCACTTTCTCTCTTCCTCCTCTCACTCTTCCTTTGTCCCTGGGCTGAGAGAGAGGGGCAAGGGCTGGCCCAAGAGACGGTGTGGAGACCCACTGGGAGCAATGGGGGGTCAGCTTCGTGCCTCCCCCAGGCCCTGAGAAGACCCGGCACGAGGGGCTCACTTCCCAGGGAGAGTGAACAGTGCTTTCCTTGCTTTTTTTCCTTTTTTATTCATCTACCACGTGGTCAATCCCAGCCCCTTTGGGGGGAGACGAGAGGCTGGTAGACCCCCATCTGTTTCTGACCCAGACCAGGGTCTGGACCTTGAGGAGCTCTAGAGAAAGGCCAAGAGGGCAGCAGCTTTGTCTCAGCTGGGGGTCCCGGGCCTGGGGTGGACTTGCCAAAGTTAACCCTTCATGTTTTGCATTCACGGGAAGCCCCTCTAGGTGCTGCTAAGGAAGGGAGTCTTGGTTACCATGGCCCAGCCTCCCTGGTCCTAGAAGCTGGGGGACAGATTCAGCCATGCTGGAAAGAGTGAGGGGAAACTGGGATGGGGGTGCTGGGGCAGAGAGTGGAGGGCGGAGAGTTCTGAAAAGACAGGAGAAAAGGCCAGGAAGAAGCCCGGGGGGCCCTGCCCTGCTTAGAGGTGCAGGATCGTCTGACTTTCCAGCTCTGCATGGGATTTTATTGGAACAATTTCTGAATCATACCTTCCATCACCTCTTGGGCAGGACCCAAGTTTCCTTGTGGGACAAGAAACCAGGTTGTAGCTCCTTACCCCACACTACGCCCTACATGTCGCTCCCTGCTTCCTGGAGCCCAGCCAGCTCGAAGCCTACCCCAGTAGAGGTAGACGGAGCGCCCACTGCTCCTGGCTTCTGGGCACACCTGTTCCATTTGTCCCACGGCCTCTTTTGCTCCTTCACTGTGTCCTTGGCAGGGCTTCCCATTGGGGGGCCAGCATCCTGGGAACCAGACTGAACTAGTGTGATTTGAGGGGTTTGCAGAACCCCCTGCCCAGATCCCCCTGGACAGCGGAGTTAACACTGAATTAACTCTTCTTTCATTGAGCTCTTTGGCACAGGGTAAGAGCTTTAGGCTAAGCACTTTAATGAAATTATCTTTTATCACCAACACAAGGTGATAATAATGATCCCGATTTAACTAATGAGGAAGATCTTCTGCCCAAGGTCAAAGTCACTCTGCTGGTTAGCGTAGGGGGTCACAGCTGAGCCCCCTGCCCTGCCCCCTCCGTGTGTCCTGGAGCCCTTCCACCCTGGTGGCTGGCCAAGAATAAGACCCTGAGGCCCGTGACTGGGAGAGGGGGTGGCAGAAGGCAGGGAGGAGGCTGAGCAGGTACTCAGGGAGGTGTCTTCAAAGCTTGGCCGCCTCCTCTCCACATCCTGCTTCCCTCAGGCTCCTGGAGGCCACCTGCAGGTGTCAGAGCAAACTGCAGCTCCCAACCTCCCTACACACACACACACACACACACACACACACACACACACACACACACACACACACACACACACACACACACACACACACACACACACACACACACACACACACACACACACACACACACACACACACACACACACACACACACACACACACACACACACCCTTGGCATCAGGGTCTGCCTAGCAAAGATGTTGATTTTGCCCGATGAGTTTTACCCTTTCACGACCCTCACATAAGTCACTGAGAACTTGGGCAAGTAGCACCTGGATCGGAACCAGCGCCCCTCGGGCAGCCGCCCCTGGGACAGAGCCGACCTCGACACCATGGGTGCTGGGTTCCTTCCCAGGACTCTGCCCCCCAGTCACCTGGGGCCCCCTTGAGCCTCCCTTCTCCCTTTGGCCTGCCCCAGAGTAGGGGTGTGGAGGGTCTGGCTGCAGAGGGATCCACAGGAGGTCCCCAGGATTGTCGTCCTGGCCCAGAGCCTCTCAAGTTTCCTCCCTGCCCGTCCCCTAGCCCGGAGGTCTGGGCCCCTCTTCTAAAGAGCTCAGCTGTGCTCAAAAAATACCCCCCGGGGAGACACCAGGCAGGCAGGCTGGGCACTGCCCTCTTTGTCCCTGCAGGGGCAGCGGACAAGGCAGGCTGGGGAGCAGGAGGTGCCACTGGGTGACCACAGGCAGTTCCAGCCTGTTTCTCCATCAAGAAGAAGGAGGAAATTATTCCTGCCCTGTATTGTGTGGGGTATCAGAAAGTGAGTTGCCAGTGAAAGACCACCCCGCCCGGCCTTGGGCTGGACAGCCGGGGCGGGACTGCAGTGGTACTGGCTTTCTGCACAGCACGCCATCCTTCCTCTCTCCCTGGGCCTCCGCCCCTTTGCCCCCTGCTCCCTGTCACTCTCATCTCCTGCGCCTTCACAGTGGGGAGCATAAGGCCACCTCCTCTGGGCACGGGGAGGTTATAGGGCACGGGCGGGGGAGGCAGAACCCGCCCCTGTGGACTTGAGCTTGTGCAGCTGGGAGCCCCCAGTTAGACCTCAGGGGACAGGCCTGCACTCACCCCTGCAAGGCCACCAAGAGCCGCTGCACTGGACACCCCTGCTGGATCCCTCACAGCCTCTGTGCCAGAGAACCCACTGCCGTGCGGGTCCTGAGCCGGCTGAGAGCGGGCCTCCTGGCCCTGTGGTTAGGACCTCGGGCTCCGGAGCTGGGCAGCTGAGGTGCAGCTGACGTAGCTGAGCATCTAGCCTAAGGCTCCTCATCTGTCAAATGAGCTCATCAGAGGCCCCGTCCCTCAAACTTCTGGCTTCCAAGAACAATGGACCTGAAGTCTGAGCCCAGGGGCCTGTTACAAGGATGCAGAAACAGTGGCTGGAATTCTTGTCCTTCACGGGCACCGCCCCCCTTCCCGCCCCCGCTCCTGCTGGTTGGAAGTCGCTCCCCCACCTCCCTGGCCCAGAAAGCTGCCCTGGAGCTGTGAGCTCTGGGGCTTGGGTACACATTTCTTTCAACAATCGCCTCAGCTCACAGCTGCGGTGGTGGGAGGAGCTGCTGACAGCAGCTGCCCCCTCTCCCCACATTTGCCCCTCCCCCTGTCTGGGGATGAGCAGATTCCCACTCCTGAGCTGGGGCTGCCCCTGGAAAGAGTTATGTGCCACCTGGCCCCTGTGCTGCCCAGGAGGAGGGGCCTCTGGAGAATGGGTGGGGTGAGAAAAGAGGCCCCCTCCCCACCCTGGCAGCGCCCTTCCACCCACCCTCTGGGCAGCAGGCTGCCCTTTTCCCCCCGCTGGCCCTGCTGCAGCTGCATTCCTGGCATAGTCCGGGGAGACTCCCTCCCCCTCCCTCCCGTTAGGGCAGGGACAGAGCTGCATGGGGGAGGGGAATGGGATGCCAGGTGCTTGGGCCAAACTCACCCCGACTTACACGTGTGCTCCCTGGGACTTGGCCTGTTGCTCTGGGTCTTTGAGTTCACTCAAGCCCGCCCCCCACCACCACCCTCAACAAGTGCACTCAAGAGCAGTTTCTGGACGTATCCTCACCCTCATCCATGCAGTCTGGCTTTAGCTGGGTGATCCTGAGTGAATCACTTGCCCTCTCTGAGCATCAGGTTCCACAGCTGTAAAAGGAGGATTTGCTATCGTGAGGGTAGCAACAGAAACCCCCAGATGCCTGGGAACTGGAGGCGTGATCAGTGGCCTCTTCCCCCCTCCTTCCCCCACCCAGCCTCCTTCCGAGGCCCGCAGACCTTTGCTGACGCCTTCCCTGTCTCCCCTGAGCCTTAGGAAGTAGGGGTGGGAGAGGGCCAGGAGCAGGCACCAGCTCTGGAGGAAGAGAGCCGTTTATGTGGGAGGGTTAAGGGGCCAAGGGGTCCCGGCCAGGTAGAGTAGGAAGTAAAATTTATCCTGAGTCCCTTCCCACCTCATGGATCCGAGCCATCATCTCTTGTCATCCTCCCGTCTCAACCAGCTGCCGTGTTGGAAATGACCAGCGAGCGAGAGGTGTTGAATTAGCACCCACCTGAGACTTGCTCTTCAGTGAGCAGGACTGGAAGAGAATTGAGAAGAGACACCCTTTGTGTGCTGTACTGTCTAAACCAGGGTGGAGCCCACGGTGAATGTCCCAGCTCCTGGGAGATTGTGTGGAGGGTGCCACGAGCTCAGGGGAGGCGGGAAGGGAGCTCCTACTACAGGACCAACCAACCCTATCTGAAGAGTCACCTAACCCCGCTGGGCCTCAGTGTCGTCCTTCTCAAAGTGGGGAGGAAGTCAACCAAGCTGGATTTCTACACTTAATGTGGAAGGGTAGCTTTACTGCCCCTGGAGTAGCAGGACTGCCAGCGGGGAGAGTGCAGGTGTCAGCCTTTGAGGACTGAGGGGGATGTTTGCAGAGAGGAAAGTGAGCCTTCTTGGGATTCCTCCGCCGTGGTCCTTCATCCCCCAGGGTGAAGTGGCCCTTCCTGGGCACCAATGAGGGCTACCTTGCAGAAATGCACGGGGGGCCAGACACAGAGCCCAGGTTCCAGGCCCTCCAAGGCCAGCCAGCAGGTCAGAGGACCCTTGGGACCAACTCAAGACAGCAAGTCCGCCCTTTGTACAGTGGCCAGTGCCCAGTGGTCTAGCCAGGGAGGAGCCCAAGTCATGTCCAAAGATCCAGTGGGCAACAGGCCATCAAATGAGAGACCCTTGTGTCTGGGAGGAGAGGCTGGCTCTGTTTCCATCATGCCTGTAAACAAGCAGCTCTCTGGCCATCTGAGTCCAGCTTCTCCATACATTCTCTGTCCTTCTGTTCTGTTCCCTTCGCAACAGGGTGTTAGATTCAGGCTGGAATCCCTGCTTGGTGCTAGACCTAGACGTTTCTTCCTGGGTCTCAACTGAATCAAGCTTATGAATCCCATACTGTTTTCTGTTCACTTTACAAAATAAGGGCAAAACGGATCAACAGAAAAAATTTTCCCAAGCCACTGCTTGTCTGAGAGAGAGGCCTGCCTGTTCACATCCCTGTGCCACAGCTGGAAACGTTCCTTGTCTAAAGTAGCTAAGTCTGAATTAAGTGTCGTGTGTAACATGCAAAAGTGGAACACGTAAAAACCAGGGCTTTCACTTGAGATAGATGGTGATAAGCTATGGATGAGTATTATCATCCTTTGAACAGCAACTAAAAAATATACAAAAAGGCATAGCTAAAATGCCAACAGAGCAGATAATATAGAATATTTTTAATTCTTGATCAACACAAACAAGTCAAGAAGGGAAGAACAGAGGAGACAAACAGAGAGCAAATAGCAAGACAACATTAAATGTAAATGGACTGAATACTCCAATTAAAAGGCAGAGAGTGTCTGACTAGATCGAAAAGCAAGACCCAACTATCACTGTCTGCAAGAGATGTACTTTAAATTTAAAGGCACGTGCAAGGTGAAAGTAAAAGGGTGGGGAAAAAAGACCATGCAAACACCAAGTATAAGGAAGCCTTGCTAAAATCAGACAAAGTGGACTTCAGGACAAGGAGTATTACCAGGGACTATTTCCCAATAATAGAGGGGCCAATTCATCAAAAACGTCTTAACTGGGCAGCCTTGGGCAAGTTACTCAGCTTCAATTTCCCCATCTGCAAGCAACAACAATAAAAGTACCCGCCTAGTTATGGGTACAGTGAGGATCACAGGATTTAACTCACCATGCTTAGCACATAACCAGTGCTCTGTGACTCTTAGCCCTCAGTGTTGTTGCATCTGGGACAAAGCCTCAGGCTCTCACCATGATCCTGGCTGATCTTCTTCTGAGGTGAGGCTCTGCAGGCTGTTGCAAGATAAGGTGTGAACACAGGCCACTACCTGGTTCCTCCAGTTCCCTTTCCGTGTGTGTGTGTGTGTGTGTGTGTGTGTGTGTGTGTGTGTGTGTGTGTAGAGACCTGAGGCAGAGGAATGGGACGAATGAGTCAGCCTGCATCCACTAATCCGTTTGCTGCTAGACCCAAAGGATGAAGTCAAGGAGACACTGGGACCGGGCCAGGAGGAGTGCAACGACCAGGTGGGGTTTGGATGATTGCCTGGTTTAACTGGTCCTGGATGGGATGGCTCCAGGCTGACCTGGGTCATCTTCCAGCCTGAGAAGCATGAAGGCAGTCAGCACCTGGGACCTGCCAAGATCACATGGCAGGAACCACAATTATCTTTGGGCCTTTCCCTCTGGTCGCCGGCACAGAGAGAGTGCTTGGTGACCTTCCCCACTTGCCCCGAGACCCCCAGCCCCCTGCTCCAAGGCTGTAATGGCAGGGCTAGCTTCACCTCTGGCAGGGCTGGGAGCCCTGCTGGGGCTGAGCCAGCTTTGGCATGGAGGCCAGTGCAAGGGTGAGGTTCCAGCTGGGGCTGCAGGCAGGTGGGTTTCTGAATCACGATTGATTCTTTCTCCCAGACTTCAGTGCTCTTCCTCCACATCCATCCCTTGCTCTTCTCCATTCCTTTCCTGACACCACGTCCCTGTCACCCGCAGTAGCCGCCGAATGCCCTGCATTGGACGTTCATTGACACCCACTGAACACCAGACACTGGGCACATGGTGCCCTCTCTCCTATCGTGGGTGGTGGGTCCAGGCACACCCGACTTTACAGACGAGAGAGCCGAGAGGCTCTGAGAGGTAAAGGCACTTGCCCAGGATCCCACAGCTGATAAAAGGCAGAGTCAGGCTTTGAAGGTGGTCAACTGACTCCAAGGTCATTTTTCTTTACTGATTTTGGTCTAGATTAATCTTCAATACACCGACTCATCAGAAATCTTCAAGGGCTTCCCATTGTCTTCAAGGGCTTCTGCAGCCTCCAAACTTTTTTGACCTTGCATCCCTATTAAGTAAAACGTTTTGAGCACATTCTCCATTATATGTCCATTTAAATTATCTACAAATTATTTGTGCGCGCTAATGTACTCTTGTATTACGTACATTAGAAAACATTCAAATATGGTTTATATATGAAAGAAATATATCAAAAATAGTCTCTAATATTTTCTCCTCACCTCTGGGGATCAGCCTGTGAGTACCCCTGGGGTACACATACATCCCTACCTTGGAGACAGCCAACCTGGAGGATGAAGTGACAACTCCTGAGCCTGATACTGGGTGTTCTGTCATCTAAAGCCCTCAGCAGATCTCTTTCTACTGCCCCACAGACCAATGTCAAGGAATCAAATGGGCCACAATCATTCTCAACTCCACATCTATGCCCATACTCCCTCCCCACCTCCTTTCCCTTCTCCCCCTTCCCAAGTATTCCATATTGTATGAGCTCCAACCCAAACCCTAGGTTCTGTGCAAAGCCCTCCTCTCCTACCCTAGACCCGGGCATTTGTACCAATCATTCTGCCTCCCAACCTCAGCCTGCCTGCATCACCATTAACTTATCTTGCCTGGCATGTCTCACCTTGCTGAGTACTTTATGTGGGTACCATTATTATTACTTCCATTTCATAGCTAGGTAAACTGGGGCTCAGAGAGGTCAAGTAATTTCCCCAAGGTCACACAGTAAGTGATAGAGCCTCTCTCTAGAGTCTGAACTCTGCTTCAGCACTAAGCTATGTGAAGCAAAGATGGTCTCTTACATTGTTGTTTATTCTTCCCAGCAACTAACATAGAAATATAGATATATGTCAAGCGAAGTGCTGAACGAATGATTGTTTGAATGGGTGAATGAATGAATTACACAGGCCACCACGAAGAAGAAAGCCCTTGGACTTCCCTGGTGGTGCAGTGGTTAAGAATCCACCTGCCAGTGCAGGAGACACGGATTCGAGCCCTGGTCCGGGAAGATCTCACATGCCGCGGAGCAACTGAGTCTGTGTGCCACAACTACTGAGCCTGCACTCTAGAGCCCGCATGCCACAACTGCTGAGCCCGTGTGCCACAACTACTGAAGCCCGCGTGCCTAGAGCCCATGCTCCGCAACAAGAGAAGCCACCGCAATGAGAAGCCCATGCACCAGAAAGAAGAGTAGCCCCTCCTCACAGCAACTAGAGAAAGCCCACGCACAGCAACGAAGACCCAATGCAGCCAAAAATAAATAAATAAAAATACATATATAAATTAAAGAAAAAATAAAAAGAATCTGCCTGCCAATGCAGGGAACATGGGTTCAATCCCTGGTCTGAGAAGATCCCACATGCCTTGAGGCAACTAAGCCCATGTGCTACCAACTACTGAGTGCACACTCTAGAGCCTGTGAGCAGCAACCACTGAGCCTGCACACCATAACTACTGAAGCCCTCGTGCTCTGGGGCCTGCGTGCTGCAACTACTGAAGCCCGTGCCCCTAGAGCCTGTGCTCCACAACAAGAGAAGCCACCGCGATGAGAAGCCCACGCACTGCAATGAAGAATAGCCCCCACTCGCTGCAACTAGAGAAAAGCCTGTGCACAGCAACGAAGACCCAGTGCAGCCACACAAAAAAAGAAGAAAACCCTTGTTGGAGGAGAAAGGGCCTACTTGATTCCTAGTACAGAATGTATTGGCTCCTATACCTAAAGAATCCTGGTTAAGACTTCAAGCTTCATGCATGGCTGAATCTGGGCACTCAGATGTCATCACCAGGATTCAGTGTCTCCAGCTCCTGGCTTAGCCATCCTCTGTGTTGACTTCATCCTCAGGCAGCCTTCACTGGCAACTCCAGGGTCATGCCCTGCCAACCTAGCAATCCCAGCAAGAGGAGAGGGTTGTCCGATGGCTCATTGCACCAGCTTAGGCCATGGGCCTATCCTGGATCCCATTTCTGTGGCCCTCGGGTTGGGATGAACAGTTAGTCCCCAAGCACTGGAGCAGGAGGGTTGGTAGCTCCATACAGACCACATAAGCTGAGATGGGGCTGGGGAGTAGGATGCTGTAACCAGGAGATGGGAGAACGAATGTGCACAGGTGTGAATTTCAAGTGTCCACTTGACTTTATCTCTTGCAGGACCTGGTAGACTGGCAGAAGCCCCTACTGTGGCAGGTAGGCCACTTGGGAGAGAAGTACGATGAGTGGGTCCACCAGCCGGTGACCAGGCCCATCCGCCTCTTCCACTCAGATCTCGTCGAGGCCCTCAGCAAGACTGTCTGGTGAGCCCTGTTCTCGGACCATGGTGGGCTATCCCTCTCTCCTGATGGTACCAGTCAGATGCAAAGGGGAAGGGGCAAATGGATCCCTCCCTGGAGCCCAGAGCTGTACTGTAAGCTCTTGGCGATAGTGGAACATGCCATAGGCATAATCCATTCGTATGCATGATTTTGTCCACTGAGTGACAATCCAACATGTAGCCAGAAACCACTTTGAATGTCACTCCTGTTCTATTCCAGACTCCTGTGAGGGGTTTCTAGCCTTCCCTGCCCATGGCGGACTATTTTGCCTGCAATTAGCCCCTCTGCCACAAGAGGTCAGCACCTATCTAGCTGCACTGTCAGCCAGAGGGACTCTTTTTTTTTTTTTCCTGCCAGTAATTCATCTCAGAGACTGAGACAGACTCACAGCTCCTCTCTTCTTTTCTCCTCCTCCCCTCCCCACCCCCCACATCAGTGTCCCCTGGACTGCAGGTCTCCATATGCTTTGTGGACATGCTTTGGTATCATCTCATCCCCCTCTAGTTGAGAGGTGTGTCTCTAGGGAAGTTGGACCCTCCCGAGCTTCTGTGCATGTATATCTCTCACCCTGACGACCTTCCTGCAGGTACAGCGTCCCCATCATCTGGGTTCCCCTGATGCTGTATCTCAGTTGGTCCTACTACCGAACCCTCGCCCAGGGCAACGTCCGACTCTTCACGTCCTTCACCACAGGTAATGTCGGGTCCTTCCTCAATTGCTCCCGTGGCTCCTGAAGGCCGGAGACCTTGGTGCTCTCCCTGGTCCTGAGTTTCTGAGAACATAGAACCCTAAACCATATCACAAAGATTTTAAAATGAGGTCTATCTGTAGAAATATTCTTCCAAAAGAAATGTCAGACCTCCCCACCCTCCACAAAATGAGTTTTAAAAAACAACCAGCCACACATTAGCAGACACTAAATGAAATCATTTCATCAAGTGGTGTAACAATAAAGACGGGGGTTTCTCACTGAGTCTAAGAATAGAAAAAGTGTGACCTGGGATTGTTCGTCAGGAAACTAAATGAAGTCATTTCACCAGGTGG
The DNA here is from genome assembly GCF_028021215.1 of Eschrichtius robustus. Lineage (NCBI taxonomy): Eukaryota > Metazoa > Chordata > Mammalia > Artiodactyla > Eschrichtiidae > Eschrichtius > Eschrichtius robustus. The sequence goes on from NC_090842.1 coordinate 13,389,352, forward strand.
CACAGAACAGAGCTGAACTTGGAATGGTTCACGAACAGAACACAGATTAGAGCCTGGGAGAGAAGGATCCCAGAGTGTCCTAGAATGTCCCTCAGGGCAAAGGCCCAGCGGCAGAAGCCCTGACTCAGAGTAGCAACCCACTAACCTCTACTGAGCACTTATCACATGCCTGGTGCTTTCCAGGGACCATCTCATTTAACCCTCCCAACAGCCCCACAACAAAGGTACACCCCTTTAGAGATAAGGAAATGGAACCTCAGGAAGTCAAGCGAGCAATTCAGGGTCACGTGGCTAGGATGTAGATGCTAGGTGCCACCCAGGTGGGCAGGGGACAGAGAGAAGGGCTGACATGGGGTGACTTCCAAAGAGCCTGTGAGGCTGAGTCTCTCAGGGCAGCCACAGGTTTGGGCCTCTTCTGCCAGCCTGCCTCCCAAGTTCATCACCTACCTTTGGTCTTCAGGTGCGTGCCACCTGCCCAGGTAATCTGTCCGTCCTGGCAGAACCTGCCTTGGGGAAGTGCTTGCCCATGGCAAATGGCTCAGACAGAGGCTGGGTAGGGGGACAGGTGGGAGAGGGGTGCTGGGAATAGCTCAGGTGGGCTTTCCTCTCCTGATCACATGTCATGTTCCCAACTGTGAGCCTCTGAACCCCTGTCTCTGCCAGAGACATCTCATCCCCCTCTAGTTGAGAGGTGTGTCTCTAGGGAAGTTGGACCCTCTCAAGCTTCTGTGCACGTATATCTCTCACCCTGACGACCTTCCTTCTCTCCACACTCCGAGGCTCTCTCCTGCCCGCCTCCCCCAGGAGGAGAAGTTGAGGGCTGAATGGTTTAGATGAGAGGGGCCACGGCCACAGCACCGGGAGCCCCAGTTTTCCCATCTGGTCCAGGATGGGGAGGGGCTGAGCTAGCTGCAGGAAGTCCCCCAGAGCCCAGGCTGCTCCCGGTCCCCAAGGGTTAATGTGTGCGCCCCTCGAGCCAAGGTTACCCTTTTCTGCCCACGCTGAATAGCTCAGGCACAGCACAGGGCTTGTTGCTGAGACGGCCTGCTCACTGAATCACCCACTGTCTGCCGGGCGCTCCCCTAACAATCACCAACAGTGGCAGGGCCGCCAGGGCTGGGGCCGGAGGGGGAACGGGATGCCAGAGCTTTGGCCCAGGTCCCTTTGCAGGATTCCTCCAGAGATGCCACTCGGTACCAGCTCCGGCCTGATGGGCTGACGGGGGTGATGCTGGGGTGAGGGGGCGGGCAGAGACTTGACCTATAGGAGGGGACTCTTCTGCGAGGCAGGGAAGGTGATTCGACGGCTTCATCAGAACCACGGGCCTCTGCAGAGAGCTGAAATGTGCTGTCTAATAAAGGTCTAGTGTAGGGGGTTAGTGGGGCTGTGACCATGATGCCAGCGATGGTGGCATGAGAGCCGCACACGCCTCCCTCACCTGCAGCTCATCAGGCAAGGCACAGGCCACAGGCAGAAAAAAATAGAGCCACAAAGCAAGGCGAGTGGAAACTCAGCAGGGTCCCAGCACAGCTGCTGGACAAAGGGTGCACTGGAGTAAATGCAGGAGACTCAGGGTGCCAAGGAACAGCGGAAGCTGCACGGAGACACCAGTGCAAGGCTGAAATTCCTAGGTGCGTGTGTGAAAATGCTTTGGAAAGCAGAGGGCTTCTGCACATCCAAGCTGGCCCCCAGCACAGTTCCTGGAGGCTCATTAGAGTGAGTGCAGAGCAGCGTCCTAGGCAAGGATTCAGGCCTCCATGCGATTGTGGTGGGAGCCCCAGCAAAGGTCAAGACCAAAGTCTGTGGCCAGGGAATGCTTCTGTATGTCCAGTCCTTTCCCTGCTGACAAGAGAGCTACACAGTGAGGAAGGGCTCCTGCACTCTGGGGCGGGGGGGCAGGGGAGCTGGGAAACTCCTTCTCCCCCAACCAGGGACCCTCCAGAGCCCTGCAAGGAGAACTGAGAAAACACAGCACAAGGAGGACTGTGGGTGGAACTTAGATGTACTTTGACTCATTATATTTAAAAATTATAGTAGCTGCTTGTTATATATGAGGCATATTATATTATTATGACAAGTATTAATATACAATATATTATTCTTATATATGATATATATTTATCACATAATCAGGTGTTATATTCCCTCTGTCTTAGCAACAGCCCTTCACAAGTGGTAGGATATTTTACTGTTGAGAAAACACGTAGATGGTTCAGAGCCGGGATCTGAACCCAGGTCTGCAAATCCAAAGCCCAGTCTCCCTGCACTTCACCGGAGTGTCCTGAAAGACCCCAGAGGTGTCCAGCCTTCCCTCAAAGTGGGACCTGGCCAACCAGAGCAGCCCAGGCAGGGCTGGATGGCCACTGACAGGCAATGCTGTCAGGCAAGTGTCTCGTGCCAGATGTGGACACAGCAGGCCCCACTGATGAGAAATGTCAGACCAGCTCAACACCTGATTTGAGAGAGATTGGATGGGTCCTTTGGGGATTGAATCTCAGCTGCGTTGTGTGCTCCTTTCCAGGCGAGGTGTGAAAAATCCTTCCTTAGCTTAGAGACTCATTTGGAACCGTCCATCAGAATGGCCCTGGGCCTGGCATCTGGTCCAAAGAGCAGGAAAGTCACCTCTCCTCCTCACCTTCCTGGGCTCTCTCCTTCCTCACTAGTTCCCTGTGGTCATTCACACTGGGCACAGTCCTTCAGAAGTGCTTCCTTAAACAGAACCAGAGGCTGCCCCTGTGCTGCCCTTTGAACAGTGCGGGTCAAATCTCATCTTTGTCCAGCCCTCCAGAGAGACTTGGGCTGGCCCATGAATCTCCCACGAGTGTCTGAGCACCCGCCGCGTTAAGCACAGGAGATACAGAATGGAATACCCACTCTGCCCATAAAATGCTCACAACCTGGTGGGGACGAATGAGTAAAACAGCAGCCATAGCTCAACCTGATAAAGGATGATGTGGCAGGCCTCGAACCCGGCCCAGGTCGGGGCAAAGGGTGTCTGCGGAGGCTTCGCACAGGAGGAGACACGTGGGGTAAGGAAGGGAGAGAGGGAATTCCAGCGAAGGAAAAGATATGTGTGGGTGGGGAACGTGGGGCATCTCAGGAGCCACAAGTGGTTCGGTTTGGCCCCCGTACAGGGTGACGGGACAATGAGGCAGGGATGTGGCTGGCAGGGCTGGGTCTCAAGGGAGCTCGAGTGCCAGGCTAGGGGTTTGGACTTTACCTAAAGAGAACGAGGCACCACAGGAGAGTTTTAACAGCATGTAGGGGCAGAGAGTTGGAGTAGGAAGCTGACGCAGCCACCGGGTAGTGAGGTAGTGGGGGAGTCAGAGCAGTGAAGTGACCCAAGAGATTTTTTTTTAAAATTGAGGTGAGATACATATAACATAAAATGAACCATTCTGAAGAGAACAATTCAGTGGCATTTAGTACGTTCACAATGTTGTGCCACCACCACTTCTGTCTAGTTCCAAAATGTTTTCATCACCCCAAAAGGAAACCCCATCCCCAATGAGCAGCTGCTCCCCATTCCCCCCTCCTCCAGCCCCTGGCAGCCACCAGTCTACTTCTGTCTCTCTACATTTGCCTGTTCTGGACATGCCATATAAATAGACTCCTACAATATGTGGTCTTTTGTGTCTGGCTTTTTTTTTACTTTGCCAGAAGATATTAAGGAGAGGGAGCTGACAGAGCTTGGTGACAGGTTGGACACGGGAGAGGGGAATAAGTTGAGCCTTAGGTAATGTGTGGAAGTCATTAACCCCCCCACTGAGGTACAGCCTGGGGTGATAGGGTGGGCAGGAAGGAAGAAGAAGATGATTGGCTTCATTTGGAAGCTGCTGACCTTGGAGGCGGGGCTGTGGACAGCTGCATGGAGATGCCCAGTAGCAAGTGGCCGTCCAGGGCTGAGCTGGAGGCATAGATCTGGGGCTTGTCAGCAGGCAGGTGCGGCTGACATCCTAGATCAAACAGAGAGCATATAAGAGGGGAGGGTCAAGGTTTTGACCCTGAGGACAGAGGCAGTTTCCATGATGGAGCCTGACAAAGGGCATCTAGAGAAAAGGAGAAAAGCCAAGTATCCCAGCAGGCAGGGAGTGGAGCTGTGTGTTCAAACCTTGTTGGTTCAAGTTCCTTTGAGAATCTGAAAATTTGTGGACTCAACCCCCAGAAAGATGCACACAGACGCATCGTTTGGGATACCATGTCAGCAGGTTCACTCTGAAATCCAACCGAGGACTCTGGGTATTCATAAACCTCAGGATGGGAACTTATGGGGTTACAGATTCAAAAATAGAATGGTCACCAATGTCATATGCCACAGCCAAGTTAGAGACGAATTGAAAAAAATTACTTCGATCTGGCAAGAAATACATCACAAATGGCCTTTGCAGTTCTTTGTAGAAGACAGACTTTAGGGACTTGAGCAAATGGGAAGAGGTGAAGTAGATTTGAGTCTAGCCAACCTTTTCAGTAGGTTTGGCTATGAAGGTACTGCATCTATGATGGGAAAGTCTTAAAGATGAGCAGAAGAGCCAGTGGAGGAGAAGTTGAAGATTCCCAGAGTGGTTGGTTGGGATGGGGGGGCCGGAGGGGAGGCAGACTGAGGGCTGTGCACTACCTAGTGGGGTGAGCTGGACAAGTAATGTAAGTTGTCTGTAATTCCACATCCTCACTCACATGGGCAATGCCAGTGCTTCCCTCGAGAGGCTGGAGTGAGATGAAATGTGAAATAACCCATGTAAAGCACTTGAGTGGCACCTGGCATGAAGGGTGCCTCAATACACATCTGCTGCTGCTGCTGCTATTATTATTATTATTATTATTATTATTGCCACCATCCGGTGCCCAGGTACCTGGGTACACACTTCTTCTCTGAGGAGCAAGAAGGAAGTTTCAGGGTTGGGGCACAATCAGGTGTGGTTGAAGGTGGACGGATGTGAAGGAGCTGTTCCCCCCCGCCCTCTTTTCTTCCACCCCAAGTCGTTTTTTCTCTGTGAAGTAGGAGTCTGGGTGGAACGAATGGGGGATGTTTGAGGGCAGTGGGGAGGGAGCTGAACCTGGAGACATAAAAGGATCACCAGGCAGTGTTTGAGGTCTAGCTGAGGTTGAAGGCGCCAGACCCATGGCGACACACGTCTCCTCTGTGTTCAGCAGCTTGGGTGTGGAGTGGAGAAATAGGTCTTGTGCTGATCCTGGCTTGGGAGGTCATGGGGGCAGCTGAGGTCAAAAGAGAATGGCTAGCTTTAGAAAACAGTTTGGTAGTTTCCCCAAAAGTTAAACACAGTTGCAATAGGTGCCAGCAATTCCACTCCTAGGCATATACCCAAGACAACTGAAAACATACATCCACACAAAAAATCGCACATGAATGTTCATAGCAGCATTATTCATAATAGCCAAAAAGTAGAAACAACCCAGCTGTCCATCAGCTGATGAGTGGATAAACAAATGTGGTGCATCCATATTAATAAGGAATATTATTCAGCCTTAAAAAGGAATGAAGTTCTGATACATGCTACAACGTGGATGAACCTTGAAAATATTGTAAGTAAAAGAAGCCAGTCACTAAAGACCACATACTGTATGAGTCCATTGATACAAAATATCCAGAATATGCAAATGCAATAGACAGAAAGTAGATTAGGGGATTCCTGGCTCTGGGAAATGGCAGGGGCTGGAGGAAATGGGCAGTGCCTGCTAATGGGTAAAGGGTTTCTTTCTGGGGTGATAAAAATGTTCTAAAATTGTGGTGATGGTTGTACAACTCTGAGTATACTAAAAACCATTGAATTGTACACTTTAAATGGGTGAATTGTAAGATATGTGAGTTATATTTCAATAAAGCTGCTCCTTTTTAAAAGAGAGAGCAAGTATAGCCAAAGCAATAGCTTGTGGAGAAAAGAAGTAGAACTAAGAGGGTGAGGATAGACATGAAGAAAACTGTGACAAGAGCTGAAGTGTCGGTGAAGTCAAAGAATGGATGAAGTAGAGAAAAGAAACGAGAGCCGGAAGGACTGCAGGCTGTCCTCCGAGGGCTGGGCATGGGGAACCTCACACTTGATGATAATTACACCTCTCCAGTCTTCTGGTCTCCGGGCTAATCTTCTTCAGGTTTTTCACATCTTCCTCATATGCTATGATTTTAAGTATTGTTCATGAACCTGTCTCTCTTTGGGTGTTCCTGACCCTCCTGGCCCCCCAGTCCCTGGTGGTTAACATCTTCCACCAATAGCCCCCCAGCTCTGCTGGCTTCATCAGGATCTCCCCTCCCTCTCCTCCATGCTGCTGGGGCAAGGTCACTTTTTCCTGGTGTCTTAGTCCGTTCAGGCTGCTATAACAAAACATCACAGACTGGGTAGCTTGTAAACAACAGACATTAATTGCTCACGATTCTGGAGGCTGGAAGTCCGAGATCAGGGTGTCAGCATGGTCAGGTGAGAGCCCTCTTCTAGGTCAAAGACTCATTGTATCCTCACATGGCAGAAAGGGGAAGAGTTCTCTCGAGCCTCTTTTATAAGGGAATTAGTCCTATTCACCCCATGACCTAATCACCTCCCATCACCTTGGGGGTTAGGTTTCAACATATGAATTTGAGGGAACACGTTCAGACCATAGCACCAGGTAAAGGTCCAGTGCTGGCCATAGCTGTTCCTCTTACAGTCCCTTTAAGGAAGATCTCAGATCTCTAGCCAAATCTTACTCTGATACCAAAGCCAGACAAAGACACCACAAGAAAGAAAACTACAAACTAATATCACTGACGAATATAGATGCAACAATCCTCAACAAAACACTAGAAAACTGAATCCTAGAACATATTAAAGGATTATACACCACCACCAAATGGGATTTATTCCAGAATGCAAGGGTGGTTCAACATCTGAAATCAATGTAATACCCCACATCAATAGTCCTCTGAGAGGACTCCTCCTAAGCCCAACACAGATCGTCACAGCCTCCTTCCCATTTTGATTCAAAGGCCCTGATAGTGGGGCTGGGCCCCATAGCTGCTGGGCAGAGGGCAGCAGCTCCCAAGGTGACGGGGCCGTGAGACAGGACCTCTGGAGCTACCAGGCACTGCTGTGCCCCGGGGCTGTCTGCCCTGACCTTGCCTCTCTCCTGCCCCTCTGCAGAGTACTCAGTAGCCATGCCTGAGTCCACGTTCCCGGGCCTCTTCATGCTGGGGCTGCTGCTCTGGAGCCTAGTAGAGTACCTCATCCACCGCTTCCTGTTCCACATGAAGCCCCCCAATGACAGCTATTACCTCATCATGCTGCACTTCGTCATGCACGGCCAGCACCACAAGGTGAGCAGGGCAGGCTCTCACCCGGGTCCCTGCCACTGTGACCCACCCGTGGGAACTGCCCATCTTGGTGGGAGTCAGGTTGAGAGCGAGGGGAAATCAAGGGCATGTGACTGGGTCCTAACCTGCACCGGGCGTGGACAGAGTGAGCATGTGTGTCCAACTTTAATCCTCACAACAACTTCATTCCTTCATTTATTCATTCATTCAGTAAATGCTCACTTAAGTGCTCACTATGTGCCGGGCACTGTTCTAGACACCATTGAACGAAACAGTCAAGAATCACTGCCCTTGTGGAGCTTCATTCTGAAGATGGTGCTGCAGTTCTCCCCATTCCACAGACTGGCAGACTGAGGCTTGGGGAAATAAAGGAACTAAGGAATTCACCCAAGGTCACACCTGGATGTTGTCCCTTGTGGAATCCAGAGTCTGTGCTCTCAGCCATCCACCCCCCCCTGGGGCTCCTCAAGGGCAACATGATGGTCCCAGCAGCTGGGATTGGAAGCCAGGTCTGCCCAGAGGAAGTTGTGTCCCCCCGCTGCTTCTCTGTCCCTGCACCGTGCTGTTCTCAGCCTGTCCCAGGATCTCCATCCTCCCCCCTCCCTTCCTTCCTTCTTTGTCCTGGAGCCGGTGTTCTGGCACATGGCCAGCAAGTCCTGTTGCTCCTGGTCAGAGGGGAGGGAGGCCCACATCAGTATATTGCTCTTTCTCTGTCGCCTGATTTCTCTCTCTCCTCTTTCAGCCCAGAGAGGGTCTCTCCTCAGAATACTCACACAGTCTCTAAAATCTTACCTGTCTGCTAGGCCCTTGGCTTGTGAAGCTCCAGAGCCAAAGTCTAGGTTCCTTTGCTGTCTGGTTCACTGTGACAACACTCCCTTGGAACAAAGAAGGCCACATGGGGTGGGGGACCTGCCTGTTAACACTTCCAGGATCGTCCACCATGTGCGCGCCTTCATCACCCTCAGGCCTTGTCTAGGTGCCCCGCCTGGTACTTGGGGTGGGGGGTTGGGCCTCCTCTCCAGCACCAAACAAATTCCAGAGACAAAGGGGCCTCTTGAGCATAAAGCGGGGCTGTGCTCTGCGAGCATCCTGCCCACATCACACCCACCCCTGTTTTCTTGGCCGGTTTTCCAGGTCCCATCCTGGCTTGGAAATTGGGGGTGGGACAGACTCTCCAGGGCTTTTAGGCTTGGTGGCCCACCCTCCCCAAAGCCACCGAGGGTGCCAAGCCTACGCCCTCCCTGGACTGTGTGGGCTGCTCCGCCCCGTCCCCCATGGGAGCACCTCTAGGCTGGCATGCTGTGTGTGACCACAGTCAGGCCCTGGGGCCCCGGGCTGCATCCTGACTCATGAGCCCCTCCATCCACAGGCACCCTTCGACGAGTCCCGCCTGGTCTTCCCCCCGGTGCCAGCCTCTCTGGTGATAGCTTTCTTCTACGTGTTCTTACGGCTCATCCTGCCTGAGGCGGTGGGGGGCACCGTGTTTGCAGGGGGCCTCCTGGGCTACGTCATCTACGACATGATCCACTACTATCTGCACTTCGGCTCCCCGCACAAGGGCTCCTATCTGTACCACCTGAAGGCCCACCACGTCAAGCACCACTTTGCACATCAGCAGTCAGGTAAGGACCTGCCGGTGCCTCCCCGCTTCTTCGTTTGTTCATTTCTTATTTGACAGCTACCCCTGAGCTTCCAGCCAGGGCCAGGCACGGTTCTGGGGATACACAGTCAGCAAGGCAAGCCTGGGACTCCCACCCTAGTCCCTGGTGCAGGGGGCTGTGCAGAGACAGACAAACAAGGAAACCAGTAAATAGCAAAGACCATTTCAGACAGTGATAAGTGCCGCAAAGAAAATAAAGCAAAGTGATGTTAGAGAAACCATGTCAGCGGGGCAGGGGACCCACACTGTTTAATAATATAGAATGTGAGTCACAGATGGGATTTTACATTTTCTAGTAGCCACATTAACAAGTAAAATTAAACCAATGAAGTTAATTTTAATAATATAGTTTATTCAGCCAAATACAACCAAAACATTATCATTTCAACGTGTGATCAATATAAAAATTGTTGGAAATTCCCTGGAGGCCCAGTGGTTAGGACTCAGCGCTTTCACTGCCGTGGGCCCAGGTTTGATCTCTGGTTGGGGAACTGGGATCCCGCAAGCCGTGCGGCGTGGCCAAAAAAAAAAAAATTGTTAATGAGAAATTTTACATTCTTTCCTTCTATTAAGTCTTGGATATCTGGTGTGTATCTTGCACTTACAAGCCCGTCGCCATTCAGGGCTAAATGTTCATTGGAAATACTTGATCCATATTTAGAGTTTATAAAATTTACAGTAAAAAAAGTAGATTCACATACATGAGTTGCTCCAAATGTGCCTAAAAGTTTTCCAGTAACTGAATCGAGTATAGGTTTTTACATTGAAATGTAAGTTAATTAAAATTAAATGAAATTGGGAATTTAGTCCCTCCATAGCTCGGGCCACATTTCCAGTGCTCAGGAGTCACATGGGCTAGTGGCTACCCTGCTGGACAGCAGAATGCTAGCTAAAGTGGTCCAGGAAGGTGTCACTGCAGAGACGTCATCAGAGCTGAGACCTGAATTAGGAGAAGCCAGCATCCAGTGTCTGGAGGAAGAGCATCCCAGGAGCAACAGGTGCGAAGCCTTGAAGCAGGAATGAACTTGGCATCTTCAAAGAGAAGGAGGCGGCTGGAGTGTGAGGGAGAGAGAGGCAGAGGCAGGCAGCAGCCAGGCTCTCCCAGGAAGCCAGGCCAGATAAGAAATTGGGGGTTATTCCAACAGTATCCTTGGGAGTCTAGAAACACTGGTACCCTGCTCCTGACTTCTGCCAGAATGGCCCTGAGGGTTGGGAAGTCCATCGGGGACCGATGTTGAAATCTTCCCCACGTGCTAGCCCCAGCTAGGCTCCCTTCCGAGCAAACTGACTCCTTCAAGAATGCCTCATCTTCTCCCCATTTGTCTCCCTCTCTAGGATTTGGCATCAGCACTAAATTTTGGGATCACTTTTTCCACACCCTTATTCCGGAAGAACCCCACCCGAAGATACAGTGACAACTCCCAGCCCTGTTGTCCTGCCCTCAGCCCCGCCGTGGCCCCTACCCCAGTCCACCCCCATCCAGGCCCTGCAAAGAAGGTTTGCTTGACCAGGCAGTACGGGCTTTGTCCGGCCCTCCGGCTTGGTGGAGGGTGCTGGGGAAACCCTGAAGCCCGAGGCTAACCCTGAGACTGCCCTCCTGACCCAGCACAGGAGGGTCACGTCCACTTGGTGGCCCAGTGGCCCTCAGGGACTAGCTCTTCCCTGGAGAATCCCAGCCTCTTCACTCACACCCCCGCCCAGTGCCTTAGCCCACAGGACTGCTTCAGGACCCGGCCAGTAGGGACTTTCCTAAGGGGAGTGAAGGCAGCTGACCCCTGGGACCAGCTGGTGTCCCACCTGTATCTTAGCACCCTGGGCTCCCTAGGAGCTGCCCCCCCCCGAAACCCTGGAACTGCCAGTGTTAACAGTGAAGAACGGGGTCTGCAAGGCCATGGCCCTCGTCTTCCCCACCTTCTCCTCCTGGGGAGGGTGTGGTGGCTCTGGCTGTTGTCCTGAGGACTGGAGAGCACAGAGGTGGATGAAGCGCTCTCAGAAGAGGAGAAAGCATGAAGCCTCCTCCAGGCCACCCCCAATCCCGGGGCGGCACCTTTGTCCCCTGCCAATGACAAATGCCAGCTGCATCACCACGTGCCTCGGGCTGTGACACATCCAGCACCCACACGCCTGGCCCTCACCTGTCTGTGCAGGTGGGCCGACAGTAGCTGTTGCGGGTCTCAAGGCTGGAGGGAGCCCACGCCCCTTTCTTTAGGAAGCACCAGCTGCTCTAGCCATCTCTTCGCCTCCAGAATCACAAAGCTTTTCCGCAAGGGAGGCTAAAGAGACCTCTCCATGGGTGGGAGCCCCATCCTGTCCCCAGCCATTCTCGACCTCCACCTGGCATAAGTGGGCCCCTGCCCGCCTCACTCAGGACCCTTCCAGCCAGTGCCTCCTTAAGCCGACAAGAAGCCTTGATGCGGTGCCTTATCTCCCAGCCCCTCCCACCCCAGCGGATGAGGTTCCCACCCTTTCTTCCTCATAACCAAAACCCTCGCTGCTCACAAGAGGGTCTTATTTATAAACTATATAAATACCCTTAGTCGGGCCCCAGACCAAGTAGCTGCTCAGATTGCCCTTTCTAATCCTACATGTCGAGCTTATGTAAAAACGTTTTTGTCTTATTTTTGTTCCCTTCTTACCCACAAACCGTTACTACTTGAAACTTTTTAAAAACTCGATGTGTGTAAAGGCTAAAGGGAAGCAGTTTGACCGATCCTGTGATTTGTACTGTTTACTGAGGGGTTATTTAAAGATTTGGGAATAAATATACAAACTACCGTTGTGAAATAAAGGTGTAAATAAATTGTATATTTTGAAAAATAAAAACATTGGAAAAGAAACCAAAAAAGAGGTGTTACTTGCTGATGGCGACTCACCAGACTTTGTCTAGGCGGGGGAGGCGCAGGAGGGTTGGGGGGTGTGGCTTGTTGAGCAGGAGGGAGTATTTATTCGATCGCTGACCAGGTTGTGTAGACTTGCTGGGGTAGAGTGATGATAAAAAGCAAACCAACCCCTATCCTTTTATTCGATTTTATTACTGTTTGTTTTTTTTTTTTTTGGTCACTGCCTCGGGGCTTGCGGGATCTTAGTTCCCCGACCAGGGATCAAACCCACGCCGCTTCGCAGTGAAATCGCGGGGCCCTAACCACTGGACCACCAGGGAATTCCCTCGTTACTGTTTTTAAATTCTCTGCAGACAGCATCTCCCCCTCACTGCTTATACCTGGAGGTGGGCACAAGGGGGCGTCACTCCCACCAACTGCCTTGGTACACAACAGAGGAGGTGTTTCTTCTGGAATTTACCAGACCACAGCTAAGACTCTAGTTGACTTTTCTAAGGCTCCAGCAACAAATGCCCAATGTAGGAACTAGAACTTCAGGCCAGCTCAGTCTGGGTGAAACAGTTTCCCAGGATATCTTCCCAGCCACCACATCAGAACCACCTATGGAACCTATCAAACCACAGATCCGACTCCTCAACGCTCAGTCTCATTCAGTAGGTGCGGCAGAGGTGGGCTCTGCATTTGCCTGCACAAGGATGCAGAGGCAAAAATGAAAGCGGAGGCAAGCTGATGTTGGCGAGACTGTGGCCACATGGAGGGGCCCCCGCTCCTGCTGCCTCTCCCTGCTCGAGAGAGCAGCTCCCAGCCTGAAGGTTAGGGTGACCTGTCTGAGCCAATCCTCCCTCAAGCTCCTGCAGTCAGGCCATCCAAGCAGCAGAAATCCAACCTCCATTCCCTAGATGCTGTTGGGAGTCCAACCACGAAGCATCACTCCCCAGGGGAAGGAAGAAACAAAAAGCAGGAGCAAAGGAAGAGATCAACTAGTTGTAGATACGCGAGTCCACCGGAGACAGGTCTAAGATGAGCAAGTTGGAGCAAAAAATTAATTGGAAAAAAAAATTCTTTAAAAAGATTAAAACAGAGCGAGTAAGAAGTGCCAAAATCTATGTGAGTTTGTAGCATGGTAATGAGAAGACTTAGGGGGGGAAAAAAAAAAAGCCAATCTATTAATGAAAATGTCCACTCAGTGAATATTGGACAGACTCCCCCAGAGCTTCCTGCTGTGCTGGCTAGAATTTTCCAGGGGGTTAGGAATTTCCACAAGGCCTTGGAAGGGAGAGAATGAGCCCCATCCTACGGAAGAGAATAATATAGAAAGTGCCCTTAACCTCAAGCCAGTTGGCACTCAAAGTGCAGTCCCTACTCAGTGATCATCTGCTGGAGTCAGAGAATTTTATCTTCAAGTGCAAGACCCAAGGAGGAGTCAAAGATTAGATGCTAAAGCCAGCAGGGGACATTATCAAGATGCCAGAGCATCTAGCATGATGGGAAAGCCTGAAACTTGGAGCACGTGATTATTTCTGTAGTGGGAGAAGACAGAAAAATCATCAAGAAAGTTTAATGTTTACGTGGACGAAGGGCCATTTAAATTCTGATCAGTGTAAAGTAAATATGCAGGTTGACTGACTCTCAATGATCCTAGCAACTTACCTGATTCTCTAGCAACAACCCAGCTGCCCTGGCAGCGGACAGGGCCATAGCTGTTATCTTTATTTCTGGCATCGCTCTACCTCCAGACATGCTGTCTTTGGGCGTTTCTCGGCTGACCTGAAGAACCGCCCTCTTAACTTGACTCCGTTCCACTCCTGCATTGGCTCTAGCCTCCCATCTCTGCCTTTGAACTTTGTACTGTTTCTAATTGTGCTCAGCGCAAAGCCCTACTTGTAACAGGCCCCAATAAATGTTAGTCTTGTCTCTGTCAGATCTCTGACAGGTTGCATTGTTTGGGCTTTGGTTTTCCACCGGTTCCCTGGCCTCTGCTGCCCTCTGGTGACGGCATGCGGCTCTGCCCCCTTATGACTGGAAATCAGATGCCTGTGATTGTAAAATTCCATCACTTTTCCACCTTACCTGTTCTCTTACGTTACTGTTTTGTCTCATCTACTGTTTTTGAGAGGAAGCTGGAACTATACATATGAACTTTCCAGTTCTAACTTTCTATAAAGATATGATGGTTGGGAAAAAAGATGGAGATTTCTTTACAATGAGGTAATAACGGCACAATGAAGAACTGTTATCTATTAAGGATGCTACAGGGTGAATGTGAAATTTGGAAAATGCCAAGAGTCTCATCTGCACTCCATCCCAGACACCTTATTAGCTTATAGTGGGGGAGGGGGAAGAAGGAGCGATAAGAAAAAGAAGAAAAAAATATCATTTTGGCAAAAGCATAAAGGTAGGGGGCTGTCTTCATTTAGGTTCCCTAAAAAGCAAACCTTAAAACAAGAACATGGATGCATGTAGTTTATTTGGGAGGCAATTGCAGAAATAAAGAGTGAGAAATTGGGAAAGATTAGACAGTGGGGGAGCCAAATAAGAATGAGTATGTGAGGTTCTCATACAGATTCCGCAGGGGCATCTTGAGAAGCAGACAGAATACCTGCCAGAATTGTCCACCTAAAGGACAAGAGGCTGGAACATTTACCCACAGCTTCCTCTCCTATTGGTTGAGCATTGGTGTCAACACCCTTCTCACTGATGTGCTGTCCCAGCATGCAACGCAACCAGATTCCTTGGCTCTGACAAAGGTCCTGGAACAAAAGCAGAAAGACAGATGTGTGCAATTGAAGTGGGATGCAGTCAGTACAAGCTTGAGTGTGAGCTTGCCAGGAACTATCCACCAGAACTGTGGCTGAGTTCCCGCAGAACCTTCCACCACAACTGAGGTTAAGACCAGAGGTGGGCTGAAGGGATATGACAAGGATGCCAGACATGTCTGCTACAGACCCCAAAAGGCTAGATCCGCAGTGGAAGAGTGAACCGGAAGTAAAACCACCTTCCCAGGGCACTGCAAGTAAAATTACCTGCATGGAGTGGAGAAAAAGCTCTTTTGAGAATATAGAACCACAAGCATAGCCCTCATGGTGGTCTGAAGCCTGGATTCACATAAACTGTGTGGTTTGAAACACCTCAAGTCAAAATTTTAGTGCAAAATATCCCTGACTGGTGGAGCCACAAGGCTCTCAGGAGAAGCACTTATAAAGTTTGGTGGAAAAAAATGTAGCTTCAATCCAGGCCTCAAAAAATTCCCACAGATAAAATTCCAAGGACTATAAGCTCACAATAAAAACAAAACAAAACACACAGGGAAAGAAGGCACCATGAGTAAACGCTGGTAGAAACAACATGCAACAAATACACCAACAAAGACATCAGACATAGGAATTATGAGATGGGCTAGATACTTGCCATTTACTCTCCAGATTCACTCTCCCCTTCTTTCCCATCCCTCTCAGTACCCTGTGAGGCTGATCTGTGTGAACTGCCTCAGTGTGTTCTTTTGCATATTGACTGCCAGTTCTGCAAATACAGGCACTGGCAAGAGATTGGCGGTCCAGGTGTTTATATCTGGAACTCTTTAATTTACTTCAGCAATGGTTTGTAGTTTTCAGTGTACAAGTCTTTTCACCTACTTGGTTATATTTATTCCCAAATATTTTATTCTTTTGGCTGCTATTGTAATCGGAATTGTTTTCTTAATTTCCTTTTTTTTGTATTTTTCATTGCTGGTGTATAGACACACAACTGATTTTTGTGTTAATCTTATATCCTGCAACTCTGCTGAATTCCTTCATTAGCTCTAGTAAAATTTTTATTGGATACTTGGTTTTGTACATACAAGATTATGTCATCAGTGAACAGAGACATTTTTACTTCTCCTTATCCAATCTGAATGCCTTAAGTTTTTTTTCTTGACTAATTGTTCTGTCTAGAACTTCCAGTACAATGTTGAACAGCACTGATGAAGATGGGCATCCTTCTCTTATTCCTGATCTTAGGGAGAAAGCGTTCAGTCTTTCACCATTAGATATGATGTTAGCTCTGGGTTTTTCATAAATGTCCTTTATCAAGGGGAAGTTCCCTTCTCTTCCTGGTTTGCTGAGTGTTTTCATCATGAAATGGTGTTGAATTTTGTCAAAATTTGTTCCTTCATCAGTTGAGATGATGTGGGTTTTTTTCCTTTGTTCTATTAATATGGTGTATTATATTGTTTCATATGTTGAACCACACTTGCATTCCTAGAATAAATCTCATTTGGTCATATAAAGGCGTACAATCCATTACTGTGTTTTAGGATTCAGTTTTCTAGTATTTTGTTGTGGATTTTTGCATCTATATTCACCAATGGTATTGGTTTGTAGTTTTCTTTCTTGTGGTATCAGGGTAATGCTGGCCTCATAAAATGGGTTAGGAAGTGTTCTCTCCATTTATCTTTTTGAAACAGTTTGAGAAGGATTAGTGTTAATTCATTTTCAAATGTTTTGTAGAATTCACCAGTGAAATCATCTGGCCCGACCTTTTATTTTGGCAGGAAGGTTTTGATTACTGATTCAGTCTCTTTACTTGTTATAAGTCTGTTCAAATTTTTCTATTTCTTCTTGAATCACTTAGGTTATTTGTGTGCGTCTCATCTAGGTTATCTAATTGGTTGATGTACAATTGTTCATATATTCTCTTACAGTCGTTTTATTTCTTTTTTATTATTATGGAAAGAACACTTAACATGAGATCTACACTCCTGACAATTTTTAAAGTGTACAATATATTATTGTTGACTGTAGGTACAATGTTGTACAGCAGTTCTCTGGAGCTTATTCATCTTTCTTGACTGAAACTTGATGCTCAATGACTGGTAACTCCCCATTTCCCCCTCCCCCAGCCTCTGGGAACCACCATTCCTCTTTCTGATTCTATGAATTTGACTGTTTTAGATACCTCTTATAAGCTGAGTCATGCTGTATTTGTCTTTCTGTGATCAGCTTATTTCACTTAGTATAATGTCCTCGAGGTTCATCCATGTTGTTACATATTGCAGAATTTCCTTCTTTTTTAAGGCTGAATTCTATTCCATTGTAGGTATATACCACATTTACTTTATCCATTCATCTGTTAATGGACATTTAGGTTGTTTTCACTTCTTGGCTATTGTGAATAGTATTGCAATGAACATAGATGTGCTATTTCTTTGAAATCCTGATTTCAACTATTTTGGTTAAATACCCAAAAGTGGGATTGCTGGATCATATGGTAGTTCTACTTTTAACTTTTTGAGAAACCTCAATACTGATTTCCATAATGACTGCACCATTTTCCCTCCAACAGTGTGCAAGGGTTTCAGTTTCTCTACATCCTCACCAACACTTGTTGTCTTCTTCTTTTTTATAATAGCCATCTTGACAGGTGTGAGATGATATTTCATTGTGGTTTTGATTTGCCTTTCCCTAATGATTAGTAACGTTGAGCATTTTTTCACATACAAGTGGGCCATTTGTAAGTCTTCTTTGGAGAAATGTCTGTTCAAGTCCTTAGCCCATTTTTTTTCATCAGGTTATTCATTTTTTTACTATTGAGTTGTAGGAGTTCTTTATATATTTTGGAGATTAACCCCTTATCAAATATATGGTTTGAAAATATTTTCTACCATTCCATAGGTTGCTTTTCCACTCTTGTTTCTTTTGCTGTGCAGAAGCTTTTTAGTTTAATATAATTTTACTTATTTTTGTTACCTGTGCTCTTGGTGTTGTATCCATGAAATCATTGCCAGGGTCAATGTCACAAAGCTTTTCCCTTATGTCTTCTTCTAGAAGTTTTACAGTTTCAGGTGTCATGTGTAAGTCTTTAATCCATTTTGAGTTGGTTTTTGTGAGTGATATAAAATAAGGGTTCAATTTAATTTTTTGGCATGTGGATATGGTTTTCCCAACACTATTTGTTGAACAGACTATCCTTGTCCCATTGTGTATTCTTGGCACCCTTGTCAAAGATCAGTTGATCATATATATGTGGATTTATTTCTGGGTTCTCTATTCTGTTCCATTGGTCTATATGTCAGCCATTATGCCAGTACCATAATGTTTTGATTACTGTAGGTTTGTAATATATTTTGAAATTAGAAAGTGTGATTCTTCCAGTTTCGTTCTTCTTTCTCAAGAATGATTTGGGGGCTTCCCTGGTGGCACAGTGGTTAAGAATCTGCCTGCCAATGCAGGGGACACCACAGGTTCATGCCCAGGAAGATCCCACGTGCCACAGAGCAACTAAGCCCGTGCACCACAACTGCTGAGCCTGCGCTCTAGAGCCCACGAGCCACAACTACTGAATCCCATGCGCCTAGAGCCCATGCTCTGCAAAAAGAGAAGCCACCGCAACAAGAAGCCAGTGCACCACAATGAAGAGTAGCCCCCACTCGCCACAACTAGAGAAAGCCCGCATGCAGCAATGAAGACCCAATGCAGCCAAAAATAAATAAATAAATAAATAAATTTTAAAAAGAATGATTTGGCTATTTATGGTCTTTTGTGTTTCCATATTAATTTAATTTAATTTAATTTAATGCAGCATGCGGGATCTTAGTTCCCCAACCAGGGATTGAACCTGTGCCCCTTGCAGTGGAAGCATGGAGTCTTAACCACTGGACCACCAGGGAAGTCCCTCCATATTAATTTTAGAATTGTTTTTCTATTTCTCTATAAAATGACATTGGGAGTTTGATAGGGATTGCATTGAATCTGTAGACTGCATTGGGTAGATGCTCATTTTAACAATATTAAGTCTTCCAATCCATGAACACTGGTCTTTCCATTTATTTGTATATTGTTTAATTTCCTTCATCAGTGTTTTGTAGTTTTCAGTGTACAAGTCTTTTACCTCCCTAGTTGATTTATTATTCCTAAGTATTTTATTCTTTTTGGTGCTATTGAAAATGGCATTGTTTTCCTAATTTCCTTTTCAGATAATTTGTTGTTAGTGTATAGAAACACAACTCATTTTTTACGTTGGTTTTGTATCCTGCAACTTCACTGAATTCATTTATTAGTTCTAACAGTTTTGTGGGCTTTTTCTTTTTTTTTTTTTGGTGGGCTTTTTAAATGGCGTCTTTGAGTTTTCTATAGATAAGACCATGTAATCTGCAAACAGGGACAACTTTACTTCTTTCTTTCCTATTTTGATGTCTTTTCTTTCTTTTTCTTGCCTAATTGCTCTGGCTAGGACTTCTATTATTATACCGAATAGAACCGGTGAGAGTCGACATCCTTGCCTTGTCCCTGATCTTGGAGGAGAAGCATTCAGTTTTTCAACATTGAGAATGATGTTAGCTGTGAGCTTGTAATATATGGCCTTAGTGTTGTTGAGATAATTTTCTCCTATTCCTAATTTGTTGAGAGTCTTTAATCATTAAAGAGTGTTGAATTTTCTGAAACGCTTTTTCTGCACCTATTGAGATGATCATATGTTTTTATCCTTTATTCTGTTACGGTGGTGTATCACATTAATTGATTTTCATATGTTGAACCATTCTTGCATCCTAGGAATAAATCCCACTTGGTCATGGTGTATGATCCTTTTAATGTGTTGTTGGATTTGGTTTGCTAGTATTTTGTTGAGGATTGTTGTATCTATATTCAGCAGGAGTATTGGCCTGTATTTTTCTTATATCTTTGTCTGGCTTTGGTATCAGCATAATGCTGAGCTTATAAAATGAGCTTCAAAGTGTTCTCTCCTCTTCAATGTTTTGCAAGAGTTTAAGAAGGATTGGTACTAATTCATTTTTAAATATTTCGTAGAATTCACTAGTGAAGCCATCTGGCCCTGGGCTTTTCTTTGCTGGGAGGTTTTTGATTACTGATTCAGTCTCCATTACTAATTATAGGTCTGCTCAGACTTTCTATTTCTTCATGATTTAATCCTGGTAGGCTGTATGTCTCTAGGAATTTATCTGTTTCTTCTAGGTTACCCAATTTGTTGGCATATAATTGTTCATCACAATCTCTCTCTCTTTTTTTTTTTTTTTTTTGCTCATGCTGCAGGGCTTTGTGGGATATTAGTTCCCAAACCAAGGATCAAACCCGGGCCCCTGGCACTGAAGGCCTGGAATCCCAACCCCTGGACCTCCAGGGAATTCCCCATTACAGTCTCTTTTGATCCTTTTTATTTCTGTGACATCAGTTGTAATGTCTTTTATTTGTGATTCTTTTTATTTGAATTTTCTCTCTTTTTTTCTTAGTGTAGCTAAGGGTTTGTAGAGCTTATGTTTAAAAACATAAACTCTGTTTCACTGATTTTTTCTATTATTTTTCTGTTTTCTATTTCATTTATTTCTGCTCTAATATTTATTTCCTTCCTTCTGCTAATGTTGGGCTTAGTTTGTTCTTCTTTTTCTAGTTCCTTGAAGTGTAAAGTTTGGTTGTTTATTTGAGATCTTTCTTCTTTTTTACGTAGGTATTTATTGCTGTGAACGTCCCTCTTAGTACTGCTTTTGCATCCCCTAAGTTTTTTTGTTTTTTTGTTTTTTTAATTTTATTTATTTATTTATTTATTTATGGCTGTGTTGGGTCTCCGTTTCTGTGCGAGGGCTTTCTCTAGTTGTGGCGAGCGGGGGCCACTCTTCATCGCGGTGTGCGGGACTCTATCGCGGCCTCTCTTGTTGCGGAGCACAGGCTCCAGATGCGCAGGCTCAGTAATTGTGGCTCACGGGCCCAGTTGCTCCGCGGCATGTGGGATCTTCCCAGACCGGGGCTCGAACCCGTGTCCCCTGCATTGGCAGGCAGATTCTCAACCACTGCGCCACCAGGGAAGCCCATCCCCTAAGTTTTGGTATGTTATGTTTCATTTGTTTCAAGGTACTTTCTAATTTTCTTTTGATTTCTTTTTTGACAGGATAGTTGCTCAAGAGTTGTTTAATTTCCACATATTTATGAATTTTCCAGTTTTCCTTCTGCTGTTGATTTCTAGTTTCATTCCACTGTGGTCAGAAAAAATACTTGGTATGATTTCAATGTTCTTCAATTTGTTAAGACTTTTTGTGACCTAACTTCTGATCTATCCAGAGCAGAAGCTGCCTCTTGCTCCAGAGCTTCTTGCTCCAGACCTCCCCATGGAATCTGGCTGAAGCTAGTCTGCACTGAGACTGCATCCTTGCTTAGCTATTTTCTCCCCCTGTCCTATCCTACCCTCTATCCTGAGAGCCTTCCTTCAGTAAATCACAATGTACCTGATTCTCTTTTTTGGACTCTGCTACTAGGGAACCTGACCTAAGAAGAAAACTGATGATGCAGTAGGTGGAGAACAATAGCAGGAGAATATAAATGAATAAACACCCCAGACATCCTCTACCCAGGTCTTCCCTATCCAAAAAGTCTTCTCATACAATCCAATTCTGTCCTTTTAGAGGAAACAGCCTGATGAGTTAATGAATGTCATTCCTCAGACTTTCTAGCTGGGGACACAGCTAACTGTAATAAAACATGACTCACACCAAAACAGAAAGCTCTGCAATGACCTTAGAGGAGGAAGTTGATTTCCGCCGAACCCTCCCCCCAACCCCAGCTTAAGTGTGTCTCTTCCTTCACTCCCTTCCCCCAACCCCAATATTTTCAAGCACCGAGAAGCAGACACAAGAACCTTCTCTCTAGCTCTGTTTTTTGCTCATCTAATCTTTCCCATACTGTGTCCTGGTTATAATAGTTTCCTGGGACCTTATTCTTTTCTGAATCTCCGGCCCCAAGCAGAGGGCCTGGCCCCAGGAGTACTCTGTAAATAATTACTGAGAAATTTGGGGAAGGTGGGGGAGTGTGGAAAGGGCAAGGGGAGAATACCAGGCGGAAGGAAGGATCCTTCGCTCTGAACCAGATGGAAAGAGGTTCTAGGGAACCAATGCACCCTGAGCCTGGGGTTTGGCTACTAAGAGCCCTGTGAAAGCTCCGAGAAGGCGGGTCAGACTTCCCTGTCCGACTCCCAGTCCTTTAGCTGGCTCAGGGCAAAAACAGCCGGCGATAAAGCTGACTGGGGGACACGTGGAGGGGCCGAACGTCGCTTGACTTCGAAGGGACACATCCGCCCGGTGGCCGCGCGGCACGGGCACCGAGGGCAGGAGGCGCGGGCGGGGACTCGGCACTTCCCGAGGGGTCTCGCGTTCGCAGACTTCTCGCCCGGGAGGAAGGCAGTCGTCCGAGAAGCCGGGGTGTCTTCCTGGAACTGCGCACAGGACCGACTGGACGCCCTCAGGAGGGGCGAGGGTGAGTCTGGCAGTCGTCCCAGGGCGCGCGCGGTCCCCGGAGGCGGCGGGGCTGAAGGGCGCAGCCAGATTCCTGGGCAGTGAGGGGAGAGCCGCGGTGGGAGGTGGGGGTGACCCACGGTCCCATTTCCTGGAACTCAGGACCGAGTTGGTTTTCTTTCCTCTGCTCTGAGGGTGGAGCCGCCCGCTCATGTCTCCGACTGCTTCCAGCTAAAGAAGGCGCGGCAAAGGGGTGGGCTCCGGGTGGAGGTCCTTGTGGAAGGGCCTCGGGAACCCAGCTCAGAAGAATTGGCCAAGCAGCCCCAGACAGACAACTCCAGACAGTGGGTCATTGCCAAGGGAGATGATTCCAGATCTTGATGATTAATGCCCTCTTCCTTTTCTGGAGCCCATTTTAGACACAAGGAGAGTAACCTTATGTAAAATGTCTCATCAGGAAAGGTTGCTTGATGGCATTTTTCGGAGGGGAGGAGGAAATGGCATTAGAGTTCTCAGTGGATTTATATTGTTACCACTGTTTTAAGATTTTTCACTTTTAAAATTAGTGACTTTTACCCCTCATTGTTTTTCTGCAAGTAACATATCCTTATCAAGGTTGTTAGCAGTTTTACATATTACAAATAGCACCTCAGTGCACATCCTTAGTATCCATCTATCTGTACACATATGAGCTTTTCCACAGCACAAGTCCCTAGAAATTCACATTGTTGAGTCAAAGTATATATGCATTTATATTCCCTTTCATCCTTTTGGTATCTTTATCCTATACTTAATAAGCCCTAAACAATTTTAGTAATTATAATTTTAATATCTTACAGGTAAGTCCCTTTTTATTACAAAAATCCTTGTTATCCCTACTAATTTCCTCTTTCAAATGAACTTGAGGATCATTTAGTTTCAGTACCAAAACGTGCCATTGAGAGTTTTATTGGAGCTGCATTAAATTGGATTTACCTTTGGAAAGGATTGCCAGGTTTGTCATTTTTAATCTTCCCAGCCAGAAAAATAACAGTTCTTTCCATTTCGTTTTTTGATTTTTATTGTGGCCGCGCCTCGAGGCATGCGAGATCTTAGTCCTCCAACCAGGGATGGAACCCGTGCTCCCTGCAGTGGAAGCAGAGTCTTAACCACTTCTCTGCCAGGGAAGTCCCTCTCCATTTCTTGAAGCTTTGTTTTCTGTGGTTTTCCTCATACCACGTTATCACTTTTCCTGCGAAATGTATTGTTTTAAATTGTTGCTTTGATGAGTGGGATATTTTTTCCAATTATCTTTTGATTAGTTGTTTCTGAGATATGGCTTTTTTGATGAGGCTGGCAATAAGATAGATAACTGAAGCTTGGAGCTATGAAGCTGAAATCCTCAAGGTTCCTTGAGCAACATTTTCACATCTGCCTTTGTCTCCGGTGGACCAGAGAAAGGTGTATAGTTCATTGCCCTCAGGAGTCCCAAGAAATGGCCTCGAAGCTATCTGCTTAGCAACTGCGAATAGCTGGGCAGCCTGAGACCCACTGAGTCTTTTTAGGCATGCCCTAATACCTGTTACTTCTCTTGTTAGATCAGTATAACTCTAAGGCAACAACAAAAATATATCAATTAGTTGCTTATTTGGTTTGGCTTCTGCTAGTTTCTTACTCTTGCTTTTAAACCAGATTTGGGCTCCAGACCAGTTACCTTCTTGGAATAGAACTGTTGAGATTAACTTTGTTTAAAAGTACTTTAGAGGGACTTCCCTGGTGGTCCATTGGTTAAGACTCTAACTTTGTTTAAAAGTACTCTAGAGGGACTTCCCTGGCGGTCCATTGGGTAAGACTCCCCACTCCCACTGCGGGGGAACTAAGATCTTGCCTGCCAAAATAAAAGTCCTTTGGCAACCGTTTCCGTGGCCTTGTACTTGTTTAAATGCAACCTTTCCCTACCTCAGGATCTTCACCTATACAATGCAGATAACCACAGTGAGCTTGTGGTTCCAAAGCACTTAGCCTGTAGTAATCGTCGCTATTATCATCATTCATTACTGAACCCAGTTGCCTTTGGTTGCAAGTACAGCAAACACGATTCAAATGAGCTTAAACAATAAGGAAGATTATTGGTTCATGAAACCTGTAATTGAGGAAATGGGTAGGCTTCAGGGTCAGTTCAAACCACCAGTGGCTCAGTGTTGTCACTGAGGACTCATTCTTTTCTTTCCGTTCTGCCATCTGTAGGTTAGCCTCATTCCACAGCTTTAGAGTCAGGGCTCCATGCTTTCTCACTCATATTCAGAGAGAGGTTGAGAGTTAGAAGCTGACTTCCTGGGCTGTCTTAGGGGAGCCAGGAAGTTCCCCAGCAAACGTACCCCTCAAAGTAGCCCAGGTGCCCAGTTTTGAACCAATCACTGTGATAAGCTACTAGGAATTGTCTGATGGCTTAGATCAACGTTTCTCAACCCCTGCACTATTGACATTTTGGGCTGGATCATTCTTTGTTGGCGGGGTGGAGTGGGAGGCATCCTATGCATCGTAGCAACTTGACCTCTACCTGCTAGATGTCAGCAACACCCATCCCCTAGTCGTGGCAACCAAAAATGTCTCCAGATGTTGCCAAAAGTCCCAGCACGGAGTGGGGGGGCGTGTGCAAAGTCACCTTCAGTTTAGAACCACTGGCTTAGATACAAGTCTCACCCTTAGAACCGGGGGTGGGGCCAGCTCCCCACAAACTGATTGCTGAATGGAGGAGGAGCAGATAGTCACAGAAAATTTGGGCAGCAGTAGGAAGTAGAGAAATGGATGCTGTGTAGGCAACACAGATGTCTACCTCAACTCCTCTGGGCCTGAAAAATCTTAGTCTTTAGTGCAAATGCCTCTGAGGGGTCAGCACTTACAACATGAAGGCTTATTGATGAATCAGCCAATGGGGAGGCTGGAACAAATTTACAGAGTGCTAAAAACACAGTAGAGAGGGATGGAGGTGAGAACCAGGGAGGCAGGGCTGCTCAAGCACTGGGAAAAGAGACAGAAAAGAAGATTTGAGATTGCAGAAGCCAACTTCTATTACAGTCCTGAATATCCTCAGCCGGCTGTGGCCAAGGTTGTAAACTGAGGCTTCATGGGCAATATCCAGTTGACAAACATATTTTATTTGGCCAACACAGTGTTGGACTGCACAGTTTTTAAAACATTTTTTGACTTGGTTGCAATATTTTAAATTGAGAGATTTAACATAAAAATCCAAATTTCTGATTGCTCTTTAAAAACTAGAAGATCTTCCACCACCGAGCCCTTTATCCTTGAAGAGTTGGTGACTTACTAGGTAATCCTTGCCTTCTTTAGAAAGGGCCTGAGCTTTTCAACCTACTATCCTATAGTCACCCCTATACTTTGGCAGGATATATTTGTTAGAATAGGCTAAACTTATTTAATAAATAGACCCCAAAATATAATGGTTCAAATGCAATAGAAATTTAGTCCATGGCAGATATTCCAGGTTTATGAGCAGCTCCCCTCCAAGTGATGATTCCGGGATCCAGGATTCTCCCTTCTTGGGCTCTACCACACCTAGGGCTACATCATCCTGTGCAACCAGCTGACAGTGTGTGAAGGAGACAAACCTGATTCAGCCCAAAGTAACACTTATAGTACTCACACCCCATTGGTGAGAACTAGTCACATGGCCACATCAAGCTGCAAGGAAGGCTGGGAGATGTAGTCCTAGCTGGGCCAACACTTCCCAGCTAAAACTGGAAGATTTTGGTGGACAGCAAGCCATCTCTACCTTACATGAAATTGATGGAGAGACCTCTACAGCCATTTAAATCACAGACACCCTTAGCCCAGTAGTAAATACGCAGGAGATTCCTGGGACTTAAACAAATTCCATCTGTTTCTTCCAGATATGGATCAATTGAGGCAGATCATCTCCTTAGGCCAGCTTATCTACAACCAGTGTGAAGAGATGAAATACTGCCAGAAACAGTGCTGGCGTCTAAGGAACCATGTCCATGGCCTGCTGCAGCCTCTGCAAATGCTCCAGGCCCAAGGAGAGAGGAACCTGCCCACCGAGAAAACCAATGCCCTGAAACGTTTCCAGGCTGCCCTAGAGGAAGCTAAGGAGCGGATAGATTAGGCTCAGCAATAAATCCAATATCCAGAAGTTTCTAACAGCAGGGCATGACAGAATACTCTTCAGTGGAGTGAACAAGAGGCTGAGAGATGTCTGGGAGGAGTTCTCACTGCTGCTTCAGGTGGATCAACGGATGCATATTTCAAGCATCAGCCCAGGAGCATTCTGGCAACAGGAAGATCAATAAGATGCAGAGGAAGACAGGAAGGTTATCCAAGGACTGAGAAGTGGTAAGGAGTTTTTTTAGAAGGGGGGACTCCAAATGGGGGTATATTAGTCTCATTTTGGTTTACCAAAAAATCAGGAAGGCTGAAGAGGTTTTAGCAGGTGTCTATTCGTGTAACTCAGAACTCTGGACATCCCTGGGTACAGACATGGTGGGGGCTGGTGAGATTTGAGTGTGCCACCAGTGGCGGGGTGGGGGTGAGTCGTGTTTCCCTTTCCATTCTCTTTGATGTCAATCCTCCCAACCTTAGTTTTTCCAGGACCTTCCATTAATATGTAAATTATCCAGGAAGAAAAATTCACTAATTATCTAAACAAACAGGAATTGAGTACCATGTGCCAGGCACTGTTCTAAGTGCTGGAGATTCAACACAGAGCAAAATACACAAGATCTTTGCCTTCATGGAACATAAAATCTGCAGATAGAGGGCTAAGTAAATTATTTTATCTAAAGGCAATGAAAATCGTACACATGGTAATGAGATGGAAAGTGACAGTGGGTGCAGCGAGAGCGGTCAGGGTGACATTTGAATGGATACCTTGAATAATGAAAAGGAGCGAGTCATGTGAAGTTGAGGGAGAGGCGCATTCCAGGCCGGGAAGACAGTGAATGCAAAAGCCCTGAGGTGGGAATAAATATGGCATGTGCAAGGAACAGCCAGAAGCCAGGATAGCTTTAGTGTGGTAGGTGAAGGAGAGATACCAGATTAAAGTGGGGAAGTAGGCCAGAAGATACAGGAGCAAGGTCATGCTGGTCCTGGTAGGCCTGATAAGAATTTTAGATTTTATTCTGAGTCATTAGAAGTCAGTGAAAGGAGATCCTTAAATGTGGGCCTGTCATGATTTGATTTGTATGAAAAGAAAATCACCCAGGCTGCTATGTGGCAAATGGATATGTATTAGTCAATTACTGCTGCACAACAAACCATACCAGAACTCAGAGGCTTAAAACAATAGTCATTAATTCTCTTGCTCACAGATCTATGGATCTGCTGGGGTTCTCCTGATCTCATGTAGGCTTGGCTGGGCTGGCCTTTAGGCACCAGGTCCAATTTGGGTCTGTTCCACGTGTCTCATTCTGGAGCCAAGGCTGAAGCAGCAGTGAGTACCTGGAGAATGTTCTTTCCGAGGTAGAATGCCAAGAAGGGAAGCTCAACTGTGCCAGCACATTTCAAGACTCTATTTGTATCACATCCGTTAGCATCCAAAGCAAGTCATGTGGGCAAGCCCAGCATGAAGGGACAGGGAGGGTGGGGTGCCCACTATGAGGCTGTGGCCGGAGTGTGGATCTCTATAATACTACTACATGGGAGTGAAGAATTGGGAACAATAATTCAGAAAACCCCAGGGGGCAAGAGTGGAAGTTTGGGGACTTCCCTGGTGGTGCAGTGGTTAAGAATCCGCCTGCCAATGCAGGGGACACGGGTTCGAGCCCTGGTCTGGGAAGATCCCACATGCCGCGGAGCGACTGGGCGCGTGAGCCACAACTACTGAGCCTGCGCTCTAGAGCCCACGAGCCACAACTGCTGAGCCCGTGTGCCGCAACTACTGAAGCCTGCACGCCTAGGGCCTGTGCTCCGCAACAAGAGATGCCACCACAATGAGGAGCCCACGCACCGCAACGAAGAGTAGCCTCTGCTCGCCGCAACTAGAGAAAGCCTGCGTGCAGCAACGAAGACCCAGCGCAGCCAAAAATAAATAAATTAATTAATTTTTTTTAAGTCAAAAAAAAAAAAGAGTGGAAGTATGAGCCCAGTTAGGAGACCACTTTAGAGGCTAGGTAAGAGATGACAGTGGCTTGAATTAGAGTGGCTCGAATTGGACTCGGCAGAGGGCAAGGCTCTAAAGGGATTAGACACGGGCTAGGTTGGACTGGGGGATGACAGTAGAGCCAGGGACCACCAGAAGAGGGAAGAGAGGGAAGGATGGACCCGTGACCTCTTTACACTTTTGCAGATCCTGGTGATATGAATTCCAAATCCTTCCCTCTTTTTAGGATTGTGGGTGGAGGGAGAGGAATTAAGGGGACAGTGGAAGACATTTGGATGAACCTTCAGGTAATGGAACTCAGAGGGATAACTGTTCTGCCACCTTGATGTGGAGGGTGGTCCATCCCCAATCGGGTCAGCAGGAGACACTCAAACAGGACAAACCAGATATGGAAGAGACCTGTGGGCAAAATGTGTTCTTTTCTGGATGAGGAAAAGTGAGGCATTTTTAATCCCCCAACCAAGTACCTGCTGCCAAGGAAAAAGAGAGTCAGGAATTGGGTTGGAGTGAGGTTGGGGGCGGTGCAGAGGCTGATCCAGCCAAAGGGCAGGACTGGTCCCTGGCCTTCCTAATCTTCAGAGTTTTCATTGGTCCACTTTCTGGTGGAAGTGGCCTGTTGGTGTCATCAACTTGGAGGAAAGGATTTACTTCCTGCAATTTTGTAAAAACATTTTTATTGGGTAATACATTCATATAGTACAAAATTCAAAAGATACAAAATGGACCCAGCATGAGACATAAATCTGCCACTCTCATCCTTGACAGCAAGGTTCCATTCCAAGACACACGCTCTCTTACCAGTTTCTTGAATAGCCTTCTGGAGATTTAAGTTTATATTTTGTTGTTTGTTGTTATTGTTGTTGTTGTTATTGTATAATCAGTTGCATGCTAAACACACTGTTCTCCTTCTTGCTTTTCTCTTTAAATAACCTTGAATATTATTCTGTATATATGCCCATAGAGTTGTCTCATATTCCTTGGTAAACATGGACCAGATATATTTAAGCATCTCCTTGTTGATGGGCATTTAAGTTGTGTCCAGTTTTTCACTATTGTAAATAGTCCTGCAGTGAGCATCTTTGTATATATTTCAGGATATCT
Organism: Eschrichtius robustus; assembly: GCF_028021215.1. Classification (NCBI taxonomy): domain Eukaryota; kingdom Metazoa; phylum Chordata; class Mammalia; order Artiodactyla; family Eschrichtiidae; genus Eschrichtius; species Eschrichtius robustus. The sequence continues at coordinate 13,418,581 of NC_090842.1, forward strand.
TTAGGGAAAATTCCTAGAAGTAGAGTTACTGGGTCTAATTGCTGGGTCAAAGAGTATGGACATTTTAAATTTTGATACAGGTTGGCAGATTACCCTCCACACAGGTTGTAGAAATATCACTCCTACTAACCATGTCTGAGATTGTTGCGATTTTCCTGGTTTGAGCACTGAAGGTCCCATATCCTCAGAACTCCTCAGTCCTGAGAAAACTGGGATGGTTGGCCACCCTATGTAGTGTATGATCAATTTTTTAACATATTTCTGAATATATAAATCAGGATAGGTTAGATTATACTATGGTTCAAAAAAAGAAAAAAAAACAACTCAGTGTCTTAAAGAAAGAAATGTCTATTTCTCATTCAGGGAAAGTCCAGGAGACTCTCCAAGGTAGCTGTTCTCCTTCCAGGATGTTTCAATATTATGGGACTTTGATGTTGACACAGACTTCCCTGAAATCTCTTTCACTTCACTTCTTGGCCAAAGCAAGGCACCCAGCCATGCCTCGGGGCACTTCCTGTGTACTTAGAAGTGGAGAGCTGAATATTCGTGAGCAGTAATCATTCCTACTGCAGTGAATATGAGAGATGAAAAAGGATATCTCGGTGTGCTTTTAATGAGCATTTCTATTTTTGAGTATCTGCTGCTCTTTTTCTTGCGGAAAATGAAACCATAGAAACTTTATTGAGGCACTTGGAAAACAACACAAAGAAAACCATCGAAACCGTGAGGAGCTGTGAGTTATCACGTGCCCTGCTGCTTCTGACTGCCCCAAACTAGAAGTCATTAGTTTGCTAGGAACTCCAGCCCACCCCGCCCCCACCCTTGTCCATTTTCTGGGCTGGATGGCTGGAAGCAGCCCACAGGTTTGGGGATGTGCTCATGGCTGGCCCAGGCTTCTGCCCCTGGAGTAGCGTTTGAAGGGAACTTCTTGACCAGCCAGATATCTTCTAGCACCTGTCCAAGTGCTGACAACTTCCTTTAGATAGCTTCAAAGCTTCAAGTCATTTGCTGAATTTCCAAGAAGAAATTCAAATCAAATTTAAAATGCTTATCCATTCTACACATCTGTGAGTCTCTGCTTTATGCTGGAGCCAGTGCATAGAGGAAACTAAGATGCAGAGAAAGACCCTGCCTTCTGGGAGCTCCCAGCCATGGCCTAGAGGAAGGGAGAGAAAAGAGAGACATGTGAGCACATAACAGCAGTGGGGTTACTGAGCTTGAACTATGTATGTACCTATTAGAACTGAAATCACTTGACAAGATGCCAAATGCTCAGGTGCCAAGCTGTGTGGCAGTAGGAGAAGATGAGAGAGATGGGTTGAGACGGGGGTGTAGGCTGGAGACAGGGAGGATCTGAAGAGGAGGGAAAGGAAGTACATGAGACATTTCTATTAACCATCCAGATGTGTCTGTACCAGTCACTCAGAAGCACTGGGACCTCGCTTCTGGGATGAGTCAATCAGAAGCTCCAGGCAGGGCCAGCTTTGGTTCACGGTGTAGGGCTTCCCATTCACATGTTGCTAAGATGCCTCTTCCCTTATGACACACACCCTCCTCAGCTTATTGACTCTTTATTACCTTCTCTCCTAGGGATGAGGTCAGTCCCACAGAAACGCAAGAAGGGGCTCCCAGAAGATCAAGTCAAGGAGATTAAGAAGGAGGAGCTTCCAGAAGCCGATTGGGTCCTGCTAAAGGAAAATTAATTCAGCACACTTTATGAAGGAAAACAGCGCAAATCTCCAGTGGCCATAAAAGTATTCAACAAACCCCAGGCCAGAGACATTGGGTAAGTTGTTGTGCAGAGTTCTCTCTGTAACCCCCCAAGTTACTTCCTCTCTATAACTCCACAAGGAGAAAGGCATATTGTCTCCATATTTAGATATAGGGGAACCCAGACCCCAAAGGGTTAAATGACTTGCTCTCCGCTACTAAGGAGCAGAGTCTAGACTTAAAGACATGTCTTCCAATGTCAATTCTGGAAACTTCTCTTATTTTTTCATGTATTTAGATATTTTTAAAGATGTATTCCTGGGAATTCCCTGGCAGTCCGGTGGTTAGGACTTGGCACTTTCACTGCCGTGGGCCCATGTTCAATCCCTGGTCAAGGAACTAATAAGATCCCGAAAGCTGCAAGGTGCGGCCGGGAAGAAAAAAAAAAAAGATGTATTTCCTTTTATTCCTGTTTCTTAGTTTCCCATCCCTTCCACAGACAATAAAGTGTTTTGCTTGTATGTGTTCTGGCAAAATGTATGCTGTCATGATATGTGTGTACATTTTATTTATTTATTTTAATTTTATTTATTTATTTATTTATTTATGGCTGTGTTGGGTCTTCGTTTCTGTGCGAGGGCTTTCTCCAGTTGCGGCAAGCGGGGCCACTCTTCATCGCGGTGCGCGGGCCTCTCACTATTGCGGCCTCTCTTGTTGCGGAGCACACGCTCCAGACGCGCAGGCTCAGCAGTTGTGGCTCATGGGCCCAGTTGCTCCGCGGCATGTGGGATCTTCCCAGACCAGGGCTCGAACCCGTGTCCCCTGCATTGGCAGGCAGATTCTCAACCACTGCGCCACCAGGGAAGCCCTGTGTGTGCATTTTAAATTTTCACAAACGGTGGTGTTATATGTCTGCTGCCTACTTTTCTTACCATTCTCACTCAGCGTCATGTACTGTACTTGTAGTCCTTTCCTCCTGACTGCTGTCCATGGTGGAGATCCACATTTTGCCTTTTTTTCCAGTGATGGAAAACAACCTGTTTCTAACTTTCCCGCGTCAAAAATAATGCTGCCTTAAGTATCCCCTTATGGCCCTGTATGGGAATTTCTTTGGGCTGTATTGCCAGGAGAGGAATTGATTGATCATAGGGTATGCGTATATTAAATTGACTAAGAATTACCAGATGACTCTTCAGAACAGGTTGTATACACCTGTACTCACCCCTGGGAGATGCTGACGATCCCTCACACCCCACACAAACACAGATGGTCACTACACTGAGTGTTCTCTGAAGGACCTCCCAATCCTGAAATACTAATTTCCCCTTTTATTCTCATAGAACAATGAGGCATACTTTCAATAATGAAATCAGAACCATGAAGAAATTTGATTCCCCCAACATCCTGCGTATGTTTGGGATTTGCACTGATGAAACAGGTAAGGCTGCTTCTAGGACTGGGTATGCTTTTGGTGGTCTGTCATATGTCTTCTGTGTTTTACTGCATTGCATTTTTAAAGAACAGCTCCAAGGGTGGCATCTACACAGTGCTTTTTTATCAACGTTAATTTTTTCACATCCCAGGATGCAGGTTCCCATCTCCTTTCAGGAGAAGAGGGCTTGAAGTTGGCTTCAGCCCCAGGGCTGGTTTGCACTAATGCGACCATATCTCCTCCTGCTGGTTCACTGGGAACCAAGGAAATGCTTGTTCAGATGCTGACCTGGGTGATGGGTGGGTTTTGTTGCAAGAAAACGTTATAAAGCTGACTGACCCAAACAAGGAATCTAACGTTGATCATTAGTGCAGAGTGAATCTAAAAGCTAGATTAACCTACGCCTTTACCAAGAACCTCACTCCTCAGGTTCATTTTAACTTTAATTTTTTTAATGTGGCTGCATTTTCCCTCACATCATGGCCTCTCCTGCTGGTTATGTTTTGCTGCTCTTGCCTACAGAGAGGACAGAGCAACTCCCATCTTATCCTCTCTGGAAGTTTCTCCACAGCTTCAGGCGACCTGACTTTGGAACATAGAATCCCAGTCTAAAGGAGAACTTCCAGTGATGTTTATCCTCCTGGGTGACGGCCAAGGTGACTGACTCACTCTGTGTGTGTCAGTTCTTGCATCTCAGGCCCGTGCCCTTGACTTCCTGTCTGAGCTCCCCTCACAAGCCCCTGCAGTCTGTGCCTCATTTCTTCCTTCCATACATATTTACTCAGCTCCCCGTGAGCACTGTATGCCCTCCTGGGATATATGGTTGAGTCTGGGAGACATTACTCAAATAACTAAGGGAAATGTAGAATTCCGACATGCCAGACGCCACAAAGAATACCCACAAAGACTCGGTGGGTATTGGACCCATTCAGGGAGTCAAACTGTGTGAGACGGAGATGGAGAAACATAGCAGAGGTGAGTCTGTCTCTGTAGAGAGATGGTGGAGTGGGCTGCAGAGAGTAGGCCCTCTGAGTGGGGCTGGGTCTTCATAGTGTTTGGCTCCTTTCCATCAGTGACCCCACCTCAGTTATCCATCGTCATGGAGTACTGTGAGCTCGGGACCCTGAGGGAACTGCTGGATCAGGAAAAGGACCTCACCCTTGCCAAGTGAATCATCCTGGTCCTGGGGGCAGCCAGAGGCTTATACAGGTACCAGATGGGGGAGAGGGCACCGAGAAGAACGGAATGAGTCTGTCTTCTTTACTGATAGTCCCAGAGATAAGGAGAGAAGAGGCCAGAAGCCCCAGGTAGCCTTCCCTTCCATAAGTTGTTTTACTACTTAACTCTGATCGTAACACCTGAGACAGAAGGGGGAAATGTGGCTTAATCCAGTGAGCACCAGCTCCCAGAACTGAGGGTTGAATTTAACGTCCAGGCTGCTGTTGTGGAATTGGACAGGCCTTAGTCTTAAGGTTACCAGATTTAGCAAATAAAAATACAAGATGTCCAGTTAAATTTGAATTTCAGATAAGCAGTGAACAATTTTTTAGTATAAGTATATCCCAAATATTACATGAGACATACTTTTACTAAAATTTCAGATATACAGAATTTCATATAAACCATAATACTTTTTTAGTACTTTTTTAAAAAAAATGTATTGATTTTCCAAAATTAAAAATGAGCTGGGTGTCCTGTGTTTTATCTGGAAGCTCACACATAGTCTATGGTTCCTTTAGCCCAAGGGCCCCCAAAGGTCAGTCACTCACAGACCGCTTACATGGTTATTACCGTATTCACAATAATGCCAGTATTATTTACTTAATATTTTCCTTTTAATCAGCTCAGTTTTTAAAAACCTAAATACGTTTTTTTAAAAAAAAGGACACTTTCTATTACTACCATAAATTGAAGACGAGAATCACTTATCACAAATAGGTGACCACAAATAAAGCCAAAACAATGTTATTAAATTCTGGCTGCATGATGCCTCCTGCCCAAAGGTCTGCAATTCAGACCCGGCATTCTCTTTGTGCAGAGGAGATGTCAGCAGATTTAGGGAGGTATTAAAGACATCCAACACCAAACTGAGACTTTCTTCTTGACGTAATCGGAAAGACTGGAATTAAAAGAAGAAGAATTTTCTCACTATGTCATCTTGCATACCACTTATCCATACTTTTGGAAACACTGCCTTAGCTCTTTCTTCTAAATCATAAAGTTTATTCCTTCTCGACTCCCTACACTAGTGGGTTTTATGAGAAGTAATTTTGGACTGCAGGAGACACTATTAGTGCCTATCCAGGTGGCCTCTGATCCTTTTTACCTGCTCTGCACACTCATCCCCCCCTCAGCATACTTTGCTGCTAAGAGCTCATGGCCGCCATCTGCAGAGGAATATCCATGGGCGCCGGAGCCCCTTGGCCCTGAGAGCTGAAGGTGCCCGGGAGCTTTATAGCCACCTGTCCCTCTCCCCCCACCCCACCCAGTCCACAGTCATTGAACAACAGGTGTGAGTACAAAAGTCCAGCTCCTTTGCTTCGTGCAGAACAAACCCTGAGGGGTAGTTATCCTCTAGAGGTCCCCGTGGGGTCAGTCTGAGCCTGGAACTTCACCTGAAGTCATACCCTTGCTTGATTTCTTCTCCTTCTCTGTCCTGCTTCTTCTACTCCCTCACCTGGTTTCTCCTGGGAATACCTTCTCTTAATCAATCACTTGTACCCAAATCCGTGGCTCGTGATCTGCTTCTGGGAGAACCCAACCTAAGGCCAACTCTGTGATAACACCCCAAACTGGGAGGCAGGGGCTCCATTAATCCAAAACACTTAGCACTTACTAAGTTGGTGGGAACCCCAGCTTCACATTCTGTTTCAACCAGAAGGGTCCTAGGTATGGTCCAACCATCCAGCCATGCCTCTGAGCCCTTTGCTTTGCTCAGTGCTTCCCAGGCAGAGCACCACAGAGGCGTACAGCTCACAATTGTCAAATCTCACCTCTGCATCCTGGTTTTCCCACCTACCCGTGGATAGCAAAGTCTGTGCAAAGGTCACTAATGTTCCCTGCGTTTGGTCGTGTCAGGCTGCACCATTCGGAAACACCTGCAGAACTCCACAGAAACATCAGCAGCACGAGCTTCCTGGTAACTAAAGACGGCAATGTGAAGGTGAGTATGGCCTTCCAGGGGCCCTTTGAGTTCGACCTGTGTGACTGTTTGGTGCTGGGAGAGTGACGCACGTTTCCCAGAGGCCTGTGCCTGCTCGTTTCTCTGCCTTCACCTTAGAACTGAGTTCAACTCTTCCCCTGCCTGGACAGCTTCCCGTGTGCCCACCACAGGACAGACTCAGTCCTGCCTGCTCTTCTGATGCCCGTCGTCCACCACTGCCCAGGCACTCAGCAGGGATGGGCTAAGAGCCATTTCCCCTTAGATGCCTGGACACCACTTCTGTGTCCCTGCAACACCCATGAGGGGATCTTCTTAAGCCCAGGTAGGCATTCAGACTCACAGGCCAGCCATAGCCCACACTTGGCACCTGGAGGCAATTAGAAGGGTATCACACAACACAGCTTGCCAGCAGGGCAGCGTCAAATCCTTCTCTCCAGCCGGAGACGCCACACCTGTCCCCACAATCCTCCAGGAGATATTCTCCTCATCCTCATCCCAGGTGCGACAGAAAGAGGCTCCCCTCGGGTGGGTGCGGGGCCATCCAGGTTTAGAAGCCTCACAACTCACAGGAGTCAATATTCTTTCTTTTTTTTAGATTTATTTATTATTTACTTATTTATTTTCTTTACTTTTTTGGGTGCGTCGGGTCTTAGTTGCAGCACACGGGATCTTCGTTGAGGCATGCGGGATCTTTCGCTGTGGCACGCGGGCTCTTCCTTGTGGCACATAGGCTTCTCTCTAGTTGCGGTGTGTGGGCTCTCTAGTTGTGGCACATGGGCTCTCTAGTTGAGGTGCAAAGGCTCAGTAGTTGTGGTGTGCCAGCTTAGTTACCCCACGGCATGTGGGATCTTAGTTCCCCGACCAGGGATTGAACCCGCGTCCCCTGCATTGGAAGGCGGATTCTTTACCACTGGACCACCAGGGAAGTCCCCCTATAGCTCTTTATAGCCCGCATCCCCCCGACCTCTTGTCCGTAAACGACTTACTAATCACCCATCATTTTTTAATCAGCAGCAATATTACTTAGGAGCATAGGTAACAGTCAGCTTTTGTCAGTTTCCCGGGGGAGTAGAGCTAAAAAGTTCACTGAAATTCAGATTCTCCTATGGAAGAGAAAAGGGTTCTGTTAACTCGATGTCCACAGTTCCCAAATGCTAAAAGAATATCTTCTCTGTCATCCACAGATAGCTTTCTCTGAATAACAGAAGACGGGTCTTTTCTGCCTTTCAGATGTCTTTCCCCGTAGCTGGTGTAATATAAGTGTTCGCAAAGCATGGTCCTTCTCACACCTGACTGTAACATGTGCTGCTCAGCCTTTCGCCCCTGGTGGCTAGCGTGGAGCCAGATGTCAGAGGATGTCAGTGCTCACTGAACATGTCAATGAAAGGGGGAGGAGCCACCTAAGTGTCTAATCCTTTTCCTGACCCTGCCCCTAGTTTTGGATCCCTGGCTGCGTTTAGGGCTGGCAGCCCTCTGCACATGGATGGTGCTGACGACAGATGGGCGTGGACCAAGGAGAACGCACACTCCCATGACTTGTGCTGTGGCTTCTTTAAGAGCATGACATTGACCGTGCAGGGTCAGTGGGGTAACAGGCTGCCTATAGGTTCAGATACAACAGAGAGGATACCCCTGTGTTGGTTTTTTGTGTGTTTTTTTTTTTTGTCTGCTTCCGAGAGAAAACGAGCCATCGGTGACTCCAGGCACCCCTGTCCACCCTCACTCAGTGGAGCTGAGTCGTCAACTGAGAAAGCCCTGTATCTAACATAGTAACACTAGAACAACAACATACCAAGTCTTACAGGTGCTTTATAACCATCACCTCAAGTAATCCTCTTGCCCCATTTTATAGAGAAGAAACCTCTTTGTGTTCCTCTTGGTCGTTACACCATAATAAATTGAACCCAGGATGCCAGCCAGGAGAGTAGCCACAGAGCCAGAAGACACCACTGGAAATACATCCCAAAGGAAAAAGACCATCCCCTGAAAATCAGGTGTAGCACCAACCCATTCCCTCTATCCCCCACCCGAGATGGTGCTGTTTCTTTCTGTCTCTGAGTCATTCTCTATCTAGCTTGCAGGATTTGAGTTGAGCAAAACACAGACTTCCATCAGCTGACCAACTAAAGGAAAAGAAGCAGAGAGAGTCAATTCTGCCACATACATCTCACCTCAGAGACTGGAAAATGTGTATAATAAATATGACATAAAAGCTGAAATATACAGGTATGTTTATGTTCTCGTGCAGATTCTAACTCAGATGAACGGGACAAGAAAGTCCAAGTCAAATGCCATTAGGGAGGAGCATCTTAACTCTGTTGAATGGAATTGGGTGGTAATCAGAAAATTCACTGTGAGGAGTTCCCTGGTGGTCCAGTGGTTAGGACTCTGCGCTTTCACTGCCGTGGCCTGGGTTCAATCCCTGATTGGGGAACTGAGATCCCACAAGCTGCTCAGCACGGCCAAAAAGAAAAAAAGAAAATCCACTATGTTTTCTGGAAATGGCTAGAGGGGCATGGGAAAAGGGAAACTTGTTACAGTTGTTCAGTTTCTTGGTTCTCTTTTAGCTTTGGAATCGTCCTCTGGGAAATCGCCACTGGGAAAAGCCCATTTGAAGGTAACCAGTGTGAAAGTTGGCTCAGATGGTGCTGGGATTGGGTCGCCTTCCAAGAGACTACAGATTCCCATCAGTGCTGTCCTGGGCGCTTTGTTCTTCAATGTGGTCATTGCCTACGCTTGTCATTGGGGTCATTGGAAGCTCCTGTTCCTTCAGTTCTCAAAGTCCCTAGTTCCATTGCCAGCCATCAGCATCCAGAGAGATGTGTGTGTGCCAGAGCAATTTTTAAGCCTCCCATCCTATCATTTCCATGCCAGGCTGTGATTCCAAGAAGATCTACCAGCTGGTGGCTGTGGACCGGCAACAGGAGCCAGTGGATAAAGATTGCCCTTCACAGTTGCAGGAGATCATTGATGATTGCTGTGCATATGAGCCCTCCAGGAGGCCCTGTGTTAAAGGTAGGGCTTTTTCTGGTCTAAAGAGCATAGGCCACATGTGTTACTTAACATTTGTGAAAGATTTTCCTTATGTATCACAACCAGGGGTTGTTTTGCCCTTCGGGGGACATTTGACAATGTCTAAAGACATTTTTGGCTGTCACAACTCAGGGGAGGTGGGGTGGGGTGGACATGCCACTGGCATCTAGTGGATAGAAGCTTCTCAACATCCTACAAGGCACAGGACAGCCCCCTACAACAAAGATTATCCAGCCCAGATATCAATAGCACAGGAGTTCAGAAACCCAGCCCTAAGGGCATTGTTTAGTCTAAAGTGGGTTGCGAAGGCAGATTACTCCAGCCTATATTCTTTCTCTCCCTTCCTTCTCTTTTATCAACATCCTGGGGATAATTTCCTCTACTCAGACTTTTATTTCACCATGTTATCAGCTGCTCCTCCATTTCTTTACAACATCTCCCTCCCTGGGAATGTCTCCCTCTCCCACTCTAGATCCAAATTTCTCAGACTTTCCACAAAGCTCCAGACACAAGAGAACATGATTCACAGGCAGTATCCCCGGATTGGGGAAGTGTTTCCACTGAAGTTGCTACAGAGGTCAAAGATACAAAATAATATTTTTCTTATCTTTATTGTGATACGTATCACAGTACAGCAGTGTATAAAATATATATGTGCAATTTTTTTTAAGTCAGAGGAAAAGAACATCACATATCCACCCCTGGTTAAAGACTAGAACATTGCCACCAACTCAGAAACCACCTGTGAGTCCCTTGCTTTCCCATTCCTGTCCCTTCCTCCTGGAGTAGCCACTGTCCTAACATTTTGGTAAAAATTTGTCTATAGTTTTACAACCTAGGTACACTATATTATTTGGCTTCTCATGTATGAGGACTTTTTGTGAATGATGTCATGCTGTATTCTACCATAACTTGCTTCATTTGGTCAATTAGTATGAGCAAATGATTTGAAATTCATCCATGCTAATGTGATGGTTTCAACTCATTCGTTTTCACTGCTGTACAGTAGGCCACTAGATCACCATGCACCTTACTTACCCCTTCCACTATCGATGGATATTTTAGTTGTCCTTAGGAACCACTCCCTTAAACATTCTTGCGCACGTTTCCTGAGAAACACATGTGAGAGTTATCTTGAGTTAGAGACCTGGGGGTGGAGTGCATTGTTAATTGAAGATGCAATGCCTTGAGAGAGGAACTAAAGAGACAGATGTCCAGGCTTTGGAGGTAGTCCCCCAAGGACAGAGCCACTAATTACAGAAGTGTCTGGCATGAGGACTGTCCTTCAAGGCCTTCTCATTTGTGGTCCATCGGGAATCATGCTAACAGTCATGTTAGCAGGTATCTCATCCCTCCCCCTCCTTCACCCCCATCCCTACCTTTTGGGGTGAAAAATCAAAACCCTGGCCTAGCTTCTATCTGAAACTTTCTCTCTGCCACCACAGCGTAGAAGAGCAGATTCAATGGTGCCTCCTGAAGAATTAGCCTTCAGGGTGGATGAGACGCTGACAGTATTTTCTATAGTACCCTCCTCTCCTTCAAATTCTCCTTTGTCTTCTTCCTCCTCTTTCCAGGGTCCTTAAACCCAGGGTCCTCCAGGTATTAGAGAATCTAATACCTGAGACTAATTCACAGTAAGATGTGAGCTTACCCCTTCCACGAGCTAGTTGTATTTTGAAAGTTGACAGAGTAAGAGGGATCATCATATCACAAAGGCATGAATGCCGGTGGTGGCTTAGTTTCCAGCCAGACCAAGGGGAATGCAGTTTCTACGGTATTGTGAACTTTGGAAATGTCTGTGTTTCTAATGTGGCTCTCAGTTCCTGCCCTTGTCTAACTTTCTGTTCATTCATTCACAGAAATCTTAGAGAGACTGTCTACTTTTTGTTAAGCCAAGTATTGAAACTGAAACTGAGTCCCTGAACAAGGAGCTGGAAGAGCACAAGCTGGGCATCTTTCTCCCTCATATCCTTCAGCATGGAGTTATTTGTGGGTGCAGGAAGGCAGCACTTGTCTGTTACAAATAGAAAACAACTCCAGTAATACAGAGCCCATCCCACTCCAAATGATATTGTCAAAAATACACCTCTGATGGTAACTCTGATAGATGTTTTACAAAAATATATCTCTCTCTGGATCCACACCTCTTGGCAATTCTTGATTTTTTTTAACCTAGAACATTTTTTAAGTAAAAAAAAAAAAAAAAAAAGGTAAAGAATAAACATGAACAAGTTGAACATTGAAAATGAGTCTTTTCTAGAGCTTATCATCAGGTACTACTATTTTCATCTTTAAAATCTTTTGTTCTCTTTGCTGTAGGAGCTACAGTGAACATGCTCCCTTATAGATTAATTATACACGCTCTAGCAGACCCACAAGCAGAGGTAGATTTACTGTGAAACTAATAAAGCTTAATCTTCAGGGCCCCTCACTCACACAAGACATCTTCCAAAGTCTGGTACCTAATTTTTTCCTCAACATTTATAAATATAAATATTTTCAAATACACCGAAAAGTCAGTAGAATTATACTCTGAACATCTGTATAGTCACCACCTAGATTCTATACCTAACAATTCACTATATTTTATCACATGCGTATCAGTCCTCCCCTTCCTCTTCCCATCCATTGATCCATCCTTATTTTTTATGCATTTAGAAGAAAATTTCAGACATCAGCACACTTCATTCCTAAACACTTCAGCATTTATATCATTAACTGCAGTTCAATATTTGTTTACAGGGGTTTTTTTTGGCGGGGGGGAGGTAAACTTTCCATGTTGTGAGATGCACAAATCCTAAATATACCATTTGATGAGTCTGACAAATTCATACACATGATTAATCCAAACCCCATCAAGATGATGAACAGTACCATCATGCCAAAAAGTTCTGTTATGCCCACACAATCAATCCTTCTCCTCACTCTTGCCCCACAATTCTGATTCCAACAGCATTTTTGAGGTATAATTGTCACACAGTAAACTACACATATTTAACATGTGCAATTTGATGTTTTGACATGTATGCACCACTACAATCAAGATAATGAATATGTCCATCAACTCCCAAAGCTTCTTCATGCTCCTTTATAATCACTCCCTTCCATGCCACCCCCTCCCCATTTCCCTAGGCAACCACTGATCTGCTTTCTGTCACTATAGATTAGTTTGCATTTTAAAGTTTTATATAAATGAAATCATATGGTGTATAATAAGTTTGCCTTCTTTCACTCAGTATAATTATTTTGAGATTCACCCATGTAATTGCATGTATCGATATTTTATTCCTGTTTTACTGTTGAAAACTATTGCAATGTATGTGTGTAACCGTTTATTTATCCATTGGCCTGTTGATGAACATTTGAGTTGTTTGTAATTTTTGGCTATTACAAATAAGGCTGCTATGGATTTTCATGTACAAGTCTGTTTGAATATATGATTTTATTTCTCTTGGGTAAATACCTAGAAGTGAACAGCTAGATCATATGGTAGATGTACGTTTAACTTTTTAAGAAACTGTCAAACTGTTTTCCAGAGTGGTTGTGCTATTTTCCATTCCACTAGTAGTATATAGAGAGTCCCTCTATATCCTTGCCAACATTTGGTATGATCAGCCTTTTTAATTTTGGTGATCCTGATAGGTATATAACGATTGGTATGTCATTGAGCCTTTAGTTTGCATTTCCCTAATGACTAATGATGTTGATCATCCTTTCATTTAATTTGCCATCTATATATATTCTTTGGTGAAGTGTCTGTTCAAATCTTTTGCCCATAGTTGTGTTGTTGTTTTGTTTTACTAATTATTGAGTTTTGAGGGTTCTCTATATACTGTATTCTGGATACAAGCCTTTTATCAGATAAATGATTTGCAAATATTTTCTTCTTTTTTTTGGCGGGGGGGTGGGGCACACCGCAAGGCATGCGAGATCTTAGCTCCCCGACCAGGGGTCGAACCCGTGCCCCCTGCAGTGGAAGCACGGAGTCTTAACCACTGGACCGCCAGGGAAGTCCTGCAAATATTTTCTACCAGGATTCAGTTCACCTTAACAGCGTCTTTTGAAGAGCATACATTTTTAATTTTGAAGTCCAACTTGTCAGTTTTTGTTTTTATGAATCATGCTTTTGGGGGTTATTTAATAAATCTTTGCCTAACCCAAGGTCATGAAGATTTTCTCCTGCTTTCTTCTACACATTTATAGTTTTAGAATTTACGCTTAAGTCTGTGACCTCTTTTGAGTTAATAAGGTGTGGATTATTATGTCTTCAAATATTTTTTCTTCCCTATTCTCTCTCCTTTCCTTCTTTGATTCCAATTACATAAATGTTAGACTTTTAGATGTTGTCACACAGATCCCTGAAGGTCTGTTCTTTCTTTTTCTTTTTTCTTCTCTGTTCTTCAGACTGAGTAATTTCTGTTGCTGTATCTTCAGTTTAATCGACTCTTCTTTCTCTCCAACTTTGCATTAAGCTCATCCAGTGAATTTTTAAATTGAGATATTGTATTTTTAAGTTCTGGAATTTCCATTTGCTCCTATTTTTTATGATTTCTATTTCTCTGCTGAGATTTCTTTCGTGTTCCTCCATTATAAGCATGTTTTCTTTTACATCCTTGACAGTGGTTACAATAGCTGCTTTAAAACCCCTGTCTGCTAAATCCAACATTTAGGTCATTTTGGGGTTAGTCCCCACCGATTGACTTTTCTCTTGATTATAGATTATCCTCATGTTTTTTCATACCTCCAGTAATTTGGGATATTTCTTGGACATTTTTATTGATAGTTGTAGAGAGTATAGATTCTGTCATAGTTCTTCAGAGAGTATTTTTTTTAACAGGCAATTAATTTGGCTGGACTTAAATTCCAAACTATGTCTCCCCTTTACTTGGTTATATCTGAAATCTCTGTTCAGTATTTTAGGCTTAGCCGCTGCTTGAAGTCGCTCCACACATGCCTAACTCAGAGGTAAGATAGAGATTTGGGTAGAGATCATATACAGAATTGGGGCTTCTCCTCTCTGGTTTTCTCCTTTCCTAGATTTTCTCTCTCACTTTCTAACTACTATGGTCACTCCAAACTTTGTCCTGTGATTTTCAACCAAATTAGACTGAGAGTTTCTCTCCAAGTTTTAGCCACTGCAAATGGTGCCAATGGGGTCCTACCCTCAAGCTAAAAGCCATAAAAAAAAAAAATGGGAGGCTCACCTAGTGCCATCTCTTTCTTCCATATAGACCCCTCTAGTTTCTGCCTGCCTTTAGCTGCTTTCCAGTGCCTTCAGGTAGCTGTTTTTTTAAAAAATATTTTGTCCGGGGACTTCCCTGGCAGTCCGGTGGTTAAGACTCCACACTTCCACTGCAGCGGGTGCAGGTTCAATCCCAAGTCAGGGAACTAAGATCCTGCATGCCACACGGCATGGCCAAAAAAAAAAAAAGAAAAAAAAATTTGTCAAGAGCTTTTAGTTATTGTCTGTTAAAGGATTTGCTTAACAGGAGATAGCTGGCCTTTACTGGAAGTAATTTTATACTTTTAATTTTGTATACTTTAAGAGGTTCCTCCACATTGTATAAGCTTCAGGCCCATGAAACCTGCATCTACTCCTGCCTACAAGGCTACTTCCTGGGATCTCATGCTGTGTTAGGAGAATGGTGGTGACATTGAGAATAAATTCCCAGTACATATCAATAGTAACCTGTCCACATATCAATTCCCATAGCATTCCAAAAAGCTGATGCAGAGGGACTTCAGACCAGCATGGTTCTGTCTGTTAATATCTGGCAGAGGAGATCATTTTTCCCCCCATCCTGCTTTGAACTTCTGCAGCATTTTGTGGTCTTCTAGATTTGCTGCACTTCAAACAGGGACAACTCTTCATTTTGGTCCAGCTATCTCATTTTGTCATGCAAAAAATTAGGTCCAAAAACGGGCAGCACCTCATGTAAAATATTAGTGATGATTGGGGGAGTAGAGGCAGACCCAGGTGTCCTGAAGCCCTATCCAGTCACATTATTTGGAGCACTACCATGCCCATCACAGCACTTACCTTACTCTATTTTTTATTATGGTCAATTATAGACCATACACCATTTCTCAAAGTTTTCCTCTGAGGTTTTCAGGTCTCAGCTCTAATATCAACACCTCAGAGAGTCCTTTCTTGAACCTTCAATTGAAAGAAGTTCTCCTAAGCACTTTCCATTCATGTCCCTCTGTTTTACTGCTTTTATGATATTTACTATATGAAATTACCTACTTTATTCTTGTTTATTGGTTTATACCCCACTTAGTAGAATGTAAGTTCCATTAGGTCAAGAGTCCTCTCTGTCTTATATACCATATCCATACCATATAGACCAGAGCCAGGATTTAAGTAGTTGTTGAAGAAAGTATCAATATTTGTTGACCGAATGAACTAGAAAATGAATGAATGAAGGTACTGCTAATGGTAGAGGGAAATTCATGGCTTTCCCCAGATCCTGGGGATGAGGCTTACCACAAGTGTAAACTTTCTTTGGCATATTTTAACCTTGACAGTTATTTCAAATTTTTCATTTAAATTATACGTTCAGGTCCATAAAAGTAGTTACTATCATGTAGTTTAGGGGAACCCATTAGTTATGTCTTTTGGTGGAGGAAAAATAAAAGACATCCATCTAAACAACTCTTCTATGAAGTGGCGCTTAGTGCATTTTTTTTTCAGTCTTTTTACAAATGAGCCAACGGGGGGTTGGTGTTTAAGTAATCACCCATAAAGTTGTAAATGGGAATTTCACCCTTAAAATGAAATACAGCCAATACCTTTCTCCTCTAACTATATAAAACTTTTGGAAGTTGGAGACAAGACTATAACCTTCTGGCTTGTGTGTTTATTCTCTTTCTCTTCTAATTAGTAAACATGGCCATTAGGTGGATCATGAATGAATATACTCTCAGAACCTTTTAGAAACATTCTGTATTATTTTCACTAAGCAGCCCTCTGTGTTGTCCAAATTTTTTTTGCCATGTGATATTACCTATTAATTTTTTTTTAATTTTCAAAGAATCACTCAGTGTTTGATGATGTGCCTATGTATTCATTGACAAGGAAAGCAATTCAAGATAAATTTTGAGATTAAAACACAATTCCATCTATATGTAAATATACACATTTAGATAGATGACGATTTTAAACAAAGTAACTAATGACTTCTCTGGAGACAATTTTTCTTTTTTGCTTCTATGTATTGTCTAAATTTTCTGCATTGGACATGCAGTTACTTATATAACAGTGAGAATCACTCAAAATGTTTTTCATTCTACGCCATAATATATGTATTTGTTTACAAAATAACATTCCTTTTCCTCATATTAACCTTGCTATAGCTCAGTAGAAGCTCCCTTAGGGGCAGGAAAAGGAAAAAAAAAAAGTACAAATGCTAATGTTCACTTTAGTGACAGGTTTGTAGGAGGAAAATATTGAAAAGTCAATTATTTGGATAATCCATGGCTTTCAGTTGTTTACACTCTCCTCTGCTACTAGTTCCACTCAGAATTGGAAGCTGAGTAAATGAAATTTGGCAGTGTGCAGTCTGTGCCTGAGGTTCAGATTTTTAGGTCTTCCTCCTAAAGGTGAGATTTCCTCTTTCAGGGAAATGCTTGAAAAATGTTTGCTGTCAAGTGATGTGACGGTAGTTTGGTAGCAGGCAATTTGTTGCAATGGTTTGGGATTGAAGAGACCGTGTAGGTAAGTTCTTTTGCATGAGCTCTTCAACCCACTGGAGGATGTACAATATACGAACAGGATTGTCCCACTCTTCTTTATAGGCGCCGGGATACTGCGGGCAACATTTTGAAATTATTGGATTAGCTACCAGCCTTTGGATAAAGACATCTCCTTCACCAAAGACTTAGGGAGAAATAGCATGAGGCACAGTTTTAATATTTTCATC
The DNA here is from genome assembly GCF_028021215.1 of Eschrichtius robustus. Classification (NCBI taxonomy): domain Eukaryota; kingdom Metazoa; phylum Chordata; class Mammalia; order Artiodactyla; family Eschrichtiidae; genus Eschrichtius; species Eschrichtius robustus. The sequence continues at coordinate 13,435,841 of NC_090842.1, forward strand.
TTTTCAAAATGGACCAAGAAATGCTTCCCTTACGACTTTCTCCCGCCACAAAGTTCAAATAAAGAGCGGTAAAACCCTTCTTCCGCTTTTCTCTGCGGGCGAGAGTTGACGGACGTAGGTTTCTACCAATTGTACTAGGCCTCCTCGAGCGTGGTCCCGCCTAGTCCGTTTACGAAGGATCAGCCAGTGAGAGCGCCGCTGTTTCAGCCAGGGGCGACCAAAGAAAGAAGAAGAGAGGGTATTGGCCGCCGACTGGGACTGCTGCCCAATAGGAGCAGGCCGAGCCCGCAACTCGGGCTGGCGGATTGAGCTGCTCCGGAAGTGGGTGTTGGCGCCAGTCCGGCGAGAGGTTTCCTTAGGAGACGGCAGTTGCTGCGGCGGTCCCGCGAGTCTGACCGCGTCTTTCCGGCTTCAGGTGAGGTGGGTGCTTGCCTCTTCCCAGACCTTGGGCCTCTGCTCCGGGATGACTTCCCGGGCTGGGTCCATGGACGCGGGGCCCCGGGACGCCCCACGAGATGGGCTGCGGGGTTGCTGGTGAGGGTGGGGGCGGGGAAGGCAGGAACATCGGGGATCCCGGAAGGAGCCGACTTCGCCGCGGGGCCGGAGTCAAAGGTCCCGGGTTGCTCTCCAGGCAGCCGAGCCTCAGACTCATCATCTGCAAATAACTGCCGTCCCGTGGAGCGCCCTCTACTTGCATCACTTTCAAGTTGAACGAAGGACCTATTCTATCCAACTTTACCTCACAGCAACACTGTGACGTAAACACTTTTATTATCCCCATTTTACAGAGGAGCAAGTCGAATAGGGAACCTCCTAAGGTCCCAGAGGTAGGATGTGACAGCAGGGATTTGAACCCAGGTCGGCACGACTCCCCGCCGGCGCCTCTTATTCTTTTAACTGGGAGCCATCATCCCGCCTGGAGCGGACTTTGGTTGAAATCTGAGTGACAAAGCTTGGAAAGATTACGGGAGGCCTAGGACCAGGCTGCTCACGGCCTGGGTGAGCGGGGGTTGCAGCCGACGCACCGCTGCTCAGCCCCAGGCCAGGAGGGATTTGTGTTTCCCCACGTTGATTGGGAAGCTTTGCTCCAGGATGACGCTGGTTAGAGAACTTTCTGCCGGGATGAACATGTTCTGTATCTCTCCTGTCTCTCTCTGTCAATATCGGGTGCTAATATGTTCTTAGTTGTTGGGGGATTTTTGGTTGGTTTTGTGTTTTTAGGTGGACGGTGGGTAATTAAATATTTAGCATCTGCTCTGTACTTTTTGCTGTGTAGGATACACCGATGAATCAGGTTTGGATTCGGCTCTGGGCCTTTCACGTCTTATCAGAACTGGTTTTTCTCTAATCAGATCTGGCATATGATGGGAAGAAATTTCACTTTTTAATATTTAACCATACTGAGAAGTGCACAGAATAATTTTTAAAAGACCCGTGCATTCACCACCCAGATCTAGCAAATCTTGGCTTTGACTTTTTGATAGAATTCTTTTTTTTTTTTCCCTTAAAAAAAAATTCTATATTCAAAGCCTCATGTGTACCTCTGCACCCTTCCTCTCCTGAATTTGGTATTTTTCATGCCTGGGCTTGTTTTATACTATCTTATATCTATAAATCCATATAGTAGTGTGGTTTTGCATATTTTATAAGTGTCCTAAAATTGGAATTAATAATGGAGGTTGTTCTGTAACTGATATAATTTTTGAGGAAATTTACCGTGTTGGGGTTCTTAGAAGAGAGTTTATGGTTACATCTTGACCAGAGGTTTTGTTTCACTTTCTTCTCCATTTTGAGTTCTCTCATTCTTTTTTTTTTTTTTTTTTAATTAATTAATTAATTTATTTTTATGGCTGTGTTGGGTCTTCGTTTCTGTGCGAGGGCTTTCTCTAGTTGTGGCAAGTGGGGGGCACTCTTCATCGCGGTGCGCGGGCCTCTCACTATCGCGGCCTCTCTTATTGCGGAGCACAGGCTCCAGACGCGCAGGCTCAGTAGTTGTGGCTCACGGGCCTAGCTGCTCCGCGGCATGTGGGATCTTCCCAGACCAGGGCTCGAACCTGTGTCCCCTGCATTGGCAGGCAGACTCTCAACCACTGTGCCACCAGGGAAGCCCGTTCTCTCATTCTTGTACTTCAGTTAATCAAGTATTCTAGCTTGAGCTTTTAATATTATTATTATTTTTTAACTGTCTTTTGTTTTCTGAAAGAGTTACTCAGGTTTATCTTCCAGTCCTTCTATTAAAGCATTTACTTTGGCTGTAAATTTTCTTTTCTAAGAGCTCTTTCTTGTTTTCTGATTTAATCTTTTTTCCCTTGGCATTCTTTTAAGTTTGGATTTGTTTCTTTCTTTATTTACTTATTTCTGTTTCTTGCATTGTATTCCTTTCTTTTCTCCGAGTTTCTTCTCTTTGTCTGCTTTGGTCTCTTTCTCATGTTGGAGGCTTTTCTTGAATGTCAGTTGTTCTTTGGCTATTTGTTCATTTTGAGGAGAGACCCCCAGAAAACTGATTGGAAGCTCTGTATGAACGACTGAACCTTACCAACCAATGGACTTTTACTGTTAGATGTACGGGCAGAGACCCAGCCATTTTCTTGAGGGTCAGAGCTGTCAGTATTTATAGATCTTTCCTCTTGAGCTGGTTTTCTCTAGGGAACAATCCTGTAATCTCCTGCCTTGAGGCATAGAGAATGTATGTAAACCAGAATATTGCGTTCTGGATTTGTGCAGCCGGGGAGAAGGGTTGGAAGTGTCTCACACTTGTGAAAGTTTGTAGACTTTCACTTAACTCTTTGTTTTCACTGCTGGTCTTAAGTCTGTCTGGTTCAAACCTCCAGTTGTCTGCAGCATAGGGGGAGGGGTTTTTTGATTGTTTGCCTGAGGGACAGATTAACTACTTTCACAGCCTTTCCATCTCCGTCTTACAATGCTGTCTTCTTTGGTACGTGGTTTTTACAGTCCCCTCAGTGGAAATTAGCTTGCTTCTTAACAGCACACAGTCCTACCAGTTATCAGTCCGAAAAACTGATTTGTGTGTCTCATACTCTCTTTGCCTTGTACTTGTGGATCCACTACTTTCAGTAGTTCAGTCCTCTTAGTTTATCGATCTATTTTTAAAATTAATTAATTAATTTTTTATTTATTTATCCTGTGCGCGGGCTTTTCTCTAGTTGCAACGAGCGGGGTCTACTCTTGGTTGCGGTGCACGGGCTTCTCATCATGGCGGCTTCTCTTGTTGCAGAGCACGGGCTCTAGGCACGTGGGCTTCAGTAGTTGCAGCATGTGGTCCCTAGAGCGCATGGGCTTCAGTAGTTGCAGCACACGGGCTTCAGTCCTTGTGGCTTGCGGCCTCTAGAGCACAGACTCAGTAGTTGTGGCGCATGGGCTTAGTTGCTCTGCAGCATGTGGGATCTTCCTGGACCGGGGATCAAACCTGTGTCTCCTGCGTTAGCAGGCGTATTCTTAACCACTGTGCCACCAGGGAAGTCCCTAGATCTATTTTAAAGGATAGTGCTGTGATCACATGACTTCATGTTTTCAAAGGGCAAACAGGAAAACTGGTTATAAGTACTTATTTTGGAAAAAAAAAAATCGAACAAAATCATCTCTTTAAGTTTCCCAGTTTTGCCAAGAATGATCTTAAACAGAAATATTAAAGAACAGATATGATTAGATAAAACATGTCTTATAGCTGATATATTTTACTAATACTTACAAATATTGTTTTCTCAGTGATGGCTCATGAAGCAGTGAAATATGATCTTCAGGTGCAGTTAGATCATGGTGCTGCACAACAGCCTGCTCCTCCTGAAGTGGTCAGTGGCCAAGGGGGACCACCCCTGCTCCAGCCTTCTCATACTGAGGTGGTCAGCAGCCAGGAAGGACCACCCCTGTTTGAGCCTGCACCTGCTGCAGTGGTCAGCAGCCAAGGGGGACCACCCCTGCTCCAGCCCTCTCCTGATGAAGTGGTCAGCAGCCAAGAGGGACTGCCCCTGCTTCAGCCTGCTCCACAGGTGTCCATTGATGTGACAGAGGAGCTCCCAGGAGAAGAGACTGTGGAGAACATCAATCCAGGAGTTTCAGAGGAACGTAGGCAGGAATCTGGTGCTAACCACACTGCCCAAGTATCTTCATTGGATTCAACGAACGGCTTCATCAATGGGCTGCGGAGACTTCATGGCATGCTGGAAATCCTGAGACCAACTTTGGAACACAGGGTGGGGCCAGTGAGAACTAGGAGGAGGAGGAGTTCTGCTTCACAGAGGGCAAGAGCTGGAGGGTCTCACAGGACAAACAATGCCAGGTAAATATATGTATAAACAGTAGGATTAGTGCCAGATTGGGAATTATGAACCTTAGGCCCTGATCGTAGCCCCAGTGCTGCCAAGAATTGGCATTGTGACTTGGCAAGTCAGGTGACCTTTCTGAACCCCCATTACCTCATAAGTCAGATGAAAATAAAAGTGCTTGCCTTATTTACTTCACAAAGTAATGGAGGGGATAAGTTACACTGATATGTTTTGAAAACTCGGTGGTAGTTTGTTGGCAGCGTTTTCTGTAGAGGCTGGCTTTTCTTTAGATCGTTTGTCTCTTGTACATTAAAAAAATATTTAACTTTCAAGGCTACTCCACTCGCCCAAGTTTCATTGTTCTCCACTTAGTGGTGCAGTAGATTTCAGAAGATGGGCAGGCTGGATTTAGAGAAGCCTTGTGAAAAGTAGAGTGTGAATTAATTTAGAGCTTATCTGACTAAGTGAGAAACATTCTAGCCCTCCTCACCTGATACTGTGTTGTAGAGTTAAAAATAATTTTCTTCCATAGGTTTTGGTTTGAATTTGCCTCTTGAAGGGCTTAGCTGTCAAGTCTTTGTGACAGAGTTATTAAGAAGAATAACAATTGTCTATGCCTTACCTGTTTTTTAACTTCCTCCAGCTTTTTTTGAAATACTTTGTTTCACATTTGGGCTTCTAAGTACCTTCATAATGTTGAAAGAGATTGAATTCAACCCTTTCATTTTAAATATGAAGGAAACTTGGACCCTGAGAGAGTGGTTTGTTCAGGGTCTCATAGAGACAGCACGGAGGAGGTTAGAGCTGGCTTCAGTCAGACCTATTTGTTTTCTAACACTGAAAATAATGAGGTGACAATAAAAAGTGGTAGCTGGGCCGTCTATTACTTATGTTTTACAAATGAGGAAGATGATGGGGTGATTTGTGTTTTGACTGGGATAACTCTGGAACTGGACTGTACCTTCTGATTCTGGATTTCAGCATCCTTTTCCATGGATCCTGCTGATTACTGTATCAGGGCCTGCTATTACTGTGGCTTCAGTCTCTGTAATGCCTGGTCACTGCTGGATGTGATCCATCAGGGGTGAGAGGTGCCCAGTTCTGTGTTGACAAGAGTTGCAAATGCATGCCACTCTGTTATTTTAAGATGCCGTTTACTCGGATTTTGAAAGCAAAGTAGGATTTCATACATTTGTGTCATAGGTGAAGGTACCGTGTAGTGCAATTTGGGGACCCTGCTGAAGTAAGGGGGCTGCGAGTTGAGAGTGGTGTCCCCAAGAACTGTCAAGAGGCCTCTTGCAGCAGTCCTCACGCTTGGTTGTTCATCCACTCATGAGCAGGCGGGAGTGGAGATTGCTCTTGGTTGGGGACTTTTGTGTTAACCAGTTCGCGGGAGAGTGACACTTATAAACCAGGTGCCGATTTACAGAGAAAATTAGAAACACCACAGAGACCAAATTCTCTTGTTGGCATATGGTCAGCATGACTCTCCTAGGGGATGCTGCCACACAGAAGCCAGACTCTCATCAGAAAATAGCTTGATGTGTGTGGAATCTCTGCTCAGGGACTGAGCTACAGAATTTAGATGTTAACTGATGCCAGTGAAGCCATTTGACTGACGGTCATATGTTTGTCTCCACAAAGAGAATAAACCTTAAAGGCGAGGGATTATGCAGTTCAGTGGAGAGAACATGGATTCTGGAGCCAGATAAATGTGGCGTTAAAATTTTTTTCCTTTAAATTGTGTTGTAAACAAATTCCACACCAAATTCACATAAAAGTCTGAGCTTTTCCAGGACTCATTGCTTATACCTTCTGAATTTCTTGAGGTGAGTTTCTCATTATGGTGTTTGGCACTACTCACCTGACAGACCATTCCTGGGCCAGGTGCTGAGAGCCTGGGCCAAGGTGAGCAGCTTTTGCCTCAGACTCCACCAAGAAGCCAAAATTGGGGAAACCTGCATAGTGGGATATTTTTCCCCAACTACTTCTCAGCCAAGGTCACAAACTCCTCTCCCGTTTCTCTGTGTGAGGCTGCTTGATTCTGACAGCCAGCATCATCACGTATTCATCAAATACTTGTAACACTCCACTATGTGGGACTGAACTTTTGCCTTGGAGATACATTGGTGAACAGGACAGATCAGGGTACCTTTTCTCTTGGAGCTTATGGAATCTAGGACTACAGAGGGTAAGCAAGGGGCAAGAACTTACTATACTGTTATTTAATGCAGAGATGATAAGTGCAGGAAAAAAGGAGAATTTCTTGGGTTCCAAGACTGTACTCCTAGCACTGCCTCCCAGTTGCTCTTCATAGTTTCTCTTTCATATGTCCCCACCTGACCTTGGAAATGCCTAGTTTGCTATGTAAAAGCAATATTGATGAGTGATTTCTTAAAAAATAGTCAATCACTTAATTTTTTACTGGTTTCTATGCAGAATGCTATTGATATGCATGTAATAGCCTAACTTTATTATGTATTTCATTTGGTTAAAATGTTCTTAGGAAATACTGTTCTTACATTCTTATTCTCATGAGTAGCTATAGCTGCTGTTCATGCACAGTTCATAAAATAAGTTTGTAAGCTTGGTTAGCATTTTTTTTGAAAAGGAAACCTGAGTGACATCAGTGAAAACGGCAGAGTAAGGACCTCAGAAAATTCTCTCCATAAAATCATTGAAACAACTGGCAACATTTATCAAAATCAACTTTTTCAGTACTCTGGAAATTAACCAAATACTTGTAGCAATTCAGTGAGTGATTCATAAAGAAAACCAGCTGAATCTCAGTAAGAACTGTGAGCTTTGTGGCATTCCCTATTCCCATCCCTCTCTTCAGCTTCATAGTAGTCTTTTTTTTTTTTTTTTTAATATTTATTTATTTATTTGGCTGCATCGGGTCTTAGTTGCAGCATGTGGGATCTTTCATTGCGGCACGCGGGCTTCGTTGCCCCACAGCATGTGGGATCTTAGTTCCCCGACCAGGGATCGAACCCATGCTCCCTGCATTAGAAGGCTGATTCTTAACCACTACTATGGAGGGACTTACTATGAAGTCCCTCCATAGTAGTCTTGAAAACTAAATGCCTGCAATCACAATGAAAAGGCAGCAGCCTGGAAGCAACTAGAGAGAGTAGAATGGAATTGGAGGTCCTTCAAAGCCTCATCCCCAGAGAATTCTCTTTCTTTGACCTGTTTGTTGGTTTCCTGGAAGATCCCACTTGAAAGGCAATCCCTGGCTTGTCCAGTTCGAAAATTCTAAAGCCTTTTCCCCAGGGTCTGCCTGTGGCAGTGGATGACCATTGGGGCAAACATTAGACTAACCAAAAAGCTTAAAAGGAAAAGGTGGAGAATGAGATCTTCCTATGGGGTTTTGAAAAGTTCTGACATATTCCTGGGAATCTAGAAGGCCACATACATGCCCAGGGCTGTGTGCAGCTGGGCCCACAATCAGGAAAGACCTAGGAAGGCACTAAGCTCTCAACTCTGGCTGACCTTGAGGCTCTGCGTAAGCAGGAAATGAAGGCTAAGGCAGAGTTGTCACCTGCCTGGCTGATTATTGATGACGTGTCCCAACACACACATCAAGTCCCTCAGCAAAGACTGGGAGGTAGATACTGATTCCAAGTGTTTAAGGAAATCTCTATCTAGTCATGAACTGAACACCAGGCTAACCAAACAGAAACTTCAGTGGCCACACACAACAAAGAATGCAAACTTTATAGAATTACTTCAGAAAAGTCACTAAACCAATAGTAATAGCTATAAGAAATAGCAACAACAACAAACCCTGGGAATGGGTGAAATCTCATTTCCAGAGTTACCACATTATATTATTTGAAACGTCCAGTTTTCAAGAAAAAATAAGACATGTAAAGAAAGTATAACCAATACACAGGAAGAAAAAATAGAAACTGTACATGAAGAAGCCAAGATGTTGGACTTACTAGACCAACTTTAAATCTGCTATTTAAATATATTCAAAGAACTAAAGCAAAGTATAAAACAACAAAATAGACAATATCAATAAAGAGACTGAAGTTATAAACTGTACAAAATAGAACTACTGGAGTTGACACAGTAAATGGAAAAAAATCACTAGAGAGCTCAACAGCAGGTTTGAGCAGGCAAAAGAGAGAACTTTTGTCCTTCTTTGACGTTTTTGACTTGAAAAGTGGCTTAAAATAAGAGGTGAGACAATGATGACCATAGCCAGGCTTCATACCTTCAAAAGACCTTGGTCTTAGTAGCTGCAGCAGCAGAATCCCATGAGGCCATATTTGATCAATAGGGCCCTTTTTTGTCTTGCCCACTCTCTTTTCAACCCCCTGATATCAGCAGACAAATTGCTGAGTCAGCCCTCCCTCCCTCCCTCCCTTTCTTCCTTTATATTAATGAGTCATGCCTTTAAAAGGTATTGACAAAAGAAATGCCAGTAAAGTAGGATTAGCTTTTAGCAGAGGGGTCAGGCTTCAGTGTGGGCTAATGGAATACTTGAGTTGAAAGAGCATGTCTAGTCCAGTCAGCACCTGCCTGAATCTCTATTCCTACTTCAGCGTTCAAAGGCAGCATTTAATGGCCTGGTGATGCGTTAAAATGACTAGGATTTACCTCCAAAATACTGTGGGTTATTCTTGTGATGATGGTATGTTGTACAAGAATTTTGTTGTCTTTCTGCATATATAGGTTGAGAACACCGTTGGATGCTTACTTTCAAGTGAGCAGGACGCAGCCTTATTCGCCAGCCACCTCTTATGATTCAGAGACTAGGAATCCTGTTTCTGAAGACTTGCAGGTATCAGGTAGTTCTGACAGTGACAGCTCCACAGAGTATGAAGAGGGAGTTGTCCAGGCAGAGGAACCTGGAGCTGTTGTTTTAGAAGGTGAGTGTTTTATCCAGATGTGATTCACAAGGTCAACATCCAGAAAGCTTAGACTCCAGAAGGCTAGAAACTCTAGACTTGTGTTTTGATACTTTCCCTTTTCACCCCAGATGTCATAGATTAATGCTTTATAGTGCAGAGCTTTCACTGGCCATAACTATATAGAGAGGATTTGATCTGGCTTGCAATTTAATGTGATTTGTGACCCATTGAGTTGGTCACTTTATAATGGCATTTTACATTCCCTTTCGTTTTCTTAGACAATTGAGAAGGAAGTAGATTATTTAAAAGAAAAGCTTCATAAATTCAGCACCCTGTCTAGTCCGGTACTTTTTAAGTCCTAGTGTAATGTTACGTGTTGTGCAAGTGGAACTTTATTTAACAGTAGATGGGCAGAGACCCTTAAGCATATGCTTGTATTAAAAAACTCTCTGGGGACTTCCCTGGTGGTGCAGTGGATAAGAATCCGCCTGCCAACGCAGGGGACATGGGTTCAAGCCCTGGTCCGGGAAGATCCCACATGCCGCGGAGCAACTAAGCCCGTGTGCCACAACTACTGAGCCTGTGCTCTAGAGCCCGCGAGCCACAACTACTGAGCCCGCGTGCTACAACTACTGAAGCCCGCGAGCCTAGAGCCCGTGCTCCGCAACAAGAGAAGCCACGGCGATGAGAAGCCCGCACACCGCAACGAAGAGTAGCCCCCGCTCGTTGCAACTAGAGAAAGCCCATGCGCAGCAATGAAGACCCAACACAGCCAAAAATAAATAAATTTATAAAAAAAAAAAAAAAAAAAAGAATCTGCCTGCCAATGCAGGGGACACGGGTTCGATCCCTGGTCTGGGAGAATCCCACGTACTGTGGAGCAACTAAGCCCACGAGCCACAACTACTGAAGCCCACACGCTAGAGCCTGTGCTCCGCAACAAGGAAAGCCACCACAAGGAGAAGCCTGCGCACCACAATGAAGAGTAGTCCCCAGTCGCCACAACTAGAGAAAGCCCGTGCGGAGCAACAAAGACCCAACGCAGCCAAAAATAAATAAAATTAAATCTTTACCCAAAAACCAAAAAACCTATCTGATACCCTACACTGTGGTCTTCTCACACTAAAGGGAACCAAGGCTTGGAGAAATGGCTTTCCAGGTCTGTGATAGGAAGTATACAAGATGGGCCTAGGGCATTTTATTGTGCTGGAAAGCAAGGAAGCCGTCTGAGTCTTACAGAGTTACGTCAGTAGGCACAGGCACAACCTTGAAAGAGATCCTACTGGCCTAAGTTGGGACAGTTTGAACATTAAAAAGAATAATGAATGTATTCTTAGATTACAGATTGAAATACATCAAATCTGTGTGAATCTATAAATTCATAATTGTGCACTTTTTAAAAAAAAAAAACCTTACTTATCACCATCATAAGTTATTAGAGTCCTAACTCATTGCTCTGAAAACTCTTGAATAAAGGATTAAGCATTTATCCTGCCTTTCCTATATGAACTGTATTCAGGAAACCAAATAGTTGATGGAGAAGGTCTTTTAAGTGTTTGTTTTTAACACTTTTTTTTTAGAGTAGTTTATGGTTCACAACAAAACTGAAAGGAAGGTAGAGAGATCTCCCTTATACACCTGCCCCCCTCCCTCCCCCACACATACATGCATTGCCTCCCCATTATTGGCATCATTCACCAGAATGGTGCATTAGTTACACACTGTAATCACTCAAAGTGTTTGGTTTTACCTTAGGGTTTACTGTTGGTGTTGCACATTCTATAAGTTTGGACAAATGTATAATGACATACATCCATCATTATAATATCATGTACAGTATTTTCAGTGCCCTAAAGATTCTCTATGCTCTGCCTATTCTTCCCTTCCATGCACCCCCTAAGGAAGTTCTTTTTAATAGAAAAATTCCAGCTAGTAATTGTAGCATGAATGATAGGGGGAAAAAATTATCATTTTGTGGCTCCTAATGAATTGATGTATCTAGTCAAAGATCATCAGTGACTCTTAAAACCATTAGGTTGGAAGGTTGGTGGGAGTCTTTTTAATAGAGGGACCAGGCTGACACCACCGGAACCCATTTATCAATCTTAGCATTTCAGAAAGTGAAACCATATGCCTCTTGATGTGCTGCAATCAGAAATGTCCAGGGCTTCCCTGGTGGCACAGTGGTTAACAATCCACCTGCCAATGCAGGGTACACGGGTTCAATCCCTGGTCCGGGAAGATCCCACATGCTGCAGAGCAACTAAGCCTGTGCGCCACAACTACTGAGCCTGCGCTCTAGAGCCCGTGTGCCACAACTACTGAAGCCCACACACCTAGAGCCCGTGCTCTGCAACAAGAGAAGCCACCGCAATGAGAAGCCCACGCATCACAACGAAGGGTAGCCCCCGCTCTCCACAACTAGAGAAAGCCCGTGTGCAGCGACAAAGACCCAACACAGCCAAAAATAAATAAATTAATAAATTAATTAATTTAAAGAAAATGTCCACACCACCTAGCAAGTACTGTTGCCCCCCATAAAAACCCTGAATGACCTTGAGATTCTAGATATAATAAACAGTTTAGGCAGTTTACAGGAAGGAAATAAAGGAACAAGGTGAGCGATAACTCAAAAATGCAGTCATTCAAATCTAAAATGTAAGACATTCTACAAATGGAACATCTAGGAAAAGGCCTATACATATCTGAAAATCTAATATGTTGTAAAGGGAATATCTCATATCAGTGGGGGAAAAAATAGACTTATAATTAATATTATTGTTAAAACCGGATAGCTGGGCTTCCCTGGTGGTGCAGTGGTTGAGAATCTGCCTGCCAATGCAGGGGACACGGGTTTGAGCCCTGGTCTGGGAAGATCCCACGTGCCGTGGAGCAACTAGGCCCGTGAGCCACAACTACTGAGCCTGCGCATCTGGAACTTGTGCTCTGCGACAGTGAGAGGCCCGCGCACCACGCTGAAGAGTGGCCCCCACTCGCCGCAACTAGAGAAAGCCCTCGCGCAGAAATGAAGACCCAACACAGCTATAAGTAAATAAATAAATAAAATTTTTTTAAGCAAAGTGTTACTCTTTTAAAAAAAAAAAAAACAACTGGAAAACAAATTTGGGTTCGTTCCTCATACTATAAACCAGGATATAAGAGGTCAGAGATCTAGTGTGGAAAATGAAACCGTTTAGCATTAGAGGAATACATGAGTGATAAAATCTAGGAGTAAGGAGTACTTCAAAATATAGAAGAAATATAAGAAAATTACATAAAATTTTAAAAAAAATTATGACAGTAAGCCAGCATAGATGCTTTGTTTCCACTTATGTAAAATGTCCAGAAAAGACAAATCTATAGAGACAAAGTAGATTAGTGGTTGCGTAAGGGCTGCTGGTACAAATGGGGAATGATTCTAAATTGGTGTGATGCATATTTTGGGGGTGATAGAAATGTTTTAAAATTGGATTGTGGTAATGGTTTTACAACTCTGTAAATAAGTTTAAAAATATCTTGAGGAAGTAGTTGGTCAAATCTAGGATGTAGGACATTTCACAGGACCAATGACCAGATTTCTCCAACAAATCAGTGACAAAACAGGTGAATTTTAATTTAGAACGTCTCTTAATCAAAAGACGTCATTAAAAGAGTGAAATGGCAACCCACTGACTAGAGAGAACATTCCTAATACATATATCCAGAAAAGGGCTTATATCTAGAATACATAAGTAACTTCTACAACCTTATAGAAAAATGGGCCGAAGATTTGCAAAGATACTTCCAAAACAAGATAGCTAAATGGCCAATAAATATATACAGAGACTTGATTAGTCATCAGGGAAATACAGAGTAAAACCACAGTGTGGTAACTGATATGCACCCACTGCAACAGCTAAAATTTAAAAGATTGACAATATCAAGTATTGGGAAGGATATAAAGCAACCAGACCTCTCACACAGTACTGGTGGGAGTGTAAATTTTTTTTTTTTTTTAATGCTGCGTATAAGAGGTTCACTTTATTTATTTTTTTATTGAAGTATAGTTGATTTACAATGTTTTGTTAATTTCTGCTGTACAGCAAAGAGATTCAGTTATACATATATATATGTATATTCTTTTTTTATATATTCTTTTCCATTATGGTTTATCATAGGATATTTATTTATTTATTTATTTTTGGCTGTGTTGGGTCTTTGTTGCTGCACGTGGGCTTTCTCTAGTTGCGGTGCGTGGGCTTCTCATTGCTGAGAATGGGCTCTAAGCGTGTGGGCTTCAGTAGTTGTGGCACGTGGGCCAGTAGTTGTGGCACATGGGCTTTGTTGCTCCGTGGCATGTGGGATCCTCCCAGACCAGGGATTGAACCCATGTCCCCTGCATTGGTAGGCAGATCCTTAACCACTGCGCCACCAGGGAGGTCCCTCTTCTGCCCATTTTTTGATTGGGTTGTTTTTTTGTTGTTGAGTTGTATGAGCTGTTTGTATATTTTGGAAATTAAGCCCACGTTGGTCGCATCTTTTGCAAATATTTTCTCCCATTCTGTAGGTTGTCTTTTCATTTTGCTTATGGTTTCCTTTGCTGTGCAGAAGCTTGTAAGTTTGATTAGGTCCCATTTATTTATTTTTGTTTTTATTTCTATTGCTTTGGGAGACTGACCTAAGACAACATTGGTATGATTTGTTTTGCCTATGATCTCTTCTTAGGAGTTTTATGGTGTCATGTTTTCTGTTTAATTCTTTGAGCCATTTTGAATTTATTTTAGTGTATGGTGAGAGGGTGTGTTCTAACTTCATTTGTTTACGTGTGGCTGTCCAACTTTCCCAACACCACTTGCAAAAGAGACTGTCTTTTTCCCATTGTATATTCTTGCCTCCTTTGTTGAAGATTAATTGACTGTAGGTGGGTGGGTTTATTTCTGGGCTCTATTTTCTGTTCCATTGATCCATATGTCTGTTTTTGTGCCAGTACCATGCTGTTTGGATTACTGTAGCTTTGTGGTATTGTCTGAAGTCTGGGAGGGTTATGCCTCCTGCTTCGTTCTTTTTCTTCAGGATTGCTTTGGCAGTTCTGGGTCTTTTATGGTTCCATATAAATTTTAGGATTATTTGTTCTAGTGCTGTGGAAAATGTCATGGGTAATTTGATAAGGATTGCATTAAATCTGTAGGTTGCTTTGGGTAGTATGGCCATTATAGCAATATTAATTCTTCCAGTCCAAGAGCATGGGATATCTTTCCATTTCTTTGAATCATCTTCAGTTTCCTTTATTAATGTTTTATAGTTCTCAGTGAATAAGTCTTTCTCCTCCTTAGTCAGGTTTATTTCTAAATATTTTATTTTGGGGGGTGTGATTTTTTTCTTTCTTCTTTTTGGCCGCACAGCATGCGGGGTCTTAGTTCCCCAACCAGGGATTGAACTCATGTCCCATGCAGTGGAAGTGCGGAGTCTTAACCATTGGACTGCCAGGGAAGTCCCTTGCGGGTGTGATTTTTAAAAGGTATTGTATTTTTACATCCCCTTTCTGATACTTCATTGTTAGTGTAAAGAAATGCAACCGATTTCTGTATGTTAATCTTGTATCCTGCTACTTTGCTGAATTCGTTTATTAGTTCTAGTAGTTTTTGTGTGGAATCCTTAAGATTTTATATACATAGTATCATATTATCTGCGTATAATGACAGTTTTACCTCTTCCCTTCCAATTTGGATACCTTTTATTTCTTTTTCTTGTCTGATTGCTGTGGCTAGGACTTCCAGTACTATGTTGAATAGAAGTGGTGAGAGTGGGCATCCTTGTCTTGTTCCAGATTTTAGCAGGAAGGCTTTCAGCTTTTCACCATTGAGTGTTATATTGTCTGTGAGTTTGTCATAAACAGACATGTTTATGACAAAAAAACGTGTTCTTTTTTGCTGTGCTACATTTACCATCTTTACTAGAACACAGTAACGTGGCCTCTGGTACATAGTGTTGCTTTTGATGTGGCATTATTTATTTTTTCTTAACATCTTTATTGGAGTATAATTGCTTTACAATGGTGTGTTAGTTTCTGCTTTATAACAAAGTAAATCAGTTATACATATACATATGTTCCCATATCTCTTCATGTTCTTGTTTTTTGAGGAAGGCATGTATTGCTTGAACTTCCCTGTAAGACCTGCTTTTGCTGCATCCCATAGATTTTGTATGGTTGTGTTTTCATTGTCATTTGTCTCAAGGTATTTTTTAATTTCCTGTTTGATTTCATTGTTGACCCATTGGTTGTCTAGTAGCATGTTGTTTAGTTTACATGTAATCGTTTTTTTCTCATTTCTTTTTCTGTGGTTGATTTCTAGTTTCATGCTGTCGTGGTCACAAAAGATGCTTGAGATAATTTCTAAAAATATCACTTAAGTCTAACAGTTCTGTTGTATCATTTAGGATCTCTGTTTGCTGTATTGATTTTCAGTCTAGAAGATCTGTTCATTGACGTGAGTGGGGTGTTAAAGTCTCCTACTATTATTGTATTCCTGTCAGTCTCTCCCTTTATGTCTGTTAATTGTGTTTTATGTATTTTGATGCTTCTATATTAGGTGCATATATGTTGACGAGTTAAAATCCTCTTCTTGTATTGATCCTTTTTATCATTAGTAGTGTCCTGTATCTTTCCTTATGGCCTTTTTCTCAAAGTCTATTTTGTCTGATATGAGTATTGCGACCCCCACTTTCTTATCATTTCCGTTAGCATGATATATCTTTTTCCATCCCCTCACTTTCAATCTGTATGTGTGCTTTGCCCTAAAGTGGGTCTCTTGTAGGCAGCATATTGTAGGCTCTTGTTTTTTTTTATCCAGTCTGCCACTCTGTGTCTTTTGATTGGAGCATTTAGTCCATTGACATTTAAAGTAATTTTTTTTTTTTAAGAAATGTACCATTTATTTATTTTTTAATGTTACAGTTTATTATTTTCTCAATTTTTAAAATTTAAAAAATTTATCTTTATTTATTTTTTTTGGCTCTGTTGGGTCTTCATTGCTGTGCACGGGCTTTCTCTAGTTGCAGCGAGTGGGGGCTACTCTTCATTGCCGTGCGCAGGCTTCTCCTTGCAGTGGCTTCTCTTGTTGTGGAGCATGGGCTCTAGACGCGCAGGCTTCAGTAGTTGCAGCACATGGGCTTAGTTGCTCTGTGGCATGTGGGATCTTCCTAGACCAGGGATCAAACCCCTGTCCCCTGCGTTGGCAGGCGGATTCTTAACTACTGCACCACCAGGGAAGTCCTTAAGGTAATTATTGATAGATACGTATTTATTGCCATTTTAAACCTTGTTTTCCCATTGATTTTATATTTCTTCTTTGTCCCTTTTTTTCTTTTTGTTTTTCCTTTTGTGGTTTGATTCTTTTTATTATTATTATTAATTTTTATTGGAGTATAGTTGATTTACAATGTTGTGTTAGTTTCTGCTGTACAGCAAAGTGAATCAGTTATACATATACATACATCCACTCTTTTTTAGATTCTGTTCCCATATAGGTCATTAGAGAGTATTGAGTAGAGTTCCCTGTGCTATACAGTAGGTTCTTATTAGTTGTCTATTTTATATATAGTAGTGTGTATTTGTCAATCCCAGTCTCCCAATTTATCCCTTCCCCCTGATTATCTTTTGTATTATACTTACGTTCTCTTCTTTTTGGTTTTTGTGTATGTTTTTAATTTGTGGTTACCCTGTTTTTCAAGTGTAGTAACCCTTTCCTATATCTGCTTGCCTTAGACTGGTAGTCATATGGGTTCAAATACATTTTAGGAAATTTTTTTTTAAAAATCTACATTTTCTTACTCTTCTCCCCCACATTTTATGATTTTGATATCCTCTTTTACATCAAAACGTAAATTGGTACAAACATTTTGCTAGTATTGTTATAAACTCACTATATATATATAGAACCAGTGGCTCAACAATTTCACTTTTAGGTATATAGCCAAGGAAATGAGTACATGTGTTCATGAACGACATGTACAAGAATGTAATAACACTGTTTGTAATAGGAAAAAACTGAAAACTATCCACAAACCCGTTAGCAGTAGAATGGATAAATAAATGTTATATATTTATGCAGTAAAACACTGTACAGAAGTGAAAATGAACTACAACTCCACACATTAGTATGGAAAAATTTTGCAAAGAATGTCAAACAAAAGTAGCAGAAAGTGGGTAACTCAGATGCCATTTATATACAAAAACAGGCAAAACCAGTAGATGGTGTTAAAATTTAGTAAAGTAAGTTACTTTTGGGGGCAAGGTCACCTCCCTGCCTGTCACCCAAGATAAAAGGACATAAGGGTATAAGGGGCACTCTTAGGGTCGTTGGTGATGTTCTGGTTTATAGTTCAGTTTGTGAAAATTCAGTAAAAATATTTATGGTACACTTTTCTGTATGCATATTACATTTCAATAAAAGATTTTTTTTTTAAAAGAGCCAATTTGAAGGGATTCTCTCTGGCCTACGATGGAACAATTTGAGCCTCAAAAAGAAAAATGACTAAAAGTTAAGATTACTATCTTGACCATTAATGGAAGCTGTGAAAGGTTGTTGAGGAACCAGATAGTCTAGGGGTCAGACTGACATCACCTGAACCCAGTATGAGCCTCCTGGTGTACTGCTATCAGAAGCACAAAACCTAAGTTTCTTGCTGCCCTTCCTCTTTCCAAAAAACAGAATTGAATCTACAAAAACATCTAGGTCTAACGGCCAGTTTATAGGAAAGGCAGGCAGTGGAGCAGTAAGTAAGGAATACCACAGGAAGCAATCAGCCAAATCCAGGATGTAGGACATTTCATAAGACAAATGATCAAATCTCCCTCAACAAATCAGTGACAAGGAGGGGATAGAAATAAGTGAAGGAGAATTGTTATAAATGAAAAAGACTTAAGAGACATAACAATCCAAGCTCACTGTTTGGAGACCTTGTTTGGATCCTGATTGGAATAAATCTATTGTAAAGAGCAACTTTAAAGCAATTGGGAGGGACTTCCCTGGTGGTCCAGTGGTTAAGACTCTACGAGGGGCATGGGTTCGTTCCCTGGTTGGGGAAGATCCTGCATGCCTCACTATGTGGCCACAAAAAGCAACAACAACAACTGGGAAATTTTGAGTACAAACTGGGTGTCTGGGATGGTATTGAAGGATTATTGTTAACTTTGTTAGATATAGTATAATTAATTTTGTTAGGTATAGTGTTTATGTAAAAAAAAAAAGTCCTTATCAGTGAGTGCCACAAAAGTTTTTCCAAGTGAAACCACATTTTAGGGTTTGTTATTAGGAAAGAAAATAATGGGAATGGGGGCTTATTTGGAACAAGATTGGCAAAATATTATTTTTGAAATGGGTGATGGGTACTTGTGGGTTAGTTTACTATTCTGTCTACATTTAAAAATGAATTCATTAGGACTTCCTTGGCGGTCCAGTGGTTGGGACTCCATGCTTCCACTGCAGGAGGCGTGGGTTCAGTCCCTGGTCAGGAAACTAAGATCCCACGTGCTGCACAGCCAAAAAAAAAAAAAGGATTCATTGATGCTACTTGGGGAAATTGTCATTCCTTTTACAGCAACAGTATCAATTAGAAATGGAAAGCTGTGGTGAGTCAGGCTCTCCTGCTAGCCTCATACCTGACTTATATCTTCTTTTACATATTACCTATCCCATCATTTCTGGAAACGACTTGGCAGAGCAACTAGGAGGTAACGACTTGGCAGAGCAACTAAGAGATATCTCAACAGAGCAAGAAGTTACATGTATCGGTGGAGGAGAGGCTCTCCCCAAACAGGTAATATGAACATCCTTTTAAATGAGAGGTTTCGATTTACATTTAAAAAGGCAGCTGCAGATTAAAGTGGAAAGCCCACAGACTTTGTAGGCAAGGGGTCCAGGTGTAGATCCTATACAAGTTACTCATTATTTGTGTGACTGCCTCCCCTTAGGTTTAAAAACATGGGGTAGGGGAAGATGTGAGGAGAACTTGTCCTGTCCACCTAACAAGGTTAAGTATCAGTTAAAGTAGTAGATATGAATGCAGTTTATGAACTGTCTGGCAGAAAGATTGCTATGAGATAAACAGTTTTTATTTTTAAAAATTACAAATATCACTGTCCTTAATCTGAGACTTATTTATACCAACTGTGGACCCTGCCAGTTCCAAAACATCATTGATCCACTTTTTGCAAGTTTCTGTTTTTATTTATTCTCTCTAGAAAAGTTACTCTCATATAAATTTACTTATGTGTATAAATGTTTTTTCTTTATTTATTGAAATATAGTTGATGTACAGTATTCTGTTAGTTTCAAATGTACTGCAAAGTGACTTGACATTTGCATACATTATGAAGTGATCACCACAATAAGTTTAGTAACCATCTGTCCCCATACAAAGTTATTACAATATTACTGACCACATTTTTCATGCTATATATTACCTCCCCATGGTTTATTATTTTATAACTGGAGGTTAGTACCTCTTAATCCCCTTCACCTATTTTGCCATACCCCACTCCCCTTCCCTCTGGCACTCACCCATTTGTTCTCTGTGTCTGTTAGTCTGAGTTTTTTTGTTTTGTTTTATTTTTCAGATTCCACATGTAAGTGAGATCATATGGTATTTGTCCACACTCCATACTGTTTCCTATAGTGGGTGCACCAATTTACATTCCCACCAACAGTGCATGAGTGTTCCCTTTTCTCCACATCCTCGCCAATGCTTGTTATTTGTTGTCTTTTTGATGATAGCCATTCTGACAGGTATAAGGTGGTATCTCTTTGTGGTTTTAATCTGCATTTCCCTGATAATTAGTGATGCTGAGCATCTTTTTTTATGTGTCTGTTGGCTGTTTCTTTGGGAAAATGTCTGTTCATGTCTTTTGCCCATTTTTAATCAGGTTGTTTTCTTGCTGTTGAGTTGTGTGAGCTCTTTGTTTATTTTGGATATTAACCTCTTATCAGATGTATCTTTTGTTAATGTCTTCTCCAATTCAGTAGGCTGCCTGTTCATTTTGTTGATAGTTTCCTTTGCTGTGCAAAAGCTTTAGTTTGATGTAGTACTGTTTGTTTATTTTTGCTTGCTTCCCTTGCCTGAGGAGACATATTCAAAAAACAACTGCTAGGACCGATGTCAAAGAGCCTACTGCCTATGTGTTCTTCTAGAAGTTTTATGATTTCAGGTCTTATATTTAAATCTTTAGTCCATTTTGAGGTTACTTTTGTATATGATGTGAGAAAGTAGTCCAGTTTGATTTTTTTGCACGTAGCTGTCCAGATTTCCCAACACCATTTATTGAAGAGGCTGTCTTTTCCCCGTTGTCTATTCTTGCCTCTTTTGTCGTAAATTAATTGCCCATATAAGTGTGGGTTTATTTCTGGGCTCTCTGTTCTGTTCCATTGATCTATATGTCTGCTTATGTGATAGTACCATGCTGTTTTGATTACTGTAGTTTTGTAGTATAGTTTGAAATCAGGGAGTGTAATATTTCCAACTTTGTTCTTCTTTCTTGAGATTGCTTTGGCTATTTGGAGTTTTGTGTTTCCATACAAATTTTAGAATTATTCTAGTTCTGTGAAAAATGTTATTCATATTTTGACAGGGATTGCATTGACTCTATAGATTGCCTGGCGGGGGTATGATTATTTTAACAGTGTTAATTATTCCAATCCATGAGCATAGTATATCTTTCCATTTGTTTGTGTTGTCTTCAATTTCTTTCATCAGTGTCTTATAGTTTTCAGAGTACAGGTCTTTTACCTATTCAGTTAGATTTATTTCTAGGTATTTTGTTCTTTTTGATGTAGTTCACAAATGGGATTATTTTCTTAATTTCTCTTTCTGATAGTTCATTTTTAGTGTGTAGAAATGCAACAGATTTCCGTAGATGAATTTTGTATCCTTCAACTTTACTGAATTCATTTAAATGTTCTATTTTAAAATTCACACAAGAGGGATTATATAATATCCTGTTCTGAGACTGGTTCCTTTTCCCCCAACTTACTGCATTTTGGAGAGCCTTTTAGTGTCAGTCCATAAAGTTGAATCTCATTCTTATTGGCAGTAATAGCTGCACAGTGTTTTTACATAGGAATACATTTTTAGTTAACTCTTCCCTTGCCATGTACACTATGGTTGTTCCCTTTTTCTTTCTTTCTTTGTTGTTGCTGTTGCTTCCTAATGAGATCATGCTGCACTGAGCATCTTTGTACTATTGTCTTGGCAAATATTTGTGATTATATTCATGGGATATATTTCTAGCAGAGAGATTGGTATATCAAAGGAAAGATGTATGTATTTTTAGTTTTGATAGATAATGCCAAGTTGCCCTCTGGAAAATTTGTGCCAGTTTCTACTTGCAGCAACAGTATGTAAGCATGCCCATTTCTCCCTCACCCTCAGTGCTTGGTGTCATCAGACATCAATTTATGCCATCTAATAGATGAAAAAGTAAAAATGTGGTCTCTTACTTGAATTTTCATTTCTTTAATTATAAGTGAACACTTACTGACCATTTGTATTTTTGTGTGAGTTGTTTATATCCTTTGTTTTTTTCCTGGTATTTTTTTTTCTTTATTCACATGAGCCAGGTATTTTATAGCTACTTGAATTGATTATGGACCTAATTTCGAATGTATAACAAACTTAATATTCCCTGTTGTTATTTAACTGGGTCACTTCTAGTTTTGTTTTGTTTTAATATCTTCATAAATATAGCTCTTTTTTGTCATTTGAATGAAAGATAATCAAGAATTTTATAAGCTCAAAGGGTAATAATATTTTCATGGCTTATATTACCTTTGACCAGATTGCATTCTGGAAAGAATGGGAAGTGATTCATGGGTGTTGGGGTTTTTCTTTGGCATTTTCAATTGCATTTGTATCATTTTTGTGTGATTTTTTTGTTAATTTGATAAGAGTTTCACATCTTCTTCAAGACTGATTTTGCATTTTCTCTAATTTGAATGTATTCTGGTTTCCACCTAGCAGTCTCCCCAGAAGTCTAATCCTCTTCTAGCTTCTGCTTCTGTG
Source organism: Eschrichtius robustus (assembly GCF_028021215.1). NCBI lineage: Eukaryota > Metazoa > Chordata > Mammalia > Artiodactyla > Eschrichtiidae > Eschrichtius > Eschrichtius robustus. Next base: position 13,458,024 of record NC_090842.1, read on the forward strand.
GATGAGGAAGAAGTGGACACTTGCACAATATGTTTGGAACAGTGGACCAATGCTGGGGATCACCGGCTCTCGGCATTGCGCTGTGGGCACCTCTTTGGGTATAAGTGCATTTCTAAGTGGCTCAAAGGACAGGCACGAAAATGTCCTCAGGTAAAGACCATAGTTAAGAACTGTGCATGTGCACAGTCAACATGTTAAGTCAGGAGGATTCTTAGAACCACACTTACTGTGTCCCATTGGGCTCCTTAGTGCAACAAGAAAGCCAAGCACAGTGACATCGTTGTCCTTTATGCCCGAACCCTGAGAGCTTTGGACGCTAGTGAACAGGAGCTCATGAAAAGGTAGGTGGCAAGAGTCTGCCTAGCTGGAATATTCCCTTTTGGTTCTTTGTATGCACCTCTGAAAAAGGTATGAGTCACTCTTAATGTGGTTCTGAGGCTTTCCTTGGGCCGTGACTGGGGATCTCTGGGGATCGTTGGCAATCTGTCTAACACTGTGATTTATGATACATGTCTGATCATCTGAAGCATGGTTTGCTCTCCATATAGCATTAAAAATGATGATCTGGGGCTTCCCTGGTGGCACAGTGGTTAGGAACCCGCCTGCCAGTGCAGGGGACACGGGTTCGAGCCCTGGTCTGGGAAGATCCCACATGCCATGGAGCAACTGGGCCCATGAGCCACAACTACTGAACCTGCGCTCTAGAGCCCGCGAGCCACAACTACTGAAGCCCGCGTGCCTAGAGCCCGTGCTCCGCAACAGGAGAAGCCACCGCAATGAGAGGCCCGCGCGCCGCAAGGAAGAGTAGCCCCTGCTCACTGCAACTAGAGAAAGCCCGCGCACAGCAACTGACCCAGTGCAACCAAAAATAAATAATAAATTAATAAATTAATTTAAAAAAAAAAAGTCATAGAGAAACCTTTAGCCATACAGTAATACCTCACACCTAGGCTGGGAAGCAGACCCAATCAGAAAGATAGCCTGGATTTTTTGTAGCCTGTCCAGATTCTTCCCTAGGGATTACATTTACTGCCTGCCTCTGCTCCTAAATACTGTGAACACTGAATCAGGGAATCCTCTGTCTTACTCTTTGTAGCCAATTCATGGCCATCTAGAACACACTCCCAAGTCTCAATCTCTTTGTCACTAGAATAGACTTAATGATACTTTTTAAAAACTGAGGATTTTTGTTTCTTGTGTCCCTAAGCCCTCCTGCAACAGTACTCTGCAAAGAAGTCTCATAACTGAAGCTTTGCACTTGTCATACAATGCAAGAAAGTATCGAGATTTTGGAAGCCCATGAACAAATGCTAATAACACTACTTAAAATATGCTCTAAGAACATTAAAGATTAAAAATACCTGCACTGGACTTCCCTAGCGGTCCAGTGGTTAACACTGCACGCTTCCTCTGCAAGGGGCACAGGTTCGATTCCTGGTCAGGGAACTAAGATCCCACATGCCTCGCAGCACAGCCAAAAAAAATAAAAAGAACCTGCACTGAGAGACTACAGGGATGTGGGTTCGCTCATGTATTACTGGTAAAAATGTACACGGGCACAAACATTTAGAGAGGCCTTTGGCAATATGCTTCAGAAGTCTAAAAGTAATTCTGCTTCAGGCATTTTCTCTGAAGAAATGATAAAGGATATGTACAAAGATGTACTTAATCAGACTTGATTTTTTTTTAATTTTTTTTAAATTTTATGGCTGTGTTGGGTCTTCGTTTCTGTGCGAGGGCTTTCTCTAGGTGCAGCAAGCGGGGGCCACTCTTCATCGTGGTGCGCGGGCCTCTCACTATCGCGGCCTCTCTTGTTGCGGAGCACAGGCTCCAGACGCGCAGGCTCAGTAATTGTGGCTCACGGGCCCAGTTGCTCCGCGGCATGTGGGATCTTCCCAGACCAGGGCTCGAACCCGTGTCCCCTGCATTGGCAGGCAGACTCTCAACTACTACGCCACCAGGGAAGCCCCAGACTTGATTTTTGCTTAATACTCTGAGGCACATATCCTAGTTGATAGATGTGGCTCTAGTTGATTCATTTTAATTTCTATATAATATTCTATTTCTCTAATTAGAGTTTACCTATATGTATTTCATATTGGTGGACAGTTAGGTGGTTTCCAGTTTTTGTTAATATAAGCCATGCTGCAGAGAGATAGGTGAGAGTTTCTTTAGGTCTAGAAGTGGCTTTGCTTTATCATAGCGTACATGTAATTTCAGCTTTACTAGATATTGTCAAATTGCTCTTCCAAGAGGCTAATCCAGTATATACCAGCAGCAGTGTAAGAGATTTCTCATTTTTTTTCATACCCTCACCTACTTTGTATTATCAGACTTAATTTTTGCCAGTTTCATGGAGTGAAGTAGTATTTACTTTAATTTGCTTTTCCTCAATCGCGGTTGAACCTACTTTTCTATACATTGTGCTCAAATATTTTGCTCATTTATATTGAAAAAAATATATTGTTTCTTACTGATTTATAGTTCTTTGTTTTCCTTATTCCAACTCTTTGTTGGTTGTATACGTTGCAAATGTCATCTTCTAGTTTATGGTTTGTCTCTTTAACTTGTCTATGGTATCTTTTGTTAAACACAAGTTTTTAATTTTAGTGTAGTCATTTATCAGTCTCTCGTTTTGTGTGTTTTTGTCCCTACTACATTACAATCATGGAGACATAATATCTTCTTTGAAATGTCTTTTTTTTTTTTTTTAATAAATTTTTTCTTTTGGCTGCGTTGGGTCTTCGTTGCTGCCTGTGGGCTTTCTCTAGTTGTGGCATGCGAGGGCTACTCTTCGTTCCGGTGCGCAGGCTTCTCATTGTGGCGCCTTCTCTTGTTGCGGAGCACGGGCTCTAGGCGAACGGGCTCAGTAGTTGTGGCGCATGGGCTTAGTTGCTCTGTGGCATGTGGGATCTTCCTGGACCAGGGCTCGAACCCATGTCCCCTGCACTGGCAGGCAGATTCTTAACCACTGTGCCACCAGGGAAGCCCCTTTTAAATGTCTTTAAAGGTTTTAGTTTTTTTTTTTTTTTTTTTTTTTTTTTTTTTAATTTTTATAATTTTTGAGGAAATTTACCGTGTTGGGGTTCTTAGAAGAGAGTTTATGGTTACATCTTGACCAGAGGTTTTGTTTCACTTTCTTCTCCATTTTGAGTTCTCTCATTCTTTTTTTTTTTTTTTTTTTTAATTTATTTATTTATTTATTTTTATGGCTGTGTTGGGTCTTCGTTTCTGTGCGAGGGCTTTCTCTAGTTGTGGCAAGTGGGGGGCACTCTTCATCGCGGTGCGCGGGCCTCTCACTATCGCGGCCTCTCTTGTTGCGGAGCACAGGCTCCAGACGCGCAGGCTCAGTAGTTGTGGCTCACGGGCCTAGTTGCTCCGCAGCATGTGGGATCTTCCCAGACCAGGGCTCGAACCCGTGTCCCCTGCATTGGCAGGCAGATTCTCAACCACTGCGCCACCGTGGAAGCCCCTAAAAGTTTTAGTTTTTACACTAGTTTTTAGTCTACCTAAAATCTAGTATTATGGATAACCACAATTGTATTAATTGTTAAAATTAATAATTTAAAAACTAATAAATAATTTTAAATTAATAAATAAAAATTTATATAGAAATATTCTTTCTATATAAATTTCCATTGCTACCTCTATCCTAAATTAAGTTTCTATATTATGAATGGACTACTCTGTTGTTCTGGGGTCTGTTTGTTAATTCTTGCACCAGTACTTCAATTTAGTCTTTCCAGCTATGAACATTATATAATATCCTTTCACTTATTCACTGTTTCCTTTGTGTCTTGTATAACTGTATTTTGCTTCTTAAAGGCCTTAACTTTATTCCTAGGTTGCTGTTGTTAGAATGCTATTTCGAATGAATTTTTTTCTGTTATATTTACTAGTCAGTTATCTGGTGTATGGGGAATGCTGTTGATCTAATTTTCTTGATCTTGACTACCGCAGCCTTGCTGAACTCTAATAGTTTGTGGGTTCTCTTGAATTATAAGAGCCACTTTATCCCTTCCTTTCTAATTTTCATCTTTTTTTCTCTCCTATCTCATTGGAGTGGAAATCTCTTTTTTTGCATTTCATGTTTTGAAACATTCAGATTTATGATTTTTATTCCTGGTGAATATGTCCTTTCATTACACATTGTTCCTCTTTATGCCTGTTCATCCTTTTTAATTCTAATCAGTCTTTTTTTAACATTTGCCTAGTGTATACTTTCTGTCTTTTTAACTTCAGCCTCTTTTTTTAATTAATTAATTAATTTATTTATTTATTTATGGCTGCATTGGGTCTTCGTTGCTGCACGTGGGCTTTCTCTAGGCGGGGCTACTCTTTGTTGTGGTGTGCGGGTTTCTCACTGCGGTGGCTTCTCTTGTTGTGGAGCACGGGCTCCAGGCACGTGGGCTTCAGTAGTTGTGGCATGCGGGCTCTAGAGCGCAGGGTCATTAGTTGTGGCACATGGGGTTAGTTGCTCCGTGGCATGTGGGATCTTCCCAGACCAGGGCTCGAACCCATGTCCCCTGCACTTGCAGACAGATTCCTAACCCCTGGGCCACCAGGGAAGTCCAGCCTCTTTTTATAGTGTTCTTTAATTTGAATATCTGATGAACAACCAGTACCTTATTTTCTTTTTATCCAGTAGATAATCTTGGTCTTTTAACAGGTCATTTTTACTCTTTTATAATTTAGTTCTAACTCAAGCAGTGAGCTTGGCTCTAATCCCTCATTTTGCATTTTAGGTCCCCATTCCCTAGTAAGAGCCAAATTCCTGGTCATCACTGCCTACTTCAACACTGAGACCCACCCCAGTAGGCTCATGAGTTCAGCCCTGCATGCTACTTTTCTGTAGTGTTTCTGGGCTTGAGAGATTTTTCACTTGTTATATTTTATTCACTATCATGACATATTTACAGCAAAGTGTGTATATCATAGCATGAATTTACTATGTCATCTTGATGAGAAGTCTTCTGTAGTCTTTCTAATCTCCACCTGTTGCTGGCTTTCCCCCTCTAGTTCCTTAGAAGAGGAGCAGACGCTAAGGAAGAAGGCTGAGTTAGAATCGGCACAGTGCCGGCTCCAGCTTCAAGTCCTCACTGAGGAATGCACTAAGCTTCACAGTCGTGTTCAGGTAAGTTTGCCTTTTCTAATCCAAAGAACTTTTGGAGTAGGAATTAAGAAGGCATCTAAATATTATTTAGTTTCATCTCAGATATGAATAGGATTTACCAGGTTTTTCAGGAAGTAAACATGATCAAGTCTTTATTTCTGATTAGGGCTTATATACATGCTTTATGATGAATTCTACTGCAGTGTGAATTTTTTAAAAATTGAACAGCCACCTGATAATCAAAACTTGTTTAAGTCATTTCACTTCCTTGAATCTACCAATTAAATGAGAATTTCAGACAAAATGACCATTAAGGACTTTCAGTGCTTTATGATTCTGTGCTCTCCCTGTTTCAATTGCTTGTTGAAATATTGTGAAAACTGCAGCAGTTCTTTAGGATTCATGTTAACATTTTCTTGTAAAGGATAAGAAATATCCTTGTATTAGATCAAGGAATTGTGTATGAGGGGAATACCAAACGAAAAAGCTTCACATTTACAAAATCTTTTTCATTTTAGGACTTGAAAAAACTTATTGTGCAGCATCAGGGTCAGATTTCACAGCTGACCGGGAGTTCCCAAGCACGTTTCCTAAGCAGCCTGCCCTCCAGCCAGAGCCGACACAAATACCATTTCCAGAAGACATTCACAGTGTCTCAAACAGGAAACTGCCGAGTCATGACATACTGTGATGCTCTGAGCTGCCTGGTAGTATCACAGCCTTCTCCTCAGGCCTCCTTCCTTCCAGGTGAATAGTCCAGAACCTCAGGTGTTTTTTTGTTTTTGTTTTGTTTTGTTTTTTTAAGGAATATTTATTTATTTATTTTTTGGCTGCGTTGGGTCTTCGTCGCTGCGCGTGGGCTTTCTCTAGTTGCGGCGAGAGGGGGTTACTCTTCATTGTGGTGCATGGGCTTAGGAGATGCAGTGGCTTCTCTTGCTGCAGAGCACGGGCTCTAGGCACGCAGGCTTCAGTAGTTGTGGCTTGTGGGCTCTAGAGTGCAGGCTCAGTAGTTGTGGCGCACGGGCTTAGTTGCTCTGCGGCATGTGGTATCTTCACAGACCAGGGTTCGAACCCGTGTTGCCTGCGTTGGCAGGTGGATTCTTAACCACTGCGCCACCAGGGAAGTCCCCAGAACCTCAGTTTTTATGTTCATTATTGGACTCTATTTCTCTCCTCCCTTCTTGGAGAATCCAGGACTCACTAGTAAGTGAACACTGTCCACAGCCCACCAAATCACTTTTTCCTAGTCACTTTCCTATTAATACAGATACTTTAGGGTACTGCAAAGATATCTGTACTGTCTGTTGATGTCATTCTGTAAATTTGTTCACCAAAAGGGTAGAGATACTGAACCATGGTAAAGTGAGAGAATATGTACTTAGAAGTGTGGGTTGTCCAAGGATAAGAACATCATTCCTGTATGTCCCACTAAAGTACAGATTCATTTTAGACTAGAAATATTTGAAAAAACACTACCCCAAGCTCTAATTCGAGTTAAAACAAGATTTAATGCTTATTTTCAGTAGTGTTCAAATTGACAAATTCCAAATAAAAGAATTTGGGAACATTATTATTTTATTAATATTATACTGCTTTTCTCTTTTTTGTGTGCTTTTCAAGCTTAATTTTAGGTTATCCTAATGTTGAAAACCAAATCTCACATGCCCAATGTTGTAGATGTTTTTCCTGCTGTCTTCAGCATATGATTTCTGCCAACTGTCAGGTCCCTTTGCTTCAGCCTGATTTCCTGTCCCCCGACTTAGAAGTTACATTCAAATGCTTCAAAACTACGTCCCCCACACTTAGGTATATATAGGATTGGTGGTGGAATCCCTAGATTATCTTATATTTCTCTATTCACTAATATTACCTATGAGTTGAGAGGCTATCAGGAGGCTCCAATTGAGGGGAAAGTAAAAGGATTGTTTATAATGTTCCTATATCCCATTCAAAATTTTAATAAAAAGATTTATCATCATATAAAACCCTCCCCATTAATTGGAAAAATACTTATTTCTTCCAGTTGTTTCCCCAAATTGGGTGTGATCTGTTCCTTTATTTCTTAATGTGTCTATTCCATACTGCACAGCTGATAGACTGATGATGCTAATTTCCTCTTGTTTCCTTTAATGATTAACTAGGCAAATACTCATGTTCCCTTGTTGATTTAAAGCCTGTAGTTTCTGTGTTTGTTTCTCTGGCTCTCCTAATTCTGTTTCAGGAGAAAACACAGTAAACTTTCTCTCACTTTTTTCCCTAGTGAAGCAGAAGTGTGATCTTCAATCTAGGATTTGACAAATTTTGTTTGTGTATAACTCAGGTAAAATAGATACTTGGTAAAAATAAATGTATTATCATAACCTGGTAAGAGAACAGAGTAACAAATAAATTTAAAAGGACAAGTTTTTGGCTTTCTTTTCCTCTCTTGGAATGATATACCTTGATTAGCATACTTGATGTCATCTGTTTTCATTCTGTTTCAGAAAAAGGTAACATATCTTGACCACCTGACACAGAAATTACTTATCTCCATTCTGTATTGTTCATTATCTCTTCTACATCTTGAGTATCTGTGGTTCAGGTGGAATAGTGTCTTTCTCTCTCTCTCTCTCTCTCTCTCTCTCCCTCTCCCCCAACAGCTTTATTATTAAAGTATAATTGATGTACAATAAACTGCACATACTTAACGTGGTATATACCATTTGGTGAGTGTTGATACATGTATACACTCCTGAAACCATCGCCACAGTCTACATAATGAACATATCTGTCACCCTGAAAGTTTGCTCAAGCCCTTTTGTAATCCATCATCCACCTGTCCCTCCCTCCTCTCCCCATCCCCAGGCAACCACGTTCTGTCATGATAGATCAGTTTATATTTTCTAGAATTTTACATAAATGGAACCATACAGTGTTACTCTTTTTTTGTCTGGCTTTTTTCAACATAACTTTTTTAAGATTAGCCATATTATTGTGTCTATCAGTAGTTCATTTCTTTTTATTGTTGGGTAGTATTCCATTGTATGTATATACAATGCTTTATCATTCACTTATTGATAGATATTTGGGATGGAATGTATTTTTTAAAATAAATTAGAACTCCGGGGAATTTTTATTTTCTTTGTTCGACTAACTTTTTCCCAGAGACATGCCAAGAAAGGTGAAGAAAGGACCTACTTGAAATGGTAGTTTGCTTTGTCCTAAATTGACTTTCAGTGATCTGTTTCACTCTCTCGTATCTTTGGCAGGCTTTGGTGTTAAGATGTTGAGTACTGCCAACATGAAAAGCAGTCAGTATATTCCCGTGCATGGCAAACAGATACGTGGACTGGCTTTCAGCAGTCGATCCAAAGGCTTACTTCTCTCTGCTTCCCTGGACAACACTATTAAACTGACCAGGTGAGTGCTTTGTGGGGAAGATGGGCCCTGGGTTGCCTAGGGTTGAATAGTGTGGGAATTAGTTATCTGTGTTATGATGACCTTGGCTTTTGTGGGGGTGGGATGGGAGATGTGTAAGGCATTGTCTTCTCAGATCCAGCTTCATTGATTTTAAAATGTATTGCTTTAAAAAGTGGACACAGCTGGTGACAAAACAGAACGTGTGGTGTTCCATTTCTTAAAAATTATATATGTTACAAAATATATCTTAAGTCATGCAGATGAGAGTAACACCCTAGAGTTGGTAGAATGACAATATGGAGGGAGCCTTGGTACTGACACCATGGAGTCACCATACTAGCTTGGGACTGCTTATTCCTTGTCTGTTCCCGGATCGTTGTACCTAACAGAAATGCCTACCAGGAACTCATTGTCCCGGGTGCCATGATGACTGCTCTCATCAGTAACCCTCAGTTACTACATTTTATCTTTCACATGCTCTGCAAGTACCCTGCACCAGATCTGAGTGTGCTCCATGCCTTTATCTTCTAGAAAGTAGTTCTAACCCACACACCTATGGCCACCTAATCTACGACAAAGGAGGCAAGGGTATACAATGGAGAAAAGACAGCCTCTTCAGTAAGTGTTGCTGGGAAAACTGGACAGCTACATGGAAAAGAATGAAATTAGAACACTCCCTAACACCATACACAAAAATAAACTCCAAATGGATTAAAGACCTAAATGTAAGGCCAGACACTATAAAACTCTCAGAGGAAAACATAGGCAGAGGACTACCCTGGGGGTGCATAAGAATATGCCTGCCAATGCAGGGGACACGGGTTCGAGCCCTGGTCCAGGAAGATCCCACATGCCATGGAGCAGCTAAGCCCGTGCGCCACAACTAATGAGCCTGCGCTCTAGAGTGCGCAAGCCACGTCTACTGAGCCCGCATGCCACAACTACTGAGCCCGCACACCTAGAGCCTGTGCTCCGCAACAAGAAAAGCCAAGGCAATGAGAAGCCCGCGCACCGCAACAAAGAGTAGCCCCTGCTCGCCACAACTAGAGAAAGCCCATGTGCAGCAACGAACCCCAATGCAGCCAAAAATAAATAAATAAATTTATTTAAAAAAAAAAAAACATAGGCAGAACACTCTTTGACATAAATCACAGCAAGATCTTTTTTGACCCACCGCCTAGAGTAATGAGAATAAAAACAAACAAAAGGGACTTAATTAAACTTAAAAGCTTTTGTACAGCAAAGGAAACTATAAACAAGACAAAAAGACAACCCTCAGAGTGGGAGAAAATATTTGCAAATGAAGCAACTGACAAAGGATTAATCTCCAAAATATACAAACAGCTCATGCAGCTCAATATCAAAAAAACAAATAACCCAGTCAAAAAATGAGCGGAAGACCTGAGTAGACATTTCTCCAAAGAAGACATACAGATAGATGGCCAACAAACCATGAAAAGATGCTCAACATCACTAATTATTAGAGAAATGCAAATCAAAACTATAATGCAGTATCACCTCACACTGGTCAAAATGGCCATCATCAAAAAATCTACAAACAATAAATGCTGGAGAGGGTGTGGAGAAAAGGGAACCCTCCTGCACTGTTGGTGGGAATGTAAATTGATACAGCCACTATGGAGAACAGTATGGAGGTTCCTTAAAACACTAAAAATAGAACTACCATATGACCCAGCAATCCCACTATTGGGCATACACCCAGAGGAAACCATAATTCAAAAAGACACATGCTGGGGACTTCCCTGGTGGCGCAGTGGTTAAGAATCCACCTGCCAATGCAGGGGACACAGGTTCGAGCCCTAGTCCGGGAAGATCCCACACGCCGTGGAGCAACTAAGCCTGTGTTGCACAACTACTGAGCCTGCGCTCTAGAGCCCACGTGCCACAACTACTGAAGCCTGCACGCCTAGAGCCTGTGCTCCACAACAAGAGAAGCCACTGCAATGAGAAGCCAGCGCACCGCAACAAAGAGTAGTCCCCGCTCAGTGCAACTAGAGAAAGCCCGCGCACAGCAACGAAGACCCAATGCCACCAAAAAATAAATAAATAAATAAATAAATTTATTTTTTAAAAAAACAAAAAAACACATGCACTCCAGTGTTCATTGCAGCTCTATTTACAGTAGCCAGGACACGGAAGCAACCTAAATGTCCATCAACAGAGGAGTGGATAAAGAAGATGTGGTACGTATATACAATGGAATATTACTCAGCCATAAAAAGAAACGAAATTGGGTCATTTGTAGAGATGTGGATGGACCTAGAGACTGTCATGCAGAGTGAAGTAAGTCAGAAAGAGAACAACAAATATATTAATGCATATATGTGGAATCTAGAAAAATGGTATAGATGATCTTATTTGCAAAGCAGGAATAGAGACACAGACATCGAGAACAAATGTATGGATACCAAGGGGGGAAAGAAGGGGGTGGGAGGAATTGGGAGATTGGGATTGACATATATACACTATTGCTATTATGTATAAAATAGGTAACTAATGAGAACCTACTCTATAGCACAGGGAACTCTACTCAGTGCTCTCTGGTGACCTAAATGGGAAGCAAATCCAAAAAAGAAGGTATCTATGTATACGTATAGCTGATTCATTTTGCTGTATGGTAGAAACTAACACAAGTTTGTAAAGCAACTGTACTCCAATAAAAATTAATTAAAAAAAAAAAGTAGTTCTGATTAGATGTCTCTTAGTTGGCTTCTTATTTAATTTCTCCAGCTAAATCTGAGGGACATCATGATGCCTGCTCCAGGCCTGATATACCTTTTGACTTTTCAAGAATGCCTCAGCTTAATTTTACCCCCAAAATCAATGTACCATTATGTTTTATGTGTATCTATGTGCTATGACTTATTTTAGTAATGTTGAAAATTAGGGGGAGAAAGAAAGGTTAAATAGCAACGTGTTATTAGTGACTACCTCTGGATGATTGGATTATAATTTATTTTTATTTTTCTTATATGTATTTTCTAGTTTTTCAATATTAAATATTGATTACCTGTGTAATAGGTAGCTATGGAGAAGGTAATAGGGGTAGAGTAGGGAATGTACTGTTTATCTGTCCCTTTAACTTATTCTTTTACTTCCTTACAGCTCAGGAGGAAAACCTGTCCCCCAAAACAAATATTTTGGAATTAAAAGGAGTTATCTGGGCAGTCCCTAGGGGGAATTGGGAATCCAGATAGTTGGTGTGTGGTTATGTTCTTAAAGGATCATCATTAAAATGATAATCTTTACATCTTTCTTCTGTATTTGATTTTTGTAATGCATAGTTGTAAAAGTCTTTTTTAACTCCACAGCCTGGAGACAAATACTGTGGTCCAGACTTATAATACTGGACGTCCTGTCTGGAGCTGCTGCTGGTGTCTTGATGAAAACAATTACATGTATGCTGGATTGGTCAACGGTTCGATTCTGTTGTATGACCTTCGAAACACAAGCTTTCATATCCAGGAGTTAGTACCTCAGAAAGCTAGGTAGGGAGCCACCTGTAGGTAACAGCTTTCTCTTAGACTGTGATTGTATTAATCCTGTCTTTTGAGAGTGTTTCACAGTTGATCAGAATTCCTAACGGAGGGCATTTCTCTTGAGTCCACTGATCTATTCTCACTTCAGAATCAGTAAGATCCTTAGAGTTTGTGTTCATGATAGTTCATATGGTAGAAAGTTCTGGTACCAAATATAACCAGATTGACCCAACATGCCAAAATGAAATCAGATATGTGTTCAGAGCCCAGCTCCACCATTTATGAGCTGTGTGACCTTGGTCACATTTCTTGGCCTGTTATGAGCTTCATCTGTGAAATGTGGTTAGCACCGTCTTGCTTTAATAGACACACATGTCTAACACATAGGAAGAGATCAGTAAAGAGCAGCCCAATAAAAAGTGATTTAAAACTTCCCTAATCCACAGCTGAACCACCTTGGTCTAAGGATACCATATTACTATGATTTATCCATTTATAATCCAGTTATAGAGTTGGGAGGTTTGTGAAGTTGGCCCAGGTTCTGAGGATGGGTAGCCACCAGCACCACTTTGGCTCTTCAGAGTGTACAAAAAGGGGGGTAGAGCAATCTAAACATAAAGATATCACTATAGTAATAATTGTTTACTGAAACCTAGCCTCAGCACTGTGGGGTTTTCGTTTCATTTGGGTTGAGTGGAGTCGTTCTTCAGTGATGTGGTTCATGGGCCTGAAGGTGACTGATATAAGTTTATACAAATTCGAACTTCAGGCAAACAAGGTGACTGCCGTCTATGTAGAGGATCCACGTAGACAATAAAATACAGCAAATAGCAAGGGAAGAATATGTATTTGTTTTTGTTTTAGTTTGCTTAGGTTAGCTTCATTATGACAAGGAAATGAAACAAAGCAGGCAACGTGATCACTTTGGCAGCTTCAGCAGAAACGAGTTCATAGGAACATAGTCTGTAGGCTAATATTTCTGAGAGAACTCTTGGCGTGCAGTCTGGGTCATATGATTGCAGAAAGACATTTAGAAAATCTCTAAAGAAACAATCCTGTTTCTGAATTAAAATGTAGTTGCTTTAGGCTGTTTTTTTTGTTTGTTTGTTTGTTTTTTGGCCGTGCCACACAGCTTATGGGATCTCAGTTCCCTGACCAGTGGTCGAACCTGGGCCCACAGCAGTGAAAGCACAGATTCCTAACCACTGGACCACCAGGGAATTCCCTAGGCTGGATTTTAATTGAGGGGGTCTGTCAACTACAGCTTGGAAGCTTTAGTTTATTAGATGTATAAGCTGAATTTCCTTCCTGACTTTTCTTGTGTATGTGGCTAACCCCATTTCCAGAAGCTTCACGCCAGTCAGTTCTTGTGTTTGTAATCTTATACTTTTAAATTTCCTAGTCCTTTTTTTTCCCGTTGCTTTTAGAGCATGTGGTGTCCCCTCTGAAACTGAATGTGGAATATTATATGTATGCTCTTTTGTTTCTGCAGAGTGGGTTGGTAGTTTTATCAGCTGTGAGAGGATAGTCACCCTCAGAAGTTTTTTAACCTTTTCTATAGAGTTAGGAAAGTCCTCAAGGGCTCCTGGTAGTGGGGTCTGGAGCAATCCAAGTATTGGAAGGTGAGGCATAATTTCCTTTCTTTCCCTTCAGATGCCCGCTGGTATCCCTGTCATACATACCCAGAGCTGCCTCGGCTGCATTTCCATATGGTGGGGTGTTGGCTGGAAGCTTGGAGAATGCTTCCTTTTGGGAGCTGAAAATGGGCTTTACTCATTGGCCTCACGTGCTGCCCATGGAGCCTGGGGGCTGCATAGACTTTCAGACAGAGAGCAGCACCCGGCACTGTCTTGTGACCTACAGGCCTGGTGAGTGTTGTTGGCATGTCCTCGTGGGACCTGTGGTTTGTTTGGGAGCAGATTGGTAGAGGGGAGAAAAGGAGAGCTTGTCCTAGCCTTCAGGTGGTACTGGTAAGCCCCTCACAGACTAATAGCTCTTGCTACTACAGTGAGGACAGTGGCCCCAGGTTCTTCCACAGAGCCTGCCTCCCTTTTCCTCACTTGTGTGAACTGGGACATATTTGGCCAGGTACTCCTTGGAAGTGAATCAGCCACTTTAGGAGCCCCTATGACTTAAGACAGTAGTGGAATGAGGAGACCTGCTCTTGAAGCCACTGAGCTACCCTTAGATCAGTGTCATGTTTTCTACTTGCCCCTCATTTCACTTAAAAGAAAGGCCCAGATAAGGGGAGTCATGTAAAGAACCCAGACTCTAGGCTATTAGCTGTTCTTCCTTATTTGGGGCCAACACACGTCAGTGAAGAGTAGATGGACAACCGTAGTGGCCCTAGCCAGCTGAACTTCTCATGGCCTCCAGAACCAGAACTGCAACCCTTGACGACCAACTATGCTAAAATTCACAGGTTCTTCCTAGCTGAAAGGTATGAATCTAAATTCCTGATGAGCTATACTGATGGTCAGGCAGATGTTTTGTAAGAGATAGTCATTAAAGTGCTCATACTTCTGCTAGTTGTGGATTGACCTAAGCATTTTAAGTTTTGTTTGAGCTGAGAAGCTGCTTCAGCAGACTCTTCTTTCCCTTTTGGTTTTAGTCATCTAGGTCCTCTATCTCCAAGGATTTGCTATGACTTTAGAAAGCTTGGGGATCCCATTTTGTTCTCTAGCTTTTCTTTGCCTCCCAGCAGAACCACTTGTATGTGCTTCCCCTTCTGTAATAATATGCTTTCACTTTATATGTACAGTTCCAGGGATTAATGGGGTCCTGACTGGGGGAAGGAAAAAACCTTGTAGTCAGAACCCTTAAGGAAGACAAAAACCCAAACAGAGGTCTGGCCGGTTACAGTGATTTTCCTAAAAAGGCTAGCTCATTCTCAGAATTGTTTCCTTCATATACAAAAACCTATTGTAGATAACTTGCTTCATCCTAGCCTAGGGTTCTGAATTTCATTTGTGATGTATTATTTTGTTCTTGTTATGTTTGCTGTGTCACTATTCATGATGGTTTGATAAAATTGTGCCCTTTCCACTCAACTAACTGGTAACCAAGTTCATGTACTTGGTTAATTTCTTTGGACCATCCCCATGGATCAATACTGATTTCTCTGTCTCATAGATAAAAATCACAGCACCTTACGAAGTGTACTCATGGAGATGTCCTATAAGCTGGATAATGCTGGAGAGCCAATCTGCTCCTGCCATTCTATACAAACATTCCGTGGGGGACCCACTTGCAAACTACTGACCAAAAGTGCCATTTTCCAAAATCCAGAGAATGATGGCAGCATCCTGGTGTGTACTGGGGATGAAGTGTCAAATTCTGCCCTGGTGAGTAGTCTGTCAGTTTTTTATACTGACTTATATAAAGCAAAGAGCCAAAGTTCTCCATAATTGCATGTATCTTCATACGTGTATATGTGTGGTTGCTTAGTTTATTTTTTACACAAGTCACACTTTATTGATACATACTATTCTATAGTTTGCTCTTTCCTATTTAACTTCCTGTTTTGGATATCTTTCCATACCAATATCTTTAGATTGACCTCACTCTTTTTATGTGAGCTATAGTGTCTCATGGGCCATATTGTGAACCTTTTAAAAAAAGTGCTACTGAAACCTCTATAAAATAATTGATCAGGCATCAGCTTCATCAATTCAGGATGAATTTACAGTGCAGGGGTCAGCCTGTCACCACCTGAATACATTGATCAACCTTTGCATCACTGTAAGTGGGTTAACCAGAAATAATTTGCCTCTTGATGTGAGGCAAAATGAAGCACACGATGCCATCTCTGTGGTGTCCTTGAACCCATAGAGCAGCACTGTCCAATTATGTCACACTGGCCATGTGAGCACTTGAAAGTAGTTAATGTGAATGAAGAACTTAATTGTAAAATTTTTATGTAATTTAATTTAAATGTAAAGAGCCTTATGTGGCATACTGTATAACACAGGAAACTCTGCTTAATGCACTGTGGTGACCTAGATGGGAAGGAAATCCAAAAAAGAGGGGATATATGTATATGTATAGCTGATTCATTTTGCTGTACAGTAGAAACTAACACAACATTGTAAAGCGTCTATACTACAATAAAAATTAATTTTAAAAAAAAGAGCCTTATGTGACTAGTGGCCACCATATTGGATAGCACCACTCTAGAGTCTAATGCTTTCATTTACTGGAATTGCAGTGGGTAGAGGAACAAGTTAAGTAATAGTACAGAAAGCAAACACACAAATCTAGGTTGTGGACATTCTATAGGACAACTGATCCTGCTTCCACAACAAGTCAGTGGCAGAAGAAAAAAAAGTGGGGAGGTTGGATCTGCTCTAGGTTAAAAGAGGCTTGGGACTTCCCTGGCAGTCCAGTGGTTAAGACTCTGTGCTTCCACTGCAGGGGGTATGGGTTCTATCCCTGGTTGGGGAATTAAGATCCTGCATGCCATGTGGTGTGGCCAAAAAAAAAGAGGCTTGTTTAAATTTATGACTATTGGACTTCCCTGGTGGTCCAGTGGTTAAGAATCTGCCTGCCAATGCAGGGGACACGGGTTTGATCCCTGGTCCAGGAAGATCCCACGTGCCGTGGGGCAACTAAGCCCTTGCGCCACAACTACTGAGCCCACACTCTGGGGCCTGCGTGCCGCCACCACTGAGCCCTCGTGCTGCAACTACTGAAGTCCGTGCGCCTAGAGCCCATGCTTCACAACAAGAGAAGCCACCGCAATGAGAAGCCTGCGCACCGCAATGAAGAGCAGCCCCCGCTCGCAGCAACAAAGACCCAGGGCAGCCAAAAAAAAAAAAAAACAGACATTTATGACTACCAAGTATAATGTGGACCTTACTTGGATCCTGATTCAAACAAACCAAATATAAAAAGAGACTATCAGAAAGTTTTTATTATGCACTAGGTATTAGAGAATACTATAAATTATTGCTCATTTTGTTAGGCATAGTGACACTGAGGTGTAAGAAAATGTCTTTTTTTTTTTTTTTTTTGGCTGCGTTGGGTCTTTGTTGCTGCACACGGGCTTTCTCTAGTTGCTACGGGTGCTACTCTTCATTGCGGTGTGCAGGCTTCTCATTACAGTGTTACAGTGGCTTCTCTTGTGGAGCACGGGCTCTAGGCTTGCGGGCTTCAGTAGCTGTGGCACGCGGGCTCGGTATTTGTGGTGCACGGGCTTAGTTGCTCAGCAGCATGTGGGATCTTCCCAGACCAGGGCTCGAACCCGTGTCCCCTGCATTGGCAGGTGGATTCTTAACCACTGCGCCACCAGGGAAGTCCCAAGAAAATGTCTTTTTTTAGAGATGTATACTTATGTATATAAGGGTAAAATGACATGATGTCACCAAAGAAAAAAATAAAATCAATAAAGCAGGTATGGTAAAAGCTTAGTAATCTGGGTGATGGATGGCTCATTGTCCTATTGTACTTTTTATTACTTTAATTTTTTTTTTCCACAATAAAAAATTTTTTTAAAGGAGAAGAAAGCACCAGTTAGAATATAGGTTCCATGAGGGCAGAGACAGGGACTTTTTGTCTTGTTGACCCTTCTTTCCCTAAAAGAGTTCTTGGCACATAGATTGAAGCGGTGAATACTAGGCTTGGTTTTCAGATCCACTCACAGGTAGACTAATTGCTGATTATAGTAGGTGAGGCCATACGTGACCTATGTCAGGTGTGTTGGCTTTGTGCAACCTTGTGAAGGTTAGGGACAGTCTGTTTTGCTCCCCAGGCAATGCTGTCTCTGCGGTGCTTTCAAAGTTGTGTGATGATAAAGAATGCAAGTCCCTAGCTGAATTGAAGGGACCTAGCTGACCTTTGTCTCTGCTTTTCTTTTTTAGCTGTGGGATGCTGGCAGTGGCTCGTTGCTGCAGGAACTGCAGGCTGATCAGCCTGTCTTGGACATCTGCCCATTTCAGGTGAACCATAACAGCTACTTGGCTACCTTAACGGAGAAGATGGTCCACATCCATAGGTGGGAGTGACCATGGTCTTGAAACTTGTCGGGCATGCTGCTGGTTAATGTTAAATGTTGTTTGTTAGCACCTGGCAGCCCTGAGCAAGATCTGTGCTTATTGTCTGTGGCCTAGAACTTTTGGGATTGTGGTTCCGTTGGGTTAGTATGATTCTAGGACTCCAGGTCAGCAAAGCACTACAGATTGTGTATTTTCAGTGTCCATCAAAAGAGTCAGTGACTGGTACTCCATCACATTATACATTTCTTGGGGGTAAAAGCCTTCATGAATCTTCGTTGAGAATCAATATTTTTGATCAGACTTTCTGCCGAACCTCGGAGAGTATCCTCCCAGAAGTCATTTAGGATATGTGTGTGCACCAAGCATTTCCAGAGGATGTGACATCCCACCAGACTGGTCTTGTCACTTGAGCTATATGACTTGGGAATGCGTATGTTCCTGAAGGGACTAACCATCTTCCTGATGCTGCTTGGATGCAGCCTGGATGCAAAAGAATCTTTAGTTGAACACAAGAGGGCACTGTAGAATCTTCCAAAGGATTTGATCTATTTCTGACCTTGCGGCCTGATAACCTTTTAGTAACTTGGTCTCATCCCTACAGAAGTGTGTGGTAGAGCACATCTGGTCTGCTTTGTGGCAGGAACAGTAATATTCAGGTGTGCAGTGCTGGGATATTGGTAAACCCAGTGATGGTGGTGGCTGATGAGCTGTAGACCCTTCCCTAATGCCGAGTGTACGGAGTTCGTCACATTGTGGGAGTCAAGGAGAGAGACCAGTTGTTTGAGCAGTGAGGAAGACTCACTTTTTTTTCCAGCCAGCTTAGGATCTCAGGATTGGTTTTATATAAGCCAATGCTTTGAAGGCCACTCTTTGTCCCTCTCACTAGGAAAAGATGAGCCGTATGTCAGAGCTCTTACTTGAGTCTTCTAGTATGAGAGATCAGGAGCAAGGGGCTAACCAAGAGAGGCTTACAAAAGAGAAGCTACTCAGACTGCTGTTGAAAGCAAAAGAAGGACTTGTGTTTTCCATTTTGAAAGAGTCTCTCTCTGAATAAAGTCAACCCCTTGGAGTGAGGAGCCATTCTTGAGCGTGTTTAGAATTCCCAGGTTAAATCCTTCCCCCAGGTGAAACTGATGTTTGATTCCAAGTTCCTCTGATTTGCCTCCCTTCCTAACTTTAAAAAAAAGTGTTGTTAGTAAAACAGTTGTTCTCAGGAAGATAACAGTGGTTGGAGGCCTATGTGGTTTGCAGGGAGATGCCCACCAGCTTTCATTTCAGCCCTGGATTGTCCAACTTTGGGAGCTGCACTTTTCTCCAATAGAGGGCTCACTTTATATCTGTTTGCTTTGCCAAAGGCTACTCTGCTAAACTGTTGTCCACAACAGAACATATCTCAAGGTGTGTGCTCCTTGTTCTTGGGAGCAGGATGGCTAACAGTGTGATTTTCTTAAATAATAGGAATTTTATTTTATTTTATGTATAAGTTTTATCATTTTTATTTTAAAACAGTTCTGACCGGTCAACTCCTGAACTGTTTCCAGCATTTCTCACCAGCAAGGGGTTATTGCAGTAGATTTCCCCAGAGTTCCACATTCTAGTTGTGCTTTTAAAGAGTGACCTCCTATTTAAGGACATCTTTCAAAAAGCCAGTTTCCAGAGCCTGGGAAAGAGCCCCCTTTTCTAGAGGAGGTGTTCCTTTTGATATGTTGATGATTAAGAATGACTGCCAGGTCTAGAGCTTCAGTGGCAGAGAAGGATTTGAATGAAAAAGCAGAGCTCATCTGGTTTCAGCCAATGATAAGATAACAGGATGCAAGTGGTCAGGCCCTGGCTGCCTCTGTCTTTGGCAGGGGCAGAACCCAGGGCAGGGTTAGGATTTGACTAATGTTGAAGTACACTCAGCTGATGCTGATTAATCCCCCCAAGTGTAGGAACCAAGGGACTTGTATTACTAGGGAAGTTGGAAGAATCTCATGTCTTACCAATCCTTGCATTCCTCTAGTAAATTTAGATGTTTTAGAAGCAAATTCTTGGGACTGTGACTGATTTCTCCAAAGGAAAAAAACTTTGCCCCTGCCCCCGCTCTCCTCTGCCTGGCAGGAGAGATTACCTCTGTAGACCCAGACTCTGCCCCACCATGTTCCCTCACCCCTGGCTCTAAGTTTGTTTTCCCATTTGAGGGTTTGGAGTTAAGCAGACTCAAAAATATTTTCTTGTTGTATATATCCTTATACCTGCTTTGAAAACCGGACAGTGGGATCTCTGTTCATGTTCTGTGTTTTAATGTTTGTGTTTTATGTTTTAATGTTAATATGAAAATAAAGCATTTACCATGTGTACCTGCTCCTGATGTCTTTTGTCTTTTTTTTTTTTGGCTGTGTTGGGTCTTAGTTGCAGCACACGGGATCTTCATTGCCATGTGCAGGCTTCTCTTTAGTTGTGGCATGCGGGCTCTCTAATTGTGGCGCTCGGGCTCCAGTAGAAGCCCTAGAGTTGGCCATGACCCCAGTTCCTCTCATGAAGGTGGTATCCTGACGAGGTAGAGAGAGTGACAGTACTTAACATCACTAGGCAAACAATATGCCCCTTTCCTCAGTTCACCTGAGTCACTTGCTGCCTGAGTCAAGGAAAGGAAACAAATACATTAGCAGATGCTAACATTTGCTTCTCTGATTAAGACCCCTCCCTCCCCCCCCCAAAAAAGACGTGAAATTCCTTTAGGAACCATAGTTTGTACAACTTGGCAAATTGTTGTAAGGGAGGTAGAACACCCACACTCCAGAATACTGGGTTCTTCTCTCTGGGTCTTAACAACCCTAGACGAAATAGGGTTCTCACCCTAGACAATCACTGAGATTTCTGTGACAAGTTCAGATCCCTTAGCGGGATAATTTGGAGTGCCTGGAAGTATGTTATTCCATTTTTCATCCCTTTACTCTTGTTGATATTAAGCCACTGCTGTCGTTCCAGCTCAGTAGTCATACTGTTTTGTTTCTTAAAATTAAAAAGTAATCAGAATAGTTCATTTTAGATTTATAATAACAACTTACATTTACTGAGTATGTACCTAATGCTGTGGTATACCTTTTATATGAAAGGAACTTTCAGAGAAGTGAAAGAATTTGCCCAGGTGTGGTGGCCATGAACATGTGCCTTTCAGATCTCCAACCAAGGAGGGCATAATTGACTGCTGTTCCAGCTGCTGAGCTCTGAAATCCACTACTGCATCACAGCAAGGCCGCACTTCCCAAGGGTTGCTCCCAGCCAGTGACTGAGGATGACAGGGATACTAAGGCAGGCCCATTTCTGGGAGACGCTGAATGCCTGACAGGCAACTTTAGCTTAAGGACTCTCCAGTGGTGTTGGCCAAACTTTCTTAGACTTGAACTTCAGTCTAAGTTGTTTCCACCTAACCATCCTTGCTTCCTTCCTCTCTATCTCTACTTCACACAGGGTGAGATCTGTGTATTTGACTGTTCTAATTGCCTCATCTACGTGGAATCAATGCAGTATTTGTCTTGTTGTGACTGGCTTATTTCACTTAGCATAATGTCTTCGAAGTTCATCCATGTTGTAGCATGTATCAGAATTTCCTTCCTTTTTAAGACAATGATGTTCCATTGCATGCATATACCACATTTTGCTTATCCATTCATCTGTCGGTGGACACTTGAGTTGTTTCCACATTTTAACTATTATGAATAATGTTGCTATGAACATGGGTGTACAAATATCTCTTTGAGACCCTGCTTTCAATTCTTTTGGGTATATACCCAGAAGTGGAATTGTTGAATCATATGTAATTCTGTTCTTAATTATTTGAGGAACTGCCATACTGTTTTTCCACAGCAGCTGTGCCATTTTACATTCCCACTAACAGTGCATAAGAGTTTCAGTTTCTCCACATCCTCTTCGACTCTTGTTACTTTCTGGGTTTTTTTTTTTGGCGGGGGGGGGGCGGGTTGTTTGTTTGTTTGACAGTAGCCATTTGAATGGTGTGAGGTGGTATCTCATTGTAGTTTTGATTTGTATTTATGTAATGATTAGTGATGTTGAGCATCTTTTCATGCGCTTATTGGCTATTTGTATACCTTCTTTAGAGAAATGTTTATTCAGATCCCTTGCTCACTTTCATTTATTTATTTATTTTTAAAATTTATTTTATTTATGTATTTTTGGCTGTGTTGGGTCTTCATTGCTGCACGTGGGCTTTCTCTAGTTGCAGCGAGCGAGGGCTACTCTTTGTTGCAATGTGCAGGCTTCTCATTGCAGTGGCTTCTCTTGTTGCAGAGCACGGGCTCTAGGTGCGTGGGCTTCAGTAGTTGTGGCACGTGGGCTCAGTAGTTGTGGCTCGTGGGCTCTAGAGTGCAGGCTCAGTAGTTGTGGCACACGGGCTTAGTTGCTCCACGGCATGTGGGATCTTCCCGGACCAGGGCTCGACCCCATGTCCCCTGCATTGGCAGGCAGATTCTTAACCACTGCGCCACCAGGGAAACCCCCCTTGCCCACTTTTAAATTGGGTTGTTTGGTTATTTGTTGATGCCTAATCCCCTTTTGTTTTCTGCTTCCTGGTAGACCTAGATAACACGGGTATGCCAGGAGTGTTCCAGGAAATTTGGTAAGATGGAAATGATTGAGGCCCAAGAATAATAAAGACCAGGTGGCAATGCTTAACTTCCAGAAGCCAGGAGACCACAATTCCATTATTACCAGCAAGATTGAAGAGCTGACTAAGGGGTCTTGACCAGCAGGGAGTTGGGGAGAGAGTTAATAAAAGACAGCATCCCTAGGGGCAAAATAGACACAGCCAATGAGGGTGCTTTTTAACATCTATAATCAAAAAATTCCATAAGAAAAAAAAAAAAAATTCCATAAGAAAGGAGGGGCACGAGGCTAAAGGTGGTCCTCCCCAAAGGTCATGCTCCTTTGCTCAGTTTCTAGACCTGAGCCAATTTTCAGATCCAGAACCCATTGATGAATAAGTAGTTGGGAGCCTAGGAACAAAGACCCTACAACACCATGCCAAGCATATGGTTCCTTCAGTCTTTCCCCAAAGAGACTCAATGGCCATTTACTTGGGTGACTATACACTGACAAAAGAGAAATAACCAACTATTTGAGGACCATGGGACATTTGGTCCGAGTTGCCACTGATACTCAGACTAAAAGCATCATCATAGGCCCCTGGCCCCTGGGGACCTGGTACTATAAATGGAGTCCTGGCTAGATTATGGCTCACAGTGGCCCCACTGGTTATGTGGACCCATCCAGTGATCATTTCCCCAGTCCCCAAGTATATAACTGGAAATGATCTAGAATAATCTAGACCTAGAAACACTAAATCATTGTGAAAATGATCTGGAAACGTGGTGTTTCTGGCCTATGGGGTGAGAATTACCATTACAGGGACTTCCTTTGTGGCGCAGTGGTTAAGAATCCGCCTGCCAATGCAGGGGACATGGGTTTGATACCTGGTCTGGGAAGATCCCACGTGCCACGGAGCAGCTAAGCCTGTGCACCACAACTACTGAGCCTGTGCTCTGGAGCCCACGAGCCACAACTACTGAGCCCAGGCACCACAACTCCTGAGCCCGTGTGCCTAGAGCCCGTGCTCCACAACAAGAGAAGCCACCGCAATGAGAAGCCTGCACACCGCAACGAAGAGTAGCCCCCACTCGTTGCAACTAAAGAAAGCCTGTGCACAGCAACGAAGACCCAACGCAGCCAAAATAAATTAATTTTAAAAAAAATACCATTACAGGAAAGGCCAAATGTAAACCTTGGAAACTGCTCTCCAATCACTGGCCAGGATAATAGATTAAAAGCAACGTCGGGAATTCCCCAGCAGTCCAGTGGTTAGGACTCAGCACTTTCACTGCCATGGTCTGGGTTCAGTCCCTGATCGGGGAACTAAGATCCTGCAAGCCGCATGGCGTGACCAAAAAAAACAAAAAAAGCAATGTCTTACTGGGGGATGGAGGATGGTGGAGATTAGTGCCACCATTAAAACCTACAGGATGCAAGTATGACCCTGAAAGACAGTGGAGAGTGAAAAATATTCCAATGAGTAGAGCTGCAAGCTGTGCCCTAATCTTTCCACTTTGTATGGAAGAAGTGGTTTAAGGTGAGAATATAAATAGATTCCTGGGCAGGGTCCAACAGCCTGGTCTGGGATAGTGGCATGTGGTTGGACTATATGGAGAAGGCACAATGTGTAAAGATTTTTCATTACAGGACAATGCACACCAGAACCTCCACCATTGAAGAGGCATTGAACAATCAAGTAGGCAAAATGACTCGACCAATTGACAGCCATCCTTCAGCCACTGTAGACCTGATATGTTGGGCCCATGAATGGAGTGGCCACGGTGGCAGAGATGGAGGCTACATATGGGCCCAAAGTCTGGCTGGGAGAATGGACTGCCACTTACTAAGGCTGCCTCTTAATGTCCAACCTGTCAGCAACAGAGACCAACACTGAGTCTCTGATATGCCCTTTTCCTAGAGAAGATCAAGTAGCTACTTTGTGGCAAGTCAGATACAATGGGCCTCTTCCTCTTGAAAAGGCCAGCAGTTCTTCCTTATAGGGATAGATACCTATTCTGGATGTGGATTTAACTTTCTTGCTCTCAGGGCTTCTGCCAGCAGAATGCCAGATTGAGGCACAGATTGCTACACAACATAGCATCTGACCCAGGGGACCCACTGTACAGTGAAGGGATTGCAGAAGTGGATCCATGACCATGGGATCT
The DNA here is from genome assembly GCF_028021215.1 of Eschrichtius robustus. Classification (NCBI taxonomy): domain Eukaryota; kingdom Metazoa; phylum Chordata; class Mammalia; order Artiodactyla; family Eschrichtiidae; genus Eschrichtius; species Eschrichtius robustus. The sequence goes on from NC_090842.1 coordinate 13,482,781, forward strand.
GTTGGTCTTGTCATATACTATCCCATCCAGAAACAGCCAGCTAATAGCATACTGATACTGACCTTCTAAAGACATAGCTGAAGCACTAGCTAAGAAGCAACACTCTGAGAGAATAGGGTGTCATTCTTCAGGATGCAGTGTTAAGAGACCTCTATTGGTGTTGTTTCCCCAGTAGGCAGAATACATGGGTCCAGGAACCAACATGAGGAAACAGGAGTGGCTCCACTTACTGTCACTCCCAATGACCTGGGTGATTTTGTACTTACCATCCCAGCAACCTGGGCTCCACATCATTGAAGGTCCTGGGTTCCTACAGGGGTGCACTTTGCCAGAGGACACAGCAAGGGTCCCACTGAACTATAAATTAGGCTGCTACCAGAGCACTTTGGGACCTTGTGCCCAGGGACCAATAGGTGAGAAGAGGAATCACCATATTGGCAGTGGTAACTAACCCTGATCAAAAGGAGGAAGTAGGGCTGCTTGTACATAATGGGAGCAAAGAGGAATATCCAAGTGGTCCAATTGGATGCCTTCTGGTGCTCCGTTGCCTCTCTCTAACTGGACAGACATGCAACAATACCACACCAGGATGAAAAGGTTATTATGCCCACTACCAACACCACCCCAGAAATGAAGGCTTGGGTCACATCACCAGGTAAGCCACCAAGACTTCTGAGGTGCTAGCTGAGGGTAAAGGAAACTCAGAATGGAGGAAAAAGAGGATGAATACCACTTGCAGCCCTGAGATCACCAGCAATGATGGACATTAGTTTATTTCACTAACCTCCCTCTTCTTTTTTCCCTCTGAAAAAGAGATCCATGGAAACTATAGAGTAGCTGTTCATCAAATTTGTGTAGAGAAATAAATCTGTGGGGCACAAGGGATGGAATATGATGGTCATGAAAATTTGCCTCTCAGATGTCCAATTGTGGGGACTGTAATTGACCAGCTGCTGTGCTCTGAAATCCATCGCTGGGTTCACTCTGAGGCCACACTCCCCAAGGGTTCTTCCAGCCAATGACTGAGCATGGCAAGAGATGCTAAAGCAGGCCCATTCCTGTGAGGCTTTAATCCTAATAAGTTTCTTCCACAGCTAATCCTGTCTGGACATTGCTTCTCACAGAACCCAGAATAACCCACCAGGAGGCAAATGTTGGATTAGACAATGAAACCCAGACAGTCCAGGCTGGTTCTTCTAACTACAGTGCTATCCCCAAGGCAGGAAGTACATAGGAGGTGCTCAGAAAAGAACTGCTGAATTATAAATGAATAAATCTAAAAATGGCATGTTGAAAAGGGGTTAATTTTCCTAGGAAGTCTTCAAAAATATTGAGACTTTTGAGCTGAGCATTAAAGGAGAAGAAAAAAAAAATTTTAGGAAGAAAGTGTTAGAACTTCATGGGTCAATGTCATATCTACATGATCTTGAAATTTTGGATATGGCAAAGGTCAGGAGGTGCTTGAGGAAAGAGAGACCACTGATGCAGTCCTGCACTAGAGCAGTAGTTGCCAAGGACTGGCAGGGACCAGTGCTGCCTTGGTTGTTAGGAAAGCATATTCCTGGATTCCATAATCAGAAAAATTTGAAAATTGCTCCAGGTGATTCAGCTGCACAGTGAAGTTTGGGAAAGCATTCCTGTATTTTGGAAGCTGCCATAGTCCTCAAATGGGAAAGATGGTAAGAAGTCAGGGGAGGAAAGTGCTCTGCCCCATCACTTCTTTTCACCTTGCTTGCCCAAACAATGAGAAGAACAATTAGAGGGCTTCAGGGAAGTCACTTCAGCCACTCAGCAGTGGGAGGAGCAGCTTGGCCAGTTCAGTAAGCCTTCATTGATTGCCCTCTATGTGCCCAACATCATGCTGAGCACTGAGGGTACTTGTGAGGTGGTTAAAGACTCTATTCGCTCTTGCTTGGAGATTAAACCACACCCCGGCTGATACCTCTCCAGCAGCTTCCCAATGCACTTAGATTTAAGTAGACTTAAACCTAGTGCAATTGTTTTCTGTTTATCCTACGTGTTCTTCGTCACTTTATTCCCACCTTTTTGCCTTCTTTTGGATTAATCAAATGCTTTACACTTACACATTCTTGTAGTATTCTTTTAGTGTTTATCCTAGACTCCAGGGCCTAGCAGTTACAATATGCATCCTTCTTTATATGCTATGGGAGTCATATATTTCACTGTTACATATGTTAAAAATCTCTCATTATCGTTGTTTAAAACAATATTAATTGTCCACATATTTACCCTTTCAGTGCTCTTTATTCCTTCCTGCAGTCCTATGCTTCCATCTGGGATCATTTTCCTTCAGCCTAGAGTAGTGCAGACCATCTAGCAATGAATTACCTTACTCTCTCAGCTTTAGTTTGTCTGCAAATGCCTTTTTTAACTATTTAATTTATTTATTTAAATTTATTTGTTTATTTATCTTTGGCTGCATTGGGTCTTCGTTGCTGCGCACGGGCTTTCTCTAGTTGTGGTGAACGGGGGCTACTCTTCGCCGCAGTGTGCAGGCTTCTCATTGCAGTGGCTTCTCTTGTTGCAGAGCACAGGCTCTAGGCACGCAGGCTTCAGTAGTTGTGGCATGCAGGCTCAGTAGTTGTGGCACACAGGCTTAGTTGCTCCGTGGCATGTGGGATCTTCCCAGACCAGAGCTTGAACCCATGTCCCCTGCACTGGCAGCGGATTCTTAACCACTGTGCCACCAGAGAAGTCCCTGCAAATGTCTTTATTTCACCTTTTTTGAATGGATCTAATTACATTTTTAAAAACTTATTGAGATCAAATTCATGTAACATAAACTCCACTATTTTAACAATTCTAAGTGCACAGTTCAGTGGTTTTTAGTATAATCACAATGTTATGATTGTGATTATCTGATTCATCACCATTATCTGATTCCAGAATATTTCCATCATTCCCAAAAGAAATCCCATACTTCTCAGTTCTCCCCTCCTCCCATATCCTGGAAACCATTAATCTACTTCTGTCTCTATGGATTTGCCTATTCTGGATATTTCATATGAATGTAATCCTACAACTGGTGGCTTTTTGTCTCTGGTTTCTTTCACTTAGTATTATGTTTTCAAGGTTCATCCATATTGTAGCGTGTATCAGTACTTCATTACTTTTTTTTTTTTTTTTTGGCCGTGCCGCACGGCATTTGGGATCTTAGTTCCCCAACCAGGGATGGAACCTGTTCCCCCTGCAGTGGAAGCACAGAGTCTTAACCACTGGACCACCAGGGAAGTCCCTAGTACTTCATTTCTGAAGTACAATTTCCCTGGGTGTAGAATTCTAGGTTAGCAACATTTTTTTTTTCTTTTGGTATTTAAATTATGTCATTCTACTGTTTTCTGGCTTTCATAGTTTCTTAATGAAAAATCAGATATGCCTGTTATTGGTCCTTTGAAGATAATACATCTTTGTCTGCTTTTAAGATTTTCTCTTTCTCTCTTTGATTGTCACCAGTTTTACAATGACATGCCAAGGCTGTCTGTGAACCAGGATGTGGGCTCTCGCTGGACAGTGAATCTGCCAGCACCTTGATCTTGGCCTTCCCAGCCTCTAGAACTATGAGAAATAAATTTCCATTGTTTATAAGCTATCCATCTATGGTATTCTGGTTTTTTGGGGTTTTAAAATTTTTTTAATTTTTTTTTTTGGCCGCACCACTTGGCTTGCGGGATCTTAGTTCCCCAACCAGGGATTGAACCTGTGCCCCCTGCAGTGGAAGCATGGAGTCCTAACCACTGGACCGCCAGGGAATTCCCTATAGTATTCTGTTAAAGCAACCCACACAGACTAAGATATCCAGTCTGCTCTTTATGTTATCTAATGAATTTTAATTCAGTTCTAGAATGTCCATTTGATTATTTGTATAGAATCCAATTTTCTGTTGAAATTCTCTATTTTCACCTATTTTATCTATCTTTTATTTTCTATAGCATACTAGTCACAGTTATTTTAAAGTCCCCATCTGATGAGTCCAATATCTGAATCATATGGAGTTTTTGCTGACTTTTTGTTTTTGGTTATTTAGTTTAGCTTAGTTCAGCTTTGTTTTGTTTTTAGCATGCCTTATAATGTTTGATTCAAAGCTGGACCATGCAGATTAAAAATTATAGAAGCTCTGGATGGTATTAATCTTTCTCCAAAAAGGTTAATTTTTCTTCTTATAGACAGAGTACTGGAGGGTCACCTTGACCCCACTGAGGCATGTTTTAAGCTTTATTAGGGTTGGCCCATTGTAGTTTTGCCTTTTCTTCTAGGGCAAGGTCCTTACCCCTGGGGTGTTGTCCTTCCTCCTGCAATATGGACTTTGTTCCTAGGGTGTAACACTTCTGAGGCCTCAGTTAAAAGCCAGGGGTGTTTACCAAGGCCTCTACACCTCAGCAGGGTCCAAGCTCTTTCCCCAGTACTATGGAGCGGCTGAAATCTCTCTCAATTTATTGCTCTCTCAGCTATTGTTTTCTTCAGGATTTGTTGGAGTCTGACTCTGTGCATGGACAGCTTAGGAGTCAGTCAGCCATTTGAGAGAAATTTGTTCACAGATTTTTGGCTCTTTCTCTGTGGTTTCCTTCTCTCCAGTATTTTGACCCTTAAGTCCCAGCCACTTGGAGGATTCTGAACGCCTACCTGTATATTTTCAGCCCGATAAGATTACTGCTTTCTGCAAGGGCTCAATGCTTCTGAGCCACAATTTGGACAGTCCCCTCAGAAATAAATCTGGGCTGGAGCTCCCCTGTGTACTTCTCTTTTCTCAAAGATTGTAGCCCCCCATTTCCTCACTGTATGAGTTACTTTCTAACCCCTCAAAAGATATTTTATATATTTTATCTAGTTTTTATGGTTTTATTTCAGCGTAAATACAAATTTGTATTTGTACTCATATTTGGGATCAGAATCCTCCCCAGTTTCATGTATATATAGGGCCTGAGGGCCTTATATGATCTGGCCCTTGATGGGTTCTCTGACTCCTTCTTCTAGTGCCCTCTTTCCTCATTTCAATGCAGCCACATAGGCCTTCATTCTGAAAGCTCATTCCCTTGTCTTGAACTTGCACTTGTCATTAACCTTTGCTTTTGGAACTCTTTTCTTATGGTCTAAATGTTTTTGTCCCCCCTAAATTCATATGTTAAAATCCTAATGCCCACTGTGATGGTATTAGGAGATGGGGCCTTTGGAGGTGCTTAGATCATGAGAGTAGAACCCTCATGAATGAGATTAGTGTTCTTATAAAAGAGATCCCACAAAGCTCCCAGCTCCTTCCACCCTGTGAGGACACAGTTAGAAGTTGGCTGTCTGCAACCCATAAGAGGGCCTTTGCCAGAACCTGACCATGCTACTACCCTGATCTTGGACTTCTAGCCTCCAGAACTGTGAGAAATAAGTTTCTGTTGTTTATAAGCCACCCAGTGTGTGCTATTTTGTTATAGAAGTCTGAACAGACTAAGATATCTTTAGATCTGCCCCCCCTTTTTTCTTTTTTTTTAAATTTATGCCAATTCACTCTTAACTCAATGATCACTAGCTGCCTTTATATAAAATCTCCTCCCCACCCCAGTCATCCCATTTATCTTTTCTTTCTTTCTTTTTTTTTTTAATATTTATTTATTTATTTGGCTGTGCCGGGTCTTAGTTGTGGCACGTGGGATCTTCGTTGCAGCATGTGGGATCTTTAGTTGCAGCATGCAAACTCTTAGTTGTGGCATGTGGGATCTAGTTCCCTAACCAGGGATCGAACCGAGGCCCCCTGCATTGGGAGTGCAGAGTCTTAGCCACTGGACCACCAGGGAAGTCCCTATCTTTTATTTTCTTCATAGTACTTATACTATCTGAAATTATCTTGCTCTTTATTCACTATCTTATTGTTTATCTCTCATATAAGCCAGTTCTTGAGCAATGCGTGGCATATTAAAAAAATGCTCAACACGCATCTATTGGATGAGTTACGGAAGTGAGGATCAAGAAACAAAGGGTACGGTAAAGGGTAAAATGAATTCCTAGTTTGTGATAGAGACAGTCTGTTTTTATCGACAAGTCACTGAGTCCAGGCGACCCAGGTCAGGTCAACCCTCTTCCCACTGGCCTGCGGGTTTGTGCTTTCTGTAAAGTCTGACTTGCCTGACACAGCCTGAGCTGGCCAGGTTCCCAGATTTCTCTCAGTTTCTTGCTTGTTGGTCACTGTGATTTCAAGATAGGCACATATACTCCTCCCTATCTCCAGAGGCAGTCTGTGGCCGGGTCTAGGGTTTTCTCACTGCAGGCTGTGAGATGGGCAACTGCTGGCTTCTCTTAGCGGATTGTCAATTTCTGGCCTTAAACTGGCTTAAAAAATAAACTCCCACTTGTTGTCTGCGCACATGGAGACCCATCATTGAAAATTAATGACCCTTATCCAGTGGTTAGGACTCTGTGCTTTCACTGCTGAGGGCCTGGGTTCAATCCCTAGTCGGAGAACTAAGATCACACAAGCCGCGTGGCATGGCCAAAAAAAATTAATTAATTAAACAATTAAAAAAATCAATGACCCTAAGTGACTTTTCAAGAACTTCAGGTCTCTAGCCTGCCTGAGATTTACCTATGCCATGTATCTGTTAAGGAACATGTACATTTATCTGTTCTCCCCTGGGCTGTCTTAGTCAATGCTCAAGGTTGGCAGCAACCTTAGCACCACATTATGGCAGTAGCAGGAGTGAGTTTTGGTAGAGATGTCAACATGTCCTCATTCCTAGAGATAGAGGCCTGTGTCAGCCACAGTGGGCAGTTTGCACCCCTAAAATACTCTCAGTCTCAGGGGTTCCTTATGAGGCCCATGAGCCCCCACCCGACCTCTCAGGTTCTAGTTATGTCTGGTCTGGTCTTCACTGCCCATTTGTGGGTCAGGACAGCAGAAGCTGCATTTTTGAACATGGATGACCAGTGGGGATCACATGTCCCAAGCTGCCCTCACTCCCCAGCATGGTATACTGGCAGAGTGGGATAAAAGTGCACCATGCCAAGTGAGAGGCCAGGGGTTCTGGTCCCAGGCTGGCAAAGTTCATCCTGGGCAGGACATTTAACCCTGCTGTGCAGAACTGTTACCATCTCTGCCATTCTTCAGCTGAGTGAGAACCCAACTCAGGCCTGATGCGTGGCTCAGATGACACGATAGATGTGAAGATGCTTTAGGAAGATAACATCTCTCCTATGGAGAAGGAGGGGACACTGGTGTTAAGTGAAACAACCATCCCTGCCTATAGTGCTTGCTGAAGACGCTGCATGCAGGTCAGCAAGACAGTTATGAGGCACAGACTTAACCTGAGGCCTCAAAGACATGTTTTGTTATTTTCTTTGCCTCCTTGAAACATGAGTTTAAATTCTGGCTTAAAATCTGGCTCACATGCAAAGGGCTTCCCAGTTTATTCATAATACTGGCTATAATTTGTTGAATTCCCTATTGTGGGCCAGGCACTTTATTATTTCTAATCTTCACAATTATACATTAGAGCTCCTCCTTGTCTTTCTCAGACGAGAAAAATGAGGGTCATAGATGTTAAAGGACTTGCCTAGTCTGCCGAAGAGCAAGGATTATAACAGGCTCTTTTCTTATTCTGAAACCAGTGCTCCTAACCCTGATTCAATGCTGCCTTCTTTTCTGGGTAAGAGAGGCTTTTGGGGCAGGTGGAAGGAAGCAAGGAGAAATGCAAGAAAAGGTTTTTAGATGCCGGAATACACCTGATCGTGTAAAGTTCACCTCTACACATAAAGTTTTTTTTTCAAGTCATTGAACGGATGACATACTCTACCGGCCATCTTGGTTGTGGCAATCCCAATCTTTTTTTTTATTTTTCTGTGACGACAACCAAGGGAATTAGGCAAAGCTGCCCTACCCAGATATCTTAAGGAGCACCAGGAACGCCCCCGGCAAGGAGCGCAGCTTTCCCGCCCGCCGAGGTCCGGGGCGTGGGCCATTCGGAGCTCGGCCACTCCCGGTCTTTGCTCCCAGCTGGCGGGTCTGCGCCGGCAGGGGAAGGGCTCGGATGGACCCCGCCGGGCCCCGCCCGACGCCCCGCCCCCTCATTTAAATACGCGGCGCCGGCGGGTGCGTCGAGCTCGCCGCGGACTCAAGATGGCGGCGTGTGGACGTGTACGGAGCATGTTCCGCTTGTCGGCGGCGCTGCAGCTACTGCTGCTCGCGGCGGCTGGGGCCGAGAAACTCCAGGGCCAGGGAGGCCACAGCCAAGGCCAGGGCCCGGGGGCCAACCTTCTGCCCCTCGGAGGGCAGCCTGGAGGCGGCGCTCTAGGGGGTCAGCTCCAGCTGCCTCAGTCATCTCAGTTCCAGCAGCAGCAGCAGCAGCAGCAGCAGCAGCAGCAGCAACAACCGCCTCAGCAGCCGCAGCCGCCTTTCCCGGCGGGTGGGTCTCCGGCCCGGCGGGGCGGATCAGGGCCTGGCGGGGCTGGCGGGGGTTGGAAGCTGGCGGAGGAAGAGTCCTGCAGGGAGGACGTGACCCGTGTGTGTCCCAAGCATACCTGGAGCAACAACCTGGCGGTGTTGGAGTGCCTGCAGGACGTGAGGGAGGTGAGGAGGCAGGACGGGGCCGGGAGGTCCAGGCCTGGTGCGGGCCCGAGGGTGTCGCCGGCCTTGGCAGCCGCTGACGACGGTCTGCTGCTTCTCTCGCTTCCTCTGAGCTGCGCTCGCTCCTTCCCTCTCTGCCCCTCGCTCCCCGGCGCATTCCAAGAAGGGGACCCCAGCCCCACCTTTCATTACCTCTGGGTGCGGGGGTCTGGGACGCAGACCCCAGCTCCCGGCTGCAGTCGGCGAAGGCCCAGAGCGTGTTTATGTTTGCTCCGGTCTTTTGTGTGATGCTCTAAGCGCGGTGGCTCCTCGGTGAAAACCTGTTCAGGATTTTGCCATCCGTTTCGACTTGGATAATTTGTAGCAACCCTTTTAAACATGAAAAATGGTTGGCGTACTTAAGCTGTTAAAGAATGCCCTGCTGTTTATTGGCAGTAGATAATGTTTGTTTAGGTAACTGGTTCTATTCTGATGTGTATTGTAGACAGCAACCGAATTTACTGTCTTTACCCTATTCTTTGTAATTCAGAAATTCCTGTTATTTACCAGCTGCTGAAACTAATATATGCTTATTTTTTTCCTTCTTCTTCTTCATTTCTTTTGGTCAATTTGTAATGAATCTCAAGTGTAAGCTATTACTCCAAGTGATTTAGAGCCCCAAAGCTTGAAAAGTTGGGGCAGTATTTGAAGATGGATTGTGGGGTCTCTGCCTTTCTGACGTCTGACTATGATTTTAACAGTACCTTTTAATGCAGTCTAGGTTTGATGTTGTTTGATGTGATTCAGTTAAGTAACAGAAAATTTCTTCTCTGGATTTAATGCTGCAGACGTAAGTGCATTTTTGACAGTTACCAAAGTTTGGGAGCAAATCTGGTAGGGATACTTTTTTTTTTAAGGTTTAGGTATATAGAATTAGGCCCAAAGGTTGACAGATAGAATGAAGCCACCACTGGATACAGTTTTATTTGGGAAATTGTTAACAGAATTGTCTAAGGTGTTCATGGTCATAGGGAAACCACTGGTTTGTACAGAAATGCTAGTCTTGGCAGTTTTTTTCCCCCTCATCCCCCTGTGATATTTGCTCTGGTATTCCACGCAGAGTAATTCACAGGAGGAAAAGATATACATGCAGGAGACAGAGAGAAGGGAAATTTCTAGAGCCACCAGAAATGTGGGGCCTTAGATGACTTATCTACAATTTGAAAACTAGAAAGATAATCCTTTGTTATTCTTTATTCTTCAACTACTCCTCTAGTCAATAACAGCTATGATTCTTAACTCTGTCAAGCTTCCTGAAATTTTCTATTTGGCCTTTGAGGATATATAATAGATGCTGTTCTCTCAAACTAGGATCCTAATATTGAAGACCAAACATTTGGTTAAGCAGTTTGTGGTAGAAACAGGATGTTATTACGGAAAGTGGCAAAAAGTGGCCCATTCAAGGAGTACATGTCTCTTTATGTGCATTAGGGACATTTGGAAACAGTCACTCACAGGAGCAGTCTTCCTTTGTCATGCATGTATAAGTGTGTAGCAGCATATATAATCTATAAATAACTTAGCTTTGACCACTTTTGGAGTCTGTTTAATTTAGTAGGTACTATCTTTCTTGCATTAGTTAGTGTAAAGAACCTGGCCTGAAAATGTAGTCCCTGCTCCACCTTTGACTGTAAGATTCTCAGCAAGGGTATTCTTTTGGTAACTACATTTTTCTTCCTTTATAGGGATTTAAACTCTTTGAAGGTATTTACTAGGTCCTGTATTTCCTTTGTAACTTTTCAGAGTACCTAATTCAGTGCTGAGACTCGGTAAGTAGTGTTGACTGATTGAAGGTGAGTCAGCTAATGGAGCCCGTTTTATGCTCTAGAGAAAGAAAAGGTGTCATATAAATTGGAAGAGGGGGTTTGGGGGGGGGGGGCAGGGGTTTCCAAATTTCCAATTTAATTAATTTTCCTCCAATTTTATATACATAAAAATTGAAAGAATAGTATCATGAACAGCTGTGTATATTCTTTAGGAGGTGGAGCTATTTTTAAACTACTTCTTTTTTTCCTTTAAAGACAGCAAAAAGAAATTTTATTCCACTTAGAGAACTAGTTAAATCTCTATTATGTGTTTGAAAGAGCATAACGATTAAAAAAGTAAACTAGCTAGGCACATTTGAAGTGAAAGTGTGGAATATGTTTTGTATATGCTTTTTGGTAAGTAGGACAGTTTGATAGGAAAGTAGACATTTGTGCTTCTTTATCCCTTTGGATACATATTTGGGGAAGATTGTTCTCTGTGTTCTTGCTATTAGAATTATGAAAAGGCAAAGCTTGTGAGTATTTAAATGGTAGTATAGTAAACCACATTTTTATTTTGAAACAATGTGGGTAGGTTAAGTCTTTTTTTTTTTTTTTTAATTTATTTATTTACTTTTTTTTGGCCGTGTTGGGTCCTCGTTGCTGTGCGGGCTTTGTCTAGTTGCAGCGAGCCGGGGCCACTCCTCGTCGCAGTGCGTGGGCCTCTCACTGCGGTGGCCTCTCTTGTTGCAGAGCATGGGCTCCAGGCGTGCAGGCTTCAGTAGTTGTGGCTCGCAGGCTCAGTAGTTGTGGCGCACGGGCCTAGTTGCTCCGCAGCATGTGGGATCCTCCCGGACCAGGGCTCGAACCCGTGTCCCCTGCACTGGCAGGCGGATTCCCAACCACTGTGTCACCAGGGAAGTCCCCTAGGTTAAGTCTTAAGTTCAGATATTTTAAGGTTCTCTTTAGTGTTCAAAGTTATGTACTAATTCACTTAGAGAATCTATTTGAAAGTACTTATACTTACCTTTAAAGAATTTCAGCAGATACTTTGTTTGTCTAATGCATCATATGCCACCAAATTATGCATCATATGCCACCAAATTAAAATTTTATGTGTGAACTGTATTAAAACTGCACATAGACTAAGATTAGTTCACAGCTTTTTCTCCTTTTGGCCACTATTTTAAGGCTATATGTTGTGAGGGATTCTTTTTTTAACCCTCTCAGCTGAGTCATACTTTTTAAAAGGTTAAGTATACCCAGCGGGCCCCCTGTTACATAGTGGGTATATTAGCAGTAACGATGGATAGTAGTCCTGGTTATGTGTGTGTGTATGTGTATGTAGTTAGTAGTAGTTCTAGTTATAAGAATATGTAACTAGAAAGTATAAGGGTAAAAAGGAAAAATACATCCTGGGCTGTTCTACCAGGTGGAGGAGAAGTAATACCAAAGGGATTACTGTCTAGTATTTGATAAAGAGATAAGACATGCTTTATGTTGAGAGTAATTTTAAAATACTTTATATATTTTTGGCTGAAATGACCAACAGTATCTTTTTCTTTTTTTTTTTTTTATAAATTTATTTATTTATTTTTGGCTGTGTTGGGTGTTCATTGCTGCGTGCGGGCTTTCTGTAGTTGCGGCGAGCGGGGGCTACTCTTCGTTGCGGTGCATGGGCATCTCATTGCGGTGGCTTCTGTTGTTGCAGAGCACGGGCTTTAGGCACACGGTCTGCAGCAGTTGTGGCACGTGTGCTCAGTAGTTGTGGCACACGGGCTTAGTTGCTCCACGGCATGTGGGATCTTCCTGGACCAGGGCTCAAACCTGTGTCCCCTGCATTGGCAGGCAGATTCTTAACCACTGTGCCACCAGGGAAGTCCCGACCAATAGTATCTTGTGTTTAGAAGTTGCAGATGGAGATGTTGGTTCTTTAGAAGTTTATTAGTGATGTGCATAGTTTTTCTTAGGTTGTTTTTTTTTTGTTTGATTTAAAAAAAAGAAACAAAAAACTTTCTAATATGGAAAATTTCAAACATAAACACAAATAGAGAGAACAGTATGATGACTCCCCACATACGCATCACCCAGCTTCAGCTATCCTCACTTTTTTTTTTTTTTTAATCGCAGGGGTTGGGAGAATGGATATTTTAAAGCAAGTTCCAGACACTGTCATTTCTGTTATAAATACTTCAATGTGAGTCTCTGATAAGGACTTAAAAAAAAAAAAACAAAAACCAGAACCTAATTGTTATTTTTTAGTATTTGAAAGCGTTATGAGTATTTCTTCTGAATTTCTTGGTACCTTGTCTTGATATATCAGTTTCAGGTTATAAATTTGTGACCACTATCTCTAAACTATGCACAGAGTGAATGCTTTGTAAATATTTATTTAAGATGGACTATTTTACATATTGAACAGGAATTAATATTTCAACATTGCAAACTGTAAACTTGCTTTCAAACTCATAGGTGAACATTTTCTTATTCTATTCTTAGCCTTTCTCTTAACTGTACGTATCCTAAGATAGTATACCATAATATCTATATTATCTCATTTATCCTGTGAGGTGAATAGTGTTATTATCTTAGTTGAGAAACAGGCTCAGAGAGATGAAGTAATTTGTCCAGTGTTATATCCTAAGTTGTAGGGGTGGTATTCAGCAAGTTCTCTTTGACTTCAAAGATTGTATTCTTTCTAATCTGCCATGGATGGTTGCAGCTAGGGAAATTAGTCTGTGGCTGTTGGGAACGCCAGGGGTTCATAAGTGCACACAAAAGGAGAAGAGTCACCTGGAATTAGAATCCTCTTTTCTTCACTACCAAGAACAACTGGGTAGGAGCAGCACCTTTGCGTTGGAGTATTGTAGATTTCTCAGGTGGACAGACTGGCATTATTATACAGAGCTAATTTAATTACTAGTCTGAGTCCATTACAAGTAGAGTTTCTGCTTCATGAAAAGATTTCAGATCCCATCTCACCTTAAGCAGAATTTGTACTAGTATAATGGAAGAATTTAGATATATTCCCCTACTATTTGTATTGAATCAATGGAACACCACAAAGAGTAAAGTAGGGCTAGAGCTGGCACTGCCAATAACTAATTGTACGACTGTGAGCAAGTCAGTTTACCACTCAAGTCTCAGTTTCCTCATGTGTTAAATGAGAGGTTTGGGAAATAGTACAATTTACAATTTCTAAGATTCCTATTATTTAATCTTTATGAGTTGTTTCCTGTGTATATTCTCTGTATGTATGTATTTTATAGTTTCTAGGATTTATATGTGTGCCATCTCCTGGTTCCTTATTCATTCACGGGTGGAATAGTGAAGTGAATAATGCAAACAGCTGTTAATCCAAACATCGTTTGGCTTTAGGATATATTATGATTGTTTTGTTTGAGCCAATATGGAATTTCCTCCTATGCTGACTCTCAGTGGTTGGAAGCAGTCTAACCACATAATCAAGGCATTATTGATCTCCTATTATGCACTTATCATTGTGGAAGAACACTAGTACTTTAAGACACCACCATTGCTTACAGTTGGTTTGATAAATGGGATTGTGATCAAGAAACAGTTATAGGGGCTTCCCTGGTGGCGCAGTGGTTGAGAATCTGCCTGCTAATGCAGGGGACACGGGTTCGAGCCCTGGTCTGGGAAGATCCCACATGCCGCGGAGCAACTAGACCCGTGAGCCACAACTACTGAGCCTGCGCGTCTGGAGCCTGTGCTCCGCAACAAGAGAGGCCGCGATAGTGAGAGACCCGCGCACCACGATGAAGAGTGGCCCCCGCTTGCCGCAACTAGAGAAAGCCCTTGCACAGAAACGAAGACCCAACACAGCCAAAAATAAATAAATAAATGAATTAATTAATTAAAAAAAGAAAAAAAGAAGGAGCCAAAAAGAAGGCTTACTCATTTAAAAAAAAAAAAAAAAAGAAAGAGTTATATAAGAGAGTGTTCATCACTTGGTGTCACACAGACAGTAAATTCTTTAGGGCAATGAAAAGAGCACAAAATTAGGATTTAGACTTGGATGGAACTCTGCTCTGCTACTCTTGGCTTAAAAATCTTACCACTTTTTTTTACCCTTAAGTAGGAACAGTTTAGCCCTGTTGTAAGTGAAGATATACATGAGTTCTTGAGTTTGATGTGCTAGTTATATTTTTCTTTTTTATGTTAAACAAAATATGTTACCATTAAAGTAGGCAGTACTAACACATACCACCAGAAATCATCTTGCTTACCACCTATGGTACATGCTTTGGAAAATTCCAAGACTGGATTATCGCTTAAGATCCTTCCAGCTCTGGTACTTTGTGATTCTGTCATCTGTAGGAATACAAAACATTGCAAGGGAATCATAAGCACAAGTAAAAAGGGAAGACGCTTTGAGAAATTAAGGGGGCTGTACTGACTGTACTGAAGTAGAGAGTTTGAGAATTTTTTCAGAGTCCAGATTATAAAGGGTCTTGCATGCACCACTGGCTTATTCTCCAAGTAAAGCCCAGAAATGGGATGTGTTTTTATCCCTGAGATAAAAATATTCCCGCAGATAAATGAGTTACCTGTAAAATAGCACAGTCACTTATGGAAGGAACTTTTTAAGAAGCCTCTTGATAAGACTGCTTTACAGTATATAGTTGCTGAATAATTTCATTGCTCTTTGGAAGAAAATAAAATACTCGATCAGTCTAAGAGATGAGATGATACATTTCTCCTAATGTGTTCAAAACAAATTTCATCAGCAACAATCCTTCCAAAAAACTTCTCCTGCTTATATGAGAAATGTATGTAGTATTTTAAAAAGAAGCAGTTAAAATGACTTGTAGGATGTCATGCAAATTAATTTTTCTTCCTTCAGCAAACATTTATTGAATACATACTGTGTACAAGACACTGTGCTTAGTGTTAAAGGTTACAAAGATATGATATTAGCTAGCATTTATCAAGGGCTTTTTGTGTGCCCTGCCCTAAGGGACCAGATGTTCTCTAGGTGTTATATCTCATTTAATCCTATGAGAGATATATCATTAGTATTATTTCAATTATTACTATTTTTTAAATGAGGGAACTCCCTCAGGGCCAGTAAGTAGTGGAATTGATATTTGAAAGCAAGTCTGTCCAACTGTAAAATGGCTCATTCCCCCTCCCCCTATGCCTGTGGTAGTCCAGTGTGGTAGTCACCAGCTATATATGTTGCTACTGAGCAGTTGAAATATGAGTAGTCTGAGTTGAGATGTGCTGTAAGTGTAAAATGCACACTTGATTTTGAAGACTTAGAACACACAGGAAGGTAAACTATCTCAATTTTTTTGGGGGGGTAGGGGTGCGCTGCACAGCTTGCAGGATCCTAGTTCCGCCACCAGCAGTCGAAACCGGGACCTCGACAGTGAAAGCACAGAGTCCCAACCACTGGACTGCCAGGGAATTCCCGTCTCAGTTTTTATATGGATTACATGTTTAAATGATAATATTTTGGATATATTGGGTTAAAAACATTATTAAAGCTAGTTTTACTTTTTATTTTTTAATGTGACTACTAGAAGACATAAAATAATATATGTGGCTTCCATTATATTTCTGTTGGACAGCACTGATCTGGAAGGAGAAAAAAGTATCTTTATTAAAACTATAATACAAGTTATAAAGTAGTAAGTACCATAAGAGAAGGATAAATTAAATGCTATGCGCATATGGTAGAGGAAATGGTTGGGAGAATCAGAAAAAAACTCTTCACTGCTTTTCAGTCTTAAATCGATGTTCATATCATGAAATTCTTAATTTAGCCACCTTAAAATGCCTGGTTAATAGATGGATGTCATTTTCCTCATGCCGACTTTATGAGTTGTAAAGGGGTACAATAGCTCCTTCAGGTTAAGAGGAGCTATACTCATAAAACTGGAAGTCAGTAAGTGACTCATCTTTATTTGATTGAGTTAGATATATTTAAAACTTAAGAAAGAATGTCAAGTGATGGCCCGCAGAACTGTGCCAGTACTAACCCTTGTATCTGCATTAAAATAGAGTGTGGAGGAACAAGAAGTGTGGACTGGAATCTAAAAACAATGAATTAAGAGAACCAGGCATTTATTTTCATTCAGTTTTAATAATTTTACTGAAATTAGAATATTATGTTAGATCGACTGCATGGTGTTTACAGTACCTATAAATTCTCCTATTGAAGCCTTGAATAACATTATAACTCTATACAGGGGGAGTCATAGTGAAAATGGGTACTTGGTTGAATTCCTAGATGTGTATCCTTGTAAAATAGAACAAACTCTTAAAACATTTTTGTGTTCCTTTAAAAAAAAAAAAAACAAATGTGATGTATACTTAAAATCATAAGGAAGATAAACAGTGAATTGAAATGATATGTGAGAGACATTAACCAGGAGAATGTGCGTATGTTATAAATCAATTCAAATGCAGAGTTACAAAAAAAAAATGAAAGAAAAAATCATGTTTAAAGAAAATGCTCTGATGTCTAGGAAGGTTTCACTTGTAATTTAAGTTAACGTAGAAAGACAGACTGCAAGTCACTTAACAGAATTCCCAAAGTTCCTATGCTGGCCAAATCAGCTCCATAACGTGATAAACAACATAAAGTGAACAAAAACTTTAAGGAGGGAGAAGGGAATGTAATGGAGAGTTTTAATCATGCACAGAGTCTGCCGTTTGTTAATCAATGCCATCTACTGTGCATACTTGTTGCACATGAAATAATCAGCAGAGATAAGGTCCTATAGTCATGTGGAGCTCATCATAGGAGGAGCAGTGTGGTGAGTGGTAAAAGAGTGGGCTCTGGAACTGCAGTCCTGGATTCAAATCCTAGCTCACTTACCACTTACTGTGACCTTGGACAGATTTATCTCTTCAGCCTTCACTTTTCTTATGTGTAAAATTGAGGTATGAAACCACTCCCATGGGGTTATGAAGAGGATGAAAAAAATTTAAATATATAGAGCATCCATCAAATTGCACTTGCCCATCAGTGGTCTTTCTGCCCTTTGTTGTTGCAGATGGCGTCCTTCAAGATATGGCTTTATGTTCACTGTCTTAAGAGAAATCTGAAGTAAATTGTAATGTGCCACACCTTTTATTATAATCCTTCCAAGGCTTCTTCAAGAAAACTGTAGTTGAACTTACTTGAAGAGTAGTAAGGTCAAAAACTTTTCATAGAGTCTTTACCAGGTATTTAAAATGTGTACACTTGGAGGTTGTGGAGTGCAAAGGAGTGAATTCTCTGGGTAAAGGAATTCAGTTCTACCAAATGTTCTTTCATTCTCTTGGCCTAAATGATGCCTAAATTTGGAATATACTGCCTATCAAACAAAGGAAATCTCTGTTCTTTTGATATAAGAGGAAAAAAATTAGTTCTTCTATTTCTGAAGACTGTTGCTTAAAACATCCTCCCTCTGTAGAATGGAATGACTAAGCAGCTGTTTTATCAGCTGAGAAACAGAAGGCATTGATTGCTATCTTTTTGCCCTTTGTAAAACCAGATAAATATAAAAATCACTTAAATTTTCCTGAAGTTGGCAACTTTTCAGAGGGAAAGTAATATGTAAGGACTTCTGTGTTGCTAAGGTGGGAACATTTTCTGGCCTATGAAACAGTCTATATTAAAGTATAAATACATAAATTAATCATACATTAAGGTCAGCACAAAATATTCTCAGTATGTAAGCCTTCTTTCTGAGGTAATTAGGTAGTAGAGTTAGTTTTGAATAGTTCTGAAATAGATAAAATTCCACAATCTCGGGACTTCCCTGGGGTCCAGTGGTTAAGACTCCGTATTCCCAATGCAGGGGGCACGGGTTCAATCCCTGGTCGTGGAACTAAGATCCCACATGCCACCTGGTGTGGCAAAGAAAAACAAAACAAAACTACAGTCTTTTATTCAGACTCTGATTTGCTAGATTAGAACCTGACTGACATGTGTATAGATAAAAGCTTTTAGTGTGTAGAGTTGTTGGTTTTCTTTTTTTAAATCATTATAAGAAGTTTCAAGAATTTATACGATTGTATATTGATTTTCAACTTGAAAGTATCATCTGAAACAGGAGAAATTAGAGCAGTGAAAGCGGAAGTCAGAAGAGATTGGTATGGTTCCCTTCCTCTTTTGGAAACAGATTCACATTCTTTAGCCCATGGTCTCAGGCTGCTTCTCCATTCTCCAGCTCTGCTTCCCACTAGCTCCCTACATGACATCCTACTGTTCGCTACCTTTCCCCCAAGTCGTTTAATGGTATTGGCTTCCAGAGAGTGCCAGTTACAGCTGTTGAGTTTTTATGTAAATGTTTTGTTGGCAAAGATTTTTATTCAGTGATTTGAGAAGTTTCTGCCCCAGACTGTTGCTCTTTACCTTTCCCTTTGCACAGCCCACTGCCCCTACCCCCTACCAGTTCTCCTTTAAGCATTGTTTTCTGGCTTGTTTTTACTAGCAGACTGAACCATAAGAATTACTAATATTTGATCATATTTGATTTATAAAAAGCAGTTTCATATGGTTCAATCTGTTCATCTTGCTCAGATTTTGAGTAAGCAGTATATGCTTCCGTAGCAATATCATTGTTTCCTTTTGTATCATCTTAAACTCTAGAGACAGGAGAAATTTAGTCATTTTAGTGTAGGGCTTTCACTGTGGGAGTCTTCCTGAAATTTTTTTCCCAGCTTCTCATTTGGTTTATCTGCCCCTAGGACCAAAATAAGAGAACCAGTGTAGATTGTTTCATACTTTTACTCATTCATTGTGAAATATTTACTGAGCACTCATTGTAGGGGTTAATTAATAAGCAAGATGATTATTTGGCGTAAAAAAAGGTGACATGAGAGTTTTGTTTCTTAAAAAATAATGTATTCTGAAAAACTTTTCTTACCTCTCTTACAATAGGGGAAATGTGGAACCAGGTATAAATGTCGGAGAAGAACTCACCAAATATACTTGCTTTTTAAAAATTGAGTATTGACCTAACAACCTTCTCCCTAAATATTTAGTTACTCTGAGTTAAGTTGCTAGCTAACATTTAGTTTATGGAACCCTTTTAATCTCATTTGCAGTTCTTGATAGTGGTATGTGGTAGATAGGACAGATATCAGCCGTATTTTACAGACAGAAAAACCACAAGAATCAGATGGATTGTGATTTGGCCAAGTCTTGTAAGTATTAAGAAACAGAGCTTAGACGCCAACTCAAACCTTTTTAAATTTAAAGCCTCTGTTTTTCCGTGTTACCACATTGCTTCTCTGATAATTTTCACATTTACATAAATGATATATTTTCATATTTTTAAATGTTTCTTTATAGCTCATTTTTATTTAAATCTGCCAACAAATATCTGAACACATACTGTGTGCCCCTATTTCTTAAAATAATTTTTCTGTTTTCTCCTGGGCGCTAATCTTGCACAGGTTAAATTGCTTGCTATTGTCTCACAATCATGAGGCTCTTTTCTTCACCCTCCTCTCCCCACCAGCAGTGGGGTTGGGTTTTTTTTTTCCCCTCTGTTTCATTTTGGATTATTACTATTGCTGTATTTTTAGGTTCATAGATCTTTTCTTCTGTGGTTTCCAGTGTGCTGTTAGTGCCATCTGTCCAGTATATCTTTTATTTTAGATACTCTATTTTTCATCTGTACAAGTTTGATTTGGATCTTACATATATATTCCATTTCTCTCTTCGTTATGTTCATATTTTCCTTTACAACCTTGAATGCACTTGTAATAGCTGTTTTTAAAAGGTCCTCATCTGCTAATTCCATCATCTGTCATTTCTTGGTCTTTTTCCACTGATTAATTTTTCTTCTGGTGGTCACATTCCTACTTCTTTGCATGTGTGGTGATTCTTTTTATTGGGTGTTGGTCATTGTGCATTTTACATCTTTGCTGAATTTGGTTGAATTCCCTTAAAGAGTGTTAGATTTTGTCTGGCACACAGGTTATATGGAGATCAGTTTGATCCTTTTGAGGCTTGCTTTTAAACTTTGTTAGGGCAAGTCCAGAGCAGCCTTTAGTCTATGTCTAATTTAATTCTACTGCTGAGATGTGACTCTTCTGGGACGTGAGGTCTCTCCTTTCTGGTTGGTGGGAATGAACTACTCCCTGCCTTGTGAGCTTCAAGAATTATTTGGCTTATTTGCTTTTCAGTGTTTTGTTTCCCACTGCACACACATAGGATAGGACTTGACTCAGGGCGATCCCTCTGAAGATCTCCTGGGATCTTTGTACAGCTCTCCTTTCCATTACTCTCTCTGTCTTGCAAATTCTGGCCGTCTTGGATCCCCTGAACTTTGATTTCTCTCCTCTACTCAGCAAGTACACTAGAGGCTGTTTGGGTTCCTCCTCTCTGTGCTGCAGCCTAGAAACCACCTCCTGGCAGTAAGATGGGGTGATCGTCAGGCTCACATTGTTTCACTTCTCTCAGGGATCATGGGCTTATGCTGCCTGTTGTCCAGTGACTGAAAATTATTATTTCACATATTTTGTCTAGTTGTTAATTACTATGGGGGCAATTTCTCTGGTAATTAATCCTTTGTGAGCAGTAGAAATCACCATCCCTTGAAGTTTAACTTCTGACCTATCAAATGGAAATGAATAGAAGAATTTGTTAGAAAAGGAGATTGAGAATTACTTATTAAAATTGCAAATGTATATATCTATCTTTTGAGCTAACAATCCTACTTATGAAAATTTACACATAACAGTATGATCAGTGTGTAGGAGGTATTTAATTGAAGTTTTTTTTTTTTTTTTTTGGTAATAGCAAACAATTGGAAGCAACCTAACACCCTTCAATAAAGAAGTGATTAAATAAATTTGTGCATCAAT
The DNA here is from genome assembly GCF_028021215.1 of Eschrichtius robustus. Taxonomy (NCBI): domain Eukaryota; kingdom Metazoa; phylum Chordata; class Mammalia; order Artiodactyla; family Eschrichtiidae; genus Eschrichtius; species Eschrichtius robustus. The sequence continues at coordinate 13,503,964 of NC_090842.1, forward strand.
ACAATGAACTACTGTATTACTGTGGAAAAGAAGCTCTTTATGTCAGGTATGGAAAGAGCTCCAAGATCTGTGACTAAATTAAGAAAGTAAAGTTACCGCTTTGTATAGTATACTACCTTTTTTACAATCAAAGGGGAAAAATAAGAATAATAACATTTATTAATATTTGCTTGTATTTGCATTAGAATGCTCCAGAAGGGTACAGAAGAAATTAGGGCTAATGGAGGATAAAAATGGGGCTTCCCTTGTGGCGCAGTGGTTGAGAATCTGCCTGCCAATGCAGGGGACACGGGTTCGAGCCCTGGTCTGGAAAGAATCCCACATGCCGCGGAGCAACTGGGCCCGTGAGCCACGATTACTGAGCCTGCGCGTCTGGAGCCTGTGCTCCGCAACAAGAGAGGCCGCGATAGGGAGAGGCCCGTGCACCGCAATGAAGAGTGGCTCCCGCTCGCCGCAACTAGAGGAAGCCCTCGCACAGAAGCGAAGACCCAACACAGCCAAAAATAAATAAATAAATAAACTAAAAAAAAAAAGTAACAAATGTTCAAGTACAATTGGTGTCTTTAAAAAAAAAAAAATGGGTGGGAAACTTCCCACTCTATTCTTTATATTTTTGATTTTTTTTTTTTTTTGGCTGCACCATGCGGCTTGTGGGATCGTAGTTCCCCAACCAGGGATTGAACCCAGGCCTACGGCAGTGGAAGTGCCGAGTCCTAACCACTGACCACCAGGGAATTCCCTATATTTTTGATTTTTTAAAAAAATATTTGAGCTGTATGTATGTGCTACCCGTTTAACCTTTTCTTTAAAATTAAGATAAAGACCTTTTTTTTCCCGTTGCTCATGTTGACTAAACTATCTTAGTTTGAGAGTTCCACAGGTATAATTTCATTTTGTGCCAAGGTCAGCTTGTTTGTAACTGGGTTGAGCCAAGCCTTTCACCAACTTAGAAGATAAAAGATTTCCTTAATGTATTATTTAGGGCAAAACTAACTGCCATACCAAACCCAAAACTACCAGTGGCTTAGCACAAGAGAAGTTGTGGAAGACTATCAGCCATGTGGTGATCGGGAGACCCTGGTTCTTCCCAACTTGTGGTTCTATTTCCTAGGGCTTTAGAGTCTTCCGCTTTCAGGCAGGCAAGAGATTAGAAACCCTGCCTGCTGCTTTTTCTTTTTCTTTTTTAAGTCCTTATTATGGAAAATTTCAAAAATACAGAACAGTTTTAAAAAATCATGCATTGATCACCCATATACCCGACCACTAAAATTTTACCATTAACATTTTGCTCTACTTGCTTTATCACATAAATATGTTTTAAACATTTACTGTAAGCTATATGAAAAAATTGTATTCCAAGTCAGTTTTAGTTCATAGCTTTTCTTGTGCTTAATAAAAACAAAACACTCTCCTACTGCCAGAACTTTAAAAAAAAGAAAGAAAAGAGAAATTGTATCTTAGTTAAAAACAACTGCATTTATTTTGTGTTAGTCTTTTTTTTTTCCTCCTCAAGGTGGTTGGGAAAACCAGTGTCTTTTTCTGAAGCAGGTCTGCTCATTCTGCTATGATGAGCCAAAATCCTTAGACTTTGCTTTTTTCCTCAGTTTCTGAAGATGTTATTTTCACGGTCATCTTTTTCTAGATCTGGCCTTTCCATTATTATAAGTTTATGTAACCTAAAAGGAATTCCAGATGATTCAGGATATACCAAGCTTGGGAAATTGAGCTGTATCCTGAATGGCTGACCCTGCAACATGGCATGGCATTTCAAACTGATATATGTTGGAACTTTTGCTGAGTTTAACGATGCCATGCAATGGTGATTTATAGATTATATTGAGATAATAATAGATTCATTTTTTAGATCAATTAGAACGTAGCAAGTAGAGTGTAGCAAAAACGCAGAGTATTTATTCCTCTGAGCTAGTATCCTCTGTCATCCAAAATAGTTGTTTAATAGTTTAGTTATAATAATAACCTGTATAGGATGTTGTCAGCCTTTTGATGTGTATGTTTAGTGTACTTTTTTTAAAATTCCATTATTTTTGTTCTCCATTGGATGATTTAGAGATCAGTCTTTTGTGATGATAAATCACTTCCATTGGCATGCTAAAGTCTGGACATAGGTTTATTCTTGCTGTACAGTGCCTATATTTCCTGGATTCAGAAGATGGCCGTCAGCTGGAGCTTTCTAAGAGTCAATTTAATATGATTGGCTATATGTTAAAATGTTGTTGGTATTTGTAATGACTGCTTTTTGCCAGGAGGGCATTTAAGTTTTTTTTTTTTTTTTTGGCTGTGTTGGGTCTGTCGCTGCACGCGGGCTTTCTCTAGTTGTGGCGAGTGGGGGCCACTCTTTGTTGAAGTGCACGGGCTTCTCATTGTGGTGGCTTCTCTTGTTGTGGAGCATGGGCTCTAGGGTGCACGGGCTTCAGTAGTTGTGGCTTGCAGGCCCCAGAGCGCAGGCTCAGTAGTTGTGGCGCACGGGCCCAGTTGCTCCGCGGCATGCAGGATCCTCCCGGACCAGGGCTCGAACCCATGTCCCCTGTGTTGGCAGGCAGACTCTTAACCACTGTGCCGCCAAGGAAGCCCCGTGCTTTTTCTTTTCTTTTTTTTTTTTAAAAAATATTTTAAGAATAGTTTAAAAATAATTAGCAATTTGTCACTCCATAAGGCTAGACATACTAAATAAATTTGTTTTAAATTGTTATGATCACCTTTAAAAAACAAAGTATCTTGAAATTGTCGTCACAAGGCATTAATTAGCATATGTAGGAATTATAAAGTGTGAAATTAAGGACAAGCAATTCTTTTTTTTTTTTAATTTTTATTGGCGTATACTTGATTTACAGAATGGGTTCATTTCAGGTGTACAGCAAAGTGAATCAGTTACATATATACATATATCCACCTTTTTTTTTTTTTTTTAGATTCTTTTCCTATATAGGCCATTACAGAGTATTGAGTAGAGTTCCCTGTGCTATACAGCAGGTTCTTATTAGTTATCTATTTTCTGTATAGTAATGTGTATATGTGAATCCCAATCTCCCAATTTGTCCCTCCCTCCTGAAAATGTTTATTATTAAAGACCTAATGAGAGATCATTATAATGGGATTAACACACAGATCTGTTTATTTCTGTGACATAAGTTGTTAAATTAGGACTGATAACATTATATCAGGGCATCTTTGAATTTCAGGAATTTCATACAATTTTGGAACACTTCTGTTAATATATTCCTATATAAATATAAGGTTAAAAGATTGTCTTTCTTTTTTTTTTAATTTTTGGAAATTTATTAAAAAAATAAAACATAATGGTACAAAAAGGTTGAAAGTAAAAGAATTGGAAAAGATATACTGTGCAAATATAAACCAAAAGGAAATTATATAATAACAGATGCAGTAGACTTGAAAGCAAAAGCGTTACTAGAAATAAACAAGTGCACTTCATATCAACAAGTCCAATTTACCAGGAAGTTTTAAATTTGTATGCACTTAACTTCAACTTATATAGAGCAACAGAGCTACAAGGAAAAAATAGAGAAATTCACTATCATATTAGGAGATTTAACATACTGCTGTCATTCACTGATAGAGGATACCGCTTTCAGAACCAGGAGACACCCACAAAAAAAAATTAGCAAGGATATGAAAAACTTAAATAACGTGAGCAGCAAATTTGATTCAACAAGCAGATATATAGTCACTATACTCCAAAACTTTAAATTACAAATTATTTTCAAGCACACTTGGAACATTTTTAAAACTGACCATATTGTGCTATAAGGCAAATTTTAACAAATTTCAAAGTATTAAAATTATACAAAGTGTGTTTATTGACTTGTAGTTAAGCTACAAATCAGTAACAAAAAAGTAACTAGAAGTTATGAAATACACTACTTCTAAGTAACCCCCCAAAAAACAAATCACAATTGGAGTTAGAAAATAATTTGAACTGAATGATAATAAAAATATTACATACCAAAACTTGGATGTGACTAAAGCTGTGCTTACAGGAATATGTATAAGGACAAGCAATTCTTAACATTATCCTTTCAATTAGAAATGAAGTCTTTAGAGGGACTTCCCTGGTGGTCCAGTGGGTAAGACTCTGTGCTCCCAGTGCAGGGGTCCTGAGTTCGATCCCTGGTTGGGAAACTAGATCCCGCATGCTGCAACTAAGACCCGGTGCAGCCAAAAATAAATAGATAAATATTAAAAAAAAAAGAAAGAAAGAAATGAAGTCTTTAGAGTGTTTAATTTTCATCTGTCACCATCATTGTTACATAGTCCTTGTAATGAATTGAATTTGATTCTGGATCAATTGCAGCAGACAACATTTCTTCCATTTCCTCCTGAGAAAAAGGCTGACCTTCTTCAGTCATATAGTTAATCAGTTCTCCCTTAGAAAGAAACCCATGTTTAGCTGGATCTAATACTTCAAAAGCTTGAAGAAGGAGATCTTCCGGAATTGGTCTGTATTTTCTTTCCAGTAGTACTTCAGTCATCAGGAAGAAATTTTTCAAATTCACTGTATCCAGTGGGTTCTTCTTCCTCTGCCTCTGCAATCAGATCATGTAGCTCTCCTTCACTAGGGCAGCATCCTAATGACCTGATAATTGTTCTGATCTCTCTCTGCCTTCCTTGTCTCTGTCGTCCACCATCTTGTTCTGTCTATGCTTTTTCTAATTCAGAGGTAGTCTAACTTTAATAATGCAGTTTTTCAGTTCAGGAAGTTCTTTGTATTGAAGCATGCATAAAACTCTGCAGACATGGGATTAAATCACTTAGAAGTGTTATATGTGTTTTGAAAATAAAGAATCTTTTGAAAGCTTGTTAATATTTTGTTCTATGTGGCTCTTAACTATAAATGATGTGAATAATCTGTCTTATACTTACCTTTAGAAAACCCAGTTTAAATGATTGGACTTAAGAAGAGAAACTAAGCCACTTGATTGTATTACATACGATTATATTTCATAAAGATTTTAGTATCATAGCATGATAACACATTATAGTTGAAATTTTTCTTATTTTTAGGTATATATTTTGTAAATTTTATTTTGTACACAAACTATCCCTTGAAAAAGAAACTTGAAGTTTCTTAATGGGCTATATTTTTTTAACAGATTTTTTCCTAATGTTGAACCAGAGTTCATCTGTTATTTTAGATAGCTAAATTAATTTGCCATAATTTTATTTAGAATTTTGAATCTGTGAGCATTGGAATTTAAGGGCAAATTTATAAAATGAAGCTGTCTGAAACTCTACTTGATAACAGTGTTATAAATAATAATATTAATCATACCTTGTGAGGAACACCCTAAGAGATAGTTTGTAAATGTTTTGCCAACAAAACTTGGTTACTTAATGTTAGGCCTTTGTGATGCAATTAATAGTAACATTTTCAAGGTAATAATGCTGGTGGAGGTCTGCAAGGAACTTAAAATAAAGGAGAGTCAAAGAGAAGAATGAGTCATTGTTTTTCAATGCCATGGCCAATGGGAGAACTGCCCTGAGCAGCTGACATTAGTTGTCCTTGGCAAATTGAGCTCTTTAGTGAAATGTCTGCATTAGCTTAGATTTGTTTTTGAGGGAAATAGGAAGTCACTGAATATTACAGGGTAGGAGAGTGGCATGGGAAATTATTTTTGTGGCAGTGTGGATTGAAGTAAGGAAGATCTGAAGGAACTCACTGAATAAGGTGCTTTTGTAATTAAACTGTGGACCACAGTGGACTTGTAGCAATGGAGATGGCAATGGGATTGAAGGGATACTCATTACTTAGGAAAAACTGAGTGCTTTTGTTCATTCATTTGCCAGATTTTGGGTAACTGTTATTTACTACATGTCTGAAACTTAATGGTAGGTATTGGGAATATGGGGATTATCATACCACTCATCTCCTACTCCTAAAAGGCATGATCCTTGTTCTCGTGGGGCTTACCGTCTAGTGGAGGAGACAGCCATTAAAGAATCGCAAAATAAATGGAAAATTATAGCTACAATAAATGCTTTGAAAGAGATCTGTGTGGACATTTGGCTAATCAGAGAGTCAGGAAATATTTTCCTGAGAAGACGTTGGCTGAGCTGAAGGAACAGTAGAATTTAACCAAGTGAAGAGAGGTTAAAGTTTAACTGTTAGGCTCCCTCCAAAAATATATAATTCTTAGCTTGTGTTGAATTTGAAGTGACAGCCAGGCATGTCAAGCAATTTCCAGTAAGAGGGTGTAAATTTGGAACTAGATCTTGAACTGAATCTAAATTTTAGTCATTCAGCTTAAAAGGCTGCAGTTGGAGGTATGGAAATGGTTGAGCCCTCTTAAAGAATGTATAAATAGAAGAGTATGATTCCAAGGACTGAGCCCTGGGGAATGCTCACAATTGAAGGTTGGAAAGAAGCTTGTTGAGCGAATTACAGGGAACAGAAGGAATGGTTGAGAGTTAAAAGAAGATTTAGAAGAGTATTTAATTGTGGAGGCCAAGGAGGAAAATTTTAGTTGTGGGAACCAAGGAAAGGGACATTTGAAAGGAGGTAGTAGTAATCACTAGGGTAAGTAACACAGTTAAGGTTAATGACTGAGAAAAGGGTGTGGGTTTTTGTAAAACAGAGGTAGAACAGATTCTGTAGAACCCAGATTTGGACTATTTGAAACTATATTAGTCTATTTCAGAAGTGTGATAGTGACAAGAGGTGAGAATATCTGGAAGGGAGACCGTCTCAGTTAAATAAAGATTTTTCAAGATTAAGGAAATTCATTTTAGTTTAAAGGCAGAGAGAAAGGAACAAGTAGAAGGTAAAAGATAGGAGATGCTGGTGAGTAAGAAGGTAAATATAAATGCTCATAAAGAAAGAAAGGAGGAGGAGATTCAAATCAGTTTGGTGTCAGAAAACATGATTTGTAATTTTTTGGGAGAACTTAAAGACTATAGCCCTTTTGAATTTCACAGACCTTACCAGTTCCCAAGAGAGTTGCTGTCTTAGGTTTAACTTACAACCCACAGAGTAAAGATTATTCTGCTTTTCTTCTTTTTTTCCTTCCTCAGAACTGTTTCATTCTTTTTTTTTTCCATTCTTAAGTTAAATTTCAGTGAAAGTAAATAGAGATGTTTATCCCTATTGTTCAAAATAATTGTGTAGTCATTTACTAAATTGTCACCATGTTGTTTAGTATTGAAAGGTAGTTTTGGGGTGGAGCCAAACACTTGGGGCTTTGTGCCCCACAAATAATATTTAGTAAGCGTGGTTGCCTATAGGAAAGTAGACCAAAAAAATGGTTTAAATGCCATTCTGGAATAGATGCAGAACAGTTGGGAAAAGCACCATAGTAGCTTCCGTAAAGAAGAATTACAGCTTTAGGAATGCAAAACGTCAGGACTGCAAGAGTGAACCTTCTCTATCCAGCTAGAAGTTTTTCAATACGTCGTATAATGCCTAAACTTTAACAGTGTGTCACCTGATTTTGTGTCTGACTAGTAGCACCTGGCCTCTTAGGCTCTGGGTGTATGTGCATGCTCACAGCAACACAACTGTTGTATTCCCCCTTCCTAGCTGAGTGCCTCTTATATGCTCAATAAATCCTGAATGAAAAAAGAAAGTAACTTTTTATTGGCTATGAGTAATTAGAAACTTAAATTATTTTAAGTTTCTCTGCCACTAATGCAAACAAGGAGTGTCTGGTTTTTGTATAGTTTGTTTTCTTTTCTTTTTTTAAAAAAATATTTATTTATTTTGGCTGTGCCGGGTCTTAGTTGTGGGATCTTTTAGTTGCGGCATGCAGACTCTTAGTTGTGGCATGCATGTGGGAGCTAGTTCCCCGACCAGGGATCAAACCCGGGCCCCCTGCATTGGAAGCACAGAGTCTTACCCACTGGACCACCAGGGAAGTCCCATGTATAGTTTGTTTTCAAACTTGGCATCTACCCAACTCCTTGTTTTATTATCGTACCAGCAACATACAAGTTCAAAAAGAACCCAAAACTGTGTCATCCGTTTTTTTTTATTGTGGTAAAATATATGTAACATAGAATTTACCATTATTAAACATTTTTTAGGTCTACAGTTCAAAATGAATTAAGTATATTCACATTGTTGTGAAACCATCACCACCATCCATCTCCAGAACTTTTCATCATCCCAACTGAAACCATACCCATTAAACAATAACTACCCATCCTCCCTCTCCCTAGCCCCTGGCAATCACCATTCTGTTTTCTGTCTCTGAATTTGACTACTCTAGTACCTCATATAATAGTGGAATTGTACAATATTTGTCCTTTTGTGTCTGGCTTATTTCACTTAGTGTCTTCAGGTTTCATCCATGTTGTAGCATGTGTCAGAACGTCCTTCCTTTTTAAAGCTGATTAATATTCTATTGTATGTGTAGACTACATTTTATTTATCCATTCAGCCATCAAGCAACTTGGGTTGCTTCCACCTTTTGGCTATTGTGAATAATGCTGCTATGAACATGGGTATACAAATATCTGAGACCCTGCTTTAAATTCTTTTGGATATACATATACTTAGAAGTATCAGTAGAATTGCTGGATCATATCATAATTGTTTTTAATTTTTTGAATGTATGACCATACTGTTTTCTGCAGTGGTTGCACCATTTTACATTCCCACCAGCAGTGCACAAAGTTCCAATTTCTTCACATCCTCTCCAACACTTGTTATTTTTAAGTTTTTAAAAATTTAATTAAATTAATTAATTTATTTATTTTTGGCCATGCCGCGTGGCTTGCGGGATCTTAGTTCTCCGGCCAGGGATTGAACCTGGGCCGTGGCAGTGAAAGCACTGAGTCCTACCAACTGGACTGCCAGGGAATTCCCTATTTTTTTATTTTTTAAATAATATTCTAATGGATGTGAAGTGATATCTCATTGTGGTTTTGATTTACATTTCCCTGATTATTACTGATTTGAGCATCTTCATGTGCTTATTGGCCATTTGTATGCCTTCTTTGGAGGAATGTCTATTCAAGTTCTTTGCCTAGTTTTTAGTCGGGTTACTTCTTCTTGTTGTTGAGTTGTAGGAGTTCTTTATGTATTCTCGATATTAAACTCTTATCAGATAAATCATTTGCAGATATTTTCTCCTATCCCATGGGTTGCCTTTTGACTCTGTCTATGTCCTTTGATGCACAGAAGTTTTTTATTTTGATGTAGTCCAGTTTATCTATTTTTTCTTTTATTTGTGCTTTTGCCATCATATAGACGAAATCATTGCCAAATTCCATGTCATGAAGGTTTCCCCCTATGCTTTCTTTTAAGAATTTTATAGTTTTAGCTCTTACATTTAGGTCTCATCCATTTTGAGTTAATTCTGTACATGCTGTAGGGTAAGGATCCAACTTCAGTCTTTTGCATGAGGATGTTAAATTTTTCCAACACCATTTGTTGAAAAGACTGTCCTTTCCCCATTGAATGGTCTTGGTACCCTTGTTGAAAGTCATTTGACTATATATGCTAAAGTTTATTTCCGTCCACACTAGAGCAGTTGTCAGTAACAGTGTAAGTGTTGCTGTGGGTACTGGCTCCAGTAGTGGGCTTCTTCTGGGCTTCAGCTTCCAGTAAACTGCGATTCCCTGTATTCACCTGTCTCCGGTTTTGGGGCAACAGTTTGCCGAGTGACTTCAGGTCTGATGGATTTCAGAAGAGTTGTTGATTTTCAGTTTGTTCAGCTTTTTTCTCATCGTGAGGGTGGGAGGGATGATTTCCAAGCTCTCTACATGTCGGACCAGAGACTAGAAGTTTTCCTGGCTCATCTTGTACTTTTCCAGTCCCAGACCTGGAATCAACCACTTCTCTAAGGAACTCTGTTTCCTTTTAGTGGAGAGTGGTCTTTAGAAGCCAAGGTCTGGGTGCTAGATGTGCTCATTGCTACTCATGTGTCATTGCTTCAGCAGACAGAGCTAGAAACTGTGTAGTGTGTGTGCATCTACATACGTGCATTAATATAGACATATGCACACACGTACACATATGTGTATATACACAGACATCTATTCGTATCTGTCTGTATATATATATAGACAAACACGTTAAAAGCTGATTTTTATTCATATTGATGCCTCCAGTACCACAAGGTTCATTCTAGCTTTCTCCCTTTCCATGTTTATAATTTCCTTCCATGACAGTGAAAAGCTTGGTTCTTACTATCCACAAATTATTTATTTGATTGCTGAATCATATAATACACTTAAAATAGTTTCAGAATGCTAAACTATGTCACTATGAGAAAGCAAACCTACTAACTAGGGTTCAGTATTTGTTTATAGCTCTTTTTGTCATTGCACTGAGGATATAAAGTCAAAATACTGTCTTTATAAACCACTAAAGTGAATCTCCCTCTTCCTTCCTCTCTCTCCCCTGTGGTTATGGTATTCATTTGAAATACAGTTAGGTTCATTTGTTTTTCTTTGAATTGCATTTTTGCCTTCCCTCATTCTTATTTTTAAATTTTTGGGGACTTCCCTGGTGGTCCGATGGGTAAGTCTCCGTGCTCCCGATGCAGGGGGCCCGGATTTGATCCCTGGTGGGGGAACTAGATCCCACATGCATGCTGCAACTAAGAGTTGGCATGCTGCAACTAAGAGATCCTGCATGCTGCAACTAATACCCAGCACAGCCATAAATGAATGAATGAATGAATGAATGAATGAATAAATAAATATTTTTAAAAAGTAAATAAAATTTTGAGTCACTAAAAATAACATGGTTCCAGAATTGCCTCCCTGCTACACCTTTTACCCCATTCCCATCCTTCCACCCTTTTCATTTCCCCTTCTTTCTTACCCAGAAGGTAGCATACTTGATACTCTTTTGTACTTTGCTTTTTTTCATTTAACCTTATGTCTTGGAAATCACTTTATATCAATTCATAGAGATCTTCCTTAGTTTATTCAGCCACTCTCCTGTGCATGAGAGTTTATTTCCTGTATTTTGCGGTTATGAGCAATGCTGCAGTGAATAGCCTTGCTTTTATGTAGTTTCATATTGTTGTAGATAATATTCCTGGAAATGCAATTTTGTTGGCTTTTGTTATTGCACCAACAGCATATCAGTTCAAAAGCAAACAAAAAATTTTTGAAGTTTTTTACATTTTATTGTTCACAAGCATTAGTTGATATTTTCAAAAACCTCTTAATAAAGGACTCCCCAGGTACTGCTACTGGGTGATGTAACCAGACAGAAAAATCCCACCTAACTGAATTGCTCTAAAAGTGAACATGGTAAAGTGGAACGGGAAGCATCTCCTTATCTCAGGTTGGTTAACTGCTCACTTCTAGGTCACAAAACATTGTATATATTTCATAATTATTTTTCTTAATTAGTAATTCTTAGTTGGAAGTTTTGGGAAAAGATTATATCGTGTACATCACTGCAAATAATGTGAAGTACAAGCCTGTCACTCATTAGGAAAAAAAAGCTAAACATATATTAACAATACTTATAATTTTAAAAAACGGGGCCTGATTAAAAAACAAAAACTTTGTTGTATTTATTATAAGTGTGGTGTTGCTTCTTAAGTACTTCCTATGATGAACTGTTGCTTTTCTCTTCCCCAACCCTTGTATCTCCCATTTTCCTGATAGGCCCAGAAAAGCCTAACTGGTGTTTGTTCTTAACCCCATTTAGAGCAACATTTTCAATTTAGTTTTTTGATTTAGCATCTTTAAAATGTGATAGCCTTTAGGATTTAGATACGTGTTTTGGACAGTGGTGCAGCACGAGATTCAGCTATTCTGGAAAAGTTTTGCTAATATCCTTAAATGACGATCTCTTGAGTTTTTAAAACAGTTTATGCATTTAATATCTCAAATCCTGGTACAGTATTGCTATTCAGCATTCCTGGGGCAGCCTTGAACCCTCTGATTCAGAATCCCAAATCATTTATGTGAATTATTAAGAACTGGATCTTAATAAATGCAGAACTTTCAGGACACATCTACCCGTTTTCAGCTAGTTAAAGATTACTGAAATGCCTTCTTAGACCATGTTATCTTGGAAAAACGTTGTTTCAGAGGTCTTTTCCTAAATCTTGTTTTAGCTGGTTGATTCAAGATAATCTATGCAAATGGTATTTTGGGGGAATTAAAACAAAACAAAACCAGCATCACTAGACCAGATAACTTTCTTTGTGTACTGAAGCACAGCAGAGTAGAATTAGGAGTACGTCTTCAGAAAATGCTCCCATGTTCGCATAGATTCCATATGTCCTGGCAGGCATATGGATTTTGTTTCTTCCCTTCCTTTTCTTATTCAGTAGTGCATATATAGTTATAATACATAAAAATTAAAGTCAGAGCACAACCAGGTTTATAATGGAAAACTGTAATATCCTATGTTAGCTTTCCCTACTTTCAACTCTTAGTTCTTTATTTTTGTATTTATCTAATTTTTAAGTAGAATACTTACATTGTTCTCTTTTTTTATTAGACATTATCTATTGATTTCTTATGAACTATCTACATTTTGTCCTCATAAAACACACTTAACAGTATTTACTCTGAAATTGAACTTTGTAGAGCAAGAAATCCTACAAAGCTAAGGGATAAAATAGACTGTGCTGCACCACAGACAGGATTCATACAAGTCATTGGCTTTAGAATGTGGCATTAATTGGCCAAGTTCTACAGAAAGCTTTGACCTACTCTAATGAGATCAATTTTGGTCTGTTTCATTCTTGTCTCAGTCTCATTCATCAATCCTGAGTAATCAACATACTCATATACTAAACAGTTTCTTAAAAAAGAGATCAAATTCATTGCTACTTAGGTCTGATTAGTTTAAAAAAATAAAAGCAAACAAATGAAAAAACCTGCAAAAATCCACAAAGTTGTGTCTTACTCATTTTTTTAGTTTTAACAGAGAATGGGGAGCAAGTCTAAGTCATTGCTGTAAGAATGTTTCAATGTGAAGCCAGACTACTTCAAGCAACTATCGATTGCCCCTTTGTGTTTTATGATTTTCATTTTTATATTTCTGTTATAGATTACAGTCTTCTAGCTATGTTTCGTTTGCATTTCTGGATCCACAGTCATGACCCACATTAATTCTGCAGAGTTCTTTCGTTAGAAAACATTTCTAGAGTCTACTTTTTGGTGATGATTTCCTTTGTGATTCAAACACTATCAGAATAGATTTACTTAGAACTTGTGTGAATCTGGTTTTTATTTTTTTTTTAATTTTTATTTATTTATTTATTTTTATTTTTGGCTGCCTTGGGTCTTTGTTGCTGCACGCAGGCTATTCTTCGTTGCGGTTCCCGGGCTTCTCATTGCGGTGGCTTCTCTTGTTGCAGAGCACACGTTCTAGGTGCGCGGGCTTCAGTAGTTGTGGCACTCGGGCTCAGTAGTTGTGGCGCACGGGCTTAGTTGCTCCATGGCATGTGGGATCTTCCCGGGCCAGGGCTCGAACCCGTGCCCCCTGCACTGGCAGGCAGATTTTTAACCACTGCGCCACCAGCGAAGTCCCTGAATCTGGTTTTTAAATTTGGAAAAGTTATACTCTGCGTGGGAACAGCTAAGGGTGTATGTCTGGTTAATTTGAGAACCTCCTAAATTGGCATTCAGTTTTTAAGTTTCTCTTAATAACTACTGAAAACGCCATTTATGTAAAACTCAGCAGTAAATTTATTTTCTCTTCTATAAACAGGTACATACTAGGCAGCACAAATAAAAAAACTCTTGCCTTGGCTTGGCTTTTCACTAGTCCTAGAGACTTACTTCTCCTTCTTGATGGTTATCAGAGCCTGGATAGGCTTTGCTATTAGCAAAAATGAATAGGATGATCCTTTAAAAGTTATTTTTTGTGTATTTATATTGAAGCCCAGGTTTGTGGAGAGTGGGGTCCCATGTATAAAGTATGATAGGAGTCATTAGAAATTTGCCCTCAATAATATCTTGACGTCTATTTTTCTAAATCAGAATTGGTACATGATTTCCTCCAAGAAATAAAAATAAAATATTTCTTCAGGTACTCATTCAGGATCATGAGTAAACAGAACGTTGTCAGTTATATTTTAAAGTGAAAAGAATAAAAAATAAACTTTATCTTCAGTAAGCTTCATTGTTTTTTGGCTTAGCAGTTCTTGTTAAAGCATTACTAAATAGCTATTAAATTGAAATCTAGAATAGATCAGTTCTCTAATTTCTTCACAACCTTGTTTTATGAAGCACTCCTTTATGCCCATTTGTATCTTAGACTAGAAATTGGCAAACTACAGCCCACGGGCCAAGTCCAGCCCACAACCTGTTTTTGTATGTGTCTGGAGGTAAGAGTTGTTTTTACAGTTTTTAAAAGGTTAAAAGAAGATACCACAAGACTGTAGAGACTGTTTGTAGCCCACAAAGCCTAAAATAATTAGTCTATGTCCCTTTACAGAACAAATTTGTTTTAGACTATAATATATAATGTACGTGCAACTCTTTATTTTTATTTATTTATTTATTTTGTGCAACTCTTTTTAAATGGTTTACAATCCATCTGAATTACCATCACCTTCAGTAAGAAAAATGTCTTGCTGTATCTCATTACATATCCTTCATTTTTATAGGAATTCACCAAATTTGTTAGTTTTTATAGTTGATATGGACTTTAAAATTTATTTTTAAATTTTTTAATTGAAGTATAGTTGATTTACAATGCTATGTTAATTACTACTGTACAGGAAAGTGATTCAGTTATATATATATATACACACACACACACACACACACACACACACACACACTTTTTTTTTTTTTTTTTGGACCACACCATGCGACTTGTGGGATCTTAGTTCCCCGACCAGGGATTGAACCTGGGCCCTTGGCAGTGAGAGCCCGGAGTCCTAACCACTGGACCGCCAGGGAATTCCCAACATTCTTTTTTAATATTCTGTTCCATTATGGTTTATCATAGGATACTGAATATAGTTCTCTGTGCTATACAGCAGGACCTTGTTGTTTATCCATCCTATATACAATAGCTTACATCTGCTCACCCCAACCTCCCAATCCATCCCTCCCACAACACCCTCCCTCTTGGCAACCACCAATCTGTTCTCTATGTCCGTGATTCTACTTCTGTTTCATAGATAGGTTCATTTGTGTCATATTTTAGATTCCACATATAAGTGAAATCATATGGTATTTGTCTTTCCCTTTCTGACTTCACTTAGTGTGATAATCTCTAGTTGCATCTGGTGTGGACTTCTATTAATCAGAATCTGTACACATGACACTGTGGACTTTAATTAAACTAGCTTGGGGTTTGAGACAGAAAGACAGCACCGCCGCAGGTACTTGTGCTTACTCTTGTGCTTGCTCTTTGGTGCATGCATTTTTGTGATGCTGCTTTAGGAACGGTAATGAATTTGAATATTGCCATTTCTTCATAGATGCAACATTTTCTCACTGATACCTTTGCCTACTGCATAGAGTGTGTTATTTCTTTGAGGCTGTATTTTGATGTTAAATTGGGTGGTGTGGTTGGTTTGGCTGAGAGGTTTTTTTAAAAATAAATTTATTTATTTTATTTTATTTATTTTTGGCTGTGTTGGGTCTTCTTTGTGGTGTGCAGGATTCTCATTGTGGTGGCTTCTCTTGTTGCAGAGCATGGGCTCTAGGCACGCGGGCTTCAGTAGTTGTGGCACATGGGCTCAGTAGTTGTGGCTCGCAGGCTCTAGAATGCAGGCTCAGTAGTTGTGGTGCACGGGCTTAGTTGCTCCACGGCATGTGGGATCTTCCCAGACCAGGGCTCGAACCTGTGTCCCCTGCATTGGCAGGCGGATTCTCAACCACTGCACCACCAGGGAAGTCCCTGGCTGAGAGTTTTAATAGAAAAGTTTTAGTAGAGCTATAAAAGAAAAAAACCTGGTTATAATGCTTTGTCATTTATCATATTTTATTGATTCTGAAACACACTTTTTATTTTTCGCCTTAACATTTTTTAAAAATTTATTTATTTTAATTTATTTATTTTTGGCTGCATTGGGTCTTCGTTGCTGCGTGCGGGCTTTCTCTAGTTGCGGTGAGCGGGAGCTACTTTTCGTTGCCATGCATGGGCTTCTCATTGCAGTGGCTTCTCTTGTTGTGGAGCACGGGCTGTAGGCGCGTGGGCTTCAGTAGTTGTGGCTTACGGGCTCTAGAGCGCAGACTCAGTAGTTGTGGCGCACGGGCTTAGTTGTTCCGCGGCATGTGGGATCTTCCCAGACCAGGGCTCGAACCCGTGTCCCCTGCATTGGCAGGTAGATTCTTAACCACTGTGCCACCAGGGAAGCCCCACATTAACATTTTGGAAATCAGGATGTATCTTAAATTTTATGACATAATTACAATTGGCAGTTTTCCCCCCCTGTGGTGCATAAAATAATGGTTCATCTTAAAATCAGTAAGGCATGGTTCATATATTTTACTCACTTATATTAACTGTTAGGTGCATTGTTTTCTTGTTGCTTATATAAATTTTTAAATAGGTTTTTTAAAATTATGTATTTATTTATTTATTTATTTATTTGGGCTGTGCCGGGTCTTAATTGCGGCACACGGGCTCTTCCTTGCAGCATGTGGGATGGTTTTTTTTCATTGCGACATGCGGACTTCTTAGTTGCTGCATGCGGGCTTCTTAGTTGCAGCATGCATGCAGGATCTAGTTTCCTAACCAGGGATGGAAGTTGGGCCCCCTGCATTGGGAATGTGGATAGAGTCTTACCCACTGGACTACCAGGGAAGTCCCTCTTTTTCCTTATATTGATTCCACCCCTTTTTACTTATTTGGATATTGCAGCCAAAATTCATTATTTTGGAAATCTTTAATCATTAAAGGATTTGTTTGGGGATTTATTTTAATTCTGAGATTTGTAATTTGAATTAGATAATAAGCACCATCATCCATATCTGGTCAACAGAGCAATTTAGGAAAATCAACAGTTAACATAGTGTTTTGAGTAGCACAATATCCTGATCTGTTACTGTTAGTTAACAGATGGCCTGCAGCCTGGTCTTTTGTGTTAGTTACTATTTTGCTGAATATACTGTAGAAGAACATTAACCAGAAAACCAGTTTAGCTTTAGCCTTACCTGCAATTTTCTTGGGTGTTTGCAGCTGAGAACACCCTGTGAATTTATAGTAGTATCCTGTTGATGGGAAATAATTAGAAATTATATAGTAATTGTTTTTTAGGCCTTTAGTATCTCTGAAAGTAAGCCACTTTGTATTACAGAGACAATACATTTTTTAAAGCTTATTTTAATGCAGAATCACAAGTCAGTAACTTCAAAAAAGGCAAGCCAAATAAAAGGGGGAGGAAGGTGTGCACTAATGCCAACATTAAATATACAGGCGTATTTAAGTCGGTGATTCTAAACTCTAGTTGTACCTAGGGCGATTTTTAAAATATCAGTACCCAGAGGTCTCAGGTAAATTAAATTATAATGCCTGGAATTGGTTGCTGGCATTGAATTTTAAAAATATTTTAAGATACTATTATTATTGTGTTACAAAGGCAATATTTTTGTAGATTTACCCATTAGTTAGTACTTTCTTTGCTCCTCATACCTTCTTGCTTCTCTAAGCTTCCATCTAGGACCACTTTCCTTCTGCCTACAATACATTTTTTAGAATATCTTTTAGTGAGGGTCTCCTGCTGGCCAGCTGTCAGGTTTTGTTTGTCTGGAAATGTCTTTATTCTACCTTACTCTTAAAAGATATTTTTTGCTGGGTCTAGGTATCAGTTATCTATTTCTGACTAACAAACCATCCCAAACTTAATGACTCAAAAACAACAACTATTTCCTCATGAATCTGTGGGTCAGCAGTTTGATCAGGGCTCAAGGGGATGGCTTGTCTCTGATCTACCTGGTGTCTCATTCATCTACTTGTAGTCGCTTGTCACGTCAGCTGGGAGCTGGACAGTCCAGATGACCTCACTTATATGTCTGGTGGTTTGGTAAGGTGAGAAAGGAACTGGGCAACATATCTCTCATATCTCTCAGCTGGCTAGGCTAAATGCCTTCATGTGGTAGCCGGGTTCAGAAAACAATATAGGGACTTCCCTGGTGGCGCAGTGGTTAAGAATCTGCCTGCCAACACAGGGGACACGGGTTCGAGCCCTGGGCTGGGAAGATCCCACATGCTATGAAGCAACTAAGCCCGTGCGCCACAACTACTGAGCCTGCACTCTAAGCCCGCGAGCCACAACTACTGAGCCCAAATGCCACAACTACTGAAGCCTGCGCGCCTAGAGCCCGTGCTCCGCAAGAAGAGAAGCCACCGCAATGAGAAGCCCACACACTGCAACGAAGAGCGGCCCCTGCTTGCCGCAACTAGAGAAAGCCCACGTGCAGTAACGAAGACCCAGTGAGGCCAAAAATAAATAAATTTATTTAAAAAAAAAAAGCAGTGGCAAGCTCCAATGCACAAGTACTTTTCAAGCTTCTGTTGTCATATTTGCTAGTGTCTCATTGACCAGAGCAAGTCACATGGCCAAGCCCACATTCCAAAGGGTGGAGAAATTAGATTCCATCTCTTTATGGGTAGAGGGACAACGTCACATTCAAAGGGATGTGCTTTAAGGAATGGGAGGGATTTGTGGCCTTAAAAAATCAATAACAGTGTAGAATTTTAGGTTGGAATATTTTTTCTTTCAGCACATTTTCTTTCCACTGCCTTTTGGCTTTCACTGTCACTGTTAACCAGTTAGTTAGTTCCTATGGCTTCTTTTCAGATTTTCTGTCTATGTTCTCTTGATCACTATGATTTGTCTTGGTGTGAATTTCCTTTTGTTTCTCAACTTGAGCTTTATTGAGTTTCTTTTGATTTGGTGTCTTTCATTCTTTATGGAAAATTCTCAGCCATTATCTGCCTCCACCCCACTCTTTCTCTTCTTCTTGAACTTCAGTTAAGTTAGATTTCTTGCTATTTTTTCATGTTTATTTATTTTTTACTATAAAGGTTTTATTATGCACAGAGAGGGGAGGGGGCTCAGTCCTTGACAGCTGCTTTCCTCTTGGCAGCCAGGACATCACTCAGGTCCTCTTGCCTCTTGGCATGGATG
This sequence comes from Eschrichtius robustus, assembly GCF_028021215.1. Taxonomy (NCBI): domain Eukaryota; kingdom Metazoa; phylum Chordata; class Mammalia; order Artiodactyla; family Eschrichtiidae; genus Eschrichtius; species Eschrichtius robustus. Next base: position 13,523,016 of record NC_090842.1, read on the forward strand.
TGTGTCCCCACTCTTTTCTTGATGAACTTTAGGGCCTGTGTGTCCTTGGAGAACTTGAGCATGTCCCAAATGCTCTGCTTGTATGAGGCAAAGCCTCATACTTCTCAGATCATGTCCCTTAGGGACTTGGTGTGCTTGGTGAGGCATCCATGGCAGTGGCTGTGCCTCAGCTTGCTCATGTTCTTGGTCACTTTGTGGCCCTTGTTGAGGCCCATGGCCATGGGGTAGCACAGAGCCATGGCTTTGTTCCTTAATGGCTGCTGAGGCAGAGTCTTCATATTTATTAACTTTTCGTCTTCATGCTACATTCTAGATAATTTCTTTTTACTTTCCTTTCAGTATACTAATTTTCTCTACAGTTATACCCAGCTGCTTAACTCTTCTACTTTTTAAAAAAATTAAATTTACCATAGTTCATCATTTTTTCCTTTTTAAAAAAATTAAGGTATGATTTACATGTAGTAAAATTTGCTTTCTTTTTTTTTTTTTTTGGTTTGCAATCTACAAGTTTTTTTTCTATTTACGTTGTACTTTTTATTTATTTATAATTTATTTATTTATTTGGTTGTATTTATTTATTTGATTGTGTTGCGGCACGCGGCCTCCTTAGTTGTGGCATGTGAGCTCTTAGTTGCGGCATGCATGTGGGATCTAGTTCCCTGACCAGGAATTGAACCCGGGCTCCCTGCGTTGGGAGCACTGAGTCTTAACCACTGTGCCACCAGGGACGTCCCTGCAATCTACAAGTTTTAATATTCATTCCTTTTATCTGTAGATCTGTGCTTTTGCCAATAGCACACTCTTAATTGCTATTGCTCTACTGTAAGTCTTAAAATCAGGTAGTATTCCAACTTTCTTTTACAAAATTGTTAGGGTCTTCCATTTCCAATCTGCTAGATCACTTTTTATATTTTCCTGTTCCCTAAAGATTTTGTCAAGTTTATTTCATTTCTTTAACTCTTGTACAAAAGGGTTCTATTGGACCCAATTTTAGTTTTTGAGTTTCTTTTTTGAAAAATAATATTTGTGAATATGGATATCTCGTGACACTTATTCTTTTTTAGAAGTCTTTCAGAGAACAAAGGGAATATTTACTTTGTATTTTACAATTATATAGATGCATTGTTTGTAACTCTTAAGATACCATTTTTGTAGTTAACGTTAAGCTTTCACAGAACACAGTTGAAAATTCAGAATTTTTCCGTTTCTGCTCATAATGGCAAAGAGAGGAACATTTAAAAAAAAATATTTATTTAAGCTGCGCCAGGTCTTAGTTGCAGCACATGGGATCTTCGTTGCAGCATGCAGGCTTCTTAGTTGCAGCATGCGGGCTTCTTAGTTGCAGCATGTGCACTCTTAGTTGCGGCATGCATGCGGCATCTAGTTTCCCGACCAGGGATCCAATCCGGGCCCCTGCATTGAGAGTGTGGAATTTTACCCACTGGACCTCCAGGGAAGTCCCAAAGAGAAGAACATTGACAGAAGAATATACTTCACAATTTTATGAGTTAGAAGATAAACGTAAAGAGACAAATAGCACTGTAGACACATGTATTTTGGTATGGTATCCACCAGCTATATGTGGCTAATGAGCACTTAAAAAGTGCATTTGAGGTGTGCTGTAAAATACACATGGGATTTCAAAGACTTGGAAAGAGAAAAGAAATTTAAACTTTCTCAATTTTTACATTGCTTACATGTTGAAATAACATTTTGGACATATTGGATTAAGTAAAGCATATTAAAATTAATTTCACCTATTTCCTTTTTTTTTTAATGTGGCTAGTAGGAAAAATTGCATATGTTGCTTACATTGTATTTCTGTGGGACAGCAGTGGCCTATACTCTAATAGTATAGAAGCAACATTTCAGACTGAGTCTTTAGATGACAATATCCTAGATAAACTTTCTGAAACTCAAAGTTCAATTGAGTGAACAAACTATTTCTAAGGATAAAAATGAAATATAGTATTCTCAGTTATTCAGCAAGAAGGTCTTTATCATGCAGTATTTTGTGACACGTATCTAGAACACCTTCTTTTGCTAGAAGAATGTGTGACAGTGTTTGTACATCTTTTTTTTTAATATAAATTTATTTATTTATTCATTTATTTAATTTTTGGCTGCATTGGGTCTTCGCTGCTGCACGCAGGCTTTCTCTAGTTGCAGTGAGCGGAGGCTACTCTTTGTTGTGGGGCGCAGGCTTCTCATTGTGGTGGCTTCTCTTGTTGCAGAGCACAGGCTCTAGGCGCGCAGGCTTCAGTAGTTGTGGCACGTAGGCTCAGTAGTTGTGGCTCGTGGGCTCTAGAGCACAGGTTCAGTAGTTGTGGCGCATGGGCTTAGTTCTTCCACGACATGTGGGATCTTCCTGGACCAGGGCTTGAACCCGTGTGCCCTGCATTGGCAGGCAGATTCTTAACCACTGCACCACCAGGGAAGTCCCTTACAACAGTTTTAGTTGTTTATAGTTTGAGAGTTGTTCCAAAAAATTTAACCCACCATTACCAGAAATGGATTACCGCATACGTATTTTTTAAAGCTTTTTTATGTATACCAGATTTAAGATACTATTGATTAAGCATTTTGCAAATAGAAAATATATGTGGAACTATAAAAATTAAATAGCTGGAAGTCACATTTTACAAGGGGGGACCTAAGAGTCATTAAAGTGAAGGGTAACGTTCATTTCAGTTTAAACATACACACACACACACACACACACACACACACACACACACACACACAACACAGATGAAACAAAATGTTTTTGTTATCTTTAGGGTTTTAAGTTAGTCAGATATGTTTGTGGCTGTAGGAAGTTGAGTGATACCAGTGTGGAAAATTCAGGCTTGATATAAAAAAAAAATGGTTACCAAAACACTGATTGATGGCGGTTATAGTGCCTGGATGACAAAAGGTCACCCACCTCATACTCATGAGTTGTGACATGCTTGGTGGAAATGTAAGGTTAAAACTTTTACAACAACCTTATTTTGAAAATAGCTTAATCCAGTGATCTAAATTTATTTTAGGATTCAATTTTTTTTAGTGAGTCATTTTTCTAAGCTACCTTATATATATGCAGCAAAGCAGTTGTAATTTGACATTCTCTGGTCTAAATCTACAGGTGAGATGTAAAAGAATGTGATGTAATAATTTTGTTTCCTTCTACTAAAAACAAATTTTTCTTATTTTCTATTATATTTACATGCTCTGTAGCTAAGGAAATGACAGTTTTTCTTGACACTTAACAAGTGGCTTTGCTTGCCACTCCTCTTTAAGAATGTGGTTTATGGGAGTTCCCTGGTGGTCTGGTCTAGTGGTTAGGATTCGGCACTTTCACTGCTGTGGCCCGGGTTCAATTCCTAGTCGGGAAACTGAGATCCCATAAGTTGTGTGGCGCGGCCCAAAAAAAAAAAAGAATGTGGTTTATAGTGTCGTTCTGGACTACACAAGCTAGGAATTAAGGTATTTAAGTATTATAGGAAGATCAAATATTTTGGTAATTTGCAGTAGGCTGAGGCTGTGATTCTTGGGTCTTGAGGTTAGTGGTCTTAAATTAGACATGTCTTTTCTTGAACGGCAAAACAAATGTTTTATTTTTTAAATTATTTTGATACTTTACTTATTTATTTATTATTTTGGCTGCACCGCACGGCACGTGGGATCTTAGTTCCCCGACCAGGGATCGAACCCGAGCCTCCTGCATTGGAAGCACGTAGTCTTAACCATTGGACCTCCAGGGAAGTCTCAAAACAAATGCTTTAGAGCCGTGTGTCGGAGACATGGCAGAAGGTGAATCTAATTTGTGTTATGGTGAAGGGATGCTTAACAGCTGGTACTTTTGTCTCCATTCATATTGTATCTTATAGTTGACACAGGCAAAAGAAATAAGTTAATAAATGTAGTTGTGCTGTAAGGAATGATACTTTTGCCCCTTACGTGATTTGATAACTGTGTGCCTTGTAACATGCTCACACAGTAGTTAAGGTCAACACTGATGTTTGCATTTTGCATGATGAATTATGTCTAGGTTCATTGTCAGCTGAGAAAGTCACTGTAAAGTCAAACTGGAGTTATTCCAAGCATTGAATAATTCAGAATGCTTTGAATTGCAAAATTGAGTGTGTTAATTTTTCCAGGCTGTAAGATTTACGACATTTTTACATCAGTGATCTAGAACCATTGTTATGAAAACATAAGCAAGTTCTCTTCCACACTTGTCTTTCTGTTTAATATTTTTTGCTTTCTCTCTTGGCTCTTGCATTCTTGTAGTAGTTGTAGCAGCAATTACTGCAAACCAACAGCAGCAAAACTCTATTTTTTGTTTTGTTTTGTCTGAGAAAACAAGCATGGTGACTTCTTTCCAAGGCTAATTACATGTTATCCATGGGCCTTCCAGAGAGGCAGGCATTTTATTTTTAATAGTTCCACAAAACTCCCATTTGGCTTGTTTTGCTGTAAGACTATCACTGAAATCCCCCTCCAGGATTTCAGTACACTATAGCTGCGGCCAGGGATGTGTTAATAGAATTGATATGATATTGAGCTGTAAATTTAGTAGTTTGCCATCTGCCCATTAAAAAACAGATGAGACTTCAAATAAGCAGGTTAAAATTTAGTAACTCTTCTAGGCCTTCTTGAAAATTGTGATTTAGAAGGCTGACAGATCCCATTGAGATTAGATAGATATAGGATATGAAAGTGTGGCTTGTTACTTTTGGAAGATGTAAGAGAGAAGTTGCTGTTAATGTGCTGTGGAAGTAAACAGGCCCATTTGCTAGAGAATAGAAAAATTAATGTCTTAAAATTACTATGTTCCTTTTCCCCATATCTTCTTAAATTTGATTGGGTAACTTCATTGCATTTAACATATAGAGTACATAATCCTACTGAATTTCTTTGAAAGAATAGGGACCTTTACTGTGTTGTCATTACAACTTTAAACATGGGCTAGATTAAAGAGTGGTAAAATTACTCTGTTCCTTTCACCTTTGTTTTATCAGAGTGAGATTTAAGTATAAAGTGTATGTTCCTCACTATGTCAGGAGTTATGATTCTTTTGTAATAACAGGAAGTCCTATCCAAACTAGCTTAAGCTAGAAAGATAATTTACTTCATGTAACTGTAAAGATAAGGTATAACACTGGCTTTGGGCTTAGCTAAATACTGGGCTCATCCTCTTAGCTGCGTTCACTTCTGGGCAGGCTTCCTTCACAGCCTCCACCTGGTGGCTGGCAAGGTGGCCAAAGTAGCTCTTATCCCTACACCTCCATCTGTGCCCGCATTGTTTGCAAATATTTTATTGTTTATCATTGTCCAAGTCCCTGAACCACTTAAGAATATTTTGGGGAGTTTTATTTCTGAGTGACCCAAATCAAAAACAGTTCTGTGTCCTAGGAAACTAATGTTTTGAATTCACTTCTTTCATTAGAATAAAGAGATACTTGTCAGTTTGCTCATTTCACATTCTAAAGAGTTGGCATCGTAAACTTCACTGAAATCACCCTGAGCCAAGCTAGAACTGAAGGAGATGTTCATAACACAGGTAATTGAACTTACTGTGCTCCTTCCACCAAAACACAGAACAGAGGAGGCAAATAGCACACGCACGCGCTCGCTAGCATGCACTCTCTCTCTGTCTCTTTTAATGAAAGGCAAGTCCAAGAGGCCAGTGCTCATGTTCCATAACCCAAATTGTAGATCCCAGCTGTTAGCCCTCAGCAATGACTTTGAGAACTTCATAGTAAGGTATTGGTGTTTTGCTGATTTAAAGTTTTCACCCTCGGGCTTCCCTGGTGGCGCGGTGGTTGAGAGTCTGCCTGCCAATGCAGGGGACACGGGTTCGAGCCCTGGTCTGGGGGGATCCCACATGCCACGGAGCAACTGGGCCCGTGAGCCACAACTACTGAGCCTGCGCGTCTGGGGCCTGTGCTCCGCAACAAGAGAGGCCGCGATAGTGAGAGGCCCGCGCACCGCGATGAAGAGTGGCCCCCACTTGCCGCAACTAGAGAAAGCCCTCGCACAGAAACGAAGACCCAACACAGCCATAAATGGATAAATAAACAAATAAATAAAATTTAAATAAATAAATAAATAAATAAAGCAAATAATTAAAAAAAACTCTATTAAAAACTTTTCACCCTCTATGCAATCATATTTCCCTATTTTAAATATAATTTTAAACCTTTTCTAGTCAGAAACGTTGTGAGCATTCTATAAAAGCAAAAAAAAGTAAATGACATCTGGGTAACTTACACTTTATTTTCTCAACAAAATTGTGTCCCCTTTGTAACCCCTCCCCACACTTTTTTGCCACTGTTACCATTTTTTATTTCATATGTTAAATAGTTGGAAAAGCTATACCACATTATCTCCAGCTCATAGGTCAAGAGACAAGATTGGATCCCTGTGGAATAGGCTATGTCATTTTAGTCAAGACGTTCTCCTATAAAAATTCAAAACACCAGATTTGAAGAGACCATTGAGGAGTCTGAAAGATTTCCTTAGATTATTTTCCTGGGCAAGGACATTTTCCTTTTCTAGCTTCTTAGTTAGTTGTAGTTTTGCAGCACCTTAAACATTTTCTCCTCTGACATTTACACTCTTCCTGTATTATAAATACTTTTCATCCACACCTCAGCAATATGTGTTGTTTAAAATAATTAACATTTAAATATTTCTATTGTTTCTTTAATTTTCTGCAAGCTGTTTTTATTTTCCTAGCATGGAGACTAAACTACGGTAAAGAAAAATTTTGTTGTATCTCCTACTTCCCCAACAGTTATTTATTATGTACTTTCTACATTGTAGGTACAAATCAGGGATACTCTTTCTGTCTCTCCGGAAATTTCTGTCTCATACAGTATGACTGTATGATATATGAAAGGCAGATTGGAACAGAACAAGGCATGGAGGCCACAAAAAAAAAAAAAAAAAAGAGACCTGCTCAGAGATTGTCATCTAGAAAATGAGGATTTGGATTAAAGCAATGACAGAAAGAAAGGAGATTGACTAAATCTAATACTGAAAAAAGATGACTAAGGAGAGCTTGTTAAAGGACTAAGGGGACTTGCAGGAGAAAAAGGAATCAAAAGTAAACCCAAAGTTCCATTGGGTATGTGGGCATTGCTTACTGGGGGAATGATGATGCCATGGTAGAAAAAGAATTAAAAATAATTTATGTAGATACTTCCTCTTCCAAGAGGTAGAGCTTAACTCCCCATTCCCCTCTTGAGTATGGGCTGAACTCAGTGAATTGCTTCCAAAGAGTAGAATGTGGAAAGGTGGAAGGGAGTCATTTTACAGTGGAGAAACCTGGCAAACACTCCCTTGGCCGGGTGATCAAAGTTGGCGTCATCAGCATGTATGCCCTTGATATGATGGGTTGAGAATGGCAGTTCTTCCCCAAAACCTATATCCTATGAGAAAAACATCACACTAACTGAAGTTGAAGGACATTCTACAAAATACCTGACCAGGCTTCCTCAAAAACTGTCAGGTCATTAGAAACACTGAAGCTAAGGAGATCAGACTAAATCCTGGATGGGAATAATGTTTGACCAAATATCTGGGCACCTGTTGGCCCAGTCAAGTTGACACATAATCTTGTGTCACTGTCCAAAACTAAGAGAGGATGGAGGGTTAAAGAAAATAAAGGGTTAAGGAGGAGAGAGTTGTTTTTTAAACATCAGAAACAGCAGAAAGCCAAAAAATGGGATAGAGAAGATGACTCTTAATGATAAAAATCACATGAAGCAGGAAATCAGGAAATGTGGTCTGACTCCTCATTTAAAAAGTGAAAGGAAGACGCACAGTCAGTGACAGAATGGATGATAGAAGTAAGTTAAATTTTCATTTTACAGTTGACCTTTGAAGGTACAGATTTGAACTGCACAGGTCCACTCATACGCAGATGTTTTTTCAGTAAATACTACAGTACTGCATGATCAGAGGTTGGTTGAATTCGCAGATGTGGAACCACAGATACAGAGGCCAACTCTAAAGTTATCCTCGGATTTTTGACTGTGAGTAGGGTCTGCGCCCTTAACTCCCCCTAGTTGTTCAAGAGTCAGCCTTATTTTATCTGCCCCTCTCTTGGGATATCCCTTTTCTTCTAACTACTCCAGTCCCAAAGTAGGGCCAAAGTAACTAACTTTGGGGGGAAAAACAAGTGTTCCCCCCACCGCCACCCCCCTGGCCCAAGAAAGAAAGCAGATTCTTCACATCCACTAAAAATGTCTTGAGGTTCTCCAGTACTCAAATTTATGAATGTGTATCCATGGATACAAGGATAAAAGTCATATAGGTTAAAGTTAAACTTACATGTTATAAAGCAGGTGCTCGGCGAGTTAACAAATATTATAAAATCCTAACTTACTCTTAACCTTTTAGGTACAGTCTTCAATAATATAGTTCAAACATTTATGCACACTCTTTCATTTTATTATTCATCCTTTATAATTGAATTCATGGAAGACTGGCTCTAGGCCAGAAAGCAGTAAATTAAATTTGAAATGCTTCTTTCTGCTAGTATTTAGCACTTGCATTTTTCTTCCCTTTTTTTCCCTCTAAGCCCAATAAAATATTCTAATAATTTCACAATGATATGCCTTAAGAGGTGATACTGCCAAAGGTGAAATATTGCTGGGCAAGTAGTACCTCCACTCAGTAGCTTAAAAATTTGCCAGCTGGTAAACACAATATTTAAAATCAACATTTAAAATTCTCCTAGGTATGTAAGTATATAATGTATGAAAATCAGATTATGAAAGTTGAGAACCATCTGTAAATAAAAATGCAAATATTTTGAATTCTTAATTACCCAGAGTTTCATTGTTTTACTACTTTCTTTAGTGTGTGTCTAACATTTTAAAATGTTCTCCTGGGCTTTGATCTCGCAGTGTCTGCAAATTGTGTTCACCGTCACCCAATCACATGCTCTTAGAGTAGCCTATACTCCGTTGCTTCTTAGATCCTGCCTATTTTAGTACCTAAAACTCTCTATGATTAAAATTTCTCTCAATTGAGATTCTTACTGCTTTACTTCATCTAACTTACTATAAAATAAAATGGATAACTATCCAGTGAATAAATATCTCTAAAAATAAAATGAAACTCACAACTCAAATATTATGTAGTTATAGAAAAGTTTGTGATATTTGAGATAAGGATTTACAAATCTATTAAATCAGACCCTGGGTTCCTTCTAGTTTTGCTAACTATGCCAATTTTATGGGGGATTGAGGGAGAAATTGGTCAGTAGGAAAAGTATAGATTCACCCTACTGATTCAAGTGTGGAGGGTAAATCTTCCTCCTACTAAATTAATAAACTACTTCACTGTTCTGAACAGTGACAATCTGAATACATTTTCTTTATGAGAATACGATTAAGTTAATTAAAGACATATTATTAGGGTTGTTCTTATAAGTTGTTCTTACCTGCCTACATAATGTAAACAGCCTACATACAGTTAGACTGTTAGTTTTAGCTCTGTTTTTACCCCTTGGCTCCAGACTTCAGGTTATTTTCCGTATAACCTGCCTAACAGGGTGCTCCATACAAAAATTGGTTAAATAAACGTGCTTGAGTTAACCTCAAACAAAAACATACGTTTTGTGGAGAGAAGTCCATTTCTCCTAGTAAAAAAACTTTAAACTTTCTAGTAAAAGAACTTCTGGTATTTAAAACCAAGTTTTATAATGTGATAAAAATATTCAGTATTGTTGCCCGTTTCCATCATCTTGCTTTTCTCCTGTAGGACTCTTTCACTTTCTTGTAGTAAAAGCAAAAGGGTATTTGTGTGTGTGTGTGTGGTTTAGGAATTTAGAATTAACTCACCAGCTTATTATAATTGTCCTGTATGAATTAGTGACTGTTTTTTCCACAGAAATTGTTTCTATCCTAGGCTAATTGTTTCTGAGCCATTGCCCAACCTGTTTTCAGAATGGGAGCACATTTTATTAATAATTAGCTCAAGAAAAACATAATTAATAAAGTTAATCTGTTGCTAAGTAAAACCATATGAAATTCCAAAGCAAAATACAAATATGAGTTTATGTGTTCCAGAGCGAGTTCCTTAGCATAAGTAAGTGATAGAAAGCCCAGGCATGATCCTAGTTCTTGCTGTACAAAAAGGAGCTAGCAGGAGACTTTCTTCTTTGCCATCTTCTGCAGTATGTGAAAATTCTGCCACTGCTGCACTATATCAAGAATCTGGTTAACACACTTTTAACAGTTATCTTGGTGTTATGCATGGTTATTTTATACAGAAATGTAAAAATAGTGGCAAATCATTCTTTGAAGAATAGAATCACATTGTAAATGTATTGATGGAGTTAGTGATTTAAAGGAAATTTGTGCTAAGTTTTAAGTTTTTTGTTTTTGATCTGTATGGCAAGTCCCTTCGCAACATGAATAACTGACCTATTTTATGTTTCGTTGTCTGAAACAAAGCCACTAAACAAGACAAGATTATGATTTGGGGAAATTTGGTGACCTGATTCAGTTTTCAAAGAAGGAAAAATTGTAATTTGTGAACTTTTAAACTACCATAGTGATCATTTGATCAGTATGTGAGAATAGTCCATTTAGTTAATATGTCCAAGCACAGCTATAACTGTTTTTTAAATTATTTTTTTCCATTTTACCACAAAATCTATAAAATAAACTGAAGGAAATTACATCTTTTTATATTAGCATCTCTTGGGTATAACATAGTTCTTTCCCTGACTAGTCATTTTCATCCTGATTTAATGATGTCCCATCTGACTTTCAGTGACCAACTGATATTTAGCACTAATATATTCAGAAGAGTGTAGGAATCTCAACCCATTTATTGAAAAAATTCTGTCTTAAATATTTTCAAACAAAGTAGGGTTTAAATAAGTAATACTGAGGAATTGTACAAATTGGTTTTTATTCCCCAAGACTGTTTCTGTGAGCATAGTAATTCCCAAGTATCTCTTTAAAGATCATTTTGTGTTGTACCTGGTTCTTAAAGACTTATGTTACTGAGGTTTAGCATGGTTGTAAACCATGTTGCCATGGTTAAGAATGTTGGATGCGGGCTTCCCTGGTGGCACAGTGGTTGAGAGTCCGCCTGCCAATGCAGGGGGCACGGGTTCGAGCCCTGGTCCGGGAGGATCCCACATGCCGCGGAGCAACTACGCCTATGCATCACAACTAGTGAGCCTGCGCTCTAGAGCCCGCGTGGCACAACTACTGAAGCCCGCACGCCTAGAGCCCGTGCTCGGCAACAAGAGAAGCCACCGCAATGACAAGCCTGCACACCACAACGATGACTAGCCCCCACTCACTGCAACTAGAGAAAGCCCGCGTGCAGCAGTGAAGACCCAATGCAGCCAAAAATAAATAAATAAAATGAATAAATTTATTTAAAAATAAAAAATAAAAAGAAGACTGTTGGATGCATATGCTTTGGGTTGAAGGGTTTTTTTGGTTTGTTCTTTGTTTTTGCTGCGCCACACGGCTTGCGGGATCTTCGTTCCCCGACCAGGGATCTAACCTGGGCCCACAGCTGTGAAAGTACAGAGTTTTATTAACCATCAGGGAATTCCCGTGGTTGAGGATTTTTAATAATCCCATGATAAATCTAGATGGATAATTTGTATCTTTGTATATGTGAGTCCTGCTATTATCAGATGGCTACTTCTATAAAAGAGCTGTTTCTTATACCAAATTATGGAATTTGGATATACAGTGAAAACTCAGCTTTTAACAGCTACAAGAAGACCAAAATAATGGCAAAGTGTAATAAGAACTAGAATGGAAACTGCTATGGAGTCCGTATTTTAAAGAATGTTCCAGGGGATTCCTTGGCGGTCCAGTGGTTAGGACTCCGCGCTTCTACACTGGGCCAAAAAAAAAAAAAAGAATGTTCCAGAAAATTGCCATTTGTCTGACTAACACTGTTAAGCTAGAATCTGTCAAAACAAATTTTGAGCAAAGATAAAACAAGGTCCTGTGACTCAACCATGGACTTAAGTACAAATTAAGAGGGAAGATTTCTCTTAAGAAAGGGAGAATGGAGAACTCTCCCTGAATCTTTGCCTCTTCTGAGGTGTGGCTGCAACGACACTGTAAAGGCAAACCCCACAGGAAACTGCTCACATTCTTCTGGCCGTTGTGCTCGAAGTGACCCGGCCTAGTTTTGACTTTTTTTTTTAAATTTATGTATGTATGTATGTATGTATGTATGTATGTATGTATGTATGGCTGTGTTGGGTCTTCGTTTCTGTGTGAGGGCTTTCTCCAGTTGTGGCAAGTGGGGGCCACTCTTCATCGCGATGCACGGGCCTCTCACTATCGCGGCCTCTCTTGTTGCGGAGCACAGGCTCCAGACGCGCAGGCTCAGCAGTTGTGGCTCACGGGCCTAGTCGCTCCGCGGCATGTGGGATCTTCCTGGACCAGGGCTCAAACCCGTGTCCCCTGCGTTGGCAGGCGGACTCCCAACCACTGCGCCACCAGGGAAGCCCTGATATTTTTTTAAAGGCAGTTGTAGAGGAGACTGAGCGGTCCATCTCATACACACCACCACTGCACTTCCACACTGGAGAATTAGCGGTGTATTTACAAGAAACCAGGTTTCCCTCCTCATTTTTTTTTTTTTTTCACACACACACACACACACTGTATTTTATTTTTACAAGAGATAAATAAACTGACACCAAGCATTGTAACTGGATGACCACAACAAAAGCAACAATGATTGCAATTACCAAACACGAAACACACTCATACTATGTCATAATATTGACATTCAGTCCAGTAGTCCTCCACTGTAACAGCTCCTTTACTTTGCAGTGAAAATTGATTTGTATATTTTTTGCCTCTGAGTCCTTGTGGGATTTTTTTTTTTTATTCAAACAGAAAGTCACAAAAATTATAATCATCCTCATCAGTTCACTCAGTCCCGTGTAATTAATTTTTTTTTCACCTCCTCATTTTTTAAGAGTGGTATAATAAAATATATATTTGATCTTTGTCTCCAGTTCCTGGCACAGAGCTCCGAAAACCCTTGGAATTTCCTGAGTGATAGGATTTGTTACTTCATAACACGCCCCTTTCATTACACTTGAGTTTATGCTAATGAAGTGATTTAAGACCCCTAGATAGCCTGAGAATGGGCCGGTCATCAGGAGTGATTAGAAGGTTGGAACGTTCAGTCCCACCCACCAGCCTCCAGGGATGGGGTGGGATGGCTCTCTGGAGACTGAGCGTTATAAAAACTCAAACTAGAAGACCTGGGGAGCTTCTGTGTTGTCGAACAGATCAAGGTGTCAGGAGGTGATATGCCCTGTGTGGGCCTGAAGCTCGGTGGCGCCTTTCCTCACTTTGCCCTAGGCATCTCTTCCATTTGACTGTTCCTGAGTTGTATCTTTTATAATAAACTGGTAAATGTAAGTAAAATGGTTTCCTAAGTTCTGTGATTTTGTCTAGAGAGTTATTAAACTTGAGGAGGGGGTCATGGGGACCCTCAAATTTGTAGCCAAATCAGAAGAATTACAAGTGTCCTTGGGACCTGAGATTCACGACTGGCATCTGAAGTAAGGGCAGTCTTGTGAAGCCGAGCCCTCAACTTGTGGGGTCTGCCTTAACTCTGGGTAGTTAGTGTGACGATGAAAATTAATCAGTAGTCAGTATATGAAAGTAGTGGAAAATTTTATTTGAGCCAAATTTGAGGATTATAACTTGGGAAGAGCATCTCAGAAAGCCCCCAGAACTGTTCCTCCCATTGGAAGTCAAAACACAGTTACATAAGTCCTTTTAGACGAGGGCTATACATTAGATGACGTATTATTGACAGTTTACACAATCCAGATCTAAGCATGGCCCTTACAAGATCAAGAAGGAATGTTATCTTTTAAGGAGTTGTCTTGTTGATTTTAGGAGAATGTTGCTCTTTGCTTAGCTTGAGCAGGTATTTCTTCTGATGGGGGAGGTTTGATTGATGCATAAAGCAGATACACAGTAGGCGGGGAGAGAGGAGGCCAGAGGGCAGAGAAAATTTTTTATGTTTAAATTTTTCTTGTCTTACCATAGAATATGAATTTTATTTCACAGTGTCAGAACTAAATTGACACCCAGTTAACGTAGGAGAATCTGAGACCTGGTATCACAAAGAGTAAGCTCTGCTTGGGACTTCCCTGGTGGTCCACCTTCCAATGCAGGGGACGCAGGTTCGATCCCTGGTCGGGGAACTAAGATCCCACATGCCGCGGGGAAACTAAGTCCGTGTGCTGCAATAAAGACTCAGCGTAGCCAAAAAAAAAAGCATAAGCTCTGCTTTGGTTTTGGTTTTTTTGGTTTTTTGTTTCGTTTTGTTTTGTTAAAATTAATTAATCAATTAATTATTTTGGCTGTGTCGGGTCTTCATTTCTGTGCGAGGGCTTTCTCTAGTTGCGGCAAGCGGGGGCCACTCTTCATCGCCGTGCGCGGGCCTCTCACTATCGCGGCCTCTCTTGTTGCGGAGCACAGGCTCCAGACGCGCAGGCTCAGTAGTTGTGGCTCACAGGCCTAGTTGCTCGGCGGCATGTGGGTTCTTACCAGACCAGGGCTCGAACCCGTGTCCCCTGCATTGGCAGGCAGATTCTCAACCACTGTGCCACGAGGGAAGCCCTCTGCTTTGTTTTTATGTGTTTAGTAGATTTTAACATTTGCATTAAAAAATACATAAGAATAAATTTGCTCAAAGAAAGTGTCAACTGAAGAAAAATGCACAACCTAAAAATAGTAAGTTATGTTTTATTTCGGGACCTTGCTGAAAGATAGCTCTGAGGAACTGTTCCAAAGAGGTAAGGGAGGAGCTAGGATATATAGGAATTTTTGCTGAAAAAGAGTCATGTAGTTGAACATCAAAAGATTACTGCTAATCACAAAAAAAAAAACCCAGACATTTCAAGTTAATGATTTTATTGCTTTTCTATGTATGGGAAGATGCTAGAGTCTGGGCTCGTTGAAATTATTTCTTAGATACGCATCTTAACTATTTAGGGCCAGTATCCTGTTTTTTCTCCATCCTGAATTCCCCTTATAGCACACTGTGGCACTGTGACGGGGTGGGGGCTGCAGTGGCTGGTGGCTTGGTGGTGGCCACATTTGCTGTTTACTGGAATGACGGGCAACATTGTTTGTTTACTGGAATGGCAGGCAACATTCTTTGTCCACAAAAGTAAAGATCCAACTTAACAGAAAGAGATAATATTCTTCCTAGATTTGGAAGACCTGCAGATCAGTTCAATGCAATCGCAATCAAAATCCCAGCAGGCTTTTTTGGGGGGCTAGGGAATAGAAACTGACAAGCTGAGTCTTGCATTTATATAGAAATGCAAGTGAGCTAGTATAGCTAAAACAGCTGGAAAAGAGTAAAATTGGATGACTTGCATTACTTGTATTTCAGCACTTATTATAAAGATTTACTATAAAGTAATCAAGACAGTATGGTAGGGCTTCCCTGGTGGCGCAGTGGTTAAGAATCCGCCTGCCAATGCAGGGGACACGGGTTCGAGCCCTGGTCCAGGAAGATCCCACATGCCGCGGAGCAACTAAGCCCATGTGCCACAACTACTGAGCCCGTGCACCTAGAGCCCATGCTCTGCAACAAGAGAAGCCACCGCAATGAGAAGCCCGCGCACTGCAATGAAGAGTAGCCCCCACTCGCCACAACTAGAGAAAGCCCGCACGCAGCAACGAAGACCCCAACACAGCCAAAAAAAAAAATTAAAAAAAAAAAAAAAAAAAGTATGGTATTGTCAGAAAGATAAACTTATAAACCTGGGGTTCACAAAGTGGCTGTGTGTTTTGTAAGTAAAGTTTTAGTGAAACAAGGCTAAACCTATTTGTTTACGTATTCCCTAGGGCTGCTTTTGATCTAGTTACCAAATTGAGTATAACAGAGACTATATATGGCCCCCAAGCCTAAAATACTGTCTATTCAGTAGTTCAGAATAGAAAGTTGATAAATAGGTCCACATATGCCTGATTGTTACCTGAAAACTGATTTCACCTCTTGGTGGATGTTGAGCCAAAAGATACAACCAAGCCAAAGACTGGGAGAAGGAAGGATTTGTTACTTGCAACAAGTAAGGAGGAGAACATGGGAGATCTTTCCCAAAGCAGTGTCTCCCTGAATAGCAAAACTGGGGAAGTTTTAAGCTAAGGGTACATGCATATTCATGAAGGGGCTTGAACAGAAGAGAATTCAGCATAGAACTGAGGCAGAGGTTGAGTCCAAGCTTCAGCTGATTAAAGTCATGAGGGTCAGAAAAGGTCAACGTTATAATTCCTTAGATTCTGGCCAGTCTGGGGTTCTTAGCATGTAGTTGCCATTCTCCACCTGGATGGGACCTTAGTTCCTATTGAACAGCTCAAAGATATGTATCAGATTGTCATTTATATCCCTTAAGAAGGAACTAGGACTCTGTTTTATTGCTGAACTATTGTTTCTTTCTTTTTTTTTTTAATATTTCTTTATTTGGTTGTGCCGGGTCTTAGTTGTGGCAGGTAGGCTCCTTAGTTGCGGCTCGTGGGCTCCTTAGTTGCCGCACGTGGGCTCCTTAGTTGTGGCATGCAAACTCTTAGTTTCGATATGCATGTGGGATCTAGTTCCCTGTCGAGGGATGGAACCCAGGCCCCCTGCATTGGGAGTGCACAGTCTTAACCACTACGCCACCAAGGAAGTCCCTGAACTATTGTTTCTTGACTGCTTTTCCTCTGTTCCTGCATTCCTTTGTTCACTTAGGATCATTAATTGCTGAGACCTGTTAAGGGCAAGCATTGTGGCCTGGCTTAGATTACAAAATGGCTTAGGCCTAAAATGGCTTCTTTTATGTCAAAAAAGGCTGTATCTGGTTCTTTTCCTCCGGGGATCCTATACCCTATCTGCCTACATGATCAAATGATTTTCAACAAAGATGCCAATCAAAAAGGAAAGGATAGTTATTCAAGCACAATTTGTTGAGGAATCTGTTGTGTTTATATGGGAAAAAAATTAACTTCAGCCTTACATCACACCTTCACAAAAAATAACTTGAAATGGATCATAGATATAAATTTAAAAGCTTGTTAAACAAAATTCGACTGAGTAAAAATGTAAAGATCTTACTGGCCTTATTCAGTGATTCATGAATAGGGCAGCATCCCATCTAGCAAATAGAAAGGAGCTCTGAAGAGCTATACAAAATGGGTGGCTTTTATAGGTGAAAGGGGACAGAAAAAGGAAATTTGTAGCAAAGAGTGTGTTGTTTCAGGCAAGGTCACCTTCCTTTGGGGGACAGAAGGGGTCTCAGGCAGATTACCTCACTAGTGCTGACCAGTAATTAACCAGATTGACTGGTTAAAGGTTACATTCCTGGTAAAGACTGAAACTGCAGTTAGGTTAGGTATTAAGTCTTGATTTGCTGATGTGGGGCCATTTTGGGCCTGCTCTCTCTGTTTTTTTACAAGCTAAAAATAAAAATTCTAGAAGAAGATACAGAATATTCATCAACTCGGAGTAGGCAAAGATTTCTTAAGACATAAAAGCACTAACTATAAAAAGAAAAAATGGATAAGTTTGAGTACATAAAAATTAAAATTTCTGCTCTTTAAAAAGCACTATCGGGACTTCCCTGGTGGTGCAGTGGTTAGGAATCCACCTGCCAATGAAGGGGACACGGGTTTGAGCCCTGGTCCGGGAAGATCCCACATGCCGCGGAGCAACTAAGCCCGTGCGCCACAACTACTGAGCCTGCTCTCTAGAGCCTGCGAGGCACAGCTGCTGAGCCTGTGTGCTGCAACTACTGAAGCCCATGCGCCTAGAGCCCCTACTCTGCAACAAGAGAAGCCACTGTAATGAGAAGCCCACGCATCGCGATGAAGAGTAGCCCCTGCTCGCCGCAATTAGAGAAAGCCTGCGCGCAGCAACAAGACCCAACACAGCCAAAAATAAATAAAATTGAAAAAAATAAAAATAAAAAAAATAAAAAGCACTATCAGAAAACGAAATGGCAACCACAGACTAGGAGAAAATACTTGTAAAACATATATCCATCATATGACATGTCTAGAATAAATCAAGAAGTCTTAAAATTCAATAATAGTAAACTCAATTTTTAAAAATAAAAAGATTTGAACAATGCTTTACAAAAAAATGATGTTAGTGGCCACTTATCACTTGGAAAAACTCTGTATATCATTAGTCATCAAGGAAGTGCAAATTAAAACCATGAGATACCACTTACTATCCACTAGAATGGCTAAAATTAAAAACATGAGCAATTGTTGGCAAAGAGGTGGAGCAACTAGAACTCTCATGCATTGCTAGTGGGGTGGGTTCTAAATTGGTGTAACCACTTTGGAAAACTGTTTGAGTTAAAAAAAATTTTTTTTTTATCGAGGTACAGTTGATTTACAATATTATATTAGTTTCAGGTGTACAACATAGTGATTCACAATTTATGTAGATTATACTCCATTTAAAATTATTATAAAATATTGGCTGTATCCCCTGAGCTGTACAATATATCCTTGTAGCTTATTTATTTTATACATAGTAGCGAATTTTCTTATATTTCAACATACACTTAACATATCCAGAAATTCCAGCCTTAGATATTTACCCAAAGTATACCTCGAAGTTTATTTTTAAAAAGAATTTTATTAAAAAATAATAAGTAGGGAATTCTCTGGCAGTCCAGTGGTTAGGACTCTGCACTTTCACTGCCGTCAGGCCTGGGTTCAATCTCTGGTCGGGGAACTAAGATCCTGCAAGCCACATGGCACAGCCAAAAAAATAAAAAATAAAGAAAAAGAAAAATAATAAATAAACAGCATCTCTTTTGCAAAAGTAATTTGATCACGTCTATCCCCTGATTAAACTCTTTTAACACTTTCTCATTACATTTCAAGTAAAATCCAAATTCTTTCCTGACTTCTTTTTGAATGTATTTTCTGCCACTTTACTTTTCACTGGGCTTTGTCCATACCTGCACTCCTTAGTTGCTAAAACATGCCAGACTCTTTCCAGTATGATGTTCCTTCTGCCTAGAATACTCTCCATCCACCCCCACCTTCCCCACCCACTTGTTCATAGCTACATCCTCTCTGTTTAGATCTAGGCTTAAATGACATCTCCACAGAGAAATTTTTCCTGCCCTCCTTACCTAAAGTAAAAATTTCCACTGTTATTCTTTATTCCCCAGTTTCTTTCACGACAAAATTTGCCATTATTTTAGTTGTCTGCCTATTTTTTCATTGTTTATCTCATCCTCTCACATGAAAGCTCCACAAGGGAGTGCCCTTGTCTGTCTTGTACAGCACTGTGTCTCCATCACCTACCTCAGAGTTACCTGGGCTTTGTGAAGGAGTGAACATTGTTCCCTAAGCCTGAAATCTCTCTTCCTTCTCATCTATTGTAATTCCCCCCTCATCTTTCAAGGCCCAGCTCAAATGGCAGCTCTTCTTCAAAGTCTTCTTCCACTCCTTGTTTAATTCCTTAGTGTATAAGTTAGTGTTTGTACTACACTAAAATGTTTTCAAAACTGGTGAAGGGAGACTTCTCTGGTGGTGCAGTGGTTAAGACTCAGCGCTCCCAATGCTGCTGAGGCATTGGGGACCTCAGGGGTCCTGGGTTCGATCCCTGGTCAGGGAAGTAGATCCCACATGCATGCCACAACTAAGAGTTCTCATGCCACAATTAAGGAGCCCGCCTGCTGCAACTAAGGAGCTGGCGAGCCACAACTAAGGAGCCTGCCTGCCACAACTAAGACCTGGCACAACCAAATGAATGAATGAATGAATGAGTAAATTAAAAAATATTAAAAAAAAAAACTGGTAAAGGAACTTAGAACCAAAGCAGAGGTTGAACACTGGCTTAAGCAAAAGGACCTATAACTTAACGGAGTTCATATCTTCCAAGTCAAGACATTTGAAGGAAAGACGGTGATCTTTGGTGGAAAATATAGTCTATTTTCCACTCCTCCAAACTAGGTCATAGCAGTGTCTTAAACTATACACACTTCAAACTTCTTTGGTTAAAACTTAACTCCTCAGGAGGATAGGTATAGGACTGGTAAGAAAAGAAAAACTGGAAAGGTGTTTGCCATTTTCTTTTAGTTGTAATTAACTTCCTGTTCTAGGCTAGCTTCTGTTGTGCCTACTTGGACGAATGGGTAAAATTTTTAAGAGCCTGCAGGTGAAAAAAAGTAGTTTTAAAAAGATGCCTTCCCCTTCTTCCTCCTCCTTTCTCTCCCCAGTAATTCTCCTGGTACATGATTTACCTCATTCATTTGAAATTAGCCTTTGCTATGACACCTAAAGGTGAGCCCCTATGCCCCCGAACACACACACGTGCACACAAATCAACCAACTGACACTTTAAAGTTGTATTTTCTTTTATTAAAAAAAAAAAAGATACAGCATTTGAAGGGATGAGAAGATACAATTCTGTAAAACCCTAAAAGCATTTCTCAGATAATCCTGTCATAGTCCTCTGATTAATTTATAACTTCTAGGCATTAATATTCTCAAGAAGTTACAACAGCCAGTATGACAGAATAAACCAAAGTTGCTAAATTGCTTTTCAGCCGTTGTGATCTGTATTTGGCATACTTTGTCTTTCTCATATCGAAAGTCCAAGTACTGTTACTTCAGTGGTTCTTAAACTCGAGCATGCATCAAATCACTTTGAAGCCTGGTTACAACATAGATTCAGTAGGTCCAAGAATTTGCAGATGCTGATATTGATGTACTTCGAGAATCACAGTAGCTTACATGAATATTCCTACATATTTGGGTTGCCCAGACAAAAGCCTTCTTTAGGTGAATGTTATTTGAGTTTACGATTCACCTTAATCTAGATAATTTGTGTTTATTGTTGTTCAAGGAATTGAATGGGCAGGAAAGTGGAGTTCTCATAATTTTAGATTTAACCTAGTCCTTAAAATTTTTCTTGCCTTATGTAAGGCAGTTCATAAAACCTATCTTGTCATCTCAGGCCAAACTAAAAGCTATTTTTATTACGTATAATTAACCTAATTCTCAGAAAAGGAGCAGGCGTGGGGGAATGGCCAGCATTGAAACAAGTGTGGAAGCTCTCAAAAATTGCTTTTCTGAAATTAATGTTACCAGCCTCAATATAGCATTTGAAGTTGTTGTTTTTAGAATCTTGGACCTAGTTACTCAAATCTAGGGCTGAGTTTGTAAGGGTTAAATAGTTTGTCTGTGGATTCAACATGAATATTTCCAAGGTTGTCCTAACTTCAAGCATTAGATCAGCTTATTTGAGAAGTTGGAGGTGTGTTACTGTGCAAAAACTTGGAGAAGTAGTTAGAGAGAAATATAGAATCCATCCCATTGGTGAACCGTCTTTCAGCTTCTCACATCTACTGCCCTTGTTTGATGTTATCACAGCATAGTATTCCAAAAGCTGTTACTATACATAGCATCTTTATGTTTATAGTATAACTATGGAGAAGTTTTGTTTAAATCTTTAAAAAAATTTTTTTCAAAGAATTGTTGCCAAGCTTATTCCCCATCTTTTGACTTTTGTTTGAATCTTTGTCTTATTTCGAAGGCTGAGAGCTGTTACTCAATTGAGCCTTGAATTATAAAAGTCCAATATTTTTGAAATCGTAAAATTAAAAAATCTTTTTTAATTAAAAGATTCTTATGTTTTAAATTTTGGACTTATCACGTCTTATGGACCAAAATAGCACATTCAGTTTTTGGCAGCTTCTGTCCTGCCCATGCCAATAAAAGCAGCACCATATGGTGTGACTGCTGTCCCACTAGGAAACCCACACCCTGTGGAGACGTTGCCTGCCATGAAGCAGAGCCGCTGCTCCCCATATGCTTATCTTTTTAAGCCAACATATTGACCAGGATATATTAAGATTCCAGGACATCCTATCAGTTGAGTCTTGTAGCCCTTTTCCTACCAGTTTTAACATTTGACCACATCATGAAAATACATACTCAAAACTTTATGGAATCTCCTACCCAGCCTCAGAAAGAAGCTTTTGAATGACTACTGCAAGAAACGAAAATATGTACCTTTTTAGAATACAGTCAGTAAGTGTTTTAGTGCTCCTTAACTGCTAGTACTCCTCCACAGCTATCTCCTCTCTCGCTCACCCCCCTCCCCTGACCAAACACCCAGAAGGAAAAGGGTTTGCAAATATTAATCTTAGGTGTTGGTGTAAGTGTAGGAAGATGGGCTGAAAGTTGTAGTTCTCTGTGATGGAAAGAGTTTAGAATGTGACAGAACGAGGGAATAATTGCTGTTCTACTCACTTCTGTGTATTTTGTCCTTTGTTGAATAGGTGTACAGTGTTTTCCAAATAACCACCCTCTGCTGCCTGTTCTTTGTCTTTTTTATGCTGGAGCAGCCATTTAGTTCATTGTAACCTTCATCCAAACATTTCTCTACCTTATAAAATTACTGTTAAGGCTTTCCAGTATAAAATTATCTAATTCTTCTGAAAATAAAGGCACACAGCTAAGTTTTGTTCATCATATAGATTATGTCTGTAGTTTTCAATAACTTTATTTAGTTATTCTTAAAACATATATTATTGAGCATTTACTGTGTTAATTGTATTGGGCAATGTGTATATGGAATAGACAAAATTCCACCCTCCAGAAACAGATAAGCAGGTTATAATACAGTATAATGCTTTACTGAAAAGATATACAGTATACTATGGTTGTATCTTGAGGCAGCTCCTGAAATTAAAATTTCTAAAGACTCAAAGGAAAATATAAAACTTTGGTGTTACAGCGAAGTGCTTATAAATGTTATTGCCTGGTCTGTCAAAAAAGTGCTTAAAGCTCAGAGAAATTTATAAGGCTGGTTCAAGCTAAGTGACAAATAACTGAAAAATATCTCTTTAAATATTTTATGTTACAATATTTCTAAAATTTGAACATCTAATAGTCATGTGCGATTTTTCAATGTTAAAATTTTGGGAAATTATATTTTTAATTTGAGTATGGTGAAATGTTTTGTTAGTAATGCATATGCCTTATATTTAAATTTCTAGAATAAGAATCTACAGGTATTTTACATTTTGAGGTGTTACTAGATAGGAACGTGGTTTAAATCAGTGTTTTTCAGCAGGAATACTTTTGGCATTTTGGAGGAATCATTTCTCCTTGTGTAGTACTGTCCTATACATTGAAGGACATTTAGTATACTCAGCCTCTTTTTATATTTTTTATATTCATATAAAAAGTTGAATGCCTTCTTACAACTGTTTGACCCAATAACATTGAGGCTGCTTTTATTACATATAAGTGAAGACCAGTATGTATTTCTGATTTACTGTTTTTAAAAGCAGTAAATGACAGTTAAAACATTGCCCTCTAAATGCTACTGTTTCTCCCCCTCCCAGGTTGGTGTGATAAAGAAAAATATCCCTTCACATTTCCAAATGCACCTTGTTGGGAGTTGACCATCTCCTTATTACATAATACTTTCGCTTTCTGTACATGTATACAAAATTTTACTTTCTGAACTTAAGAGAGTTGCCCTGAACTTTAATAAATAAGACATCTCTCTTTCTTTTTAAAATTAGAATACATGCTTAGATATGTATGGGAGGGGTTTCCAGCTGGCTTGGTGCAGGAGCGTATAATTTTGTTTACTGTAAAGCTCAGCAAACATTTTCTCACACTAGGGACAGTAGCCACATCACAATGTGGAAGATGCAATACTCAACCTGATCTTTTTTTTAACAGCTTTATTGAAGTGTATTTTATATATCGCAGAATCCACTCATTTCAAGTTTACATTGATTTTTAGCAACTTTACTGAATGGTGTAATCATCACCATAAATCAGCTTTAGAACATTTTTATCACCCCAGAAATATGTCTCGTGCCCATTTACAGTTAATCCCCATTCATTCCTTTACCTAGGCTCTACTAACCTACTTTATGTCTCAAAATCTGCATTTTGGGACATTTTATATAAATGGAATCATCAGCATGTGACCATTACCTTCTTAAAACATTTCTCTGTGGCTTCCCTATCAGACTGTTGTTTTTCACTCACCTCCTCAGTCAGGAGCTTGAATGTTCTATCAAGCGTTCTGTTCTTGCTCAGCCTAGGTGATTTCATTCTGACCTAAATGTGATGATTACCCTATCTCTATCACTAGCCTAAATCTCTTTCCTGAGCTCCAGACACATATTGCCAACTACACCTGCAGGGTATGTCCACAGGCACCTCAGTCTCAACATCTGTGAAACTGAGCTCAGTACCTGCTAATACAAGCCTGCTGGGCCTGAATTTCACTTTTCAGGGAAGGTACCACCTTCCACTTTGTTCCCCAACTTGTAAAGTAGGGCAGCCATCATCCTTCATTCTTCTTTCCCTCACTTCCACATCCAATAAGTTACCAACTCTGAAATTACCCTTTAAATACCATACACACTGAATACAGTCAACCTGAGTTTAGGTAGTATAAGTATGCCATGTGGTTTGGGTCAAGAATCTGTAGAGATTCTAAGCAAGATCAGGCCTTAACAGGAAGTGTAGTAAATTTTCACCCATTTTAAGTTTTGAGATTCACAAGAATAAACTGAGCACGCTTAGTAACAAGGTATCTTTAAGAAGTTTCAGAATTCTTTAATTTTATTATAATTTTATTTTAATTTTTCTTTAAGTTTTTTTAAATAAAAGTTACACATAATTTAAAGACTCAATGGATTCTACAGTGTTTCTTTTTTCTTTTTTCCTAAATAAATAAATAAATTTATTTATTTATTTATTTTTGGCTGCGTTGGGTCTTTATTGCTGTGCGCGGGCTTTCTCTAGTTGCTGCGAGTGGGGGCTATTCTTCATTGCGGTCCACGGGCTTCTCATTGCGGTGGCTTCTCTTGTTGTGGAGCATGGGCTTCAGTAGTTGTGGATCGCAGGCTCTAGAGTGCAGGCTCAGTAGTAGTGGTGCAAGGGCTTAGTTGCTCTGTGGCATGTGGGATCTTCCCCCACCAGGGATCGAACCCGTGTCCCCTGCATTGTCAGGCGGATTCTTAACCACTGCACCACCGGGGAAGTCCCCCCTTTTTTAGAAAAAAAAAATATTTATTTATTTATTTATGCTGCACCCGGTCTTAGTTGTGGCACATGGGATCTTCCTTGCCACGTGTGGGCTTTTCGTTGCTGCATGTGGGCTCCTTAGTTGCAGCATGTGGCCTCCTTAGTTGCAGCATGCAGGCTCCTTAGTTGCAGCATGTGGGATCTTTAGTTGTGGCACACGGGATCTTTAGTTGCAGCATGCGGGATCTAGTTCCCTGACCAGGGATCAAACCCAGGCCCACTGCATTGGGAGTGCAGAGTTTTAGCCACTGGACCACCAGGGAAGTCCCTACAGTGTTTCTTAAGGCATGTAGCAACCTGTATTTCCCCTTATAATTTTTTTTTTAATTAAGGCTAAAACAGAGATTGTTTTGGCTTTTACCTCCCCACTCCCAGATACTCTAAGTAAAGTTTTCCATTTTCTATAGAACAGAAGAATAATTTACAGTTTTCTCACAAAACACAATTGGTACTCGCATAACAAATTGAATGTCTGTTTGCAGTGGTTTGACACAATTAAGTAGAGGCAGTTTCCTGTTCAGTAAGTAAATAAAAGAGTAATGTTTTATAGCTTTACAAAAGAGTAAAGTTCCTTTCTATTTTATTTAGCAGCAAATTTTAGTTGGATAAAGAGCATTTTAAATTTTATGTAAAATATTTGTTGACTTAGATTTTCAGGGTCTTCATCACAAAGACTGAGTGGACTTTGTGGAGAACATAGTGGAACACGGGATAGAATTAGAAATGAATTGTTAGACTTCAGTAGAAGCTAGCAAGAATGTCTTTTCTAAGCAACTGTTAAGAAGCTAAGGAAAGGGGTTTTTCTTTCCATATAGGAGATGGCTTTCCCATTACTTCCTCTTCCCTTTTGAATTATTTTTGTTTGTTGTCCTAAGGAGATAATCATTTTTTGCTCTTAGTTCTGTCTCTCTCTGTCTCTCCTCCAGATCTAATCCATTGGTGTTTATTCATATGAAATTTTTTCCTTAGTCATTTCTAAAAGCTTCACCTGAAGGATGAGCAGTTTCTCCTGAGGGAATTGGATTTAAATGAATACGGGTGATGAATTCCTTTAAAGGTGCGCAGAGGAACTCCAGAAATGTAATTCTTGATAATCCTTTCCTTCTCCATCCTAGTGCTATTCCGTCAAGAATCCGGAATAGTGGATTTGGTTTTCTGAGAAAAGTGCTCTTTGACATCCTTATTTAATAATTTCTTGTCCTGTCCGGCTTAAATTCATTGCATAGTTTTGGTCTTAATTTGGGGGTATCTTAGGGAATTGATGTTAAAATGAAAGGCCTGAAAAATAGACCAAAAAGGAAGAAGTTTGGGAGAAGCTGTTTATTTCATTGTGACCCCAGTGATTGACAGCCTGCCTTTGGAAGCTTAGAGATCAAATAGAATTTCTGTCAACCAAGTAACAAATATTTGTAGAATGCCAGTGTGTGCCTAGTATTGTGTAGCACAGGATGTAATTACTGCCTTCCAGGAACTTCCTTAAATATAAGTTATCTGAAGAAGAAAATTTTTGCCAGAGACTTGTGGAGGTTTGTGATCAACCAAGAATTTATTTTATTAGGATTTTAATATTTTTAGGAAGATTTTCAGGATAGATACAACTTGGAGCCAAAAATTATGTTTCATTGCTTGCTCTGTGATGTCATAGTTGCACCAAGTAAGAATTAGAACATAGATTTGAAATTCTTACTCAATTTCAGATTGAATAAAGGTATCCTGCAGCAGATATTTTTAGAATGGAGGATCAACTGAAGGGCCCAGGTTCTCATGCAGAAACTGATATTGGGATACTGACTTTAAAACTTTGAATTTTTCACTCTGAATTATTTTTCTGTTCTGAAATGCAAGTTTAAGCTGTCATCAGTGGATTAAATCAATATTTTATATATATAATAAGAATATAACTTTTGATATCAGAGACAACTTAAATGATCCCTCTATTAATAGGAAGTGGATATTTTTCACAGATGTTAACTGTTGAGTTGGTGATTATACTATCAGAATTGTCAGATGGCTTTAGATAGGTATGGCTCTAAATTTTATGGGAGAAAGGTTTGAAAAAATGTGTTTTTCTCTTTTCACCATACTTAAAATTTAAAGCGTTGTAATGGCAGAGGATGGGATTAATGATTAGCTCCTCCCAAGTCATAGTATGAGTTAACTGGTAGAATAGGGATAGGAATTAACAATTTCATAGTCTTAGTCAATTGCTTTCCTCACCATGCAAAAAGAAAGCTAAATGTGAAAAAAATGTTTTGAATTTTGTCATTAATGGAAACTGTAGCGTTAAGCCAATACACAGATATAAGACACTTTTGTTGTGTCTGATCTATTTTGGTGGCAATTAATTATGCAAGTTAGATCTACTTAATCTTAAATTCTAAGGTGAAAGTGATCAGTCATCTTTGGAAAAAGAATCTGCTATTCATTATTTCTATTTTTTTTTCCTGAGATTTTTAGAGAGGATGTATAATTATATTAAATAAGCTATTGGTGAAACAGGGAAAAGGTTGCAGAGATAACTTACATTTTTAGGAATTTTTTTGTTACTTTTTAAAAAAAGATAAATTTATTTATTTATTTATTTTTGGCTGTGTTGGGTCTTAGTTCCTGCCCGCGGGCTTTCTCTATTTGAGGCGAGTGGGGGCTACTCTTCATTGCTGTGCACGGTCTTCTCTTTGCGGTGGCTTCTCTTGTTGTGGAGCATGTGCTCTAGGCATGCGGGCTTCAGTAGTTGGGGCACGTGGGCTCAGTACTTGTGGCTCGCGGGCTCTAGAGCGCAGGCTCAGTAGTTGTGGCACACAGGCTTAGTTGCTCTGCGGCATGTGTGATCTTCCTGGACCAGGGATCGAACCCGTGTCCCCTGCATTGGCAGGTGGATTCTCAACTACTGCACCACCTGGGAAGCCCTTTGTTACTGCTTTTAAATGGGGTACTACCACCTCCAAGGGGGCCAGGAGCAAAATAAAACCAGAAAAACTTAGGAATTTTTTTTATTGAGGTGTAGTTGATTTACAATTTTGTGTTAATTTCTGCTGTACAGCAAAGTGATTCAGTTATACACACACACACACATTCTTTTTTATATTCTTTTCCATTATGGTTTATCACAGGATATTGAATATAGTTCCCTTTGCTATATAGTAGGACTTTGTTTATCCATTCTCTATATAATAGTTTGCATCTGCTAACCCCAAACTCCCAATCCATCCCTCCCCCACCCCACTCCCCCTGAGCAACCACAAGTCTGTTCTCTATGTCTGTGAGTCTGTTTCTATTTTGTAGATTAGTTCATTTGTGTCATATTTTAGATTCCACATATAAGTGATATCATATGGTATTTGTCTTTCTCTTTCTACTTAACTTAGTATGATAATCTCTAGGTCCATCCATGTTGCTGCAAATGACATTATTTCATTCTTTTTTATGGCTGAGTAGTAGTCCATTGTATTATGTGCCACATCTTCTTTGTCAGTCCATCTGTTGATGGACATTTAGGTTGTTTCCATGTTTTGGCTATTGTGAATAGTGCTGCTGTGAACATAGGGGTGCATGTATCTTTTCAAATTATATTTTTGTCCGGATATATGGCCAGGAGTGGGATTGCTGGATCATATGGCAACTCTGTTTTTAGTTTTTTGAGGAACTTCCATACTGTTTTCCATAGTGGCTACTCCAACTTACATTCCCACCAACAGTGTAGGAGGGGTTGTCTTTTCTCCACAGCCTTTCCAGCATTTGTTATTTGTAGACTTTTTAATAATGGTCATTTTGATCAGTGTGAGGTGGTACCTCACTGTAGTTTTGATTTGCATTTCACTAATAATTAGTGATGTTGAGCATCTTTTCATGTGCCTATTGGCCATCTCTATGTCTTCATTGGAGAAATGTCTGTTTCGGTCTTCTGCCCATTATTCGATTGGGTTGTTTGTTTTTTTGTATTGAGCTATATGAGCTGTCAGAAAAACTTAGGAATTTTTAATGGCGCCAAAATGAACTTATAAGAGACTCTTTTAAACCAGGGAAGTCGATTTCCAATTCCTCTGCACTGTTTCTTTGTTTCGGAAGCAGGAACAATTTAGTAACCGGTCTAATAAATTACTTGGTAAGTCATGGATGTTGAGATCATTTATTCAGTGTCAAGCCTTTTGGAAAGGGAATATTAATACCTTCACTTATCTTTCTTTTCAAACTTCATTAACTGGCTGTTAGACCAAAACTATCCCATATTATTTTATGTTTTAAAATGTATATTTGGTATTCACTATGTACTATGATGTAAAATAAACTCTTCTATACCTGAAAAAAGAAATGTATATTTGGTAATTTTAAGATGAAGTTTAAAAATTAAAATCCTGGCTAAAGGTTTTTAATAAGTTACTTAATTAGATGATACTAAGATATCCCGTATGAATTATGTCCTAAATTTTTCTTTCAAAATTGGTCATGAGTCACATATTTTGGCTTATGTATATGCTTCTGAATTCTTTATGTTGATGGCATAACTAGCCACCAACATTCATAATGTTGTAAGATTCTTAACCAGACAGATGACTCAGAGTAGACATAAAGGTGTGTACAGTACAGCTTACAATTGAAGTGTGTATTTTTTTTTTAAATTTTTTTTTTAAGTCTTTATTGAATGTGTTACAATACTGCTTCTGTTTTATGTTTTGGGTTTTTTGGCTGTGAGGCATGTGGGATCTTAGCTCTCCAACCAGGGACCGAACCCACACTCCCTGCGTTGGAAGGCGAAGTCTTAACCACTGGACAACCAGGGAAGTCCCCAAAGTGTGTATTTTAAATAAGTCTTAGAATGTTGCATTTTACGGATTTTATTTAGTCCGTATTACAGAGAGAAGTCTCAGGTAAATGCTTGAATCTTTTCTTCTTGCATACTGAGGTGAAAATACGGATCATAGAGAGTCTAGGTAAAAGATTAAAAATATTCCTTGGCATCAAAAGCAAGAGAGAAAGCAATCCAAAATGGACTTTCTACTGTTCCCCTCTCCCCAGTCTTTTTTTTTCTTTCTTCTGAAACTGTAACAAAAATATGTTTGGGGTTATTAGATATTAAGTCCTGCTTCTGAATAGGTATAGTTATGCCCTTCCTAATGCAGAGAGCCTTTCCCCAATCGAGTTCTGTGATGTGGATTATTTAGTAAGATTTCAGTTGGGAAAATGCTTGTGTTCTTTCTGTGGCTCACTTATGTTACTTGTTCTGTCCTCTTTCTGTGGTCCATGAGGCATTTCATTTGTATCACATGTCAGAATTTAAAATATTATCTTTGAAATAGTGAACTTTCCTCCAGTCATAGATCCTTATCTTCTATATTTCTGGTGTAACTAAAGATTCAGAGACCCTAAATCAAAGGCTTCTATTTTAGACATTAGATTTCCCAGTACTCTTCTGAAGAATAATAACTGTGATGATCAAAATTTTAAAGATACTGTTGTAAGGTCTGAGTGTATTTGAAAGAATTATGGTAGTAACCCTGGACCACTTTTGTACTGCTTTGTACAAAGGACAAAGGACATCTGTTCACAGGTGGCTGTCAGGTGACTTAAAGTAACAAACCCAGACAGATACATGGCATTGACTGAGTTGTCAAAGGCATCAGTCTTGCTTATTAAAATTGACAGTTGGTGACAAGCAGCATTTACTTTCACAAAATGAATCAACTTGAGTTTGATGTGATGAGAGAAGTGCATTGACTGCCAGCAGTGGGCTAGAAACATTTACCAAGTAAAATTTAGAAAAGCGATTTTAGATGACTAAGAGCCTTGGTTTGTTTGCATATTTAAAGATACTTGCACCTAAACAGTTGGACTTAAATACACAGATTGTTTGGAGCCTTAAAACAGTTGAGCGAACAAAATCAAAACTATTTAACTTCTGATGTTTGCTTAGAAACAAAAACCTAAATGAAGTTCAAAACAGATATCTAATCTGGATTTGTATATGGATATTAGATTGAGAGATTAGAGTGAGGAGCAAGACAAATTCCACACACACTTATTTGTGCTACGCAAAATTGGTGAAGTGATGTAAAGACTGTTCTTTCCATTAGGATAAGATTTTTCTACCTTAATTTCCTAAATTAATTTATTCCTTTACTCTAGTTTATCCTAATGTAATTGAACTACTTAAACTGAAGTTGCCTTCCTATGGCTAAGAATCTATGTATCTTAGATTTAAAAAGAAAACCTCTGTTTTTTTCCTTATTTTTGAAATTGGTTTATTTTGGGGTTGGGGCAGTACAAAATGAACTCTTCTAGAAGTATACTATAATAATAATAATAAATGTTATTATTTTTATAGATAATATTTATTGTATATTTACAATGAGCACTGTGCTAGGTGCTTTATGTGTTTTGCTCTACTTATTGCTGCATGTGTAATAAATACTCTTATTATCCTCATTTATAGGTAAGGAAATTTAGGCTTACAAAAGTTAAATAATTTGTCCAGGGTTACACAGCTAATACCTGGAAGAGGCCAAATTGATCTGATCCCAGGTATGTCTCTCCAAAGTCTATGCTGCATAGCCAGTTCTACAGACTATACAGTAATGAGTGCTCCAAAATACCTGGAAGTGTCTTTTGTTTCCATTATTGGAAGTAAATATTTTTTTACTGGAGAAGTAATGCATATTTAAACCACTGACAAACTTACAGTGTTTTAAAACAATAATTCTAAAAGAATCTGTGATTGTTCTGCCTATCTCCTTTCACCTCTCCCAGTTATTTCTACAACAGTATTTCCCCTTCCTCAAAAAGGTAATTATCTGTTTTTATAGAGTCATATTAGATAACCAATTGGAGTCAAAATGTCTTGCTTTTTATTCAGTTTCCTACCTATTGTAACTGAAGTGTGGGGAATTATTATATATTCAGGTCATATAGTGATCATTGGCTCAACTGAAGTTACCAGCAAAAGGATCCTCCTGGTTTTTTGTTCTTTGCACTTTAGTTTCAAATCAATTTTATAATAGAAAATTACCACTTTAGAAGGCAAAGATGTGATTTAGAGATTATGGATAATTCTTATTAAATATTGCATCTTTATTAGTTTATATTAATTTATCAATATTTCCCAAAGTGTTTAATTTCTATCATTTCAGCCTTTATAGTTTGATATAATGGTAATTATTAACATACGATTAATGTACATTTGTTCTACCGACTGTAGAATGATATTATCTCAGCAAGAAGAAATATGGAAAACTTTTGAAGATTTCTCTAGATTTTATGTACATTACTGATGTTGTTAACCCCAGAAGATTGTTTTTAAAATATATCAATTAAGTTTTTCCCTGTTCAGGCCTAGATGCCTTTGAACTGGATGTTGAAGGATCTGTTGGCATAGAACCTGATGAACTCCTCCAAATTTCACCAATCTGTTAATAAAGCAAAGCTGAATTTATTAGAACTTACTACAGTAAAGGAGAATACCACCTTGACAGGAAGAAGTAAAAAATGGGATATTTAAATGGCTTTGAGGTCTGAGGTCAAGTGGCTTTAAAGGGTTTTTTTTTTTGGCCGTGCTGAGCGGCTTGTAGGATCTCAGTTCATTGCAACACACAGGCTCCGTATTTGTGGCATGCGGGCTTAGTTGCCCCGCGGCATGTGGGATCTTAGCTCCCCGACCAGGGATTGAACCCATGTCCCCTGCATTGGAAGGTGCATTCTTAATCACTGGACCACCAGGGAAGTCCCTGTTCAATAGTGATTTCTTTTGCCCTTTCAGTTTCTCCA
Source organism: Eschrichtius robustus (assembly GCF_028021215.1). NCBI lineage: Eukaryota > Metazoa > Chordata > Mammalia > Artiodactyla > Eschrichtiidae > Eschrichtius > Eschrichtius robustus. The sequence goes on from NC_090842.1 coordinate 13,555,874, forward strand.
TGTGACTCCCTTTTTTTTTTTTAAATAATTTTAATTAATTAATTAATTAATTTTTATTTTTGGCTGTGTTGGGTCTTCGTTTCTGCGCGAGGGCTTTCTCTAGTTGTGGGAAGTGGGGGCCACTCTTCATCGCGGTGCGTGGGCCTCTCACTATCGCGGCCTCTCTTGTTGCGGAGCACAGGCTCCAGACACGCAGGCTCAGTAGTTGTGGCTCACGGACCTAGTTGCTCCGTGGCATGTGGGATCTTCCCAGACCAGGGCTCGAACCTGTGTCCCCTGCATTGGCAGGCAGACTCAACCACTGCGCCACCAGGGAAGCCCCATGTGACTCCCTTTTGAGAGGAGACTATTTATGTGATAACTCTTTGCTGTTCCTCTACCACTTTTCAAGTCCATTTAAGCATCCACTGGTGTTAAGGTATCAGGTACTCTTCTTCCCCCATTCCAACTTACCATACTCAAATGTTCTTTTTTTTTTTTGGCTGCATTGGGTCTTCGTTGCTGCACGCAGGCTTTCTCTAGTTGCGGCGAGCGGGGGCTACTCTTCGTTGCCGTGCACGGACTTCTTACTGCGGTGGCTTCTCTTGTTGCAGAGCATGGGCTCTAGGCGCGCAGGCTTCAGTAGTTGTGGCTCGCGGGTTCTAGAGTGCAGGCTCAGTTGTTGTCGCGCACCAGCTTAGCTGCTCCACGGCATGTGGGATCTTCCTGGACCAAGGTTTGAACCCGTGTCCCTTGCATTGGCAGGCGGATTCTTAACCACTGCGCCACCAGGGAAGCCCTACTCAAATGTTCTTCATTGGGACTTCCCTGGCGGTCAAGACTTCATGCTCCCGATGCAGGGGGCCCGGGTTCGATCCCTGGTCGGGGAACTAGATCCCACATGCATGCCGCAACTAAGAGTCTGCATACCACAGCTAAGAAGTCCGCATGCTGCAACTAAAGATCCCTCACACTGCAATGAAGATCCCACATGCCACAGCTAAGACCCAGTACACCCAAAATAAATAAATAAGTAAGTAAGTAAGTAAGTAAAATATTTTTTTTAAAAAAAGTTCTTCATCTCTCTCATCTAACTGAATTTTTATCTCCTGCCCATTCCTGCTTCAAAACTTGCACATCCTTCAGAATTATGCAGTGTAGTTGCAGACTTAATTCAGATAGAAGGCCAGTCCCTGAATCACAGCTGTTCTCTTAAGCAGCACCAATCATCTGAAATGGGTTATACAGAAAGGGTTCTGTGCAGTCTGGCAGTTCAGCCCTATTGGCTTCTCACCAGGCCAGTAAAAGTAAACAGTGCACTCACCACTAGTCAGTATGGAAGAAATGTGGTATTTTTAGATACTTGGGTATGGAACATGAGAAATTATATTTAATTTCAGGACTTTTTTTGCGTCCTGTAATCTTATATCCATTTTTTGGTTTTATCTTTTCACAATTATAGAAATAGCATAGTTGGATTGGAGGTAATGAGCTACATTGATAGAATCATTCCAGATTTACTGGGTATAAACATTAATAGGATTGTCAGATGTCTGGAAATTTTGTCTCTATTTTAGTCTCCTTTCCCACTTTGCATTTGGCTGTAGTAGCCACTGTTTTGACACATTTGTACCTATATTCAGCTGTTCCAAATCATCTGAGATGGCAAATGAAGAGTATGAAAGGTACCGTATTAAAATTGACATTCTGTTCCTTTTCTTTCCCTTCTAGTTTTATTGAGATATAATTGACATACAGCATTGTATAAGTTTAAGGTATACAGCATAATGATTTGATTTACATACATCATGAAGTGATTATCACAAAAGTTTAGTGAATATCCATCATCTCTTAGAAGTACAAATTTAAATAAATAGAAAAAAATTTTTTTTCTTGTGATGATAATCTTAGGATTTACTCTCAACAACTTTCATGTATAACATATAGCAGTGTTAATTATATTTATCATGTACATTACATCCCTAGTACTTATTATTTTATAACTGAAAGTTTGTACTTTTTGATTGCCTTTGTCCAATTCCTCTTACCCTCCCCACCCCCTGCCCTTCTTCTCTGGTAACCACAAATCTGATGTCTTTTTCTATGAGTTTGTTTATTTGTTTGTTCTTGAAATATAATTGACCTACAACACTATGTTAGCTCCTGTTACACAACATAGTGATTCAGTGTTTCTCCTCATTCCAAAATGATCACCATGATAAGTCCAGTTGCATATGTCACCATACAGAGATATTACGTGGTTATTGACTATAATACCCCACACTGTACATTTCATACCCATGACATTTATTTTGCAACTGGAAGTTTGTACCTCTTAATACCCCTCTCCTATTTCTTACTTCCCCCTACCCTCCTTCTCCCTGGCAGACATCTGTTTGTTCTCTATATCTGTAACTTTGTTTACGTTTTGTTATGTTTGTTCATTTGTGTTTTTTTTTTTTAGATTCCACATATAAGTGATATCATACAGTGTTTGTCTTTCTCTGTCTGATTTATTTCACTTAGCGTAATACCCTCTAGGTTCATCCATGTTGTTGCAAATGACAAGATTTCATTCTTTTTTATGTCTGAGTAATATTCCATTATGTGTGTGTGTGTGTGTGTACCATATCTTCTTTATCCATTCGTCTGTTGATGGGCACTTAGGCTGCTTCCATATCTTTGTTATTGTAAATAATGCTGCAGTGAACATAGGGGTGCATATATCTTTTCAAATTAGTGTTTTTGTTTTCCTCAGGTAAATACCCAGAAGTAGAATTGCCGAATCGTACGGTAGTTCTATTTTTAAATTTTTGAAGAATCTCTGTACTGTTTCCATAGCTGTTGCATCAGTTTACAATTCCACCAATAGTGTATGAGGATGACATTCTGCTCATAATTCATATAATGCTCTTCAGAGAATTTTGTTTTCATCTCTCATTTTAAAACTCCCATGTAACTGTTGACCACACTGGGAAAACTAGGCCATAAAATTGTTAATGTGCTTTTCTTAGAGTAGAACTACCAATGTAGGACTCTTTTTTTTTTTAATACACATTTCTTCTTTCTTTCATTTGTTTGTTTATTTATTTATTTATTTATTTATTTATTTATTTATTTATTAATTAATTTAGTGTCTGCACCGGGTCTTCGTTGCTGTGCGCAGCCTTTCTGTAGTTGCGGCGAGCAGGGGCTACTCTTCATTGTGGTGCACGGGCTTCTCATTGTGGTGGCTTCTCTTGTTGTGGAGTGTGGGCTCTAGGCGTGCAGGCTTCAGTAGTTGCAGCACGTGGTCTCAGTAGTTGCGGTGCATGGGCTCTAGGGCACGTGGGCTTCAGTAGTTGTGGCTTGCCGGCTCTAGAGTGCAGGCTCAGTAGTTGTGACGCATGGGCTTAGTTGCTCTGTGGCATGTGGGATCTTCCCGGACCAGGGCTCGAACCTATGTCCCCTGCATTGGCAGGCAGATTCTTAACCACTGCGCCACCAGGGAAGTCCCCTGTAGGACTCTTAAAAGGGCCAGATTTCCACTTGCCATGTCCCAGAGGATGTTGATATTCCATATTTCCTCCCCACCACTACCTGATTTGGAATAGACAGTGGAAGAGAAAAAAAGAGAAAAATACGGACTGAGGAGGGTATATCATTAAATTTCCTCGGTGCCCCAACCATGAAGATGTATTCCAGATATTTTCAAAGGTGTCTAAGTTTATGTCTTAAAGTGGAATTATCTTTGGTTTTTCTTTTTTTTTCTTCTTTTTTGCACGTGGCACAAAATTCAAAAAGTGCAAAAGGGTATATAGTGAAAGTAAATATTTTTATATGTCCTTTCAGAGATAGTATATACAAATACAATCAAATATGTATGTCATTTATTTTGAATTCTTATTCTTCTCCTACATGAATTATGGACTACTAAAAAGCAGTAATGTTGCTTTTGATGTTTATTTGATTATATTATGTGCAGAGACTGAAGGGCCGGTATTATATTTGCAAGGCCCTCTATAATTTTCAAAGGCCTTTTAAATAATTCTACTCATAACAGCCCTGTGAAGTACGTAAAGCAGGATTTATCTGTTTTGTAGACATGAAATTTGAAGCCTGAAGAATTATGTGACTTTATCAAGGCTTGTTATGCATGAATATAAAATGGAACTGGAATCAGAACTTAAGTTTTTTGGCTCCTAATCCAGAATTCTTTCTACCATGTTTCCTCTCAAACACGATGAAATGAGGGGATCTACTGTACGGTGTCTGTTTTTATGAGGTATGAAAAATACTGTGGGTAGCTATTTCAGAAGAATTTTGGTGCTGTATTTTTGTAGTGTTGGCATAGTAGTAGTAGTCATTGTAGCCTCACAGTTCAGAGGAAGTATGTCCTTTTTGGTGAATTGTCTGCAAAATACTTTATAAATGTTAGGCACTTTAGACTGAATGATAATGCTCTAGGTGCCACTCTTGTAACATGGGCACCAAAACTGACTTTATCCAGGAAACTGGGCAATGAAAAACAAGGTCTTTTATCTCTTTACATCTGTGTGCCTGTCATGGCTGGAAGCCACGTTGATAGACCTGTCCAAGATTCTTTCCCTTGAAGCTAAAGGGGAATCTGGCCAAGCATTTGACAGAATGCCTGACTCTTTTTTCTTCCCTGCCCCCCCAAATTAGGACCAAATTGGATTCTGAACTTCTAAGTTGTCTCCTAGGGAGAAAAAAAAGAGTTGGTAGGAGGTAACTTTTTTCTCCTTGCTGATAGTAGGCTCTCATGAGGATGATATAGTTCCAGAAAAACTCATTCATTAACGATGGTGAAGTGAGGCAGAGTCCTTGCAAGGCCATAATTGGATTTTAAAGCACTTGTCATTACAAAACAATCCCTGTATTTCTTCAATATTAGGCAGTCCCAAATGGAAGGTTGATGAAAAGGTTGAATGAGCTCTGTATGTGAAAGAAATATCTCTAAACATTCTTTTGAGGATGACCTGTCTCCTACAGTTTATAGGTACCTTTATTTCTGATTCATAATAGAAAAATGGGGGGGGGGGAATGGGGAAAAACTTCACAATATTTCTTATAGTACAGAAAATTACTTGGTTTTGTAATTTACATTTTTTAATAAACTTTAAGATTTGTAAAATGATAATCCAATGTGTATCCTTTGGGCCATAATGTAATGATGCAGTTTTTGTTCAGTAACTAGATTACTATATCCTTATTTGTCATTCCCTGCTCTGGGCACAGAAGATGATAAATTTTATTAATGTTGAGTGTTTCCATTTGGTCATTTAAACTAGTTTTAGAGTTTTCTTAGGCAAAAATAAGATGTAATTTGACTTCTCAAAGTGAATTTTGGGGCATAGCATCTTCATGGATATGGATCATTCTGTCAGTGAGTCAAGAGTTGCTCAGTCTTGGTGTGTGAGCTGTTAAGTCCAGTAATTAGCCAGGTTATTGCGCTTTCATATTTTTAAAATAGAGCTAAAGCCTCATTGAAGATGAATGAATTAGTACTTGACAAAGCTGCAAGTCTTGCCAGTATTTTTTATCTATGAGTAAGTATGTTACCTGAACCAGAGCAGAACCATTTGCTAATTCCCACTATAATATAGATATAGGTATAGATATGGATATATACATATATAATTAGAATTAAAGGCCATTGAGGATATTTTTCATTTTAAAGGTACAAGACAAGTAAGTCTTGACTTCATCATAGTCCCCTGACTGTCCAAGAACCAGGGTTAAATGGGCCCTAATTTGTGTGGGGGGGTCTTGCCTATTTATCTTTTATCCCTTTAAATTGCATCATGTTCCTATAGAAGTAACATTGAGTAACATTCTTGGTGTTGAGTTTTGGGGCTGTTTCTCTGAACTACACCTAAAGTAGTGCCCTGGTCAGTAGTCTGCTCCAACACCTCCGACCTGGGGAGGAATATGATGACGGTGAGAAGCCCCTTGATGTCTGTTACTCTTCGTGTTGCCAGATGGTCCTGGTACTGGGCTGTCAGAGAAATTACCCATGAGCCCCCAGGATTGGTCTATGTAATTGATGCTGCCAAACACAGGCACAAGTCTTGTAACACAAGTTGAAGATACTGTGTATCTTTGGAGGCCTGAAGGTGTGGAAGGACAGCGCAGGAAGAAGTGTACGAAGTGTAGACTGCCACTTTTCTGCCGGTCCCAGCTGAAGAATGCTCCCATGGCCTCCATTGTGGATGGAGCAGTAGTCAGGTTTGGCCAGGGTTTTGGGAAAATGAAATACATATACCCAGAAACAAGAGCCTCCTAAGAAGGTGGTAGTGACCAAATGGACTAAAGACATGGGCACGTTCAGCTCTGTCACTGTGTCTGCTATTGATGAAGAGGAAGAGAAGACTGAGGCTAGGGAAGTTGCTGACTTGTGTGCACAGAATGCCAAAGCGACTGAATAACAGTTGGAACGCAAAGTCCTGAGCAACAGGCAGTTGCAAGAGCTGGCTGAACTAGAAGCCAAGAAAGCAAACATGAAAGGGACTTTGACTAACAACCAGTTCAAATGATCAGGACCTTTCTCTGAACCCAGCTGGAATCAAACATTTAGATCAAGAGGAAAAAGAGCTTTTCTTAGACTACATGGACTGGTTCCTACCTTTATGCCCCAGCAGAAGGCTTTATGTTGCTTCCCTTTGATTCTCCTAGATTCAGTGAGGTCTATGAGTCCCTATGATCTGCTTTCTAGAAATGGATTTTTCTGAATCTTTCTGTATATAGTATATGGGTCTTCTGTACTATTTTTTGCCCCTGTGATGTACACTTCTTGAGCTGTGTAAAAATTCTATGAATAGATCAGCGCTTGAGTGTCTCTAGTTTCTAAAGTAGCTGTTCTTACTCCTTCTTCAAAGTTAATAAAATGTTTAAAGATTATTAAAAAGTAATTATACATTATTTACCTGTTGTTAACCCCACCACCCATTGGGGGAGCACAGAGGTAAATAACAGTAAATTGAGGCACCACTCTCTGCACTGAGTTTACCATAACATATTAATATGGACGATGGCAAACCACTATTGGACCAATGTTGGGATTTTATTAAAATTTTGTAGTTATCTCACCGTGTATTAGGAGATGCCAAATATGTAAGCCTAAGAATGGTCACCACAGAGTTCCTCACTTTCTTGCTCAGGTCTCTGCCCTCTGTACAGAATATACCTTTCAAACTCCTCCACACCTAGTATTCACAGCCCCCCTCTCATCTGCCTCAACCTAGACACAGTATTACATCACCAAATCACAACCTCCTTTTAAGGCTGAACTCAGTTGTTCCCTCCTCCATTAGACTCTCTCTGATTCTATCATCCTAACTCATGAGGGGTGGTGGTACTTCTTTCGTTCTTTAAGATATCAAGCTCCTTCAACTCCACATTCAACTTTGTGTGATCGTTAGGTACAGACTCATGTTTTACCTCCTCTACCACAGTAATTTACTTGAGAGCCAGCATCTGTAACTCTGTTTCATACCTTTTCTTTTTATCTCGCACTGAACCTGTACATAAATCCTTTCTGAAAAGATGGATGAATGTTAAAGAATCATACAAAAGCAAAACTCTTTAGTGAATCAGAGCACAGTTGGAGGGCATGAAGCTTATGTTTATCACTGTTCTTTTGGAAAAACAATACTTAGCTATCCTGGGTACAAATAAAAATTAATTCTGGAGGACTTCCCTGGTGGCGCAGTGGTTAAGAATCCGCCTGCCAATGTAGGGGACATGGGTTCGAGGCCTGGTCTGGGAAGATCCCACATGCTGCGGAGCAACTAAGCCCGTGCACCACAACTACTGAGCCTATGCTCTAGAGCCCGCGAGCCACAACTACTGAAGCCTGCGCGCCTAGAGCCCATGCTCCGCAACAAGAGAAGCCACCGCAATGAGAAGCCTGCACCGGAATGAAGAGTAGCCCTCGCTCGCCACAACTAGAGAAAGCCCACACGCAGCAGTGAAGACCCAATGCAGCCAAAAATAAATAAATAAATAAATTTATTAAAAAATTAATTCTGACTAAGCCAGAATAAGGCACTAAGAGGAAGGAACTTAGTTATGAATCTGACTGAGGGTTAATATTCAGTTTACACTTGCTCAGGGAAAGTTTACCCAGACTAAACGACTGAGTTTATCTAATCATTACCAACTATATTATTTTCAGTGTGCTTTTTTGGTGGGCAAGAGTGAGGTGGTTTGGGCCAAGTTAATAAATGAATTGCTCATATGGTTGGAAGTTTACAGGGTTCTTAATGTATAAACTCCCAGAAGAAGAATTTACTTACTACTGTAGCAGAATGTTTCTAATCAGAAGGAGGCATCGGGCTGTTGCCCAGCCTTCAGATTTTTGCAAGGCCGTGAAAGCACCAATGCTACTGATTTTTTTGTTTTGTTTTTTTTGTTTTCTCTTAGTGATTAATAAACAGAGTCTATTGCCACTTAATTTAGTATCAGGTGTGATCTGGTGGGTAGTTCAACTTCAATGGATGTGACTATAGGATGTTTCATATTTTTAGACAGTCTAATTCCCAAGATTTCTGTTTCAGAAACTGGGACAACTTCCAAGTTAGTTTTGTGAATCCTTTAATTTCTCCTGCCAGACTCATTAACTCAGCCTGTTCACCTTTGGGGAAATCGTAGTTCCAGACTTATACTCTTTGTAAAAATCATCCTCTTAAGTGAATGTGATGGTTGAATTAATTGAGAACATTCAGACTCAAGCTTTTCAGCAGTGTATTCTGAAACCTGTTTGTTGTGACTTTGACCAGCAGAGAATGATTAAGATGAAGTAGTAGGAAACCATAATCATAATACAAAAATTACCTGCATTAAAAGATGTGGAATTCAACAAATACTCTATTTTTGTGTTCCACATCTCTGCTTTTATAGACTCAGAAAGCTGGAAAGAATCTTGACCATCTTAGACCAGTGTTTCTTTTTTTTTTTTTAAACCATAGTATGCATTTATTTTAAAAACTCCAAATATAAGTGGACCCATGCAGTTCAAACCCATGTTGTTCAAGGGTCAACTGTACTTCAGTGCATTGTTGGCTTTGATTATAAACTTTATTATTCTGAAGACTGCCATAGTATTGTCTTGAAGGCTGTCCAGTGTTCTTTTTTTTTTAACTTTTTATTTTATATTGGAATATAGTTGATTAACAACATTATGTTAGTTTCAGGTGTACAGCAAAGTGATTCAGTTATACATATACATGTATCTATGCTTTTTCAAAGTCTTTTCCCATGTATGTTGTTACATAATATTGAGCAGAGTTCCCTGTGCTATACAAGAGGTCCTTGTTAGTTATTTTTTTAATTTTAATTTTTACTGATTTATTTACGTATTTATTTATGGCTGGGATGGGTCTTTGTTGCTGCATGCGGGCTTTCTCTAGTTGAGGCGAGTGGGAGCTACTCTTTGTTGCAGTGCGCGGGCTTTCATTGCAGTGGCTTCTCTTGTTGCGGAGCACGGGCTCTAGGCGCACGGGCTTCAGTAGTTGTGGCACGCAGCCTCAGTAGTTGTGGCACGCGGGCTCAGTAGCTGTGGCTCGTGGGCTCTAGAGCGCAGGCTCAGCAGTTGTGGCGCACGGGCTTAGTTGCTCCACGGCATGTGGGATCTTCCCAGACCAGGGCTCGAACCCGTGTCCCCTGCATTGGCAGGCGGATTCTTAACCACTGCACCACCAGGGAAGTCCCTGGTTACCCATTTTAAATATAGCAGTGTGTACATGTCAATCCCAAACTCCCTAACTATCCCTCTCCCCTACCCTTCCCCCCTGGTAACCATAAATTTGTTCTCTAAGTCGGTGAGTCTGTATCTGTTTTGTATCTCTGTTTTGTGTCTTTTTTTTTTTTTTTTTTTTTTAGATTCCACATATAAGCAATATCATGCGATATCTGTCTTTCTGACTTACTTATGGATCTTTCTGAGATTATGATGACAGCTGTGGATTCTCTTCTCAGGAAAATATACTTGCACATAGAAGTTTGTATTCAGTTTCAGGACAATATCACTCCTGTCTGTCATGGATCCTAGGTGGTGAAATCCCTATTATAGTCCAAAGCCTGTCCTTGGGGGTCTAGAGAAGTGACACATCTAAAATCACAGAGCTTCTAGGGACTTCCCTGGTGGTCCAGTGGTAAAGAATCCACCTTCCAATGCAGGGGATGCAGGTTCAATCCCTGGTCAGGGAACTAAAATCGCACATACCATGGGGCAACTAAGCCTGTGCGCCACAACTACTGAGCCTGCGTGCCTCAACTAGACGGCCCACGTGCCGCAAACTACAGATCCTACGCACCCTGGAGCCAGCGCGCCACAACTAGAGAGAGAAAACCCTCAAGCCACAACTAGGGAGAAGCCCATGTGCCGCAACTAAGACCCGACACAGCCAAAAAAAATAAAGGAGAAAATAAATAAATAAAATAATAAATAAATATTAAAAATAAATAAATAAAATCACAGAGCTTCTATAGCTAAATACTTCTGCTAGTCTATTGTTCTTTCTCCACAGTTCTATCCCTTAAAGCCCATACTGAGTTTACAGAACTTAGAGGAAGGGCTAGGGGGTATTAAGCCTTAAAATCAACTGTTTCAGCTTAACTTACCCAGTTAGGAGATTGAAGTACAATAATACCCCAAACATTTAAGTCATTGATTTAGAAAAGCCAAATGAACTAAGCAAAGTTTTTTTAATAACCTGTTGTGGTTATTTAAAGAGCTAGTCCAGATCCCTAGTTGATCTAATTACCAGTTTCTTACCCAAGCTGTGGGCATCTGAATTCATTAAACAAATCAGTCTAGAGCACTAGTTCTGTTTATTCATCCTGTCTACCTTTCTTTGGTTTTGGGGCGGTTGTTTTGTTGGTTTGTTTGTTTGTTTTTAACATCTATATTGGGGTATAATTGCTTTACAATGTGTGTTAGTTTCTGCTGTGTAACAATCAGCTATATGTATGCATATATCCCCATATCCCCTCCATCTTGCATCTCCCTCCCACCCTCCCTATCCCACCCTCCCTATCCCACCCCTCTAGGTGGTCACAAAGCACTGAGCTGATCTCCCTGTGTGATGCAGCTGATTCCCACTAGCTATCTATTTTACATTTGGTAGTGTATATATGTCATTCCTACCCTCTCACTTCGTCCCAGCTTACCCTTCCCCCTCCCTGTGTCCTCAAGTCCATTCTCTATGTCTGTGTCTTTGTTCCTGTCATGTCCCTAGGTTCGTCAGAACCATTTTTTTTTTTGAGATTCCATAAATATGTATTAGCAACAGTATTTGTTTTTCTCTTTCTGACTTACTTCACTCTGTATGACAGACTCTAGGTCATCCACCTCACTACAAATAACTCAATTTTGTTTCTTTTTATGGCTGAGTAATATTCCGTTGTATATATGTGCCACATCTTCTTTATCCATTCATCTGTCAGTGGACACTTAGGTTGCTTCCATGTCCTGGCTATTGTAAATAGTGCTGCAATGAACATTGTGGTACATGACTCTTTCTGAATTATCGTTTTCTCAGGGTATATGCCCAGTAGTGGGATTGCTGGGTCATATGGTAGTTCTAGTTTTAGTTTTTTATGGAACCTCCATACTGTTTTCCATAGTGGCTGTATCAATTTACATTCCCACCAACAGTGCAAGAGGGTTCCCTTTTCTCCACACCCTCTCCAGCAGTTATTGTTTGTAGATTTTTTGATGATGGCCATTCTGACTGGTGTGAGGTGATACCTCATTGTACTTTTGATTTGCATTTCTGTAATAATTAGTGATATTGAGCATCTTTTTATGTGTTTGTTGGCCATCTATCTGTATGTCTTCTTTGGAGAAATGTCTGTTTAGGTCTTCTGCCCATTTTTGGATTGGGTTGTTTGTTTTTTTGATATTGAACTGCATGAGCTGCTTGTATATTTTGGAGATTAATCCTTTGTCAGTTGCTTCGTTTGCAAATATTTTCTCCCATTCTGAGGGTTGTCTTTTCGTCTTGTTATTGGTTTCCTTTGCTGTGCAAAAGCTTTTAAGTTTCATTAGGTCCCATTTGTTTATTTTTGTTTTTATTTCCATTTATCTAGGAGGTGGGTCAAAAAGGACCTTGCTGTGATTTATGTCATAGAGTGTTCTGCCTATGTTTTCTTCTAAGAGTTTTATAGTGTCTGGCCTTACATTTAGGTCTTTAATCTATTTTGAGTTTCTTTTTGTGTATGGTGTTAGGAAGTGTTCTAATTTCATTCTTTTACATGTAGCTGTCCAGTTTTCCTAGCACCACTTATTGAAGAGGCTGTCTTTTCTCCATTGTATACTCTTGCCTCCTTTATCAAAGATAAGGTGACTATATGTGCTTGGGTTTTTCTCTGGGCTTTCTATCCTGTTCCATTGATCTATATTTCTGTTTTTGTGCCAGTACCATCTTGTCTTGATTACTGTAGCTTTGTAGTATAGTCTGAAGTCAGGGAGCCTGATTCCTCCAGCTCCGTTTTTCTTTCTCAAGATTGCTTTGGCTCTTCGGTGTCTTTTGTGTTTCCATACAAATTGTGCAATTTTTTGTTCTAGGTCTGTGAAAAATGCCATTGGTGGTTTGATAGGGATTGCATTGAATCCATAGATTGCTTTGGGCAGTATAGTCATTTTCAAAATGTTGATTCTTCCAGTCCAAGAACATGGTATATCTCTCCATCTGTTTGTATCATCTTTAATTTCTTTCATCAGTGTCTTATAGTTTTCTTCATACAGGTCTTTTGTCTCCTTAGGTAGGTTTATTCCTAGGTATTTTATTCTTTTTGTTGCAATGGTAAATGGGAGTGTTTCCTTAATTTCTTTCAGATTTTTCGTCATTAGTGTATAGGAATGCAAGAGATTTCTGTGCATTAATTTTGTGTCCTGCTACTTTACTAAATTCATTAATTAGCTCTAGAAGTTTTCTGATAGAGTCTTTAGGATTCTCTATGTATAGTATCATGTCATCTGCAAACAGTGACAAGTTTACTTCTTCTTTTCTGATTTGGATTCCTTTTATTTCTTTTTCTTCTCTGATTGCTGTGGCTAAAACTTCCAAAACTATGTTGAATAATAATGGTGAGAGTGGGCAGCCTTGTCTTGTTTCTGATCTTAGTGGAAATGATTTCAGTTTTTCACCATTGAGAGCAATGTTGGCTGTGGGTTTGTCATATATGGCGTTTATTATGTTGAGGTAAGTTGCCTCTATGCCTGCTTTCTGGAGGGTTTTTATCATAAATGGGTGTTGAATTTTGTCAAAAGCTTTTTCTGCATCTATTGAGATGATCATGTGGTTTTTCTTCTTCAATTTGTTAATATGGTGTATCACATTGATTGATTTGTGTGTATTGAAGAATCCTTGCATTCCTGGGATAAACCGCACTTGATCATGGTGTATGATCCTTTTTTTTTTTTTAAGTTTTTTTTTAATTTATTTTTTTATATTTTATTTATTTATTTTTGTCTGCATTGGGTCTTTGTTGCTGTGCACAGGCTCTCTCTAGTTGCTGCGAGTGGGGGCTACTCTTTGTTGCGGTGCATGTGCCTCTCATTACAGTGGCTTCTCCTGTTGCAGAGCATGGGCTCCAGGTGCGCGGGCCTCAGCAGCCGTGGCACACGGGCTCAGCACTTGTGGCTCGTGGGCTCCAGAGCGCGAGCCCAGTAGTTGTGGCACATGGGCCCAGTTGCTCCACGGCATGTGGGATCCTCCCGAGCCAGGGATCGAACCCGTGTCCCCTGCATTGGCGGGCAGATTCCTAACCATTGAGCCACCAGGGAAGTCCCTGTATGATCCTTTTAATGTGCTGTTGGATTCTGTTTGCTAGTATTTTGTTGAGGATTTTTGCATCTGTGTTCGTCAGAGATATTGGCCTGTAGTTTTCTTTTTTTGTGACATCTTTGGTTTTGGTATCAGGGTGATGGTGGCCTCATAGAATGAGTTTGGGAGTGTTCCTCCCTCTGCTATATTTTGGACGAGTTTGAGAAGGATAGGTGTTAGCTCTTCTCTAAATGTTTGATAGAATTTGCCTGTGAAGCCATCTGGTCCTGGGCTTTTGTTTGTTGGAAGATTTTTAATCACAGTTTCAATTTCAGTTCTTGTGATTGGTCTGTTTATATTTTCTATTTCTTCCTGTTTCAGTGTCGGAAGGTTGTGCTTTTCTAAGAATTTGTCCATTTCTTCCAGGTTGTCCATTTTAATGTATCCTTTTTTTTTTTTTTTTTGTAATTTATTTATTTTTATGGCTGTGTTGGGTCTTTGTTTCTGTGCGAGGGCTTTCTCCAGTTGTGGCAAGCGGGGGCCACTCTTCATTGCAGTGCGCGGGCCTCCTGCTATCGCAGCCTCTCTTGTCGCGGAGCATAGGCTCCAGACGCGCAGGCTCAGTAATTGTGGCTCACGGGCCCAGTTGCTCCATGGCATGTGGGATCTTCCCAGACCCGGGCTCGAACCTGTGTCCCCTGCATTGGCAGGCAGATTCTCAACCACTGCGCCACCAGGGAAGCCCCCAGGTTGTCCATTTTATTGGCATATAGTTGCTTGTAGTAATCTCTCAGGATCCTTTGTATTTCTGCAGTGTCAGTTGTTACTTCTCCGTTTTCATTTCTAATTCTGTTGATTTGAGTCTTCCTTTTTATCTTGATGAGTCTGGCTAATGGTTTATCAATTTTGTTTATCTTCTCAAAGAACCAGGTTTTAGTTTCATTGATCTTTGCTGTGGTTTCCTTTTATTTCTAATCTGATCTTTATGATTTCTTTCCTTCTGCTAACTTTGGTTTTTTTTTGTTGTTGTTCTTCTTCTTTCTCTAATTGCTTTAGGTGTAAGGTTAGGTTGTTTATTTGAGATTCTTCTTGTTTCTTGAGGTAGGATTGTATTGCTATATACTTCCCTCTTAGAACTGCTTTTGCTGCATCCCATAGGTTTTGGGTCGTCGTGTTTTCATTGTCATTTGTTTCCAGGTATTTTTTGATTTCCTCTTTGATTTCTTCAGTGATCTCTTGGTTTTTAAGTAGTGTATTCTTTAGCCTCCATGTGTTTGTATTTTTTACAGTTTTTCCCTGTAATTGATATCTAGTCTCATAGCGTTGTGGTCAGAAGAGATACTTGATACGACTTCAATTTTCTTAAATTTACCAAGGCTTGATTTGTGACCCAAGATATGGTCTATCCTGGAGAATGTTCCATGAGCACTTGAGAAGAAAGTGTATTCTGTTGTTTTTGGATGGAATGTGCTATAAATATGAATTAAGTCCATCTTGTTTAATGTGTCATTTAAAGCTTGTGTTTCCTTATTTATTTTCATTTTGGATGATCTGTCCATTGGTGAAAGTGGGGTGTCCCCACTTAAAGTCCCCTACTATTATTTTGTTACTGTCCATTTCCCCTTTTATGGCTGTTAGCATTTGCCTTATGTATTGAGGTGCTTCTATGTTGGTGCATAAATATTTACAATTGTTATATCTTCTTGTTGGATTGATTCCTTGATCATTAGGTAGTGTCCTTCTTTGTCTCTTGTAATAGTCTTTATTTTAAAGTCTATTTTGTCTGATATGAGAATTGCTACTCCAGCTTTCTTTTGATTTCCATTTGCATGGAATCTTTTTCCATCCCCTCTCTTTCAGTCTGTATGTGTCCCTAGGTCTGAAGTGGTGTCTTGTAGACAGCATATGTATGGGTCTTGTTTTTGTATCCACTCAGCCAGTCTATGTCTTTTGGTTGGAGCATTTAATCCGTTTACATTTGAGGTAATTATTGATATGTATGTTCCTATTACCATTTTCTTAATTGTTTTGGGTTTGTTATTGTAGGTCTTTTCCTTCTATTGAGTTTCCTGCCTAGAGAAGTTCCTTTAGCATTTGTTGTAAAGCTGGTTTGATGGTGTTGAATTCTCTTAACTTTTGCTTATCTGTAAAGGTTTTAATTTCTCCATCAAATCTGAATGAGATCCTTGCTGGGTAGAGTAATCTTGGTTGTAGGTTTTTCCCTTTCATCACTTTAAATATGTCCTGCCACTCCCTTCTGGCTTGCAGAGTTTCTGCTAAAAAAATCAGCTGTTAACCTTATGGGGATTCCCTTGTATGCTATTTGTTGCTTTTCCCTTGCTGCTTTTAATATTTTTTCTTTGTATTTAATTTTTTAAAATAAATTTATTTATATTATTTATTTATTTTTGGCTGCGTTGGGTCTTCGTTGCTGCATGCGGGCTTTCTCTAGTTGCGGTGAGCGGGGGCTACTCTTCGTTGCAGTGCGCGGGCTTCTCATTGCAGTGGCCTCTCTTGTTGCCGAGCTCGGGCTCTAGGCATGCAGGCTTAGTAGTTGTGGCCCGTGGGCTCTAGAGCGCAGGCTTGGTAGTTGTGGCCCGTGGGCTCTAGAGCGCAGGCTTGGTAGTTGTGGCGCATGGGCTTAGTTGCTTCGCATCATGTGGGATCTTCCCAGACCAGGGCTTGAACCCATGTCCCCTGCATTGGCAGGCGGATTCTTAACCACTGAGCCACCAGGGAAGCCCCTTGTATTTAATTTTTGGTAGTTTGATTAATATGTGTCTCTGCGTTTCTCTTTGGGTTTATCCTGTGTGGTAGTCCCTGTGCTTCCTGGACTTGATTCACTATTTCCTTTTCCATGTTAAGGAAGTTTTCAACTATAATCTCTTCAAATATTTTCTCAGACCCTTTCTTTTTCTTGTCTTCTCCTGGGACCCCTATAATTCGAATGTTGGTGCATTTAATGTTGTCCCAGAGGTCTCTGAGGCTGTCCTCAATTCTTTTCATTCTTTTTTCTTTATTCTGCTCCTTGGCAGTTATTTCCACCATTTTATCTTCCAGCTTATCTGTCCTTCTGCCTCATTTATTCTGCTATTGATTCCTTCTAGAGTATTTTTAATTTCAGTAATTGTGTTGTTCATCACTGTTTGTTTGCTCTTTAGCTCTTCTAGATCCTTGTTAAATGTTTCTTGTATTTTCTCCATTCTGTTTCCGACATTTTGGATCATCTTTACTATCATTACTCTGCATTCTGTTTCAGGTAGGTTACCTAGTTCGTCTTCATTTATTTGGTCTTGTAGGTTTTTACCTTGCTCCTTCGTCTGTAACATATTTTTTTGTCATTTCATTTTTTTTTTTTTTGATGGGTGATGCTGTATTCCTGTCTTACTGGTTGTTTGGCCTGAGACGTCCAGCACTGCAGTTTGCAGGCAGTTAGATAGAGCTGGATCTTGGTGGTGAGATGAGGACCTCCGGGAGGCCTCACTCCAACTGATATTCCCTGGGGTCTGAGGTTCTCTCTTAGTCCAATGGTTTGGACTCGGAGCTCCCACCACAGGAGCTCATGCACAACCTCCAGCCTGGGAACCAAGATCCCACAAGTTTCGTGGCGTGGTGAAAAAAAAAAAAAAAACGAAGGAAGAAAGAAAAAAAAGAGCTGTACAATATCAAAGAATAAGAAACAAAATAAAATTAGAAAGATAAAAAATATATTAGGAAAAATAAAACTATAATTGAAACAGCTGCAGTAAGGTAAAATAAAACCACAGCAGAAAAAAGAAAAAAAAGAAGGGGGAGGGCAACAAGCCAAAAGGAGAGATCACTAACAAAGTATAAAAAATAAAATAAAATTAGAAAAATAAAAGATTTATTAGGAAAAATAAAAATATAAAAGAATCAACAACAATGAATCAACAAGGTAAAACAGAACCCCAATCTAAAAGAGGAAAAAAGAAAAGAAAAAAGAAAAGAAAAAAGTGTTGGCTATGGGGGTGGAGTTTAGGAGCAGGTGGAACTTAGGCAGGGGTGGGGTTTTGGGTGGGGCGGGACCTAGGCAGGTGGGGGGGTGGTTGATGTTTGAGCGTGGAGTGGGGCCTAGGCGGGGCACGTTCAAGCATGGGGTGGGGCCTCTACTTAGGACCTGGGGAAGGGGAGAGGCAGCACATCCAAGGGAGGTCCTCTGGAGTGTGGGGTTCCGGAGTTTGGAGGCAGGGCCCTGAGTGAGGGTGTGTGGGTGGGGTTTAGGCCCAGCTCGTTGGACGGGATCTCCCAGTGTAGAGGTGGGACTTGGGCTCTGTGCGCAGGAGGGGGGCTCCGAGGACAGAGGATTAGGCCCGGGAGCCCAACAGTCTTCCCAGTGCCTAAGTGGACAGGGAACGCACTGGCCCTGTTCCCTTCCGTTCCTCCGCACCCCTCCCCCACCTTCTTCCCCAGGTTCTCCCCCCCTAACGGGGGTGGGTACCGCTTGGTGTAAGAACTCCTCACCTCCCCCAGCCACCCCTCAGGGGTGCCGGTCCTGGAGGTCCGGCCTTTACTTTTGCTCCGCCTTGCCTTCCTCCCACTCCCTCAGGACCTGCGCAGCTGGAGGGGGCCTCTGTGGGCAGAGGATCAGGCCTGGGTCTTCAGCAGGCTCCCAGGGGCCCAAGTGGGCATGGTAAACCTGGCCACACTCCCTTTTGATCCTCTGCCCTCCCAGTGGTTCCCCAGTTTCCCCCTGCGGGCATGGGATCCCTTCCCCTCCCACAGCCACCCCTCAGAGGCGCCAGTCCCATCCCGCTTCCACTTCTCCTCCCCCTTCACTACCCCCACACCCCACATCCTACCCAGTCACTAGGGGTTCCTCCCGTCCCCTTAGGTGTCCGTGGTCCCCCACCAGTGCCTGGTAGGTGTCCTAGTTGTGAGGAGATGCGAATTCTGTGTCCTCCTAGTACGCCATCTTGACTCCGCCCCTGTTTGTTTTTAATTGGCGTGGCATGTGGGATCTTAGTCCCCCAACCAGGGATTGAACCCATGCCCCCTGCATTGGGAGCTCAGAGTCTTAACCTCTGGACCCCACGGAAGTCCCTGTCTACCTTTCTTTTTCTTGTACCTCCCAAAGGCCCCCCATCATTGTGCTCACCCTGACCTACTGGCTCTTTTTCAGGAGTATCAAGGTGAAAGCATCACAATGAGCATGGTTGTCATTTACTATCATTAGGTAAATTCCAGTTTTGTTGTCTCCTAGCAATGTGCCTTTGGTTACATGACTTGGTTTCTCTGTATTTCAGTATCTTTATCTGTAAATTGGATGCAATACCATTTTTCTTGCAGTCCATCATGTTGTAGGAAATAAATGTAGCACCTAGCTCAATTCATTGACAACTTCTACTGTTTTCTGCTACACCCATCAGATTCTTTATTGGAGTCAGGCAGGTGTCTCCAAGTACTCAGGGCTTGTCTCTCGTACAGTGCTATTGCTGCATCATTCATTCAGCATTAACTGAGTTCCTTCTCTATTTTAGTCACTGCTGTGTTTGGTTGGGGGGATGCTTCATATTTTCTTCTTTTTCTCTTTCCTCTATTCATAATCATTTCTTTTTTGATATTAATATATGTAACTTCAGCAGTCTCTTTTCCAAAATTTGATCATTAATTTAACAGAAAGTTATTTGTGAGGCTTTTCATAAATTTTTCTCCTCCCAGTTTTCCATTGTTAAGAGGACAATTATTTTAATTCTAAAGAGGAAACACTTGATGTAAGAGTCTTTTCAAAGTCCAGATTTCTATCTCCAGAGTAATAGAGAACAGCTAATAATGTGGCAAAGCTTAGCTTCTAATTTACTGCTTCCACAGCTAGGAACCTTCACTTTGCCTCTGATTTGAAGAGGTAGGGATGGGGGTAGGACTCCTAAACTGGTGAGAAGAAAGGTTTCAACTCTCAGTTTTCTATCTTGATCATGTTCTTCTTATCATTTGAAAACATTATTAAGCATACTCTAGTAGATATATATTCATAAAATATTAATTATTCTAACATATATTATAAAAACATTAAAGTATAAATTAAAGCATGAACTTTTCAAAAAAGAGAGGTTCCATTATTTTCTTCCTGAGCCCCAGGGGATCATCTAACTTGCATCCCCTTTGGAAATCATTCTTCTGTCTAAACCTTCAGGCCTAGCTCAAGTCCCTGCTCTTGCTTACTTGCTTGATTTCACCATTTTATCTCTATAACTGGATTGTAAACTACCTGAGGTTAAGGACAATTTGTGTCTTACCTTTCTTCTGTATCCCACAACAATGCCTAGCACAGTTTTGGGTACTTCATAATTATTCAGTATTTACTTGTTGATTGATTTCTTGGGATCATTTCAGAGTATTATTTCACTGATTGTTAATAAAAGGAAAAAATCCTCAGCCTTTTTTTACCTTAGTAGTTCTGGTGTTAGTCCTCATACTATTTGTATTCTAAGATTAAAGATCATCAAGCCTATCTGCATTTACAGATTTGCAGAAATAGATATGTCTGATGAAGTGACTTGATTGGGACCTCATGGCCACGGTGTAGGCTCAGAACCAGACCTGTGTCAGCACCCATGTTTGTTTTTGTTCCTTGAAATTTCTGTCTTTTAGTTTCTTATCAAATGGCTGAGTGCCAAACCATAGCATTTTCTCTTTATACTTTCTCTAAAGTTAGTTTGTGCTGGCATTACTCATGTTCCCACTGTTTGGGTATACTACTTTATATTTTATATTCTGCAAGTCTCTGTTCTGTTCCTCTGAACCACTACTTTGTCCTTTGATTCTAAAGGCTCTTTTAAATTTATAAGAGTAACTATTTGTAATTACACTTAGAAATTCTTTATAGCTGTTCAGTTCAGTGAATCTCAGTGGCTTAACATCATAACCTTGTTCTCATGGCACTCCTATATTGTCTTCTCTTTGTGGGTAGAAAAACTAAATCTAGAAAGAAAAAAAATAAGCCAGTTGATTGTCAATTGCAAATTGAGACAGCGAGAGAGATGAAAACCAAACACTGACCTCCACATTT
Source organism: Eschrichtius robustus (assembly GCF_028021215.1). Lineage (NCBI taxonomy): Eukaryota > Metazoa > Chordata > Mammalia > Artiodactyla > Eschrichtiidae > Eschrichtius > Eschrichtius robustus. The sequence continues at coordinate 13,576,652 of NC_090842.1, forward strand.
GCAGTTCACTTATGTCTCTGTGAACTGTGTCATTCCTTCATAAAAGATGTAGTATTCTGTACTTACTAATATAATTCACTAAATTAAATCATTGCAGTTACCAATTACAACTTAAAGGTTTTGAGATTTTTCTTATTTCATTTGCCTGATGGGCTTATTAGTCATTTTTTTCTTCATTACAAACACCCTCAAAATTTCAAGGGCTTATAATGACAAATATTTATTCTTCTCGCTCATGGCTGCACAGGTCAGTTGGGGTGGCTGTGCTCTGGGCTACGGGTTAGGTTTACATCTGCTCCACGTGTCTCTCCTTTTCCTTGTACTAGCAGCTCTCTGTACATGTTGTTCGCATCGGGAATGTCAGGAGTGCGAGAGTACAAGCCAAACCACCCAAGCACATCTAAATGTGAAGAGGCTTTAAAGCCTCTTCTCATATTATGCCTGCTAAAATCCCATTGGCCAGATCAAGTCAGTGGCCTAACCTAACATCAGTAGAGCAGGGTATATACTCATTCCACAGCAGGAGGCTATGCAGAGTTACAGGGCCAAGGATCTGGATATCAAATCCTATTAAATAAGAATAGAAAACTGGGGGAAATAATCCAGTCTATCACTGTAGGAAAGTAAGACGTTAAAACAATCATTAATTTGCTGATATAAGTCCTATGGACTGTAAACGTGGCAATGCTTTTTTTCCATGGGTAACTTAAATCTTCTTTGACTACTTTACTTTGAAAATTCTCCAATGCTCTGAATTTCTTTCAAGAATGCCCCTTTAATCCAAAGTTATCATTTAATAGAAATGAACACAAGTAGAGATGCTAATGGTGTTAATTGCCATCTGTGCTTTGAGAAAGAGCTAGAATTACTGATTGATTGGAAAAAATTGAAAGGATAGATTAAAAGGGGATAAGGTAGAAAACTGCCTATACAAAATAAAGTATTCTTGCAAATAAACTGTTAAGGGCTATAAGTTAAGCACTTGGAATTTCAGTGAAGGGAACAGAGTTAAGCTAGATTAACTCATAGTATGGAGGCTGATTTCTGAGATTTAGAAAGACATCTCAGAAAGACATTAAAATATCTATTCTTACTTAGACAAGGAAGGGGAAAGTTCAGAAGTGGTGTGTTATAATCTCATGATTGCCTAGCAATCTAATTAAAGTCAATTTTAATATAATATTTTATAAGTAAGTACAAAAATGTTTGTACATTAGAATTAATGCCTGCTAAATAATGTAGTGGAATGAATAGTTCCCTAGAAACCTTTTTCTTCCTAAAGTGATGCTAGGTGTGTCTGCTTAATTTGTTAATATTTACTGTTTTCTGTATTGCCTTATTTCTATCCTTGAATAGGGAGAGTCTTTTTATTTTGAAAGTGGCATCTTTTACAACCTATGTCGGGAATATTTCATAGAGGGGACACAATTTACTTCATTTGAGCAGGTTGGAGTACTATGGAACCTCAAAGGAAATAGTGCTTTATTATGGCGTGCGTTATGACAATTGTATCTCCTTTAATGGTATGAACAAGGAAATTAAAGGAGAAGTGTATGGCAAAGCTATGCAATATTAGGCATAACCTAGTCTACTTTTTTGTCACAGAATTGAAAGTTCATTTTATCTCTGTTATATGTACCTGACTTTATGAGCAAATGTATTCATGGGAATATATAAATAATTTCTGTTTTTTTAAACTTTGTATTTTTAATCATAGACCTGCAAGATTATAGACTCATAAGAAGTTACAAACATAGGCGTAGAGGTCCCATGTACCCACCACCTCACTTCCCCTAATGATGACATGTGAGACTAATTTTTAAATCATTGTCGGACCTTTTTTGCCCTCTTTAATAAGCCTGCTTTTTTCCAGATATCTAACTTTCTTTAAAGTGAGGGCACCTGTATTGTGCCTGATCCTCTTCAGCTTTCAGAATTATGAAGTATCGTGTAAGGATCCTTCTGTCGCTGTAGCTTTATGTCTTTAGTACATCCTTCTCCATTTTCCCAATTTCCAGATTGTACCATTGATTGGGAAGGGACTATGTCTCATCCTTTTCTGGTATATTTCTCCTCAGCAATCTAAAAGATGTATAAGCCCCATTTTACTCCTCATATTGAAGTATTATATTCAGTTGAATATTCAGATTTCTTGTTTTGAGTTTATTTTGGTGGTGTTTGGAAACTTGAGAGGATATTTTTTTTAACATCATCTCTTCTCTTTTTTCCTTTTAGCCTGAAAATGAAATTTCTTCAGACTGTAATCATGTAAGTGTGGATTTTCCATAATTCACGTTATGTGCTTTATATATATGATGACAGATATTGGGATGCTTTTCCTGTTGTTCTGGGAAGCATAATGTTTTCTTAAATTCACTTAACCTTAACAAGAGTATGATTAACCTTATTTAAGGGCCATGGTAAATCTACACATACTTCTCTATTGTCGAAATCAGTAGGCTCTGCCAAATAATATTTATATACTTAAGTTTAAATTTTTCTTCAGTTACAGCTACCATATGAAATTGTTTCTCTGCATGTCAGGCTTACAATTGTAGAGTTTTGTATTTTAAAGTTGTTTCATTTAGTCATCATACAGTCATCTACTGTGTGCCAAACACTATGGTAGAAACTAAAGACACACAAATAAGCACCTTGAAGATAGAGACATATATTAGAGTTAACAGATAAGAACTCCAGAGATAACTACGATTAATACATTCAATGTCATATATATGTGTCATATATATATTCGTAATACATTCAGTGTCTATATATCTCCCCATATTACATATAGTCTGACATTAAAAGGAGAGTGACGTGAAATCAAATCTGTGCAAAAAGTACCAGATTCTTCGGCAGAAACTTGTAAGAGTACAATGGGGACACAAGAGTGAATTTTGCCCAGGTGGGTTGATGTCAGGAAACACTTAATAGTGGAGATGATACTTGAGTTGTGTCTTAAAAGAGGAGTAGTTATATATCTGAAATCACTCTGTCTCCACATTATTTGATAGTTTGAATGGGAGACTGCAAGAATAGAGAAGCAGGTTGGCTGCCTAAGTTGACTACTTATTCTAAAGAAGGTCTAGATAGGTCAGAGATTTAAAGTAAAAATAAAACCACAAGAGTAATGGAAGAAAACATGAACAGAGGGTAGGGTTTTTAAAACATGATACAACCTCAAAAAATATTTAAAGAAAAAAAAAGATTTATAAATCTGATTGCATTAAAAACTCAGAAAAGGGGACTTCCCTGGTGTTAAAGACTTCACTCTCCAATGCAGGGGGTGCAGGTTCAATCCCTGGTTGGGAGCTAAGATCCCACATGCCTTGTGGCCAAAAAACCAAAACATAAAACAGAGCAATATTGTAACAAATTCAATAACGACTTTAAAAATGGTCCACATCAAAAAAAAAAAAATCTTTAAAAAAAAACTCAAAAAAGAGATTTGAGGGCTTTTTCCTCAAAAATGTTATGTAAATTATGAAAAAATATTTGCAGTGCAGATGAAAAGGACTACATTCTTTAATAGAAAGTGCTGTTAATAAACATAGAAAACAGACATAAATAGACTATTCACAGGAAAAGAAAAAGATGTCCAGTAAACAACAAAAATTTCGATTCTTTCATAATTTAAAGTGTGAAAATTAAAAGAAAAATGAGTGTACTGTTTTTATCCATCTGATTAACAAATATTAAAAATTTGATAAATATACAGTATTGACAAGCATATGGAAATTTAAGCATTCTCTAGCCCACCAGTCAATGGCTACCCATTGGCCAAATCCAGACCACTGCCTGTTTTTACACATAAAGTTTTATTGGAACACAGCCACACTCATTCAGTTACATACTGTAGCTGCTTTCCATGTTATAATGGCAAGGTTGAGTAGTTGCAACAGTGACTATAGTTTCCTGAAAGCCTAAAAAATTTACTTTCTGGCCCTTGCAGGAAAAGTTTGCTAAACTCTGCTCTAGCCTATGGATAGGAATATAAATAAGAAAAACTTCTTTATAAAGCAGTCAACTTAAAATGATATTTGTTATGGCATTATTATGGCATTATTTATGAAGCAAAAGATTAGGAAAAAAATCCTCAAAAATCTATTAATAGACTGAATCTGACAGAGAGGAAGCCCAGAAAGAAGCTCCAAAAGGGTGGAGAAAGAAGCTGATCTCCAAAGGATATTACACTGCTGAAAATGGGGACAAATAGTATACAGAAAACGGAAGGATTGATGTCCTAATAAAGAGAGATTAGGGCACAGACGCAGGAGAAGATGGACATCTACAAGTCAAGACGAGAGCCCTCAGAAGAAATTGGTACTGCTGTCACCTTGATCTCAGACTTCTACCCCCCAGATTCGTGAGCAAATAAATTTTTGTTGTTTAAGCCACCCAGTTTATGGTATTTTGTTACAGCAGCCCTACCAAACTAATACACTTGGATTGGGATGGAATGCATTATAATTTTTCCCATTAAAGCTTTTATTTTATTTTATTTTATTTTTATTTTTATAAATTTATTTATTTATTTATTTTTGACTGTGTTGGGTCTTCGTTGCTGCGCATGGGCTTTCTGTACTTGCAGCAAGCAGGAGCTACTCTTCGTTGCGGCATGTGGGTTTCTCATTGCCGTGGCTTCTCTTGTTGTGGAGCACGGGCTCTAGGTGCGCGGACTTCAGTAGTTGTGGCACGCGGGCTCTAGAGCGCAGGCTCAGTAGTTGTGGCGCACAGGCTTAGTTGTTCCGCGGCATGTGGGATCTTCCCAGACCAGGGCTCAAACCCGTGTCCCCTGCATTGGCAGGCGATTCTTAACCACTGTGCCACCAGGGAAGCCCTAAAGTGAATTTAAAAGTAACACTATTTATAGCATATAAAGCATCAAATACATAAGAATAAATCTAACAAAAGTATGTAAGACATCTCTACAGATAACTATAAAATATTAGAGAAATTTGAAGACCTAAATAAATGAAGAGATATATTAATATATACTCTGCTAGTGAGTTGGAAGACTTCATATTATAAAGACGTCAGCTCTCACCAAATTACAGATTCTGTACGATCCCATTTTTGTTGTTACAAAAAATAGTAAGCTGATTCTAAAATTTACATGGGAACACAGTTTTGACCAATAATAGCCAAAAGTCTTGAAAAGAACCAAGCAGAGAGAATTTCACCACCTGATTGAAGACTTAAAGTAGCAATAATTAAGGCAGTGTGGCAGAGGCACAGGGGTTACCAAATAGACCAATGAAACAGAGTGAGTCCAGAAACAGACTCATATATAGATAGACACTCGAATAAAAAAATCTTAATCCTTACTGCACACCATTCACAGAAATCTATTCTAGATGCATTATAGATCTAAAGGTGAAAAGTGTAATAATAAAACTTCTAGAAGATAACATAAGAGACTATGTGGGATAAGCAAAGATTTAATAAATGGGAAACAAAAAGCAGTATGCAAAAGCAAAAGATTGATAAATCAGATTATATTAAAGTTTGTTTCATTAAATATAGTATTGAGTGTGAAAAGGCAAGCCATAGAGAAGGAAAAAATATTTCAATCCTTATCTGACAGTATGTGCAGAATATATGAAGAATTCATACAAAGCAATAAAGAAAAGACAACAGGGCTTCCCTGGTGGCGCAATGATTAAGAATCCGCCTGCCAGCGCAGGGGGACACGGGTTCGAGCCCTGGTCTGGGAAGATCCCACATGCTGCAGAGCAGCTGGGCCCGTGCGCCACAACTGCTAAGCCTGCTTTCTAGAGCCCGTGAGCCACAACTACTGAGCCTGCGCGTCTGGAGCCCGTGCTCCACGGCAGGAGGGACCACCGCGGTGGGAGGCCTGCGCACCCCAGTGAGGAGTGGCCCCTGCTCGCCACAACTGGAGAAGGCCTGCATGCAGCAACGAAGACCCAACGCAGCCAAAAATAAAAGATAATAAATAAAATAAATATTAAAAAAGTCTTAACTATTAAAAAAAGAAAAGAATCCCCCTGCCAATGCAGGGAACACGGGTTTGAGCCCTGGTCCAGGAAGATCCCACATGCCGTGGAGCAACTAAGCCCATGTGCCACAACTACTGAGCCTGTGCTCTAGAGCCTGCGAGCCACAACTACTGAAGTCCGCGCACCTAGAGCCTGTGCTCCGCAACAAGAGAAGCCACTGCAGTGAGAAGACTGCACACCGCAACAAAGAGTAGCCTCTGCTCACCGCAACTAGAGAAAGCCCGTGCACAACAACAAAGACCCAACGCAGCCAAAAATAAAATAGATAAAATAAATTTTAAAAAAAGAAAGAAAGAAAAGACAACAGAATAGAAAAATGGAGAAGATAAATTTAATCAAGGAGGTGAAAGACGACCTGTATATTGAAAACTACAAGACGTTACTGAATGAAATTGAAGAAGACATAAATAAATGAAAAGATAGTCCATGCTCATGGGTTGGTGGAATTAGTATTGTTAAAATGTTCATACGACTCAAAGCAATATACAGATACCATGCAATTCCTATCAAAATTCCAATGACATTTTTCACAGAAATAGAACAAACAATCCTAAAATTTGTTTGGAACCGTAAAAGACCCCAGTTAGCCAAAGCAATTGTGAGAAAGAAGAACAAAGCTGAAGGCATCACATACCCTGATTTCAAACTATATTACAAAGCTATAGTAATTAAAACAATATGGTATTGGCATAAAAATAGACACATAGATCAGTGGAACAGAATATAGATCCCAGAAATAAACCCATGCATATATGTCAGTTAGTTTACAACAAAGGAGCCAAGAATATGTAGTGGGGAAAAGAACAGTCTCTTCAATAAATGGTATTGAGAAAAGTGGACCACTGCCTTACACCAGACACAAAAATTAACTCAAGACCTGAGACCATAAAACTCCTAGAAAAATAAAGGCGGTAAGCTCTTTCACATAGGTCTTGGTGATGGTTTTTGAATGTGACACCAAAAGCAAAAGCAAAATAAAGCAAGGCTATATCAGACTAAAAAGCTTCTGCACAGCAAAGGAAACCACCAAGAAAATGAAAAGGCAACCTACTGAATGGGAGAAAATATTTGCAAATCAAATATCAGATAAGGGGCTAACATTCAAAACGTATAAAGAACTCATACAACTCAATAGCAAAAACAAACAAACAAAAAAAACCCAATTAAAGAATGAACAGAAGATCTGTATAAACACTTTTCCAAAAAAGACATACAGATGGCCAATAGGTACATGAAAAGGTAATCATCAGAGAAACCAAATCACAATGAGATGTCACCACACACCCGTTAGAATGGCTGTCATCAAAAGGACTAGAAATAACAAGTATTGGTGAGGAGGTGGAGAAAAGGGAACCTTTGTGTACTATTGGTGGGAATGCAAATTGGTACAGCCACTGCAGTGTGGAGGTTCCTCAAAAAGTTAAAAATAGAACTACCATATGATCCACTTCTGGGTATTTATCTGAAGATAATGAAAACACTAACTCAAAAAGATATGTGTGCCCTCATGTTCATTGCAGCATTATTTACAATAGCCAAGATATGGAAACAATATAAGTGTTAAATGGTTAAGAAAATGTGTGTATACATATACATACATACACACACACACACAATGGAATATTATTCAGCCGTAAAAGGAAGGAAATCTTGCCACTTGAAACAACATGTATGGACCTCGAGGGCATTATGCTACTGAAATAAGTCAGACAAAGACATATACTATACGATCTTTCTTTTATGTGGAATCTTAAAAACAAAACAAAAAACAAAAAAAACAACTCCAAGCTCATAGATACAGAGAACAGATTGGTGGTTGCCAGAGGTGGGAGAAATGGGTGAGCTGGTTTTTGTTGTTGTTGTTTTAGTTTAAATAAATTGAATTTTTTAAAAATAGAAATTGTTCCATAAGATACAATATAACTGCTGGATGGACAAATTTAGGATAAGCCCTTAATTAAAAAAAAAGAAAGAAAGAAAAGAAAAATGGGTAAGATACTTAACATCCATGTCTTAAAGATGGTACTTGAATGATCTACAAATAAATGGAAAGGTGCTCATCCTCATTAATAATCAGGGAAATGGAAATTAAAACCTGAGTGAGATACTAGTATCTACATTCACCATTAGAATTGCTAAAATTCAGAAGACTGACAGTGTTAATACCAAGCATTACTGTGAATATAAAATAAGGGAGCTTTCGTGATCGCTTCGGCAGCACATATACTAGAATAAGGAAGTTTTCAAATACTGATGGTGATAATGTAAATTAGTGTAACTACTTTGAAAGCTGTTGGGTATTACTTACTAAAGCGGAACTTAGGCATAGTATATAATGCAGCCTTTTCACTTCCAGGTACTTACCCCACAGAAATGCTTATGTATCTGTCTACCCATGTAAGGAACATTTATAGCAGCTCATAATAGCCCTGTGAGTAGACGGTTAACAAAACCTTTCTTTCCCCTTCAGGAGAATTTCAATCCTGTTAACTATGTAGCTCAGTTCCCTGGTGACCTAATAAGGGTAAAATACCAACTAAGGTTCAAGGCAGTATTACTTATGATAAAAATGACCCTGATTGGCAAATTCTATATGGATTGGGGAGAACTATAAATGAATTATAAATACTCATTGGGGGTGCCATACTAGAGGTTTCCCTGAATGTGGTGACTCTTATACCTGGGTGTGTGTGTTCCTTGCAGGGATCCTGGAAACTATGCCCAGAGGGCTGTTTCAAGAGATAATGGCTCACATGGGGCTTGAGGGTTTCTAAGCCAAAACTACCTCTTACAGTGCCTGTTGGGAGTGTTGTCTTCTCACACCTGAGCTGTCATCTGGAGAGAAGATACCGCCAGATGGCTACATAGACTGTTGCCATGACTCCCATTGGAGAGGAACAGTTGGTGCTGCCCTGCTGACTGACAATTTGTGGTTCCTGTCTTTTCTCCAGCACAGACTTGTCCACAAACTCCAGACTCCAAGTGCTGATTTCACGTTTCTACGCTGTCTCACAGTCATTTCTAGAACTGAACTCTTGATTTTCTACCTCTAAACCTCTCTTGTTACAGTCTTCCCAATCTCAGTTCTTCCCATTGCTCAAATCAAAAACCTTGATTCCTCTTGTCCTCTTATATCCCACATTCAGTCTGTTAGCAGCCTTGCTGTCTGGCTGCTCCTTTTGGAACGTGTCCTGAATCTGACCATTTTCGCTGCTACCCCCTGGTTCAAGCCATCGTCAGTTCTCTTTTGTGCTTCTTTAATAGCCTCCTAAGTAGTCTCCCTTCTTCTGCCCTTGTCCCTCTACAGTCTGTACTCCATGCTACAGCCTGAATGATTCCTCTAACAGTCAGGTCATATTACATCTCTGCCCAAAACCCCAGAAGCTTTTTTCTCACTTATTAAACTCCCAGGTCCTTAACAGTGGCCTACAAAACACGCAGAGAGCAGAGACCTGCTCCTTGGCCTCTTCTACCACTGTCTGCCTTGCTAACTCTACTTAGGCCACAAGCAGCCTCCCCGCTATCCCTCAGATAGTCACAGAATGTGCCTGACTTAGGTCTTTTGCATTTGCTGTTCATCATGGAACAGTCACCTTTTCAGGATATTCATTTTCCTTGTCCCCCTCTATTAAAGCACCCCTCACCCGTCACTTCAGTTCTTTTATACTAGCTTAATTTTCTTTATAGCATTCAATACCTGATCTATTTATTTGATCATTTGCATATTATCTTTCTCTCCTTCATACAATGTAAACTACTTGAGGGCAGGGATTTTGCCCTTCTTTGCTCACATCTGTCTTGAGTGGTGCCTGGTATATATTAGCCGCTCCAAAAAAAAAGAAAAAACTTGAATGAAAAATACGAGAAAATTTCCAAGAACTGAAGGATGAGTTTCTAGATTAAAAGTGCCCATGAGTGCCTCACACCATGGATGGAAAGATAACCCAAACCAATTTTAGGGTTCTGGAAAGAACCCTGGGAGTAAATAAAAGATCTCAAAAGCTTTCAGAGAAAAAAATAATAATTAAAGTACTGGGAGTTTGAATAATATGATACTTCTCATTAGCATTACTGGAAACTAGAAGAGAGTAGACCAGGGCCTTTAAAATTCTGAGGAAAAATTATATTTAGTCAAGATAATACAAAATAGACATTTCATACATAAAATTTTTCAAGACATTTACTACCCATACATGTTTTCTCATAAAGCTACTAGAGGATGTGCTTCGCCAAAATGAGGGAATACAGCAAGACAAAGAAAATTTTAAAACCCAGTTAATTAGTTCATCAGCCTAAGAAAAAGCAAAGGAATTCCCAGGATGCTGGTGAAGGATGACACCTGTGCAGAGGCTTCGATGGCAGCCAGTCCTGACTGAAGCAGGAAGATGGAAGACTCCAAGAGAAATGTCTCACCTGAGAGATCACTTGAAGCATTTGAACATTTTGAGAGATTTGCTTTTCCAGTGAAGAGATGGGGGATTAATTAGTAATGGGCATATCGAAAATAGGCTTATGAAAAAAATGACTGTTAACTATATGACAAACTAAAAATTGAAAGAAATATAATAGTCTATATGGCTCATTATATATAGTATTTTTACATAATCAATAACGTAAATACTGAGTATCTATCTAATGACATGATGATTTAACTATATTGGGAGGATTGGGATCAGGAAGAGGGTATAAGAGTTCATTCCTTACCTTCTGTAGTATAAAGCTATTATGCAGTATCTAAAGCTAACAGGTCAAGAAATAGCAATTTAAGTAGCTTAAAAGTATGGAGGTAATTACCATAAGAAAAAGCTAAAAGAATTGTCTCTGGGTAATGGGTAGGACTTTAGAAAGGGACTTTGTGGGGGACTGCTTGTTTGTTTAGATTGACTACCTTTGACTATTTAACTAAACAGACAGCTTTGATTTAAAAAATTTTAAGAATGAATGGAAGAGTAAGTAGATTAAATAAACTTAGACTATACTTTCAAGGAGCTTGACTGTGAAGGAAGGATTTTCCTTCATAAGTCAGACAGAGAAAGACAAATATCATATGATATTGCTTATATGTGGAATCTTTAAAAAAAGGGTACAAATGAACTTACGTACAAGAAAGAAATAGAGTTACAGATGTAGAAAACAAACTTCTGGTTACCAGGGGGTAAGGCAGGGGAGAGGGATAGATTGGAATATTGGGATTGACATATACACAATACTATATATAAAATAGATAACTAATAAGGACCTACTGTATAGCTCAGGGAACTCTACTCAATTCTCTGTAATGGCCTATATGGGAAAAGAATCTAAAAAAGAGTAGATATATGTGTATGTATAACAGATTCACTTTGTTTTGCACCTGAAACTAACACAACACTGTAAGTCAACTATACTCCAATAAAAATAAAAATTAAAAAAAAGAATTTTCCTTCACTCCCCACACCCAAATCTTGTCATTATTCTAAATAAATACCTCAAATATATCCCATCTTCTCCCATCCAAAAACTCTTGCCTTTTAACTGGCCTACTAACCCCCTCTGTGTAGCCCTTCTCTATACAACCAGAGTTCATCTTTTGAGTTCTCTGATTAAAATTATCCATTAGCCTCTCATTTCCTTTAAGATAAAATCCAGATTCTTTCATATGAGCTGTAATACTCAGTGTGATCTAACACCCCTTCTCCCCTGATCTTTCATACCCTCAACTCCAGCCATTCTGAACTATGGGATTCCCAGAAGTTATCATTATTCTTTCTGTCCTTTCTACCCTTGCAGTCCTAGAACCCCAGTCTTCCTCAGTTCATCTGACAAAATTCCTTCTTACTCCTGGCCCAGTAGAACTTGACCACTACCAGCCTCACCTATCCCTCCTCTACAATCATTGTGATATGTTCTTTCCTTGTATTCCCATAATATCTTCTGCATGCTTCTGTTACCACATTTATCACACTGTGTTTTTATTGCTTATTTTCTTCCCATTCTGACTCTTCCTTTTGTTTCCTGTGGTGGAGCTTCTTGAGTACTGAGACAGTGGCTTTTTTTTTTTTTTTACTTCCAGCTTTCTCAACTTTGTCGCCTAACACGATACTCAGATTATAGCAGTTACTCAGTACATATTTGGGGGAGGGAGATGGGTGCGTAGATGGATTCAAAGATGAGACTCTTAAAGTTAAGGAAATTGAAGCTGAAATACATCATGCTAACCAATAGTATTTATTGTCAAATTGCAGTTATTTTTCTTAGTTGATTATAGCCTCTCAGAGGAAAGGACACTTATCAAATATGCTGTAAATAATCAGCTCTCAGTAATCAAGTGTAATGTGTGTTTATCTCTTTTCTAGAGGAAAATGTACTTGTGGCAACCTATGTTGAATTCCCTTTTTACCTATATTCCTGAAAGAGAATAATAATGCATTAATGAGTCATATTAAAAGTGAAAGACCAGAAAGTAGATTAATGGTTGCAAAGGATGGGAGTAGGGAGGATGGGGAGTGGTAGAACAGGCATGGGGTTTGTGCTGGGGCGATGAGAAGGTTCTTGAATTATAAGGTGGTGATGGTTGTGCACCCTTGTGAGTACAGTTGACCCGCGAACGACACAGGTTTGAGCTGCACGGGTCCACTTATACACAGGTTTTTTTTCAGTAGTAAATACTGCAGTACTGCAGGAATCTGAGCACGGGGAACTGTGGATGCAGAGGGGCCCCTATAAATTATACTCAGATTTTCAACTTCACAGAGGGTTGGTGCCCCTAATGTGGCCGTTGTTCAAGTGTCAACCATATACTAAAAAAACACTGAATTGTACACTTTAAAATCGTGAATTTTATGGTATGTGACTTATAACTGAAAATGTGAAAAAAAGACGAGAGGTAGAATATTTAGCATTAGACAATAGTATCATAGTTATCTGGGAGGAGTCCTGTTCGTAAGGAAATTTACACCTATTATCAGAACAAATAAGGTTCCAAATTAAAAGTTAAAGACATTCAAAAGATCTAAATGATTATCTAAATGGTTTTTGTCAGAAAATCTGTTTCTAGCCCAATCATAGGACATCTGAGTTTGCATTAGATAAAGTAAGGAAATACTCTGTGGTTTGTATTTATTTTTTTTGACATTTGTTGCTGTTCACTCCAACTCTAAGTACCAGACAACTTTTTTCTTTCTTGCATTTTCTCTTTCTTTCTTTCTTTCTCTTCCTTTCTTTTTCTTTTTTTTTTTTTTTTACATGGAAGAAATGGCATTGGGTCAGCTGCAAGTCACTCAATAAGGAGGACATTTTTAATCTGTCTTTGGTTTAATATACATATAGAATCAGAATGTGTTGCTTTAATTTTAAAATATAACATTTAATTACCATGTAGCACTGACTTAGATAGATGGTAGTAGATAGATAAATAGTAAAATGTATTTGTCCAGTTCTAACCACATCTTTTGAATCATGGGATATACTTCTGAGGAGCCAGGAGGCCTAAGATGCCTTCAGTTAGAACTAAGCTTCTCCTATATCTATTCTCAGTTTGGCCTTATATGTACTATTGGTTGAACTTATCATGGTATAGATTTGTTCTTTTGTTGATCTTTTCAACAAATATTTATCAATGCCTATGTGTTGCATGCGCTCTTCTAGGCACTGGGCATATAGTAGTAAACAAGGCAAAAAAAGTCCCATCCTCTTAAAACTTTCATTATAGATAGTAGCCAGATTCTTACCCCTTTTTCTAAAAACTCACTTATTGATGATAGTTGGACGATTAGAGTTTTTTACTGCTTTTCTTTGTTTTTTGTTTTTGAGGAGGGAGGAGAAGAAATCCTACTCATCCTTTATATTTTATATCTTCACAAAATCTTCTTCAGCACTCTTACGTGGAATTTACTGCCTGTTTCTGTGTTGTTCCTAATGCACTTTATATTAGCTTCTGTTCTACTTCTAAAAAGCAAATCTGGTCATGTCACTCCCTTATTTCCCTTTTAGTGACTCCCCATTACTCTTGGGTTAAAGTTCAGACATGACTTACAAGGGCTTTATGATCTGGTCCTGGCCTGTGTCTCCAGAGTCAATCCTCCATTGGACTTTCAGTTTGTCTAACATGCCCTGCTTCCCATTCCAATGAGCTTCCACGCATGCTGCTTTATTTACTTAAAACAGTCTTCTTACCCTTTTTAAAATGGCTAACTGCTACTAATTTTTCAGATTTCATCGTAGATAGTACTTTCTCTGGTAAACCTTCCCTGACCAAACCCCCTGGTGCAGTGTGGGGTACTCCTCCCCTGTACTGCTGTGGCACCTTGTGATGCCATTAACCAAATACACATTACCTGCTATTACCATAGCCACCACTGGACAGTGTCTTTCTCCTCCTGCTTTAACCCCCAGTTCCTAACACAGTGTGTGCTCAAACATTTGCTTCTGTTTCCTGTAATAACCTATGAAGCCCTTGAGATTAGACTGTGTGTGGTACATCATAAGAAGTGCCAAGCAGATGTTTGAATGAATCAGTGAATGAGTGATTGTATTCTTTAGTCTTGGAGTGCAGCCGTCTGAAAGAAAGGCTTGTGAACTGCCCCTCCACCCCCCAAACCTCTTCATGTTCTACGTCATACAAAGCTCCTGCTCTGTCGCTCCATCTGAGCAGAGTTTAAGAGCTCATTTTTGCTACTTTTCAGAAATTGAATCATGTATTGAAATTTTTTAACTGAAGCTGCAAAAATAAAGTAATATTCAGCCCTCGCCCATGAATAGTAATGGCTTTAGAGATTTCATAGCTTAAGACATGTTAAAACAGTTGTGTAAAATAGACCTTATCGTGTATATGTCAAGTTGAGGGTTTTAGAGGAATAAAGAAAGATGTGTCAGGAAACTAGACTCTGGACAACACTCCTTCACTCCTTCAGTGAAAAGCACTGTTGATTGTGAAATCTGCAACTAAACCTACCAATTCTTGAGCTTCTGGGTTAGACTTTTTGATTTAAGAATTTTGCATATACAACCTATTTATATTTTCTCTGAAACCCTTGTCAGGAATTTTCATTTTAATTTTTTTCCTGACTTAAAAAAAAATTTGTCCTTAAGTAAAAATAGAGAAAAGTGTATGTCCGAATGGTAGTGTTTTATTTTGTCTGCACATTTTTTCCTTTTATCTGTAAATACAGTGACATTTTATCTTTTTGTTTGTTAACTGAAGTGTGAATATGTTTTATCTGACTCTGTATAATGAAATTTTATCATTTATAGTAACCATTGATGTTAAATTTCATACTGTTCTAACTGGAGTTTTTTTGTTTTTTTTGTTTTGTTTCTCTCTTATACCTAGTTGTTATGGAATTATAAGCTGAACCTAACTACAGATCCCAAATTTGAATCTGTGGCCAGAGAGGTTTGCAAGTCTACCATATCAGAGGTAGGTTGTGAAAGAAAGAATTTTGTGGATATTTAATGACTTAGAAGCAAAAATTACATCTGTTGACCAGACCAGTCATTAAGGGAGGAATGACTGATTCAGTTACTTTACTTTTCTTGGAATTAACATATGTCTTGGCTCAGAGATAGGCTAAAGGGGTGTAATTAGACTTCTTTTTCTTAACGTTCACCTACACTTACAGTAGGATGCTGTTGATTCAGACAAGTTGGAAATCAGGCTCTTTTTGTCCCCAAACGGAGAATACAATCACTTCTGTCATCAGTCAGTGCTCTCACACATTGTACAATCTGCTTATGACTGAGGCGTATCAGAATGGTTTCCCCAGGAGGCTGATAAACATTCCTAAGTGTTTTGGCTATGCACTTGGACCAGTTGAACCACAGGGCATGTGCTTCAAATAATAGGAGTTAGCATTAAAAACGTTTGTAAAAAGATTGTATATATTGTTATAAATGGATATTGAGTATAAAAACAAAAATAAAAATAATTACTAAAAATGTATAACATTATATGGATGCTAATTGGTGATATTTTTCAATCATTTCTCTTGGCTCAGTGTAAATATCAAATAATATTAGTGAAAATTGTGGTATTGGAATTTTTATTTTAATTTATTTTATTTTTTAGAATTAGTGATAGAAATTCCATGAAGCTGGGGATTTCTTCATACTGAAAGAATCACAAAGAAAATAGTTGCTATTTTTTTACCTCAAAGTTAATAATCACAGATCTTGCATCATATAGATTTGTCCCCAAACTACCCTATTGATGACTTAATTCAGGACCATTTTCTCCTGAGGTCTTACGGAAGACTCTACTCCAACCAGATAAGTCCTCAGCTTGTGTTCCTGACTTTCGTCATTATGGGATCTTGTGGAACCTGTTTTCTTCCTCAAACTTTCTACTACTGAATCAGATATGCGTTATTCTTTTAAAGCAGTGACCCTTCTTCATATGCGTTGGGGCTTCAGAATAGAATAGCTTATTTTAAAACATTGATCTTCAGCTTCTAGGTTCAGTATTATGCACCTCAAACTCCCTATGTGACTCATGTACATACCAGTTTGAGTGCCATGTGGAAATTTAGCTCATAGAATATGCAGATTCATCAGAATAATCTCCCCCTTTGCTGGTTTTATCCATCTATATTTATAAAATGAAACTGGCTTCCTTGTAATGTATATGTTATGTTATGGCCCTCTTGTAACCTTTTGGGGTGTTGTGGTTTTATAAAAGATTAATGTAACAGGGACACTTCTCCCTCCCTAGAGGGAGATTATTCTGGAGTCAAGAAAATTAAATATCAGGAAGAACATAGTTGCCAACAAAACATTTTATTCTGCATCTCCCTCTTCTTTCTTAATTTTGGAATCCTTCCAAGGAGGAAAACAACATCATAAGAATACTGAAGACTGCCAACCAAACTTTTTATTTACTCTCCATGATTGAGTCAAATATCGCTTGCTTTTCTCCTGCCTCATGTCAAAAATAGAGTGACTACAGCATTTTATAATGGCACCTTAAGAATCTGCTCCCCAGCCACTTCAGAGTTTACACCCATTCGTAAATATGTTGACGATTTAATGCTGTTTTTTGCTGTTAATCTTAGAAATTTCTTTTATTGTATTAAACTTCTCTCCAATAGAGTGGTTGAAGAAAAGCATACACTTTTAATTCAAACACTACATCTGGTTGTAATTGGTGGTGAACAAATAGGTGTTTCAGTAAAATCTCAGGTGATTGAAGCTAAATATACATTTAATTTCTTATTGAGGCTCCAATTCACAATGTCTCTTGGTCTTTCTTCAGAGTTTTAAACCATTGATTGCCCAGTATTAGAGCCTATATGAATACTTCTACTTCATTGTTTTAAAACCCAGGTGTCTGCCACTAGTCCTGTGTTTTTTATGCAGGGTTTTTCCAGTGGTTGAATTATAAATGCTGAGATTTTCAAGCAGCTATTTCTCCTTTCACTGTTGAAACTTACCTCTGTTTTGCTTTAAAAAAATCACAAACAAACAAACAAAAAACCCTTTTCTTGGAAATACATTCACGGCCCTCTCTCTAGGCATCACCCAAAAAAAAGAGCTCAAGGTTAAGCTGAAAACATTGCATTCAGCTTGTTGACTGTTGAAGATCTCTGCTGCCTCTTGAAGCCAGTGTGAGGCTATTTAAATTTCCAGGTTTGCTTCTTTAAAAGTAAACACAATTTCCTCTCTTGAACTGAGTCTTTGACTTGCTCTGGATTTAATCCTGGGGTCAGACATGAAGAGACCCACCGGCCTATAGGACAATTAGTATGTGGTATGTCCTTCACCTAGCACCTTTTGGAAAAGGAGATTGTATTTGTCTTATCAAGTGTACATGTTTACCATAGGTGGTGTAATAGGAGAGAATGGTCTCCATTGGTTTCAAAAAAACCAGTAAAATATTCCCTTCTCATTTATATTGGAAACAGACATTTACATTTGGCTCCTTCCTCTTGTCAAAACTGCCACTTTTGTTTGTTTTTTTTTTTTAATTGCTCCAAATGCAACAGGCTTTTTCTAAACAACCTTCTCTGCTTTATAATTCAAGCTTAAAACCCTGTAAGTAGATTTCACTTTTTTATGCCTGAATTTCAACAGTTTGGGGCTATTTTCCTTCATTAGCGCTTGTGATTTTATGTGTACTTTGCAGGAACACTACCCATGTGGAGTCACGCTGTGCTTGATCCACTAGATCATATGTCTAAACCACCCAGATTAGACTTGCAATGGCCTTCCCCTTCCCAAACTTCTTGCCAGACTGCACTGAACATCATGTTTTTTTAATAAGTTTGTTTATTTATTATTTATTTTTGGCTGCATTGGGTCTTTGTTGCTGCGCGCGGGCTTTCTCTAGTTGCGGCGAGTGGGAGCTACTCTTTGTTGCGGTGTGCGGGCTTCTCATTGCGGTGGCTTCTCTTGTTGTGGAGCACGAGCTCTAGGCGCGCGGGCTTCAGTAGTTGTGGTTTGCGGGCTCTGGAGCGCAGGCTCAGTAGTTGTGGCGCACAGGCTTAGTTGCTCTGCGGCATGTGGGATCTTCCTGGACCAGGGCTGGAACGCATGTTCCCTGCATTGGCAGGCAGATTCTTAACCACTGCGCCACCAGGGAAGTCCCTAAACATCATATTTAAACATATTTCTGTTCTAGACCACAGTGTTAAAGCTGGGATTCTGCTAGGTTCAAAACATATGTCCAAATCCATAGTTAATTCAGAACACATTAATGTCATGTCAAGAGGTAATAGTATGCCTTCCTCCCTCCCTCCCCTTGGTCATTAGGTTTACCTAACATTAATAGTTTGCTGTGTAGCTTGGCTTGGGATATGCAACTAGACTTTAGTTCTGCACCTGTTTTTCAGACCTGTTCCTTAGACTAATCTTCTCACTGTCCATTGTGTTCTTTGCATGGCTAAAGGGACTTCTCAGTAGAATCATTATAAAAAGAGCTGTCAAAAGCTCTTTTCAATAAATACATTTTAATAAATTTTCTCAACAAAGCTGAAAATTTTTAAAAAGCTCTTTTTACGCCATTTAAACATGGGTTCTACCTAAGCATTTGTATATGTATGTATTTTCTTGCAAAGCATATTAATCAGGTGTTTCCTAGAAGGTGCAACGATCTGAGTAGGCATGGCACACTATTTTCTTTAAAACACACGCATTTCTAAGTGCTTTCCTTTTTCTCCCCCGGAAGAAGAAACAAGAAAATATCATTCTCTCTTTTGTAAGAGTTGTTTGGTAAGAGAATAGAATACTTGTGTAAAACAGCCACTTTCCTTTGAGCAGATCAAAGAGTGTGCTGATGAACCAGTTGGAAAAGGTTACTTGGTTTCCTGCTTGGTGGATCACCGAGGCAACATCACTGAGTACCAGTGTCACCAATACATCACCAAGATGACAGCCATCATTTTCAGTGATTACCGTCTAATCTGTGGCTTCATGGATGACTGTAAAAATGACATCAACATTCTGAAATGTGGGAGCATTCGGCTTGGAGAAAAGGTATCTACTACACTGCCTTCACCAAAGGGGTCTTACAGACTCGATGAATGAAAAGCTTTGTATGACTGGCATGGAAAAAATTTAGGGCTGGAGGTAGACTTAAAGTTGAGGTCCAGACAGCCCCAATATCTAAGGCTAGTTGGCCTGTGGGTGCACTTCATCTGTTTGTAACAAAATGTTTCAATACTGTATGGGGGAGTAGAGGAATTAATATCTGCTAAGATTAGTGTTAGCTTCAAAATGCAAAACCAGCTGCTGGTTACCTGTAACGTTCCTCTAGAAAAGTATTCCGTAGTCCTGTGGGAAAAGTAGTTGGATTAGGAGAGACTCAAGTTCTCTAACCTTTCTTTGCATAAACCTCACTGTTGCCATAAAAAAAATTACTTAGTAAGCACACCAGTATAAAAGAAGATAACGTATATAAAAATTAGAAAATTTTAAAACATGGAAGGTACTTTTAGCTTCTCAGAAGAAAGCTACTCTGTAAATGTGATATATGTTATGTTCATCTCAGGAGAACTAGTTTTAGTAAAGGCAGGAAAGAAAATAACTACCTAGCTTCTTCTTCCGTAATTATATCTGATCTTATTTTTGTCCTTAATAATCTGTTGTCCAGAGGGTCACAACGGAGGTTCAGCCAGGTTTATGCTGAATTTGTTTGCTTAGCAAAAATGAAAGAACTCCTGAGAAGTAGCAGATGCCAGTGGGAGAGGTAGTCTGAGACCTGTGTATGGCATCAGCTGTTAATTGCTGCTGCTCATTAATCTGCTGTTTAGGAAGTACGAGAGAAAGCAAAATCCATTTGTGCCTTTGCCCTCTGTTTGTTCAGAGCACTGTGACTTGCAGGCTTCCGTCCCCGACTGGGGGGCGTGGTGTTAGAATTCTGGAACTGCACACACCAGTTCAAATGAAGGTTTGAGTGCTGGTTATTGTCTGGCTGTCACCAAATACCCTTTGCTTCATACCAGCACAGGGCTCGCCCTTTCACAGGGAACCTCTGGGTCGGTCTTGAGAGCACTGTGAACTGGCATACAGCTTTCAGGCAGCTAATGAAAGGCCAGTTTTAATAAAGAAGGGTGATTCTTCACTTTCCCAGCACGCTGTAGAAATGGCACAAAAGCATTTAAGTCACCCTGATAATTCAGGAAGCGCCTCTGACTTTATTTAGGGTGTTGAGGGTTATATCCAGTTCCAAGCCTCACTCTTAAAAATCTTCATAGACGTGTTACAGACACACTTTTCAGGAATCAATGATGAGACATTTTCGTTTTTGTGGCTAGTGATCCGTGCTGTAGAGCAGACCATTACAATTCACCTCTCTTTGTAGTAGTTCTTCCCTGTTGCCCACCAAGATAATCGCTGGTTAGCTTCCCACTAGCAATCTGAATTGTCAGTGTAAAACCTGCTTTCAGCTGCGTGTACAAGTTACTAAGTCTGCACTGACTTGAACCATGGCAGAATATAGTAGTGCCAGAGCCCAAAGATGTGACAGTGAGGATTGGTTTTTCAGCTTAGTTAAAATAACAAAAATGCTTCCATGGACCATCCAAATGCACATTTTTGTCATTTTCATCTTTGGCTGTACCTGCCAGTTAGATGAATTTCTTTTTGCTCCAGACCCCCACCCTAGCACCCTAGAATGACTCATGCCTGCACTTCTGAAAAAGCACGTTCCTTTGTATGTAATCCACCCTATTGCTACAGCCAAGTTTAAAAACGATAGCAGTCTGTCCTCAGCCCTTCTTTGCCTTTTTCTAACTATAGTTTCCTTCTCTGAAGCCAGGTTATTTAGTTTTGAAAATTATCCTGAGAATTTATAAAGTCAGCTTCTGACCACAGAAGAGAACGCACTCATCAGTTTTAAATTTGTTGCCCTGAAGCTTGCAAACTCCTCTGTGACTAGCTTTGAACTCACTCACCTCCAGAGGTCAGAGGAGAGGCGTCATGGTTAATCTGTTTATGCCCTGCCTCTGTGTGAACATGTAAATGTCATAATTTCAGAACTATAATGATTTTCTCAGAATGTTAATGTATGTAAATTTTTAGAACAAAGACTATATATTTAATAAAACCTTTGGAATTTTATAAATAAATATTTTTAAAATGGAAAGGCAGTTCTCCAAAAGTAAATGTAAATAATTTGTATCATTTGAAGAGAAAGCAGGATGTGGCATCCAGTACAGGAACTTAGTTGCAGACGAGTGCCCCACATTATTACTACTTTTATACTTGTCACACACTAGTTTTATCATTTTATCCTTTCCTGCTTTTAACCAACTACTTTGAATAGTTCAGACATTCTTTTTCTCTCTTTACCTATAGAGGTAGATCACAGAAGACATTACAAATGTTGAAATGGAGGATGGTTAATAGCAGAGATGAAAACTCAGTTCTTGCCCACCTTTTTGTGATTAGTGTTATCCTTCTCTGGTCTTTCAAAACAATTTTTAAAAAGGACAAGGTGTATGGAGAAGAAAAAATATTACTTATTGAACTGCTAAAAACTGATTGGGACACTAGTAATAGTTTTAAGACAGACATTTGTCTCAACACAATAGAATTTTAAAAATTCATTGTAAGTCCGTTTACAGTATCATTTGTTATTCATATGTCAAGCCTGCATATTAATAACTTTTTAAAACCTAACCCTAAGTAATTTCATTTTCTTGTAGGTAATGTGCTGCTATACAGTCCCTTGCTTTCATTCATATTCAGTAATAACCCTACAGTCTTCTTTGTCAAATATTTGCATACATTTCAGTTGTATAACTCAAATGGGCTGAACTGAAAAGCTCAGAGACTCTGGGAAACTGAGAAGAATTCCTGAAATATCTTTATTAGAAAAAATTATCTAAAGTTATGATAAATGAAAACATCTAATGGAGGTGATGTTATGGCGCAATACTAATATGTGGTGCTACAATTGCTATAATTAAAATTACATCTCGGATTCCTTAGAGGGTCTCAAACCACGGTGCTGGTGCATTTAAACAGTTGTAAACCCTAAGTATAGAGGGAAACACTTAGACTTATTACAGGGAAATCATTTCTTTACCCTGTGATGTCAGAACTAAAGGGTAAGTCTAAATCGTGAGTTGGCTATCATGCTATTATTTTCAACCTTTTTTATATGATTACGACCTAATTGCTAGCAACCTCTCAGTAAGTTATTATGAGCTACTAAAATTTGGTATAAGATATTATTTCATTAACAAAACATGTTTATAATAATCTCTTGTAAACTGTAAATAGTAAGTGACTGATATGTTTCCAAATCTTTGTTATCACAGGTTTGTTTTTCCTTTGAGAAGTGGAAATGGGTAGGGCTTTTCTAAGTGGGCCAAAGTCAGACAAATTTTAGTGTCACTCATAAATTAGGAAGAAAAAATAAGCTTTACTCTGAATTTCTGGGGTTTGTGTCCACTCTTCTCTCTGTCCTTATCTTTTTGTCACTTGTCCTTCAGAGTTTTTTCTCCCTTCAGAATTACTCTCTAAAAAAAACTTTTTGCTCATCTCAGGTTTCTAAGCATTGGATGGAATCATAAAGCTAGTGAGAAAGTTTGAGGTACAGATAGAAAATAGGAAGGCATGAGAATCTGCTGGTATAGTGTGCTTCCTGATCTTTTTTGGATCAGAAAACCTTTTGGAATTTAATGAAAGCTATGAACTTTCCTCAGGAAAGATATACAAAACCCACATACAAACTGTAGGAGTTTCATAGCACTCCAAGGTCTAAAAAAATAAATGGTGGACTGTTAGCTAGGTGCCTTATGTTCTGCAGCTTGGACGAGTTGATAAACTCCTCTAGGCCTCTGTTTACTCAGCTGCACAATAGGTATCACAGCTCGTAGCCCCTTTTCACAGGTATATTAGGAGAGAACATGAAAATTTTCATGAAAATACTTGGAAATTAATGTGCTGTGGAACAAACCCTATTACAACAAAATGGAAAAAAACTATATACGTTTTTTGTTGAATTGAAATTTTAGTAAAATAGATATTTCCCTACCTAGTTTTAGGAGTCTTATATACAGATGATCTCATAAACATGGTATCTTACTATAACAAGATTTTATATACGCGTGTGTGTGTGTGTGTGTGTGTGTGTGTCAGTAAAATGATAACACTGAATTTTCTGCTGCTTTGGTTTGGTACATTTATGGATATACCTCTCAAGTTTTTGAAGCATATCTTCTGAATATAGAAGATTAGGACTCTTAAATAGAAAATGTTTAGGGGAAATTTTTCATATTTTGAACGAATGAGTGCTTGTCGTTGCTATGGGGTAGATGCAATGTACAATTAAAGATAATTGGATGGTTTTAGGAAAGCTCTCAAAAGCAGTTTGTGTAAATGGTGGTAATCTTGTTAAATCATATTAAGATAAATCCAGAACATCAGAGTGAACATTACACTAAAGAGTGGGGTCTTTGCGGACAGTATAAAATAGAAAAAAGAGAAAGAAGGTCTCTATAACATGTTTTCTCAATGAATTTTGAGGTTTGTTGTTATTTTTTAAACTTGACTAAAGCACTATTATTTGAGAAATACCTAGCCCTTAGAGGTAAATTAACAGATATTTCTGCAGTGTTCTATCAATATTGACATGAACTATGATCACCACATTGGGCTGATGTAATTTCTTTAAAATTTTCTGACATTTTAAACTCTGAAAAGTCAGGTTCTTGTTTCTAGTGCAAACTAAACTGACTTAAATTTCCCAGGATCTGTATTTTCATTTATAGCTTGCAACTATTACATTCTTACCAAAGATTATCGAGGGCATTTTCTGTAACTTCCACAATGTGATTGGTTCTCACCCTATTTCTCAATAGAACATTGATAAACGATTGTGTGTTGAGTTGGTTTTTTTGGTTTTTTGTTTTTAACCAAATGATGTTTATTTGATGCTCATGGTGGTGAGAGTTTTTAAATGTTAGTATCCTTGCTGTTTTAGGATGCACATTCACAGGGTGAGGTGGTATCATGCTTGGAGAAAGGCCTGGTGAAGGAAGCAGAAGAAAGAGATCCTAAGATTCAAGTCTCTGAACTCTGCAAGAAAGCCATTCTCCGGGTGGCTGAGCTGTCCTCAGATGACTTTCACTTAGACCGGCATTTATATTTTGCCTGCCGAGATGATCGGGAACGTTTTTGTGAAAATGTGAGTCAGCTCAGAAACTGTTCTTCTTTGCTTCCTTTTCTTCCTAAATATTTTTTTATACTCGATTCCAAAATTAAACCAACACAAGCTGTCACATGTAGAAAAGTCACTGAAATGGAAGGTGGAGTTGGTCCCAGGATAGCAGAAAGTTATCTGGGTATTGGATACGGCTGCTCAGCCTTGAGGTAACATCTAGTTAACACTTGGCTTCGAACAGTCTCCATACGTTGTTTTTTCTACTCTATCTCACTTCTCAATTTCAGTTCTTGGAAATCTGTTTTATATATAGGAATCCTATCTTACCAGGGAATCCCATTTCACATATATTCCATGGCTAAAACTTGGCCATGTTACGTATTTATATTTAACTAGTTTTGGCTAAGACGAAGGAAGCAGCAGGTGGCTAACTTTTAAAACCAAATCCTTGGTTACTACCTGCGTACCCTATAGAACAACTTTCCAACCCTTTAGGCAGAAATAATCTCCATCTTTACCACAAAGGACTGAGCGTGACTTGTGTACACTCCTACTCTGCCTGCTGTTTTGAATTAATAGCTTTAACTATCAGAACCACTGATCAGAGCCAATGCTAGAGTTTTACTGACTCTAGCATAAAATTGTAAGAAGAGAGACTCATTGACGCTTCTCTTGGTTTCCTAATTAACAGTATGTCTGGGAACACATGACAGTGTATTCAAATACCATGGGAAATTTTTTTTCATCTTTACTGCAATCATTATTTTCTTTCAAAGGCTACTAAATTTTATAAATGACTGAGCCATGTGTTCAAAGGTAGTCATCATTATAATAATTTAACAAAGTTCTTTGTAAGATTGTGGATACTGCCCAGCATAACTACTTAGCTAGTGATGATAATGATGATGTTATATTCCATCTTACAGACACAAGCTGGTGAAGGCAGAGTATATAAGTGCCTCTTTAACCATAAATTTGAAGAATCCATGAGTGAAAAAGTAAGTATTACTTTGAAACAAACCAGCATTTTATTCATTTTCTTAAAAGCTTTCTCAAATCCTCTCAAACAATATTCTTATAAACTCATACCAAAATATAAAATACTGATACAGCTTGTCCTTTTCGGAGGTAAGATACTTGGCTTTTAGTAGGAAACCAAAGCATATTTCACTTAAACCAAAAAAATTAAGCTTCTCGTGACATCTGGACTTTGGGAAGCCAATGGGGAATCAATTTGGGGAGTAAAATCAGAGAATTTTATATCAGAATTACACTGAAGCCATCCCTATGTACTCAAGAAGTTTAGACTAACCAAACCAATATGCTTCATAGATAATTAGCAATTTAATTGTTCAGCAACTGTCTCATCAAGCTTTCTCGTTACTGTTAGTTCTCTGTCCCTGGATGAATGCAAGAATCTTTCATGACTTTTGAAAGTCGTTATTTTTGGCTTTGGTATCCTGTCACTTACTTTCCTGTGCAACTGAAGAAATGTTCCTCATTTCACTTCCTTAAATCATTTAGTATTGAATAATTATGTTTAAAAAGTATAGAATGGAGCTTCCAGAGTGTTATGTCAGTTGCCACTTTCATGCTGGTGAAATTTACTTTAGGGATATTATTGAAGAGGAAAAGAATACTTTGTCAAGTTAATGTATTAGAATCTACCAAATATTTATGTGTTCTGGACAGTTGCTATTGTTGCAACAATCAGCAATTCACCATAGAATTTCAGGCTTTCCTGCTCATATACCCCTACTTCTTCTTTTTTTTTTTTTACCCCTATTTCTTGCTACACTAGTTCAACACACTTGTGCTCAATTTTAACCAAACTTAAACATAGACATTTTGGTAACTACTGCAGTTGTTCACTGTACTTGGCCATGAGCCTCTGCTTGTCTTAGAGGTACATGTGAACGGCTCAGCCTCCTGAGTGGTCTCACAGCTCCCTTTCTGCCCGCTTTCCTCAGTGTCGAGAAGCACTAACAACCCGCCAAAAGCTGATTGCCCAGGATTATAAAGTCAGTTATTCATTGGCCAAATCCTGTAAGAGTGACTTGAAGAAATACCGGTGCAACGTGGAAAACCTTCCTCGGTCCCGGGAAGCCAGGCTCTCCTACCTTCTGATGTGTCTGGAGTCAGCTGTGCATAGAGGTACGAGTTAATTTCTTTTTATCTTTTTCACTCCTTTTTGGTTCGTTTCCTCCTATGTGGGCTCTTTTGAGTACACTTGTACCTTGTGACTCAGGAGCCTTTCTTTGTAAGCAGAACTCTAGGCTGAAGGCTTGGTATCCCTAAGTCTTATTGAAGCCCCTTCCTCTTAATTCAACAGCCCGAAATTTTGTTTTTCTTTACATCCCAGCTTTTTTTAAGTAAGGTATATTTCTCAAATCCAATTTAAAATTTTTAAAATGCATGTCACACAGCAATTTTAGGAGAGTCAGGGAAGCATAATGATTTAGCATATGAGCTTTGGGTCAGAGAGACGTGACTTCAAATGATGCCTCTATCACCAAACTAACTGCCTGGGGACCATTATTTATGTTTCTTAATCTCTCCAAACCTCATTTTTCTTATCTATAAAACAAAAATATATTACCTCTGTTGAGGAGTTCCTGTGAGGATCGAATGAGGTTTTTTGGCATAGCACGTAACGTACGCTAAGTGATGAGTACTGTTATTATTCCAACAGTGTTGATATAAAGAAATAAACAGTGAAAGAAGGAAGGATTACCTTATAAGGTCAGACTCAGGGTCTGTTCAGTCCAAAAGTCAATCCCTGATAAAGGAACTAAGAAGGATGTATAAAAAAAAGGTCAGGGTCATTCAGAAAGAACATTTCTTAACATGGACTGTAGGATGTAAAAATGAAATTCCTAGCTGTCAAATGAATGATGCTGGGACAATTGGCTAGTGATTAAAAAGTTAAGTGGAAGAAGATCAGTTGCTAAATAAAACTCAGAACTTTTTGTTGAATTTTTTTTCTCATATCTGGGTAGTGAAAGACTCCTAAGCTTAAAAGCAATGAATAGCAACCAGAGACCATGCATGTTTGGTATTCATGCAAACAAAGGACATTTTGGAGGAAATTGGAGAATTTTGATTATGGTCTGGGTGTTTGATGAAATTTTCTTGAAATGTAAAGGTGGAGATTGTTGACTACTAAAAGCATATTATAAAACAGTATGCATAACATCTAATTTTGGTATTTAAAAAATAGAGAGTTAATCTCCTTAAACTGCAAATTAACAGGAAACACAAAAAGACTCAGCAAATAAATGGCCAAAGGATATGAACAGATAATTCATAGAAGTTATACAGATTTTTAATACTAAAAAGTCTGACCATGTGAGTGTTAGTAGGATGTGAAAGCACTGGAACTACACTACTGATGGGAATTTTAAATTTCTCCTTCGGAAAATAGTTGGCCAGTCTCTTAAAAAGTTCCACATACATCTACCTTATGACCCAGCCGTGTAAATTCTAGGTTACCCAAGATATATGAAAGCATATATCCATATAAACTCTTGTGTATGAATGCTCATAACAGCTTATTTGTAATAGCCGAAAACTGGA
Organism: Eschrichtius robustus; assembly: GCF_028021215.1. Classification (NCBI taxonomy): domain Eukaryota; kingdom Metazoa; phylum Chordata; class Mammalia; order Artiodactyla; family Eschrichtiidae; genus Eschrichtius; species Eschrichtius robustus. Next base: position 13,604,834 of record NC_090842.1, read on the forward strand.
AATAACCCAAATGTCCATCAGCAGTTTAAGGGATAAACGAATTGTAATATAGCCACATAATGGAATAATATTACTTAGCAGTAAAAAGGAATGTACTGTTGATTTGTGACTGAATCTCAAAAAATCTGAAAGAAGTCAGACAAAAAAAAAAAAAAGAGTCCATAGCATATCATTCCATTTATATGAACTTCTGAAAAATGCAAACTAGTACAATAATCTGTAGTCACAGAAAGCAGATCAGTGGTTGACTGGGTGGGCATGGGGTAAGTGGGTAGAGAGGAAAGGAAAGGAGGGATTCTAAAGGAACATGTGGAAGCTGTTGGAGTTGATGGTTATATGCTCGATATCTTGATTGTGGTGATGGTTTCATTGATGCATACATATGTCAGACTTATCCAATTGTATGTTTTAAAAGTGTAGTTTATTATATGTCAGTTATACCTCAGCAAAGCTGGTTTTTTTTTTAAACTTCATAAGTTTTACCAGATGGCACTGACAGCTCAAAGAAGAGTTGGGGAGGTGTAGTGAGTATTTGAAGTGAAGATTTTTCCACAAGCTTAAAGGGTGTAAGCCAGTAGGGATTTTCCTGGCTTTCATTTTTACCCCAGTAGTTATCTTATTGATAAGACTTCTGTTGGCAAAACATATGCATTACTAGTTCAGTAGTATAAAATTCTGTATAAGGCAGAACACTGACAAGGTAAACCCTAGTCTTTGGAGTATTAAATTCATTTTATGCTGATAAAGCTTTTGCTAAATTCTCTGCTTTTCAGTCTAGATAATAGTGTGACTGGTATATTCTAGGGAAAAACTTGTACTTTTAATATGTGGTAATATCTGATCCTGTAGCTCACCATCCATAATGTTGTGACTTAAATCCTAACAGGGCGGCAAGTGAGCAGTGAGTGCCAGGGCGAGATGTTAGATTACCGCCGCATGTTGATGGAAGACTTTTCTTTGAGCCCTGAGATCATCCTGAGCTGTCGGGGGGAGATTGAACACCACTGTTCCGGATTGCATCGAAAAGGGCGAACCCTGCATTGTCTGATGAAAGTAGTTCGGGGGGAGAAAGGGAACCTTGGAATGAACTGCCAGCAAGCGGTAAGGACAGATTTTTCCACTGCCATTTTTTTTTTTTTTTTAAAGATTTATTGATTGATTGATTGATTGATTGCTATGTTGGGTCTTCGTTTCTGTGCTAGGGCTTTCTCTAGTTGTGGCAAGCGGGTGCCACTCTTCATCGCGGTGCACGGGCCTCTCACTATCGCGGCCTCTCTTGTTGCGGAGCACAGGCTCCAGACGCGCAGGCTCAGTAGTTGTGGCTCACGGGCCTAGTTGCTCTGCGGCATGTGGGATCTTCCCAGACCAGGGCGCAAACCCGTGTTCCCTGCATTAGCAGGCAGATTCTCAACCACTGCGCCACCAGGGAAGCCCTCCACTGCCATTTTTAATGTTACATTTTATCAGCCGAGGAGCCTCTTCCTGACACTGTCCCAGCTTATTTATCTGGATCATTTGTGACATCACAGTGAACCTTAGGTATTAAGAACTAGACGCAAAATATTGTTTCTTCAGGCATGTCAGAGTAAAAACGTGGAATTTGCTGCAGAGCAGAAGTCTGAGCCCACAATAAATAAAAAGAGCTATACAGTAAACTTAAAGAAGTAGATAAAATGCATTGTTTACTGGAGTGTTTAAAGAAGAGGTATCTGGCTAGATTGTATTTACTAAGGCAAACCAGGTTCTGGTAAATCAGAAAAGGTCTTCCAGCAAAAGAGAATGTGCCTCTCGCACCACGTTTGATTGAGTTGAGGCTGAAAGAGAGCTGAAATGAATTGAAACTTTCTAAGATTCTCTTCGTACTACTGATATGCAGCATGGCATGAATTCCTGGCCTGAAGGATCAAGAAAGCATGTCATTTTCAAAATCCCACCATCTTTTCTTGTTCGACAAGGGCAGCTGTGCATGGGAGAGTCTGTCTTTCTCTACCGCCAAACTCTACAGTCAGTTCTGTAAAGATAGTTGGAAAAAATTAGCGTGCTTTGCTTGAGAAGATAAAGTTGTTCTTGATCCAAGGTTCATAAACAGTTGAGTAACTATAGATCAGGTACATAATATAATTTAACAAAATATTATAATAGATAGAGTGCATCTGTTTCATTACCATTATCCATGTTTATTGCTTTTTACCGAATAAGAGTCTTTGAGCAATTTACAATACGAAATGTAACAGTGGCATCCTGTACAATGAATTCTGTGGTTTCCTATACATTCCTTTAGGAAGCACAGAAGATAGAGTTTAGCCTTATACTCTAAATTAGAAGGTTGAGGTTCTCTCCTAAGTGAAACTTTAGAAAACTGCAATTCATTAGTCTCTTGTTTTTGTTGTTGGCATTCTTTACTAAAAACTGAATATTTTAATTGAATTTGATTTTCCTGCTAATCAGGTAAAATCAGAATTTTACAGTCTGAAACACAAAATTTCCATAGAATTTTGATGTGGAGTAAAATTTCATCTTAGCTTCTATTACTCACCCTGACCCAGAGTGGACAGTAACGTACACATCCCATAGTGGGAAAAATAGACAAATGTCACCTCTTCTCCAGAACGCCAAGCCTAGCTAGAAGGAAGACTTATGGATGTAGTTCCTCAGGAGCAGTCTTTGCTGGTGATTGTCCTGGGAAACGTCTGTGACAATGTGTGTGCCTGGGCCCCAGACCAAGAACACATCAAGACATTTCATCCTTAATGCAGCATGCAAAGGGGAGGGTGGTGGTCAGGAATAAACTTATATTTTTACTGAGGCTACACTTTGTACTAAGGTGTACAGAAAAAAGAAATTAGTTTGATTTTATTTGGAAGCATCTGGTTTACCTCCAGGGCTTTTTGAAATTTAGCTTGTTGAGAGAGAAATAAATAGCACCCACCTCATGCTTTGTGCCCAAAAGAAAAGTGCTTCCAAACCTAGAGGTTAGCCTCAAAAGGTAAAATACGTGGTTTTGTCCACATTAAGTTTAGCTAAGTGGGCAATAAACACTTCATTTTGTTTTTCACGGACCTGTGGTCTTTAGCCTTTGCTCACAAAAATTGAAGATAGGTGATCCAAAGGGAGAAAGTTTTCCTTAGTCTTCTACTTCATTATCCATCCTCAGTCAAATGGAGGAATGTTTTGTAATAATTTGCTTTTCAAAGTTTCTTTCCTTGATACAGTAGACTTCCATATTGGTCTGTGGTTGACCATTAATTTTCCCTTGTTCTCTGCCTGGTGGTGCTTTGATTTAGTGATCTCTCAACAAATAGTAAAGCGAATAAATAGTGAAGCATAAGAATAATTATTATCTTAATGAGTATATACTCTTCCAAATGAAGAGTGATCATGAACTTAAATTCTGTGATCATGAACTTAAATTCTTTTCAGTTATGGCTGAACAAATCTGGGCCCAGTCTCTCCTAGGCTAAGGAGACTGCCGTCTATTCTCTAGACTAATTTTTTGGAAGCATTTTCTCACGTTTTCCTAAGCAATCGGGGCAGGAATAGATGTATAATCATGTAATAGTTCACATACTTAGTGTTTATTTCCCACACTGCTGTCACTGGATTCCAGAGTAGCAGTGATCCCTTGAGCCTTTAACCTCCTAGAATCTGTAGGGCATTCATTGTCTTCTTTTAGAACCTGCAGTCTGGTACATGCATGGAGAATTCTCAAAGTTTGCCTGTCAGTCATGGATATTTAACTGATAAGTTCTTAGAGAAACTTCCAGACTCCCATGATGCTTATAATGTCCCTCAGAAAAAGAAGTAAATATTTTGGTCTTTGTCAGCAAATTAAAATTGGTAGTCATTTGACAGTAGTAGTAATCCTCCTACTAACTAACCACTGCATTTTGAAGCTTCTCCAAATTGCACCAAGAATTGGTATAAATAAGTTCCATCCCAGAATATCAGATATCTTTCATACTTCTCTTATCTTGATTGTTGACTTCTTTTAGGAGAGACAGAATTGGGATTTTCTTTTGATCTTTGTTCTCTGATCAAGTATGTGATGGGGTCAGTGCTTTCATATGAGCCTCTATAGGATTGTAGGTCAAATGTATGAGGATCAGAGAAGGCTCCTACAGAGGCTAAATCAATGACACAAAAAGGGCTCCAATTCTTTAACTTGGAACAAAAGGAACCCCAACCAGAAGGACCGTAGTTTTCAAATTTGCTTTGTGTTATTTAAGATTCCCACCCCAAACACCATCTGCTACCCATCTGTAGTAATAATGATCTTTTACATCTGTAAAATGCTTTGCAGCTTACACAACCTTCTATATATTATTCTTCCTTATAATTCTTTGCAGTTAAAGAAACTGAAACTTAGAGGTTAATCAACTTGCCTTTGTTCTCAAAGCTAGTATCTGGCAGAGACAGAACTATTAATAGAACTCAGGTTTTCTCATTCTTAATTTAGAGCTTTTTCATCTGTGCCCCGACTGCTTTCTCCTCAGACAGGAAAAAAGAATCTGAGGCACGTCTTCTCATGCTTTCACTTTATTCTATGACAGAGTGTGGAGCAAGCAAAAGTAAATGTTAAAGAATATATCCTCATTTTCAACTGCATAATGACAAGTATTTTTCTGTATTACTTGTAATGAACAAGCTCTGGTTTATCTCTTGGTTATATAAAAAATAGTTGAGGAAATATAGGAAATTATAAGTAATATTATATTCTTGGTTTTTGTAATTGGTATTTCTTGCAATTGAAGTCTCACATCTCTTTTTAATAAAGCAGAGTATACTTGTTTTATGCCATTGTCTTTGCAGCAAAATTCAAATTCTAGATTTTTAAGACCAAATTAGATCTCTAACTGGAAATGTCTTCTGTTTACTCTTCTCCACTCAACTCTGGCTTGGCACTGAGTGTCAGATTTAGTAATTTGATTAACAGATGTGAGGAAAGAGGCAGCTTTTATATTGTAAGGTCCTCTTGTTTCGCACACATCCAGGGATGGTTCAGACAGGTAGGCAAGCTATACCTGCAACGAGTTAAACAGAAAAACTTGCAAAGTAGAGGAACTAGTTGGAAAGTATTTGACAAGAGCTGTTGAGCTTGGCCAGTGACAATTGTAGTACCTTGTTAAGAGTACATTGTGATATACCAGACTGAGAACTGATTGAAGACATGACATTGTTCATCCTAGATGTGTAAGTGACTTTCTTTCTTCCTTCTTAATTTTTTTTAATCCAGCTTCAAACACTGATTCAGGAGACTGACCCTGGTGCAGATTACCGCATTGATAGAGCTTTGAATGAAGCTTGTGAATCTGTAATACAGACAGCCTGCAAACACATAAGATCCGGAGACCCGATGTAGGTTATCTTATTTGTGGTATTGTATTGTATTTGGCAGTGCAGCATGGGGAATATATCCCCAAATGACTTGCCGACGGTTTAACAACTTAACTGAAATTTTGTTAAGCAGGAACACATACCAGCTTTTGTTAAAACTAGTATTGGGATTGAGACTTGGGCTCTGCCTCATCCATGATGTAGAGAACCTAGACCTAGCATTGTGATGATGTTTGTTGACGGTGACTGAGCATATACAGTCCTAGACATTAGGTCACTGAATAATCCTACTTAATGGTCAAGTAAAAATCACGGAGAAAAACTCTCAGGATAAAATGAAACATGCTTTGGCTCTGTACTTTTCATCCTATTTGTATATTGTCTCATATACATTGGCAACTTGATAATTATTAGAGAGTAATTAATTATAATTGAAATAAAACACAAAATGTGGTGGTTGGAGGGGGTAATCATGGACAAAATGAACTCTGAAGTTATAGCCAAGATCTAGGAAAGCTGTAAAATGCTATAATAAAGCATTTGAGTCTCATGTATTGGTTTTATTCCATATGATGTGCAAACAGCTCTTAAAACCAGGTTGCAAGTAAGAACAGGTTTTCCATTCTGCAAAAATCTTTATAGCCTGCAGCCGGCAGTACCCAACTGTGTGAAACAAATGCAGTCCGTGTTTCTCATCATTCTGCTGTGCATATACTCCAGCTGTTCATGCTGTGGTAGGAGGTTAAAAAAAAGGTCTTCTTCCTTGAAGCTCTTTGTATGGTTGGTGGAGGTAGACAAACACTCTTAAGACTGATTAAGACTGTTTACCAATATGAAGATAACTGTGTCAACTGTTAAGGGGGCAGGGGAGAGGGAGGAAGGAGGGAATCTGCTACAGATTAAATAGATTTGAGATACTGTTAATTAAATGCAGGTTATGGACCTTTTCTGGGTTCTGATTTGAACAAAATGTAAAAAGGCATGAGATAATTGGAAAAATTTGAAAGCTGACAGGATATTTCATGATATTAAGGATTTTCAGATTAATTTCTTTAGTGGATAATGGTATTATGTTTTCATATTATAGAGAAACATGCTGAAGTATAATATTTACAAATGATAGGGTATCTGGGATTTATTTCAAAATATTAGCAAGGGGGGTATAGGGTTAAAACAAACTTGGCCATAGGTTGATAAAGCTATGGGAAGGGAAGATGGATATTATATGATTCTCTGCTTTTGTATGGTTGGAAGTTTCTCATAATAAACAGTTAAATATAAAGCAGCTGCACACAGCTCTTGTGTAAGCTGAGTCCTAAGTGCTAAGTGGCTCTGAAGTTGATAGAAGGCATGAGCACTGTTAGGTTGAGTTAATTTGAGTGATTCTCAGGAAAGTAAGTCCCTGATTGCCCTAGGAAAATAGCTAAATGGCTTTTTCTACAGACCAAGCAATACTGGTGTGAGAGTTCTGAATCCATTGTCAGAACTTTCTCTAGTTACAATTTCACCCCTGTTTTATGCCCAGGATCCTCTCGTGCCTGATGGAACATTTATACACAGAAAAAATGGTGGAAGATTGTGAACACCGTCTCTTAGAGCTGCAATATTTCATCTCCCGTGATTGGAAGTGAGTATTTTGTTTGGTTTGGTTTGGGGGTTTTTTTGGCCACGCAGCATGTGAGATCCTAGTTCCCTGACCAGGGATCGAACCTGTGCCCCCTGCATTGGAAGCACAGAGTCTTAAGCACTGGAAGTGAGTATTTTGAAGCCATAGTAAGGTAAGCCTCAGCCTGTTCTCCTGTGTAGTCACTATCCCTTGTATTTTTAAAAAATAATCAGTAGTAATTTGTTTTTGTTAAGTTGTGGGATAGCTGACACTCTAATCTCCAGAAAAACCGCTTTCTTGCTTTCAGAACAGTATCTAAAAGCAGAGACAGGCCCTGCAGGTCTATTCCCAAGTGTCCCCATTAACTACTACATTGAAAGTCAGCATCAAGTGTTTCTGATACCACAAACGTCTATCTAGAAAGAACTTGGGCAGCTGTGGGGCAGCAGAAGCATCTTCAGATATGTCTCTTATAGTGATTTTTATTTTTATTGATTTGTCCTGGGTATGGGAGTTTGCTTTATTTCTTTTACTATTCAAAGCTATTGAATTTATTCTGTCTTAAGACGCTCTTCTCAGTAAATGACAACTTGATTCTCTTCTCATCCTGTTAGCCAGAAAAAAGTGGGGAGGTAGATGAAATAGAAGTATATCTCTTATGGTCAGAATAACTGTTTATTGGCTGCAATCCCTCCCTCTTTCCATGTCTTATTTTCTCCTCCCACCTCCAGACCAGGCTGTTCCTCCTGCCTCCCAAGTTCAGCTGCTTCCTGATTGTTTTAAGCCACTGTACTTTGGTCATTAATTATTTTTCTGGTGATTAATATATGTTTTACCCCCATACTTTACTGGAAAGAGATTACTTGAAGACTCAGTGTGTCTATTTCTGTTTCCTCAAGTTAACTCTTGAAAGGACTTCAGAAACTTGGGTGGGAATTTCCCTGTGCTTACTCTGGCTATCTAAACCGAAAGAACAGAGTGTTTACTGAGTTTATTACCTTGAAAAATTATGTTTTTCCTCTTCTGTAATTCCTTCATCCATGATCAAAAGATGCTTCACAATCTTTAAAGCTCCTTAAATATTAGCCTTCTTCCTCCCATTAAGCAGCCCTCCCCCAAAGTTGATAATATAATGCAGACAGAATGAAGCATCCATCGGTCTGATCTGGAGAGGCAGGGGGCTCATCACCTAATCCACTGTCTCCAGAGTCAAAGTTAAGTGTCAAGTTTTTTTAATTGATAAGCATGTTCAGGTAAACTAAAAATATAACTGCCTTACCTTGCATGGGAAGAAGAAGTGGAACAGTTTTACTAGAAAAGAACTTGAGGAGACTGTGTATCTTGTCCTTTCCTGATCTTAATGAACCTAGTGTATCAGGTGAGATTGACTTTTACTCACAGAAGTACTGAGTAAAAGTTGTGAGTTGCCTGGTGATTGCTACAACCCTTGTCTCATTTCAGCTAGGGCACGTTAATGCTGAGTCTGTTATTGTAATGCTGTGTGCCTTACGTTGCGAAGATACCACCTTTGAGGCAGAACTTAAATCTTCTATATTAAGGATTAACAAACTTCTACAGACTGACCACTGTGTGTTCATGAAGAACAAAATTCAGGAATGTACTTGTGCTTACCTGCTGTCTCCACTACCCTAGAAGTGATTGTCAACGGGTACACAAACAAGCACCTTGCAGAAACCCTTAGCATGTCTTGGGAGGAAAGGTATAGTAAGAGTGGTTATCTCTTAACTCTTAACCTTATAGGCTGGACCCTGTCTTATACCGCAAATGCCAGGGAGATGCATCTCGTCTTTGCCACACCCACGGTTGGAATGAAACCAGTGAACTTATGCCTCCTGGAGCTGTGTTCTCTTGCTTATACCGACATGCCTACCGCACTGAGGAACAGGGCAGGAGGGTATGCACTCAATGTTGACTTCATTTCTTCCTGTCATCATTTAATTCGTTTGCTGTGAATTGTTGTGATTCCTATCATCCTAGGAAAACTTTGTTAGTATATCTGGCGGGGAGGGGTTGCTGCACTACTAGAAGCTTCTTCATTCAGTGAGTGTACATAGAATTGTTCTACCAGCTTCTTTCCATCTGATTTTATGTTTTTAACAAAATGAGGGGACATTTCCAGTTTTTCTTAAAATTACCAAAATCTAAATCACAAGTAGACAAATGCCGCTACCCTAACTGTATTTAGCGTTAAAGATCCGTTAGAAGCTCTTAGCCAAGGTGTAAACGCTTCTTAGGCTTCTGCCCTTGGCAGCAGAGCCCATAATGCATGTATTGCTGAGGCCCCTCAGACAGCACACTCGTTGGAGCTACAACCCTCCACGCCCCACTCTCTTGGTATTTGTCTGCTCTGAGTACTGCCTCTTGTTGGGATATTTGTGTCTGCTTGGCTCTCAGGTAACATTTGTTGCCTTCTGGTCCCATACTGGCATGCTGCTTGCTCTCCAGGGTGGCCTTTTTAAGCCTTCTGAGATACTCTTTTGCATTTCAGCCCTGCATTTGTTACAGAAAATATAGATGGTATTATTTCACAGGCATGTTTGCAAATACCCCTTCTGAGCTTAATGCAAAAGTCTGACTGTTTAGGGTTCAGAATGAGGAGACTCAGACAGAAAGAAATGTCATACTTTAGTTACTGCAGTATTAACCCAGTTTTTATATTGCTATGTAAGAAAATATGGAAATTTGTTGTTACTTTTTTCTTCATATAATGAGCCTGTCATTAATCACAGGAGCTCCTAAATCCTAGCATCTTGGTAGTCACTATAGTAGGAGGTTCCTTGTCTTTGTAAATAAAGAAAGAGTTGGAATCTGGTATGCTGTCCTTTTAAAAAATAGGCTTCTTTTAAAAATCGAGGTTAAAGTCACATAACATAAAGTTAATCATTTTAGAAGGAAAAACTCAGTGGCATTTAGTACATTCACAAAGTTGTGCAACCACCACCTCTATCTACTTCCAAAATATTTCCATGTCTCCGAAAGGAAACTCCTATGCCGATTAAGCAGTTACTCTCTATCCCCACCATACCTCCCTCCAGATGTGTTGGCTCTTTTAGGAGGAGAGACTGACTGTACCTGTCAATGACAGCTTTCTCACAACTCTCCCCAAAATATTAGTTTTCATCTGTTTGACCCTCTGCTAATTCTCATTAACTTACCTAGAAGAGTCTGGTTCTGAACTGAAGTAACTCTCACCTGCTTGTTCCGAGTTTAGGTAAATTTGAACTCAGTTCTCCTCACCCAAGTGTTTATTCTTTCTTGAATCAGACCCAGCATTCCACTCTACATTCATAGAGTAGTGGCAAATTAATTTTCATAAACAAAAAACTCTCTACCTCATCTGAACAAATCCAGTTCATTTTTTAATTGAAGTATAGTTGATTTACAATATTATATTAGTTTCAGGTGTACAGCATAGTGATTCAGTCCTAATTCACCTTTATCAGGATACTCTGAGAAAAGAATATTGTTTCATACAGTATATTAGAAAATGCTAAATGTATTTATAATCGCATTCCTAGAGATAAAGGTGTTTAGAAGCGTCCTAGAACATTTAATTTTTATTCTGGAAGAGATTCGAGGTATAAAGTTCGGTTCAAATAACTGTAAAGTTATTTGTTAGTTTCCTGACAATGGATTTGTTCTATCTAGTGTCTTTTGGTTTTGGTACCTTTGAAGTATTTTGCTTATTATTTCTCATGTAGCTCTCACGGGAATGCCGAGCTGAAGTCCAGAGGATCCTACACCAGCGTGCCATGGACGTTAAGCTGGATCCTGCCCTTCAGGATAAGTGCCTGATTGATCTGGGGAAATGGTGCAGTGAAAAAACAGAGACTGGACAGGTAGGTGACAAAGCTACCTATTTATGGTGTAGTAATAATAATAATGTTCATGATTAACATTTTATATAGACTACAAACACTGTAAAATCCATCTCCATCAACTTCACAGGTGTGTGATTTGCTATATTATTCAGTGTTCTTCGTATAAGAAATCCTGAGGAAAATGTTCTCTTTGGTCTTTATAATTGTACTTTTCCTAAGCAGTTAGTTTGTTTTAATGTTATAGTTATTATGTTTTGTAATTGATTGTTTTCCCTCTTTGTGCTGCCTCTTAAAAAGCCTCGAGCCAAAGATATGGCCTGCCTCTAGCAGGTGTATTAGATTTTGTGGTAGGCATTTTGTGTACTAACTTACTACCGGCTTCATTCCACTTTCCTTAACATATTTTCTTTTTCTTTTCTCTTTTTTACTCATTTTTAATTGATTTTATCTTGCTTTTTTTTTTTTTTTCTTTTCTCATTTTTGTAAGCTACATTAGGTCCTTTTGAGGGAAGGCAGAGTATAAATATATACAGCGATACGGGAATACTGATATGCATGAATAGTATGCTTGCCCTACGACAGTCCTAGAAGAGATGTAGGAATGGAATTATTTTTTCCATTTAGTAATTGATACAATTGAGGCTCAGAGAAATGAAGGGTATTGACTTACTTACCTAGAGCTCAGGTCTAATCCTAGCCAGGCATTTGTTCCATTTTATTATAACCTCTCTGTACAGGAAAGTGTAGAGAAGGAGCAGCCCCAAGAATTAATGTGTATGCTACAGTGGTTTCTTAGGATTTTGTGCCTAGTTAAAAAAAAAAAAAGATATGTTGTTGCATTCTAGCAAATTAGGTGGGAAGGTAGCTTGTCTTTTAGATCAAGGCAGAGGAACCATGCAGTGAGGAATAGCTACTTATTTAAAGCCCCATTAATACTAGAAGGAGGCATGAAGGATTCCACTTGTACCACTCCAGAACACCCTCTGGGATTAAACTAATGAAAGTCACATGTGCAGGAATTGGATATTTTTTAAAAGCAACATGATGCCTACTCAGATCTGTTGGGCCTGGGAATATCGTTTTCAGCAGTCTGTTTCCTGGGCCTACTACAGTTCTGTCGAGTTTATTGTTAGGAAATGCCATATAGTTTAGCTTTCTGTTGCCTCTGTCTAATGAAACAAGGGATATGGTCATATGGAATCCCATGAAACAGTTTCCTTTCATACCCCCTGTAAAGTAACAGTGAGAAGGCTGCACTACATTACAGCCCATCACTGTGAAGCTAAACTTAGGAAAGGAGTCCATGAGTGGAATTTTTCCCTTAGCCATTTATCTCCTCCAAAAGTTGTATGCATTTTCCTTTAGGGTCCCCCCCTCCACACTCCCTTTCTGGGTCTTGTATAATTCCCACAATCCTTCTCCTCGCTTCCCATTCTAATTCTGAAACAGAGATTCTTGCAGAATAGTAAGTTAAACTTGATCCTTTAACAGAACCCTTTGCTGAGAAATAGCTGTTCATGTTCTTTGGGAAAGTAAGCTAATATAAAACTTAAAACCTCTAAGTCTCTAAAAGGAATAGCAATAGACTGATATTACAAGGTAACTCCAGCTCAGTTTCCAAAGCCCAGGTGAGATAGCTTTTAGATACTCAAACCCTAGTGTGCTCGCTTGTTTTGCAGTTACCCTCAGAGGATCCTTTTATGTGGGTTAGGGTTAGAATCCCAGATTTGATTTGCAGGAGCTATCAGCTCTCTACCGTGTTTCAGACCCTGAAACTGGGTCCCAACCTACTTGCCCACGAAGAGTCGTAGAATATGCCATATCTTTCACTGTGAATATTTTGTCCAATGATCATTATCAAAATGCAGGTTAGTAGGGTGTTGACAGAATGGAGTAAAGGCCTGATAAGATTTTTAGACTCTGAGGACACCTGAACATTGATTCTTGTTGCACTTATCAGTTTGGCCTTCTGGAGGATTTGCATGGCTGTTGTACCCCCTTGACCCTCTTAACCACCCTGATACATCAAATAATTATCTTTTCAAAAATCCCAGTTTGGGGACTCAAATAAAGCTCTAGCATTCTGTTCAGTGAAGTTGTTTAAAAGAAAAGAAAAGGAAGACCACTGAAAAGGAAGTGGACACTGGTATCTCATCTACCCTTGATTATTTATATAATTGACAAATGCTAAGAGAGTGCCTTTTTATTTGCAGGAGCTTGAATGCCTCCAGGATCATCTTGATGACTTGGCTGTAGAGTGCAGAGACATAGTCGGCAACCTCACCGAGTTAGAATCCGAGGTAAGCAGTTTGCAGCTCATGGAAGGAGAGTGCCCTGTCAGCAGCCTTTCTTTTCTTCTTCGTTCTTTTGTTTCGAGACTCTTGAGAGTTCAGATTCCCTGTAGAACAAAAGAAACCTTGTCAGATTCTCTGTTTGCTTTTGAAAGAAGAATATCGTGATGCTTCTTGAACCCCTTTCCTCATTTCTGTAGCTAAACACTGCATTTTAGCCCTTCGGTTTTCTTCATAAATTAGAATTATCACAGTGACGAGACCAATCTTTTTTCCCCCTTTAAGAAAAGATAACAGCCATACTTCAAATCCCTTAATCACATTCAAGAATAGTCCAAGCATTCCTATTCTGTCATCCTTAGCTCTTTCAATTAGGTCATTTGGTAATGTTTTTTTGTTTTGTTTTTTAAACTAATTTATTTATTTATTTATTTTTGGCTGCATTGGGTCTTCTTTGCTGCGTGTGGGCTTTCTCTAATTGAGGCGAGCAGGGGCTACTCTTGGTTGTGGTGCGCAGGCTTCACATTGTGGTGGCTTCTCTTGTTGTGGAGCACGGGCTCTAGGCGTGCAGGCTCAGTAGTTGTAGCTCGCGGTCTCTGGAGCACAGGCTCAGTAGTTGTGGCTCACGGGCTTAGTTGCTCCGCGGCATGGATTGAACCCGTGTTCCCTCCCATTGGCAGGCAGATTCTTAACCACCGTGCCACCAGGGAAGTCCCCATTTGGTAATGTTTGTGTGTCCACTGAAATAAAATAAAAGCCTGGAATTTGCAGTTAAACATGGAAGATTGAATATTATTCCATGTTTATCCCTGTTCCATCCTAAAACTCACTAAAGTACAAAAAATGAGATTAAAAAGAAACCTCATAAGCATAGGCATACTATTCGAAATACAGAGAGTATTGGGGGGGGGGCAGTTAAAATGTGAGAATTGTCTTGTAGGGCCAGAAATCAGGGAAACAGGGAATAGCTATTTTTTTTATAAGCCTTTTAGAGCTATTTAAGTTGTCAAAATTGGCAATACATAAAATTACATTTCTTAGGGTCTCTTTTTTCTTTCTATTTTTCAAAAATGCATTGCCTTCTTTTATCTTGTGTCACCTCATGTCTCATTCTCATTGTCCTTGAGGGCTGATGAGGATGTTCTGGGGTGTGTAACTCTTTAAAGGAGGATGTTGTTTCAGCAGCTGATGCTGCACAGCAGTTACTCTGCTTGAAGGCAGTTGGCGTGTGTTCCCGAGAGGTAGTAGTTTGTCGTCTGGTTCGAGGACAGGATGATAGATGTCAGTTACTCCTGTTTTCATTTTGAACTGCTTAGCTTTGGGGAAAAATTCCAAAGGCTTTACATACTCTAATATTATTTTTATGTTTATTTTTTTATTTTATTTTATTTATTTTTTGTTGGGGTAGAGTTAATATTATTATTATTATTATTATTATTTTTAGACGGAGAAGGGAGGGAGACTGTGGGTTAAGTCCTCTTATAGACTTTTTTTAAAAAATTATTTATTTATTTATGGCTGTGTTGGGTCTTCGTTTCTGTGCGCGGGCCTCTCATTATTGCGGCCTCTCTTGTTGCGGAGCACAGGCTCCAGACGCGCAGGCTCAGTAGTTGTGGCTCACGGGCCTAGTTGCTCCGCGGCATGTGGGATCCTCCCAGACCAGGGCTCGAACCCATGTCCCCTGCATTGGCAGGCAGATTCTCAACCACTGCGCCACCAGGGAAGCCCCCTCTAATATTATTTTTAAATGTTTTTTTCTCCCCACAGTTCTTACTTCTATCTTCTCTCTTGCTCAAGCACGAGGGGAATCTGCCTCTAGAAAACTTGCCTTTCAAAGTATAATGAAGGAGCGTTAGAGGAGTAGCATAGAACTGCTGTTCTGTCTGTGCTGGGGCCATCTAACCGAAATACTGGAATAGTTTCCAAATGTACATATTGGATTATTTACCCATCAGATGATGCTGATTCAGAGAAAGAAACTGCTCCTCCCCCACCCCTGGCTCTTTCTAAAGCAGAATTACTGATATTTTAATCTTCTGCAGGATATTCAAATAGAAGCCTTGCTGATGAGAGCCTGCGAGCCCATAATTCAGAACTTTTGCCACGTAAGTGATGTCTAGAGGAACAAGGGTTAGAAACAGAACCAATTTCACTGGGGCTCTGGCCCCCACGTGTATTGAACTCATCTCTGTCTTCAGCTCACATTGCTCCTAAGTGATAACCAACTTTCACCAGTTAAAGTTGAAAATGTAAACATCAAGAGGGGCCACCATCCTGGGAAACCTTATTTGCTTACCCCGCATAGGTGACCAGATCGTTGGTTAACAGCACTTGCTGAGATGCCCTTTGTAAGGAAAGAGGGGAGGGGGAAGCCCCATTAGTAGGGCTGAATTGCTTCTGATACATACAGCTGGGATTTGTTAACAATAATGTGGTTTCCCCTTCCAGCTCTCTCCTTGTACCTGATGTTGAGGGAATTCCGTTACTTTATTACTTTTAGTCACTTACTGAACTACCTAAATTGTGGGAGTGAAACACACCCAGGAACCATAAGGATCTGACAATCAGCAGACAATGTTAGATGTTATCCCTAAAGCCAGCTGCCAGCATCATATAAGGAAAAGAGTTAAAAGACCTGCACAGTACATGTTCTTGTTGGAGCTTCACGCAGGGAGGGCAACTTGCTACGTAAATTGTATTCCCCTGAGTGTTGATCCTTTGTAATGTCTCAGACTTATTTTGACATAATTTGTGATGTGTCTTATTTGTAAAGGCTCTAGAATCAATCTCGTTTGCATTTTTTTTATGGGCTGGGGTGCAGGCTTTGTTCACTGATGGTTACAAATGAAGTGTAAATGTGCACTACCTTCCCCAGGATGTAGCAGATAACCAGATAGACTCTGGAGACTTGATGGAGTGTCTCATACAGAACAAACACCAGAAGGATATGAATGAGAAGTGCGCCATTGGAGTCACCCACTTCCAGCTGGTCAGTAACACCTGGCACATCCTTCTTGTCTTGACTGCTTGGATGGTTACTGAATCCCTTCCTCTTTCAGAACATCAGAGCACCTCTTCTGTGAAAAATCATTTTTTCCAAATATCTGTTCAGTGCAGCAGCCCAAATGTGTATCAGTACACTAGAATCTAAGCCTTTTTTTCTTTTAAATCATACTACCCAGGTCTGGCATTTGAATAAGAAGGTTAGACCATAGTCTTCATAGTTACCACATGTCTAAAGGAAGTATTTCTGATAAAGCAAGCACTTCCTTCCTAGAAGGGTGAAATCCAGTCATCTATGTAAAATTGACCTCTTCTTGGGGCACCTAGCCTCCCTGACTGCCTTCCCCAAATGGTACTGAGGGCCTCTGGACTGTGGGCACTGGGAGACAGGGGGGGACCGACAAATCCTGCCCTTGTCGACTTGTTTACATTCTTGTGAAAGAAAGATGCAAAAATACATTTACAAATAAATATAGAGTTTCAGGTGAGCCTGTGAGGAAAAATAAAGCAGTGTAAGGCCTGCAGGGTGATGGAGAAAAGGGACTTGAGAAGGAGGTATTTGAATAGAAGCGTCAAGAAAAGTGAGGGAGCAAACCATGGGAAGATCTGGGGGAAGAGTCACAGCCTGTGTGTGACTCGAAGCTGGCGTGCCCAGAGCAAAAGATGCCGTGGGGAGCTTAGCAGGTCATGAAGTCAGAGAGACAGAGTTGCGCAGGCCTGGAAAGCTAGCCGCTGCAAACGGTATATGAACACACTTACACCCAGCGCTGCTGATTAGACCTTGTCACAGAGCTTCTGATTTTCTTTTTCATCATCTTTTTTAGGTGCAGATGAAGGATTTTCGGTTCTCTTACAAGTTTAAAATGGCCTGCAAAGAGGACGTGTTGAAACTTTGTCCCAACATAAAGAAGAAGTACGTAGCTTTTAACTGATTCATTCTGCTTCCCTAAAGTCCCTCTTAGCTACTGAATGAGTATCCAAGATGTCAGGTGGCCTGGTGCTATCTGACAGGATTAGCCCTGCAGGCCTCCTGCACCCTCCTTTGGTAGTATGGACAAACACTTGGATTGTCTAGATATATCCTCTTCATAGCAGCCTAGAGCCACACCTGGTGGTGGTAGTTCTGATATGGAGAGCCTATGTCCTAAAGGAGCATTTTTAATTTTTCCAGATTCAGGCTATCTAACTGATGAAGCACATACAGATTGTGTACTTAGAGGAGCACCTTGCAGTGTGAATATGAGGTTAACTGATTTCCTCGGAACATCATTCTATCGATGTTCCTCAGAACATCATTCCATCGGAACAGGCAGAATGCTTCCTTGCCTTCCGTCTTCAGGGAAGCAGCAGAGGCTTTCACTGAGTTAGAGATGTAGTAAAGAACAAAAGCTGTATTCATTTAAGAATTAGGTGTTAATGAGGAGAGTGATGAGCTTTTATAGCATGGCTGCCCAAATTCTTCCATGCTGCTCTTTGCAAAGGTGCATTTCTAGAACACACTTCCCCTCATATAAACCAAGTTCCTGTGTTTGCTTAGATTTCTGTACTTTTCAGGAATGATTTTCTCAGTATATCAAAGACACTGCCCAGAGTTAAGAGTAGAGTAGCATTCCTCTCTGGTCACATGTTTTCATCAAAACCAGTGTTGAACTGTCCTTGCACACATGTCCCCTCTCTGGCCTCCCCACCAGCCAGGAATGTTGTCAGCATCTGAGCTGTGGCCCAACTTTTGTGACATATACAGACAAATGGCTGGTTTTAGCTCTCTGAAAACACAGTGAGGCTTACAGGAATGGCATTCAAAAACATGGTAAAGGGGTTCCTGGGTTCTGGGGGGATGGTGTGGCCCCTGCCCCAGCCCAGTTCTCGGCCATCTGCCTTTGTGCGGCTCCAGCCAGTCTCAGGCCTCTTCTTTCCTTGGCAGGGTGGACGTGGTGATCTGCCTAAGCACCACCGTGCGCAACGACACTCTCCAGGAAGCCAAGGAACACAGGGTGTCCCTGAAGTGCCGCAAGCAGCTGCGGGTGGAGGAGCTGGAGATGGTAACGCCGCAGAGCACAACCTCTGGTCCAGAAACCACAGGGCAGGGCTTAGAGAGTTAGGTGAAGGGTGAAGGCAAACTGAAAGATTTTAGCCACAAGCGTGATGGTTAAGACTTGGAGCTGCGTGCTAAAATTTTACCATAGGACAGCTTCTTGTTTCCCTTTTTTTCAATGATAAAGTATTTTTTTACCACACATAACTGGAAGTCCAGCTGTAAGACAAGCTGTAAGCATGTGATGTAGTCATTGCATCAGTAATGTCCTCGAGGATCGAGGGTCTCTCCCTCTCCAGTCTGCTGCCTTGGACACCAGCTTCATTGTTATGGCTGGTTTCCCTCATGGCCGCACAATGGCTGCCTGCAACAACTGGGCCACCTGTTGCAATATTCCTCTCCAGCAGGAAAATAGAAACAAGGGAAAACTGCCCCCAGCACGAAATAAAGGTCCCTCTCCTCAATTTGATTGTGTCAGTTTGAGATCTGTGCCCCATCCCCCATCAGGGGATGTGCTCACTGATGAGCTTACTGATAAGGTGAGGTGGATGTTGGGAAGCCACCCACAGTGTGCACTATGAGAGGACACTTCTTTTCACTGTACTTTTGAGGATAAGCCCAAGCCACATTAAGACAGCTAAAAATATATTTTAATATGTTTTGTATTGTGAATCATACTTACTTCACCTCAGTCTAAGCAAAAACTAGTAATGGACACCAGGTATTATTAATATCCCCAAAGTTGCAGTACCAGATTTTCACATACGGAGGTAGTGATTCTGTGATAATTATGTTAAGTGGAACTGGCCTAAAGATACTTCTATAATAGAAACTTTGGGTCTTCAGATTTGAACCTGGCTCTTTCAGTAAAATAATAATAATAATAAAAGTAGAGTCCTACATCTGTATAATGGTTTTAGCTTTCAAAGTGGTTTCCACATCATACTATCTTATTTCATCGCACAGCAGTCCTGTGAAGGGGTCAGAGTAGATGGTAGCATTTCATTTTGGAAACAAAGGCCAAGGCCTTGTAGCTAGGTAGTGGCAGAACTGAAACCCAATCCTACTTCTCCGTTTACTGCAGTGACCACACTGCTGCCCTTGGCTGTGTAGAAGTTATGGCCACCAGACAAGATCCAATCAACAAATAAATATGTAGAACATTTGATCTCTCCAGCTTAGAGTAAGCTCACTTTTCCATGCTGGTTCCCCCTCATACAGACAGAGGACATCCGTCTGGAACCAGATCTGTATGAAGCCTGCAAGAGTGACATCAAGAACCACTGTTCCACTGTGCAATATGGCAATGCTCAGGTAACTTTTTGTTTTTATTTTTTAATTGTAAAGGTAATGTGAAGGTACCTTTTTAATAATTAATTCTGTGCTGGTGAGATAGGCCCCATCACATCCTATCCAGCCTGATCATCCCTTCTTAAGCTACACCAGGCTGCTTTTCCCAAACAGACTACTTTTGCTCACCTTCATTCCTCTTTGTCACCTATTCTCTTCCCTCTTTCAGGTTACCTTGTCCTCCCTGGCCTTGTCTGCCTAGTAAACTCCTAATTATCCTTCAAATGCCTCCTCCTCCCTGTAGCTTTCCCAACACTCTGCACCTCCAAAATTAATTATTCCCTCACATGATCCCATTGCACAGAAGTTCTTAACTAGAGGTCACATAAGAACCATCATGGGAGGTTTTTTTCCCTTAATTCACAGAACAGGACCCTACCCAGAATCATCAGAAATGAAATGCAATCAAGTGTGTTTTTGTTTTTATTTTTAATGTTCTTCCATTGACTCATCTACCTCTTCTAGTTCAGGGCATTGCCAGGTGCTTTAGCCTTTGAGATATGGCTTTGTTGTCCTCTAGTATCTGCTGTTGGTGATGCAAAGTCTGATGTCAATCTGATTCTCATTTCTGTGTAGTTAATCTACCTCTTGAGTTTTCTCTTTATCTTTAATGAT
Organism: Eschrichtius robustus; assembly: GCF_028021215.1. NCBI lineage: Eukaryota > Metazoa > Chordata > Mammalia > Artiodactyla > Eschrichtiidae > Eschrichtius > Eschrichtius robustus. The sequence goes on from NC_090842.1 coordinate 13,624,910, forward strand.
CTGTAATTTCACTGTGATATAATTAGATATGGTTTTTGTTTTCATTATCCTGGTTGGCTCATTCAGTCTCAGAATTCATGTCTTACTTCAGTTCTAGGAAATTCTCAAACCTTTGAAATATTGCCTTCCTTTTCCTTCCTTCTGGAACTCCTGTTAGACATTTGGAACATCTGAATCTGTCCTCCATGCCTCTCACTTTTTCTTTTATGCTTTTCATTTCTTCATCTCTCTGTACTACACTGAGGTAATTTTTCAGTTCTGTTTCCCAGCTTCATAATTTATCCTTTAGCACTTTCCATTCTGCTCTTTAGAGAGACTACCAGTTGGGTTTTATTTTTCATTTCTTTTTTTTTTTTTTTCCTCATATAGTGTATGTATTTTATTAGAGAGCATTCCCAATTCCTTCCACCCATCTCTTGTGACATTGCTGTTATTCATTTTTTATGCATATGCTATGATCACCCAGTACATTGTTATTAGGCAGTTACCAGATCAATTAAGAATAAGAAAAATAAATCATTTTTTTCACTTTTTTCCTTCTCTAATGCTCTTCCTTTCTTTATGTAGATCCAAGGTTTTGACCTATATATTTTCCCTTCTGCCCAAAGAACTTCTTTTTTAACATTTTTTTTTTACAAGGTGCATGTATGTGCAATGAATTCCCTGTTTTTGTTTGTGTGAGAAAGTCTATCTTCATTTTTGAAGAACAGTTTTGCTGAATATAGAATTCTAGGTTGCTGGATATAGAATTCTAGGTTGCTGGATTTTTTTTTCTTTCAGTACTTTAAATATTTCACTGCACACTGTTTTCTGCATAGTTTCTGATGAGAGGTCCACTGTAATTCTTGCATCTGTATATTAGTTTCGTAGAGCTGCCAAATTACCACAAACTGGGTGCCTTAAAACAAATTTATTATTTCACAGTTCTGGAGGCCTGAAGTCTGAAATCAAGGTATTGGCAAGACTGCTTTCTTTCCTAAGGCTCCAGGGCAGAATGCTTCCTTGCTTTTTCCATCTTCTGGTGGTTCCAGTCCTTGACTTGGGGCTGCATGATTCCAGTCTCTGCCTCCATCTTCTCATGACCTTCTCCTCTGTGTCTCTCCTTTGTGTATTATTTATATTTTCTTATTCTTATAAACTTATAAAGGCATTTACATTAGATTTAGGGCCCATCCAGATAACTCAGGATGATCTCATTTTGAGATTCCTCACTTAATTGCTTTTGCAAAGAATTTTTTTCCCAAATATTCACATTCACGGCTTCGGGTTTAGGACTTATACATATCTTTTGGGGAACCAAAATTCAATCTACTAAAATCTCTTTCTCTATAGATAAGGTGTTTTTCCCCTCATATTATCATTTATTTAGGTTTTCTTATTGGTTTATATCTGCAATGATTTTTAGTTTTTGGTGTACAGTTTTTCTACATCTTTTGTCAGATTGATCCCTATGTACTTTATATTTTCTGATGCTATTTAATCTTGTAGTTGATTTCTAATCTCACAGTGTTGTGGTCAGAAAAAATGCTTGATATGATTTCAGTTTTCTTAAATTTACCGAGGCTTGCTTTATGGCCCCGCATGTGGTCTATCCTGAAGAATGTTCCATGTGCACTTGAAAAGAATGTGCATTCTGCTCCTTTGGATGGAATGCTCTATAAATATAAGTTAAGTTCATCTGGTCTGATGTGTCATTTAAGGCCTATGTTTCCTTATTGATTTTCTGTCTGTCCATTGATGTAAGTGCGGTGTTAAAGTACCCCACTATTATTGTGTTACTGTTGATTTGTTCTTTTAAGGCTATTAGCGTTTGCCTTATAGATTGAGGTACTCCTATATTGGGTGCATATATATTTACAATTGTTATATCTTCTTGGAGTGATCCCTTGATCATCACGTAGTGTCCTTCTTTGTCTCTTGTAATAGTCTTTAAAGTCTATTTTGTCTGATATGAGTATTGCTACTCCAGCTTTCTTTTGATTTCCATTTGCATGGAGTACCTTTTTCCATACCCTCACTTTCAGTCTGTATGTGTCCCTAGATCTGAAGTGGGTCTCTTATAGATGGCATATATATATGGGTCTTGTTTTTGTATCCATTCAGCCAGTCTATGTCTTTTGGTTGGAGCATTTAATCCATTTACATTTAAGGTAATTACCGATATGTATGTTCTTATTGCCATTTTGTTAATTGTTTTGGATTAGTTTTTGTAGGTTTTTTTGCTTCCCTTCCTCTTTTGTTCTCTTCTCTCGTGATTTGATGACTGTCTTTAGTGTTGTGTTTGGATTCCTTTTTCTTCTTTGTGTGTATATCTATTGTAGATTTTTGGTTTGTGGTTACCATGAGAGTTTGATATAGCAGTCTATATATATACACAAGATTGCTTTAAGTCGCTCGTCTCTTAATTTCCAATGCATTTCTAATATCCTGCATTTGTACTCTCCTCTTCTCACGACTGCTGGTTTTGATACCGTATTTGTGGTTGATTTCCTACCTTTACTGTATGTTTGCCTTTACTGGTGAGCTTTCCCATTCGTATTTTCCTTGTTTCTAGTTGTGGCCTTTTCTTTTCTGCCTAGAGAAGTTCCTTTAGCATTTGTTGTAAAACTGGTTTGGTGGTGAATTCTCTTAGCTTTTGCTTATCCAGAAAGCTTTTGATTTCTCCATCAAATCTGAACGAGAGCCTTGTTGGGTAGAGTATTCTTGGTTGTATGTTTTTCCTTTTCATCACTTTAAATATATCATGCCAGTCTCTTCTGGCCTGCAGAATTTCTGCTGAAAAATCAGCTGATAACCTTTGGATTAGTTGGGAATGGGAATTCTCTTGTATGTTATTTGTTGCTTTTCCCTTCTTGCTTTTAATATTTCCTGCTTGTCTTTAATTTTTGTCAGTTTGATTAATATGTGTCTCAGTGTGTTCCTCCTTGGGTTTATCCTGCCTGGAATTCTCTGCATTTCCTGGACTTGGGTGACTGTTTCCTTTCCCATGTTAGGGACGTTTTCAGCTATCATCTTTTCAAATATTTTCTCAGGCCCTTTCTCTCTCTCTTCTCCTTCTGGGACCCTTATAATGCAAATGTTGGTGCATTTAATGTTGTCCCAGAGGTCTCTTAAACTCTCATTTCTTTTCATTTTTTTTTTTTTAATTCTGTTCTGCAGCAGTGATTTCCACCATTCTGTCTTCCAGCTCACTTATCTGTTCTTCTGCCTCATTTATTCTGCTACTGATTCCTTCTGGTGTATTTTCATTCCAGTTATTATATTGTTCATCTCTGTTTGTTTCTTCTTTATATCTTCTAGCTCTTTGTTAAACATTTCTTGTATCTTCTCAGTCTGTAACTCCATTGTTTTTCCGAGATCTTGGATCATCTTTACTATCATTACTCTGAATGTTCTTTTCAGGTAGATTGCCTAGCTCCACGTTACTTAGTTGTTCTTCTGGGGTCTAATCTTTTTTCCTTCGTCTGGAACATATTCCTCTGCCATCTCATCTTGTCAAACTTTCTGTGTTTGTGGTCCCAGAGGCTTCAGGATTGTAGTTCCTCTTGCTTCTGGCATCTGCCTCCTGGTGGGTGAGGCTGGGTTAAGAGGCTTGTGCAGGTTTCCTGGTGAGCAGGGCCGTCTCAGTGGGGTGTGTTTAGAGGTGGCTGTGGGCTCAGGAAGACTTTAAGCAGCCTGTCTGTTGATGGGTGGGGCTGTGTTCCTGCCCCATTGGTTGTTTGGCCTGAGGCGTCCCAGCACTGGATCCTAAGGGCTGTTGGGTGGGGGCCATGTCTTGGTGTCAAAATGGTGGCCTCCGGGACAGCTCACGCCAATGAGTACTGCTCAGTATCTCCGCCACCAATGTCCTTGTCCCTGCAGTGAGCCACAGCTACCCCCTGCCTCTCTAGGAGACCCTCCAAGTCCAGCAAGTAGGTCTGGCCCAGGCTCCTATGAAGTCACTGCTTTTTCCCCTGGGTCCTAGTGCACACAAGACCTTGTGTGCGCCCTCCAATAGTGGAGTTTCTGTTTCCCCCAGTCCCGTGGCATTCCTGCGATCAAGCCCTGCTGGCCTTCAAAGCCAAATGTCTGCGTGCTCCTCCTCCCGATGCCAGACCCCCAGGCTGGGGAGCCTGAGGTGGGGCTCAGAACTCTCACTCCTATGGGAGAACCTCTGTGATACACTTATTTTCCAGTTTGTGGGTCGCCCACCCAGTGGGTATAGGGTTTGATTGTATCATTAATGCGCCCCTCCTACCATCTCACTGTGGCTTGTCTTTGGAAGTAGAATGTCTTTTTGGTAGGTTCCAGTCTTTTTTGATGGTTGTTCAGCAGTTAGTTGTGATTTTGGTGTTTTTGCGAGTGGAGGTGAGCTCAGGTCCTTCTACACCACCATCGTGTCCCCTTCACTTATTTTTCATTTGTAACATCTCTAATTGGTTCTTCTCATAACTACCTGTTCTTGATTCTTGTTTACTATTTTCTTCTCTGTTGTTCTGAAGATATTAAATATACATTTGATTGCTCTGTTGCCTTTTCCCCTCAGTTTTGAGGCCTTGATTTATTTTGTTTATCATCTTTCTTACGTTATTAATGTTCCTTAACTGCAGTTGACCCTTGAACAGCATGGGGTTAGGAGTGCTGCACGTCCACATCGTTAAAAACCTGTGTATAGTGTCAGCCCTCCATATATGTTGGGCCCTCCCTATCTGAAGTTCCACATCCACAGATTCAACCAGTCACAGATCGTGTAGTACTGTAGTGTTTACTATTGAAAAAAATTCTCATATAAGTGGACCTGCATAGTTCAAACCCTTGTCATTGAAGGGTCAAATGTATTTGGTGATTCTTGGTTGTGCCTTGAGGATTTCATAGAAGTCTCATGACTACATGCTACAGCCCTAGCTACTGCAGCTTCCCATCTGCTTTCCTTCTTTTTTTTTTTTTTTTTAATTAATTTATTTATTTATTTTGGCTGTGCTGGGTCTTCGTTTCTGTGAGAGGGCTTTCTCTAGTTGCGGCGAGCGGGGGCCACTCTTCATTGCAGTGCACGGGCCTCTCACTATCACGGCCTCTCTTGTTGCGGAGCACAGGCTCCAGACGCGCAGGCTCAGTAGTTGTGGCTCACGGGCCTAGTTGCTCCGCGGCATGTGGGATCTTCCCAGACCAGGGCTCGAACCCGTGTCCCCTGCATCGGCAGGCAGATTCTCAACCACTGCGCCACCAGGGAAGCCCCTGCTTTCTTTCTTTATCTTTTTTTTATAGTAGCTAAAAGTTTGTTGTAGGGAAGGGGAGGTTTTAGGATACACCTAATTCACTATCTTAAAATCTATCCCATGGCACTTTATTCTTTTATGTTAACTCACTCATCTTTTTTATTGTAGTTGTTTGTTTATTTAACTTTGCCCTGTGAGACTATATAGTCTTCAAAGGTCAGGATTGAGTCTAATTCATAGCTGGCATCTAATGCTCTGTTCTCATGTGGTAAATGGTGAGCTGAACTGAACTTCCTGGCTTGTGCTTACTGTCGAGTCAGGGTTATTGCTCCAGGGAAAGGCAGAGAGCCTGATGTATGCTCCAAAAGGAATCTTGACAAGGAGTAGCCCTGGAAGGAAGAAGAAACCAGGAATCTTGAGAGGGTTTCCTTCCCCTTAGACTCCAGTACAACCTGCTCTTTATATAGCCTGCTCTAATTTTTATACATTTGGTTTGCTATTAGCCCTGGGGTTGTAAATCTATAAATATAATTCTCCTTTGTGAGGAAATCCTGATTCCTATTACCTAGGAATTAGAAATGAAAGGTACCTGTATAGAAAAGTGAGAATGTACTAAGAACTTAATGCTTCAGTCAGAAAACATGGATTATCAATACCTGATCCACCTCTTAACTTGCCCGTAACTGCTACGCCCTAGATTATTGAATGTCTGAAAGAAAACAAGAAGCAGCTGAGCACCCGTTGCCACCAGAAAGTCTTTAAGCTGCAGGAGACAGAGATGATGGACCCAGAACTAGACTATACACTCATGAGAGTCTGCAAGCAGATGATAAAGGTAAGGGACCCAAAACCAAGGGTTGAGCACAGGGTAAGTCAACGTAACAAAAACACAAACTTCTTTAAATTTCAGAGAAAATCCATATAATCTCTCAATGTCAACCTGTTTTATACAGCTACGGCTGTGGTTCTCGAAGTCTGGTCCCTAGACCTGCAGCGTCAGCACCACCTGGGAACTTAAAAAGTCTCTGGCCCCACCCCGATCTCTGAGTCAAGCTCTGGGAGTGGCGCCTTCTGTTTTCACAAGCCCCTGGGGGTTCCAATGAAGCTCAAGTTTCAGAACCACTAAGCTAAGACAGCTAACCTCACTTTGACCTCAGGAACAAGTAAATAGATGTCCATTAAATATGTGATTGGTTTTGAGCGCGGTTGGTGGTAGGTATACTGAGGAAGCCACTATCAAATGTCCTGATCGTCCATCTATCACCATCAAAGGCTTTTTTTGTTCTACAGGTTGTTTTGCTTCATTTACTTCTCCAATAAATGCCCCCTGCAGCAGGGCTGACTGGAGAACCTGGATGTCAGTTCCTGGATCTGTCCACACGTACAAAGAGATTAAACTTAAAGTGCTAACCCCTTATTTCAGCTTCCCTTTAAAATAAAATGATACTCCTCACCCTATCAATAAACTCCAAAGAGAATTGTGAAAGTTAGAAGTCTCTTTAGCTGGGTCTGGAAGAATTGAGTCCTCTGTAAAAGTGGAAATGTTAGGCTCTGATTTGAGGGAGGTTTGTAAGATTTTGATGACTTCTATAAAATTCAGTCAGCAATCCATGTCCCCATATTAAGATAACAGTGGACTATATAATTAATAGGCTGTGGATTAGCAGATAGAGATGGAGTTTATCACTAGTCCAAAATGAATCTCTGATTTCAAGGACACTAACAAGTGTACAGGGGCTGGCCCCACAGGATTTGGTAGGATTATAGCCCCTCTGGTTAAAGGGTGAACCAGATAGGTCCTTCCCCCACATCCCTGTTCACACTGGTTGCTGGGTAATTCCTAAATTTCCCATTGGGATTGGGTAGATGTGGCTTGAGGGCTATGTGGTCACCTGGTACAATGTTACGTTCATGCATAAACAGTATGTAAGCTTACGAGAGGCCGTGTAATGTAGCATAGCCATGTAAGTAGGGGATCCATCCTATCCAAAATAGGAAACAGGTAGGAGAAAGAAATGTGAGAAACATAGTAGAGAATAGATAAAGGGGAACTTGAGGCTGGGTGACTATTCAGGCTTACCATTTCTTGTCCCAAGTGATACCTTTAGGTTCTGTCATAAGCTCCCCAAAAGATGTAAGAGTGATAAATATGGTGTTAATTGCCATATATGGGTAACTACTTTTATAAAACTTTGTTTCTTTGCAGAGATTCTGTCCAGAAGCGGATTCCAAAACTATGTTGCAATGCTTGAAGCAAAATAAGAACAGTGAATTGATGGATCCCAAATGCAAACAGATGATAACCAAGCGCCAGATCACCCAGAACACTGGTAACATTTTGGCACGGCTTTCCTGGTCCTGCTGGGTATGGCTTGAAAGGAATTGAGTGGGCATATACTTGCCTAATTAAACTAAAGGTGCTTTGTTGCTCTTGAATGTTAAGGAAAGAGTCTGGATGTAATGAGCAAAGTGACTTGCTTCTTCCTTGAAGAGCATCTAGAAGAACAGAATGAAAGTCATGGGAAAGAGGAGGCTGAAAACATAGGAAACTTGCCTTTGAAGGGTGTACAAAACGAATTAGGGCTAAAGTTCGTTGAAAAGTCTAGAAATTTAGTAAAACTTCACACATGTGGCAGGAGAATATATATGGGTAATCTGTTTTAGAACAGAGAAATTTAATCTCTGAGTTGCAAGACCTTGTAACTTAGTGGTCAAGTTGAGTTGGATATTCTGTTCTGAGAATTTTCAAAAATATGTATCATGGGGAAGTTTGCTGCTGTCTGCTTGATTTTTGTGAGGACTGCTTAGAATGTTGGCCTCAATAGATCCTGCAGAGCTGCTGCGGAGTAGGTTTCCTGGGGGTCTCCACGTCTGCTCTTCCACTACAGTATATTGCTGAGTTAAAACAGTGTGTTCAGGGAGTTCCCTGGTGGCCTAGTAGTTAGGATTCCGGGCTTTTACTGCCGTGGCCCAGGTTCAATCCCACAAGCCGCAGGACATGGCCAAAAATAAAATAAAACAGTGTAGTGAGAGCTCAGTAAACATTTACCGAATAAACAAATCAGTGGTTTATTAGTGGTCATTGACGTAATATGCCCCCTTTGGGTAAGTGGATCTCAAAACATTTGTGAATCCAGGTGGAGTGTTTTATCATGTGCTTATTACTTTCTGCTCTAGATTACCGCTTAAACCCTGTGCTAAGGAAAGCCTGTAAAGCTGACATTCCTAAATTCTGTCATGGTATCCTGACTAAGGCCAAGGATGATTCGGAGTTAGAAGGTCAAGTCATCTCTTGCCTCAAGTTGAGATATGCTGACCAGGTAAGCTGCCCTGGGCTTTCCACAGAGGTGTACTTATGGAACCTCCACTAGTCCTGGCAGTTTTTTCTTTGGAGGTCCTTAGCTTGCTGCTACTTTCCCCAAGACCTTTTTGCACACCTTCCCCAAGCCAGGGCCCAGATAAAAAGCTGATGTGTTCTAATAGGCTGACATATTCTCCCTTGTCACATGTAGCGCCTCTCTTCAGACTGTGAAGACCAGATCCGGATTATTATCCAGGAGTCTGCTCTAGATTACCGACTCGATCCTCAGCTCCAGCTACACTGCTCAGATGAGGTAGGATTTGGGGACAAAACTGGTTGTGAACAGAGCTGGCCAGAGAAGTTTTTACTGGAGAAAAGTTCTTTACTCTGTTTCCCTTCAGCCCTGAATCCAGGGCTCTTCTAGGCTCTCCACTGTCTGAGTTCCTGGTTCTGTGTAACACTGAATTTGGTTTGTCCTTAGTCCTATCACTGTTCAGTTTTGATTCCATATTTCTCCATTGAACAGCGTATATCTGTCTCCGTCTAGTTTGTTCTTCCCTCTCCTTATTCTGATGTTCAACGCAGAACACTCCCAACACTTGCCAGGAGGGTGAAAGTGCTCCTGTAATACCTCTAACAAAGTGCCAGTCCTTGGATATTATTTGACTTTCTAGCTAGAAAAGGTCATATAGTGAACCTTGTTCAACATATGTCCATTTTATGGGAACATAGCTAAAGATATTTCAAAACAGCTTACTCATAAAGCTGTCCAAAGAAGGTTAAGTTTTTAACTGTGCTGCAGGCTATGTGTCAGGACCCCTTTGTGTGTGTGTGTGTGTGTGTGTGTTTCCAAGTTGTGTAGCTGGGTTGACCCTGAACCTCTGTCAATGTCAAGCATTTGCTTTTAGGATTTTACTTGGCTGTATGACCTTCCTCTTGAGGAATCGGAGAGTAGCCTTCTTTGTGACCAGCCCTGAGACAGTCTGACTCAGGTCTTGGGGTTGACAGCATGAAGATACATGTATTGACCGTTTTTCAATTCTGTGCCAGTCCTTGTGAAGGAGAACAGAGCCTGGCATCCCATATGGGAGGGAAGGGAGTGAAATCCACCAGGAATCCGTTTGAGAAGAGCCCCGGGCACATGTGTGGGAGGATCTCCAGCCGACATGCTTCAGAGACCAAGGTGTCTCGTGACAGTAGGGGTGCCCTTGTTTTTTGTGTGTGTCCTGAACAGATTGCCAGTCTATGTGCCGAAGAAGCAGCAGCCCAGGAGCAGACAGGTCAAGTAGAGGAGTGCCTCAAAGTTAACCTGCTCAAAATCAAAACAGAAATGTGTAAAAAGGTAACTACCGTCAGTCACCATTTTCTCTCACTTGCTTTTCTCTCCTCTTCCTCTTCTTCCTCTTAAAGCTATAGTCTGTACATCTTAGTGATAAAATCTAAACCTTCCTTCCCAGAATTCTATCCTTTTCCCTCTTACCAAACTAATTTGCCTTTTGACCATTAATTGTAACTTAAATAGTCTTTCACGTGTACTAATTACTTGTGAATATGTCTCATCCCCATGACTAGACCATTGTCTAAGGTCATTGTTTAAGTGCTATGCCAAAGTAAAAAGTCAATTCCAATATATCAATAAGTGTACTGCCTTCGTAAAAGTCAATGAAACTACGAATTCAGTTCATTTCAGAAACATCACATAAAAACAAATTTATCAAAATATGATAGCTGGGGCTTCCCTGGTGGCGCAGTGGTTAAGAATCCTCCTGCCAGTGCAGGGGACACGGGTTCGAGCCCTGGTCCAGGAAGATCCCACATGCCAGGGAGCAACTAAGCCCGTGCGCCACAACTACTGAGCCTGCGCTCTAGAGCCCACGAGCCACAACTGCTGAGCCTGCGTGCCACAACTACTGAAGCCCGCGTGCCTAGAGCCCATGCTCTGCAACGAGAGAAGCCACCGCAAAGAGAAGCCCGCGCACCCCAACAAAGAGTAGCCCCCGCTCACCACAACTAGAGAAAGCCCACGTGCAGCAACGAAGACCCAACGCAGCCAAAAATAAATTAATTAATTAAAAAAAAAAAAGATAGCTAAGCATGCATTATCTTACAAAATTGAAAGTGAAATAATATACTTGATCTTTTTTAAAAAGCTTTACCTCTTTTTGGAAAAGTGTTTCAATGATATTACTGAGTCACTGTGAATATTGTGTGCAGATATTTTCATCCGCTAAAAATGTTTCTAATTCCACATGGTCTGAGGAGTGGTAGGAGTTGGCTAAAAGCTAAATCCAGATATTTTCCTTTGAATACTTTTTCATCATATTATCCCGTTTAACTTCAAGGAGGACTCTTTGAACAACATTTCAGGGTTTTTTTGTTTTTGTTTGTTTGTTTGTTTTATTGTTGTTTTACAGTCTGTGAAGTGCAAAGTAATTTTTACTTAAGAAAGCAATTTTTGACTGTCTACCTGCTATAATTTCATCATGTATAAATGGAGAGTCTGCAGAGTTGATTTCAGTTCTATCATGTTTATATTCCTGTTGTTCAGAACATCTTTAAACTCAAATAAGAATTATTCTTGGAGTAGAAGTTATGCTCTGTCAGTTCTTTCTTTCCTTTTGAGGATAATGGAAGTAAAGTGAAACATTTTGCAAATACACCTTTCTGTTTGGGAATTTTAATATAACTTATTACTCTCATTTTCAATTTTCACATTTTCAGACTTCTAAAGTAACAAAATAACTGCATTAAATCAATATAAACACTAACACTTAGTATTTAATAATACAGCATACCAGAGTGCCCAAAACCCAATTCTGATCTTAAACTTGCCTCGCTTTGCTTATTAGCAAACAGCTCTGCACACACTAGGTCCCCAAATTGTATTTATTGAATTAAATCGGATGCTAACAGTCTGCGTTCTTTGCATCATCACCACGTTGCCACCTATCTCAGAGTAGCCTCTGTTGGCTTAATCGTCCCTCCTTGACTTTTCTGTTTGTATGTAATGTATTTACAGACAACAGATCTGATGTATTTCCTCTATAAAAGCTCTCTCTATGATCTCCCCTTCCTAGGAAGTGTTAAACATGCTGAAGGAAAGCAAAGCAGACATCTTTGTGGACCCAGTTCTTCATACAGCTTGTGCCCTGGACATTAAACACCACTGTGCAGCCATCACCCCTGGCCGAGGGCGTCGTAAGTCACGGTGTTCACTCTGACCCTGTCTGAACTGTCTTGGGAGGAGCAAAGACTCCCTCTGAGACATCAGTTCCAGCTACTCTGTTCTGTAGCTGCAGCTCAACCATAGACAGCACCCACTGGGGGCCTGGTTGATGCCTTTGTGGCAAAGTGAGTTTAGGAGTAATCCTGCTGCAGGTTTGAACTGATAGAGCCATGACCCGAGGTAAAGATTTGATGACAAGAGAAAGTTGAGTTATTTATCAGGGAGGCAAAAGTTAAGCTATCATCATGGCCCTCTTCCCTGCCTTGTCCAACCTTGAACAGCTTCATCAGCTTCCCCAGTGGCCACAGTGGGCTCAGCAGACAGGTTCTGTGTGAGGTGGAACCTGGGCAGGTATATGGTTGTTTCTGAGCCATGTGTGTCCAATGAAAAAAATGAGAGAGGTTTTAAGAGAGACTCTGGACAGCCAGCCTTAAATATTCTTCTCCATGTTAGATCTTGGGTTAAGTGTCCTTGAAGGGGTTTAACTTTGTGTAGCCTCCAGATCTGAATTCTCTGATGGTTAGGTACCCTTCTCCCCATCCTTACTGAAATTTCTGTTCTGTAAAGCTTCAGACGCTTCTTATCCCTTTCCCTTGCACAGAAATGTCCTGCCTTATGGAGGCCCTGGAGGATAAGCGGGTGAGGTTACAACCAGAGTGCAAAAAACGCCTCAATGACCGGATTGAAATGTGGAGTTACGCAGCAAAGGTAATGACCATGAGAATCTCCTGATGTGGTGTCTCCTCTATCAGTTTCCCAGGTCTCTTTGAGATACTTCACTGGCCTCCTTGTCCTTGTTGTGAGACTGGCAGTAGGTTTATTTGAAAAAATCTCTCAGTGCACCGTAAGACGCCTGGGCCCTGTGAGCCTGGAGCCATCATCTCCAGATAGCACAGCAGAGACATTAATTAGTCCCTTCTTTCGTCACTGGTTTCCGCTTTTGAGCCGCCAAGCATTGCTTCACAGTGGCTCCACTGCTAGTTTTTTGTTGGCAAATGTTGGTGCTTAAATCACATTAATCTGGAGCCTCCTTGCTCTGTTCTGAGTACATGGATGAGCATAGAAGCAGCCCAGACCTCTCTGGGCTGGACCCTTTTCAGCACCCAGGCTAAGTTGAGACTCAACAGAACAGGTCTGTATGCACCTGGGGAACCTTTTGGTCCTGATTCTGCCATAGTAGCCTACCACAGAGGTCCACTGGAGAAAGCACTGAGGAAAACTGAGGACGAAAACTGGTTAGACTCTTGAGTGTCCACGATTGGGGGAGTGATTAAGTATATTCAGTCAGCATAAGTCATGTTTGCAAGTTGTTCTTGGTGGGGGGGTTGCTGATGATATGATGGTGAGTGGAAACAAGTCACGACAGAGAATTAGCACCCGACAGAATCTCAACTTTTCTCTTTGTTTTTAAAAAGACAGCAACATATGAAGCAAATAAATCAGAATATGTAAGAACCTGTGACCTTGTGCAAGTCACTTGACCACTTCCCACCCCTTGGGCCTCCGGGTCTTCATCTGTAATGTGGGAGTAGTAAAATCTACGCCCCAGGATTAATGTGAGGACTAAACGACTGAAACATGCTGAGCCCTTTGCCAGCACACCATCAGGTCCGCAGTGTGAGAGCTGTTACTGCGTGGGCGGCAGTGATCACTGTGATGAATTGTATGATCGGGAAAAACAGTTGTAGCTCGGTGTTTGATTCTCTTGCCCGTTGCCCTCCTCTCTCCCCAAAAGAAATGACCTAAGTTACAGTAGGAGTCCAGGGGGGCAAGTTAGAGCAAGCATTGTCCCAGCCCACTTCTCTCTGAGGACGATACCCCTGTGTTTTCCAGGTGGCCCCAGCGGATGGCTTCTCTGACCTCGCCATGCAAGTGATGACATCCCCTTCCAAGAACTACATTCTCTCTGTGATCAGTGGGAGCATCTGCATATTGTTCCTGATTGGCCTGATGTGTGGACGTATCACCAAACGAGTGACACGCGAGCTCAAGGACAGGTAGAGCCACCTTGAGCACCAGAGGAACTGCCCGTCCAGTGCCCAGTTTGTACAGCCCTCCTGTATAGCGTACCCACTCACCTCGTCCTTCTGCGAGGTGACACCGACACCCATGTTAGAGCAGCAGCAGGTATCCACCGCATTGTCCCATCTCAGACTTCACCCATGTCCATGGTATCCTCCTCCTCGACCATTTGTGCAGCAGCTGGCCGCTTTGGGTATTGCCTTTGTCGGCAAACTCGGGTTTACCTGCCCATAGACAAGTCTCTCATACCGATGGAACTACCAGTACTTCCAGAACCAACTCACCTGACCTGCAACTCAAATGATTTTTTTCTTAAAAAACACCAAAAAGAAAAAAAAAAATTTTTAAAGAAAAAAATGTATATAGTAACACATCTCCTCCAGGCTTGATATGAGCAATGGGGTTATTTCTTCTGTGCAACGGTGTAAAATGAAGGCAGGACTTTAGAGGGGAAACACACCACCCAATGTGCTATAACTGGGATGTCTTGCTTACTTCTCAAAAGCACCTTTGGCCCGTGTCAGGGCCATGGACTTCACCGAGTAGTGGGAAACGACTAACCAGCCCGCTTTGGGTCTTGTTTTCTTCTGCTGAAACAGTGATGCCTTCCAGTTCCTACCCTAGTAGAGCCACTGCTGGTCCAGACCCCACAGCCGTGGGTATTTGTGTGATCTCCTCACCCCAGTGAAGTAGAGCATGGGCTTCCCTAGGCCGAGGGCAGATGGCTTGGAGAGGGGATCAGAAGTGTGTGCAGCTGGTCAGTCCACTGATCTGCACGGAGAGGCTGGACCCTGAGGCCCAAGGCAGAGCGTCCCAGTGACCTGCCTCCTCCAGGGCAGCGCAGGGCTCAAGCCGCGTTCGGATTGATCCTGCTGGGGCGGCAGTTCCTCCAGAAGTCCTCCGCTTCACCGGGAGGCCATGACTATGCGGGGATGGAGCTCAGGGCAGGAAGGAGGAGCAGGGGATTGATTCACTTGGCTTTATTTTTCAGGCAACAATACAGGTCAGAGACAATGGCTTATAAAGATTTAGCGTGGTCTCAGGGTGTGACTGGCAGTCCCACCTGACCCTTCTGCAGGTTCAAGGCCACCTTCCCAGACAAGCTCCTTTAGGCCTCTACATGGAGAGGGTGTGGAAAGTTCCTACATTAAAAGATGGAGGCGTTTCTCCGTTTTTTCTTTCTGTCCATTTGCTGCATACACCCACTACAGTAGGCATTGGCTAAATGTTGTACTTTGATGATTCATCAGTCTTTCCCGAATCTGAGCTTTATGGAAGCAATATTCCTGACCATCCCTCGTCCCTCCAGTGTAGAGATGACAGGCTTGGAGGATAAAAAGGGAGGAGTGCAGGCGTCACAGTTCAACTTGGTGCACCTGGACTTGAGTTTGGGGCGTGGAATCCAGTGGCTGCACAAGAGGGCGGCGTGTACAGTAGAAGATATATTTATATAATATATATTTTATTAACCTGTTAGACGTCCACAAAGTATTATAAATCACGTGCCTAAAACTGTCCACATAGACCATGCTCCGTTCCTTGCCCTGCCCCTCTTTGCCACTGTCCACACGTGCTGAGGGACCTCCCCACATTTGTCTTCCCTGGAATGTGTTCAGTACACAGTGGGTCAGTTTGTGGGTCGGTTGATCCAAATGACTCCTTGTCTAACCTGACTGACATATATTTGAATACTGTGGTTTTCTTCTTTTTCTTTCTTTTTCCTTTTTACTACGCTTCCTGGAGGCAGTGGGTTCTAGAAGCTGCATATGCCCCCTGCCTAGGGTACTCCAAGTCATGAAGGGGAGCTTCTAAGCTGCTTGGTCCCCCAAGTCCTGCTCTTAGGGTCTTCCTGATTCTCAGCAACCGTCCTGGGGTTCTTCAGCCTCAGAAAACTTGAAACTCTCGGAGTCCGAGCAGCACCCCCTCCTACCACCGCTTCTGGACTGAACTGAGCTGACCTAGATAGTCCGCCTCCAGGGGCTCCTCCCTGGGTGGTGGGGTCTGGGATCGAGGACCGGGGATATATCTGTACACAGGCCCCCACTGACATGTCTGATGTGGTTTACAGGATAGAATGACTGTTGCCTGTTTGATGAGAGTGGGAGTAGCATTCTCCATCTCTGCAGTCTCCCTCCCAGTGTGTGTAAAACATCTCCATAGTTTAATGTGTCTTGATACTTTTGTTCTTTCTGAACTGAGAGATGATCTCAGTTGTCTGCAGCAGATCTGGAAGTTTGAAAAGGAGTTTGATTCTTGAAACATTTGTCATCTTTAGAAATGATCCGGATAGATAGAAGGCATAACTCTGCTGGTATCTTTGATTGCTCGTTGTCAGAAAACATTTCACCATCCGACTTGGAATAGTTTCAATGACTGGTTTTTAGCATAGTTTTATATGACTGAGCAGTTTCCTACATCCAAGGGGCCCAGCACCATCTGAAACTACGGCCCAACTATATCCATTCTGTACCTCATTGGTGTAACAAAACAGGTTCTGGGGCACCTCTGGTTACTGGACTCATAGGTCACTCTTGGGTAAATCAGCTAGTCAAGAATTAGTCAAGAAGAAGAAACCATGGCCCTAGTGGAGCTGATGACAGACCTGTGTCCTTTATCTCTTCTTCTGATGTCTAGCCCATGAACAGTAACATAAGCAGCAGGTAGGGTTTTTGTCCAAGGCCAAGGCTCCAAGCACTTGCTGAAGATTACAGTAGCCAGAGAACTCATCAGGCCTTGTCAGCTCACTCCAGTGTCTCAGAGACTCAGACTTAGTGTCTCTACAGCACCCCAGAGGTGCCAGGAGGTCAGTCTCTGGGCTGGAGGCCCTGCAGTGCAGGAGATCAGAAATCTGAGCAGAACGTCAAGAACAAGGCTGTCTTCTCCCTGCATCGGAGTTTCTCACACAGAAGGGTGGCTGTGGGAGTGAGACCTTGACCCTGGTGTGCATCGCTGGCCTTCCTCTGCTATTGCTGCTGTCCCAAGAGAAGTCTGCTAGCAAGATGCTCTGAGGCGGGAGCCATCGCACGGGCTTGGGTTCACTCCAGCAGGAAAGCCCTCCTTCTTAGCGTTCCCTAAAATTCTGGTACCACTACCAGGCCCAGTGCTGTGGATCCCATCAGCTTGTTCTGAGCCATTGCATCCTTAGAAGCGAGGGGAATTCTAATACTGAGTGAGCAGGTGTTGACTTGTATTCATTGCAGGCCTTTGACTGTCTCAGGTCCTGCACGTATTCTTCTTGGGGACGCTGGGGAAGGAGGGAGATTCTGCTTTCCTAGGTGTGACAGGAAATTACCATCAGATTTCATTTCTTCCTGTTTCCTGAGGTCAAGTAACAAGAGAAGCCAGTAGTAAAGAGTCGTAGGATCATTTACGTTTTATCAGACAGAGTGCTGACTTCCCTCCACCTTCCCAAAAGAAGATTCACTCTCCTATATGAGCCTGACTCCTGCGCCACCTCCAGGCTTGTGGTACCACTTCTATCCTAAAGATCCCCACTAGCGTGAGTCACCCAGGGAGGGGTAGGTTGCTTTGTGGGACCTCCTTACCTGGTCTCAAGTTCCTCTGAGAAAAGGCCTCCCCATCCCATTTCTTCCCCTCCCCCACCAAAAAGTAAAAGTTTTCCGTGTATAACTTACTCTAAGCAAGCAGATACAGAGAAGGAACCTGGAGTAGGGACCCTTAGAAGCCAGCCAACACAGCCTGACACATTCAAACTAAATTTGGGCCATAGAACAAAAAGAAGAATATGGCTTTTTGAATCATGTGCATTTTGGTATGTTTACTTATACTTCTGATTCTTAGGAATTTGAAAAACCTCAAAGACTCCTTTTATTTATTCTCACCATTTGGACAGCACCTAAGTAATTTTATAAAATGCAGCATTCCAGTGCCCTGAGTTTCCCCCAGGCCTTTAGGGAGACTCCACTCCTAAATCACCTCTTCCCCACTGGTCTTCAATTCCCAAAGGGCCTGGGGCCAGAGCTGATGTTCTGGTCTCGGTCTCTCTCTCTCTCTCTCTCACTTGTCTTTGGTTGGTCATCTCTCCAACTACACTCCTCTTGGTCCTCCTCTCCCCTAGGACCAGGGTCACATGTCGGGGCAATCAAGTGTGAAGCCGAACCCCCCCCCCCCCCTTCCTGCCCAGACCTCAGACAGAAGGTCAGTCGTTAGCAAACCGAGACTGACTCTTCAGTGACAGGCTCATCCGAGCCATCTAGTGAGATCGCTGTGGAGACGCAGGGACTGTTTGTCATCTGGAGCACAGAGGCGGGACTGTCTGCTCGGGCTGGTAGTGGCAGGATCCTGACGGTGGTTTCCTCTCCTTCTCCCCTCCCAAGATCTGCCACAGCGCGCAGGTAGGGGTGTTGGGATACTTGCAGTGGAGGAATCTCCTTGGGCAAGGAGAAAATTCAGATAGTGCCTCTATATTCTGTTTTGCCTTCCCCCCAACATAGAATTGACAACTGGACCCCAGAGCCCAGCAGGCCCGGTACCACACATGCTAGATGGTTTGAACAGGTCCCCTGTCAGACTGAGGGGCACTAGAGTGAGTGACCGACAGGAGGGGCTGGCAGCCCGAGGCTTCCTGAGAGGCTTCTCCCAACACCATGTTCCCAGGTCAATCGAAGCAGGAAAACAGACTGTACAGCAAATGCTGTGTGAGATCTTAGGCCTTTAACTTTTTTTTTTAAGAAGGAAAAAAAAGAAAAGTAAATCTAACAAGCCTCTTTTGTAAATGGTTTTCCTTTCTATGTATAAAATCCTGGCAGTTTCTTGTTTTTACATGTTCATGCTGTGTAATTTTGAGATGTTACTGAGATTCTGAACATAATGTGCATTTTTTTCTGTACAGATGAAATGGGAGAATTTAATAAAGAGTTTGCAGGTTTTCACTTGTTAAATTTTCTCTGTGGTGACTGGGAGGACCCTCCTCCAACCACATGCTCTGCTGGAAGAAGTCTCCGGAGCTGTGAGCGCTGACTGTAAACTTGCCACTGATGCTCAGAAACTTACTGTTAGAATGTCCGTGTTCTTGGCTAATTAGGTCAAACAGAGTAGGACCATAGGCCTTTACAGGAGAGCTGGAAGCCAGACGTGGGGTTTTCTGACTCTCAATCTCATGTGTCCAGAATTGTTCATTCTACTGATGTGTTTAAGCCATGTCATGAGGCTCCTTCCTGGGGGGAACACATACCTGGACTTCTCCTTACAGATGTGACACATGGATGGCACCTGGTCTCTGATGGCCGCCTTCCCATTCAGGCCCAGAACTAGGCCACATTTATTTTCTGGGCCCTGCTATGTCCGCATTTAGTCAGTTATTGCCTCCCCCTTCCAACAACCCAGCCCTGAGGTCAGTGACCTCATGGCACCCTTCCCGAACCTTGTCTTCTACCTCCTCTACTCTCAGCAAAGCCGATTTGCGTCCGGCTGTTAAAAAGTAACAGCTTAAGGAATTGCATGGTAGCAACGATTTCTTTAAGTAGTAATGGCTGTACTAATATTCAAGTAATGAAATGGGATGTTCAGTGAGAAAGGAGGGGTAACCTGGAACCCAGGGTTTCTTCTCAGAACTCCTCAAATCCATTTTCAGCAACTGTCACTTAGGAGATAGTAGGCCTAGGTGTACAGTGGACATGGGAGAAGGTGAAGAGTAGAAGAAGAAAGGAGGGAGGGGTTGAGGGGCATTTTTGAGTCCCAATGTGAATATTCCTTTATCTAAGAGGCTCAGGGCAGCCGTCAGCCCTGAATGCGTGCCCTGGAGAGGCTACCCTGCTCTGGTGTAAGTGTAGGACATGAGCTGTGGGTTCAGGCTCCTCGTCACCTGTATCTCTACACGGGAGAAGTGGCTCCCCAGCCAAGCTGCCCTCAGCCCCCTGAGGGGACACCGCAGCAGTGAATGGGTTACGTGTTGCCCGGCTGACACCTTAGCAGTCTCTGAATGAATTGCCCCACTCCCAAATTTTGTGTGTGATTTTTCTGGTAAAAGATCCTTGGCCAACTTCAATCCTCAGAGGCGTTTGGCCTCTGTTTTCCAAAGGGACTAAGAACAAAAGAGTTTTAGGTGAAAAGGGGAGAAGCTTAGACTGTCCAAGTCTCTCACTTAGATGAAAAAGTGAGGTGCAGGGACTTCCCTGATGGTGCAGTGGTTAAGAATCCGCCTGCCAATGCAGGGAACTACGGGTTCGAGCCCTGGTCCAGGAAGATCCCACGTGCCGCGGAGCAACTAAGCCCGTGCACCACAACTACTGAGCCTGTGCCCTAGAGCCCGTGAGCCACAACTACTGAGCCCATGTGCTGCAACTACTGAAGCCCGTGCTCGTAGAGCCCACGCTCCGCAGCAAGAGAAGCCACCGCAGTGAGAGAAGCCCGCGCACCGCAACGAAGAGTAGCCCCAGCTCGCTGCAACTAGAGAAAGCCTGTGCGCAGCAATGAAGACCCAACGCAGCCAAAAATAAATCAAAAAAAAAAAAAGAAAAAGTGAGGTGCAGAGGCGGGGAGGGACTTGTTTTCACATATAGCTGATTAGCAGCAAAATGAGAGTGTCTGCCCCTGCCATATGCTTTTTCTCTGACTAGCCAGATTGGCTTTGGGACCTGTGTGACCGAACTAAAACTCCAGCCCTCATCCAGCTCTGGGCAGAAGCTGCTGACCTGACCCCAGAGCCTGCAGACCCTGGACAGGCCTCCCTTGGGAGCTCTTGACCTTGGTCCTGGGTTCCCACCTCCCTTGCTCAACACAACAACCCGCAGCACAGCAGTGTCTTCTCAAATTACTTGTTAACTACAGAGAGAAAAAAAATTAGTAATTTACAGTGGAGAAGACACAGCTATACCACGTGATCCACGTTAACATCAAGAGGAACAGAATGAACAGACATCACGTGCCTCCTGATACAACGTACTGAGGACACAACATCCTTTCTGTCATATCCCTGTCTAAAGAGCAGAGCCTGAATCCAATCATAACAAAACATCGGACAAACCCAAACTGAGCAACATTCTACAAAATAACTGCCCTGCACTCAATCATGAAAGATAACGACTAAGGAATTGTTCCAGATTAAAGGTGGCTGAAGAAGGACATAATAACTAAATGCAGTGTGTGATCTGGACTAGAAAAAAAATGTTTTGTTACCTAACACACATCTGAGGTAACCTTTTTGGAGAATTGGGTCACTAGGTTTTTAAGGCTGCCTCTCCGCTACTGAGACCAGGGGGCCAACAGCAGTTCTTACTTTGTAATCATTTGATGCAACCAATAAAGAAGCCTTGAACATGAAAAAAAACCTTTTTTTGACCATTGTATTGTGTTACACTAAGACTGATGGCTGACTTCGAATCAGAAATGATGGAAGTCAGAAGACAGTGAAAAGACATATTTAAAGTCCTGGGGTGATAAAAAAAAAAAAAACTGCCAATGTAGAATTTTTTTTACCTACTGAAAATAACCTTTAAAATAAAGATGTTCTTAGATAAAAGCTTAGAGAATTTGTCACTATGAGACTTGCACAAAAGGAATCCTAAAGGAAAATCTTCAAGCAAAAGAAAATGATCCTAGATGGAAATATGGAAATGCATGAAGGAGGAGCACTAGAAAAGGTAAATATGTGCTTAAATATAAGCAAAAATTTAAATAATATATATTAATTTTAGTGAAATAAATTTAAAATTTAAAATAAATTTAAAATTTAATTTAAAAATATATAAATATTGTACAAAACAATAGAAATGTCTTTAAAATATATGTTGACTTAAAATGTCTTAAAAAAAAAAACCACAAACGTTGGTAGGAGGCAAGTGAAGCTGAAGTGCTCTAAAGTTCTAGCCTTACTGGAGAAGTGATCAAAGTAATGTATTAGACTATTAAGTCAAATGCTTTGGTGGGGGGGTAAATTAGGAGTTTGGGGTTAAAATATACACACTATATAGAATAGATAACCAACAAGAACCTATTGTATAGCACAGGGGAGTATACTCAATATCTTGTAATAACCTATAATGGAAAAGAATCACATATATCATGGAAACTGAAAGGCAGACTACAGTGAGATGAGCTGCACACACACCTGAATGGCTAAAATGAAAAGACAATGTTTCATTTTGGCAAAGATGTGAAACCACTGGAATCCTCATACATACGTATTTTATCTGTTTTTGTTCATATTCCAAAATCAGAAGGAAATATTTGAAACCATTAATAGTAGCAGAGTGTGGGTTTACGATTATGGGAGGTATTTTAACTTTAAATATTTCTCCTCCTGTTTAATTGTATTTTCATGCTTTAATCAGACAAAAATGTTCAAGTCTCACATTTTGAGAAGAACAAGCCCCTTTCACACCACACATGAACACCAAGGCCCAGAACCTAAGGACCTCTCACCTTCATCTCCCGGCCTTCCAGCCACGCTCACCCCTGATGCCGCGGGCTCAGAACCTCGGCAGTCCTCCCCACCCTCCTCTCCCTACCCCCTTCCGTCACCCCTCCAGGGCCCTCCGTCTTAGTCCTTGGCCTCTCTCTCCCTCACCCTCTCTCCCATCAGGGTCAGGGTCCGTCTTTGCTGAGGGCGGCTCAGTTTCCCCTGGTCTCCGTTCCCAACGGGGAACAGACCCCGCCCCCTGCCCCTTCGCAGCCGGGCTCCACCAGCACGCACCCTCTGTCTCTGGTCCTGCAGGTTCCTCTCCCACCCAGCCTCCCTCCACCAAAGCCTGCGGAGCCCAGGTCTGCTTTGCCTGCCGCCTGGGTGGCGCCCAGCCTCCCGGCTGCTCCCGCTGACCCCTCTCTCCTGCTCCAGCCCATCCTCCACCAGAGCTCCACCACGTTCGCCAGGCCCACACACCCAGACCTGGGCTGGCTCAGGCCCAGACCAGTGGCTCCCGTGCCTGCTGACCGCCGCCCCCTCCCCAGGTCGGCTCCCCGACCTGCTAGCTGTGTGACTGTGGATAACCCCGTGTCACCTGTGCAGTGGGGCGTGTAGAACCTACATCACAGACTTGTCGGAAAGGGTAAAGGAGAGACCGTCTAGCGCGAGGTGGCTGTCTCATCAGTGCGGCCCACTCCTGCTGTTTGTTAAGCTTCAGTGGACAGCACTGCAACAAGGTACCCCCACTGCGCCCCCAGAGTACTGCCTCTCTGTGCCTGGTGCTGTTCCTCCACCCTTCAACTGCCCTTCCAAGCCTCCCCCAGCCCGTCCGTCCAGGTCCAGCCCTAGGAACCTCTCCCCTGCCCCCTGCCCTCCCATCCCTCAGGCCTGTGTTCTTCACGGGGGGTGGCAGTGAGGGGCCCACAGGGTTCTGCACCAGGATTCTGCCCTCCAGCCCATGGCCTCTGATACCCTCCCCAACCTAGGAGGCCCCTTCTTTATGGGCCCCTAAACCAGGATTTGTCTGTTGCGCAACCCACCCACCCACCCCCATTAAAAAGGAGAAAGAGGCTAAGGATCTGGGGGTGGGGGGCTGGGAAACAAGGACCTCGCCTGACGCAGAGAAGAGCAGCCAAAGCCCCAGGGTCCAGCCAAGCCGGGAGACTGTGGCTCCTCTCAGAAGCTTTCCTTGGGTTACCATCTCCATATCTGCCCCGGGACAGAAGGCGCAGCGCTTCTCGAACTGAGCCCTCCTTGTCGGGGGCTTGGTATCTGCTTCCTCCCTAGGTATGGAGGGTGGGGGACAGACACAGGTGCCTCTCAGTTCAGCAGCCGTGCCCCAGCCTCTGCCCACAGAGCCTCCTCCTCACTGCCTCTCCGTGTCACTCTCTAAAGGGCGCCTCTGCTTCCTGATGGGTCCCAAGAAGTGGGCAGCAGTTTCTCTTACAGCTCAGTGGTAAAAGCCCCAAGGTTCGGTCATCAGAGACCTGAGACACCCTTCCCTCCCAGGGACCAAGACCTCATGGTTCTGTGATAACAGTCAAGATCATCATCACCATCATCGTCATCATCATCATAGAAGATAATTGGCCACCTCATCTCCCCCTTGGGTTGGGTTGTTGGGAGGACTCAAGGACAGTGCCTTGCCTGTTGGAAATACTTGGTGAATGAGGTACGTTTGTGTTTTCCAAGATGGCCACCACAGCCTATCACCTCCCACGTGCCCTTCTTTCTTTTTTTTTTTCTTTTTTTAAAAATTTTTATTGGAGTATACTTGATTTACAATGTTGTGTTAGTTTCAGTGTACAGAAAAGTGAATCAGTTATACATACCTCCACTCTTTTTTTAGATTCTTTTCCCATATAGGCCATTACAGAGTATTGAGTAGAGTTCCCTGTGCTATACAGTACAGTAGGTCCTTATTAGTTATCTATTTTATATATAGTAGTGTGTGTATGTCAATCCCAATCTCCCAATTTATCCCTCCCCCCTTAACCCCTGGTAGCCATAAGTTTGTTTTCTACATCTGTGACTCTATTTCTGTTTTGAAAATAAGTTCATTTGCACCCTTTTTTTAGATTCCACACATAAGCAATATCATATGATATTTGTCTTTCTGTGTCTGACTTACTTCACTCAGTATGAAAATCTCTAGGTCTATCCATGTTGCAGCAAATGGCATTATTTTGTTCTTTTTTGTGGCTGAGTAATATGCCATTGTATATATGTACCACATCTTCTTTATCCATTCCTCTGTCGTTGGACATTTAGGTTGCTTCCATGACCTGGCTATTGTAAATAGTGCTGCAATGAACATTGAGGGCATTTATCTTTTCAAATTATAGTTTTCTCTGGGTATATGCCTAGGAGTGGGATTGCTGGGTCATATCATAGCTCTATTTTTAGTTTTTTTAGGAACCTCCATACTGTTCTCCATAGTGACTGTACCAATTTACATTCCCACCAGCAGTATAGGAGGGTTCCCTTTTCTCCACACCCTCTCCAGCATTTATTGTTTGTAGATTTTTTGACGATGGCCATTCTGACCGGTGTGAGGTGATACCTCATTGTAGTTTTGGTTCGCATTTCTCTGATAATTAGCGATGCTGAGCATCTCTTCATGTGCTTTTCGGCCATCTGTATGTCTTCTTTGGAGAAATGTCTATTTAGATCTTCTGCCCATTTTTGGATTGGGGTGTTTGTTTTTTGATATTGAGCTGCATGAGCTGCACATGCCCTTCTTTCTTTTTCCAACCTAATATTTTTTATTTTTAAAATTGGCCCACAGTAAACTGCACATATCTAAAGTGTACAATTTGGTACAATTTAACATGTATACACCTGTGAAACCATCACCACTATCAAGGTACTGAGCATATCCATCAACCCTAAGTTTTCTTTCTCATGCCCCTTTGTCATCCCTCCCTCTACCCCACCCCTAGCATCTCCATGCAACCACTGTGTGCTTTCTTGTCACTACAGGTTAATTGCATTTTCTAGACTTTTATATAAATTGAATAATACTGTGCATACACTTTTTTTGTCTGGCTTCTTCCACTCAGCATAATAATAATTTTGAGAGCCATCCATGTTGTTGCATGGATCAACAGTGAATTCATTTTTTTTTAATTCAAAAAAATTTTTTTGGCTGCATTGGGTCTTTGTTGCTGCGCACGGGCTTTCTCTAGCTGCAGCGAGTGGGGGCTACTCTTCCTTGCGCTGCGCGGGATTCTCATTGTGGTGGCTTCTCTTGTTGCGACTCTAGGCACACGGGCTTCAGTAGTGTGGCACATGGGCTCAGTAGTTGTGGCTTGCGGGCTCTAGAGCGCAGGCTCAGTAGTTGTGGCACACGGGCTTAGTTGCTCTGTGGCATGTGGGATCTTCCTGGACCAGGGATCGAACCCGTGTCCCCTGCACTGGCAGGTGGATTCTTAACCACCACGCCACCAGGGAAGTCCGATAGTGAATTCATTTTTATTGCTGAATTGTATTTCTCTGTATAGCTATACCATAATTTACTTATCCATTCGCCTATTGATGGACATTTGGGTTGTTTCTCATTTTTGTTTACTTCAAATAAAGCTGGTATGAACATTCATGTGTAAATCTTTGTACGGACATCTGCTTTCATTGCTCTCAGGCAAATAGCTTGGAATTGCGTGGCTGGGTCATATGGTAAGTGTATGTTTAACTTCCAAAGAAACTGCCGAGGATTTTCCAAAGCGGTTGTATGAGAGCGCCCTTGACAACCCTGGGTATGGCAGGTCATTTTTATTTTAGACATTCTACTAGGTGTGTAGTGGTATCTCATTGTGGTTTTAATTTGCATTCCCCAATGACTAATGATGTTACCTGGGGTCACCAAGCTGGGAAGAAGCCGAGCGTCGGCAGGGAGAAGCCCACATGTAGGTGTGCTGCTGAAGACCAGCCTCAGCTTGCAAGTCAGCAAACCCTCAGATGATCCCAGCTTCCAGCCTTCCAGCCACCCCTGCTGGTGCCGCATGAGGCAGAAACAAGCTGACCCCACCAAGCCCTGCCCCAGCTGCAGATTCGTGGGCAAAGTAGATGATGGGTGTCCTAAGCCTCTCTGTTTGGGGTGGCTTATGCAGCGGTGGCTAACTGAAACAGTGAGTCTGATAGCTGTGATGTGTTATTAATACTGACCTAGTTCTTTTCCTCCACACGTGGTTTATATTTGTCTTCTCAATAAACCCTCAGTTCCTAGAAGACAGACATCGTTTCTTTCATTTCTGGAATGCCAGCCCCAGAACCTTGCTCCTGACTGTCCTGCCCCCTCCCCCTGGCGACTCCCTCCTCCAGTCCTACCACATTCTCTCGTCTGTTACATCAGCTCCTCTGACCCTTTGCCTTCTCTTAGCCACCTCCCCAGGGGACAGAGTAGAGTGTTGAAGAGCTTAGGCTCCCCTGTTGGACTGCCTGGATTTGAATCCTGTCTCTGCTCCTTCTTTTCTAAGCTGTAAGAAATTGACCAAATTCTTTAACCTCTCTGAGCCTCAGTTTTACCTTCTATAAAATGAAAACAGTAGCACCTACCGCAGAGGGTGGCGATGAGGCTTCAATGAGATGATGCGTGTAAAGAACTTAGACTTGGCCTGGCGCCGCTACTGTTATTTTCACTATGGTGTTGTCTGATGCCTGTATGGATATAAAAACACCTTCTCTCATTCTCTCTCAGGTAGCTCGTCTGCCCAGCTCCTGATGGAAAGGCGTCAGGTGTCTGGGTGGGAAGAGCTAACATCCGTTGTCCTAGGAGATTTACAAACATGAAATCACTTGCATTTTTTTTTTCTTTTTTATAAATTTATTTATTTATTTTTGTCTGCGTTGGGTCTTTGTTGCTGCGTGCAGGCTTTCTTTAGTTGCGGTGAGCAGGGGCTACTCTTTGTTGCAGTGTGCGGGCTTCAGTTGTTGTGGCACATGGGCTCAGTAGTTGTGGCTCGTGGGCTCTACAGCACAGGCTCAGTATTTGTGGTGCATGGGCTTAGTTGCTCTGTGGCATGTGGGATCTTCCTGGACCAGGGCTCGAACCCATGTCCCCTGCATTGGCAGGCGGATTCTTAACCACTGAACCACGAGGGAAGTCCCTCACTTGCGTTTTTAAATCCTGGCTTCTCTCCTTACAGGTCTTATATTTCCAGGCAAAATATTCCCTCCTTCTGAGCCTACTTTCCTGCACCCAGAACAGGGGTAATGCTGTCTGCCAAACAGGGGTGAATGCAGTGACGTTACAATGCACTGTCCTGACACAAAGTGAGCCCCTGATAAATGGTAGCTTTTAACACTAATAACATTTACTCTGTGATGCAGCAGGTAATAGTTACTGAGGAAGGAGAACAAGGATGGGGGAAGATTTTTCAATGTATATTTTTTGGAGCTTTAAAATGTTTATATTATCTATGTTGTTATAAAATTAAATATAAATTTTAATAAATGAATAAAATTGATAAATTCAGATTATTAACAAATAAAATTTAAAATATACTATGTTCCAGATAACTATTTTTGCCCTATTTTATAGATGGAGAAACTGAGTCTCAGAGTGGAATAACTTGCCCAGGATCAAGCAGCCAGCCAGAGCCGGAGCCGGGATTAGAACCCAGGTCTGCCTGACTCCACTGCCCGGGGCCTTTCCCTGCGCTTGCTCTCTGGTTTCTGGGTAAGCACCATGGGGTGGTCAGGCGGCCTAATGGATGGGAGTAGCTTCCTGAAATCAGCTTCCCAGTGAGAAGCTGGTCCATCCCCATGCCTCCTTAGACTCCTGAAGACGGGGTGTCTCCTCTGGAAATCCGGCTGGGTGTCGGGGCCTCCTGACCCTCCCACATTTGCTCCAGCGGGCAGGTCCCCACACCTCGGATGGCAGCTGTGTCTAGGACTGAGCAGCTTCCTTCAGAGGCGCAGACCCCTCCTCACTCCCAGTTCCGCTAACTTGTGGTCTCACGTGGGGAGCAGTCCCATTCCCACGGGGTGGGGGGCAGTTTGGGAGGGCTTTGGCACCTCCATAATTCCCATCAACTCCTTCTGCCAAAACAATGAAACAGTTTCGAGGCAAGTCCTTAAATCCCCACTTCTCGATGCCCCTCATTAATTACTATGCAGACATTCCATACATGACCAGTGGCTGCTGTCAGAGCTGTTTCCTGACTGTGGCTATGCCACAGTCTTCCTCCTTCTGGCCCAATAGAAATTCAGCCCAAATGTTACAGGGAGCAACGAAAGTCTAGAAAAGTACACAGCTGTGGGGCAGGGGAGGGCCGGTGTCACGGGGCCTGGCCCCATCATTTTGCACTTGAGGAACGTGGGTGGGGAGGGGTCACTGACACATGTCGAGTCAGCCGTGGCACGGGCTCTCCAGGCCTCCTGAGTGCCCACCGATGCCCTTCTCCCTAAAGAGCTTCCTGAGCACTGGCCCTTTGCAGGGAGTTAGAGGACAAACAACAAACAAAACAAAATCATTGCCTTTGAGCACTTATGAATGTCCCTGCTGGAGAGGAGAAGATAGATTGAGGGGCGGAGCACTGGATTCATGTCAAAAAAATCAGGGAACCAAAGGCCATCCAGTAACAAAGTCCTGCAGCTCTCACAGAGTCCCATGGTCGCAGGCTCTGCAGACGTATCCTGGGCACCTGCCCCGCAAAAGACCACACCTGATATCCACAGAACACAATTCACCGGCTCCCCTGGGGGCAGAGACTGGCATCCAATGTTCTTTTAAAACAGCTTTATTGAGATTTAATTCACATACCATTCAATTAACCCATTTTAGGTGTAGAAGTCGATGGTATTTAGTACATTCACAGTGTTGTGTAACTATCGCCACAGTAAATTTTAGAACATTTACATCACCCCCAGAAGAAACCCCATACCTGTCAGCAGTCACCCCTGTTTCTCCCCAGCTTCCCATCCCAGCCTGTTGCAGCCATAAATCTACTTTCTGTCTTTATAGATTTGCCTGTTCTGGCCATTGTCTATAAATGGAATCATATAATATGTGGCCTTTATGTCTGGCTTCTGTCACTTAGCTTAATGTTTTCAAAGTTCATTCATGCTGCAGCTGTACCCGCACTTCATTCCTTTTTATTGTTGGATAATATTCCATTGTATGGATATACTCTATTTTATTTATGCACTCATCTGTTGATGGGCCTCTAGGTTGTTTCCACTTTTTGGCTATTCTGAATAATGCTGCTATGAACATTCATGTGCAAGTTTTTGGCACCGAATTTTCAAAACATATTTACAGCAGCTCAGTTATCTAATAGGAACCACTGCCTCAGTTGCTGTTCCTTTAAGGGAAAGTGGTAAATCCCATCCAGAAGCAGCCTGACGTGAGGGGCCCCTCTAGGTGCTCCTCTAAGCAGTGAAGAGAGTGCTGGGAAGGGGACGACTGATGGCTAACAGCGGCGAATTTTCTATAGCTCTCAGTCTGCCGTGGAGAAAAAGGAAAACTGTAAAAATAGTTTGTAGGTGGATCCCAATGTTGGTTTGAACTTCAAAGAGCCTCCATCAATAACTGTCTCCTAGTTGCACAATCAAGGTGTCGAAATGGTTGCACCTCTCTTATTAGCTGCTTCCTAGAGAGTATTCAGCTATCCTTTTTTTTATTCAGTGTGTTTCACTCAACTCTAGTTGCAACTTGAGGAAAGAAAACACATGTCAAGTCTCCTAACAGAAGAACAAATCACTGAGCAGAAATCAGCCAGCGGGCAGATGTCCTGGGGTTCATAGGATGAAGAGCCAACTCGAGAATCTGCTGGGCACTGGTGAGCAGGTGGGGTGAGGGAAGGAGAGCGTTCTGGGTGTGTTTGATTCTTCCTCAAAAGGTAGGGTATAGTCATTCAGCCACTCCTGGTAAGAGACTCCGGAAACACCTAAGGAAAGAATCCCCCTCTAATTCTGATGTAGGAGCTTCTCAGGGTGGGGCACCCAGTTATCTGGTGAAGGCAGGCGTCTTCAAAGTGGAGGCAAAACAGGTTTTGCTCAGTTAAACACCATTAACATAACTCTGCGAGTGTCCCAGCGGGTTCACAGGAGCAGCCGTGAAATGGTTCAGTTACGCTTTTGAAGGGAAAGGAAGATTCTGAGAAGTGACCAACATGAGGTGTGAACAACGAGCACCATGCAGGCCTCCGAAAAAGCTGGAAAGCACAGAGGCCAAGTCAGCCAAGATCACCGGAGGCCGGGGTAGAGCTGCTCACAGGTCATCCACACACATGCATCCCTGGGCCTGGAAAGAGCTCACTCAGCTCAGACAAGCCCACTGGATTCCCAGGCTGCCTCCTGAGTGAGTGAGTTAGTCTCCACCAAGCCCAAGTAACTCGTAAACAAGTCATGATGAGTGCAAAGCATCAGCCCCAGGGGCACCTGGGGACTCCCGCCCAGCTCCCGCCACAAGCGTCAGGCTCACAGGCCTGGGCACAGGTCTCTGCTCTTCAGCTGCGCGTCACCAGCCTCCGTGGCCATTCAGTTTGGCTCATCACCCCCACCCCCCACAGTCTGGAGCCTCAGGTGCCAGGCCGTGCAGCTCACTTTGCAAGAATAATAATAAAAGTAGCTGTTGTGCAAAAACTTTCACAAATTTTGGGCCAAATATTGTATACACATTATTTGAGTCTGCAAAAACAAAAACAAAAAGATATCATTGCCCGTTTTACAAGCAAGTAATCGGAGGCTGTGATGATTAATTTTATGTATCAACCTGGCTAGGATATGGAGACCAGATGTTTGGTCAAGCACCAGTCTAGATATTGTTGTAAAGGTATTTTCTGGATGTGAATAACAGTAAAATCAGTAGGCTTTCAGGAAAGCAGATTACCCTCCATAATGTGGGTGGGCCTCATCCGTTCAGCTGAAGGTCTTAAGACAAAAGACACAGATCCTGTGGAGGAAGAAGGAATTGGGCCTCCACACTGCCTACGAACTCGAGACCCCCAACATCAGCTGTTCCCTGGGTCTCCAGCCTGCCCGCCTGCCCTGTGCATTTCAGACCTGCCAGCCCCACAATCCCGTGGTGAGTCACTTCGACATAAGTCTCTCCCTCTCTCTATATATACATCCTATTGGTTCTTTCTCTTTATATATAGTCTCTATTGGTGATTACTACAGAGGCCCAGGAAAGGTAACCACCTCCCAGGGTCATACACTAAGGAAGAGGCAGTGCTGTCCAGCTCCAAAGTTGTGCTCTTAACCAACCACCACAACAACCCTTTCAGCTTGGACTCTGAGAGGCTCCAGTCAAATGATGCCCCAGATCCAAGTGTCTGAGGGTCCCTAACTCTACAGAGCATCTCACGGGAAGGACAGCCGAGGGATGGGCACACACCTCTCTTTGGGAGGCTGCACCAAAGGAGCTGCTCCTCAGTGGCTCCTGTGTCACAGGGACCACGCTGGGTTATCACCCCTCGGGGGAGATTTTATTAGTCTGACTTGGGTTTCTAACTAATCTCCACGTGGGGCCCTCCATATGAGGGGCTGTGTGAACCAAGGACACAGCATTTCATAGGCCGCAGCACCACCTACTGCTGGTTTATATGAAGAAAGAGAGTGACTGAATCACGCTGATCTGAGGCCACTCCAGCATTAGCCCCATTTTACGGATTGGCAAACAGAGGTTCTTGATTAAGAACCAGCTCAAGTCCTGCCTCATCCACAAAGCTTTACACAACTACCACTTCTCCTCCCAGACTTTTCAAGAGTTGGCACCCAGGGGATTCCAGATACAAGAGGAGTTCCTGGAAAGCTCTTTAGAAGAACGGACATGTCTCTCAGCCTTGCTGATTCCAGTTCATGTGGAGGATGTGGGTTTAGATTCCCCAAGTGATTCTAATGCACCACCACTGTCTCTACCACATTTCTTAGCACTGACTTGAATAGTTCACTACTTCATAAAGACTTAGATGTGAGGCCTGGTTTTTATTATCTGCAACTTGAGAACGTGCTTCTCTAGGCCTCACTTTCCTCACAGGTCAAGCAGGGATACTCTGCTCTAATTCACACAGTTTTGGTGAAGTTTCAACAAGGTAAGGCAGTTAGGGCACAGGAGACACTTATATTACTCTGTCTTACAAGGACTCTGTGAAATAGCGCCCTGCACCCTGCACAGCACTGAGTCCATAGCAGGTGTTTTACTGCAAAACTGCACCGTGATTTGTGGGTGGAGGTTGGTGTGGTGAGCACACTGGCTGCTTCTCTCAGACAGAGAGCTTTTTTCCCCACAGGTGTGAACAAGAATGGGCACAGCCCTGGTTTCCACACAGATATGGGCTCACAGGTACATGGGGGATACGCCCCGTGCCAGGTTCTTACCATGGAGCCAGTGTAAGGCTGGATGTCAAGTCCAGCGACAGCGATAGTAACTTCAGGAGGAGGAATGGGGTTTCTCCCCCAGCCATGCCGCTACTGCATGGAGAGTAACATTTTTAAATGTTTGTGTCTTCGTTATGTCAGTTCTCAAATTCTCTTTTACACTTCAGTCACAGGACAATGGTTTTATGTGCAATGTTTATCCCATCGTCTAACACAATGCCCGGCCACAAGAGGCCATCCATTAAACAAAACTGGCTTGTGTGGTGAGATGGGCTTGAATCCAAAGAATGGGAACTGGTGAGTGTGGCCCCAAATGGAGCATAACCTGTGCCCATTCGATTGTTATCCATTCAAAGACATATTTACTGGACAGTGTGCCAAACACAGTTCCAAGTGCTGAGAACATAGTCGTGCATGAGATTTAGGTTCTGTTGTCAGAGGGCAAAGCTTGCAACTAGTGGGAAAGGCAGTCAACACTGATCTAATTTAGTGATAGGTTCTATAAAGGAAAGAAAACAGGGTGATGTGATAGTAAGCGGGGTGATGGAGTGGATGGGGAGCTTCTGAGAGGACAGAGTGAATGATTCCTCTTCCTCTGGTTCAGACTAGCAGGGAAGGTGCAAAGAGTAAGATCCAGCCCAGAGCTCAGGTCTTCTTATCCTGCCTCTGAGGTTGGGCCAGGCTAGCAGACTGGATTTCAGATCTGCACTTTGGTAACAGGACAACCATTTTATGTGCAATGTTTATCCTTAGAGATGGTAAATACATATGCCTGGTAGCTACAGATATAAAACATTTCTCAAGCAGACATGGCAAGAGTAGTGAAACGTCTGTTCATTCATTTACAAACCTAGTGACATGAAAAGAAAATCTTCATTGAAATCCAGCTTGATAGAAACTGTGCACAATGTTAATACCACATTTGCGGAGGGCAGAAATGCTCGGTCACCCTGTGTGCCTGCCATCACCAGGGCTCGTGAGAAAGATCCCATTTACTAAAGTGCCTCAGGGAATTCCCTGGTGGTCCAGAGGTTAGGGCTCCGGCTTCCACTGCTGAGGGCCTGGGTTCAATCCCTGGTGGGGAACTAAGATCCTGCAAAACGCGAGGCACAGCCAAAAAAAAAAAATTGTAATAATAATAAAGTGCCTCAAATGCCCTCAGGACCATATGCTGATGCAACACAGGGACAGAAAAGGCTGAGCTGAGCTGGATATTTACAAATGCAAAGAATGAGTTGTAGCCTTTACAATAATTACAGTGGTGTTTATCATACATCCCAAGAGTTGACCAGAGAGTAGAGCGTTAGCTGTGCTGTTAGAAAACCCTTCACTGAAACGAGCTGCACTTTTGACCCCACACCCTCTTGTTCTGGGAAAAGAGAAGCTGTGTAGAGTGAATGGTTACCTTTAGACAGAAATGAAGGTACTTTTTCTTCCTCCTTCACATCTCCACCCACCATGTGACACTCTGCATTATGAGGCACTAGAATATAGCTTGGAAGAAAGAGGTCCCCCAAGCTTCAGTTCTTGGTGTGCAAAGCAAATCCTGGCATTGATCTTTTGAAACAGGCGCTAAAAGTATCCTCCCCACCTCTTGTAATTCCTGTCCTTGAGAGAATGAAAAATGAGAAGGTAGAAGGTTTGCAAAGGATGAAATAGATGCACCTAAATATCAAGAGAGACATGGCCCATGAAGAAATGTGTACTTCTGCAAGGGCTACATACACTCTTCTCAGAGGATTCAAGAATCACAGAAGAAATAACTCTGGTCTTTAATAGAAAAAGAGAAGTCAAGATCATAAAAACACTCAATCCTCTTGAAAAATAGTGCATCAGTTGTTATGAGAGCCTAGAAAGCACAAGACAAAATTGACAATGAAAGGAGCCTTAGGACTTAGCATTTTAAAGTGGAGGCCAGAAATGGCAATGGGGGAGGGAAGCAGGGAGAAATCTAAACAGCTTGTTCAGTACTTACTGCTTGAAAACAATGTAATTAACAGGTTAAATATCACTATTCCGTCCACCATTTCCTATAGACAACTAGATTTCTCCCAAATTCACATGCCTGGGAGATGGCTCATCAAAAGTATTTGTGACGGGACTTCCCTGGTGGCACAGTGGTTAAGAACCTGCCTGCCAATACAGGGGACACGGGTTTGATCCCTGGTCTGGGAAGATCCCACATGCTGCGGAGCAACTAAGCCCATGTGCCACAACTACTGAGTCTGAGCTCTAGAGCCCGCGTGCCACAACTACTGAAACCCGTGCACCTAGAGCCTGTGCTCCGCAACAAGAGAAGCCACCGCAATGAGAAGCCCGTGCACTGCAACGAAGAGTAGCCCCCACTCGTCGCAACTAGAGAAAAGCCCATGTGCAGCAACGAAGACCCAATGCAGCCTAAATAAATAAATTTTTAAAAATATTTTTTAAAAAATTTGTGACTATTTTCCCTCGAAATTGCCACATCCAGGTATCAGAAAGATTTCCCCAAGAATATACCTCAGATCTGTTAGTCTATTTCCTCTTCTTTTTTGGGGCAGCTGGTGACCCTAAGCTTTAAGCCCAGAGCTAAAATATTAACGTATGTAGCTAGCATGGAGGCCCAGAATGCCTTGAACTTTCATGTAACAGAGTAGCAAAAGGCAGTGTCTGTTCTCAAGAAACCAGACCTCATACGGGCTATCTTGTGTGAGTTAACTGGCAAGTGAGAGCATGTAAGGCTGTGGGCTGGCATGGTGACACAGAGGTCCCTGGAATTTTACTGCCACTCCTCAATAGCAGAAGCCCTTTCTTTCTTGTGCACTGCTGAAACCCGTCACCCAGCAGGATGCCCGGCCACAAGAGGCCATCCATTAAACAAAATTGGTTTGTGTGGTGAGATGGGCTTGAATCCAAAGAATGGGAACTAGCGAGTTGGCCCAACACGCAGGGGAGGCTGTACCATTAGATCACTGTCCATTCAGAAAATATGTACTGGACTTTGTGCCAAGCACTATTCTAAGTACTGAGAACATAGCCCTGCACGAGATTTAGGTTCTGTCGTCAGAGGGCAGAGCTTGCAACTAGTGGGAAAGGCAATCAACAAACACTGATCTACTTCAGTGACAAGTTCTATAAAGGAAAGAAAACAGGGCGATGTGATAGTAAGCAAGGTGATGGGGAGCTTCTCAGAGGATGTAGTGAATGATTCCTCTTTCTCTGGTCCAGACAAGCAGAGAAGGCGCAAAGAGTAAGATCCGGCCCAGAGCTCAGGTCTTCTTATCCTGCCTCCGAGGTCTGGCCGGGCCAGCAGACCGGATTTCCGATCTGCTCTGCTAGCGATTCGCCCAAGAAGACCCGGGCGACTTCCAAAAAACAAAGCGGCTGTCAGTCCAAGAATCTTCTTTACGCCCTGACTAGAGTGTCTTTGGGCAGCGGACGACGTGGGACAAGACCTGGGGACTCGCATAGAAGGAAGAGAGAACCCCCGCCCTCCCCACACTGCAGCGGGGCTGCCGCCAACTCGGCCGGCAGGACTGCAACTGCAGAAAGAGCAGGGTCCGAAGGTAGAGTCCTAAAGCGGCCCTCAAATACCAGGGCTGCACCTCGCCGCCATCTTGGCGAAGGCGACCCCCCCCCTTTAGGGGCGGGGCCTCGTGAGACCCAAACAGGCCCCACGTGTCAGGGGCGGAGCCCTACTCACTAACGTCACGGTGCGCGTGCGCGAGTGAGGTCACGCGCCGGCGTACCCTTGCTAGGCACCGTAAAGCACGGAAGGTCGCAGTATCAAGCTTCCCCGGAACTTTTTCCTCCCTCCTGTCCCGCCCCCTTCCCTATCCCTGTCCCACCTTCCGGCCCCCGGGACCCCCGGCAACGGTTGTGGCTGCTGCCCCGCTTCAGCCGGAGTGTTGCTGAGCGCGGAGCCCGAGGGCGCCCGTGAGGTAAGGAGAAGCTGCGGGGCCGCTCTGGCGTCCCCGTCCGCGCGGACCGTGGCGGCCCGGGACCCCCAGCGCCCCCCCTTTCCGCTGTGGTCTCGGTCAGGGGGCTTCCGGCGTCCCTTGTTTCCCGTCGGTTCTGCCTGGTCCTCGGAAGGCGCGTCGCGGCGCCAGGACTCCGCCCGCCGGGGCCGACAGCGCGTCGCCCGGTCTCCCTCAGCCTCTCTGCGGGGGTGGCGTCTCGCGGACCCGTGCCCGGCTGCCCGGGGCCAGCGCACGGGCTCTGCCAGGCGCCCGCAGCCCAGCCCAGATGCCCAGGGCGGCCGGGGTAACCTCGCTCCTGATGCCCGCCTCGGGCAGGCAGCCCCCACCCCGCAGCGTGGGTCGGGCTTGTCCAGCTGGGTCGTCTCTGCAGGTGGAATTGTTTTCCCGCGTGGCAACGTGCGGTCCGCTTGTGCTTAACTAACCAGTAAAAGTGCTGCAGAGTCAGCGGTGAGGTTAGGTGGAAACGTCCAGGCCGGGGCGGTGAGCTCTCGTCCCAACGTTTGACCCTTTGGGCCTGATGTGTATGACACCGAGATTTGATTCAGGCATCTTCACGTCCGTTTCGCCCGTGCCTTGTAAGCATGTTGTCGGGGGCTGCGGGGCGGCGAGGTAGCCGGGCTGAAGGGGACACGTTCCTAGGGCTGGAGATTTGTATTAAGTTCTCAAACTTGGCTGATCACCTGGTGCACTTGTTGAAAAATACAGCACCCTGGACCGCAGGATCAGAATCTCCAGAGAGAGAGCGTGTGTGAGTGTGTGTGTGTGTGTGTGTGTGTTTTAAAACACGTGTCCCAGGTGGCTCTCGTTTGGAGGCAGGTGTGGGAAATGTGTTAATCCGCCTCTTCTCACCCAGTCTCCCTCGTGACCAGCAGCCAGTTTGTACAAGGTGTTGTGCCCACGCAGAGGAGCAGCTCAGGAGTTGGAGCTGTCCTCTTGCTCTTGTTGGCGTAAGCAGAGCTGAGCATAACCAGCGTCAGTATTGAGATTGTTTAGCAGAAACTCTTCTCCTTAGCAGAAATTAAACACATAATTTATTTTCAACCAGGTGTGTGTTTTACTTTGTTGTCTTTGACATCTTCCATTTCTTCTCTACTGGCTTTATCTCCTTTGCTCTCAAGCTTTATTTTGCTTTAGCTGCCAAACCTGCTGAAATAGACTGTGATGCCTTCTGTACCTTCATTGTTTGCATCCACTGTAAATCCTTCTTTTTTTGTCCTCACCACTTCACTGA
This sequence comes from Eschrichtius robustus, assembly GCF_028021215.1. NCBI lineage: Eukaryota > Metazoa > Chordata > Mammalia > Artiodactyla > Eschrichtiidae > Eschrichtius > Eschrichtius robustus. The sequence goes on from NC_090842.1 coordinate 13,662,529, forward strand.
CTCTTGAAGGTCATGATGAGCACAAGGACAAAAATCCTTTTCTTGGTTCTTATCATCCTGGCCTTTTAGTATTATTTCTTCCATCTTGAAACTCATCTGTTGTTATGTTTTTAATGCTACCTTTGCAATTCCTTTTTTGTTTTAATATCCAGATGTGTGGTAACAAATACCAACATTTCAACTGCACATGCTATCTTCTTCCCTATATTTGACATTTTGTAGTTAGCTGGAGCAGTATAAGAAGCACTGGTGGGCATTAAGGAGGCTTGGTTTCTTTTTTTTTTTAATTAATTAATTTATTTATTTATGGCTGTGTTGGGTCTTCGTTTCTGTGCGAGGGCTTTCTCCAGTTGCGGCAAGTGGGGGCCACTCTTCATCGCGGTGCGCGGGCCTCTCACTATCGCGGCCTCTCTCGTTGCGGAGCACAGGCTCCAGACGCGCGGGCTCAGTAGTTGTGGCTCATGGGCCCAGTTGCTCCGCGGCCTGTGGGATCCTCCCAGACCAGGGCTCGAACCCGTGTCCCCTGCATTGGCAGGCAGACTCTCAACCACTGTGCCACCAGGGAAGCCCTGCAATTCCTTTTTTCTATTAGGGGACGTGCCTTGTGGTTCTGGCCTCCCTCACAGCTACCCTTTTTTAATCATCTAATCCTAACTTACAGGTAGCATGAAGTAATGATTCAATGGCAGACTGTAGTGCTGAACTGGCAGGCTTTGAGTTGAGGCTCTGCCACTCACCAGTATTGTAGGATCTTGGATCAGTCACTTCACGTCTCTGTGCCTCCTTTTCCTCAAGTGTAGAATAAAAATTGTAACATCTTCTAGATTTGTGAGGGTTAAATTAGTTGTATGCATAAAGCAGTACCTGGCACATCATAACTACCTATAAGAATATAACCTTTTTAAAAAAAATTATATCAGGTTATTTAGAGATCTCCTCACATCTGGGGGCCTAGCCTCGAGATCTGAGTCATCACTGAATTTTTTCCCCATCTCCTTTGTTCTCTGTTCTCATGTAGTTGTCAGGTTGTATTTCCAAGGTGCCTACGGTGACTGCTGGGAAAACCCTGATCAAGTTATAAGTGGTCCCTGCCCTCAGAGAGCTCCATTATCCCAGGGGGCTAAAGGCTACCACTTTCCAAGTGCTTCTGAGGCGCCACTTGCCATGTTGTTCCTGTATTTCTGCTTTAGTCTTGCAGCAGCCACGTGAGGTAGGTATTCCTAGCCCATGTAACAGACGAGCAGCCCGAACCACAGAGATTGAACAACTTGCTCAAAGTCATACAGCTAATGAGTGGTGGGGGAGATTATCAGACCCAGATCTGTCTGCTTCTGAAGTCTGTTTCGTCCTCACGCGGCTTGCTGTTTTGCTTCCCTGATTGGCAGACAGACCGTTACAGAGCGTGGCTGGCTCTGAGCTGGGGCTTGTGCAGGGTGTTTGGGGGAATATAGAACAGTTACCTAACTGAGTGTTGGGGGGAGAGTGGGAACAAATAAGATGTCAAACAGGCTGAGAGCTGCGGGGATTATCTTTATTTGGGGGGAGGGGTGGCAGGAACTATGCCAGTGAGAAGGAACAGTCTGCACAAATCCCAGAGGTGGAAGAGAAAGCTCATGCCTGACACGTGTGAGGAATTAAAGTAGTTTAGGTTTGATTAGAGCGTGAGAGGAGAGAGAGAAGAGAAATGAGATCAGAGATAAGAAGTGAGCAGGGTCTTGCACTTCGTATTAAGGAATTTGACTTTTTCTGAGGGCACCAGATAGTCATTGAAGGGTTTGAGCAGGCGCACGAAATAGGATCTTCATTTCAGAGATATGCTCAGGCCTCTGTGTGAAGGCTGTGGGGCGTGGGGAGAATGGTGTGCAGATTAGAGGCGGGAAGCCCAGTTGGGAACCTTCTGCAGTAAACTGAGAGAGGATGGCGGGCTGTGCTCAGTTCAAGGCAGTGGAGGTGGAGAGTAGATCCATTGGAGGGAGATTTAGGATGTAGGGTTGTTGGTTAGGCCTTGATGATTGACTGGAGAGAGGAGATGAGAGAGAAAGGGAGGAATGTGGGATGACACCCAGGATTCTAGTATATGGTGTTCCTGGGGGACACAGGAAGTGGAGCAGAGTTGGAGATTGGGGAAGATGGCTTTACCTTTTGGATGTGCTCAGTTTGACCTGTGGGAGTCCAAGTGGAGGTGGCCCTTCTTCCACTAGACGTGCAGGTCTAAGGCTCAGGAGTGCTGTGGGTTAGGCCATCAGTCATGGCAGGAAAGGGAATCACCCTGAACGGTGGTGGATGGGGAAGAGAAGCTGGCCTCAGGGAGCCCTGGGGGACGTCAACACAGAGGGAAGGGCAGAGGAGAGAGGCCAGCAAGATGTGATCGGGGCAGAAGGCGTCACAGAAAACAAGGAAAGAGTGTGTGAATAGGAGGGAGTGAGATGGTGCCCAGAAAGTGCCCTTGGAAAGTAGCAACATTTGGGTTCCTGGTGAGAGGAGTGCAGTGGCCTGGTGGGGCAGGAGAGAGTAGGATGGGGGAAAAGTGAAAAACAAAATATAAGCAATCTTTTCTGTACATTATTTATTGTGAAGTAGAAAAGACAGGTTGTGAAATACATGTTAAGAAATTTTTGCTTAAAAAGTCCACTGGCCGACTGTGCCATCACCAAGGTAATAAAAGAAGGATTTAAGACAAAGGTGGTGGCCAACAAGTGGACATCAGGGCAGCTCACTGCTGCAAAAGTAACATTCTGGGAAAATATAATAGACACTGGTATTGGTGACCTTTGAGTGGAGGGAAATCTTAACTTCCTCCTGTTTTTCTTTTTTTTTTTTTAATAAATTTTATTTATTTTTATTTTTGGCTACATTGGGTCTTTGTTGCTGTGCGCGGGCTTTCTCTAGTTGCGGCGAGTGGGAGCTACTCTTGTTGCAGTGCACGGACTTCTCATTGCAGTGGCTTCTCTTGTTGCGGAGCACGGGCTCTAGGCGCGCAGGCTTCAGTAGTTGTGGCACACAGCCTCAGTAGTTGTGGCACGCGGGCTCTAGAGCGCAGGCTCAGCAGTTGTGGCGCATGGGCTTAGTTGCTGCACGGCGTGTGGGATATTCCCGGACCAGGGCTCGAACCCATGTCCCCTGCATTGGCAGGCAGATTCTTAACCACTGCACCACCAGGGAAGTCCTTTACTTCTGTTTTTGATGTTTTGCAGACCATCATTTTATAACTTAGAATTTTAAAAATTAAAAATTGCTAATTGAAGAGTGTTTTGGAGCTTTGTTTTATTTCTTAAATCCCCTGGGCGGGGGGAGGGGGTACTTGAGCACATCTAAATGCCAAGGAGAAGGAGGTAAATGTGAAGGTATGTGAAAGAGCAAGGACAGTTGATGGAGCTCGGTTCAGGGAAAGGGGGCAGGAAGGGGGATCCAGGCCACTGTAAAGGATTACTTTCTGACCCTGTGAAGGAAGGCAGAGATGGTTTGCTGATGCAGGGAGGTTTACAGGTGGGGTTTTGGGGAATAAGATGAGACAGGTTATATCTCCTTTGATGAAGGAAGAGAGGAAGTGGTGTTAAAGGTTGGGCAAAAAGCCATGTTATGGGTTCAGAACCCGGATGTAGAGAGAGCTGTGCCTGTGGCTTAATAGGAAGTAGCCCGGAGCTAGGCAGGGGTGCCTGCTAGCTTAAGGCACAAAGGAACAGGGTCTTTTCCAAGTGTGACTGAGTGGTAATGGTTCAGAAGCAAGGAGGATGCCGACCGTGCCTCTTGATGGTGAGGTCAGTGGAACAGGGCTGGCCGTGTGACAGTGACAGTTCCCTCAGGAGAGCTGCATTTCCGTTAAGACAGAGGGTGGAGAGAACATTAGTGAAGGGGTGGGTGCGTCACTTTTGTAAGGGTGTTCTAGAGGACCCATAGAGAGGTTTTAGGGGAGGAAAACAGATGGTTTGGAACTGGGGAGAGAAATTGGTCATGTGGAGGTGAGCTTACAGCTAGACTAGCTGTGTGGAGAAGCTTCCATCTTGAGACAGAGTTTGACAGGGACATGAGGCGTGGTGGGGCCAGAAGAGTTAGTCCCTAGTTGGTTGGGATTTCTCTTGGGATGCAGTCTGTGCCTGCCCTCGTCACAGATCTGAGAGTCCTCTGACATATGGGTGTTGATACGTGGCCTTAGGTGATTCAGGCTGATGGTGGAGCGTGCTGGGTCCTGAGGCTGCTGGTGGACATGTGTTGGTGACTTGCTAGCCACGTCCTACCCTCATGTCTGCTTGTCGCCCCCATTCTGGTCTTCAGGCCTCGTCTTCCTGTACGTCTGTGACCGCATAGTCTGCGAGCAGGTCTTTCTTCAGTTTCTTGAAACTTGAACAGTCCCCTGTTTTGCTGTTAGATTAATTTTGTTAAAACCCTGCCTTTGTTATATTCAGCCTGTGGTACTGGACCAAGTATCAGAGCCTTCCATGGTCTGGCTTCACTGTACTTCAGTTTCTGCTATTACCCAGGGTTCATAGAAGCTGCGGCCTCTGGGCCAGGTCCTTCGCTGTCATCCACCAGTGGGTTCTTGGACTCTTAAGTCAGTAGAAATTGAGGCAAGGCTTTATCGGGACTCAAGGGAGCAAAAGCAAACGGCGGGTTCCCTTGCTCACTCCCCCGGGGTGGGGGCAGATCGGTGGGTGGGGCCAGGGGGTGGCTCGGGTGGCTCGGGTGGCCTGCCCACCCCCTTGGTGGTGCTGTGCGCGGGGATCATGCGCAGGACCCTGCTTTTGCTTCTGGCACCTCAGAAATGGCAGGTGGGTTTTGGCCTGTTTGTATCTTTGTTCTTTTTGCCCCCGCTGCCCTGCATGCAGTTATTTTTAGTCCCTTATTGTTTCTCTGTGTTCGGTTGCTCCAGGAGATGTTTGTCCTGGGGCAGGCACTGCAACAAAGGGTCCCAGGTCCCAGCCTGTCTCACAGGCAGTTAGGGTCAGACTTGTCCTGCAACTTGATGGCATGTGCTTCCTGTCTCTGTCCCGATTTTGCCCCTCCCAGGCTCAGCTTAGGTCTTACTCTGTACACGATCCTCGTCCCCGTGGACCTGGCCTCCACGCTTTTCCTTGTCTAGCTTAGGATGTTTATTGTCTTGTAGAAATGTGTCTTGGTTACAGCCTGTGACTGGTGTGTAAGTGATCAGCCTGACGGGACTCCTCATCCTCTACTCTCAGGAGCGCACACCTGGTACCTTCAACTCCCCCCATCGCGTGGAAGCACGAGGCGAGCTGTCCTTCCCTGCAGCTTTGAACCCCGTCTCTCTCTCTCTCCTCCTGGGCCTCATCCTTTGTTCTTGCCTCTCCTTTCTCACCCGTCTCTTCCCTTTTTACTGGCTCATCCCCCCAGCAGTGAAACATGCTTAATAGCTCCGGGCCCTAAACGCAGACCACCTTGCTCGGCTCCAAGCTCCTCTGCTCCCCTCAGAGCACGGTGTAGCAGTTGCCTCACTCCCTCACCTCGCTTACTCTTTAGTTTGTTCTAGTCTCTGTTCTATCCCTGCCATTCCCCTGAGAATGTTCTTTTTGAGGACACCTGGGGCTCTGTGCTGTCACATCCGGTGGACACGTGGCCGTCTTGCTCCCCCCTCGGCACCCTCTGTAGTTACCGCTTCTTCACACATGTTCCTCTCTTGGCTTCTGTGCCCTCTGCCTGGTTTTCTTTCTACCTCACTGGCCACTCCTTCTCTATCTCTTTAGCCACTTTTCTTTCTCAGGACACTCTGTGCGTCCACAGCGTTCAGTCCTGTTTGTAGTCCTTTCCTTCTCTTCCTTGTGTGTAAATGCCGGGAGCCTTGGGGGTCTTGTTCCTCGAGATGCTAGGGCTTCAAATATGGTACATATGCTAATGACTCCCGGACCACACCCCCAGGTTTCAGGCTTGGGAACCCAGCTGCTGTGCCCTGTTTCCACGTGCTGCCTGCTGGGTCTCTGGCTGTTGACATTTAAGACTGGGGCCTTTCACTGTTCACACACATGCACCCCCTCACAGCCTCCCTCCCTGTGTCTGGTCCATCTCACATAATCCGTGGTCCCAGTTGCTTACCCCACAAACTTAGCCATCATCCTTATTTCTCCGTTTTTCCCGTTTTAACATCCAGTTTGTTGGCAAGTAAGTTCTGTCTTTTCTACTTCCCAAACAATCCAGTCATTTCTCTGAGTCTGCTGCCACCATCCTTGTCTGAGCCACCATGGTGTCCCCCCTGGAGAATTGCCATCGCTTCCTGACTTACCCCTGCTTTCCCTGTCCTTCTAGGAGCCTTCCATGGAGCCAGCCTGATCTTGGAAAAACAGACCAGATTATGTCATTGCCCTGCTTTAGTATTTTCCTTTGCATGTAGAATAAATCCCACTCCTCGTGGTGGCATCCAAGAGCCGTGTACCATTGGTCTCTGCCACCTCCAGCTCGGTCCCAGGTCCCCTCCCCTCCCTCACGTGCTGTGGACACACTGGCCTGTTTTCTGTGCTTGGACTCCTCAAGCTCTGTCTCACTTCAGGGCCTTTGCACATGCTGGTTCTTCTGTCCGAACACTCACATAGCTGGTTCTTTTTCATCCATCAGGCCTTTTCAAATGTCACCTTCTTTGTGACCATGATATTTTGAGTGTGCCCCCTAGTGACTCCGTCGTACTAGCTTTGTTACTTGTTTTATTTGTATATTGGCTGCTTGTCTCTCTCTGTCTCAAATGTAAGTTGTGTAAAGGCAGGGACCTCGTCATTGGTCTTCATTGCTGTATCTATACCTAGCAATGTGTCTGGAACTCAGTAAGTCCTCAGACATTTGCTGAATGTACAATTATTGTTCTGTGTTTCAACACTTTCTCGTTAATTTATGCTCTTGGTTTTCTCTGTCTAGTTTGAATTCTTGGGATCTGCTTCTTACCTGAGTGAGAGCACGTCTCCCAGTTGCTGACAGACGTGATGTTTTACTGGTTGCTGTCGGTGATCCGAAGACCAAGAAGCAGCCGAGGATGGCAGAAGTGGTCCTCAGCCAGAAGCGGTGCGTCAGCTGCCAAAGCGCATTCTGTGGCCCTGCCTGCCCAGGCACAGGTGGTCATCTGTGGTGGTGGAATCATGGGCACATCTGTGGCCTATCATCTCTCCAAGATGGGGTGGAAGGATATCGTCCTTTTGGAGCAGGGCAGGTAGGGATCAGCTGGACATGGCTTGTGGCTGTGCTGCACTGATTATATGGGCTTCCCTCATCCCTCTCATTTCAGTAATACTGACCCAGCAATAGCGAATGTAAGTGTCACTAAGTAGCATAAGTAGAATAACAGAAAAGTGAGATCTTTGGTACTTTGTTTTGCGATGCCTAATACTCCTGTTTTCTGGTTTTCAGAGAGATGGCAGATTGGAACATAACAAGTAGCTAAAGGATGTGTTTATTTCCGGTTCAAAGCACATCTTATCATCTTGCTCTCTGTTGTAATAATACAGCAATAAATCCTGAGACTCAGGTGCTTCCTCTTTGAGCCAAAATGAAATTGGCTACATTCCTTCTTATTTCTGTTCCTTTTCAGTTGATTAACTTACTTTAGAACAGTTTAGATTTATAGAACAATTGCAACAATAGTGCAGAGTTATCATATACCTTGCATCCAGGTTCACCTACTATTAACATCTTATATTAGGATTAATGTTTCAATTAATGATGCAATTGTGATACATTATTTTAAACTAACGTTGCTGCTTTATTCGAATTTATTCACTTTTCACCTACTGTCCTTTTTCTGTTCCATGCTCTTTATGTTCTGTTGCCTACCACAAATTGGACAACATTTAAAAAATTTAAAGTGTGGTTATTTCTGAACAGATGATACATTTACATAGTCCAAAATCGAAAATGTGTAAAAGAGTATACAGGGAAAAGTCTCCATCTGCTCCCTGACCTCTAGCTACAAGTTCCCCTCACTGGAAGCCAGTTAAGTTCCTTAGGTACCATTTCAGATACTCTTCTCCATGTATAATCAGATATGTATTGCTGGGTATGTATGTGGGTATATGCATATTCATTTATTTTTTTTCCCTTTTTCATACGAGAAGTAGCATACCTTAAACAGTGTTCCTCACCTGGCTTTTTTCATTAAGGTTGTTCCATTAGGATTGGTGCATAAAAGTGTTCACTTATTTTTTATGGCCGTAAAGTATTCTGTTGTATAGGTGAACTCCAAAATTTTATATCATTCTCATGTTGATGGACGTTGCAGTTGTTTCCATCTTTGGATGTTACAACAGTGGTATAATGAGGAACCTTGAACTTCTTGTATTCACCGATATATGTGTCTACCTAATAGCATTTGCATCTATCCTGCAGGCTGGCTGCTGGCTCTACGAGGTTCTGTGCTGGCATCCTAAGCACCGCCAGGCACTTGACCATTGAGCAAAAGATGGCAGACTATTCAAACAAACTCTACCATCAGTTAGAGCAAGAAACAGGGATCCATACAGGTAAGCAGGTAATCTAGACTCTTTTACTCAGTACTGTATTTGGTCCTGTACCAAGTCAGCTTGTGATTTGGTAATTCAGACTTGAGTTTTAATACAGGTTCTGCCACTTGTCAGGATATGACCTTGGGCAAGTCACTTAGCTTGTTGAGCTGTCTTCACTTTCCTTATCTGTAAATCGAGGGCCTTCAGTCAGTATCCTAGCTCCTTTTCAGATTCTATAATTCTTATAAAGTGAAAGTTTTCCTGGGCCATTTCCTATATATTTCACTCATTGAAGTATAGTAAGTGGCAACACTTGGCTCCTAAATGAAGAAGAGGAGAAACAACTCAACTTTAGGTGCTTGGTAGTTAAATCATAGTTTGACCCACTGCACTTCAAAAATTGATATTAAGGATATTTCTAACTAGAAAGCATAAACATGTATTTCTCCTTACCTGTGTGATTAAGAGGGTAAGGACACAGAATGGTAAGTTAAATAATACTGGAGTAAGTAGGAACTGTCCCAAGAAGAGGAAGACGAAGCCACGTTATGGTCCCATATGGTAACAAGGTAGAAAGAAAGTCCAGCACTTTGTTATAAGGTGATGGATTAGCTAGAAGCCCAGAGTCAAACCCAGTCTCGTGTCTGATGAAGCAGTTTGGTGACCACAGTATAATCATGAGAGGGTAGTGAGGCCCAGTGATGAAATTCAGGACAATGCCTATATGAGGCAGACCTTGCATAATTCAGATCACAGATACTTCAAGATTAATACTGACAAAAATTGGTAGCTTTTCTTTTTGCCAACTGAAGTGTAACCTTATTTGTAAATTGTAACTTAAGACTGATTTTCTAATAACTTGGATATGATAGACATGGACCTAACTGTATTTCATTCCTTTTTGGTTGGATTTAATTTAATGACAACAAGGTAACTTGAATCAGATACTAACCAGTATTTGAGTCAGAAGAGGGTCCACATAATGAGCCCAGAAATGGAACTGCTGACTCCTGGTCCTTTGGTTCAGTTACTCGTGCTTTATTGAGCCTTGCATGGCTCAGCTGGTTAGATTCCAGAGGAATCAGGGCTGCAGGCTTCTTTTCTGTAAGGTAAGTTAGTCTAGCTTTTGTTCGAGGTCATTGGCTGGAATCCTTTATTGGGCCTGATCTCTCTTTGATGTCTGTGGGGCAGTGAGGAAGTCAGGCAACAGAGAGTAAGGGCATCCCCCTCAATCTGTCACCCCCATTGTAGTTCACCAGTGATGCAGTGAAAGATGATGTAGGGACTTCCCTGCTGGAGAATTCTGTTGTCCAGCAGAATGTACAGGTGTGCATTCCAATGACTGCTGTCATTCAGTGGACTGCTTTGAGATATTAAATAAGTGACATGTGTACAACATAGATTTGATGATAACATATAATAAGCTAATCCTCTGAAAATAGTTCATTCATGTGAGGTGTATGTTAACTGCTTTCTACTCTGAATTACTGGGTCATTCCAAGGGTCCTCATTATGCAGATACTAGTTTCTGCAGTGCTTCTTTTGCACATGATGTAATTTTTGTCAAGTGATTGAACATGATAATCTAAAAGTTTTAATAATCTTTGAAAGTATTCCACATATTATTTGATCTTAAAATAAGGAAGGATCATTCTTTTTTTTTTAATTTGTTTATTTTACTTATTTATTTTTGGCTGCATTGGGTCTTCGTTGCTGCGTGCAGGCTTTCTCTAGTTGCAGCAAGCGGGGGCTACTCTTTGTCGTGGTGCGCGGGCTTCTCATTACGGTGGCTTCTCTTGTTGCAGAGCACGGGCTCTAGGTGCGCGGGCTTCAGTAGTTGTGGCATGGGGGCTCAGTAGTTGTGGCTCGCAGGCTCTAGAGCGCAGGCTCGGTAGTTGTGGCACACGGGCTTAGTTGCTCCGTGGCATGTGGGATCTTCCCGGACCAGGGCTTGAACGTATGTCCCCTGTATTGGCAGGCGGATTCTTAACCACTGCACCACCAGGGAAGCCCAGATCATTCTTTTACAGATGAAAAACCTAGATGCAGGTAGATTAAACCATTAATTTACCAAGTCGGTGACAAATCAATTTTTAAAAATTATTTAGTGGGTTAGAAGGAACTTTTAAAAAGGTTTAAACATATGCAATAAGTTATATACTCATTATAATAAATGTGAACAATACAGAAATCTAAAAATAAAAAGTGATCCTCCCCACTGAATACCCACCAGAAGGTTACTAGTCTGTGGTTAGTTTGTATGTATATACAGGTCTACTTTTTTTTTTTAACCCAAATGAGATTGTATTAAGCATATTATGTACTTTGTTTTTTCCACTTAAGAACATCTTGTACAAAAATATACGTGCATGAGATTGGTAAAATAAAATGGAACATCCCCACAAAGGATTATTAGGTAGATGTAAAAAGAAGGAGGAAGATGTCTGTGAACTGCTATGGAGTGATCCCTGTGATAATTGTTAAATGAGAAAAACAAGGTGTTAAGAAGTATATAAAATGTGCTACTTTTGTGTAAGAACTAAGAAAAAATAAGAAAATATGCAAATGTATACTTAATTTTGCAAAGAAAGAAACATAGGAAGGATAAACCGGAAAGTACTGAGGTTGGTTACCTCCCAGGGTAGGTGGGAAACAGGGTGCAGGGTGGAGGCCTGGGGGGTAGTGGTATTTCTGGCCTGACTTCGTGTAGTTTTGACTTTTAGAACAATGTAAACATTTTGCATATTCAAATATAGAATAAAACCATCAGGAAAAGGGGGGAACGTTCAGTGGAACACTATGAGAAATAATCTAGTTGCGTTTCGTATGAATGACAGCTTTACTGCAGGGGAAGAAGGAGGAACACACCCAGGGGCTTCTGATCTCAGTATGTAGACTCCACCTTCAGTCGAAGACACAAGGAAATGTGAACAAACATTGACCCCTAATTAGCAAGTTTGTTTTTCACAGTGGTATGGACAGTTGCTTTCTGTGTACCCCAGGATTGAGTAAAGGAGTAAATATATTGAGGATAAATTTACCACTTATAAAACCAGGCTCTGAAATTTCAGTTTTCCGAACTTGGCAAACTTGTCATGTCAGCGAAGGGCATATTTATCTGATGATTTCAGAAGGAACAATAAAATATTTAAATTATCGTGACTGTATTTCCTTTTTAAGAAGACACTTGATTGATTCAAGTTTTTGTTCATAAGACCTAAGACTCATTGCACTCTAGGGGGGATTGTCATTGACTCAGGTGTAATAGTGGTCGTATCCAGTACGTTGATTGCAAACAACAGGAATTGACCGTGGCTAACTTGGGCAAAAGGAGTTTGTTGGAAGGCCACTGGGGCCTGTAGAGTTGGCAGGAGGCTGCCAGCTGGAGGCAGGGTGGAGGCCAGGTTGTAGGGACCCAGCAGCAGCCAGTCCCTCCGCTGGAACAGGAATCATGTGGCCAGGACGCTGCTGCTCCTGAGATGAGGGACGTCCAGCCATTCCCCTCCTTGCTCAAGACTCAGTATTCCCGGAGGATCAGATTGGCTGAGCTTAGGTCACAGGCCTGCCGGCTGTACTGAGGCGGAAGATGTGCTGAGTGGCCTTCACCAAGGGTTACTCTCCCACCAACAACAGGAGGAGAAAGGGTCTAATTATAATTACATAAACGAGTGAAGAATTGATGGGTCACAGTTACTTCTCGCGCCCCCCCCCCCCCAAAAAAACACAAAGGTTTGTTCAACAATGGTGTCCTTCATTTCTAGTGTAAGAGTGATTTTATGTACATTAGACTCATTTGATCCTCACAAAACTGTGAGCTGAGAATGTTTGGGACGTGGCAGTCCAGGACTCATCATGGGTCTCCCACTTTACAGTCTAGTGGGCTTGCCACTCTGCCCCCCTGCATTTGGCCTGGTCTGTCTCAGTTTGGGCTGTTTTTTCTTCCAGGTTACATAAGGACAGGCTCAATCTTTCTGGCCCAAACTCGGGACCGGCTGATCTCCCTGAAGCGCATCAATTCAAGGCTGAAGTACGTATGAGGCTAGAAGCCTGTCCTGACTTTACTGTCAGCTGATCTCTGCCAGAGGGCAGTGAATGTCATTGTCCCCCTGTGTTCTGTGGCAGTGTTATAGGCATCCCCTCCGAGATCATCTCCCCCAAGAAAGTGGCCGAACTTCACCCTCTCCTCAATGTACACGACCTGGTGGGGGCCATGCATGTCCCCGAGGATGCAGTGGTGTCCTCCGCTGATGTGGCTCTTGCCCTGGCAAGTGCTGCCTCCCAAAATGGTAAGCAGGCTTTGGGGTTAGGAAGGAAGAGGTCGTCTAAGAAAGCATCTCTCAGTAGGCAGGAACACCAACCAACTTCCATATTGGGACACTGGCTCCTAGAATTTTTGTCTTAATATAGTATCTGTTAATAAATATTTTTCCTCAGGGCCACATTTTTCTTATTAAGTTCCAAGGAACTGCTTTTAGTCCTGTTTAAAGCACTTCAGATTTAAGGGCATTTTCTCCCCCACAGGACTTGAGAAGCTCTAAGGTTGAAACACACCTTGGGGATTTAATCCGCAGCTTGGATCATATCCTGATGTTGGAATGAATGGGGGGAAGACTAATCAGTGTCCATGGTGTTATATACTTTGGATGAACTGATTCATGATGTACGGAGATTAGGATTTAAGGATGCCCTATGGCACTTTTTCTCTCCTACCCCTTTTATGATCCCTGGAATTTTTTTTTTTGGCCATGCTGCGTGGCATGTGGGACCTTATGTCCCTGACCAGGGATCGAACCCGTGCCCCCTGCAGTGGAAGCGCGGAGCCCTGAACACTGGACCGCCAGGGAATTCCCATGATTCCTGGAATTTGATTACATACTAAAGTCAGTTTTTTCAGTTGGCCTGGTATTTTCAATCTTGGGAAAGGTCCATTTACACAGTCTCAGGATGCGGTTCCAGGAGTTTTTTGGTTTTTAAAATTAAAGGCCATCATCAACCTGGCCTCTTCCGTGTTCGTTGAGAGTCTGCTGCAGATGCCTAATTCTGAAACATCAGATGGTGATGCCCCAACTCTTTGTTTACCTTGGAACAGGTGTTCAGATCTATGACCGGACAAGTATTCTTCATGTTATGGTGAGGAAAGGTCAAGTCACTGGTGTGGAGACTGATAAAGGACAGATCCAGTGCCACTATTTTGTCAACTGTGCCGGTCAGGTAGGTTAGCGACAACACTGGGTCACTGCTTTTCTTACTTAACTTTTGTCTCCAGGACTTTTTTTGCGGGGGTGGGGCGGGGTGGTACAGACGTATAGTTAATATTGTGATGGACTAAGCAAATGTCAGGGACCACATTGTTTCTTGTTTGGACAGGAAAACTCAGAATTCTCTCACTCCAAATCGGAAGCCTGTTCTTATTCCTCAAATAGTAGCCTGGGTGACCTTTTCCTTCCTCCCCCCTGGCTAATTGGCACTGTCCTGGTCAGGAAGGCCAGGAGAGAGTTGGGCATTGACAGAAATCAGTCCTTGGCGTCAGGTCTGTCTGTGGTGGTTCATTTCATCCTACCACCCAGCAGATGAGTATTAGGCTGTTTTATTGTGTCAGGAGCGTGGATTCAGTTTCCAGGACACTAAACTGCTGCTGCTTTGAAGGCAGGTTGGTCCCTTGCTTCCCACTCCACAGTCCTAAGGGGGCCTAGGAGTACTTGCTGCCATGTGGAGTTCTTTATGATTGGTATTTGGGGTTTGTGGTTGAGGCCAGGCGTTTTGTTAGAAGGGCCTCACTTGCCCCCCACGAGCTCCTTTCACGAGCTGGTAAGTCTGTCTTCTGCTGCTCGGAAAGCAGGCTTTGTGGTTTAAAGGCTGGAGTGTTGCTTCTCGTCCAATACCTGAACTAAAGCAGGCTGGAACTTGGCTTCCCACAGCTGACGTGGAGGCAAGAGCGCACAGAAGCCACTTGAAATTAAACTCTTTTCAAGAGGCTGCACTTGCTCATTTGTCTTTCTGTTCCTCTTCCACCCACAAATCAATCTGTCCGTTTGTAGTGGGCATACGAGCTGGGTCTGTCCAACGAGGAGCCGGTTAGTATCCCGTTACATGCCTGCGAACACTTCTACCTTCTGACTCGCCCCTGGGAGACCCCTCTGCAGAGCAACACACCAAGTGAGGACTTGCACTTTGTTTTTAATCTTGTTTCCTTGCCCCTGTTCTGTCCTCTGCAAAGGAAGGCTTTCTGCTAAGGACAGACTGCGCTGGAAGAGTCTTTTCTTTTCGTTTCTTTTCTGAAGCATGGTACAGGGAGGTGGACCCCATTCTAACTTGACTTTAATAACTCTTTATGAAAGGATGGACAAAGTGGGCATTGCACTTAAGCAGTTTTGTTTGTTTGCAAGCTAACGGGTAGTCCCAAACAGAGGTCTAAACTGAGAGTGTTTGGAACGTAACCTAGAGTTCTTGACTTAATGCTACACGTTGTGGAGATGTCACAGGTGAGCTATAAACTCGGGCTGTTCAGAGACTCCCAGCGCTGTAGGGAGGGTTTGATACCACTTGGAGGCCTTCATCCCTGGAGTGGGCTCCGCAGTCTCCCCTTCTCTCTGGCTTTCACATGGCACAGTGGCAGTTAAGCAGTTTGATTCTGAGAACTAGTCAAAGCTTCTAGGTAAGTGATCTGGTTAGGGATAATCTGAGAAACAGTCTCCACTGTCAATCTGAAAGGGAGGATCCTCCCCCATGACCGGGAACAGTATTTTAAAGCTAGTGAATGCCTGTGTTCACTGAATGCTGTTTGGTTAATAAGTCCAATTTTGGGTGTTTTTGTTTTGCTGCTTTTTCTGTCCATTTAGACAGCTGGCTTGCCTCTCAACCCTGTCTTCTCCTCTACCCCCCACCCCCTTGTCATTTCTCTTCCTCAGCTATTGTGGATGCCGATGGAAGAATTTATATTCGGAACTGGCAGGGTGGCATCCTGTCTGGGGGCTTTGAGAAGAACCCAAAACCAATTTTCACTGAGGGCAAGAACCAGCTGGAGATTCAGAATCTACAGGAAGACTGGGATCACTTTGGTGTGTGAACTAGATTCTAACAATATTGCCTTATATTTGTCTAAGATGTTACACTTTAAAGCCTTTTCAGGAACACAGGCATACCTCATTTTATTGTGCTTCACAGATACTGAGTTTTTTTTTTTTGGTTTGGTTTTTCAATTTTTTTTTTTTTTTTTGAAGTATAGTTGATTTAGTGTCATGCCAAACTCTGCTGTATGATACTGAGTTTTTTATAAATTGAAGTTTGTGTTGAACAAGTCTGTTGGTGCTATTTTCCAACAGCATTTTCTCACTTTGTCTCTCTGGCACATTTTGGTAATTCTAACAATATTTCAAGCTTTTTAATTGTTATGGTTGTTACGGGGATCTGTGATCAGTGCTTTTTGTGGTTACTGTTGCAAAAGATATGATTTGCTGAAGGCTCAGATGATGATTAGCATATTTTAGCAGTAAAGGTTTTTTTTGGTTTGTTTTTGTTTTTTACTTTTTTTAGAAGTTTTTAGTAATACACTGAAGTCTAAGTAGAAAATTTTTTTAAATGATCTTTTTTTTGAGGTATAATTGATGTACCATATACAAGTTTCATGCATACAAACAATATAGTGATTCACAATTTTTAAAAGTTACGTTCCACTAATAGTTATTATAAAATATTGACTACATTCTGTGTTGTGCAATACATCCTTGTAGCTTATTTTTTTTATACATAGTAGTTTGTACTTCTTGATTCCCTACCCCTATCTTGTCCCTCCCCTTTTCCCTCTCCCCAACAATAACCACTAGTTTGTTCTCTGTATCTGTGAGTCTGTTTCTTTTTTGTTATATTCACTAGTTTTTCTTTTTTAGAGTCCACATATAAGTGATAACATACAGTGTTTGTCTTTCTCTGACTCATTTCACTAAGCATAATACCCTTCAAGTCCATCCATGTTATTGCAAATGGCAAAAGTTTTTTTTTTTTTAAGAGCTGAGTAGTATTCCATTGTGTGTGTGTGTGTGTGTGTGTGTGTGTGTATATATATATATATATATACACACACATCTTCTTTAGCCATCTGTTGATGAACACCTAGGTTGCTTGCACATCTAGCCAAGTAGTTTTTAATTTACATTGTTTTTGGTTATGTACATTGTTTTTTTAGACATAAGCTATTGTACATACAGTACATTATAGTATAGTGTGAACAAAATTTTTATATGTACTGAGAAACCAAAAAATTCACGTGACTCTCTATATTGCGATATTCACTTTATTGCAGTGGTCTAGAACTGAACCGAGGTATACCTGTAGTTCCTTATTTGATCTTTGTAACAGCCCCTTTTGGTGGTTACAGAGGGTAGTCTACAGAGTTTGTCTGATCTAAGGATACAGTTATTGGTGAGCAGATTCAGGGACCTAAAATTAAAATATTGGTTTAAGGGACTTTTGGCTTATCACTTATTCGCCTAAAATCATTGCTGAAATTTTAGGCTGGGAGGAAACCTTCTTTTGATAGGACTTCATTTAAAATTGAAGAGAATTTTAAGAAGCAAAATAGTTTCATTAATATGTTCTTTTACTCAGTTTTTAAATAATTTTAATTTAATTTATCGAATAGGTAATATAGTCACATGGTTCCAAATTCAAAAGATATGAAAGGGTCTATAGTGAAGAGTGTCCTTCCTTCCACTTGGACTTAAAAATTTTTTTCTTTAAATTTAGGAAATTTCAAACTTTTAAAAGTGAAGAGAATAATATAAAGAAATCCCACGTACCTACCAGCCAGCTTCAGTCTGGCTTCATCTTTACCACTGTCCCCCTGGATCATTCCCTGATGAGGGACTTACCTTAAAACAGGCTGAGGATCTGTCTTTTGCAGCTGTTCCAACTTAGGAAAACATTGCCTTTTATTGCACATCTCTTTGGGGGTCATTTAAGAGCTTTTCCGTGAGTCCTGATCCCTTTGAGATTCTATAGCCAGATGTAGTATTTACTCTTCCAGAGCTCCTTTCCCTTCTAAAGAGTATCTTTTTTCCTCCGTCTTTATGCCAAGAACTCTGTAGGAATGTCCCATACTTCCCCAAGGCTTCTGCTTCTGATAGATGGCCCAGTTGGCTCATCTTAGAAAACCTCCACAAAACATTTTCTGAAAGGAGAGGGGGAGTAGAAAAGTGTAAGGGGTAGGGAGTTTTGAATCCCCTAAAGCTGAGGACTGTGTTTGGGTCTGTTTTTGTTGCTCAGAGCCCCTGTTGAGTTCCCTGCTGCGTAGGATGCCAGAACTGGAGACTCTGGAGATCATGAAGTTGGTGAATTGCCCCGAGACCTTCACCCCGGACATGAGGTGCATCATGGGCGAGTCCCCTTCAGTGCGGGGCTACTTCGTCCTGGCGGGAATGAACTCTGCTGGCCTTTCGTTTGGTGGAGGAGCTGGAAGGTGAGTCTTTCCCACTCAGGTTCGGCTTGCAGGGCTTCTTCCTTTCTGGAATTACTTCTGGTTCATAGGGTTTGTGATATACCTAATCCAGTATGTTCATAATAAGAGGAAGACACATGTCATGAGAGAGTTGTCCCCTTGAAAGTACTTGCCATGGGAGGCTCTCCCCATGTTCCAGACACGTCATTGTACAGAATGTTTTTGGAACTCCTCTTTTTGAGTTAGCCTTGGAGCCAGTGGGATGTTCTTCTGTACTACTTCAGTCATAACAAACGTTGGTCCTTTGAATATGTATTTGAGTTTGGAAATAGCCAAGTGTGGTGAGTGAAGTAGAAGATCATGCTGATCACACAAGTTTTTATTTTCAAATTTGGTACTTAGAAAAATTAAGCAAGGGACTTCCTTGGTAACACAGTGGTTAAGGATCTGCCTGCCAATGCAGGGGACACGGGTTCGAGCCCTGGTCCGGGAAGATCCCACATGCTGCGGAGCAACTAAGCCCGTGCACCACAACTACTGAGCCTGCACTCTAGAGCCCACGTGCCACAACTACTGAAGCCTGTGTGCCACAACTACTGAAGCCTGTGTGCCACAAATACTGAAGCCCGCGTGCCTAGAGCCCATGCTCCGCAACAAGAGACGCCACCGCAGTGAGAAGCATGTGCACCACAACAAAGAGTAGCCCCCTCTCACTGCAACTAGAGAAAAGCCTGTGCGCAGCCACGAAGACCCAACGCAGCCAAAAATAAATAAATTAAAAAGAAAAATTAAGCCGGTGTTGAAAGGACAAATACTGTATAATTCCATCCATATGAATACTTACAGTAGTCTAATTCATAGAGCCAGACGAAGAATGGTGCTTGCCAGGGGCTAGGGTAAGGAGGGAGTAGGGAGGGGCTGCTTAGTGGATATAGATGTTTGTTTGATGAAAAGAATTCTGGAGGTGGATGGTGGTGAAAGTTACAGATAATGTGAAAGTGCTTAATACCCCTGAAGTATATACACTTGTAAATGGTTAAGATGGTAAATTTTATGTTGTGTGTTTTTTACCACAATTTAAAAAAATTTTTTATTAATTGACCAGTGTTCTTGAGTGAATTGTAGAATGGCTCTGAAGACAGTTATGGAGTAGAAGTTACCAAAAATGTTTGGAGCAAAGGCGATATGGCCAGATAACTGTATAACCTCCTGAGGTGACTTTTTACAGGAAAAAACAGAAAAACAAAAAAAAAACCCATAAAAACAAACAAACAAAAAAACCCATTGGATGTATAGAGTACACTTGTATGTATATTTTAGTCTTATTTCTTCATAGTTGTGGCTTATCTCTATACTTTCTAGGGAATCTTATCATTAGAGCTCATATCCTCATAGTGGTCTTGTGAGAGCAGTAGATGGATATAATTTGTTTCATTCTAGAAGTTAAGGAAATTGCCCAGAATTGCTCAACCACTCTTGACAAGATAGAGTCTTGCGATTCTGTTGGAGCTTGATTCCCAGTACAGCGCTGAGAGTATCACGGTGCTGAGAGGCCCAGCAACTTCCCCCATCTACACAGGTACCTCGCTGAGTGGATGGTGCACGGCTATCCCTCAGAAAGTGTCTGGGAACTGGACCTGAAGCGTTTTGGAGCCCTCCAGAGCAGCCGGACCTTCCTGCGCCACCGTGTCATGGAAGTCATGCGTAAGTGAAGCTTTATCCCCGTTGCCCATCGTTGCAGGCATCTGACTGGTTCTGTCATCCAGAGGGGCAGATTCTTCCTTGGTTCTTTAGTAATTGCTTTGAGTTGGGCTTCTGAGTTTGGCTGTTTCAGGCCTGTGTTGGGGGCATTATGCCCACGTGACACTGATGGAACATTTTCTTTAGTGTGTTGTATCTTTCTTACCTCCGGGACCAGGAAAGTGGACTAGGACGTACAGGTGGTGATTCCTGTCAGACTCCTGGCAGCAGCTTCTTGAACATTCCCAGCATTGCCTCCTTTCCACTTTGCTGTGTCAGAATGAATGCTCTCACTCCCCACTTGGTCTTTGAGATCATGGTTTGCTTTCCAAGGCAGAGAATTTGCCAAGTTAGTCTCAAAGCTTCAGGCTCCTTTGAGTGACTCTCGTCATTAACCCATCCTATGCTAGCAAGTTAGGAAACCATTTCTCATGTAAATACCAAACATACATTCCTGCTCTTTCTCCTTGTTTTTGCTTCTCTCTGACTTTGAAGGATTGGACGCTTTTAACTTGTTACTACTTTGTCGTGGCTTTATTTTCCAGTGAGCCCTTTAGAGATAGCTTTTGAATCAGGAATTGAACCAAATCAGATTGTAATTTCATTTTTCTATACCGAGGAACTATTTCCAGACTTGCCAAAATATACCTATTTGGGGAATAGTTATCCTCAGGACTACGATTCTGCATTGGTTGTGACCAGCATTGTTGGTTAAGGATGGACTGCTGGTTTAGTAGCTGGAGGTTCCATTAGCAATGAGGCCTTTGGGTGACCTTTCACACCTGTGTGCTCACTTTTGGCTGTGGCAGAGAATTCACATCCATGGGAGTTAAAGGACCTGGAAGCAGTATGTGTAACTGCTAAGGTTGTTTAGCGAATGTTTTGGTTACAGTGTTGAACTGTTAAGAGTCTAGGTTTCTACATCCATCGTTACTTTGGAAGCTGTGCAAATCGTTAATGAGCTGGAGCTTCTTCTTGATGATACAGTACTTTTGGTGGCCTTCTCTGATTCTCATGAGATGGAAGTTGCAGGCATGATAGAAAATGGGGAAAGGGAAAGTAGAACCTAAAGCCCAGAGGAGATTGTCACAGTATAAGGACGCCAGCTTGGTTTCCTTCTCTGTCATCTCCCAGTCTCCCCCCACGCTGATGTACCTCTTGTTTGGCCTGGTGTGAAGTCCGGTCTTCTCTCTGCAAGAGACTAGAGATCACACTCTTTCTGGATATTTTACTTATTACTGTTGCAGATTGGACATTAGGAGAAATGAATTCTGACCCTCCCTTTGTTATGTAAATAATGTCACTGGGACAATACTTTGCAACCTGTCAGATTTCAGAGCCACCAAATCAAGGTATGCTGTGTGCCCTTTTGCTTCAGAAATGGCTAAATATTAGGAAAAGTGTGTAACAGGTCTGAGAGTCCAACAACACAGTCACTGGAAAGAATCAGGTGCCATTTTTTCACACTTTGTAGCCACCTGTGTCTGTGTAGACGTAACCTTCATCTCTGCTGGGAGCTTAACAAGGTTTAGAACTCTGACCTTTCTCCCATTGTTTCTACCTACTAATTTGGAACAGTAATTATAAACAAAGATCTACAGTTGTTATGTGACTCACAGCTATATAAGTCTATGGAGGGGCGATACCAGCTCTTGCAATGTGATCCTTTCTTCTGGAACATTCCTGTCACACTGGGTACTGTTTGGCAAATTAGGCTACAGCAGCCTGAAGCATGCTTTTTTGAATAGGAGCAACTCCAGAGGCCCATGGATATTGGTGCTCAGCTCTGTGCCTTGGGCTTTCATAGACTGCTCTTCTCTCTCCTAGCTCTGCTGTACGATCTGAAGGTTCCCCGTTGGGACTTCCAGACAGGAAGGCAGTTACGCACATCTCCTCTGTATGACCGGCTGGATGCACAAGGAGCCAGGTGGATGGAGAAACATGGATTTGAGAGGCCAAAATACTTTGTGCCACCAGACAAGGGTAAGAAGGCACATTCTCATTTTTGTTTTTTGGGTTTTTTTAGTCTTAAGAATAATAAACCTTGTTTTTAAATGTGTATAGCTAGTTTGTCTTCTGAGGAGAATAAATAATAAAAACCTATTATACTCTACTAAGCTATCAAGGAGACTCACCAGTACAAGTCCTCTCCTTTTCTGTCTTCCTTTGGTTTTCTCTGTCCTGTAGACCTCTTGGCCTTGGAGCAGAGCAAGACTTTTTACAAGCCGGACTGGTTTGAGATTGTGGAGTCCGAAGTCAAGTGCTGTAAGGAGGCCGTGTGTGTCATTGACATGTCCTCTTTCACAAAGTTTGAAATAACAGTAAGTATTTGGGAACCAAAAGAACAGATTTGGAAACTTGCATATTTATTGAATGCCTCTTGTTTTTCATCTGTCACTTCAAAACAGACTAAGAACTCTGATATATTTTAGTGTTTCACCTGTATTATAACATTTTCTGGAATTTTTAGCTCTTTGTTTCTGGTTCTTTATCTGCTTGCAGAGGCTCACTTGACACTAGAATCAATAGCTAGCTTTCTCTGGAGCTCATTGCAGTGGAGCAAATCTGCAAATACCGTTGCACAAGTACCGGCTAATTGAATTTTCTCCGCAAGTGACTTTGCTTGTCAGGCCGCACTACCGGCCAGAGGTTCTCACGTTTGTTCTCTCTGCTTCGTTCCCTAACCCTGCAGTCCACCGGGGATCAGGCGTTAGAAATTCTCCAATACCTCTTCTCCAATGACCTTGACGTGCCCGTGGGCCACATCGTGCATACCGGCATGCTCAACGAGGGTGGAGGGTACGAAAATGACTGCAGCATAGCACGGCTGAGCAAGCGCAGGTGAGCCGGCTGCCGCTCTGCTCCCTCCGCCTAATGGCTGTGGTGGAGCTGAGCCCTCAGCTCACCTCTCCAGGAAGCTGTAATAACACTGAGGACAAAAAACATTTCATTAAGTCAGGGCCAGTTCATTAGCAGCCCAGCACACACACACACACACACAAAATCACCAGGAGGGAAAAAAAAAAAAAAACCCCACCAGATTATGTAAAACTTGGTGTGGAAAAATTAGTAACTCTACTGAGGAAAAATGCCTTATCTTATGTTAGTAGGTCTGTATAATTTCTTGGCACTAGCAGAAAGCCAGAATCTTCTGTTTTGTCATTATGTGGTATATCCTAGAAGTATGTGCTGTTGGCCTTCCCTAAAAGCTAAGAGATCATTCACCAGTATTCTGTTCGTTGCTTTGAAACTAGCTGAGAACTTACTGCTTCCTGATCATTTTCCTGCTGCCTGGTTTTGATTACTTTTGGGTCTCACTTTCAGTTTCTTCATGATTTCTCCAACCGACCAGCAGGTCCACTGTTGGGCCTGGCTGAAGAAATACATGCCAGAAGACAGCAACCTGATTCTGGAGGACGTCACCTGGAAATACACTGGTAAGGGGGCCCTCTGCAGTCAGCTGAGCGAGGAAAAGCCAGCTGATCGAAGTTGATCCATATCTGTCTTCTCCATTTGCCTTCTCTATATCTGATATTCAAAAATGAGTGTCAGAATTAGAATCTTGGAAGAGGCTCCTGGTCATAGAAAATTGATCTCTAATGCTTCCCCATGTTTTTATAAGTGAAGTGTGAATGAGTTAGTGCTTCAGTTTCTTTGTGTTTTGTTTACTGCTGTATCCCCTACAGCCAGCATAACAGAGTGCAAATATTTGTTGAATGAATGAGTGACTCATTATTAAAGTATTTTTATATTTATTACCTAAGTATTATTTTCTTCAAAATTTCCCCTTAGTTTCTTTTTCCTTTAATGAGTAAATACTTTTTAAGGATAGATACCTTTATTTCCGTATTATCTCTTCCTCAGCAGTCTTCTCAGGGAGCAACCCCTCCTCTTCTGCCACCCGATTCCAGCTTTAACCCCTCCCTACCCTCAATGGACCCCTGCCCCTCGCCTCCACCAGGCCCTCATCCTCAGTTCATCGTGGTAGCAAATATGATTACCTTCTTGCTACCAGATTAGAAAACTATAGAAGCTTATTGAAGCAAGCCTATTTTCTAGTCCATTTAAGGGTATTCGATGTGTAATTAGCTTAGGTGCTGTCGTCAACGTGACAGAATCCAGGCTGGGTGGGCAGCTCTCCTCAGGGCTCTCCTGGTACTGATTTGGGTTTGGGGCTTTTTCCATCATGTAGCCACATTGGGAAGAGGAGGGGAATGGGAATTGTTTTTGTTTTGTCTCGTTTTTAAATATTAATTTATTTATTTGGATGTGCCAGGTCTTAGTTGAGGCATGCAGGATTTTCATTGCGGCACACGGGATCTTTAGTTGCGGCATGTGGACTTCTTGGTTGCGGCATATGGGATCTAGTTCTCTGACCAGGGATCGAACCCGGGCCCCCTGCATTGGGAGCATGGAGTCTTAGCCACTGGACTGTCAGGGAATTCCCAGGAACAGGAATTGTGCAGGGGGTTTTTGGCCAGCCCCGGGAGTGGGCTCCTATCCCCTGGCCTCATGATCCCAATCAAGTTGCAAAGGAGGCTGTGGAGTTTTGTCTTCCTTTGTACCCAGGAAGAGGCAACACACTAGCCAGGCTGTCAGATGCCAGGAGTCAGTAGCAGCATTTAGCAGCCCTGTCAGGAGAAGTGTATTTGCCAGAATCAAGGTCCACCCTAGGATTGCCTAAGCAAACGGACATTTTCATGGTCTTGCCACCCAGACCTGGCCATAGGTGAGCAAGTCCAGAACAGACCTTTCCCATTGGTTCAGCTGTCCACCTGGAGCGGCCAGACATCTCTTGTTCTTTTCCGTTTAGCCCTCAATCTGATTGGTCCTCGAGCTGTGGATGTGCTGTCTGAGTTGTCCTATGCTCCTATGACTCCAGACCATTTCCCAAGTCTGTTTTGCAAGGTGGGTACTAGTAAAGTTCTAGTTTTTAAATAAGCAGGGAATATTTCTTTTATAGAGATGGCAATTACATGTTTTCACTATGGTGTTAATACCCACAAAGCGTGTTCTGACTTTTATTAAGCAAACAGAATGAGTAAATCCATTTCTTTATTTTTCAGTCTTCATGTTCTTGTTTAATACACATTGATATCTTTGAAGACCTAATTTCTCTGAATATCAGTTCTATATATTTATTGATTTCTGTAGAGGTGGATTAAATTTTTAAGTTATAGTATTATGACGCGGATGCCAAAAAATGCCAGTCGAGGTCAGGTCCCTTCTCCCCATGCAGTGCTTCCTCTTTTCCGTACACAAAGTAACTTCTGTGTATGTGGCACCTTCAGGTAAGAAATGGTTTAGGTGAATCCCTAAACAACTTACTTTTCTTTCTTTCTTATAAATTTTCTTTCTTATACTTGGCAACTAGAGCTGAGTGAAACAAATTGTAACTGAATAAAAGGAATGATAACTGAGCACACTCTGTGGGAAGTGGCTGATTGGAGAGGTCCAGACAGACATGTTTTGGCAGCCTGTAACAGGCAGCTTCGGGACAGTGACTGACAGGGATGCTCTTTGAAGTGCAAACCGAAGTTAGGATCCACCTCTTAAGTGATTTTACAGCTCTCCTTTTTCTCCATGGCACAGTTAAAACAACAGGAAACTCTGTTAGCTGGCAGCAGACCCTGTCACAGTACATTCTTTGCTCCTTGAAGAAGTAACCCACATGGCGTGCGCCTACGGTGTACTGCACTATGCCTGCTCCTCGTGGAAACAGTCTGCTTTAGGGCCGTCTGGGGCTTACCACTTCCCATTGCAGGAACGGTGATTGAGTCAGGGGCCCCTTTTGGGCAACTGAGCTGCTGGAAACATGTTTTGAACATGAGAAGCCCAGTCTCTTCCCCCAGGGTAGCAGGTGAACGGTGTTCTTTGGTCATTCGGCATCATCTTCTGTGGGGCAGGTACCCAGGACTTGTCTGCCAGGTCCGCCAGAGAACACATTTGCCTGGTCTTCATCGCTCCCGGCGTCTCTGACTAAAACAAATCTTTAGCACGACCTTGTAAAAAGAAGTATTTCATGCTTGTCAAAGACTTTGCCTCCACTTCCCTCCAGTAGCTTGGCTGGCACTCCTGAACTGGGGCTGTTCATGAGAAGAGGCATTGGAAAGGCTGTGCTCTGTTCCTAATGACCCCAATGCCTGGAAACAGACTGTCCTGAGGAAGAAATTTTTATTCACGTGTATCTCCATTAGGGTCCAACACAGGGTACAGAGCTAATGAGAGGGGTTGCCTCAGGCATTCATTCCTCTAACAAACATGGAGGGGCCCACTTCCCCTAACGAGTTTCCACGATGACCTTCTCCCTTTGTTTCCACAGGAGATGAGTGTGGGCTACGCAAATGGGATCCGGGTGATGAGCATGACTCACACAGGAGAGCCAGGATTCATGCTTTATATTCCTATAGAGGTGAGAACCACGAGAGGATGGGTGCTGGCAGGGTTAGAGCGCCATGTCCGACCGGGCCTTGGTCACTGAGGTAGGCTGCGTTAAAGAGATTTTAACGTTTTTAGCTAAGTTACGTACTTTTTTTGTGTAGGTAATATATTTACATGGTCTAAAAATAAAAACCTCTAAAAAGTATTCAGTGCCACCCGACTAGTTCCCACCAACCACCACCAGTGATATAATTGTTAGTTTATATCATGTCAGAGATTTTTGTGCATATGGAAGCAAGTTCAAAGATGTATTCATAACCCTCTTTTTTAGAAACACAAATGGAGGCTTACTGCTGTTCTTCATCTTGATTTTTTTTACTTAGCAATTTAGAGATTTTTCCCTGCCAGTACCTAAAGAGAAAGAGCTTCCTTTTTCTTTTTTTCTTTGTTTTTTAATGAAAATGATATAGTATGCCATTATATAGTTGAATCGTAATTTATTTAACCAGTCTGGTACTAATAGACATTTATAGGGTTTCTAGTCCTTTGCTGTTATAAAAAACTCTGCAGTGTACAATAGTGTCTTTTTCTTTATTGCTTGTACCAGCACACAGAGTTGTCAAACTTCGGGCTGATGGGTGCAGTTTCATGCAGGAGATCAAGCTACTTTTCAAAACCCATCTCACTCTGAGTAAAAGCCCATCTGCAGGGCCCACACAGCTCTGCCGACCCTTCTCCACACTGCTGCTCCTGATCTCACCCTGTCTTCTTGCCTCTCACTCCTTGCTGGACATGCTTCTGCCTCAGGGCCTTTCCACTTGCCCTTCCCCTTTCCTTGGCGTATCCCTCCCCCCGTAGAGCCTCCCAAGCTCACAGCCACACCTGCTTCAGGTCTTATTCACACCTCACCTTTTTTTTTTTTTATTAAAAAAAAAATTTTTTTGGCCATGCCGCACGGCCTGTGGGATCCTAGTTCCCCAGCCAGGGATTGAACCCACGTCCCCTGCAGTGGACGCACGGAGTCTTAACCACTGGACCACCAGGGAGGTCCCCACACCTCACCTTTTGTTTTTGTTTTTTTTTTTAAGTTTATTATTTTTGGCTGCGTTGGGTCTTCGTTGCTGCCCGCACGGGCTTTCTCTAGTTGTGGCAAGCGGGGGCTACTCTTCGTTGCGGTGCGCGGGCTTCTCATTGTGGTGGCTTCTCTTGTTGCGGAGCACGGGCTCTAGGCGCGTAGGCTTCAGTAGTTGTGGCATGTGGGCTCACTAGTTGTGGCTCACGGGCTCTAGAGCATAGGCTCAGTAGTTGTGGCACACGGTCTTAGTTGCTCTGTGGCATGTGGGATCTTCCCAGACCAGGTATGGAACCCGTGTCCCCTGGCAGGTGAATTCTTAACCACTCTGCCACCAGGGAAGTCCCAGAAGGGTTTTCTAAATTTTACTTTTTATTATGGAAATGTTTCATATGTTGCAAAAAATTTTTTTTGTAGGTGAATTGATGAATCTTTTGTGGCTTCTAGAGCTTAATACATAGAAGGGGCTTCCCCACTCCAGAGTTAAAAAATTTTTCCACTTCTGGTGCTTTTATAGTTTGTGTTGTTGCTATTTATGGGTTTGTGTGGTTTGTTTTTTCATATTTAAATGCTCCAACCTTTTGCACTGTCTCTTGGTACACTTTATGAGCTATGGATCAAACTACTTTTTCTAACATGGATGACCAGTTGATGTGAGATTCTACCTTTATCACATACTGAGTTTCTATATATATATAGATTTATTTCTGGACTTCTATTTGTGTATCCAGTATCACATTGTTTTAATTACTGAGTCTTTATTGTATATTTTAATACTTGGTAATGCTTATCCTCCCTCATAGCTTGGAAAACTCTGGAAAAGAATAATTCCTGTTTCCTTATTTTTCCTTATAAACTTTTATAATCATCTAGTTAAAAACACCCTGAGTTTTTGGATTGTGTTATGTTTGTAAATTAGGAAGAATTGACATTCTTTTATATGTGTTGAATCTTACAATCAAAATATACCTTTCTTTAATGCGGGTTTTTATTTTTTTGGTGACCTTCAGAGGTATTTTGAAGTTTTCTTCATGTAGATGGTATACATTTCTTAAATTTATATGAATAATATTTTGGTGGTGTTGCTGTTGTGAATGGTATTCCGGTGTCTTCTGATTTATGAAAGCTTTTTTCCCTGTATATTAATGCTTTAACCTGTTTCCCTCCTAAACTATTTTACTGTTTATAGCTGTTTTTTAGTTGATTCTCTGGAATTTCCAGGGTTCAGTCTTACCATACACAAACAATAGTTCTTGTTTCTTAACAGTTTTTATTCCTGCATTTTCTTTCCCTTGTCCAGTTGTGACAAGTAGCAGTGATCTTCAGCCTCGTCATGTTTTGACATTAGTCATACTACTCGTGGTGTTAGGTTTCCTTTTAATTATTAAATGAAGCACGGATTTACCAGCCCATGAAATTTTATCTGCTTTTCCACACTCAGAAGTATTATAATAATATCAAGGTGAAGGGATTATTCATGATTCGAGAAGAGTTGATATGCATGTAGCTGATATGTTTTGCCTGTACTGAAGTGCCATATGGTCATTCAGGTGTTAACCACCTGCTCCTGGGTCATTAATCAGCCAAGCCCATCAGGAGGGAGAAGCCCTGTTTTCTACCCAATTTTCCTGGGCTGGTCCCATTTTTATGGTTTTCTGTGAGTCCAAGAGGTAATTGGTGCACTGCTTGGGTTCTTTTCAAGCTGGCTTTTGTCCTCAAGAAGCTTATACTTGTCTCTGAGGAGCTGCCTTCCAAAGCATGGTGGCAGAGAGCAGATTGGTTTGTTCACACTCAATCCCTGGCATCTAGTGAGAAAATGAGTAAGTAGTGGGGATCCACTTTTCGCTTTGCTCTTCTCTAGCCCAAGACTACTCACCTGCTTTAAATCTTTCCTCCTTTGTCTTTTTAATTCAAGTACGGAGCATTCAGCTTGAGACACTGAACCTGCCCGAGATACAGCTTATTCTTACTCTCGTTTCCCAGCCAGTCTCCATTGGTCTCCTCCACCCACCTTTGCTATTTGCAGTGTTTCACTTACACACATACCACAGGCTGTGTTGTACCCAATAGCTCAGACTCCCTTTTCCACATCTAAAGTTGTCTTGATCACAGTGGTCTGTTTAGTCAATGCCTGTTCGGCTGCAGTAGTGCAGTTTATAGAGCAACATACATTGCCAGGATAAAGAATTGTGATACCAATGAAGCAGATTTTTGTTTTTGTCTTTTTCCCCCCCCCCATTTTTTTTTTTTTTTTAATTATTAAGCTTTGGCATTGGTTACTTTTATTTATTTATTTATGGCTGTGTTGGGTCTTCGTTTCTGTGCGTGGGCTTTCTCCAGTTGCGGCAAGCGGGGGCCACTCTTCATCGCGGTGCGCGGGCCTCTCACTATTGCGGCCTCTCTTGTTGCGGAGCACAGGCTCCAGACGCGCAGGCTCAGTAATTGTGGCTCACGGGCCCACTTGCTCTGCGGCATGTGGGATCTTCCCAGACCAGGGCTCAAACCCGTGTCCCCTGCATTGGCAGGCAGATTCTCAACCACTGCACCACTAGAGAAGCCCTCCCCCCAGTTTTTTTTTTCCCCCCCGTTTTATTGAGATATAATTTACATACATCATTGTATAAGATTAAGGTGGACAGGATAGTGGATTGACTTACATAGACTGTGAAATGATCACCACAATAAGTTTAGTTACTAGCATCCATCATCTCATAATAGACACAATAAAAAGAAAAAAAATTTTTTTTTTTCCTTGTGATGAGAACTCTCAGGATTGACTCTTAATTTTCATACGTATCATACAGCAGTGTCACCTAGTCATCATGTTGTGCATTATATCCCCAGTACTTACCTTGTAACTGGAAGTTTGTACCTTTTGACCACCTTCCTCCAATCCCCACCTGTAACCACAAATTGATCTCTTGGTCTGTGAGTTTAGTTGCTATATTGGTTTTATTGTTGTTTAGTTGTTGTTTTTTTAAGATCCCACATATAAGTGAGATTATACAGTATCTGTCTTCCTCACTCCTCTGTGTCTTGTTTTGTTTTACTTTTACAGTTTTTAAAGTAAACAGTGTAGTTTGTTGTTGGGCTTTAGACTTAACAGAGTATGTTTAGATTGAGTATTTGCTTTCAATTTGGAAAACTTTTGTTCATTTAAGTTATGTGATACTTAAACGTGTCTGGAACCAAGAACAAAACAACATGAGAGACGGGATATTGTGGGATACGGGTAGGAGAGCTCTGATTTTCAGGGTCCTCTGTGACTCACTCTAGGTCTCTTAAGATATGCCATAATCTGTGTGACAGATCAGAGCTGTGCATGCACGTCTAGAGTTATGTGTAACACCAGTTTCACAGCATAGGCCAGTGCATAAGGGAAGGACCAAGTTCAGGGAACTGGGGCAAGAGAACAAAGCCAGTGGAGGGGGCATGGCTCTTGGAGAGGCAGTTACGAGACTGGTCGTTTACTGAGAGCTTCTGTGAGTTATTATTTAATAAGTGCTATACACTGAGATCCTAGACATTTTAGAGAAGTAAAAAGATAAGGGTGCTGCTTTCGTGGAGCTTAAGCCTGGGCTGCAGCACTTTGGTTCCTGAGGATTGTAGACAACCTTCTCCCTTGTCCAGGTAACAGTGTCAGCCATCAGGCACTGCCAGACAGATTCCATGTTTTAATTCTGAAGGTCTGCTGGTTACTGACCTTTTGTCTCTCCCTCTAGTATGCCCTGCACGTATACAACGAAGTGATGAGTGTTGGACAGAAATATGGAATCCGGAATGCTGGGTATTATGCTCTTCGTAGTCTCCGAATTGAAAAGTTTTTTGCCTTCTGGGGTCAGGATTTAAACACCCTCACCACACCCCTGGAATGTGGACGAGAGTCTCGGGTGAAGTTAGACAAGGTACTGTACCTGTGCGCACTCCACTCTGCCCTCAGCTTCCTGAGCAGGGAGCCTGCATGAGAACAGGAAGAGCTGAGGTGGGAGGAAAAGTGTATAGGTGTTGAGACCTCAAAATGTATCTATGGGATAAAACGCTTAATATGGAAACATCATAAATAGACGACACTTGTTTGGGGCACTTTGCTCTCTTTTAGACTGAGTGCTTTCTGGGCAGTTTTTCTGAGTTGATTGTGGTAATTCATTAATATGCCATGAATATATATGTACAAATGAGTCACTTTACATTCAACCGCCTAATTTTTTCATCATCACCATTCAAGAGGATGAAAAGTCTCTTTCCCACCTCTGAGTCCACCCAATCCCACTGCCAGCTTGACCAGAAGCAGCAGTGTCCTGCCTCTCCTTGTAGAGAGCTTCCGTGCAGTGCAAACAGACGAGTAGTTTCCCCTCACCACTTTCTTAACCTTGGTGGTTGGATACTATATACTTGGTATATCGCACCTTGCCCTTTTCACTTAAAATATCTTAGCAGTCATTCCCTATCAGTATAGTAGATCTCTGGTGTTCTTTTTGAGCAATTAGGTAACTAACTATTTTTCTCTGATATAAAAGTAAAGAATACTCGATTTGGAAAATAGGGAAAAAGCATAAAGAATAAAAAATCGCTTTTTTTTTTCAGCGACACACATTGTTAAGAGTTTATTTTATCCTGCTCTTTTTTGGACATATGCATATGTAAATATTTATGCATTGAATACAGATATATATGCATGGATTTCTGGTTGAGATTATATAAAAACATTGTTTTTCTAAAATAATTCTAGCAGGCATTTTCAAGTGTTGATTTTTCTTCCTATTTTTGTTCTGTGTGGTCTTGTGATTGAAATGTGTTTATAAAATAGAAAAGAGAGCGATATGTACCTGTGTTGTTACAAGAATTCTCTGCAGGTGTCTTTCATACTGGGAATGCAGTTTTCCGCATGGGGGAAGCACACTTTCTCCAGAGCTTGCAGGTGTGTGGTGGGGAGTGGGCGGCCCACTGCAGTGACACTGGGTCCCGAGTGGTGACGCTGTCTCTGTGCTGCCTCTTTCCTAGGGGATGGATTTCATTGGGCGAGATGCCCTGCTGCAGCAGAAGCAGAACGGGGTGTACAAACGCCTCACTATGTTCATCCTGGACGACCACGACACGGACCTGGACCTCTGGCCTTGGTGGGGGGAGCCCATTTACCGAAACGGGCAGTACGTGGGCAAGACCACCAGCAGCGCATATGGTTACACCCTGGAGCGCCACGTGTGCCTGGGCTTTGTGCACAATTTTTCCGAGGACACTGGAGAAGAGCAGGTGGTGACAGCAGATTTCATCAACCGGGGAGAATATGAGATTGACATCGCAGGACAGCGGTTCCAGGCCAAGGCCAAGCTCTACCCGGTCACCTCCCTCTTCACCCATAAGCGCCGAAAGGATGACGTGGAGCTAAGTGACTTGCACGGGAAGTAATGCCAGGCAGTCTCACCACCTTCCCACCTTCTAGTCATCTTAGGAGCTTTTCTCCTCCTGATCCCATCCCTCTTCTTGATTTAACCTTTGCCTCCCACCTCTTATCTCCCTGATATAATTTTAAGCGTTTAAAACTTTTCCTTTGCACCCTCTCTTGTCCCTCCATCTTCTCCTCCCTCCTGCAGTTTCCCATCTCCTGATACTCACTCTGGGCTGGTCATCCCTCCACCCATCTCAGGTTCCTGTGGGGACAGGAAGGCAGGACAGAGGTAGACTCCACTTGTGGAAGTGGGTTACAGTGACAGCCTGACTTCAAATGCTGTGTCTTGAAGCAAGGGAGGCTTGTGGTGTGCAGGCCTCAGGGTAAGAGTCCATCTCCGTGGGGCTAAGTTTTCTCGGAGTAACCTGCGAATTCTGGCTAGCTGCTGTCTGTGTGATACAGCCGTGTGGAAGAGCTTACGCCTTTTAGCCAGGTAGGTCCTTCTCCCCTTCCTTTGTGCTGTGGGTCGGCACCCTGATACCTCTAGCAGGAGGATGACCATCTACCTCGCTGATGAGAGGCATCGTGTGGGCGTTACCTGGGGTTTAGCACAGATAAGTAGTTAACCATCCTGGGCCTCGCTACTGACCCAGTTATCAGACTGTTGGGCTAGGGCCACCTGCCTATAATTTTCTTCATCTCTTGCTAATCTGTATAATGAGGGGGGTTGTGGTTTATTTAGCCGACTAAACAAATAAGCCACAGTGTTCGAAAGGGAAAGACCATGTTGCCTTTAGTGTTGCTTTTCCTAGCTGAAAGGGTCTGACCTCAAACTAAGCTCCAGCGATGCTGAGTTTTCTATGAAACAGTGCTGCTTTTCTCTCAGCTATTGACAGTTCAGTCACCCCACCTTGATGTTCCTCTTCTCCGAGCGCATGTGACTTTCAGTTCAGCCTCATGTGTCCCTTCCACAGGAGGCCCACTGGCTCAGAGCACGCTCTCTCCCTTAGAAGAGGACGGGGGAGGCAGGACAAGCATCCTGGCTGAGTAACTAAACCTTGTGGCCACGCTGAGTTGAAGAGAGCTACTGGGACCCCAGGGTTGCTTCCCCCGCACAAAAGACACAGATCCACACAGAGATGACCCACTTGGGTCCCTTGAGAGTTCCCAGTGTGGAGAGCGTATGTTACCTGAGTCCAAGGTCTGCTTTCCGTCTTCTCTTTCCAGACATCTCTCCACATCTTCTGGAATAGAAGGTGACCTGGGGTAAGAGCGCCCTGCACACTTTTAAGCAGTGTCTCTGTTTTCTAAGGGTGGAACTTGGATCGCACAGACTGTGGTATCCATCCCCACACTTAATTTCCCCTTGCAAACAAATGGCTGCTAGAGATTTTAATTAACCATAGCCTTTGTTATCTTGGTATCTTGGATGCATTAGTTCTGATAGGTCTATAAGCATATTAGAGACAATCCTTTCATTTTATTAGAGCAGCTTACAATTCTCAGGTGTCTGCCTGCTCTGGCGTTTCTCTGGGATTTCTGTTTACCCACTTGATCACTGACTTTAGTGTCCATCTTCTTACGAGGTCTTCATTGATTTAATGAGGGAGTATGTGATTAGAATTCTGTCGGGGGGCCTTGGTATTTTGGTGCAAATGTGAATTTAACTAGCTGAGAGATGCTGCAAAGAGGAGAGGTGCTGCCCAGGTGGAGAGCAGTGAACAGCAGCTGTGAAACTTGGGAGAGTAGGAAACTGCCACCGGACAATGCATGTGTTACCAGCAGGGAGCCGACTGACCCCAGAAGATGGAAACAAATGTAGAACTAAAGGTATCCCATGCTCACACCACTGCAAAGTCGTCTTCGTAAATGGAAAGTTATTTGGGATTGAATCCAAAAGAAAATCTAGATTTACGCACAAATTACATCTTGTCCATAAGTAGGGGTCACACTTCTAAGACTCTAAGACTCTGACAAGATGTTAAGATTCTGGGGGGAATCACTTGTTTATTGAGTGCCCTGAAACTTATATATTTATCTTCCAGCACTTTACAATTCATCCTTCAAGTCTCCTTTGGTTCATTCAAATATAGGCAATATGAATCTGGTAGGTTTCTCTATTTGGTCCTAAACAGAAAGGGGGTGACTCTTTCCTGCCTCAAGCATAGTTGATAATCAAAACATCTTCATTTCTGTGTCATCCCCAACTTGGGCACTGGGATCAAATGTGTTTGCTTTCTGTGACAACTCACCTCTCCCTGGAGATTGGAGGGATTGTTCAAGGAGTAGCTGGACTCTTGTTTTAGGTGGTTGGTACTTTTTTCTTCTCTCTGAAATGATCTGTTATCACCACTTCTGCTGTATTGGGAGAGGGGCTCCACCATCTTCTCAGCATATGCAATCGAAGAATCATTTTGAACCTAGAAACACAAAGTGTGTTGGCTTCAAACAAACAGATGGAGAATCAAGGTTGCAAGTCTCCTGTGAGCCCTCTCCTCTCTTGAGATAAGCCCCTAGTTACTTGTGCCACATGTAAATCCCATGGTCATGAGACTGACATTGAAGATTTCTTGTCTGTGATAAAAGCTCTAATTCAGAAAGTTTTTAGAGCAAAAAGGGACGGACAAGACCTACCTGCTTGGATACCACAATTTGATGTCCTTTAACTTGTGTTTTGGTCACATAGCACTGCATGGGCAGGACATGCTCCAGGAGAGAAAACTGAACAGTTCCCACTACGTTCTAGTGCTTTTCTGAGGAGTCCCTGTACCCCCAAATGCAAGAGATGCCATTTAGCCCAGTGATTAACCCCAGTCTCACTTTGGCCCCAAAGTTCCCATTTCTGCAGGAGTAGCAACCAAGTCACTTGTTTGATTCTCATCAGGAGGTGTGCTGGCCCTGGATTCTACCTCCTTGTACAGACCAAGAGTTTTAGCCATATCTCTTCTTTCCTAGGCTGTTGTTTCCAAGAAAGTAACTCAACGTGAAAAATAACTCTTCAGCTTTCTCCTTTCTCCTGCCTTTTGCATGCATTTGCGATGTTAACCCCTCCCCACTGCCACCATGTACGTGGCAGGAATGATAGGAGCTTCCTAAAGTGATTTTGCTTCACTGGAGAGATGACCCCTCTGCCTTGATTTCTGCCTCTGTAAAACAACTGCACTGGCTGGCTTCCAGGCATTAACTACAAGTTCCTTTTTATATCTTTGTTGCCTCTTGGCCAGTGTAGGCAGCAAGGATCTAAGTATCTTTGGTATCTAAGAGAGAGATTTGGTCAACAGTGCTCAATCCTGAAATGTAAGTATAACCTACTGTGTTCATTTTCTTTCTGCACACACACCCCCCCCCCCCAATCCCTCACAAACTTTGATATAAGCAGCATTTTATCAACAGGAGGTAGAGAAAAGTTTCTCACGAGTAAGGAATTTTCATCTGGCACATGTCATGTGCAGGCACATAGACTCAGGAGCAGCACAGTTGAGTGGAAGAGATGGCAGATGAAATAATAGGCAGTAGCCGCGTCCTGCAGTGAGTCATGAGGGAGCTAGGGAGCCACGCGTCAGAGCCGCTCCCCACACCCACCGCCACCGCCCTCCACTTTAAGGTGCTCCGTTAGTTGTAAGGCTCCTTCACTGTCATCACGGGGCTGGCATCTGCAGTCCCTTAACCATGACAAATACACTATTTTTCAAGAGGACTGAGTATTTTTGTACGTCTTTGCCTTCTCTTTTATCCATTAAACACCAGAGTTGTTCCTTGTGTATGATTCGTGACTTCTCTGAGCAGAACCCTTGGGGAATTACACATTTCTTCATGGGCCATTTTTCTCATGATATTTAGATACACCTACTTTCATCCTTTGCAGACTTTCTGCCTTCTCATTTTTCTGTCTCTCAAGGACAGAAATTGTAAGAAGTGGAGAGGATAATTACAGCATCTGTTTCAATGGATCTATGCCAGGATTTCCTTTGCACACCAAGAACTGGAGCTTGGGGCACCTCTTTCCTCCAAGCCAGGTTCTAGTGCCTTACACTCCAGAGTGTCACATGGTGGGTGGAGACGAAAAAAAGTACCTTCAACAGATGGGTGTAGGGTCGAAAGCTTCTGCAGCTCGTTTCAGTGAAGGGTCTTCCAGCAGCACAGCTAACACTTTACTCTCTGGTCAACTCTTGGGATGTAAGAAAATGCCATTGTAATTACTGTAAAGGCTACAACTTGTTCTTTGCATTTGTGAACATGCAGTTCGACTCAGCCCTTTTCTATCCCATGTGTAGCATCAGCATGTGGTCCTGAAGACGTGCGAGGCACTTTACTAAATGGGATGTTTCTCACGAGCCCTGGTGATGACGGGCACACAGGGTGACAGAGCATTTCTGCCCTCTGCGAATGTGGTATTAATGGTGTGCACTGTATTTCTATCAAGTCAGATTTCAATTTTATTTTATGTTACTAAGTTTGTAAATGAATAAACGGACATTTTCACTACTCTTGCCGTGTCTGCCTGAGAAATGTCCTGCATCTGTGGTAACCAGATATATGTATTTGCCATCACTAAGAATAAACACTGTACATAAAACCATTTGTACCTGTTCCCATAGTGTACAAGAGAATTTGAGAACAGGTAAACAAGATACCTCCCCTCCTTGCGATGGGGGGCATGGCTGTGGGGGAAAAGCCCCATTCCTCCTCCTGAAGTCCCTATCACTGTCACTGGACTTGACATGCTGCCTTACACTTGACTTCGTAGTAAGAACCTGGCACTTTACTCATCACTCAAGTATTGGGTTGTCCAAAAAGTTCATTCGGGGCTTTCTGTAAGATGTTACGTTACATGAGCCCATGTCTGTGTGGAAAACGAGCTGTGTGTGTATTTTTGCTTACAGCAGTAGGAAGAGAAAAACATCATCAGAGAGAAGCAGCCAGTGATCTTTTACTATACTTAGCTTCCATCCAGAAATTTAGTCACTGGACTTCTATCCTCTTTACCCAACTGTTCTGTGAGCCACCACATCTGGGAATCCATAGGTAGGCTAACATGTCTAACAAAAATTTCATCATCTTATCGTCCAAACCTGCTCTACTTCCAGTTTCATGAATGAGCAACATTTGTTATGACTGAAGTAGTTCCAAAAAAACATCCCACTGGCTCCAAGGCTAACTCCAAAAGAGGAGTTCCAAAAACATTCTGTACAATGACGTGTCTGGAACACGGGGACAGCCTCCCATGGCAAGTACTTTCAAGGGGACAACTCTCTCATGACATGTGTCTTCCTCTTATTATGAACATACTGGATTAGGTATATCACAAACCCTATGAACCAGAAGTAATTCCAGAAAGGAAGAAGCCCTGCAAGCCGAACCTGAGTGGGGAAGACTTACCTTCCAGCTCCACCAAACGAAAGGCCAGCAGAGTTCATTCCCGCCAGGACGAAGTAGCCCCACACTGAAGGGGACTCGCCCATGATGCACCTCATGTCCGGGGTGAAGGTCTCGGGGCAATTCACCCAACTTCATGATCTCCAGAGTCTCCAGTTCTGGCATCCTACACAGCAGGGAACTCAACAGGGGCTCTGAGCAACAAAAACAGACCCAAACACAGTCCTCAGCTTTAGGGGATTCAAAACTCCCTACCCCTTACACTTTTCTACTCCCCCTCTCCTTTCAGAAAATGTCTTGTGGAGGTTTTCTAAGATGAGCCAACTGGGCCATCTATCAGAAGCAGAAGCCTTGGGGAAGTATGGGACATTCCTACAGAGTTCTTGGCATAAAGACGGAGAAAAAAGATACTCTTTAGAAAGGAAAGGCGCTCTGGAAAAGCAAATACTATATGTGGCCCCAAAATAAAATCTTAAAGGGATCAGTGGTAGTAAAAGTGCTCTTAAATGGCCCCCAAAGAGATTTGCAGCAATTCCAACTTAGGAAATCCTTGCCTTTCACTGCATAAGACAGATTCTCAGCTTGTTTTAAAATAAGGCCAACACCAGGGAATAATCCAGTGGAACAGTGGCAACAGATGAAGCCAGACTGAAGCTGGCTGGTGGGTACATGGGTTCTTTATACTATTCTCTCCACTTTTAGAAGTTCGAAATGTCCCTGAAATAAAGTCCAAGTGGAAAGAGGAAAACTCTTCGTTATAGACCCTTGCATATATTTTGAATTTGGAATGTGACTATCTTAACTATTCAATAAAAAAAATTATGTTAAAATTGAATAAAAGACCGTATTAACACAATTCTGCCTTCTAAAAAACGTCTTCAGGACTTCCCTACTGGCGCAGTGGTTAAGAATCCGCCTGCCAATGCAGCGGACACGGGTTCAAGCCCTGGTCCGGGAAGATCTCACATGCCGCGGAGCAACTAAGCCTGTGCGCCACAACTACTGAGCCTGCATGCCACAACTACTGAAGCCCGCGCGCCTAAGAGCCCGTGCTCCGCAACAAGAGAAGCCACCGCAATGAGAAGCATGCGCACCACAACAGAGTAGCTAGCCCCTGCTTGCCGCAACTTAGAGAAAGCCTGTGTGCAACAACGAAGACCCAACGCAGCCAAAAATAAATAAACAAAAAAAAACTCCTTAAAAAATAAACAAGTAAAAAAATAAAAGGACCTATGGGAGACCTTTTCTTACTACTGACATTCTACTAGATGAAGAAGTGAACCAGGCCCTGAGATATATTATTAATCTAGGACAAGTTCAGAAGACAATCCTGAACTATACCCACAAGGCACTGCCAGCTCCCACTAAAAATACAGAGGAAGGAGCAGTTCCTTCACAAATAAATCCCAGGCACCAAGTTCTTCTTAAAACCTGGAAAGGGGTCCCCCGAAGACCAACTATTGCCAAAATGGAAGGGCCCCTATAAAGTAATTTGAACCACTCCCACTGCTGTCAAAGTGCAAGGGATATCTAGTTGGGTACATTTGTCCAGACTAAAGCTTTTACCTCCAGAAACCCCGCAGGTTAACAACAGAAGAACAATACACCTGTAAGCCACTGGAAGATCTGAAATACCTATTCAAAAGACAGGCACCTTCGACAGATAAGTAAAATGATGTAGTAGGTTGGACTCCTGTTTGCCATTCTTGCTACTGTACTCAGCGGATCATACATGAACATCTTGTTAAAAATGTTGTAGAGCTTTATATGCTTAATCATCAACATAATAGTCTGCTGTCTCCTAATTGTTTAAGTACTAACAACAGTTATGTCCTTCAAGGGCTATCTGGTCTTAACAACTGTGAAACGGATATTCAGGTCTGCACCCCCTGAAGGGTTTGTTTTCCTCTGCGGACACCCAAACCATCATATGTTACGGAATTATCGACAGACCCTGTCCTTTTCCAACCAAGCTATAGCATATAAATGCACCGATAATGTTCACTTCATAGGAGAGTGTGCTGTAAGGACTACAGGGTTAAGAGGGATTTTCATCTGCAACAGAACCAGTCAGGCTCACCACCAAACCCAGAAAGCACTAGGAATGATCTTTTTTCTCTACATATGTTTGTTTATTTATTTGGCTACGCAGAGTCTTAGTTGCGGCACACAGGATCTTTAGTTGTGAAACGCAGGATCTTTTAGTTGTGGCATGTGGGATCTTGTTCCCTGACCAGGGATCGAACCCAGGCCCCCTGCACTGGGAGCACAGAGTCTTAGCCACTGGACCACCAGGGAAGTCCCCTGGGAATGATCTTAGCAAGGGCAGAGCTGGCCACAGGCCTGGCAGCTCCATGGGGAGGCTCTACCTATCATGAAGCAACACTGAGATCAGACAGCTTGGTTATACGATGGAACAGACAAGCCTTAATGGGGCTTAAGACCTCTCGTTTCTTTGGCTAATTTAGTTCTTGACAATTGTCTAGCTCTTGATAACCTTCTGGAAGAACAAGGCGGAGTTTGTGCGATAATACTTCCTGCTGCACCTGAATTAGTGTGATAGGACAGGTGGAAGTTAACATTAAGGAAATATACGCCCAGGCAGACTAGCTTCACAATTTTAGCAGTGGCGATATCGCCTCCCCTGCCTGGTCAACAGTTAAGGAAGCCCTCCCAAAGTTACCCTGGTTCCTTCCCTTTCTAGGCCCTTTAGTGGCTACTGGTGTTCTCCTTTTGGGCCCTTGTTTGTTTTGCCTTCTGGGCAAGTTTGTGTCTTCTAGGCTCTAACATTTCAAGTAAGACTCATGATGGCTCAAGGAATTCAACCCATTCCAGCAGAGGGTGGCCCAGGTCCCTACAGGCCCTTGGAACAGTCAGCGCGGGACTTCTACACCTCTAGGGTAGGCTAGGGTCTGTGGCCCCTGTCCAGCAGGAAGAAGTTCCAGAAGATGAGACCTTGGCCCTTTACCCCTTAAGAATAAAAGGTGTAGAATCCCTCAGGGGATAATGAGACAGACTAGGACCTGGGACCCTTTGCTGCAGTGCTTACACCTGAACAAATGAAATACAAACAAAATACAAAGAAACTATAAGGTTCTAAAAATAACTATATACATGCATGCACAGCTGGGGGAAATTATGGACAAGATACGAAAAGACCCAAAAAAAAGCCAACTGCCACTTCTGAAGAGCTGAGAGCAAAAGCAGGGTACTGGGCATGCCCCCTGCACTCACCTCCACCAGAGGGGTGGGCAGACCACCCAAGCCACCCCTCCAGCCAACTCCTGGACCCGCCCCTGCCCTCACCTCATATAAGGAACCAGCTCGCTGCCCGCCTCAGAGCGATCAAGGGAAACTGTTACTTGTTTTCACTCCCGCCTGCTGCAGCGGGAGCCCAATAAAGCCTTGCCTGAATTTTTTGTCTGGCCTCTTATCAATTTCTATTGATTAAGGAGG
This sequence comes from Eschrichtius robustus, assembly GCF_028021215.1. Taxonomy (NCBI): domain Eukaryota; kingdom Metazoa; phylum Chordata; class Mammalia; order Artiodactyla; family Eschrichtiidae; genus Eschrichtius; species Eschrichtius robustus. The sequence goes on from NC_090842.1 coordinate 13,703,805, forward strand.
CCAAGAGCCCTGGTTGGTAACACTTCACTAATGTTCTCTCCACCCTCTGTCTTAACGGAAATGCAGCTCTCCTGAGGGAACTGTCACTGTCACACGGCCAGCCCTGTTCCACTGACCTCACCATCAAGAGGCACGGTCGGCATCCTCCTTGCTTCAGAACCATTACGACTCAGTCACGCTTGGAAAAGACCCTGTTCCTTTGAGCCTTAAGCTAGCAGGCACCCCTGCCTAGCTCCGGGCTACTTCCTATTAAGCCACAGGCACAGCTCTCTCTACATCCGGGTTCTGAACCCATAACATGGCTTTTCTCCCAACCTTTAACACCACTTCCTCTCCTCCTTCATCAAAGGAGATAACCTGTCTCATCTTATTCCCCAAAACCCCACCTGTAAACCTCCCTGCATCAGCAAACCATCTCTGCCTTCCTTCACAGGGTCAGAAATTAATCCCTTACAGTGGCCTGGATCCCTCTTCCTGCCCCCTTTCCCTGAACCGAGCTCCATCAACTGTCCTTGCTCTTTCACATACCATCACATTTACCTCCTTCTCCTTGGCATTTAGATGTGCTCAAGTACCCCCTCCCCCCGCCCAGGGGATTTAAGAAATAAAGCTCCAAAACACTCTTCAATTAGCAATTTTTAATTTTTAAAATTCTAAGTTATAAAATGATGGTCTGCAAAAAATCAAAAACAGAAGTAAAGGACTTCCCTGGTGGTGCAGTGGTTAAGAATCCGCCTGCCAATGCAGGGGACACGGGTTCGAGCCCTGGTCCGGGAAGATCCCACATGCCACGGAGCAACTAAGCCCGTGTGCCACAACTACTGAGCCTACCCTCTAGAGCCCACGAGCCACAGCTACTGAGCCCGCGTGCCACAACTACTGAGGCTGTGTGCCACAACTACTGAAGCCTGCGCGCCTAGAGCCCGTGCTCCGCAACAAGAGAAGCCACTGCAATGAGAAGTCCGTGCACTGCAACAAGAGTAGCTCCAAAAAGAAAAACAGGAGGAAGTTAAGGTTTCCCTCCACTCAAAGGTCACCAATACCAGTGTCTATTATATTTTCCCAGAATGTTACTTTTGCAGCAGTGAGCTGCCCTGATGTCCACTTGTTGGCCACCACCTTTGTCTTAAATCCTTCTTTTATTACCTTGGTGATGGCACAGTCGGCCAGTGGACTTTTTAAGCAAAAATTTCTTAACATGTATTTCACAACCTGTCTTTTCTACTTCACAATAAATAATGTACAGAAAAGATTGCTTATATTTTGTTTTTCACTTTTCCCCCATCCTACTCTCTCCTGCCCCACCAGGCCACTGCACTCCTCTCACCAGGAACCCAAATGTTGCTACTTTCCAAGGGCACTTTCTGGGCACCATCTCACTCCCTCCTATTCACACACTCTTTCCTTGTTTTCTGTGACGCCTTCTGCCCCGATCACATCTTGCTGGCCTCTCTCCTCTGCCCTTCCCTCTGTGTTGACGTCCCCCAGGGCTCCCTGAGGCCAGCTTCTCTTCCCCATCCACCACCGTTCAGGGTGATTCCCTTTCCTGCCATGACTGATGGCCTAACCCACAGCACTCCTGAGCCTTAGACCTGCACGTCTAGTGGAAGAAGGGCCACCTCCACTTGGACTCCCACAGGTCAAACTGAGCACATCCAAAAGGTAAAGCCATCTTCCCCAATCTCCAACTCTGCTCCACTTCCTGTGTCCCCCAGGAACACCATATACTAGAATCCTGGGTGTCATCCCACATTCCTCCCTTTCTCTCTCATCTCCTCTCTCCAGTCAATCATCAAGGCCTAACCAACAACCCTACATCCTAAATCTCCCTCCAATGGATCTACTCTCCACCTCCACTGCCTTGAACTGAGCACAGCCCGCCATCCTCTCTCAGTTTACTGCAGAAGGTTCCCAACTGGGCTTCCCGCCTCTAATCTGCACACCATTCTCCCCACGCCCCACAGCCTTCACACAGAGGCCTGAGCATATCTCTGAAATGAAGATCCTATTTCGTGCGCCTGCTCAAACCCTTCAATGACTATCTGGTGCCCTCAGAAAAAGTCAAATTCCTTAATACGAAGTGCAAGACCCTGCTCACTTCTTATCTCTGATCTCATTTCTCTTCTCTCTCTCCTCTCACGCTCTAATCAAACCTAAACTACTTTAATTCCTCACACGTGTCAGGCATGAGCTTTCTCTTCCACCTCTGGGATTTGTGCAGACTGTTCCTTCTCACTGGCATAGTTCCTGCCACCCCTCCCCCCAAATAAAGATAATCCCCGCAGCTCTCAGCCTGTTTGACATCTTATTTGTTCCCACTCTCCCCCCAACACTCAGTTAGGTAACTGTTCTATATTCCCCCAAACACCCTGCACAAGCCCCAGCTCAGAGCCAGCCACGCTCTGTAACGGTCTGTCTGCCAATCAGGGAAGCAAAACAGCAAGCCGCGTGAGGACGAAACAGACTTCAGAAGCAGACAGATCTGGGTCTGATAATCTCCCCCACCACTCATTAGCTGTATGACTTTGAGCAAGTTGTTCAATCTCTGTGGTTCGGGCTGCTCGTCTGTTACATGGGCTAGGAATACCTACCTCACGTGGCTGCTGCAAGACTAAAGCAGAAATACAGGAACAACATGGCAAGTGGCGCCTCAGAAGCACTTGGAAAGTGGTAGCCTTTAGCCCCCTGGGATAATGGAGCTCTCTGAGGGCAGGGACCACTTATAACTTGATCAGGGTTTTCCCAGCAGTCACCGTAGGCACCTTGGAAATACAACCTGACAACTACATGAGAACAGAGAACAAAGGAGATGGGGAAAAAATTCAGTGATGACTCAGATCTCGAGGCTAGGCCCCCAGATGTGAGGAGATCTCTAAATAACCTGATATAATTTTTTTTAAAAAGGTTATATTCTTATAGGTAGTTATGATGTGCCAGGTACTGCTTTATGCATACAACTAATTTAACCCTCACAAATCTAGAAGATGTTACAATTTTTATTCTACACTTGAGGAAAAGGAGGCACAGAGACGTGAAGTGACTGATCCAAGATCCTACAATACTGGTGAGTGGCAGAGCCTCAACTCAAAGCCTGCCAGTTCAGCACTACAGTCTGCCATTGAATCATTACTTCATGCTACCTGTAAGTTAGGATTAGATGATTAAAAAAGGGTAGCTGTGAGGGAGGCCAGAACCACAAGGCACTTCCCCTAATAGAAAAAAGGAATTGCAGGGCTTCCCTGGTGGCACAGTGGTTGAGAGTCTGCCTGCCAATGCAGGGGACACGGGTTCGAGCCCTGGTCTGGGAGGATCCCACAGGCCGCGGAGCAACTGGGCCCATGAGCCACAACTACTGAGCCCGCGCGTCTGGAGCCTGTGCTCCGCAACAAGAGAGGCCGCGATAGTGAGAGGCCCGCGCACCGCGATGAAGAGTGGCCCCCACTTGCCGCAACTGGAGAAAGCCCTCGCACAGAAACGAAGACCCAACACAGCCATAAATAAATAAATTAATTAATTAAAAAAAAAAAAAAAAAAAGAAACCAAGCCTCCTTAATGCCCACCAGTGCTTCTTATACTGCTCCAGCTAACTACAAAATGTCAAATATAGGGAAGATAGCATGTGCAGTTGAAATGTTGGTATTTGTTACCACACATCTGGATATTAAAACAAAAAAGGAATTGCAAAGGTAGCATTAAAAACATAACAACAGATGAGTTTCAAGATGGAAGAAATAATACTAAAAGGCCAGGATGATAAGAACCAAGAAAAGGATTTTTGTCCTTGTGCTCATCATGACCTTCAAGAGTCAGTGAAGTGGTGAGGACAAAAAAAGAAGGATTTACAGTGGATGCAAACAATGAAGGTACAGAAGGCATCACAGTCTATTTCAGCAGGTTTGGCAGCTAAAGCAAAATAAAGCTTGAGAGCAAAGGAGATAAAGCCAGTAGAGAAGAAATGGAAGATGTCAAAGACAACAAAGTAAAACACACACCTGGTTGAAAATAAATTATGTGTTTAATTTCTGCTAAGGAGAAGAGTTTCTGCTAAACAATCTCAATACTGACGCTGGTTATGCTCAGCTCTGCTTACGCCAACAAGAGCAAGAGGACAGCTCCAACTCCTGAGCTGCTCCTCTGCGTGGGCACAACACCTTGTACAAACTGGCTGCTGGTCACGAGGGAGACTGGGTGAGAAGAGGCGGATTAACACATTTCCCACACCTGCCTCCAAACGAGAGCCACCTGGGACACGTGTTTTAAAACACACACACACACACACACACACACACTCACACACGCTCTCTCTCTGGAGATTCTGATCCTGCGGTCCAGGGTGCTGTATTTTTCAACAAGTGCACCAGGTGATCAGCCAAGTTTGAGAACTTAATACAAATCTCCAGCCCTAGGAACGTGTCCCCTTCAGCCCGGCTACCTCGCCGCCCCGCAGCCCCCGACAACATGCTTACAAGGCACGGGCGAAACGGACGTGAAGATGCCTGAATCAAATCTCGGTGTCATACACATCAGGCCCAAAGGGTCAAACGTTGGGAAGAGAGCTCACCGCCCCGGCCTGGACGTTTCCACCTAACCTCACCGCTGACTCTGCAGCACTTTTACTGGTTAGTTAAGCACAAGCGGACCGCACGTTGCCACGCGGGAAAACAATTCCACCTGCAGAGACGACCCAGCTGGACAAGCCCGACCCACGCTGCGGGGTGGGGGCTGCCTGCCCGAGGCGGGCATCAGGAGCGAGGTTACCCCGGCCGCCCTGGGCATCTGGGCTGGGCTGCGGGCGCCTGGCAGAGCCCGTGCGCTGGCCCCGGGCAGCCGGGCACGGGTCCGCGAGACGCCACCCCCGCAGAGAGGCTGAGGGAGACCGGGCGACGCGCTGTCGGCCCCGGCGGGCGGAGTCCTGGCGCCGCGACGCGCCTTCCGAGGACCAGGCAGAACCGACGGGAAACAAGGGACGCCGGAAGCCCCCTGACCGAGACCACAGCGGAAAGGGGGGGCGCTGGGGGTCCCGGGCCGCCACGGTCCGCGCGGACGGGGACGCCAGAGCGGCCCCGCAGCTTCTCCTTACCTCACGGGCGCCCTCGGGCTCCGCGCTCAGCAACACTCCGGCTGAAGCGGGGCAGCAGCCACAACCTTTGCCGGGGGTCCCGGGGGCCGGAAGGTGGGACAGGGATAGGGAAGGGGGCGGGACAGGAGGGAGGAAAAAGTTCCCGGAACGCGAGAATCCAGCTAGGGTTTGCCGGCGCTAGTCTCCCTTCCAGCCGCCGTGCGCCGTGACATCAGGGTAGGGCTCCGCCCCTGACACGTGGGGCCTGTTTGGGTCTCGCGAGGCCCCGCCCCTGAGTGTGTGTGGGTGGGGGAACCGCCTCTCCAAGATGGCGGCGAGCTGCAGACCTGGTGTTTCAGGGCCGCTTTAGGACTCTAGGCTCGGGCCCTGTTAAATTGTCCAGGTGCAGCCGGGACCGCCAACATGGCGGCAGCCCCGCTGCAGTGTGGGGAGGGCGGGGGTTCTCTCTTACTTCTATGCGAGTCCCCAGGTCTGGTCCCACGTGGCCCACCGCCCAAAGACACTCTAGTCAGGGCGTAAAGAAGATTCTTGGACTGACAGCCGCTTTGTTTTTTGGAAGTCGCCCGGGTCTTCTTGGGCGAATCGCTAGCAGAGCAGATCGGAAATCCGGTCTGCTGGCCCCGCCAGACCTCGGAGGCAGGATAAGAAGACCTGAGCTCTGGGCCGGATCTTACTCTTTGCGCCTTCTCTGCTTGTCTGGACCAGAGAAAGAGGAATCATTCACTACATCCTCTGAGAAGCTCCCCATCACCTTGCTTACTATCACATCGCCCTGTTTTCTTTCCTTTATAGAACTTGTCACTGAAGTAGATCAGTGTTTGTTGATTGCCTTTCCCACTAGTTGCAAGCTCTGCCCTCTGACGGCAGAACCTAAATCTCGTGCAGGTCCATGTTCTCAACACTTAGAACAGCACATGGCACAAAGTACATATTCTTTGAATGCATAGCAATCTAATGGTACAGTCTCCCCTGCGTGTTGGGCCAACTCGCTGGTTCCCATTCTTTGGATTCAAGCCCATCTCACCACACAAGCCGATTTCGTTTAATGGATGGCCTCTTGTGGCCGGGCATCCTGCTGGGTGATGGGATAAACATTGCACATAAAACTACTGTCCAGTTACCGAAGTGTAAAAGAGAATTTGAGAAGTGACATAACGAAGACACAAACGTTTACAAGTGTTACTCCCCATGCAGTGGGGGCATGGCTGGGGGAGAAACCCCATTCCTCCCCCTGAAGTTACTACCGCCGTCACTGGACTTGACATCCAGCCTTACACTGACTCCATGGTAAGAACCTGGCACGGGGCGTATCCCCCATGTACCTGTGAGCCCATGTCTGTGTGGAAACCAGGGCTGTGCCTACATTCTTGTTCACACCTGTGGGGAAAAAAGCTCTCTGTCTGAGAGAAGCAGCCAGTGCGCTCACCACACCAACCTCCACCCACAAATCACGGTGCAGTTTTGCAGTAAAACAACTGCTATGGACTCAGTGCTGTGCAGGGTGCAGGGCGCTATTTCACAGAGTCCCTGTAAGACAGAGTGATATTATAAGTGTCTCCTGTGCCCTAACTGCCTTACCTTGTTGAAACTTCACCAAAACTGTGTGAATTAGAGCAGAGTATCCCTGCTTGACCTGTGAGGAAAGTGAGGCCTAGAGAAGCACGTTCTCAAGCTGCAGATAATAAAAACCAGGCCTCACATCTAAGTCTTTATGAAGTAGTGAACTATTCAAGTCAGTGCTAAGAAATGTGGTAGAGACAGTGGTGGTGCATTAGACTCACTTGGGGAATCTAAACCCATATCCTCCACATGAACTGGAATCAACAAGGCTGAGAGACACATCTGTTCTTCTAAAGAGCTTTCCAGGAACTCCCCTTGTTTCTGGAATCCACTGGGTGCCAACTCTTGAAGAGTCTGGAGGAGAAACAGTAGTTGTGTAAAGCTTTGTGGATGAGGCAGGACTTGAGCTGGTTCTTAAAGAACCTCTGTTTTCCAATCTGTAAAATGGGGCTAATGCTGGAGTGGTCTCAGATCAGCATGATTCAGTCACTCTCTTTGTTCATATAAACCAGCAGTAGGTGGCGCTGTGGCCTATGAAATGGGGTTTCCTGGGTTCAGAAAGCCCCTCATATGGAGGACACACTGTGGAGATTAGTTAGAAACCAAGTCAGACTAATAAAATCTCCCCCGAGAGATGATAACTGATAACCCAGCGTGGTCCCTGTGACACAGGAGCAAATGAGGCTCCTTTGGTGTAGCTTCCCAAAGAGGGGTGTGCCCATCCCTCCACTGTCTTTCCCATGAGAGGCTCTGTAGGGTTAGGGACCCTCAGCCACTTGGATCTGGGGCATCATTTGACTGGAGCCTCTCAGAGTCCAAGCTGAAAGGGTTGTTGTGGTGGTTGGTTAAGAGCACAACTTTGGAGCTGGACAGCACTGCCTCTTCCTTAGTGTATGACCCAGGTAACCACCCTGGGAGGTGGTTACCTTTCCTGGATCTCTGTAGCAGTCACCAACAGAGACTATATCTAAAGAGAAAGAGCAATTTTTAAATTGATTTAAATCAATTTTCAAATTGATTATGATAGGGCTTCCCTGGTGGTGCAGTGGTTAGGAATCCACCTGCCAATGCAGGGGACACGGGTTCGAACCCTGGTCCAGGAAGATCCCACATGCCGCGAAGCAACTAAGCCTGTGCGCCACAACTACTGAGCCTGCGCTCTAGAGCCCGCGAGCCACAACTACTGAGCCTGTGTGCCACAACTACTGAGCCCGTGTGCCTAGGGCCCATGCTCCGCAACAAGAGAAGCCACCGCAATGAGAAGCCCACGTGCCACAATGAAGAGTAGCCCCTGCTCGCCGCAGCTAGAGAAAGCCCACACGCAGCAGCGAAGACCTAATGCAGCCAAAAATAAATAAATAAAATTAATTAATTTTAAAAAATTGATTATGATAGCAACCAGTTAATACTTTCACTTGGGCAAAATGTCTCACAAGGATGGTTCAACATACACAAATCAATCAATGTGATATACCACATCAACAAAAGAAAGGACAAAAGCCACATGATCATCTCAATGGATGCAGAAAAAGTATTTGATAAAATTCAATATCCATTCATGATAAAAACTCTCATTACTTCTATTAAACATAGTATTGGAAGTCCTAGCCATAGCAATCAGACAAGTAAAAGAAATAAAAGGTATCCAAATTGGAAGAGAAGAGGTAAAACTCTCATGAAATGCAGATGATATGATGCTATACATAGAAAACCCTAAAGACTCCAAACAAAAACTACTAGAACTGATAAACGAGCTCAGCAAGGTAGAAGGATACAAGATTAAAATACAGAAACCTGTCGCATTTCTTTACATTAATAATGAAATATCAGAAAAGGAAAGTAGAAAAAGAAAATCCCTTTTAAAATTGCATCAAGGGAATTCTCTGGCAATCCAGTGGTTAGGACTCTGCGCTTTCACTGCTGAGGGCCCAGGTTCGATCCTTGGTAGGGGAACTAGGATCCCACAAGCCACGCAGCACAGCTAAAGATAAAATAAAATAAATTTAAAAATAAATAAAATTGCACCAGAACAATAGAAATACTTAGGAATAAACCTGAACGAGGAAGTGAAAGACTTATGTGCTGAGAACTATAAAAATATTGATAGCTCATGCAGCTCAATAACAAAAAAACAAACAACCCAATCCAAAAATGGGCAGAAGACCTAAATAGACATTTCTCCAAAGAAGATATACAGATTGCCAACAAACACATGAAAGAATGCTCAACATCATTAATCATTAGAGAAATGCAAATCAAAACTACAATGAGATATCATCTCACACCGGTCAGAATGGCCATCATCAAAAAATCTAGAAACAATAAATGCTGGAGAGGGTGTGGAGAAAAGGGAACCCTCTTGCACTGTTGGTGGGAATGTAAATTGATACAGCCACTATGGAGAACAGTATGGAGGTTCCTTAAAAAACTAAAAATAAAACTACCAAAAGACCCAGCAATCCCACTACTGGGCATATACCCTGAGAAAACCATAATTCAAAAAGAGTCGTGTACCAAAATGTTCATTGCAGCTCTATTTACAATAGCCAGGACATGGAAGCAACCTAAGTGTCCATCATCGGATGAATGGATAAAGAAGATGTGGTACATATATACAATGGAATATTACTCAGCCATAAAAAGAAACGAAATGGAGTTATTTGTAGTGAGGTGGATGGAGTTAGAGTCTGTCATACAGAGTGAAGTAAGTCAGAAAGAGGAAAACAAATACAGTATGCTAACACATATACATGGAATCTAAGGAAAAAAAAAAAAAAGTCATGAAGAACCTAGTGGTAAGACAGGAATAAAGACACAGACCTACTAGAGAATGGACTTGAGGATATGGGGAGGGGGAAGGGTAAGCTGGACAAAGTGAGAGAGTGGCATGGACATATATACACTACCAAACGTAAAATAGATAGCTAGTGGGAAGCAACCGCATAGCACAGGGAGATCAGCTCTGTGCTTTGTGACCACCTAGAGGGGTGGGATAGGGAGGGTGGGAGGGAGGGAGATGCAAGAGGGAAGAGATATGGGAACATATGTATATGTATAACTGATTCACTTTGTTATAAAGCAGAAACTAACACACCATTGTAAAGCAATTATACTCCAATAAAGATGTTAAAAAAAATAAAAATTAAAAAAATAAAAATTAAATTTAAAAAAATTGATAAAGGAAACTGAAGATGATTTAAAGAAATGGAAAGATAGCCCATGCTCTTGGATGGGAAGAATTAATATTATTAAAATGGCCATACTACCCAAAGCAATCTACAGATTTAATGCAATCCTTATTAAATTACCCATGACATTTTTCACAGAACTAGAACAAACAATCCTAAAATTTACATGGAAACATAAAAGACCCAGAATTGCCAAAGCAATTCTGAGGAAAAAGAACAAAGAAGGAGGCATAACCCTCCCAGACTTCAGACAATACTACAAAGCAATGGCAATTAAAACAGCATAGTATTGGCACAAAAACAGACATATGGATCAATGGAACAGAATAGAGAGCCCAGAAATAAATCCACACACCTACAGTCAATTAATCTTTGACAAAGGAGGCAAGAATATACAATGGAGAATAGACAGTCTCTTCAGCAAGTGGTGCTAGGAAAGCTGGACAGCCACATGTAAATCAATGAAGTTAGAACACTCCCTCACACTATACACAAAAATAAACTCAAAATGGCTTAAAGACTTAAACATAAGACATGACACTGTAAAGCTCCTAGAAGACCACATAGGCAAGATATTCTCTGACATAATCGTAGCAATGTTTTTTTAGGTCAGTATCCCAAGGCAATAGAAATAAAAGCAAAACTAAACAAAGGGGACCTAATCAAACTTATAAACTTTTGCACAGCAAAGGAAACCATAAACAAAATGAAAAGACAACCTACAGACTGGGAGAAAACATTTGCAAACAATGCAACCCACAGAGCTTAATTTCCAAAATATACAAACAGCTCATACAACTCAATAACAAAAAAAAAACAAAAAATAAATGGGCAGAAGACCTAATAGACATTTCTTCAAAGAAGACATCCAGATGGCCAATAGGCACAAGAAAAGATGCTCAACATTGCTAATTATTAGAGAAATGCAAATCAAAACTACAGTGAGGTATCATCTCACACCAGTCAGAATGGCCATTATCAAAAAGTCTACAAATGATAAATGTTGAAAAGGGTGTGGAGAAAAGGGAACCTTCCTACACTGTTGGTGGAAATGTAAATTGGTGCAGCCACTATGGAAAACAGTATGGTGGTTCCTCAGCCGAAAAACAGAGTTGCCATATGATCCTACAATCCCATTCCTGGGCATATAACAAGACAAAACTCGAATTCTAAAAGATACATGCACCCCAACATTCATAGCAGCACTATTTACAATAGCCAAGACATGAAAGTAACCTAAATGTCTGTTGACAGATGAATGGATAAAGATGTGGTGTATGTACATACAATGGAATACTACTCAGCCATAAAAAAGAATGAAATAATGCCATTTGCAGCAACATGGATGGACCTAGAGATTATCATACTAAGTGAAGTAAGTCAAAAAGAGAAAGACAAATACCACAGGATATCACTTACATGTGGAATCTAAAATATGACACAAATGAACTTATTTATGAAACAGAAACAGACTCACAAACATAGAGAACAGACTTGTGTTGCCAAGGGGGAGGTGGGGTGGGGGAGGGAAGGATTGGGAGTTTGGTATTAGCAGATACAAACTATTATATGTAGAATGGATAAACAACAAGGTCCTACTGTATAACATAGGGAACTATATTCAGTATCCTGTAATAAACCATAATGGAAAAGAAAAACAAAAAACTGGGACTTCCCTGGTGGCGCAGTGGTTAAGAATCCGCCTGACAATGCAGGGGACACGGGTTTGAGCCCTGGTCCGGGAAGATCCCACATGCCGCAGAGCAACTAAGCCCGTGCACCACAACTACTGAGCCTGAGCTCTAGAGCCTGTGAGCCACAACTACTGAGCCCGTGTGCCACAACTACTGAAGCCTGCGTGCCTAGAGCCCATGCTCTGTGACGAGAAGCCACTGCAATGAGAAGCCCATGCACCGCAACGAAGAGTAGCCCCCGCTCACCGAAACTAGAGAAAGCCTGCATGCAGCAACGAAGACCCAACGCAGCCAAAAATTAAAAAATAACATAAAATAAACTTATAAAAAAAAAAAAAGCTATGTATTCGAAAAAGTTTTACTGCCAAGGAATATCGCCTTGGACAAAAATTGGCAGTGACTGTTTGAGCTTTAAACCAGCTTGGGCCCCCAATCTTCTCTGGGATCAAAGCAGGATGAGAAAGCTGCTTAGCCCTCGCAGGTGTGGCCTATTCAGATGTGACCAAGGAGGAAAAGGAAGGGGGTATAATGAAGAGCCCAGAGGACAGAATAAGGAGCTACAGAAAACAACGTGCTAGGGGCCTGCTCCCCAAAGCCAGAATGAATATCTAATCATAGAATATTTTCCACCTGGAGAATAGAGGGCTCTTGTAACATTTGCATCCCAAGATTTCAGAATTACTCTGAAACAAAGAGTGCTGTGTGCGTCCCATCTTCTCCTTTTCCCAATGGGAATGTTGACTGTGGTGATCCTGTCCTGTTTGCTGGATGGCAGAGGAGGAAAGGCAGAATAGGGCAGAAGACATGTCTTGTTAATTAACAGGTCTTTCGCTTAAGTAGAATGGAGGCATAAGTTGTGGTATATTGGGCTTCCCTGGTGGCACAGTGGTTGAGAATCTGCCTGGCAATCCAGGGGACACGGGTTCGAGCCCTGGTCTGGGAAGATCCCACATGCCGCGGAGCAACTGGGCCCGTGAGCCACAATAGCTGAGCCTGCGCATCTGGAGCCTGTGCTCCGCAACAAGAGAGGCCGCGATAGTGAGAGGCCCGCGCACCGCGATGAAGAGTGGCCCCCGCTTGCCGCAACTGGAGAAAGCCCTCGCACAGAAACGAAGACCCAACACAGCCAAAAATAAATAAATTAATTAATAAATAAATAATTTTTAAAAAAAGTTGTGGTATATTCACAGCAATGGAAAAGAACTACTGCCAAACCTAACAACATGGGTAAGTCTCATGGACATAATATTGTTATGTCTAACAAAACCCCAAAGAACACATGCTAATATAACTTTATTTACCTGAAATTTCAAAAATAGGCAAAAAGGGCTTCCCTGGTGGTGCAGTGGTTAAGAATCCGCCTACCAACGCAGGGTTCACGGGTTCGAGCCCTGGTCTGGGAAGATTCCACATGCCGTGGGGCAGCTAAGCCTGTGCGCCACAACTACTGAGCCTGCGCTCTAGAGCCCAGAAGCCACAACTACTGAGCCCGCATGCCACAATTACTGAAGCCCGCGTGCCTAGAGCCCATGCTCTGCAACAAGAGAAGCCACCACAGTGAGAAGCCTGTGCACAGCAACGAAGACCAACACAGCCAAAAATAAAATAAATAAAGTAAATAATTAAAAAAAATTTTTTTTAATAGGCAAAAAGAGAGAACCAGTAGGATGTGTATATATGTAGAGGGAGAGATTTATGTCGAAGTGACTCATGGGATTGTGGGGCTGGCACGTCTGAAATGCACAGGGCAGGCGGGCAGGCTGGAGACCCAGGGAACAGCTGATGTTGGGGGTCTTGAGTTCGTAGGCAGTGTGGAGGCCCAATTCCTTCTTCCTCCACAGGATCTCCGTCTTTTCTTTTAAGACCTTCAACTGAATGGATGAGGCCCACCCACATTATGGAGGGTAATCTGCTTTCCTGAAAGCCTACTGATTTTACTGTTATTCACATCCAGAAAATACCTTTACAACAATATCTAGACTGGTGCTTGACCAAACATCTGGTCTCCATATCCTAGCCAGGTTGATACATATAAAATTAATCATCACAGCCTCCGATTACTTGCTTGTAAAACGGGCAATGATATCTTTTTGTTTTTGTTTTTGCAGACTCAAATAATGCGTATAAAATACTTGGCCCAAAATTTGTGAAAGTTTTTGCACAACAGCTACTTTTATTATTATTCTTGCAAAGTGAGCTGCACGGCCTGGCACCTGAGGCTCCAGACTGTGGGGGGTGGGGGTGATGAGCCAAACTGAATGACCACGGAGGCTGGTGACGCGCAGCTGAAGAGCAGAGACCTGCGCCCAGGCCTGTGAGCCTGACGCTTGTGGCGGGAGCTGGGCGGGAGTCCCCAGGTGCCCCTGGGGCTGATGCTTTGCGCTCATCATGACTTGTTTACGAGTTACTTGGGCTTGGTGGAGACTCACTCACTCAGGAGGCAGCCTGGGAATCCAGTGGGCTTGTCTGAGCTGAGTGAGCTCTTTCCAGGCCCAGGGATGCATGTGTGTGGATGACCTGTGAGCAGTTTTACCCCGGCCTCCGGTGATCTTGGCTGACTTGGCTTCCATGCTTTCCAGCTTCTTCAGAGCCCTGAGTAGCGCTGGATGTTTGTGCTTCATTCCCACTCGGACCAGCTGGCCCCCCTCTACTGGCTAGACCTCCTCCCCTGGGTGACCAGTTTGGACACCCAGCCTCTGTTCCTACAGGCTCTAGGTTGAAACATCACAGCAGCCTCCCAGGAAACTTGTGTCCTGTCTCTCAGCCCATTGTCACAAGCTCCTGCCAGCCTTGTTCCTTGAGGAGCAAAGGCAGCCAGGACCCTTGGCCACAGAGGAGAGTGTGGATTCAGGGGAGCCTGGCCAGAGTCTCACCCAAGCAGAGGGCCCCCACTTGTGACTCGTTCCCCTTATCCTGGCAGCTTTTTAAACCGAAGCTCAGCAGAATCACGGGAGAAAGACACACCAGTGGCAACAAGCACGGAGGACTTGGGCCTGAAAAAGCAGGATCCCACTCTCCTCTCCACTCGCGCTCAGTGCCAGAGCTCTGGGCCTACAACACGCTTGCTTGTTCTGGGCTCCACCTTTCCTCCTCCAAACGCTTTCTAAACATCTGGTCCACATACCCTTCTCATTAAAGGTCAGGCACAGACTCTCTCCATATGACCTGGTGACACACCCCATCCCACACGTAAAATTCTCTTTGCCTAGCCAGGCCATGCTTTCCTCCTCCAGGCAGCCCTCCAGGATCTCCACCTGCAGATGCCCAGCCAGTCAGGAGCTAAGAAGAACAGAGAACAAGAGAGGCAGATGGGGATGCCACCTCCAGGCTCCTGCAACCTCTAAGCCCCACTGCACCACCTGAGGCAGGGGCAGGTTCTGGAGACTCGAGAGGGCTCGGGGCCAGTCCACCACCCTCAGCATCCAGGAACCCTCCACGGAGGAGCAGCCCTGACCTCAGGGAACCAGCCTTGGGTAACTTTGGTCTCCAGCTCAACCATGCAACCCAACCAGGCGAAGGTCTTGGGCTGCTGACTCACGTAGGACCTGCTTATTACTTTCCTTATGACTTAAGTATCAGCTTTTTATGACTGATTTTTAAGTTTAATTTTGACTTTCATCAAAGTAATACCAACACAAATTTCAAGTCAAGTAATACTACAAGTGATTCTCAATCCCCAGGGGTAATCGTCTGACTCTTACAGGTCTTTCTTCTGGTGATTAACTCTTTTTTTCTTAATTCATGCTTATCCTGCTATTTTATTGGTTTTCCAGTTTTCAGATATTCTCCGCTGACCTGGAAGATGATTTAGCTCCCACACTGTATACACACACTCGTTCCTTCCACTTGCCACCAATTTTGTAAGCTTTGTTTTTATTTTCCTTTTGGATTAAATCCATACTATTTACATTTTTTGTCTTTATAAAAATTATTCTCAGCTGAGCCATACAAATTCATTTCCTTTTTTGCATTTTATTTTTAAAGATTTCAAATGTACTGTCAAGTTAAAAGCATTTTACAATGAATATCAAAATACTTAAGGCTAGATTCTACCATTTTTCTAAACATCCTTTATCAGATCTTTATTCATCTATTCATCCCGATATCAATTCACTAATTTAACCCGGTTTTGGTACATTTCAAAGTAAATTGTGGACATTAGTCCACTTCACCCTACATACTTTTCTTGTAATATCTTTGTCTGGTTTTCATATCAGTGTAATGCTGGACTCATAAAATGATTTGGTAAGTGTTTCCTACTGTTTGTTTGCTTTTTAAACAGCTTTATTGGGATATAATTTATCTGCTGTGAAATTCACCCACTGTATATGTACATTTGAATGACTTTTTGTCAATTTATACATCTGTACAACCTTCACCACAATCCAGGTTTAGAAAACTTTTATCATCCCCAAAAGTTCTCTCATAAATATTTATAGTCAGTCTCTGCTCCCATCTTCATCCCCAGACAACCACTGATCTTTCTCCTCTAGAGATGTCCCTTTCTAGAAATTTCCTATAAATGGACTCATACAATATATCATCTTTTGTGTCTGACTTCATTCACTTAGCTAAAGGCATTTGAAGTTCCTCCATGTTGTGGCATGTGTCGAAATTTGTTCCTTTATATGATAATTATATCTCAATAAAGCTGGGGGGAAAGTTTGTTCCCTTTTATTGATGAATGATATTCTATTATATAGATATACCACAGTTTATCAGCTCACCTTTTTGATGGAAATCTGGGTTTTTCCAGCTTTGAGCTGTTACGAATGATGCTATGATCATTTGTGTATAAGTCTTTGTGTGGACATGTGTGTCTATTTCTCTTGGGCAGATAACTAGAAGTGGAATTTCTGGGTTTTGTGATAAGTATATATTTAACTTTTTAAGAAACTGCCAAACTGTTTTCCAAAGTGGCTGTAAAATTTACACTGCCACTAGCATTATATGCAGGTTCCAATTTGACCACATGTCATTAAAACTTGGTATCATCAGTCTTTTGGACTATAGTCAATCTACTGGATATGTGGTGGTACCTCACTGCGGTTTTTTTTTTTTTTTTTAATTTTTTTTTCTTTAATTTTTATTTATTTATTTATTTATTTATTTATGGCTGTGTTGGGTCTTCATTTCTGTGCGAGGGCTTTCTCTAGTTGTGGCAAGTGGGGGCCACTCTTCATCGCGGTGTGCGAGCCTCTCATTATCGCGGCCTCTCTTGTTGTGGAGCACAGGCTCCAGACGTGCAGGTTCAGTAATTGTGGCTCACAGGCCTAGTTGCTCCGCGGCATGTGGGATCTTCCCAGACCAGGGCTCGAACCCGTGTCCCCTGCATTGGCAGGCAGATTCTCAACCACTGCGCCACCAGGGAAGCCCCCTCACTGTGGTTTTAATTTTCCTTTCCTTAGTGACTCATGATGTTTAGCATCTTTTCATGTGCTTAGTCTCCATTCATATATCTTTTTTGTGAAATGTCTATTAAAATCTTTGCCCAATTTTTAATTTGTTGTTTGTCTTCTCACTGTTTAACTGTGAGAGTTCTTTGTGTACTGCATATAAATCCTTTATCAGACATATGATTTGTACATATTCTATGTGGCTTGTCTTTTCATTTTCATAATGGTGACTTCTCAAAGCCAAAAGTTTTACATTTTTATGAAATCCATTCCATCAATTTTTCATTTTATGAATTGTGCTTTGGGTATCATAACTAAGAATTCTTTGCCTAACCCAAAGTCACAAAGATTTTCTCCAATTTTTTCTCTAGATGTTTTATAGTTCTAGCTCTTATACTCAGGTCTATGATCCATTTGAAATTCATTTTGTGTATGATGTGAAGTAGCTGTGTAACCTCATGATTTAGCATATCCAATTGTCCCAGCGCCACTTGTTAAAAAGATCATCCTTTCCCCCACTGAACTGTCTTGGCATCTTTGTCAAAAATCAATTGACCATAGGAGAAAATGTATATTTGCAAATGACGCGACCAACAAGGAATTAATCTCCAAATATAAACAAATGCATATATACAAAATATACAAACATGCAGCTCTATGTCAAAAAAACAAACAACCCAATCAAAAAATGGGCAGAAGATCTAAATAGACATTTCTCCAAAGAAGATATACAGATGGCCAAAAAGCACATGAAGAGATGCTCAGCATTGCTAATTATCAGAGAAATGCAAATCAAAACTGCAATGAGGTATCACCTCACACCGGTCAGAACAGCCATCATCAAAAAATCTACAAACAATAAATGCTGGAGAAGGTGTGGAGAAAAGGGAACCCTCCTGCGCTGTTGGTGGGAATGTAAATTGATACAGCCACTATGGAGAACAGTGTGGAGGTTTCTTAAAAAACTAAAAATAGAACTACCATATGATCCAGCAATCCTACTCCTGGGCACATATCCAGAGAAAACCATAATTCAAAAAGAGTCATGTACCACAATGTTCACTGCAGCACTATTTACAGTAGCCAGGACATGGAAGCAACCTAAGTGTCCATCGACAGATGAATGGATAAAGAAGATGTATATATATTCCATTGGCATCCATTGGCATATATTTCATGGTATATATATTCCACTGTGTGTGTGTATATATATATATAAAAGAACAAAAGATAACAAAATAATGCCATTTGCAGCAACATGGATGGACCTAGAGATACCATACTAAGTGAAGTGATATCACTCATATATGGGATCTAATTTTTAAAAAATGATACAAATGAACTTATTTACAAAACAGAAACAGACTTACAGATACCGAAACAAACTTATGGTTACCAAAGATGAAATGTTGAGGGGGTGCATAAATCAAGAGCTTGGGGTTAACATACACACACTACTATATATAAGACAGATAACCAACAAGGACCTACGGTATAGCACAGGGAACTCTATTCAATATTCTGTGATAACCTATATGAGAAAAGAATATGAAAAAGAATGAATATATGTATATGTGTAACCAAATCACTTTGCTGTACACCTGAAACTAACACAACATTATAAATCAACTATACTCCAAAAAAATTTTAAAAAACCAATTAACTATAAATTTAACTATTTCTGGAGTGTCTATTCTCTTCCCTTGATCTATATATCTATCTTTTCTCCATACCACATAGTTGTGTTTATTATAGTTTCATAGCAAGTTTTGAAATCAGGTAGTACAAGTCCTCCCATCTTTTCCTTTTTCAGATTTGTTTTGGTTATTCCAATTCCTTTGCCTTTCCAGATACATTTTAGGATCCAGTTCTCACTTTGTTTAAAAAAAAAAAAAAGGCGGGCTTCCCTGGTGGTGCAGTGGTTAAGAATCCGCCTGCTAATGCAGGATGGGTTCGAGCCCTGGTCCGGGAAAATCCCACATGCCGCGGAGCAACTGAGCCGGCGAGCCAAAACTACTGAAGCCCGCGTGCCTAGAGCCCGTGTTCTACAACAAGAGAAGCCACCGCAATGAGAAGCCCACGCACCGCAACAAAGAGTAGCCCCCGCTCACCGCAATTAGAGAAAGCCTGTGTGCAGGAACGAAGACCCAACACAGCCAAAAATAAATAAAAAATATTAAAAAAAAAAAAAAAGTTGTGGGATTTTGACAGGAATTGCATTGAATCAGTAGATGAATCTGGGAATAACTGGCATCTTAACAATATTGAGTCTTCTAATCCATAAATATGAAATGTCTCTCCATCTATTTAGATCTTTTTCCATTTCTCTCAGCAATGTTTTATAGTGTTATGCATTTAGGTCTTGTGCTTTTTTATGCCATTGTGAAAGGAAATATTTCTCAGTTTCATTTTTGGATTGTTTATTGCTAGTTTATACAAATACTCTTGATTTTTATATATTTATTTTGTATCCTGAGACCTTTGTTCTAGTAGGTTTTTTTTTTTTAAAACATTGCTTAGGATTTTCTACATACAGGATCATATCATTTGCAAATAAAGACTGTTTTACTTCTTCCTTTCCAATCTAGAGGACTTTAATTTGTTTTTCTTGCCTTATTGCACTAACTGCACATTCAGCATTACAGTGTTGAATGGAAGTGGTGAGAGTAGACATCCTTGCCTTGTTTCTGATCTTAGTGGGGAAAGCATTTAGTCTTTCACCACTAAGTACAATGTTAGCTGTAGGGTTTCCATAGGGGCTGTATGAGTTTGCTAGGTTGCCATAACAAGGTACCACAGACTGAGTGGCTTAAACGACAGAAATTTATTTACTCACATTCTGGAGGCTAGAAAGCCAAGATCAAGGTGTCAAGAGGGTTGGTTTATTTTGAGGGTCTCTCCTAGGCTTACAGATGGCCATCTTCTGTGTCTTTACATGGTCTTCCCTCTGTGTATCCTAACCTCCTCTTCTTATAAGAGCACGAGTCTATGTCCAGGACTTCCCTGCTGGAGCAGTGGTTAAGAATCTGCCTGCCAACGCAGGGGTCACGGATTCAATCCTTGGTCCAGGAAGATCCCACATGCCGTGGAGCAACTAAGCCCGCATGTCACAACTACTGAAGCCTGCGTGCCAAAACTACTGAAGCCCACGCACCTAGAGCCCATGCTCTGCAACAAGAGAAGCCCCCACTCACCCCAACTAGAGAAAGCCCGTGCTCAGCAGCG
This sequence comes from Eschrichtius robustus, assembly GCF_028021215.1. Taxonomy (NCBI): domain Eukaryota; kingdom Metazoa; phylum Chordata; class Mammalia; order Artiodactyla; family Eschrichtiidae; genus Eschrichtius; species Eschrichtius robustus. The sequence goes on from NC_090842.1 coordinate 13,723,948, forward strand.
AAGACCCAACGCAGCCAAAAAAAAAAAAAACTATGTCCAAATGTAGTTACATTCTGAGGTACTGGGATTAGTATTTCAACATACGAATTTGGGGGGATGCAGATTGTATCAGCCCATAACAGGGACCCTTTAACAGGACGAGGAATTTCCTTTCTATTCCTAGTTTGTTGAGAATCATCATATGGAATAGGTTTGGGATTTTATCAAATGCTCTTTCTGTGTCTTTGAGAGGATCATATGGGTTTTGTCCTTTGTTCTATTAATACAGTGCATTACATTGACTTTTACATGTTAAACCAACCTTCCATTCCCAGAATAAATCCTACCTGGTCATGGTGTTAATCATTTTTTATGGTGCTAGATTCGTTTTTATAATATTTCATTGAGGATTTTTTTTAATTTATTTTTTGCTTATTTGTTTAAATATTTATTTATTTTTGGCTGCATCGGGTCTTAGTTGCAGCACACTTGATCTTTTGTAGTGGCTCGCAGGCTTCTCTCTAGTTGTGGCACGCAGGCTCAGTAGTTGCGGCACACAGGCTTAGTTGTCCTGAGGCACGTGGGATCTTAGTTCCCCGACCAGGGATCGAACCCGTGTCCCTTGCATTGGAAGGCGGATTCTTAACCACTGAACCACCAGGGAAGTCCCTCACTGAGGATTTTTGTGTCTGTATTCATGGGTGATATTGATCTATAGTTTTCTTTTCTTGAGATATATTTGTCTGGCTTTGGTAGCAGGATAATACTGATCTTGTAAGATGAGTTGGAAAATCCTCCTCCTCTTCTGCTTTCTGAAAATGGTTATGTATGATTGGTATTACTTCTCCCTTAAATACTGACAGAATTCACCAGTGAAGCCATTTGCACTTAAGCTTTTCTTTGTGGGAAGACTTTTTCATTCAGTTTCTTTTGTTGTGATAGATCTACTTAGATTTTCTATTTCTTCTTTTTTTTTTTAGATTTTCTATTTCTTCTTGAGTCACTTTTGGTAATTTGTCTTTCTAGGAATTTGTCCATTGTTCTTATGTTGTCTATTTTGTTGACATAAAGTTGCTCTTAATATTCCCTTACAACCCTTCTGATTTCTGTAGGATCAGTTGTGATGATGTCCCCTCTTTCCTTCAGGATTTGGGTAATTTTGTCTTTTCTTTCTTTTTTACGTGTTTATTAAATGAAAATTTTAAATTGTACAATCATGCTTATAGCAACTTTATTCATAATAAACAAAAGTTTAAAACAACCCAAATAACCATCTGTAGGAGAATGAAAATATAATGAAACACTACCATCAGTTAGAGCAACAACAATGACAAAAGCAAAAACAACCTACTAATACTAAACAACAACATGGATGAATCTCACAGACATTTCATGGAGCAAAGGAGACCAGGCCTCAGAGCTAGTATATTCTATGAGTCTGTTTATATGAAATTCAGAACAAATAAAATTAACCTATGGTGATAGAAATCAGAATACAAGTTGCTTATTGGGGAAATTCGTCTTACAAGAAATTGGATGCCCATTCTCAAACCCCACTACAACCACTCAGCAGGTTCCTGTAAAAAGTTTGGACCCAGGAGGAAATATTACATACACCAAAGTGCAATGCCCTAGTTAGGGAGTCCAGCGAGATTGTCACCCCTGCTTTACACCATTGGACACTGAGACCCAGGGTGGAAGTGACAATCCCAGGGTCACAGAGAGCACCTCAGATAGAAGCTAGGCCTTCAGATGTCTGGTCTGGCATTTTCTCTGCTCAGCTTCTCTTCTTCCGGCTCCTGAAAGCCGGGCTCGCCCTGGCCTCCTCTTACGGTGAGCCAGGGCCGCTCAAAAGTTGTTCCACCCCAGGCCCCAAAATATATTTTCCTCCCACCTGTGTCACGTGCCCAGCATTGTACTACAGGAAAACTAGCCACATTTATCTTCAAAGCCCAGGAGCAGGAACTGGGTCTTTTGTTACCTGGTGCAGAGCAGGGCTGTGGGAATTGAATTCAAAAGGCCGTGATGTGAACTAAAGCAGATCTGCACCAGGGTCTGGGAATGAATGTGAAGACAGAGCCCCCGGATTAGCTGGGATGCACCATGTGCCCGCCGGGTGACCTGGGGCAAGTCCCTCAGGCACACTGAGCCCAGCTTCCGCATCTAAAAAATGGGCTCCTCATCTTCTATTGCCCCGGGTTGTTGCAACAATTAAGTGAATTCACATATTCGAAGCTGCTTTGTAAACGCTACAGAAAAATATCCCTGTTTTATTAAGCATTGCTGGGACCCAGACAGGGTGAATTTGAGGTTGTCTGGTCATCCGTTTGAGGGAGAAGAAACTCCTCAGGCCCTGGGTATTACAGGGGGATCCCCAACCCCAGACTGGCTTAGGGGTCCTTGTGCCTGGCCCTGTCTCCACTCCCCAACATCCACAAATGTATCGACATTCCATCGGTGTTTCCCCCTCAAAAGCCAAGCCCACTTGCCTCTCAGCAGAACTTCCAGGGAACTGACACCTGGTTCTGAGAGGGTGCTGGTCCAGGGGTCAGGGGTCACACAAACTCCAGAAGGAAGAAGTACCTGGCTTTCAGGGCTGTCCTTTGGGATGGCTGAAAAACCTTTGATCTGCCCTGAGAGGAACGTGGGCATTTGGCTGTGGCCTGTGGGACAAATTTTATTTTCTAAGAAATGTGGGCCATGGTGCAGATCTGCTTCAGCTTATTCCAGTGGGACTGTGCTGGCCGCAGCCAGGCCCCGGAGCATCATGGCAACTGGCTGCCCTCCTGCCTGTTTGTCTGGAGGCCGACTTGTTCCCAGCAGGACTCGAGTCAGCCAAGGGCATCACGTGCTCTCCTCCTGCTTTTGCCCTCTCCTGGCCTGCAGTCACGTGGGTGGGCCTGGGGGGGCACCAGGGCTGGGGCCCAGCCCCCCACACGACCCAGACAGACTGTCCTAAGGCACCCATTTCCTCCCCCCTGGGGCAGCCCCTGCCAACTCCCCTACAAACCCACCGCCCCAGTGCCCCCACCCACCGGCGGCACCTGACTGGTGTGCGGTTACCACCCGCCTATGTTTAATTCATGGCTGGGGGTTGGGAAGGGCTTCCCAAGAAAGGAAAGAACTCCCCTGGGGTCTTGCCCAGTTCTTGCCCGCCCACAGGGCACATGGCTGCAGACTCCCTGGGCCTGGGGCTGGGAGGAGAAGCTGCCCATGGGCCTGGAGGACACTGTTCCAGCATGGGCACAGCCATTATTCGTTAATCTGCAGCCCTGGAATGTCTGCGGGCCAATCAGCAGGGTCTCCGAGGGCTCCCCGAGGGCTCCGATAATCCTGCAATGATTAGCAGGGGCCACGGGGTCGCTGCGAACCACTCGGTAGGTTGGTCGGTTGGCTGTCGGCAGGCGGGCGGGCTGACCAGGCCAGCAGCCGGGGGAGGGAGGGAGGGAGTCCTGGGACTGGAGCTGTCTGTCTCCTTTCATGCCAGCGCCAAGGAAGGGAGGCTGTTTGGACTCACCGATTACTCACCAGCCTCCCCCTTTTGTCTGCCAGCCCAGCCTGACTCTTAGAGATTGTGAATAGCTCCATCCAGTCTGGGAAGCGAGCTGGACAGCTGAGCCAGGCAGAGCCCCGAGCACCCAGCAGGCCCATGTTGAGGCTGCAGCCCTCCCCTGGGCTGGGGGGCCACCGGCCTGGCCTCCTGCCCGTGCTCCTGGCTCTCCTTGGCATGACCTGGGTAGAGGTGCGCCCACTCCAGCTACAGGAGAAGCAGGTTCCAGTGCCTGGAGGTAAGGGGCCGCGGGGTGAGGAAAAAGTGGAGGAGCTATGAGCTCTGCAGCGGGTCCCAGGGGGCTTCTGGAAGCCAGTTCCCAGGCCTGAGCCCTGGGCAGGCTGGTGTGATTTACAGAGCCACCCTCGAACAGTCCAGGGGCCGGAGATGGATGGAGGAGGCTGGGACTGGGGCAGAAGAATGAAGGGGAGTGGGCCCAGGCTTGGGGGTGAAGGAAGAACACTGGGAGCCTGCAGCAGGGACCCCAGAAGAGACTCAGTGGCCGAGAGAAGCCCCAGCCAGAGGGGCCGCTGCGAGCCCAGGGCTGGACCCCTCTTCACACCTAGTCCCCAGGCCCCCATTCCCTTCTATCACCCCAGCCCCAGCTCTCAGCCTAAGGCTCCTTTACACCTACACCTGTCTCTCTGTCTCAGCCCCACTGCTTTCTCCACCTCTCCCCACCCCTCTGCTCCGGGTCCTCCCATACACACCCACCATCGTCCTGTCCCATCTCAGGTCTTGTTCCATAAGTGCAGGGTTGCATTCTCATCTTGCCATGATGACCCCCGCCCCATCACCCAGGGGCCGGGCCAGGTCCCACTGCTCAGGTGGCCTGACCTTGTCTCCTGTCCCAGCCCTGAGCAAGAAGGAGAGCTTCCTGCTCCTCTCCCTGCACAACCGCCTGCGCAGCCGGGTCCACCCCCCTGCAGCCAACATGCAGAGAATGGTGAGTACCCCCAACCCGGGCTGGCCAAGGGGGCGACTGGAGGGGCAACCCTGAAGAGGACTGAGGAGGCCATGCCAGCGCCAGATGCCCTTTCACCTGGCAGAGTGGGGCAGCGGCCAGTCAACTTGCCCACTCTGGGACCACGCCTGGTTGCCGGGGGGCGTGGAGGGGGGCCGTTGCTTCCTCCTCCCCCAGAAAGGCAGCCCTTCGGCTTTTCCTTGCATCCCTTCCCGTTGCCCCGGAGACCAGAAGACATGGAAAGAGCTGGGGTCCCCTCCTCCAAGAAAGAGGAGCATCACAAAAGAGTCCCAGCAGGATGGGAGGCTAGTCAGGGAGGGAGAAGCATCCTGCTGGGGGTGGGAGGGGTGAGGCTTGTGTGTGACCAGATCCACTGCTTCTTCAGCAGTTTGTCTAGGCGACTAGGAGGGGCCCCCTCCCAAATTCCCTGCTCATTCACTGGGGGCCAGGGAGCGGGGTATAGGGTTTCCCACCACTCCCTCGGGGCTTCAGGGTTGAAGGTGTCATCCTGGGGCCCAGAAACACTGCCCCATAGTATGGGACCCCAGCTGCCCCCTCCCATGGTAACAGTCGAGGGAGCGAGGGAGGGGCAGTGTGGGGCAGGCAGGGTTCCCCATGACTGCTTCCCATAAACTCCTCTGAGGCTGGCGCAGCGGTGGCGACCTTGAGAGCTCCAGGGTCAGGTTCCCAGGAGGTGGGGGTGGGGTGGGCAGGAGGGGGGTCGCCTCTCCCCCTTTCCCTGCTCGGCGGCGGCTCTGCCTCTCCTCAGGCCCAGGTCCTGGCTCTCATGCCCACACTCCCAGCCCTAGTGTCCAGTGTTAGGGTGCTCCGGTCAGTTTCTACACTTCCCATGGCCCTGCTGCCAAAGTCTTAGAAAACAGCATTTCATAAAAAATGCAAGTGGAGCCCCACCACTCAGCCTCTGTCACACCCACAGCTTTGGCCCTGGGCACCCCAGTGGAGGCTGAGGCTTGGGGGTGGTCCGGGCTGCTGAGGTGTCCCACGCAGTCCCCGCTGCTCCCAGCTCGTCCCCATCAGCAGTAAAATCACAACCACCATCTGCCCGGGCTGCTGCAGGTCAGGCCCTAAGTACAGCACTTTTCTCTCTGCATCCATTTAATCCTCACACAATCTTACCCTATGCGTACCTTATTATCTGGTTTTTTTGGTTTGTTTTTTTTGGTTTTGTTTTTTGGGTTTTTTTGGCCGCACAGCACGGCTTGCAGGATCTCAGTTCCCCGGCCAGGGACTGAACCTGGGCCATGGCAATGAAAGCCCGGAATCCTAACCACTAGGTCACCAGGGAACTCCCACCTTATTTTTCATTTTACAGAAGAGTATGTTGAGTCTCATGGAGATTAGGAGACTGCTGGAGGTCACACAGCTGGAATGAGGGGGCTGGGCTGGACCAGGGCATGACGATCGGGTGACACATGTCATCCTGGTTGCTGAGCCCCCTGTTTCAGAGGATGAGGGGCTGTTGGATGGGGGTAGGGAAAAGGGCAGCTGGTACGTGGTGGGAAGAGCAGATTAGGCCCACTGCAGAGAACACTGCTGAGACCAAAGCGCTGAGGCCCTGGAGACCTTTTACACCCTCTCTGGTCCTGACTCCCAGCTGGTGCCCCTATGAACTCCAAAACCAGATTTAGGGAATAAGACACAGCGGTATGGCTGCTGCAACTTTTTGCATCACAGAAGGGAAGCCAAGAGGGAGCCTTTCTGACAATGGCCAGGGTCAGTTTTACCTAACATGGAACCAGTTTGAAAGGCTTGGGCACTGTCCAGGGCTCCCATTACCAGATGGGAAAAATTATGGCAGAGGCCCATCCTATCATGTGGGCTGGCACCTGCACCCAGGAACACCCATCCCCCTTAGTGGGCGGGGCTTGAGGGTACCCGCCACTGGAGTCAGAAGGACGGAAGCTCTCAGTCCCGGGTGGAGCCGGGCTCTGGGTGGGGGGTCCAGACAGGGCAGGTGCTTTTCCAACACCACCTTGGAGCACCCCTTGCAGGTCCTGTCTGACCTTCCCTGGCCCCAGTGAAGTCGGTGAAAGCAGCTCAGAGCACTCAAGCAGCCAAGCAGGACCCCTGTTTGGGCTGGGGTCTCTTCTCTGCAGGACCAGCACCTCTGGATGTGCTGGGGGTGGGGGGCTGGATCACTAAGGCCTGGCCCAGGGGCCCCCTGCTGATGTTGCTGTTTGTGGTCCTTCTCCCCAGGACTGGAGCGAGAGCCTGGCCCAACAGGCCCAGACCAGGGCAGCCCTCTGTGGCGCCCCAGCCCCAAGGCCAGCCTCTGTGCCCCGGGCTACCCCGCAAGTGGGCTGGAATGTGCAGCTGCTGCCCGTGCGCTCGGTGTCCTTCACCCACGTGGTGGGCCTGTGGTTCTTGGAGGGGCAGCAGTACAGCCAGGCAGCGGCCGAGTGTGCCCCCAATGCCACCTGCGCCCACTACACTCAGGTGAGGCCCGGGTACCGGCTCTAAGGCCCCAGCCCTGCTGGGCTGGTTCGGAGGTCTGCAGTTTGGCCTAAAATTGGTGGTTGCTTTTCCTCCCATTTGTTTAGTTTTACTTTTTTCAGCTTTAAATATGAAATATTTCAAACCTAAATCAAATAACGGACTCCTTCTTATCCACTACCTAGCATTAGAAAATGTTAACTATATTTGTTTCTCACCTCTTAAAAAAAACAAAACTAAGCATAAGCCCTCCTTCTGCCCTTTCCTCTGTCCCTCCCCAGAGGTAACCTTGCTGAAGTCCAGGTAAAACACCCCATGTTTCCTTTTTTTCCCCCTCAACAAAATTTGTTGAACGTCTTCTCTATAACTGGCATCGTTTACGTACTAGGATCCAGCACTGGAAAACACAGGCAAAATCCCAAGCATGTTTTTCTCTCTTTCTTTTTTTTTTTTTTATGGTTACTTTTACGTGTCAACTTGCAGGGTAGTGGGTTGGTTTTTGGGGTGTTTTTTTTTGCATGACATTAACATTTTTTATATGAATTTATTTATTTATTTATTTTTGGCTGCGTTGGGTCCTCGTTGCCGCGTGCCGGCTTTCTCTAGCTGCGGCGAGCGGGGGCTGCTCTTCGTTGCGGTGCGCGGGCTTCTCATTGCGGTGGCTTCTCTTGTTACGGAGCACGGGCTCTAGGAGCGTGGGCTTCAGTAGTTGCCGTGCATGGGCTTATTTGCTCCGCGGCATGTGGGATCCTCCCGGACTAGGGATCAAACCCATGTCCCCTGCATTGGTAGGCGGATTCTTAACCACTGCACCACCAGGGAAGTCCCTGTTTTTCTTTTCTTTTCTTTTTTTTTTGGCCGAGGGTAGTTCCCCGACCGCGTATGGAACCAGGGCCCCAGCAGTGAAAGCACCAAGTCCTAACCACTGGTCCCTCAGGGAATTTCCCCAAGCATGTTTTAATACCTTTACTACACGTGGAAGGGTTTTGATACCTTTTCTACTTGTGCAAGTGGGTTGTGTGTTATTAAATCCTACCTAAGTGCTGCTCTCTCTGTACATCTCCTTTTGCAATTTGCGTTCATCACTTCAGACCACATTTGTAAGATTTGTTTCCATTGATCCAAGCATGCATGTGTGATTCACTATGAATAAACTGCAATTTACAGGCATCTGGGTTAATTCCACTTTTTTTTTACTATCCCAAGTCATACTGCAATGCATAAATCCTAGTTCCGGTCCTCTTGTACATATGTGTCCATACTTTTTCTAGGACACACTTGGAAGGGGAACGGCTGGGTCAGAGGGAGCACGCACCTACAACCTTAGTAGCTATTGCCAAAGTGATGTCGCCAACTCTACTCCTGCCCACAAACCAGTTCTCACTCCCCATTCTTACCCTATTCATTAAGGAGTATTGTCAGCGCCTTAATTTTTGCCAACTCAAGGCTGTGAAATGCTACCTCATTCTGTTTTTAATTTGCATTTCCCTGATTACATGTGGGACTGAGCCTCTTTTCTGTTCTTTTCATTGCCTGTTAATTTCATCTTTCCCTTATTAATTTGTAAGCATCTTTGCTATATTCTTTGTACTTTTTGTTGGTCATATTGGTTGCAGATACTTTTTTTCTAATACATGGCTTGTATTTTCTCTTTATGTTATCTTTTATAAGATAAATCTTTCAGAAGATTTTAATATTAATGTAATCAATTTTCTCGTTTTTCATTATAGTTCATCCATTTGTTGTATCATGTTTAAGAAATCCTTTTCAACTCTGACATCAGCAAGATAGTTTTCCTGTATTTTCTTCCAAAGTTTAAATGTTTTCCTTTTTTTCATATTGAAGTCATTAAGCCATCTAGTGATGTAGGATTTAATTTTATCTTTTTTTTTTACTTCTTGTATTAAGTACTGAATCCCCCACAGACTCTAATGCCACTTCAGTCATATACCAAGCTCACATATCCACAGGGGTCTGTTGCTGAGTTCTCTCTTCTATTTTGTTGCTTTTTTTGTTTACTCCTGCATATATGTGCTTTAATTATTATGGCTTTATAAAAAGTTTTGACAGGAAAATCCCCCATGTTATTATTATCATTCAAAAATTTCTTGGCTATTCTTGATTCTTTCTCCTGATTCTTTCATATGAATTTAATAAGTAGCCTTTATCAGGTTACAGACATTTCTTTCTAATCTAAGTTTGTTAAGGATTTTTAAAGTCATGAACAGGTTTTGTGTTTTATCAAATGCCTTTTGCGCATCCATTGAAATAATTACAAGGTTTTTCCTTAACTATCTACAGTGATGAAATACATGAATAATTTTTTTGTGTGTGTACAAAGCTGTTACATGACACTACATCTTCCTGGTCACATATTTTAAACATTTATAGAAAATTTCAAATATATACAAAGCAATCAAAGTGATATAATGAACCCCCATCTACCTATCATCCAGCTTCAACAATTATCAGCTCACAGTTTCATGATTCATATTTATCTAGTTATTTATTTATATTGAAGTACAGTTGTACAGTATTATACAAGCTACAGGTACACAATATAGTGATTCACAAATTTTAAAGGTTATACTCCATTTATAGTTATTATAAAATACTGGCCATATTCCCCATGTTGTACAATGTATCCTTGTAGTTTATTTTATACCTAATAGTTTGTAGCTGTTACTCCCCTACCCTTATACTGCCCTCCCCCCTTCCCTCTCCCCACTGGTAATCACTAGTTTGTTCTCTATATCTGTGAGCCTGCTTCTTTTTTTGTTATATTCACTGGTTTGTTGTATTTTTTAGATTTCACATATAAGTGAGATCATACAGTATTTGTCTTTCTCTGTCTGACTTATTTCACTTAGCATAATGCCCTCCAAGTCCATCCTTGTTGCTGTAAATGGCAAAATTTCATTCTCTTCTATGGCTGAGTAGTATTCCATTGTATATATGATGTGATGCGAAATAAACCGATGTAGGGTGTGTGTGTGTGTGTGTGTGTGTGTGTTATTGTTGTTTTTAATTAATTGCTATATTTGGTTTCCTAAATACTATTTGATAGTGAAATTGACCTCTGATTTTCTTTTCTCATACTGCCCTCACCTGGTTTATATTAACCTCATAAAATGAGTTGGAGGCTTTGCCTCATTTTCTGTTTCCTGGAATAGTTTCTATAATATTTGCTGTAACTGTCCTGTAAAACTATTCGGGCCTTGTCCTATTTTTTGATTGTTTTGTGTGTATGTGTATGTATCCATGGATTTTTAATTACTGATCCAACTTTTAGAAATGGTCGTAGATCATTTCAGATTTTCTATTTCTTCTTGAGACAGTTTTGCCAAGTTCTATTTTCTAGGAAACTATCCATTTTATATTTTCCAGTTTGTTGGTCCTAACTGTTAATTATTTAACAGAGATTTTAAACTAGAATTAAACAGATTTTTTAAATGTTTCCTGTGTCTGCATCTATGTCCTTTTAAAATTCTCGATTGTATTTATTTGTGCCTTCTCTCTTTTGTTCTTTACCAGTCTTCCCAGAGGTTTGTCTATTCTAACGAATCAGCTTTTTGTTTGTTTTCCTTCTCTCTTTTTTCCAACCATCCACAACTTTATTCTTCTTTTTATTAATTTCTGCTCTTTTTTTTTTTATAAATTTATTTATTTTTTATTTATTTATTTTTGGCTGCGTTGGGTCCTCGTTGCTGTGCATGGGCTTTCTCTAGTTGAGGAGAGTGGGGGCTACTCTTCATTGCAGTGTGTGGGCTTCTCATTGCGGTGGCTTCTCTTGTTGCAGAACACAGGCTCTAGGCGCACGGGCTTCCGTAGTTGTGGCACGCGGGCTCAGTAGTTGTGGTTCGCAGGCTCTAGGGCACAGGCTCAGTAGTTGTGGCACATGGGCTTAGTTGCTCCGCAGCATGTGGGATCTTCCCGTAGCAGGGATCGAACCCGTGTCCCCTGCATTGGCAGGCGGATTTTTAACCGCTGTGCCATCAGGGAAGTCCTTCTGCCCTTGTTTTTATTATTTTCTTTCTTCTACTTTCTTAACTCATTAATTTTAACTCCCTTTTCTTTTCTGGTATATGCCTTTAAAGCTATCAATTTCCCTCTAAACTTTGTTAGCTACATCCCATAAGTTTTGGAATTTAGTGATTTCATTGTCACTTAGGTCTATGAGTTTCCTATTTTCCATTATGATGCTGTCTTTGATTTTGAAGTGTATATTTAAATTTCCAAACTATGTTTTCTCCTTTACTTACTTCTAAATTATTTCCTTAGGAATTCCCTGGTGGTCCAGTGGTTAGGACTTCACGCCTTCACTGCCGGGGCCTGGGTTCAGTCCCTGGTCAGGGAACTAAGATCCTGTAAGCCACGCAGCCAAAAAATTTTTTTAAAAAAATTAATTAATAACAATAGTAAATTATTTCCTTTACATTCTATTGCATTGAATTCATAGAATGTATCCTGTAGGATGTTGGTTATTGAGTATTTATTGAATCTTGCTTTGTGGCTTAGTGAGGGGTCAGTGTCTGCAAAAGTTCCACGCACTCCTAGAAAGAATGCATATTCTCTAATTGTTGGATACATAGGTATGACTACATGTGCATTTCTCCCCGCCTCATGCTGGTCATTTTTAGTGGCTACCAGAGTTTGCTTGGCTATTCCTGTGTATTGACCATTTGTGCTATTTCCAAGTTGTCACTGATTCTAAAACTCTAAATCTAAGTTTTGAATATTAAAGACCTGTATCTGTTAGCTGTTGCTGCATGACGCACTACTCCCAAATATAGCATCTTACGATTCTGCAGGTTGGCAGTTTGGGTTGGGCTCAGCGGAAAGTTTCTTCTGGTCTTGGCTGGGCCCACTCCTGCAACTGCAGTCAGCTGCTGGGTTGGCTGGGAGCTGGCTGTCTAGAGTGGCCTCAACTGGCTCACCCCTGCCCTATAAGGTTCTTCAACCTCCAGCAGCCTTGTTCACGTGGAGGCTGAGCATGAGAGTTCTATGAGAACGAGTGGAAATTGTAGGGTCTCCTGAGGCCTAGGTTTAAAACGGTTCAATATCATTTCCCCTGCATTCTGTTGGCCAACAGAAGCCACAGGGACAGCCAGATTCAAGGTGTGGGAAAGAGATTCCTCCTCTTGATGCAAAGAACTGCAAAGCCACATTTTATAAAGATGGGGCTGTAGGGAGAAGTGAAGGGTTGTGGCCATTTTTTCAGTCATCACAAGGCCTTTGATGTCCAAGTCTTTCTTTTCCCACTCTCCTCCACTATCCACAATCTCCCTTCCCTTCAGGTATCTGCTGACCCTCACCTCCCGACCCAGAAGGCCTTTCTAGACTATTCCCACCCATCCTTATATCCCTGCCCAGCACAGCTACTGCTCCTGGGGTCCCCAGGGAGGTGACACAACTGTTTATCTGCTTGGTTTGGGGCAAGAGCTGTGTCCACCCTTCCCAGGGGGGCATCATCTAGGCTGCTGGTCCCCAGACTAGGAGTGGAGGTGGCCCATGAGAGGGTCTCTGAGCCACTGTGTCTCCTGCAGCTCGTGTGGGCCACCTCGAGCCAGCTGGGCTGTGGGCGGCATCCCTGCCCTGGGGCCCAGGGTGAGATGGAAGCCTTTGTCTGTGCCTACTCTCCCGGGTAAGCCTCTTCCACGGCAGCTGCCCTGCCGTCCCCTGCTGGGCTGCGGGGTAGGGGATGCTGTCACTCAGGGTGAGACACTCACCCACCCACCCACAGGCCTTTACCCCTTGGTCTGCACCCCTGGTGGGAGAGGGAAGAAGGAGGAAAGGGAGAGGGTGCAGAAGTGGGCAGCACCCAAGATTCTGGCCACGCAGAATGTGGCTTCTTCTCAGATGCCCCTTCCTGGAGGCACCACCCAGCGTTCAGGGCATCTGCCCAGTATTAGTTTGGAGGTCATCTTTTCTTTCCTAGGAAATCTCCCTGTCTCACCCAGCTCCCAGCTTCCTGGCTGGGCCAGAAGGAGCTGAAGGGGCTGGTGGGGCAGGCAGCAAGGCCCAAGGCCAGGCCCTTCCAGCCTCTGCTGCTTGCTCTCACAGAGGCAACTGGGAGGTCAACGGGAAGACCATCGTCCCCTACAAGAAGGGCGCCTGGTGTTCGCTCTGCACAGCTAGCGTCTCGGGCTGCTTCAAAGCCTGGGACCACGCAGGGGGGCTGTGTGGTAAGTGCCCCACCCTGCCTGCCTCTGGCTGGGGCAGCTTGATCTGGTGATCCTGGAGGAGGCTGGCAGCATCCTGAGGGACTGTCCCAGAAGCCCTGGCCCTCAGCACTCAGGGAGGCACCTGCCTGGCCTGCCGGGGAGAGGCCCCCTCTCAGTGTTTCCTTCTTATCCGACCAGAGGTCCCCAGGAACCCATGTCGCATGAGCTGCCGGAACCACGGACATCTCAACCTCAGCACCTGCCACTGCCACTGTCCCCCGGGTTACACAGGCAGATACTGCCAAGGTGAGGGGCACCTGGAGTTCTGGATTGTGACCAGCCGGGGGACCCAGGGAGTGATCCTCGCACAGCATATCCTCATCCAATAAGCATTCACTGAGCACCGACGGTCTGCCAGACCCTGCACTGCACAGGGAATTCAAAGTGAAATCAGATCGGCCCCTCAGGCTCTGGGATGGTGGGAGGAGGACAGTACTAGGATCCAGAAGTGGATTCCTTTCCCACTGTCCCCCACCCCCCAGCTCTTTGACCATGAGTAGGTCCACTCCCAAACCCCGATTTGCTTCTCTCTACAAGATCAAACCAAAGATGCCAAATGTGGCAGCGGTTGGGAGCCCAGATGGGTTCCATCTCTGGGGGGGGTGGGGGGGTGTTCTTGCTGTGGTTGGCCATTCTGCGCACATCCGTGGCCTGTGAGGGGCAGCCTGGGGCCCAGTGGCTGCCAGCTGAGTGCCGTCCCCTCCCCTGCCCCATCCTGGCAGTGCGGTGCAGCGTGCAGTGCGTGCACGGCCGGTTCCGGGAAGAGGAGTGTTCCTGCGTCTGTGATGTTGGCTATGGGGGAGCCCAGTGTGCCAGTGAGTCCTGCTGCAAAGCCCCCCAATAAGACGAGCCCCTCCCAGGACCCCCTCAGCATGGTGCTGGGTCCGGCTCGGACCAGCTCACAGGAGCCCATCGTATGCACCTCTTCCCCATTCCCCGAACAGTGACGTCACAGTGGTAGCTTGAACTTGGCCATGGTGGGGGTCTTTACACCACCACAGAAATAGCAATGCTAAAATCATAGACTTTTTTCTTTTTGAGAGAGAGAGCTGGTTGTTACACATTTACCAGCACACCACTGACCCCAACCCCCTCTCCTGCTTGGTGGCCAGAGGAAGGGGTACATTGAGCTTAACATCCTGGCAGGACCGGAAGGGTAATGATTCTGAGGTGCCCACACACAAAATCAGGCTTCCCTCCCCCCAGCCAAAGTGCTCTTTCCCTTCCACACCTGTGACCTGAGGATCGATGGAGACTGCTTCATGGTGTCCTCAGAGGCAGACACCTATTATGGAGCCAAGATGAAATGCCAGGTAATGGTTGGCCCCTGCCTTCCCAGGGACCACCCCCCTGGGTTCTTAACAGAGAGACCCTGGGCTAAGAGATTAATTCCTTTGACTTCTCCTGACTCTCATCTTTAGTATAAAGCAGGGGTTACAACTCAAGAGGCCCATGGAAGCCAGGAGGTCACTTAATGAGCTGAGGGACCCAGGGACAAGGCCCCACTCAACCCCCATCTAAGGGGCCATCCTGACTCAGCTCGAGCTGCTGGCTGCCAGGCAGGAATGCAAGTTCAGGGAGGCCAGGACCTGGAATTTTTCAAGAGAACCAGAAATTCAGATTTTCACTGAGCTCTCTCAATTTATTAATGTTGGCAACCAATTCAAATGTATTAAAGACACTGAGCAGGTGAAACAAAACCCTTCCAAGGGTGGGACCCTGCCAGAGGAGCTGTGGGCAGGGAAGAGAAGGCAGACTCTGCTCTAAGAGGCAGGAGGCTTTTGGGGGCTGAGGACAGCCCGGCCAGCACACAGATTTGACATCCATGGCCACGGTGGGTGGCAGGATGGAAAGGAAGGGCTGGCCTGAGCTCTGGGGCCAGCATGACCCGGAGCGGGGGTTACAGGGAAAGGGCGGGGTGCTAGCCCAGATTGAGAGCCAGAAAGTGCAGGACATCCTCGCCTTCTACCTGGGCCGCCTGGAGACCACCAACGAGGTGACCAACAATGACTTCGAGACCAGGAACTTCTGGATCGGTGAGTGCCTGGCTGATTGGGGGAGGGGGGAAGAAAGCAATGAGTGTGGGGCTGGGATGCCTCACATTGCTCCAGGAATCTGGGCCGTGGAAACCCAGAGCACCTACCAGTGGGCAGTAAGGGTGCGGTGAGGGTTTGGGGCCCAGAATGGGGCCAGTGGTCAGGCTGGTGACTCCTTTCCCTGTGGAGAGAGCCGAAGGGAGGGAGAGCCACCAGAGGGGCTGGAAGTGCTGGGAAGGGGGCTTAAGGGCTGGGGGTCGACAGGCATTGGGCAGCAGGCTCTGGGCTCAGGCCCTCATCGCAGGGAGCCCGGGCTGCCAGTGGGGCCCAGGGATCTCGGGTATGGGGCCAGCCTTGGCTGCTGTGGCTCAGGGCTCACCTACAAGACCGCTAAGGACTCCTTCCGCTGGACCACCGGGGAGCACCAGTCCTTCACCAGTTTCGCCTTTGGGCAGCCTGACAACCAGGGGTGAGTCTGGGGTGCCCTCCCTCCCCTGGGCGCACCTTCTCACCTGGGCCTGCTTGCTGAGCCTTCAGACACCACTAAACAACCTCCACCCTGCCTGCTGCTTGGCTGAGCGCCCTGAGGGTCTGGGCCTTACCTGGTGCCCAGGTGCCAGGAAGTCTGGGCACAGCTGGCTATGGGCCCAGTGCTGAGATGAGGTACATCCCTGACCTCCAGGGGCTCACATAAAAGAGAGGGAACCCAAGAAGGCTTCATCCATCCACAGTCCCCATCATCCCCCCAGCTGTCTCTCCGTCTCTCTATTATCTATCCATCCCTCCCCCGCACCGTGCCCCCTCTGCCTGTATCAATACACTGATTCTGCCCTCCTTAGCTGGCCACCCACCTGCGTCCACTTGTGCACACATCTGCCCACTGGCCCGCCTGCACTGAGGCCCAGCCCTGGTCTTCAAAGCCCAGGAATGCCCAGGGCAGGGGGTAGGTGGTCAGGCTGTGTGGCCACCAAGGCTCCAGATACCCCGCCCAGTTCTCCTTTGACCTCCTTGATGGCAGCCATGCCCAGACCCCTGGCCCATCCCTAGAGTAAGCCGGCTCGGTGGGCCCCCAGGCATACCTTCTCCTGCTGGGAGGAAAGATGTGGGCCTGCCTGTTCCAAGCCCCCTGCCCCCACCCGCAGTGGCCGGCATGGCTGAGGGCTGCAGCGGTGGGTGGCGCTGTCCCCACTGCACCCCGAGAAGAGAGGGCTGCAGCGCTCTGAGGAGCAGGCAAGGAGCCAGGGGCTGGGCCTGGCTCCCAGAAGCCCCATACGTGGGACGGGGGCACCTAAGAGGCACCTCCCTAGACGCAGGTGGCCCACTGTCGGGGAGGATTTAAGGACTCATAATTTCATTCCTCCACCCTGAGCACTCAACAATCTTGGCAGGTTTGGCAACTGTGTGGAACTGCAGGCATCGGCCGCCTTCAATTGGAACGACCAGCGCTGTAAAACCCGAAACCGTTACATCTGCCAGTTTGGTGAGGGCCTTCCCATGGCTCCCCTCCTCTGGCCCCTGGCCCCTGGGGATATCCAGATGAACAGTCTAGAGTGTCTGAGCACACAGGGCCACGAGGACATCCTGCTCAGAGCCTCGTTGGACCTGTAGGCCCCTGAAGCACAGAGAGGGAGATTGGCCTGGGCTCAGCCACGCAGGGGCAGGACCAGAACTACAGCCCGGCTGGGGATTTCGCCAAGGTCCCTTTCCTCCTGTCACTAAAGCTGCCACATGGGGACCCAGCGGGTTCTTCAGCGTTCCCTGATTCCCTAGAGCACAGTGAACTGTGGTGGGGACAGAGATGAGACCTAGCCCAGAATCAGCCCCCAGCAGCACCTGCTAGAAGGATCTGGAGCTGCAAGTGGGATCATGGTTACTTCTGGACCTAGTGCAGCAGGGTCCCCAACCCAGGACTGCCTGGGCTGTCACTGACCCTTGTTCTGTTCTCTTCCTTTCCAGCTCAGGAGCACATTTCCCGGTGGGACCCAGGGCCCTGAGGCTCACCCATGCCTCTCCCCTGCCAGCACCTGGATGCACAGCCCTACTTGCCCTTCTGCCCACCTGTTTAGAACAAGGGCCGGGCTAGGACTGCAGGCCCAACAGCCAAAGAGGCCTCAGACCTTGCAGGAAGTGGGGCAGGGGGTACAAGTGAGGCCGATGGAGAGCCCGGTATAGGAGGAGGGGAGCCTGGGGTCCCCCAGCCTGCTTTTGAGTGGGAAGATGGATCTTAATTAGGCACTGAAACAGGAGTCTAGGGCAGCGGTCAGAAGAGACCACTCTCCTCCATCTGGGCTGGACCCTCTGGGGCAGATAGAGGTTCCTTGCTGCCCAGGATGCACCCCACAAAGGATTAAACTAAGTTATGGATCAGCTGGGCTTGTGAATGCTCATTGTGAAGGGGAATTCAGACAACCCAGAATGATCCCAGGAAGACTGGTTTCCTCCCAGCCACCCCAGTCCCATCCCTGCTCACCCACATGACCCAGGCCACCCTCTGGAGGTTTTCAGACTCTTAGTCCTGAATAATGCACAGATTTAGAAGCCTTGTTTGTTTGCATCCCTAATTTCCAGCTCCTCTGACCACTGCCTCTGTCAGCTTTGTGTTTCTGTTCACACCTCCTCCTTTATTAATTATGCTTGCTTCTACATGTCTCTTCTTTCTTTGTGATAATCTGAACTGCGGTCTGTTATGGCCCCATCTCCTCCCTCTCCCTATAGTGGTGAGAGGGTGAGTCCAGGCAGGTGCAAGACTGGGAGGTGCTACCATTAGTGTCCAGAATGCACACTGTTATGTGCGAACATCGAGTTGCTTTGCTGGTTGGAAGTATCAGTACAAGTGTGGCCTGGGCCCATGGAACCGGGAGAAGCAGATCACTCACGGTTCTTGGTTGCAGCCAATAGAAACATAGAAACAGCTCTGGCTAGTCATGGCAGAAAAGGAATTTATCAAAAGGGCAATGATTTTTAAATGGGCAAAGACTTGAATAGACAGTTCTCCAAAGAAGATATACAAATGGCCAATAAGCACATGAAAAGATGTTCAACATCACTAGTCATTAGGAAATCCAAATAGAAACCACAGTGAGACACCACTTCACACCCATTAGGATGGCTGTTAGCAACGAAACAGACAATAACAAGTGTTGATGAGGGTGGGGACCCATTGGAACCCTCATACATTGCTGGGGAATGTAAAACGGTGCAGCCACGGTGGAAAATAGTTTGGCGATTGTTCAGAAAGTTAAACAGGACTTCCCTGGTGGCACAGTGGTTAAGAATCCACCTGCCAATGCAGGGGATGCGGGTTCGATCCCTTGTCCGGGAAGATCCCACATGCCGTGGAGCAACTAAGCCCGTGCACCACAACTACTGAGCCTGCGCTCTAGAGCCCGCATGCCAGAACTACTGAAGCCCGCACACCTAGAGTCTGTGCTCCACAACAAGAGAAGCCACCGCAATGAGAAGCCCGTGCTCCGCAACAAAGAGTAGCCCCTGCTCACCACAACTAGCGAAAGCCTGCATGCAGCAACGAGGACCCAACACAGCCAAAAATTAATTAATTAATTAAAAAAAAATTAAACACAACTACCATATGACCCAACAATTCCACTCCTAGGTATGTACCCAAGAGAAACGAAAACAAGTGCTCAAATCCTTAAAACACAAAGTTCATAGCAGCATTATTCACAATAGCCAATAGCCAAAATATAGAAACAACCCAAATGTCCATCAATGGATGAGCAGCTAACAAATCGCGGTGTATACATGCAATGCAATATTATTCAACCATTAAAAGGAATGAAGTACTGATACATGCTACCAGGTGGACGAACCTTGAAAACATTTTAAGTGAAAGAAGCTAGTCACAAAAGGTCACATATTGCATGATTCCACTTATCTGAACTACTCAGAAAAGGTAAATCCATAGATGCAGAGACGGGTGGTTGCCAAGGGAAACA
Organism: Eschrichtius robustus; assembly: GCF_028021215.1. Classification (NCBI taxonomy): domain Eukaryota; kingdom Metazoa; phylum Chordata; class Mammalia; order Artiodactyla; family Eschrichtiidae; genus Eschrichtius; species Eschrichtius robustus. The sequence continues at coordinate 13,743,111 of NC_090842.1, forward strand.
GGAAAATGAGGGTATGGGTTTTATTTTGAAATTATAAAAATGTTTTGGAATTTAGATAGAGGTGGTGGTTGTACAACACTGTAAATGTGTTAAATGCCACTGAATTGGTTAATATGTTATGTAAATTTCACTTCATTTTTTTTTTTTTTTGAAGTATAATGGTTGGTCACAGGATCCTAGGGAGAGTGAGAGAGACACGCTGGGGGCCTATGTAGCCAGGAATAGTGCTCCAAATTCTGCTGCAAAGCCCATCTGGGTAGACTCCCATGCCACTGCTGCCAGGCACAGGAAATGCAGAGCCTACTCTGACAGCAGAGACACAGGAGCCACCTTTATGGCAACTAAGGTTGGCAATCCAATGCCCTTCTGAGCCTCTAACACCCCAGACACCAGATTCCCATTCAGCTGCAGCCTCTCCCATCAGCATTCCTGGCGCTACAGCGCTTCCCTCACCAATGTATTTCTCAGTGCCTCGGCAAAGGACGCGCTTGGGGCCGTCTCAGGGTTTCTAGGTTGGGGTGTCAGTGAGCAAGTCCTACCTGAAAAGTCCATTCCAACATTCTCATCTGCAGGCGAGGCAGCCGAACGCCGCGGTCCTCCATGTTGGTCCACGGGCCAGCAGCATTGGCATCACCTGGGAACTTGTTAGACGAGCAGATTTTCAGCTGCCCCAAACCTAATCTGAGTTTTAACAAGATCTCCAGCCACTTCAGATGCAGGCTCAGGTGTGACAACCACTGGCAGAGGCAGAGTTCGGGTCTAAAGTCAGGCTACCTGAATTGGAGGACAGGCTCTGCCACTTACTAACTGTGTGACTTCGGTCAAGTTATTAACACCTAGGTGGACCCACTGTCCCAGTTTGCCTGGAACTGTCCTGGTTTTAGCACACAAAGTCCCACATGCTGGGAAACCTCTCCATCCTAGACAAACCAGGACAGCTGGTCACCCTAAAACACCTCTCTGCCTCATGATCCTCTTCTATAAAATGAAGGTAATAAAATGAGTTAATACATTAAAGTGTTTGAAACAAAGCCTGGGGAGAGTAAACACTGATGAATATCAGCTGGACTGAGCCAGCGCCCTCATTTCTCAATTCCTCCATCAACATTAGACTACCTAAACCTCATTTGTCAACTGAGTAAATTTGTTAAATAAATGAAGTGCTTAAAACTGTCCCTGGCAGAATAGTAAATGCTCAGTAAGTTTTAGCTATTCTTATTTGTATTATTATTATTATCTATTAGCTTTTAGCTAATATTATTCGGCCACAATTGAGCCCAGGCTTTAAGCAACCATCAGAGCAAACAATTGGAACCATCCCAGCCACTCAAGTTAGCCCCATAGAATCCTAAATATCGGTATATTCAACCAGACTTCCCTGGTGGTCCAGTGGTTAAGACTCCACGCTCCCAGTGCAGGGGGCCTAGGGTTCAATCCCTAGTCAGGGAACTAGAACCCAAATACTGCAGCTAAAAATCCCACATTCCACAGCTAAAGATCCCACATGCCACAACTAAGAACCGGCACAGCCAAATTAAAAAAAAAAAAACATTCAACCCCGTTTAACATTTTCTTCCTTCCCCACTCTCCACCCTCAGAATCCATTCCCAGATCATTTTGCAGGTTTTGTCAATATAAATTAGCAAAATCTCATGGTTCTTCTGGTGTTTCAATATCTTCCTCCCAGATTTGAAGTCATCGGCCCCCTGGGGCCTGCTGCGATATGACTTGTTATTTAAGTCTGGAGAAAATGAGGGGTGATGGGGTAGCACACACAAGGGGTCTCCTTCAGGGCAAGGTCATTACAGAGTGTATTTTTTAAGGAAATGATGCTGGCCTGGTTGCACATGTGCAATGGAGGGGGGGAACCCAGGCTGAGCAAGGCCCTGCCACCAACAGCACATGGCTCCCAGCTCACCCAGGGCACTGGCATTCAGGTGGCCAACTTGGGAAGCAGGAGGGCTGATGGTCACTTGGACGATGCTATGGGTCAGGCATGAAAGTGGTGCACATCCCGCCCTCCCACTGCCACTGGCCACACCTCAGCCATGCAGCACACTAACTGCAAGGGAGGGTGGGCAACTCCACCTAGATGTGCACCCAGGAGGAAAGGGATCTGGGTTTGGCAAAGAGCTAGTGAATTTCTGCTACCAGGACCTTCAGAATGACCAAGAAGAGTCCCTTTGGCAGGCAAGGGAACCTCTGTAGCAGTGGGGGTCCTGAGTCTTCCACACCTTCCCGCAAAGCCCTCCACTCTCTCTGCTCCCCACTCTCCACTCTTTCCCAATTAGAGACCCAGAGAGGGTGTGAAGCCACCTCATGGTGCCATTTTATAACCATTGATTAAGCCTTAAGTTTGGGTTGTAACTCTCTCAGCCTTGCAGCCACAAGATATAAAAATTCCCTGATTTTCTAACCATGTCTTGAGCCGCAAATTTGGACTTTGATCTTGTCTTTCCTTTATGCTGTTGGTGCTGTTAGCACACAGCCTGCCTAACAGCCCTTGACTTCAGGGTAATCTTTATATTCTTCTATGGCAAGAGCCACCAGGTCCCAAAAGCCTTGCCCTTGATGGGCGCTTTGTTCTGGGGACCACAGGATTAACTGTCTCGCCACGGCATGCCGTGGGCCGCTGGTGTCCTGTCCCTTAATACTAGCTGGATTTTCACTGTCCCCTGGCCGCTTGCCAGGCTTCCATCACCCCCATTTCCCACATGGCTTCTTGTTCCATCCACCTCTAGTCCTGTGTTTGTATCAATCAAGGTTCTTAACTGTAAGCAACAGAAACTGAGTCCGGTGACTCTAAGCAGAAAAGGAATTTGTCCAAGTTACTGGTTAGCTCCCAGGAGTTCTGGAAGGTCGGAGGATCAGATCTGGAAGAGACCCTACTGCCTCTGCTGGGCACAGATGCCACAACGGGCATCACCAACGTGGGATGGAGGTGCCATCACCTTTGAAAGCCGGATATAGCTGCTGGCACTGCCGCCATCAATTGCTGAGATGAGCTTCTCCCACCGGCAGCTTTACCTTGAAGTTGGGCATGTGGCTCTAATTGGAGGAGCCAAGTCATGTGCCCAGGACCTTGCTGCAAGGGAGGCTGGAAAAAGGAGGCAGAAAGGGGCATTTTCAGCTTCTTTCAGGGAGGCAGCCTCTGTCTTCAAGCTCTAACACAGGAATGGGACTCCGATGTGGGACGGCCAAGAGAATGACTCAGGTCCACTGCAAGAAGCCACTTGGTACACCTGGGCCCCTGGGCCCCTGGCCTGCAGCACTGGCCCTGTCATCCCACGCTCTAACCAGGGGCCTCGCCAGCCTTTGGAGTCTGTGCAGGGTAAGGTAGGTAATGGAGCAACCCCGTGCAAAGGCAGTGTGGCCTGGAGGTCCTGACAGAATCAGGCTATGCTTGTAGCCGAGCCTACCAGTAAGTGTCTTTCAGTAAGTCCTCTAACTTCTTGGAACACGTAGTGATTGCCAGGCAGGCGACTGAGATCTCATTACTCCTCTCAACTGGCTCTCCATTTGACCCTGGGCACATTCGGTAGCCTTTCTATAAGATGGGGAGCATCTACCCTGCAAGGCTGTTGTGAGGATTAAATGAGATGATGGATGTAAGTTTGTAGCACAATGCCTGGCAAATAGCTAGAATTCAATCACTGTTAGCTGCCGATTACAATTTTAACACTGGGGATGATACAATTACCCTTTTCTTTCTTTCTGGGAGCTCTTTGCAAAAAAGTGAACTATTTTGTATCCATCTCATGAATTCAGGGTGGATGTGTCTGGGAGTCAACTCAGGGAACTCTGGGGACCAGTTGTTCAGTGTGTCCACCCCCTTCTCCTCCTCTCCTTTTTCCTTATTCTTGTCCTTCCGTCAGCTTGGCCTCTCTGTTTCAGCCTTCTTCTGTCTTCCCACCGGACTGCCAACCTCCCCATCCTTGCATCATTTGCTGTCACTCATTATGACTCCCATTCATTAACTGTCCTACCCATGTTCCGTGCAGTCAAGAACTCACAACCTGGGGGAATACAGGAGGGTGTCCCTTAGGAAATCTGTCTGGGAATCTTTGTGAGAGGTGAAGATGGAGCAAAGACCTCCACCCCATTTCCTGATTCTTGGTCCCTATGATGGTTAATTTTATGTGTCAACTTAATTGGGCCATGGGTTACCCAGACACTTGGCCAAATATTATACTGGGTGAGTCTGTGAGAGTGTTTTTGGATGAGATTAACATTTGAATCAGTGGACTGATAAGTTTCCTCCTTTTATAATAGATTGAGTAATGCAGACAAGAGCATTTGGTCTTTCCAAGAAAAAGAGGGAGAGGATAAGGGAAGAAGTAAGAGCAGGAAAGAGTATACAGGCCTGTTCTGGTCATCTTGGGAAAGCTGTCTCCTTCAGCTGCTGTCTGCTTCAATTCCTGGTGAAATTTGATTCAGAGGTCTCCAGCGCTTGATTATCTCGGACTGGATGTCAGTTGGAGCCTTCTTTAACTGTGAGATGTATATCCAAGGCTTGAGTCTCAAGTTTGGCTGCCATCTGGGTAGTGAGGAGGACCTGGTATAGTCCCTTCCAAGGACATTTAAGGGCAGTCTTTGTTCTTACTGATTTCAAATCAGAAGGGTGGGAGAAAATTGGAAACAGTTTAGAGATTTATAGTCAGATATTTGAGGAAACTAGAAGAGTTTAGAATCCAGTTCAGCTTACAGCTGTATAAAAAAACCTTGAAGCTTTATCATTAACAGGACAAGAATCTAATATCTACAAGGACAAGAATCTAATATCTACAAAGTTACAAACACAATTTCTCTCTCAATAATTATTCCCCTTATTATCAAAGATAATCATAGTAAAACTAATTTGTTTGTAGTAAATTTGGCTTGATTATTTACAAAAATACAGCAAGAATAGTGATTGACCATATAAGCCCTTTTTTTTTTTTTTTTTTTTGGTCATACAGCTTGAGGGATCTTAGTTACCCAACCAGGGACTGAACCCAGGCCATTGGCAGTGAAAGCACAGAGTCCTAACCACTGGACCGCCAGGGAATTCCCTCATATAAGCCCTTTTTAAGATTACTTTGCTGGAACCTTGTAATCAAGGTACTAGGCTGATTTTTCCAAGCAGTTCCTTAAAATTGTCTGGTCATACCTGAATCTATGCATATCTCTCTTGAATTTGATAATTCAGTCAAAGCCTTGGTAATATAGCCAATATTTCCAATTATTTTCTATTACAAGGAGAATAGATTCTTATTGAACTTATGCAAATATTGTCATGAAAAATAAGAATATTTAATAAGAGTTTCCAAATTCTGGAGGAATCAATTAGGGAGAAAAAGATAATGTTTCTTCTTTGTTTACAAAGGTGTATTTTACCAAATTGCTGTAAGTCATAGATGCTGAAGAGAAGTTTCCTTAAATCTGGAAAAGTAAAACATTGGAGAACCAGCATAAAAAGTCATAAAAGTTACAATCATCCTCATTAGTTAATTTAGTCTCCTGTAATTAATTCTTGTTGATCTTGATCTTGGGTTAGCAGCTTTATGAATCAATCAGTTTTTCATTAAAGTTTTAGAAGTTTTTACCAGTTCAGCGTTATGATCTTAAAGTTATTAGGACCTACATTTTAGGGACTTCCCTGGTGGTCCAGTGGTTAGGGCTCTGTGCGTTCACTGTCAAGGGCCTGGGTTCAACCGCTGGTTGGGGCACTAAGATCCTGCAAGCCGCGTGGCATAGGAAAAAGGGAAAAAAATTGTGAATCACTATATTATACACCTGTAACTTATATAATATTGCACATCAACTATACTTCAATTTTTAAAAAAATTTTTAAATAAAAAATAAGAAGACAGCTTTTCTGAGTAATCAAAGATCTGATAAAGACAAAGCACAGAATCTTATTGTTCTTAGGCAGATTACATCAAAGGCAAAGAAACTTTGTTGTCTTTTTTTTTTTTTTTTTTTGGTTACCTTGGGTCTTCGTTGCTGAGCATGGGCTTTCTCTAGCTGCCATGAGTGGGGCTACTCTTCATTGCTGTGGACAGGTTTCTCATTGCGGTGGATTCTCTTGCTGCAGAGCACGGGCTCTAAGCTCACGGGCTCAGTAGTTGTGACTTGAAGGCTCAGTAGTTGCAGCACACGGGCTCAGTAGTTGTGGCACGTGGGCTCTAGAGCGCAGGCTCAGTAGTTGTGGCGCACGGTCTTAGCTGCTCCGCGGCATGAGGGATCTTCCTGGACCAGGGCTCAAACTCGTGTCCGCTGCATTGGCAGGTGGATTCTTAACCACTGCACCACCAGAGAAGCCTGAGAAACTTTGTCTTCTTAACGGAGAGAAAAACCAAATTCTAATTTTGCACCAGTGTACTTTTGATATTAAAATTCATTTTAATTAAATTTATTTTAATTTTAGCCAGCTTGACCATACATTAAAATTCCTTTTCAAAGATTCGTTTTCCATAAACTTTCTACAACTTGTTTCCATTCAGCTTTGTTCTATCTTTTTTGTTTTTTGCTGATAATTTCAACTTTATTAGTTCAGATGTTATTGTCTCAATTTCAAAAACTTACAAATCTTATCTAGAAAAGAAATGATAAAAGGCAGTTGTTACAGAATAATTACAGATTTACTTTTAGAGGCTCACATAATTACCTATGCATTACATTAAATTAATATAAACTCCTTCCACATAATATAGTTAAAATAAACCATACACTTCTTGAAAATTACAGTATAAGATTCACTTGTGTCAAATGTTCATCCTGACATTGCTCTGCTAGACTGGGAATAATAGAACAGGCAGGGGCAATAAGATCCCCACATTTCCAGAAGAAAGTTGTTCTAAGTTGAGTAGCAGAATAAAGATTTGAAAGATGGGACCTGCAACCTATAAATAACTGGGAAGCCACCACCAGAATTTCCAGCTTTGTAAGTAGTTATAAGAAACGGGGGATGTGGGAGTTCCCTGGTGGCCTAGTGGTTAGGATTCTGGGCTTTCACTGCCATGGCCCAGGTTCAATCTCTGGTCAGGGAAGATCCTGCAAGACATGTGGCAAAAAAAAAAAAAATATATATATATATATGATGAAAAGACCCAGAATTGCCAAAGAAATCCTGAGGGAAAAGAACAATGCTGGAGGTATAACCCTCCTAGACAATACTACAAAGCTACAGTAATCAAAACAGCATGGTATTGGCATAAAAACAGACACATGGATCAATGGAACAGAACAGAGAGCCCAGAAATAAACCCACACACCTACAGTCAGTTAATCTTCAACAAAGGAGGCAAGAATATACAATGGAGAAAAGTCAGTCCCTTCAGCAAGTGGTGCTGGGAAAGTTGGACATCTGTATGTAAATCAGTGAAGTTAGAACACTCCCTCACACCATACACAAAAATAAACTCAAAATGGCTTAAAGAATTAAATATAAGACATGACGCCACAAAACTCCTAGAAGACAAAATAGGCAAAACGTTCTCCAACATAAATCATATCAATGTTTTCTTAGGTCAGTATCCCAAGGCAAAAGAAACAAAAGCAAAAATAAACAAATGGGACCTAATCAAACTTATAAGCAAAGGAAGCACAGCAAAGGAAACCATAAAAAAAACAAAAAAGATAACCTACAGACTGGAGAAAATATTTGCATACAGTGCGACCAACAAGGGCTTAATTTCGAATATATACAAAAAGCTCATACAACTCAATATCAAAAAAAAAAAAACAACCCAATCAAAAAATGAGAGGAAGACCTAAATAGACATTTCTCCAACGAATTCATACAGGTGGCCAACAGTCACATGAAGAGATGCTCAACATTGCTAATTATTAGAGAAATGCAAATCAAAACTACAATGAGGTATCGTCTCACACCAGTCAGAATGACCATCATCAAAAAGTCTATAAACAGGGCTTCCCTGGTGGCACAGTGGTTGAGAATCTGCCTGCCAATGCAGGGGACAGGGGTTCGAGCCCTGATCTGGGAAGATCCCACATGCCGTGGAGCAACTAGGCCCGTGAGCCACAACTACTGAGCCTGCGCGTCTGGAGCTTGTGCTCTGCAACAAGAGAGGCAGCGACAGTGAGAGGCCCGCGCACCGCGATGAAGAGTGGCCCCCGCTTGCCACAACTAGAGAAAGCCCTCGCACAGAAACGAAGACCCAACACAGCCAAAAATAATAAATAAATAAATAAATAAATTTTTTTTAAAAAGTCTACAAACAATAAATGCTGGAGAGGGTGTAGAGAAAAGGGAACCCTCCTACACTGTTAGTGGGGATGTAAATCAGTGCAGCTACTATGGAAAACAATATGGAGTTTCCTTAAAAACAATATGGAGTTCCTTAGCAACTTAAGTTGCTAAGACATGCAAGCAACCTAAGTGTCCATCAACAGAAGAATGGATACAGAAGATGTGGTGTATATATAGACAGAGGAATATTATTCAGCCATAAAAAAGAATGAAATAATGCCATTTGCAGCAACATGGATAGACCTAGAGATTATCATACTAAGTGAAGTCAGAAAGAGAAAGAAAAATACCATATTATATCACTTACACGTGGAATCTAAAATATGACACAAATGAACTTATTTACGAAAGAGAAACAGACTCACAGACATAGAAAACAAACTTACGTTTACCAAAGGGGAAGGGGGAAGGGATAAGTTAGGAGTATGGAATTAGCAGATACACACTACCATATATAAAATAAAGAAACAACAAGGATTTACTGTATAGCACAAGGAACTATATTCAATATCTTGTAATAACATATAATGGAAAAAAAACCAAAAAAGAATATGTATATATATATAAAAAGAATCACTTTGCTGTACACCTGAAACTAACACAATATTGTAAATCAACTATACTTGAAGTAAAAAAAAAAGAAATGGGGGATGTGTATATCAACTATACTTCAATTAAAAAATAGAATAAAAAAGATAAATGGGGTATGTTCTTTTAAATAAGGATTGCTACTTGGCTGTGAATTTGAAAAGACAAGGCAACAAAGTATGAGCCTATCAACAAGTGATTATAGCCTGGCCCTGAGAAGTTATCACTGAGTGTGTCCAGGGCAGAAAGGGTGGTTGTTCTGTATTGGCCTTTTCAGCTGGCTGTAAGACCCTTTTGTTGCTCCATTTACTGTGGTATAAGAGCAGTTGTTTTCAAATGTGTTGGATCATTCCACAGTAAGAAATATTATGGTCCAACATATAATTACGTATAAAAAAACATATAAGTAACTGAAATAAAAGTTAAATAAACTGTATTTCCTATTTGCAGTGTATGTCATGCATGCACTCTATTTTGCATTTTATGAAATTATTCTCTTCTATTTATATATAGATAATAAACAAATCTATAATAAACTTATCTATAAATTATAGATAAAATTGAAGATATATATTATTAATTTATCTATGTAGGTACAGACAATATGTATATGTTCTATTTAAATAAACGTTAATCAAATTCACCAATGGTCTATGATCACAATTTGAAAAACAAGAAGTTACAATAAGTCCTGGGGCTTCCCTGGCGGCGCAGTGTTTAAGAATCCGCCTGCCAATGCAGGAGACACTGGTTCGAGCCCTGGTCCAGGAAGATCCCACATGCCACGGAGCAACTAAGCCCATGAGCCACAACTACTGAGCCCACATGTTGCAACTACTGAAGCCCATGCACCTAGAGCCCGTGCTCCGCAACAAGAGAAGCCATCGCAATGAGAAGCCCGTGCACCACAATGAAGAGTAGCCCCCGCTTGCTGCAACTAGAGAAAGCCCATGTGCAGCAACGAAGACCCAATGCAGCCAATAAGTAAATAAATAAATAAAATAGATTTTTAAAAAAATATTTATTTATTTATTTATTTATTTATTTATTTATTTATTTTTGGCTGTGTTGGGTCTTCATTTCTGTGCGAGGGCTTTCTCTAGTTGCGGTAAGCGGGGGCCACTCTTTATCGCGGTGTGCGGGCCTCTCATTATCATGGCCTCTCTTGTTGCGGAGCACGGGCTCCAGACACGCAGGCTCAGTAGTTGTGGCTCACGGGCCTAGTTGCTCCATGGCATGTGGGATCTTCCCAGACCAGGGCTCGAACCCGTGTCCCCTGCATTAGCAGGCAGATTCTCAACCAGTGCGCCACCAGGGAAGCCTCCTAAAATAGATATTTTACAAAACAAACAAACAAACAAAAAATACTAGGAATCACACGTTTTCCCTGCTTTGAACAGGAAGGGTGACACCAGAAAGCTTCATGAAAACAGATGCCAATAAAGCTGGAGAGTTCAAAATGCAAAGAGAGCAGAGCTTGGATTCAGGAAAAAACTTACCTTCAAACTCCAGGGTTGACAAGAAAGCAGTGAGCTCAATGAACTCCATGGGTACCAACACCTGCTTGTTCACCAGCTTCCAAGTCATTAGAGGGCATCTCTGGATCCCACTTCTGACACCATGCAATGTCAACCTTTAAAATAAAACATCCAGTTATTTTACTGGCAAAATAGGTTTACTCAGAAATAACAGAGAATTGCAATTTGGGACAAGCATGTTATGATGTATCAAAGGCAAGCCTGCAGAACAAAGGAGAGGTGCTTGCTTTTATTAGGTTTTAGGGGGAAATTGGGGAGAGCTGTTTTGAACAAAACTTCATTGGAAAAGAACAAGTGTTCAAGGTTGTGGCAGTTTCTCATTGGCTGCAAGTGGTGGTAAGAGAGTTGTTGCTGGGGCAGGGAGGAAATTTCCTTTTTTTTTTTTTTTTGTAAAGCAGGAGAGGGAATCCGCTGGCAGTCCAGTGGTTAGGACTCCCTGCTTTCACTGCTGAGGGCCTGGGTTTAATCCCTAAGATCCCACAAGCCAGACTTCCCTGGTGGTTAAGACTCCATGCTCCCAATGTAGGGGGCCAGGGTTCTATCCCTGGTCAGGGAACTAGATCCTGCATGCCGCAACTAAAAGATCCTGTGTGCCGCAGCTAAAGATCCCGCATGCAGCAACAAAGATGCCACATGCGGCAATGAAGATCCTGTGTGCCACAACTAAGACTCGGTGCAGCCAAATAAATAAATAAATATATATATTTAAATTTATTTATTTTTTATTTTATTGGCTGCTTTGGGTCTTTGTTGCTGCACACAGGCTTTCTCTAGTTGCGGCGAGCAGGGGCTACTCTTCGTTGGTGCATGGGCTTCTCATCGCGGTGGCTTCTCTTGTTGCAGAGCACGGGTTCTAGGCACACGGGCTTCAGTAGTTGTGGCATGCAGGCTCAGTGGTTGTGGCTCGTGGGTTCTAGAGCGCAGGCTCAGTAGTTGTGGTGCACGGGCTTAGTTGCTCTGTGGCATGTGGGATCTTCCTGGACCAGGGTTCAAGCCTGTGTACCCTGCATTGGCAGGCAGATTCTTTTTTTTTTTTTTAATTTTTAACTCCACCACGCATCCAGTTACTTTTATTTATTTATTTATTTTTGGCTGTGTTGGGTCTTCGTTTCTGTGCGAGGGCTTTCTCTAGTTGCGGCAAGTGGGGGCCACTCTTCATTGCGGTGTGCGGGCCTCTCACTATCGTGGCCTCTCTTGTTGCGGAGCACGGGCTCCAGACGCACAGGCTCAGTCGTTGTGGCTCATGAGCCTAGTTGCTCCGCGGCATGTGGGATCTTCCCAGACCAGGGCTCGAACCTGTGTCCCCTGCATTAGCAGGCAGATTCTCAACCAGTGCGTCACCAGGGAAGCCCCAAGGCAGATTCTTTTTTTTTTTTTTTTTAATATCTTTATTGGAGTATAATTGCTTTACAATGGTGTGTTAGTTTCTGCTTTATAACAAAGTGAATCAGTTATACATATACATACGTTCCCATATCTCTTCCCTCTTGCATCTCCCTCCCTCCCACCCTCCCTATCCCACCCCTCTAGGTGGTCACAAAGCACTGAGCTGATCTCCCTGTGCTATGCGGTTTCTTCCCACTAGCTATCTATTTTACGTTTGGTAGTGTATATATGTCCATGCCACTCTCTCACTTTGTCACAGCTTACCCTTCCCCCTCCCCATATCCTCAAGTCCATTCTCTGGTAGGTCTGTGTCTTTATTCCCGTCTTGCCACTAGGTTCTTCATGACTATTTTTTTTTTCCCTTAGATTCCATATATATGTGTTAGCATACTGTATTTGTTTTTCTCTTTCTGACTTACTTCACTCTGTATGACAGACTCTAACTCCATCCACCTCACTACAAATAACTCAATTTCGTTTCTTTTTATGGCTGAGTAATATTCCATTGTACATATGTGCCACATCTTCTCTATCCATTCATCCGATGATGGACATTTAGGTTGCTTCCATGTCCTGGCTATTGTAAATAGAGCTGCAATGAACATTTTGGTACATGACTCTTTTTGAATTATGGTTTTCTCAGGGTATATGCCCAGTAGTGGGATTGCTGGGTCATATGGTAGTTCTATTTTTAGTTTTTTAAGGAACCTCCATACTGTTCTCCATAGTGGCTGTATCAATTTACATTCCCACCAACAGTGCAAGAGGGTTTCCTTTTCTCCACACCCTCTCCAGCATTTATTGTTTCTAGATTTTTTGATGATGGCCATTCTGACCGGTGTGAGATGATATCTCATTGTAGTTTTGATTTGCATTTCTCTAATGATTAATGATGCTGAGCATTCTTTCATGTGTTTGTTGGCAATCTGTATATCTTCTTTGGAGAAATGTCTATTTAGGTCTTCTGCCCAAGGCAGATTCTTAACCACTGCGTCACCAGGGAAGTCCTAAATAAATATTTAAAAAAGAAAAAAGGCAGAAGATAAAATTCCCATGTGATTAATGTCCTCCTCTGTCAAAATAATTCTTATCTTCCCTCTTCCTGCTGGTTATACAGACTGCAATGAATGGTACATGTGTGCAAGTTCCCTCTTCAGAGCTTCCCAAGTCCGTTTTAAAATTTATTGATTTATTTCTATTTTTGGCTGCGTTGGGTCTTCGTTGCTGCATGTGGGCTTCTCTCTAGTTGTGGCGAGCGGGGGCCACTCTTCGTTGTGGTGCACGGGCCTCTCATCGCGGTGGCCTCTCTTGTTGCAGAGCACGGGCTCCAGGCATGCAGGCCTCAGCAGTTGTGCCTCGATGGCTCTAGAGTGCAGGCTCAGTAGTTGTGGCTCACGGGCTCAGCCGCTCCGTGGCATGTGGGATCCTCCCGGACCAGGGCTCGAACCCGGTCCCCTGTATTGGCAGGCGGATTCTCAACTACTGCACCACCAGGGAAGCCCCCAAGTCCGTTTTAAATGAGATTTTCTTTATATATTTTCATAGTGCTCATGCACTGTTGCCCTACACAGTGGACATGGGTGTGTTTTTCTGTCCTCTCCGGACATTGCAAATACGAAAGTCAAAGAAACAGACATAGAAAGGCAGACAACATGGAAGTACAGCTGTTTTCTTGGTGCATGGCTATCTGTTTAATGTGTTCCTGAGTGGATAATTGGGTAAGGCAGGACCATGAATGGAAGAGAAGGGCTGAGGGTGCGGGTACAGAATTGCCAGCTTCCTCCCACATGCACACTCGATCTGGATTGTCAATGCCTCAGGGACACCGTTGCTGGTCTCCTTGCTCCTCACCATGAGCAAGCTGGTGCTGGATAACTGCTCTTGGTGACTGTGTTGCAGGAAGTCTTGTGAACAGGAAAAGGAGAAGGCTCGCATTTGTTGCTGTCTTGGCAGTTAAAAGTGGGCCATGGATGATGATCATAGATTCAGGAAGAAAGGGGGTGGGCTCAGGGAGGGGCCTCGAGGTCACAGGTGAAACTCTGGGGTCTGATCCAAACCCACAGGCAAAAGCTGGAATTTATTTAATGGAGTTCTATTCATTTATTCAGCAGAGAGCAACTGAGCACCTACTAAGTGGCCAGGCCCCAAGTGAGCTGCGGGAATACGGCAAGGAGCAGATTCCCCTCTGTCTCCCACGAGCATAGAGCTATGTGCTCAAGCGGTGAACACTGAAGGAGCCCAGAAAGGAGACAGTCTGCCCGTGACTGGTGCACAGACAGCTGCCTTGCTTGACTTCTCAGCCCTCCTCTAAATCGGGTTCAGCTGACTCTTGACTCCCCTGCCACCAAGAGAGAGGGCAACGGGGTGTCCCCACCCCAGACCAGGCAGGCTGCTTGCTTTGTTTCTCAGAGCCACCCTGGCCGTTTCAGACGCAGCCAGCCCAGGAGCTTAGACCAGAGGCAGCTGTGGGGCGTGGGCCTGGCAGCAGGCAGGCCCGTGGGTGGGCAGACAGGCAGCAGGAGAACACTCGAGAATTAACCCAACCAGGGACCGGTGTCTCCTCAGAGGATCACGGACATCCCCTCTCCTGCCCTTTGACGGTACCACCCCCAACTTCCAAGGCCTGGGCGATGGGGTTGATTCCCGTGGTAATTTGGGGGAAACAGTAGAGCAGCCTCCTCATCCTCGGAGGTTTTTTGTTTTGAAGTTAGCCAAAGGGACTGTTTGCCTCAGAACCATGGTCCCCTGAGGATGGAGATGACCCCTCTGGAGCCGGAGCCCAGCTCTGACTAGGCGGGCCCAGGGTCTGGAAGCCAGGTCGGGCTGCCCACTGACTGGGGATGGGCGCTCCAATGCACTGCCTCTCATGGGGCACTGCCCACCGCCTCAGAGCTGAGGAGCAGGGAAGGGCCAGCCAGGGGGGCAAGCGGGGCCCGTGTGCACTTGGCCCCATTTTCCTGCATCCCTCCCTCTCTCTCTCCTGCTCTGTCCCACTCTTTGGCTCTCTCTTCAGATTGAGACATGGCTCGGGAGCCCAAGCCCGGCCCTGCCCGGCCAGGCCAGAAGAGGCCATGGGGCAGAGCCATCTCCTGGTGAGTCTGCCTGGGGCTGCTTACCGGGGAGGGAGTCTGATCACCAGCTTGTCTGGGGCTCTGGGCTCCCCTGGGACAGAATAAGAACCCCAGGAGGCTTGCTCTGTGTGCTGCCCACCCAGCCGGCCAGGCTGCTCGTCCTACTCTCTGTGTTACTGGAGGAGGTCCGGTCTCCCTCGGCCACAGGTTTTGTCTGTAAACTGGGGGGAGGGGTCAACCCAGCTCATTCCAAGGCCCCTTCTAGCTGACAAAACCCAGCCACCCTCCTGCTAGTGGTGCCCTCTCCTCTCGCCTGGACCCCGGGGGGGTGTGAGTCCTCCAAGGGGAGCCTCACCTGTGGGGTGCTCGGGGGCTTTTTCTGGGTATACATGTTTGGGAAGTAGACAATGGGAACCTTTCTGGATGAAATCTTCCCTCTAACTTGGGAAGCTTCAAGGAATTTTAAAGAAACCTTTAAACATGTTTAGAAAGGAGCTCACCAACCTCTGCCAGCCGATGTGCCATTTTCACAGGCATAACGAGGGTGTGTGTGAACCGGTGGCCCCTTAGTCCCCTCAGCTGGGAGGCTGTGATGTCTGCGATCAGCTCCTGGCCTGTCTGTGGGCATTTGAGTGGTTTCTGTCTTGCCACTGGGGGAGGCAGGGAGGCAGTGGGGCAGGTGGTTGCTGTTAGGTACAGCACCATGTAAACAGCCTGCTGCCAAAGGTTCTGGTTTCTTTTGGGGTTTTGTTTGTTTGTTTGTTTGTGGGGTTTTTTAATAATTTTTTTTAATACTTAATTTACTTTTCTTATTTATTTTTTTATTTTTGGCTGTGTTGGGTCTTCGTTGCTGCACGTGGGCTTTCTCTAGTTGCAGCGAGCTGGGGCTGCTCTTCGTTGTGGTGCACAGGCTTCTCACTGCAGTGGCTTGTCTTGTTGCAGACCGTGGGCTCTAGGTGAGCAGGCTTCAGTAGTTGTGGCGCACGGGCTCAGTAGTTGTGGCGCACGGGCTTAGTTTCTTCCACGGCATGTGGGATCTTCCTGGACCAGGGCTCAAACCCGTGTCCCCTGCATTGGCAGGCGGATTCTTAACCACTGGACCACCAGGGAAGTCCGGTTCTGGTTTCTTTTGGGTCTCATCTCCTCAGAAGTGCGATGGCTGGGCTGGGTAGGGGCTACTCTGAGAAGCCTCTGCACCTCCAGGTTGACCTCGAGAGACATTAGGCCAAATCTCTCTCTACCTGCGTCAGCCAGAAGGTCTACATCATCTTTGCCGGCATGGACTGCTTTTTCACTGTGTTGTTTTGGGCTGATGAGTAGATGTGTACTCGTAGTTTTTTAAGCTTGCGTTTCTTCAGTGATGTTGAACTGCATATGCGGTGTGTTGGTTTGCCTCTAGTCTTGTGCGTGAGACTCTCATCTGGGAGTTCATACGGTTTGGTAAATATCCGCCTGATGGGAGGTAAGTGGTTTCTTCCCATAGTTCTCTGCTGTGTTTTTTCACACGGCCGCTTTGAGGCTGGGTTAACCCTTCCTCAGTTCTTCAGTTCCAGTTGCCTTCTCCAGATTTCATGTCCCCCCACCCCCTTGCCTAGCAGGTTCGGACCCAGTCCTGTAGGTGCAGGTGGGAGAACAGGGAAGCAATGGGGAGTGATGCCAGCTGTCCTGCAGGAGCTCAGATTCCATTCGGAGGGGTGCCTGGCATTCACGGCCTGGGGCAGGGGTGGCTTCCTTAAGACCCATGTGTCCCTAGGGAACTCCAGTGGGGAGAATGAAACCCTTCTCTGGGGACTAGGGCAGCATGTCTGGAGCAGCAGGCTGTTGCTGTGGCTCTGGCCCCTTTGGATAGTCACC
This sequence comes from Eschrichtius robustus, assembly GCF_028021215.1. Taxonomy (NCBI): domain Eukaryota; kingdom Metazoa; phylum Chordata; class Mammalia; order Artiodactyla; family Eschrichtiidae; genus Eschrichtius; species Eschrichtius robustus. The sequence goes on from NC_090842.1 coordinate 13,759,802, forward strand.
CAAAGAGCGGTGGTTTGGGGATGGGGTTCTGGTGGCCCCTGAGTTGTTGGATGACTTCTCTATGAGAACTGGTCAAGTCCAGGTCTTGTGTCTTGGGTCTCAAAATGGCATTTGTCAACCTGGAGGGAAAGGTTTGTGGTGGAAGGATTGCCCCAGGTCCCTTCCCCTCACATCTCCCCCCGCTTGGCCCCTGAGGACACTGAGGGAGGTGGCTTGACCTCTGCCCACGGGGTCATACTGATGGTGCATTTTATTTCTCTTATTGTGGGAAGTCCCAGCTTGCACTGTAATCATTAGCCCAGACCAGGGGACAGATGTGACTGCAGACCCTGTGTGACCAGGCCAGGGACAGAGCAGGGATGACCCCAGACCAGGAGGGACCCTCTACCTACAGCAAACTGGAGCAGCGAATACCGCCTAACCTCTAACCCGCAAACTCATCCTGCCTCTGTCTCAACTCTGGTAGCTCCCAGGTCTGTGCTCAGCAGTCAGTGAATTACCATTCCTTTACCATTAATTTTTAGGTACTCTAAAAAGTCATTTTAGGAAAAAAAGTGAGGAAGAGGTGTTTAAAGAAAAGTGTGCTTCTTGCATTGGCTGGGAATTGAACCCTGGCCTCCCACGTGGCAGGCAAGAATTCTACCACTGAACCACCAATGCTGTTGTAGGACAGGGTTCATCGAGGTAGCTCAGGTGGTCGGCTACCGGTCCCTCCCCATCTCCCTCCCCTCCCCTCCAGCTGTCTGATCTCTGCTGAGGTTTCAACCCAGTCAGGGATAGCCAGCCCAAGGCGGCTATCGGTTTGGTAAATATACGGTTTGGTAAATATCCGTCTGATGGGAGGTAAGTGGTTTCTTACCCCATGGCCAGCCCAAGGCCAGCCCAAGGCGGGCCGGACAAGCGAGAATTTTCCCGGAGTGGTCATGCTCAGCTGAGACTCGTACTCAGCTGAGACTCGTAACCTTGAGCTCTGTCCTGGCACCCAGCTGTCCCAGCTTGGTCGTTGCTGACCCTCAGGGGGCTGCCTGTTTCCTGCACCGTGCCCCTGGACCCTGACCCCAACCCCAGAGCGCCGAAGGGATGGGTACCTGCCCTCCCGCGCTCCACTGGCTCGCTTTCTTTTTTCCAAGGATGGGCCTCCCACCGCCGGAATCAGCATCCCAGCGGCTGCTGGGCCGCCCACCAGACTTCCTGAGGCCAGAAAGCGGGGGCGGGGGTGGCCGGAAATCTCATCCACAGGCTTGGGGACCTCACGGCACGAAGGCGAAGGGGCCCCCTAATGTTCCCTATTCCGCTCCAGTGGCTTCCATAGGCCTCGCCCCTCATCGGCTGGGCCTGAGCTGGTGGCGTGGGCGCACAGTCCCAGAAAGTTATTTCAGAAACTTTACTGCCCCCAGCTTGCAGCCCCTCTCCTCCCCCTCAACTCCTCACTTGCCTTAACCGAAGCCTCAGGCTGCACCCGAACTTCCTGCAGCTGTATCCCCACAGGATCTTCCTGCCCAAGCCGGACCCAGTTGTCCCTCTGCACCCATCTCCCCTTCCCTCCTAGGCACCAGTTCCCTGGAGGTGCATGGTGCATGAGAGCAGGGGTGAGGCCAGGCAGTGACAGCCTGGGACCTTCCAGACTCAGCCTCTTTCCCAGGGCCTGGAGCGAAGGGAAGGTGGCCTGGCCACGGCCCTAACCCTGCCTGTCTGGCCCTGCCAGTGCTGAGCCCTGCATCCTGGCGAATCCCACGCAAGGATTAAAGGCTCTCTCCGTGGCTTTGAGCCCTGACTTAACTCTTCCCTTTCATCCTTTGCCAGACTAAGAACCAGAATAAGATCAGCAGTGCCTAAGTCAGGCAGAGCAGCCTTTGGACAGCCCAGACCTGGCTGGCCAGAAGCCTGTGGGCAATTGCCCCCTCCTGCCACCTGGAGGCACCCGGAACGTGCCCCTAACAGAGGCCAGCTATGGGGAAGCTGGTTTGCTGTGGTCTCCCAAAGTGACCTTGGTCAAGTCCCTAGGGGCTCTTCTGGTGAAGAATCCTGGGATTCTAAGGAAAAGCTGCATACATCAGTTTCTCTGAATTAAACTGGAGTCGAGGCAAGGATTCTGGCCCTGGACAATGACCCTTTCCTCATTTATCTCTATTTCAACAGCAACTATGACCTGGATTACAAGCTGTACAGGGAAGATTTCCCCTGCAGGTAGGTGGGTCCTGCCCCCTGTCCTCTGGGCAAGCAGGTGGGGCTAGTCGGCCTGACTCCCTCTCCATCCTGTCCATAGGGTGTATGAATACCAGAGGATCCCTCCACTAATCAACCGCGTGCCTATCAAGATCCGGAGGACCCATATGGGCATGGGGGTCAAGAGCAACTTCAGTCCCCACAAGGCTCCCAGGAACAGTCAGCTGACCCCCAAGATAAAGCGTGAGTGAGGGAGCACAGCCCTCACCTGCAGGGCTAGGGGAGAACTGGGAGGCCCTTAGCAGTGAGGGTGGGTTCAGGAGTCCTCGCAGCACTGCCCTCTGCCTCCTGAACCTGATGGATACCAACTCTGGCCCCTCTCCCAGCAGTCCAGACTGAGGAGCTGCACTCCATCAGGGGAGAGCTGAGCCAGATCAAAGCCCAGGTGGACCGCCTGTTGGACAGTGTGGAGCGCATGGACCAGCAGAGGGACCAGCTTTCAGGTCAGTTCCCCCCAAGTGTGGGCCCAGGCCACACTCCTAGCAGCCTCCAGGTTGTCCCACTCCTGAAGGTACCAGGGGGTCCTGCCTCCGGCTTTCCTTGGGTGCAGGGCTCCTCCTCGCCCTCCCTAGAGTTCACTTCCCCCCACTCCCTCTGGGTGCTTCTGTGGCTTGAGGACCCTTTTGGCTTCTAGATTGTTCTATGACCCCCACCCACTCAGCAGCTGTCTGGAGCCAGAGCAGTGTCCCAGCCCATCCCCATCTTGTCCTCTAGAGCCCTAGATACCCTAGATCAGTGCTGGGCATCAAGTGGCATCTTTGGGGTTAGCTGGGGCCTTCCAATCCAGCCACTGACCAGTGACTCTCCCTGTGCAGGGACAGAGGACTGTCAACAGAACAGGGGCTCTGGGGGTAAAGGTCCCTCATGCAGAACCACTGAACCCCAGCAGGAGCCCAGGGGCCAGAGGGCCCACCCAGAGGCGGACAGCTCCCAGAACACAGACCTGGAGGCGGCAGTGAGTGGCCTGGCGCCTCCCCCCATTCTCACCCTCCTTGTGTTTTGGTCCTTGTGGCCTCTCTGTGAGCAAGGGAGGGACTTGGGTTTGTGTGGGAGACCACAATGGTGGTTGCGGGGAGGCGTCTGACTTCCATCACAGGCAATGCCCAGGAGAAGATGGGGCCCTGCCCTGTTTTTTCTCCCCTCTTAATTCGGGCTTGGTGGGCTCAAACGGACCAGGGGCTACGGCTGGGCAGCTGAGCCAGTTCTGGGCTGAAATGCCATCTCCTCCTGGAAGGTGGGTGGGGAGGGGGCTTTGAGCATTGTACAGGGAGTATCACAGGTGTGCCCCATGGCCCCAGATCCCTTGCCCAAAAACCATCTGGTAAGCCTGCCCCTGCCCACCTGCTGCCCCAGGGTCTTTGGGCTGTCTTGCATTGTACCATACTCCCCAGGAAAGCTGTAGCACACACTGACCTTCCTGGACTGAGAATACCCAACCCTGGATCTGATAACAGCCTTTTGTGCAGCTTCAAAGGGCCCAAATGTTCCCTGCCCTACCATTTCCTCCTCTCCTATTGGTGGTCCCTGAGATGGGCCAAGCCCCTACTGTTGCTAGGGCCGTCTCAGCAAGGCTGGGGCTGCTGGGAGGTTAGCAGTGAGGAGCTTCCTTTCCTCCACTTGCCTAGCTCTGGCCTGTGGGCTCCAGGAGACACTTACTGCTGCCCGAGACTGAATCACATCTAGGAAAAGACTGGGGTAGGTGGAGAAAATGCCTTCTTCTGTTTGGTGGTCCTGGGTTCGCTCCCAAGTCTCAGGAAGAATCTACAGTAGCACTGAGATGTTAGAGCTGCCAAGAAAGGGAGGTGGGGGTGAGAGACTGGGAGTTGTTAGCAGATGGCCCTCCCTTTCCCAGCCATACCACACCTCTCAGCCCTCAGGGCTAGAGTCCTGCTTCTGCTTCTCCTACAGGTGAAGAATCATGCAGCAGACCAGGAAGACAGCCAGCTGTAACCCCTCCAGGCTCATCAGCTCCAGGCACCTTCCCGAGTGGCTCCTTTCCTTGCCTTGAGTGATTCTCCAAAGGCCTCTCAGTGGCACCCATGCAACCCATTCTGGAGCAAGGGCAATGGAAATGGAGGCACGGCTCAGCCAGACCAGCCAGGAAGCCTCCCCCCAGTGCTGGCTTTAGCTTTGGTCTTGTTTCCAGATGACAGTCTGGGGACTGGCAGGGAAGGGAAGCGGCCTGCAACTGCCCAGCACCAGCTCACCATTCTCATAAAGCTGAGGCCCACTCGTGGAAGGGGCAGCTGGACGGGGCCCACCTGGGAGCACCATCAGCCCTCTCTGACTGCAGGTACTGTTCCAGCGGCTCTCCTCCCTCTCAAAGCCCCCAATCCTGTCTGGGTGTCAACAGGGGTATCCTTTTTGTGTCGTTTCTATCTTGTTTCTTGCTGATGTGATACCATGTATTTCAGATCTGCTTTGGAAATATGTATTATGTCACTGGGGGGAAATAAAATTTATATTTTTTTCCTCTTGATCAGGGGTTCTCGGTGTGGTCTCCAAGCCTTATTCTGGCCCTTCGGCTGTCCCAGGCCAGCCCTTCCTAGAGAAGCTGAGCAGGCCCGAGACACACAAGCTCAGAAGCTCACACCAAGCCAGGGCAGAAAGGGCACCAGGCTGCCCCGCTTTTCTCCAAACCAGACCTGAGCACAAACCTGCACGGCTCAGGAGCCACAAAGGGAAGATCCTACCTTGTGGTCAGACAGGCCAGCTCTGCCCTGTAAAATGGCCAGACTCCATCTCCAACATCCAGAAACTCTCACTCCTGGCAGTTCAAGTGCCCTCTCCCAGGAGCCAAGACAGGATGAGGGACACCAGGACACATATAAGATAATGCTGTCTCAAGCCCTTGACACCAGGAGTCCGAGAACACACTACCCAGCTCAGAAGAGCCTTGCTCTCTTAAATCCTGTACCAAGAACAACAGAATTTTTCAGATATAAAAGAGTTTATGTTTTAGCTCAGATATTAAGTGGGAAGGTACAGCCCCCTTGTCCATTCTCTCAAAAGCAGCCCAATAATATAGGAGGAGGGTCACTGGCCGGCCTGCATAGGGTCCATCCCTTACGAGACACTAGCTCCAGGTTCCATTTTCCGGGTAAGTCCAGCTGAAGTCCTTTCCAACTTGGGGGTCAGGCTGCATTCGCAGGTTTCTTCAACTGAGTCGTGGCTGGGAGCCAACTCAATTAGAAAAGTTCCTTTAACAGAACAGTTTGTAAAAAAAATCATCCCAACACAGCTGTCCAGTGCATCAGTTCTGAGCACGCCTCCCCAGAGCCTCTCCCGTGGTCCGAGTTCTCAGCTTGGCGCACGCAGTCTGCAAGCCGACGGCGCGGGTCCTTTCGGGGACAGCGGCAGCTTGGTCCTCGGCGTCCGTCATTGCTCAGGGTTCTGGTTCAGGGCGGCGTGGCGGCGCCCCTCCGGCGGGCGGCCCGTACTAAGCACTGCTGCAAAACGGGGTAGAGGCGCTGGCAGCCCTCGAGACCCAGGCGCACGGCCTCCGCCCAGCTCTCGGTCGGGCCGCCCTCCCCGCTGCCCAGCAGCCCGGCCACCTGGTTGAGCACCGGCATAAGCGCCACGGTGAGGCCGGCGGCGGCGCGTTCCTCCTCTAGCAGCGTGGGATCCAGCAGCCAGGTGGGCTCGGGCCCCAGCGCGCGGCTTAAACCGCAGCCCACCACCAGGTCGTACATTTCGATGCCCGCGTCGGCCAGGGCGATCGCGGCAGCCGTGAGCGCGGCGGCCAGCGCCGAGCCGCCGTCCTCGAGCAGCAGCGCCGACACCTCGAGCTGCGCGCGCGGGTAGCGGCCCAGGCGCACGGCCGGCTCGAGCGCCTCCTGCAGCGCCAGCGCCAGCTCACGCTCCTCGCTGCCACCCGGGGGAGCGCGGCGCCGGCGGCCCGAGAAGGGCGCGCGGCGAAAGTCGCAGAGCAGGCGGCCCCGCAGCGCGGCCGGGGTCTCGCCGCCCGCTCCGGCCGGGCCACCACCGCGCTCACCGCCCTCTACCTGGCGTGGGCCGGACACTGCGCACAGCACCTTGGTGCCTCCCGCCTCCAGGTAGGCCGAGCCCTTGGCCTGGCTCAACAGCCCGGCGCGCGCGTACACAGGCCGGAGCCGCGTCGGGTCGCGAGCGGCCGGCACCTCTTCCTCGTCGGTCGCGTACAACTGAGGCGGCTGCGACTCCTCGGGCCCGCGGATGCGGCGGTTGTCCCCGGGCATGGCGGCGCCTGACGTGCAAGCCGCCTTCACCCGTCGGCCCGGCCTCGCGCACCGGCTCTTCCGCCCGCTCAAAGCCGCGCGCTCGCGCGAGGGCTGTCGGGATAGCGGCAGGCCGCCCCCCGCACCGCCCCCTGCCGGCCCGGAGGGAGAACGGCGAGCGCTGCAGAGGCCTGGGGCCGCCGCAAGGACGCCCTGAGCTCCGTGGATGGATGGACGGATGTACCGGGCAGGCCTGCAGAAGTGGGACCTAGGCCGGCTCGGCTGACCTCTAGCCTTTGCGCTCAGGGTGTAGGGCTTCTTCCTTTCACTTGTGAAGCTGTAATTATTTTAATTTTGCACTTATTTGTGTGACTATTTTATCCATGTTCCCCACTGCCTTGCCCAAGAGGGCAGTGACCTTCTGTCTTGGTCACTCCTGTACTGTCAGTGCCCTGGCTGGCATAAACACTTGTCGAGTGAATGAACGCTCCTTACCTGGCATGCACATATTGCAACCAAGGGCCTCAGCACCCTCCCTCTATCTGCTTTTCATACTTCTCACCCCCAGGCCTTGTGACTGCTGGCCTCTGCTTCTTCTCTCAGCATAGACCTGCTTTTCCTCCTCCCTCAAAGTCAGCAGGCCTGAGAATGACCCAGGGCCCCAGAGCCAGCCTGCTGTACTCAGGGGACATGAAATCAGCCAGAGCAGGCACAACCAAGTACTGTACACTACTGCTACCAAACCCAACTGTCTTCAGACTTGGGTGAATGGACACAGAACCGGGTCAGAGTCTCCACCCTTACCGTCTAAGTGAGGTCCTGGAACCAGGAATGACGTGGCAGTCAAAGGAGTGGGGGGAGGCAACTGATGTACCCTAAACACCTCCTATACCAAAGAATGCCTCTGACCTCACACCCAACCTGCACATCAAGTGAGGAAAAGGGATATGGGCCTAAAAAATGAACATAATCTCCTACAAGGGGCTCTATTCTGTGGACCACCTCCACAGATGTCTTGAGGAAAATCTAGCGGCCATTATTCCCGAACCTCAGGGGTCTGGGGCTGGACTCGTCAAGGACTGCGACCAGAAGCCAGTTGGAGCCACAGCATTTATTCTACAGACACCCAGGGAGCCACGGGCTGTCACACTGGGGGCACCCGTTGGGGGGGGGTTGGGGGAGAGAGGGGAGGAGGAGATAAGAAATCACATGGCATTATCAAGTATTGCACATGGTCCTTTTATTCTCTGCAGCAAAAACGATTCCTCCCTGCAGGCCCAGAGCCTTGGGTCTGCAGAGAACTCTACAGACACAATCCTGGGATAGTGGTTCTAGACAGATGGCGCTGATGTGCTCGGGGCAGAAGCGTAACGTGGGAATTGAGTCACAGGCTGGCTCCCAGGTTAAGTTCCAGTTACTGCTGGGTTAGGAGGACAGATGGGGCTGTTTAAAGGTCCCAAGATTAGAATGCCCTTGTGGGGGATGGAGCGCTCCTGGCTGGACGGATCCATCTGGGTGCGGGGGAGATGCCTCCTCATGGAAGCCGCCCTTCCGCCTCAGTTCTTCACATCTCCCAGGTGGAGCTGGGCAAAGGAGGTGGCCAGCTGCAGCGCCTCCTGCAGGCAGCCCACGTTCTTGCCTGTGGCCTGAGCGGACACATCTTTGCCACCACCTTTGCCATCCATCAGACCTGACACCTGTTGCACCCACTCACTGGCTTTCAGGCCCCGGTTGGCTGCATTCTAGAAGACAGGAAGGAGAAGTGGGGGTTAGGACAGAGGACGGGATTGAGGGAGACAAGGAGAGGGGTGGGATGGAAAAAGGATGGGGGAGCCAGACACCCAATCCTGCCCTGGGTGATGCTGCCAGAGCTAAGAGAGATCCTACAGTGGGTACGACAGCCAGGGCGAGGCATACCGAGTAGCAAAGCCAGCACGGTTAAACATATCCACCAGGGAGGGGAGAGCCTGAGGGGAAGGGGTGCTGGGGAGGTGACAAACAGGTGAGCAGGAAAACGGCCACTTCTAACAGGGGTTGCACAAACACACATGGGTCTTGGCAAACAGGTGTAAGAAGAACCGAGCTCCCTGAGAAAAGCTATGGCCACTGGCACGGAGCTGCTGTGAGCAAGACTGCAGGGCACTCTGACCTGGGGGACTTGACACAAGCATGTGATCTTGCCAGCCTCATTATCCACTGTGAAGAGCATGGCAGACGTCTCAGGGGAATGCGTCTTGAAGAGCTTCAAGGCTTCGTTCAGGGCCTGTGGGGAGAACCTGGCATCAGGCCATGGCCCTGGGGAATGGGGCCACGCTCTCCACAAGTGCAGCGCGTCTGCAGAGCTCAGTTCTCAGAGTGCTCCCACCCCCTACTCCCTTCTAAGAGCAGGTGCTGGTCCCCGGAGCCTGGATGGAGGACTAAGCACAGGGCCTCGCCCACGCTCTGGCTCGGAGCTTCGCCTTCCACCTCGAGGAGCCACAGCTCCCCAGCCACCAGCTCTCTCCATGGCTCAGCCCAACCTCAGTCCCAGAGAGTGGGCCGTCAGGCAACTACTCTGCTCAGAGCCACAAGGCTCCCACTTCAGCCACCAGAAGGCTAAGACCCCGAGAGGAGGAGACAAGCAGCAGACAGGCACAGGGCGGAGCCACGGAGCCCCAACCCCGGCTTGCCTTGGCCGAGGCGCCGCTCTCCATCTCCAGGATGACAAGGGGCTGGTTGGGGCTGCTGTCAATGAGCTGCTTTGTCTTCTCCAGCACCTGCAAGGAAGGAAGTCCAGAAGAGAGGCCTCAGGTCAAAGGCTCAGACTCCGACACCCAGAGAGCAGGCTGCACAGCCTTTGCTGGGTAAGCCCTCCCGGCTCCTGCACCGCCAGGACTCACCCGCTTCTGGACATCGGCTTTGTTAGCTCGGTCTAGGTCATCCATGATTTTCTTCAGGGATCTGAGATTCTCCCGGAATTCATCCTTCTGCCACTGAGGGATGACTGCGGTGGCCAGAGCCTGGAACCAGAACAGGAACACCACTGGGAGCTGGGCCACGAGGAGCTAGGATGTGAGCCCACCCCACCCTTCTGGCTTCTGACACCGAAGTCCCCCAACCAGTGTCCAGAAGGAGCGAGAACACAAGAACAAAAAGGAATCCACGGGCCTTGAGACCAGTCACTTAATGAGCAACTGCATCAGTTGTAAGGAGCAGGACTAGAGAGAAAGGGGCAGAATAAAGAGAGCTGGGATCCTCTGTTAGACCTGGTCCCCCCAAGGCAGTGAACACAGTCTGTGATGGGCTAATGGGAAGCCCCCGAATATTAACAAACACCAGGAGACCTGGAGACAGTGGGCTCCCACAGCACCTCTCCCAGCCCCCTCAACACCGGTGCCCACTAGTGCTCAGAAGGGGCTGCCCTGCCATCGGCAACGGGGGCAGCAGCTGGTTCCAGGGGTCCGCAGGCCAGGATCCGGAGTGTCCCCTTTGCAAGGTTGCCGGACATCAGAAGTCAGTCCAAAGGCCCACTGCACCGAGAACCAGGACCCGAGGAGGGAGGCCGCCCCTACCTCACCGAGGTCCGCGATCTCCCTCTGCACGTCCTTATTTGGAGCAGTCTGGGCCTTCACTTTGGCCTCCGTGACAGAGAGAGATTTCTTCAAGCTCTCCGCTTTCCTGAGCGCCTGGGAGAAGGACAACCAGAGTTGTAAACTGTGGGTCAGGCAACTTCCAGCTTCACGACTCTGTCTGTAAACGGTGGCAGACACTGATGGCAGGCTATGGAACAACACCCCCCCAGAACACCAGAACTTTCTCTTCCTGCAGGAGCAAGTGTTTGCAGCCTCGTGCCCCAGAAAGGCGCACCCTCCTCACACACCTGGCCAGCGGAACTCAGGTTCAGGGGCTGACGGAGAACTCATGAGCCAGGAGCCCTTCCCACCTATGAGATCATCACTCCTCAAGCCTCGGCACACATCAGGCGTGAGCTGCAGTCCCCACCCCCAGAGCAACTGTCCCCGTACTCCATGCGTCTCAAACTGGGTACAAACCCCTAGGGAGGTGTGGCTAAGTGCTAGGGGCACAGAAGCCACAGCAAAACTATGGCCTACCCTCCTAGACACAGACATCTTATGGCAGAATTTACCTATATTTTAAAAGATTAAATGTAAGATAGCTAGAACGTTTCCTGCGGTGCTGGCTTTCTTCTGCCAGGTGGGGTAACGGGAGGACACTCTGGAGGGAGTGCTGTACCTCCGATTCTGACCGCAGCGGCCACGTGACCATCGACACTGTGGATCCACAGATTGGGCCCCTCTTGCCTTGTTCAAGTAAGCCACAAACCAGCCTGACCTGCTCACCTTCTGGGCTTCGGCACCTGTGACAGCAACAATCCTCCGGATGCCCTTGGCAATAGCTTCTTCACTCACAATCACAAAAGCTCCCGCGTGACTCGAATTCTGCAGATGCCTGAATGGCAGAAGGCAAAGTTCATGGTCCTCACAGCACCCAGGAGCCCTTGGCTGGCAGACAGGAGCCCTAAGTGGTAGTCACTCCCAGGGAAGCTCCCTCAAGGGGATGATGAGAAAAGGCCCTTCGTGTTTATTTCAGAACGCAGCTGTGGCCTGGAAGGGGCAGTCAGAGAAGGCCTGGCTGGGGCCGATACTGAGCAAGGCACCATGTTCCTGTGCCTCAGTTTTCTCATGCACGAAATGTGGATAGTTCTCCCTCACCGGACTGCTGCCTTCTGTCCCTGCTCAACAGCCTGAGAGTATCGATGGATTCCCTTTCAAGTCTTACCACAGCACCTCAGACAACCCCAGGGGCTCAGAGAACCTCAAATGCTCATTTACTCTCAGCCACTCCGCAAGGATGATGTAAAGTCTCCGAAAGCTGTTTCCAGTGCTCTAGAGAGTGTCATGTAGAGAGGTATTAAGGCAGATGTGGGACTCATTTGAAGGCCCAATTCTACTGGACAGAGGGAGGCCTGGAATGTGACCTCCCAGATCCCTACCCCATCCTCCACGCGCCCACCTGCTCTCTGCCTGCCTGAGGCTCACAGGAGGCCCTGGATGGGCTCTACCATGGCCTTAAGAATGTTTTTTTCCCCCTGAATTCTTTGCAAGCAGGAACTTCCCAGGCCACCAGACGGTCCCAGAAACACCCCAAGGGCTATGGAGGACTCCAAGTTGGCAGAAACATGCGGCTGCCCACAGCCAAAGTGAGCCGGGTCTACCGTGGGGCCTGACTCAGGGGCTCTGAGACAATGAGGTTAATTCCACAGATGCTGCTCAAGCCTGCAAAGGGAACTATGTGAGGCCCTGGGAATGGAAAGTGGCTAGGACCAGATCAGAAGCTCCAGGGCCCTGCTGAATCATGAATCCCCAGGCCTTCTGTCGTCATCCGTCCAGGGAACGAGAGCAAGCAGCTGTAAGTGTTAAGATGACATTTTTCACCTTCCCTCCTCGGAAGAACATTTCATCACACACCCAGTAAATGTCAACGTCAGACACTGTGGGGTCTGATGGGAGCACGCAGGTGCTGATTCCTGGGAACGCTGTTTGGCAACTGCATTTCTGAGGACTCTGTTTCAACCTCAGACAAACGAGAGCTGGTCTAGCCTATCACCCACATCCTCCGAGGGCGACGCAGATTAACAAAAGGCAGGCCCGCCCACTGCTCCCCCTGAAGTACTCACGTTCCCCCACAGAACTCAACAGAAGTGAGCGAGCCAGCAGGACCGGAGGGATCATCCAACAGCTCAGACACCGGGACCCCAATAGAGACGACTCGCACAGGGTCAGGATAGGTCTCATCAAACACAGCCCGCAGGCCCTGGATGGCTTTAGCTGCTGCCAGAGGACAATCCTGGGTGTAGACGGGCTGCCACGGAAAGAAGATAGGAAAAAAAGCTGGGAAAAGATCTTCTCTGGAGGTGCAGTAGGAAGCAGCAGGGAGAATGCAGTCTTGCAGGCAGGGCTCTGGGTTTCTGATCCCGGCTCTGCCCATCATGTGCCCTGAGCCTCCCAAAATAAAGCCCCATGTGTAAAGTCAAGGGGCTCAAAATAGGAATTTCCAACTGCTTTGTTAAACCGTGAACCAAATCTCAAATGGATGTGCTATATGTAAAACAGATTTAACTAAAAGAGCTCTGGTTGTCCTAAGGAAGGGGCGGACCAAAGACCTCCCTGAGGCCCCCCACTGAACACCAGCACTGCCCCCTACCCAGCACAGTTAAGAATCACTGCTTTGAACACGTGTTCACAGGACAGACTATGGCTCGACAGAGTGAGAGCATCTGGGCGGGGGCGGCTCCGTACATAGAAAGCGATGGTGCAGGAAGGAGTGAAGTTCATGACCCAAGAGCTCACATGTAACGCAACCTACCTTGGCAGCTTCAATCATCTCGTTTGCAATCTCCTCGGCCTTCTTGATCTGTTGGGTGGACATGGCTCCCTTGGCGGTGAAGTCAAACCGAAGGCGGTCAGGAGCAACCAGGGAGCCTCTCTGGTCAGCCTCCCCAAGCACGGAACGCAGGGCGAAGTTCAGGATGTGAGTGGCTGTGTGGTTGCTCATGACAGGCCTCCGTCGGGGCTATAAAGGGCAGAGCAGGCTGGTGGAGAGGTCCGCAGCGGACTGCTGGTTGGCCCCCAGTACCTGCTCTCCCCTTCCTCCCAAGTATTAGAGTTTTTAGTTGGACCCATGGCTGCCCAGAATAAAGCCTACAGCTTCCCTGGCCGCTAACTGTGGCCATGTAACTAAATTCTGGTCAGTGGGCTGTGAGCAGAAGTGACGTGTACCCCTTAAAGGAACACACCCTCCCCTTCCTCTTTCCCACTGTCTAGAACAGGAGTTGGCAAGTTATGGCCTGTGGGCTGAACCCGTCCTGCAATCCATTTTTATAACTAGGTTTATTGGAACATAGCCACACCCGTGTGTTTACGTATTGCCTACGGTGCTTTTGTGCCACAACGGCAGAGTCGAGTAGCTGTGACGGAGACAGTATGGTTCAGAAAACCAAAACTATTTACTATCTGGCACTTCACAGAAAAAGTCCCCCAACCCTGGCCTAGAAAATGGATCTGATAGCTACCTTCTTGGACCATGAAAGCAAAGGCAACGCCCCAGGAATGATGGTGGAACAAAAGCAAGGAAGAGCAAGGCCCTGTGACTTTGTGGGGAGGGCCTCTGCATCAGCTCAGACTTTCAGGTGAGAAACACATTTCCGTCTTGTTTTATGCTACTATTATTTTGGAGCTCTGGCACGTGCAGCAGAACCTATTTCTTCATACAGGATCCTTGGCTCCTGAAGAAGTATTTGAGGTTAAGCTGGAGAAAGGCAATCCGCGAAAATGAAGGTATAGGATCTCAACTGAAACCACTGTGGTCTAACTTGGGAACAGATTTAACTCTCATTGACATCCCTCAAAATTTACTTCTGCACCTTACACGCAATCATCTACTTATAATTTTACTTAGGAGGGACAGTAATGATGGACCAATTTAAAGCCAGAGGAGGAGATGAATTCCTTTCACAACCTGCATCAAATCACTATGACGTACACTTTAAACAACTCCTGTAATTCTACATGCCAGGTATGCCTCAATAAAGCTGATATTTTTTTTTAAAAGGGGAAGGAGAGATGATTACTAACCAGCCTAAAGCAACTCAAACTCACCTCATCAATAAACAGCCGGACCTGATCCCCCACTTTCAGGTTGCCATAGATTGTTCCTATGTGCAGGACATATCCTCCTCGGACCTGAGCGTTCTTCACCGTAAACTCAGTTTTCTAAGAGGAGTCAAGGAGGAGACCAATACATAAATAAATCCAAATACATATGTGTGTGTATATATGTATATATATAAATATATATAAATGGACATAAATATGAATTCTCCCTTTATGTACTATACACACATACCATTAATACCATTATATATACATACATACATATATATATCGACCACTATATAAATATTTATCATTACAAACACACAACACTTTAAATATGTAATACATGTGTATATATACACAGACACACACACACACACACACACTCTCCATTAAGGAGCATCTTAGAGAATTAAAGCCATTGTAAGGAAGCTCAAGCCCAAGAGACTAGGTAACTCATCCAAGACCGCAGAGACAGCAGTGGCTGAGCTACAGGCCACGTCTTCTACGAGGATGTCTGCCCTCCAGAGAACTATCTCTCCTTATTTACAAGGAAAGCCTGGAGGAATCAAGGATCAACCTAAGCAGCCTGGCTGCAAGGATCCTGCTACAAGGGGACCTAACGGTGATGAAAGCAACACAGTACAAGAAGCAGCTCCCTCGGCTTCAGAAACACTGACCACAGAACACGACCCAAAGGTCGGTGGTGTCTGCCCCTCAGGGCTGGGAGCACCGAGGAGACAGAGCAGCTGCCTGGGGCCCAGGCCCGGCACTTTGCTGGGCCCCCGCCCCCCACTAATGAAGAAGAACTGCTGGCTTACGTCTTCGCTGCTGTCATCGACCTTCACCAGGTAGCCTTCGTCGTAGATCTGCCCTCCTTGCTCGGCATAGAAACAGGTCTTGTCCAGCACCACTCCACACTCCTGGCCTGTGGACACTTCCTCCACAAACATCTTGTCCCTGCGCAGAGCCATCACTGTAGCCACCGCACTCTCAAACACTGCATACAAGGGGAAAACACGGTTGATGACTTCATTCACACATTCTTAGCTGGCTTTTATCGGATTCTATTTCTCAAACTCTCCTTAGGTCCTAATTGTCTAATTTCATGTTGGAAGAAGCCTATTAGACTCCACAAAAGGGCTTAACATGCTGGTTTTCTACTGGAGAATATAATACTCAGTAGGGGTGACCAACTGTCCCGGTTTGCTTGGGACCAAGGGATTTCCCCGGGTATGAGGAAACACTGGGACAATTTCAGCGTCAACACTGGGACAATTCTGGGAAAATGGGACAGATGGTCACCCTAACTGTGAGCTACTGAACAGAAACCTGGTGAATTTGATTAGTAGGTATTTAAGAGTAGTAATAAATTCCCTACTCCAAGGTCAATTCATAAGGAATGTATTCCTTTTGTGGGCCTCCTTAGATAGATTTAGGTATCTCTGCTGGAGCAAAAAAAGCAAAAACATGTAGCGCCTGTGTATTTCTTTTGAGTTGTCTTAACCTTAGAACGCTACTATCCCGATGCAAAATTCAACAGCCACTGTGAATTTTATCAATCAATGTCATTTTCCTTGTTTCCTGCAAGATGTTGCAATTAGGGAAGACTGGGTATAAGATACAAGGAATCTCCTGGTAAATTTTTTTCTACAACTTCCTGTGAATCTATAATTATTCCAAAATAAATAGAAAGTCAATCACCAAGGGTCTCTCTGAGTATAAAATTACACAGCACTACAGGCAAGGCTACCATGGATGTCCTGGGTTCCTAATCTTGAGACTCATTGCTTGAAAACCACCCCAGATGAGCACACTAACATACCGTAGCTCCCACCGGAGTCCGAATGGTAATTATACTTTGGGGAATCATCTGTTGCCTCCAGACCCTTTTCCCGGAGCTCTTCAATAGCATAAATGTCCAGCATAATGAGATCTTCCCCACCAGCTCCCTTGCCCTGTGATTTCAGCTGCCAGTAAGAGAAATAAGCATAAGTTACCTCAATGTCAAAGAAAAAGAACTCTGAAGGACTTGAAATTGCTAAACTATGCCCAATGTAAAGCTCTAAGACAGAGTTTTTTGATCTCAGCACTCCTGACATTTGGGGCCAGGTAACTCTTGTTCTGGGAGGCTGTCCACTGAAGGATGTTGAGCAGCATTCCTGGCCTCTACCCACTACAGGCCAGTAGCATTCATCTCCAGTTGTGAAAACCAAAAAATGTCTTTATACGCTACTGCCAAATATCCCCTGGGGTAAGGGGGGCAAACTGCCCCCACTTGAGACTCACTGGTCTTGGAAAAAACAGAATTTCAAAGACTTTAATGGAAGGAAACTCTTTCTTGCCTTGCAGCCAAGTGCTGCCTTGATTGGTGCTGAGTTTCTTGCTCATTCCCCAAATGCTTTACCTGAGCCAGCTTCCTCTCCTCTTCAAAGCCATCCATATCTACCACCAGGCCCTTCTCTTCAGCAATCAGTCCAGTAAGATCCACTGGAAACCCATAGGTGTCATAGAGGAGCCAAGCAGTGTCCCCTACACAGCACAAAGGAATCACGTAAGAATGACGGGGATGGCCCCCCTTCCTTTCCATCCCGACCCCTTCCCAGGAGGACACTGGCAGTGACAGGAGGGATTAAAGAGCCAGGCAAGTTAGTAATGGTTCTGTGTATCTGTCAGAAAATCCATCAGATCTTTTGCAGTCAACCTGGGGGAAGCACAAGAGGTCCCTGGAAAAGCTGTTTCTTAATCTGAACACAAGTGTGTTCAGTTTGTGGAAATCCATCAGGCTTTCACCTTGAACATTACATTATACTTCTATAAAAAGTAAAAACTTTTGGATTTAATTTTCCTGTCTGGTAAAAAATTAAAGTTGTAAAATACTATATACTATTCGTTCCCATTTTTTGCTTGTGCACGTGCACACACCCCTATATACGTTTGTATGCAAATACAGAAAAGTCCTGAATAGTTATACAACAAACTCTAAAGAGTTGTGACCTCTGAGAAATGAGTTTGGGAAAGAGGATTTTCACTTTTTACTTCTGTACTGTTTGAATACTTTGCCACAATAAAATGTTACTTTTATTTTATTTATTTACTTTTGTCTGTGTTGGGTCTTCGTTTCTGTGCGAGGGCTTTCTCTAGTTGCGGCAAGCGGGGGCCACTCTTCATCGCAGTGCGCGGGCCTCTCACTATCGTGGCCTCTCTTGTTGTGGAGCACAGGCTCCAGACGCACAGGCTCAGTAATTGTGGCTCACGGGCCCAGTTGCTCTGTGGCATGTGGGATCTTCCCAGACCAGGGCTCGAACCCGTGTCCCCTGCATTAGCAGGCAGATTCTCAACCACTGCGCCACCAGGGAAGCCCTAAAATGTTACTTTTATAATCTTACTATAAACCCCATTTTACACCAAAAGCGGTCTAACCAAGCTATGCTCAGCCTTTGGAGACACAGGAGTCCACTGTCAGTTTGTGAGAAAGGGCTTGCCTCTTCCAGAAAGATGAACCAGCCTATAGAAGGAAGGAACAAACCGGTCCTTACCGGGAATGGTTTTGCTGTCTCCCAGGCTCTGAATTTTCCTGTCCAGGATGCGACGCCCTCTGCTGAGCGTCTTGAGAAATTGCACCTCTTCGTCATTAATGATGTCCTTCACCATATCTGGGTCCTTCTTTAGCTCAGGAAATGCATCTCCCTGGTAAATGGGAAACACAGATATGAGCCCAATGAAGGCAGGGACTATACTATGACTCCTCTAAAAATTCTCATTAACAGTGTGATATCTCCCACTCTACACCTTTTAAGGTATGTGCTTCAGTACAGAAGAGGTGAACAGGAAATACACCTACCAGGGACTGGACGACAACATCTGCTAATGTAGCAAAGAAACCCCTGCTGGCGTTGAGTTTCTCATGGGAGTATCGAACAGCCCGGCGGAGAATCCGTCTCAACACATACCTGTAAGAGGCAGAACCCAGTCTCCTGCTAGACAACATTCCCAGCCGAGCGTTTTGTAGTGGGTCCTTTGGAATTCTACCCAAGCAACATGACCAATTTTTTGTCTTTCTCTTTCAGATTCTTTCTTTTATCCTAAGCCTGCTTTTTTTTTTTTTTTTGCATTCCCCCAAGGTCATTACATTAATTCCAGCATAAAACTCAGTAATATAATCCACAAATATGCATCGATAACCTGGGATAACCTTGGTTTATTTTCCAAGCTTGTTCTGCCAAACCAGAGATGGAGGCAAGAAGGACAGACCAGACGGCCAACTTGATGCCCACAATCCAATCCCAGGTCCTGGCTGTCAGTAATGAAGTTGCCTGGGGTTCATCAGTATCTCCCCTGCCCCTGCCAATATCTTATCAGACAACCTTCAATACAATCCTTATCGTCTTGTACTTGGCAGCAGAAATTTAATATAGTGAACTCTTCAAAGTGAGCTGAAACCTCCCTTTATCCCTAAAAAAAATAAAAGGATCCCTCCAACTACCTAGAAGACAAACAATAACGAAGTATGGTGTTAAGTTCCACAGAGAGCCATAAAACTCAACAGCGTCAGTCCTAACCCTGCCCCACGTGTAACACACTTACCCCCGCCCTGTGTTGTCAGGTCGGCCACCATCAGCCAGGGCCACGGTGATGGTCCGAGCATGGTCGGCCAGCACCCGGTAGGCCATGTCGATCCCATCAGCGTCATCAGCACCAACCTTCCCAGTGTATGGCCGAGCACCCGTGCCCTACAGATAAAAACCAGGAGGCAGCTCATCAGGAAGCAGCCCTCCTAGCGTTGCCTCACCCTAGGAGGTTCAGAGAGGACTGACGGGGCATAAAGAGAAAGGATGACCCTCTTGCCAGATCCTATAACCCCAAGAAAGGTAACAGGAGCAAGAGTGGAGAGCCTCCAGCTAGGCCCCTGCACACAATAAAATACAGTGCCTTGTGCTTAGACCCCTGTGTTATTAACAATGAAGTTGGTAGATGGTCACAGGTACCCTCACCTGGCAAAGCATATGATTGTTTTATCTTTGACAGTACTAAGGGTCCAGCCTGAAACTTCCACAGAAGTCTGCAATAGGACCAGTACCTTCTGAATGGCTTCAAAGTAAGGGACAAAAAGGTCAGTGTCATAGTTGGACATTTTATTCTGCAGCACAGACACCAGTCGCTCCAGGCCCATCCCTGTGTCAATGCTTTTCTTGGGAAGAGGTTTCAGAATGCCATCGGTTTCCCTGCAAGATCCAGAGAAAGAGGAGGATGAAACATGGACTCAGGCTGCCACCTCTCCCTACTGGGTAGAACTCACTTTGCAGTTTGCAGGCTGTGACTATTTGCCATTTGCCTCTGCCTGTTTTGGTGGGAGGAGGGGAGTGAAGGGGGAAAGGGAAGAAATACTCTGGGGTTCATTAAAGAGGCAAGCTTCAAGGAAATGAGCTTTAAAACAGCAGTTCAAATTATAGCAAAAATGACATTATAGGAATAGCCCTTAAGCAGGTAGTATGTGCAATAAAACTAGTTTATAAAAGAATAGGCCCGGCCCTGTCCCAGAGATCAGAGGGAAAACCTGAGAAATAAAATTGAACAAATGTCCACAAGATCCCATGATGCCTTTAGCAGTGCCCCACTGTCCCCAAAGACGAGGGTGGGAAGACAGCCGTGTGCTCTGAGTTCCTCTCGTTCTACGCAGCTTGAGGAAAGGTGCTGCTCTTAGCAGGAACAGATCAGGACCCCAAGGCCACCTGTTATACTGGATGAACACGAGGTTCCAGATCTCTAGCACATTGGGGTTATCCTGGTTGACGAGGTGCGCCGCATCCCGACCACCAATCCGGTCATAGTGGATCTCACTGCAGGGACCACAAGGGCCTGTGTCACCCATCTCCCAGAAGTTATCCTTCATGTTGCCCGGAAGGATTTTGCTGTCATCCAGCCTGCAGAGAGCGGGAAGATAAGCCCAGTTATAGCTAGTAACAGGATTCTGCACAGACTTGCATCCACCAAAAAAGGAGATCCTTATGCATTTCTAGAAAGAAGGCTCACTCTTTGGCAATTACTAGTGCTGAGTCTGCATTCAAATCCTGATAAAGAAGCAGAACATGATTCTTTTCAAGAGTGACTACAACAGAATACAAAATGCACATATGCTGTGATCATAAATAAAAACATGTAAACATATAGATAAAGCCTAGAAAGGAACACATAAAAATGAAAACTTTCATGCTGAATATGACCAGAATTTACCTATCTGTCTATCTATCTATCTATCGGCCACCCGGCTTGTGGGCTCTTAGTTCCCTGATCAGGGATGGAACCCATGTCCCCTGCAGTGGAAGTGTGGAGTCCTAACCACTGGACCACCAGGGAATTCCTGACCAGAATTTAAACAAATTTCTTTGCACGTTTCTTTGCAAATGTTCCTTCATTTTTATAAATGAAAACAATTATATTATGACAGTATAAGTGTTGAAAAAAAGCAGCTGATCATTTAAAGTCACCTCTCTATGCCTCAATTTAGTCATCTTTTACCTTAAAATGACACCAAAAAGAATTTAATAAGGTTAAAACATTTCCAAAATATTGACTCTGCTGAGAGTTGCTAGATAACAGAGCACTCAAAAAAGATTATGCTTGCTTGAAAACAAAGTACAGATATATACAAGCCAAGTAAAACAGGATTCAAAAAGTCAAGATTAGTATTTAAGTTTCACATGTGTTACTACTCAAAACATCCAAGTACATTTAGACTATAGAGTCTAACCAAAGAGGGATTTCAGACCAAGTACAAGGGGAAGCTGGATTGGAATAATATACCTGGAGTAAAAGTAATTTAAAAAAAAAAATTAAAAATAAAGGAGAAGTAGCAGTGCTTAAGTATATAAAAAGCTATGCAACTAAAGGACAAGAGAGTGTAAGTAAAAAGAACAAGAAAATGAGACAAGGACATCATGGGCATTCTTTCTATCTACAGGGGAACATCATTCCACAATCAGATTCCTCTTGATACAGAGCTTCATAAATTCTATTATGTTCAAAGCCCAGTACACATATCGCTCATCTATCATGTTACTTTTTATGCTATGTGATTTTATATTAGAATTATATTACGTTAAAAAAAAAAAACCCACAACTTCCTTTGTCCTAGACCTGTTTGACGCCATTACATTTCTATAAGAAATAAACTGTTTCATATCAATACACTCTGTTGAAAAAGACACACACATACACACAGGGCTACAGAAATATGAAAAAAGGCCTGAGAGACTCTATATGGGGTATCAAACTATTAACAAGGACTAATGTTAGGGATCTTCCATTTCCTATTTTTTACATTTCCATATAGTTTGAAATTTCACAACATATGCACTCTATGTACAATTTCTAAAAATATATAAAAAGCAAAAAAAAATGAGACTCTTTATGTTGGCTTTCAACGACAGAATGATCAAGTAAACCTACTAAGAAGCAACGGATGCACCAAAGGATAATTACTCCCAGTCACCTCCACCTCCACATACACACCCCGAAATAGGAAATGGCGATGCACCCCAAGTCCTAAGACCCCACTCTGGCACTGAGTGTAGGAACCATTTTATTCCTCCATACTCATACTCTCCACATGCGAGCTACATTCTTACCCCAAGTTTTGCCAGATCTGTTTGCACTCCAGGTCTGGTTCTAAGCCGGCTGCTTCATCCCCCCCAAAGTAAGTAACGTAGAGTCTTTCAACTGGAATGCCAAACTCTTGGGTGAGAAGTTCTAGAGCCATCTTACATGCCAATTCCTACAAAAAGATAAAAAAGATGTGGAATATGACCAAACCAGAATCTATTTAATATGAGTAGGAGAGGTCCAATACAGTATCTTCACCATAAACAGTCAAATTTACACAAGAAATCCACACGTAAACTGAAATCATAAAATTACAGGTACTGCTTCCAAGAAGTCTTAGAATTGATAAATGTCCTTCACTTCTGAGTCTCCTAGATATTTTGTATCATGAAACAAGCAAAGTTAGAACCCATTTCCCTCCGTAGAAATGACTGTTTTGCTCAATATCCCTTTGATCTTTGCTCAAAGATCTCCTCTTTGAACTTTGCTCAAAGATCTCCTCTTTGAACTTACCTTGAAGTAATCTCCAAAAGACCAGGAGCCCAACATCTCAAAGAAGGTGTGATGATAGACATCCTTGCCCACATCGTCCAGGTCATTGTGTTTGCCCCCAGCCCGGATGCATTTCTGGGTATTGGCAGCTCTGCTCAGCTTTGCCATAGGGTGAGATGGGTCAACAGTATTCAGAAAGATGGGTTTGAACTAAAAAAGAAAGGGAACATTTCAACTTTTAAAGAGCTGCTGTTATATCAGGTGGTTACATGCTGGCAGGAAGAGAACACACATAGACCATTCCCTTCCGGATGTGATTAGCCTGCAATACAGAAACTTATCAGAGGCAGGTGGCCCTGTGGGCTGCAGCAGAGGCAGCCTGTCTTGGAGCAGCTCCTCCCTGGTCCTAGTTCTCCAACGGTCTCCACCACTGCCAGTAACACCAACTGCGCAAAGCAAAGCCCTGCCAGATCTGGGATAACAGTCAAGGTTGATGCAGTGAAACCTGTCTTTCCTCTCAAGTCTCTGCAGTCAGGGCTTATACCATCTTTCTGGAAGAACTTATTCTAAAACCAATGTGCTGGCTTGGTAGTAAAGGTGATAAGGAAGAAAAAAATTTGAGACCTGTTAAGGGAGTAAAATTAGCGCCACTTGGTCACACTAAGTCACACTAGCTCCATAATCACACATGGCTGGTGTGTGATTAGATATAGAATTACCATCATTGCAGAAAGTACATTGTACAGT
Organism: Eschrichtius robustus; assembly: GCF_028021215.1. Lineage (NCBI taxonomy): Eukaryota > Metazoa > Chordata > Mammalia > Artiodactyla > Eschrichtiidae > Eschrichtius > Eschrichtius robustus. The sequence goes on from NC_090842.1 coordinate 13,782,720, forward strand.
CCTGCACTAGACCGTAAACTCCTTAAAAGCAGAAACTATCTTACTTAGCTACTATCCAGCACCTAGAAAAGTATCTGAAAAGAATAGATGCTCAATAAATACTAATTCAAAATGTAAAAACAAACAAAGCAAAACAAAAAAAAACACAAGGTATTTCTGATTAAGAGGCATAGAGCACATAAGCAAGTGACTGTCTGGGTTCAAATCCACGCTCCAGCATTTACCAGCTTCGTGAGCTTGGGCAGTTTACTTGAGCCTTCAGTGCCTCAGTAGGATGGCACAGAGTGAGGATTAAATGAGTGAATATACATAAGACACAGAGCAATGCCTGGCGTATAGGAGGTGCTACACGCAGGCTACTACTGTTATTCAGAGAATGTTTATAAACCTTGGACTCCATGGTCCTTCTGCCAAGTACATTCAGTTCATGTGGGAGAAGACAAAGCCTAGGTATGCCTGAGTAGAATAGAACTGTTCCAGTGTTCCAGAAAACTCACCACCTTGGAAGAGTCCACCTAAAATTAGTGCCCTCAATTCCAGGTGTATGCATGGGACTCACACAACTGAAAACACTTTCATAATTTCATGGTTCATGTAATACAGGTGGAAAATGTTCCCAGCGCCTCTAGTTTTCCATGCCAGAGAAGAGACCTGAGAGAAGAGAAAATGTCAACTTATCCCACAGTGAGGGGCATCCTAAGGGCTGGTGGGTCCACCGGGCTAAGCAGTCACCCAGAGAACCTCCAAAGGAAAGTCCTGAGGGCCCCATCTAACCTGAATCCACTTCCAGCCAATTAAATAGTTTTCAATGTCACAGGTATATTGAAAAACTCCTTTTAAACACCTTTATAAACTTGTGATGCTCTCATTACTTCAAGAGAAAATGCTTGTCTCCAAAAATAAAACTTTTAAATATCTTTTATAGTTCAATTGCCCCAAACACAAATCCTACTAATAAAGTTTTGTCAGCAGTAGATCCGAATTGGCATTCGTGGCAGTAGCTTCAAGAAAGGAGTTTAAAAAAAAAAAAAAATCAATACACCTGTGCATGGGACTTCTCTGGTGGCGCAGTGGTTGAGAATCCTCCTGCCAATGCAGGGGACACAGGTTCGAGCCCTGGTGCGGGAAGATCCCACATGCCGCGGAGCAACTAAGCCCATGCGCCACAACTACTGAGCCTGTGCCCTAGAGCCCGTGAGCCACAACTATTGAAGCCCACGTGCCACAACTACTGCATCCCGCGCGCCTAGAGCCCGTGCTCCACAACAAGAGAAGCCACCGCAATGAGAAGCCCGTGCACTGCAACGAAGAGTAGCCCCCACCCGCCACAACTAGAGAAAGCCCGTACGCAGCAACGAAGACCCAACGCAGCCAAAAATAAATAAATAAATACATACATTAATTAATTAATTAAAGAAAAAAATAAGACTGTGCATGGCCTAGAATGGGAATGAAAGCAAAGCCTTAAAAGAATCCTGAAGAACTGACATTTTATAAAGAAAAAAACAAGGACAATGAAAAGATGAAGAAGAACCACAACAGCTGAGTTAACAAGTCTCTTCAGGGCTCAGCAAGATTAACCCAGCCTCTGATTTTAATAAAGCACAGCTTTTTCCTTAGGAAAAAAAAAAAAAGGCAAAACTTTACAGACTAGATGTAGGCTGTATTTTTCTTGAGAGGCATACAAGTTTAATCCATGAGTATCGAGGTCTCTCATCATAATTAAAAATAATGATAGTTAATATTCAAGTACCGGGGCTTCCCTGGTGGCGCAGTGGTTGAGAATCTGCCTGCCAATGCAGGGGACACGGGTTCGAGCCCTGGTCTGGGAAGATTCCACATGCCGCGGAGCAACTAGGCCCCTGAGCCACAACTACTGAGCCTGCGCGTCTGGAGCCTGTGCTCCGCAACAAGAAAGGCCGCGATAGTGAGAGGCCCGCGCACCGCGATGAAGAGTGGCCCCCGCTTGCCGCAACTAGAGAAAAAGCCCTCGCACAGAAACAAAGACCCAACACAGCCAAAAATAAATAAATAAATAATTTTTAAAAAAATTTCAAGTACCTACTTCAAATACTGTGCTAAACATTTTAAATGCATTATTTTATTTACTCCTCACTGCAACCTAAAGGCAGGCACTATCATTATTCCTCATTTCACAGACAAAGAAACAGAGGTTCAACGACATAAAGTAGATTCTGCAAGATCACACAGGAAGGACAGAACTGGGATTCTGACTGACTCCAGGGCTGCTTTGCTGCCTCTGTGGACAAAGAAAGCCAAGGGGAAGGGAAAACACCCTTACCTGGTTCATGCCTGCATTGGCAAAGAGCAAAGTGGGATCATCCAAAGGGATGGTGGCAGATGAGTGAACATAGGTGTGTTCATTTCTCTTGAAGAAATCTATAAAACGCTGCCGGATTTCACTTGCTGTTAGGGTTGAGTCCATCTCGAAAATAACCCTACGGAACTAACCGAAGGAAAAATGAAAGAAAATTAGGGGAATTGAAACTAAGAGATAAGTAAACATTACACAAGACTCCTAGCTTCTCAGGCCATGTCAAAGCAGGACACGGGTAAGCTGTTTGATCCTAAAACCTCTATGTTCTAATGTCCAAGGCTAAAATCATCATCGAAGCAAAACTTGCTGCAGTAGCAGACAGCAACCCCACATGCTCTTCCTTCCCCGGCCAACCTCAATCTGTTCAATACACCAACACATTAAGCCGAGGAGGTGGTTTCTTCATGCATTCATTCACTGCAAAAATGTATGGAGCGTCCGCTGTTCCAAGCCCTAGGTCAGGAATTAAGAAATGGGAATAAAACCTCACAGTTCAGTCTAGCAGAGGAGCCCCCTGGAGACGAGGGAGGCTCAGGAGACCCAGGTTCCAGTCCTAGCTCCAAGTCCTTAAGGGAATTACTTCACCAACAAAAGGGGGCCATAAAAGATGAACTCTAAGGGCCCTTCCGGCTCTGTCTTAACCCACATGCCTAGAACTGTGCAAAGTTCCACTATCCCCAAAGCCAGGGCCTCTAGGTTTGGCCTGACCGTCTTGGGGAGGCAACAGTGGACCTGGGGATGGGTCCATCTGTACAAGGAACTGACTTGCAAGTAGCAGGAATGTACCTGCCTCCACTTAGCTCCTCCAGAACCCAACTGCTAAACTGCTGCCTTCCCAGCTATTTGACTGCTAGGGAGTGAGGACGTTGTTGCCACACTGAGGAAGCAGAGCTCGAGAGCCAGTGAAAGAGAGAGGGAATCAGAAGAGAGGGAAATTAGGAATAAAACAGCTTTACAGTTTCAAAGCGCTTTCATATATATTACACAGCTTCTCTGACAGGCGGGTTAGAGAGAAGTGACAAGCCTTGGTAGAGGGTACCAATCACAGGCATGGAGTTGTAGTGCCATGTAGCACTGGGTGTCTAGAAAAATAGGAACCATGTCATTCACAACATTATCTAAAAGTCTCTAGAATTCTAGACCTAGCTCTAACCTTTAAAAAGTCACTTTGGGGACTTCCCTGGTGGCGCAGTGGTTAAGAATCCACCTGCCAATGCAGGGGACACGGGTTCGAGCCCTGGTCCAGGAGGATGCCACATGCTGCCAAGCAACTAAGCCCATGCACCACAACTGCTGAGCCCGCGAGCCACAACTACTGAAGCCTGTGCGCCTAGAGCCCGTGCTCCGCAGCGGGAGGGGCCACCGCGATGAGAGGTCTGCGCACCGCAACGGAGAGTAGCCCCCCCCCACCCCGCCCCGCTCACCGCAACTAGAGAGAGCCGGCACGCAGCAATGAAGACCCAACACAGCCAAAAATAAAAACAAACAAACAAACAAATAAATAAATAAATTTATTTTAAAAAAACAGTCATTTTGGGACTTCCCTGGTGGTCCAGTGGTTAAGACTCCGCGCTTCCAATGCGGGGGTCGCGGGTTCGATCCCTGGTTGGGGAACTGAGATCCACATGCCTCACAGCATGGCCAAAAAATTTTTTAAACAATTAAATAAGTAAAAAGGCACTTGTCCTAAATTTGTTTCCTTTTTCGTAAAAAAGTAAGATCTACTCTGCCTACGCCACCTGGGGTGTGAGGCTCAAAAGCCATCCTGTATTTGGAAGCAACTTGTAACCTGGAACAAATTGGATACTATTACTTTACATCACTTAGCTCAAGGTTTTCTTCCTTCCTAGGAGGAAGATACAAAGACAGATGTACACAGCGAACATGATGAGAGACTGACTCTTAGATTTATGTTTAATCACAATTTCAACTGATTTATTCACAACTCAATCAACTCATTACTCAAACAAAAAGCCCATTGGGCAAAAAGATGGTGAAACACTGGCAGACAGAGCCAAGGAGCTGACTAAAATCCCCACAGCTGAGGACTTTCTGTTCACGCTAAGGAGTCAAGGCTATGGTTTCTAGAAAGTTTGTCACACCACATTCTTCCTCGACCCTTCTCATCACGGCTCTCAATGAATATTAATCATGGTGGCAACAATGAACGTACGGTGCTAATTCTGACTGAGCAGCAACATCATAGCTGTTTCAGAATGTTCCCTGCTCCTCCTCTAAATGTGTTACCTGAGGAAAATAAGCAGTTCCATTCCAAAAGACACATGAATTTTCCATCTTTGTTTATTCATTCAACGTATTGAATACATACTGTATGCTGGGAACCAAGATGAAAGAGAGTTCATGCCCTTAATAGGGAGATAGTCACAGAAATAACTGCAGTATGATGTAAAAGGATCCAATATATTGCTGTTAGGCCCAATGGAGGCTGGGACTATTAAAGGCTGTGTCACCATCACCACTCATTCATTTATTCAATATAAATACACAGGAAGGCTATATTGCATACAGAGGTAGCACAAAGGAGGTCAGATTCCATTTTCCAGCAGCAACTGTAAAGGTCTTAAGTACCTTAAATCACACTGGCCTTTGGGTTTAAGGCTCCAGCCACTGGACCTTTCAACATGCTCTTCACTTGCCAGGTAAGCTGACTACCCTATTCTCCCTTTTTGCCTTTTCCTAGTTAATTTCTCATTGTTGGCATCTCAATTTCAAAGAGACTTATTTAAGGAAGTCTTCTCTTTCTTGATCAGATTCTCCCTATTTTATTCTCATAGCCCCAAGTGTCTCCCGTCATAATTTGCACATGCATTTGACAGCTGGCGGTCCATCTCCCCAACAGGCTGTAAGTTCCAGCCCAGTGGGAATCATGACTGGTGGTTTTTGCTCACCATTACGGGTATGGCCTCAGCATCCAGCACAGTGGTTGCTAAGTATTTCATGGTATAATTAATAACCCTTTAGTAGAGAACTGCGAATGAACTTAAATCACACTGGAAACGCAGACCCTGAAAAAGTAATATCTAAACGTGATGGAGCACGGAAAGTGCTTCTAGATGGGCCTGGACTAGTATCAGTTATTAGCTAATTTTAAGAATTTATGGAACGGCTCACAGCCTGATTCCACCCGTCTTGACCACTCTACCCGCCCGCAACCCCGCCCGCCCCTAGGGGATTAAAACCAGGGGAGATAAAACCTCAGCTTTGGGCGGATGGTCAGCGACAACAGTGATCCTTCCAAGATCTCGGTCCTCAGCAAGGCCACCCGAGGCCACTCCACCCCCAGCGCTCCAAGGGTCTGACAAAAGGCCACTCTCCAGCTGCCGTGTCGCCAAGCGGCTGCCTCAACCCCGGCTCCAGCCCATGCCCCCGTTCCAGAGGACTCACAGGGCCTGGCCTAGGGACCAAACGCCAAGCACAGCCGCTATCGCGGCGCCGTAGAACTCTCTCAGAGGTCAATCTGCTTCTCCCGAGGGTCGCAGTTCCTAACTCCTCCCTCAACGCCCAGCGCCCGGAGCCACGGTTACCTGTTCCCGCAGACACGCAGATGTACCAGCGCCAAACCGCTGCCCTCGGCAGCACGCACCGCCCCGTCCAACCAGAGCGCGCGGATGGAAAGTGCCCCGCCGCGCCTTACCTTCCCGAGAAATTATTGGTCTTCCGACATGCCAGTCAACTGGAGCACGAATCAGCTTATTTGTTGGTTTCTGGGAAGGCGGCTCTAAATCGGCTGATGCAATGGCAGGGAAAGAAGGGATTGGGGCACGTCACGTGACAAGTAAGGACGTGGACTTCTGGGGACCGACATTTTAGTATCCATACTCAAAATCCTAGTGGTTGACATGATTAATAAGGGGGAAATGGTGACGTGTGTTTGGTAGAGGTCACAGCTCTTAGTATCTAGTTATGTTCGTTTTAGTTGCAGAATGGTATGCAGACCTCAGATTCTGATACGTTGTGCTCATGGATACACTTGTCCTTTAGACCTTCTTGGATTTGGTGTGGAAGAAATAATGTACTCTTTGAGAGACAATTAAATTGGCATTTGGTCCTCGATTTGCCTTTGAAAAGTAATAGTTAATGTTTATATGTGAGGCATTATTAAACATTTCCTACATTATTTTGTTTATTTTTTTAACCGTGTATGAGGCAGGCCAACTGGCATACCTTTTACAGATGAGGTAACTGCCTTGCCTAAGTACACACTGAAAAGTAAGTTAAAGGGCCAAGATTCAAACCCGTTTCTGTTTAACTCCAAAGCCCATGACCTAAACCTCTCCACTATTAACCTACATTATCTTGTATATCTAAATGCAAGGGTATAAAATTGTGCTGCTGGTCATAACTGGGTTAAAGATATTGTTACGGAACACAAGTTCATATGCCCCATGCACAGGGAGGCCAAACAACCCAAAAAGTGGGAATTTGGAGCAGAGAAAGGTTTATTGCAGGGATAAGCAAGGAGAACGGGTGGCTGGTACTCAAAAACCCCAAACTCCCTGATGATTTTGGGGGGGGGGTTATGGTAAAATTTAGGGTGAGGGCTGCAGGGTGTGTGACGTTCTTCTGATTGGTTGGTGGTGAGGTAACAGGGTAGTGCTCCAGGAATCTTGTGCTCAGCCTGAAGTTACCATCCCCCACCTGAGGGGGGGCCTTAGTTCCTGCAGAAGAACTTAAACATATTATATGTATATTCCTTGAAGAGGAACCAGGACCCTACCCCAAGGCTGCACTATTGTTTCTTGACTGCTCTTCCCTTGTTTCTGCATTCCCTCCCTTCCCTGATTAGCAACTGTCTGAATCTGCCCTTTGGAACTCTGGGAAGGTCAAGGAGGCTGAATAAAACCTATTTCCTAGAAAGGCTTTTGTGCCCAGGATGGCCCCACAGGGTCCTGCTTGGTTTCAATACTTCAGAAAAATTTTACTCATTTTATGTAAAAGAGCATGCTACACAAATAGAAGGTCAAGCTCAAAAGCTAGCACTTAATTTCCCAGTTCACAGCAAAGCATTAATAATCATCATCACACCTAATGTTTGTTGAGCACTTAGTATGCAGCAGACACTGATCCTCACAACAACTTTATGAGTTACTTTTATTACCTGCTATTAACAGCTGAGGAAACTTAGGCACCCAGAGGTTAAGACAGCTAAGGTCAAAACCAAGAGAGATAACTGTTCTGATCCAAAATGGCCCAAAATAGGTCTTCCCTGGTGGCGCAGTGGTTAAGAATCCGCCTGCCAATGCAGGGGACATGGGTTCGAGTCCTGGTCTGGGAAGATCCCACATGCCGCGAAGCAACTAAGCCCGTGCGCCACAACTACTGAGCACAGACTACTGACCCCGCGTGCCACAACTACTGAAGCCCACGCGCCTAGAGCCCGTGCTCCGCAACAAGAGAAGCCACCGCAATGAGAAGCCTATGCACCGCAATGAAGAGTAGCCCTCGCTCTCTGCAACTAGAGAAAGCCGCTCAGCAACGAAGACCCAATGCAGCCAAAAGTAAATTAATTAAAAAAAAAAAAGATATTTAACAAAATGGCACAAAATAGCATATTTAGTCACAACAACCTGAGAAATGGGTCAGACTTTTGTACCCGCACATTTAAAATGGAGAGCCAAAATTGTACAAACTGTACTTTCAAAATAAAGTAATATTGGTTGTAGCCTTAATAACTTAGCTATGTTGCCATAGTTGTTGCTGTTAATATAGCACTTTCACTAACAAAAGAATTGAAGATAGATTAAAAAATGTTTTTTATTCCCCAGTGATTGGTTCAGTACACATGAAGAGAAATTGTTGAAGCCCAAAAGTCACATTCTTCTAAAAATGAATTTTCTACATGAATTATTCAGATAATTACCCAGTTCTCTATGATACTATTACCGAGTCCAAGCTCGCTCTGCTCGCCACACAACAGGCCAGTAAATCAGAGACGAGGTGTTGAGGCAAGGAATACGAGTTTATTCAGGAAGCCAGAAGACAGAGAAGATGGCAGACTAAAGTCTCAAAATAACCATCTTATTGGCGTGTGGATGCCAGTTTCTTTTATAGTACAGAGAGGGGGAGGAGATGAGGAAGTAAAGTAAAAAGACCGAAAATTTTGCAAATATCCCCTGTAATAGCCAGCCTCAGGGAGGGGATGTGTTAATTTCTTATTTCTTGCAGCCATCCACAGGTGGACAGGGTCCGGATATTTCCCTGAACAAAGGCACTTTGGTTTAACATTCAGGGGCAGGGTTCCCTGAGGCAGGCCACTATGTATAGACAGTAAGTATCCTTTTAGTGAACAAAGCAGCGGAAAGCAAAGGTTAAAGTAAAAGAAACAGATCCAACATGTAGTCAGATTTGGCTCTTCCCTATTACAATATTTTTCCCTGGCAGATAGTGTCAACTATATAATAGAAGGAAAACTATCTTAATGTAACATGCAAATTGTCTATTTGAGGAAACTACTAACTTATTCTGGGCTAATTGCTTAGGACTGTAGGTAAGACTGAGTGCTATACACATGGCTTGCTCTGCAGTAAAATACTGGTTGAACCTTACCTGGGGGCATGAGGAAGATAGCAGGGGCTCAAGATAGTACAGCTAAAATACTTAGTTTTGGAAGGATGTAGTCTAACTCTTCCATGGCACCTAAGCTACTTCTATCATCTATAAAATGGACTTTGAATGTTCATTTATTTGCTATCAGGTCAAATGGGGGTGACTGAAGAGTTTTCAGACCATGAAGTACTATAGGAGTCACCTAGTGATTTTGGATGCATGCAGCAGTAAGCAGTAGCTTGCAGCAATTAACAGCGAGTGGTAGCTGGAAGCAAGATCTTAGTTCCCGGACAGGGAGTCCTAACCACTAGACCACAGGGGCCAGCGGCTAGGGCTTGGATCCCTAGTTCTTGCCTGCCTTGTCAAGAATGAATTCAGGCGAGGAGGCAGAAGGTAAAGAGAAAAGGAAAAAGTTTATTGGAAAAGCAAAGTACATGCAGAAAGACACATGGGCGAACTCAGAGAAAGAGTCGCGCCTTTGGGAAATTCTTAAATTCTTTTTTTATTTTTTAATTTTTTTTTTATTTTATGGCTGTGTTGGGTCTTCGTTTCTGTGCAAGGGCTTTCTCTAGTTGTGGCAAGTGGGGGCCACTCTTCATCGCGGTGCGCGGGCCTCTCACTATCGCGGCCTCTCTTGTTGCGGAGCACAGGCTCCAGACGTGCAGGCTCAGTAATTGTGGCTCACGGGCCCAGCTGTTCCGCAGCATGTGGGATCTTCCCAGACCAGGGCTCGAACCCGTGTCCCCTGCATTGGCAGGCAGATTCTCAACCACTGCGCCACCAGGGAAGCCCCTTAAATTCTTTATAAAGGGGCAGTTTTCCGGGTCTTTGTCTTCCTTCTGGCCAGTCATCTTGTTTTGTTCTCCCCTGGCTAATTTGTCTCAGGACCCTCCCCTTAGGTGCGCATGCACCTCTCAGTCAAGATGGATCCCGACGTGGAGGTGTCTGGGAGAAGCAAGAGTCACCATGGCCTGGAGTTGTCCCCTGACTTTTGACCCCCAAGGAGGCTTTCTGCCCATGTGTAGTGTCTCCCTTGCCCCAAGGAGAGGGGAAGCGGAGATCCCTTGATCCTTTACTCAAACAAGGTTTTGCCCCTCTTTGTTCTTGCCATGACTGTTATCTTAAGGCATCCACAAGAGACAAAGCTTGGCTATCTCCCCTGTCCCTGTCATTGCTTCTATTTCAGAGCAAGCAGGAGACTGATTGTAAATGCCTAACCTGCAGCCCACCTATCTCCTGTCTCAGGAAATGCAAACAGGAGGCTAGTTTTAAGTATCCAGCCTGACCCACTTTTTTCTGTCTCATGAAATGTAAACGGGAGGCCAGTTGTAAATGTCTAACCTGGGGCCCATCTATCTCCTGCCTCACTAGGATCTTAAAATGCAGATCCCAATTTAGTAGGTCTGGAGTGAAGCCTGAGATTCTGAATTTCTAATAAGCTCCCATGTGTTATCTGTGCTATTACTGGGGGATCACACTTGGAGTAGCAGTGGCCTAAACTAGAGAATGAGCTTCTTCACCTATTTGTTCAGAGGCAAAGATTAAAAAGTTTGATCTACAGGGACTTCCTTGGCAGAACAGTGGTTAAGACTCTGCACTTCCACTGCAGGGAGAACGGGTTCAGGGAACTAAGATCCCATATGCTGCAGAGCCTGGCCAAAGAAAAAAAAAGATTAAAAATAAATTTAAAATAGGGACTTGCCTGGTGATCCAATGGTTAAGACTCCACGCTTCCAATGCAGGGGGGCAGAGTTTCGATCCCTGGTCGAACTGGGATCCCACTTGCAGCGCAGCGCAGCCAAAAAATAAAATTAAATAAATAAAATTAAATAAAATATTCATTAAAAAATAAATTAAAAATAAAAATGTTTGATCTGGGGGGCAGGGAGGGGGGATGTGCATTCCTCATCTATTTATTCACCAAGTGAGTGTCTCTTATGCGCTAGACCCTAGAGATCAAGATTAAGGAGAACACTGCCCTGTCCTTATGGAGTTTCCAACCTAAGGCGGGAGCCTGACATTCAGCAAAAAACAACTCGGTTTAAAAAACTCAAGGCGGGGGGAGGGGGAAAAAAAAAAGCTCAATACCCAAAGGCTACCCCTGTTGAAACATAGACCTAGCCTTTTGCACCTAGGTACTTTGGTGCGCATGCGCCAGGCTTGCCGTTCCCCTTCTCTGATTGGCTGGCGGGACTGGCTTCTAGGCCTCAGCCAATGAGGCTCGGGCTGTGAGCGGCCGTTGGCGGTGGTAACTGTAATGCTGAGGGGCGATGGCCTGGGCTACTAGCCCGTTCCGAGGTCGCGCCGTAGGGCGCTTTCCGCTCGCCCAGCCTGTGGGCGACGTGAGTATCTGAGGGTAGAAACAAGACCTTTTTTTCCACGTTTAGGCTTCTTCCCCGCCCCCACCCCGGGCTCGGACGGGAGAGGGGACAGGAATAATAATAATAGCGTATATTTAATCAAGCCTTCGCCAAGGGCCGGGCACTGGGCTGATGGCCCTTAATCTTGTGATTTCGTTGAATCCTCGAAGCGTGAGATGAGTGCTTACCAGGATTTCAGAGGAGACAGGCTGCCTAAGGTCACGTGGGAGTAAATGCAGGCGACTGAATTCAAATCCAGGTGCTCTTATTCCCTTGATTTCTCTCTCCACGCCCCACTTTGGGAACCAGTTTCCTTCTTACCAGGAGTCTCACATTGTGCAGGTGTTGGGGGTGGACATGGAAAAGTCTAGAATCCTGGGGCTTATTTTTAAGTTTTTTTTTTTTCTTTCTTTCTAAATAGGAAAAGCTATACATACTAAAAGCATTTATGGGAAAGATAAGCACTAAAATTCAGGAGAGCTTCTGTCTCTTGGGATGGCATTGCAGGGGCTTCATTTGAATCTTAATTGTTTTATTTCTTAAGCCTTGAGGTGGGAATCTAGATGTCTGTTATAGTATTCCCTTTCCTGTTTGTCTGAAATACAATTTTAAAAGGAAAACACGCACGTGGAAAAATTTTCAAAGGATTAACTGTACACAATGAAAAGGAAGTCTCCTCCCACCCCAGACTTCTAGAGCCCCTCACTAGAAGCAGCCACTGATAGCAGTTTTGTGTGTATCTTATACATTTTCTGTAGTATGTACAAGCATATATGTGAGTTTGTTTTGTTTGCACAAGTGGATCCTATTGTATACAGTTCTGCACTTTGATGGCTTATTTTTAACCTCATTAAACTTAAAAGTTCCGTAACCTCTTTTAGCCCTGTGATCAGTATAATTTGTCAAGACATTCCCAGGGTTGCTTCTCACATGAGATGTAGGTCATGGCCTGCCATAATGCATATTTACCTTTTTCTTCTTGCACATCCTCACCTGTAGGGTCCAAAAAAATCTCCCCCAAATTAACCCTGTAAGGAGTGCGGGAGAAAAAGAATCATGGCAAGAAGAGGATTGCAGGAACTGCTTTACTCTTTCCCAAATATTTTTACTTACAGTCTACAAGTAAAATTCCCCATAGACCCCACTGTTACTTGAAATTAATTTGTTGTAGTGGATTACTGGCAAAGTGAAAGAAGGGGGGATTCATTTCTCACTCAGGTTGCAGGAAAGTGCCCAGCTTCTTTCTAGTGAAGTAACAAGGAGAGAGAAGCTTGTTTGACCCCAGTTAAGGGAAAGTGTCACACTTAAACCTTATTTTACCTCTTCTAAAAGCCACATACACACACACACACACACACACACACACACACACACACACACATATATATATATATATATATATATTTTTTTTTTTTTTTTAATTCTCCCAGTCACAGAACCCTTACATGAGAGAGCTGGGATTCTAGCCAGGCAAGGCTAACTCTAAAAGTCACACCGGAGTGGGGCGATCCCTCGAGTGAACTCATTTGCTCATAAGCTGCTCTGCACGGCCCTTTTAATGGACCTCCTATCAACTTCATCCCTGGTTCTTGTCATCATTCCAGAAACTGTGTTTGGTTCCACAAACCTGCTTGCTTTTTGTCTCTGATTTTCTACCTGGAACACATTTCCCTAGCACCCTCTCTGAGTATTTTTCAAGGTTAAGTTCCTGTAAGTGGTGTTGCCACATAGTCTGTGGGACAAATTTTTAACCAAACGCTGTTTGAGAGGGCTGATTCCCAACACCCTAGCCAACACCTGGACACTTAAAATTACCAACCTGAAAAGCGAAGGAAAAAATCTGTTTCAAATTCATCTTGCTCACTATCCGTAATGGTTTTGTGTATTGATATATTCAATCTATATGAGCATCTTCTATGCCACCGTGCTGGGAGAGAATGTGGCATCTCTCCCAGCACGGTGGCAATAGAGAGCAAAATGTGGTTTTGCCCTTTGGTTGGAGAGCCGGTTGACAGGAGCTTAGGCACTTTAAGATACTACCTTAGTCTGCGGTTCTGGACGTTGGATAAAAAACCGAGAGCAATGAAGGAGCGGGGACCTGAAGGCGACAAAAGCGCCACACCAAAGCAGGTGAGGGGCAGCCGGTCCGGCGGCAGACTCTGACGTCACTGCGGCGCGCCGCTTCCGGTCCCCAGCGCCTGAGCGAAAGAATTCCCCCCTCTTTGGGGCGGGAGTCTACCCTGATCGCTGATCGCGCCGCGCCAGCCGGCTAGTTTGCCGGCACCTGCGTCCCAGCCGTGCCCGCGACCATGGCCACCGACTCGTGGGCGCTGGCGGTGGACGAGCAGGAAGCGGCAGCCGAGTCGGTGAGTTGGCTTCAGCCGTAAAAGGGTCAGGGAGCCGTTTTGGCCGTGATCAGATGCCTGGGAAAAGACACTCCCTAGGTTGGTCTGGGCCGGGATGGATGCAGCCTGGACCCTGAGCTGGCTTTCTTTACCCACCCGCCAGCCCCCGACAGGTTACGTAAGCGCAGGTGCGCAGGTTACGTAAGCGCAGGCGCCCGCCTCTCTTCCTGGAGTCAGGACCTTGAATTGTAATAATCACCTATGTAGGTGTCATTTTCCACCTCCCGATTCTGAGCTGCCTGGGCTCAGGAACCATGGCTTATTCATTCATATTTCTGTGCTTCCTCAGCTTGCTCAGTGATGATGAATGATTGACTCTGTAGGCTTGGCAGTCAGTAAATCCTCTCCTGATCCGTTTAACTTTGTTCTGGGCCTGACACAAAGTAAGCAAGATATGGGTTAAACGTTACTATGTAGAATTCATTTTTCCCGCCTAAACACTCGAGTTCTGATAGTGCTTTGAACCCGCTTTGTTGGTACTTATTTCTGTTAATTTCTCGAGAACAAGGACTTAGTCTTATTTTTTATAACTGATAAAAATGTTTCATATGCACATAGATAGAGTCAAATAGTTTTAGAAAGTGGTTCCCGCCAGTTTCTTCCTCCCCAAAGAAAATTGTTATTTCTCTTGACATTGATTTACGATACTGACCTCCTTGTTCCCTGAATAACATGCTTGCTTTGCTACTTCTTGAATTTTCCGTTTTAGGTGTTTATTGATTTTGACACTTTCCTACATCCTCCTTTCCCCACCACAAAAGCACAGCTTCCCATTCCCCATCTTTCCATTATATTGTGATTTTAGTTAGATCAGTATTCTGTGCTTATATTATTAGTAACTCAGGAATACCTTTATTTCCTATACAACTTTTCCCTTGTAATATTTAACTGCCTTTTTTTTTCTTTGTGTTTATCACCAATTCAACCCCAGGCTCTTTGCTAATTGTCTAAGTTTATCTCAGGATGTTCCCACACATCAGGTGTTCTGTCAATTCCATTTCTCCCAGGTCTTTCAGCCTGCTTCAAACTGTACTAGTTGCCCCAATTCATTTTGGGGGCTGGAGGGGAACAGGGCAAATTTCCCTTTGCCCTCATTCTGGGGACTTCCTCCTCTTCTCTTGTGTTGGATCCCTTCCTTTCTGTATCCCCTCTCTTCATCTTTCTCGATTTGGTGGAGCCATTTATCAGCTTTCTGAAGGTGTACGGGAAGTAAAATTTTTAAGATACTGCCTTTCCGAAATTAGCTTATTTTGCCCTATCATTTGAACAATAGTATTGCTGGGTGTAGAATTGTTAGTTGGAAATTATTTTCCTGCCAAATTTTAAAGGCATTGTTCTATTGCCTTCTAGATTTCTGTATTTGTTGTTGAGATGTCTGAGACCATTCTGATTCCTGATGTGACCTCTTTTTCCCTTTCTAAGCTTGAAGAATCTTCTATTTGTCTCCAGTATTCAGAAAATTCATGATGATGTGTCTCGATATGGGTCTATTTTCATTCATTTTACTAGGCACTGGGTGGGAACTTCAATCTGGAAAACTCTTGTCCTTGTGTTATGGGAAATTTTCTTGAAAAATTTCATTGTTGATTTCTTCCCCTTGGTTTTTCTTCATTTCCTCTTTCCAGACTCTTATCAGTTGAATGTTGGATCTCTTGGACTGCCTTTTAATTTTTTTAAGTCAAGTTTATTGTGATATAGTTTATATAAAGTAAAATTCGCCCTTGTTAGTGCTACAGTTCTGTGAATTTTGACAGAGACGTACAGTTGTATAGCTACCATCACAATCAATATATAGAATGTTTCTACGACTCCAAAAAGTTCCCTCAAACTTTTTGCATTCACTTCCTTCTTTCCACCCATCTCTGGCATCTGCTGATTTGCTTTGTGTTATTTTAGTTCCACCTTTTCCAAAATGTGGTATAAATGGAATTATATAATATGTAGCCTTTTGAAAAATCTGGCTTTCATTTAACATAATGCGTTTGGGATTCAACCATGTTGTTGCATGGATCAGTAGTTTGTTCTTTTTTATTGCTGGGTAGTATTCCATGCATGGGTGTACCACAGTTTGCTTAGTCTTCTGTTGATGAACATTTGTGTATTTTCTAGTTTTGGGCATTTATCAATAAAGCCATTATATACATTAGGATACAGATTTTTGTATGGACTTATGTTTGCGTTTTTCTTGGGTAAATACCTAATATGAGATTTGCTGGGTTATATGTTAAGTGTATGTTTAACTTTATAAGTTACAAACCAAACTGTTTTCCAAAGTGGCTGTACCATTTTGTAATACCACCAGCAATGTATAAGAGCTCTAGTTGCTCCACATCCTCACCAGCACAGCATGGCCAGTTTTTTCCCTCCATTCTAATAGGTGTATAGTGGTATGTCACTGAGGTTTTAATTTACATTTCCCTAATGACTAATGATGTTGAGAGTCTTTTCATGTGCTTATTTGCCACCTGTATAACTTATTTGAAGTGGCTTTTCAAATCTTTTGCCCACTTAAAAAATTTGATTGTTTTCTTATTATTGAGTTGGGAGAATTCTTTATGTATTCTGGATACAAGTCCTTTATCAAATATGTCATCTGCATAAATATTCTCCCTGACTGGAACTTGCCTTTTAATTTTCTTAACAGTACTTTTTTGAAGAGGAGACATTTTCAATTTTGGCTAATTCTAATTTGTCAATTTTTTCATGATTAGTTCTTTTTGTGTTCTAAGAAATATACCTTCCCCAAGGCCTCAAAGCTTTTCATCTGTATTTTCATCTAGAAGATTTATGGCTTTAAATGTCACATTTATGTCTGTGATCCATTTTGAGTTAATTTTTTTATGTAATAGGAAGATTAGATCAACATCACCACAGTCAATTTTATTTATTTATTTATTTTTATTTATGGCTGTGTTGGGTCTTCGTTTCTGCGAAGCCATTCTGCGAGGGCTTTCTCTAGTTGTGGCGAGCGGGGGCCACTCTTCATCGCGATGTGCGGGCCTCTCACTATCGCGGCCTCTCTTGTTGCGGAGCACAGGCTCCAAACGCGCAGGCTCAGTAATTGTGGCTCACGGGCCTAGTTGCTCCGCGGCATGTGGGATCTTCCCAGGCCAGGGCTCGAACCCGTGTCCCCTGCATTGGCAGGCGGATTCGGCAGGTGGATTCTTAACCACTGTGCCACTGGGAAAGTTGTACAAGTTTTTGTGTGGACATTTTCAGTTCTCTTGGGTATCTGTCTAAAAGTGGTATCGCTGGATTATATAGTAACTCTGTGTTTAACTTTTGAGGAACTGCCATACTGTTTTCCAAAGTGACTGCATCATTGTATCATCTTTAAGTTTATTATTATTTTTTTGAGATTAGTATCATCTATGAGAGGCAGTATTGTGTAGAAGTTAAGACCTAAGACTTTGTAGCCAGATAGACTTGGATTTGTATTCTGGGCCCATCACTTATAACCTTGGGCAAATTGCTTAACTTCTCTGTTCCTCAATTTCCATATCTGTTAAATGGGGATAATCATAGTACCTACCTCACTGATTTATGGACATGCCTGAAATAAGTGCTATATAAGTGATTGTTATTATTATAGTTATTGTTATCTATAATTCATTTTCTTTGCAGGAATCTTTTGAATTACTTATCCATATTGTACAGATTAGTTGAACCTGGATAAGTTTTGTGAATTTACTTAATCATGCACAGGTAAATTATAATAGATCCGAATATTCTAAAACTGAACAAATGAGTAAAGACAGCTCTTTCCTTCTGCCTTGTGGAACTCCCACTGAGGATCTCCACAGGAATTGTGTGATGTAGGTGACTCTGACATGTGCAGTACAAGGTTACTGTGTTTTAAATATTCATCAAGCTCCATTTCTTACTCATTTTAGAAAAGAAAATATTAGATCCTATTTATGTTTATTTCCTCATACCCCTGTGGTTCCTCTTTGTTCCCCTTGTTCCTTAGGAAATTTCAATTTAGAGAAGGGCAAAGGGAGTAGGAAACTCTGATGAGTAAGACTCTTAAGTCTCCTACTTCACCGTTGTGACTAAGGCATTCCTTATTCAGTATAACTGAATAACCATTAAATCTTCCTTCTTCTGTCTCAAGAATCCTTTCTCAAGTAGCTTTTGAATAAAATGCAGTGTGTAACTGTATAGATTCCAACTATTTTAACACATCTTAAAAGCTAAAATATTAACTAAAGGCATTGAAAAAATGTAGATATTATAAGGTGGGTGTTTTGGCTTTTTTGCCTTTTGGTTAATTTTTTGGATTGCAAAATAGTTTTGAATGAAGTTGCAAGAGAAATTGGTTTCTCCTTTTTGGTCCAAGTAAGCAGAGCAAAGGAAGGAATCGGAACTAACTGGACTTTCAACGTAAGTTTCAGCGTTCAGTTCACTGACACTGCAGTAGGTGATGTGAACTTCACTGTCCTGGTGCTTTTGCTGTTTAGGCTTTGAGATCCTTACAGCCCAGTGAGGGCTGAGTAAGTTTTCAGAATCTTCTGGAACCTCTCCAGAATTCTGATACATTGTAATCAAAACAACATTTCTTGGTTTCATTTACATTGTTGCTATCAACTTTTTCTGTACATTGCATTTTATTTATTTTAACTGTTTATTTACTCTGTTAGCTTCAATTTTAACAATATACCAACAAAAGAATAGGTTGTCCTTTTATCACGGATTATTACAGTAAAGGATATTTCTAACTCACTTATACCTCAACCCTGTCATTTATTTTAGGTAGCAGTTATCACCCTAGGAGTGAGTACTATTAACCCTGCTCTTGTAAATATTGCCAGTAAGTCAGTCTGTCTGCCTCTGTTTTTAACAGCCTTGAATATTAGGCTTAAACCATGTTCATTGGTAGGTTGTGGAAGAGGAGTGCTTTAGTGAAGACTAGAATATATTGAACGCCTATTATATATCATACACGGTGCAGGTTGCCTCATTCATTATCTGTTAGTGTGCTCTCTGTCCTTCAGAATTAATGAAGGATTTTTACTGCTTCATAGTGATTTCCTTTTTTTTCTTTCCAATTCCCTGTCTTGCCAATCTCTCCAGTGTGTTCCCCCGCCCCCCGCTTCCTCCTCCACCCACCCCAACAGCGAAGTAGACAGACACCAGAAACTCCTTTTTCAGTTTCCATCAATAGAAGTGATGTTCCTCCATTCCCAGCTAACCACCCATTAAAACAGTTTTTTCATTCCTCCCTCCACTTTCCCCTTTCTTGGACTTAGAGGAAAAGCAGAAATGAACCTCAAGACATAGAAATCCTGTGCAAGTGGTGCTTTAAGCAATAGCCGTTTGATTGTGGCGATTTTCATTCTTTTTCCCTTCTCTACATGATGTCTTAAGCCCCACTTAATATTTTATGATTAGAGCACCTGCTTTGGCTAGATCCAAAGGTCAACTAAAAATAAAAATATCCCGTCTTTAAGTTCTGTTCTTTTCTTTCTTTCTTTTTTTTTTTTGGCTTTATTGAGGTATAATTGACAAATTTGCATACTAATAGGGGAGATAAGTCCTTCCAGGATATCCCTAACTTACAGTGTTTGATCAAAGTCCTAATAAATCTTTCTTTGAAATGTCTTTCCTTTATCCCTTCCTTTCTATTCCCACTTCATCCTGCTGGGTATTTTGATTACATAGTGTGCCGTGATGCTCTAGGCTGTTCCCCATTTAAAATACCAGACATCTAGCACAAGGCAACCCGAATGTGAGGGTGCATACTGGCGTGCTGTGGCCCTGTCGCTCCAACATAGCCTGCAGCGTGACTGGTTCCCACCCACAGATGCTTTTCATTGCAGTCTTCCCGCCTCAGTGCTCTCTGAAGAATGACTGCATTCTCCAGTATCTCTCTAAATTTCCTCTTGTTTGAAAACTGAGAGTGACAACTCAAATGGCATTCTGTTGAGAGACTGAGAGAATCTGTGTAATCCGGGCATTAAGCAAACTCACAAATTATAATTCTTTCTAAGGATTGTAATTAGGAAGTGTGGATTTTGAGCTGTTGTGTAACCAATTTTTTTCAACTGGTTTTGTGGGATATTTTGTTTATTCTCACTCTAACATTTAGTAAACAAAAGGAGCCCAGCAGAACAACCTAATGAATATGTCCTAACGAATAGGTCATGAGAGTGGTTCATTTCTTCCCAGCTTCACTGGGGGAGGCACTATTGATGCAAAATCTTGTGATTTTCCTGACACTTTCCCCGCCATGTTCTCCATTTAGTTGAGCAACTTGCATCTTAAGGAAGAGAAAATCAAACCAGATGCCAATGGTGAGTAACTAAATGCTAGTTTGAAAACAAAAATAATTTCCTTTAGTATTAATGTTTTAACATAACAACTGTCTGGAAAAAAAATTATATGTGTACCAGACAGGGGGCTGGCAGATATTGGCAGTCATTTGATTTGGGAATCAACAAACGGGATGATTTGGTATTCTGCTTCATATAAGCATGAGGATGCCTAATGGGCTTATAAATTATAAAGTGTATTACTAACCATGAAAATATACTGCCAATGATTATTTGTTTTTTAAAATATTCCTCAATTTGAGATGAGATAGACAACGTATGAACAACCTGAGGGTTAACCTATTGTAATTATTCTGAAATCGTATCTACCAAAAACCTAATATGTCCATTGAATTTTTGTTGATGTATTTAGTATTATAGGGGAGAAATTGTAACCCTTACCTCACTCTGAATTATTTTTCTGTATGTTTTTACAGAACTACAACATTGAATATATGTTTCTATTAATCAACAATTTATATACAAAGAGTCTTAATGGCACTATGGTGTTTGTATATTGACGAAATATGATTTGCATAGATATAGATATTCCTCTGTTGAGTATCAAGGTGGTTTTGGTCATTGCTGTAACCATCTTTCTGTAACATGAGAGAAATATTGATGCTGTGAGGGATTAATATTAGTTTTTGAGGTAAAGTGAGAGGACTTGGAAAGAACTGAAATATAAGCGAGAGTTTTCATACCTTTGTTTATATAGGAACAATAAAATGTTTTTATCTGTGGCTTGGTTTCCTCATTTATTTTTTTGCTCCCTAGGCCTTTACATTTCTAGTGTCTCATAGAATTTGAATTGTCTCAGCTGTTGGGTATGGGATGTGATTTTGAATGACGGTCGCTTTGTGTCTGATAAAGGTGCTGTGGTCAAGACCAATGCTAATGCAGAGAAGGCAGATGAAGAAGAGAAAGGTAACCTAGCCTAGAGTTATGTATACATGAAGTTCTACAGTCTAAGAGAATGGAATGTTATGAGGTTTCATTTTTACACCCTACTTAGCTGGGCTTTAATGGGAGTCACAGTGCTAATAAAAGTTCAACATAGTCATTGGTAAAGGGATTCTAATTCTTTACATTTTAGAGAAATTTTACTTTGAACAACTGATAAACTTCAGCAGCAGCAGGAAATATTCCCTGAATGATTATCTTGTATTGGTCTTTATAAAAGAAATTTTAACTTGCGTCACCATTTTCTAATAAAATTATATTTGTTGGTATTTTGACACATTTAACGAACAGCTTATCTAACATTAAGATACAGACTTTGTTAATTTGTTTTTTTTCCATTGTTGTGATGTGGTTTTTAAGCTCATGATTTTATTATTTATTTTTGGCTGCATTGGGTCTTCGTTGCTGTGCGCAGGCTTTCTCTAGTTGCAGGAGTGGGGGCTACTCTTCATTGTGGTGCGCGGGCTTCTCATTGCGGTGGCTTCTCTTGTTGCGGAGCATGGGCTTTAGACACGCAAGCTTCAGTAGTTGTGGCACGTGGGCTCACTAGTTGTGGCGCACAGGCTTAGTTGCTCCACGGCATGTGGGATCTTCCCTGACGAGGGATCAAACCTGTGTCCCCTGCATTGGCAGGCGGATTCTTAACCACTGCGCCACCAGGGAAGTCCCTTAAGCTCATGATTTTAAATTTATATTGAGTGTAAATTGGGGAGTAAATATTTGGGTTTGGATAGGAGGAATCAGTAACCTCAAGAAAGGATAGTTTTTAGGAATAGAGTTCTAGAGAAGAATATGAGGCCCCCACAGATGATACGAGTTATCATAATTTTTCACTTTAATAAAACTATTTTAATTGCATTTATAAATCAAAACTAAGCTATACCTTGAATCAGGAGTCCCAATACAAATGCATGTTATTGCTTAAAATACCAATGGCAGCTGAATTCAGATGAGATCACGCTGGATTTCATGGACTTTTTAAAATCTTCACACTCTTTTTTTCCTGACAGAGGACAGAGCCGCCCAGTCCTTACTCAACAAGCTGATCAGAAGCAACCTTGTTGATAACACCAACCAAGTGGAAGTCCTGCAGCGGGATCCAAACTCCCCACTCTACTCGGTGAAGTCCTTCGAGGAGCTTCGGCTGTGAGTATTTACTTTCTGTCTCTCCCCTTTGTGTTTAGATAGAAATCCTAGGCCTGTTACAAGTATTTTTTCATCACTACAGAACATTTTTAGTTAAGACAAGTTTAATAAAAGAATTTAGCTGCTTTGGGCTAGTAAGTAAAATTTCTAGGTAATTTGTAAAAGCTTTAGCTGCACTCATACATTGTGTCCAGTTCACAATTCTAGTACTGTTAGCTAGATATTTGGCTTCTTTCCTCAACCAAAGAGACTGTGACTTTCATCTTTAACTGTTTTTCTAGGAAACCACAGCTTCTCCAGGGAGTCTACGCCATGGGCTTCAACCGTCCATCGAAGATACAAGAGAACGCATTGCCTTTAATGCTTGCTGAGCCGTACGTGTCCTGATGCAACTCTATCCCATTTTTAACCTCCCATGTTTTTTTTTAACTTTTATTATTTTAAAAAACTATACTAGTAATACATGCTCATTTTAGAAGAGTTATAAAACAGTGAAAAATAAGAAAAAAGAAATAATTTGTAATCTCCCTCTCCCCTACACTATTAATATTTGGAGTAGAGACTAATACATGTTTTTCTATGTAAACTTGCATATGTATACTTTTTTCTTAAAGGAACCATATAAAATGTTTAAATGTTTTTTTGATACGATAATTACATAATAATATTTATATGTTGGTAAATACATTTATATCATTTATATACACCATGATTTCATTATATGGATAAGTAAAATATATGTCTCAAATGTAGAAGACAAAAACCAAACAGGGTTCTAGGAGACCAGAATAGTACAATTGCTAAGGTCATTTTCTGGTGCAGTGCTTCTTACTCTTTCGTAGGCATTTGAATCTCATAGGAATTTATTAAAATGCAGATTCTGATTTCAGGAAGTCTGAGGTGGGGCCTGAGGTTCACCATTTCTAACAAGCTTCCCGGTGTTGCTGGTACTGCTGGTGTCAGACCACATTTTGAGGAACAAGGTTCTAGAGCATGAGGAACTTTTTATAAAAACTGATCCCTACATCACATATGATTATCTAAATTTGTACTGCATATAATCCTAAATCCCCCTTTCCCTATTTGTCTGAAAATAGATACTTTAGGTCTGTATTTTCTCAAAGTTTTTTTTTTTGTTCTGTGTCATAATAATGGTATTTTTCAAGATGGATAATGTCTTTTGAGCATACTTAAAAATGAATAAATTGAATGTTTATTAGATTGTTTCACATTTGCCACTTGTGTTTATGGATCTTGATGCTTTCATAGATGCTCAGTGTTAGATTGTCAATGTTAGAAGAGATCTGAGAGAATTTTCTAGTACTTTTTCTTCATTAACATATTTATTGAGGGCTTGGTTTGTAACAGATACTATTCTAGGCACTTGGATACATTAGTGAACAAAGCAGACCAAAATTCTTGCTCACAAGGAGCTTACATTCTAGTTTGGAGTATAGATGATATATTTTTATTAAACATAAATCAAATATATAGTCTGTTAAAAGGTGATAGATTGTAAATATAATTAATGCCACTGAATTGTACACTTAAAAATGGCAAATTTTATGTTATCTATTTTACCACAATTAAAAAAAATCATTAATGTAATATACCAAAAAGCATTGACTTGTATACTTTAAATGGATGAATTGTATGGTATATGAATTATATCTCAATAAAGTTCTTTTTTAAAAAGTTGATAAGTGCTAAGGAGAAAAATAGAGCATGATAGGGGGGATTGGGAATACCAAGGACCTGACTGCAGTTTTACTCTCAACGTTTTATTATGGAAAAGTTGAAAGGATTTTATAGTGAACACCTATATACCCACCTCCTAGATTCTTTCACTGACATTTTACTGTGACTATTTACTATGCTCTATCGTGTATCCATCTATCAGTACATCTTGTTTTTTAAGGCACTTCAAAGTAGGTTGCAATTTTAAATCAAGTAGTTAGGGTAGAATCTCATTAAATAGGTGATATCTGAGCAAAGACTTGAAGGAGAGGAGAGAGTTGGCATGTTATCATCTGGGGACAGTGGTACCAGGCACTGTATAGCTGGTGCAGAAGCCCTCAGATAAGAGCATGGCTGGCATGTTTCCAGAGCAGCGCTGGGGCGTTGTGGTGGAGGGGAGTGAGGAAGGGGGAGGGCAGTGGTGAGGTGGTAGAACAGAGAGCTATTGGGGAGCCACATTAGGTGCGACCTTGTAGGGCATTAGAAGAACTTTAACTTTTGCTGTGAATGAAATCAGGATTGATTGGAAGGTTTTTGAGCAGAAAAGTGACATGAGCTGACTCGCATTTTAAAAGAATCACTCACTGCTATGTCAAGAATAGATAAAAGATAAGGAAGGAGTACTTCAAATCCCACCATAAAATCTTCTATTTGTGAAGCTATCATATGTAACTTTACTACAGAATCCAAGGCCTCCTTCTGTAAATTAAGTTGGAATATTCATTCTTTAATTAAGCTTTATGCTTCATTTTTATTCACTGAAAGAATGCATGGGATTTAAACTCCTAAACAGTGTGTTTTCTTGTGCAGCCCACAGAACTTAATAGCCCAGTCTCAGTCTGGTACTGGTAAAACAGCTGCCTTTGTGTTGGCCATGCTCAGCCAAGTAGAACCTGCAAACAGATACCCCCAGGTAAGGGCTTGGTGAATTTGGGTTTTCTAACTCATAGCTGGAAGGGAAATGCCATTTGATGGATTAAAAGCCGAGCTATGTATTACTTTTCACATAAACTAGAACCCCTTAAGTTGAGCACAAACAACATGGTTGATCTTCCAGTAACAACAAAAATCCTGTTCCTCTTTCGATGATTTGCCAGTCCTGGGATACTGCTGATAGGCTTGGCTTCTTTAGTTGCAAGAAAAACCTCCTTAATCTACAACTGTCATCCATTAGGAACTTCTGAGAACCTTCTGAGTAAGAGAAAAGGAAGCTTATCTCCAATTGGAATTTCAGATCCCTGCTCACATGGGGCTTTTGGTACTCCAGTGGCCAATAGCTGTTCTCAAGTGTCTTTACCCAGCCAGAGTTCTGACCCCTGAGAATTACAGCTTATGACTCTGCAGCTTAGAGTCAAATGGTGTGCACTTTATATATTCTTTGCTTCAGCCTCAGCTGGAGGAATCATTAAGTTCTAATGGCAATTCCCTGTTGCATAATAGTGAGTGTCTTGAATTCTCTCTCTGCATTCTTTCCCTACCAGTGTCTGTGCCTCTCCCCAACTTACGAGCTCGCTCTTCAAACGGGAAAAGTGATTGAGCAGATGGGCAAATTTTACCCTGAACTGAAGCTAGCTTATGCTGTTCGTGGCAATAAATGTGAGTATGCCTATGTGATCCTTGTTAATTAAGCTAATTACTTTTTATTTTGAAAAATTTCAAAACGTACGCAGTTGAAATAATACAATGAACACATGTTACTTCCACCTAGATTCGAAAAGTTAACATTTTGCCATATTTGCTTTATCTGTATATGTGTGCATATTTTTTTTTTTTTTTTTGGTGAATCATTTGAAAGTAAATTGTAGACACTGTGCTCTTTATTCCTAAGTACTTTAGTGTGCATTTCATAGTAAGAACATTCTGCAGCATATCCACAATACCCTTATCACAACCAAGAAAATTACACA
The DNA here is from genome assembly GCF_028021215.1 of Eschrichtius robustus. Taxonomy (NCBI): domain Eukaryota; kingdom Metazoa; phylum Chordata; class Mammalia; order Artiodactyla; family Eschrichtiidae; genus Eschrichtius; species Eschrichtius robustus. Next base: position 13,808,454 of record NC_090842.1, read on the forward strand.
TTTTTAATAACTAACATCTAGTCCATTTCATTTCCCCCTAATTGTCCCAGAAGTGTTTCTTTATGTCTTTTCTGTTGAACCAAGACCGAGTCAGTGTATATGCATTGCATTTGGTTGTTATATCTCTTTCTTCCAGTCTAGAATAGTCGCCTCCCGTCCCCTCCACTACGTTACATTTGACTTTTTGAGTAGACCAATTACTTATAAAATAGACTGATTTTTTTTTTTAATGTCATTAGAAGAGCAAAAGTGTTCTAGAATGTTCATGGCAATTAACCCTGGGAGATATTTTTATTATTCTTTTTTCTTTATCCATTCTTTCTACTTTTGCTTGTTTTACAACAAACTAACAATATTTAAGTAATTATAAATTCGTTGGAATCTTGGTTGAGTCCTGTGGATCTTTAACACAAACCTTTGACTTGATGACTGGCAGAAGTCCACTCGGTGTACGTATCCTAATGGCAACTTAAGTCAGTTCTTTTTTTTTTTAAATTTGTTTGTTTATTTATTTATTTGTTTTTGGCTGTATTGGGTCTTCGTTGCTGCGCACAGGCTTTCTCTAGTTGCGGCGAGCGGCGGCTACTCTTCGTTGCAGTGCGCGGGCTTCTCATTGCAGTGGCTTCTATTGTTGCGGAGCACAGGCTGTAGGCACAGGGGCTTCAGTAGTTGTGGCTCGTGGGCTCTAGAGTGCAGGCTCGGTAGTTGTGGCGCACAGGCTTAGTTGCTCCGTGGCATGTGGGATCTTCCCAGACCAGGGCTCAAACCCATGTCCCCTGCATTTGCAGAAGGACTCTTAACCACTGCGCCACCAGGCGAGTCCTCTTATGTCACTTCTGAAGAGAAAAGTAAATACGACAATAAAACTTAGTGGAAAATCTAAGTCTAGATTAGATGTCTTAAGACATCTAAAATATTGCAATTTGTATTTGAGTTAGAATGGCAGAGGATTCTGAGTGTTTGTGGAGGGCAGTAATTGGTTTGTTAACTGAAGTAAAAAGGAGCATTTGTTAGCTTTAAATTGACTCAACATTAATGTTAAGGCAAAATTGTCTCTGTGACTTTTTTTTTCTATTTATTTGGTTGCACTGGGTCTTAGTTACAGCTCACAGGCTCCTTAGTTGCGGCACATGGGCTCCTTAGTTGTGGCATGTGAACTCTTAGTTGCGGCATGCATGTGGGATATAGTTCCCCAACCAGGGATTGAACCTGGGTCCCCTGCATTGGGCGCGTGGAGTCTTAACCACTGCACCACCAGGGAAGTCCCTTGGCTGTGACTTCTATGGGAGCTTGTATGTATTTGGTTAAGGTTATACTGTAACTAAAGGACTAAAAATTGAATCAGTAAGTACCATCTAACCCAAAATGAGCCAAATTCTCAATTTCAGGCTGTACAGGGCCAAGAATGTGCCATGCTGTGCCAGGCCTAGTCTGGGGAAGCACTCTAAGAGAGGCAGTTTGTTTCTTGGAAAAGACAAAACCTTCCATAATGAATCTTATTTACTGACCTGGGAAAGGGACACCTAAAGGCAACTGACTTATTTGACATAGATGCTGGGAGAACTGAGAGGCAGAGTATACTGGAGTGAGAACTTTGAAAAAGTCTACTTGTGAGGAAATGCAAACCCAGGCAAGGGAGAATGATGTTGACAGAGAAGAAATAAAGATAAGAAATCCTTGAAAGAGGACTGATGATTATAGAGAATGTAAAAGAATACCATTTTCATCTCATTGTTTATACTCTTACCAAATCTTTTCAGCATTACTGTTTTTTGTGTGAATGTCTATTAAATACTGTAGTGCTATCCTAACCTTTCCTTAAAATATTAATGCAAACATCAAAACAATTGCTTTAAAATACATCATAGCTTTAGAATTGCTCAGAGAGTAGAGCTGGCTTTGCCATGGAAATACCCATGGAACACATCTTGTCTCCACAGTGGAAAGAGGTCAGAAGATCAGTGAGCACATTGTCATTGGCACCCCTGGGACCGTTCTGGACTGGTGCTCCAAGCTCAAGTTCATTGACCCCAAGAAGATCAAGGTGTTTGTTCTGGATGAGGCTGACGTGATGATAGCTACTCAGGGCCACCAAGATCAGAGCGTCCGCATCCAGAGGTAGGAACTCTTGAGCCAGGAGGAACTTCTCGGCCTCCTGATCTGCAGCATCATGTCCTTTTACTTCACCCTCCTCTTCTTGCCCCTGCCAGGTTCTTTACTCTGCAGCTTTCAGAGGCATTTGTTTGGTGGGCCATTTCCATGTCAGCACTGACCATACCCCCAGCCTGGGTTGAGGAAGGAGACTTAGGGACTCTACCACCACCCGTCCCTGCCCCACGTCTGCTCCTCCCTCCTCGCTGCAGTGCTCCTCCCTGCTTTGCCACCTTCCTGGGGACGCAGGTCATCCAAGCCTGGGGAGGCTGTGCTTCTGTTCCTTCCAGAGAAACACTCGGTCGGGGTCATGTCGAACACCTGGGCCTTCCCTTGCAGGATGCTTCCCAGGAACTGCCAGATGCTGCTTTTCTCTGCCACCTTCGAAGACTCTGTCTGGAAATTTGCCCAGAAGGTGGTCCCAGACCCAAACATCATCAAACTGAAGCGCGAGGAGGAGACACTGGACACCATCAAGCAGTATTATGTCCTGTGCAGTAGCAGAGATGAGAAGTTCCAGGCCTTGTGTAATATCTACGGGGCCATCACCATTGCTCAAGCCATGATCTTCTGCCACGTGAGTAGCAGCAGCAGCAGGAGGAGGCGTGTGGGGGCGGAGCTCTACGGGAGGGTGTGGCCCTGCGCCCTCCCTCTCAGCCAGCTCCACCTAGTGCTGGGGGACCAGGTTCCCTCCCTGTGGCTGGAAAGGAAATGAATCACCTCCATCTGCCCCAGGACATATTCTTGCAGGTTGTAATGAGTTGTAAGGGGAAGACTGAAGATCTAAACCTTCTTTGGTCCCACTTCTTAGAGATAACTTGGGAAAAAAAACTCCAAAAAATATCCAGGAAAATAATTTTAAAGTTTTAATAATATAGAGTATTTAGGAATGAAGACCTTTGCCTCAAACCAGTCTTTATAGATAAACACTAAGATCATTGATGGAATTTATCCAAAAAAATCACATGGCTAAAAAATATTCAGAAACTTTTAAGCCTAACCTGCTGACTGAACTCAGTAGAGCCTTCATATATACTAATGGCAACAAGCCACTTTTCTGCAGGTGTCTTTTTTTTTTTTACAGGTATCTTCACTTAAAACAATTCTTTTCAATTCTCCAGACGCGCAAAACAGCTAGTTGGCTGGCAGCAGAGCTGTCGAAAGAAGGCCACCAGGTGGCTCTGCTGAGTGGTGAAATGGTGGTGGAGCAGAGGGCTGCAGTAATTGAGCGCTTCCGAGAGGGCAAAGAGAAGGTTCTGGTCACCACCAACGTGTGTGCCCGCGGTGAGCAGAGATTGTGTCCTGGTCTGCAGGCTCGGGGTAGCGAGAGAGACCCTCGTCTGCGGGACACTCCGGTGGTTTGCGGGAGATCCTGTTTTCTAGGAGAGCCTGTTTGGATTCCCTCGGCAGAGGAGAACTTTCACAGAAGCCAGGAGTCCTGACTTGGTGGCTCAGAACGGCGCCTGCTCTTCTTGGGGCCCCCAGTGAGGCTTTAGCTGCTTCTCCAGATACTGGTATCCAGCAGAGGCTCTCTGGAGCCTGATGGCTGATTTCATAATTTGGTCAGCACCTGCCACAGTTCTGTTTTCTCCCTCTGGGTTCTGCTACCTGCCCCTTTGTCTGAATCCCAGAGCTGGCCCATCCCAGACTGTTCCTTCCACCTGAGGTTGGTGTGTGTAGGCCTGACTGTGGACAACAGGGATTTCTGTCTCCCATCCTTACTCCTGTCCAACTCTCCTTCATGCAGGTATCGATGTGGAACAGGTGTCTGTCGTCATCAACTTTGACCTTCCCGTGGACAAGGGTGGGAACCCGGACAACGAGACCTACCTGCACCGGATCGGGCGCACCGGCCGCTTTGGCAAGAGGGGCCTGGCCGTGAACATGGTGGACAGCAAGCACAGCATGAACATCCTGAACAGGATCCAGGAGCATTTCAGTGAGTCCCTGGGAGTGTCCCCTGCCGGGCCCTTACCTTACAGGGGCGAGTCCAGGGGCGAGGGGAGGGTGAAGGGTAGGTTTTCCTGTGGCCCTGAGAGAGGCCTGTGTCCCTGTCCCATTCCCCTCCTTCCCTACAATGTGGAAGTTCTCAAAGAGCACATCTGGAGAGGGCGGGGCTCAGGGACTTGAATGACAGTCCCCCCTGGCCAGGCTGAGGGGCCTGGGGCTCTGGCTGTTGCTGTCCGTGTCCCTTGCTCAGTCACTGGAAGCCTTTGGGGTTCAGTGAAGGATCTCTGTGGCCAGAGGCACAGCACGTTCCTAGGCGGCAGAGACCTGTGTTTCCTCCCTCCCTGCTGTGCTGTCCCTTCCCTGAGTGTGTGTCTCTGTAATGCCATGTTGGTCTCTCTTTGAATTCTCTTTTCTTTCCCCCAGATAAGAAAATAGAAAGACTGGACACAGATGACTTGGACGAGATTGAGAAAATAGCCAACTGAGAAGCTCCTGCAGTCACTGGTGCCGCCCTTGGTGCTCCCCCTGCACGGGACACTAGTGCTTTCACGGCACAGGCCTCAACAGTCAACACAAAGATGAAGGCACGAGGAGAGAGAAACTACCTACCTCATTTTAAATTACGTTTGGACTTGACAAAAATTGTACAAGTGATGGGGGAAGGTAGAAAAAAATTGTTTACACAACTTTTGAAGATTAGGCGTGAATACACAGAAATTTACCTTTTGGAAATTCCGTCTGTTTTTTGGCCAGCGTTTTCCCACATCATTACGCTAATCTATATGTTGTGGCTGATCACTTGCTCAGGAGCCTTTGTGGCAGCCCCTGAGGCAGCCTGTTCTCTGCTTAGAATTGTTCAGGCCAGCCTCCAGCCCTTGTGAAAGTGACAGAGTAGAGGTGAAGAGGGAACACAGAGAGAGAGAGACCGAGTAGGTTAGGTGTGTAAGCCAGTCATCATGTCCGGAGTGTGGCATGAAGCAGCAGAGGAGACCTGCGAGCTGCTGCTCTGGATTTGGGTTGGGACAGCTCATCTGAGTGTTGTCAGTCTCCGCTGTCCTGATGGCCAGAGCAGGAAGATTTGCTAAGCATGGACCAAAATGCCAACCTGGGATCTTTGGTGTATACAAGTCTGTGTTGCAGACCATGACTTGTTCTTCTCAGCGGGTGCAATCTGTGTAGAATGCACATCTGGTAACTGTGCTTGTGCTTGAGCAAGTCCTGTGGAGAAGTCATCGTGGAGAATTAGTGGTGGTCCTGGCTTGCCACAAAACCTGATCTTGTGGGCACTTGCAGCATCTTTTTTACATCCCTAACATCACCTTGACCGTTTAGTAGCCCTAAGCAAATAAAAGGTGCTCTGAGGTTTGGATCCTCAGTGAAAATTGTGGTTTCAAGTTGCTAATGGCCAGTCTCAGGGCTCCAGAAGCGATCAGCAGTAGTCAGATCACAGAAGGCAAGTTTTTTGTCAGTGCTGGGGAATGATTTCAGAATTTAGGCATCTTGATTATAAAAGGATTCTGAATATCTGCGTTCACAGTGCTTGGAATACAAACAGGTGCAACTAAGGGACAAGGTGGACTACAGCCATTCATCTGTCCAAGGCAAGAGTCACTGCCAAGGCCTTTGCTCCATCCTTACTTGGCATCTTTGTGCAGAGCAGTCAGAGCAAATAATAGTAATGGACACTTCCTCATACCTGGCCAAAGCTGTTGGTACCCACAGAGTGACAGAGCAAAGATGAGATGAAGCTGAGTTACAAGCGCATATGAAACCCCAGCTGAGAGTCCTCTTCAGCTCTTTGACTTCGATACGGAAGGGCCACTTTATCTAGGACCAGGCCTGAAAGAGGGATTTTCTGTGATGAGAACTATTCCAATCCCAGACCTTCCTTGTAGGCATTTCTGTGTTTTAGGGCCAGATTTGTCTCCTGGGAAGGGAAGGGGCCAATGTCAGCCTCCCAGGTGGTTTCCCTAATCTGACGTTACAGATGCTACAGAGAGAACCGCAGACTGTCAGTCCTGCCACATTCCCCTGTGGGCACTTGACTGTGTTGAGTCTTGTTTGTACTTCTGGCCAACTCTGACCCACCTTGGGAGTCTTGTAAAAAGGGAAGAAATTTTATGCCCCCCCCAACCCCCGCAAAGTCCTGTGGACCAACCCTGAAATAACTTAAAACAAAGGCAATAATTAAAGGAGTGTGGACTCCTGAGGCTGCAGGCTGAGCACATCCCACCTTCTCACAACATGTGTAACCTACCTACTGAGTAGCCCTAAATCTGAGCAGGAAAATGGGAAGCGATGTGCTTCAGACTCTTCAATAGTAGGAATAAATGGGTATCTGGTAGAAATCCAGATTAACAGTTCCTTATCTGGGGCTAGACCCCTAAGAACTCACTGGATGGGTTTTATGGAGTTTATGAAGTTTATGCAGTGTTTTGAGTTTAAATGTATTTTCCTGGGGAGAAACTCCCAAAGGAGTATGTGTCTTTTTAAAAGGTAAGAAAGACTCACTGTATGGATGGCTCCGGAAAGGCCCCCAGTGTCACTGCAGTCCATGTTCATTTCTGCCAGAGCTTAGCCTCTAGGGCGTAATGGTCCATAGCTGCTTCTGTGACCTTGTGCCATTTTGAGACATCAGTGATGTAAAAATGTGTGGAGCCCTTGAGCTTCAGTCCCCAGAGTTTATTCTGCTGATTTTAGTAAGTTCCTATGTATGGAATGATAAACTGTGCCCTACAACAGAGAAACTCACTTGAGAAAAGGAGATTTGGGCCCAGTGGAAAATTCTGGATATGTTCATTATCCATAAACAATGGATTTTATTGGTTTTTTGGAGTGTTCATTGGTTGTATGCATAAGAACTAATCAGTCGTTAATGTATTCTTTTTTTTTTTGAATTTAACGGTTTATTATGATCTATAAGTCTCATTTTAAAAACATCAGTCCATCAAACCATGTAGAAGTAAGTATGCAAAAAGTCTGCAAAACAAAAACATACTTTAAACATGTTTAAGTAGAGAGGTTATCTGAAATTCCAGATTTTCAGTCACTTCATTGTTATGCAGTGGCAGCCAAGTAATCCTTAACTTCAGTTGGAGTCAGCCTCCTAAATCCGGCTTCATTGCAGATTCCAACTTCTATGTTATCTTGTCATCTGCCCTTCAAAGCTTTCCTTTAGGGTTAATATGGCTGCATGAATGGCATCTTCAAGTTCCAGATCTTTATTATATCTTTTCTCAAGGAAAGTTTTCCCATTCACATAGTTCTTTCCCATTGCTGTGGCTTTCCAGGCAAAGTAAGCTCCAGATGGATCTGACTGATATAAATATGGTTGTCCCTCATTCCAGCCACAAATAAGTAAAGAAACTCCAAATGGACGAACACCACCTGACTGGGTGTATTCTTGCATCACGGAAGCTACTCTCTGTACCAGCTGAGCTGTGGGAATGGGTTCTTGGTAAACGAGATAGTATTGTTGAGCTAGTTTTCGAGCTCTGTGCACAAGCACTCTGAAATCTGGGCCTATGCCGCTATACACCAAACCTATATGCTTGGTGATTGGCTCCACTTTGTGGACACTTCACTCTTCATACAAAATGGATTTCTGTTTCTTCTCAGTTGCTAAGACCACACCATTTGCAGCTTTTATTTCCACTGAAGGGGCTCCTCCAGCTACAGCAGCCAAAGCATATTCAATCTGGACAAGCTTACCAGATGGGCTGAATGTAGTCAGCGAAAAGCTGTAACCACGCTCTGCCATCTTTACCCAAAGACCCCGTTAATGTATTCTTTATTGATGTTTAACTGAATTATGACATGTTCTTGTTACTAAGACATCATTTCTGAGTATAAGAAGAAAACAGCACGTTTTGGTTGCTGGTATTGGTGAAGATTTATGTATTATTCCATAGACTAGTCATCACCTGATACTACTATTCCATTTCAGAGTTGACATTGCTCCAACATAAGCAGTTGGGATGTCACCATAGGCCAAGGGCCCTACTCAGTTGCCAGAGGACTCCTTACATTCCTGTTTTTCCTGCTGGCAAACCAGAGTATGCTGGCTAACTAATCAGAAAGAAGGTAGATGCCTGCATTACAAAGGCCTTATATTCGATTTTCTAGTCCTAGGAAAGGAATACAAATAGGGCTTGGAAACAGGTCTTCTCCCTTTTTTGTTCCCATCTTGTTTATTATTTAACGTGAAGGCTGTTTCATTCACAGTATCTGATATTCAGAAGGTAAGGATTTCTGAGGTTAGAGAAGATTTCATGAAGGGGTTGAGTTTGCTTATGAGAGAAAAGTGGGATTCCAAGTGACAAGAAGAGTGGCCTAGGCAGATTAGGCCCTATTAAGACCAAAGCAACTTCACTAGGATAAATGCAGTATACTGGAAGGGTAGTGAAGGGAGCAGCCTTGCCACATGGGCAGAGAAAAGTCTTGTTAAGTAGAAAATGAGATTTGATTATTTGAACAGTATTTGGATTTAGTAGTGAATTGTCATAGATTCTTAGATCACAGGAAGTGATGAAATGGGGTTTTGGGGAAAATGGTCTAGCAGAGATATACAGGATATATTGGAGCTGGAAAAGGCTGGCATCTGAGAAACCAGTTAGAAGATTATTACATCAGTCCCATCACACAGTAAGTGCCAGGATGTCACTGGTTGTACTGAGAACACAAAAGAAGAAATGGGGAATTCCCTGGCAGTCCAGTGGTTAAGACTTGACGCTCCCACTGCAGCGGGCGTGGGTTCAATCCCTGGTCAGGGAACTAAGATCCCACATGCCAGGCGGCATGGCCAAAAAAAGAAAAAAATAAAAAGAAGAAGAAATGGACTGGAGGGGTGCTGCAGAGGAGGAATGGTAGACTTTTATACCTGCTTACTGTTGTTATTCCGAAAAGAATCTGTGGCTCTTAAAATTTAGACACAGTATACACAAATAATTCTGGGGAGAGATCCAAAGGGAAGGTTTGGAAAGAACAAATGACATCAGGGTTGAGTCATGAATGAATGACTCATGAATGATGTCAGGCCTGTCACCTTTGCAAGAAGGGACTGGCCCTTCTTCTTCACCAACACCCCTAAGCTATTGTAAATTTCAGAGGCCCTCTTCAGGTTTCTCTTGATCCTGAACGTAGAAAACAGGTTCTTAGGAACCCCCTGCAGTTTTATCTGACTTTGCTTTTCTGCTTGAGAATAAATGTTCTTTATTCTGTTGTCTGACTCAGGTTGCAGCATCTTCCAAAAATGACACAGTGGAGGTGAGGGAACCTGAAGGGCTGATGCTAGGAGGCTCCAGTACCCTGCTTTCCTGCTTTCCTAATCCTGAGTCTGGAACAGGGCTTTCCCAGAAGAGCTTCAAACACCTAGTGGGAAGTTAGAGGGCAGGTGGGGATCTGCTTGGAGGATATTTGTCACACTCCTACATTCTGTCCTCTCTTTCTCCAGCCCCTGTTGTTGGATGCTCCTGCTTTGGCTTAGAAACTGTTCTGGCATTAGTATTCAGCAGAGCAAGGGGCTTCTCCTTAATAGTCCTAATTGTAAAGTGGGGAATAGGAGTAGGTGGAGAAAAAACATTAGATGAAGCCTGAGAATGGTCGCTGTCCGGGATGTCAGCTGCTCAGATGAGACACTTATAGTCTCTGCTTTATCCATATCTCATAGGCAGAGGTGCTTGGGTGGCAGATCTTTCTTTTATGCAGGACTACAGCTAGCTACTCCCAGAGGAAGCGTGGTCGGGGAGGGGGGCTGTTTAAATGGAACTCTCCTGGAAGTACTAGTACACATTTTGTGAGTCTTTACAACTGTTATATTCTCATCCATAGGCTTCCAGCATCCTTGGAATTCTGCAATTGGAGAAATGCCAAATAGTCTTAAGTTAGCTTAGACCCTGGTCTAGATCACCACTGTCATCTGTTCTACACTGGCTTCCTAACAGGTGCTCCTGCCTCTAACTGGGTTTTCCTCTAGTTCATCTGTCACACAGCAGCCAGTGTGATCTTTGTAACATTTGAGTCTGATTTTCCCACTCTCCTGCTTAAGCCCCCCATTACTTTCCATTTTCCTTAAGTGCAAACCATATAACATGTTGTGTATACACACCTGACACATGTATGTAGTAGGCATTCCAGATCAGGCACCTCAAGTCTCTAGCCTCACTTGCTTTACTTCCCCCTTGTACTCTGCTCCAATTCCACCCTCACCAAAATTTGCTTTTGTGCTAGGCCACGCCACGGAGAGGTTGGTGATCCTGTGCATTTCCCTCTCCAGTTTCTCATTTTGAGACCGTTATTTCCTCCCCCAGCCAGCCCACTTTGAAGCAGGAACAAAAATTCAAAGAAACTGCCAGGACTTATGGATGAGGTTAAGAATGTTTGACCTCCAGGATTCTAGCTAAGATGGGCAGGAGGAAAGAGAGAAGGTAACTCAAAACGGGAGTCCTCAGAGGCTGCAGGTGGTCAGGGAGCAGAGCAGGAGTTCTGAGGATACTTTCTTCACGCCACCCCAGGGCATCACCTGTGGCCAACCTCCTGTTCAACAGTCCTTGTCTCTTAAAGTCCCCCCTCTCAGCAGAGCACCAGAGATTTCGGTACTCCGTGTGGGGAGAGGAGCCTGGAGGGGGACCCTCTCCCCTCTGCCAAGTGGGCCCCGAACAACCAGTGACCAGGTGCATCAACTGCCGTGGTTACACCTCTACTTGGAACTATTCTCCCAGTTCTTCCCTTCCTTCTGTCTCACTCCTCCTAGTCCTTCCTCTTTCAATGGTAAAAACCACTTCTTCAGGAAGGTGTGCCTCAGTCCCCTGTCATGATCTCCAAGGTGCCCTGTACAGGTGCCTGTACTTCCCTTATTATTTTTTTTTAATTTATTTTTTTGGCCACACTGCACAGCACGTGGGATCTTAGTTCCCCGACCAGGGATCAAACCCGCGCCCCCTGCAGTGGAAGCACGGGAGTCTTAACCACTGGACCACAAGGGGAGTCCCCACTTCCCTTATTGACATTACTGTGTCAGGTGACCTTCAAAAGGTCTACATAGATAGCTTATTTACTCCTGACAACAAATGTGTTATGATTCCTATTCTACAGATGAGGACACAGGCACAGAGAGGTTAAGTCATGTGTCCTACTACATACAGGTCAGAAGTAGCAAGGCAGGCTACACGCCTGGGCAGTCTGGCTCCAGGACCCACCTTCTTAACCGCTAGGCTGTATTTGCCTCTTATACAAACATGTATATGTTTGGGACTGCTTGTTTAGCGTCCGTCTTCCCTTGAGGTGAAGTCCAGTAAGGGTAGGAGGTGTGTAATCAGTCATCACTGAATTCCTAGCTGTCAGCAGGCGTGTTGCTGCTTTGTTAATGTGTGTTAACAGTGGAGTATGTTTTACAAATTTTCTGTAAAAATTATACCCAATCACTTTTTCATACAATTTTTACAAATTGATCTTTATAAATTAGTCATTAGAATTTTGCGGGCCAAATACAAACTTGGTCTGGCTCCTGCCACTATTGCTAAATTATTTTCTGAATCTTACGGCATTCCTCTTCCCCTTCCCGTCACTTCCGGTACACAGAGGCATCACGAGGGAGAAGGAGCAGTCATTCCGAGAGCAGAGCCGCCATCCTATCGTGCCCACCCCCACCGCACACGTAAGCAATGCGAGTGCCCGCACGCCTCGGCTCAGAACACATGATGGCGCCACAGAATCAGGCACGATCGTGAGATGTTCTTTGCCGACCCTTAATTGACTTACTGATACGTTCACTCCCTAATTCAACAGTTGTTTATTGTGTCTCTGCTATGGGCGAAATGCTCGGGATCAAAAGAGGTAAGGTCCCTACCAACGGGACATACAGTTCACTGAAGACGAAATCATCATGTGATCCGGCAGTTCTAAACTAGGCGCAGTGCAAGCTCACCCAGTCAGCATCTAAGCCGGGATTTGGGCCCAAAGGGCCAGTTAGAAAGTGCCCGGGGCAGGGCTATTGCCCACCTCTGATTGGCTGGAGCGCCCGGCCTCGGCCAATCGGATACCGGCACGGCTCGAAACTTGAAAGTAAAGGGGTCCCAGGAAAGCCGGCCCCTCACTCCGCTCTTGGTTTTGGGTTTTGTCGCCCAGAGTTTTCTGGAATTCGGTTGCCCAGATTTGCCACTTATTAAGCCATATGGTCTTGGGAAGTCAACTTCTCTGAACGTCAATTTCCTTATTTGTAAAATGGAGAAAACAGGATTGTTGTGAGAATACAAGTAAATCATGTAGGATGCATTTTTAAAATGTGAGCTCTTGTTGTCATCTGCCCAGTTTAATTGAATCCGACTCAGGGCAGGCTGTCTAGTTCGCAGCTTCATGAGAACGTGCCCTTCTTGTTGGTCTCGGATCTGAAGAGGAATGGGATTCTCAGTGGCTACCAGCAGGATGCTGTCCTTTAGGGATATAAACCTCAGCTGACCAGGGTATTGGCAGCCTTGGCAGAGGGTTCCCTGTTGCCCAGAGCTGCTCCAAACAGGCTGGCTGGTTTCACTGTCCCAGTTGGAGCCTCAGCCTGCACCTCCCTGAGAACACTCACCTGGATTAAACAAATGCCAATCACCCTTCCAGTAGGTGCAGGCAGTGAAATAAATTTAAAAATTTTTTAGTAAGCACCCTAAAATCAAATGCAAGGAAAAATCCTATCAATTCCCCCAGAGACCACGTTTATCTCTAGGAATTGTGTTTCAGTGGAAGCAACGTAGGAATCACCCTCTCAGTGCTAGGGCAGCTGCACTTCGTAATGAAACAGCAGTGGAAAGAGGGTAGTAGGCACCCAGACTTCAATTTTTGCTCTAAGCAAGATCCTCTGCCTCCAAAATAACTTTAAATTGAGTCTTGATATTGCTGCTTTTGACTGTCATGAAAAGCTTTGCTGTGTTTGAGATAAAAAAAGAGGGATAGTTGCCTCAAGATCTAGATTTTTTTTTAAAGCGATTGTTACAATAGTAAGACAGAAGGAGCATTTTTCCCTTAGATAACCAACTAGCAGTCTCCCTCAGTGTTGCTGCCTTACGTGGAGTTAGACCGTGGCGCTGCCTCCTAATAAACAATGTAGTCTCTAAGCAGTAACTCCATTGGTGATGCGCTGGGAATTAGACTAGTCACTTGGGACGACAATATGGCGTCTGGCATTCTTACTTCTGTAAGCATAATGTGTGCATGCCCTCTGTTTTGATCAGTGGTTAAGAACTGAGAAAACATTCTTACCCTCCCCCCACTTTTTTAAAGTAAAAATAAATTTATTACTACCTCTATTTTTTACACTTTGATTTTCTCATTACATTACTTTGTTTTATTTTTAATTGACATATACATAGACTTGCAATGCACAAATATTAGGTGTATAATTCTAAGTTTTGACAATTGTATACACATGTGTAACCACCACTCCAATTAAGATACAGAACATTATAAAAAAAAAAACCAACATTTTCATTGTTATCAAATGGGGGTCCCGCTGCTTGCTGCTTACAAAATCAATACTCACAAATGGTAAAAAGGAAAAGGGCCTTTAATCAGAATGCCAGCAATCTGGGGAGATGGTGGACTCAACGTACCCCAAAAACCACCTCCGAAGATTCTGCTCGTGAAACTTTTAAAGGGAAGGAGGGAAGTAATCTCAGTTAATCACTGAGATGGGGGTCTGAGTCATCGCCATCCCCCACTGTGTGCGGGCTCAACTTCTTGTGATCTTCCTCTAGATGTGATCATGTTCACACAGTTTGATCACAGAGTTTGTTTGGGAGATTACTGAAGGGGAAGCTAGGGAAGAGATCTAGTCATCTGTTAATCACTTATTCTTCTCTTCTACTTCTTTGATCTGTGGAAAGGACCAACAAGTTAGGCAAGGTTTTGTGTGACTAAAAGATTTGAAAGGTGTGCTTGGGCCATTGATGAGTAGAGCATGGGGGTGCCGGGCTTAAAAGTTAGTTACTATACAGCTTTACTAAAGTGACAAGAAAAGGGGCTTCCTGCTGAGGGTGGCCTCCTGCAAAGAGCTGCTTACACTGAATCTCATACAAATGGATTAAACAGTATGCATCTCTTGTGTCTGGCATCTTTCCTTCAACATAATGTCTGTAAGATTCATCTATTTCATCATGTGTATCAGTAGTTTGTTCCTTTTTATTGCTGAGAAGTATTCCATTTAATAAATATACCAAAATTTATTTATCCATTCTCCTGTTATTTATTTATTTATTTTTGGCTGTGTTGGGTCTTCGTTGCTGTGCACAGGCTTTCTCTAGCTGCGGCGAGCGGGGGCTACTCTTCGTTGCGGTGCACGGGCTTCTCATTGCAGTGGCTTCTCTTGTTGTGGAGCATGGGCTCTAGGCGCATGGGCTTCAATAGTTGTGGCTCGTGGGCTCTAGAGCGCAGGCTCGGTAGTTGTGGTGCACGGGCTTAGTTGCTCCACGGCATATGGGATCTTCCCGGACCAGGGCTCGAACCCGTGTCCCCTGCGTTGGCAGGCGGATTCTTAACCACTGCGCCACCAGGGAAGCCCCTATCCATTCTCCTGTTGATGAACATTTGGGTTGTTTCCAGTTTGGGACTATTATGAGTAAATCTGCTGTGAACATTTGTGTACAAGTCTTTATGTTTCATTTCTCTTGGAAAGTAACTAGGAGTAGAACTGCTGGATCACAGAGTAAGTGTAGGTTTAACTTCTTGAGAAACTGCAGAACAGTTATACAAAACCATTGTACCATTTTACCTTCTCTCCAGAGGCTTAAGAGAGTTCCAGTTGCTCCTGACAGTTTCCTTGCTTGACCAACATTTAGTCAGGCTCCTGAACCTTCTCCTAGGACCATCTGTGCACTTGTAAAATCTAGTTTTAACAAGAACCGCCCACCCTTGATATCTGATCGCCCTCAATATCTGGTCAGGTTCTTCATCCTCCACCATCTCCCAGGTGTTGTCTGATCATCCTGGCCTGTCTTCAGCAAGAATACTGTTACATCGGTTTAACAAAAACTCTCCTTACCCCTGATGTTTCCTCTTAGTAATTTTCCATCCACTCCCCTGCTCCTTGGCTATAAATTCCCACTTGCCCATGCTGTATCTGGAATTGAGCCCAATTTTTCTCCTCTGGTGCAAAATCCCATTGCAGTCATCCCTATACTTATGGCAATGGTCCTAAGTAAAGTTTCCGTTATCATCTTTAGCAAGTGTCTTTGATTTTTTTTTTCTTTAACATTCCACAACCTTATCAACACATGGTGGGTCAATCTTTAATTTTAGCCATTCTAACCAGTGTGCAGTGGTATCTCATTGTGACTTTGATTTGCATTTCCTTAATAACTAATAATTTTTAATGAGCTCTTTTTCTTGTGCTTACTGACCATTTATCCTTTTTTTTTTTTAATATTTACTTATTTATTTTAGCTGCGCCATGTTTTAGTTGTGGCACGTGGGATCTTTATTGCAGCATGCGGGATCTTTTTTTTTTTTTTTTTTTTTTTTTAGTTGCGGCATGCGTGTGGGATCTAGTTCCCCGACCACCCAACCATGGATCAAACCCTGGCCCCCTGCATTGGGAGCTCGGAGTCTTAGCCACTGGACCAGCAGGGAAGTCATATATTCATACATTTTGACATAAATGTTGCAATGATTAGAAATGTGTCCTAGAGTAACATATTTTGAACTAAAATCTTCATTAGTCTATTCAGCCATACATTAAAAAATATTTATTGGGTGTCTACCATGTGCCATGCACTTTTCTAGGTTCTTTAATCAACTGTGATTAAGACAGATAAGATCTTTGCTCTTGTCTGAAGAGTTAATATTTTAGTGGGGAGAGACAAAATGTAAACTGGAAGCAAACAAGTAAGATGATTTTTGATAGTGTGGAAATGCTCACTTAAGTGTTATCAATTAATAATAAAACATGGAAACAACCTATATCCCTAAGGGGGGGGAGAAAGGGGACTTAGGTAATTTACATGATATGAGACTGACGGACTATAATGACATTAAACCGATAATTGACTTTAAAAAATACTTAGCCGTATAAAAAAGCAAATTTAAAATTGTATGTGTACTTTGTTTAGGACTATGTAAAACACCTGTGCTACGATGCATATGTACAGAAATTAGAAGGACCCAGAAGGTAAAGGAAACGCTGGGGTTTTTTTTGTTTTTGTTTTTGTTTTTTGTGGTGGAATTATGGGGGTTTAAGGCGTTTGGTTTCGCTTTCTTTTTTGCTGTCTTACACGTTATCTCGTTCGCTAACAGTAGAAACTGTCATCATAGAGTTTTCTCCTAGGACTTTCCTTTGCGCAAGGCTTTACAGCTCAGACAGAGACTTACACATTTATTATGAGACGTGGCAGACCTAAAAATAAAATTTAGGTTACTTCAGAGTGACGTAAGGCAAAGAAGTGAGGTCTACGAGTTTCACCCCATAGAACTTACGCATTTCCAGGCACGATGAGGTTGCTCCCGGGAAAGTCCGCGGAAAAAGCAGGTTTGCGCACGAGAAAGGGAATCGAAGCCCGATGTTAGGCCCTGCGTGGCGCCGCGCGGATGGTGACGTCTCGCGCCGGGCGGGAACTGACGTCATCTTCGCGCATCGCCGCTTCCGGTCCGCGTGAGTGTGGTTCTTGCGCCGGCAGAGAGCTTAGGGCTGGTGTTGCCGTGCGTGCGGTTGTGTTTTTCGCCAGTCGGCCTTCTTCCTCCGGGACCATGGCCACCGATTCGTGGGCCCTGGCAGTGGACGAGCAGGAAGCGGCTGTCAAGTCGGTCAGTGGCTTCAGCTCCAGGCGGGGCGAGCGAAGTAGGAGGGCCCAAGTCGACCCTGCTTGGAGTCCAGGGAGCTCTCTGGGTTGGGCAGGCCCGTGGCCCACACACCCCTAAAGGTTTGCTGGGAGGAATCTCTTAGCTTTGTTTTGCGGCTAAGGCAGAAGAGACCAGTATGGAGCCTTTTCCTTTGATCTGGGCCAGTTAAAGACTTTTATCCTGTGGCAAATCTGGCCCTGCTATGTATGCTGTCTTTTCTGCACTGCACCTCCTTCTCAGTGGGGATTGTAAGAAAAGGCGCAATGCTGATTCTCTTTTTTCATCTGGTTTCTGAGTGATTCTCTGCTACTCTTATTTTACCGTTTTTTAGATGCGTGCTTAACATGGTTGGCAGTTTGTAGCACTTTGCAGAATAACAGATTCAGGTTTATATTTAGTGTTTCAATCTACTGCAAACGGGGGGAGGCACTACAGATTGTTTCATCTGTGTTTAAAGAGACATTTAATTTCATATACTGGTTCTTTGATTAATGAAGATCCATTCAGTGGGAAGTTAACTATAGTGTAAACTGTGACTCTCCGTTCTTATCTCTAAGTTACCTTTGTTTGGTGGTAATAGACCATTGATTTTAAGAATATAGGGGTTTTTTTGTAGTCAGAAGTCTTTCCCCCCACCCCCACCTCGGTGCGGCATGAGGGATCTTAGTTCCCAGAGATCGAACCTGCGCCCT
This sequence comes from Eschrichtius robustus, assembly GCF_028021215.1. Lineage (NCBI taxonomy): Eukaryota > Metazoa > Chordata > Mammalia > Artiodactyla > Eschrichtiidae > Eschrichtius > Eschrichtius robustus. Next base: position 13,826,060 of record NC_090842.1, read on the forward strand.
CTACAGTGGAAGCGTGGAGTCTTAACCACTGGACCTCTAGGGAAGTCCCATGTAGTCTGAAGTCTTATGTAACCTTTTAATGCCTAAATTACATTTCTTTTCCAGTCACCCTTTATTGCTTTGGGAGGATTGTCAGTTTCTCAGCAGATAGTTGAAATGGGCTAAATCCAGGAAAGTTTAGGAAGAAGCTTTACAAACTAGTTAGGAAGCCTAGAATGTGGGAGGTGCTGTGAAAAGGGTAAGAATAATGTGAGAAATGAACTTTGAATAGGGAGAGGATGTTTATGAGTAGGAAAGTCAGGGAAATTCCTCATGAAGAAGTTTATATTTGTGCTGGATATTAGAAAATAATCATTTAAGATAGAGATGAAGGTGAACGGCATTTTAGAATAGAATGCACAGAAGTGCTGGACTTGCCTAGAGAACAGGAATCAGAACTCATTTTTGCTGCAGCTTAAGCTTGTCGGGTTGTAGTAGGAGCAGTACTGAAAATATCGTAGGAGTGTACTTTGGACCTTAACAAAGAACTTAAAAATGAAAGGCTTTATTTGGCTGGTTTGGGGGTTTTTAAGAAGGATATTGACAAGATTAGATCTGAGAGCTAGCAAGATTTATTGGACTGCAGAGAACAGTATATATTAGGAGTGATGTCTAAAGGAAAGGAGATCAATGTGGAAGTTACTCTTATAGCCCAGAGATAGAGGGCCTATGTTGAATGATGAAAGTGAAGATGAGGGGATGGATTCAAGAGATAATTGTGGAGGTATGAAGATTTTAAAAAAAAGAAGAGAAGGGAGATAAAGGCAAAGATTACTGTTTTCAACCTGGATCCCACAAGGTGGTATTAATATAGTGCTAATAACAGGATTAGGGGAGTGGGAGGAACAGCAGATTTGATATGTAGGATGATGAGTTCATGTTTGGCTGTTCTGAATTTCAGGTAAGGAGGACAACTTGGTAAGTACCTGTGTTGGGAATCACCAGGAGGTGTACAGGTTCAATGATTTCCCGGGAGAACTCATAGGACTCAGCATATGATTGTACTCACAGCTGTGATTTATTACAATGAAAAGCAAAATTAGCAAAAGGAAAAGGCCCGTGTTGCAAAGTCCAGAGGAAACCAGGCACAAGCTTCCAAGAATCTTCTCCCAGAGGAGTCACAAGCTCCACTTCATTCCTGCTTAATTCCTCTAGCCACAGATTGTAATAACACATATGAAGTGTTGTCAGAGAAGCTCATTGGAGACTCAGTGCTCAGTGTTTTTATTAGGGGTCTATCACATCGTCATTCTTTGCCTAGCAGTACCAAAATTCCAGACCCCTAGAAGGAAACCAGGTGTTATCATAAACCACATGTTTTTAGAAAGATAGTTAGTGAACCCCTCAGCGGTTCTGGGAATGGTGGGAATCCTCTCCAAATCCAAGTTTCCAGATGCCAGCCAGGGGCCAACTTTGCAAGCTGGCTTTCCTAAGGATAGCAGTCAGTCCTGCTGTGTTAACTCTTTTCTATACAGTGCCCATCAAGCATTTGGAAATGTGGCACTGGAGTTCAGGAGGAATCAGGTCAGAAGTATAAAACTGACAGCCACAAATAAATCAAAAAGTATTATAAAGGATATGATTCTGTACTCTAGAATTTAAATCTAGTATTTAGCATCAGATATTCCCTAAAAGACAGTTACTGAGAATTGGTTTCAAATCTTTTTTAACCTACAACCCTAATCTAGCTGTGTTATTATGAATAACACAAATATAGACCTAAACATACTTGGTATCTGGTTTCAACCACTCTGCTTATTGGGTGGCTGGTATAAGTAAATGTTTTAAAATGTTGCTTCCTGGGAATTCCCTGGCGGTCCAGTGGTTGGGACTCCGCACTTCAACTGCAGGGGGCACAGGTTTCATCTCTGGTCGGGGAACTAAGATCCCACATGCCATGCGGCGCGGCCAAAAAAATAAAATAAAAATTAAAAATAAGTAAATAAACATAGCTTGCTAACAGTTGGGTAAGACCCTCCCCCCTTTTTTGTTTTACCATTTAGACTTGTGTACATTAGCTTAATAAATGTAGTTAACCATTGAACAACTTGGGGGTTATGAGCCCCCAACCCTCCCTGCAGCTGAAAATCGCCAAATAACTAACATTGTCCTTCCGTATATGTGGTTCCACATATTTGGATTCAACCAACCATGGGTTGAGTAATACTGTAGCATTTATCCTTGAATAAGTGAACCCTTGAAGTTCAAACCTTGTGTTTAACGGTCAATTGTGTAATTCATGGTATTTGGTTATCAGGTGTCTCTACTCTTGTTTCCTTTTATTCCCATTCAGATGAGTAATTTGCAGATCAAGGAAGAGAAAGTCAAACCAGATACCAATGGTGAGTCACTAGTAACTAGAAGCTACATGTGCACTTCTGCTTTGCACTCATAGCTGCAATGTGGAAAGGAGCTTTCATTTAGCATGTTTGGCAAATGTCAGCACTGGATTTGAGAACCAGTAAATTCAGTTTCATTAATGATGGAGATAGATTAGTTCTCCAGATTTTATCTAGCTTCTGACTCCTTAAAATCAAGAATCACTATTGGATTGTACAGTCACTGTTCACTTGATAATGTTTCCGTAAGTTTTTTTTAATTTAATTTTTTTAAAGGTTAATCTGGGTTCAAAATTCAGAAAGTATAAGTAAGTGAAAGGCCTCCTTCCCATCCTGAACCACCATTTACCCAGATCCCACGCCCCACCTATATTACTTTGCTAGGGCTCCCACAACAAAGTATTACAAACTAGGTGGTTTAACAACAGAAATTTATTGTCTCAGATCTGGAGGCCAGAAGTGTGAGATCAAGGTGTCATCTGGTTTAGTTCCTCCTAAAGGCTGTGAGGAAGAATCTATTCCATGTCTCTTCCTAGCTTCTGATGGTTTGCTGGCTATCTTTGGCATTCCTTGGCTTATAGGCATTTCTGTCATCATCACCCCAGTCTCTGCCTTCATGGTGTTGTGCATGTCTACATCCAGAATTTCCCTTTTTAATAAGAACATTGGTCATACTGGATTAGGGCCCATCCTAACAACCTCATCTTAACTAATTACATCTGCAGTGAACCTATCTCAAAAGGAGATCACATTCTGAGATACTGGGGGGTTAGGACTTGATCATATGAATTTTGGGGGGGACACAGTTCAACCCATATACCACCCTATGCCATAAGTAACCACTGTTATTGGATTTTTAATATTCTTCCAAAGTTTCTTTTTTTTTTTAATTGAAGTATAGTTGGTTTACAATGTTATGTTCATTTCTGCTGTACAGCAAAGTGATTCAGTTATACATACATACACATTCTTTTTTCATATATTCTTTTCCATTGTGGTTTATCATAGGATATTGAATATAGTTCTCTGTGCTATACAGTAGGACCTTGTTGTTTATCCATTCTATGTATAATAGCTTACATCTGCTAACCTCAACCTCCCACTCCATCCTTCCCCCAACCCCCTCCCCATCCTTCCCCCAACCCCCTCCCCCTTGGCAACCACCAGTCTGTTCTCTATGTCTGTGACTGTTTCTGTTTCATAGATAGGTTCATTTGTGTCATATTTTAGATTCCACATATAAGTGATCTCATATGGTATTTGTCTTTCTCTTTCTGACTTACTTCACTTAGTATGATAATCTCAGTTGCACTTCCAATGTTTCTTTATGCAAATCAAATACAGATTTTTCTCCCTCTCTCCCTCTCTCTCACCAAAAGATGGCAGAGTATACACAGTGTACTTACTTTTTTTCATTCAACAACATACCTTGGCAAGCTTTCCTTACCAGTAAATGGAGTTTCCTCACTCAGTTTTGTAACTGCATAGTATTACATTGTGTTGATAGACCATAATTTATTTAACCAGTCATTTTTTGATAGATACTTGGGTTGGTCACATTCTTTCACTGTTATAAAGTGTTTCATGTAATAACCATGAACTTAATTCTTTTTACATGTAAGCAAATACATTTGTAGGATAAATTCCCCCAAAATGGATATCCATGGTCAAAGGCATATGCACTTGCACTTTTTATCAGTATTTTTCAAGGTACCCTCCATAAATATTATACCAATTTATATTTCTATCAGTAAAGCATGAAAGTGTTTTCCTATAGCCCCACCACAGAATTTTTAGTCAAAAACTTGAAATTTTGCTAATCTGACAGGTAAAACATGGTGGATCAGTGTAATACATTTTGTATTTCATTAATAAGGTTGAATATTTTCATAAGTATAAAGGAATTTGTGTTTCCTTTTCTACTGAGCTTTTTGTCTTTTTTCTAAATATGAACTTCATATTTTAAGATTGTGATAGAAGTTGCTAATACTTCAGTCAGTTTTGTCTTTTGACTTTTTTCTTGTGTATTTTTGCTCTGCAAACTTTTTTTTTTTTAAATTATTTATTTATTTATTTGGCTGCACCGGGTCTTAGTTTCGGCATGCAGGATCTTCGTTGCAGCATGCGGGATCTTTAGTTGCTGCATTCAGGATCTAGTTTCCTGACCAGGGATGGAACCTGGGCCCCCTGCATTGGGAGCATGGAGTCTTAACCACTGGACCACCAGGGAAGTCCCTCTGCAAACATTTTTATATAGTCAAACGTATCAGTCTTTTACATTATTATTTCTGGAATTTGAGTCAGTTTTCATACTTCAGTCTTTGATCCTTTTGGAATTTTTCCTGGTGTGAATTGTGAGGTATGGATCCAAAGTGTTTTCTCTAGTGTGTTTCACCTTTTTAATTTCAAGATGGCTACAGATTTGTTTCAGTGCCACTTTTGTAATAGTCCATTCTTCCTCTCTAGTTTGAGATCCACCTGTATTATATACCAAATTCTGCATTTTCTCATCTATCCTATCAAGTTTATTTTGCATATTCATGTACCAGGTTCATATTCCTGATTGCTGGAGCATTATGACATGCTTTAATATCTGTGAGTGCTGGTCCCCATTCATTGATCTTTTTTTTTTTTGGCTGCGCCGCAGAGCATGCAGGATCTTAGGTCCCCAACCAGGGATCGAACCCACACCCCCTGCAGTGGAAGCACAGAGTCTTAACCACTGGACCGCCAGGGAAGTCCCCATTGATCTTTTTTTAGAGTGTTCCTGGCTATTCTTATTTTCCATATGTATTCTGTTATAGTCAACTTGACTAGTTCTAAGAAGACGAAGAATCTTTTAGTATTTCTCCTAGGACCATGTTACATTTATAACTTAACATCTATATGCTATTGAGTCTTTTTATAAAACCTATGATTAAGTCTTTCCTTTTTTTTCAAATCCCTTTTTGTGTCCTTTAGGAATGTTTTAATGACTGAGCATATGTGATGTCCCCTCTTTCATTTCTATTACTGGCGGTATGTGTTTGTTCTCTTTTTTTTGATGAGTCTACCTAGAGACTTACCAGTTTTTTTTATCTTTTCAAAGAGCTAGGCTTCGGCAATGTTAATTTTCTTGAATATTTGTCTTTTATTTCATCGATTTCTACTCTGTATTTTTTTCCTTCTGCTTACTTGGGGTTTACTTTCCTCTTCTTTTTTATCATATACTTAAAATAGTTTCAGTTTCCCTTTTGATTTCTTCATTGGCCCATGGATAATTTAGAACTGTGTTGTTTGATTTCCAGATATTTGGGGGGTTTCTAGATATCTTATTAATTTCTAATTTAACTCCATTTTGATCAGAAGCCATTAAATATGATTCTGCAGTTATTGGGTATAGTGTCCTCTAAATGTCAATTAGGCCACTGTTGTTGATAGTGTTACTCAGATCTTCTATGTCTTGACTGTTTTTTGTTTGTTTGCTTTTTGGTCTAGTTCTTCCAGTTGTTGAAAGAGAAGTGTTAAAATTTCCAACGACAATTGTGGAATAGTCTTATTTCTCCCTTTAATTTTGTCAGTTTTGGCCTCCTGTGTTTTGTAGATCTGTTGCCAGGTACATTCACATTTATGTCTTCCTGATGAATGGACCTCTTATTAGAAATATCCTCCTTTATCTCTGGTGGTGATTTTGGTCTTAAAATCTGCATTACCTGAGCCACTCCAGCCTTCATATGCTTACTGGTTGCGCGATGTATCTCTTTCCATCCACTGACTTTCAACTTGTTTGTGTCTTTGTATTTAAAGTGTGTCTCTTGTAGGAGTATAATCTATAAAAATTTTGAATCACTATGTTGGACACCTGAAACTAATACAATATTGTAAATTAACTATACCTCAATTTAAAAAAATTAAAAAATAAAATGTGCCTCTTGTAGACAGCTGACAGTTGGATCTTGCTTTTTTATCCATTCTACTAATCTCTGTCTTTTTTTTTTTTTTTCTAATCTCTGTCTTTTAATTGGAGTATTTTATCCGTTTGCATTTAATGTAATTATTGATGTGGTTGGGTTTAGGTTAGCAATTTTACTGTTTGTTTGTCCCCTTATATTTTGTTTCTCTGCCTCTTTTCCTGCTTTCTTTTGGGTTAATTGAATATCTTAGAGTTCCATTTTAATTTATTTATGAGCTTTTTAGCTTTATCTCTTTGCGTTAGTTTATGAGTGTTTTAAAGTTTTCTTCATATAAGTCTCATATATTTTTTGTTAATTTTATTTCTAGGTGCAATATTTTATCTTTTTAGTTGCTATTATAAAGAGGATCTTTTCAATAATATCTCTATTTATAAAAGCTACTGATTTCTATTTATTTATTTTGTACCTAGCTCTTTTATCTTTTCCTGAGATATCTTATTTTGTAGTCATTTTTAAGTTGATACTCTTAGTCCTGCAAGTTTACAATCATGTAATCTAAAAAAGTGATCATTGGGCTTCCCTGGTGGTGCAGTGGTTGAGAATCTGCTTGCCAATGCAGGGGACACGGGTTCAAGCCCTGGTCTGGGAAGATCCCACATGCTGCAGAGCAACTGGGCCCGTGAGCCACAACTACTGAGCCTGCGCTCCACAACAAGAGAGGCCGCAATAGTGAGAGGCCTGCGCACCGCGATGAAGAATGGCCCCCGCTTGCCGCAACTAGAGAAAGCCCTTGCACAGAAATGAAGACCCAACACAGCCAAAAATAAATTAATTAATTTTTAAAAAAGTGATCATTTTACCTCTTCCTTTTAATTTTTAATATTTATTTTCTTTCTCATGTCTCATTGTGTCTGCTAACATAATGCTATATTTTAAATATAGTTATAATAATGCTATATTTTATTTTATTTTTTTAAATTTTATTTATTTATTTATTTATTTTTGGCTGCATTTGGGTCTTCGTTGTTGCGCACGGGCTTTCTCTACTTGCCGCGAGCGGGGGCTATTCTTCGTTGCAGCACGCAGGCTTCTCATTGTGGTGGCTTCTCTTGTTGCGGAGCACGGGCTCTAGGTGCGCGGGCTTCAGTAGTTATGGCACGTGGGCTCAGTAGTTGTGGCTCGCAGGCCCTAGAGCGCAGGCTCAGTAGTTGTGGCGCACGGGCTTAGTCGCTCCACGGCATGTGGGATCTTCCCGGACCAGGGCTCGAACCTGTGTCCTCTGCACTGGCAGGCGGATTTGTAACCACTGTGCCACCAGGGAAGCCCTAATGCTATATTTTAAATAAGTCAGAGGTGACATATCTGATCACTCTGAAGTCAGCCAGCATTTCTAGAAATTTGAAATTTTCTTATGCACTAAACTTCCTAGGAATAAAAATCCATTAAACTTATAGAAACGCCAACTATTTAAATTTTGATCACTTAAATAAGGTTTGATATTTATATTGTCCCACCTTTTGAGTGGATTTTATTTTAAAATAAATGTATTTATTTATATTTATTTTTGGCTGTGTTGGGTCTTCGTTGCTGTGCACGGCCTTTCTCTAGTTGCGGCGAGTGGGGGCTACTGTTCGTTGCATTGTGCGTGCTTCTCATTGTGGTGGCTTCTCTTGTCGTGCAGCACAGGCTCTAGGCGCGTGGGCTTCAATAGTTGTGGCTCGCAGGCTCTAGAGCGTAGGCTCAGTAGTTGTGGCGCACCGCTTTAATTGCTTCGCCACATGTGGGATCTTCCTGGACCAGGGCTTGAACCCGTGTCCCCTGCATTGGCAGGCAGATTCTTAACCACTGCACCACCAGGGAGGTCCCCTTTTGAGTGGATTTGATACTTGCCTTTCTGATTATGATAACTGTTTTCTTGTGCAGGTGTTATCAAAACCGATGCCACTCCAGAGAAAACAGAAGAAGAAGAGAAAGGTAACTAATCTTTGAAACCCTGTAGCAAGAGACATAGTATCACCTAGGACGTGCCTTTCTGGAGCCAGAGGCATTCTGAGTTATAAGATCAAGGAGATGAGGGGAATCAGCCAAGGAAATTGAAAACAGTGAGATAGAAGGAGAACCAAAAGAGAGTGGTATCCCAGAAACCAAAAGAAGGAAGTGTTTCAAAAGTAGGGAGTCATATATAGGTAATAAGTTGGTTGAGAGAACTAAAAATTGTTCAGTTGATTTAGAGTGTAGAGTCATTGGTGAGCTTGACAAGGGCTGTTGAGGTCAGGTGGGGAGGTTAAATTAAAAAAACCTCTTCAGTGTACATTCTGTAGAGAAGGGGAGAAGAGAAAGTGAAGACATGAGTACAGACAGCCCTGTCAGGGAATGTCCCGTGAAGGCGAGCAGAGAACTGGGACAGTAACTGGATGGGGATGTGGGATAAAGGCGGAAGCACATTTATGATGAGACGTGTTACGACGTGTATACGTGTTACGACGTGTATACGTGTTACGACGTGTATACGTGTTACGACGTGTATACGTGTTACGACGTGTATACGTGCTGGGGGGAATGATCCATTAGAGGGAGAAACTGATCATGCAAGAGAGAAGGTCACTGCTGGGAGAAATATCCTTGTCTGCAAGACGGAATGGGACCCATTGTATGAGTAGAGGGGCTAGCCTCAGGAGCACGGCGGTCCATCCATAGTCACAGCAGGGAAGGTGGAAAGGACGCACACAAACGCAAGTGGGTGTGTGGGTTGTCACGGCAGCGCGTGGAGGTGCTTCTGATTACGTTCACTTCTCAGGGAAGTGAGTAGCAGGGTCATTAGATGAGTGAGAATGTGGAGAGGTTAGAAGTTGAAGAGAGAAGAAATGAGTGGCGTATAGAAACATAAAGTCTTGCTGGGCAGCTCAGCCCACTTGAGTCTAGCAGTCAGGAGTTTAAAGTGAGACCTTTTGGTGTGATTATGTTTTTCTCCCACCTTGCTGGGCCATTCAGGTGTGGGTGCAGACATGGGGAGAGAGGTTTCACAAGGGTGGGGTTTGCCCAGTGAGTATGAGGAAGATCTACTGGTTTTTTCCTACAGAGGACAGAGCCGCCCAGTCCTTACTCAACAAGCTGATCAGAAGCAACCTTGTCGATAACACCAACCAAGTGGAAGTCCTGCAGCGGGATCCAAACTCCCCACTCTACTCGGTGAAGTCCTTCGAGGAGCTTCGGCTGTGAGTATCTGTTCCTTTGAACAACTGTTCCTTGTTAGTCCCTCCTTTATAAGACTTAGCATATCAGAGATCTTGTGGGAATTTTACTTTCTCCTTTTATTTTTAAAAAATCTTAGTATATTTACTTTCTTTGACTAGTTAATAATTCACATGTTTCAAAAGTTTAAAAGTGTGAAAAAGTGATGGTCTCCTTCCACCCTTGTCTCTTGGCTACCCAGTTCTTCTCCTTAGGGATTTTTTAATGCCACAAATTTATTCATCATAGCTGAAAGTCTTTTTTCTTTTATGCTCTTAGAACTTTCAATAAAATATTGGCTGACAGGTGATTTCTGGATGTCAGGAACATTTCTTATTAGGTAAGCCCTTTTGTTAGACTATAGGGTTTACAGTGTTAAGAACAGTTTATCTGCTTTTATAAAATCTGTCCAAGAAGCCTGTGCAGGATTCCCAGTAACTGCAGTGGAAATCAGCCTTCAGTGTTCCAGAATTTTTTGAAAAATCCAGAACCCAGAATTAAGCCCTAAGTGTGCACATTTATGCACTGTGGTGAGAATGACTTCTAACATGTCCTTGTTTTAAAGGCAGAGAATTATGTAATGTTATGCCAAGTTTTTTGTTTCCTTCAGTAAGTTAGTAAAGAGGTATTTAGGGTTGTTGGTTTATGTACATGACACTGTGCTGGGTGTTATGAGTAACACAGGACATAGCTACCATTCTTGCTGCCTGCCAGGACTCAAATCACAGAAAATAGCTAGTGAATAAGAAAGTGGTGGAATGAATGGATTCTTTGCCTTTGTTCAGCAAAATCTATCATATGCCCCCTGTAGGCAAATAGGGGCCACGTTTCTGCCAACTATTGCCACCACTTTAGAGTAAGAGACACTTAAAATAAGAGAGCTAACTAGAACCAAATCAAGTTGTTAATGCAGCAATAGCTAAGAGCAAGGTTTTTAAAGTGAGGCCTCTTTTTTTGAATATTTTCAGGACATTATACTTTTCTATGTGTATTTTCTTTGTCAAAGGCTTTTTTCAGCAAACCTGTCATCTCTGCTTCCATTCATAAATTCTGTCCGAGCAGCTAGATGTGCTCTGACAGCTTGCTTTTCCAAGTATCAGTGGCCTTTTTAAGTTCCTTTCATTTAAAGGACTGGAGTTCTCAGGTCAACCAGTGATGAACTGTCCTCTTTGAAAAGGCAAGTTCTTTCTGATTTAATTGTTAGTAGCCAAAGGAAACCAAGAATAAAACCTAGGTTACCGAATATACTTTGTCTATTTTTTACTGAAAAGATCTGCAAAATAAAAGAAAAATAATGAGCCACTGAAAGTTCTTGGATCACTTGAGTCCTCTTTCAGTAGTGACTTTGTTTCCTTGGCAACCAAATCAGAATCTGCTAAGCTTCACAACCTTTTCTTCCAAATGGATGTTACTTTTCAAAGTTCTTTGTATCTGAGAACCACCATATGCCAGAAGAATTGCCTTTTAGAGAGCCTGTTAAACTTTAAGGAAGGCTTAGAGAACACTCCTGACTTGGTTTGACTTTTCTTTAAAAACAGTGTGGTGGGATTTTTGTTAAACACCCTGTCAATTTAGAGGTAGCAGAGAGCTTATTATAAATGTACTACAAAAGCAGCTTTATTTGATATTTGTTGTGTGGCTACTTATGGAAGAAGTTGGTGCTTTTCTAGTTTTGATTTTGCCTAGACATAATAAGTAAATCTCATCACTCGTAGAGTTCAGTATGATAACTGAACTCCCTTTACCTATTTACTAGAAACTGGCTGAATCAATTTTCTTACCTCTCAGTTGTCCCGAGTTCTTGCACAGCTGGCTTTGGAAGGCCCATGGAACACAAAATGACTGTGGTTCAGTGGAACATCTGCACTAAGAAATGAAAACTGAAATCTCATTCCCTAAAGGGACTTCTGTATCTTAGTGGCATAGTAAGCAGTGTTTATTTTTAGATATGTCTTTTATAATTTATTTTATACTATGAATTAATAAGTACCATTCTTCCAGTATCCTGGGAATGTTTGTCATCCAAGGCCAACCAAATCTGTGGGTCTCCTGAAAGATGAATTTCTCCAAGAAAGGAAACTAGCCCGGATTGTATAAATTGCATAATAGTTTCAGACTAAGATTTAGTAGGGAAAGATTTTGGTTTTGTTCTGTTTTAGTTAGTATTTTTTAAGGCACAGGAAAATATGTCTGACAGGAAGTATCATTCTTTGCTAGATATAGGGAAAAATAAAATTCTAGGCCTTTAAAACAATTTCAACAACTAGGAATCCATCTTTCTCTCCCTGGCCTCCTAGGAAACCACAGCTTCTGCAGGGAGTCTATGCCATGGGGTTCAATCGACCATCCAAGATACAAGAGAATGCGTTACCCATGATGCTTGCTGAGCCGTAAGTATATGGACCCTGGCACACCTCTTCAGAACTGGGTTCAACATCTTCCACCAAGAGCTGTAGTGTTCCTGAGCACAAGATGGGCCGTTGGGAGCAACGTGCTTCTTCAGGGGAACAGCTTAGACAGGTGCAGAGAGAGTCTGATGCAATTCAATACAGTTTCTGCCTTTTCCACTTAATAAAAACTGATAGAAAAAGTTAGTGCTGTTATTCTATGCAGCTTTAAAAACTATTTTTTTGTTGTTGTTGTTGCTATTGTTTTTTAATAATTTTGAAAATTTTGGGACCTGCAAAAAATATCAGGAGCAATACCAGGAACATCTCCGTAACCCCATCCTGCCAAGAAATAAAGCTGCCATTAATCTAGTTGGCAGTTGTAGCCCCCATGTAACTCCCTCCATTCACAGCCCCCTCCCCCTCCCCCTCCCAAGTGAGCATCACTGATGTGGGTCATTATTCTCTCATGTTTCTTTATCCTTTTACTACGTAGTTTGCTTTCATTGTTTGTTTTTTTTTGGCCACGCTGTGTGGCTTGTGGCATCTTAGTTCCCTGACCAGGGATTGAACCCGGGCCCTGGCCCTCGGCAGTGAAAGCGCTGAGTCCTAACCACTGGACTGCCAGGGAATTCCAAGTTTGCATATTTTTAAACCTTACATAAATGGTATCATACTTAGGTAGCAACTTTTTTCATTCAACTATATTATTTATTTGTTTGTTTGTTTATATTTTGGCTGCACCACACAGCATGTGGGATTTTAGTTCCCCGACCAGGGATCGAACTTGTGCCCCTTGCAGTGGAAGCTTGGAGTCTTAACTACTGGACCACCAGAGAAGTCCCTCTTTTTTAATGATAAAAATGCCACCTAGGACTTCCCTGGTGGCTTAGTGGTTAAGAATCCGCCTGCCAATGCAGGGGACATGGGTTCGAGCCCTGGTCTGGGAAGATCCCACATGCCGTGGAGCAACTAAGTCCGTGCGCCACAACTACTGAGCCTGCGCTCTAGAGCCTGTGAGCCACAACTACTGAGTCCGCGTGCCACGACTACTGAAGCCCACACGCCTAGAGCCCATGCTCTGCAACAAGAGAAGCCACCGCAATGAGAAGCCCGCGCACCACAACAAAGAGTAGCCCCTGCTCACCGCAATTAGAGAAAGCCCACAGGCAGCAACAAAGACCCAACGCAACCAAAAATTAAAAAAAAAAAAAAAGCCACCTATTCCCATGACATTGGGTTACCTGAAGTGAAATGTGAAAGTTCCCTCTAAAGCATGTGACTTGTTCTCTTAAATTTTCCATAAAGATGAGAAAAGGGAGCACATAGTAGGAGCCGAGTCCTGAAGACACATCATGGCTCAGGGATTTGTCTGGGCACAGATGTTACTCTGCGGTCTTAATTTCCATAGGCCCCTTGGGGTATAAAACTAGGGCACTCTAGCTGTGCTAGAGTCTAGAATGAGGATTTCTTAGTGTGAGCCCATCTAAAATAATCATCATTTCACTTAATATTTAAGCAGTTTTTTTTAACAACATATAAAATTTTATCATTGTACTCAGTGCAGAAAACCTGGATAATAGAAGCATGAAGGGGGAAAATCCCTATTCCTACCACCCAGAAAGAACGTTTGGACACTTGATTGTTTTTTGTTCTGTTTTTAATACATTTGTTTATTTATTTTTGGCTGTATTGGGTCTTCGTTGCTGTGTACAGGCTTTCTCTAGTTGTGGCGAGCGGGGGCTACTCTTTATTGTGGTGCACAGGCTTCTCATTGCCGTGGCTTCTCTTGTTGCGGAGCATGGGCTCTAGAACGCAGGCTTCAGTAGTTGTGGCTCGTGGGCTCTAGAGCGCAGGCTCAGTAGTTGTGGCACACTGGCTTAGTTGCTCCACAGCACGTGGGATCTTCCCAGACCAGGGCTCGAACCTGTGTCCCCTGCATTGGCAGGCGGATTCTTAACTACTACGCTACCAGGGAAGTCCCGACACTTGATTGTTATTAACCAATATTATTTTCATCTCTGTTCTTCCTTCATCCAGCCCACAGAACCTGATTGCCCAGTCTCAGTCTGGTACTGGTAAAACAGCTGCCTTCGTCCTGGCCATGCTCAGCCGAGTGGAACCAGCAGAGAGATACCCGCAGGTGAGGGGGTGGAATCCTGGGGGCCCTGGCTTGCTCATCCTGGGAATGGCTGTGCCATCTGGGGGGGTTGTCTAACGAGGGTGCCCCTGGTACAGTCTGAATGTATCTGATGCCTCAGACTGTCGCTCAGGCAAAGCCCAATGGTGCACCAGGCCCTTACCTGGGTAGAATTGATTCGGAAGCAGCAGCCTTAAACAGTGGCTTCTGAAGGCATCTGCCAAGCCAGGGCTCCCTATTGAAGGCTTCTGTCTACAGCTGAAATGTGGGCCTGGTTGACGAGGATGTGGTTTCCTACACTGTTCAAGTGGTAATGACATCAGTGTACTGGTTGCTTTAGAGCCTGTTGTCTGTTACTACAAGGCTCTCCTAAACTCATCTTCTATGATCTGCCTGTTAGTGTCTGTGCCTCTCCCCAACATATGAGCTGGCGCTTCAGACAGGAAAAGTGATTGAGCAGATGGGCAGATTTCATCCAGAACTAAAGCTTGCTTATGCTGTTCGAGGCAATAAATGTGAGTATAAAGGGGCAAGACCTAGGCCGTGAGTTGGGACGGGTGGTTGGGTATTTGAATTTTGAAGATGAGGTGATGATATTCAACTTTCTAGTTCAGTCTGACCTTGGAGCCCAGTGTTGCCTTTAGCAAATCTATTTAAATACTTGCTGATTTGTTAATAATTCTCTCCACTCCTAAAATAAGATTTTAAGTTGTTAAAAAAAAAATCCCTGCATGAGTCATGGGGTTCTTAAAGTGTGGAGTATTTCACTGAGGAGCCAGGGTTTGAATTCAGCATCCAGAGTTCTGGAAGCTGCTTAAGAGGGAGGGATGAGCACTGAAGATGGTAGGTTGGGTCAGTTCCCTTTCTTTAAAAGTAAAGCACAGCTTTAGTAAGAGTAATCTAAGAGCACGTACAGTTCACTTGCTCTTACCAAATCAGAAATCCTTCCACCAATTCCTTTTTCATGTGTTCTGCAGAATGTAGAAAATATGGGTTAAAATGGGAGGAGGGGCAGGTAGAAAATGGGTAATGGAGAAGTTATCAGAATATATGAAACTACAAATCAATTAGAAAAAAGTAAGCATTCCAACAGGAAAATGGACGAGAGAGGCCCAGTTGAACAGACGCTTCACAAAAGAAGGAATTCAGATGGCCAGTAAACATGAAAAGATGATGAGCTTCATTAGTCATCAGGGAAACGTCAGGTGAAACCACTGTATGCCTCTCAGATGGTAGAAATGAGGAAGTCTGACAAACCAAGTGTTGACCAAGATGTAGAAGAACTGGAAGCCTCATGTGCTCCAGTGGGGAGTAAACATCGGCACACTGACTTCCAGAAGCAGTTGGCATTACCTAGAAAAACGGAAGAGAGACATCCCTTCAACCCAGCAGTTTATAATCGCCTAGAGCAGCGGTTCTTAAACTTTTTGCTCTCTTACACTCTTAAACATTATTGAGGACCCCAAGTACTTACTTGGGAAGAATATGAAGAAAATCTAGCCTTTCTTACAATTTTAGATATTGTTTGTTTGGATGCCATACCAAAACTTAACAAATGGTAATTACTTAAAAGTTAGTTGCCATGTGATATCTGAAATCATATTAATGAACTCTTCGTACTGTCACATTAAAATTCCTTGGTCTCCCTTGCACTTTGAATGCATCTTTTGCCCAACTGTGATTTTCTAACATCATACCTTGGTCATTTGGAAAATACTGTCTTACTGAGTTATGCTGATCTTCCAAATGTTGACATATTTCATGATACAAAATTTTAAATAGCATTTAAAATGCATTAGTATCACCACCAACCAACTCAGAGGAGTTTATACACGGAGAAACTCTCAAACCTACAGCAGCACATAGAAGTGTTCCAAAATTCTAATTTTCCCTTAAGCTGAAACGTTATCATGACAACAAATAACAGTCAGTTGTTTTCATTTAAGAGATAGGCTCTCTTTGTTCATTTTCAAGAAAGTGTATATCAAATTCCCTACTTGATTTTCTCTCTTCTTCTTTTTTTTTTTTGGCCTCACTGTGCGGCTTGTGGGACTTTAGTTCCCCGACCAGGGGTCGAATTTGGGCCCTCGGCAGTGAGAGTGCGGAGTCCTAACCGCTGGACCACCAGGGAATTCCCCCTGTTTGATTTTCTGTAGTTTGTCAGTCAACAAACAAAAACGGCTAGTACAGTTACCACACAAATAATCACACAAGGGCTCTTCCTGGAGGAAACCATCATGTTTCAGCATGCAGAAAGAGTACTTTAACCAGAAATTATTAGTATTTTTGTGTGTGTTTGATGTCTTACACTGATAGGTGCAGCTAAGTGTAGTGTACCAGAATCTTGTGACAACCTGGATCTTCTCTAGATTGTTTTGTAACAACAGGGGACTTCACTGTGTCTGAAGGATTAGTATATTAACTATTTAAGGTATCATATTTTTAAAAGTTCAGTTTAGACTGATGGGCAGTGGACAGTGAGAACCACAATGTATTGAAGAGTCCATTTAAAACTTTTCCAGTGGAGTTAATGAATTCCTGACCAAAGTCCCTTTCTCCTCGAACTTTAAATTTTGTTTTGAAAATAACTGACATTCACATGTTTCAAAATTGAAAAGGATATATGGTAGAAACTTTTCTTTTCCCATACCCTTCAACCACCTGGTTCTGCCTGCCTAAAGGTACCCAGTACTAACCTGTTCCTCACATGTCCTACCAGAGATAGTCTGTGTGGCTACAGGCAAGTGATAATGTGATAACATGTAGGGACTTCCCTGACAGTCCAGTGGTTAAGACTCTGTGCTTCCATTGCAGGGGGCACGGGTTTGATCCCTGGTCGGAGAACTAAAAGATCCTGCATCCCTCATGGCACGGCAATAGAGATAGATGTGATAGATAGATAGAACACTCACACACGCATGTACATATATTACATGTATTCTTTTTTGCCCCTATTGGTATACAAATTGCTCTGCAACCTCTTTTTCACATTTAATAATGTATTTTGGAGATTGTTCCACATCAGTTCCTAAACAGTTCTATACTTTTATTGGTGTCATCCATTTGGTGTGTCATATTTTGCTTAGTTATGTTTTAATGCATGCATATCCTTGCATATATGTTATTTCACACATATTCATGTGCATACAGGATTGATTCGTAATAGTGGAAGCACTGGTCAAAGGCTACATGCATTAGTAATTCTGATAGATGGTTATATCAGTTTCAACTCCCACCAGCTATAGTTTGAGAGTAATGTGTTTTTTTCAATCAAAGAGAATTTGTACTTAGGAAAACTGTCTACACAATTAGAATGTCTAACAAAGCAAAAAATCATTGGGCCAGGATCCTAGGACTCAAAACTACCAATTTATAAGGAAATCAATGAACCATGAGTGAAGGGATGGTATAAAAAGAATAAGTGTTATGCTAAAGAAAAAGAGTTGGGTGATGGGGAATTACAGGAGAAAGCAGAAAAAGGGAAACTAACACTCATGGAGGGTTGACTGTAGGATTTAATCCTGACCACAGTGCAGTGAGATAGGTGTCATTATGCCCATTTCATAGTAGAAGAACACAAAACTTTTGGGTAACACCCTGTGTTTTGAAATCTGGAATTAACTTGTTCTAGCTCTGGAAGGATGGGCAAGGCTTTCATTTTGAAAGCGGGTTTAGCCATGGAAATACCCACAGAACACATCTTGTCTCCACAGTGGAAAGAGGTCAGAAGATCAGTGAGCACATTGTCATTGGCACCCCTGGGACCGTTCTGGACTGGTGCTCCAAGCTCAAGTTCATTGACCCCAAGAAGATCAAGGTTTTTGTTCTGGATGAGGCTGACGTGATGATAGCTACTCAGGGCCACCAAGATCAGAGCGTCCGCATCCAGAGGTAGGAACTCTTGAGCCAGGAGGAACTTCTCGGCCTCCTGATCTGCAGCATCATGTCCTTTTACTTCACCCTCCTCTTCTTGCCCCTGCCAGGTTCTTTACTCTGCAGCTTTCAGAGGCATTTGTTTGGTGGGCCATTTCCATGTCAGCACTGACCATACCCCCAGCCTGGGTTGAGGAAGGAGACTTAGGGACTCTACCACCACCCGTCCCTGCCCCACGTCTGCTCCTCCCTCCTCGCTGCGGTGCTCCTCCCTGCTTTGCCACCTTCCTGGGGACGCAGGTCATCCAAGCCTGGGGAGGCTGTGCTTCTGTTCCTTCCAGAGAAACACTCGGTCGGGGTCATGTCGAACACCTGGGCCTTCCCTTGCAGGATGCTTCCCAGGAACTGCCAGATGCTGCTTTTCTCTGCCACCTTCGAAGACTCTGTCTGGAAATTTGCCCAGAAGGTGGTCCCAGACCCAAACATCATCAAACTGAAGCGCGAGGAGGAGACACTGGACACCATCAAGCAGTATTATGTCCTGTGCAGTAGCAGAGATGAGAAGTTCCAGGCCTTGTGTAATATCTATGGGGCCATCACTATTGCTCAAGCCATGATCTTCTGCCACGTGAGTAGCAGCAGCAGCAGCAGGAGGTGGCATGCGGGGGAGGAGCTCCACGGGAGGGTGTGGCCCTGCACCCTCCCTCTCAGCCAGCTCCACCTAGTGCTGGGGGACCAGGTTCCCTCCCTGTGGCTGGAAAGGAAGTGGTTTGTGAAGATGTAAGAAACAATTTCTTCTTAGTATCCTGAGGCATATACATAGTCTAAGCATAGAGTCTCCTGAACTTTATATCATTTGTAGGTGATACATTAGAAAACCCAAGTAAATCAACTGATATTTGTAGGAAAAATAAGAAACTAAACAGGACGGTTGGTTAGAAAGTTACTAGAAAATAAGTAGTTTTCCAGTGTCAAACACAAACAATTAGAAAATGGAAGGACAGACCCCATTTATAATAGCCAAAATAATTTTTCAGGAATAGTTAAGATCGCTGAAGAAAACATCAAAATTCTGTTAAGCGATGTAAGAATAAGAGAGCTCTTACTCTATTATTGGAATACTTGTAGATTAAAAAAAAATTTTTTTTAGAGTGGCATTGTTTTCCCAAACTCAAATTGAAACTTTCAAACCTACAGAAAAGATGAAAAAAATACAAAATGAGCACTTTCATGCCCTTCACCTATTGTCAACATTTACTTTATCCATAAGCTTTTGTGTGGGGCATATCTGTACTTTTTCCTGAATCTTTTTTTTTTTTTTTTGGCTGCGTTGGGTCTTCATTGCTATGCACAGGCTTTCTCTAGTTGTGGCGAGCAGGGGCTACTCTTCGTTGCGGTGCGCGGGCTTTTCATTGCAGTGGCTTCTCTTGTTGCGGAGCACAGGCTCTTGGTGCTTGGGCTCAGTAGTTGCGGCACGTGGCCTCAGTAGTTGTGGCACGTAGGCTCTAGAGTGCAGGCTCAGTAGTTGTGGCACACGGGCTTAGTTGCTCTGCAGCATGTGGGATCTTCCCGGACCAGGGCTCGAACCCATGTCCCCTGCGTTGGCAGGCGGATTCTTTTTTTTTTATTTAATAAAATACTTTCAGTTATTTTGCTTTGGGATATATATCTAATGCCATATATGGTAGAAAACTGCAGTATAGATCCTTTTGATTCACTGTTTTCTTCCAGACATAATGTAACTCAGTATATTTAGAAAGTATGTGTGTATATAAATACTTATTATAAAAAAAACCTTATGTAAGCATGTTATTCCTCTACTGAAATGTAACTTGATAGGAGCCATGCCTTACATTATTAAATTATCAGGTGATTTGCACCATATAGCACTAATGATTTTCCATCAAAGAAATTACTCATTTCTCATTTTGTGAAAGTATCAATTAATAAAGCACCTGACAGTTTTAAACAGTAAGAATTAGAAATTCAATATAAACAAATCGTGCCTAATGTAATTATTTTAAATTTGTTGTGTCCCTTTCTAGAGTAAGGGTTTTATGCACATTTTATTATTATTATTTTTTTAACATCTTTATTGGAGTATAATTGCTTTACAATGGTGTGTTTGTTTCTGGCAGGTGGATTCTTAACCACTGAGCCACCAG
Organism: Eschrichtius robustus; assembly: GCF_028021215.1. Classification (NCBI taxonomy): domain Eukaryota; kingdom Metazoa; phylum Chordata; class Mammalia; order Artiodactyla; family Eschrichtiidae; genus Eschrichtius; species Eschrichtius robustus. The sequence continues at coordinate 13,846,127 of NC_090842.1, forward strand.
GGAAGTCCCTTGCTGAATCATTTTAAAGTCAGTTGTAGATATCAGGACACTTCCCACCTAAATGCTTCCTAAGAATGAGACGTGCTCCTGCATGAGCACAGTACCATTGCCACACCTTTCACAATGATGCAGCGATAGTGCCCTCTCTGTCGTCCATCATATGCCACTTTCCCCATGTGTACCAAAATGGCCTTTATTGCTTTTGGCTGCTGCTGTTAAACCTAAGAGCCAATCAGAGATTGTCTGTTGCATTTAGTCCCTCTTGAGACTCCCTTAATCTATAACAGTTTCTCCACCTTTCATGACATGGACATCTTGAAGAGTCCAGGCTAGGGACTTCCCTGGCAGTCCAGTGGTTGAGACTTTGCCTTCCAGTGTAGGGGGTGCTGGTTCGATCCCTGGTCAGGGAGCTGGGATCCGACATGCCTCGGGGCCAAGGGGCCAGGGCATGGAACAGAAGCAATGTTGTAACGGGTTCAATAGAGACTTTGGAAATGGTCCACATCAAAAAACCTTAAAAAAAAAAAAAAAAAGGAGTTCAGACTAGTAAGTAGTCTTTAGAATGTCCCTGATTTCCCCCCGCCTTGTGATTATATTAAGGTTAAATATTTTTCTAAGATTAGCACCCAAGTGACATGGTTACTTCTTTATACCACATCATGTTAACAATTTTAAGACATTTAATGCTTAACTGCTAAGTTTTAGTAGTCTTCCAGATCAAAAATATTCTCTTAAGGTACTTTCATTTCTGAAATGTTTTCTTCCTTCCAGACCCGCAAAACAGCTAGTTGGCTGGCAGCAGAGCTCTCAAAAGAAGGCCACCAGGTGGCTCTGCTGAGTGGTGAAATGGTGGTGGAGCAGAGGGCTGCAGTGATTGAGCGCTTCCGAGAGGGCAAAGAGAAGGTTCTGGTCACCACCAATGTGTGTGCCCGCGGTGAGCAGAGATTGTGTCCTGGTCTGCAGGCTCAGGGTAGCGAGAGAGACCCTCATCTGCGGGACACTCCGGTGGTTTGCGGGAGATCCTGTTTTCTAGGAGAGCCTGTTTGGATTCCCTCGGCAGAGGAGAACTTTCACAGAAGCCAGGAGTCCTGACTTGGTGGCTCAGAACGGCGCCTGCTCTTCTTGGGGCCCCCAGTGAGGCTTTAGCTGCTTCTCCAGATACTGGTATCCAGCAGAGGCTCTCTGGAGCCTGATGGCTGATTTCATAATTTGGTCAGCACCTGCCACAGTTCTGTTTTCTCCCTCTGGGTTCTGCTACCTGCCCCTTTGTCTGAATCCCAGAGCTGGCCCATCCCAGACTGTTCCTTCCACCTGAGGTTGGTGTGTGTAGGCCTGACTGTGGACAACAGGGATTTCTGTCTCCCATCCTTACTCCTGTCCAACTCTCCTTCATGCAGGTATCGATGTGGAACAGGTGTCTGTCGTCATCAACTTTGACCTTCCCGTGGACAAGGACGGGAACCCGGACAACGAGACCTACCTGCACCGGATCGGGCGCACCGGCCGCTTTGGCAAGAGGGGCCTGGCCGTGAACATGGTGGACAGCAAGCACAGCATGAACATCCTGAACAGGATCCAGGAGCATTTCAGTGAGTCCCTGGGAGTGTCCCCTGCCGGGCCCTTACCTTACAGGGGCAAGTCCGGCGGGGTGGGGAGGGTGAAGGGTAGGTTTTCCTGTGGCCCCGAGAGAGGCCTGTGTCCCTGTCCCATTCCCCTCCTTCCCTACAACGTGGAAGTTCTCAAAGAGCACACCTGGAGAGGGCGGGGCTCAGGGACTTGAATGACAGTCCCCCCTGGCCAGGCTGAGGGGCCTGGGGCTCTGGCTGTTGCTGTCCGTGTCCCTTGCTCAGTCACTGGAAGCCTTTGGGGTTCAGTGAAGGATCTCTGTGGCCAGAGGCACAGCACGTTCCTAGGCGGCAGAGACCTGTGTTTCCTCCCTCCCTGCTGTGCTGTCCCTTCCCTGAGTGTGTGTCTCTGTAATGCCATGTTGGTCTCTCTTTGAATTCTCTTTTCTTTCCCCCAGATAAGAAAATAGAAAGACTGGACACAGATGACTTGGACGAGATTGAGAAAATAGCCAACTGAGAAGCTCCTGCAGTCACTGGTGCCGCCCTTGGTGCTCCCCCTGCACGGGACACTAGTGCTTTCACGGCACAGGCCTCAACAGTCAACACAAAGATGAAGGCACGAGGAGAGAGAAACTACCTACCTCATTTTAAATTACATTTGGACTTGACAAAAATTGCGCAAATGATGGGGGAAGGTAGAAGAAAAAATTTGCGTTTTGGAAAATTTAGTCCTTTTCCTCCCATCCCTTTTCAAAGCCACGGTTTCCTCCGTCTTTATAATAACGTGCTCACTATTGGTAATCGCTGGCCCCAGGATCCCCTGCTTGTTTTCTGGCTAGGGGTATTGAGACCAGCCTCTAGCCCCTGAAGAAATGATAGAGGTGTAGGCAGAGGGCAGGAAAGGCCCGGGCAACTCAGCCGTGTGAGCTCCTGTGCGTGGGTGGAGCATGGGGGGCGGCGGCAGAGAGGCCTGTGAGCAGCAGCCCCCATCCCTGACTGAGACTTGTCACGAATGTCTCTTGCCCTTGGCCGCCTTCCTTCTCCTCAAATCCAGAGATGTTCCAGCTGATCCCTTTTACCTCTGTTCTCTGTGCACAGTATATCCTTCTCTCTCCCTGTGTGAGCATCTTGGCTACTTTGTAAACCTCAGATTTGGGGAGAACCACAGAAGTCAGTGAATCTTCAGAGGGACTGCTCTCGCAAGAGTGGATGATCTAGGGCTGCCTTCTCCTCCCGCAGTTGTTCTGTCTGCTCAGGTACCTGGTGGTTTTCTGACACACGCCTGGCCGAGTGAGTTGATTCTCACCCATGGATGTCACACTGTGCCTGGAGTCGAGCAGCAGAGTTTGGAAAGGAAGTTATGACCAAGTGAAAACTCTGATTATGCTGTTCATCCATAACAGTAGATGAACTTTAATTCATACATTGTCTGTATGAATAAGGATGGATAAATTAGAGCTATACCCATCATTCATTATGTTAAGAAATTTAAAAATAATTATGAAATGCTTTACTAATCATTTGTTTTTACTTGTATTTTTCTGCTTATTAGACTAATATATGCTCATTAAAAAATGTGTGTGTGTATATATATATAAAGTGTAAGCGCTCATCCCCACCTCTTCGGGATCACCATTGCTAGCAGCTTGGTGAACGTGCAGTATATTGCCATCTGTTTGCATATATCAACCCACTTTTCTTTTACAAAAATGTGAACATTCTACTCACGCTCTTGTGCGACCTGCCTTTTCACTTACCCGTGTGTCTTGGACATGTGACATGGATGTGCCTCACTCTCAACAAGCATCATTCCAGCGTATAGCCGCCCCAGCATTACATCATGGCTCCTAGCGATAGGCACATGGGGGCTTCCACTGTGTTGTTGCGCACGGTGAAAATACCAGTCCCGCTCCTCTCTCAGCCCAGCTGAGACTCACTCAGGATGTATACCTGGAAGTAGAGTTGTTGGGTCAGAGTGGGGACCCTTAACATTTGAACACATTGTTAATATAGCCTGCCGAAAAGTTTTTACCAATTTATGTTACTGCAGTGATAACAAAGATACTTATTACGTGCTTACCAACCCCCTCTGTTATCAATTTTTAAAACTGCCAGTCTGGGTAGCAAAAATAGATTATATAACTGTCTTTTTTTTTTTTTTTTTTAATTTAGTGATGTTCGGCAAATTTTCAGTTTATTGGTATTTGTATTTTCTGTTTTGGTGTGCTGCCCATTCGTATCTCACCATTTTGCTACTGGCTTGTTAGTCCTCATTGAATTTTAGCCACCTTTCTATTTTAGGGAAATTAGACTGTCTTGAGTGGTGGACATTTTCCTAGTTTGTCTTTACAAAATCACTTTTTCTTAATACTGCACAAAAGTTTAATATTGGTCAGAATGGCCATCATTAAAAAGTCTACAAACAATAAATGCTCGAGAGGGTGTGGAGAAAAGGGAACCCTCTTGCACTGTTGGTGGTAATGTAAACTGATACAGCCACTATGGAGAACAGTATGGAGGTTCCTTAAAAAAACTAAAAAAAAGAACTACCATACGACCCAGCAATCGCATTACTGGGCATATGCCCGGAGAAAACCATAATTCAAAGAGTCATGTACCACAATGTTCACTGCAGCACTATTTACAATAGGCAGGACACGGAAGCAACCTAAGTGTCCATCGACAGATGAATGAATAAAGAAGATGTGGCACACATATACAATGGAATATTACTCAGCCATATAAAGAAACAAAATTGAGTAATTTGTAGTGAGGTGGATGGACCTAGAGTCTGTCATACTGAGTGAAGTAAGTCAGAAAGAGAAAAATACTGTATGCTAACATATATATGGAATCTAAACCAAAAAAAATTGATTCTGAAGAACCTAGGGGCAGGACAGGAATAAAGACACAGACGTAGAGAATGGACTTGAGGACACGGGGAGGGAGAAGGGTAAGCTGGGATGAAATGAGAGAGTGGCATGGACATATATACACTACCAAATGTAAAACAGCTAGTGGGAAGCAGCAGCATAGCACAGGGAGATCAGCTCGGTGCTATGTGACCACCTAGAGGAGTGGGATAGAGAGGGTGGTAGGGAGGCAAGAGGGAGGAGATATGGGGATATATGCGTATGTATAGCTGATTCACTTTGTTATACAGCAGAAACTAGCACACCACTGTAAAGCAATTATACTCCAATAAAGATGTTAAACAAAAAAAAAAAAAGAAAAAAAAAGTTTAATATTGCTCAGACTTCATTTTTAAGAAATCTGGATTTCATGTCATGGCTAGAAAACCTTTCCTCATCTCAGTATTATAAATTATTTACTCATGTTTTTGTATGTTTTGAAGTGTCGTTTTGCCCGCCTGATTTGCTGTGAGCAATTACGGTTACCTCCGGGTGAGTGGGTGTGTGGGCTGGAGCCGAGACTGAGCGACAGGGTCCAGCTGGGATCGGATGTGAGAGAAAGTGAGACTGAGTGTCCTGGGGGTGCAGCAGGTACGGTGACTGCAGGTGTGTCAGGGGCGCATGCAAGCCACTGGTGCGGGAAGGGGTTCTGAGAAGAAAAGTGGGAGCGAGAAGTGGAGCAAGTTTCCAGAAAGGCCGGGGACAAGGCGAGGGCGGGTAGAGAGGAAGCAGTGCGAGGGGTGCTCAGAAGGGAGACAGGCAAAGAGGGAGAGGAGGTCGTGTGCAGTGCCAGCATTCCAGATAAGTGACACCCACTTTGACCCCAAAACACAACAGTGATATAGAAAACATAAAACTAGAAAACAAAACATACCGTCCGACTGAAAAACGAGATGAATACCTCTGTGGACCAGTAACGGGGAAAAATGCAAAGCTGTGAGCAGGGCTGAAGCCAAAGCTTGCTGGACTCCCGTCCGGGGACCGAGCAGCTGCAGGCTGTTAGGTCCCGCTCAGCAGAGGGGCCGGGAAGCGAAGCGCTGCACACAAGACCAGAACTCCAGGCAGCCTCGCCGCTTGGAGGGCACTGGATTGGCGCTTCGCCTGCACGCCAGCTGGACAGAGACTTTCATCAAGATGCAGGCCCAGAAAGGAGACAGGAGGATGCGGATCCCCACTGCAACCGGTAACCCACACCATCCTGTCTGCCTGCCTGGTCTGATATCCTCTGATCTCACTGAATCAGCACACCTGGCTCTAGAATAAGGGCGAGAGGGGCGGGGAGCTGGATGGAGCCAATTCCTAAATCCACTGGTGGGGTTTCCCTGGTGGCGCAGTGGTTAAGAATCCGCCTGCCAATGCAGGGTACATGGGTTCGAGCCCTGGTCCGGGAAGATCCCACATACCGCGGAGCAGCTAAGCCCCTGAGCCACAACTACCGAGCCTGTGGTCTAGAGCCCACGAGCTACAACTACTGAGCCTGCGCGCCTAGAGCCCATGCTCTGCAACAAGAGAAGCCACCACAATGAGAAGCCTGCGCACCGCAACGAAGAGTAGCCCCCGCTCGCTGCAACTAGAGAAAGCCCGCACGCAGCAACGAAGACCCAATGCAGCCAAAAATAAATAAATAAATAAATTTAAAAAAGCAAACCCATCTGTGGATTGTGGGGAGAGAAGAAACTGAATGCAAAGCAAGACGCAAACAACAGAAGGAAGGTGGGGAGGGGCAAGATAGGGGTATGGGATTAAGAGATACAAACTACTAGGTATAACATAAATAAGCAGCCAGGATATATTGTACAGCACAGGGAAATACAGCCCTTATTTTTTAATAACTTTAAATGGAGTACGATTTATAAAAACATTGAATCACTGTGTTGTACACCTGAAACTAATATTGTAAATCAACTATACTTCAAAAAAAAAAAGGTATCAAATTCACCCCAAATAAAATTTATTTTATGGAATGGCCTCATAAAACGCTTAAAGTATGTTTGGATGCTCAAAGAGAAAGCGAAATGATTACATTTCACTGAAAAGAGCAAGAAACTATGAAGTAAATTTGGACAAGAGCAGTGGTGTGCTGAAACTCACACAAGCTGGCTGGTAAATCACTGGCAGATTGAAACTGGCTGTGCTGGGAATATTTATACTACAGAAATCAGCAACACTATAAATCAGGGGTTTTAGTTTGTTTTCAGAGACAGTTTACCAGCATACCACTGGGCAGAAATAAAACAAGATTAGAAATTTTAGAAATGAGAAAGTTAGTCATTGAAATAAACTCAATAAATGGGAATCTCAGATTTTAAATCCTAATTATACTCTCATTTTAAGGACAAGAATAAGAGCACAACCAAATTTCAGCAGATTCACACAATAAAACTATTTCTTGCTCCCATAAACTCTAAACTGGATGTTCCTGATTGGTTGGCTCTTCTGGACACTTTCCCCTCTTTCCATTGAAAAGAGTGGGTTTTTTTTTTAATAGAATTGATTTTTTTAGAACAGTTTTAAGTTTATAGAAAGAAAAGGCAAAGTTACCTCATAGCAAAAGAAGGATTGAACTCAGATCCTTCTGAATGCAGACACCATATGTTCTTTCTACTTCACCAAGCCTTCTCCCTGCAGAGAAGCCATGTTGCCAGAAAGAGCCTGTATTATTCTCAGGAGCAGAAACAGTTGTTAGATGAAAGGTGTTGTTTCTATATTCTCGGGGAGCAGGCTGGTCCTGATACCCACAGTTCAGCAAGTGTAAGGGGAGGGACCATCTTGCATTTTTGTGCATTAGTTGTCACACGGACAAACTTAACCGCAGAAGCTGTGATTTTTCTGGAAGGGTAGTGAGAAGGAGCTTTGGTTCCTAATTCACTCAGAAAGGAATAATTTGATTTTTTGAAGTGTTTTAGGATTTCACCCTTCCCCTCACCAAGCCAGGAATGATGTTTTCCTACTTTGCCAAATATGTCACAGGCAGCAGTTCCTTGCCTGCTGAATGGCAGCCCTCAGCCGTTCATTCCTCTGATGGGTAAAATATTTAATCGCTTCCTGCCCTTCCTCTAGCATCCAGCCAGAGTGCCAGCCAAGTGTGTATCCATCACCCCTGGTCAGGCCATAAATCTAAGTGTTTCTCTCCAAAGAGCCCTCTGTGCTCAGACTGTATTACTGCTCACTCAAACATGGTGCCTCTCCCAGAGGAACACACATCCCTGCTAGACTGAGGCATGGACATGGGACTTCTCTGACATCAAGGAAATGTGAACTTCTTGACAGAAGCATTCAGAGCCAGCCTGTGGCTCACCAGATACTCTTTTCCTGGCCCTGAAACAACAGATCCACCACAGACGGCACTCCTTTCTGTCTGGGTCCCTGAGTGACCATGAAGAGCACAGCCCATGATGGGAAAGTGGCTTGAGTGAGAAACAAACTTTGTTGTTTTAAGCCACTGCGAGTTTGAAGGGTGTTTGTTACTGTAGCACAACCTAGCTTATCCTGACCACCCTCCCTGCCTTGGAACAGCTGGTTCCCTGTCCAGTCACCCTAAGGTCAACCCATATCATAGATATGCTCCATCTCGGTACACAAAATTCCCAAGCAGCTTCTGGATCCACTATTTCAGAGAACAGAACAATTTCCAATTCCCAATTATTTTAAAAGCCTCCATCATGACAGAGAGGGGTTAAATAAACAACCACAAAAAATCAGCTCTGTGGAGACAGAGGAAAACAGAGGAAGAGAAAGGTGTCTGCTAGTATGCGATTAAACACCACACTTACCTAACTTTCCTTTCCAAGAGCTCACTGAATTTATAGGGAAGGAAGGAAAAAGGTATAAACTCACATGGACAAATAAAATGGAAGCAGTTACATTGGAAGAGGGAATTTAACAAAATGTTTGGAATACACAGAAAAATGAATGAAAAATCTCCAATTTTTAGTAATACAGGGAACTATATAGAGCATGAAAAAAATTCCAATCCAAAAACCAGCTACAAAGCTGATAATATTCTGTTTGAATATATCAAAGAACTACTACTTTTAGGGTTTTATTTTTAACATTTAGCTCTGATTCACTTGGCATTTTGGTGAATGGTTTAGGCTATGGATCTAATTTTATCTTTTTCCAGATGGTTATCTAGTTATCCCAATAAAATTTATTTAAATATCCATCTTTTCCTAAGTGATTTGAGAGGCCATCTCTATTATAAACCAAATTTCCATGCGGACTTGGGTCTAGGTAATCAGACTAATGAAAGAGAATTGAGTATCCAGAAATACTCAAGTGAATATGGAATGTCAGGGCGGTGGTCACCTTCAGGGGAAGGAAGGGGGCTGTGCTTGGCAAGGAAGATGGAACAGGGAGGCCTCTGGGGTGCTTGCACAACCTGAGTGGTGGCTACGTGAGTGTTCATCTTAAAATAATTCATTAAGGAACCGCCATACTGTTTTTCATAGTGGCTGCATCAATTTCAGTTTCCCCCAACAGGGCACAAGGGTTCCCTTTGTTCCACATCCTCACCAGCGCTTGTTATCTCTTGTCTTTCTGATAACAGCTGTTCTAACAGAAGTGTGGTGATATCTCATTATGGCTTTGATTTGCATTTCCCTGATGATTAAAGATGTTGCATATCTTTTCATGTACCTGGTAACCATCTGTATGTCTTCACTGGAGAAATGTCTATTCATATCTGCCCATTTTTTAATCAGATTGTTTTTTTTTTGCTATTGAGTTATATGAGTTCTTTATATATTTTGGTTTCAGGTTTTACATTTAAGTCTAATCCATTTGGAGTTAATTTTTTTGAGTGGTGTGAGATAGGGGTCCAGTTTCATTCTTTTGCATGTGCATATAGAACTACCATAAGATCCAACAATTCTACTTCTGGGTACACATCCAAAAGAATAAAATCACTGTCTTGAAGAGACATCTGCACCCCCATGTTCACTGCAGCATTATTTACAGTAGCCAAGACGTGGAAATAACCTAAATGTCCATCAACAGATGAATGAATAAAGAAAATGTCGTGCATATATACACAATGGAATATTATTCAGCCATAAAAAAGGAAATCCTGCCTTTTGCAACAACATGGATGGACATTGAGGGCATTATGCTAACTGAAATAAGTCAGATGGAGAAAGACAAATACTGTATGATCTCACTTTTATATGGAACCTAAAAAAACTAAATTCACAGAAACAGAGAGCAGATTGGTGCTTGCCAGGGTGGGGGAATGGGTGAAGGTGGTCAAAAGGTATAAACTTCTAGTTACAAGATAAATAAGCTCTGGGGATGTAATGTACAGCATGGTGATTATAGTTAACAATATTGTACTGTATGTTTGAAAGTTGTTAAGAGAGTAGATTTTGAAAGTTCTCATCACACACACAAATATTTTAACTATATGATGTGATGTGTTAACTAATCTTATTGTGGTAATCATTTTGCAATATACACACACATAAAATCACTATGTGTATACCTTACATACATATATAACTTTCTATGTCAATTGTATCTCAATAAAGCTGGAAAAATAAAATTCTAGCTTTTCCAATTCTTCCATATAACATGTTCAATCACCTCTTTTTTCTTCAGTCCATTTTGATATCCAAATGGCAGTGGAAATTGCTTTTCCTTTACCACAGGAATTATATAATTCTATCTATTTATAATCTATAATCTGTATGTATTATATAATATGCCATCTTTGCTTTACGAAATAAATGTCCATTATGGAGCTTTTAAAAAATAATAATTCATGAAGCTATATATTTTTGTACATTTATTCTTATGCTCTTTTCTGTTTATGCATTATATCCCACAACAAAAATAGTTTTAAAAAATTAATTTAAAAATGTATTAGTCGGGGGGCTTCCCTGGTGGCGCAGTGGTTGAGAATCCACCTGCCAATGCAGGGGACACGGGTTCGATGCCTGGTCCGGGAAGATCACACATGCCGCTGAGCAACTAAGCCCATGTGCCACAACTACTGAGCCTGTGCTCTAGAGCCCGTGAGCCACAACTACTGAGCCCGCATGCCGCAACTACTGAAGCCCGCATGCCTAGAGCCCATGCTCCGCAATGAGAAGCCACCGCAACGAGAAGCCCACGCACTGCAATGAAGAGTTGCCCCCGCTCGCAGCAACTAGAGAAAGCCCACGCGCAGCAGTGAAGACCCAACACAGCCAAAAATAAATAAATAAAATAAATAAATTTATATTAAAAAAAATGTATTAGTCGGGACTTCCCTGGTGGCTCAGTGGTTAAGAATCCAACTGCCAATGCAGGGTACACGGGTTTGATCCCTGGTCCAGGAAGATCCCACACGTGGTGGAGCAACTAAGCCCGTGCACCACAACTACTAAGCCTGTGCTCTAGAGCCCGTGAGCCACAACTACTGAGCCTGCACTCTAGAGCCCACATGCTGCAACTACTGAGCCCACATGCCGCATCTACTGAAGCCCATGCGCTCTAGAGCCCATGCTCTGCAACAAGAGAAGCCACTGTAATGAGAAGGCTGTGCATTGCAACGAAGAGTAGTGCCCACTTGCTGCAACTAGAGAAAGCGTGCACGCAGCAACGAAGACCCAATGCAGCCAAAAAACAAAAATTAAAAAAAACCCATCATTTCAAAACAATGTCTTTAAAAAAAAAATGTGTTAGTCATGCACCCCTATGCTTCAGAGCAGCACTATTTACAATAGCCAAGACCTGGAAACAACCTAAATGTCCATCGACAGATGAATGGATAAAGAAAATGTGGTACATATATACAGTGGAATATTACTCAGCCACGAAAAAGAATGAAATAATGCCATTTGCAGCAACATGGATGCAACCAGAGATTATCATACTAAGTAAATCAGAAAGAGCAAGACAAATACCGTATGATATCACTTATATGTGGAATCTACAATGCGACACAAATGAACATATCTACGAAACAGAAACAGACTCACAGACGTAGAGAACAGACTTGTGGTTGCCAAGGGGCAGGTGGGGTGGGAAGAAGGAAGGATTGGGAGTTTGGGATTAGCAGATACAAACCATTATATATATAGAATGGATAAACAGCAAGGTCCTACTGTATAGTACAGGGAACTATATTCAATATCCTGTGATAAATCATAATGGAAAAGAATATGAACAGGAATATATATGTAGGGCTTCCCTGGTGGTGCAGTGGTTGAGAATCCGCCTGCCAATGCAGGGGACACAGGTTCGAGCCCTGGTCTGGGAAGATCCCACATGCTGCGGAGCAACTAAGCCCGTGTGCCACAACTACTGAGCCCACGTGCCTAGAGCCCGTGCTCCGCAACGAGAAGCCCGCGCACTGCAATGAAGAGTAGCCCCCGCTCACTGCAACTAGAGAGAGCCCACGCACAGCAACAAAGACCCAAAAGCAGCCAAAAAAAAAAATAAAAATAAAAATAAAAGAATATATATGTACAACTGAATCACTTTGCTGTATAGCAGAAATTAACACAATATTGTACATCAACTATACTTCAATAAAATTTTTTTTAAATGTAGTAGCGATTGAGGCACCATCTTTAAAGAATTCTGGTGGCTGTTATGTGAGGGTCAGAAAAGAATGGATCTCAGCCTGACAAAGACGAGAAAGCCGTGCCTCCCTACCTGACCCAGGGAGGCACATTTACCACAACAATCCAGTTTGGCAATTAGAGTTCTGACCTATAAGCATTTGGGGCAAGTTAATCGACCACTAAGGTCCCCAGAAGTAAAACAGATGCTGGGCAGCCTACTAAGGTACTGCTTGATGTGTACGGGAGGGAACATTCTAGGAGTGCCGAGAAGAAACCTGAGTCACAGTGATGGGAATTTTTGGCTTCTTACCCAGTTCCCAGACCTAATCAGGTCACACACCTGGAGCCTTTTTCAAGGCAATCTCAGGGTCCTTTGAGGAACTATTCTCTGATGTAACAGGTATGTAGTGTGGCTCTTCCCCTAAGCTTTTCCAGAGGAACCTATTTCCTGGAGTGACAGGGCACTGGGGAAAGGGAAATACCCAGACCATCAGGAGTTATCAGACACTGGCTCTGAGACCCAAATGCCAATGCAGTCCACCTTATTATGAGAGTTGGAGCTTACTATGGCTAATGACAGATGGAGCTCTGGTCCAAGTCCATTTAATGGTGGGTCCAATGAGACCACAGACCTATTTTAAGGTAATTTCCTTAGTTCCAAAAGGAAAGAGAGATATTTACTACCTGGCAGAATCACCATATTGGCAACCAGACCTGTGGAGGGAAGGTGATTATGATGGGATGGGCCTAATAGAAGTCCCTGGAACTATCTCCAACATGGTAAGTCAAACTCAATACCACATTCCAGCAGGATTTGCAGAGATTGGTGCTGCCATCCAAATTGAGTTATGGAAGGGTGGGTGACTTCTTCCTCGTTTCATTCACTCACCATCTGAATCATGGAGAATGACAGTAGTTTACTGCAAAGGTAAACAAGTGGCAATGTTAACGTAACCTGTGGTTCCAGATGTGATATCTTTGCTGAATCAAAGCAACACAGTCAGTCCTTGGCCAACATTAAAAAAAAAAGACACATGATTTGGTGAGACTCTTGATTCTGGAGGTAACAGGTACAACATCTGGAGTGCTGCTCCCACAAAGTGTGGTGACCCACAACCCATAAGACTGGGGCCCAGATAAGAAACAGTTCTCGGAAGCCCAGGCTATGTGCACGTCATCCGGACGCTGGACCTTATCACTCAGCCAACCAAATGCTATTGGAGAGTGTCTGTGGCAAAGAGAGATGTCATATGGAGCCTATGTCAACTCCAAATAAGAGAATTACAGCCCAGAGTCCTAGGGTTTTAGAAAAAGACCTATACCCTCCTCCACCAAAAAGTATTCTCCATTTGAAAAGCAACTCTGGGCTCGCTCTTGAGCACTGACAGAAACTGGATTGCAGGACACCATGTGACTACACACTCTAAGAGAGATCCATCATGAGGCCCACATTATCTAATCCACCAGACTATAAAACTGTACATTCAGTGCCATTCTGTTGCATGATGGAAGTAGGCTCGAGTGGGTCCAGACAGCCCAGTTAACAGCACAGGCAGTTACCGCAGACCACTGTGGCACCAGCTCCTACCATTCTGCCAAATCCCTGCCAACCCACACCTATGGCATCATGGGAAGTTCCACAGAACCTGGAAAAGGAAGGGGGAAAAGCCCCATCCTGGTGCCTGCTGGATCTGCATGCTGTGCTGGCGCCTTGCAGTGGACAGTGTCTGCCCTGCTGATCGACTCCGGGGCCCTGAAGGACAGTGGTGAAGGCCACCCTCCCAGAAGGCATAGCTGGCAGTTGGGGGTTGGGAAGCCTCACGTATAAGGAAAGGGTGGGAGTCGTGCCCTCCCCTCTTCACATCCACCCACAACAGTCTTAGTCATCACGTGGTCACAACTTCCCACTGACAGATACACCTTCTTTTCACCAGCAAACACATTTCAGAACAAACAAACAACTATATAGTTTCTTTGCTCTTTTTAATTCAGAAAGAGAAAGGGAAGAAAATAAAACAACATTTGTTTAAATAACTGTTGTAGAAAAGAAGATCTGGGCCAGGTGCTGGGACCTACCTCTTCCAGAATGGGGATTTATTAATATTTTAAACAAAACAAAATCCAAACAAAAGAAGAAAAAGGAACAGAAAAGAAATAAATTATTCTGCTCAATACTGTTTGGCATATTGCATTGTTTTGTCATCTTTTAAACACTCAAAAGAGCCTCTTCAGGAAGCACTGAGATGAGACTGGCAAGAATAACTGGTACCTCGACTCTCTAAAATGACAGTGGGAGGTGGTGAGAGAGGCATTCCACTAAAGGCCCCCCTAACCCACCCACATTCTTTACTCCTACTTCTGGAATTGGGAAGGGACAGACTCAAGCTAAGTTCTCAATATATTAACTTTTAGGGGTGCCCACTGCCCTGCCCTAACCCTCTAATACACTCCCCTGCTGGCTACTGTTCCCCCAGCCAGCTGCAGGAACTACACCAATGGCCAGGAGGCTGCCGGGTGGTATCAACTCACCAAGAAAAAAGGGTGGTTTTTGTGTCCGTCACTGTTGGGAAGGGGGATCCTTTTAGTGGTTTGGAAGCTTCACAGAAGCCCTTTCACCCCTCCTACACTTCCCCAACCTTGAAAGGTGAGAACACCTTCAGCAGCTTCCTCTAGGGACTTAAGCTGAGTTCAGTCATGCAAGTAGCTTCCAGCTGTAACCTCTGGTTGTTAGCTTCGCAGCCCTTCTAGAGCTGGAAATGGAAAGTGGGTTAGAGGGAAAAGGCAGGAGGTGAGCAAGGGGGAAGGGATGTGTGGGCAGGGGAGGAGGCATGCAGGGGGCAAGTCTACTCCTCCCCAGCTATTTGCATGGCCAGCTTACTATTTGCAAAGAATCTGTTGGTCAGCCACCCCTAGTAACTTCAGGTTAGCTAAATCATGAGCCCAAAGCATCTCCAGCCTTCTTTCCTACGTGTTGCTCCCTCTCCCTAGAGCCAGACAAAGGGGGAAGGGCGGGGAGCAGCAGTGCCCCAATCAGGGCAAGTTGTGATTTTTTTTTTTTCCCAGAGCAACAAGTAGGCTGGTGAGGAGACACAGGGCCTAGGGAGAGACACTTAAAAAAGGTTGTGGGCGAACAGGGGCCGAGGGTACACGTGGGTGTACCTTACATTTGATGTGACGGGGCTTCCTTGTCTCCTGCCCTATTCTTACACCTGTGTTCCAGAGTTAAGCCCTAGGCGAATTCCGCCCCCAGCAAGACGTGAAAACAATTCTAGTTTTCTGGTGAGACACTAAATGCCATGGTCAGAAAGGCCATTCCATAGGGTGGCCAAAGGCGGGAGGGGAGGAGGCAGGAGGAGGGGACCCACGTGCCCTCTGGATTCTCACTGCATTTCTTTGGTGGGTTTGCACTCACCCATCTGCGCCTGACCGATAAAGGAAATGTGGGGTCTAGTTCTCTCGGAGGTCCAGAGCGGTTTGGGAGGGCTCTAACTTTTCCCCTGGGGAAAAACGGGCTCCTTGGAAACCACCTGACCACCCGCAAGCCTCCGCGAACGCCCCTCCGCCCGCCCCGAGGCCATGAGGGACCCCCGGGAAGGGGAGACCGGGCCGCTACTGTCCCGCACCTTCCCCACCGTTTCCTCCTCCGCGCCCCCTGCGGGGTCAGGCCGGCCGGCGACTGAGACGCCTCCTGCCGAGCCTGAAGAAAGTACTTCTCGAGGCCGGAACTTCTGCTCCTTTGAAAGCGTGAAATCTCGATAAATTCCTACCCAAAAGCGTACGGGAGTGGGGATTGATCGGCCGCCGGCCCGCCTCCGAAGGCCATTGATTGGAGAAGACGGGCCCCAGCGCCGGAAGTTCTCCTTGAGTCGCGTGATTGGCTGGGAGAAACAGAGGCTCCGGCCGGCGGCAGCGCTGATTAATGCCAGGCCCAGCCAGCGCCCAGAGTCTCGTGATTGGCGGAGGATAGCCGGCGCTCGCTAGACTGCAGCATGATTGGTCCAGACTGCGGCGGCGTCCCTCCCGATTGCCTGCTGACGCCCAATAGGGCGCCGCGCCCGCGCTTAGGCCACCACCCCCGGGCTGACCCTGAGTCCCGGCTGGAGCGCTTGCCGGCGCCTCGCGGTAGGGCCGGAAGAGTCACGGCTGGGTCGGGCTCAGTTCCCTCGGTAGACCTCGATCTTGCTGGCCTTGGCCAGCATGTCGATGATGTGGGCCTCGAAGTCGGCGTCATGCACGCCCGTCTTCCGGAACTCGCCCGCGTACCGGTTATTCTCCCAGTAGTGGTGCCAGTTGCCCCGGCTGTCGGCCCCGAACCCGTACACGTTCACCTGCGAGGGAGGGCGGCGCGGGTCACCCCAAGTCGGGGACCAGGGAGCAGAGGGCGCGGGAGAGCCTCGGGTCGTGGTGCGGTGCGGGAGGAGAGGGGAGCCGCGACGAGCCGACCACAGCCAGAGGCCGGCAGCTCATCAATTTACAGCGCGCGGTTAGACCGGGGACACCCAGCCCTGACGCTAAGGACACTGTCCCAGAGGGAGACTGCTGCTCCCTTCCGGTTCTCCTTCCAACCACCCTCTGATTACATCAAGAACACCTCAGTTTGGGGCTAGTCTGTGACAGCTCTCCAACCCTTGCTAACTTTTTTTCTTTTTTTTAATGGAGTACTTTAATTGCAAGCTGGTCAAGTACCCAGTACCATACACTGAAGAGTTTACTGGCAAAAGTGGGTGTGCTGGGCATGAGCACTACCGTGTATGGCACAGTGGCTACCCCTGCTAGAGAGATGGGCTCCTTGAATGACTAACCTCCATTTTTAACACAGAGTAGGCCTGGGGCCCACAGCTGTGGGAGACACCATCCCGCTGAAACTTAACTACGTCGTTTCCATTCCATTTACGTTTACGCTTATTGTTTATGGCAAGTAGTATCAATTACAGTAGTATTCAATTTCCTTTTTAAATAAATTTAGCGTTTCAATGAAGTGATTTCAGATTTGGTAAAATCATGAAAGTAGTTAAGTTTGGGAAATGCAGATCTATACCTTACAACCTAGAAATTGGGGGAATGAAAGCCACTTTGTTTCTTCCTGCAAAATCACATTCCTCTTGAAGCACTGCTAAGCCCCGACAAGGGCTGACTCCCTCTTGTCTATGGGTCCCGCTATTTTATCAACTACCCACCTCATCACACACATGCAGAGCAAAGAAGAGTACCAGCATCCCAGTGGAAGGGTACCGCCCATGATGCTCTGTCCACCTGTCGTGGATGTACTTGAAGAAGGCTGGGTTGTAGATCTGGACCTGGGAGGAGAAGATGTAATGAGCACATGAGGGCTTCTGGGGCCTGGAGGCTCAGGCCAGGCTCTGAACAGCTTCTGCCAGTTCCTCCATGCTTGCCAGTGGACCTGTTCATCAGGGTTCTCTGGTTCCTGCAGCCTCTGTGTGGGGTCAGGCATACCAGCAGATGGGGACTCTGAAGGTTCTAGAAGGGTTTTGGGGGGTATCTGAACCACAAGACCAGGCACAGCACAAGTCAGGTCTGCACTGTTTCCTCTGGGGTGGGGATGAAGAAGGGGGAGGAGGAAACTTACCTTTTCTTTGTCCACTCGAAGGAAGGACTTCACTGGGGCATAGGTGCTGAAAGCAGAAAGAAAAATAACACTGAGATGGCTCCGTGGACCCAGGGATGCCTTTTCTCCCACTGAGGCCCGAGTGATGACAGCCTCACGACAGGCTCCCCTGCTTCCAGACTGCTGTCCCATAGCACATCACTGCAGTTCCTTGCTCAGAAACCTTCAGTGGCTCTCTATGGTCCTTCAAGATGAAATAAGGATGTTTTAGACAAGCACTGGGGCCTTCCATAACCCAGCCCCAACTTTTCTTCCCACAACACTCTGCTGTGATCATCTCACACCCACCATGTTTGTGCTCTTACCTCTGTCCACAATAGCCCTCTTGCTACTCTCCTCCCATTTGGCACAAATCCCTCCTTCCCTATTAGTCAGCCATGGTGCCTGTAACCTACACTCCCATTTCTGAGTATCCATGGGACTTAAACTCTACAGCACCTATTTTAGCCCTTATGACTCCCAAACATAAGATAAAGTCAGAAAACTGTAACTTATACTTCCATGTTTAAAAAATACGTGGTGGGGCTTCCCTGGTGGCACAGTGGTTGAGAATCTGCCTGCCAATGCAGGGGACACGGGTTCGAGCCCTGGTCTGGGACGATCCCACATGCCGCGGAGCAACTAGGTCCGTGAGCCACAACTACTGAGCCTGCGCGTCTGGAGCCTGTGCTCCGCAGCAAGAGAGGCCGCGATAGTGAGAGGCCCGCGCACCACGATGAAGAGTGGCCCCCGCTTGCCACAACTAGAGAAAGCCCTCGCACAGAAACGAAGACCCAACACAGCCAAAAATAAATTAATAAAAAAAAAAAAAATATGTGGTGACAACAGGCAAAAGGTGGCAACAATCCAATTGTCCATTGACAGATGAATGGATAAACAAATCTGGTATATCCATACACTAGAATACTATGCAGCCTTTAAAAGGGATGAAATCCTGACACAGGCTATAACATGCATGAACCCTGAAAACATTATGCTACTGAAATAAGCCAGACTCAAAAGGACAAACACTATATGATTCCACTTGTATGAAGTACCTAGAATAGTCAAATCATAGAAACAGAAAGAATAGTGGTTATCAGGGGCTGGAGGGAGGGGGGGAATGGGGAGTTACTGTTTAGTGGGTACAGAGTTTTCATTTGAGATGATGAAAAAGTTCTGGAGATGGGCTGTGGTGAGGTTTGCACAGCCATGTGAATGTACTTAATGCTAATGAACTGTGTGGTTAAAATGGTATATTTTGTTACACGCATACATTTTTACACACACACACACACACACACACACACCATGGTGAGACAGAGAGTAGATTAGTGGTTGCCTAGGGCTGGGGGGGAGGAGAGGGTGGAGGGGGTGGGGGAGATGGCTAAGGGGTACAGGAGTATCTTTAGATTATCTTCATCTTTAGAACATGCATGTATTCTAAAATTAATTGTGGTGATGGTTACACAACTCTGTAGACATACTAAAAGTCCCTGAACTGTACATTTTCAATGTGTGAATTGTATGGTATGTGAATTATATCTCAATAAAGCTGTTAAAAAAAAACTACTTGGTGAATTGAATTTCCTGAGGTTCCCAGCTGTGACTGGGCAACTGCCTCCAAAGAAAGTTCTCAGAAGGCAGAGCTCCCACAGTAGGAGCTACCTCCTAGAAAGGAGACCTGGAAAAGTGTCCTTCTCCACCTTTCTACCGCCAGTATGCTGGCTGCCACCGTGCAGGGAGTGACCCAAAACAAGCTGTGGCCTCAGCTAACCACCGTTTTGGGCCCTCCCTACCACTGCTTCTCTCCTCACCTGCCCCTCTTGGCCAAAATATTCAATTAAAGGAATTCTAAGATCCATTCCCTGGACAATTCCTCCCAAGGTGGGCCTGTCACCCATATCCCACTTCCAGCCAGCAGAGGAACTCACAATCGGATCTGCCCCGTGGACAGGGCGCTGGCGATCCACAGTAGGTCCAGGGCTTTGAAGGGCACCAGCACGAAGCTGACATTGGCGGGCAGGTTCTTGGCACTCTCGGGGTACATGAAATGGTGGGTGGTTCGGCTGCCGACATCCTGCTCAAAGCCCACGGTTGGCGCCTGATTCATCCTGCAGGGACAAGAGGGTGGCGTGAGAAGACACCACTGTGGAAACTGGTACAAGAGTTTTAGAGGACAGTTTGTTGCTGGCCATCAAACACGTAAATAGGTGTGCACTTACCCAGCAATTCCATTCTTAAAATTTATCCTATAAAAATGGTTGCATAAGTGTGCAAAGGATATTCACTGCAGTATTATTTACAATAGTGAAAAGGAAAACCAATCAAACAATAGAGAACTGGCTAATTCATTTTGGTACATTCATGTAACAGAATAGCATGTAGTCATCAGAATGAACAAAGTAGATTTACATGTGCTGGTAAGAAATACGTCCAAGAGCTACTGAGTGAAAAAAACCAAGTGGCGTGAGGAATCTCACTTCTTTCCCTTTAACACATATCTTTTGAATACCTGTGCAGTCAGAGGAAATTATAACACAGAAAAGGAAAACTGAAAATTAGATAGTGTGATTCCATTTTTTGTGAAAGAAAACAAAAAAAAGAAAGGATAGAAGGAGAGGGAGAGAGAGAGAGAGAGAGAGAGAAAGGAAGGAAGAAAGGAAGGAATGAAGGAAGGAGGGAAGGGAGGAAGAATGAAAACTAACTTTTGTGTATGAATAGAAAAAAAATCTGGAAGAGTATTAAAATTTTAACAATGGTTACTCTTAGGGAATGGGATAATTCACTTTTTTTTTTTTTTTTTTTTTTTGACTGCGCTGTGCAGCTTGTGGGATCTTAGTTCCCCAACCAGGGATTGAACCCAGGCCCTCAGCACTGAGAGCATGGAGTCCTAACCACCGGACTGCCAGGGAATTCCCTACTTTTTAAAAAAATATATGTTTTAGGGCTTCCTTGGTGGCACAGTGGTTGAGAGTCTGCCTGTCAATGCAGGGGACACGGGTTCGGGCCCTGGTCTGGGAAGATCCCACATGCCGCGGAGCAACTAGGCCCGTGAGCCACAACTACTGAGCCTGCATGTCTGGAGCCTGTGCTCTGCGCTCTGCAACAAGAGGGGCTGCGATAGTGAGAGGCCCGCGCACCGTGATGAAGAGTGGCTCCCGCTTGCCACAGCTAGAGGAAGCCCTCGCACAGAAATGAAGACCCAACACAGCCAAAAATAAATAAATAAATAAATAATTTAAAACTTTAAATATATATATATATATATATATATATATGTTTTATTTTTAGCTGCGTTGGGTCTTTGTTGATGCGTGCAGGCTTTCTCTAATTGCGGTGAGCGGGGGCTACTCTTTGCTGCAGTGCGCTGGCTTCTCACTGCAGTGGCTTCTCGTTTTGGAGCACGGGCTCTAGGTGCGCGGGCTTCAGTAGTTGTGGCACGTGGGCTCAGTAGTTGTGGCTCGTGGGCTCTAGAGCACAGGCTCAGTAGTTGTGGCGCATGGGCTTAGTTGCTCCGTGGCATGAGGGATCTTCCCGGACCAGGGCTCAAACCCGTGTCCCCTGCATGGGCAGGCAGATTCTTAACCACTGCGCCACCAGGGAAGTCCTGGATAATTCACTTTTTAGTGCGTACATTTCTGGGGTTTTTTTCCCCAAAAACAAGCACATATTACTTTTATATATATATATATATTTTAAAAAGACAAGACAGCCTTTCACAGCTTACAGCTCACCTGGCTGTCCTGTCCTCTTTCATAGAAGACATGGAAGCAAGACAAGAAGCTGAAGCACCCCCTCGGCCCCTGGGCGGATGGCTCAATTCTGCCCGTCCCAGCCACCCTGTCCCTGCACTTTAAGTTCCTGTCTCCCTTTTCCACTCCAAGGCCAAGAGGGATGCCCGCGTTCTGACAGAGCCCACCCTCAGCTGTCCCGGGCAGATGTGCAGTGTGGGGCTGTCTCTCCTCTGCTGTCTTAGAAGAACCTGGAACCCCAGAGCAATCTCCCCCCTGCCCATCCCCCAGGCTGTGACACACCAAGAAGGCTTCTAACTCAAGTGGTGCAAAACACAGGATCAAAACTCCCTTTTTTTGGTGAGCATCTTAAAAACAAGTGATCCAGCTTTAAACACAAACCTGTTCGCCTTTTCTGTTTTGACGTATTGTGAGAACATTCCTATCTTGTGTGGATCACAATTCAGAATCATACACCTAGGAGGGTGACTGTAACCTGGGCCTCCACTGGGGACACAGGGATCTGGGAGAGAGGGAGCAAAGTCTCCTCCACGTGCTCTCCCAGCTTTTTACACCCGTTCGAACGTTCCCTGTCCATAAAGTGGCCAGCACCCCCTAGCTGGGCCCTGCGTCACAGGGGTTCCCCTACTGCCTCCCTCCTGCCCGTCTCCCATTGATGGCATGATGTGGTGACAGTGTGTCCAGGATGCCTGCCCCTGCCCCCTCCCCCGCCACTGGTCGCTGTGCTGTACCTCATGCCTCTCTGGTTCCCTTCCCTTGAGGGACTGGAGGGTACTTTGGGCTGGGAAACCAGGAGTGGCCTGATTTGGAACTAGAGAGTGAGTCCTTGTTCTTAGCCACTTCAGTTCCAGTCTGCTTCAAGCAGAAGCCTAGAATCTTTCCTGCAGCTCCAACTGTGCTCTGGCCCCCGAACGGGGATTAAGATCCTGCCTCTCTTCTCCCAAATCCATTTCTTTAGAACTGCCAGTCTGCCTCCCGTCTGGGTACCCCTCTGATGTCTTGGTATTTAGGGTTCAGAGATACTGTCTCCTAGAGGGGATTGAGAAGTATTTTTCCCATTCATTAATAACAGTTTGCTGGGACTGCTACAGCTCCACACACAGCATTGGTCCTATTGTCACCAAAGCCACAGTCTGGATCTGCCTTTGCCATGACAGCCCTGGGGTCTGTGAGGAACAGAGCAGGAACAGAGCAGTTGGAGAGGAAGCCTTAATGGGGATGGTGTTTCTCAGCTGGTGGCTGTGGATGCCTGGATTTGGCCTAGCATCCCCCCTCCCCCCTGCCCCACCCCCCGCCAACCATTCTCAACATGAGAAAGGTTCTGCAAGGAATGTTGAAAGCCTCAGAGACATATTGCTGCCTTGGTGTTGCTATGGAGACAGCAACAGTTTCTAAGACAAAGCCCTTCGCTCTGCCTCCTGGGAAACCTGGTCTTTCTGCAGTGCTCATCCTAAGAGATGCTTAGTGAAAACTGGGCATTTTCAGTATCTTTACTCTTAGGGCTCTTCCTCCACCAAGGAGTGGGATGGAAGGATCCCCACTGTGGCATTTCCTGCCCCAAGTCTAGGGAGATAAGTCAGAAAACACGGCAGTTCAGGAGCAGAATGAGCAGCCCATGTCCGGGTCACAAATCCACCTCTAGTCCCTGCTCACACTCAGGTTCCCTGCTCCTGTCTTCGTCTGGAATGAGTGCCCCCCCAGCCCTTCTCTTTTCCTCAAGTCTGGGCACAGACGTCTGTAGAATGAATGAGCCCCTGCACAATCGAAATGCTATGAGGTAAAGGTAAGGGATGGGAGCCCAAAGCAGGCACCGACAGCTCCTTTTTCTGCCCAGGACGCCACTCCTCTGCGAGTCTGCCAGAGGCATCATCTGTGGCTATTAAGCAAGACACTAGTTTGGGGCCCACACTCCTGGCCCAACTGCTAAAGGGGACCAGGCAGGTGAAAGGGCCTCTGGGGGGAGTTTTCACATGACATCAGCCAGGAGTCTAGTTTCAGCTCTTTGCAGAGGCATTCAGAGTTGGAAGCTGAGCGCGGGCCTCAAGCAAAGTTCAGAATGACAGTTCTGCCTCCTCATCCACCCTGACAAACACAAGCGAGAGACTTGAGCCTCTGTCACAGCACCCCCGGCAGCTGGCCGCTCCTACGCGGCCGGACAAGGCCAAGGAGGCCAGGGCCCCCTCCTGGAGGCCGGTCCTGGGTCCAGCCTTGAGCTCCCTGGGACTAACCTCATGATGAAGTTGTGCCCGTCCACATCCGGCCCGTAGCCAGAGCCCCGCAGGTTGCCCGAGTTCCCCACCACAGCACAGCGCCGGCACCGGCGAGGGTCCCGGAAACGGTAGGGGTTCTCGCCTGGTACTATCTGGAACAGCTTCTCCAGCACCTCGTTGGTGTTGTGTGACTTGAACTGGGGCTGCAACATCTGGGGGGGGGGGGGAGGGGAGAAGAAAGAAGGAGGGGTGTGATCGGGAGGGGACTCCCACCTGCTCCCCCTCCCTGCCCTCACCCTCCAGTGTCCAAGCGGCGCAGGCCTCCTACCCAGGCTGTCAGGGGGCGGAAGTCCTCCCTGAGCAGTAAGGACCCTCCCCTTGTTCAACAACAGCGCAGTCTCCCTACCCTACCGAGACCAGACCAGGGAGGGCCCTGCTTCCGGGAGTAGCCCTGCGGTACTGGTTGGGCTTGGGGGTCAAGGCGCTATTCAACACCTTCTCCAGGGGTCTGCAGGCCTGTGCCGCGAAGCACAGAGGCCCCTTGCTCTGCTGTCCTCTCGGGGCAGCTCTGAGTCTCATGGTCATTTTGAGGTGCAGTTAACGTGGAAAGCCCCGGGGAGCTTCAGGGGCTTATTCCCAAGTAGCCTGCAGGGGGCGCCCCTGGGACTCAGCCTGAAACTCCAGGCAAGATCCACAGGATATCCAGAGCCCTGAGCCCTGGGGAAAAGGCAAAGAGGCACAGATATCCTTTCAAAGTCAGAACAGCTGGAATGAAACCGGTCCCCTGCACCTCCCACCACCAGTGATGCAAGAGACCATGAAATGAGGCCAGGGCAGCACTTAAACGCCTATAATGCCAGGCAGGTAACATGCAGGAGTGAAGAGGCAGGTGGGGCCTACAGCCAACAGGAGCTCCCATCAAAAAGAGGTGACTGGGGCTTCCCTGGTGGCGCGGTGGTTGGGAGTCCGCCTGCCAGGGCAGGGGTCGCAGGTTCGAGCCCTGGTCTGGGAGGATCCCACATGCTGCGGAGCGGCTGGGCCCGTGCGACAGAAATCCTGAGCCCATGTGCCACAACCACTGAAGCCCACGCACCGCAAAGAAGAGTGGCCCCCGCTCGCACAACTAGGGAAAGGCCTGCGCACAGCAATGAAGACCCAAAGCAGCCCAAAATAAATAAATTAATTAAAAAAAAAAAAAGGGGGGTGACTTGAACCAATTGTTGCCTTGTGGGATTGTCAGCCCAGAAGGACCAGATTTTCTGGTTTTTCAAGAGAAGCTGAAAAAACAGATGTCATGTGAAATACCCTGATTCCTAAATGATGGTAACTCATGCAAATAGTTTAAAAACATTGAGTGAGCTGGGTTCAGCCCCTGGGCCACCATCTGTAAGGGCTTTAAAATGCTCTGTGGTCCGAGCGGTAACGCTGTGGGTTTGCGGCTAAGCAGGAGCTGCTCAGGGGACAGAATGCACGGAGGGGATGGGTGGGCCTGCTTCTCTGCCTCTTTTCTGAGCACAGGAAGGGCCCCTGAGCACAAGAACATGAACTCAGTGTGGAGAAGCAACTTAGCCCTGAGACAAGAATTTCTAAGTTCATAGCAAAAGAGGGTGACTGTGGGGAGCAGCAGAGAGGTGGCTTCTGGGGCTTCAACAGCCCTGAGCTCCACCCGTGAGCAGGGGGCCTGGCCTGCCTCTCGGTCCATCCCTGCCCAGAGGCCTGTGCTGGCCCTTCGTGGCCACCACTGAGACCTATGACCAGGGCAAGCCCAGGGCACTCTCTGAACCTTGATCTTCCCCGTAAAATGAAGGGTGTGACTATGAGCAACAGGCAGGACCCTGCAAGGGCTCCAGGCTGTCATGGGAAGGGCGTGTGTGGCTCCTGGTGACTCCTGCTCTGTAGACGCCCCATCCTTAGGGACTCCGACAGTCCGGGCTGGGAAGCAGGATCTCTGAGATGCTCTGATAAGCCTGGCTGCAAGAGCGCATCCTCACAGTTGTCCTAACTGTGAGAAAAAGAGAGAGTCATCACCCTCCCCATTTGCCAGCTGGGGAAGCCAGGGACCACGAGCTGCCCCCCAGGTCCCCCAGCAGGAAACGCCTGCAGCCTGCAGGCCCCCCTGGGTCAAGTACTGACACTGCTCCACCTCTGACACGTGTGGCAACCAGATGGCCCTGGCAAAGCCTAGGGAGTGACGCTCCAGAGATGACAGGGACAAGGTGAAGGGAGCTAAAGCAGCAGCAAGGTGACAGGATCCGGAAGAGCGGGGAGGCTTGGGCACACCTGTCCCCCCATCCCCTCCCCTTCACCTCCCTTAGCCCCCAGAGGAGTTGCTGATGCTTTCCTATCCCAACCCAGAAGAAAGGCTTTTCCAGCAATTGGAAGGAACCAAGTGAGTGGCACGGTGTCTCAAATTATTTTGAGCAAACATGTACAAATTAGGATACTGCCTGCATAGCAACAATCACTGGAGCTGAGCCGCTGCCTCCTTTATAATGGGCAGGCCTTCTTCCTGTTGCCATGCTCACTTCTCACCATCTTCTCCCTGGGGAACCTGTTTCTCCTGTCTATTTCACCTCCCTGGCCCAGCAAGGCATTTCTGGTCTCTGTTTGGCCTCTACAGGCACTAGAAGATATTAGTTCTCTTTCCTTCCAGGCCAAAGCTCGCTCTCCCCTTCACAATCTGTGATCCTAGTAGCTGGCTCCGGTCCAGTGAACCTCACACTTTGTCAAGGCTCTGGGGGCCAGAAGACAGACAGCCCCAATCCAAGAGGGGGCTCTAAGGGTGACTCCCAAACGGGGGGACAGACCCCCGGAGAGGAGGCAGGAAAGGCCACGGCTTTCTCACCATCCACCACCTCTGGACCTCTGGGGGCAGGTCCATGTTCTCTCGGGTCCAGACCGGGGAAATGTTGCTGTTGTAGTGGCTATCAAACCACTCAGAGGCGCCAGCGTCGCCCATGCAGCGGCGACAGGCACAGCTCTTGCCGGCGGGCCCCTCCTTGCTGAGGCGCTGAAGGCCAGTGTAGCCGGGCACCAGCTTCACCCGGTGGGTCCCGTCCAGGGCGCCCGAGTCCAGGTAGGGCAGGGTGGCCATGCTGTGGTGGGAGTAGGTGAACAGCAGTGACATGATGAACACCAGCAGGAAGGCCACGGAGAGGAACCACACCCGCAGGGAGCACTTCATGGTTCGGCGCCCCGGGGATCCGGGGCCTCAGCCCGGCAGTCAGGCGGGTGTCACCGTGGCCACTCCTTTCCCAGCCCGCTGATGGGCCAGCCACAGTGTAGCCTGCTTGTTCTGGCACCACGCGCAAAGGGCATATGGGCACGTGCCAAGGAGGGGACAGGGGCAGGAGTCCCACACCACGCCCTCCCTCAGCGTCAGGAGAAAGCACGTCGGCAGCAGTGGCTCCCCTGTCCCTGAGCCGCCTGGCCCTGCTTATGGCTTCATTGGGTCTCTCCGTCACTAGCTGGGCCACAGAGGCTCTGCTTCTCCCGGAGCCCTGGCAAGGGGGAGGTCAGTCCATCCCAGCCCTCTAGTCCCTTGGGGTTGCTGGCTGCCAGCTCTGGGGGTCCCCCTCTTTGGCGGCTTGAAACGATCCAGTCTGGAGCATTCGGGGTCCTTGTGGCTCATGAGCAGATGCTGAGGCGGCCCCTCGTCCCCTGCAGCAGGGAAGCCCTTGAACCCCAATCACAGCAGAGAGCACGTGGGCTTCAAGCAGCCTGAATCTCATGTAAGAGTCTTCCCTCTCTCAGTTGGCCCTCAGGGCCCAACCCCTCTGCCAGGGGAGGAAAGGGAACCAAGCCCCAATCTAGAGAGAAGAAACCCAGGAAGCTCTGTGGGTTCCAGAAAACTCTTCAGAGACCAAGATCCTCCTGGCGTTAGGTTCTGCCCTTCTACTTCCCATCCGAGGCGCCAGCCCCTTCCCCCGACGGTCGCAGCCCCAACTGCAGTTGTGTAGGGGTGGTCAAACTCCGGCTGCTGCTCTGAGGTCCCCTGGGGCCTGGGAACAGCCGCTTCTCAGCAGGGTGTTGCTTCGAATGCCATCAGGGTCAGCCGAGCGAGTGTGTGCCAAGCTCCAGGCCAGGGCCCAGGCCTCCGTCTTGGTGCTGCTGGCCCAGGCTTGGAGGCTGCTCTGCCCATCTCCGCTCCCCTGAGGCCTCTGTCCTGCCTTGAGCTAGCAGTAATCCCCTGGCAGGTTCCCCTCACTCGTCAGGCGCCAGGCTGCCGCAGCATGACTCTGAAATTGCAGAAAGGAAAAATAATGTGCAGACAGATCGCACATGCACACGTGCTCTCCCCCAGCCCTGCCCCCAAGTCCCAGAGGGGACAGAGCTGGCAGTAGAGGAGATGCCCGCTTAACTGAAGGGTGGACAAGAGAAAGGGCTCTTCCCTCTAACTGCAGATAGCATCACTCTGCTCTCCTTAACTCGGGCCTCTAAAGACCAGATTAGCCCGCCACCCTCACTCATTAGCCAGAAGGTAAACAAGGACGGAAAGTGATTTCCTTAGAGCCACAGGGCAAGTCACCGGAAAAGCCAGGTTTAGGAAGTTCCTATTCCAGCTATATGAGGTTAATTTCAGGAAACTTAAGAGAAAATGGCCCAGAGAAAAGATTGTAGGGGACTGCAGATATGACCCCCTGCCCGGGCCTTCTCTACCCCTGAGAAGAGGTAGAGAAGCCCCCACAAAGTGAGTGGGGGCGGTTGACCTGAGCCCTGGGATTTGCCCTCTCCCCTCTGCAGTGTGGGCTACAGATGAGGCATTCCTGGGTTAGCTGGGTGATTCATTAACAATCCTTCCAGCTCTGGTGTCAGGGAGAGAACCTGACTGTGTCAGGACCCTCAGCACCACCACCACTCAGCCCTCTGGACAGTTGCCTTCCTCTGCAGGTTACCAAATAAATGCCAGGGGCTACTGACAGCCTGAGGCCCTGTGCTGCCCTGGGCAAGAGCAGGGAGAAGAGGCAGCAGGGTGCTTTGGGGATCCACCCTAAGGAAAGGAGCCTGAATCCATGCCACGTGCTAGGGAGCCAGCGTAAGAGTCAGGGACAAGGCTGAGAGTGGAGCCCCCGGGCCCTGGCTCCATGCCATGGGGAGCACTTAATCCTAGAGGCCTGCCTGTCCCCACCAGCTCCTCTCCAAGTCCAGCCAGCCCTGGTTCTGACCCGGCCCCTGGGCCTCACAGCTGCTCTCGGAAAGCGCCAGCTCCAGCCAGCTCCTCCAGGTCCTCTGGCTGTGCCACCAGCTGCACAGAAGGCACCTCAGGCTCTATGTTCAAGAACCTCTGCTGCCCCCTCCATTCATGGCAGCTCAAATTTCTGGGGCCAAGCCAAACCACAAAGCCATCAGGGAACAGAACTAACACATTCCAATAAGGAAACATTATTCTGGGTGGAGAAACAATGCTCACAGACGTGAAGGAACTTGCCTAGTCACAACCTCCTGAGTGTAGCTGAGATTTGAGTCCAGGTCTATCCAGTTCCAAAGCCTGCAACTGGCCAGGGCGTAGAAAGAAGCCCATGGGTTCCTTCAACTACCCAGAGGCTCCAGGGTAAGAGACAAAGAGACACAGAAGCCGGCTTCCCAGGGTCAAGAGTGAAGCTTCGCCCACAGGCCTCACCGGGGCTCCCAGCTCTAACCCACAGACCCAGTGGCACTGGTCCAGTGTGCTCCTTCCAAATGTTCTACTGCACCCTTTGGCATGCCGGACTCCATGCACAGCCTTTGGAGGCGCTGTCTGTAAATATAAGCCAGGTCACTGTCTCTTCTAGGCCTCCCTTTGCTCATATCCATGCCCAACATCTAAGGAAAAGAACTCCGTTTTGCAGGGTCTTGCTCCCAGCATCTTGTG
The DNA here is from genome assembly GCF_028021215.1 of Eschrichtius robustus. NCBI lineage: Eukaryota > Metazoa > Chordata > Mammalia > Artiodactyla > Eschrichtiidae > Eschrichtius > Eschrichtius robustus. Next base: position 13,875,575 of record NC_090842.1, read on the forward strand.
ACCTGAGGAGAGCCAGCCATGAGGCATGCGGCCCAGGAGGTGGTGACTTTCCAGGCTGAGCAAGGGATGGAGCGAGGGGCCTGGCTGGGGAGACCTGGTTTCTGGTGCGTGGCCCACTGTGGCCCCCGAAGGCGGACTTGGGCAGAAGTTTCCTTCAGGAAACATCTCTCACGTTGGGGAAGACTGTAACTCCTTGTAGTCTTAACTCAACAAAGGGGGCATCTGACGTAACCGGCTGCCTAGTCAGGGGGAGGAAAAGACCCAGTTTCGTCACTGTGTTTGGGAAGAGCAGAGAGGGTCTTCCCAAACAAGGGTCACCGGCAAAAGCCCTTGCTCTGGGAATCCCAAGGCTGGGCTGTTTCTGGGAACGTGTGCTGAGGGCAACTGAGGGCACAGGGCAGAACGGAGCAAGAACGGTCAGAGGTCCCAGACATGCACCCCGAATCCCAGAAGTCACCTGGTTAAGAGCTTTTATGCATGTCATTTGCTCTGGGGTACTCCCCGTGCCCTCCAGTTGCCAATGCCTAATTCTCATTTCTCCCTTTCACAGCTGCTTTGATCTTTCACTTTAAGCCCATGCAAACCCCAATGTAAAAAAGTCGGGGGAAGGGCACACACTTGGGCATCAGCTCCCACCTCTGATGCCCACAGAGGGAAGCAGGCCAGTCTTCCAGGGCCACCTGGCTGGTGCTGGCTTATTTATTCATTCGACAGATACTTAATGGGCTGGCGCAGGGCTTGGGGGGCTAGTGTGGGACAGTACACATGCATCCTGTCCTAATGGAGCTTCTGGTCTAGCGGCAAATACAAAGGCAAGGCACAGGGGATTACAAAGTGCTATGACAGGGAAGTTACAGGGTGCTGTGAGAGGGAACAGAGTACACAAGGAGGAAACAGCCTGACCTGTGAAAAACATGGCAAGAAGGGCTTCCCTGGTAGCGCAGTGGTTAAGAATCTGCCTGCCAATGCAGGGGACACGGGTTCAAGCCCTGGTCCGGGAAGATCCCACATGCCGCGGAGCAACTAAGCCCGTGCGCCGCAACTACTGAGCCTGTGCTCTAGAGCCCGCGAGCCACAACTACTGAAGCCTGAGCACTTAGAGCCCGTGCTCCGCAACAAGAGAAGCCACTGCAGTGAGAAGCCTGCGCACCGCAACGAAGAGTAGCTCCTGCTCGCTGCAACTAGAGAAAGCCCACGTGCAGCAACGAAGACCCAACGCAGCCAAAAAATAAATTAATTTTAAAAAAAACAAAGCATGGCAAGAAGGCCAGCAAAACTGGGGAGGGTGTCGGAGAGGTAGGCACGAGGGGCCTGGCCACAGAGGCTTTTGAAGAGATTAGGATTTATTATTAATCTGATGGGGGGGTTTTGGGGAGGGATGTGTCATGACCTGATTTATATTTTAAAATGGACCCTTGGAGCAAATTTTTTAAAACTAACAGTACTAAGAGTTTAGAGAGGATGCAGAGTATCAAGCACGCTCACTCACCATTGGTGGGAAAATAAATTGGTACAATGCTTGGGAGGCTAATTTGGCATTACTTAAAAAACACGGACATAAGTATATCCCAGTAGTATTTCTTTTTAAAGAAAAATTAAAAAACATCTTTCTCACAGAAAAAGATGGAACACTGGGGACACAATGAGAGATTAGAAAGTTCCCCCATTTGTCCTGAGCTAATTTATTTTGTGATGCCTCATGTGAGAAGACATCCTCAGAAAATGTAGTCCTCCTCCAGTTTGGGTGGGAATGAATGGTTTCTCACCCAAAGGTTGAATATTTGGAATCAATGAATTATAAAGCTGGTGAGCTCAGCCTGCTTGCCCTATTAAGCAGATTTAAAGCTTAAGTTGAACCCTGACAACTGGTTGAATAGACTGTTTCATTTTCCCCCAAAATCGTGCCCCTACTTGGGACAATCGATTTTTCTCATTGAGGTTTAATTCACATATAATAGGATGCAGACGTCTTTCAATGTAGAGCTTGATGCATGTTTACCCATGTGTGCATGTGTGTAAGCACCCAGTATAAAATACAGAGCATTTCCACCGCCAACCCCCAACCCCGGAAGTTCCCTTGTGCTCCTTCCTGGTCATTGTTCACTGCTATACTACTTTGCTGAGTCTGGTCACCATAGACTAGGTTTACTTGTTCTTGAACTTCATATAAACACTCCTGCCTGGCTGGCTTCTTTTGCTCAGCACGATGTTTTGGAGATTCGTCCATGTTGTGTGTATCAGTAGTTTAATCTTTTCCATGTTTGGACAGTTGAGTTGTTTTCAGTTTTTGATCGTTATGAGTAACACTGCCCTGACCTTTCTGTACAAGTCATCTTGTGGACACATACTCTCATTTCTCTGGGGTAAATACCTGGGAGTGGAATTACAGGGTCATAGGGTACATACATCAGTATGTTTAACGTTACCAGAAATTATGAAATAGTTGTCCAAAGTGGCTGTAGCATTTTATGTTTCCACCAGTAACACAGGAGAGTGCCATTTGTTCCATGTCCTGGATATCTGCTATCTTTTTAATTTTAGGCATCCTGGTGGGTATGTAGTAAACTCTAGTATTTCTACAACCAGATACACGTGAACATGTGTACCAAGAGACATACGAGAATGCTCAAGGCAGCACTGGGTAATAGCTGAAAACTGCAAACAACTCAAATGTCCATCAGAATAGGATGGATAAATTGTGGTCCATTCATGGAATACAGTAAAAATGAATGAACTCCAGTTTCAGACATAAACAGGAATGAATATGACCAAAAAACTATTATGTTGAGCAAAAAGAATAAGTCAGGGATGAATACTTACAGTATGAGTTCATGAAAAGTTCAAAAGTATGTAAAGCTAATAAGCAAGAAATTGTTTTAAGGCCTCTATACACATAGACGATAAAACAACAGATAAAATCAGGGAAACACTGTAAAATCCAGGAAATTCCCCTGGACGGGAAGAAGGTAGATGAGACAAGAAGAAGGGTCTATAGGAGCTTCAGAAGTACTGGGGAATGTATTACTCCTTAATCCAGACAGTAGAAACAGAGTATTTAAAATTTTTAATCTTTAAGGAATTTATATGATATATACTATTCTGAATGTGTGATGCATTTCATTATAAAATCTAATTTTTTTTTTTTTAGGTTAAAACATTTTTTGCTAAGGGACTACTTTGGCTGCTGTGTAACACTAGCAGGGGACCAGAGAGAAGCTACTTCAATATCCCAGGCAGTGGAGGTGATGAGAAGCAGCTGCATGTATTCTGAAGGGTTTAACTGATGGGTGAGATGGAGGGTGGTGGGTGGGAGAGGAAGACTGAACCAGGGACACAGGACCTTGTGGCCCAAGCAATCTGGTGGGGGGGGGGTGCCATTCTTTCATACAGAAAAGTCAGGAAAGAAATGGGTTTGGGTAAGAAAAAAAAAAAAAAAAAAGAGTTCTGTTTACAACAGGTTAAATTTGAGATGCCCTTTAAATGTCCAGGTGGAAATGGCAATAGGCAGCAGGACACAGATGTCTGAAGCTCAGGGATGAGGTCACAGCTGGAGGGATACATCTGAGAGTCATCAGAGCACAGTTCATTTTTAAAACTACAGGACCAGAAGAAATTATTGACAGAAGGCCTGGCATAGATAAGAGAAGGCTGTCAGCAGTAACCTTCACAATGGCTGATCCAGAGGTTTGGAGGGGGTGAACACCTGACTGGATGAGAAGTGGCCAACAGGCAGGTGAAAAGGTGCTCAGCATCATTAGTCATCAGGGAAATACATATCAAAACCACAATCAGATACCACATCCCACTCACTAGGATGGCTATAATCAAAAAGACAGATAATAACAAGTATTAGTGAAGATATGGAAAAATTGTAATTCTCATACATTGCTGGTGAGAATGTGAAATGGTGCAGCTACTTTGGAAAACAGTCTGGCAGTTAAAAGGTTAAACAAAGAGTTACCGTATGACTCAGCAAATCTAATCCTGGGTCTATACCCAAGAGAAATGAAAATATATATCCATACAAAAACACATACACAAATGATTATAGGAGCATTATTCGTATCAGCTCCAAAGTGGAAAGAACTCAAAGTTCCATCAACTGATGAATAAACAAAATGTCAAATATCCATACAATGGAATCTTACTCAGCCATAAAAAGGAAGCACTGGTACATGCCTCATGGATGAACCTTGAAAACATGGTGCTAAGTGAAAGAAGCCTGACACAAAAGACTACATATGATGTGATTCCATTTATATGAAATATCCAGAATAGGCAAATCCATAGAGTAGATTAGTGACTGCCTAGGGCTGGGGGTTGGAGGAGATGGGGAGCGACTGAGAATGGGTATGGCGTTTCCTTCTGGGATGATGAAATGTTCTAAAATTGTTTGTGGTCTAATTGCATAACCATGCGACTAGACTACAACCAACTCACTTGTACACTTGAAATGGCTGAACTGTATGGTATGTGAGTTATATCTTAATAAAAGTGTTACTAAATAAAGGGAATGAGATAAAATAGAACGGGAGATATTACAGAATGTTTGTAAACTGGTGGGGATGGTTCAGTAGAGGGAGAAGTTAAAGCTGCAGGAAAAAGAGGATAATTAAGAAGCAGAGTCCTTGGGACTTCCCTGGTGGCGCAGTGGTTAAGAATCCGCCTGCCAATGCAGGGGACACGGGTTCGAGCCCTGGTCCAAGAGGATCCCACATGCTGTGGAGCAGCTAAGCCCGTGTGCCACAACTGCTGAGCCTGAGCTCTAGAGCCCACGAGCCACAACTACTGAGCCCATGTGCCGCAACTACCGAAGCCCACGAGCCTAGAGCCCGTGCTCTGCAACAAGAAGCCACCGCAACGAGAAGCCTGCACATCGCAAGAAAGAGTAGCCCCCGCTCGTCGCAACTAGAGAAAGCCCGTGCACAGCAACAAAGACCCAACGCAGCCAAAATAAATAAATAGTTAAATAAAAAAGAAGCAGCAGCAGAGTTCTTGAGCAGCAAGAACGGGGCAGAGGGTGGGGGGAGCCAGTGCCCGCATGGAGAGGGTTGACCTGCCTAGCAGGAGGTGAAGCAGAGCATGGGCACGGGCACAGGCACAGGGAGGGATGCATCTTTATTGCTGGGGTTGGAGATTTACAGAGATCAGATGTGAAACAGTCCTCTAAGAGAGAAGGAGAGTAATGAGGGAAATTTAATGGGAGGCAAGGCAATACTAGGGTCTTCTGAGAGGTTTGTGGTCACAAATCTAGCAAATTTGGTGAGACCACTTAACGATAAATACCCCCTGAATGGCTGGCCGAGCTCAAAATGCTGAGGCTGAACAGAGGAACTGGAGACCAGAATCCAGAAGGTCAGGGGCAGCCTTGAAGAACGGATGGTCTTCCCTAGAGCCTTCTACCAATCAGGGGATGCATGCTTGAACAACTACGCTAATACAAGGAAACAAGGGAAACCAAAGGAGGCCCTGGCCAGCTTGCAGGTGGAAGAAAGGAAAAGCAGGCACATGGGATTGAGCAGCAAAGCTTGCCCCAAAGGAGAACGGACGGAACTGGGTTTTGGAGGCTTGTGTGTTTTTAGAACCAGTCTCTGGTCAGTTCCCAGGAGACAACCCATCAAATTAACCTAATGAAGCACAGGATATAGCACAGCCTCAGACCAGCGCAGCTGAACACAATCTTCTTGGCAGGCAGAGAAAAGAAATGTCAAAATAAGGAGCCAGAGGATGGGGGGAGGGAGACTGCTTGAATCTGGAGGGGGTGGAGAGAAAGAAAAAAATCCCAACCCAAGACGCTGATAAAGCACCCTCTTTCCACCCACTGACACACAGCCTAAGGACGTGTCCCAGAGACTCAATGTAAAGGCATCAAACCACAGATTAGTACTCACGTTGCATGGCGTTTTATCAGTTTCTGAGCATGTGCAGGCATAGCCTCTCATTCGGTATTCACAAAAGTCCCAAGACGAGCTGAACCAGGTCAGCCAGGCGATAAGTGACAGAGCTTTAATATCATTCCAGGTCTGATGGCTCCAAGGCCAGTGCTCCTTCCAAAAGCTCCCATTGCCTTCCAGAGAGGCTTTTCCCACTAACTGGGGTACAACCATCAAAGAGTTCCCTGTGTCCCAGAACCTTGCCAACCTAGCAACCAAGCAAACTCCCTGCTTGCTGGGTGTGGCAACAGCCGACCCCAGCAGAAGATGCCCTGGGGTGTCAGTCATCATCTGGAAGAAGAGACCTGACAGCCCCTCCCTCACACTCAACTGAAGCCCAGAGACGCACATCCTTGATGTGTCTGAGAACTGGTTGCTTCACCTCTGCATGCTTGGCTGACTGAAGTCATCACATTGCAACATGCTGGCACCACCCTCTGGCACACACCCCTCAGTTATCCTAGTGACTCAGGCCTCCTCACTCCCCAGTTACAACCCCTCTGGCAGTGTCTGCCTCAGGAGCCCCTGTCTTCCGGCAGGACACCTCACTTTGTCTTGATGTCGAGTCTGAGATCTCAGCTCCAGTACTTCTGATGCTGTCCTGAGTTGGCAGCCAGGAAACCAGAAAGCAAGAGCTAACATTTCTTCCGGCCTATGATCATCACTCTGGCTAACTTTCAAATAAGTCCCAGCGAAATAAACCATCAGTCTTCATCGCAAGCAGATCGATGTTGCACCCTAAGAAACAGGCTCTAAGGGGAGGAATGCTGGGCTCTAAGGCACGGGGAGAGGGTGGGGCAGGGGGACAGCTGGGATGTGGGGTCCCGGCTCTGCACCACACCTGCCCCTTAAAGGAGTCCCAGTGTGATTTGTTGGTGTTGGGCGTGGGGTAGGAGTCCAGGAATTTGTTATACATATCTACAGTAGGCAGGGAGAGATCTAGAAAAACAATACCATCTCAGTAGCAAGGCAAAGCCAGACAGAAACTGTTGAGGAGAGGCAGGAAGATGGGGTGAGGAATAAATAGAAAGTTATTTAAAGAACAGAACCACCTGTATGATGAAGGCCAGGGCGGTTCCTGTTAAGCCCCTGTGTCCACTGACCAGTCTCTCCAGGCTCCAGACCACTTCTTATTCGCATTTTATCCAGTCTGGTAGCTTTTTTCTTTTTAACACATGAGTATAACCCTTTACCCTTGTGTATTTGGACTCATGTTACTATCTTTGTTTTCGCTTCACTAGTTTTCCTTTAGTTCTTTTTTCTTTTCCTGACTTGTTGGACTGACACACTATCCCTACTCCCACCACTTTTTTTCCTCCTGGCTTGGTAATTATATTCCTCTTCTTTTAGTGGTTATCTTAAATTGTTAGCATATATACATTGTCCTAATGAGGTCTACAGTTTTCAGCAGTACTATTCTGTTTAACAAGGCAGAAACTTGATGTGATTTAACAATGAAATTCCCTTCCTTACTTTACCTTATTCTTCCTTGATAATGTGGTCAACAATTTTAGTTTTCCTTTTGTAAAATTAAAAAACAAACTAGACACTGGATTTCTGTTTGTGTGTTTTGCTATCTGTGGCAGACACTGTTGGTTGCCTACCAGCAGCCACTCCCCCTTCTTTCCTGCCAACAGAATCCTGATTTTGCTCAGGCAGCAAAGAACCCAGTCCCAGGAGATGAGGCAAGCCTGGTCAAAGCCAACCACAGTAAGCCTGTTCCCTTTTACCAGGAATTGGTGTAAGAATGAACCAGCTCGGGCCAATGAGACATAAGGAGATGTCTGCTGGGGCCTTCTTGGACAGATTCTCCTTCCCAAAAAAGAGGCACATTAGAAAGCTCCCTTTCGGGGCTTCCCTGGTGGCGCAGTGGTTGAGAATCTGCCTGCCAATGCAGGGGACACGGGTTCGAGCCCTGATGTGGGAAGATCCCACATGCCGTGGAGCGACTGGGCCCGTGAGCCACAACTACTAAGCCTGCGCGTCTGGAGCCTGTGCTCTGCAATGGGAGAGGCCGCGATAGTGAGAGGCCCGCGCACCGTGATGAAGAGTGGCCCCCACTTGCCGCAACTAGAGAAAGCCCTCGCACAGAAACGAAGACCCAACACAGCCATAAATAAATAAATAAATTAATTAATTAATTAATTTAAAAAATTAAAAACAAAAAACAAAAATAAATTAATTTAAAAAAAAAAAGATCATGGTCCTTAAAAATGATATATTTAAAAAAAAGAAAGAAAGCTTCCTTTCTCTTAGCATCTCCCTGCCTTCCTGCTTGGGAAGCTATAGGGTGATGATATGTTACCTAGAGCAGCAGCAGCCATCTCACAACCATGAGTAGAAAGATCTTATACCCTTAAGATGGCACAGCAGAACAATGGAATGATCCAGGGTTCTTCATGTCAATATTAGACCACTGCCCCAACCCTGGAACTCCCTACCTCCACACTTCTCATTATAAGCTAATTAAATATTTTCTAGAGTTTAAGTCACTGTGAGTGACTTAAGCATCCAGATACACTGTCTATAGTTAAATGTACCAACGTACTATTTCAATTTCTGCGCTCAATGCTGGTGCTAGCAACCCCCTCCTTCCCCCGAGTTTTCTTCTTACTGAAGTATACCTTTAGTAGTTCTTTTAGCCAGGATCTATAGATAAAACTGTCTTAGCATGTCCAAAAATATCTTTATTTCACCTCATTCTTGAATGATAACTGGATATAGAATTCTAGTTTCCCTAAGATAGTCCTCTATCATCTCTGGCATCTAATGTTGATGAAATGTTGTCTGTCGGTCTCGTTGTTTCTTTGAATTCTTTTATTTCTCTGGTCGTTTTAAATATTTTCCCTTTAATTATTTTATTTTATTTTATTTTGGCTGTGCCATGCGGCTTGTGGGATCTTAGTTCCCTGACCAGGGATCAAACCCGTGCCCCCTGCAGTGGAAGCACAGAGTCCTAACCACTGGACCACCAGGGAATTCCCATATTTTCCCTTTATTCTTATCTGCAGTTTCACTATATCTAGGTATTTATTTTGTTTGGTATTCGTGCTGTTTCTTCAATTCTGGAATTCTCAGCCATTATCACTTCAAATATTTTTTTGCCATTTCCTTGACTCATATCTGGAATTCCTACTAGACTTGTGCTAAAGCCTGTAACATGTCCTCCATGTCTGTGCTGCATTCTAGATTAATTCCTCAGCATTAGCTTCCAATTCATGAGTTCTATGTGTCCAGGCTACAGCTATCCATTGTTTCAAATTCTAATTACACTATTTTTCGCTGCTAGAATTTTTAATTTAAAATTTTCATAATCACATATTCTCGTTTCTTTCACAACTTCCTTTTCTTTTCTTTAATGAATATCCTGTTTCCCTAATCTCTTTGAGGATCCTTAACCTATTTCTATTAAAGACATTTTCTGATTACTCTGTTATTTTCATTTCTTCTGGGGTAACTTTTTCTTTTTTCATATTAGTTTTCCTCACATGTTTCTGAATATATAAGCTCATCCCTCCCCAATCTGGGGGTTTTCACCTTTGCCTCCCCAGGTCCTTTGGGTCTCCTGGTCTAGAATCATATCTTATAGTACCAGCTCAGCTTAGGTCCAGGCTCTGATGGTCTGTCCCCCTAGGTAAGCATCTTCATGGTAAGCCACAGCCCCAGGGAATGGGTGACAGCAACTGTTTTCCCAGCCCCTGGGTTCCAGCAGTGTACCAGCTCTAATTCCATGCTTTGTGTTGAGCACTTCATAGCTCTGTTACCCCAGATTTCTAGCCACTTCTGCCTGCATCCAGTCTCAGAGACCAGCAGGCCTGCAGCTTCTGCCCTGCTCTCCTGTGTGCGTTCTTGCTCCATTTCTCATCACAGGGATGTTTATCATTTTGTGTGGGGAGGGAGGGGGAGTACATGACTATGTTTTCAGCATTTTTTCTCTTTATGTATTACTGCTATGTGTTTAGAGTATAAATTTACAGTGCCATCTTCACTGGATGAGTTGGATTAAACTATTTATACCAAGGAACTGGGAACCCCTGCCAATACCAGTCTCCTGAGAAGGTATATCAAACCAGCTCTAACGAGATTCACAGAACTCCAGCCAATACACTGAGGGAAGCCGGCTGAGACAGCCTGGGGTAAGCTGATCAAAAGTTCCAATTAAAACTGCTCTCCCATCCCCACCCCATCTTCATTCCAGTCCACCATGGGATGGGGACAGGGGCGGGCAGACATGCAAACAGCATCTTTCAGATGTGGTCTGACCAGGCCTTCACTGAGGAAGGCCAGCCCTGCCTTCAGCCCCTCTTCCACACCACTTGAGCATTTCCCAGTGTTTCACCTGGCCGGGGAAACATGCATACTGGCCACATGGACACTCCTGATGAAAGGTCCATCTGACTCTCTTCAAGTCCCCAGCCCACCTGCAGCAGGCCCAGCCTTTAGTTTCAATTACATCAGAACAGCAGTGAACTCAGGAGCCATATTCGAGTCCAGGCTATCACCAGGCAGCTAGCCACTTTTTCTTTCCAGGCCAAGGTTCTTGAACCATCAGAGGAAGGCTATCCCACCTCCAGCCTCTTCCTCTCTGATTATCTCCTGCTTGTTCCTGCTGACCACCACTTTGACTTCCAAGCCATCACAATCAGCTTTCTTGACTCAGACCCTTCCTTGCTTGCTTCTTTCAGCTGCTAATGGATTCTGAAGGTTCGGCCCTCAGCCCTTTTTCTCCTTTGCCTCTCTATGGTGCCCCATCCCCCTCCAAATCAAGAGCCGGCCCTTCTACCCTAGATTCTAGATTGTATTCTCAACTGCCTCTTTAGCCATGTGGCATTTCAGACTTAACAAACTCATCACCTTCCTGCGTTCAAAAGCACATGAGATGGAGATGCAGCTCTCTCAATCATGGGGCCAAGGTCAGGCTCTTTCACATAGCATCCAGAGATCCCCAAACCAGGCCACCCTCCTAAGCCTCATCTCTCACTGTGTCCTACCCTCCAGGGGTTATGAGTTAATTTGGACCACAGGCCAAATCTGGCCCATATTTATTAAGATCCTACACGAAACCTAAAAAGACACAGACATGTTTATCTCCTTCACTTAAGCTCTAAGTGTACAGACACCATGTTATTTAATTCACTATCTAGCATTGGCCTTCATATAGTAGGTATCAAAAAATATTTGTCCATGGAGGGGAGGGATAATTTAGGAGGCTGGGATTAACATATACACACTACTATATATAAAACAGATAATCGGGGTTTCCCTGGTGGTGCAGTGGTTGGGAGTCCGCCTGCCAATGCAGGGGACACGCGTTCGAGCCCTGGTCCAGGAAGATCCCACATGCCGCGGAGCAACTAAGCCCGTGCGCCACAACTGCTGAGCCTGTGCTCTAGAGCCCGTGAGCCACAGCAGCTGAGCCCGCATGCCGCAAGAAGAGAAGCCACCGCAATGAGGAGCCCGTGCACTGCAAAAAAGGGTAGCCCCCGCTCGCCGCAACTAGGGAAAGCCCTCGTGCAACAACGAAAACCCAACACAGCCAAAAATAAAAATAAATAAATTTATTAAAAAAAAAAAAAAGATAATCAACAAGGACCTACTGTACAGCACAGGGAACGCTACTCAATACTAAATACTATGTAATAATATGGGAAAAGAATCTGAAAAAGAATAGATACATGTATATGTATAACTGAATCACTTTGCTCTATACCTGAAACTAACACAGCACTGTAAATCAACTACGCTCCAATATAAAATAAAAATTAAAAAAAATTTTGTCCAACTGAATATCACCTCTCTACATAACCCCAGGGTTATAAGAAGCAGAAGAGGGGAGTTCCCTGGTGGTCCACTGGTTAGGATTCGGAGCTTTCACTGCCGTGGCCCGGGCTCAATCCCTTGTTGGGGAACTGAGATCCCTCAAGCCACACGGCATGGCCAAAATAAAAAATACATATAGATTTTAAAAAGTAAAAAATAATAAAAAATAAGTAGAAGAAATAAATGGTAATGAAAAAATGTTTTGAAGCCACTTCTATAAATCACTGTATAAATATGCAGATGGAAGTGATCATTATAATCAGCCCCCACTCTTTCAGCTTTGACATTCTAGAAGTGAAAGCTTTCTCTAACTTCTCGTGGACCACCAAGAAACACGAGGCCTCAGGTACAAACCAGATTTCACAAATCGGAGGCAATGAGAAGGGTGAGTGTGTAAAAGCTAGAGAAGCTGCCGGGACGGTGGGAACAGTTGAAGTGGACTGCTCTTGAGCTTCTGTCAGCAGAGACACACCAGGGCTGCTAGGGACAATACTCTCTCTGGTGGCTCCCCTAAGCACCGCAGGCTGCTGGCTAAGTCCTCCCTAGCTAGGACTCATCAGATCTCACAACCATCCACCGCAGCTCAAAGTCCCTTTCCAGTCAAGCCTCCCAAAATGAAGAAGGCACCTAGAAAAACCTGGCTTCACTTTCTGGTTTTGCCGCTTGTCAGCTATTAACCATTTAGCCCCTCTGATCCATGCCCTGATCTGTAAAATGGGAGTACCATCTATTTTGGAGGGTTTCTGGAAGGGCAAGAGCCACAAAGCTCCCAGCCTCAGTGCCTGTGCTCCTGGGGTGGGCGGGTGGAGGGCCACGGTTTGGTTAGTCCCAGACCCAGCCTGGCCAGCTCTCTGGGCTGCAGGCCTGTGACCCTGGATAGGCACCACAGGTTCCTCAGCACCCTCAGCCCCACTCCAGCCCCGGCTTCCCCAGGCCAGCACCGCCAGGGTCTCCAGAGATTCCTTCCCTGCCTAACCACAGGTACTGCCCGCCCACCCCATCGACCCCCCACAGTGGCAGCTTCCAGGGAGGTGGAGTGGGCAGTGTAGACCTGAGGTCTCCGAGCCAGCTCTGCCCCAATGACCCCCACCCCCAGGCTGCACAGCGAACAATGCTGTGTCCATCCTGTGGCAGAGCTTGTGGGTCACGGAGCCTGTTACCTGTTCCCTGGCTTCATCATACTACACAGAACAGAGGCCTGCCCTGAGCTGCTTCTAAACAGCTCACTGAGGTCCATCCCATACTTGGCCACCTCTGTGGCTCTCTAGACACAAGCTGGCAGCAAGATTCTAGAAGAGGCACACAGCACCTCACACGCGTTTCATTCTACAGACGACGCACCCGGGAGAACTTTTCAACCAAGATTTTTAAAAGCCTTAGTCTTTGGTGTCTTTTTTTAAGTTTTCAAACTGTAAGTATTGGGCTTTGTATTTTGATGAAAACTCAGAATAGTGGCATTTGGGGCTGTGACTAGTAATCAGACCAAACTTGTAACCGACCATGGATCTGAATAAACCTATTCTTGGTCCTGAAAAAAAAAAAAGATTCTAGAAGAGACAAAGTTTGTAAGGGGGTTCCTCTACAGGGCTGAAAGCCTCTGACATTAAGAGAAGCAGGAGATGGACCTCCCTGGCAGTCCAGGGCTTAAGATTCCACGCTCACCCAAAAAAAAAAAAAAAAAAGAAAGAGAGAGAGGCAGGAGACAGGAGGAAGACCCTGAAGGTAGGAGATTGGGAAAGTAATCTAAGTTTCTTTGAGGACTTTTGGAGGAAGCAGGGAGCAGGATGAATTAAATGGTGGCCTAGGGCAAGTCAGAGAGGAGTCTGGAGAAGCTGAGGTCTAGACCTTATTGCCCAACTCTCCCTTCCAAGGGCAGTTAAACTTGACTACCCCACCCACACCCAGGGTCAGGGGACCATGGTGCTTACAGTCTGCTCTGATTTCCTCTAAAGATAAGGTTCAAAGCGTGGGAGGCTTGGCTATTCTTCACCGTTTAAGATTCAGATCTCAGTCACACCAGAGATGTAATGAAGAGCCACAGAAAAGCTGCCAGGCCCTCCTTTTCCTTCTGCACCTTGTCAGGATGCCTAGGGGATGTTCTGAATCTCAAGAGAAAAGCAAATATTTTTATTCAGCAAATATTATCACAGTGGGGAGTGGCAGACAGCATGGGAAGAGCCCCAGGCCTCTCCCTCCTTGTACAGCCGCATCACTGACCCCTTAGCAAAGCTCTTCTCTCTCCAGCCTCGCAGCTCCTGCTCTGTCGAGGAGCAGAGCAATGGGACTCCTCTGTTTTGAGGACGCCCCACCAGCCCCTCTAGTCTGCCCGCCACCCAGGGCTCCTTGGTTTTGCCAGCCAGGCTCCCCCTAGGAGAGCTGCCCTTCCAAGGGTATGCCAAGGGCAGCTGACCCCAGAGACCAGCAACCCAGGTCCCAGCTGTCAGCCTCTCCCTCTAAAGAGGAGGGAGCTGGTAACAGCATATCCCAGAGGCCTTCAGAGGGGCATAACCAGAGCAATACCCACCAGCTAGAACATGGGTGGAGGGCAGAGCCGAGGGCTTCAAGAAGGAAGAGGTGAGTCAATCCTCAACTTACAGACCCCTTGGGGAGAAGGATCATGCTTCCCGTCCAACTCATGCTTATCAATGGGAGTCCTCCTTGCTCAGAAACATGGGTTACTCCGATCCTCCTCAACGCTGGCTCCCCCAAACGCACACACCCTCTACCCTGGGGTGGGAGGACTAGTGTAAGTTTGATAGATAGAAGGTTTAAAAGAGAGTCTCACTGCATTCCATTGCCCCCGCCAGAACTGGGTGAAAAGAAAGGAGTAAATGGTTTCTCCAGGTAACCTTCAACCCCCTTCTCCCCAACCCATACACCCACGTGGCAGGGGACGAGCCTGTGAAAACCTGGTCCATACACCCAGACAGCTTCCTGGAATGCTCCCAGGCAAGGGCATGCAGACTGAGAAGGAAGCTCCAGGGGCTGGGGGCAAAGGGCAAATGTTCTCCTGAAACAGCAGATTCATACACATGGCAGAGAGAGGCAGGGCGTTGCCTTTCTAACTCCCAACCAGCCCCCTCAAGAAATCCTGCATCTGATCACTCTCACCCTCACCACTGGGGAAGGGACAGGACTGGTGCTTCTGTGTGCCACCACTGCCCTGGCTCGCCCCCTCCCCAGCCTGCACTGTGGCACGGGGCTCTGGACAGGGTCCTCCTCCCTGTACTGTAAGCACCGGAAGGTTGGCCACCTGAAGAAAGCTGATGGGGAAGGGCTGAGCTAGGGTCTGTACAAGTCCTGCCAGTACACACCTAGGGAAAGGAGAAGCTGTGCTTCTAGAATCTTCCAGTCCACAGTCTCTGTGGCTCACAACTCCAGCCAGGCCTTGGCCCAGGCCCAGAGTTGAAGGATTCAACTTAAAACTCCAGCATCTATCCCCACATCCTCTGTGGGATGGGCGGATGGGGGAGAGAATGCCGGGGAAGAGGCCTTAACCTAACTGGCCAGCACTGTGGCCCTGCGGGAGAGGGGCCCGGGAAGCAGGGTGACTGATGCTTCGCTGGAAAGGAGGGCTGCAGGACCGCTGTCTGTGTAGTCATTGTACGCACACGACCCAGCAGGACTCCAGGCCCTCAGCAACCAGGGGGCAGACACCAGCCCTTCCTGGGGGGCATACTGGGATGGACCTGGCCCAAAGCTCTGATACACAGGGCAAGCTCCGGCCCCTGACAAGGCTGGCAGAGCTCCTGGGATGCAAAGGTCCAGAAACAGTGCTTCTGGGAGCACAGCAGCCCCCATTCTGGGGTTCTTCCATCCCCCAACCCGGGGCGGAAGTCAGGGGCGCACACTCACTCCACTAGGGCCAGCGTCACACTTGAAGGTGCAAGTGAGAACAGGGCTCTGCGTCCTCAGTGCCAGGACTGTGCAAACCTCTTCCCCTGGGCTAGTATAACCTATGGCTGGAACTCTTCAATCCGCATGGCCCTGCCAAATCCTCTGGGACCAGGCAATATCATGAAGGTGACAGTCCAGGCTGCAGGCACGGAGGCCTACTTTGTCTGGGGCGAGTTTCTCTAAAGGGCTCCAAGCTCAGCAGGGCAGCAACAGTGGGCTGTAACTGTCGGCAGACAACCTCCCTTACTCTATCCGCCCTGCCCCCACATTTCCTTATCAGGAGGCGGTTCTTTTGATTTTTTTTGCGGCTTCATCTGAACACTGGTTATGAAATGGGAGCACCTTGCGTGCTGGCAGGCAGCCGTTTGGGGCGTGGACACCGTCTGGCTCCTGGGCACCACCTACATGCCAGGCAGGATGCAGAAGTGGGGCTGCAGGCTGGAAACTCCGCTTTGTGGTCAGGCGCTTATCTCCTTCCTTCATCAAGACTAGATGACTTCAAAGTGTTCTTTTTGCTTTTTTTTTTTTAAACCAGAACACTCTTTCCCCCCAACCCCACCCGAAAACTTCCATCAACCAGGCCAACTTATCAGTTTCTATTCTTGTGGCCCAGTGGGAAGAGGGAGGCTGGTGGTGAGACTTGTATAATTCCTGCCAAGATCAGATGCTGGAGAACCACCAACCCTTTACGGCAGCTTGTGGGCTAAGCTGGGGCCTGAGTGCTGTGTCAAGAGATGGGGCCCTGTTACAAGGCTTACTTAGAATAAATAAGGTGACACTGTTATAGGTACAGTCATGTAGGTGCCAATTCCCTGGGGGACCTCGGGAAGGAGCTATATTCCCTCACAGCCAATCAGCCCTGAGTAGAGAGGAGGTGTCCCACCTGCCCTGAAGAGGACTCA
Organism: Eschrichtius robustus; assembly: GCF_028021215.1. Classification (NCBI taxonomy): domain Eukaryota; kingdom Metazoa; phylum Chordata; class Mammalia; order Artiodactyla; family Eschrichtiidae; genus Eschrichtius; species Eschrichtius robustus. The sequence goes on from NC_090842.1 coordinate 13,892,127, forward strand.
TGGCAGGATGGGTCCCAGGGGTCCTTAGACAGGGAGACAGGTCAGCGCTAGGAGACCAGAGACTGGCAGAAAGGCGTACAGAGGTGCGCTGGTCCTAGGGGTGGGTATCTCCAGTGGGGAGAGTACCCCGAAAACCCTGGAAACAAACCAGTAACCTGTCCTTTGTGAGCCAGACTGTTTTTACTCTTCATACACCCTATCTTTAGCTTTCCCTTGTTCTCCTTTTATACTTAGTAACGTCTTTCAGAAAGGTCAGCCTGTGGCAGCTATGCTAATGAAAACCCAAAGGAGGTGTTTGCATCCATGCCTGGACCAGGAGATTAAAGGGGGCAATGTCCCCTCTCTCCCTCGGGAGTGGAGGTGGAGAGAAGCCCAGAGGTGGGCCCTTTGCTCAGCCTGTGTCCTCTGGAGTCATCTTTCCCACAGAAACCTTGGGAATTGCCGTTAGAGGCCCTGAGCTAGTGCCCAGCCTGGCGCCACAGGGCAACTGCCAGCACCAATCCCGCAGGAAGCACCCCTGCCCTGCGCCCCCGCTAATCCCCGTGTCACTAATATTCAGCTCCAGGAGGCAGAGAGCAGGTGGCTGGGAAACTGTAGAGGCCAGTGCACACCTGCTTTCATTCCCCCCTTGCTCTGGCTAAGCCGTCTTCCTCGTCACTGAGGAGCTGATAATATGCTGTGACTGACTCAGGCAGGACCCCTGGGAGGAAAGAACATCCCCAAGGTTGCTAGGCAGGTAATCCGCTTTCCCTTCAGGGAAGTGGCAATATCAGCTGCTATGAGTAGAGCAAAGGCAGCCTTCCCCTTGCCCTGCCTCTGCCCCTCGCCCCTGGGTGAGGGGAGCCAGGGTGGGGGAGCAAGGAGTCCTCCCCGGTCCCATCCTCAAAGAGCGATTCATCCTCCTGGACCTGGCCTACATTATATGTTTCCTGCTAAGATAGTATCTGTCATCACATCTATTACTGTTGTCAACCTCGGGGGAACATGGAGGGGAGGAATACACCGACTGGGGTCCATCACGATGGTCCCCAGGGAGCGGTATCTTTTGGCTAACTTTATTATGTATCCTGGGGTTACAAGGGGATGGCCAACATGATGGTGCTTATTTGGGGCTTGGGCTGTACAGGGTGACCTGGGGGCCACCAAGAGGTGGGGCCCAGGGCCTCCTTTCAAGCCCCTTGGGTGGTGAGACTGGGGCAGCCCCACCTCAACATGTTTCTATGAGTTAACATTTTACAGTGAACTCTGGACTAAACCCAGATGACCTCAATTCCAGGACTGGCTTTGCTATTCGACAGTTGCATGTCTGGGCAAATCTTACCTCTCTGGGCCTCAGGTCCTCCAACTGTAAAATGGGCATCATGATGCCTGCTGCCCTGCTTACCTCACAGTCCCCGTCAAGATGAAATAAGCGATGACTATAAGCTGCAAGGCACTATGTACCCGAGGTACCAGCGAATTTCAGCCTCACCGAGAAGAGGGAGTCAGGGACAAGAGTAGGCACTGTGGCTAAGCCTGAGGGAACAGGAGGCCGGACCCAGGCTGGCCAATCTCTGAGAACATGAACCCAGACAGAAACAGGTGGACCAGGGAGCCTGCGGGAGCCAAGCATGCAGGGCAGACACAGCGCTCTGGTCAGTCTGGGTTGGCAGACAGTTCAGGAGAGAAGACTGGCTGTCAGCAAGTATATGAAGGGCAGGAGGAAAGATGCATGAGGAGATGGTCAGAATGAAAAAGGAATTCAGTCCCAAACTCAGAAGAGCCCCGCCTTGCTCACTGAGCACCCTGGAGCTGGGGAGAAGCACCTCCAAGCTCCCAGGACCTCCAGCATCTTATTAACATACATGTCACACTCAGGGGACAGCCTTCCCTTTCTGACCAGGGGCCCCAGGGGAGTGACCCACTCTGGGCAAGACAACTGTGTCAGACTGAACTTGAGGTCTCCTCCTGCTAAGGTGAGGCTCGAAGCCCCAAGCACTTTTTTTTTTGCTGCACCACCCAGCTTGCAGGATCTTAGTTCCCCAACCAGGGACTGAACCCAGGCCCTCGGCAGTGAAAGCGCAGAGTCCTAACCACTGGACCGCCAGGAAATTCCCTCAGAGCTCTTTCTACAACACCCCATTCTTGGCTCTGCCAAGCTGGGTCAAACATCTGTACCCTTTACAAATTGGGGGTGACGGGCGAACTGAGGCCAAAATTGTGCTATTCATCTCTCTGTACCTGAAACTGGCACCACCATCCTGGGCATTCTCTTCCAAGGGAGAAGACACAGGGGCACAACCCTCCCCAGCAGGAAATACAACATAATCCAGAAAGCACAGCAGCCCTAGAGCTACATCCTTATCTAGGCCCCAGCAGGAAACGGCACAGAGGAGGGTGAGCATCTAGGAAGCTGAGATGACAGGGGAGACAGGGAGGGGATGGAGGCAGCACCAGGGCAGAAGTGGGCAGACTTGGGCCAAGGCCTCCTCTGTTTACTGGGACCTGGTTGAACGCACACTGAGTGAATGTCTCCCTCATCTCAGACAGATGGCCCCGGGCCACCACGAGGAAGGGAACATTTGCCATAACCTGCCTGTGTCTACTCTTTGTCTTGCAGTCCAGGGGATGAATGACTTTGTGGATGGGCAACCGGGGCACGGGGGCTCCTCCCTAAAAGACACCACTTACTACTGGAAAGAGCCTCAGCCTGCAAGTCAGATGACCTGGGTTCTGGACTCAGTTCTTCTACCTACTGGTTTGAGGAGATCCGGCATATTTCTCAACCTCCACTTCCTGATCTGTAAATGGAATGACTCAATGATTCTAAGTCCCATTCTACATGCTAGCATTCAGTTTTTAACAAGGTGAATGAATACATGGCAATAAATCCTTATAAGTTTGTCTACAGTGGTGATTCTGACATGCACACCTAGCTCTGCCTATTGCCTCAATACACGAAGCCTTTAGAATGGACGACAACCCCATTTTCCTTTGGGGAGTCATCTCTCCCCAAATTTCCATCCCTGTGCCTGGCCAATCAGAGCACCAAATGCAGCCAGCCACAGTACTTGATCCAAGGTTGGGCAAGGACCCTGATTCCAAGTGAACCCAGGACTCCTGTGGCCGTCCTGGGATGGGATGCTGAGAAGACGGAGGCCTGCACTGCTGACAGCACCTTCCACCATGTGGGAACTGAGAATGGTGTCACCATGGAGAAGGGCGGGGCGAGATGGCGTTGTTTGAGTCCCTCATCTTCCCTGTACGTGGCCAGCCATTCTCTCAGGTATGAGTCAACGGATTCCCTTTTATCAAAGCATTTTGAGTTGGATTCTTGGCTGTTGTAATTGAAGAAGTCCAACTGATACAATCTTGCACACATGTACAACCATTTTGCATTTCATTTAAAGGAATTTTAAAAAGCCACTACAGTATCGCTTGCCATCTGGTGCAGAAGGGTTGCCCTGAACCTGGCCCTAAAACCCTGTCCTTGATAGGTCAACCCAGCTCAGAGGCCCATGGGCCCACAGGAACAGAAGTGATTCTGGGATTCCCATCAGTGACTCATTCCTGGCCAGGTCCCACACCCTCCTCCAGCCGGGGACACTGCCCAGATGTACAGATGGTGAGAGAGCCACTGACATGCATGGACTTTCTGGGTGGCCTGGGGTCAGGACTGCCCACAGCCAGAGTCCCCCCATCACAAGCAAGACTCTGGAGGGGAGGGTGCTGCCCGGCTGGGCCCTGAACCGGCTGAAGTGGTCAGGGAAAGAAAAGATGACCCTGGACATAGAACACAACAGGAAGTCATGACCCTAGGTTCCATTCCTTGTCTGGCAATGGATTTTGGGAGGAACCCTTTCCAAACCTGTTTCTCAACCTGTTAAGAGTCATGTCTGGCTTTTCAAATGATGCCAGACACTCCCCTGAACTCCAGACACATCTATCCCACTCATTTCTGGAAGCCGCCCCTTTGATGACATATCTTAGAGGCACCCAAAAGTACCTCAAACTCACCCTGCTCCAAATCAAACTCACGCATGCTCTAAGCCCCTCAAACTGGACTCCCTTCTGTATTCCCAGTGTCTGGAAAGGGACATCATCCAGCCAACCCTGAAACCGGGGAGTCATCTATGTCCCTTCCTTCCTTCAACCTCCTGCAGCCAACCTCTTATAAAGTCCACCTGTTTACCACCAAAATCTCTCAGCTTTCTACCTTCCTCCACGTCTGCCACCATCACTCTATCCAAGGAACTGTCACCCTCCACCAATAGTAGCCCCTTAACTGCTAAAGTCCCAGATCTACTCAAGGGACACCCCCTCCAATTCATTCTCCAGAGAAAGGCCAAAGTTATCTTTCCAAATGCAAGATCCATCAGATCCCCATTTCCACTCCTCCCAGCAAAACACCCAGCCCTCCCAAAGCTCTGGGGCAAAGGTGGGACTCCCTTAAGACCCCATGGTCCGACGTCTGGCTGGCTGAGTGGCAGGTTAACCCTGAGACCAAAATGCACCAGGCAGGTCTGGGAGTCACTGCTCAGCCCAGAGCCCTGGCTGCACCCTGGAGTACGTCCCACTCCCAGGTCAGGCTCAGAACAGCTCAGTCTTGCCAGGACTGACCCTCCCCCAGTACAGACTTCATCTAACCACAGATGGGAACGGGAGCTGGAGGCCAGGCAGGGGAAGCCCAGCTGGGCTGAAGCCAGGGGCTGTGTATATCAGAAAGGAGAGAAGATAGAGCAGGGCCACAATAGCCTGTCAGTATCTGTGGCGCAGGCTGAGAGAAGGCAGCTGTCAGGAGGATAAAACTCAAGAAGTCTATCTCTTCCCTCTTATCAGACTGACCCTTGGCAGCCTCACAGCCTGTGGAGAACAAACAGTCATTAACAACCCTTCCCATACTTCCAGCACAATCGTGTGCAACCAGCCCAGCCCTGGGAAAGCCCAGGCCTTCCCCCCCTGCCAGGGTGGTTCTTGGGGCCCATCTCTTGGCCAGACCTCTCCATCCTGCTTCTCCTTCTTGAGCAATGAAATGTTATGCTCTGCTCAAACTGGTCTCCTCGGGGCCAGTGGTCCCTGCCCATTCAGTTCAGGCCTTTGCATCATGTTATGTGTGGCCTTTGCCTCACCATCTTCCTTCTCTCCTCTACTAAGAAACTCTACCCAGCCCCCTTCCAGGCGTGTTCTCAACTCCTTGCAGACCCGCCAGGAGTCTGTGCTGCCGATCTGGCGTCTCCCATGATCAGCCTGTCATCCAACCTCCCATGCTGGCTTTGGGGAAAAAATCTTGCTAGAGCAGAGTGAGGGCATAAGGAGGTGAGGGGACTGGGAGCAGAAAGAAACAGGAAGCCTATAAACAGTCACCCCAAGGCCTAATCAGTTTAGGCCAGTATAGGAAGGGAAGAACGCAATGAGAGACCAGTTGGGTTTTTCTGCCTGAACCCAGGACAGAGGCAGAGCGAGGGTTGGGAGGTGGGGATGAGGACAACGGGAGGCACGGGGACAGCTCCCTTGGCTGCAGGAGCCCAAGTTCTCCAGAGAGATGCCGGAGCAGGCTGGCTGCTGTTCAGTACATCCAAGCGGGTTAGCAGAAAGGTCAAACCGATTCCCATGGACGTCTGGACTGCATGGTGGCATCCTGGGCCCCAGCACTACCTCCTCACTCAGGATACGGCATTCCTCTGTCAGGTCTACCAGACGATTTGAGAGCAAATTCCTGAACAGGTCTTTAAATTCTTTATTTACAGATGAGGGCTCTGGGGCCCAGAGAGGGGCAGCGACTTCCCCTGGGTCACACAGCACCAAACCCCCTGCGGGTAAGTAAGACAGTGAGAATCCTGTATACACCCAGCCAGACTGGGCCCTGGACTATGAAAATCATCGGGGCCCCCTGACCAAACAAACTGCTTCCTCTTTGGAAGAGCAAAATAGCCCTGCCCTGAGGCTCTCATTCAGGCCAGGCCCCCACCCTGGCCACAGTGGCAGACAACAGAGGGTCTGCTGGCTCCTCTTCCTGTTTTGCACAGGATGAATGGCAGGGTAGGCCCACAGATCCAGGATGGGCAGGAATTGCTGGCATGGCGGGTGGGCAGCATGAGTGGAAGAAGACACCTTGTGAAATATCTCAACCAGGTGTAAAGAGGGGTGAGGTATCTTCTGTGTTAATCACAGGAAATGCCACTTGAGAGCTCTGAACTCACATTTATCCACTGCTGCTTTAGGGTCAAGCGTGAATTGCTTTTCAGGCACTGAGGAAACCCCTTCATCCATCAGCTGCCACTGTAGCCTTGGGCTGGACCTCCCTGACATAAACTGCTTGCCCTGCTCCCATTTCACAGCATCTTCCTCTAAGGAAGTGCCAACGTTGGCTCCCCGATACTGGAAGAGCCTGAACAGGGTTCCCATGCCTCTCCAAACCCCCTTCGGGCTTTCCCATCTCCCTCTACCTGTGGTATCTGGGGTTTCCTCCTGAGCTATGCTGGAGACCCCAGGAATCAGCCAGAAGCTACACAGGTGTGGGTTCAGGGAAATACAAAGCCCTCCGGGACAGGACGGAACAGAGAGAAGGCCAACCCCTGGAAACTCCCTTGTGGCCGCCTCGGACTCAGATGGTTCCCTAGAAAACCCAAGAGACAGGAACTGGGAGCTCAGGGGCTCTCGCCCCTCCCCTGCCTTCCCGCACAGCCTCAGTCCCTCCGGCTGCTGTCTGTTCCACTTGCTCGGCCAGAGGACTCAGCACCGGGCCACAGAGACTTTTGTTTCCTCCTGACTCTGGTTCCAGTTTACCATCAGTATCAAAAGAGGTATTTGGTTTTCAACTGAACTTGGGTGAGAATGAGGGTTGGAGGGAACTCCACTGACAGGTCAGGGGAGAGTCCCTTGCAAACCCAAAGGGACCCTCCCCACCAGGAAGGAAGGAGGTGGGAACTATGCATGGTGACAGATGTTAACTCATTTGCAGACATTTCACAGTGTATACAAATATGGAATCATTATGTTGTACACCGGAAACTGACCTAAGGTTATATGTCAATTACATGTCAATAAAAAAAAAAAAGGAAGGAAGGAGTGGGAGTGAAGGAGCAGGGTGGAGCTGTGGGAGGTGACATGAGTGGGGAGGGGGAATCCCCACTCCCGCCCTCAGTTCCCTCACTTGTGCCTCCTCCTACCATCCACCTCAACTTCCCCTCTCACTACCCACTCCAGCCTCTCTGAATTCCCTTCAGCCACACTAACAACTTGTTGATTCTTCCTCACCAGAACGGTTCCCTCTAGACCAATTAGCTATTCGCATTTGTTGCTGATTTTCTTCCTCAGAAGGCTGCAGACCTGCTCAAGCTGGGAGGCTGTTGCCTGCCTGCTGTGCTAGGACTTTACAGCAGAAGGATTCAGAGAGAAAGGGTGAGGGCTGCTCTCTGGGGTCCCTGGGTCATGCCCCAACACCTCAGGGTCTCCTGCCCTCCCTCAAGCCCCCTTTCAGGAGCAGGACGGGCCTCATGCCTCAACTGCACAGAAGCAGGGCTGCTTTCTGTGTCCCTCTGGTATGTTTCCCTCCCTGATCCTAGAGAGGAAGAGAAGGAGAAAAAAGGAAAAAGGATGCTAATGGGCCAAGGTGATAAACTAGCAAGAGATGAGAAACAGAGGACTGCAGGACAGAGAACGACGCCCCTCCAGGCAGGAGATGCATGTGCTGCCGGCTCCCCTCCCACGTCAGCAGCCAGTGGGGTGATGTCAGTCAACCTCTTTCCCTCTCTGGACTTCCTCATTTGCAGAGTCACATCCCCTTGAAGGAAGAAGCCATTTGAGGATGTTTTTCAACAACTGAGAGCAGAACTGTTTGTTTTGTTTTAATGCTATTATTTCACAAATACAAATTTAGCACTGACATCAAAATAAAGAAAAGTTACATTTTTCTCTAGATTTCTCTTGTCCCTGGTTCACCTTACTGTACATGGTGGAATGCACTGCATTCATAGGTGACAAAATATCACTTATATTTGAATGCTAACAGCTCTAACTGAGGGGAACAGTCCTCTTCACCCCAGGAAGATGACCTTCTCTCTGAGAATCTGTGGAGATAAGTACTCTTCAGCACTGCCCCTCCTGCCCCACCCCAGAGAGGACCCTGTCCCCTCCCTCCCGTTCCTGTAGGAGGAAACTTCCCCAGTTCTCAGCTAGGAAGTTGGGGTGGCCCAAAGCCCAGCCTACGCCCTGGGGCCTTAGGAGAGATCTGCAATGGCAACATGAAAGCGTGATTGACAACATGCTGTATAATGATTTATGAATAAGCACCAAGAAGTGCTCTAGAATGGCTGCTTATGGAAACACACAGGCATCCCTGGTGAGCCCCGCCTAACTGGAGGAAAAGCCTGTTGTCCCCAGATAGCAGGCAAAGTTCAGACCCTCTCCTTGCAAAATGTCATTTGGAGATGTTTGCCCTAATAGTTAGTGAGGACTTGTTAACAACCATTCTGAGCAGAAGGGGAGGAAAATCTAAAACCTAAGTCCCCAGAGAGCTGGGCCAGGTCCTTTAGTTGGTTAAGGGCTCAGGTATTGGGAACACGTGGTGGGGGAATTTGGGGCATGGGAACTGAGTGGGGAAGGGGAAGCAGGAGGAAGAAGGCCACCCAGGTGGAAGTGTGGAGACAGAAGAGATGTAGGCATGTTGAGCGTGGACAAGAAAGCCCCAGCTGCTTTCAGGATGTACTGGGCCCCTGAAGCTTTGGGGCCCCACCTCTTCAGGGCTGAGGCCCCAAACCTCAGGCAGCATGGAGTCAGGAGTAACGAGCTCACCAGGGTTCCGTGTGTGCTCTGAGCACCCTGCATGCAGCCCTCCAAAGCAAAGACACATCATCTCCTGCAAACTCTTTCTCCTCCTGACTGCCCCATTTCAGCTAAAGGAACCAACCTCATCACCCAAGCAATGAAGTGTCAAACCCTAGCCAATCAAGTGTCTGTTCCAGAAAATATCTACTTTCACAATTCTCTAGAATCAGTCCCTTCTTTTCCATTTCTACTGCCAAGTTCCAGCCTTCATTACGTCTCACCTGGACCCTACCTAGTTTTCCGTTTCCTCCCTCCCTTCTTTTCTTGTCCCCTTATGACCCAGCCATACCTTGCTGCCAGCCTGCCCTCTGCCTGCTCAGAAACCTTTCAGAACCAAGCCCTCCCTTTGCTGTCTGCCGATTCGAGTCCTCGTTGAGTACCTTGCTGGACTGATCTCTTGCAGTGCCCACTGCCACTTCTTCTGGGGACTTCAGCTTTTGGATACAGTCTGGGGGGACTGCCTACCATGCCACCAGCCCTTCCCTGGCCAGGGAAGGAGCATGGCCCAGCCTGGGCCAAAGAGACATATCCTCCCTGGGATATGACTCCCAAGCTGTGGTGACAAAATTACAGAGCACAGCTGGAACAGATTTATCCTGGCGACAGAAGTACCCTGAAGAGGCTGGCCTTTGGCTCCTGCCTTACCCACTCCAAGACCCTGGAGGGGACTTGGGTCCTGAGTCATCCCTCAGATTCTAGGAGTTCCCATAGCCCTCCAATGAAGTCCTTTCCTGCCAAAATCAGCCAAGCTGTTGCTTGTAACCAAACAGGATCTTCTCACTGCTTTTTGAAATACCTCTCCTATGCTCCAACCAAAAGGGAAAACTCCCTAAAAGTGCCATGATGGCCTCTCTCTGCACCTGTTGGCCTGCACACTCTCCAGCCTGTAGGCACTGCTGGAACTCTACCTGCCCCTTCAGGGCCCAACCCAAAGGCCTCTTCTGAACCCTCTACGCGGATGACTTCCGCCTCCTTTAAACCCACAAGCCGCTGGCTGCCCCTTCTGCCTTCCACTGTGGACACCAGTGTACTTGTCTTATCCCCCTCCCAGCGGACAGTGACTTGGTCATTCTCTCCTCCACAACACCCGGCATAGTTCCAGGCTCAGTAAAATTCACCAGGCTCTGGGGGCAGACAACCCAGAGGACAATTACAGGTTTTCTGGGCAAGACAGACAGTGAGTGACACAGAGCACAGGGTGTGCTGTGGGTAAGGCCTGAGTCTGACTTCCGTATCCTCCACTTACCAGCTGTCTGAGCTCGGGCGAGTCTCATAAGTTCTGTAAGGCTCAGTGCTTCTTCTATGAAAGAGTGACAACAATGCCGACTCCACAACACTGCTGTGAGGATCTGACGAGCTGACATGTGAAAGCATCTAGCCCGGTGACTGGTGAGGAATAAGCGCTCAGGGAACAGCAGCCGTTATTCCAGCTGTTCATAGCGACTGGTTTAGTAGATGCTCCACCAGAGGGTTGGAATCAGGAGCCCTGGGCCTGCTGTGTGACCCACAGTGCATCTCTCTGTTTCTCAGTAACCCCGCCTATGTCTACATCTGCCTTATCAACCTCCTAAAGAACAATAGGTGGAAAATGCTTGGCAAAGTAAAAGCACAATGTAAGGGGTTCCTCCTGTTCTTCTAAATTTCAGAGGTTCCCAGGCATCCCGTCCAGTGTGCAGCATGGCCAGCACCCCAGCCTGCTCGTTCTGAGGGACAGGGCAGATGAGTGCCTAGTTTGGCGTCTGCTTCTCCATGGCCACGCAGCCACCTCTTTTCCAAAGCCCTGGGGCCTAAATGTCCTGCTTTTGTGGGGCCTTCTTTCAAATAGCCATAGGGCAGTGTCTGCTATGTGGTTACAGGGGGACTGGGAGCTCAGGCCCCACAAGTCACCCCTACCACCAACCTAGCCAACACTGGGCAGCATGAGAATGGAAGGAAACGGCTAATCCAGGGCAGCTGCCAGAACAAGCCTGGGTGGGGAAGCACGGTAGGAGGAAATCTCTCTTAAGACTTTACATCTGGGGACTTCCCTGGTGGCGCAGTGATTAAGAACCCGCCTGTCAGTGCAGGGGACACGGGTGTGAGCCCTGGTCTGGGAAGATCCCACATGCCACAGAACTAAGCCCGTGCGCCACAACTACTGAACCTGCTCTCTAGAGCCTGCGAGCCACAACTACTGAAGCCCGCGCGCCTAGAGCCCGTGCTCTGCAACGAGAAGCCACCACAATGAGAAGCCCGCGCACCGCAACGAAGAGTTGCCTCGCTCACCGCAACTAGAGAAAGCCCACGTGCAGCAACGAAGACCCCACGCAGCCAAATAAATAAATTTATTAAAAAAAAAAAAAAGACTTTACAATCTGCCTGGATTAATCACCCAAGCAACTGTCATGGCCCCAAACCAGTGGTTCTCAAGTGTTATGGCCAAGAAACTGGGCAGAAATCAAATCAAATCCTAGGCCCCACCCAGACTGCCTGAACCAGAAAACTCTGGGAGTGGGACCCAGCCAGCTGTGCTTTACACAGCTCTCCAGGGGGATTCTGATGTCTGATCAAGTATGAGAAATCCTGCCCTTTAACTGCAAGACTCTCCACTTTAACTCAAATTACTGAACACCTACTATGCGCCAAGGACCAAGCCGGGTGGTGATATTTCATAAATGAGGACACGTCCGAAGAACTTCCATAGTTTAATGGTGGTCAAAATCAAGTACACAAATACACAAGGCAGGATGGGGTATAGAACAAAGCAACGGAATCAGCTTCCCATCCCTCTCGCCAGACTCCACCCCTCAGATCTTCTCTTGCCATGACCGCGGAAAAAGAGAACTCCAGTTCCGGGAAACCGGTCCCCCCATGCTTCTATTCTGGACTCCTCATAATTGCAGGTAGTTTTTTGGAGAAGAGTGATCCTCACCCTGAGGCATGTTTCAGGTCCAGAGATTTGGTTCATGGGGAAATAGCCCATGAGGCCATACCTAGTGGTTCTTAGCAACTTGGAAATTGGCACTATCTAGGGTTTGGGCTCAGAAAGTTCCTAGAGAGCTGTGAGCATGCCACAGCACATCACAGCACCGCATTCCCGTGCAGGGTCACTCCCTCAGGTCCCTGGCAAGCTCGCACGTGAGTGCAGATGCAGACATAAACACGAACACAGACAGTTGGCCCCCTGGCCTCCCTTCCTCCATTCTCAAGTTACAAGGTTAAAGGCGTCCTATTCACAGCCAAGGGGGAGGGATGAGAGAGGGGTACTGAAGCAGAGAACCATCTGGTTCAGATCAAGATTGCTCATTCAGGACCCCAGTGGAACGCCCAGAGCCTGCCTTCCTGATGGCTCATAGATTTCCCTCCCTCCCCCAACTTCCCACTGGGAAACTGAAGACTGGGCTAAGAAGGGGTGACCCATAGGCAAATCTACCGAAGGAAGACAAAAAACTGAAAACAAAAAACTGAATTATACACGCAAGTCTGTGCCACCTCTCTGAGCCCTGGCTCTCTCTTTCCTTCAAATCCTGAACACCACAACTAAACTTGAGATCACCACCTAAGTCACTGCATCTTCCTCCACAAAGAGCTCAGGGCACCTAGCAGGCATCCTTCCCTGAACCGGCAAGCCCCTCCAAAGTTAGCAGCAGAAGCAAGATGAGGCTTAGGGGTGTGGTCTCCCAGACTCCTCTTACACCGCCATCTCCACCAATGTAGGAGGTTTCCTCCATCTCAGGGGGACGCTGGAGTCCATCAGGCATAATAAGAGGAAGGGATGACCATCCAGCTTCCAGACAACTGTCCCAAAGACAAGATGGGAGTGTGCGTTACTGGCTAGGATTGACTCACCCAGGGACCCCAGAGTGCCCTGATCCCCCCTCAGCAGCTTTGGTTGAAAGAGGCTGCCACTCCCTTTCCACCACCAGCCCCTCTCTCTCCCCTTTCCCCCCAACACCACCTTAGACTCTGTTCTACAGTGCTTTATAAAGCACTGTAGAGTAAGATGCGGGATGGCAGATGGATGCAGTTGGCAAGAAATAAAAATCAAAAGGCTAACTTGACTAAACGAGCAATAGGTGGGTGACCCTACAGGCAGAGTAGGCCAGAAGTGAAATACAGGAAGGAGGAGGGGGAAACAGAAGTGGGAGAAAACCCAAGGGGAGACTAAAGTGAGCTCAGCCCAGAGCTGCAGCAGGGAGCTGGAAAGTTTGGTCCCGTCACCTAGGAATGACTGGAGGGAAGAAATGACTCTTCCATGCCAAGACATGGGCTCAGACCAGCCCCACAGGACTGGGGCATGGACTTGGCCAAGTTCCTGGTTTGTGCCAAGCCTCAGTTTCTCCAAAGTGGGAAGGAGGTCAAGCCGTTAGGTCTCATCAGAGAGAACTGGGCCATTTTGGGTGGCTAGGGGGCAGTGCCAGGTAGGGGAAAGAGGATAGAGGTGCTGATGGTGCAGAGACATCCTTCGGCCAACAGGAGCGGGGCAGGGGTCTCTCAGTAGTGCACAGGCCAGGAGCGCGCGCGGGGGTTGGCGGCGCGAACTAGGCAGTGGACTGAAGTCGGGACTGGGGCACGGAGCGCTTCCCAGGGCTGGGGCTGGCGCTGCGGGCTGCCGCCAAGGAGAGGAACAGCCACGCGTGGGAGCGGCTGGAGATGCAGAAGCAGAAGGCGGGGAAAGGGGATTGAGGCCAATGTAAGCGGACCCCCGCCCCCACGGGGGAGCCCAGCGCCCCGACCCAGGGGAAGTTGCCGGGGTGGACCGGGCGGGTGTGGGCCGCTGGCCGAGCCAGCTGCCCGCGCAGAGGGGGTTCGGGGCAGAGAGGGGCCCGGGGCGCCCCACATCCCGCCCGCCCTCATCCCGCCCGCGCACCTCAGTCAGCGCCGAGCGCCGCGCGGGCCATACTCGCCGCTCCTGCTGCCGCCTCCGCCCGTGCAGAGAAAGCCGCCGCCGCCGCCAGCGTCTGGACCCGTTATCTCCGCGGCTCCCCAGTCCGCCCGCAGCGGGCCAGTCCCGCCCTTGCCGGCCGTGCCCTCCCCAAGCGAGCAGCCGAGCCGCCGCCGCCGCCTCAACCCGGCCCCTCCCCCCACCCCAGCCCGGCTGGAAGGGAAGGGTGGGGGCAGGGGGGCAACTGCCCCCTCCCCATTCACATCCTCCTGGTCTGTCCCCTCCCACCTCCTCCTTCACACCCCTGGGCATGCTGGGATATGGAGTCCAGCCTGCGCCGGGCCGCTAGGAGTGTCCGGCATCCAGAACTACTACTTCCAGAAGATAGCGCGTGAGCCTTAGGGCTTGTGGGCTTTGTAGTTTTGCCAAGGCTCAGGGATTCTACCGCGCAAGAGAGGAGAGGGGGATGGGAGATCTCGATTCCCAGAAGGCCGGGCTCGCGATGATGGAAATAGGATTTGGGGTCTGCGATGCCCCGGACCCGGGGTGAATACCTGGATCTCAAAGGAGATGCAAAGTAGCTGAGGATGCCTCTCAGACACGGCTGTGGTCAGCTGCAGCCGAGCGGGACTAGAGGGGAAGCCTGTGGCCCGAGAACCGCGCCCCGGATACCATTCCCATTTGCGCTTGCAAAGAGCCTTGACCTGAGGCTAGCTTGGCTTCGTGCCCGGGCTCCATAAGCTGGAGCTGCGGTGGGGCCGCTGCGCACAGGCGGGAGAAGAGAGAACACCAGGAGCCACGTGGGCGTGTGGTTTTCCCGACTTGGGAAAAAGGGGCCGAGTGTCTGGGTTTCCTGGAGCGCTCACCCCCTGGGGCACCTTCTCATTCCAGTCTCCCTCTCTGGTTGGTGCCCTTATCTCCCAACTGTTTAGGGCAAAGTGCACACATTTTAAATATTTTTCCATGTCTTCTCTTAGCACATGCTTCCCCCAATTTCCAAACCTACCTCAATCTTAATGAAGCTCCAGGTTGCCCTCCAAGTTTCATCCCCTCTGGCAGAGGGGAGGCCTGTAAGCCAGTAATTCTCTAACTGGCGTCTATCAAATTCTCCTGGAGAGTTTGTTCAAACACAGCTGACCCATAACCCCAGTTGCTGTTTCTTTAACTCCAGGGTGGACCTGAGAGTTTGCGTTTCTAACCAAGTTCCCAGGTGATGCTGGTTTGGGGAACCACTTTGAGAAGTGCTGCTATTGGCGTTTGTTCGCTAGAGTTCTGGCATTGTCCTTCAAGGATGGGCCGGCTGTGGAATAATAATTAGCCTCTGAAGAACCAGGCTATAGAAAGCGGGGTCTCAGGCTAGTTTACCACAGAAATGCTCTTTTTAATTTAAATAAATAAATCAGTTCATGCAGTAAAAGGAAAATACTACATGGGCCTGAAAGGTGTTCCAGACCTTAGCCCTTAGCATTCTCTCCAAAGCTGGGAAAGTTTTCTGTTTCAAAGAGGGGCAGGTGGGGTATACCTGGTGCTACTCCCCAAGCTCTGGGTGCAAGCCAGGGGTTGAAATCTCAAATCTATAGGATAGGGTCAGCTCAGTGGTATCCTCTGCTTCTGGGTGTATGATGACCTATAACAGGCCAGAGGATTGAGAGGTGGGGAGGTGGATTCCTGACTTGTCTGTTAGCAGAGAGTGACTCTCACACCTACCCAGGTAGACCCTACTTACCACATGATGTTCTGGGAGCTACAAACCTCAGAAGGGGAAACTTGGTGACCTTCACCCTCAGGCACGATCTCAGACTCTTTCAGCTGTGAGATGACAAATGTTCTCTGCTCCACCAAACTCTAGCCAGGCTCCTCTGGGCCCTCTTCTCCAATAGGCCTCAACCTTGGCCTATAAAAACTACACTCTTGGGACTTCCCTGGTGGTCCAGTGGTTAAGACTCCGAGCTTCTACTGCAGGGGGCATGGGTTAAATCCCTGTCGGGGAATTAAGATCCTGCATGCCGCGAGGGGGGGCCAAAAAAAAAAAAAAACCCACAAACCAACAAAACCTACACTCTCAACACAAATAATTTTATCCACCCTCCTCCGCCCACATTAAAAGACTTAAACCGAATAACATAGTTTCTAACACCTCAAGGCCACATCCCTAGGATGACCCTAACCCCCTTTAAACTGCCTGCCCGAGAAAGCTCCAGAATTTACTGTTTGTTCTAGACAACACCTGTAATAAGGTCTCCACCACCACCCCTTTCTCAGAGCATATACTAAAAAGGGCTTACAACTGTGACTTCTTCCTGCCCCTTTGAGGTGTATATCAGATGTATATGTATTATGTGTCTTTCTCAAGGACCTGAAAGCCATTCCCTTGAAATGTAATCATTGGAATGGATAGGGCCTCTGTCTCCCAGTCTCTGTGGGTGGGTGGAGTCCTAACTTCAATAATTGCCAGCTCACAAATACAGCTGGCCTAATCAGCATTTACACTGACCAACCCTTTGTAATTTTTCACTTTGACTCTACGGAGCCCCTGCTCACCTCCCTCCATACTCCCTCATTCTCCCTTAAAAAGGCCCAGTCACCTCTTTGCAAATTGAAGTTGCAATATACTATTGCGATAGTATATTGGTTAAAATCTGTCCTTACTACTTTAACTAGTGCCCGGCTTTGTTTATCTTTGCTATGAGTTCTCAGGCCCCAGGCTCTAGCCTTCCTCCCATCCACCAAGGGCCAAAGGGAAAGTTATTGCTAGGTCCTTGGGCAAGTAGCCAAGAGGCCACCAGAGGCATTGGGTCCTAACTAATGTTGACCCTTGAATGCTTTTGTTTTTTTTTTTTTGTGGTGTGTGTGTGTGTGTGTGTGTGTGTGTGTGTATCCCCGTCACAGACCATAGAGGGGCTAAGTAATCCACATGCAACCCCATGCTCTGCCCCTAAAACCAGCTGCCAGGCCCTTCCTGTAAGGGCTTTGCCTCTGTACCTGAGTCACATGCAATGGCAACATTCCCTCACAGGCAGAAGGTAATTAGCCTTTTTGAATGTACATCCATCTCCCAAAGCTCTGTTAGCAGATTACCCAGGCAGAATTAAGATGTCCTTTCATGGGCAAGACAGACAGACCCTCTCTATCCCTCAACTCCAACAGGAAGCCCCTCATCACCCTGACTACCTCCCAATTAGATGTCAAATTGGTTTTTACCCATTTCCCCTTGCCGGTTGTGTTTTCCTATCCTCTCCACCCATCCAAATTCTGCCTGACTCTCCAAAGTCTACCTTGAGTTTTCCTTCTTCCACAAGGTTCTCCCCAACTGCCTCAGCCGCACAGCCACCGGTGAACATCACCCCTCGGGGAGCACTTGAATTTGCCTCATTCTCTTAAAAGCCTACCTTTGTTGGTGAGCATCCAGAGCAAGGAAAGCAGTGGAACAGGAAGTGAACATGGTGGATGTGAGCAGGGGCTTTGGAGGTAGACAGCTACTAAGTAGCAAGGTGCAAAGTGGAGCTGGCTCCCTCCCTCCCTGGCTTTCTGTTTGACCCATTTGGCAGCTCCCACCCTAATGGCTTGTGTGACCCAGAGCAAGGTACACAGTTCTGTGTTGTGTTAGTTTCAAGTGTACAGCAAAGTGATTCCGTTATGGATATATATGTATTCTTTTTCAGATTCTTTTCCATTATAGGTTATTACAAGATATTGAGTATAGTTCCCTGTGTAACATAGTAGGTCCTTGTTGTTTACCTATTTTATATACAGTAGTGTGTATATGTTAATCCCAAACTCCTAATTTATAATTTATAAAACGGTTTTTAAAAGTTCAGTCAGATCTCTACCTCATACCTAGCTAAAAACCAAAACCACAACAAGGGCTTCCCTGGTGGCGCAGTGGTTAAGAATCTGCTTGCCAATTCAGGGGACATGGGTTCGAGCCCTTGTCCAGGAAGATCCCACATGCCGCGGAGCAACTAAGCCCATGCGCCACAACTACAGCCCGTGAGCCACAACTACTGAGGCCCGTGTGCCTAGAGCCCATGCTCCGCAACAAGAGAAGCCTCGCAATGAGAAGCCCGCACACGGCAACGAAGAGTAGCCCCTGCTCACCGCAACTAGAGGAAGCCTGCGTGCAGCAACGAAGACCCAACACAGCCAAAAATAAATAAATAAATAAGTTTATTAAAAAAAAAAAAAAAGCACAACAAAAACCAAGTCAATAGGAAAATGGAAGAAAATTTTGCAATTTATATCAGGGTAAAAGGCTAGTACAAAGTGCTCTGTAAATCAGTAAGAAGATGACCAAGGAACAACAGGAAATGTGAAAAGAATACAAACGGACAGGTCACAGAGAAGCAAACACAAATGGCTGTGACATGAAAAGATGCAAAGCTTCACTCTTTATGTTTTGTTGTTGTTGTTGTTTTTGGCCACACCTCGTGGCATGCGAGACCTTAGTTTCCCTGGTACCTGTGCCCCCTACAGTGGAAGTGCATAGTCTTGACCACTGGACCACCAGGGAAGTCTGCTTCACTCTTTTTTAAAAAATTGTGCTAAAATACACATAAAACTTACCATCTTAACCATTTTTAAGTGTACAGTTCTGTGACATTAAGTACATTCACATTGTTTTACAACAAACACTACCATTTATCTTCAGAACTTTTTGGTTTTCCCAAACTGAAACTATGTACCCATTAAAGGATAACTACCCACATTTTCCTCTCCTCCCAGCCTCTGACAACCAGCAGTCTAGTTTCTGTCTCTACGAATTTGACTATCAAGGCATGTAAGTATGAAGACAATATTTGTCCTTTTGTATCTGGCTTATTTCACTTAGCATAATGTTCTCAGTGTTCATCCATGTTGTGGCATGCGTCAGGATTTCCTTCTTTTTTTTAGGCTGAATAATATTCTATTGTATGTATATACCACATTTTATCCATTCATCCATTGACGGACACTTGGGTTGCTTCCATCTTTCGGCTATTGTGAACAATGATGCTATGAACATGGGTTTACAAATATATCTTTGAGTTCCTGTTTTCAATTCTTTTGGATATATTCCAAAAGTGAAATTCCTGGATCATATAATAATTCTGTCTTTAATTTTTTGAGGAACCACCATAATGTTTTCCACAGCGGCTGTACCATTTTACATTCCCACCCACAGTACACAAGTGTTCCAATTTCTCCACATTCTAACCAACATTTATTTTCTCAGAGCTTCACTCTTAATAAAAGAAATGCAAATTAAAACCACACTGAGATATCATTTTTCACCTATCAGATTGGCAAAGATCAAAAAGCTTGATAGCTATCTTGGCAAGAGTGTGGAGAACAAGGATTCTCCAGCTACTGCCAACGGGGCTGGAAATCCATACAGCCTCTATGAGAAGAGACTTGGTAACATCTTCAAATTGCACATGTACACACAATTTGACCTAGTAAGTTCTAGGAAGATATCCTATCTGCACATGTTCTTAGTTACATATAGAGATGGATATCTGTCATAGCATTGTAAGAGCAAAGATTTAAAATGATCTAAATGTTGATGATCCAGATTAAATATTAAATGAATGCAACTGAGGAAGCGTCAACTGACGGTGTCTTTTGTTATCATTACTTCACTAGATAACAGACTATTGGAGAGCAGAAGACCGGCTTTTGTAGGTCCACACAGACCTTCCAGAAATGTTGATTAAATTAATTATTTCTTAGCCTCTGGCAGAACTAAATTGGCAGATAGCTCAGGGAGGTAAAGTGGCTGGTCCAAGGTCTTCCATAGAATGTGTACTACCTATTCCTTATGTGGAAAGCACACCGGCCGGCACTGTGAAAATGACTGATAAAGAAGACTTAGACCCTATCTTCTTGGAGCTTGAAACCTAGTAAAGCACTCTGACAGACATTAAAAGTGTTAAACTTTTTTTACTGTCCTTTCAATTATATCAATGGAGACCATTGGTCTGGTGTATAAAGTAAGTCCCAGCTCAGAGAAACAGTTTCTCAAAAGTTTTACAAAAAAGCAGAAGAAGAGTGCTGATTAAAACAGGAGTCATAGGACTTCCCTGGTGGTCCAGTGGTTAAGATTCCGCGCTTCCACTGCAGGGGGCTCGGGTTCGTTCCCTGGTTGGGGAGCTAAGATCCCGCATGCCCCGCGGCGTGGCCAAAACTAAAAGTCATCCCCCCAAAACAAACAAACAAAAACCCCAAACAAACAAAAACAGGAGTTTGTCCTTCCATTTGTGCCCCATCCTTAGTGTCCCCAGGGACTCATTTTAAGGGACCCACTTTCCACCAATGTTCCATGCGCTGGGTCAGCCTTCTACATTATAGGTCCTGTGAGATGCTCTCAAAAAAGGATTCCCTGGGGCTTCCCTGGTGGCGCAGTGGTTGAGCGTCTGCCTGCCAATGTAGGGAACACGGGTTCGAGCCCTGGTCTGGGAAGATCCCACACGCCGCGGAGCAACAGGGCCCGTGAGCCACAGCTACTGAGCCTGCGCGTCTGGAGCCTGTGCTCCGCAACAAGAGAGGCTGCGATAGTGAGAGGCCCGCGCACCGCGATGAAGAGTGGCCCCCGCTCGCCGCAACTAGAGAAAGCCCTCGCACAGAAACGAAGACCCAACACAGCCATAAATAAATAAATTAAAAAGAAAGAAAGAAAAAAAAAGGATTCCCTAACCTGTTTGTGAAATGCTTTATAGGTTAGCCTAGAGGTTCCCCATACATATAGCTATTTTTTTCCTTAGCTCTGTCCACTGAGAAGGCCTGGGAACAGTGACACCCCATTAGCAACAAGCACACTGAGCTTGTCGTGGTTGTTTTTTTAAATTGAGGTGAAATTCACATAACATAAAATTAACCATTTTAAAGCATACAAATCAGTGTATTTAGTACATTCACAATGTTTTGTAACCAGTACCTCTATCTAGTTCCAAAACATTTTCATCATCCCAAGAGAAAACTCTGTACCCATTAAGCAATCACCCCCCATTCTTCCCACCAGTCCCTGGCAACCATTAATCTGTTTTCTGTCTCTATGGATTTAACTATTCCAGACATTTCATATAAATGGAATCATACAGTATGTAGTTATTTGTGTTTGAGTTCTTTCATTTTGCATAGTGTTTTCAAAACTCATCCATGTTGCAGTATGTATTAGTATTTCATTCTTTTTATGGATGAATAATATTCCATTGTCTTTGTTTATCCAGTATATTGGTTTAAAAGTTGTGGGAAGAAAATAAACCTGTCTACCTTTGTTTAATGGATCTGTACCTCCTCTGCAGCAACACTTGTTAACATCCTATAGCAGCACTTTTTGAAAAATACTGCATAAGATATTTGGCAAAGGCAAATCAGGCATTGGGGAAGATGGGCCACTTAATGATAAAGTACACTTATTAGCTCTCCAGAAAGGGTTAACTATTTTGTTATCCTATCAGGTCTGGGTTTTGATTATTTAAAACCATACCAGGGACTTCCCTGGCGGTCCAGTGGTTAGGACTCTGCACTTCCACTGCAGGGGGCACGGGTTCGATCCCTGGTTGGGGAACTAAGATCCTGCAAGCTGTGTGGTACGGCAAAAAATAAAAGCAAACAAACAAAAACATATCAGCTGCTTCAATTTCTCCTTGGAAGACCCAGTAGGAAAAATTAATATCCTCTCCCCATTTTCTTCATCCAGTTCCCATCTCTTTGCCAGTCCCCTGGCAGTAAATACTCTTGGTTATATACCTTTACAGGGATGGTGCACCCATTCCCCTGCTGTTGTGAGTGCTGGCTGCTAATGTCTCATAGATTCACCCTTCTCTGAAGAATTGGTATCAGTCCCTGTGAGCTGCTTTGCCTGGAGATGCCCTCCTTTCCCTACCTCCCCTTGGCCCGCCCACAGCCCATGAATGACTGATGTGGGGTAAAAAGTCCAGCTCCCTTGCTTCTAAGAGGGGTAAACCTTGTGATGTATTTTATGCTCCAGAGCTCCCCAGAGGATCAGACTGAGGCTAGACTTAGCTGAACTGACATCTTTGCTTGGCTTCTTCCCCTGCCCTATCCTGCCTCCCTCACTGCCCTAAGAGATCATTTGCACAAGAATCCCTTTCTCAGGCTCTGAGAACTCAACCTAAGGCATCTAGGGAACTCAACCTAAGATATCCCTGTGGGTAGTCCTGGCTCCCAGAGGGATTTCCTGCTACCAGCAGCCTCATATCTCATGCAGGGTCCTGCAGATTGTACCTCCTCCAAGAAGCCTTCCAGACTTGCACCCTTACATTTTGGCAGAATGATTGTTTAATAAGGAAGTTGGATGCCTACTCTGTGCCAGACTCTTTATATGCATTGGCTCATTGAATCCTCCCAACCTGGTTAGGCAAATACTATTGTATTCTTACTGAGGAAGAAAGCTGAGCTCAAAGAATTTGAGTGGCTTGCTCACATTGTCAGAAAGTGATGAGAACTGGGGAGGATTTGTCTGATTCCAAACCCTGTATTTAACCACTAGAATCTACCCTACGTTATAGCATCAGAATGTTTTTTCATGGCTCTGTCTACCCCAGACCGTGGGGTGGAGAGCTACATGTTTTTGTGTCTGCTGCTGAGGGCTTTATCTTATTAAAAAGCCTTCTGTGAGTATCTTTGCTAGTGGCCTTGGAGCCACTCCCTACCGGGCCAGCATGCCCGCCCTAGGAGGTGGGGTGAAGCCCTTGGCCTCTGAGCTCCTCGGAGCTGTTTTCCTTGAACCCCCGCCACGCTGCAGCTGCAGGCATCCCTGCCTTCCACTCCACTGCAGAGCTGGGATCTGCGTTGCTGAGAACAGCAGCAGTGGGAGGCAGCTCATCTCTTCCCTGGAGGCCTGCTGGGTTCACAGGAGAAGAGAGCAGGTGCTGAAGTGGGGGAAGGAGGATGAGACCTGGGCCAAGTGAAGAGGGGGGATGACTCTAGTGGGAGAAGACTGAGAGAAGGAGAGAGATTTGGGGGAGGAGGCAGGGTAGCAGGAGCTGAGCAGGGGACTGCTCTTTATTTATTCCTTCATTCAACAAATTGTTGGGAATTCCCTGGTGGGCGAGTGGTTAGGACTCCACGCTTTCACTGCCGAGGACCCGAGGACCGGGGTTGATCCCTGTCTGGGGAACTAAGATCCGGCAAGCCATGTGGTGCGGCCAAAAAAACCCCAAAAACAAAAAAAACAAACAATACAAACCCAAATTGCTTTAACCACCTACAATGTCCTAGGCACGTTCTAGTGACTGAGGATACAATAGTGAACAAACCATTGATCCAGCTTTAAGGAGTCCGCATGGGAATAACAACAATCAGCATAATAATGGTTAATATTTTTGAAGCATTTACTATGGAGTCAAGAATTTATTTATCTCATCCTCATAAGAATCTTAGAAAAAAAAAAAAAAAAGAATCTTAGGCATTTGACACTATTATTACCCCGTTTTACAGATAAAGACAAGGAGGCAGAATAGCCAAGTGACTGGTCAAGGTTACACAGAGTTAGAGCAGAATCCCTCATCTTCTCTGAGACTGACCACTTGGGTCTTGCAGGCTCCCTATTAAGGACACTAGATTTGGAAAGTATATTCTCATAAGAAAAATTCAAACAATACAAATAAAGCTCACGTTCTCCCTGCCTATCCCCATCCCTGGCAGTCTCCACCTCAGAGTGTGCTCCCTCCGGTCCGGTTCCTATCCACATGTACTATATGTCCGCATACATTATTTTTGACACGAGTAGATTCCCATACATAATGTTCTTTAACAAAGTGTCTTGAACACTTTTCCCTATTGTACATGTAGATCTAGCTCATTATTTCTAACTGCTGCAGAGTATTCCATTGCATGGATGTGCCTAGTTTATTTTCCCAGTACCCTGGAGAGAGAGAGAGTGTTTCCAGTTTTCCGCTATTACGAACAAGGCAGCCATTCATCACTTTTCCAAAAAAGCCACAGATCTTTTTCCCACTACAGAGTTGAAAAGTTTCTACCGGAAGGACCCACGTAATGAACCCGCGAAGCATGGCCAATTGCCAATCCAACGGTAGTCGCTTACGCTCGAACAACACCTGTGGGGTTTTTCCTCCCGGTTTGATTTCTGTCTCTTCGGGGAAACGCGGCGGCACCACGCCCCCGGCCAGGGGGTTAAACAAACGAACAAAACACAAACCTGGAACCACGAGTCTCAGAAAACGAGTTTTGTCTTTACAACCCACTGGTTCCTCTGGGAGTTGTAGTTTTGCTGCCCAGCGGAGCCGCCTTCTCCCCTCACCTCCCTTCTCGAGGGGAAGAATCACTGCCCTTTAGGAAAGCGCTGCCCTGACCATCTCCGCTGGCCCAGGCGATAGCTCCGAGCTGGGCTTTTGAGGAGGACAAGCCAGGGCGGGCGGAGGGCTGAAACTACATTTCCCAGGGTGCGCCGCGAAGGCACGCACAGCCCCGCGTTAAAGATCCCGCTGTGCCGAGAACAGGCGGAGGCACGTATGTCAGACCGCGCGGATACTGGCACCGCGCACCCAGTGTCCCGCGCCGTTTTTCCGCCTCCCGCCCACACTCTTGGACCCGCAAGACTGAGCCGGGCCACTGGCTGTCTGGTTCCTGATAGGGAAGAGCGTCGGGGAAC
Source organism: Eschrichtius robustus (assembly GCF_028021215.1). Lineage (NCBI taxonomy): Eukaryota > Metazoa > Chordata > Mammalia > Artiodactyla > Eschrichtiidae > Eschrichtius > Eschrichtius robustus. Next base: position 13,916,411 of record NC_090842.1, read on the forward strand.
TCTGCAGCCGCCCCCGGGCGCCCACTTGCTCCAAGGGGCGTTTGCGGGTCCTTCTACCCGTTGGCCTGGGTCTTTCTACAGGAGCTCCGGGACCTGGGGACGCCCGGGACAGGGACCACAGGCAGGTGGGCCTCTGGATGCTGGCGCTGGTGATTTTTCCTTTGAGGTCGCTTTTCCTGCCTCCGTTTACCCCATCGGGGCTCGTCATTATCCACAAATCTCAATTATGTGACGTTTGTGTAATTTGCAATGTAATTTTACTCCCAATCACCTTCCTTCTGCCTTTTTTCGCTTCCCAGAAGACGAATCACATTCCTCCGTGGGGCTGCTTTTTCCCTTTAAAATGCAAAATCCCTGCCCCACTTCTCTTCAAAAAGCAAATATGAAGAGGCCTTACTATTTTATTCTGTCCCTGGCTCCCCTTCCCTATCCTAATTTTAGGCAGCGTGTGGCTGAGGACATTAAGAACTATTTCAACTTGGTCTCAGTAGATAAAGTTCTGTTGGAAGTGTGCAGAATATTGGATAGAGGCCTGTATTATCTAAGATTTCTGTACAAATGTCAGGTATGACAGAGGGCAAAGACTCCAGGAGAGATGTCTTGTTTCTACAGGGTGGGTAAGAACAGGAATCTTGGAGTTGGATACACCTGACCTGCCTGTAAAAGCTGTATATGTCCTTGGGCAGGCTATTTCATCTCTTTACGCTACAATTTCCTTACAAATTACGTGGGTGTGGTAAAATTCAATTCATAGGGCTGTTGAGTGGGTCACATGAGCTGATACTTCAACGTGTCTTTGGCGTGGTGCCTGAAAAAGACTCTCCCTATGCTACCAGTACTGTTCCACCTTTTCTGTTCTCATAATACCCTTTAGTCTGATCGGGCAAGGCATGCCACTTAGCCTTGGTTGATTTTCCCAGGCCTTCCCTGATTTTTTTCTTCTACAGGAGCATCTTTGACCCAGAGAATATATCAGAGCCTTCACTCCAACTTGCTTCAGGGTCAAGTCGAATTCTTCTGTTGCTTTTCCTCACTGGAGAGAACTACCATTCATTGAGCTCCTGCTGTGTGCCACATATTTTTATGTTTTATTTAATGCAACCATCCTAGGAGGTTGGTATCTTTGGCCCCAGTTTTCAATTGGGGAACTGAGGCTCAGAGAGGTTAAGTAACCTGCTCAAGATCACACAGGAAGAGGGAGAGATGGGGACAGCCTCTGGGGGGTTGATTCCCAGCCCAGGACTATTTCTCTGCTCCAGTTTCTAGTAGAGTACAGTCCAGATTATGCCGTCCTCCCTCCTCTGCCTGTGACCCGTCATCTGCTCATGACTCTCAGTCACTATGCCAAGACCAAGACTGGCCTCAGACCTTTGGACTCTCCTTGGGGCATTTCTTCCTTGCTCTCTTTTAACACTTTTGCTTGGGATCAAACATCATTGTCACCATCACCTGAGAGACCCAGGTCCCAGTCATGGATGCAGCATCAACTAGCATTTGTAAAGTGGACAGAATACTTACCTGGCAGTGGTGTTGTGAAGATGAAAAATCATAGTGTCTTAACTATGGGTCTTAACTTCTAGTGGCTGTTATCATTAATGCCATCCCCATTTCATTGTCACCTTGTATTGGGCACTTCACATATATTTAGTACGTTGGTTCTTTTTTCCATCCTACAAAGTAGGTTCAGTGTAGGGGTTAAGAGAATGGACTCTGGAAAAAAGATGTCTGGGTTCAAATTTGGCTCTACCACTTGCTAGCTGTGTGACCTTGGTCAAGTCACTTAATCTCTCTGTGCCTCAGTTTCTTCATCTTTAAGTATAAAGAAAGTACTTCCCAGACATTAATTTAGAGGTTCTTACAGTAATTTTTCCTTTGGCAGTCCCAAGAGGAAGATGATATACTCCCATATTGGTTTAGGTCCTCAGAGAAGTAGAGAACAAGATGGGATTAGACTTGCAAGAGATTTGTTGGGGGAGGGAAGAAGGGGAGGGAGCTGGAGGAAGCAGGGAGAGCTGTCAGTTTTCAGTTCTGCTTCCTGTAACAGCACTGGAAGGAAGAAGGGAGGTATGGGTAGAAGGCTCTCAGACTGCAGTGCAGTTCTAAGACAGTTTCTGTTGGGTTGATGGGGAGTTCTGGAGCCAAGGGTGCCTGTCAGAGGATCCCCATCTTGTAGGAGTGGGTCTGTCTTCTTCATGTCATTGGTTGGTGGGAAGCATGGCCTCCGTGTGAACAAGATGGGGGCATCTATCCGTTACTCTCCCTACCACAGGAGGCCAGAGAGGGTTAGGGGTGCCGAAGATCACACAGGGAGTTGGTGGCCCATCTGGAATCCCCAGCCACCCCCTTTACTGGGAAGGCCAGATGGGTAACCTGGGGAATGCCTTTGACCTCAGATGCCTGGCCAAGATCTCTAGCTCAGGTTTCCCCTCTGGATTTCCCTCCTGAGCTGAACAGGGAACAGAGCAATTTTTGATAGTGGTGGAAGCTTTCCCTGAAAGCTCATGGGAGTGTGGGTGTTGCTAAGTGGCAGTGTCTGTCAGCCTTAACCATAGGCTTGGTGGCAGCAGAGTCTGGCATAAGAAGAAACCATTACTGAGGTTCAGGTTTCCTGTTGGCTCCGGCTGGGGTGAGGGTTGACTGCAGATGGACGTGTGGTCAGGGCACCTCTGGGGTGGCATGCAGCTCACTCCACCGGCCCTCCCCACACTGAGCTTTGGGGGCTGGAGGGAAGAGGTGGGGGTGGGCTGCTGCATGGGACAGCAACTGGGACCCTGCCAGAGGTAGACGCCAGCGCACTCCTAGAGACTCGTCCACAGAGGTCTTGGGGAGGCCAGGGCCTCTGCAGTCAGATTGGCTTCTTATCTGGTAGGAAAGGAGTGTTGGGGGGATAGGAGTGGGTGAAGCCATAGCTTTGGCTTCACCTTCCCCTCACTTGCTCAGAGTGCCCTGGAGGAAGATGGCTGACAGGTGGGGTTGCAGCCCCCTTCTGGCTTGGAGCCTCTGGGAGGGGAGTTCCCCTCTGAGGTCCCTGTAGTGGGTGCTGTTGGCATGCTGCTCTTGAACAAACTGGTGCCCCTCTCCCAGAGCTTCCCTCTTTTCCGGGGAATTGCCCTCAGCCTCAGGAGCCTAGAAGTTAGAGCCTCCCTCCCTGCAGCTCAGTGGCAATGATTGGATGATGAGGGGCCTGCGGTACCGAAAGGGCAGCCCCTTGTTTTAAGGTGGGACCCCCTGTCAACCCCACCCCGCTCCCCTTACTTCCTCTCCTGAGGAAATGTCATGCACCCAGATTGATGAAGTCAAAGATAGACTCATCACATGACCCAGCAATCCCACACCTAGGTGTCCGCCTGGAGAGACGAAGTCTTATGTTCACACTAAATCTGCATGAATGTTTATAGCAGCTCTATTCATGATTACCAAAACCTGGAAGCAGCCCAGATGTCCTTTAGTGGGTGGGTGGAGAAACAGACTGTGCGACGTCTATGCGACGGAATACTGCTTGGCAAAAAAAGAGAAAGAACTATGGATATGCATAGCCAACTTGGATGAATCTCAGAGGCATTATGTTATGTTGAGTGAAAGAAGCCAATCTCAAAAGATTACATTGCAACTATAGCTTTGGAGAACAGATGGCTGGTTGTCAGGGGTGAGGGATGGAGGAGGGTGTGACTGTAAAGGGTTAGCATGTGGGAGCTTTTTTAGATGCAGATGGTGGTAGTAACCACAAGAAGCTATACATGTATTAAAATTCATAAAACTACTTACAACCAAAAAAATCAATTTTAGGGTATGATAATTTTAAAAAATTCACATATACCCGTATCTCTGCCCTGGAAGCCCCTCAACTTTGGCCAGAATGGAGCAGCCGAAGGGGGTTGATTGGACGGTCATCATCCTGACATGCCAGTACAAGGACAGCGTCGAGGTCTTCCAGAGAGGTAGTTGACCCTCCCTCTCCACTCTGCCCCTAATGTGGAACCCTCTCCCCTTTCTTTGCCACATACCCCTACAGCCCCAGGAGCCGGGCAGACCCGGGTTCAAACCCAGATTCTGCTTCTTCCTAGCCATGTGACCTCAGACATAGGTCACTTCACTGAGACTCGGTTTTCTCATCTGTGCAATGGGAGTAATTGTACTTACCTCACTGAGTTGGGAAAAGATCTAATGAGCTACTAGATGAAAAGCTGCTAAGTCAAAGAAGATTAAATAATGGCTGTCAGGAGGTTTGCTTGAGGTGCTTGGGACCAGGGTGGAGAGGCTGGGGCGCAGGTCCCAGTCATGTTCTGACCACAGAGCTGGAGATACGGCAGAAGCGAGAGCAGATCCCCACCAGGACGATGCTATTGGCCGTGGAAGACCCTGAGGTTCATGTGGGCAGTGGAGGAGCCACCCTCAACGCCCTGCTGGTGGCTGCTGAGCACCTGAGTGCCTGTGCAGGCTTCACTGTGAGTGCTCCTCAAGCGCCCCCCTGGGCACAGCAGGGATGGGGGCTTCAAACAGAGCCTTTCCAAGGTCCCCAGCTCTTCGGGCTCCATTTTCCTGCCCAGTTCAGGTTTGGCATCAGTTTTTGCATCTGTAGATTGAGCAGACTCATCCAGCTGAGGGCAGAAGGCAGGGGCAGCCTTTGTAGTGGTTTTAGAAAGTCAGAGCCAGTATCTCGGAGTTAGGCTTTCTGGCTTCCCTTGAGAAATCTCATCTTGCTACCCTGGACTCTCCTTCCCACATAGCAATGGTTTGCTGGAACTGAGGTGCAGTGGCCCCCAGTGCGTAGAGCGTGGGCCCACGTCCCACACACACCCAGCCACTTCACGAGGTCACCTTGCCTGCATGGCACCCTGGCACAGGCAGTGAGGGTGGTCACAGGCATGGACACGCTCTGGCAGTGGGGGTGGCACCCGCAAGGGAGGGGACCACTGTGTAGTTGCCATGAAGCTGACTTACTGTGAGTCACCCGCCAGCCAGCCCCACATTCTTGCCTGCAGCCTTCCCTAAAAACAGGGGACAGGGGAGTGGCCCAACTGGAAGGCTGCTGTGCTTCCTTATCCAGGAGTGGCCAGGGCTGCCTCGTGCCTGCCTGTGGCCATTGGTCTTGACCTTGCTGGTTGTTCCTTTGGTTCTTTTTTTTTTTTTTTATGTATTTATTTTTGGCTGCGTTGGGTCTTCGTAGCTGCGCGCGGCCTTTCTCTAGTTGCAGCAGGCGGGGGCTACTCTTCGTTGGGCTGCGCGTGCTTCTCATTGCGGTGGCTTCTCTTGTTGCAGAGCACGGGCTCTAGGTGCATGGGCTTGTTGTGACGCACGGGCTCAGTAGTTGTGGCTCGCGGGCTCTAGAGCGCGGGCCCAGTAGTTGTGGTGCACGGGCTTAGTTGCTCTGCGGCATGTGGGATCTTCCCAGACCAGGGATCGAACCCGTGTCCCCCTTCATTGGCAGGCAGATTCTTAACCACTGTGCCACCAGGGAAGTCCCTCCTTTGGTTCTTGTGTGGACTTGTGCTGGGGGTCTCTCCCTGCACAAGAGGGTGCCATCCTTGGGTGCCATCTGCCCAGACCTCTGTGAACAGTGCTCTTCCACTTTTGATAGGTGGTCACATCGGATGTTCTGCACTCGGCCTGGATCCTCATCCTGCACATGGTCAGTAGAATGCTGGGCAGGGGCCATGCAGAAGGATGGTCAATCCTCGGGGTTGGATGGGACTTTAGGGGTCTTCTACCTTTGTGTGCAGGTGTGCATTGTGCAAATCCTGAAGAATCAGAAACAGAATTAATCCAGGTGTCCAAAATAGGGAACCTGGTGGAATATTAGACAATGATTAAAAGGTCCATTTAACTCTCTGCACTGACCTGTGCATTGACCAGCTCTGTGACCTGGGGCAAGTCACTTGACTGTTTCGAGGCCTCAGTTTCCTCATCAGTAACATGAGGATGGCAGCAGTTCCTACTTCATGTGGATGTGCTGAGATGACCCATCAAATGCTTAAATTGGGGCCTGGCCTGGCTCACTGTGAGCATCGGTGAATATATTTTCATTGTTCAGTGAAAAAGGCCAGCTGCACAAGTTTGTACAGAATGATCTCAGCCTTTTTAATTGGAAGTTTGATTGAGATCATTGTAGATCCACATTTAAGAAATATTCCAGAGGGAAGCCTCTGTAAACTTTGCCCAGATCTCGCCAATGGTCATATTTTCCAAAACTATAGTATAATTACAGCCAGGATATTGACATTGATATGGTTCCCAGTCTTTCTCCAGTTTGACTTGTACTCTTGTGTGTGTGTGAAGTTCTGTTGTCTCCGTCTTTTTCATTTTTGTAAAAAAAAAAAAAAAAAAAATAGTCTGCATGTGAGGTATACAAAAGGGCGTAACCTCAAAATGAGGGCAATGGTTATTATCCCTGAGGGGTGGTTTTTCTTTTTGTGTATCTGCATTTGCTCATTTTTTACCATAATCATGTAATTTAAAAAATCACATGAGAACACACTTTGTAAAAGTCCTCTGGCTTGATGGCTTTCTGCCCAGGCTCTCTGCCTCAAGCTCTTCTGCTGTCCCTGCTCCCGCCCCAGGGCCGAGACTTCCCCTTCGATGACTGTGGCCGGGCCTTCACCTGCCTCCCTGTGGAGAACCCACAGGCCCCTGTGGAGGCCGTGGTCTGCAACTTGGACTGCTTGCTGGACATCATGAGCCATCGGGTGAGACAGGCAGCTGCCATGGGGCCTTGTCCTGCCGCTTTCCTGCTGAGCCACCAGCCATAGTCTGTGCTGGCTCAGACGGGGGATGCCAGGAACAATGGCTTTGGGTGCCTGGAGTTAGTTAGAGCTTCAGGATGTTAGTGTTGGCCACACTGGGGGGAGGTGCGGCCTCAGGAAGCAGGCGGGAGGGCTGGCATCGGCACCATGGATATAGGGAGGCCTCTGTTACCTCAGCAGCCCGAGTCCCCCTGGAACAGGCTGAGGCTGTGCTGTGTGGGAGCAGAGGAAGGGCTGGGCCCGGCCATCAGCTTCGTTCTCTCTCCCCACAGCTGGGCCCAGGCTCCCCGCCAGGCGTGTGGGTTTGCAGCACCGACATGCTGCTGTCTGTTCCTCCAAACCCAGGTGAGCCTGAGAAGGCTTGGGACTGCCCTCCCTAGCCACAGCCAACGTGGCTCTGCCTCTCCTCACCCACCCCGTCTCTGGGCCTGGCCTGCTGCCCTGTTCACAAGGGAAGCTCTAAGGTTTGAAGGATGGAGCTTAGACCAGGAGGCAGGGCTTCCCCTGCTGGGCCTGTCTGCCTGTCCGTAGAGTGGAGATACCCAGCCCTGCCCCCTTTGTCCCAAAGGGCTCTGTGGCCAAACTTTGGGGGTGAGGTGTTGTCATTCTCCCAGAGGAATGTCCATTTGGCTTTGGAAACCATATTTTCTTTAGAGGTGCCTGGATGCCCCTGCCCTCTTCCTGGAAGGGATTCCCCCATTCCTTGGGCTGGGGTCCCTGGAGAGCCTCCTGACTCCCCCACCTGCAGGGATCAGCTGGGACGGCTTCCGGGGAGCCAGAGTGATCGCCCTTCCGGGGAGCACGGCCTATGCCCGGAACCATGGTGTTTACCTCACTGACTCCCAGGTAGTGCCCCTGGGGCAGCAGCGTGGGCAGCTGAGCCATCCTGGGATGGCCTCCTGGTCCTGTGCTCTGGGCAGCCTCGTCCTGGACTTTCTGGCATGGTCTGGATCTGGAGGAGTTTCCCCCCATGGCAGCAGCTCTTGTGCTTAGTCTTTTGCCAAACATGAATTGCCCCTGATCCTGTGCCAGGCTCTGTGCCCAGGCTTGGGGCTGTGGAGACATTTGAAGCCTGCCCTCTGCTGTCAGGGTGGGGGAGGTCTCAGGCACTTGTATCCCCAGGAGTATGCTGGGGCCTGTCAGACTTGCGTCCTAGGTTTACATCTGGAGAACACCCTTGCGTGCCCTCTTTCGTAATCCTCTCTTGCTCCCTTCCCTAACTCTGTTTTCTGCTCCCATGTAGGGCTTCGTTTTGGACATTTATTACCAAGGCACCGAGGCAGAGATACAACGATGTGCCAGGCCTGACGGGCGGGTGCCACTGGTATGGCTGCCAGGGCAGAGCCCCACTCCTTCTGGGGAAGGCTAGAACCAGAATCTGAGGAAGATCTGGAACTGGTATTCAGGGGAGCGGGTGAAGCCAAAATCTGAGGAGGGGGTAGCCTTGGAATTCAGGGTCTTGTCCCAAATGAGAAAGGCTGGAACCAGACTCAGGGGATCCTTCTAGAATGAAGGACAAAGGTACGAGTGGTAGATAAGAGCCTGGGACTAGACTATAGGGAAGATGGAGAACTGGGATTGGGAGGAGACCTGAAAATTGAGGGGGTCCTAGAAGTTGCCTGCTGAGGGGCCCTTGGTGGAGCTGCCTCCATTAAGCCTGGAGTCTGGGCGCTGGAGTGGCCCAGAAGATGAATGATCCTGTCCGGTGTGGCAGTCAGCCTTGCTTGGCCCATCTGCACATGCCCTCCCCAACTCAGGCACAAGGCTGGCCCCAGGGTCTCCCACCTGACCCTTGTGGGGGCCCCTCCAGGTTTCTGGGCTTGTCTTCTTCTCTGTGGAAACTGCTGAGCACCTCCTGGCCACCCATGTGAGCCCGCCTCTGGACGCCTGCACCTACATGGGCTTGGACTCCGGAGCCCGGCCTGTCCAGGTGACTGGGAGTGGGGACTGGCAGGTCCTGGCCTGGGCAAGAGGCACTGACACTGGCACCTGGCTGTGTGACCTCAGGCCAGTCCTTTCCCCTCTCTATGTCAGCATCTCTAGAGATGGAACTGCCCCAGCTCAGCCTAGGTACCCACTAATAGCAGTGCTTCCCACCCTTGTCCCAGCTGTCTCTATTTTTTGACATCCTGCTCTGCATGGCCCGGAACGTGAGAAGGGAGGACTTCCTGGTGGGGCGGCCCCCAGAGATGGGGCAAGGTGATGTGGACATCGCGGGTTATCTGCATGGAGCCCGGGCTGAGCTGTGGAGGGAGCTTCGCGATCAGCCCCTCACAGTGGGTGGGTACTGCCTCTTGGCTCTCCGGGGTAGGGAGGCCATGGGAGTGAAGGCCCCCAGAATGAGGCTCCCACCCCACCTGCCTGGCCCCCAGGCTCCTGGACCAGGCAGGCCTAGTGAGTGCATGGACTGGACGATTACCCTCTCCCAGTTCAAAGTCCCCTGCTGAGGTAACTCTCCTCTTCTTCCTTTGTCTCTTTACTGGGCTCCAGTCCTGGTCTTTCTACTTTCTAGCTGTGTGACTTTGGGCAGGTTGCTGAGCCTCTCTGGATCTCAGCTTCCCCATTGGCACAGCGGGCTCATTTCCATGCTTGCCCTCCCAGGCCCTGATGAAGATGTGTCTTCTGGTGGGAGGCCCAGCCTGGTGTCAGAGCTGCAACATGCAGGGTGTTGGGGTCAGTACTTGTATCTTTACAGCATATGTCCCTGACGGCAGCTACAACTACATGACCAACTCAGCCAGTGAGTTCCTGCACAGTCTCACATTCCCGGGGGCTCCTGGGGCCCAGGTCGTGCACTCCCAGGTGGAGGTAAGACCTGCCTGGAGGTAAGGCCAGCAGAGGGGCCTACGGGGTACCTGGAGACAGGTAGGAATGGGGGCTTCAGGGAGGGGAGCGAATAGCTCACGCTTGGGACAGATTATCTACGCGTGTAGGTGTTATTATCCCCATTTTGCACGTGAGTCACTGGAGGCTCAGAGAGGTTAAGTTACTTGCTTAAGACCACAGAGCCAGTAAGTGGCCAAGTCAGGATTCTACATCCAAGTCTGAGCGAGCAGCTAGAGAAGATTCCCCCCCCCCCACCCTTTCTGAAGGGTCTGCTTGGGGATTCAGGCAAATTCATGGTGATGGGGCAGGTAGAGTTCAGAGGTGGCCCTCAGGGTGGCGGGGGTAGGGATAGCTGGACAGGTGGGAGAGGTTTTCTGGGGGAGCTGTCATCTGGTGGGACTTCCACTACTGGGTGCAGATTTGCTTTGGAGGAGAAGGCAGGGAGAGCATGCCCCTGGGGGAGCAGCAGAAATCAAGATGGGATGGGAGTCAGCCTGAGGCTGGGGCCAGGGAGGTATCGAGAGGGATCTGGCTGGCCGACAGGCACGGGGAGCAGCAGGAATTCTGGCCCTGGCTGTGGAGGAGAATTGGGGCAGCACCCGCCCTGGGCCCTCACAGCTTTCTCCCTGGCTTCACAGGAGCGGCAACTACTGGGGGCCGGGAGCTCTGTGGTCAGCTGCCTGCTGGAAGGCCCCGTCCAGCTGGGTCCTGGGAGTGTCCTGCAGCACTGCCACCTGCGGGTGAGGCCTGAGAGGGCAGGCAGAGGGAGGGCAAGGGTACGGGAGCCAGGGTCCTGTGTGTTTTGTGGGCGTGCTTGGGGTTCCCCTGCCCACGCAGGACGCCTGCCCGCTCCCCTGCCAGGGCCCCATTCACATTGGCACCGGCTGCTTCGTGAGTGGCCTGGACGTGGCCCAGTCCGAGGCACTGCACGGCTTGGAGCTGCACGACCTCGTCCTGCAGGGACACCATGTGCAGCTGCACGGCGCCCGCAGCCGGGCCTTCACCCTCGTTGGCCGTCTGGACAGCTGGGAAGTAGGTGCTCACCTACCTCCCCTCGCCCCCATTCTTTAGGCTTTGGGGAGCACCGGGGGTCCTAGCCCAGCTTCATTGCAGGGCTCTCTGAGCGCTCACCTGAGAGATAGGCAGTGAGGAGAGTGTAGCCAGTAGAGTCTCAACAGGCCTTTACCTCCCTCCTCAGCTGCTCTGACGCAGGCTGGGTGGGGATTCTTATCCCCATTTTTCAGGCCGGAGACTGAGGTTCAGAGAGGGAGGTGACCCGCCTTGGGCTGCAGAGCCAGTTATGGAGGGTCAGGCCTACAGCCAGGATTCTGCTGCAGGTTCCAGGCACCCGGGCTGGAATGTGGAAACTCCAGGACTTGACGCTGTTTCAGAACTTGCTTGCCTAAGTGCCCCTGTCTCTTTTCCTGTCCCCTCTTGAGCAGATCCTGGCCTTATTGCCCTTAACCCCTTCCTGTGGCCCCTGCAGCCCTGACTGCTTCCTTCTCTTCCCCCAGAGACAGGGGACAGGAACGTATCTCAACATGTCTTGGAGTCAGTTCTTCCAGAAGACAGGCATTCGGTAGGGTTGGTGGCCCCACGGGCCTCTGTGGGCCTCAGCAGCCAGGGTGGTAGCTGCTTGGAGGCTCATCCTGCTCCTGCCCCACCCCCCACCATCCCTGCGGTCTGGGGTAGTTTTTTTTTTTTTTTTTTAATTTATTTCATTTATATTTGGCTGCGTTGGGTCTTCATTGCTGCGGGCGGGCTTTCTCTAGTTGCGGCAAGCAGGTGCTACTCTCCGTTGCGTTGCACGGGCTTCTCATTGCAGTGGCTTCTCTTGTTGCAGAGCACGGGCTCTAGGTGTGCGGGCTTCAGTAGTTGCAGCACGCAGGCTCAGTAGTTGTGGCTCGCGGGCTTAGTTGCTCCACGGCATGTGGGATCTTCCCGGACCAGGGCTCGAACCCGTGTCCCCTGTACTGGCAGGCGGATTCCTAACCACTGCGCCACCAGGGAAGTCCCCTGGGGTAGTTTTGAGCAGCCTGATTTGCCCTAGCATCTTCTCCCTGGGCAACTCCAAATTCCTGGCCGTGCTCAGGCTTTGGGATTTTGTTCAATGGCCTGGGAAAGGAGGCAGGGCAGCTGGGCCTCCCTCCCTGAATTGCCTGCTTGTGCTGCCTCTGGAGTTCGTCCTGTCCCCATGAATGAGCCAACCCCCAGCTGACAGGTGGTCAGGGCTTGGTGACCAGGCAGGAGCACTTGCTTCCCTCCTGCTCATGTGTCTTCTCCCTACATCAGGGACTGGGACCTGTGGGACCCAGACATGCCCCCCATTGAGCGCTGCCTTCTCAGTGCCCGTCTCTTTCCCGTGCTCCACCCCTCGAGGGCCCTGGGGCCCCAGGACATGCTGTGGATGCTGGACCCCCAGGAGGATGGGGGCAAGGCCCTGCGGGCTTGGCGAGCCTCCTGGCGTCTGTCCTGGGAGCAGCTGCAGCCGCGCCTGGACCGGGCTGCCACACTGGCCTCCCGCCGGCACCTGTTCTTCCGCCAGGCCCTGCATAAGGCGCGGCACGTGCTGGAGGCCCGGCAGGACCTCAGCCTGCGCCCGCTGATCCGGGCTGCTGTGCACGAGGGCTGTCCTGGGCCCCTGATGGCCACCCTGGACCAGGGTGAGTGTGCTGGGCACCTATGCTGGGAAGCCAGACCCAGCATCACCTGCCCTGTCTGCCCTCTAGGTCATCATCCTGAGGGTACTAGGGAGTCTTGAGACTTTAAAGCAGGGGAAAGACGCAAATGGACTTAACTTTTAGGTTTCTGGGAAGCTCCATCCCTGTTAGTGGGGAGTTTGGTGAGCGGCGGAGGCCTGGGGGTGAGGCTCTGGGTCCTGTGAGCATCGGCAAAGCCTGCACATTCTGTGCAGGGGGCTGGATGTGGGTGAAGAGCTCCAGCACAGCCCCAGGGGGATGTGGCCCGCCCTGCGTGGGACCCAGGCATTCTGGCTGGGGACTCAGCCTTAGCCTCACAGGGACTGCCTCATTCTCCATTTCAGTTATTCACTCATGGCCACACAGCTGGTTGGTGGTGGGCTGAGACTGAACCCAGGTGGTTTGCCCCCCAAGCCTGAGCTCTTACTCATTAAGGGCATCCTGGGTGGGGGGTGCAGAGGCATATCTGGGCTGGGGCTGGTGGGATGAGAACTTTGCCAGGCAGAAGAGGGGAGCATTCCCAGGCAAGGATACATCTTGGGCAAAAGTGAAGAGGTGTGAGGAGTCTGGGGTGCCTGAGGGCAGGGGGCATTGAGGGCGGGCCTCCTCCCCAGCTGCTCCTGACTCCTGGTCCCTCAGTGGCAGCTGGTGGGGGAGACCCTGGCGTGGCAGCCCGGGCACTGGCCTGTGTGGCGGATGTCCTGGGCTGCATGGCAGAGGGCCAAGGAGGCTTACGGAGTGGGCCAGCTGCCAACCCTGAGTGGGTGCGGCCCTTCTTGTACCTGGAGTGTGGAGACCTGGCGCGGGGCGTGGAGGCGCTCGCTGAGGAGCGGGACAAGTGGCTGAGCAGGTGGGTGCTAATGATGTCAAAACCCTTGGAGAAGCCTCCTGCCGTCCTTGGAGGTGGAAACCCAGAGAGAGGCGGAGTGTCCTCAGGTCACCTAGGGCAGTCGGTCCCCAAACCCAAGCAGCCCGCCCCCAGCTTGGGGCTCCATGCCACCATCTCTCCCTTCCCTCCTGGCAGACCAGCCTTACTAGTACGAGCTGCCCGCCACTACGAGGGGGCTGGGCAGATCCTGATTCGCCAGGCTGTGATGTCAGCCCAGCACTTTGTCTCCTCGGTGCCGGTAGAGCTGCCAGCACCCGGGCAGTGGGTGGTGGCTGAGTGCCCGGCTCGAGTGGACTTCTCTGGTGAGCCCCTGGTGGAGGGTAGGGGTGAGGGTAGCCACCCCAGAACTGAGCTGGCAGCCCCTGTGACCAGCTTGGTCTCGTTCAATTGCCACAGGGGGCTGGAGTGACACGCCACCCCTTGCCTATGAGCTTGGTGGGGCAGTGCTGGGCCTGGCTGTGCGATTGAATGGCCGCCGGCCCATTGGGGCCAGGGCTCGCCGCATCCCAGAGCCCGAGCTGTGGCTGGCAGTGGGACCTCGGCAGGACAGGATGGCCACGAAGATAGTATGCGGGAGCCTGGATGACCTGCAGGATTACTGCCAGCCCCATGCCCCAGGTCAGGGCACCTGTGATTTGTGCAGGTGGGGATGGCACACCTAGCCAGCTGGGGGATGGGGGCAGAACCCGAGAGACCCTGCAGGCCATGGGTGCCTGGCCTGAGGGTGAGCCAGTCTGGTGGAGGAGCCTTCATGTTACCCTGCCCAGGCACAGGAGGTAGAGCTGGCACATTTGCTGGTGTTATGGAGCCCAGAGGAACTTTTGTGGCTTGGGGATGGGGTCTGCGCCGAGCCCCAGGCCAGGCTGAGATGGGTGGGGTTTCTGTTTCCACCCCTGAAGACCAAACTCCTTGCCGGATGCTGCTCACTCCACAGGGGCGCTGTTGAAGGCGGCCTTCATCTGTGCGGGGATCGTGAGCGTCCACTCCAAGCTCTCGCTGAGTGAGCAGCTGCTGTGTGCCTTTGGGGGCGGCTTTGAGCTGCATACCTGGTCTGAGCTGCCCCATGGCTCTGGCCTTGGTGAGCAGGCCCTGTCTCCCTGCTGCTCACCGACTCTGTTCCCCCTTTCAGCTTTGCCTCCAATCCTCTCCCCAGCCTCTGCCCAGTGGAGAGGGAGGGGGCGGGGCAGGATGGGGCTGGGCAGAGCCGTGCCATGGCTGGTGCTCTCCTCCGTGCCCTGCAGGCACCAGCAGCATCCTGGCGGGGGCTGCCCTGGCCGCCTTGCAGCGGGCCGCAGGCCGGGCGGTGGGCACGGAGGCCCTGATCCACGCGGTGCTGCATCTGGAGCAGCTGCTTACCACAGGTACGGACTGCCCCAGGGCAGAAGGGAGGTCAGGGGAACTTTTTCAGGGCCCCCAGGGGCTTCCCTGGACGTGCAGACAGCCACGGAACTGTGCTGCTCCTTACAAGGGTTAGAGCTTCCCTCTCACCACTCTGACACTCTCTCTCTCGTGCTTTTCAAAATGAAATATTTCTACCTCAAAGGGCTTGATGTGGGAGCACCTACTAAGCGTTAGAGTCTGTGCTGCACCTTTCATGTGTGTTAGGTATTCCTCATGTCTCTGTTCCTACCCAGGGCTGTCCCTCAGGGCAGGGCTGGGTTTGGATTAGGGGACAGGACCTTCAGCCTGTTCTTCAGCACCGTGCCTCTCCCTTGGGCGAGGGCCACTTGTGCCTCGCTTCCCCCACCACATGATGGGGTACCCAGTGCCTGGCTGTGATCATACGGAATGTCACTAGCACCACGCTTCTCCTACTCATCACTGTGGCCCCTTAGCATCCATGCACAATGGAGAGCAGCCAGAGGTTTGTCTGGCTCTAGGGTGCTCTGGTCACCTCAGGATGCCAGGCCTCATCTTCAGCATGACTGTGGGAGGGAAACTGCCACAAAGATGTATAGATGCCTGATTATGGTATCTTCTCTGGCCACTTTGTAGCCTAGCTCCCTCCTTTCATTGTAATGACTCACATCCCATAATAGGTAGTCATTAGCAAAAGGGGCAGATGGGGAAGCTTTTTTAGTTTGCTTTTGAGGTGCACTGTTCATATCTCTCATTTGGTCAAGTGACAACTATTTGTGGAACACCCGCTCTGTATTGGGCCCTGGGGATAAAATGAGCAAAAACAGCATCCCTGCCATCAGAAGTCTTACGGTCTATTGGAAACAAACATGGATCAATAACCACTCCAGTAAATGTATAATTACAAGCTACGCTACGTGCTCTGAAGGAGAGGGGTGCGATTAAGGAGTTCTTGACATTCCAGGCCTGACACTAACCACATTTTGGCTGTAAAGTTCCAGATGCCTCCTGCCATTTGCATTTTATACTCGAAATCCTTGCAGGCCCTTCTCCAAATATCAAAGGCCTATCCCAGAATCATCTCAAGTTTTGACATTTTTATATAGCTGCAAGAAGAAAAGAGATCCATACCTTTCATTAGTAAAGCAAAATATGAACAAGCTATTTTAAGTTTGATAAGAGATGCTGAGGAGCTTATTTCCACCATCAACACCCTTTATCAGGCAAGCCAGGGTGCAGGGACTGTTAGGCTGTAGGGAAAGTCCTATGTCATCCCTCCTCAGGGGGAAAGGTTAGCGTAAGGTCTTAATCCTTTGATGTGGTTTACCCCAATTCCAAGTACACATTAGGTCTGCAACAAAACTCAGGCCTTGTGCATTCTAAGCTTGGCTCCAGAATGAAGCCCCTTCCATTGCTGGGCTCAACTTGCTCCCAGGGCGGGGGCAGAAGCTGCACAGCTCACCTGGCCCAGCTGAAATTGCGGGGGGAAGCTGTCTTCCCACGCTGGTCCCTGCCAGGGATGCAAGGCCAGGAGCCTGTACTGGGAGAGGGAAGCTGGGCCAGATAGGCTCCAGCAGTGACGGGGCCTGGGCTCTTGCAGGAGGTGGCTGGCAGGACCAAGTGGGTGGCCTAATGCCTGGCATCAAGGTGGGGCGCTCCCGGGCTCAGCTGCCACTGAAGGTGGAAGTGGAAGAGATCACTGTGCCTGTGGGCTTTGTCCAGAAGCTCAATGACCACCTGCTCCTGGTGTACACTGGCAAGACCCGCCTGGCCCGGAATCTGCTGCAGGTGAGCCCTGGCCCCAGAAGAAGGGAGGGACGCGAGACGGCTCAGCTAGGCTGAGCCTCACTGCACCCCTCCTGCCCCATCTGTAGGACGTGCTGAGGAGCTGGTATGCCCGGCTGCCTGCCGTTGTGCAGAATGCCCACAACCTGGTGCGGCACACCGAGGAGTGCGCTGAAGCCTTCCGCCAAGGTAAGGCGCTTCTTCCCCGGAGCTCAGGCACCAGGAGTGAGTGCCTGTTGCCTGTGGGTCTGAGGCTGGGGGCCTTTGCAGACTTGGCACCGTCCCTAGGTATGAAGCCTCTGTCCTCTGCAGGGTCCCACACTTAGGTGGGAGTCACATCTCAGGACAATACCTGCATCCTGGGGAAGGCCTCCAGCCCCACCTACCAGGAAGCGGATGGGGGAAGAGGCTTGGCTCCATAGCCGAGTTCCAGGGAGTCAGAGCTGATTAGGGCTACACAGTTCAGTGAACACTGTGCCGGGTACCACGCCAACTGCTCTGTGCTCGTTAGTCCTCAAACAACCCCGTGAGATGGGCTTTGTCACTCCTGTTTCCAGCCAGTACCGAACCCAGGTTCTTAACTATGACACTGGTTAAGCAGTGCCTCTTGGCACCCCATCCAGTCTACAGATGGGCACTGAGTGAATATCCTGGCTCAGGCACACAACTCCCCTCTCTGCCCCCACCCCAGGGAGCCTGCCTCTGCTGGGCCAGTGCCTGACATCATACTGGGAGCAGAAGAAGCTCATGGCCCCAGGCTGTGAGCCCTTGGCTGTGCGGCGTATGATGGCTGTCCTGGCCCCCCACGTGCATGGCCAGAGCCTGGCAGGGGCAGGTGGCGGGGGCTTTCTCTATCTATTGACCAAGGAGCCACGGCAAAAGGAAGCTCTGGAGGCTGTGCTGGCCAAGACTGAGGTATGGTGTGGTTGGGGCATGGTATCTGGCGTGGGACAGGAGCCCTCCCTGTGGCCCACCAGCTAACCAGCGGCTACAGCTGTAAGCCCCCTTGGCCCTGCAGCCACAGTCCAGCCTCCCAAAAGCCTAAAACCCACCCAGAACCCTCTAAGCACCTCTGTCCTTTGCGCCTAGGGCCTCGGTAACTACAGCATCCACCTGGTAGAAGTGGACACTCAGGGCCTGAGCCTGCAGCTGCTGGGGACTGAGACCTCAGCCTGAGGCCCCTTCTCATGAGGCTTGTCCCTCTGCAAGAGGAGAAAGCCTGGAGCTATAGCAGGCCCTCCCTTCCTTCCCCCTTGGGAGCACTCAGTCTTCTACTCTCCACCCACTTCGTGAATCTGCTTCCAAAGGAAGCCAACCTGAGCTCAGGCCCAGCCCTTTCTAAAAGTTGGTGAAGCACAGACGGTGCTTGGGAACAGGACTGTGACCTTCTGGTTGACAGTGGCCTAGGCTTGGTGTCTGGACATAGGAAGGTCCTAAGTTCAGTGTCCCCTGTGACCTTTACAAATCTGATGGCCCAGCTTGGGCCTTGGCCTTCTCACTCTCCATGAGGGCCTGGAAGAAGGGGATGACAACTAGACTTGGCAGATGGCTGGGGTCCCTTGGTAAGGCCGACCCTGAAGAGGCCCTTTGAGGCATTTCCTGTGGCCTTCCTTAGAGGTCAGGCTTTTGCCTGAGTAGAGACTTGCTGTTCCACACTCACTCCCAAGCTGACTTAATGGGGGAGTGGGAACAGGGATGAGGGTCCACACTCGTGTCTGTGGCGGAGAGCCAGTGCAGTCCTGCAGCAAGTCACTGCTGATCGTGGCCTTAACCAGCAGCTCTGCCATGTGCCTGTGGGCCGTGAGTTCTCAGGACTGCAGTCTTCTTGGAATAAACTCACTCTGCTCTTCAAGGTTGTCCTCATAAAGATCTTTTTCGTTCCTGCTGGGGGAATTCCCACTTCCCCCGGCACTGTGGGAAACTGCCCCTGGGATGATCCAACGTCTGGTGCTGAGGGCCCAAGAGATGGGATGAGGGTCTGGGATTGGATGAGGCACCTGTTATCATGTGGGTCCTGGTGGTGGCCATGTGCCTCTCTGGGTGTGGGAGGAGGCTGAGGATTTAGGCTTTTGCCTTCACATTTCAGTGCAACTGATAGACCTGTCGCTCTGTAGCATCCAGCCCTTCCTGGAAACAGCCACTGGCATCTCTTCAAGGAGTATCTTTATTTAGGGTGATCATAAACATCATAGCCTCTCCTCGGAATAAACCTAATTCCTTAGGTCCCTAGATAAACCCAGGTCCTTTAAGACTGGCAGGGAGGCAGCCCATTTGCTGCAGTGTCCAAGGACGAGAGAATGACTACCCATGCAGGAGACTGGCCTGCCCTGGCTTCCCCACCTAATTAGGAGCCAAGGGGGACCCACCTCACTTGGTGGGGAGAGACTGTCCCCCAGAGCACCCTGACAGGTCTGAGAACAGACAGTGGACTGCGTCAGGGCCTTGTTTCCCTGCTGCCAGCAGTGGAACAGTGTGGGCTGTGGCCACTTAAGGAATGGGCCGCAAAGCGTGATGGGCCAGGTGGGGTCACCCTGGCAGCTACAGGCGCAGCCTCTTGATGTCCTCGCTGCGGAAGTCTATGCGCAGAGCCAGCACCTGGCGTACTTCAGCAGGAGTGAGGCGCCACGTCAATGGGCCAGAGTTGGCGCCCCAGTAATCTAGGATCTCGGTCACCTACGGGGAAGAACAGAGACGAGTCAGCAAGGAGGGGCTATCTTGAGAGAAGGCCTTGGGATCCACCAGAGGCAGAGCAGGGGTGCCCAGGAAGACGGTGGCCTGCAGGGCTGGGTTGCTGGTGGAGACTTGGTTTTGAGGGAGTGGCAGGGATTCAAATTTTGTCTCTGCCTCTCTTCCCAGTCACCTTTACCTGGCTAGGCCAAGGGAGCCCTACATACCCGCTCCAGATTGAGGATTGTGGCCATCTGGGAGAGCCGGGCAAACTTGTCTCGGATGGTCCAGGTGGTCACTGTGGTGAGGTACGCAATGAGTGACCTCAGTTCCTTGTCAAACTGCAGACCGCCCAGCTGCAAGGGAACATGAGCCCAGTCACTGTTTAAGGCCTGGCCCTCTGGCCAAGCAGAACTGGCCCCCAATTTCGCTCAGTGCTGGGCTGCAAGGCCAGCTGGGCCTCAGATGGTGCCTCAGCTGGCCCCACTGCCTCAGGGCAGGACTGAGCCTAGATATGCAGGGCCTGGGGGTAGCAGACAGAGGGGACGGACTTGTCTTCCTTAGAGGGAAAGCAACAGAGCGGGAGGCCTGTGCTCCCTTGACATTACCCGGTTGAAGGTGGACTTCAGCACCACTTTCTCCAACTCGACTGCGACAAGGCTGGTCATGAGGCTGGTCAGGCTGTCGTAGATGACTGGAGACAGGCTGGCCTGCAAACAGGTTAGGCATCAGCGGGAGTCCCATCTCACCCCTCTGCCTCCCAGGAGTCTTTCTCCTGTGGGAGTATCTCTATGGCCTGGGGCTCGGAAGAGCTTCCTGGGTTCCCAGCAGGAGTGTGATGAGAAGCCTCAGGCTGCTGACTGGGGCAGAGGTGGGTAATTCTATAGGCTGGTCCCAAGAGCCCCTGCTCACCTTGAACTCTGACATTTGCTGCTCCAGATTAAGGATGAACTGTTGTACCCAAGGGTCGTTGGCCTCATAGTCATTGAATTCTTCCTATTATCAGGAAGCAAGGTGGGTCACCAGGGGCGTCTCCAAGAAGGACCATTCACCCCCACCCTTGTAGCTTATGACTCATCCAGCCTAAAATCAGCTTAAAATCAGGCTGGCAGAAACTGCTGCTGTTTCTGCATCACACTTCTGACCAGCAAACGGCCCTGGGCTGCAGCAGTGGCCCACGCAATATGGTAAAGCTCCTGGCAGTTTATTCCCTCTTGTATCTCATGTTATACAGGAATGAAAAGATTAGGCTAGAGGGGCTTCCCTGGTGGTGCAGTGGTTAAGAATCCACCTGCCAATGCAGGAGACACGGGTTGGAGCCCTGGTCTGGGAAGATCCCACATGCTGCAGAGCAACTAAGCCCGTGCACCACAACTGCTGAGCCTGCGCTCTAGAGCCCGCGAGCCACAACTACTGAGCCCGCGTGCCACAGCTACTGAAGCCTGTGCGCCTAGAGCCCATGCACCGCAACGAAGAGTAGCCTCTGCTCACTGCAACTAGAGAAAGCGTGCGCGCAGCAATGAAGACCCAACGCAGAGAGGGAGGGGGAGGGGGAGGGGGGAGAGAGAGAGGGAGGGGGAGAGAGAGAGGGAGGGGGGAGAGGGAGGGGGAGAGAGAGAGGGAGGGGGGGAGAGGGAGGGGGGAGAGGGAGGGGGGCAGGGAGGGAGGGAGGGAGAGAGGGAGGGAGGGAGGGAGGAAGGTTCCAAGTCTATAAGATGCGGGGCAAAAAGAGCCTCAATAAATGAGAATGCGTCAGGTCAAGGCAAACTCCCTTTAGATGTCTTTCGGAGCCCTCTGACTGCAGGAACAACCTGTTTCTGGGAGGAACCACCTGTTTCTGGGAGGAACCTAGCCTTTGAGCATGAGGGAAGTGGGCCTGAGAAATATGTAAGCTCTAGTCTGTTCAGACAGCTCCACTGAGCTCCAGCTGTGGGCTGGGGAATGAGGGGTAATCCTGGGCTTGGTGGCCGTCCGTGGTCAGGCTGACCTCCTCGATGTTGTGGGAAACAGAGAGAAAGGTGTTGATCCAAGGCTGCACCTGTGGCTTGATGGCTGTGCTGTTTAGCTCCATCAGCCCTTCCTGTAGGACAAGGCAGAGACGCATCAGACACAGAAGGCACGTGCCTCCATCCCTTCCCTTTCTCCTGCTCCACCCATCCTTTGACTATCAGGGCATCCTTCCAGCCATGAGGCTTTTCTGCAGGCCCTGTCTGAAGTCTCACAGAAATAATGCTAATCAAAGACGCCAGGAACAACCTGTTCCTTTCCAGATATATTCTGATTCAGGTCCAGGCCAGAGATGAGACCATGGGGTTGGTCTGTTAAACTCTAGAAAGAAGAGATTTCTGAGTGCCTGGTACTAAGCAGCACCTTCGGCTAAGGCCAAGCAGATCTCAGTACCCACATGGTTCAATTTCCTCTGAGGACCCTTCTGAGGGCTCCTGGCACTGTGGAGATTCTAGAGGACCAGAATGCCAGCTTGTCAACGTGACAGCTGCACTGCTGAAAAACCTTTCGTCTTCAAGGGACTCGCACAAGTTCAGTGGCTTGCACTCTGCCCCCTCATGCCTCCTCTTCCCCCCTCCCGTTTCCTTATATGCACGAAGCCCATGATAAGCCAGTGACAATATTCTCAGAGCGAGACACAGGCCCAGGATTCAGGCAGTGGTTGAACCTGGGGCTTACCTGCAAGAGGTCTCGGAATTTGTTGGACACGGCAACCAAGTCAGAAAGGCAGCTGTCAAACTTGGCCTGGGCCTGCTCCCCTCCAATGCCTTGGTTGAACAGCTTGGTGCAGTCACTCTAGGGGAGAACACCCAGCCATCAGGCTTCTGAGCATGCCTGGGCCATGGGCGTGTGAGGAGGGCGAAGAGGCCAACATGAAACCAGCCATTTCTCCTATTCCAGCCTTCTCTGGGAGCAGCTCTGGTCAATCCGAGGCAAGAACCCTGACTGGGTCTCAGGAAAGCTGGATTTGATCCTGTGGCTAGTCATTTGGCTCCCACTTCCCTCTTTGTAATATGAGGGTATTGGGGTCAGGGGGTGTGAGTAAGAAACACAAATATCAGAAGTTTTTCACACCTTTAGAGTCAGGCATTCCTGGCTTCAAATCCTGGCTCAGCCATGTATTAGTTGAGCGACCTTGGTCAAGTGATTTAAAGCTTCTGAGCTTTAATTTCCTTGGCCATAAAGTGGGAACACATTCCTGCTCCCATGGTGGTTGTGAGAGTTGGATGAGATGATGCACAAAGTGCTTAGCCCAGTGCTTGGAATGTAGTAGGCACTAAGGAGACACTAGCTACTGTAATAGGATCTGCTTTGTAAATAATTTGGTCTGGCTGCCCAGGGGATACTGTTATGACCATAGGTAAGATTTAAGTGCCTACTGTGTGCCAGGCCCAGTTTTAAGCATTTTACTTTTATGAATTAAAGTACCTTTCTTAAGGAGTAGGCACTATTATTATCCCTACTGTATAGATGAGGAAACTAAGGCACAGAGAAATTAATAACTTGCCTAAAGCCACAAAGCAGTAAGTCGTAAAGCTGGGATTCAAGCTGGGAATTATGGCTCCAGAGCACCTGTTCCTAATCCCACACTAAGGTCTAGCTGTAGACAATGCCACAGGGGGAGCTGCTTTGGATTGGCAGGAGCTGCCTGCATTTCCTATAGCCTCCTAACAGTTGGTGCCATTTTGGCTACAGTAGGAGCAGCTGTGAGGAAGAGCTGCAAAGGGACTGATCCAGCAGGGAGAGGTCCTTGGTCCCCGTGGCAGCTCCAATACTTACTATCTTTAACTAGCCTTTTAACCTCATCTGTTAAATGGACGTCACACCACCTGACCTGCCTATCTCAAAGGACTGCTGACGGGGTTGAGAAAGAATTCATGTGAAATGCAAATCTAAGGGGGGGGCGCGATTTATGGGAATTGTTTTTTCAGCTCTTCGTTATCCTTCTTTTCATTCACTTGGCTAATTCTGCTGGCTCAGTTCTGAATTCCTAAGATTTCCCAAAAATTTACTTCAAAATCCAACAGACTAATTAACGTTAAGGAAAAAGTCTGGAATACAATCTAACGTGCCATGACTTAAAAACAATGACGACAACGACCTTGTTGAACACTTGTAACGTGAGAGACACTACGCTGCTGGTAGTCTGTGAATATTGCTCTTATTTTATTCCATTTTAAGGCCTTTTTGGGGGTGAATTCCTAATCTGGTCCAGTTTACACTGTAAACTCCCACCTGACTGCTCTCTCCGGGCCTCCTTCAGGAACCCCGTCAGCAATTAGGCCCTCTTCTCACGTGCTGGCTCCCGGCCTCCTCAGTCCACCCAACCCTAAAGCCAACACTCAGCACCAGCCTCGGCACTGAGCCCCACGCTTCTGTAGCCAAGCTCTAGGGGAGCTGTTATGAGTGCCCTGGTATGAGTGCCCGCTGGGGAGGCAGGACTCTGGCTTCCCTCTTCTCCCAGAGGCAGAGTTGGGGAGTGGTGGAGAGCTGGGCTCTTCGTTTTCTAATACTTAACAAAGTGATTGCTCCATGATGTTATGTATAACTACTAATACAATCATTAACTACCACTGCATGCCGCTCATGTACCAGGTGCTTTATATCCTCGTTCAGTTCTCACAACAAACCTGTGGGGCAGACAGCATTACCCCTGTATACAAAAGAGGAAACTGAGGCTCAGGGAGGTTAGAGAACTTGCTTCAGGCCACACAACTGGTCAGTGGTCAAGTGGGGACTTGAACTCAGGGGTATGTGACTTCCAAGCCCAAGCAACTTCCACTGTTATATGGCCTTCCTTTAAAAAATGACAACAGCAACTGGCTCTGTACAGGGTTAAGTGAACCCTGTATCATCATTTTTTTTTTTTTCGGTCACGCCACGCAGCTCGCGGGATCTTAGTTCCTCGACCAGGGATTGAACCTGTGCCCTCAGCAGTGACAGCATGGAGCCCTAACCACTGGACCGCCAGGGAATTCCCCCCATATCATCTTAATCTCAAAATTTATAGAGAGCTTTATCACTTTTATAAAGTGCTTTCAATCCTGTTTTTTTATCGGGCCACCCAACAAACCCAAAGCAGGGCACCATGGAGATCTGTATCTTGTTTCATAGATAAGAGAACTGAAGCTCAGGGAGTTAAGGGGTTTGTCCAAGGTCACATGCCAAGTATGTGCTGGAAGAGCTAATTTGAATTCTGATCTCCTAACTCATGGGTGAGAGCTCTTCCCATAGTTCAGAGATGTCCTGCTACCACGTCATTCACTAATGAATCCCCTCAAATGCTCTGAAGAAGAGCTGGCTCAATGCCAGGGAATGCCATAGCCCCCACTAGGAGGAGTGCACAGGGCTCACTCTCAAAAGGAGGCCTGGGGAGGCTACAGCCACTGAAAGCTGATAGGCAATTTCCCCTGTACCTCCAGTGTCTTCTTCAAAGTGGAGATGTTTTCACTGCAGACTTCCACGTTGTTAAGGGTCACCTGGGAGACAAGGACAGAAGAATGTAACTTCCTGCTCACTATTATTTGTACCCACTCCAAGGCCAGACTGGCTGACAGCTGCACTCCTGAGCCTCGCGGGGGGGCGCTAAGGACCACCCACACCAGTGTCATCAGGCAGGGGGCTCAGGTCTCAGTGGGCAGAATGGTGAACCAGGCTCGCCCTTTCTCCTGGGCTTGACACAAAGGCAGCAAAGCCATCTGACCTCTGAGGTAGTGACCCAAGGTTTCAAGTCTTTTTGTTCCATGTTTAGGCATGCAAGTCTCGGAGAAGTCCTTGGGCTCCAAACCTCCAAGCCCAGGTCAGTGATGCAACGGCTGACATTGATTAAAGAAATGCTTCCTGAGAGCCTGCCACCTATGAGGCATTTTCTCATCATTAGTTCTTTGGCTCTGTTGAATACCTTCTGCAAAACAAGTATAGTTGACCCTTGAACAACGCAGGAGTTAGGAATGCAGTCGAAAATCAGCATATAACTTAGAGTTGGCCCTCCGTATCTGCATCTGTAGATTCAACCAACTGTGAATTGTGTAGTACTGTAGTATTTACCATTGAAAAAAATCCACGTGTAAGCGGACCTGTGCAGTTCAAACCTGTGTTGTTCAAGAGTCAACTGTATTATCAAGCCAGCTCACAGGTGGAAACATGACTCCTAAGAAGGTGAAATAATTCACCAAGGTCAGTCAACTTTTGATTCAGCAAATATTTAAGGTGCCCACTATGTGCCAGGCACTGTTCTAGGTACTGGGAAGAAAGCAGTTAACAGACAAAATCCATCCCCTCGCAGAGTTTACATTCCAGAAGGGAAGTCAATAAATAAGTGTCAGGTAGTGATAAATGCCATGAGGAAAAATAAAGCAGGGTAGGAGGACAGCAATTCAAAGAGTGACAGGATTAGAGCCAGGATTAGAATTTAGGTCTCCCCACTCTAGGCCAAGGGCTCCTTCCTTCATAACTCAACAGCCTTATGAGCTTGGTGCAGAAACACCAATCATAAAAAGCATGTGACAAAAGTGACAATTAAGGTAAAAACTGCTATGGTCATTTAGAGGAAAGACACAATGTTTTGGTCTGAAGCATTCTAGGAAACTCCATGGTACAGTAGGTAACTGAGTGGAACTTAAAAGGCTGGAACATAATTCTGAAAGGAGAGGAGGGTGAGTACATTTCTCCACCCCCATCGGCCTCCTCTAGTCCAGTGTCCTGTTTGGTATTACCTTAATGGTACTTAGGATTATCTGATATTGTCTTGTTTGTTTCTTGTTTCCCTTTCCCACTAGAATGAGAGCTCCAGGAGGCAGGGATCTAGTCTGTCTTCTCTACAGCTGTATCTCTAGCATAGCACCGTCCAAGAGAACTTTCTTGATGATGGCAGTATTCTAAATCTGAACTGTCCAGTACGGTAGCAATAGCCATGTGTTGCTACCGAGCACTTGAAATGTGGCTGGTGCAACTCAGGAGCTGGATTTTTAGTTTAAAGTTAAATTTAAATAGCCACACCATACTGGGCAGTGCAGCTCAAAAACCTAGAACAGTGCCTGATATATAGAAGTTTCTCAATAAATATTTGTTGAATGAATGAATGAGTGAATGACTGTCTTCTGGAGAAAGGATAACATAAGCAAATGCAGAGTGGCATAAAATCCAAAAAGGTATTTGGGGACCAGGAGAGTCAGTGCACAGACATGTGCAGGGAAATGGCAAGAGGTGGAGCTGCAGAGATGGGTGAAGTCCGACTGGGAATTGGGTGCTACGGTGTCCTGTGGACAATGGAGTGGCACTGACGATTATTTAAAGCGGGTGAATGCCACACGAGCACAGCTCTGGTTTGGGAATACTAATTTAGAGGCCTTGTGTGGGAGAAATTAGAGTTTGAGAAGATCACATTGCCTTTGAACTGGTGTGCTGGTGCCATGACCAGGAAGGCCGAGGTGAGGTAGAGAGGGGCTAGTATTTCAAGAGATGAGTCAGAAACTTCAGGATTTCAGGGTGAAAGAAGAATCCCAGAAGCCCAGGGATTGAGATTAGGATGTCCCTCCTGTCTTCCACAAAAATACTGCCCTTGTCAGTGTCCTGCAGCTAATACTGCAAGATTACGCTGCTGACAATGGTGCTAAGACCACTTGCATGGTGGATGGATGAGACTTGAGGTCTTTCATTAGCATGCCACAGCACAAGGCTGCTAACATCACAAGCTTCCAGAGAAATAACTGCACTGTCATGACAGCTCAAGGATGAAGGCCACAACATAAATGTTTCCAAGGCATTTGAGGGCATAAGTAAAATCTGTCATGAGGGAAAAATGGATTTGAGTTCAAATGGTATTGATTTCAAACACCAAAAACTTTGATGTCAAAGTTTCCTTGTACTGACAGTCCTTGTAAGCATGGATTCACTGGGCTTATCCCTAGCTCATGGTGAATGATACATCAGCACTGTTGGGGAATTCATCTTGACAGCCATATGAATCAAGGTGACATAAGAAATAGGTCCTCCAGTGGGAGTGATGACATTTTAAGTACTTGGTATCAGGAAAACCAGAAAACTGTCACCAAGCATTTAGCATCACCTTTTCTTGTTGGCCTTATTTTCTGGGCCCTCAAACAATGAAGCTGTCTGAATGGGAGCAGCGAATGTGTGAACACACAGCAGCCAGCCTACTGGGGACTCGTGGAGCCAAGGGATGGAAAATAGGACTAGAGTGACAGGATGGATCAGATTCTGGAGGCCTTCAGCAAACTGTCAGGCAAAGATGTCTAGTTTTGATGTGGTAGGTAGCAAGGAGTCATTTCTGAGCAGAGAAATCAAAGAATGAAAATAAGTTCTATAAAAAATGAAACACAATGCAAACAAAACGAAAAATTTAAGTCAGTTCATGATCATATGAAGCTGGTTGCCAGAAATTTTGGCAAAGTTTTCCAAAGGTACCATATTTCAGAGACAATAGTTTCTTGGAGTTCATCCTCTTTTTTGGCAACAACTATGACATCCTAAAAAGACAGAACCCATGCTCAGGTAAGATATTTTCAATGACAAGGAGAAAGTAAGGTTTCCTAAATAGACTTCATTGGATCTGTCTGAGGACTAGTTACTGTGGGCTCCCCTGCATAGGGGCAAGGTAGATATTAGCATGTTTAGGCTTCTGTCTCTGAAAGCAACATCTTAACTCTTTTGGTGTTATAGGCCCCTTTAAGAATGATAAAAGCTGGGCTTCCTTGGTGGCGCAGTGGTTGAGAGTCTGCCTGCTAATGCAGGGGACACGGGTTCGCGCCCTGGCCTGGGAAGATCCCACATGCCGCGGAGCAGCTAGGCCCGTGAGCCACAACTACTGAGCCTGCGCGTCTGGAGCCTGTGCTCCGCAACAAGAGAGGCCACAACAGTGAGAGGCCCGCGCACCGCGATGAAGAGTAGCCCCCGCTTGCCACAACTACAGGAAGCCCTAGCACAGAAACGAAGACCCAACATCGTAATCAATCAATCAATCAATCAATCTTTAAAAAAAAAAAAAAAAAGAATGATAAAAGCTAAGGACCTTGCTTCCAGAAAAAAAACGTGTATACATTTTTGCATCCTACCCCCAGGTGTTCAGAGACCCCATCTGTGGACTGTTGAATGAGAGCTCTGCTATTGGATGCTTCCGTCAGGTCTCTGAACCCCAGGAGCCAAGCAGACTCAGAGCCTGGCCAGTGTGGGGGTGGAGCAGAATGACCTCTGACGGCGCTGTACCCACACGTGAAAAGACACCATGTGCCAGAAACGCCTGATCACAGGCCCAGGGCTCATCTGCATTCTTTCTGGCTCATCACAAATTGGTTGTTACCCTGTATAAATCCCTTCATCCTTCCACGCTTCTCCTTCCCCAGCTGTCACACAATGGTAAGACTGCCGTTCTGTGTAGCAGGACTTTAAGAAGGTCACCTTTCTGAGGAAGCTGAGAGCCTGAGAAGTGCGCTAGAAAAGCAGTTTGGTAGGCCTAACGGGTCAGCCCCAACCCATGTTGTGGGATGTCCTCAGGGAAGTAGTCTGGGGGCCTGGCACAGATGTAATCCAAGCTTGAAACTCAGTGGAGCCCCTCAACAGCTGGGTAGTGCTCTTGGGAATAAGTGCTGGGGAGAGCTGAGGCGCCTAGCCTTCCAGGCAGGGAACAGTGCATGTCCTGGTTCGGGCTGCTCTGAAATAGGTCCCTGGGTAAGAAATGGTTTCACAACCTTCTAGGACGAGCTTTCCTTAAAGGAGGAGTTTTCCTTGTATATAGACACTGGAGGAAAAGCCTCCAGTTGAAGGCTTGTTATACTGTGGCTTAGAGGTCACAGTTCAACCCCTTGAGATAAATTGAGCAGCTCCCAACCTGTGGGGCTACCTACCAGGAAGGACAGCTTGGCCTCGTCAGTGCTCTCGATGCCTTTAGTGTCAAATTTGCCCTGCTGGAGGCTGCTGTGCATGATGTTCACGGCACTTGTCACCCCACGCTGGATGTCCTGAAAGGTGGTGGCTGGGAAGCCCATCCGCAGCTTGTTACACAGAACGTCCCTGGGGGGCAGATTGGCATATGAGGATTGACAGCACTCAACCTGGTCTCCAGTTCAGCAGCACCAAAGGGCTCACTATCCTGATCCAGAAGCATAAGTTGCTCTTTCCAGGGAATAACCAATCCTTGAGATCACCATAGGAGACGCTGAGCAGCCAGGGTATGAGAGGCCAACACCCTCTCAAAGGCACTGATATGAAAGAATACAGAGGAGACTGGCCAACTCTTTACTCCCTATGAGGCTTTCACTTAACACCACTGAGCTCCAGAAAACTCAAGAGAAGGCAGTACAGCTTAGTGAAAGGCAGTACCGTGTCAGAGTTGAGAGAATAGGTTTTGAATGTCACACTCTACTCCATATTCTACCATTTATGAGATGTGTGATCTCCTTGAGCCTTTTCCTCATTTACAAAAGACAGCTAATGGTTCCTACCTCATAGGGTCGCTATTAGGACCGAACAGGAGCAGGAAGTTAGCACAGTGCCTGGTCTGTAGCAGTGGTAACTATCATTGTTAATATTACAACTACTGCCCTCATCTGAGCTGCCTGGTCTCTTTCCTAGGTCTGAGGGCCAATAACTCCTCCAATCCAGTCCAGGGAACACAGATTTGGCCTATAACATATCTGGTTGCTGTACAACTGCCTGGAGTCAAGGATGTTGTGCTACGGATGGGAGCTTATATCCTGTATAGAACTGAACTACAATCATAAGGAAAAAAAGGAAGAAACAAAATGGGCCTCAGGAAGCAACCACGACTAGGACCTTTTTGCCTCCTAGAAAGCAGAAAGAGTGTTAACTGTACCTGAAGTCAGACTCCAGCTCTGTGGTGGCGAGGTTGATCATGGCACAGAGACAGTCGATGCTGGAGCTAGACAGAGCCCGCCCAATGCACTTCTTAACAATGTAGAAGACATCATCCACCATGCTGGATGTCAGCTGGCCCTTCTCATAGGTGTCCAGAGCCACAGCCTACACAAAAGGCAAAGCACCCAATGAGGGCCCCAGTTCTGTATGTCACGGTTCTAGATGCTTCTGGAACAGGCCCTGGCTCTGCTCCCTTTTCTGTACCTTGTCCATGTTTTTCCCAACATAGCTTATTCTGGTCACAGCTTGGTGTGGTTCTTCCTTGCCAAAATAGCTCACTTCCCTACTGATCACCACATTAGGAAATTAAGTATTTTGGGCGTTTGCCTTGGGAACATCTGTTACGTAGGTTGTAAGACACCAGGCAAGGCCCTTCTTTCCCAAGGCTCCTCACCCACATACCTCCAGGGAGGCAGGGAACAGGTAGGTTCCCTGAGGAGCTGAGGTGTTCTTTTGTGATCCTTGGGAAAGAAGTCCCAGTTGGGTCCACAAAGAGCCTGATCACTCCAAAGATGCCCTCTAACTATTCAAAGCAGTACACTCAGTCTGCATGCAAGGGTATTCTCAAAGCAGGACCAAGAACTATGACATGCCTCGGCCATTCTCTTCAGCCTGGCTACTTGGACAGGAAGCCCCAATTCCCAGGGATGTGTCCTCTCTCCTACCTTGTTGACAGTCTCCCTCATGAAGTATTCCTCCATGGTAATATATAGACCAATTAGCTCCTGCATGGTGCAGCTCAGCAGGCAGTTATTGAGGAGTTTGTCCAGGGACTTCTGGTGCTCTAGGAGACAGCCAAGAAAGGAATACTCACTCTTCTTCCCCAAGGGAAATAGATCATTTTTTTCAGGTCCCTTTCTAGTCTCTGTTCCAAATCTGTACATGATTTACATGGTTATAATCACAGTACCAATAAAATTTTGTATTTTGCTTAAAAATTATATCACAAATATTTCAATGTTTCTACATAGCTTAGTTTTTCTTCTTTTTAGCTTATTTTTTAATGGCTGTGTGATATCTTATCATGTAGATGGTCTGTTTTTAGACACCTGGGTTATTTCCAAACATTTTGCCATTATTAGAGATAACTGGAAATCATAGTAATTGGAGATTTTAGTTAATGTTATTGTACAAAGAAGTTTTTACTTCTTTTCCATTATTTCCTTAGAATTAACTGGTAAGACTCAAAAGATGTAAGCTTCCAAAGCCAAAGACCAAAATATATTGGGTACAGACCATTTCATTCTCTAACCAGTGCTATCCAACAGAATTTTCTGTGATGACGGAAATGTTCTATATCTGTTGTCTAATACAGTACCACTATTAAGTACTTGAAATGTGCTTAATATGATTGAGGAACTGAATTTTTAATTTTATTTAATTTTAATTAAATGGCTTGTGGCTTCTGTAATAAACAGTGCAACTCTGAACACACATGGTTATTATTATAACAGCAATAAGCACCAAACTGTAAATGAGCATGTATCCTTCTTTAAACACCAATTCAGGGAATTCCCTGGTGATCCAGTGGTTAGGACTCCGTGCCTCCACTTCAGGGGGCATGGGTTCGATCCCTGGTCGAGGAACTAAGATCCCTCAAGCCACGCAGCGTGGCAAAAAAAAAAAAGAAAAAACCACCTGGGTCATATAAATAATTCCCTTGCCGTGTATTATTGATACAAGCCATGCAGACTGCCACAGATGTTGGGTCAGTTTCAGGTCTCCAGTTCAGGGAATCCTGCCTATACTCAACCAGCAGGAATTAAATGGTCTTCTTCAAAACATGGAGAGTCAATTTGTCCATGAAATAGGACTATGACACACCTTTTTATTCAACATATTTATCCCTTCAAAAATTGCGACCGGAGGAACTGGGAGACTGAGGGAAGGAGTGAAAGGCTTTCTTTATACCATGTACTCTTTTTGTATACTCTTTATACTACATATTCTTTTCTCAATATTATACCTCAATACTACATTGAGGTATAATTTATATACCATAAAATTCACCCACTGTACATGTACAATTCAATGATTTTTTTTTAGTAATTCTATAGAGTTTTGTAACAATAGCCACAATCCAGTTTTAGAATATTTCTATCACTCCTTTAAGTTCCCTCATGAAATTATGTATATTTTTTTGTTCTATCTACCTATCTATCTTGTGCACATATCACCTACTTAAACACCAATCCCTAAATCTGAGCTGTTGAGGAAGCATAGTGTGGGGAAAAGAGCAGAGGAAAATCATTGAACCACTCTTGCGTTTAGCTTTCCTCATCTGTAAAATGATTAGATGGCCTCAAAGAGCCAGTCCAATTCTAAAATCTGGTAAGTCTAGATTTCCTCCTGGGAGTCAATTTGTCCACAGACCTCCCACAGACTAATAAGCCCAATTATTTCCTTATTAAAAGATCTGTGACTTAAGTATTACAAAACAGAGCCAACTATACCCCAACCCATCCCAGAGAACATGGGAAATGCCTTTACCTTGTTTTACTTCTTCTGAGGCCATGGAGTCCCCCACCTCAAAATCTGAGCTGATTCTTTTCCTGAGGAAGCGTAAGTACAGCTCACTGCGGGCATTCATCAGGGTGACCTCAGTCAGGATAGGATCCAGTTCCCTGAGACACATGGAGCAGAAAAAATAAGCAGGACACTGGATTCCTTCAGATATAAGAGCTACAGGGCAAACATAGTCCCAAACTCCCCTTCCCCCTGGGCCCAGAAGGGTCAGCTCTGCCCGATGGACCTCCTGGCTCTGCTGGTCCAATTATAGTCAGAGACAGCTGTCAACCACATATCCCATTTACATGTTTCACCTGAACTCTTCACCCACTAAAATCCTGCCAGGGCTAAATAAGAGATTGGGAGACGTATTTTTGTTAGTGGTTTAAAATTATCTATTAGTAAAAATTATCTATGGTTCATGTGAAAGAAATCACACCTCCCTAAGCCCTCATGTAGCTGTGCTGGGATTTTTTAGGGTACACCCTTAAACTGTGTCTCACACCCATTCATCTATCCAGATGAATAGCCAAAACAATCTTGGAAAAGTAAGGACTTGGAGGACTCACGCTTTCCAATTTTAAAACTTACTACAAAGCTACAGCAAACAAGACAGTGTGGTTTTACTGGCATTAAGAACAGACATACAGATTAACTAACAGTCCAGAAATCTTGACGTTTTTGGTCAACAGATTTCCAACCAGAATGCTAAGACAATTCAATGAAGAAAGAGTAGTCTTTTCAACAATTGTGCTGGGATAACAAATATCCACATTACCAAGAATGAAGTTGATCCCCTACCTCACATTATAGAAAAACTTTACTCATTTTCCACACTGAAGTCCAAGAGATCTTTTCAAAACATAAATCTGGTCATACCGTAATCACATGATTTCCATAGCTCTTAGGATACAAGACACTGAATGGCCTGACTCTAACAACCTCACCAGGTTCATCTCATAGCAGGCTCTTGCCAACTCTCTGCACTTCAGCTATACTGGCCTTCTTTGGGTTTTTCAAATACACAGGGTCTCTGCACATGCTTTCCCTGCTCTACGTGTTACACATTTCACCTCTTATTTCTATTTACTCTTTCCGTGCCGCACAGCATGGGGGATCTTAGTTCCCCAACCAGGGATGGAACCCCTGCCCTCTGCATTGGGAGCACGGAGTCTTAACCACTGCGCCACCAGGGGGTCCCCCTATTTACTCTTAAAGTCTCAGATCTAAGGTCATTTCCTCAGGATTTTTTTTCTTGAACTTCATCAGCTTAGGTTACATCCCTTTATTACATGCTTCCCTGTACTCTATGCTCAGTATGTTGTAATGGTTAACAGCACCAACTCTAGACTCAGACTGCTTGGATTCTATTCCTGGCTCTGCCACTTTCTAGTTGAACGACCTTGGGCAAGTCACTTAACCTCTCCAGGCTTCAGTTTCCTCATCTGTAAAAAGTGTTTACAGATCAAATCAGTGATCTTAACTGGGGGTGACTTTACCTCCCGGGGTACATTCAGCAGTGTCTGGTGATATCACGCTACCAGCGTCTAGTGGGTTGAGGCCAGGGATGCTGCTAAACATTTTATAATGCACAGCTAGTTCTCCACAACAAAGAAATTACCCAGCCAAAATGCCAATAGTATGGAAGCTGAGAAACCCTAGATTAAATGATTTAATATTGGTTAAGTGTTTAGAACAATGTCTGGCAGATAGTACACACTATATACATGTTAGCTATTATTGTCTACTTTATAGACCATAAATGCCACAAAGAAAGAATTATGTCTGTTTTGCTCACTTTGCTTTCTGACATATACCCAGTACCAAGGACCAGTGCCTGGCACGTAATACGTATAGAGTAAAAATTTACTGATTGAATGAATACACTTTTATGTTTAGCATTTCTTTTAATAAGCATATGTTACTTTCATTAGAAAAAAGTAAAAGTTAAAAATTTTAGGATAGTAGTTACCTTTGGGGGAGGAGAGTCACTTTGGGGAGTTCAAAAGTATTGGTAATGATCTAGTATTCTTTACAAAACACAAATATGTTATACATATGCTTTTGTTTGTATGCTATATTCCATTTAAAAAAAGAGTCATAGATAAAGTATTTTTAAAACATAAACCACATTGTAAGAGAGCAGTCTCTGAACGATACTTGATTACCAATTCAAACTCCTATGGGCTGAAGAAAAGAGCATTATTACCTTGGTTCTATTTTTTCTGATGTAGAGTTTCTCATCAAGTTGTTCTGGACATGCCGGAACTGCAATATACCACAGAAATGAGAATGCTCTTCCCCTCCCTCCTTCTATCTGCCCCTCGCTGGTCACTCCTAACTTCTGGCATAAGTATGTTTAGGTTTAGTTTGTTTAACAGACAAGCCAAAAGTAGGCTCTCAGGATGAGGAGCCAAAGATTTACTTTTGATTTATAATGCTAACATTCACCTCTGTTATCGCACTTAAAAGTGATGCTACAGGGAGATCAGCTCGGTGCTTTGTGACCACCTAGAGGGGTGGGATGGGGAGGGTGGGAGAGAAGGAGATGCAAGAGGGAAGAGATATGGGAACATATGTACATGTATAACTGATTCACTTTGTTATAAAGCAGAAACTAACACACCATTGTAAAGCAATTATACTTCAATAAAGATGTTAAAAAAAAAAAAAAAGTGATGCTAGTGGTGTTCCAATGGACTAGTGTCTAGAGTCTCCCAGAGTTCTAGAAATAAAATTGTATGGGGCTACTCCTATTTCTAAGTCCTACTCTTACTTTATCTGCTCAAAGGAATGGAGAAACAAAGTTCTAAAAAAGCAAATGCTACCTTTAGCACTTAAGGAATGAAGGAGAAATTTGAGACAAATTACTTAACACTGAATAGGACCTTAAGAAGTAAAATTCCATTAAATCACTAGAAGGCACTGTTGTACATTCTGTGATAGAGAAGTGGTCTAACGTTCCTGTTGTGTTCCTTTTAGGAAGCCCTTTCTATTTCCTTCTTAGTCGCGTACTGAGGCCATCATTA
Organism: Eschrichtius robustus; assembly: GCF_028021215.1. Taxonomy (NCBI): domain Eukaryota; kingdom Metazoa; phylum Chordata; class Mammalia; order Artiodactyla; family Eschrichtiidae; genus Eschrichtius; species Eschrichtius robustus. Next base: position 13,951,812 of record NC_090842.1, read on the forward strand.
ACTTGACAACACCTCAAGTCCAAAGTAAGCTGGTGAGGGGCACGATGCAGGCCAGTCTGCATTTGCCATTTTTCTCCTAGCTGCACCTTTTTTCACTCCCCTCCCTAATTGACTCTATTCAGTGTTGCACGCTAATGCTGCTACTAAACCACCTATAAGCCTCCCCTGCTCACCTGCTGGTGGTAGTCCCTCTGCTTGATGAACTTGTCTACCACCTTCTCTACCTGTCCGTCACATTCCACCTGCAGATATTTTATCAGGGTATAAAGTCTCCCTGGGCCATAATAGGTTTCCACTATTGGTTGATGGGTCTCTACAATTCGGGCAATCCCTAGAAGGGAAAAAGTGAGAGAGCTGTATTCCAAATATTCTTCCCACAAGATAAACTCCTTTCTTCCATCCAGGACTGACCTGGGGTCTAACTCAACCCTTTTTGGCTGTTTAACTTCCCGAAATGAACACAAATTGTACTCGTCAGTGCCAGGAGTTGCTAAGCAAATCTGTCTGTTAAATATGCACAGTGCTTAGTAAACCAGCAGGCATTTGATAAATTATACTAATAGTTTCTACAGGAGCATCTTTGGAAATAAGCATCACTCTTCCCAGTCATTTATTTTGGGGTTAAATTCACTCTTAGAGTTTGGGTCTCGAGGACTAGGGAGAATCAAAACATCTGAGAGACGCTAACTAATCTTTGCTAAGCAGGTACTGAATTGGGAAGTTAATTCTCCAATAAGTCAACACATAGCAAACCATAGGATTAAATTAAAGGCATCAGGCTAGCAAGAAGAAAAGCTATTGATGCAGGTGTTGTAAGTGTCTCCAGTCTCCCGAGAGTGGAAAAAGGGGCTTGCCTTCAAACAGAAGAGTGAGTGTATCTGCAAAGATGACAGCAGCTCTTCGATCACTCATGTCTGTCCCTAGAACCAACAGTAGATTCTCCTCAGCTTTACTGGCCACCTGAAAAAGTAGAAAATCCACACATTTCTTTTTTTTTTAAAAGGTTAACTGCTCATATTTCTGTTTTGAACATATATACGTACATATACGCACAAGAAGAGAATGTTAAAGTTATTTTTTCAACTTTTTTTTTTTTAATTTTATTTTTGGCTGCATTGGGTATTTGCTGCTATGTGCAGGCTTTTTCTAGTTGCGGCGAGTGGGGGCTCCTCTTTGTTGCGTTGTGCGGGCTTCTCATTGCGGTGGCTTCTCTTGTGGAGCATGGGCTCTAGGTGCATGGGCTTCAGTAGTTGCAGCACGCAGGCTCAGTAGTTGTGGCGCACAGGTTTTAGAGCACGTGGGCTTCAGTAGTTGTGGCTCGTGGGCTCTAGAGCGCAGGCTCAGTAGTTGTGGCACACGGGCTTAGTTGCTCCGCGGCATGTGGGATCTTCCCAGACCAGGGATGGAACCCGTGTTCCCTGCATTGGCAGGCGGATACTTAACCACTGCGCCACCCGGGGAAGTCCCCACATATATGTCTTAGACCAAAGGCTAGTTTCAGTTTTCCAAAAAGACCTCCCATTGGCTTTCTTTTTCCCTTGATGCTTGAAAGCCTAGACAGCACACAGGAACATCCCTTGGGGGCTCTGGGTTGTCCAGGCCTCAGGGAAGACAAAGAACTTAACACAGTTGTTAACTCTTCTTCCATTCAGAGGTATATATAAAGCTTTCCTTTTCTTTGATAACATCTACAGTCATTAAACTGGGGAGAGAGTCCCAAGTTTCAATAATTGTTTCAAAGTATAACTCAAAGTTATCATTATTATTAACGGTGCTTCGTTGAGCAGGGGAAGGAATCTGGGTACTTGGAAGGGATTTTTAAGGGATTAACAGTAGAAACCATTTCCAGGTTTCAGATGGCAAAGTACTGATTTAAAAAAAAAAAAAAAAACTGATAAAAGAGTACCATAGGGACTTCCCTGGTGGTGCAGTGGTTAAGAATCCGCCTGCCAGTGCAGGGGACACAGGTTCGATCCCTGGTCCGGGAAGATCCCACATGCCGCAGAGCAACTAGGCCCTTGCGCCACAACTACTGAGCCTGCGCTCTAGAGCCCATGAGCCACAACTACTGAGCCCACGTGTCACAACTACTGAAGCCTGCGTGCCTAGAGCCCATGCTCTGCAGCAAAAGAAGCCACCACAATGAGAAGCCCGCGCAGCGCAATGAAGAGTAGCTCCCACTCGCCACAACTAGATAAAGCCCGTGTGCAGCAATGAAGACCCAATGTAGCCAAAAATAAATAAATTTAAAAAGAAAAAGTCCCATAAAGCAGTTATATTTTATTTTTAGTTAATTAATTTTTAGAATGGGTAAAACATACTTAAACATTCAAAAGAAACAAAGGAGTGTCTGGTGAAAAGTAGTTCTTCATCTTACCTATGTCTCTTGGTCTCCTAAGTCTCCTCTTGAGAGGCGACCACTATTAACCATTCCAAAAATATCCTATGTTTATATAAGCATACATTTTTACTGCCACTCCCTTCATTTTAAACATGAATTATAGCATACTGTTATTTAACTTAACCAACCACATGTTAGAGAGTAAAATGTGTCAGCACATATGGAACTGTCTCATTTTTCTTAATGGCAAAATAACGTTCCATTATACAGAACTGAGGGGGTGGGGACAGGATGCACTGTGACATATAGTTAAAAAATAACAACAACCCTGTGCACATATGCCTACTGATGTTTGCTTCTCTCCATCTAAGGTTGGGCTGGGCGGAGGCGAGCTGAGACTAACTGAAGCCTGTTTCTTTTTCAGTTTTAATCTTAAGTGACCTCACCTGCTTCATCTCAATTTTTGAGACGTAAGCCTGGGTTCCCCCCTCACCACCAAGTCTTATTTTGAGACTCAAGCCTGGTTATGAAGTCTTAAAACCACTAACCAACTTCTCTGAATGCTCTTAAAAGAAGCCAGTCCCTGGTTGACAGCTTGGAAAGGGTGATTCAACTTGTCAGAGAATCTGCATTTTAATTTTCCTATACTTTCACTTGGTCTGTTGGAAAATGTACAGCAGCAGATGTCCAGGCCATGCCTGGTACACAGTAGACTGGTAATAGGTAAGTGTTGAATGAATGTATGCATCCAGTCCTGCCAGGATACAGCAGAAAAGGGGAGTCAAATCCAGAGGTAAAAAAGTATCCACAGAAAATGTATCCATCCAGTGCCCCAATCTGCAGGTGGAGAACTGTACATTATCCTGCCAAGCAATCAGGAGCCATACCTGCTTGCAAAGGTATTCTGAGAACTTGCTTAGTCCCTCCTCATGCAAACCCAGCAGTGGGAAGATCTTGAAGAAGCGCTCCACCTGGGGCAGATCCCCTTCCTTAGTGGCAATGGCAAACTTCTCTGTGACAATGGCTTTGAGACGCTGCTCAGCTTCCTGCAGCAATTTCAGGTTGGCATCAATCATGCTGCCTGCACAATGGGGAGAAAATGAGAATTAAGGTAAAGAATGGTACTATGTCAGGTATATGCCACCTGGTCTGCACATTCCAAAAATATGTATTGAGCACTTAGTGTAAGATGCTGTACTAACAATATGGATGATTAAGAGATGAATCAGCCATGATCCTATCGTCAGAGAAGTTACAATCAACTGAAAGAAATAAGATTTGTGTGCAAATTACTGTAATAAAATTCAGTGTATGATAAGTGTCATAAGAAAGGTGCCCAGTCACATTTCTGGTTGAAGTAATCAGAAGAGGCTTCCTAGAGATGATATTCCATCTCTCAAAGACGGGCAGGATTTTGATACCTGAGCAGGGGAACATACATTCCAGGCAAGGGGAATGAAATGAGCAAAGGATCAGAAACAGAAAGATGCAGAGTATTTGCTGAGTATTGCAGATAGTACATATCCTGGTACACAGAGGAGCTCAATAAGTGTGTGCACAATGGATGGATGCATGAGTGAATGGCATGAAATAAGGCTAGAAAGACAGAGTGGGTTGAGATCATGGAAGGCCCAGAATACCAAGCTAAAAATTTAATTTTAAATTAAAAAATATATATATTTATTTATTTGGCTGCACTGGGTCTTAGTTGCGGCATGTGGGATCTTTGTTGTGGCACGCAGGATCTTTTAGTTGTGGCATGCGGGATCTAGTTCCCTGACCAGGGATCAACCCCGGGCCCCCTGTATTGGGAGCATGCAGTCTTATCCACTGGACCACCAGGGAAGTCCCTAATTTTAATTTTATAAGCAGGCAACATGGTCAAGTGTAAAGAACCCACGGGTCAGAGGAACAGTAGATCTGGATTCAGTTTTCTTTTCCGTAAAGTAGGAATAACAGCCTCTGCCTCGTGATGGTCTAGGACCTACATAGGGTCTAGTACCAGACAAGGAAATTTCCTAACAGATGTCCTTTTGCTGGTTGAGACTGCCTAGTTCAGATTACAGATGCTTGTACCTAAACTAGAAATTACAGATGTTTAAACTAGATTACAGATGCTTGTAACTAAACTACAAATCAACAGTTTGGGATGCCAACCTTCTTTGCCCTGTCGGCTGAGCTCGATGACTGACTTGTCCAAGCACAAGTAGCGATGAATGTGGGCTGCAGCCTGCTCATAATCTTCATTTCTCAAAGCAGTCTGAACTCCATCCATGCAGAACTTCAGGTCCAAGATGTCATCAGCTCTCTGAATGGCCTGATAGAGGCGATTCTGCAAAAAGACCTGGTGGTTAGAAACAATGTCCTATTCTTTCAAAAATCTCTCTCCAGAAGGTAGAGTTTCAGGAGCTGAATGTGATTAACCAGAGGTCCTTTTCAGTTTTCACTGGTAAACTAAAAAGCACCACCACTACCACTCACAAAACTTGTTGACGATGGTCAATACTGCTGATGGGTATCACACAATTTTATTTGATTGACCAGATCATTTATTTTAATAGAAGCAGGAACGGGGATAATCCGTATTTATATTTGGCTTATACTGTTAAATTTATAACATAATCAAAATGTATTTGACATTTTGGGGACATGATATTGTAAACCAAGTAGTAAAATATGCAAAATACATGGAAAGTATTTTTGCTTTATTTATTTACTTTTTATATATTGTCTTTATCAGTATCTCATTTTTTAAAAAATTTTTATTGGAGTATAATTGATTTACAATGTTGTTACAGTGTTTCTTTTTTTTTTTTTTTTGGCTGCGTTGGGTCTTTGTTGCTGCATGCAGGCTTTCTCTAGTTGCACCGAGTGGGGGGTGGGGGGTGGCTCTAGGGCTCACAGGGTCTAGAGCGCAGGCTCAGTAGTTGTGGCACATGGGCTCAGTAGCTGTGGCTCACGGGCTCTAGAGCGTAGGCTCAGTAGTTGTGGCACACGGGCTTAGTTGCTCTGCGGCATGTGGGATCTTCCCAGACCAGTGGTTGAACCCGTGTCCCCTGCATTGGCAGGTGGATTCCTTTTTTTTAAAATTTAATTTAATTTAATTTTATTTATTTTTGGCTTCGTTGGGTCTTTGTTGCTGTGTGTGGGCTTTCTCTGGTTGCAGCGAGCAGGGGCTACTCTTCGTTGCGGTGCGCAGGCTTCTCATTGTGGTGGCTTCTCTTGTTGCAGAGCACGGGCTCTAGGCGCGCAGGCTTCAGTAGTTGTGGCTCGCGGGCTCTAGAGCGCAGGTTCAGTAGTTGTGGTGCACAGGCTTAAGTTGCTCTGCGACATGTGGGATCTTCCCGGACCAGGGCTCGAACCCGTGTCCCCTGCATTGCCAGGCGGATTCTTAACCACTGCACCACAAGGGAAGTCCAGTATTTTTGTTTTAAAGAAGAACATTTAAGAAAACTTTAATATGTGAGTTGGTAGCTGTGTGGCTATAATGTTTCATGGTAAATTATTTTGGCAGAATCTGAACAAATAGATAGGGAAGAGTTATGCTATTTCACAGGGGCAACCTGAGGCTGGGACTGACTTGTTCAAGAACCCAGATCCTGTGCTTGTGTTCAATACAGCAGCTACGAACCACCGGCGGCTAATGAGTGCTTGAAATGTGACTAGTCCATGGGGAATTTCCTGGTGGTCTAGTGGTTAGGATTTGGCGCTTTCACTGCCGTGGCCCAGGTTTAGTTCCTGGTTGGGAACTAAGATCCCACAAGCCGTGCGGCACGGCCAAAAAAAATAAAATAAAAGTAAAAACTTTAAAAAAAAAGAGGTATAAACGTGGCAATAAACTGTATCTTAAAAAAAAAAAAAACAAGAAATGTGACCAGTCCAAATGAAGATGTATATGAGTAAAATACACATTGGATTTCAAAGACTTAGCACAAAATAAGGTAAACTATCTCACTGATACCTTTTCATAGTAATTTCCGATATAATGGGTTAAACAAATGTTATTTTTAAATTGTTAAAATTATATTCACCCATTTCTGCTTTGCTTTTTAAAAATGGTCACTGGGAAATTTTAAATCACATGTGGGGTTCATATTAGATTTCTTTCCCAATCTGAATGACTTTTATTTCATTTTCTTACCTAACTGCCCTGGCTAGAACCTCCAGTACAATATTGAAGAGAAGCAGCAAGAGCTAACATCCTTGCTTTGTTCCTGAACTTGGGGGAAAGCACCTAAGTAAGTATATTAGCTGTGGGATTTTCATAGATGCCCTTTCACCAGTAAGTATATTAGCTGTGGGATTTTCATAGATGCCCTTTATCAGGTTGAGGAAGTCTCTTCTATTCCAAGTCTGTTGAGTATTTTTATCAAAAGGGGTGCTGGATTTTGTCAAATACTTTTTTTGAGTCTATGAGATGATCATGTGGTTTGTTTTTTTTTTAATTTTACCTATTTTTATTTTTGGCTGCACTGGGTGTTTGTTGCTGCGCACGGGCTTTTCTCTTCTTGAGGTGAGCAGGGGTTACTCTTCCTTGTGGTGCACGGGCTTCTTATTGCAGTGGCTTCTCTTGTTACGGGGCATGGGCTCTAGGCACGCGGGCTCAGTAGTTGTGGCACGTGGGCTTAGTTCCTCCGCGGCATGTGGGATCTTCCTGGACTAGGGCTCGAACCTGTGTCCCCTGCATTGGCAGGCGGATTCTTAACCTCTGCGCCACCAGGGAAGCCCGACCATGTGGTTTTTGTCCTTTATTCTATTGATATGGTATGTTACATTCATTCATTTTCAGAGGCTAAACCAACCTTGCACGCCTGGGATAAATCCCACTTGGTCACAGTATAGTCTTTTTTTTTATATACGTTGCTGGATTTGATTTGCTAGTGTTTTTGAGAATTTGTATGCCTATATTCATAACAGCTATTGGTCTGGAGTTTTTTTGTGAGACCTTTGTCTGGTTTTGGTATCTTGCGTTAGGTTTCTATTGGATGGTGCTACTCTAATTTCTAACGTGGTAGCTTCTCTACTGCCCTCTACTAACTCAAATATCAAAAGCTCAACAGGATTACCTTGGCCAGGTCAAGCTGACGGACTTTGCTGGACACATTCTCAGCTAGGTTGCAGGTAAAGGTGATCATTCCAGCTAGCTGTTTTGCATCTCCTTCAATCAACTGCAGGTTAGGACTGAAGACACACATTGTCAGCACACATATCCATAGGGGTAGACAGTAGAAGAGATGGAAAAATTTTTTTGCAGATGGAGACTACATCTTCTACCTCTTTTGTACCTCCCTACAACTATTAGCTCTGTTCATTCTATTCACAGCTTTTTCTCAAGAGTGTTTTAGTGAAAACTCAGACCTATACTTAATAATAAATTAATTTCAATAACTACTAAAGACACCCCTAAATAGGTACTGCCAAAGAACCTATTTAGATTCTCCCAATTGTTAAGTGAGCATAAAATGCACTAACCAACAATCTAAGAGGATGATGAAATCAAAAAGCAATTTTTATGACTAGAAAATATACAAAATCTGTAAAAACAGGGGTTCTCAAACTTGAGCCATATGTCAGAACCACTTGGTATGCACATTAAGCTAGAGAGTCTAGGGCCCCACCCCCAGAGTTTCTGGTATAATAGGTTCGGGGTGAGGTCCCAAAATTTGCATTTCTAACAAGTTTCCAAATGTTGATACTTGCTGGTCCAAGGACACTTTGAGAACAGCTTAACTATACCCTTAGGTAAACACTTTACCTGGAGGTAATGCTCCTTTTCAATTCAAACTCAACTTGCATTGCATAACATAAAGTTAGGAAAAATAATAACTTATCCAGTGGACCCTAATGGAATTAATAATAGGTCTTGCTGAGATGAAGACTCACCCCATCCGGTGGAGAGTGACCATTTTACTTTCAATGGTGTTTTGCTGCTCTAAAAGAGCATCCAGCTCTCTCTCCACCACTTTCTGAAACACAGAGAAACAACCTGTCATTAGGATGATCAGAAGGAACCTTAAGAGTTATCTAATCCACTTAGCTGAAGGGTAAATCCCATTTCAAACGTCTTCTTTCCTCTCACTAAGCTCCCCTAGGACTTTAACAAACAATACTTCATTTTTGCACTTACCATATTACATAATAATTGTTACCTTATGTGTATCTTATTCCATCTAGGAGATGAACACAACGAAGGGAGAACATAAACTTTTATTCAATTTCATTAGCATAGTGCCTAACACAGGAAGGCATTTAAAATATAAAGGCTCAAAGAAACAAATGAAACTTCTAAAGTGGCAGTTATAAAAAGTCTCTTCTAGTGTATAGTCAGTAGCCAGAAGCGATAAATATAATTCTCTCTCAACCAAGTCATTTACTGCACTACCTTAACTAATGTAACCTTATGCTTGAGTTTCTTCATCTGTAAAATAGGGACAGTAATATATACCCCATACGACTGTTGTGTGAGCCAAACAAGATAACACATATAAAGTGCTTAACATAGCATGTTGCGTATGGCTCAACAAAAGCCATTAGTATTAGCTATATGTTTCTATTAAAATAGTCCAGTAGGATCCAGAGGAAAACATGCCCTTGACAGTCATCAAATACAAATACAAAACTAATATTGTTTGTTCTGTTTGTAAGACTGACTTAATTTTTCCCCCCATTCATTGAATGCAAGCTTAGTACTGAACTTTATAAAGCACATCTTGCTGAAAAACGTATTAGAAACTGCTAGAGTTGGTATAAGTTAATATTATATTTGAGAATTCTCAAGATATCAATGACCACCTCTGCTCCAGTCTGAAATTGCTTTTTGTACTCAACCTTAATAAAAGTTTGGTTTAGGGAACAGCTACTAAACTTTTAGATTAGAGTTTAGATCTTTCTTCTGACTGGCAAGGAACCCAACTGGCATTCAAAATTGTATTGACATCATCAAGTCGCACGGAAAAGTGAAGCAGGCTGCAAGGAATGAATCTTAGACAGAATATAGCCCACACCCCTCATTTGACACCATGCAGGGGTACAAGAGATTAAGTGACTTGTCCAGGATTAGACAGTTGTGCCTGAGTCTTAAAATCTCAAGCTTCTATAAAGCCCTGTATTTAACTGAAACACTAATATTACACCCCCAAATTCATTCCCCACAGGAGGAAATCTTAAAACGCTTCAAGGTTATTTGCAATGATTTCTCGCTTAAATGAGATAATGGGGTAAAAGCATTTCATAATTTTTAAAATTGCTAAGCCGTTGCAAGAGAGCCTTTCCTCTTATTTTGAAAAGCAAGCGAGCCGCCGTATACCCTCAAGCCTAACTTGACTCTGGCGGAGAAACCTAGAGATTAAGGGCCAGGGAAATCAACGGGGGAGTGGGGGCAGATCGCCTAGATGACAGGAAAACATGCTTGGGGGCATCAGACCGAGTAAACAGAGAAGTCAGGTCCCCCCAGCTACACTCAACTACACGCTCGCTTCTCGAGTAGGTGCTTTTTTGTTTCCTTGGCAAGAAGAGACCTTCCCACAGCCTGAATTTCCCAAGACTGACGGCTCCTAAGGCCACTGCCCCTGCATCCTCCTGGAAAAAGAAGCGCAGCCCCCAACCTCCTCGCCGCAGAGCCGTTGATACACAGCTTCCAGCTCCTGCAGCTCGGTCAGGGAGCGAATGAGCTCAGTGGAGATACTCGAACAGCTGCCTCCTCCCCCGCCGTCAGGCGGCGGAGGCACCCCTAACAGCTTCTGACCGGAATCGAGGTCTGCCATCTTAGTCCCCATTCCTCGCTTCCGGCCGCGCGAGGCCCCCCCTCGTTGGCGCGCCACGTCTTTGGGGCTGCCCACGGCAGTGCCCAATGAATTTGTAGTTTTTTGTTTTTTTTTTAAAGTCTACTTTAAAAGGTCAATTCATTTCCTATTCTCCTGGAAAAAGTGACGGTCATAAAGTATATTTAAATAATTTTCAATGCTGTGTGGAAGCAAGATAGAAGCAGTAAAAAAAAAAATTATATATACATTCTTCAGGCGCCGGTTGGGGACCTTTTTCCGTCGCGCGCCAACCGGAAGGTCCCTGGCTTAGGAGCTAATGGAGGATGCCGGCGGCTTGGCGTTGGCGGTTGTTTAGGGCTTGAAGGAAACTGAGGATCTGTCGGATATCTACGCCATCCTCCTGGCTGCAGGGTAAAGAGACAGCTCCCCGACCTCCCCGAGGCCGGGGAGGCGGATAGCGGCCATGTAGGAGGGTGGGCCGAGCCTGTGGCAGGGGTTTCTGAGGCATCTTAGGCCCGAGAGGTACGGGAAAGGGAATGCTTGGGGCGGCTTTAGGAAATCGTCTCCCGTTTCCGTTCACAGTGTGGGAACCAGGCCTGGCTCAAAATAAGCTTTCTAGAGACTGCCTACCTTTTAGGCGCTGGGGGAGGTGTGAGAAGGAGCAGGAGGGACGTCTTCTTCTGGAGAAAGTAAACGACACACGGGAGGGTGGAAAGATCGAGGGTGTTAAAAGTGTAAATAATGGAAACAGCCTTTGAAATCAAGACTTTTGTATTTGTATTTTGGCATTTGGGCGATTTGTTTCCTTCTCTGATCCTCATGCGGTGATGTTCTTTTGGCACATGGAGAGGGGTGGCGGGGGCAATCACAGGCTCATTTCCTAGTATTCACAGGCAGGAGGTAGAAGTGGGGGAAATCAAAATTTACCAAGTTTGGGCCGTTACTGATTCCTGGTATATTGTTCTTGGCTGGTCTGCTTCCAGATTGCAACTTCCTCCATTTCCCAAGATAACAATACTTGGGGAACCTGGATCCAACTAGGTTTGGGGAAAATGAATTCCAAAGATAGTAATGGATAGCATAGGCTGTAAAGCTTTTCCAGGTTTCAGAAGCGGCCTGTGGTTTCCTCTGTTGTTTTCTAAAAAATTCTTTATTTTTAACGTAATCAGTCCTGCAACACGGATCACATTAACAACATGGTAGGGCTTTCATTGTAAATTGTGTTGTTGATAACTGGAGATTTGAAATTATGTTTGCAATTTTATAGTAAGAGCAAGATGCAACAATAAATTATGTCTGAGAATCACATTCACTACTTTTCATTTAAGAGCAACTGCAACACATTCTCTGCCTATTTTTTACCCAGACTTTAAGCTGGGCACAACTTTCCCTGGAAATTTCCCAATGTCTAAGCCCTACTGGGTGTGTGTGTATCTGTGTCTCTGTGTCTGTATGTTTTTTCTATTTTTCTTCTTGTAGGTCATTTCTCACTCCCTTCTTGTTCCATCTCAAGGCTTTTTCCTTCTTTCCCTGTGATCCTAGAAGAACATTCCTTGGTTTCCTTGATGTTCCTTGGTTTCAAGTAGGAGAATGTATATCTCTCAGGACCTGTTTCCAGACTGAAGGATCTTTTCCTCTCTTAGGCACCCTGCTCTTGCCCAGCCCCAAAATGATTATTATTTATAAGGACATTTGCTCATAATTTTCTTTTCTCATTTAACAAAACCAAACTCACATTAATTACACAGTGATCACTTTGAATTTTTCAAGATCCCTTCCTTTTGGAATTGAGGAAAAATAGCTCAGTTTATTTTCCAGCAGTAACTGTGTATAGGTGTAGTTTTGGTAATTCTTTTATGGTAGAAGTGCATCAGTTTGCAGTCTTCAGTTCTGTCTGATGAGAAGAATCCTTTTCTGTGACCGTATACTCCTTTGGGGAGGCTTGCTCCTGAAGTGACAGTTCAGTTTAGAGATACAGTCATGCACATATGAATGGCCTATATATGAAAGATTTTCTTTGCAGCAGTGTTCATAATAGCAAGAGATTGGGAAGAAACTGAATGTTCATCAATGGGGTGTTGGCTAAATGAATTGTGATATACCCGTTCAATGGAATATTATGTAGTTGTAAAATAAAAATGAGAAAGCCTTTTGTTTGTTGCTATCTCAAAAGATAGGTAAAGTGATAAAATATCAGTTGCACTATGATGTGAGTGTATGATATACAGTACCCAGCTTTTAGTTAAAAAGAGATAATAGACAGTATTAATATATATTTTTCTTTGTACATACAGAAAATATCTGGAAGGGCACAATATAACTTGGTGAAATTGATTCCTCCAGGGAGGAAAAGTGGGTGGCTAGGGACTGGATGGAGTCAGCTTTTTGCTGTGCTTCTGAATTCTGAACCATGTGAAAGTAGAGCCTATTCAAATACAAGTAAATGTAGACCTACTTAGTTTCTATCACAATAGAGTCAAATAGACAGTGTTGGTTTAATGGTACAGATCCCAGCTCCCAGCGATTTTACTACTTGTTATGTGACCTCAGGCAGACAATTTAATTTCTTAGCTCAATTTTCTTATCTGTAAAATTAGTGTAATATTGAGTACTTCATAGGATTCTTGTGAGATTGAAACAGGGTGTATAGTAGCATAGTGCCTGGTATGTAGAAGGCACTCTTAATTATAAGTATGTTGTTCCTCAATAGGCCTTACTTTCCTGGTTCTGCTGTCTTCAGCCAGAAGTTCCCATACAGAAATGTCTGTTAAAATAACAATTGCACAGCTGATATTCTTCTGCTTTTATGTGCCCTTAGCTTGCTTTGACTTGGTATAACCAAGGCCTGGATTGTGGAGTTCTGGGTGGCTCAGTGTTACTGCTACCATGTTCCTGTACAACTTGACCTTGCAGCGAGCCACTGGCATCAGCTTTGCCATTCATGGCAACTTCTCTGGTAAGTTTTTCTATTATTACCTTTCTGAGCTTAACATTTAAAAAAAATTTTTTTTGCCCACATGACGCGGCTTGTGGGATCTTAGTTCCCTGACCAGGGATTGAACCTGTGCCACCAGTAGTGGAAGTGCGGAGTCCTAACCAATGGACTGCCAGGGAATTCCTAACATTTTTAATATTACTAGTTTTATGCTTCAAATTGCTTTTTCAATATCAAACCTTTTTTCTAAAACAAATTATGAAAAAAATCTTTTAATCATTAGAGAATATTGTAATTTATGTGATGCTTTACAGTTTCTAAAGCACTTTGGAGTACTTGATCTTCCAAAGGACCTTTGGAAAATAAGGTGGCCTGATAAATGATGGCATTGAGCAAATGAGAATGGATTGAGGTGGGTAGGAGTGGCATATCAGATAGGATAGGAAGCCATTTAGGCATTAGATAGTGAGGATCTGTATTAGGGCAGTGAGGATAGAAAGAAAGAGAAAATATGAGTTTGCAACCTGGGTGGCAGAGAAAATGACAGTAACATTGATAGCAGGTTACCTGAGACCAGAGAGTGTGTTTGGGGAAGGAGGAACTTGGATATTTTAAACATTTAGTTTAAAGGTGATGACAGCTCATCTGGGTGGAATTACATAGCAGGGAGAGATGGGGACAAGTTGACTGTTACGTATTTGGAGGTGTTGATTGCAGTTATGAAAGCAAGTGAGCTTTTTAGGAGTCAGTTTAGAAATAAACAGCATATATTAGATGGTAGCTTTGAAAGGTCTTTGAGATATTATAGCTAACAGCCCCAAAAGTTAATATGATTTCTTAGAACAATAGACTTAAAGATGGGCTAGAAAGAGCCTTTGGTAATTTTTAATTTTACGAAGCAAAACATTATATGTTTTTTTTGTTTTGTTTTTAAATTATTTATATTTGGCTGCGTTGGGTCTTCATTGCTGCGTGTGGGCTTTCTCTAGTTGCGGCGAGCGGGGGCTACTTTTCGTTGAGGTGCACGGGCTTCTCATTGCGGTGGCTTCTCTTATTGTGGAGCGCGGGCTTCAGTAGTTGTGGCACGCGGGCTTAGTTGCTCCGCGGCATGTGGGATCTTCTGGGACCAGGGCTTGAACCTGTGTCCCCTGCATTGGCAGGCAGATGCTTGACCACTGCGCCACCAGGGAAGTCCCCAAAACATTATATGTTAATGTCGTTTGTAGACGACTCCGAATTACGCAAATTGATGGCAAATCTCAGAAAAATAAAAAGGAAGTTTAAAAATAACTTGTGTGACCATTTTTGAAAAGTTCTTCTTTGATACTACTTTTGTTAGATGCTTTAAATTCTGGGAAAAGTACCTTTTTTTTTTTGCCTTTAAATTTATTTTATTTATTTATTTATTTTTGGCTGCATTGGGTCTTTGTTGCTGCGTGCGGGCTTTCTCTAGTTGTGGTGAGCGGGGGCTACTCTTAGTTGTGGTGCGCGGGCTTCTCATTGTGGTGGCTTTTCTTGTTGCGAAGCATGGGCTCTAGGCGTGTAGGCTTCAGTAGTTGTGGCTCACGGGCTCAGTACTTGTGGCTTGTGGGCTCTAGAGCGCAGGGTCAGTAGTTGTGGCGCACGGGCTTAGTTGCTCTGCGGCCTGTGGGATCTTCCCAGACAAGGGCTCGAACCTGTGTCCCCTGCACTGCATTGGCAGGCAGATTCTTAACCACTGTGTTACCAGGGAGGCCCAGGAAAAGTACCTTTTAAAGTAGAATAAATTAACTTAAAATACTAAGCCCCCAGCTCAGTTATATTTATCTTTTGTGGCTTTTTTTCTTTTTTAAAATTAATTTATTTTTTTGGCTGTGGCAGGTCTTAGTTGCGGCAGGCAGGATCTTTCGTAGCGGCCCGTGGGCTTCTCTCTGGTTGTGGTGTGTGAGCTTCAGAGTGCGTAGGCTCTGTAGTTGTGGCGTGTGGGCTCTGTAGCTTGCGGCACACAGGCTCTCTAGTTGAGGCACGCAAGCCCACTAGTTGTGGCGTGCGGGCTTAGTTGCCCCACAGCACGTGGGATCTTAGTTCCCTGACCTGGGATTGAACTCGTGTCCCCTGCATTGTAAGGGGGATTGTAAAGATTCTTTACCACTGGACCACCAGGGAAGTCCCTTTAGTGGAATTTTGATCCATTCAGGTTACTAGTTCTGATTGTTCATGATCTTTATTTTTCGTGTTTTTCAGGAACCAAACAACAGGAAATTGTTGTTTCCCGGGGAAAGATCTTGGAGCTGCTTCGCCCTGACCCCAACACCGGCAAAGTACACACTCTACTAACTGTGGAGGTATTTGGTGTCATCCGGTCACTCATGGCCTTTAGGTTGACAGGTGGCACAAAAGACTACATTGTGGTTGGCAGTGACTCAGGTCGGATTGTTATCCTGGAATACCAGCCATCTAAGAATATGTTTGAGAAAATTCACCAAGAAACCTTTGGCAAGAGTGGATGCCGCCGCATTGTTCCTGGCCAGTTCTTAGCTGTGGATCCCAAAGGGCGAGCTGTTATGATTAGTGAGTGACTTACTCTGTTGACTTTTTGACTCTTAAAGAAGCTCAGTTCAGGATAACAATGCTGTGATCTTGGTAGTGTGCCAGGAAATCACTCAGCTGGGTAAAGTTTGGATCATTTTGGATGTTTAAAGTTTAAAGTTGCTTTTCCTTTTAAAACAATGGGAGAAGTTTTAACACACCTTTTCTACTTCTTATCTAGTTGGAAATGGGTGTTTTTCCATTTCTTTAAGTGTAGCAAAAAGGCTACACTGTAAGATTTTACATTATTAGACAATGAATATGGTTGCTTTCATCAGCCTGAAGTGATGATTCACATTCATGTCTCTTCTCTGATAAATATCTTGAAGAAAATTCTGTGTATCTGATCAGGCTTCCAGAGGGCAACCTTCTTTGACCAGTCAGAAAATCATTAGATCTAATTCAGAGAATAAAGGTGGCAATTCTATGAATTATTGTTTAGTTTGTCATAAAAATTTTTGAAGAGTTAGTGGGATATTAAGATCCCTATTAGGAAGGAGGGGGTAAAATTATGCTCTTGTCTATTTTAATGATAGAGAGCAAAATCCTAAAGCATGCATACACTTGTAGAGTTAGTGCTGGCTATTAACGATCTTTCAGAAAATAATTGTGATGTGAATCTAGCTGTTCTGTAGCCTCTCGTTTCATTATCTGGAGTTTTCTATGTTTTGTCTCCTTCAACAGGTGCCATTGAGAAACAGAAATTGGTGTATATCTTGAACAGAGATGCTGCAGCCCGGCTTACCATTTCATCTCCACTGGAGGCCCACAAAGCGAACACTTTAGTATATCATGTGGTCGGAGTAGATGTGGGATTTGAAAATCCAATGTTTGCTTGTCTGGAAATGGATTATGAGGTAATGGCGGGGGGGTCTCAATCTCTCTACCCACCTTTTCCTTCCCCTCCCTTCTCCCCCTCTCCCTCCTTTGGGTTTCTTCCACTCACCTTGGTGCTTTCCTGAGATTGTTTTCTTCATTGTGCATTTCTTATATCTTACGTGCTCACAATTTTTTTTTTTCTATTCCAAATACCTTTCTGAAATACTTTGGAGTGTTTCAGAATTTACCTGATTTGAATAGTCTCCCTGTGGAAACAGGGTATTTATTGGGAAAAGCTCCCTGAAAAAGGAGGTGAAAGTGTATTTGGGATATTTTTTCACTGGGAGATAGTGAAAGATGGGGCATACCATTCTTTTGCTTGAGAGGAAGGCAGTATTTTCTAGTAGAGCTAACCCTGGTCTCCGAAATAGAAAACCTGGGTTCTTGCTTCCACTCTGCCATTACTTAGTGTGAACTTTGGCAAACCATTTGGCGTCTGTGGACCTTTGCTTCCTTGTTTGTGAAATGGAGGAATCCTGATGCCCTTTTCAGCTATGTTTGTTTGTTTAAATAATTTTTATTGGAGTATAGTTGATTTACAATGTTGTGTTAGTTTCAGGTGTACAGCAAAGTGAGTCAGTTATACATATACATATATCCACTCTTTTTTTTTTTAAATTTATTTATTTATTTATTTATTTTTGGCTGTGTTGGGTCTTCGTTTCTGTGCGAGGGCTTTCTCCAGTTGCGGCGAGCGGGGGCCACTCTTCATCGCGGTGCGCGGGCCTCTCACTGCTGCGGCCTCTCCCGTTGCGGAGCACAGGCTCCAGACGCGCAGGCTCAGTAGTTGTGGCTCACGGGCTTAGTTGCTCCGCGGCATGTGGGATCCCCCCAGACCAGGGCCCGGACCCGCGTCCCCTGCATTGGCAGGCAGACTCCCAACCACTGCGCCACCAGGGAAGCCCTATCCACTCTTTTTTACTTTCCAGTTTTAAAAGTTTGATTTTATGGTACTGATTAGTCTCTGTGCCACTGTTATTCTATAGGAAGCAGACAATGATCCAACTGGGGAAGCAGCGGCTAATACCCAGCAGACACTTACTTTCTATGAGTTAGACCTTGGTTTAAATCATGTGGTCCGAAAATACAGTGAACCTTTGGAGGAACATGGAAACTTCCTTATTACAGGTACTTTTCTCTTAGAGCTGCTCTGTACCATTTTGCTTGGTCCATTTTATGTTCAAACTTAGCGGTGTTTGCTTAATATGATTTGGAAACTATAATCCATTTGTAGTAAACCTGAGTGCCTTGTCTATGTTTTGGCAAGGTTAGAAATTCATGTGGTGGTTAACTCTTATTCTCTAATGGGGGCAGGGAAGAAAAGAGAGCAGTCAGCTTGGAATATTGATTACTATTGGTTGCTCTGGTGTCTTGACTGTAGTCAATCTTTCACTCATTACAAAAATCAAAACATGGCTCTGTGAAAAGACAAATGTAACTGTTACCAAAATTGATCCAGGAAGAAATTAAGAACCTGAATAGACCAGCATTTGTTAAAGAAATCGGAGCAATAATCCAAAGTTTCTTTCTCTCAGAAGATTTAAGGTCGAGAATTTTCAGGGACCTTAAATTTCTCCAGAGATTAGAAAAAAGAATAAAAACTGTTGTACCACTTTATGAGCCTAATATAACATCAGTACCAAAACTAGAGAAGGATAGTAATAAGAAAAATTTGCAGGCTGGTTATACTTGTGACTATAGGTGCAAAAATCTTAAATTTTAGCAAATCAGATCAACAGTGTTTTATTAATTTATTTATTTATTTATTTTTGGTTGTGTTGAGTCTTCGTTTCTGTGCGAGGGCTTTCTCTAGTTGCGGCAAGTGGGGGTCACTCTTCATCGCGGTGCGCGGGCCTCTCACTATCGTGGCCTCTCTTGTTGCGGAGCACAGGCTCCAGACACGCAGGCTCAGTAGTTGTGGCTCACGGGCTTAGTTGCTCCGTGGCATGTGGGATCTTCCCAGACCAGGGCTCGAACCCGTGTCCCCTGCATTAGCAGGCAGATTCTCAACCACTGCGCCACCAGGGAAGCCCCTCAACAGTGTTTTAGATGCACCAGAGCAAAGTATGATTTTTGTAGGAGCTCAAAGATGTTCACCATGAAGAATCAGTATCAGTTTAATTCATATTAAAAGACTAAAGGAGGGCAACTGTATTTGTGGTAATCTAAATTTCATCAGGCTTGAGTAAGACAATGATCCAGTCCTTTCTGTTTCAAGTCATTTGCACTTGAATTGATGTCTAAAGTGAAATATGTCAGTTGTTGGGGGAGGATTTTAGAGAAGAAAAGTACAAAACAGCACTTGTCTTTGAGCATTAAATCTTAGGAAGAGACTTCTTATATATTAAGCGGAAGAATTTTAGAAAATAGATTGTATTTAATTACTTGCTGTAATGTATTATTGTACTTCTCATTTATGAGGGTTTCATTCATTAAAACAAATTTTTACTGAGCCTCTACAATCAATATGTGCAAAATCAGTCTACTGGGCCCTGGGACTGCAGTGATGAAAAATTAGATGTGGTGTTTCCTTTTATGCAAGATTGAGCGTAGTGGTGAATATGTGATAGTAACAAAAAAATTGCCAGTGTGCCAGATGGTATGACAGCATGGAGGAAGGGTCCCTAACCTAGGGAAGGAAGGCAATGCGTCAGAGAAAGTTTTCAGAAGAAGTGCTCTCAGCTGAGAACTGAGGACTAGTTAGGAGTTAGCTAAGTGTAACGGGGGTGGAGGAGGAGTTTCTGTTATGGCCAAATGGAACAGAATGCACAAAAGCCCAAATGCAGGAAGAAACATGGTTCATTGAAAGAACTGAAAGCTCATTGTGATTGGATCATTGGCGGTAAAGGGATGGGGTAGAGGTGGGAGGTAGCTACTGAGGGATTTTTAAGCAGGAAAATAATGACATGTTAAAGGTGAATGTTTTTAAAAGATCACATGCTTACATTTTGGTAATGGAATGGAAGGTAATAAGCCAGGAGATTGGTCAGGAAGCTGTTTCACTAAACCAAGAGAGATTCGCAGCATGAGGACTGCTAAGGAGGTAGAATCAATAGGGCTGTGGGAGAGGGGAGAATTGAAGGATGACATCCTTGTTTCTGGTTTGGTCTGTTGGTCGATGGCAGTGTTCTCTAAGGTGGAGAACCCAGGAGGTGGTTTGGGAAGGAACTCTGCACTTGTTTATGAATACGTTCATTTTTAAGCTGCTATGGAATATCCATGTGAGAGTGTCCAGTAGGCAATTGGATTATAGGTCTGAACCTAAGAACTGAGTTCTGGTCTTGGAGCTAAACATTTAGATGCATTATCAGAGATCTGGAGATTCCCCAAATGGTGCCCTATCCTTGTCTAGCATAACTATCAGGGAAAAGAAACATTGAATGTTTATCACCTTTAGGCACACTGTACCTTCAAGTTGTGCTGAAGGAGGGAAGGAATTGAAGGCTAAATTGTAATTCATGGTTATGTCAAATCATTGCTGAGTTTCATTTTCTCTTGACAGTTCCAGGGGGGTCAGATGGTCCAAGTGGAGTGCTGATTTGCTCTGAAAACTACATCACCTATAAGAACTTTGGTGACCAACCAGATATCCGCTGTCCAATTCCCAGGAGACGGGTAAGGTCTTTGTTTTCCATAAGAGAAAATATATTTGTGTTTGTGAAATGAACTTAATTTTTGTAATTACAGTGTGGTCTCTTAATTTATATGTTAATCAAGTTTTAGTTTCTTTGTAAATGTTGTTTTTAATAAAGCCAGTAAAATGCCTTAGCAAAAGCAAAACAAAATCTTTGAGAAAGGGAGTTAAAAGTCAACACAATTCTATGTTGTACACCTGAAACTAGCGTAATACTGTAAGTCAATTGTACTTCAATTAAAAAAAAAAAAAACCAACACAGTTTTCATTCTCGAAGAACCTATGGAGATTATCAATTTGAAATTTCTGAAAGTTTCTAGTTTGAAGAATCCAGGTGTATTCATTGGAGATAAATTGTGTTGTTTCATTCTCTCCCACCCCACCCCATTCCAACATACAGAAAAATCTAAAAGGAGAGAATGGTGAATTCCTGTATACCTTTCACTTAGATTCAACAATTAATACTGCTTTGCTACATTTGCCTTTTCTTTCTTATGTATCTACAAATTTTTTTAGGCAAAACCATTTGAAGATAGCTTGTATGACACTGCAAGAATTTCCTAAGATGTAGCTCCTAAGAAGGAGGAAATTTTCCTACACTATCAGTATTGTGCCCAAGAAATTTACCATTTTGAGTAATACAGTTATCTTATGTACAGTTCTCTCATTGTCTCCCAAAGTTCACTTATATCTACCTTTAGTCTCCTTTAATTTACAATATTTCCTCTCACCTTTGCTTTTGTTTTTTTATGATACTGACTTTTTTTTTAAGAGTCTGGGTTAATTTTCTTGTAGTTTGTCCCATAATCTTTTTCCTCATGATAGCATCCATGTTATATTTTTGATAGGATTATTACTTAGGTGCTGATATATATTTCTCATTACATTACATTAGGGGCACACGATGCTGATTTGGTTCATTATTGGTAATGCTAAATTGATCACCTACTACTTCTCTTTGTTGTAAAGGTACCTTTTCCTTTTTGTAATTGGTGTGGAAACTAGTGAACTCTGAGACTGTGTAAATACTCTTTTCCCCCAAATCTTTTCACACAGTGGTTTTCCTCTCAGTCAGTTACTACACTGGTGGTTGAAAATGTTGCTTTATTGCTTTTAATTTTAAGTTTACTGTGGAAATCATTAAGCATACAATTGGGCCTCCATATCTGCAGGGTTCTCATGCATGGATATGGAGGGCTGACTATTCCTTGTACTACCCCATTTTATATAAGGGATTTGAGCATCTGTGGATTTTGGTATCTGTGGCGGCTCCTTGAACCAATCCCCTGCAGATATCAAGGGATGATTGTGTATATAAAGAACTTCTGTGTACCCAGCTTCAGCAGTTATCAATAGCACATGGGTAATCTTATTTGATCTCTGCTTCCTCAATCTCTCCTCTCACCGCCTATTGTTTATCTTTTTAATATTAATTTATAGGTGCTGAGGTTAAATCTTTTAAGACTTAGTTTATCTAGTACATGGTATCTGAGTAAGATTCCATCAATTTTAGAATATCTGGTAAGATTAGCAAGTTAAATTCTTGGTAAGGAGTGATAAGTGATTCAGTTTAGTTGATCAGAAATTTATTAAGCACCTGACTGCCAGGTGCTGTACTTGGCTTTGGGGCTGCAAAGAAGTATAAAACATGTTTTGCCCTTGAACTTACTCTGAGAGAAATACAAAATGTTGGAAACATTAAAAAAGAAAACCAAAGTCCAGCCAAGGGGGAATGCCCTTTGGAAATCAGGGCTGATGATGATGCTTTGGATGGTATTGTCGTGAACATGTAACAGTCTTTTATTCACAGCCTGAAATGATGATTCTTTAAATTTCATGTCTCTTCTCTGACATTTTTCTCTGGAGGTAGTTCTTGCCTTATTGATCTGATTAGGCTGTAGAGTGGAATTGTGGCTTTTTTTTTTTTTTTTAAACGTAAGCTTTATTATGTATTTATAGTAGACTAGAATTTTTGGTTATTGCGTTTTAGTCCTGTGACTGGCAGGCTGCTCTGAGTCAGAGCTTGCATGGAGAGGCTCCAGATGCCTCTAGGCCTTGGATGGCCTGTATGATCCTTGTCGGTAAAGTGTTGAATTCCAGAAAAGGAGTACTCATTTCCAAGATGTTGGTTGTGTATTTGACTTTGCTAGAATGACCTGGATGACCCTGAAAGAGGAATGATTTTTGTCTGCTCTGCCACCCATAAGACCAAGTCAATGTTCTTCTTTTTGGCCCAAACTGAGCAGGGAGATATCTTTAAGATCACTTTGGAGACAGATGAAGATATGGTAAGTAGACCATGGAGGGAGGGAAAAAAATGAAAAAACCTATTTGTTGTGGTTAGTCTAGTTAATGAAACTTTCTACAGTTTCATCCTAATTTTAATATAATTAAGTAACCTTATTTTAAAAACTGATATGTGTGTGCATTTAAGGTTTACAGAGTGGTTTTTTTTTTTTTTTTTTTACAGAGTGGTTTTATAAACCATTTGTTCATTACAACTACTCTCTGAGATAGAAAGGATAATTTACAAGTTAAAAAAATGGAAACAGAATGCCTTAAAAAGTGGTTGCCTAAGGTGTTAAAGCTTTTAAAGTTTGGAACTGGTACATGAATGTAGGTTTTCTCCCTCTGGTTAACAGATTTTTGGTCTGATCCCATATAATGTGAGAATGGGTAATGCCGTTTCTAGTGAATAACAAGAGAAAGCTCTCCATGTCTCCTGAAAACTGGTAATATACATGATCTGTTACTTTTTTCATCCCATGGAAGAGTGCTGAACACTGGGTGATTTCTTAGATACCTGTTTAGCTCAGGAGGTGGCAAGTTTTTTTTGTAAAGGCCAGATAGTGAACATTTTCGGCTTTTGTGGGCCATGTGGTCCCTGTCTCAACTACTTAGCTCTGCCATTGTGGCACAAAAGCAGCCGTAAGCACCGTGTAAACTGCGTGGCTAGCCTGAGGGTTGTAGTTTGCTGACCGCTGGTTTGGATATGAAGGACAGTATTTTATTTGCTACTTTGCTTACTACACTATCTTATAATACTGGGCTATTTTCCATGGCGTGGCTTCACTTGCCTATACACTAGAATCTTTTTCTCTTTCCACTCCAGGTTACCGAGATCCGGCTCAAGTATTTTGATACTGTGCCTGTTGCTGCTGCCATGTGTGTGCTTAAAACAGGCTTCCTTTTCGTAGCATCAGAATTTGGAAACCAGTGAGTAATCCTTTTATTACCCCATTTCACCCTGGTTACTATAAAAGTTGGCAGGAGGGAGATGTAGTTTCAAGGCTGTGGAGCTTTTCCCAAGAATGTTTTAGTTTCTTCAGAACAAGTTTTGCTCTCTTTCCCCTTTTATATCTTTCTCTTGGTGACTTCCTCTACTTTAGTGGCTTCAATCAATACCTGTGGGTAGCTGCAAAAAAACAGCTTTAAAAGTGATCTCTCCTAAGCTTTTTGCTGGACATTTCATTGAATAAATATCTATTGAACTACTTAGTATTAAGTATATGTTCCACAGACACTTCACTTGTATAAATCTGAAGTTGAACCTCATCAGAACCCATAGCTTCCCAGCCACATCACCAACCCTTCCAACCTCACTTTTTTTTTTACATTCTTTTTTTAAATATTCTTTTCCATTATGGTTTATCATAGGATGTTGAATATAGTTCTGTGTGCTATGCAGTAAGACCTTGTTTATCCATTCTATATATAAAAGCCTACATCTGCTAACCCCAACCTCCTAATCCATCCCTCCCCCAACCCCTCCCCCTTGGCAACCACCAGTCTGTTCTCTATGTCTGTGATTCTGCTTCTGTTTCATAGATAGGTCCATTTGTGTAATATTTTAGCTTCCACATATAAGTGATGTCGTATGGTATTTGTCTTTCTCCTTCTCACTGACTTCACTTAGTATGATAATCTCTAGTTGCATCCATGTTGCTGCAAATGGCATTATTTTGTTCTTTTTTTTTTTTTTAAGTTTTTATTGGAGTATAGTTGCTTTACAATGTTGTGTTAGTTTCTGCTATACAGCAAACTGAATTAGCTATACATATATCCCCTCTTTTTTAGATTTCCTTCCCATTTAGGTCACCACAGAGCACTGAGTAGAGTTCCCTGTGCTCTACAGGTTCTCATTAATTATCTATTTTATACATGGTAGTGTATATATGTCAATCCCAATCTCCCAGTTCATCCTACCTCCCTTCCCCCCCAGTATCCATATGTCCGTTCTCTACATTTGTGTCTGTTTCTGCTGTACGAATAAGTTCATCTGTTTCATTTTTCTAGATTCCACATGTAAGTGATATTACGCGATATTTTTCTCTTTCTGACTTCACTCTGTATGACAGTTTCTAGGTCTGTCCACATCTCTGCAAATTGCACAGTTTCGTTCCTTTTAATGGCTGAGTAATATTCCATTGTATATATGTACTGTATCATTCTTTAACCATTTTTCTGTCAATGGACATTTAGTTGGTTTCCATGTCTTGGCTATTGCCATTCTCAGTGTTTCTGTTAATGTCTGATGGGGCAGTTCCAGCATCTTGAGTGTAAAGTCTCGATTTTGCTGTCCTCTACAACTTTCAGTTGAATGCCAAGTTGTTTTTACTTCTGTATCCCTTTTTTTTGGTGTTAGTCTGAACTAGTTCCCTAGTTTGCTTATTGCAGTTCATTGTCTTTCCTGTAAAACTTGGCCTTTATAGAGTCATCTCATTAAGCAGACAAGACACAACCCTGATGAAATCATTTCCCCATCCCGTGTTATAGTCTCTGATGGCTTTTCATTGACAAATGGCTTAAGTCTGAACTCTAGCCTTGAATTTAAGACCAGTATTGAAGACTCCAAATTGCTTATGAGATAAGCCGCCATGGTCTTGCTTTCTAGTTCAAGTTTTGCCAGTATCTGCTAAAGTGTGTGCAGATCACTTACCTAATGCTATTTCTTCGTAATGAAAATGAAGGTGTTGTCTAGAATTCTGCAATTCTATTCCAATTTTGCCTTGTCTCCAGTTGTTCTCCCTTTCTTTAACATGCCTTTTACTCTTCCTCATTGACTATTCCAACGTCATGACTCCTTTTCCCAGTTTATATACCTCTTTTGATGCATTTTTCACATTTAGCCTGTTATTATGACTATTTTCATCCATTTCTAATTTTTTAGTTTTTTAACAAGGAATTTTCATTGTAGAAAAGTTAGGAAAGTTCATGTAAGCAAGTATGTCTCCTGTAATCCTTCCACCCAAAGATAACATTTTTTTTTGTGTAGCCTTCCTGTGTGTGTATATATTTAAATGTTTCTACGGAATTGCAACTATGCACTATATATTGTTTTGTAACCTGCTTTTTTTATACAGTAGTAAATAATAAATATTTTTCTTTACCAATATGTACAGATCTTTAACATTCGTTTTTTGTTAGCACCTTTTCTCTCCCCCACTTTTTTGTGGTAAAATACATATAAAAAAATTTCCCATTTTAACCATTTTTAAATGTTCAATTTGGTGGCATTAATTACATTTACAGTGTTGTATAACCATTACTGCCATTTTTCCAAACTTTTTTATCACTCCAGACAGAAACTCTGTACCCATTACGGAATAACTCCCCATTCCCCTTTCCTCCAGCGTCTGGTAACCTAAGTGGAATCATATAACATTTGTGCTTTTCTGTCTGGCTCATTTTACTTAGCATATTTTCAGAGTTCATATGTAGTAGCATGTATCAGCACTTTATTCTTTTTATCTCTGAATAATAATGCATTGTATGTATGTATGTACCACATTTTGTTTATTTACCTGTTAATGGACACTTGGGTTCTTTCCACCTTTTTGGTATTGTGAATAATGCAGCATTGGACATGGATGTGCACATACCTGTTTTAGTCTTTGTTTTAAATTATTTCGGGTATGTACCCAAGAGTGGAATTTCTGGGTCATACCGTAATTCTCTTTAACTTCTTGT
The DNA here is from genome assembly GCF_028021215.1 of Eschrichtius robustus. Classification (NCBI taxonomy): domain Eukaryota; kingdom Metazoa; phylum Chordata; class Mammalia; order Artiodactyla; family Eschrichtiidae; genus Eschrichtius; species Eschrichtius robustus. Next base: position 13,977,902 of record NC_090842.1, read on the forward strand.
GGAACTGCTGAACTTTTTTATAGCTGCTGCACCATTTTCCATTTCTAATGTATGAGGGTTTTTGTGGGTGTTTCATACAAATGCCAAACACTAATAAGTACTTTTTGTTGTAAGCATTTAGTAAATGTTGACTACTCCCATTCTTGTTATTTTACTCTGATAATGTAGAAAGTTTTGGAAAATGAATAAAAGAGCAAATAAATAATGAAAATCACCCATAATCCTAGTATTCCAGAATAGTTACTTTTTAACATTGTATCTGCTTACAGTGTTTTTACTTTCTTGTATTTATATGTAGTTTTATTTTAGAGAACTGCATCAGTCTATAAAAAACTATTAGTCTACTATTTCAAATACGCAGTATATCCTAAAAATCTTTCCATGTCAATAAGTCTGTATTTTTCACTTAAAATTATTTTGTTTTTTTATTATGGAAATTTTCTATCGGGCACGTAACAAGAGAGAATAGTATAATTAATGAACTTATGTGTGCCATCACTCAGCTTCAACAAAGGCCAACCCATGGCCAGTCTTGTTTTATTTATACCTCCCCCAAATAATAATAATTTCTTTTTTTAAAATTAATTAATTAATTAATTTTTGGCTGCGTTGGGTCTTCGTTGCTGCGCACGGGCTTTCTCTAGTTGCGGCGAGCGGGGGCTACTCTTCGTTGTGGTGCACAGGCTTCTCATCGCAGTGGCTTCTCTTGTTGCGGAGCACAGGCTCTAGGCGTGCAGGCTTCAGTGGTCGTGGCACGCTGCCTCAGTAGTTGTGGCTCACGGGCTCCAGAGTGCAGGCTCAGTAGTTGTGGCACACGGGCTTAGTTGGTCCGCAGCATGTGGGATCTTCCTGGACCAGGTCTCGAACCCGTGTCCCCTGCATTGGCAGGCAGATTCTTAACCACTGCGCCACCAGGGAAGCTCAGTAATTTCTTTTTTTTTTTTTTTTTTAATATATTTATTTATATTTTATTTTTGGCTGTGTTGGGTCTTCGTTGCTGCGCACGGCCTTTCTCTAGCTGTGGCGAACGGGGGCTTCTCTTCGTTGTGGTGCACGGGCTTCTCACTGCAGTGGCTTCTCTTGTTGCGGAGCACGGGCTCTAGAGCACGGGCTCAGTAGCTGTGGCGCACGGGCCCAGTTGCTCCGCGGCATGTGGGCATGTGGGATCTTCCCGGACCAGGGCTCGAACCTGTGTCCCCTGCATTGGCAGGTGGATTCTTAACCACTGCGCCACCAGGGAAGCCCAGTAATTTCTTAATATAATAAAATAACCAGTCAGTATTCAAATGTCTATATTGTCTCAATATTTCATAAGTTGATTTGTTTGCATCAGGATCCCAGTAAGACTCATACATTGCATTTGGTGTAGAGAAGACATTTTTAATGGCTACATAATATTTTATGGCTCTACCCCCTCTTGATGGATATTTAGGTTATTTGTACTTCTGCTATTATAACAGTGCTATAGGTTCTCTCGCCTTCTGAGATGGCCCACACTCTGTCTGTGGAGTGCGTTTCTGTCTAAATAAATCCACTTCTTACCTATCAAAAAAAAAAAAAACCCAACAGTGTTATAGTGAACGTTGTAGGTGTATCTTTGCATGTTAGCTGAATAAAGCCATAGTTTAAATTTCTATATGCGGAATGAAATTTTGATAGGGAATGCCAAATTGTACTTCAAAAGATGACATCAGTTTACATTCCCACCAATGGTGTGTGAAATCTTTTTTCTTTTCACTACATGAAAAAGGGAGAGTTAATAAGCTCTTAAAGATCATTGAGTAAAAATGGGCAGTTCAGTCAATAGAAAAATGGGTGCAGGATTTGAGCATGCCTTTCATAGTAAAAGAAATACTAGTGGTTTAGAAGTGTAATATGTAAAAAGATTTTCAAGCTAATTCATAATTGAAGGAATGCCAATCAAAACGAGGTGTTGGGCTTCCCTGCTGGTCCACTGGTTAAGACTCTGTCTTCCACTGCAGGGGGCTCGGGTTTGATCCCTGGTCCGGTAAGTTCCGCGTGCCTCAAGGTGTGGCCAAAAAAAAAAAACCACGAGGTGTTGTTTTTTCACCTAGCCGATTGGCAGACATTAAAACTTAGATAATAACCTGTCTTGATAAGGCTGTGGGTGGAATCAGTAGCTGCAGACATATAAGGTATTCTGTTCTTGCTTAACTTGTGCAGATAGTGTATTTGCTGGGATTTACACATTCTAATTGTCTGTTAAGTCCTCTAAAAGTCTTTTTAGAAATAATACAGACAATGATTCCTTTTGTTCTAAAGAATCATAGTGTACATTTGTTGAGCACTTGTCTGTATGTAACAGGCACTGTTCTAAACGTTTTTCTTATATTGTTTTAGTTTGGGCTCCCCTGTAAGCAGAGCCCGAGACAAGGCTAGATTATTGGGAGGTAATTGCAGGAAGCAAGAGTGAGGGATCAGTGGGGAGAGATAGGGAAAAGAGGAAAAGCCAATATTAAGGGCACGTTACTGAGGTTCCTGCTGTGGACATTGGAAACCGGCTTCTGTCAAGACCTGCTGAGAAGCATGCAGAATGCCTCTGAAAATTGCCCACCTGAGGGTTAACAACACCAGTTCCTCTCCCTCTTGGGTTGAAGGTTACCCCTGGGGGCATGAAGTCCCCTGTACATCCTGTTGCTCAGGCAGCCCCCAACGGGATAGATGTTCTGAGGGCAGAGAATAGAAAGACCGCAGTGCACAGGTGGGATGCTTGTTAGAGTGAGACGGGTTTGAACTTGTGAGAAATTATCCATTACTGTTGCACCTGAAATCTGGAAGACTTAAGAGTGGAGATTTGGGGCATCAGAAACATGTGCTATGGGTGTTAACTCATAAAGCAAACTTATTTATCAATCAGATACTTAATATAGCATTTACTGTGTTCTAAGTACTTTACAAATATTGATGCATAACATTCCCTGTAAGACAGTGCTGTTAACCCATTTATAGTAAGGGCACTGGGGTCACAGAGAATTTAAGAAATTTGATCACACAACTAAATTTAACTCAAAGCCAGACCACCTGGTTCCAAAGTTCCTGCTCTGAAGCACATTATAATCACAGAAACTGTTTTATCGAGATTCAGCCGTAGCAACCTTTCCTGTGATGGAGATAGTGAACCCAGCATCCTCTTGGTTATCTGTGAAAGTGTCTTTGACGGGTGATCTTTTTCATCTGTATATGGACATCTTGCCTGAATAAGAAGTTTGTATTATTTAACTTTTTATTTTCTTTCTTTTGAATGTGTCGGTAAATCATTCAAGGATAATAACCCTATTTACTTTTTCATAATTTAGCATAGAATCTGATGAGTTTACCAGAAGGGTTATATGCTGGGGTTTATTTGGCTAACATTTATTGAGTGTCTTATGTATTTCAGACCCCGATTTAATCATTTTATCTTGCTCCTAAAAAGCTACACTGGATTGTTCAAAGTGATTTGTATTGAAGGTTTGGTATATGACTTAAAGAATAAATATGACCAGCCGTGTGATATTATTTTAATTGAGCTGCTTCCCAAAAGTGTGCTCATTGCACACTCAGTTTATGATGGTATATTGTTACAGATTATCTACTCCCAAATTGCTTTCCCTTTTTTATTTTTTTTTGTGGTTTGCCTTTGAATCAGTTTACAGACCCCCAGAGGACAGACAGGAGAAGGGCAAGATGATTTTGTTGCTTATTATCTCTGGATATGTTTATGTTTTGTTTCAGGAATAATACTACAGTATCTGCATACTTTTGTGAAATCACCAATTCTTGTTTTTTGTTAGATTTGGCCTGGTGGCTGGTTAAAATAAGAAGTGGTTATAGATTTTCTTTGGGTTTCATTTATCCATATTTCATTTTATTTGACAAAAACTATGCTTACTAGGTGCGATGCAATGTTCTAAGTACTCAATGAATTCTTGAGGAAGGTACTATTCAATTTTATAAATGAGGCAACTGAGGCAAAGAGAGATTAAGTAATAATATGCAGCTAGTTAAGCAGCAGAGCTAGGATTCAGACCCAGGCACTCTAGTGGAAGTCCAGTACTCTTAACCACTGTGATGCTAAGGTCCTGCCACTGTACCAGTTTGAATTCAGTAGTCTTAATTTCTTTATCCCTCTTCTTAAAGAAATAGAAAACCCCAGTCAGATAAGCAGAGATCTCAAACTATAGATGCTGACTCAATATTAAAGTGATTTATGAGCATTATGTTGATGGCAAACATCTTCAGACAAAATATTTTTGAAATGCTATTTGCTTTTTTCCTTCCAGTTTTATTGAGATATAATTGACACATAGCACTGTATAAGTTTAAGGTGTTGCAGCATAATGATTTGGCTTACATACATTATGAAATGATTATCACAGTTCATCTCATTTGGTACAACATTAAAGAAATAGGAAAAAAATTTTTTCCCTTGTGTTGAGTACTCTTAGGATTTACTCTCGACAACTTTTCATGTATAACATATAGCATGTTAATTATATTTATCATGTTGTACATCAGACAGAAAATATTTTAACTAAAGTCTTTGCTTCTCCCTAGTTACTTATATCAAATTGCACATCTTGGAGATGATGATGAAGAACCTGAGTTTTCATCTGCCATGCCTCTGGAAGAAGGAGATACGTTCTTTTTTCAGCCAAGACCACTCAAAAACCTTGTGCTGGTTGATGAGTTGGACAGCCTCTCTCCCATTTTGTTTTGCCAGGTGAGGGTCTTTCCAGTCACTCCATAATGAACGGTGCTAGCCAACTGTTTCTGAATCTGAATGAGTTTAAAGTTTTAACTCCAGTTAAATTAAAGTCTAGTTTAAGAGGTTCATCAGCGTATCTGTGGTATTGCCAGAGTATAAGGGTGAAGCAACTAAAGGTAGTTGGGTAATTAAAAACCATTACATAAATCCTTGGGCTTAAAAAAATTTTTTTTTAATGATAAAAATCATGTTTTATAAAAATTCAGACTGTACAAAAGATAAAAAGTAAAAGTCCAACCCCCAATCTTTTCAACCCGCTATTCTACCGAGGCTGTGCCATTAATACCTTCCTGTGATTGCTTCCAGGCATTTTCTCTGCATCTATAAGCATTTGTGTGTTACACTTTTCTTTTTAATGTAAATATGCTCATATCCTTTACAGTATTCTGAAGTAGACCTTTTATCACTTAACAGTCTGTGAATATCTATATCTCATTTTAACACTCATTTCCTCCATAAAGTACTCCACAGACACTGGGATCAGTCAGTAACAGAACCTTTTTGGGAACCCAGGGTGGCCCAAGATGGGAATTGTGTCACTCACTACTGGCACTCAAGTGTAGCAGAAATTTTACCATGCTGTTGCATCCTGGATTCCTGGGGTTCCAGTGATCATTAGGCACCACCCTACCCTGTCTAGATGATTACACTTTTAGTGCAAGAGTTTTGCTCACTGTGTGCCAAGGACACACAGTCAGTATTCAGGCACTCTTCCTGGTAAAATTAGCAGTTCTGAAGTTAACTGCTTTTGTTCTTTTTGAGAAAGGGTTAGTCCTGAGGGCAATAGAAAATAAGTATGACTAATTCCTAATTGGATTTTTACTGATTTTTTTTTTTCTGCTTTCATTGGAATTTGAGGAGATAATTGTGTAAATAGTTTGTAGGTCAAGAATAACAGGAAGTTCAGGTATCTGTAGCAGGGCTATAAGCATTTTTTGCCATGTATCTCTTTACTAGCCTAGTGAGGCTTCTGGATCCCCTCTGTGAATAATATTTTTAAATGCATATAGTAATAAACATGATAGCCAAGAGAGCAAATTATTTTTTAAATTGTGAAAAATTAGTATATGTGCTTCTGTAATGGGCTTAAAATAACAATATAGTGCATTTAAAATAGGTGAGTTAATTTTTTAAAGAACTCAGTGTGAAGGTTGTATATGCTCACAACCCACATGCTCATCCATGTTACAGTAGGCTGCACTGCCTTACAGTCAAGAATTTTCATTTGAATTGTACAGTTTGACAAAACTACAATACAAAGAACTTGTTTCCACATGTTGATCAACAAATATTTGTACTGGAAAGCAGCTAGATGTCTGGGGTGACTAGTACAAGAACACATGGCTTCCCCATTTGGTGGCAAACAGCCAGGTGCAGAGTTACCCTGTAATTGGTCAGATACATCATAGGAACATCTGTAGTAGATAGGGCAGCTGTGATCATGTGCGTTCTAACAGCAGATCTAGTAAATGTAATTTTGAAATCGTGATGAGGGAAATGATATTTGGAGGTATCTATAAACTTTAATATTGGTGACAAAGTCACGGATAATGATAATATAATTTATTGTCTATATTTTTAGGTGGAAGGAAATGCTGAGATTTCAGTTTGAGGTTATATAACAGTTTCACTAATTGTAAGAAATACTTTGTTAACTCAAGAACTGATATAGGTGGGACTTCCCTGGTGGTCCAGTGGTTAAGACTCCGTGCTTCCACTACAAGGGGCACAGGTTGGATCCCTGGTTAAGGAACTAAGATCCCACATGCCACGCAGCATGGCCAAAAAAAAAAAAAAAGAACAAGCTTTTTTTGTTGGTAAAACTTGCTGCTTCAAACTGTTTGCTTTTTGGAACATTGGGTCTATCCACTCCATGCCCCCAGGGCCAGTAGCAATATTTAAGCCTAATAAACTAAAAAGTGGTTTGTCGCCCTGAGAACAATCAGGGTTGGGTATGGAAAAGTAGCAGAAGTAGACATTTTTTCCCCTTTCTCTGTGCAGATAGCTGACCTGGCCAATGAAGACACTCCACAGCTATATGTGGCCTGTGGTAGGGGACCGAGGTCATCTCTGAGAGTCTTAAGGCATGGACTTGAGGTAAGATTGGAATTTCTAGATCATATGCAGGGTTTGGAGGAAAGCATTGACAAAGCAGCCTAAGGCTTTATTCTGATGAGATCAAAGATGTATTTAATGTTTCTGTGAAAGAAAAATGTTTTCTTCCTCCCCATTTCCATAAAGTTTAGAGTTTAAATTTCCTATCCTTTAACATGTTAGCACAGTAGGCACATTTTAAAAATCTGGCAAATAGGGATCAAAGGGGAGAAACACGTCTGTTAGTTCCAGGTTCAGTTGCCATTACGTGGAGGTTAGGAAATCTGCATGACACATTTTACTCAGTTTCCTTTTAGTGTTGGTCTTTTTTCGTAGCTTTTAGATACTTATATTTTTAAGTATGTTAATATTGTGTATATATTTTTGTATCTTATTACGTTCCTGATTACTGTGTGCTCTTATGTCATGTCATTTTTAATGTTTTTGCAATATATCTCCACAGTGGGTGGATTAGAATTTATTTAATGAATCCTTTATTTTTTTAAATTTAATTTTTTTTTTATATGGCAGGTTCTTATGTATCTGTTTTATACATATTAGTGTATATAGGTCAATCCCAATCTCCCAATTCATCCCTTCACCCTCCCACCCCCCGCAATGAATCCTTTATTGTTGGACTTTTTAGGTGATACGGATACTCAAAATTACCTTCTCAAATCCCACACCCTCTTCTCATCATGGTTCTAGTGTTGATGGCTTTTAGCAGGTGCCCTGGACTTGATTTTGTTAGGAGTAAAATAAAGCTTTCTCTGACAGTTTGCCCTTAGAGGTTGGGGTTGAGCAGACTCCAGGCTCTTGGAGGCCCACTGCCTGTTTTTGGAAATTTTTATTGGAACACAGGGAAGACAACCTTGGTTTTGAATTCTGACTCTACTACTTAATAGCTATTACTAAGCTTTATAGGACCTGCCTTAAAGGATTGTTGTGTGAATTAAATGAGAATGCGTATGAAGCACTTAGCTCAAGTTCTGGCATATAGTAACTGTTCAATAAATGTTAGCTATTAATAGTATAGTTTCAGAGAATTCAAAAAATTTTGACTGCCAAAATATTCATCAGGTCACCAAATTTTCGATGACTTGAACCCAATTTAGACCAGTAGTTCTTGATTAGTTACTTACTGCTAATTGGATCCTGTCGAGCATCTGATTAAAGCAACCACTCAACACAAAAAATACATATATGCATTAACAGAAAATTTTGTATACCGTGTAAGAGATAAAGGACCCAATTAAGAATCATTGTTTGTGAGTCCTCTGCTCCCTCCTAATTTTTTCCAATTCTATTAAAAAAAAATCTGTGTTATATAAAACTATTTTAAAATTGTTGGACGTTGTTGTCTAGCTAGATTATGGTCTCAGTTGAACAAGGTCACTGTCAGATATTACATTTGGTGTATAGAGTGTGGTATACCTGACATTTACGTTTTATTGATGGTGAAGTTTTCGAAGATTCTCCTGTACCACGATCAGGTATTCCTGCTATTATTACGTCAGTAAACCAACAAAAGGGTAATGTCTTTCATGTATATACTTGCGTTCTTCCTATAAGATGTAGTTCCACTGTACAGTATAATAGGCTGCCTAATTTTTTTATTTCTAGGTCATTTAAAAAATACTTAATAAAATTTTTATTTTAGAATGGTTTTAGATTTACAGAAAAATTGCAAGGATATTACAGACAGTTAATGTATAACCCACACCTAGTTTTCTCCTCTAGATCATTTTGAGTTCATCTTACATATTGCATTTACTCTCATTTGAGAGCCTGTAGGACATTCAGAGGATTCTTGACTCTGACCTTAAGGAGCATAAAAATCTAGTAGGAAGAACAAAACAATTCCTCAGATCACTTTTTAGGTAAGTGTCCTAAGAGGTGATGATTGTGATTCCTGTGAGAACTTACAAGGAAGAGATGACTGCCAGCCAAGAGAATAAGGGAAGATTTTTCCTAAAGAATGTGGCATTTGAATTGTTCTGTGAAGGGAGATGGAATTTGGCCTTGAGGGAACAAAGAACAGAAATGGGAGGCTTCCCTGGTGGTGCAGTGGTTAAAAATCCACCTGCCAATGCAGGGGACACGGGTTCGAGCCCTGGTCCGGGAAGATCCCACATGCCGCAGAACAACTAAGCCCGTGCTCCACAACTACTGAGCCTGAGCTCCAGAGCCCGCGAGCCACAACTACTGAAGCCCAGGCTCCTAGAGCCCGTGCTCCGCAACAAGAGAAGCCATCGCAATGAGAAGACCAAGCATGCAATGAAGAGTAGCCCCCGCTCGCCACAACTAGAAAAAGCCCGCGTGCAGCAACGAAGACCCAATGCAGCCAAAAATAAAACGAATACAATAAAATAAATAAATAAATTTTTTAAAAAAGAAAGAAATGGGATGCTAACTTAGATGGACTGTTTCATTCCCACGTGCTCACTTTGAGGAGGATGCAGGCATGTTATACCCAAAGGAAGCGTTTGGCCTTGGCTGCAACAACTGTCCTAGGTGTTCCATCACTTCTTGCTGAAGTCTGTTATGGGAATTGCCAATACCTCTAGCGTTTTGGTTCTTATGTTCTTTTTGACTAGATGGTTCCAATGTTTTAATCAAGTACACAGTGTGAGCCCTGCTATGTTGGGACTGTATTATCTAGTGTAGTTGTAAGTTAAGGATCTGAGTTTCATGCTGACTGGATCTGTGGTTTGTCTCCTCTCCCTGTCAGGTATCAGAAATGGCTGTCTCAGAGCTACCCGGTAACCCCAATGCTGTCTGGACAGTGCGTCGGCACATTGAAGGTAAGCAGCCCTTTCCCAACAGTCAAAATGAGGGTCTGGGTGCCATTGACAATAGAAGGCTTAAGAAACTGCATTCATAATGCTTCTATATCACATCATCTGGCACCATATACTAGAAACTTCTTCTGACTCAACACCATGTTTTTGAGGCTGTCCCAATCAGGGTGCCTTCACTTACTACTTTTTGTACACATGGGTAAGGGGAGCATAGGGTGGCTGTTCAGCACATATACACTTGAGTGTCATAGATAGAGCTGTCGTATGTTGTGTTCTTTGACTGTATTCATCTTTAAGATACTCTTTCCATTTGTGTGAGGAGTATGGTGTAAGGGAAAGTTTTTGCTGCTTTTTTTCTTTAACGATGTTTTCTCTCATTGTGCTGAAATCACAGTGAAATTAAAGGTATTATTCTGGGTATTAAGAGATTGGTAAAGCTTGTTAATGTCCTGCTCAATAGGTATAGTAGTTGTGTTTAAGGAAAGCGGAGGTTGATTGAATGGAATCAGAATTTTAGAGTGAGTGGAAAAGAAGGGATGGAGGAAAGAGGAAGTCTGAGCTCCTGAATAAAAATGGTCACCTCATCCTAAAAAATTGAAAGTTATGCGAAAATTCTTTTTAGTGCAATAGCAGGAAAGTCTAGTGACAACTGAATTTCAGTCCCTTAGAGATGAAACTCAATTCTCATTTTCCCTTTGATTCTTTGGGATCGTAGGTCATTTCTATTCCTAGACCTCATTTTCCTCTTGTTCCCTCAGGAATGTGGGACTGGCCAATATACAAAGCTTTTTCAAGAAAACAGCTGGAAATCTTCCTGCTATTTAGATGTTTTGGTTGTATGGAACAAATTTAAGGGAGCTGGGAAATGTGGAGGAGGGAAATCTCATTTCTATTAATAGAGTACACATTTTAGTGGATTTTGTCTTCGTGTAAGCATTGGAATCCAATCTGAGTTGAGTAGAAAGAAAAAGTGAATAGGAAATTAGTAGGTTCATTTTAGTTGAGAAGGTAATTATTGGATGATTGGTTTTGAAAGATTTCCCCATTTTGCGTAATGTCTTCATAAAGAAGCTGGTCACTGTTGACGTTCACCTTTAGCTTGGTGGCAGATTGGCTGGTTGATATTTAGGCTCTTAAAAACATTTCCCAGACTGTTTGAATTAGAAAGAGCCTTTGAGATAAAACCTAGTTTGCTCCTCTTTTTTTGTTTGTTTTTGTTTTCACTTATTAAACTTTACTGTAAAATCAATTTAGATTTGCAGGAAAGTTAACCCCTCATTTTTATGAAGAAGACCGAAAATCACAGGCGTAGACTGTCCCAAGATAGGGCACCTAGGTAATAGAGACTGAAAGCGGTGTCTCCCGAATCTCAATCCAGTGTTCATTTGACTAACCCTATAGTGAGTCTGGGTCGTGCTGGTTTTCTAGGATAAGTTCAGTATTCTCATTCTGCTACCTTGTAATTAAGATAGGACTCTACTCTCAGGGCATGTGCCATCTAAAAAAGAAGATAAGGGCTTCCCTGGTGGCGCAGTGGTTGAGAATCCGCCTGCCAATGCAGGGGACACGGGTTTGAGCCCTGGTCTGGGAAGATCCCACATGCCGCGGAGCAACTAGGCCCGTGAGCCACAATTACTGAGCCTGCGCGTCTGGAGCCTGTGCTCCGCAACAAGAGAGGCCACGATAGTGAGAGGCCCGCGTACCGCGATGAAGAGTGGCCCCCACTCGCCGCAACTAGAGAAAGCCCTTGCACAGAAACGAAGACCCAACACAGCCATAAATAAATAAATAAATAAATAAATAAATAAATAAATAAATAAATTTTAAAAAAAGAAGAGATAAGTATAAAAAACTGTTGTGCGTTCTGATGTGATGAAAGGCACAAGCAAGCATGTTGCCAGGAGGGGTTAGAGGAGAGGGAACAGGCATGTGTTTGAGAATCAGGAAAGGCTTTGGGGGTAAGTTAGATAAGTTCATGATAAGTGGTATGTTGCATGATGGAACTTGTAGCTGAAAAGTTTTGTCCTCTAGATACTAAAATCTAGGAAATGAATACATCTTGATAAATTTTACTCTTTAGAAACTATAATTTGGGTGATCACCCACAAAACAGGTCAAGTTCTCTCTGTTCATTCTCTTTCCAGATACCCTAAGTTACTATTCCACATGTCCACACATGCTGCAGTCTTCCAGGCAACTACTAACCTTGGCTGGTACTTGGTGATGCACACTACCAATACCAAGCCTTTTTTTCTCTTCCACAGGTGGCTGGTGAAGGTGCTGATCACCACAGGTGTGTACCTTGTACCTATTGCTAGGGTCTACTATGGGGTCTTAGAGATTACCCAGGGAGAGGGACCTGCACAAAATATTGAGGCTGCCCTGGTAGCATCTTTCAGAGGGTAACTTTGCAGTTGGCTCTCCATGTGCAGTGTTAGTGGTGCACACCCATCTGCCTGTATGTTAAATAGTCTGAGGCAGGAATCACTTTCTCCCACAGAATATGGAACATGTGGTTAATTTGCCTCTCATTAAGCTGAAAGAGGCTGTAGCTAGAAAATCTTAACTTCATACTCTCCCTTGATGTTTTGGTATGTTCCACGTGTACTGACTGAAAGATTAGGTCCTGGAGAAAGCCCCCCTTTTTTCTCTTTCTTTTGAGTATAATCAAGACTGTGCTGAGGCAAGACAAGCACTGAGTAGTCTGAGTATAGAGTGAGAATGAGACATTGGAGGCCTAAATCATCTGGATGGTCACTCACTTTTCCCTTTTGAGTAGTGAGCTGTTTTTTGAGCCTGAGATACTAAGGCGGGGGAAAGAAGAAAGCATTCCCTCTTCTGTGGGCTGCTTCCGTATTGCTCAGACAGATAGAAGTCCTGTTTAACTGAGACAAAGATGCGTCCTCATATCCTAATAGATTCTTCACTGAGGTATGAACTAATGGTCTTTCATATGAAATTTGAAACCTCTGGAAGAAGGCAACATAGATTTCATAGTTCATAGTCATTTATCTTGACTGAAGCTTGATTTTGTTCTAAAGTCCACCATTTAACCTATAACCTGCCTAGGACACAAGAGCAGCTTATCTGTTTCTGGTCCTCCTGGCTGTAGAATGGAAAGGGTAGAAGTTACAGTGTGCTTATTATTTACAGGGTAGTGGATATTTTCAGGAAATCCGTGATGTAAAGCAGCTTTCAGACATCAGTCATTGCTTTACTCCTTGTTGAACTGCCCAGCAAACGTAAGACCCTATTTAAGTCCACCGAGCATCTCTTTATTTTTATACCTGAGCAGTCTGGGGCCTTGGGTCATAGGAAGGATAAGGGCCCAGGCAGCCCTTTTTCCTCACTCCCCTCATGCTCTGCATGTAAGTTATAAATGTGTGGTTTCTTTTCTGGAAGCCCACCTTTTCCCTTGACTGAAGGAAGAGGCCGAAATCCTGACCAGTTTGAGCCCATTTTTGTTTGGCTTTAATTTGCTCTGGCACAGCATTTAAGATACAAGGTTTCAGTGTTGAGAACATGGGAAAGGACACAATATTTATATAATGTTAAAATTAAGCAATTCCTATTACTTTTACACACCAGAGATTTCCAGTTCAAAAACTGAGCTGGAGCAAAGCTTCCAAGTTTGGTGTTGTGTGGAGAGCGATGATGGTTTTGCTGTGTGCTATTAAGGCGTCCATTTCAGAGACAACCACATCTGCACTCCATGTTTTATGATGTGAACAGTGCGGTCTTACAAAGCCATTTTATAAGGTGTCCCCAGGCATGCGATACATGTTGACAGTTATAATAAAGTAATCTAAAACCAATTATCTGCTTGTTCAGTGTTATTCCTTATGATGGAACCCTTACTCTGGATTCCTGGTGTAGCCATTAGATTATACCCATTGGGAAAGATCTTTGATCCTTGCCTTTCAGCCACTCATTCAGTGCACACGTATTGTTAACTGAAGCAACAGTTTTGCAGAATAGTACTTACCCTTACTATGAGGCGTCCTCATAAATTATATTTATTTCTATATATTTGTATTTTAAAATGCTGATTGCAATCCACCAAATTGATTTTATATCCTGCTAATAGGTCAGAACGCTACTATAGGTTATACCAATAATACATTTTCATCTGGCCCCTTTTTCTGTAAAGAGCACTGATTCTGCTGAACTCATTGAGTAATCTTAGTTCAGCTGAATGACCCTTGGAGCAATCAAAATCCAGACTGTGTCCTTGATGTGAGTGGGGTGGATCAGGCCTATGGTGTTGAGCTCTGACAAGGACTCAGGCAAGCAGGATCCTTCAGCTGCTTCTGCTAAGAGTGAGGTAGCCACTCCAATTTAGTACCTTGTCTACTTGTCATTCCATCCCTTGTTTGCCTGATTTCTGTGTGAAGGGGACAGGAAGAGGGGAATTGATATAGAAAATTCAAATGTAAAGTAGGAAAATCTCAATTCATCTCAAAAAAATGAACATACATTTATTCAGCATTTATCAAGCTTTATGCCAAACATTGTGCTGGATGTGGGAGATACATACAGAAGTTGTTTTATGTTGTAGGGTGGAATGTGTAGGAAGTAGACAGCTTTTAACTATGGGATCTGTGTGAGAAACTTTTGGGGTTGCCTGTATACCTCTGACCTCCTTGAAAAACTTGTTGGTGTTTGTTTATCCAAGTACATTTTATTAAATGAAAAGCAAGTTCTAATAGGATTGCTCATGACCATCGAATGGTTATATTTTTAAATGTGAAAAACTAGAGAGTTCAAGGGCTGACAATATAAACTACCACCCCACCACCACCACCCGCCCCGTCCCTGGTTATCCAGTGTTCTTACATCATTCCTTTTGGGACATCCTAGGATTCTCAGTTTCCAACCCTAGAATGACTTAGTCTCGTGGAGGCTTAAGTAATCACTATTTTATTCATTAGGTCTTGTGTTCCCGCATAAGATACTTTTGGAAGAAGATGGGGACCTTTCTTGGTTATAGGGAGTATCTCTTAAGAATGGATTGTGATTGGCATCTGAAACTCTAGCTTCAGTACATATAAATATTGTACACAAAATTTCCTCTTGCTTTGTTCTCTTGCATTTTTCTAGCAAATGTCTCAAGAAAATATTAATTTTCAAAGGTATTAGATGTGGGCTTGTCTACTTTACGTGCTGTTTAGCCATTTAAGGAAGCAAAGTATATGTGTAGGCTGTTATGACCTTTAATTATCTTTTGGATCATCCTGTGCTGTTTGCCACGTCACACTGTGTGTGATGACTACACATAGGAGAAGTGCCTTGGAAGGCTTCTGAAGAGAATGCTTAGTGTGTCTCATTTGGCTTTGTAACTAATGAGTTCTTAGCTAACCCACTTCTTTCTTCTCTTTCCTTTTCAGATGAGTTTGATGCTTACATCATTGTGTCTTTCGTGAATGCCACACTTGTGTTGTCCATTGGAGAGACTGTAGAAGAAGTGACTGACTCTGGGTTTCTGGGCACTACCCCAACCTTGTCCTGCTCCTTGTTAGGAGATGATGCCTTAGTGCAGGTGGGGATTCTCAGAGAGCTACTTAACCTGCTCACCTTACTTTGTCCGTTCTTTGACCTCATTATGGTGTAGATTGCTGGGTTCACATTTAAGGAGCTTTGAACTTCTTTGAAATGGATGCTGCAAAACATGAACTTTTTTGAAGTTAACCTTGCCTGGGACCTCTTAACTCTTTTTTGTCATTGACCCAACTGGTGCCTCAAATACAGTGCCTCTAGATCTGACAGATCTGATAGGTGTGAGGGTCATGCTTGAGTGATGAGTCAAATTGCTAAAGTTGGGTTTCTTTCTGTTACTGCTTCTAGGTGTATCCTGATGGCATTCGGCACATACGAGCAGACAAGAGAGTCAATGAGTGGAAGACTCCTGGAAAGAAAACAATTGTGAAGTGTGCAGTGAACCAACGACAAGTGGTGATCGCCCTGACAGGAGGAGAACTGGTCTATTTTGAAATGGATCCCGTATGTTATTTTACCATTCACTGTGGGACTTAATGTAGGGTTCAGAGGTGAAGATGGGAGTTGCAGTCCAGGTATCTAGATTATATATTCATAAGAAAGGGAAATGAACACTACCAAACGTAAAACAGTTGGCTGGTGGGAAGCAGCAGCATAGCACAGGGAGATCGGCTTGGTGCTTTGCGATGACCTAGGGGGTGGGAAAAGGAGGGTGGGAGGGAGGGGATATGGGGACATGTGTATGCATATGGCTAATTCGCTTTGTTGTGCACACAAAAAACTAACACAGTATTGTGAAGCAGTTATACTCCAATAAAGACCTATTAAAAACATAAAAAATAAAATAAAATTTTAAAAATGAAAGGGAAATGAGAAGGGAAAGTGTCCAAAAGCCCTATACAAGGGGGTTGGAGGTGGATATGTTTTCATGTCTTTAATTCTAATTGGAGTTATGAAATGCCATCTTAGCAATGAAACACTTTTTCTGCCCTTCACACTCTAGTTTTCCACCAGATACTTGCCATATGTTTAGTTTCTGCAATCTGAATCAATTTCAGAAATTTTATTTTACTTTTATATATGGAAGGATGTTAGGTGTGTTTAATTATGTTCTTAAGAAGTCTCTGGATGTGGCCAACTTGTATAGTCCAACTGTACCTATGATTGAGGGTTTTTGTCTTTAACTGCCATATTTGAATTCTCTTTCACCCAGAGTATTTTCATGAACAAATAAACAGTTTTATGTATTTTCATTTCCTGAGAGCTAGGTTGGCTTAGAAAATTTGTGGTGCATTATACTGGTCAAGGGTCTCTTGATTCTCTTGTCAGTAATTCTGCTTTCCATTAGCCTGTAGAGTTTAGTCTTGGAACCTCAGGTAGAGATATTCTTGGTCATTGATTATAGTAAGAAGAGTGCGAGGAAGCAAAAAGGAACTTAACAAGCCCGCTTTGTTCTCCAGGCCCAGGGTTTGGGGGCAAGTTGGAGTGGTTTGTGACCTCTCTCTGTCTTCATTCCTGTAGTCAGGACAGCTGAATGAATACACAGAGCGGAAGGAGATGTCAGCAGATGTGGTGTGCATGAGTCTGGCCAATGTGCCCCCTGGAGAGCAGCGGTCTCGCTTCCTGGCTGTGGGGCTGGTGGACAATACTGTCAGAATCATCTCCCTGGATCCCTCAGTGAGTGTCACTCTCAACTTTAAGGATCTTCCACTTGGAACCTGAGCACCTGACCCATTTTTGATGTCCCTCTCTGAGATCAGCTGGGCTGGACCCTGAAATCTCTACCTGCTGCTTCTCCTGATTATTGTAGCAGCACACCTCAGGAGTCTTCTGCAGTGCTTGCTTCTTTGGCTTATGTCTTGATTCCCTTTTTTCGTTTAAACAGAAACAAAAAAAAAAATCCAAGATTGTGTTTGCAGAAAAGGGCCTTGGATGACTTTAAAGAGGCGCCCTTTGCATATTTACTTTTACTGTTATCCACTTTTGCCAAAAAAAAGGAAAGCACAATCCTCTCCAGAGATTGTTCTAAGGTTCAGTCTAAATAGAACTTCTTCAGGTTTTCCCTGTCCATGAGAAAGAGTTGTTCTTCACTTCTAGAATTAGATTTCTCTGGGTAAGTTTTTTCCAAAATTGGTCACTTCCCATGTTTTATTCTTTTCTCTTTCCCCCTTAGGACTGTTTGCAACCTCTGAGCATGCAGGCTCTCCCAGCCCAGCCTGAGTCCTTGTGTATTGTGGAAATGGGTGGGACTGAGAAGCAGGATGAGCTGGGTGAGAGGGGCTCTATTGGCTTCTTATACCTGAATATTGGGCTACAGGTAAGAGATCTAGAAGCTCACATTGTTGGTGTCAGGGCTTCTTTTACTTTCATGACTCCTTTGTTCAATACTGTGCCTGTGGTTTCAGTTACCCACCTTATGAGAAGTGAGCAATGCTGCTC
Source organism: Eschrichtius robustus (assembly GCF_028021215.1). Lineage (NCBI taxonomy): Eukaryota > Metazoa > Chordata > Mammalia > Artiodactyla > Eschrichtiidae > Eschrichtius > Eschrichtius robustus. The sequence continues at coordinate 13,995,500 of NC_090842.1, forward strand.
TGTGTTCCACTTATTTCAGCTCTAATTAGAACACATCAGGCCTAGAAAAAAGTATTTTTATGAAGAGTTTTTGATAAAAATGCTTAGCAATCACTGTTCTGTGGCAGAACTAGATGGGGTCCTTAAGAGTTGCCTATAGTTCTCACAGTATGCGGCTTTTGAAACTAATACGGTTGTCCTTTGGTATCGTTGGGGGATTGGTTCCAGGATCTCCCTTGGATACCAAAGTCTGAGGATACTCAAGTCTCTTATATAAAATGGCATAGTAATTGCATATTCTCATATACTTTAAGTCATCTCTAGATTACTTAATTACCTAATACAAGGTGAATGCTATGTAAATAGTTGCTGCAAATTCAAGTTTCGGTTTTTGGAATTTTCTGGAATTTTTTTTTTTCCCTCAAATATTTTTGATCTATGGTTGGTTGAATCCGTGGATTCAGAACCCCTGGATACGGAGGGTCTCACAGTTCATAATGGGCTCCATTAGCAATAAAGGGCCCCTAGATGTTCCCTGTTGTCAAAGCACCTGTGCTCTTCATGGCCCGAAAGGCAGGAACCTAAGGATCAGAAATTGTCAGGGGTTTTGACCATGTATTGATACTTTTCGTTTTCATCATGGCCAGGTACTTTTTGCTTTTTAATTTTACTTCCTAATTTAGAAATTCTCAAACATGCCCAGGAGTTAGACTAATGTAATGCACCTCCATGTACCTGTTACCAGTTATCAGCACTTTGTCTTTTCCCCTTCTTTTCTTTTTCCTGGAGTATTTTAATGCAGATCCAATATGGTATATAGTTTCATCTTTAAGTACTTGAGAATGTAGCTGTACTTGAGGGGGGGGTGTGAGTGTGTGTGTGTGTGTGTGTGTGTGTGTGTGTGTGTGTGTGTGTTGAGGCCTTAATATGATCATGCTCAACAAAATTTAACAATTCCTTTGTTTGTTTGTTTATGGCTGGCTGCGTTGGGTCTTTGTTGCTGCGCGCGGGCTTTTTCTCTAGTTGTGGCGAGCGGGGGCTACTCTTCGTTGCAGTGCATGGGCTTCTCATTGCAGTGGCTTCTCTTACTGCGGAGCACGGCCTCTAGGCGCATGGGCTTCCGTAGTTGTGGCCTGAGGGCTCTAGAGTGCAGGCTCAGTAGTTGTGGTGCATGGGCTTAGTTGCTCCGCGGCATGTGGGATCTTCCCGGACCGGGGCTCAAACCCGTGTCCCCTGCATTGGCAGGCGGATTCTCAAACCACTGCACCACCAGGGAAGCCCTAACAATCCCTTAATATCATCTGATACCCCCATATTCTAGTTTTCTCCTTTTTTTTTCTTTTCCCAAAAATGTTTTTACATTTGGTTCTACTCAGGATCTACATAAAGCTGTCCACAGTTTTCATCTGCTTGATTTATCTTTTTATGTTTCTTTTAATAACTGTCCCAACCTGTTAAAAAAATTTTTTTTAAAGAAACCAGATCATTTTTCTTGTGGAATTTCCCACCTTCTGGATTTGACAGAGTCATTCCTTGTGTGTTTGTTGTTCCTTTATCCTTTGTATTTCCTGCAAACTGGTGGGTAGATTAGACCATGCTATCCATTAAAAATATAATGCAAGCCACAGGTGTAACTTAAGTTTTTCAGTAGCCACAAAAAAGGAACAGATGGAGTTAAATTTTAATGTTTTATTTAACCTAGTATATCCAAAATATTTCAATTTGTAGTCAGTGGAAAATTAAGATATTTTATGTTTTCTCCCTTTTATTTTTTTGGGAATGGGGAGAACTAGGTCTCTGAGATCTGCTATTTGGTACTTTGCACGTAACAGCACTTTTTTTAAAAAATTTATTTTTGGCTGCATTGGGCCTTCGTTGCTGCGTGCAGGCTTTCTCTAGTTTCTCTACTCTTAATTGCGGTGCGCAGGCTTCTCATTGCAGTGGCTTCTCTTGTTGCGGAGCATGGCCTCTAGGCGCGCAGGCTTCAGTAGTTTTGGCTCGAGGGCTCTAGAGTGCAGGCTCAGTAGTTGTGGCGCATGGACTTAGTTGCTCCGCGGCATGTGGGATCCTGGACCAGGGCTCGAACCCGTGTCCCCTGCATTGGCAGGCGGATTCTTAACCACTGCGCCACCAGGGAAGTCCTAACAGCACACTTCTAATTCTGACTAACCACATGTGGCTTGATTGATGGCTATAGTATTAGATAGCACAGACCAAGAGGTTGATCAGATCCAGATGCAGGTTTTTTTTGTTTTTTTTTTTTGTTTTTTTGTTTTTGGTGAGGGACAAGAATATTTTTATAGGTGCCATTTGTTTTCCTATTACATCAGGTGGCATATGAAGTCTGGTTGTCCCACTTTAATTTAGTGATGTTAGAATGTTAGTATCTATTTTAAATGACCTGTTTTAAAGCTCTCTGTCCATCTTTTACTTAATAACAGCCAGTGATACACATTGCCTAGATTCATTAGGGGTTGGGAAGTGATGGTTTTCTATTTCATTCTTTAATTAGCTGGAACTTTTCTCTAGAGACAAAATTTGCTTTATATCTTTGCTTACCCTGAAGTACAGTTCATATAGGGAAAGGATAAATGTTTCATTTTTTCCCCTTTGTTCACTTATTTTCAGAGTAAGGAGTTGGTGCCGTAGCATACTCCAGTGAAGACTGATGAAGTGTTTGTTTCTGTTTTTTTTTAAATAACGTGATGCACTTGCAGATTTTATAATATTTGTGCATCAAACTGTTGTAGTCTTTGTTTTGGATGCTAAATTGCCACATTTTAGATGAGTGGGAGTTCCCCTTTCAAGTTGGCTCCTTTGTCCTTTTAACATGACCCCACTATATTTGGGGGCTTCCTTCTGGCACAACGAAGTGCCCCACACACATTTGGAATATTCTTGCTTCAGACCTGAAGAAGCCATTTCTCTTAGGATTCTTATTCTTTTTAAGGGAAATGGTATTTATAGACCACAGTAGGCGTGGATATTAAACTGTGCATATATCTTAAAACTTAAAATTATGAAGAAGAGTTTAACATACTTGGTAAAAATATTTTTAAGGATATACAGTGAAAAGTAACTGTGCTTTTCACTTAGTGAATACTCAATAGCTATCTGAGTGAGTGAGTGATTTAGGAGAGAGTGAATGAATGGCTGGCTGATTACTATATATTTAAACCACCTAGTCATTTCCTTCCATCTGCTCTGAAATTAAATAAAGTAGCTAAAGAAGCTTCCATTATGTATAGGCTTTAACCACTCCTCTCCTTTTTATTAGAATGGTGTGTTGCTGAGAACTGTCCTGGACCCTGTCACTGGGGATCTGTCTGACACCCGCACTAGGTACCTGGGGTCCCGTCCTGTGAAACTCTTTCGTGTCCGGATGCAAGGCCAGGAGGCAGTAAGTAATGAAAGGGGGCAGATAGTGTTTTTGGATGTTAGTGACATCAGCTGAGAAAAATCCCCTTGGTATAAATTTTGCTGTCATTAATTCACCAGTGTTGTAGTTAGTTGACATTAGCTTTATCTTGATTAGTTTCCTTCACGTGGGAAGTCTTGGGTCTCTTAATCTAGAGCTTCTTAACTGGATTTGCATGGCACTGTGCCATGATTTGGTTATAGGTGAGTTAGAGTATTGATCCCTTCAGTCCTGAGGCTGAGCAAATGGAGTACACTGACAGCTGGAAACCTCCCATGTAGGATACCAGTACCCAGGAGCAACCTGGTATCAGTGTCATGGCTTACTGTGTAATGTGAAAGAGGCTGGTAAACATTGTGTCCTTTGTAGCTAAGAATATCAGTGTTGCTGGGTGCTCTGCTAGTTCTTTACTTGTTACTGCATTTAATACTTACAACTATCCAGCCTTGTGATAGTATTCCCATTTTACACATGTGGAAACTGGGGCTCAGAGATTGATTAGTAGGTCATATGGCTAATAGCCAATGCTTTTAGCAAATAGTAAGCCATACTGCCTCTTCTCTAGGCCTGTTTTTCTTAAGGTAGCCCTATAGGTTTCTAAAATTCCTTGGGATATTCTGCACACTGAAATTTGGGGATAGGATAATTTGGTTAGCATACCATGTTTGGGCTTTTCCCAAGCTTATTGGAGATGTTTTTCTTTCCTCAGGTGTTGGCCATGTCAAGCCGCTCATGGTTGAGCTATTCTTACCAATCTCGTTTCCATCTCACCCCCCTGTCTTACGAGACCCTGGAATTTGCATCTGGCTTCGCCTCTGAACAGTGCCCTGAGGGCATTGTGGCCATCTCCACCAATACCCTGAGGTGAGAGAGTCCCACAGTTGAAGCCCCGCAAGAGGCTGCAGAGAGCTGACTCTGCCATGGCACTAGTGTGTTGTAATTGAAACCTTCATTTGGCTCAGGATTTAAGTACCTGGTAGCCAGGTCTTGGTGTTTGGGAGTTTTAGCTTCTGTTTAGACCTTCAGGGCCAAGTTTTTATACTCAGCAGTGTAGTTCAGTCTCTGAGATTTAAGATTCTTGTTTTCAAGGGCCATGCCATTGGATTGGTTTTAGAGCAGGCGTTGTTGGCTCACTGATAATCTTTTCTCACTCTGTCTTGCATTTGCAGTGTTATATCTTAAATATTAACCAATATAAATTATTTAGGCCTTTTGCAGGTTGACAGATTATTTACACTGATCACATTGGAGTGAACACTGTCTGTATTGCAAGATGGAAAATAACCTATTCAGTTTGACTGTCTCAAGTTTTGGCGGTTGGTTGTGTTTGTTTTCTTTTTTAACCCTTTAATGCCACCAGTGTCATACATGTCCTGGTTATAACTGTTGGCTGTTTACAATGGAACTCTGACCTCTTGATGTATGAATCACTTGCTGCTTAATCAAGTGAACTGCCAGATTTGTTTGCAAAAACTTTTGAAAGTTTTCAGTCATTGTCGCTCTCTTTCTAAGTGTCAGCACCTTTGTATACCTTATGCTCCAGCAGAATTACTCTCCCTGCATACCTCCATATATTCCTTCTTGGTTTTTTATCTCTGCACCTGTCCTTGGAATGCTTCCCACACACATCTCTGCCTTTCAAGGCCTAGCCTCATCCATGTATCCTCTAATTGTTTTATCGACGTGTGCTCTCTATCTCCTTGATTCCTTATTAATTTTGACAATTCCACAGGTTTTCAAACTTTTTTTTTAGCAGCAGAACATTTTTCCCCCAGAACAATATCAGGGAAGGCTGCTGTGTGAAACTTATAAGAATTCTTGGGAACATAGTTTAAACACCACTGTCCATAGTACTTACTGTCAGAACCATTCACTTTTACTTTTGGTTATTATGAATAACGCTGCTGTGAACACTCATGTACAAGTTTTTATGTGGGTGTATATTTTCATTTTTCTTGGGTATGTACCTGTAAGAGTGGAATTGCTGGTAACTGTTTAACTTTCTGAGGAGCTGCCAGGCTGCTTTCCAAAGTGGCTAGACCATTTTACATTTTCACCAATGGGGTTTGAGGATTCCAATTTCTGCACATCTTTACCAACACTTGTTATTATCTGACTTTTTGATTCTAGCCATCCTAGAGAGTGTGAAGTGATGTCTCATTGTGGTTTAGATGTGCATTTCTTTGATGGTTAATGATGTTAAGCATCTTTTCATGTGCTTATTGGCTCTTTGTTCTTCTTTGGAGTAATGTCTATTCAGATCCTTTGCCCATTTTTTAATTGGGTTATTGTCTTTTTATCATTGAATTGTAAGAGTTCTTTTTATGTTTTAGATACAACTGCCTTATCAGATAATATGATTTGCAGATATTTTCTCCTGTGGATTGTCTTTTCACTTTCTTTTTTTTCTTTTTTCGGTATTTATTTATTTATTTATTTATTTATGGCTGCATTGGGTCTTCGTTACTGCGCATGGGCTTTCCCTAGTTGTGGCGAGTGGGGGCTACTCTTAGTTGTGGTGCGCAGGCTTCTCATTGCGGTGGCTTCTCTTTGTTGCGGAACACAGACTCTAGGTGTGTGTGCTTCAGTAGTTGGGGCTCGCGGGTTCTTGAGCGCAGGCTTAGTAGTTGTGGCGCACGGGCTTAGTTGCTCCACGGCATGTGGGATCTTCTTGGACCAGGGCTTGAACCCGTGTCCCCTGCATTGGTAGGCGGACTCTTAACCACTGTGCCACCAGGGAAGTCTTCTCTTTTCACTTTCTTGGTGGTATCCTTTGGCACACAAAAGGTTATTTTTTAAAGAATTATATTTTAAAAACTCCATCTGAGAACTGCCTGAAGTCACCTTGGGTATCAGCAGTGGTATATGCCCCACTTTGACAAACGCTGGCTAGCCTCATGTTTTTCAAGGAAGAATACAACATGGGAGCATCTGTGTCCCTTCCCATGTTATGTTTCTCCCTTAGGTCAGGTGCTCCCTCTGTCTGGAGTCTGCCTTTTGGCATGGTAGAGTGCCTTTATGAAAGCAGGCCAGTGTGTGGGTTGGACTAGAAGAGTCAAAACTCAGGGGTTGTGGTTTTTGTTTATGCCGTACTTTTTTTTTTCCTTGCAGAATGACAGTTTTTGATGTTTAGCAGTTGATTTTTTTTTTTTACTCACATGTTGGTAAAGTATTTGATTTAATGTCTGCAAGTAAAGGGACCTTGCTAATTATCCCCTCAGAATATTTGGATATTTATGGGAGTGGAATGTTGTTAATCATAGTCTATTAGAAGATGTTCTGGTTTTTATATTGTACTCTTTTTTAATGATTCTTAATTAGCTGTTTTTTTCTTTCAGCACTTTGAAATGGTTTTTCCTATCTTCCATTGTTTTTTAGGTCTGCTGTCAGATTGTATATGATCTGTAGAGAATATTTAAATTAAAAATAAAACTCCATTGTTAGAGACCAAGTGTCTGTATTTTTAAGAGCATCTGGGTTCTGCTCATTTTGCTCATAATTTGACTTAATGCACATCTCTGTCCCTTTTGACAAAGGTTGTAGAACTCATACTTGCCATCTCTTTGTGCATCGTTGTGGATTTCCTAAAGCTTAGGTGATTTTCGTTCAGGATGGCATCCACTTTATTTTATGAAACACTATCACACAAGTACCACATATGTTCAGATAATTGCAGTGCTTCTCAACAAATTTGGAATTGGTACTCTTTTTTTAAAAAATTAATTAATTAAATATTTTGGCTGTATTGGGTCTTCGTTGCTGTGTGCGGGCTTTCTCTAGTTGCTGTGAGCGGGGGCTTCTCTTCGTTGCGGTGCGCAGGCTTCTCATCACGGTGGCTTCTCTTGTTGCGGAGCACAGGCTCTAGGTGCACGGGCTTCAGTAGTTGTGGCACGTGGGCTCAGTAGTTGTGGCTTGCAGGCTCTAGAGCGCAGGCTCAGTAGTTGTGGCGCACGGGCTTAGTTGCTCCGCGGCATGTGGGATCTTCCTGTACCAGGGCTCGGACCAGTGTCCCCTGCATTGGCAGGCGGATTCTTAACCACTGCGCCACCAGGGAAGCCCTGGAATTCATACTCCTTATATCAGGGTTTGTCAGTAATAATCAAGAGGAAATTTTAACTTGTCACTATCACGTTATCATTGGAGGGATAAAAAATCCTCTGAGGGTTCTAATGTAGGTTTCACTGATGGAAACTGGAATCACCATGAACAGTGCTGGGCTGTTGCTAAAGTAAAGGCCCTGCCCTGATCTCCTTGTCTCTTGTGTGTAATCTTCTAGATAAGAAGACTATTGTTTCTTGTTGTCTAATGCCAACATTAGAGCTTTAGGGATTGATGTGTTTGCTGTGACTGCTTATTGACCATTTCAACACCAGCTTCTTGGTCCTGAGTGGGTGAGCTGTTAACTCCTTGCCTTTTGCCATAGGATTTTGGCATTGGAGAAGCTGGGTGCTGTCTTCAATCAAGTAGCCTTTCCACTGCAGTACACACCCAGGAAATTTGTCATCCACCCTGAAAGTAACAACCTTATCATCATTGAGACTGACCACAATGCCTACACTGAGGCCACAAAAGCTCAGCGGAAGCAGCAGATGGCAGAGGTAATGCATTTAACCTTCAGGGTTCAATAAAAAGGCATTCCTGTGAAATTGTGTTGAAAAGTTTAAACCTCGGTGTAATTGATGGCTGTAGTCTTTGTTATATTTGAAGATCCAGGCTCTTTTCAGGTCTTTCAAGCAGAGCCCTTTGCCACAGTCCTTGGTTTTAGAGGCTTTCTTGTGACTTAGGACTAAAACGCTGAGCTGGGTTTATTCAGTATTCAGCCACTTCTCTGGAACGGTTCTTCAGTCCTGGAACTTCCAAAACAGTCTGTTTCCTGAATTTGGGCCCAGAGGAGACTGCTTTTGTATTCCCCACAACACCAGCTCCTTCCAGAAATCATTTCCCAGCAAAAAACAAATGGTCCCAAGTATGTAAAACTGTATCTGGCCTAGAAAAGAGGAAACAAGTAGTCTTAGCAAGAGAAATCAGATGGGTTAGATAGAAAAAAGGTGTTTTCATCTCATGTTTCTCAGACCACCAGGCAAGTGTTTGCCACAGCTGATGTTAGTTCTTTAGTTTCCCCTGAATGATCTTTCCTCTTCCCCTTGTCTGTGTACCTCTCCCTTTGATCCTGATTTTGGTGGACAGACTTGGCTACTTTGTGTACTGTGAACACTCCCTGGAGGTGTTCTTGCTACTTGTCCACTTCTCACCGAGCACCCACCTCTGAACACACCAACTCTCCGCTTGGTTCTTTGGATTTAGGAAATGGTAGAAGCAGCAGGGGAGGATGAGCGAGAGCTGGCTGCGGAGATGGCAGCAGCATTCCTCAATGAAAACCTTCCTGAGTCCATCTTTGGAGCTCCTAAGGCTGGCAATGGACAGTGGGCCTCTGTGATCCGAGTGATGAATCCTATTCAGGGGAACACACTGGACCTTGTCCAGCTGGAACAGAATGAAGCTGCTTTCAGGTACGGAGCCCAGTACATACAGAGTTTTGAAGACTGGAATGGGAATTCTCTGGGCTGTGACTAATACCTGACTCCTGATTCTTTCTCTGTAAATGCAGTGTGGCTGTGTGCAGGTTCTCCAACACTGGCGATGATTGGTATGTGCTGGTGGGCGTGGCCAAAGACCTGATACTGAACCCCCGATCTGTAGCAGGGGGCTTTGTCTATACCTACAAGCTCGTGAACAATGGGGAAAAACTGGAGTTTTTGCACAAGGTAGGAACCAGCCAGTGGTTTTCCTGGTTCTTAGGTCCTACTAAACTTTCCTACTTTTGTGTAAGTTGTGGATCAGGTCTTTCTGATCCATCTCTTGGTGGCACGTGGAAAATGCTCCAGTGAAGCTCCGCTGCTTGTTGGTCCCACATCTATTTCTATGGGGAATAGATCCATACTGAAGTAGCCCCATGTTTTCTAGTCTTACTAAGTAGGTAGCAGTTTGTGACCAAAATTCAGTAGTTCTAACGAATTAACATTCTCGGGGCAGGGGTGACAGTGTGGATTTCTGTTTAATGGTTACATAGTTTCCCTTTGGAAAGGTAATAAAGTTCTGGGGATGGATAGTGGTGATGGTTGTACAACACTGTGAATATGCTTAATGTTACTGAACTATATACTTGAAAATGGTTTAAATATTAAGTCATGTGTATTTTGCCATAATTTTTACTTTTTTTTTTTTTTAATTTATTTATTTATGGTTGTGTTGGGTCTTCGTTTCTGTGCGAGGGCTCTCTCTAGTTGCGGCAAGCGGGGGCCACTCTTCATCGCAGTGCACGGGCCTCTCACTATCGCGGCCTCTCTTGCTGTGGAGCACAGGCTCCAGACGCGCAGGCTCGGTAATTGTGGCTCACGGGCCCAGTTGCTCCGCGGCATGTGGGATCTTCCCAGACCAGGGCTCGAACCCGTGTCCCCTGCATTGGCAGGCAGACTCTCAACCACTGCGCCACCAAGGAAGCCCTACCATAATTTTTAAAATAGAAGAAATTCCTGTTCTCTTTTCCACACTGACAGCACATGAATGTGATTTCTCCAGGCGTCCCACAAGGGGAGTGTTCTCTAGGAAATAGTTACTTCACAGAGGCTTCTTTGTGCTAAACTCATTGTGTCTCCCTTACAACTAAGATGTCCCTTAAACTAGCACTTCTTTCCCCTCCCTCCATGTCCCACAGTCACTTTTCTGATATTGAGGCTTCACTTTTAGTTAATGGTGCCAGTTGAATTCACATGGGTTCTGAAGTGTTCATCAGGCACCAGGACTTCTTTTCACTTGTGGCATTGATCCACTTGCGGAAGTGGAGTGTTTACCCAAACACCCTGTTTATATTATAGAGACTGTTGTATGTATGGTTTATTTTCTCTGAGCAAAAGGTGATCACTTGCTGTCTGTCTTCCTGACAGATGCCTGTAGAAGGCATTTTGGGTTGAGGGGGTATGGCTGTATGTTTTAATCGCTGCATAATCTGTTTTTCCTCTCACAGACTCCAGTGGAAGAGGTCCCTGCTGCCATTGCCCCATTCCAGGGGAGGGTGTTGATTGGTGTGGGGAAGCTTCTGCGAGTCTATGACCTGGGAAAGAAGAAGTTACTCCGAAAGTGTGAGAACAAGGTAAACACGCTGGTAGAGGGCCCAAATGTAGCTAGTGAGGAAGGAGGAGACCCTGGTGGGGTGGTGGACAGCAACTGTTAGAATCATCTGTCTTTATCAGGACCTTCTTTGTCTTCCAGTGCCAGGTGGAGAACTAGGCCCTTGAGACTTGAGAAGGGGAGGAGTAGGTGGGTTTCTTGACTTCTTTACACTAAGAGCCAGATTTCTCTCCTTGCTTCTGCAAGGAATTTAACTGTGACAGGCATATATTTCCACTGTATTAAAACCAGTTAGCTCTTTTTCCCACCTTCTAGGAATTTATTGCTGACTCCTCTTCTTTGGTGTGTGCCATTCTTCAGACCATATATATGCTGCAGTCATGGTAACCTGGACTTTCTGTTGATTCTGCACCCCAAGGTTACACCCATTGCTGTCCTTGTTTTTCCCAGCATATCGCCAATTACATCTCTGGGATCCAGACAATTGGACATAGGGTAATTGTATCTGATGTCCAGGAAAGTTTCATCTGGGTCCGCTACAAGCGTAACGAGAACCAGCTTATCATCTTTGCTGATGATACCTACCCCCGATGGGTCACAACAGCTAGCCTCCTGGACTACGATACTGTGGCTGGGGCAGACAAGTTTGGCAACATTTGTGTCGTAAGTTGATGTTTACTTGGGTTACAGTGATGTATAGGAAAGCTGACCCAGTTTGTTTGTGGTAAAGCCAAGGACCCAAGACTGATCTCCGACATGGAAAGTAAAAATGGGTATAAAATTCTTTAAGATTCCCCTACTCACACCCCATTCACCTCCCTCCTCCCCATGCAACATGATTTAATAATGATAGATTTAGTTTGAGCTAAGGACTAATATTTATTTTTACTTGCCAAAATTTTGGCTTATCTTTTAAAGCCCAGTCTGGCTTTTCTTGTTCATGTTCTGTGGTCTCCGTTTTTGCTCTTTAGTTTTTTGTTTTTTGGGTTTTTTTGCTTTTGAGTTTGTCACTCCTCGGACATCAGAACAGGTGCAGGAGACTTGGGCTCAGGCCTCTGCCAAATTCGGGGCCCCAAGGTTTGCGTGCAAGGACCTGGGGCAAACGTTGCTTGGTGACTGAGGTAAGTAGGTTCAGGACCCAGCCCTGTGATTTGTGTCACTTCATTGTAGGTGAGGCTCCCACCTAACACCAATGATGAAGTGGATGAGGATCCCACTGGAAACAAAGCCCTGTGGGACCGGGGTTTGCTCAACGGGGCCTCTCAGAAGGTAAGATTGCAGAAGGGACCGCAAAGGAGGGGCACAAGCCTGTGTAGTACATTCTTTATGACCCTCACCGAGGAAACATTTCTTTAGTGAATTATCCACAGTGCATGTGACTATGTTGAGTGTTCTCCCATGCATGGTGGGTTTGACACAAGGTGACCAAGTTACTATCCCATTTTTATGACAATAGAATAGAAATTTTTCTGAGACATTTTAGCAGTGTAAATCTCTGCATAGTGGGTTCCTCAGAAAGGATGGTTGCACAGGTTCATTCCAGATACTAACCAGCTCTTCTCTGAAGTATGCCCTGGGCTTTACTGTTCTCCTGTAGACATATACTTCTGTATCTCTGGACTTTTAAAAATAGATCCATTTTAGAGGGCAAGCCCAGAGATTGCTGTTTTTTATGCTTTTCTGTGGTTACCTTCTTTTTGCAAACTTGATAATTTAACAAAAAGATTTTTTAGTTATAAATCAAAAATTATCTAACTTCAGCATGTTTGTGAGGGCATTAAGCTCTAAGTAAATGCTAAGGACATTTCAAAGTATTTTTAAATTTTAGTAATTTTTGAATTTCCAAAGGTGGTGAAATCTGGCCTTTGGAGGCACTGTTTGCTCTTGGGAATCCAGAACAGGCTCCTGAGGGCACATATAGTCACTATTCTGGTTTCAACTTGCAGGCAGAAGTGATCATGAACTATCACGTGGGCGAGACAGTACTTTCGTTACAGAAGACCACGCTGATCCCTGGAGGCTCAGAATCGCTTGTCTATACCACCTTGTCAGGAGGAATTGGCATCCTTGTCCCGTTCACATCCCATGAGGTGACATCTTCCACACTGGTCTGGCTTTTGCCTTCCCAAGGTTGTTTCTTGGTGCTAAATCTGCCTAAGAGGGCAATCCATTTTGTCTCCATCTGCAAGTAGGAGTGTTGTGCAGTTTTTATAAGGTGACAGGAGTGCCTGGGGAGATAGGAATCTTGATTCCCCCCCGCCCCCCTGCCGCGTGGAAAGCCATCTGGTTTTATACTGTACCAGGGTTTGGTTAGTCAGAGGCTGAAGCCCCAGAACCAAACCCCACAGACCAGGAATGATGGGATGGTGTGGACTGGGCATGTAATGCCTCCTAGAGTCAGCTCTTGGATTGACGAGATTTGGTTTATGTAATTGCAACCAAGGAAGCTGTGGTTAGGAATCTGACTTTACAAACCATTCTTTGCATATGGTGTTTTCTCTCATGTTTTGCAAATACAAAGGGGTTTTCCTTCAGGTTTTAGCTACCTTGTAGCAGGAGAACCTGTGGTCATGAGGAACAATTAGATACTTAACATCTCCTTGCGTGGTAAAAATCAATAGCTTCTCTGTTCATTGTGCTTTGGAAACTGTAGACTAGTAGTTGAAATCACTTTTTTCTTTTAGTGACAGATTCTTTGTTTCTTTGCCAGGACCATGACTTCTTCCAGCATGTGGAAATGCACCTCCGGTCCGAGCATCCCCCTCTCTGTGGGCGAGACCACCTCAGTTTTCGTTCCTATTACTTCCCTGTTAAGGTAGGTCTTTCTTGGAAACTCGAGTTGAAAAGGGGGATCCTCAGCACATTTAACCAGTCTTTTTCTCTGGGCCTCCCTCCTTAAAAATCGGAACAGTCTTGAATGAAGGAGCATTGAGGATGTGGATTGATGGAGGCAGTAATGTGGGAGAGGAGTAGTTAGTGATGTTCAGAGACCTCTTCCCTCAGGGCAGACCATAGCCAGAGGAAAGTTTTCACCCAGTTTTGCTAATCTGAACTCTGGCTACTAAGGGTCAACTTAGAGTAGTATTCCTGGCTCTGTAAATGTAGTTCAGGTATCTGAGGGAGAATAAAATGCTTTCCTTGCAGTTGCTGCTTTAGCATGTGTCATTTTCTTTGGGCATCTAACCTTTTTCTTCCTCTCATTTTTCCATGCCTTAGAATGTGATTGATGGAGATCTCTGTGAGCAGTTCAACTCCATGGAGCCCAACAAACAAAAGAATGTCTCTGAAGAACTGGACCGAACCCCACCTGAGGTGTCCAAGAAGCTTGAGGACATCCGGACTCGCTATGCCTTCTGATCCCTTCCTTTTCCTGTGGGGCTTGTCAGAGACTTTATTTCCCTCACCACCTGGCTCTGAATCCATGTGACAGAAGAAGGGTGGCTGTATAATTAAGACTTTGTAATATTAAAGCTAGTAGCTCTTCCCGTGGAGTGACTGGTTTCCCCTAAAATTGGCACTGAGATTTGCTACACTTCTCCTTGCCTGGTACATAATACATTGCCCCCAGGTTCCGGTGTGGAATACAGTGTCCCTTTTCCCAAAGCTTTCTTGCATTGATATTTTTGGCTATCCTCTCTACTTTTGTACACACCCTTAATTTTTAACTGGTTTATCTGTAAATATAGTTTTGTATGATGTTATCTTTGTGGGAGGCGGGAGACAAGCTGAGGTGGAGACCAGGTTGGATATAGTACAACTCCGGAGTTCTGCCACCCTGGAACCTAACCAGAAATACAAACCTAGCTTTTAAGGTGGCTGGTGTCCATGTGTCTTTTCTGAGAATCTAGGTGGGAGATTGGAGCCCAAGTTGGAGCAGGAAGAACTGAGTATCCTTCTTCCAGCTACCAACCTGGACTTCTGGCACCCTGTGGCCTCATGCTCCCAGCTCTGTGATGGTTTTTGGCTTTCTCTAGTCTTTTCTACTATGCAGATGAAACTTGGGCTCGATGATAATTATATAGTCATCCATACCTCTTCCCATTGGATAGTGAGGAAGGGTGGCTGGTTTCTTCTTCCCTGTTTTAGCTCCCTTCTACTTTGAAGCCTTAGAGTGAAGGATTTGTCATGAATTCCAGCTGCCTAGTCTCTTAATAGATGCTCCTTTTACTTCCACAGCTCCTGAAATGATCATTTGCCATCTGTCTACTAGGAAGGATCAGTAAGTACAGAAGAACCTGCCCTTGGGAATAAAGTCAGTACATGTGGTCCCTTTTTAAAGGCACATGGGTAATGGGGTCGGGGGTGGGGGGGCCTGTCTTCAACAGACATCTTAGGCGGGCTCTGGAGGGCCTTTGGAGTATGTGGAGGCAGCAGCTGGAAGTGACCCAGTCTCAAATGTTCCAATTCACACTTGAGAATTCAGCCTTCCCCTGTCAAACTGTGTGGGAAGCCTTAATGTTCCAGGCAATCCGTCAGCTTCATTGAACATGGAGAGGCCTGAGTCATTTCTTTTCTGAGTACTTCACAGAGTAAAACGCTTTTTTGTTTGTGTGCTCAGCACTTCCATTGAACAGATTCTCTGGCAGGCATTGGGTTAGAGTCAGGAATGGAGGTGGTTAGATACAGTCTTTGACCTCTAACAGCCCACATTCCAAGTGCAGAGAGGGTTCCTGATGCTATCCCTGGAACTGTGTATCTCTTTAATCACAGCTTGGTTTTGGATCAGTCAGTAGAGACCTAAGTTTTGCCAGGAATTGAATCCCTAAATTACACTTCATTTTCTCAGTTCATGGGTATACATAGTAGACAGTACTTTTGAATTACATTTGCATAATCTAATTCCAGGGCTCATTTTTGCTGTGGCCCACCCCCAACTTAGCTTGTTCCATTTAGCCTGTCAGATTGTATGATGTTGATGTGCGGTGGTATGAGAAACTCAGCATAGATATTTGAGCAGTGGCTCCTTGTTCCTAGCCTCTCTCCTGAAATACTTCTTCCTACAGTAGTAGGGGGGTTATGTAAGAACGGAAAACTTGATCTCTGTATAGAATCAGGAGTTGCCACCCTTTTTTTGTTTTTAATTATGTAGACAGCAGTTTATTGTCCAACCCAGGGGAGGAAGACACCACATGTCACTCAGGGATACTGCATGCCATCCATGGTAGACAACATGGGGGTTGCATTCAGAAACCCAGTAAACAACTAGGGGCTTTGGGAGGCAGGCTCTGTAATATCAAGAGGGTGGAACTCCTCCTGTTCTTGTGGGAAGTTGTGATTGGCTTGTTTGAATAAACCCACAGACTGGCAAGGAGCTGAAACCTCCCCAGAGGTGGGCAGGAACTGTGCCTGGTCCTTTGATACAGAGGATTGTTTAGCTAGGGAACCTCATTCATGAGAACAGAGTGGGGAGGGAAGCTTGGCGATTAGGCCACTTGAAGCCCTTCTGATTTTATAGCATGAGATACTGGACCTTAATTTTAGATCTTATACCGTAACTGGGAATGTGTGGTCATCCGATTATTGCTCCACTGGAGAGCTACCAGTAGGCCAGGCAAGGGTGAATTTCACATTGGATCATCTTCTTGTGCTTCCAGTGTATTACAAGATTCTCTTCCATTCCCGGGGAAAATGATACAAACTCAGTGGAATTGTCAGAGAAATATGGGTGTGTATTGGAAAATGTTATCTGATGACAGCAAATCATGAGCTAATATTCTGAGCATCGTGCTAAGCACAGTGAGAAATTCTCAAGGCTCGCTCAGCTGAACTTGACATTCTAGTAGGAGAGAGGAGGCTTATACATGTGAAATAATCAGCCGAATGTGTTTATAGTAGAAAGAGAATTAGAATCAGGCAACACGTCTGATCTGGTTGGGCCAAATAACAGCTGAGTGAATTTGGGCAAGCCATTAAAACTTCTGAGCCTTGGCTCCCACAGCTGTAGAAAGTGAAAGGAGAGATGTAATATATGCTGCACAGAAGTCTCTAAGTATGTATCCCAGCCTGACTTAAAACAACATCTTAGTTCCTCAGAATCCCAGCATTCATCAACAAGTCAGTGACCCTGTATCTCTTGGGAGTACAAACTGCATTTGTATGTTTGTTTTATTTTTTTCCCCAAATTTTCCTAATCATGAAAATCATCCCTTAGGCCACTCAATAAAAAATATAGATTCCTAGGAGTCTCCCCCTTAAGTCTGGAATGGAATTTGTAAATAAGTCTAGACATGAACTCACAGGCCTGAGTTCAGTCAAGTCTCTGCCTCTGATTAGATCCACGATTTTGGTCAGGCCAGTTGGCTTCTCGTGCATAATATGGAGATAAACAGGGTTGATGTCACAATAAAATGAGAGCATATACCTAAAACACCCAGCAGTCAGCCCAGCATGTTGTAGGTTCTTATTGATCCAAACCCCAGCCCTTAATACGTGGGGCTTGGATCAGCACAGTGAAGTCTTCCATTTTCCTTTAGGAGTCACCATGGATGCGGATCTCCTTCCCTTCCCACCCCTCACACATCACAGTGATGTTCTCTTTTCCCCTTACATTGCTTTACTTTTGATGTATCTGTTGACTTTGTCATGTTCTCCGTTGTGGCCAAATGGGTGCTGGATGAGATACGAGTTTTGAAGGATATACAGACAGCATTTCAGCTCCATTACTGAGGGGCCTTCTCTGGACTTGATTTCTCTGAATTCTCACAGCTGGAAAGGTTTTCTTTTCTCCAGTTTTATTGAGATATAATTGACATACATCATTGTATCTATTTAAGGTATACGTCAATGGTTTGACATATATAGTTTAATTAAATCCATCATCTCTTAAATACAATAAAAAGAAAAAGCAAAAAAAGAAAGAAAAACTTTTCTTGTGAAGAGAACTCTTAGGATATACTCTTACCAACTTTCATATGTATCATGCAGCAGTGTTAACTCTAGTCATCACGTACATTACATTCCTAGTACTTATTTATCTTACAACTAGTTTATATCTTGACCACTGCTCTGATGTCCTGTCCTCCCATTCTGGCCCCCACCCCTTCCCTCACAAATCTGATCTCTTTTTCTGTGAGTTTTGTTTTTTTGGTTTTGTTTTTTTAGATTCTGTATATGAGTGACGTTATACAATAATTTGTCTTCTTCTGTCTGGCTTATTTCACTTAGCATAATGCTCTCAAGATTTATCCAGTCCTGCAAATGGCAGGATTTCCTTCTTTATGGGTGAATAATATTACACACACACACACACACACACATTTTCTTTATCCATTCATCTGTTGATGAACACTTAGGTTGTTTCCATAACTTAGCTATTGTAAATAAGGCTGCTATGAACATGGGGGTACAGATGTTTCTTTGAGTTAGTGTTTTCGTTTCCTTTGGCTACATTCTCAGAAGTGGAATTGCTCTGTCATAAGGTAGTTCTGTTTTTAAGTTTTTGAGGGTTGTCCGTATTCTTTTCTGTAGTGGCTGTACCAGTTTACAATCCCACCAACACTGCACAAGGGTTCCCTTTTCCCCACATCCTCACCAGCATTTATCTCTCATTTTCTTGATGATGCCCATTCTAACAGGGGTGAGGTGATTTAGCTCACTGTGGTTTGATTTGCATTTCCCTAATGACTAGTTTTGTTGAGCATCTTTTCGTGTACCTGTTGGCCATTTGTATATCTTCTTTGGAAAAGTGCCTGTTCAGGTCCTTTGCCCCATTTTTTAATTGGATTTTTTGTGTTTTGCTGTTGAGTTGTCTGAGTTCTTTATATTTTTGGATATTAACCCTTTATCAGATATATGGTTTGTAAATAATTTTTTCCATTCCATAGGTTGTCTTTTTTACTTTGCTTCTTTTGCTGTGTGACTTTAGTCTAATGTAGTCCCACTTGTTTATTTTTTATTTTATTGCTTGTGTTTTGTGTTTTAGGTGTATCCAGGAATTATCACCATTGAGCTTTCTCTGCATATCAGTGGGTTTGCTTGTTCTCTGCAAAACAGGGCTCTGACAAGTGGAATTTTAGGAGCACAGGCACAAGGAATTAGGCTTGAATATGTTGAGACCAGTTTTGTCTAGTTCGTAGTTGTTGCTGTAGGACCTACAGAAAGTGTTTAGTAAAATTTAGTGATTGGATACGCTAAATTACAAATCCCATCTGTGTAAGTGTTAAGGGGACCACGTCAACTCCTTTGGTTTAGTTGTGCAACCAGGTAAATGGAGAACTCTGTCCTGTTTTGCAAAACACATTAGAGGATGCCATAGAACTGAGAAGGAAGGCCACCCCACCAAGGCATTTGCTCTTGGTTATTAGGATTGCTCCCGTTCTGCTGCTGTTAAATCTCTGCAATTTGGGTCTAAAAAAGGACTGAAAAGTTTTTAGCTGCCTCAACTTTTCCCTGACCTCAGGAGTGGAGGTTCCACAGATGTTGTTTCATTTGGAAGATCTTTTGCTATGAATAGCATTCCTTTGGGGGAGGGGGGTTCAAGTTGGACTGTGGATGGAATGTTGGCTTTTGTTTTTTTTAATGCTAGCAAGACAGCTGCTGGGGCTGGGAAAGACTCTTGGGGTTCACTTACCTCGTGGGGAGAGCTCTGGTCTCCAGAATCCGTGCTGCTCCCATGACTGCAGCCTCTCTTGAGGTTATTAGTGGGAAGCCAGAAATGTTGGGAGAATTCTTCAAATGAATCAATGTGGCTTTCAGTTGTTTTTTTTTTAATTCCTAAATTCTGTTTCTATTCAAAATAGAAATGACATGTGTTTGTGTGAATCATCCACTTGCTCATTTGCATATGGAATATTGTATGTGAATATTTTTAAGTTTATTGCACCCTTAAAATATATTCAAGGGCTGTATCCAGAGCTCTGGTGCTGAAGTCAAACCTTGTCCAAAAAAATAACAATGTAGGGATACAGATGACTGGGGTACATGGGTGACGCTGTCTGGGGTATATGGGTAGGGAAGAAACACCTCTGTGGTCAGTGGCTGATTTATATTTGGGGATCTGATAACCCACTGTGTGGGCCTTGTATGAAGTTTGAGTGAACTGAAATCAGTAGATACGGACTACACGGCACTCAAGAGAATCCCCTTCACCACTCTGCATTAGCGTCACCAAGAGCTTTTCTGTAGAAGCTTTGAAAGTCAACATCAAGAGATACGCCTAATACACTAGAAGATGGTGCTACATTCATTTATTCCACCAATATTTACTGAGCACCTACTGTGTGTTACCTCCTTGAATATCTGCTCTACACCCAGGAGTTTTTATAACTTAGCATGCTGTTTCTGTCCCTCTGAGTCTGGTGGTGAGGTTGAGTCTGCCAGAGAGCCTGGTGACAAATTTCACAGGAGCCTAAGGCCGATGTCTCTAGTTTTCTCAGATAAAACAGGCACAGCCTTGGGATTTCTGGGGAAAATCAGAAGGTCCCAAGTATGAAAAATGAGGAGGTGGAGGGTAGACAGCCAAAGAGTTTAGGTCAGGAAGCTAGGAAATCTGTTGCAGTGGCTTTTCTGTTCTGCCCCAGATTACTCTGCTGGGGGTGTCTGGGCATCTGTATATTTCACAATCTGGTAATAATAATCAGACCTGGAAATCACTAGGTGGTTTCCATGAGAATGAGGGAACATTGCTTCTTGTTTAAAATGAAGCAAAAGAAAACACCAAGTTTGGAGGGGACACAAGGATGGGAGACTCAACTGGACGTAGCTAAAGGCCCCTGTCAGCACCAGCTCACCCTCTAAATCCAGCAGCTCTGTCAGCACCCAGTCAGCCTTGGCTGTAATCCCAGAGGCAAACCCACCCCAGTTCCCCGCCTCTGTCTTTTAGAGTCTGGTCCTCAGATTTTTATCCCACAGGCCGACCCAGCAGAATTTACCCTTTTCTAACTGCAAGCAAAATCTCAGGGAATGAGAGTTGCTTTTGATTAGGCCATTTCTGGAGAGTTTTTACAAGTTAATAATTTGGGGTCATGAGTAAATGTGTATAAGCTAGTGTGACATGTGATGGTGAAAAGTATTAGCATTTACTGTGAGTCATTAGGGGATCTACTGCTGTTAACAAGGCACACTGAGGAATCTCTTGCCTTTAAGGAGCTGATGCTGCAACTGGAGAAAGGTGACTTCACATAAAGCAATCAGAAACAAGATCCCATCTGCCAAATGCCAAGTAGGAGTGAAGTCCATGGAAAGAACACTGGATATGAAGTCACATGACCTGTGTTCACCAGTCTCTAAGCTTGGTCTCAGCTTCCTTTCTGTAAAATGGGAGAATAAGACCAACCTCTTGTTACTAGGGGTCATAGTAACAGCAAAGTGCTTTCCACTGAGCTTCCAGGGTGTCTGAGGAGGTATGGCCACAGAACTTGGATCCAAAAGCGCTGGGAGAACTGCAGCCACTTCCATCTTGAATTGCAGCCCTATATGCGATGCTTTGAAAGAAAGGGGCATCATTCTAAGCCAAGAGGTCCTGGAGAGGGCACAGTGGAGTTTGTTCAGACTTCTGTGAGACCCCAGTGATATGCTGTGGCTGTACCCCCATCACCTCCACCCCACTTGCCCTCTCATGGGCTGCTTGACTACTATGAATCAGCTTGGTAGAAATACAGCAAGGCCTTGCTGACGGTGTGGCCAGTGTAGTCACAGCCTTGGGCACAGGGGTGGGAAATTAGCCATAGTACATTCCAGTGTGGGCGTTATTGTCCTGCTGGAAGTTCCAGTGTGGGCATTATTGTCCTGCTGGCCAAACCAGGAATCTGGTTTTGTCAGTCCAACTGAGAAACCATTTCTTGGGAAACTTTTCTTGAACAACTACTTTTGCCAGGCATTGACATTCAGAATAATATATGCTAACATCTTCTAGGCCAGCATTTCCCAAACCAGGTGCTGTGGAATCCTAGATGTTAATAAGGGACTCCTTAGTAAAGGATTCTGTGCTTGCTTTCAGGGAAACATGCAAACTGTCTTGGGTAGTTTGATGCCTTGAGCATAGCCCTTCCCCTGTCCCTTGCTCTCTACTTGTCCGCTGGTGGGGGAACTAAAGGATTCCTTGAGGGAATTGCCTGGCTGTCCAGTGGTTAGGACTCGGCGCTTTCACTGTCGTGGCCCGGGTTCAATCCCTGGTCAGGGAACTAAGATCCTGCAAGCCGCACAGTGCGGCTGGAAAAAAAAAAAAAGGATCCCTTGGGGAATTGGCCCACCCCCTAAATATTCCAAATATAGTCTAAGTACATTAGGGAGCTTGTTAGAGATGGAGCTCCCCCTTAAGTTCCCACAGAACTGTGCTAGCAGAACCATTCTCAGCTCTCTGACGCAGGCAAAGTGAGAGTGACCCTTGTCCTTGGAGATCGGGTTGAGCAAAGGACCTCTCTCATGTCATCAGGAACTCCCACAAGTGCTGTGCCAGATCGCGTATTAACACCAGGACAGGCCAAGTCACGTAAGGAAGGAAGCCCTCTGGCTGTGTGATCTTGGGTTAGATACTTCATCTCTCTGGGCTTATGTCTCCATCTGTAGACTGGGTAATTGACTGGTCCTCGACACTGATGATATTTATCAAAGGCCTCTTCTCCATCTAATGTTTGTCCCCCTATGTACACATGCACTCCAGTCACTACCACATCACCCAGTTTTAGTAAGTTTTGTAGAAGGGTTTTTGTCAGAATAAACGTGTTCTGGAGAGGCACTGGGGTAGCCCCTTTAAATGACCTAGCCTGCCTGGGAGCCAAGACTTGGTTCTGCAGACTCCCACCATTAACTTGCCACCGTTAACTTGCCAGGCGCACTTGGTCAAAAGAGTTCCGGTCTGATCGTCTGGGTTTGTGGCCCCCTCCTACTCCACTCTCCAAGGCTGGCTGGGGCCACGTGGCCCTGCCCCGCCCTTGCTGGCTCCAGTTTCTGAGTCAGTTGCAGTGGCCTGCTTTCCCCGCCCTTCCCATCAGTCGGGAAGCCTGGATTGTGGGCTGGGGGAAGCCACAGCTTTTCCCACCTGGCACCCACTGCCCCCAGCTCCTAGGTACCTGTTCCAAGCCCTAGAAAACTTCATCCTGGTATGTGAACAGGTAAGAAAGCGGTTGATTTTCTCTCACATGGTTTTCTTTGCCTGACTTGACCACCCCAACTTAGCTGCTTCCTTCCTTCACAGATCACAGCAAGAGGGATTTGAGCTAGACTTGAAAAACACAGTCCCAGAAAGAAGCTCTGAATTATGTCTCAGAAAAAGGGTGTGAATTCTCTGCTCTGGGTTTCTTTTTTAAACCTTTGCTTTCATCAGCCTTGTAGGAAAAAAAACATTCAAATAACCATAAAGCAAGTTGCTTCTCTCTGTGTTCCCTTCTGAGTTTTGTAAATCAACAAACCCACATTCTTAAATGGTTGTCATGGGTTACTGGGGGCTGTTCCACTGGATATTGCTTTAGTTCTTTAGACCTTAATGTACTATGTGCATGAATTATGTACATGAATTACCTATCAAAAATTTATTTAAAATTCTTTAATGGAAAGGAAAAAAATAAAATGGCATACGTGAGCCTTCCTCATTCAGTTGGTATTCTGAAATTAAAATGAAGTGTTCTGCTTTTACACTTTGCATTTATTCTAATAAATGCACATAAACCAACTAACTGTGATTTTTAAAGTCCATGTGGTATCTGCCACGTTAACAAGCCCATTCCAGGATATGCAGCCTTTGTCCCTCAATTGTGAAATTAGATTGCTTCCAGGTGTTTTGCAATTAATAACTTGATTTTTATGGACAACTCTGGAAATAACTTTCTTTGTCTTTTAGATTTTTTTTTTTAATCTCTCCTTGGATTTTATTCTCCATCCAGAATAAATACTTGAGGTAAACCCAAGAACATTTTTGTAGCTCAGCTCATGTTACACATGGGGTCAGCTCACTCATAATACTTTTCAGGACCATGATGGCATGAGGGAGTAGGTGGGTAACTTGTTTTCTCTGGATTTTTCAGGAAGTGGGATGGAGGCAGTCTAGAGCAGTGGTTAAGACTTGGCCTTTGAAGGCAGGCTAGCCTGGGTTTGTATGTGTAGCTGCCTGACCTTGAACTCTCACCTAATGACTTAAATTAGTTCACATGTAAAATACAGATTATAAAACTCCTTAGGGGTGTAGGAAAGGCAGAGATAGTATTTGTAAAACAACATTGGTGCTTAAAAAGCACCCCTGGAAGGCTCTTTCAAACCTGGGACTTTCTCTGGGCCATTTTGGAAGCTGGGTAGAGTTGAGAGTCATCTCAAGTGCATCTTTTTGACCCCTTCCCCTCTTCTAATTCAGCCACCTGTTAGAGGCTACTTGTTTGTTTGTTCTTTTTTTTTTTTTTTTTTAACTTGGGCCCCTGTCTGTGCTAAGGCTGGAGAACTGGGCATCGGGGAACTTGCGGTTCAGATCAGCCTCTTTCCAAAGGTCCCCCAGACTTGGCCACCTGCCATCAGATCTGGATGCCACCAGTCCCATCTCTTAGCCACCTTCCTCAAAGGGCAGGTTTAAGGGATCACTGGACAGTGGAGAATTCCTTGGAAGTCTGTGGACACACCTTTTTTTCCCCACTCTGGTAGTTTGCTGGGAGGCCACATGGAGGCACAGTGGAATACGCATAGGCTGGCTTCTAACCTGGCTGCACAAATTCCCAGCAGTAAAATGGGAATGTTAATACCTGTGCCATAGATTTACATGAGATAGTATAGGTAAATCAGCTGGCACTTAGGGGCCCATTACTGTGGAAGGTCAAGGCCATGTTCCAGAGCCTTTGAGAAAGTACTAGAATTAGCCATAAAAGACAGGCAGAAAACTCATGTTCATTGCCTCAGTCAATAAACATTTATCGGGCTGGCTGGTCATGGTGCTGGAAACTAGGGAGAGATATTGGGTTGGCCAAAAAGTTTGTTCGGGTTTTTCCATAAGAACTTTTTAGCCAACCCGATATATAACACAGGCTCCCTGCTCTTGGTACAGGTGTACAGCCCATCCCAAGGGACAGAGGAGACTGACTGCAGCTGCCTGGGCACTTCAGAACAGCCCCCTGCTTAAGAAGGAAGCACAATCTGTTAGGCAGAGATGGGGAGGAAGTGAGAGTAGCAAGTGCTAAAGCCCAATGGCGTTTGGGAAAGGGTGGGAAGTTCAGGAGGGCTGCAAAAGGGAGCTGAGAGGAAGTGGTGGGGACCAAATTCTGAAGAACCCTGAAAGTCAGGTGAGAATTTGGACTTCCTCTCAAGTATATGGGGATTTAAGTGGCTTTGGGGATGCCTGTTCTGGCAGCTTTGGGGGTAGAGGATGATGTTGGAGGCCTGGAATACCCCCAGCCTTCCACCCCATTTCAGGGGCTTCGATGGTACCCAAGATAAATCATTGCAGAGAGTGGGATTCTCAAGACAGACTCGGCCTGGGGCAGCCTGGCCTGCAAGTTGGGGCCCAGGGTTCTGGGGTTCTGGTCCCAGATTTTCTATGACCAGACCCAGGGTCTCCTCTCCTGCCTCAGCTGAGAGTTCAGGGCAGTCAGGTTTCTTACAGCTCTTGCCATTTGGAGGGCTGCAAAATGTCTCTGGAGACTGCATTCACCCTATCCCCCCACCCCTGCAACACTGTCCATGGTGGCTGTCCATGACCCAGCCTTGGCCTTGGGAGGAAGAGGCATCTTGTCTGAAGTGGACAGTCTGACCCCTTGACCCTGAGAGGCTCCATGGAAGTCTGAGAACTGTGGCCTCTAGCCCTGTGACAATCCCAGGGGGCTTCTGGGCTCTGACTCTCCTGCACGCTTGCCTGAGGGCACTGTTCCACAACTGGGGGATGGTGTGCCCTGGAACAGGGCTGTGGACATCCTGGGAACGTACCTCCCAAGCTTCCCAGGGGCTGCTGGGAGAGTTCTGTCTGTGCATCTCAGCCAGGAAGGGCTCAATAGCCAACGCCTGGAGAACCAGCCAGAACTTCCCCCTTGGGTCGATCTCAGGTGATGAAGAGGTGGATGAGTGGGGATGTGGCTACAGTTAGCAACGTTGAGGTCAAGGTGAAGAATTTGAAAGGCCAAAGAGATGTGGACTTGCCATTGTGGACAGCTATTCAGAAAGGTCAGGCCCTGCTCTTCAAGCTTTCTGGGTGCCTGTTATCTGTCGTAGCATGAGAATGTCCACATTCTGGCCCAGGACTCTTAACCACATCCAAGCCCCCATTTCTTACTTTATCTAGCACCCACAGGTCTCCTCAATCTTCCCTTGCCTACTGCCACATCTGCCTTTCCCTCTTTCCCAAGAGCTAGAACTTCCCTGCTTCTTTGTCTTCCTACTTTCTCAAATCATTAACATCTCTTCATAAGCACTTTTTAACCATCTTAATCATTTTTTAGTGTATAGTTCAAAGGTATTAAAGTACATTTACATGGTTACAAAACAGATCTCTACGACTTTTTCATATTGTAAAACTGAAACTGTACCCATTAAACAATAACTCCCCCTTTCTCCCTCCAGACAGTCCCTGGCAACCACCGTTCTACTTTGTTTCTACGAATTTGACTACTCTTAGGTACCTCACATAAATGGAATCATACGGTATTTGTCTTTCTGTATCTGGCTTATTTCACTTAGCATAATGTCCTCAAGGCTTATCTGTGTTGTAGCATGCATCAGAATTCCCTTCTTAAGGCTGAATAATATTCCCTTGTATATATACCACATTTTGTTTATCCATTTATCTGCCAATGGACACTAGGGTTGTTCATGTTTTAGCTGTTGTGACTAGTGCTGCTATGAACATGGGTATACAAATATCTCTTTAAGACCCTGCTTTCAATTCTTTGAGGTATATACCTGGAAATGGAATTGCTGTATCGTATGGTAATTCTGTTTTTAACTTTAAGGAACCTCCATACTATTTTTCATGGCAGTTGCAGCATTTTACAATCCTACCACAAGTGCACAAGTGTTCCAGTGTCTCCATATCATCGCCAACACTTGTTATTATCTGGGTTTTTGGTAGTGGTCATCTTAATGGGTGTGAGGTGATACCTCACTGTGGTTTTGATTTGTGTTTTTCTGGAGATTAGTGATGGTGAGCATCTTTTCATTTAGCTGTTGACCATTTGTATGTCTTCTTTGAAAAAATATCTACTCAAGTCCTTTGCCATTTTTTAATCAGCTTATTTGATTTTTTTTGTTGTTGAGTTGTAGGAGTTCTTTATATATTCTGGATATTAACTCCATATCATATTTGCAAACACTTTCTTCCATTCCATAGGTTGCCTTTTCACTGTGTTGCTGTGTCCTTTGATGCACAAAAGTTTTCAGTTTTGATGTAGTTCCATTTGTCTATTTATGCTTTTGTTGCCTGTGCTTTTGATATCATATCTATGCAGTCATTGCAAATACAATGTCATGAAGCTTTTTACCTTTGTTTTCTTCTAGGAGTTTTATAGTTTTGGATCTTAAGCCTGTGTAAGCATTTAATAGCTTTA
Source organism: Eschrichtius robustus (assembly GCF_028021215.1). Lineage (NCBI taxonomy): Eukaryota > Metazoa > Chordata > Mammalia > Artiodactyla > Eschrichtiidae > Eschrichtius > Eschrichtius robustus. The sequence goes on from NC_090842.1 coordinate 14,022,473, forward strand.
TTGCTTTTATGATACGTGCTTATTATAAAAAATACCAACAATTCAGAAAAGCACAAGAAGAAGAGAAAATCTCAATCCCACTCCCCAAAGGTAACCACCCCCAATAATATTTTACTGGGCAACTCTTCAGACAGTGCCTTACTTCATCACTCCTCAAACTGTAACCTGCACATGAATCACCTGGGGATTTTGTTAAATTCTCATTACAAAGGCCTGGGGTGGGCCCAAGACTCCACAAGCTCTTAAGTGATTCTACTGCTATTGATCAGGAAACCATACTTGGAGGAGCAAGGGTCTGTAAGTATGCACGCACACAGCTCTATGTCCTATGGGATCATCTATACTTGACTTTCTTTTTTTTTTTTTTTTTTTACTATTTTTTAATTTATTTTATTTTTTTGGCTGTGTTGGGTCTTCGTTGCTGCACGTGGGCTCTCTCTAGTTGTGGTGAGCAGGGGCTACTCTTCACTGCGGTGCGCGGGCTTCTCATTGCGGTGGCTTCTCTTTGTTGTGGAGCATGGGCTCTAGGCGCATGGGCTTCAGTAGTTGTGGCACGTGGGCTCAGTAGTTGTGGCTTGCAGGCTCTAGAGTGCAGGCTCAGTAGTTGTGGTGCACGGGCTTAGTTGCTCCGCGGCATGTGGGATCTTCCCAGACCAGGGCTTGAACCCGTGTCCCCTGCATTGGCAGGCGGATTCTTAACCATTGCGCCACCAGGGAAGCCCTCCATCATTCTTTAGAGTGGCCACGTACTATCCCATTGCGTGGTCGGATGGTATTCAGCTAGTTCCTATGGAAGAAGTTCAGGTGCTACCAAGTTATCACTGTTATAAATAATGCATTCGCAAACATCGTTGTCACCATGTCTTTGTTTACCTGAAGGAATTACTGTTATGGTGTTTATTTGTCTTTCTAGGAATCAGACCAGAACTAACACATTCAAATGTATTAGTCCTCAGAGTCACCTGGGGGACTGGACACTTAATCTCAAGTCTCTGCCAGCCCACCAATGGTGAGGGGCGGAGCAGTGTGGGATAGAGGTGGGACAAGTGTGGGGTAAGTGGAAGATCACATGGGCCTGGGAGGAGGCAGGGGTGGCCAGCACTGTCGGTGCCCACTCTTCAGCCAGGCAGTGTGTGTCTGGTGCTCATTTAATGTCCACAGCTCCCTGCTAGGTTTGACTTAGTCTCCCCCGTTTTACAGATGAAGAAACTGAGGTGCAGGGAGGACTCCTAGCTTCCCACGGTCACTCAGGCGTGATGAGGCAGTGCAGAGGACACACCCGACCCTGCATAGGTTGCTGTCACCTCATGTGCCCCGCCTCGTCTCCCGAGAGGCCCTACCCTGCGCTCCAGCCTCTGCCGAGCCCCGGTCCCACCGGATTCAAGAGTCTGCGGGCTGCCCTGCGCTGCCAGGGCTGTCCCTGCTCTCGTGCAAGATAATCCAAGCAGCCACCAGCCCATCAGGCAGCTGTGGAGCGAGCCCCCGGCCCCTTCCCCGCTCCTGCCCTGAGAGCAGGGACCAACTAGAGGACACCTCCAGGCTGTCATCTCTGTGGGCCATGCAGGGTAAGGCCTTTGCTGAAACGATCCAGGGGCTGGGGTTAGTTTAGCACTCTGGGGCAGGGTGGGGGTATGTCCAAGGTCACCACCTCCTCCCTGGCCAGGGCTCCCTGGATGGAGCTCAGAGGATGTTGGAGGCTCCAGGGTGGTCACTGATCAGTTGGACTGCAGGGATTTGCCGGGATGGGAGCTGTTGAGAGCACTGGACAGGCTTAGACAGCCTGAGCTTGAGTCCAAGCTCTGCCACATGCTGCCTGTGAGACCTTGGGCAAGTCAGGGCACCTCTCCAGTCTCACTTTCCTCAGCTGTAAAATAGGAGTAAGCATAGGATCTCCCTGTACCCTCTCACACCTATTAGGATGGCTACTACGTAGAAACAGAACAAAATAACAAGCATTGGCTGGGATATTGAGAAATTGGAACTCTTGTGCACTGTTGGTGGGATTGTAAAATGGTACAATCCATTTCCATGATACTGTGGAAAACAGTTTGGCAATTCCTAAAATAATTAAAACTAGAACTACCGTATGACCCAGTGGTCCCACTTCTGGGTGTACACCCAAAAGAATTAAAAGTGGGGTCTCAAAGAGATATTAGTACACCCATGTTTGTAGCAGCATTATTTGCAATAGACAGAAGGGTAGAAGCAACTAAAGTGTCCAGTGACAGATGAATGGATAAACAATATGTATATGTGTATGTATACACACACACACACACACTCTGGAATATTATCCAGACTTAAACAGGAAGGAAATTCGATGCATGCTACGACATGGATGAATCTTGAGGACTTTATGCTAGGCGAAATAAGCCAGACACAGAAAGACAAATTCTGTATGATCCCACTTATGTACGGTACCTAAGAGTAGTCAGATTGTAGAAATGGAAAGTAGAATGGTGGTTGCCGGGAGCCGGGGGGAGGAGGGAATGGGGGAGTTATTGTTCAATGGATTTAGAGTTTCAGTTTCACAAGATGAAAATATTTCTGGAGATAGATGGTGGTGATGGTTGCACAACAATGTAAATGTACTTAATACCACTGACATGTACACTTAGAAATGGTTAAGATTTTATGTTATATGTATATCACTACAATTTTAAAACTTGGAGGAAAAAGTAGTATATGCCTCACAGGGGTTTTGTAAGAGTTGAGTGAGGCAAGTGAATGTGAACTATTATTAATGTCAGATCTGGGAACATCCAAGACTTTTTTTGCCTCAGGGACCCAGGCATTGGAGGAGATTTGTGTATCCCTGTGGGGAACAGTTGCGCCATTCTGCATGAGATGCTCAGGATGGGGTTCAGGGGAGACTTCTGGAGGAATGACAGGCCCTGCTCAGAGGGTTCCTAGCATTTGTGGGATGGGTAGATTCCAGACATCGGAAAGTCCCTGGCAAAAAATCACTTCCACTAAGGGGCAGTTTGCAGGGAGGAGATTTTAGCTCCACCTAGAGGACTTGTGACCAGAGCTGTCCGAATGTGGAACAGGCTGCCTCATGGAGTGGTGAGCTCCCCGTTAGAGGAGGCATGTGAGGAGAGGCTGGGCAAGCTGTAGAGGAGACTCCTGCATGGAGTAGGGGTGGAGTCAGAGGGTTTCCTAGGCTCTGCGCCTCTCTAATGTGATCCAGTCCAGGCAAAGTTATATGTAACAGGCCTGTGTAAAGGTGGGACCCAAGTAAGAGGGAGGGGGCAGGCAGGTGAGAAGGCTTGCTGCCAGCCTTCCCCTAAACAACAGTAATAATAGTTGCTGCCATTTATTCTGGGTACACACTGTTAAATGCTAAACCGGCTTGATCTCAGATCCTCACCACAACCCTGTATGGTGGTTGCTACAGTCATCCCCATTTTACTCCTGGGAACTGAGGCCCAGGGGTTAAATCTCCTGCCCAAGGTCAGCCAGTAGGCAGTGAGCTGGAATTTGAAACCAGGAGGTCTGGTGCTAGCCCTCGCTGTTGGGTGGAAGTCTCCAAATCTGCCTCCGCAAGCTGACTACTCCCTGCCACCCTGCCCCTGGCCGATAGTTCCTGGGTCCTGACACTCTCACAGGTAGGGATTTAGCAGCTGCCACCTCCCCCTGTGAGTCCTTGCTGCCTGCCTCACTCTGGCTGGTTTCTCTGCGGAGCCAGACCCCACCTGCTGGGGTCTCCAGGGTTCAAGGATAACACTGTGCAGACAACACTGGCCTTACTGGGAGCCAGGCTCCTTGTCACTCAATGTCCCCCTTCTCCTTCTGTTAAACAGGACCCTCCTTGACAACTCTCTTCAGGGCTCCAAGTCTTTCCCATAGCTGTTGAGTTCATTCTGCCTTTTTTGCAACTGTGTTTTTTCCAGCCCAGCTCTCTGGGTGCCAAGACCTTGTCCACATGATTCAATTTGTCCAAGTTCCCAGGCTAGCACCCGCAAGTCAATAAATGCTATCCCTAATGGTGGCAATACGGTGGCCTCCTCTGTCTTTGGAATTACAGAGGAAGCCCTGGCAGGGACGGCGATTGAGCCAGAATGACCCAGTTAGTGGGGATGCCATTCACACCTTATGAAGATGCAGGGAGCTACCGTTTAAAGACATCTCCATGCCAGGTAGGGTGCTAAGCTCTGTGCGGGCACTATCTCACCAAATTCACACAGAGCCCAGGAGGTGAAGAACTGCAATTTTCCCATATTACAGATGAGGCAACTGAGGCTTGGAGAGGTTAAGTCACGTGTTCAGAAGCTCAGATCTTTCTCTCTCCCCATTGCTGCCTTGGAGGCTTTGCATTGGTAGCTGATCCGATAGCAGTAATATTAGTGCCACTTGCTGCTTGGTGGAGAAGTCGTACATTTAAGATTGCTCTCCTCCTCCCTCCTGGTACCCTCACCGCCACCCTGGGAGTGGGCCTGGGTAGTGCTATTTTGTGGATGAAGAAGGTGATTAGGGGCTTCCCACGGTCCCATAGTGGAAGGGGTACACCAGAGCAGGGTGGTGATCCTTCTGGCCCCCCTTGCTCTGCAGGCCCCTTCCCACCTCCACTGCACTGGGTCTCAGGCTATGTAGCCCTCCTGCTTGTCTCTTTGGACGGTCTGTCCCAGGCCCCAGTGAAGCGGTTCTGCACAGAGCCAGCAGACCAGCTGGCCCAGCAGAGGCTGGGCTGGGGCCAGGTGCTTTCCAGCATCTTCCTGCAGCTGGGAAACCTTTCTTGGATGACATCTCTGCAGAGGGTGCCTCCTGGTCCTACTTGCCCTGGTTCCCCTCCCAGTCAAGAGAAGACCACTCTTCTCCCTGTCCGTGGAAATCACATAGGCAACATAATTTTTGACTGTCAGGCTGCAGCAACGGAGTTCTGGAACCTGTAAGCCTATACGGCGTGACTGTTAACCCCAGAGGAGGAAGCTGAGGCTGGTTCAGAATCTGGGACTTAAACCCTGGGCTGTCTGCTGGCAAAGCCCATAACATTGACTGAATAATTTTTATTTTATAATTTTTAAGCTTTTAAAAAGTAATTAGTGGGGTTTTTTTTAGGACAGTTTATCAATAGATTTACAGAAAGAGTGAGGAGAAAGTATAAAGAGCTCCATATGGCCACCCTACCCCAGTCACACAGTGCCCCTTGTTATTAACATGTATTATTAGTGTGGTAAGTTTGTTACAATTGATGAATCAATATTAATACATTATTATTAGTATATTAAAACATTATTAAAGTTCATAGTCTACATTAGGGTTCACTCTTGGTGTTGTACATTTATGGATTTTTGACAAATGTATAATGAAATTGTGACAATGTCAGAATAGTTTCACTGCCCTACAAATCCTCTGTGCTACACCTATTCATCCCTCTCTCCCTGCATCCTCTGACAACCACCAATCTTTCTGCCATCTCTGTAGTTTAGCCTTTTCCAAAATGTCATACAGTTGGAATCACACAGTATGTAGCCTTTCCAGATTGGTTTCTTATACTTAAAAATATGCATTTCCAGTTCCTTCATATCTTTTTGTGGCTCGATAGCTCATTTATTTTCAGTGCCTAATAATGTCCCATTGTATGGATGTACGATAGTTTATTCACTTATTAAGGGATATTTTGGTTGCTTCCGGCTTTTGGTGCTTATTAGTAAAGCTGCTATAAACATATGTGTGCAGGTTTTTATGTGGACATAACTCTTCAACTCAGTTGGGTAAAAAGAGCATTACCACTGGATCATATGGTAAGGCTATGTTTAACTTGTAAGAAACCACCAAACTGTCTTCCAAAGTGGCTGTACCATTTTGCATTTCCACCAACAATCAATGAGCACTCCTGTTGCTCTACTTCTTGTCAGCATTTAGTAGTGTAAGTTTCTTGGATTTTAGCCACAAAGTAATAGGTGTATAGTGCTATCTCATTGTTGTTTTAGATGTAATTCCCTAGTGACATATGTTGTTGAGCATCTTTTCATATGCTTATTTGCCATCCATATATCTTTTTGGTGAGGTGTCTGTTCAGATTTGTTGTCCACTTTTTAATTGGGTTCTTTTGTTTTTTCTTGTTGAGTTTGAAGAGTTTTTTGTATATTTTGGATACAAGTCCTTTATCAGGTCTTTCGTAAATATTTTCTCTTCATTTTCTTAGCTGTGTCTTTTGCAGAGCAGAAGTTTTAAATTTGAATAAAGTCTAACTTACTAATGTTTCCTTTTATGGATCGTGCTTTTAATGTATATAATAACTCATTACCAAACCCAAGGTCACCTGGATTTTCTCCTATGTTATATTCTAGAAGTTTTATTCTTTTGCATTTTACATTTAGGTCTAATATCCATTTTGAATTAATTTTTGTAAAAGGTATAAGGTCTGTGCCTAGGTTCTTTTTTTTTTTTTGGTATGTGGATGTCCACTCGTTCCAGTACCATTTGTTGAAAGGACTATCCTTTCTCCATTGAATTGTCTTTGCTCCTTTGTCAAAGACTAGTTACTTATATTTATGTGGGTCTACTTCTGGGCTCTCTATTCTGTTCCATGGATCTATTTGTCTATTCTTTTGCCAGTACCACACTGTCTTGTTTACTGTAGCTTTATATAAGTCTTGAAGTCAGGTCGTGTGTGTCCTCCAAATTTGTTCTTCAATATTGTGTTGGCCATTCTGGGTCTTTTACCTCTCCATATAAACTTTAGAATCAGTTTGTAGATATCCACAAAATAACTTGCTGGGATTTTGATTGAGATGACATTGAATCTATAGCTCAAGTTGGGGAGGACAAACATCTTAACAATATTGAGTCTTCCTATCCATGAACATGGACTATCTCTTGATTTATTTAGGTCTTCCTTGATTTTTTTCATCACAGCTTTATAGTTTTGATCATGTAGATCTTCAGCATATTTTGTTAGGTTTATATCAAAGTATTTCATTTTGGGGGTGCTAATGTAAATGGTGTTGTGTTTTTATTTATTTATTTTATTTAATTTTTTGGTTGTGTTGGGTCTTCATTGCTGCACGCGGGCTTTCTCTAGTTGTGGCGAGCGGGGGCTACTCTTCATTGCAGTGCATGGGATTCTCATTGCGGCAGCTTCTATTGTTGTGGAGCACGGGCTCTAGGTGCATGGACTTCAGTAGTTGCAGCACGTGGGCTCAGTAGTTGTGGCTTGCGGGCTCTAGAGCGCAGGCTCAGTAGTTGTGGCGCACGGGCTTAGTTGCTCTGCGGCATGTGGGATCCTCCCTGACCAGGGCACGAACCCGTGTCCCCTGCATTGGCAGGCAGATTCCCAACCACTGCGCCACCGGGGAAGCCCAGTGGTGTGTTTTTAATTTCAAGTAGATAATATATGTGCACAGTAAAAAAAAAAAAAATCAGGGACTTCTCTGGAGGTCCAGTGGTTAAGATTCCATGCTTCCACTGCAGGGGGCATGGATTTGATCCCTGGTCAGGGAACTAAGATCCCACGTGACGCACGATGCAGCTGGAAAAAAAAGAAAAAATCAAAAGATACGATTGGTTTACAGTGAAAAGTAGCTTCCTCTCTGTATCCCATTCCTTAGGACTCTGTTTTCATCTGTCCAAATACAATCACTGATACTAGGTTCTGTGGGTCCTTCTAGAGATTGACATACATACTCAAGCTCGTATTTATATTTATTATTCATTTGACAAACATCCATGAGCATTTACGATGGGCCAGGCACAGGAGATGGGGCAGAGAACAAAAGGAAGTCCTGCTCTCATGGAGCTTACATTTGTTGCAGTTGGCATCACCAACTAGATCTCCAGTCCTCACAAGAACTCTGCCCGGCAGGTATTATCCCTGTGGGAAGGGCTCAGGATTGAAGGAGGACTCTCTGGGGCCAACCAAATTCTCCAAGAGCTCAAGCAGAGAGGCTGGTCCTGCCAAGAGCTAGGGGCAAGGCTGCTCAAGGCCAGAAGAAGCAGGTTCTTGAAGGGAGGGCTTCTTGCTAAGGCAAATGGGTGGAGATGAGAAAGAAGTGAGGAGGCAGCTAAAGGAGGCTGCCAGCCCGGTCTGGAGCCAGATTCATATCAGATTAATGACTTGGAAGCCCTCCTATTCCCAGATGGCTGCATTTTAATTCCTTAGTTTTGTTTCCTCTCGGTTTCTTCTTAGACGCATTCTTCTGGGGTCGAGTCTAACCTTGTCTGGCCGACCTCAGGAGGAAAGGGATTTATCTATACTGTGAGTAACCCTGCCGGGGGAGTGATCAGGGTGTCCCCAGAGGTGCAGAGGGAACTGTGGTCATGAGAGGTTATGATGAAGAGCCAGGGAGAGGCAGTCAGCTGCTGGGATCAAGATGTCTGAGTGGCAGATGTGGGCCAAGTTGGCTTTCCCGCCTGGGTCTCCCTCCCAGGCTGGAGGTGACACTCTTAGACATGGCACTAGGCTCTCTGGCATCCCATTTCCCACGTCTGCCTCAGACACTGGAGCCAAGCCCTGCAGCCACATATATGGCACCCTCTACCCATCCCCCAGCCCAGCTAAAATTATTTGTGTCCATTTGCAATGAGGGTGGAGCTGTTCTTATCTGTATGTGTCATACATGTAGTAATAATAGTTCACCACTGACCCAGGCTGAGGGCCAGTAACTGCAAATTTCGTTCCCATGTTATAGATGAGGAAGCCGGAGCTCTGAAGCCAAATAACACTGCATTGCCTCCAGAGGGTCCCAGCACCCAGGGTGGCAGCACACACAGTTGGGGTACTTCTCCCCAGCTTGACACGTTTGTAAGTGCCTCACTCAGGCAGCTCAGGCGGTGCCTGATGTTGACCCTCCTGGCTGAGCTGAGCCTTTTCCTCTCTCTTAGGTTCTTGGGTGGTTCTCTGGCTCCCACCTTCCCAAGTGGCACTGCTTTGGGCCATTTCTGATTATTTCCTAGGCGTCTACCTCTTAAAGTGGAGTTACCCCCTCACAGGGTTTAACTAGTTTTATGGTTCTTGTTACAAATTGCCGGGTAGGACCAATCCAGAAAGATTGGAGTATTTTATCAATGAGCGTGTCTCAGACATATGTGTCTCTTACCAAATACATCTCTTTAATTCCTAGAGGCAGAATGGATTTACTTATATGGTGATTTACACTCTGTACAAATGTAAGCAATGTGCTCTTGAGCCCCTGCATCTGTTAGGTGTTACCAATTTTACTGAGTAGAGAATGATTCTTCATATAGCTGTACCTCCTGGGAATATACCAGGCAAATGCCTGGGTGGCTCCGGCCCTGAAGGGACAATTCTGTAAAGGGTCTAGGACTCCTTTCCATCTAGGCATGGCTCAAACCGCCTGGAAGGACTGTCCCCCAGGCCCTGCCAGGCACATGAACATCCAATAGAGACTCTTTAGAGGTCACCTTCCTTCACTGCAGGGCTTGGAGGAATGGTTGTTGTCCTGGCCTCCAGCTCCGGCCTCCAGCTCATCTTGCCCATCAGTGTTCCCTGAGTGAGTGTGTTCACCAGGTCATTCCCCTGCTCACAACCTGTACTGGCTCCCTGCTGCCTGACACTCAAGAGCTGCTTGGCTTTCAAGGCCTTCTGTAGTCCTGTGTTGGCCTGCCTGACCAAAGTAGACTCCCATGACACCCTAATGCCGCTTCTTGGCTCCAAGACAAAGGACCTTCTCTGCTGTCCCGAGCATTTGCCATGTGGGCCTCATCTCCACGCTTTGTTCACTTTCTCCCCGCTTCTCCCTCCTCAGTGTCTTCTCTTGTCCCCATTTTCCATCCTTCATCCTCTAGTTTAAGTCTCCTTCTCCTTGCCGTGAAGCCTACTTTGATCACTTTGGCCAACTTTGATCCATCCCTGCTTCAAACACTTATTAAATTTATCGTCCATAAAGACTAGCCTTGAACCATTCTGTATATGTTCTCTCAGCCTGCCTCCAAGACCGCCAACTAGCCTGTGATTTCCATAAGGGCAGAAAACTGAATGCCTGAGAGTCTAAGATGGTTCTGGGCATACTGCCTGCTTACTAGCCATTAATAGCAAGACACTGTATATGGAAACATTCTGTAACTCTCAGACAAGGCACCAAGTGCACAATAGGGCTCTTAGTGTTACCATATTCCACTGATTCACACCTTTCCCTCACTCCCCACATTTTAACATCTCTGAAATCAGGATCAATGGCAAATCACAATTTAACTGATAGGTTTTTCCTCCTCTTTCTCAGTGTCATGTAAAATATTGGTGCATTTTACAATCCATTGTGCATTAGACTTGATGAAATAAGGCGTTACTGGTTGATGAGAGAATCTGCTGATAGCTGTTTCTGGATTGGACCTGGGAAAAAGCATTTGGGAGAAATGAGGGAATTCTGGGAAAGATGAAGGGACACAGGGTGAGGAGAGGATGCTGGGAAAAGTGGAGGATGCTGGGGGAGATGAGGGATGCTGGGAGAAGTGGGGAATGCTAGAAAAGGACGGGAGGGTACCCTATTGGGCCCAGAAGCTTCCTGAATCATTCTGAATTGATTCAGCTATTCCTTCCATATTCCTGTCCTCTGTGCATATGCTACTTCAGAGGCTGATTCACAGAGGCAACCTCTGGGTCCTGTCTCTGAAGTTGCAGGGTGCTCAGGTTACCCCTCCAGCTCCATATTCTTTTGGGCTTCATCCCATATGCTGGGCCTTCCTTGGCCTCACAGTCAGGCTCTTCCAGCTGCATAAAGCTGCTGGGTGGGGGAATGTGGTCTCTTTTGCCTTCAGACTGCCCTCTAATGTAGAGCTATCAGCAAGGGCTTTGGGGTCAGACATATTTAGATTTAATGCTTGCTGTCCCATTTGCTAGCTGTGTGATTTTTGGCAACTTGTAGACCTTTCTGAGCTTTGCTTTCCTCATCTTTAAAATGAGGGTGAGGGAATTCCCTGGTGGTCCAGTGGTTAGGACTCCGTGCTTTCACTGCCGAGGGGGCAGGTCAGGGAACTAAGATCCTGAAAGCCACGTGGCACGGCCAAAAAAATAAAAATAAAAATTAAAAATGAATAAATAAAATGAGGGCTAGAATTTCTAATTCTGGTACTGATGTGTGTGTTGTGGGGGGGGGGGATTAAATGACGTAAAGTGATTAACATTAGCTATTATGATGATGATGATGACGATCGTCATTGTTCCTTTAGTCCTTTTATTCAAGCTCAGGTAGCCCCAGCTTCTCATGGACACTGCCTACATTGTCAACCCAGATTGTATGGGCCCCAAACATCCCTGAAGCAGAGGCAGCACCACCTCCGTGGCCATCCCCAGCCGTGACTGGGAGCTCTGGCTCTTTTTCCGTCACTCTACTAGTTTTCACTGAGCACCTCCTGTGTGTCCACTGGGGGCTGTGCCGGCTGAACACCAGAGCTCTAGTTTCATTGGAAAAATAAGGCAAAATTCCGGTTATGGCTAAAAACCAGTACAAAGAAAAAGAAATGTAAGTGAGGTTCCTTTTCAACAGAATGGAAGGTTTGATAGTTTTTCGGGGAAACTCTACAAAAACATCCAGAAACTTAGGATATAAAACAATCAGCATTTTTTTATGCATAGCTGAGCTGCATGGGAATAAGGATAGCCCTGGGCAAGACAGTAAAGGAAGTTGGGAGGGAGTGAGGCTGCTTTGCCTTCCCTGAGGGCCCTTCACTGGTCTGGATATCCAGGGAAGTAGATTTGAATAGCCATAGGGACTAGAGCCAAAGTTTTGAGCCCACATGAAGCAGGGAGGTAGAAATGAGACCCCCACATACAGCTGAGACTCTTAAGGGTTTAAGCTTCTTTTAAGTGAAGTTAGGCCAGAAAAAATTCAACCTCTGGAAGAGGCAGAGAAGGAAGATTTTCTAACTTGGCCTGGGTCTGGTTTGAGAAGGGGAAGACCTCCTCTGAGAAATGTATAATCACACATCTGCCCTCTTTTGGATTTGGGATCAAATTTACACTGCTCATGTGATTCTAGAGTCTCCAGGCCAGGAAGTGATCATAAAAGCTACTCCTGGCTGGAAAATTCATAGAGAAAGAAAGTAGAATGGTTGCCAGGACCTGAGGGGAGAGGTATATAGGGAGTTGTTTAATGAATATAGAGTTTCCATTTTGTAACATGAAGAGTCCTGGAGACTGACTGTACAACAACATGAAAATATTTAGCACTCCTGAACTGTATACTTAAAAATGGCTGAGACAGTAAATTTTATGTTATGTATATTTTACCACAATTTAAAAAACACACACACAAAAAACAAAAACAAAAAAACCCAAAAAACTACTCCTACCTGGTACTCCTTGGAACACCTGGAAGAAGCAAAAGCAAAACCTTCAACCCAGCCTGGTCAGGCTGCCCACAGGATGCCTGTCAAACTTGAACAAACAGTCCAAATTAGAAATGCACGAGGAAGCCAGCCACCATGAGGGAGTCAGCAGCAAGATCAGGAAAGAAAGCAAGAGAATCAATCTTATGGTTACCAAAGGGGAAATGTGGGGGGAAGTGATAAATTAGGAGATTGGGATTAACATATACACACTACTATATATAAAATAGATAACTAATAAGAACCTACTGCATAGCACAGGGAACTCTACTCAATATTCTGTAATAGCCTATATGGGAAAAGAATCTGAAAAAGAATGGATATATATATGTATAACTGATTCACTTTTCTGTACATCTGAAACTAACACAACACTGTAAGTCAACTACACTCCAATAAAAATTAAAAAACAGCAAAAACAAACAAAATCAAGGTGTTGGCAGGGTTGGCATCTTCTAAGGGCTGGGTCTGTTCCAGGCCTCTCTCCTTGGCTTGTAGTTGTTCTTCTTTTTCCCATTTCTCTTCATAAAGTCTTTCCTCTGCATCTGCCTCTGTGTCCAATTTCTCCTTTTCAGAAAGATATTAGTCATACTGGGTTAGGGCTCACCCTTACCACCTCATTTTAACTTACCTCTGTAAAGACCCTGAAACCATGGTTAAATCCACTTCACCTGCCTTCACTAATCAAGGTTATTTTAAGATTTGCAGGTCCTCCAAGAGGCATGTAGCCTATAAGATGTTTGCCCGAGTTGTTTTCTAGGAACTTGGAGTCAGCTGCGTCTAGATCAAGCTGAGTTGGTTAAGGACTGGCTAGGACCACCCACCCTCCAGCTGGGCATGTGCAGTGTCCCCTCAGTGACCTCTTGAACATGCAGAGCTTAGGCCTGCGCAGAACCATGCACCTTTCTCCAATCACCTTTCCCCACGCTCTCCTGTGCCTCAAACTGCCCTGCTTTGTTATTTGTTATCCCATCAATACCCCAAGCCCCTTGCCTTCGTGGACTTGAGGTTTGTTCTCCTGATTCCTCACTGGGCTGCCTTGCAAATAAACCCTCTCTTTGCTGCAAAGAAAAATAAATAAATAAATAAATGTCCCTGGATGTTTACTGTCAAACAAACAAACACCACACCACCACCACCACCAGAACTGGAAACAAAGTAAAAGTCCCTCAGTCAGGGAATATTATGCAGCCATTAAAAGGTTTGGAGGGGGAATTCCCTGGTGATCCAGTGGTTAGGACTCAGTGTTTTCACTGCCAGGGGCCCAGGTCGGGGAACTAAGATCCTGAAAGAGACACGTGGCACAGCCAAAAAAACAAAAACAAAAAAAGATTTGGAGGGATTTTCCTGAAGAATTTTACTATTGAGTGAGAAAAGTAAGAAATAGAGACAGGTACTATTATGATCCCCTTTTTGCAAAGAAACTCCAAATAAAGCCAAACTTGACCCCAAACCCCACACTTGTATTCGGTGTATTTCTGTATAGATACATGAGCATGAAGAAGGTGGTGAAGGCTTCCCATCAGGGCTGCAGGTGAAGGAAGAGAAGAAGGAAAAAAAGAGAGATTTTGGTGCAACTGAAAATATCTACAATACTCAACCTTCAGCCTCTCTGCTCTGATCCTGTTTATGGAGTAGGATAACTGATTGTGTGTTTGTATCCGCAGGATAAAAAAATTAGAATACTGACTTGCAGATATGCCCACTGTGAAGTGGGGGAGAAAACAAGTTATATGGATCTGGCGATTCCATTTTATTCATACAAACAAGCATACCTCCTTCCTATGTATATATGCGCTCATGTGTTGGTGTGAGCAAGGAGAAAGGTGTGGAAGGACAGGTGTTGGCAACTGATGTAAAGCCGGACACGTGAGGTAAAGTTGGGGCATGTTACGTGCACCTGACATTTTATCTCCTACAGTTTTGGACGCCAGCAGTCTGAAATCAAGGGCCATGCTCGCTCTGAAGGCTGGATTCCTCCTTGTCTCTTCCTAGGTTCACTCCTGTCTTTGGGTTTGAGGCCCACTGTGGGAAAGGTGGGGGGAGGGTAGGAGGAGAATGGAGGGCTGCTGGTAGAACCCGAGGCTGCCCACCGCGTGCTCCCTGTTGAGGAGAGATGGACCCGACTCCCAGTCTATGGGCCACCGACTCTGGTAACAGACATTTCCAGAAGTTCTTGAGGAACCCTCCTTACTCAGGCTGGGTCCCCTTGTGAGGGACCTTGAGTGACTTCTCATCATGTGTTAGAAAGGTTTTGAAGGCCCGCCCCTTCCCAGCCTCCCGTCCTCTCTGTGCCTCCCTCTCTCTCACCCACCTGCTCTGTGACCAGGCCTCCCCATCAGTGTCAGCTGCTCCAGGCTAGGCTTGTAGCTTTTTGTCTTTGTGTGCCAACCCCTGGCACACGGGAGAGGCTCGGGTCACAAGCGCATGTAGAACAGACTTTGACTCATTTAACAAGTTTCACTTTCTCATACAGGTGGCATGGGCAAGAGTAGGGGTCGTGGTGGAACCAGGGAGGGTCCTGGGTCAGGCTGGTGTGTGTGATGAGAGGGGAGGCTGGCGACTCTCCCCTGGCCCCAGACCTCCCCGTTCCAAGTGGCTTGGGGACAGGGGGCTGCGTCTGATTCCCCTTTAGCTGCAATATATGCATGTTAGAAAAGACAGACCAGGCCCCCACTGCGGGCCTCCCTGCATTAATTAGTTAACACGGTGATTGAATTCGCCTCATGATAGGCACTAAGCTAGGAATTCAGTGGGGCTTATGTTCTGGTGGGGATAGGGGGGGATGGATGCGAAACTACTAATGCATGTTTAATTACAATTGCAGTAGCTGTTATAAAACACAGGCCCCATTGCTCTTGGAAGGTGTAACAGAGCAAGTTTGATGATGAGCCAGAACAGAGCCCGTGTGCCAGGGCCTGTGTCCCTGCCAGCAGCCTTGTTAGAGCAGGGCTTGAACCCAACCTCAACAAGTGTGAGGCCAAACATTTGCGGGAAGTTGGGCCTTGTGTGACCAAGACGCTCCCCACAGTGGGGACCTCTGCAAACATCCCCATTTCCCCTCCACCACTCCTCCCTCTCAACTCAGCTCGAAAAGGAGTTTCTCAAGCTCCATTTTTCAGGTGGGTAAAGTGAGGCCTAGAGAAACGAGCCGATTTGCTCTACTAGGTCCCAAATCAGTAGGGAGAAGCCAAAGCCAGGCTTCTCGGCACCGTGCTGAGCCTGCCCAAGTCCCCACAGTCCATCCTCTGTGAGCCAAAAAATGAGAAACAAAGCTGCTCTGTTCACCGAGATTTCTATTTTCTCCATTGTTCTCCACTAGGGACATTCCTGAATTGGTAAAGAAGGGACTGGCGCAGCCCGAGTCCTGGCAGTTGATCGGCTATGCTGTCCCTAAACCAGAATTGAAAAGTCAGGAGACAGAATTAGGAGAAGTCCGAGACTCTGAGGACCTCCCAGCCAGAGCTGAGACAATGAATAGATGCTCAGGACACTGTGATCAGGTCAAAGGAAGAGGGTGGGGAGGGGGCATGGGGGGAAGAGGGACAGTCCCCTTGGAGAGGGGTCAGCTGGAGCAATCAGAGGACTGGCCACCTTATGTGGGTCAGGGGCAGCATGTGAGAGAGTCTGGGAGGGTATGGGTGTGGGGGAGGGGAGGTGGGGAGGAGGGAGAATTAGGCTGGCAGGGGAAGGGGGTGAGGGCATTCTGCTCAGGGAACAGCAGGAGCAAAGGGATTGAGGCCGGTCAGTCATCGGGTGGCGGAAGGGGTGGGCTGCAGGGGTGAGAGCCTGACCCCCTGGTGATCCTGGCTCCATGGAGCAAAGGATCATGAGAGTCTTGTCCTGTGAGAGGGGAAGGCTGTCGGGCCTCTGGGAGGAGGGCTGTTCCAGACACCCCTTAGGCTGAGGAAAGCAGAGAACCCTCCTCTTTTTTTTTACTGTGGTAAAATATACATAACATACCATTTTAAACATTTTTAAGTGTACAATTCAGTGATGTTAAGCACATTTACAATGTTGTGTAACCATTATCCCTATTTCCAGAACTTTTTTTTCTTAAAGAACATTTATTTATTTATTTATTTATGGCTACGTTGGGTCTTCGTTGCTGCACGTGGGCTTTCTCTAGTTGCGGGGAGCTGGGGCTACTGATCCTTGCAGTGCGCCAGCTTCCATTGCGGTGGCTTCTCCTGTTGCGGAACATGGGCTCTAGGTGCGCGGGCTTCCGGGCTTCCGTAGCTGTGGCTCGTGGGCTCTAGAGCGCAGACTCAGTAGTTGTGACGTGCGGGCTCTAGAGCGCAGACTCAGTCGTTGTGGCGCACCGGGTTATTTGCTCCGCGGCATGTGGGATCTTCCCGGACCAGGCCTCGAACCCGCGTCCCCTGCATTGGTAGGCGGATTCTTAACCACGGTGCCACCAGGGAAGCCCGAGAAATTCAGTAGATTTTTATATGTTGATCTTGTGTCCTGCAACCTTGCTGAGCTCGTTTATTAGCTCATCTTGTTCCTAATTTTAGGGGGAGAACATTCGGTCGTTCACCATGTAAGTTTCTCATAGATGCCCTTTTTCAGGTTGAGGAAATTCCCTTCTATTCATAATTTGCTGAGAGTTTCCTTGACAGTGGATGTTGGATTTTGTCAAAGGGACAAAATCTACTACATCTGCTGAGGTGATCATAGGTTTTTCTTTTTTAGTTTGCTAACATGGGGAATTCACAATGCTCGATTTTCAAATGTGAAACTAACCTTTCATTCTTGGTACTGCATGTGAAATTAGAGTAGGACGTGGGCATCCAGGTTCCTCCAGAGCATCCCGGGCACTGTCCTCCAAGGAAACTGGGTTTAGTGCCTAGTCATCCAGGAAGAAGGAGGGAGGGGACAGAGGGCAAGGGCGGGGACAGCACGTACCGCCAGACACAGCTGCCTGCGTCTGCCGCCTCAGGTGAGCCGCTCCAGCTGAGCCAGGGGCCAACCTGGGACCCAGCGGCAGCTCGCCACAGCCTGTGTGCTTGCGGGGTGAGGCGGTCCCTGCTCTCAGGCTCTCTTGCAGGGTCTCAACGCTCAGCCCTTGCATCTCCTGGAGCCTCGTTCTCTGCATCTGCGAAACGGAGCTGGTGGTGGCTGGGCAGCCAGAGCACACGCACTGACCCAGGAGGCCGCAAGCTGCGGCCAGTCTGCGCGCCCCACGAAGGGTTCCTGAGTGCAGCGGAGACTGCCCACCAGGCCACACGCGCGCCGGCAGTTCCCTTCTCTGTGCAATGAAGGTAATGATCCTTCCTTCCAGGACTGCTCTCTTCAGTGAACCCATGGTGCCAAACCACTTAAATAAACCAGATAAAAGTGGCCGATGGACTATGTTCGAAGCTGATGCCCCCCACTTGCTAGCCATGTCTTTCCGCCAGTGGCTGAATCTCTCAGCCTTAGTCTCCTTACTTGTAAAATGGAGATAATGGTACCAAGAGGTGTGGGTACCGATGATAATTCGGTGTCACCGGACAGATGAGCAAGCGCCTGGCACAGTGCCTGGCATGTGGGAGATGCTGGGTAACATGTGGGGCATCTCAGGTGCCCAGAGCCGGTGCGGCTGCGGTGGAGACTCTTCTGGAGCTGGAGGAGCCACAGAAGCAGCCAGGGGCAGGAATGCACCCTGCCCTGGTTTAAGTGTGCGGTGATGTGCGTTTGCGGCGCCGCTGTGCCACGGGCCGGTGCTCTCAGCAACCCTGCCAGGCTGGCATGATCCTTGCGCCCCACCCAGGTACCAGCGGGGAAGGGGAGGCTCAGAGCTAGAGCTAGAATTGGAATCCAGATGCCCTTGGTCGTTTTGAGGGGTTTGTGCCTTTCTAAAAGGTGAAGGATCTCCCCAGGGTTGATGCTAACTCTGGTCCTACGTTGAAGGGTAGTTGAGAGAGGGAGCTGAGAGAGGAGAAGGGAATCAAGTAGCCAAGGAAGCTCTTGGTGTATTCTGTCCTTCCCCATCCTGGCCTTGGGCGGGGTTTTTCCTCCAGCTTCTTGGGCTGAGTGTTTAGCTGACCTAGTTCTCCTTCTCTATTGGCATTTCAGCATCTGGCCCAAATGCCCTACTCATTCACTCAGATGTTGTTCATCAGATGTTATTGTCTTCTGTGTGCATAGGCTCTGGGGACACAGTGATGAGGTCAGAACAAGGCTCTGGAGGCCATTCTTACAAGATAACATACAAGTGAACACAGCCAAGATAAATGCAGAAGTGCCCCAGGGAGTGTGACAGGGAATGACCTGGGCAGGTCAGAGAAGCCGCTCTATGCAGGTGATGTTTGAGTTGACAAGGAAGCAGCTGGGCAGAAATCTGGGGTGGGACGTTCTGGGCAGAGAGAACAGACATAGTCCTTAAGGAGGAGTCGGTTTGATGTGTAGCTGGAGGTCAGTGTCTGCTTGGACAGTGGGTGGAGTTGGGGGAGGGGTCACCTTGCAGTGTGTGGGGAAGTCAGGGGGAGCAGTGAGGACTTATTCTAAGTGCAGATTCCAGGATGCTTCTGAAAATGAAAAATATGCTTGTATTCTTTTCTCCCCTTCTGTCTTTTGTGATTTGTGGGGCCTCTTGTTTGGAAACATATTTGAGGGACTCTCAGAACTGGAAGGAAGTATTGGTGCCCACCAGATCCCCTTTAGCCACTGTTGTACCTATTTCCGGGCTGTCACGAACAGCAGACCCCATGTCATTCTCTAAGCCACCTTGCCAGAGTTACTTGGTGGGGTCACACCCCCTGGGGCAGGGGAGGCCACTGACTAGTCAGGGGTATGAAAACCCAGCCGCCTTGCCCTAGGGTGGGAGGACTCTGGTGTTATTTATTTAGTTATTTATTTTTAATAAATTTATTTATTTATTTTTGGTTGCGTTGGGTCTTCGTTGCTGTGCGTGGGCCTTCTCTAGCTGCGGTGAGCGGGGGCTACTCTTCGTTGTGGTGCACAGGCTTCTCTTTGTGGTGGCTTCTCTTGTTGCGGAACACGGGCTCTAGGCATGCGGGCTTCAATAGTTGTGGCGCGCGGGCTTTCAGTAGTTGTGGCTTGCGGGCTCTAGAGCGCAGGCTCACTAGTTGTGGCACACAGGCTTAGTTGTTCCGCGGCATGTGAGATCTTCCACGACCAGGGCTCGAACCTGTGTCCCCTGCATTGGCAGGCGGATTCTTAACCACTGCGCCACCAGGGAAGTCCTCTGGTGTTATTTAAAAATGCTTTAGCATCCCCAAGACCTGCCCTTCCCTATCCTCTCCCCTCACTCCTTCACCTGAAAGTTTTCTCCGGCGAGCTCTCCCTCAATAACTCATATAAAAGCGAACCCCATCTCAGGCTCTGCTTCTGGGGAAACCAAGCTTAGACAGGCCATTAGAGACCATGTGTTTTTTGGATTAGAAACTGAGGTTCTAGGTTTAGAAACTTCCAACTCTGAAAGTCCCTAAAACTGTGTGATTTACTCAATCATGCAACAGGTTAGTGGCAGGGCCAGGCCCAGGAACTACTCAACAGCCAGAAGGCATCAGGGGTATGGGGTGAGGCCTGCTGGTGAATGTGGTGCAGAGCCAATGTCGCAGCTGTGGTTTACCAGCAGCTGTGCTCCCAGATGAAGCTTCATCTCAGGTAAGACCCCCTCTGCATGAATTGCTCCAGAGACTTTATGTTCAGAATTCCACCCCCTTCCTCCTGTATTAGAGTAGTTCACACTAAAGTGTGAAAGATTGGCAGCTCAGAGACAATGCATCCTGAAAAGAAGATGCTTGTTAACCCCAATAAATCTGTAATTCGATGGACTTTTTGTCAGGGTGGTAAAGTGAGTTGGAAGAATGCATACAGTGCAATTCTGTAGGGTTTTGAGGGCGTGAGGGAGCCATATATCAGAAAATTGCTCAGCTTTCCCAAGGATCAGCTTCCCCACTCCCATTTCTGCTTCTCCTCACCCTCTTCTCCCCACAATCAGATACGTTGAGAAGTGCCAGTGTCTTCCTCACGTTTTAACAGCTGTGCCTGTCAAAGGTGCGAGTCACTGAAGGGGAAAGTGACTCAGCTAAAGAAATAATTTGGCCAAAAGTGCATTTTTGTAAAGAACAGACTGGTGATTTGAGCTAAGCTCCCCGGTAAGTGACTGATTTCTCAGAAGCACAGAGGACTGTGTATGATTTAGTAAATTTCCACACCATTTTCTAAAGGGCTGGCATCACTTGCTGGCTCAGGCAGGTTTGTGATATAGGTCTGGGCACGGCAGGGAAGGCACTCCTGAGGAGTGGCCGCCTCCCTGGACGGGGTTTCACCTGGACAGTGTTTCACCTTACCGTCCAAGTGGCCTTGGGCAAGTCATTTACTTTTTCCCTGGCACAACTTCCTCATCTAAACAAATGGAGCTGGATATTCCAGAACCTTGGTCCTCAAAGTGTAGTCTGCAGACCAGGAGCATCTACAACACCTGGGAGCTTGTTAGAAATTCAGAGTCCTGTGTCCCACCCCAGACCTTATGAATCTGTATTTTAACAAGATTCCCAAGCCATTTGTATACATATCACAGTTTGAGGAGCCCTGCTCTGGACAAGACCACTCAAATGTAGTCCTTAAACCAGCTGCATCAGTATCACCCAAGCTTGTTAGAAATGTAAGTTCCTGAGCTCCAGACCTACTGAATCACATCTCTGAGGGTCGGCCCTAAAAGCCTGTGTTTTAACAGCCTCTCCAGGTGATTCTTAAGCACACTGACCTTTGAGAAGCACCCTCAGTCAAGTAACATTTATTCTAGCAGAGGGTTGGCTGTAGAGCAGCTGTTGTATACAGAACTTGTTCAGTGCTGCTTTGCGGTTCTGGAAACGCTCACAATGCACTCCACAGCAATTCTGGGATGTTCTTTTGTCTTTATCTTGCTTTGCCAAAGAGAAAACTGAAGTTTAAGGGAGGTTAAGTGAGTTGCCCAAGATCGTTCTATCTCACAATGTCTTGTATAGCATTATTGACATAAGATGTTTCTGGCAAAGTCAGCTGTTACAGGGTAATAAAACTCCTCGTAAATATTTAAGATTACCTGTTGATAAATGACAGAGGCTCTTGAAACATGAGCTGGGATAGATTTTGTGGGTCTTGATCAAGGCTTAGGAGCTCATGAACTGCAGCTCTTCTTTTACAGTCTCTTGTTGTGATTAGATAATATGTTCACATGGTTTAAACATCATATAATAAAGGACTATAGTCAAAGTTTTTCTTTCACTCTTGTTCCATAACCACCCCGTACCTTCCTCCCTCAGGTAACTGTTTTTGTTTTTTTTAATTAATTAATTTAATTTATTTATTTTGGCTGCGCCGAGTCTTAGTTGCGGCACGCAGGATCTTCATCGCGCCACATGGGATCTTCATTGCACCATGAGGGATCTTTTGTTGTAGCATGCAGCCTTCTTAGTTGCGGCACACATACAGGATCTAGGTCCCCGACCAGGGATCGAACCCAGGCCCCCTGCATAGGGAGCGCAGAGTCTTACCCACTGGACCACCAGGGAAGTCCCCCCCCCAGGTAACTGTTCTTAGTTTATTGGATTTAACCTAATTAAAGCTGATCCTTGGCAAAGCTGTGGAATCTCCTGATATATGGCTACCCTCATGACCCCCAAAATCTCTGAACTTGCAGTATATGCATTTTTCCAATTCACTTTATCATCCTGACAAAAAGTCCATCAAATTACACATTTATTTTGGTTAACAAGCATCTTCTTTTACGGATGCACCATCTCTAAGAGGTTCTGAGCTGCCACTCTCTCACACTTTAGTGTGAATTATTCTAATACAGCATCTCTTTATACAAATACAAGCATATACAAATATGTATATATATATGTGTTCTATATAACATATATTAACTATATATAATAGCATATATCACATATATTTAATGCTTTGTCACCTCTGCCGACACGTTACAAACTAGAATACACGGTGCTGTTCTGTGCCTTGCTTGTTTCACTGAATATATTATGCAGTTCTATTGTGTGATAGCAGTTGTTTCCATTCTGTTATCACAGACATTGCTTGTATAGGTGGCATTTTGCCAGTGCTTATTATATGTGCAGGATAAATTCCCAGAAATGAGATTGCTAGGTATCTGCATTTGTAATTTCAAGAGATATTGACAACTTGCCCTCCTTAAGTTAGTACCAATTTGCACCTCCACCAGCTTTGGTTGAGAAGTTACTGTTTTCTCACCTCTTTGTCAGCTCGTTAAATTGTCACATCATTGGATTTTTACCAATCTGATAGGTGAAAAACAGTGACTCAATTGAGTCTTTTTTTTTTTTTTAATATTTATCTATTTATTTTATTTTTGGCTGCGTTGGGTCTTCGTTGTTGCACGCGGGCTTTCTCTTGTTGTGAAGAGCGGGGGCTACTCTTTGTTGCGGTGCGCGGGCTTCTCATTGCGGTGGCTTCTCTCGTTGTGGAGCATGGGCTCTAGGCGCGTGGGCTTCAGTAGTTGTGGCGCATGAGCTTAGTTGCTCCGCGGCATGTGGGATCTTCCCGGACCAGGGATTGAACCTGTGTCCCCTGCATTGGCAGGCGGATTCTTAACCACTGCGCCACAAGGGAAGTCCTCCTCAATTGAGTCTTCATTTAAATTTGTAATGAAAGTTTTAAACTTAGAATATGTGTTTACGGGCCATTTCTATCTCTTTTTCTATGACTCTCTTACTATTAGTATTCTGCTTATTTTAAAAATTGGATTGTAGGGACTTCCCTGGCAGTCCAGTGGTTAAGACTTCGCCTTCCAATGCAGGGGGTGCGGGTTCTATCCCTGGTCCGGGAGCTAAGATCCCACATGCCTGGAGGCCAAAGAACCAAAACGTAAAACAGAGGCAATATTGTAACAAATTCAATAAAGACTTTGGAAATGGTCCACATCAAAAAAAAATCTTAAAAAAAAAATTGTGTGGTTGCCTTTTTCTTTATTTCTAGGAACTGATTATCTACTAGGGAAGGTTGGCCTTTTGCCTTTGATAAAAGTCATGTCTAACTTAGTGTTTCTCTTTTATTTTGTTGATGGTTGGTTGGTTTTGTTTGCATGTGTTTTTATTTTTTGCTGTCAAATTTATCAGTCATTTCTTTTACGGCTTCTGAATGTTGAATCATAGGTACAAAGGTCTGCCCCGCTTCAAGATAACGTGTTATTTATTTTCTTCTGTTATTTTACATCCAAATTTTGATCCATTTGGAATTTATCCTGAGGTGTGCTGTAAGGTACAGATCCAACTTTTTTTTTTTTTTTCAGATGGCTATCTTTTCTCTGCTGAATTGAAAAGCTACTTTTATCATAAGCTGTTTGTCATAAGCTTTTTTTCTCATACATATGTGGGTCTGTTTCAGAACTTGCTACTCTTTTCCATTGGTTTCTCTGTCTATTCATGTTCACGGTTTTGCTTGCTATGGTTTACAATATTTAAAAATATCTTTTGGTGTATTGAAGGGCTGCCCCTTATTTTTAGATCTCTTTCAGGCTACTCTTGCTTATTTGTTTTTCTATTTGAACTTTGAAATCTGGTATATAATTACACACACACGTGTTGGTGTTTTTACTGGAATTGCTTTAATAAAAACTGAAGTATAACACACATACAGGAAAGGGAACAAATTGTAAGTATACGGCTGGATGAATCATCGTATAGTAAGGTGAACGATTACCCAGATCTGGAACTGGAGCAGTGCCAGCATGGAGAAGCCCCCCTCCGGTCCCCAAGCAGTTATTACTACATCGCCCTCTTCCAAAAGGTAATTATCATCCTCATTTCTTATGTCATAGATTAGTTTTGATTTTTTTAAAAACTTTATATAAATGGATTCTTTTGTATTTGGCTTCTTTTGCTCAACATTATATTTGTGAGGTTTTTTAAGTCTGTCCTCCTGCTGATGGACAATTAAGTTGTTCCCAGTTTTTGGCTATCATGAATAATGCTGCCAAGAACATTGTAACACATGGCTTTTGGTGCCCCTATATATACATTTCTGTTGGATATTTACTTACGAGAGAACTTATACATGGGATATGCATATGTTCAACTTCAGAAAATACTGCCAAACTGTGTTCCAAATAGATATGTAACCATTTACCCTCCTTCCAGTGGTATCTGAGAATTCCAGTTATTCCTAGTTCCTGCAACAATTGGATTTGTTGGTCATTTGGATTTTACTTACTCTGGTGTGTGTGTAGTGGTAATTAATTGTGGTTTTAATTTTCACTTCTGTAATGACTAATGAGGTTAAGCACTTCAAAATATGTATTTGTTGGTTATTTAAATATTCTCTTTCATGAAATGTATTGGGATTGCTTCAAATTTATACATTAACTTCAGAGAATGGACATATTGATGATGTTGGATGTTCCTATCCAGGAACATGGTATGTCTTTCCATTTGTTTAAATCTTCTGTGTCCTTTAGTATTGTTTGCAGTGTTTTGGTATGGATCTTGCACATTTTTTGATAGGTTTATTCCTAGATATTTTATGTTTTTTATGGAGTCTTTTCTAACTGGCTATTGTTTGTAGTAGTTTCTTTTTTTTTTTTTTTTAATTTTTATTTTTGGCTGTGTTGGGTCTTCGTTTCTGTGCAAGGGCTTTCTCCAGTTGTGGCAAGCGGGGGCCACTCTTCATCACGGTGCGCGGGCCTCTCACTGTCGCGGCCTCTCTTGTTGCGGAGCACAGGCTCCAGACGCGCAGGCTCAGTAGTTGTGGCTCATGGGCCCAGTTGCTCCACGGCATGTGGGATCCTCCCAGACCAGGGTTCGAACCCGCGTCTCCCACACCGGCAGGCAGACTCTCAACCACTGCGCCACCAGGGAAGCCCCTGTAGTAGTTTCTTAATTGATTCTTTTAGCTGTTCTAAGCTTATAATCATTTCATCTATAAATAGAAATATGTTTCCAATTCCAATTCCTCCTATGCAATTCTTTACTTTTTGTTTTTTTAATTGAGATATAATTGACATATAACATTGTATTAGTTTTGGGTGTACAAAATAATGATTCCATTGTATGTATATGTGTGAAATGATTACCACAATAAGTTTGGTTAACATTCGTCACCACAAGTAGTTATAATTTTTTTCTTAAAATGAGAACTTTTAAGATTTGCTCCTTTAGTAACTTTCAAATATACAATGCAGTATGGTTAACTATAGTCACCGTGCTGTACATTATATTCCTTCATCCAATTATTTTATCTCTCATTTCTTTAACTTATCTAATTGCACTGGCTAGTACCTCCTGTACAGTGATAGTGTGCACATGTGTGTTATGTCTGACTTTAGTGGGAATGCGTCTGGTGTTTGGTGTTTTCTAGTTAAGCAAAATGCTGGCTTTTGACTGAGATTTATATATTTTATCTTATTAAGGAATTACCCATTGATTCCTACTTCGGGATTTTTTATCAGGAAAGTGTGTTTTTTGTCAAATTTTGTCAAATGCTTATTCAACATTTATGGATTTCCTGGGATCTATCATTATGTTATACTATATTAAGAAGTTTCTGCGAGTTCCCTGGTGGACTAGTGGTTAAGATTCTGGGCTTTCATGGCCGTGGCCTGGGTTCAGTCCCTGGTCAGGGAACTAAGATCCTGTGAGCCGTGCAGTACAGCCAAATAAAAAAAAAGAAGTTTCTTAATATTGAACCATCCCTGTACTCCTGGAGTAAATTCCCCTTGGTCTTTTCTTTCTTTTTTGGCCACGCCACGTGGCTTGCAGGTTATTACTTCCCTGACTAGGGATTGAACTCGGGCCACCGAAGTGAAAGTACCAAGTCCTAACCACTGGACCGCCAGGGAATTCCCTCCCTTTGGTTTTTTAATGTGCTGTGCCACCCTACTGGAGACGGTTCTTTGACTGAGCCAACAGCTACTGTGGACTCCTCTGGAGAGGGTCTAGGGACATGTACAGAGTCAGTACATATGGACTGAAGTGTCTTTTCCTAAAGTAAGGAACCATTGGTTTGATTCTTTTTTAGCAAACCCAGCTCCAAACTCCTTCCTGGTATAATGGACAACAGAAACTGGGGTTTTGGGAATCCCCTGGTGGTCCAGTGGTTAGGACTCTGTGCTTTCACTGCCGTGGGTCCGGGTTCAATCCCTGGCCAGGAAACTAGGATCCCACAAGCCATGTGATGCAGCAAAAAAAACAACAAAAAAACCCCGACAACTGGGGTTTTCCATCTAGTTGGGAAAAAAATGCATGTTTCTGATCTTAGCCTTTTTTTCAGTTTAGCTCTGTTGTCGTTTGGTTAACTTTCATCTCAAAACAAAACAAAACATTCCAAAACCCAAAAAACAAAATTAAACAACCTTAATCCTGTTACACTTAGTTTTTGTTTATATAATGCTTTGGAGGATGTCCCAGTAGACTTTGGGACTCACTGCTCTATTGTTTATCAAGAAGGGAAAAAAGTTGAAGGAGTCTGGATATTTAACAAACCTTCGGGTTCTCAGTCACTGGGGAATCCAGTGCCCAATCCAAAGAAGAGGCATCCACTTGGCAGTGCAGCCAGTGGTTAAGACTTCCAGGCCAATTTGTCTGGGCTCAAATCCCTCCTCTGTCTACTGCTGTGTGACCTCAGACAAGTTATATCACCTCTCTGGTCCTCAGTGCCCTCATCGAAAATTAAAGATAATAATGGTCCTACCTCTAGCCTTGTTGTGAGGATTCGGTGAGTTCATGCCTGGCAAGTTCCTTGGCCATAAATGTGGGGGATCCGGAATGGGGATCAGAGCATCCAGTGCGGATTGGGCCAGGTGGTCTTTGCATTCAGTGACCTTCCTGACCTTTGCTGATGCCAATCCTCATGCAGATATCTGCCGGTGTGCTTAGACAAGTGACTGGCAAGTTCTCAGGGTCATGGGCTTCTAAGATGAAGCAAAATAATGAAATAAAAATTCCCCTTTTGTAAGTGTCTGGACTGCAGAAAGCAAAGGAATGGAAGATTCCTTAAGGTTGATATTTCAGATAATAAATTTGTGAGTTACTGAAGAGCTGGGTTAAAGGCTCTTGGCCCCTAATCAGGCTTTTCTGCAGCCTTTAATTCTAAGGCTTGGACCTCCCTCGGCAGTGGGTTGGCTCATTTTTGAATGGGGCATCTGCAGGGTGGCTTTCTTGGGTAGTGCTGCCTGTAGTCCCCATAGTATTTGTGTCTGAGAGGGTAAAAGAGGCATTTTGCTGTGGGCAGAGGGAACAGATGCGGAGGGTGGTTGAGTGTGAAGGGAGAGCCATTGGGAGGGAGGGGCTCCCTGGGCAGTGCCCCGGTTCTCCCGCTAAATGTGGATTCTGAACAGCATTGCCTGGCTCTCCTTCAGGTGTTCTGTCTAATTTGGTGAAGCAGAAGCCAAAGGAAGCCTCATCACCAGCTTGCTGTTTCCAATGAGCTATTTGCAACTTAAAAAATTGTAGTATAATTACTTAAAATAAAAGGCACAGACCTTAAACATTCTGTTTGATGGTTTGTTAGTTTCCTAGGGCTACCGTAACAAAGTACCACAAATTTGGTGGCTTAAAAGAACAGAAGTGTGTTCTCTCACAGGCCTGGAGGCTAGAAATCCAAAATAAAGGTGTCAACAGGGCCATGATTTCTTTGACCTTTCATTGCCTCTTCCTGGCTTCTGGTGGTTGCTCACAACTCCTTGGCTTGTGGACATGTCATTCTGATCTCTGTCTTGATCGTCACGTTGTATCCTCCCTGTGTGTCTCTATTTTCTCTTCTTATAAGGACGCCAATCATTGGATTAGGGCCTTCTGTAATCTGGTATGACCTCACTCTAATTTAACGAATTAAATCTGCAAAGCCCCTATTTCCAAATAAGGTCACATTCTAAGATTCCAGTGGACATGAATTTTGGGGGGACACTATTCATCCCAGTACAGATGGCTTTTGACAATTGTGTATACCCAGGTGACCACCACCCCAGTCAAGAACCAGGATATTTCCATCACTATGGATTTGCTCATGCCCCTTTCTAGTCAGTTCCTACCACTACCACCCACCCTAGACAATCACTGTTTGATTTCTGTTACCGTAGATTAGTTTTTTGCCTGTCCTTGTATTCGAGTAAATGGAATTATGTAGCATGTGCTCTTTCATGTCTGGCCTCTTTTGCTCAAAATGTTTTTGAGATTCATCCATGTTGTTGCATGGATCACCAGTTTGTTCCTTTTTCTTGCTGAGTAGTCTTCCGCTGTGTGATTATACCACAGTTTGTATCCATTCTTCTACTGATGAACATTTGGATTGTTTTCAGCTTTTGGAACTGCGTATTATTCATAGCATGAATATAGTAGCAATGCACATTCTTGTTTGTTCTTTTTGTGGACATAGATCTTGAGTTTTCTAGGTTAATACTAGGAGTAGGATTGCTGCTTCATAGGGCAGGTGTATATTTCACTTTATTAGAATTGCCAAACAGTCTTCCAAAATGATTGTATGCTCCCAAGGGCGATGTGTAAGAGTTCCAGTTGCTTCGTATCCTCATGAACTTGGTTACTTTCTTGGTGGTAGTTATTTTCTTTGATGCATAGAGAGGGTAACTCTCTGCAGAGGTTTCCATCCACAGAGCTGTCGAGCTAAAGGCCCTCCAGCTACTGACTTCTGCTTCTCTCCTTTTTGTTTTGTTTTGTTTCCTTTTTTATCGTGTTGCTCCAAGGAAGCTTTCAGGCAAAAAGGTCTGCTGGAGTCCCTTTGTCCACTGTCCCTTTTTTCTGAGAAGAGCAGAAGTATGGACTCTCCACACTCTGTTCTTCTACTCTTGAGTCTCCTTGCTTGTTGGAGGTCAGAAGTTGAAGGTTAGAGGTTGGAGATCAGAGGTTGGAGTCCTTCAGAAGGACATCAGCAACTTTCTTGAAGCAGGAGCTGTTCAGAGTGTTCAGGGGTCCCACGTGACTAGTTCCACACTGTGTTTGTTTCTTTCTTTCACAGTCAAGTATTTTGTTCACAGATCTCTATTGAGGGTACAAAAGCAACAGCAATAAAGGAAATCATTCAAAAATAAAAGAGAGAAGTTCACTGGTCTTGGAATATATTTGGGGAGTGGGGGTGGATAAGTTGCCTTTAAAGTTAAAACTGTAAAATTACCACATAATAAAAGCCTGTGCTTTGAAAAAATAAAAAAGAGAAAGCTTAAGTTTTCCAAAACCCGTCTTTACTGCTATTTATAATAGTGAATAATAATAATAGTAAATACTGAGCTACCGCATACCATCCCATGTTCTAAGTTTTCCATATATAGAAACTCGGTAAATAGTCTCAGAACGCTTTGAGGTCAGAATTTTGTATCAAGGCCATTTTACAGATGAGGAACCTGAGGCGAGAAGAGAATGCTGACCTCTCCCAAGGTAAGGTGGAGCCAGAATTTGAACTCAAGGGTTCTAGCTTCAGAGTCTGTACATATCTTACCTGCACATTTTTTCCTTAGGGTCATTCACATTTTGGAAACCTAGTCACATTTATTTAAAAAGGAAACATTATATCACTACCATAAATGGGAGATCCATATCACTTGCCAAAGATAGATGATAACTATAAAAACAAATACTCTGATAACAACATTATTCTAACTTATTCCTATTGTTTCTCCCCCAACACCATTTTTTTTTTTTTTATGGTTTGTGCTCTTGGTGTCAAATATAAGAAAATTTTGCCCAACTCAAAGCCACAAATATTTTCTCCTAGAATTTTTATAGTTTTAGGTTTTGCAATTATGTCTATGATCCATTTCAAGTTATTTTTATGCATGGTGTGAGGTAAGGGTTATGCTTAATTCTTTTTTTTTAAGTAAGGATTTCCAGTAGTTTCTGCAGCATTGGTTGAAAAGACTCCCTTTCCATGTCTTCTCTGAGTCTGACTTTTCCCCGGGAATGGGAGGATTAATTCTCGCAGTCGCTACAAGGAGAGAAAGGTATAATCATTGTGCTACACTGGATATATACCCATTGGCACACGGTCAGGACTCAATAAACAGCAATTAGTTCTCAGATTATGGTAACTGTTTTCCTGTGGTTTGGCATTTAAGTTGTTTCCAGTTTTCTTTCTTCAAGTGTAAACAGCAATGCAATGGATATTCCAAGCGTACTGCTTTTTTTTTCTTTAAAGTTATTTTAGAGTATATTTACACATCTTAATCCATACTACAATTAGTGTTAGAAGTGTTTGGATTCATGCACTCTGCCAGAAGCCAGAAGCCAGAAGCCATGCATTGCTTTTGAATTAGCTCTGCTTCTAACTAGAGGGAGCTCCTTGGGAGTGCTAAGAACTGGAATCATCACCTTCCCTGGCAACCCCCTGCCACCATCCCCAGTGGGTATTTTCTCATCTTCCCTTTAGCTGCACACACTTTCCCATGATACTGTTTTCTACTCATTTATTTACCTCCTTGCCTCCCCCACTGGCCTGTATACCTCTTACTGGAATCACACCTTACCAGTTCCCAGCACAGTGGCTGCACATAGTAGGTGCTTAATAAATGTTGACTGTAAGAACAGCATGCAGCACAGCATGAACTAGTACTGCCGCTGGGTCTGTGGACTTCTCTGAGATGAGCTTCCTGATAACATTGTTCTTTTAGCACTGGTGCTTTCGTTCCAAGACATCTCATCATTTAAACAGCGTTTTCTAAGTGTGGATTATGTGCCATTAGTTAATGTTGGATGGTGTAACATGGTACTTGGATCCTGCATTAAATAACATTGAATCCCAGAGTGAGGAAATTTCTTTTCAGTTCTTTTTCAATCCTTCTTACTTCTCTAGGACAGGGTTTCTCAGCCTCAGCTGAGAAACAAACAATTCTTTGCTGTGGGGCGGCTGCCCTGTGCAGGGTAGAATGTTTACAGCATCCTGACCTCCACCCACTAGATGCCAGTAGCGCCGCCACCCCCAGTTCTGACAACCAAAGATATTTCTAGGCATTGCCAAATGTCACCTGGGGGACAAAATCCACCTCCCAGCTGAGAATGACTGCTCTAGGAGAAAGACTCAGTCTGGTGCTAATATATTTCAAACACCTCTCTAACCCTTGCTAGTCTCCCTTTTCCAAAAAGAGAGAACAGATCCCTAGTTCAGCAGGCAATGCTTTCTCACTCGAATTTACATTATTTTGCTCTCCTTGATGTTACCTTCTCATTTTGGCAAGTTAGAATTGTTTTCCTCTCAAAGTAAGTGTTATGAGGTTTTCTTTACAAATAAATTTCAGTAAAAAGGTGAGTGACTATAGAGAAATATACCTCAAACATGTAGGTATGGCCCAAATAGCTCTGTGTTAGACACCTGGTTCTAAGGAAACGTTGAGTAATGCATCTTCCTGTTTCAGTGCTTCTGTCGTCTGTGGCACTGGGCAGGCTTTTATGTTTTTCTTTTTTAAAATTAATTAATTAATTAATTTTTTGGCTGTGTTGGGTCTTCATTGCTGCGTGCGGGCTTTCTCTAGTTGCGGTAAACGGGCTACTCTTCGTTTTGGTGTGTGAGCTTCTCATTGCGGTGGTTCCTCTTGTTGTGAAGCATGGGTTCTAGGCACACTGGCTCTAGTTGTGGCTCGTGGGCTTTAGAGCGCACGCTCAGTAGTTGCGGCGCACGGACTTAGTTGCTCCATGTGGGATCTTCCCCGACCAAGGATCGAACCCGTGTCCCCTGCATTGGTGGGAGGATTCTTTTTTTTTTTAACATCTTTATTGGAGTATAATTGCTTTACAATGGTGTGGCAGGTGGATTCTTAACCACTGCGCCACCAGGGAAGTCCAGGTTTTTACGTTTTGCTTCATCTAAGTCAATACTCCAGCTTGGTAGATGCCCTAGGGATCTCGTATAGGTGCCAAGCCTCCCAGACGTGCTAACACTGATCACATACATGCAGCACCTGTCAGACGTGTACTGCCTGCTACAGGCATTTGGTCTGTGGACCCAGGAGTGAGTCTTAGTTGATAAAATCATTCAGGTAGCTTTGGATTACAAGGGTAAAGGCAGTGCATGTCTGGATGCCAGCCAATCTTCTTCTGAGAAGCAGAAAACAAATCACACAGGCCTGGAGACTTTCTGATTTCATAGAGAGGTCAGACGTGGGAGGAAAGTACACTATGTCATTCATATCAGATATCTTGGCAAAGCTGCTGACCTGCTACTGACTCTGCTTGCCTCATGGGAAAAGGCTTGATCAGATAGCCATGTGAGTGAGAATATCACACTTGGCACCCTTGATGAATTAATGGGTCTAGGCATTAAGCATTGGTAGCTATCAACATCAGAAAAGAGTGAAAACCAGACATTACCTCCTGTTGGGAGAACCCAGCACCACGTGTAGTCGTGACAAAGGATTTAAGCTTGAGTCTGATCCAACCCCCAATGTGCAAAAGCAGAGAACAGAGGAACGTGTTGAATTGCACAACACGTTGTGCAGATGAATGTGCAGACTGGGAGCACTCTCTGGTACGCATATCCTGGGTTCTTTAACAGATGAATTGTAAAAGAATGGGATGGAGGAGAAATCCTGTAGATTGTAGATTAAAAGAGGCTTAAAAGATATGAAATTTTAAAAATGGGCAACGCTGAAAACTAAACTATACTGTCTAGGGAGGCACACTTGGTTGATAAAACCAGAAAGAAAGCCAGCAAGGTGATTGCTGTAATAATTAGGATGCTGGTTACTTTTTTGGCGAGCTGTAGTTGAGATGGGGCTCATGGAGGACCTTTTAGGTTGGCTGACTGGGTTCCATTCCTTGATTTCACGGTAGATATAAAGTTTGTTTATCTTATAATAATTCATTAAACTATACATTCGTTTTCTGTTACCTCTATGTTTTATTTTAAAATAGTTTTTAAAAAGCAAGGTGCAAAAGAATATGTGTAAAATGCCACCTTTTGTAGGCAAAAAGAGGAAATATGAAAAATATGCTTGTATTTTAAAATGTAAACAATGTAAGAATAAACCAAAAACTAATAAAAATATTTATCAGGGAGGGGGAAATAAGGGGGGGAGAAAGACCTTTCTGAACATGGCTTTTATAGTTTTTACTTTGGAATGTTGTGTTTTATATAATTAAAACACAGAATTTAAAACAAATCTCTAAAAATAAGAAACAAATGGAAATACATGATCTTTTGGGTTTTTTTAATATTTATTTTATTTATTTGGCTTTGTGGGATCTTCATTGCGGCATGCAGGCTCTTTAGTTGCAGCATGCAGGAGCTTTAGTTGTGGCATGTGGGCTCTTTAGTTGCGGCACGTGGGATCTAGTTCCCTGACGAGGGATAGAACCTGGGTCCCCTGCATTGGGAGCACAGAGTCTTAACCACTGGGCCACTAGGGAAGTCCCGGAAATACATGATCTTTTGACTATACATTCCCATTGGGAATATGACCTAAGATGAAAGAACCACAAAGAAATCTTAAACTGCACAGACTTGTTTTATTGTTATCAGTGTTACTATTGAAATATTTTGAAACTTCTATATATATGAAAGGATAAAGAAAATAATTATCTTAAGTGTCATTAAGAAACAAGATTTTCAGCACAAAAGAGATGCAAATAACAATCTAAAGAAGTTTAAAAACCTTATAATTCTGGGACTTCCCTGGTGGTGAGGTGGTTAAGAATCCACCTGCCGGGACTTCCCTTGGTGCAGTGGTTGGGAATCCACCTGCCGGTGCGGCGGACACGAGTTCGAGCCCTGGTCCGGGAGGATACCACGTGCCGCGGAGCGACTAGGCCCGTGCGCCACAGCTGCTGAGCCTGCGCTCTAGAGCCCATGAGCCACAGCTGCTGAGCCCGTGAGCCACAACTACTGAGGACCACGCGCCTGGAGCCCGTGCTCTGCAATGGGAGAGGCCACCGCAATGAGAAGCCTGCTCACTGCACCTAAGAGTGGCCCCCGCTCCCTGCAACTGGAGGAAGCCCGTGCACAGCAACGAGGACCCAACACAGCCAAAAATAAATAAAATAAAATAAAGTAATTAAAAAAAAAAAAAAAAAAAGAATCCACCTGCCGATGCAGGGGACACGGGTTCGAGCCCTGGTCCGGGAAGATTCCACATGCCGTGGAGCAACTAAGCCCGTGTGCCACAACTACTGAGCCTGCGCTCTAGAGCCCGCGCACCACAACTACTGAAGCCCGTGCGCCTAGGGCCCATGGTCCGCAACAAGAGAAGCCACCGCAATGAGAAGACCCCGCACCGCACCGAAGAGTAGTTCCTGCTCACCGCGAGTACAGAAAGCCCGCGCACAGCCACAAAGACCCAATGCAGCCGAAAATTAATTAATGAATTAATTAATTTTAAAAACCCCGAATTTCCTAGGTCTATTCACATAAACACTGAAAACCCAGTAGTAATGAGCGCCTGTAGTATTCAGGCTGTGGTTTCTAAGTACCAGTTCCCACTAAAAGAATTCCTTGGAAAAGTAGCTGATTTCTATCTAGTCTGAGGCAGAAAATGTACAAGATGAGCCTGGAACCCTCAGTCATGGCTGAAATCAAGGAAGCTATTGAAGACTACTGGAGTCTGTCAATAGGACAGGAACCCACTGGAAGGAGCTCCCACTAGCCAAATGATGAAATAATTCAAATGTTAAAAAGAATAACAAACAACCACTTTGGAAAATAGGCTGGCAATTTCTTACTGTTTAAATCTCCAACTATCACCCAGCCACTCACTCTTAGGTATTTACCTAAGAAAAATAACATATGTCCACAGAAAGACCTGTATGCAAATGTATGTGGCAGCTTTATTCATATTTGCAAAAACCTGGTACAATGGAAAACTACTCAGTAATAAAAGGAAGAGCGGACTTCCCTGGTGGTCCAGCGGTTAAGACTCCCTGCTCCCAATGCAGGGAGCCCAGGTTCGATCCCTGGTCAGGAAACTAGATAGATCCCACATGCCACAACTAAAGATCCCACACGCTGCAACTAAGACCCGGTGCAGCCAAATAAATAAATAAAATTTTTTAAAAAGTAAAAGGAAGAGACCACTGACAGACTTTAGCAACATGGAAGGATCCCCAACACATTTGCTAAGTGAAAGAAGACAGGACAGAAATAGCAACATATTACATGATACCATTTATATAATATTCTGGAAAAAATAAAACTCCAGGAACAGAAATGAAGTGATTGCCAGAGGTGTGGGGTGGGGAAGAGGATTGACCGCTAAAGGATACGGGGGACCTTTCTGGGGTGATAGTAATGTTCTACATCTTGAATAATGTGTTGGTGTATATAGTTGTGGAAACTCATCAAAGAGGCTGAACTTTAGTGTACATCGATTATACCTCAGTGAACCTGACTTTAAAGTAACTTCAATGGATTGAAATCTAAAAATTAAAAAATTAATGAATTCAAAGTGATACTGAAAAATCATCATTAATTACCTTTGGAAAATGTTAGGGAACAACTCATTCTGAAAGCTGGTAAATAAGGGGAAAGAATCAAGCTTTTATCCTGCTTTTTCTACCCAGACCAAATTTTAAGATAAGAAAATAGATGAGGAAGGAAAGTTCTACTTTATAAAAGAATCACAGTAATAAATATGGAAGAGAAGATAGAATAAGAAAGTCACCACCTAAGGAAATTACTGGATCAAGGCTATAATCATGAATACCTGATGAAAGGTAAAATGTTGATGGAGAACTTTATAATGGATGGATCATGGAGCAAGAACATGACATTAGCTAATTAAAGTGGGACAAACAGAACTTCTGTGCCTCCTGATATAATGCAGCACCTCCTATGGAAATTATACCTGAGCCCAATGAAGCTTCCTGATCTAAATATTATAAATACAGAGATAAATATGTTAAATGACATTCCAGGGGTACAATTATCCAAATCCAGAATGTGGGACGTCTACAGGACAAGTGACCCAGTTTCTTCAACAAAAACAAAAAGGGAAAAATAAATTATTATAGATTAAAATGTCTTAAGAGTTCAAAACTTACAGAAAGCTACAGAAGTCAAGACAGTGTGGTATTGGCATAAAGATATACATATAGGGACTTCCCTGGCGGTCCAGTGGTTAGGACTTAGCGCTTTCACTGCCAGGGCCCAGGTTCAATCCCTGGTTGGGGAACTAAGATCTGGCAAGCTGTGTGGCGAGGCCAAAAAAAAAAAAATAATAAAATAAATAAATAAATATATACATATAGATCAATGGAATAGAATTGAGAGTCCAGAAATAAATCCATATCTATTTATGCATTTGTGGTCAACTGATTTTCAGTAAAGATGCCAAGGCCATTCATTGGGGGAAAGAATAATCTTTTTAAAAACTAGTGCTGAGGACTTCCCTGGTGGCTCAGTGGTTAAGAATCTGCCTGCCAACGCAGGGGACACGGGTTCGAGCCCTGGTCCGGGAAGATTCCCACATGCCACAGAGCAACTAAGCCCATGTGCCACAACCGCTGAGCCTGCACTCTAGAGCCCTCGAGCCACAACTGCTGAAGCCTGCACGCCTAGAGCCTGTGCTCCGCAACAAGAGAAGCCACCACAATGAGAAGCCTGTGCACCGCAACAAAGAGTAGCCCCTGCTCGCCACAACTAGAGAAAGCCTGCGTGCAGCAATGAAGACCCAATGCAGCCAAAAATAAATAAATAAGTAAATTTATTTTAAAAAAACCAATAAAACAAAACTAGTGCTGGGACAACTGGATAGCCACATGCAAAAGAATGAAGTTGGGCTCTTGCCTCACACCATATACAAAAATTAACTCCAAATGGATCAAAGACCTAAATACAAGAGCTAAAACTATAAAATTCTTAGAATAAAACACATGTATATCTTTGTGCCCTTGGATTAGACACTAGTTTCTTAGATATGACACCAAAAAGCATAAGTAACCAAAAAATAGGAAAATAAATAAAAAATAAATTGGACTTCATCGAACTTAAAAAGTTTTGTGCATCGGGAACACTATCAGGAAAGTGAAAAGACAACTCACAGACCAGGAGAAAATATTTACAAATCATACATCTGATAAGAGTCTAGTACCCAGAATACATAAAGAACTCTTGTAACTCAAAAATAAAAAGATAAACCAGTTTAAAAAAATAGGCAAAGGATTTGAATAAACATTTCTCCAAAGAAGATATACAAATGGCCTATAAGCAGGTGAAAAGATGCTCAACATCATTAGTCATCAGGAAAATGCAAATCAATACCACAATGAGATACCACTTCATACCCACTAGGATGGTTGTAATGAAAAAGATAGATAATAACAAGTGTTGGTGAGTATGTAGAGAAATCAAAACCCTCGTACATTGCTGATGGGAATATAAAACGGTGTAGCTGCCTTGGAAAGCAGACTGGCAGTTCCTCAAAAAGTTAAACGTAGAGTAGCCATATGACCCAGCAACCACATTCCTAGGAATATACCCAAAGAGAACTGAAAACATACACCAACACAAAAACTTGCACACGAATCTTCATAGCAATATAACTCATAACAGCCAAAAAATGAAAACAACCCAAATGTCCATCAATTGATGAATGGATAAAGAAAATGTGGTATATCCATACATTAGA
Source organism: Eschrichtius robustus (assembly GCF_028021215.1). NCBI lineage: Eukaryota > Metazoa > Chordata > Mammalia > Artiodactyla > Eschrichtiidae > Eschrichtius > Eschrichtius robustus. The sequence continues at coordinate 14,060,286 of NC_090842.1, forward strand.
ATATTATATTACAATAAAAGGAATGAAGTACTGGTCCCGGTGGTAAGATGGTGGCCGCTGCAGATTGTGATGTGGTAATGGCAGCAACTGAGCCAGAGCTGCTCAACCACAAAGAAATGAAGAAGGAAACAGTCTTTCAAGGAGCAAGAAGGTGCATACTATGTCAAGAAAGATTACAATGACGCTTATTATATATAGATATCTATATACAGCTATTATATGTAGATATACTCTTTCTATATATATATATACAGTAGCCATGTGACGTGTGTGTGTGTGTGTGTGTGTGTGTGTGTGTGTGTAATGGAATACTACTCAGCCATAAAAAAGAATGAAATAATGCCATTTGCAGCATCATGGAAGGACCTAGAGATTATCATACTAAGTGAAGTAAGTCAGGAAGAGAAAGACAAATACCATATATCACTTATATGTGGAATCTAAAATATGATACAAATGAACTTATTTACAAAACAGAAACAGACAGACATAGGAAACAAACTTACGGTTACCAAAGGGGAAAGGGGGTGGGGGAGGGTTAAATTAGGAGTTTGAGAGTTCAAGGCATTCTTTGGCAGTCCTGGGAGTTTTGAAGCATCTGGTCCAGGGATTTTTTTTTTTTTTTCAATTTGGCAAATGAAAGGAAACTATTTAGAACCCAGAAAATGCAGACTTGTGCAGTTTAACCTGGAATGTGGACGCAGGTCACCTCCTCCCTTCATCATGTCTCCATGTACTTAGAGCGGTTTTGTTTTCTTAGTTGGATACCCTGTGCCAGTGTGAGTGGGGTGAAGGAAAGGGAGCCAGACTAAAGACTACAGGTAGGGGAGGGAGGCAGAGAGTGAACAGGGAGACAGCTTGTGAATTTTTGTTTTACTGTTTAAATTTATTTAAAAAAGAAAGAAAATTGAGAATAAAATGTTTCACCCTTATTTTTAAAAAAAAGGAATGAAGTGCTGATAGATGCTATGTCTTAGCCTGCTCAGGCTGCCATAATAATATACCATAGCTTTCCGGGCGGCGGGGACGGAGGTGGGCCTGGCGGGTCCGCGCGGCCTCCGGGCTGGAGCCCGGGTCCCCGCCCACCCCAGCGCCCGCCGCCGGCCGACCCCCGCGCCGCCGTCCTGGGTCCCGGTGGCCGGAGGTGCGCCTGGGTCCGCGGGACAGGCGGGCGCAGAGGTCGCCTGTGTTGGGGGGTGGGGTGCGGCGAGGTTCTGGCGCATCCATGGAGCCCGGTCCAGGGCTGGGGCGCCGCGGCTTGCTGTGCTCTCTGCACTCTCCCGGCTCTGAAGCCTCGAGAACACGGCTAGGCAGCAATAGTTTAATGGGGCGTTTGCTTGCTGGGAACTAGGGGCCTGCGGGGGTCTCAGTTCTTGGCTGGCCCCGGCACACGAGGTTGCCAGGCGTGTGATGGCAGCAGGTAGGAGTGAGCTGCTGGTGCAGTGATGAGCAGGAAAGGAAGGACAGCGGCTGTTGGCCTGTGAACCTAGGCAAGAATGACCACCCAACACAATCCAGACCAAGGTCCGTGGGCCCAGCTCAGTCCTGTGCGGCTAGTCAGTGGAATAGACCTGCAGGTGTGGTTCTTGTCACTCTAGGACTGGATTCAGGACAGATCCTGCTGATGAGCCCAGGGCACCGTCCTCAGTGCTCCAGGAGAGTGTGCAGTAGTGGAGCAAGGGTGGTGTGCCCGACTCAGCACTGCGGCCACGCATGTCCAGTCTGCTGGCAAGGGCAGTGGGCAGCCGGAGGAAGTCATGGCCTTGGGAATGTCCTCTGATGAAAAAGAACCTGCAGGCTCATAAAGTAACTTTTGTGTGGAACGTTGGTGTGCTGAAAAGCAGTTCTGTGTGCTGTTCCCCCTTGGTGTGGATCAGTAGTGCTGAGGCAGCAGGCATGATGCAGAAGTGTGAGCAGAGACCGTCTGGAGTCCCCAACCTCCAGGGAAACTAGAGGTGACAGCCAGCCTAGTGAAGAGGACAGGAGTTGGGGGCGGTGGTGGCAGAAAGGCGCCCGAAGGCAGCATGTCCCATCTGTGGTGGCGGTAACCCACCAGGCGCCCCTCGTCTCAGGGCCCTAATCCTGGCTCCAGCCGGGTGATCAGGGGAGCTATGAGCTCTTCTGGGCGAGCAGAGCCCACAGTCCTGAGCTGTTCTTTGCTGTGTTTGGGTCATCTCCCCCCATCCAAGGGGAGAAATCTAGGTGAGATTTAAGAATTAGTGCTTTAAGAATGTGGATCTCATAGTTGAAACCTTGGAACATGTGTTTTCAGCCCAAGGTGTTAAAGTGAATGGAAGGATTCAATGCCTTTTCAAGGAGGGTGTCTCCATGTGGGCAGAACTAGAGAATAAATGGGTCTTGAATATATACCATAGACTGGGTGGCTCAAACAACAGAAATTTATTTTCTCACAGTTCTGGGGGCTGAAGTCCAAGATGAGGGTACCAGTATGGTTGGTTTCTGGTGAGTGCTCTCCCCTTGGGTTGCAGACAGCCACCTTCTGGATGTATGCGCACGTGACCTCCTTTTTGTGGGATCATGGAGAGAGAGAGAGAGAGAGAGAGAGAGAGAGAGAGAACAAGCTCTCTGGTGTCTCTTCTTATAAGGGCACTAATCCTGTCATGAGGGCCCCACCTTCAGGACCTCATCCAGCCCTAATTACCTCACAAAGACCCCATTTCCAAATACCATCATATTGGGGGTTAGAGCTTCAACACAGGAATTTGGCAGAGGCACAAACATTCAGTTTACATGATGAATGAACCCTGAAAATATTATGCCAAGTGACAGAAGCTGGTCACAAAGGATCACATATTAAAGATTCTATTTACATGAAAGGTCCAGAATATGCAAATCCATAGAGATAGAAAGCAGATGAGTGGTTGCCAGGGGCTAGGGGGAAGAGGAAATAAACAGTGATTGCTGATGACTACAGAGTTTATTTTTAGGTTGGTGAGAATGTTCTGGAATTAGATTATGGTAATTGTTGCACAACTTTGTGAATATACTAAAAATCTCCACTGAATTGTGCCCTTCAGAATGGCAAACTTTATGACATGTGAGTTATATCTTAATTAATTAATTAATTAATTGTTTTTTTAGGTTTTTTTTTTTTTTGATGTGGACCATTTTTAAAGTCTTTATTGAATTTATTACAATATTGCTTCTGTTTTACACTTTGGTTCTTTGGCCACAAGGCATGTGGGTTCTTAGCTCCCCGACCAAGGATCGAACCCCCATCCCCTGCGTTGGAAGGCGAAGTCTTAACCACTGGACCGCCAGGGAAGTCCCTTAAAATTTTTTTTAAAAAGAGAGGAAAAAAGGCATAGAGACCCATCAATCAGTGGACCAACTTACTGGGCTCTTAATTCAAACAAAACAACTTAAAAAAAGACATTTTTTAAACAACCAGGGAAAATTGAACGTGGATTCTTTTTTTTTTTTAAAGATTGATTGATTGATTGATTGATTGCTATGTTGGGTCTTCGTTTCTGTGCTAGGGCTTTCTCCAGCTGCGGCAAGCGGGGGCCACTATTCATCGCGGTGCGCGGGCCTCTCACCATCGCGGCCTCTCCTGTTGCGGAGCACAGGCTCCAGACGCGCAGGCTCAGCAGTTGTGGTTCACGGGCCCAGTTGCTCCGCGGCATGTGGGATCCTCCCAGACCAGGGCTCGAACCCGTGTCCCCTGCATTAGCAGGCAGACTCTCAACCACTGTGCCACCAGGGAAGCCCCCAGGATTCTTTTTTTTAATTTATTTTTTATTGATGTAACATTGGTGTATAATATTACGTTTCATGTATGCAGCATTATATTTCTACTTCTGTATACACTACAGCCTGCTGACCACCAAAAATTTAGTTTCCATCCATCACCATACAGTTGCCAACCATATAGTTACAACATATGTTACCCATTTTGCCCTTCTCACCCTTCCGCTCTGGTAGCCACTACTCTGTTCTCTGTATCTACATGTTTGTTTTTGTTTGGTTTGGTTTGTTCGTTTGTTTTTTATATTCCACGTGAGCAAAATCATATGGTATTGTATTTCTCTGACTTATTTCACTTAGCATGATACCCTCAAGGTGCATCAGTGTTGTCACAGATGGCAAGATTTCGTCTTTTTAATGGCTGAGTAGTATTCCATTGTATATATAATATATGCCACATCTTCTTTATTTATTCATCCATTTATTGGCACTTAGGTTGTTTCCATATCTTGGCTATTTAAAATAATGCTATGATGAGCATAGGGGTGCATATTTCTTTTCAAATTAGTATTTTCATATTCTTTGGATAAATACCTAGAAATGTTGGGGGGAGTTCCCTGGTGGCACAGGGGTTAAGAATCTGCCTGCCAATGCAGGGGACACAGGTTCAAGCCCTGGTCCGGGAAGATCCCACATGCCATGGAGCAACTAAGACCGTGCACCACAACTACTGAGCCTGTGCTGTAGAGACCACGGGCCACAACTACTGAGCCTGCGTGCCACAGCTACTGAAGCCCGCACGCCTAGAGCCCGTGCTCTGCAACAAGAGAAGCCACTGCAATGAGAAGCTCGTGCACCGCAACGAAGAGTAGCCCCCGCTCGCTGCAACTAGAGAAAGCCCGCAAGCCAGCAATTAAGACCCAGCGCAGCCAAAAAAGAAACAAAGGAAGGAAGGAAGAAAGAAAAAAAAAGTTATATTAAAAAAAGAACACCCAGAAGTGTTGGGAATTCCCCGGCGGTCCAGTGGTTAGGACTCTATGCTTTCACTGCCGTGGGCCCAGGTTCAATCCCTGGTCAGGGAACTAAGATCCCACAGCCACATGGCGTGGTCAAAACAAACAAACAAACAAACAAAAAACCCCAGAAGTGAAATACTTAGGTCATATGGTAGTCCTATTCTTAATATTTTGAGAAAACTCTGTACTGGTAAAACTCTGGCTTTACCAGTTTATAGTTCCACTAACATTGAATGAGGGTTCCCTTTTCTCCACATACTCACCAACACTTGTTATTTCTTGCCTATTTGATGATAGCAGTTCTAACAGATGTGAGGTAGGATCTTACTGTGGTTTTGATTTGTATTTCCCTAATTATTAGTGATGTTGAACATCTTTCCATGTGCCTGTTGGCTATCCGTATGTCTTTGGAAAAATGTCTATTCAGCCCCTCTGCCCATTTTTTAGTCAGGTTGTTTGTTTTTTGCTGTTGTTGAATTGTATGAGTTCTTTATCTGTTATGAATATTAACCCCTTATTGGACATATGATTTACAAATATCTTTTCCCATTTGGTAGGTTGTCTTTGTTTTGTTGGTGGTTTCCCTTGCTGTGCAGAAGCTTTTTAGTTTGATACAGTCCCATTTGTTTATTTTTGCTTTTGTTTCCCTTGCCTGAGGAGACATATCTAGAAAGATATTGTTAATACTGACGCCCAAGAGTATACTGCCTATGTTTTCTTCTAGGAGTTTTATGGTTTCAGGTTTTACATTAAAGTCTCTGATCCATTTTGAGTTGATTTTTGTGTATGGTGTGGGGTAATGGTGTAGTTTAATTTTTTTGCATGTGGATGTCCAGTTTTCCCAACTCTATTTATCGAAGAGACTATCCTTTCGCCATTGTATGTTCTTTGTACCTTTGTAGTGAATTAGTTGTGTGGGTTTATATGTGTGGGTTTATTTGAACATAGATTCTGTATTAGATGATATAAGGGATTATTGATTTGGAAATGTGCAATAGTGGTAATGCGATTATATTTTTTAAAGAATCCTTACATACTGGTAAAATGGCCTGTCTGGATTTGCTTTAAAATACTCTAGGGAAAAAAACGGAGGATGGGTGAAACAGGAGTGACAGAATATTGATAATTTTTGAAGCTGAATAATGGCTATATGAGGATCCATTTTACTATTCTACCTTATTTGGGTTTGTTTAACAATGCTATAATAAAGTTTCAAAACGTAAATCAAATGTGGCAGAGGGGAAGAAAAGTCTTGATTAGTATTGAATTCCAGAAAGTTCATCTTCCAATAGAAGATGCTGAGCTGGGCCCTAGGGCAATGAGCTGGGCACCTTTGCCCCCAAGTCTTCCTGAGCTTCATTCAGAGGAGAGAAGCCACCGGAACCACTCCCAGAAGATGCTTTGGGTTAGAACTGACCTGGCTTTTTACAGAGCATTTGCAGAGATGATGCACTTTCAGGCTATATCAATTAGTTTTTGTTGTGTAACAAACTACCCCCAAAGCTTAGTGGTTTAAAATAAACAAACACTGATTATTTCTCATGATTCTGTGGGGTGGCTGGGATTCTGGGCTGACTAGACAGAGGCCAGATGGACTAGTTTAGGATGTTCTCACTCAAATGCCTGAGGCCTCCTATAGGAAGCTAGCCCGGAATTGTGTACATGACATGAAGCCCTCCCAGCAGCAAGAGAGGACAAGCCAAAGGCATAGGCACATCCCACTGGTCAGAGCAAGTCACAGGGCCAAGCCCAGATTAAAGGGAGGTAGAAATAGAGCCTCCTTTGCAGATTGGACTTGCACTGAATGGGATATGGGAGCCGAGGGAGCCAGTCAGGGTCTGACTCAGCCCACCTCTCTGAATGAGACTTACTACTCAGATGTGGCCAAGAGTGGGTCCTGTGTTATTCATGTGCCCCAGGTCTAGAATCCTCTTTCCACTGAGCAGAGGTGGTGAATGAAATGTTATTCAGAAATATAGACCCTGGGCTAATGGAATTAACCAGAAAAAAATCATTCCTATTTATGCTTTTGTTTATCTTCTTTTTTCTGTGGCCTCAACTCAGCCCTATTTTTCATCCACCTCCTCCTTAAATTGAGCGTCTGTGACTCACTCTACAGGGCTGCTAGTTGCTAGAATGTCCCTCCCCACATTCTCAAAGGGCAGAGGGGCTTGATTCACAGGAGGACGATGGGGTTGGGCATGAGGCCTTGGGACAGCTCCCTCCCCCCAGGCCTGTTTCCTCATCTCTGGATGTGGAGGTGGCATGGAATGTCTCTGAGACCCTCGTGGCCCTGCCCTGCTTACAGGGAAGCTGTCAAGCTGGAGCAGGTGGTCCAGTGCTCTGTCCCCTGGGCCTCAGGTCAGGCCTGGCCACTTTGGGGAGAAGAATGCTCTGTGTAGGTGTAATAGATTGGTTGCAAAAGTGGCCCTAATTCTTCACACGCACCCACTTCCATAACTTTTTAAAAATTTTTTTAATTGAAGTATAGTTGATTTACAATGTTGTGTTACTTTCAGGTGTACAGCAAATTGATTCAGTTATATATACGCTCATGTTGCTCATTCATTTGAGGCACTATCTGTTGACTTCCCACCAAGGAACGTGTAGCTCCTCGTCACCCGCTTCCCTCACCACTCATGTGCACCCTCCCCAGGCCCTTGTCCTTCCAGGATCCTTAAGTCATGCTTCTGTTAAATTAACTTTCACTTTTTACTTGCTACTGTGACTTTGAAAATGCTATTTGCAATTGAATTATGTAGAATAATATTCCAACTTTTACTTGTCTAACTTTTCTCTGCATGAGCTTCCAAAGGGCTGTTCCAAACCCCTGGGTAAAGTGGGGGTGGGGTGGGAGAGGCAATTCTCAAACTCCTCCCCCTCCCTCTTCCCCACCAGAGAGAGACAGACAGACAGACACCCCCATTCTTTTAGGTGATTTCCTCTGTGCCCCTCCCCCTGAGAGAAGGCTCTGGCTTCTGTGCCATTAGTTACCTCCCACTTTGTGCCTTCCTGGCTTCCGCACATTTCCCCCATTTCAGTGGATGGGTGGGACCACAGATGGCACCCAGGATTAGGGCTCTGTGGTGTGGCATGAAGGTGACCATGACCCCAATTCTCACTTTCTCAGCTTCTCCGTCCCGGTCTGGTGGTCTAGGGTGCATGGTGGGGGCCTTTCTGGGAGATTTCTGAGTGAGGAGGTGGCTAGGAGAGTGTTCTCTGGGGCATGGAGGGGTGCAGAGCCTGATTCTGGGCTTTTTTTAACCTCCCCACAGTCTAAGCCGTTCATGTATTTCACCTGTGATCTGCCGCCTTCAGGAAGCTCCCTTGATTTAACCCACACAGCTCATTCATTCTGTGGTCCTGCTTTTGTTTTGGCCCCAGGCTGTCAGCTGGTGTCATTTTAACTTACTCCTGGGCTGGGGCTGCCCTTCGGTGGTTCTGTCATTTCTGTGTCCCCGAGTAGCCAGCAACCAGGGCAGGGCTGTGCACCTCTGGCCTTCCCTGGTGGTCCCGGCCAGCGGAGGGTGCAGCCTGCACAGTAGGCTCTGCGCGCCTGTGGCTGATGGCTGAGTGGCAGCACCACTCTTACATAATCAGTTTCTCTCCTCCTTTCTCTTTCCAGAGCCAGATTTCACACTGAGCAGCTGCAGACAGAGAAATCAGAGAAAGCACAACCCAGCCTCAGATTCCGAGGGGCCTGCTGGGGACTCTCTCCTCCTGCTTGGAAGGAAGACCCCGAGGCAGCCGTTTCAGGCCAGGTCTTGGCTGCCATGGGACTCACAGCCACCGCCCCCCGGCTGCCCTCTGCACTGCCAGGCAGATAAGGGTGAGCCCTGCCCAGGAGCACCTGCCGCCTCCTGCTGGGCCACTCCTCCGTGGCTAGTCCTTCCTCGACTTTGGGCCACCTTTGCTGACCCGAGGCCATGTAGGCCCCACTCAGGCCTCTGTGGATAGACACATTGCTGGGGACACCACCTCTGCTCTCTGGGAGACCCAGCGCACCACCATGCCCCGGGGATTCGCCTGGCTGCGCTGTGAGTACTGGGGGGGTTCTGTGGGGACTGCCCAGGGAGAGCTTGGCCCAGAGCCAGGCTTCGTAACCATGGCAACCAGGGCATTCTTCCTGGTGAGAAGTTGAGACGCTTCCCAGCTTAATGGCAGGCACCCTTGGGGACTCCCACGCCGTCTGCCCTGTCTCCAGCTGACTGCAGCTCAGACGGGCATGGTGGGTATGAGCCTTAGGCTGGGTGGGCACAGTCAGTGGGTCACAGGGACAGGACAGGCACTGGGGGTAGGAGGCAGCGTCTCACCTGCTCAGACTCATTGGTGCTGGGGAGTACGGTGGGGATGGAGGTGGCAGAGAGATGATTTCTGGCCTCCCTGGGCGTGACCAGCCAGGGGTGGGGGCTTGTGAAATTGCCTGGGCCCCGAGACACATGGGAGTAGTGCAGCCTGTTCCCTCTGCCTTTCCCTCCATAAAGAGCTAAATCAAAAGGCAGAAAGAGAACAGTGTCGTTGGGGAAAAGAAAAATAGTTGAAATGAGGACAGAAAAGAAAAAGAATTGACAAGTCTCTCAGGCCTGCCTGCTGGTGGGAGGCCAGACCAAGCTCCCTTCAGACTCCAAGATTCAGTTTAATTGACTTAAATTCAACATATTTTTTTCTGGTGCCCCCCACATGCCCACTGGAGAGACACTGCCATGGTGACAAGGACCTGGGCTGTCTCGTGCGTCTCTCTCTAACACCTGGCATGGAGTTAGGTGCTAGGAACTGTGTGCCACTTGCATGAGGTCCGGGGTCTGATCCTGTGAGGGATTCACAGAGGAGATGGGTCCACCCTTGCCCTTGTGGAGGGTACTGCAAAGGGTCTGGATGTTCAGAACAGGTTGAAGGACCCAGACCCAGTGTTCTGGAATCTTCCAAGTCATGAGGAGCAGGGGGAGCAGGAGAAACAGCACGGCGAGGTGCTGCTTGAAATGGTCTCAGAGGTGGGTGGGGTTCACACACGTAGACGTGGGGAGGTGAGGACAGTGTTCCTTCCAGGGAGAGGGGGCAGCGTGAGCAAAGGCTCAGCAGTGAGAGCGTGAGAGGCCAGGCTGGAAAGCTGGTTTGGGCTCAGGTGGCTGAGGCCTTGAAAGCCAGAGTGAAGAGTGGCTAATTCATGAGATAACAGGGAGCCCTGGAAGGTCCGTGACCTGGGCGTGGGAGCTGAGATTGAGAGGTACTCTGCTTTCGGGAGATCAATTTGGCCGTGCTTTTGGGAGTTGCTGTCACAGCCTCCCGGGCAGGATGTGATAGGTGATGAGGGTTCCTTCTGGAGATGGAAGTGAGAATGAAGAGGCCTGGCAGAGGGGACAGAGCTCATGAAGGCAGAGCGCAGGATTGGCAAGGACTGGCTATGGGGTGAGGGGGAGGGAGGGATGAGGATCAGGGGCTCAGAGAGGGGCTGGGGTGCTGGAAAAGGAGTGGCTGCCGTAACAAATTGCCACAGTCTTGGCTTAAAACAGCAGAACTGTATTCTGTCACAGCTTTGGAGGTCAGAAGTCTGAAATCAAGTTGTCAAGGTTATGCTCCCTCTGAAGGCTCTCGGGGAGGATACTTCTTGCCTCTTCCAGCTTCTGGTGGCTTCTGGCATTCCTTGGCTTGTGGCTGCATCACTCCAGTCTGCCTTCATCTGTGAAGCCCATGTGAATGGTCTTTCCTTACATGTGTCTCTGTGTCCTTTCTTCTTCGTGTAAGGGCACCAGTCATTGAATTTAGGGCCCACCCTAAATTCAAGAGGATTTCATCTGGAGATTCTTAATAACATTTGCAAAGACCCTATTTCCAAATAAGGTTGCATCTGAGGTTCTTGGTGAATGTAAATTTGGGGGTATCTACACACACAGGCACAGATGTGGGGGTGGTGGACAAGCCCCATTTGTCACTGCGCACAGGACATTACTCTTTCTTCAGTCTCCTCTTCTGTCTTGCAGGCCTCTTAACTGTGGAGATAGGGGGGCACGGCGGGCCTCCCGACCAGGGTTGCACTAGCTGTGGGGCTTTCAGAATGCAGAGGGTGCGTGAGGCTACAGCTGTGCTGGCCCTGCCTAGTTACCTGTTTGCTGGCCTGTTTTTCAGAGTGGAGGCAACAGGAAGGGAGCTTAAAATTGGGAATGGTAGTTGGGCTGCAGACTTGGAGGAGGTCTAAGTTTGGGAGAAGGCAGATCATCTGTGGACAGAGTTTCTGGGGCAACCCATGTGTGCCAGGCTGGGAAGCACGGAGGCTCTGTGAGTCTCTGCTACGAGGCTAGTGGCCAGGCCCCCGAAGGCTCCAGACTGGGACTCAGATGAGGGCAGGTGGGGTAGGACTTGGGGGTGGAGTGGGCAGCCACAGGGTGACTGCCACACTGGAAAGAAGGCTCAGTGTGGACAGGGATACTGATTTTTAAAGAAAAGATGGAAATTTGGATTTTTATGTGAAATCTCTGCGAACCAGAATGTGGCCCTAAGGACACCAATTTGTAAACTGTCACTTTCTGTCAAGTGCGGTCCCCAGACCAGCAGCATCAGTTTTACTTCAGGACTTGTTAGAAATGCAGATTCTCTGCTCCCCCGCTCCACTACCTCATACCTGCTCAATCAGATACCCTGGGTGGGCCTTTACCAGCTTCTACAGGAGACCCAGATGCCTGCTCCCGGTTCCCTGCTCGACGTGAACCCCAAAGTGCTGAGTAACACGTCCTCTCTGTGGTTCACAGCACTGTGCATTCACACACTGGGAGCTGCGTTGTCTGGTCAAGACGGTGAGTGAGGGGCTTCCCTGGTGGCGCAGTGGTTAAGAATCCACCTGCCAATTCAGGGGACACAGGTTCGAGCCCTGGTCCCGGAAGATCCCACATGCCGCGGAGCAACTAAGCCCGTGCGCCACAACTGCTGAGCCTGTGCTCTAGAGTCCGCGAGCCACAACTACTGAGCCCACGTGCCACAACTACTGAAACCTGCACGCTCTAGGGCCTGCGTGCCGCAACTACTGAGCCTGTGTGCTGCAGCTACTGAAGCTCACGCGCCTAGAGCCCATGCTCCACAACAAGAGAAGCCACTGCAATGAGAAGCCCGCGCACCACAATGAAGAGTAGCCCCCACTTGCGGCAACTAGAGAAAGCCCGCACACGGCAATGAAGACCCAAAGCAGCCAAAAAAAAAAAAAAGACAATGAGTGAATTGGACAGATGGTGCTAGAGACAGGGGTTGGTGCTAGAGATAGGGGTTGGTGCTAGAGACGGGTTGGTGGCTGGCGTAGGCAGGGGAGCCTCTGGGGAGGGAAGGAGTCTTGGTGAGACCTTGGAAGGGGTCTGCCATGTGAGAGGATACCCAGGGCAGGGGCAATGTGTGAGCCTAAACCCTGAGGCAGGAATGATCCTGACCAGCAGGGGTGCCAAGCTGAGAGTGTTAATGACGTAGAGACAAGGGAGAAAGCAAGCAGAAACACTGGTTTATCTGTTCCCTTGTCCAAATATTGGGTTGAGAACATGGGAAGAGAGAGACAGAGGAAGTGCAAAATGGATTGCAAATTTGCAAGTTTGCAAAAAATGTGCTATCAGACTTCTGTGAGGGGAAGGGCTGGTGGGCTGCAGGCCATAAGGGGCATAGGCTTGAGTAAGCCTGAGCTTCTGGCCCAGCAGGGGCACAGGCATGGCAGCAGCACTGAGAAGGGGGTGGGAAAGTGAGTGTCAGCAGGCCCAGGCCGGTGAGGGTTTAAGAACAAAAGTCTCCCTAAGTGCCAGAGAAGTGAGTGCAGAAAGTCCGGTCAGTAATTGCTGCTCACAACCAGGGGCGAATCAAAGAGGTGACTCAGCCTGCCTGGCTATTTTGGGGGAAAAAAGGAAGAAAGAGAGAAAGAGAGAGAAGGAGGACGGAAGGGAGGAAGGAAGGAAGAGGGAGAAAAGGAAAAAAAATTACTGCTTTTGACTATTAACAATAATACATACTAATTATAGAATGTAAAATATATCCTAAAAAATATAAAGAAGAACATAAAAATCTCCCATAGAGATTTGGTGCATTTCTTTCCATTGCATTTTCTATACACACACATACACATAATTAACAAAATTCAAGTCATGCTTTATACCCAGATACGGTGTGTTGAATCATGCTTTTTAAAACTTTGCTAAGCGTATCAAAAGTATTTTTCTTATCATATAAGCATATCATAAGTATTCTTTGGCAATGTGATTTTTATTGGCTACATTCGTTATTATTGAACATCTAGGCCACTTACAGATGTTCACTATTACAAAATAATACTGCAAAGGAAAGTCTTTGTCACAAATCTTTCGGTTATGTCTCTCTTTTGTTTTCCTTCACGTTTATTCCTAGAAATGAGTTTAATGGGTCAAAGGGTGTGGACAATTTTAAAGCTTAGTGGGTTGAGGTGTGTGGGCATTATTAAGTCCACTAATAACAAAAATTGCCAAATTGCTTTCCAGGATGAGAGCATCTGCCTCACTATTTTGCCAGCAGCAAGTGTCATTAAAATAAAATAAAACAACAGTAACAACAACAAAAAAGTCTTTCCATTTGGTAGGTGAAACATGTATCGATTGTTTTGACGTGAATTTATTAGCGAGGTTGAGTTTCAGATACGTCTCTTGCCCATCTATATTTTGTTCTTTCTGCTCCCATCAACTTAACCCTTGTTCATGTTTGTTGCAAATTCTCTCAGATAATTTTTGTAAGTCTGTTCAGTTACACAGAAATCACACTGTTTTTAAAGTCACAGTGACCTGCAGTGGTGAAGGCTGGTAATGTTTGGATCGTTTGTTAGCGGGGAAGAGAAACAGCCTGAGTGAGGTTCGCTCAGCATCCCGGAAAGACCAAACTGGAAGGGCCGCTACAAACCTGCTGGTACCTCTAATTAAGAGGCATGTCAAGGTCAGATAGAGCAGGGAGGACAATGGAGTGGGTCACCCAAGAGTCATTTGTAGAGCTGGACCTAGAATCCACAGCTCCAGAGTCTCTGGATGGAAAATGCAGCAAAAGGCTTTGAAAACTCAGAGGCTCTAGATAGGGGCAGGGGGTTACCATGGAAAGGAGGCTGTGCCTGCCCCCTGGGGCAGGAGTGGGAAGGAGACTGGAGACCAATCCCAGGACGTGGCTCCTGGGGGACTTTGCCAGCCTTGGGTGGGAGGTGGCTGGGCTGGACGGTTCATGCTTGTCTGCATTGCTGTCCTGGAGCCCGGACCGCAGGGAGAGTATTCCTGGCGCTGGGAAGGCCTCCTTGGGACGCTGCGCCCCCCACCCCGGCCCTTCCGAGAGGACTTGTGACTGGGAAAAGGGAGGTCGTGAGCACAGCTCTGCATACCCGGGCGGTGTGGGAGCCACGCAGGTGGCTCACGTGTTCTTGTTGTGTGCGGTCCACAGATCTCGGGATCCTCCTGGGCATGGCCTTGGGGAACGAGGGTTTGGAGGTGTGGCCCTTAACCCGGAGCGAGGAGTGTGCCATCACTGGCTTTCTGCGGGACAAGCTGCAGTACCGGAACCGCCTTCAGTACATGGTAACCACGTCGGCACTTGTTGTGTCCCTCTTCCAAAGCCCTGTGGCTCATGCGACGTAAGGACCTGGAAATTCAGTCCCTCTCCTTGGACTTGTGTCAGGCCTGTGCCTGCCATGGCTCCCTTCTCCCTCACACACACCCATGTGCCTGGTCTGCACTTCCTGTCCCCGCTCCTGCCATCCTTCCCCGGGGCCTCCAACCCTCCTATCTGATCTGACCTTTGATCCCACCTCCAGGTGGCACTCACCCAGTGACTCAGGAATGGATTCCAGGAAACCATGGGGGAACCCCAGACACTATTTAGCAGGGGAGATAAGGACCTAGAAATTAGAATGTTTGATTCTTTTTATAGGGTGGACCACGTGGCATGTGGCTCTGTAGGTCTTTTTTTTTTTTTAACAGCTTTTTTGAGATATAATTCACATACCACACACCTCACTTGTTCAAGTGTACATTTCTGTGGCTTTTAGTGTATTCGCAAAGTCATGAAACCATCACCATGATAAGTTTTAGAGCAATCTTTTAAAGTCATTTTCCTCACCCCTCCTAAAGGATATGATTCTCTAGGAGTAGTAAGCCTCTCATCCTACATTTTGGCTCGAGACTTATGCCTTAACACGTTTTGTTTTGTTTCACCTTCCCTGTGTCCCAGAGGAAAGAGCTGTCTTTATCCCAACTGGGAGCCAAGCACATGTTTTCTGTAGAGGACCACCGCTGCCATCAAGGGCCGGTCCTGGGTCCTCTTCTCCTGCATCAATTTCTTCTCGGAGGTTGGGGGAGTCTGAGCCATTTCTGACTCTGATCTCATCCTTTGTTCTTGTATCTCCCCAGAAACACTACTTCCCCATCAACTACAGGGTCAGTGTGCCTTATGAGGGGGTACTCCGAATGGCCAACGTCACCAGGCTGGTGAGAATCCCCCCTCTGGAATGGGGAGGCCCCTGCCTCCTGGGACATCCTGTGGACCCTGCCTGGAGGCACATTGGTCTGGGCAGATCCTGTTGCCAGGGGTCTTTCCTGGCCCCTCAAGCAAGCCTGCCCTTGGCTCAGGCCCCAGGTGCCCCTCCCACCCCATCCACAGTGGATGCCCGTGGTCCTCCCCCTGTGCAGGGCAAATCTGGGGGGCGGTCAGAGCTGTGGGGGGCAGGCCCAGAGGCTCCTGTCTGGGGTTTCAATAATTTCTCCTGTCCCTGCAGCAGAGGGCCCGGGTGAGCCAACAGGAGCTGCGGTATCTGTGGGTCTTGGTGAGTCTCAGTGCTACTGAGTGGGTGCAGGAGGTGCTGCTCGAGGGCCATCCATCCTGGAAGTACCTGGAGGAGGTACATACGCTGCTGCTGGATGTCAAACAAGGCCTCCCGGTGAGCTGTGCGGAGGTGCAGGTGGCCAGGGCGGGTGCGTGTGTGTGTGTGTGTGTGTGTGTGTGTGTGTGTGTGTGTGTGTGTGTGTGTGGCCAAAAACTATCAAGGGAGAAGATAAAGGCATGGAAAGTTCTGGCATGTCCTGGAGAGTGTGGGAGAAATGGGGGGGGGCAGGGTGGTGGCCTGGGCTTGGGGGGCAAGAGATGCACCTGAGACCCTGTTCTTACGCTCTGCAACCCTGGGCGAGTCATTGATCCCTCTCACTTTATTTCCACATCTAAGAAAAGAGGGAAAGGCGGAGGGATAAATGGGTGGAGCACAGGAGGGTTGAGGGCAATGAAACTCTTCTGTATGATGCTGTACCGGTGGGTATAATTGCATTTGTCAAAGCCCGTTGAAAGTACAACAGAAAGAGTGAACCCTAACATAAACGTACCTTAATTAATAATAATAATAGAGGTTCCCGATTGCTGCCTGTTGAGCAGTGTTGATCGGAGGCCTGGGGGATACGTCTTCCAAAAAGCCTAGAGGGTAAGGTGACAGGGTCGGTGTGTGTCCTTGCAGGCCATGTGCCATGGGACCCCTCCCCACACCCCCGCCTTGCCCTACTGCCCCCCCCCCCACCAGCCCTCCTTAGGACCCTGGTACACAACTGCCCCGGGGCCCCACCTGCTGCCCAGCAAGAACAGCCAACAGGAAGCCAACTGTGAGCTTCTGCTGACACCAGGGCTCGGGGCCAGCACCTGCTTTTGCAGCTGCCGAGAACTTTGTGGAGGCTCTCCATTCTGGCGGGGACCGGGAGACCCAGCCATTTCCTTGGTGGCTTTCTTGTGCCTGTGGGCAGGGGGGGTTGGAGCTGACCTGGGGAACGGACTGTGTTCCATCCTCAGTTTTCCTTGGGAGTGTATCTGGCTCTGTGAGCTCTGGGGAGCTGGTTTGGGGGCTGGGAAGGAGATTGTGGGTAGGCTGAGGCCCTGCCCACCTGGGCTCTTCAGATTGAACCAGCTTTGTTTTTTAAAGATTTTTTTTTTTTGACGTGGACCATTTTCAAAGTCTTTATTGAATTTGTTACAATATTGCTTCTGTTTTATGTTTTTGTTTTTGACCATGAGGCATGTGGGATCTTAGCTCCCCAACCAGGGATCGAACCCGCACCCACTGCACTGGAAGGCGAAGTCTTAACCACTGGACCACCAGGGAAGTCCCTGAACTAACTTTTAACCTCTTCTTTCTCACAGTGTTAATGGTTGATGGCCCGTTCCATATGTGCCCAACATCTATGGGGCAGTGGGTCTTCCCTCTAGGGAGAGGGCCATGGGCATGGGCCCCTTTGCCCTCCTGCCACGCTCACTTCTCTCTCTAAGCCTTTGTATATTAGTTTTTTTGGGGACTGCCATCACAAATTACTACCAACTGGTGGCTTAAAACAACAGAAATTATTCTATCGCAGTTCTGGAGAACAGAAGTCTGAAATCAAGGTGTCAGCAGGGCCATGCTCCCTCCAAAGGCTCCAGAGGAGGATCTTTCCCACCTCTTCCAGCTTCTGGTGGCTGATGGTGTCCTTGGCTTGTGCAGCGTCACTCCACCTTCCGCCTCTGTCTTCACATGGCCTTTCCCTCTGTGTCCCAGAGAAGGACCTGTGTCCTTTCTCTTACAAGGGCAACAGTCATTGGATTTAGGGCCCACCATAAATCCAGACTGCACTCATCTGGAGATCCCTGACTTAATTACATCTGCATAGACCCCATTTCCAAACAGGTCACATTTGCAGGTACTAGGGATTAGGCCTTGGACAGAGCTTTTTTAGGGGGTTGTGGGGCAGGGGGACACACAGTTCAACCTAGAACACTTTACTTTTAGGAAGGTCCTTCCCCAGCTCAGGTCCCATGTTTCCTCCTGCTCCGTGTCTTTTTTTTTTTTTTTTTAAGTATTATTATTTGTTTATTTATACATACATTTATTTATTTATTTATTTTTATGTTTGGCTGCGTTGGGTCTTCGTTGCTGCGCGTGGGCTTTCTCTAGTTGCGGCGAGCAGGGGCCACTCTTCGTTGCGGTGCGCGGGCTTCTCAGCGGTGGCTTCTCTTTGTTGCGGAGCACGGGCTCTAGGCACGCAGGCTTCAGTAGTTGTGGCGTGCAGGGGCTCAGTAGTTGTGGCTCGTGGGCTCTAGAGCGCAGGCTCAGTAGTTGTGGCACACCGGCTTAGTTGCTCCGCGGCATGTGGGATCTTCCCGGACCAGGGCTTGAACCTGCATCCCCTGCAGTAGCAGGCGGATTCTTAACCACTGCGCCACCAGGGAAGTCCCGTGCTCCGTGTCTTCTATGACGGTTCTGGCCCCTGCTCTGTCCCTCCCATGGTGCCTGGTGCTCCCCACACCAGGTTCCTTTTGTTAAGTGTTGTGGAGAGGAGACCCCGAGCTTGGAGCTGGAGACCCAGCCCTGTCAGTGCGCCTCACGATATGACTGACCCTCCTGAGGGTCCTGTCTCTTCTTCACTGGAGTCGGTGTGGGTCTTTGCATCCTGAAGGACAGTGTCCCTGGGATAGGGACTCCTCATGTGGTGGTGGCCGGGCCTGGGCTAGAACAGCAAGGATGCCCCCACCTCCTCCCTGTCTGGCCTGCCCCTAGGAGAGGAAAAGAGAAGCTTCTGTGTGTTGTGCTTGAGTGAGGGACATGGAGGGAGCCCCTCCCAGGAAAAATGGCACCTGCAGGAAGGAGAGAAATTGCTCTCAGGCGTCCTGGTCACAGGGATCTCTTGTCCTCCTTCCAGGCAGGACAGCCACCACCACCCCCCGCCCCCCACAGCTCTCCTGGGATCTCTTCACAGGCTGGGGGTGGCACCTGTGGTCCTAAAGTTTCCCTCCCTTCCAGGGTGTGGAGGTCAGCCCCCAGGTGGAAGCAGTGTTGTCCCTCCTGAGTGCCCCAGGAAGCCTGAAGCCGGTGCGGCCCAAAGCTCTGCTGGACAACTGCTTGCGGGTCATGGAGCTGTTGTACTGCTCTTGCTGTAAGGAGCTCTGAGGGGCTGGGGGCGGGACACTGGGTATCTGAGCCCAGGTCACTGAGCAGAGCTGGGACCCTCCTCGGCATGCCCTCTGCTTCCCAGGGCTACAGGCTGTTTCTGGAAGCTGAGCTGGGCCCTGGGTACAGGGAGGACAATGTGGCTTGGTCTGGGGATGAGGTGGGTGTTGACCACTCCTGCAGTCTTATTTGTGTCTGCGTGTGGTGTGTCGCTTGCAGGTAAACAAAGCTCTGTCCTGAACTGGCAGGACTGTGAGGTGCCAAGGCCTCAGCCTCACAGCCCGGAGCCCTCGTCACAGTGTGTGGCCGCCCAGCTGTACCCCCTGCGCCAGCAGCCCCCCGCCTCCCTGCCCCACTCCCCGGCATCCACGGCTGGAGCCCCGGCTCAGTGAAGCTGCTGAGGGCACAGGGCGAAGGCCTCCTGCCCTGAGTGGCCTGCATGGTAACTGGGTGGGGCAGCTGGAGGAGCTCCTGCAGGAGATGGACTGGGCCTGAGGCTTCTCTGGGTGGTGGTGGGGAGCTCCTCTTGAGAGAGGAGACCCTAGAGGGGTATTTCTCCTTTGAGGGGGACTCAGTGCCTGAGAAGGGTTCAGCTTCCCGCCTTCCATACCTCCCATGGTCTCACCTGGCGCGGTAGGCGCTGGGGGGCACCTGAAGGTCAATGAAGACAGAGCCTACGGCCCCTCCTGGCACTGCCCGGGCTGCCCCCTTCCCTGAGGGCAGGGCTGACCGTCTGTCTCCTAAGCCCAAAGAGGTGAGAGCTGTACCAGGTGGGCATGGTGGGGGGGGACATGACTCAGCAAGGCCAGGGAGAGGGCAGCAAAGCTGGGGAGAGGGCGTAGCCAAATGCCACATCTTGCCACAGTTCCCTTTATTTTTTCTATTAAACACCTGCTTTGTTTTGGTTTGTTTTGGTTTGCTTTGCATCTGCAAGGGTGAACCTGGAGAAGGCCCACCTGGAGAAGGCCGCTTTCCCCTCCTGCCAGGTGCAGGAGGCAGGAGGAGGGGGTGGGCTGGTCTGGCCCTGGGGCCTTGGTCTGAGGATTCAGTTTTGGAATGGTCAGGGCCTTAGCCAGGGCCCTGGAATGGTAGATATTTGCGGGACGGAGTTCCTTCCAGCCCTGCCCCAGCCCCTGAAGCCTTAGCCAGCCTGACTGCCGGGGGGGGGGGGGGGGGGGGGGGGGGGGGGGGAGCGGGGGGGGGGGCTTATGTCACACAGTGCGTCCTGGCCACTGCCCTCTCCCCCTCCATCTGGCAGCCCCAAGACCGCCCCCAGCAGGGACAGAGCTGAGGCATTCAAAGGCACAGGTTCTGGCATGAGACCTGGTGACTCCTGCACGCCCCCCACCCCCCCATCACGGAGCCCCGCCCCCAGCGGGGATCTGGGATGGGCAAGGGCTGGGGTGCTGCCCGGTGAGCAGCGGTGGAGGAAGCCAGGCGGAGGCAGGGGTGTTAATTACAGTACAACTTTATTAATACTGGAATCTTCACAGTGCATTTGTTACTTGTAGCAGTGACTATTTAAATCAAGGAGAGGGTGGGTTGCAGGGGGGTGGGGGGGGGGAAGGAGAGGATCATTTATCCAAAAACGGACAGAAAGAAAAGAAACAAAATGGTTCAGATGGGATGGGGGCGGTGAGGGGGTGGTGGAGGGAAGAAAAAGTGAGTAGGAACCAGGAGGGGGGGCCTGGGGTGGGGAAATAAATTAAAAAAAGGAACAAGTTAACAACAGCACCAGAAAAGTTACTTCAGTCAAAAGACACTTTTTGAAAAGAATATTTCTCTGTACAAAAAGAAAAATGAAACAAACGTAAAGAAGTCCCCCAAACCAAAGTTTGTGATGCGGGATGGCTGGCTCGGATCCCAAAGGGGTGGGCCTACAAGGTGGTCACTAAATGGACGAGAGGCGATCAAGGGGATGGAGGAGTTATGTACAGCCCTGGGGGTGGCTTGGAGGGGAAGGGCGCCACTGGAGTATGGGTTGGGGTGGGGGGTGGGGCAGCTGTGCCACACCCACCCCCTCCCTGGGTCTCCGAAGCCATCCCCCTCCCCAGGGGCAAGCTCTTCCTCATGGGGACTCAGCTACCCCGCACCCCACTGCCCCTTACCCTGCTCACATCACATAACCTGCATCTTAAATCAGCCCACCTGGGCAAACCCTGTGGTGAGGGGCAGTGTAAGCCCCGCCCCAAGCCTTCAAATACAGGCCACCTGCTCTGCCGGCTCCTTCCTCGCCCGGCCCTCCTCCAGGTGTGGTGCGCTCAGCAAGTCTCCTTTCTCCGACCTAGCGACTTACAGGTACCGTTCTCCACCCGCTTTCGGGGACCCCGCGTGGCTCCATCCACTCAGGGGCATCCTTGGTTCCCCACACCTGCCTGGCTGCTGTGCCTAGACCGCCGTTTCTGGCACAAGAACTACCAGGAGCCCGGGCTCCATCCAGACCAGGAAAAGCCAGCTCTCCTGACCCCGGGAGGGGCCCCTGCCCTGTGACCGTGACCCTGCCGCCCTGGCCGCCCTCAGCTGCCTTGCGGGGCTGCAGGAAGTCCTCCGCTCGCCCTTGGCACACGTGCTTTTACCTGCTTGGAGCTGGCACG
This sequence comes from Eschrichtius robustus, assembly GCF_028021215.1. NCBI lineage: Eukaryota > Metazoa > Chordata > Mammalia > Artiodactyla > Eschrichtiidae > Eschrichtius > Eschrichtius robustus. The sequence continues at coordinate 14,081,522 of NC_090842.1, forward strand.
CAACATGGTGCGGGGGCACTTGCCACCTCGCTCCCCGCTGCCTGGACCATCCTGGGAGGGCGTCTCCTCTGACAACAGAGTCAAAGCTAATCTCCCCTGACTGCCCCCCCACCCCCACCCCCACCCCTTGGTCCGCAGCAGGCCGGCAGGAGGCCCAGCCCCCAGCCCTTTCCAACCTCACTGCGGCTTTGCTCCAGACCAGACGCTGGAGAGGAGTTGCTCTCTGGCCTCTGGAGCCCTTAGGCCCTCCTCCTGCCACAGGCCCAACGGCCAGTGTGGGCACCCCCGTCCCTCAGGCACTCTTGGACACACCCTGTACTGTCTACCCTGTCCCCACAAGCAGTCCTTGTCCGGTCAGCTCATTTTATTATGTGTTCATAAAAGAAACCCCTCCTGTCCCCCCTGCCCCCGCCCCCAGCTCCAGCCCCCATCTCCAGAGGTGGCTGAAACCGTCACCAGGGTCCACAGGGTCGGTCGCCATGTGCCCGGATGGCGACGGCATCTGAAAGCAGCTCCTGGGGGACTGGCCAGGTGACCCCTAGCCTCTGGACTTCTTCCCCACTGCCCAGCCCCGCCCTGCCTCCAACCCCAGCCGCCCCTGGGAGGAGGAGATGCTGCTTCAGGGTCCCCAGGCTCCTCCAAGCAGGTCCCCTGCATGTCTTCCCCAAGAGGCTTGACTTGGGCCCGGACCCCCTTCCCCGACGATGACGACGACGACGGCAGCGGCAGCGACGGCGGCGGCGGCTGGGCTCCCAGCTGCAACCTCCCCACCAACCCCCCAACAGCCAGCCATCCCGTAGAGCTTTCTCAGCAAACCAGATACCTTAGCCGGTTGGGCCCCTGGCCCTTGCACAGCTGCTCTCTGTCGGCCCTGCTCCCCTACGGAGAGGAGCCTGGAGAGGCAGAGAGATGAGACAACGGAGGAGGGAGGCGGAGGGAGCTCAGTCAGGGTGGGATGGGCTAGCATTCCGGAAGAGCCCAAGGCCACCGTCCCTGGGGAGATGGCGAGAAGCCGGGCTAGGCTAGCTAAGCGGTGGCACTGCGGGGCCCAGCCAGGCTGGTGGGACGGGGAGAGGCTGGCCCGGCCCCGCTGCTGTGGGCGGGGAGCGTGGCTCTGGGGCTCACCCACACCAGGAAAAGGCAGGGCCCGAAAGGAGGAAGAGGAGGGGCAGAGTTTGCAAGCAAAGGTTGAAACAGGCTCCAAATCCAAGTTCCAGGCCCGCAGGCTCCATCCTGGCGAGGTTTGTTAAGTCATTTCCTGTTTAAACCTTGAAATCCAAGATGGGTGTCTCTTTCCAATAAAGTGGCTTTGCCTCGTATGACTTTAAAAAAAAAAAAAAAAAAAAACAAAAGCTTGCCTGGCTCCGCTTGCTCCTGACTGTGCCTTTGCTCTGAGTGGCCGCTGCCCACCGACCAGGCCACCTGCCTTGCCCGGGCCAGAGGGTGGGATCACAAGATGCGGGGCGCCGACCTGTCATTGGTGACGGTCCTGCGGAGCCGCACCCCGCGCCGGATGGCCACCAGCATGTCTTCAGCCGGGGGGTCGCTGGTGGCAGCGGGGGGTGGGGTGGGAGTCTCCTCCACGGGGGTGGCCGACAGGGCAGTGGGGAAGGGGAACTGGCCCTCACCCAGGGCATGGGCGCCGGCCACCAGCTCCCCGAGCTTCTCCACCAGGCTGTGCCGGTTGGCGGCCAGCTGCTGCTGCTGCGCCTCGTCGTCCTCGGCCGCCAGCCCGGCCCCCGGCCCCGGGTAGCTGGCGGCCTCGGGGGACGGGCTGCCCCAGGCTGTGTTGGGCAGGCTGAGCCTCTTCGGGGAGGCCCTGGCCAGGTCCGGGGCCAGGGGCGAGGCGGCCTCGTCGGTGTAGAAGACGCACTCCTCGCTGCCTGCCCGCGTGGGCCCCACGTAGCCGGGGGAGTCGGGCACCGTGGGCGTCTTCACGGGGACGATGGGCGGCCGGATGGGGATGGGGCCGGCGCTGGAGAGGGTGCGGCGCACGGCGGGCTTGGTGGAGGGCGTGCGGCGGATGGTGGCCACGCCAGGGGGTGCGCCCGAGGTGGTGGGCAGCCCGGCGGTGGGCAGCCCCGCAGTGGAGGCCGGGCGCTTGGTCTGGATCAGGCGGCGGTAGTTCTGGGCGATGTTGCTGTTGCGAGGGATGGTGGACGACTTGTCGAACTCGGGTGGGCCCTCCCCGTCTGCGTCCCCGTTCACTGAGTAGCAGTCGTAGTCGGAGCCTGGGGGGCACGGGATGCGGTGGGCCTGGGGCCCTGGGGGCCTGGGAAGGCCCAGCCGCCCGCCCCCGGCCCCTGGGGCCTACCTTGGGAGGGGATGGTGTCCTCGGAGCAGGAGGGCGTGGTGGTCTGCGTGCTGTAGCCGCTCGAGTACTGCAGGGAGTCCCGGCTGCTCTTCTGGTGCTCCAGGCTCAGGCCGCGGGTCAGCACCATGGCCAGGTCACTGGCCGCGGGCGACACCTCCTCACCGTGCTGGGGGTGGTAAGACTGCAGGCTGAAGCCTTGCTCCCCGCTTCCCCCATCAGCCCGGACCTCAGGCAGCCCCCAACAGGCTGAGCGGTCTCAGCTGGCCCTGCGACCACTTGCCTGGCCTCCTGGAGCTGACCTAGGAGTGAAGGTGGGGCCCTGGTTGGGCTGCCCAGGGAGTTGCCGCTTACCTTGGCTGCGATGGTGGCAGGGGACATGCGGGGTCGCAGGGCCTCCTCTCCACTGGGGCCCAGGGTGCCCCCGCTAGCCGGGCCTGCTTCTGTGTCTCGGAGGAGCTCCACTCGGTCCTTCCTCCGCTGCAGGGTGGTGCCTGAGGGCTGCTCGTGGGGGCCGGCCTTGGCCCAGTCCTGCAGGGCATGGCAGGCAGGTCAGGAGGACCCTTGGTCCTGCTGCTCATGGCCAAGGGGGCCCTCACTGTTGTTGAGGTTCAGGGTTTCCAGACCCACATGGGGCCTCAGGCTCACAACCATGGCCAAGGACAGAGCACGGAGGGTGCTGTGACACCCCAGTCCTGCCAGGCCCAGGGGCAGGGCCCAGAAGGGAAAGATGTGAGCGTGTGGGGAGTGGCTGCAGGTGGTGCCCAGGAGGCCTGTCTCGCGGGGAGCAAGTGCTTCGTGCACGCCCCCCCGGTTGAACCTGGGCCCTCCCTGTGTCCCGCTGCGGGTGGGAAGCACTGACCGTGGTAGGGGAGCTGCACTCGCTGACGGACTGGCAGGTTTCCGAGGCCTCGGAGGACGCTGAGCTGGAGGACTTCTGCCACGCAGAGGCGAGCAGGCAGGCGGATGGGCGGGGAGGCAGGACGAGAGGAGAGAACAGATCTGGTCACAGCGCTGGCATGCAGCGGGGCCTGCTGACTCAGCAATCCCCACCCCACGCCCTCCAGGGCCACGGCCACGGCCACGGCCGTGAGCGTATGCAGTGGAAGCCAGCACCCAGAGTGCACGCCATGGGCAATGACCTGCCCCCCAGCCCAGCCCGATAACCACACACTTTGAGGATTAACAAGAGGACTGGCTGCTGATGGCCTGGATGTGGTGGGCAGGGAAAGAGCGATACTAAGGATGGCAGCGGGGTGCTGGCTTGAACTGCCGGGTTGATGTGCCACTGTTTTCTCAGAAGGGCAAGCCTGGGGGAGGAATGGAGTCCAGAGTTCCATCCTATACATGTTAAGCTGAGCTGCCTGTTAGGTATCTATGCCCAGATGCAATGCAGGCAATTGTATTTACAGTCTGGAGTTCAGGGAGAAGTCAGGTTTGGAACCACAAATCCAGCAGCCGTCGGACAGAATAAGGTCACCAGGCAGTCAGGATGAGGGTGGTTAGAGAAAAGGTTCAAGGATGTCAGGCCGACATTCAGTGCTTTGGAAGAAGAGGATGGCCCAGCGAAGAAGAGTGACAGGAGCTGCTGGTGGTGTGGAGGAAGACCACGAGCAGGTGATGTCACAGAATCAGGGGAAGAACCTGACGTGCAAAGGAGGGAGGGTCAGTTGTGCTCGGCTGCTGGGGGTCCGTGCAGATGAGGCGGAGGGGTGTCTGTGCAGACCTCCAGAACTGTTTCACAGAATGGTGGGGCAGAAGCCCACTGAGGACAGGACCGAGGGTGCCCAGGAGGCTCCTGCTGTGGACAGTGGCAGGAACTAGGTGCCCCGGGAGGCCCCCCAACTCAAAACAACAAAGAGGGACTTCCCCGGTGATCCAGTGGTTAAGTCTCCGTGCTCCCAATGCAGGGGGCCTGGGTTCAATCCCTGGTCAGGGAACTAGATCCCACATGCATGCCGCAACTAAGACCCGGCGCAGCCAAATAAATAAATACATAAATAACAAAAGAACAACAACAACAAGGAATGAAGAAAAAAGAAGCAAGGGCAGAAACAGGACCATGAGGGTCCCCAGGGCAGAGGCTGGCTTCAGCACTGTCGTTGAGAGACTGGGCAAGTGGCAAGGTGGAGAGCTCACCCTGTTGATGACCCAAATTAAACCTGGAAGGGAACTAATCAGTAGCACCTCTCCAGATCCTGTACCAGCCAAGTAAGATTCTCTAAATCATCCTGGTTTAGACTCCCAGATCTTTTTAATAGTTTATGATGAGCTAAGATGACTAAAATAAAAGGAACTAAACTCTATAGGTAAGGATTCGGAGGAAATAGTAAACACATTTAGAATTTTACCAATATAATGTTAAGACAAAAATAAAAAATAAAAGGAAAAACGTATTTGGAAAACTCAACAGAAAAATTCAACACCCGTTCATGGAAAACAAAACACTTAGACTAGCAATAGAAAGGAACTTCCTTAATCTGATAAAGAGTCATCTACAAAAATATCAATACTTTTCTTTCTGAGGTTGGAAAAAGATAAGGATGCCCACTATTACCATTTCTATTTAGCACTGGAAGTTCTAGCAGTGCAATAAAGCATGAAAAAGAAGTAAAAAGCAAAAGGATTGGAAAAGAAGAAAATGGTTGTTTGTAAAAGACATGACTGTGTATGTATTATAGAATATTCAAAAGAACTAATATGGGTTTTTAGCGAGGTTACTGGATACAAGATCAACATAGAAAAAAAATCAAATTTCTAAATATCAGCAGCTAAAAAACAAGTAAAAGACTCTGAAAAAGCCAAAATAATTTAAAATAGCATCAATAAACATCAAATACCCAGGGCAAAAAATCCAGTAGATGTGCAAGATCCTCACATGAAAACTGCAAAATATTATTGAGAGAAGGTAAAGCCATAATAAATGGAGAGACATATGTAATCCCAGTCAGAATCCCAGGGGTTGTTTTTGGGGTTTTTTTTGGAGTTTTTTAGTGGAAACTGACAAGCTGATATTAAAATTTATAAGGAAATGCAAAGGGCCAAAAATAGACAAGGTAATATTGAAGAATATCAAAGCTGGAGGACTTTTATTACCAGATATCAAGATTTTTTATAAAGCTATTAATAATTAAGATGGTGTGGTACTGGTGCAAGAACAGACAAATCAACCAGTGGAATAGAATACAAACTCCAGAAACAGCTATGCATTCACAGACACCTGTTTTATGACAAAGGTAACACACTACAGTGCAGTGGAGGAAAAGATGGTATTTTCAAAAAATTGTCAATTAGATATTCATATGGAAAAAATGACCTCTACCTCACCACACACACACACACACACACACACACACACACACACACACACACACAATCAATTCCAGATGAGCTGCAGACCTAAATGAAGAAAAGGTAAAACAAAAAGGCTTTTTTTGGAGGAAAACATCTTTGTGACCTTGGAGTACACAAAAATACCTCAAACAGGACAGAAAAAGCAATAACAATTGAAAAAAAATGGATAAATTGGACACACATTAAAATTAAGAACTTTAGGTCATTAAAAGACCCCATTAAGGGAGTAAAACAGCAACCCACAGAATCAGAGAAGATTATCAGATGAAAAGACTTGTATCCACAATATATAAGAAGTTCTACAAATCAACAAGAAAAAGACAGACAACCTAGGAGAGAAAAACAAGCAAAAGATCTGAATAGGTCCTTCACAAAAAGAGGATATCCAAATGGCCTTTAAAAGTATGAAAAGGTGTTCAACCTCATTAGTCATCAGGGAAATACAAATTAAAAACACAGGGCACTATGATATAACACCTATCAGAATGGCTCAAATGAAAAGGATACCAAGGTCTGGTGAGGAGGTGGAATGGCAGTAAACCACTGCTGTGCTCTTCCTGCCCATTTAATTACAGGAAGACATCAGAGACACTCAAGATGAGGGATATTCTACAAAATACATGACCAGTATTCAAAAGTCATTTAAGAGGGACTGAGGAGCCATTATAGACTGGAGAAGCCTAAAGAGACACAATAATAAAATGCAAGGTAGGGTCCTGTGTTGGATCCTGGACTCCTGGACCAGGAAAAGGACGTTAGTGAGAAAGCTGGCAAAATGTGAAAAGAGTCTGTTGACTATTTAACAGTATTGTGCCTGTGTTAATTTCCTGGTTTTGAAAATTGTTTGGTAGTTACATGAGATGTTAACATCCAGGGAGACTGTGGGGACGGTGGGTGGGAACTCTGCACTCTTTTTACAGATTTTCTACAAGGCTAAAATTATTTCAAAATTTAAAAAAACCAAACCCTTAATGGATTAAGTTAAATAGCTATAAAATAGAGAAAAAGTACATTGGAAGATGGACCTGAAGAAATTATCCAGAGAAACAAAGAGATGGGAAATATGAGAATGAAGAAACACACAAATGAAAGTAAGAATAAAGAGATAATGGTTGACGGGCTTCCCTGGTGGCGCAGTAGTTAAGAACCTGCCTGCCAATGCAGGGGACATGGGTTTGAGCCCTGGTCCAGGAAGATCCCACATGCCGCGGAGCAACTAAGCCCGTGTGCCAGAACTGCTGAGCCTACGCTCTAGAGCCCGCAAGCCACAACTACAGAAGCCTGCACGTCTAGAGCCCGTGCTCTGCCACAAGAGAAGCCATTGCAATGAGAAGCCCACACACCACAATGAAGAGTAGCCCCCACTCGCCGCAACTAGAGAAAGCCCGCACGCAGCAACAAAGACCCAACTCAGACAAAAATAAATAAATAAATTTATAAAAAAAAAAGAGATAATGGTTGCAAATTCCTAGAGCAAATGAAAAACATGAATACAGAGATAGACAGAGAAACACAAACACACCAAGTGAGGTTAAACAAAAACAAATCCACAATTAGATACATTGTAGAAAAACTAAAGTGGCCAGAGAGAGAAGTCAGATCATTCACAAAGGCACAACAGTGACTGACAGCAGACATTACAACCAGCCACAGAAGCCAGAACACAGGGGGAATATATCTTCAAAATGTGGAAACAGAGTAACTGTCACCCCAGAATTGCATCCCTGGCAAAACTAAATTTCAAGAAAGAGGAAAAATATAAAGCATGTTTACAGATAAACAAAAACAGAGTTTACTACTACAGACACATTCTAAAAGAACTTCTAAAGGACGTATTTTACTTCAGAAAGAAGGAAAGTGACCTTAGAAGGAAGATGGGATACAAGGAAAAAATGAACAAAAAAAGTGTAAACACATATGGGTAAATCTAAACAGATACTGTATGTATAAAATAATGATAAAATTAAGAAAAAAAATGTCAATCATGGGGACGATTAAAGAGATATATATAGCTTATAAGGGGAGGGAGTGGGTGACTGAAGTTAAAATATACGTTAAGGTCCTTGAATTATTCAGGAGGTGGGGCTGTGACTTAGCTACGGATGCATGGTAAAATTTCAAGGTAACCTGTAAAAGAAATGAAATAAGAAGTATAACTTAAAATCCAGTAGAAGGAAAATAATGGGGAAAGGAAAAAACAAAAAGCAAGAGAAGAGACAAAAGCAGCACAGAAAAAGCAGAATGAATAGAAAGAAAAAAGTAAGACAGAAGTCTAAATATGCCAGTAATCATAATAAATATGAATGGACTAAAAATGTCAATTAAGAGATTGTCAGATTGGATAAGAAAAGAAAATCTAGGCATATGCTGTTTATAAGAGACTCATCTAAAACATAAGGACATAGTGAGCTTAAAAGCTAAGAGACAGAAAATGATACCATAAATATTGAGCAAAATAAAGCTGAAGGAGCTGTAGTTAATATCAAAACAGACTTTAAGCTAGAAAACATATAAGTAACAGAAGATCAACTACATCACGTTAGGAGATTCAATTCACTAAGAAGAGTTAACATTTTAAAGTTGTATGCACCTAATAGTCTCAAAATATATAAAGCAAACGGATAGAACTATATGGGAGAAATGAACAATTCCAGCTTTTCAATTACTGATAGGTAAAGCAGACAGGAGTGAATGGGGAATGAGGTAGGGGTGGTCAGTGTGGACAAGTCTTTTGAGAAGTTTTGCTGTGAAGGAGAGACTAGGTGGCTGGAGGAGAACATGGAGGAAGGGAGGGCTTTTAAGATGGATGATACTAGAGCGTGTGTTTGTGTACTGACAGAAATGAGCCAGCAGAGGAGGGGAGACTGGCAATGCAGTGGGGACATCCTTGGGCAAGAGAGCAGGAAAAGAGAGAATGCTGAGCTCAAATGGAGGCACTCGCCATGATGGGGAAGGACAGCACCCTGGCCATGTGGCCTGACCTCCCTCTGTCTTCTGCTGTAGTTCCTCTGTTTCCATCTCACTGAGGCTGCAGGATCTGAGCCTACATCTGAAGAGATTCTTGGGCCAGTCTCTGTGTTCAGAATGAGCTGGCCAAAGTGTGGAGAAGGGGGAGGATGTCTGCAGATCCTGGGGCTCCTGGGGGTGCCTGCTAGGGCCAGCCACTCCATCACAGCCAGGCTATGCAGGGGGAGGGTCACAAGGCGCCAGAGCTGGTAAGCTGCTCCAAGACCTTCCAACTCTCCTTAGCCTTGAGGCAGTGAGTTCAGGTTGGTCCTCAATGTGGTGGCCCTGGGGACCTCCAGGGCTAGTCTCAACAGCTACAGGTGGCCCCTGACGTGGATAGCCTGAGGCTGGCATGAGGCCACTGCACCCCACCCCGGGTGGTTCGGCAGATGCCCCCTCACCTGGCTGGTGATGTCTGAAGGCATGGGCGAGGGGGGCTTGGAGTAGGTGGCATCCTGGGAGATGAAGCCAGAGTCGTGGGAGGAGACGCTGGAGAGGCGGGCGCTGGTGGTGGCTGGCTGTGCCAGGCTGCGGTAGCGACAGGTGGAACCGGGTGAGTATGTTTGGGCACCCCCAGGCCACGGGGCTCCGCCACCCTTGGCACTGCTACTGCTGCTGGGGGCGCTGGGGGAGTGAAGGGGGTCGCACAGCAGCCAGACAGGGAGACACAGGGGTGTGTGTGGAAGGGCGACAGACGAGGGCCGGGGAGAGAGGTGAGGGGCAAAGGAAGGAAAAGACAATGTCAGACTACAAGGTCCTGAGACCAAAGTGCCACAGAGGAGCTGGGTTCCAGGACTGTGGGACAGGGTGGGGCCTGGGCAGGGGACCACACTGAAGAGCTGGCCCAGCGCCTGCCCTGGAGCACCCCAGTGCTACCTCCTACTCTGCCAGCAAGAACAGTAGACCTTAGGTTAAAACAAGGAGGAAACGGAGTCACCCAGCATCAAAGAGTTTCCCAGTTAGGCTACAACCAGACATAAGTCTGATCATGACTGTCTTCTCAAAGCCTGATATTTGCCATCAAATCCTAATTGAACGTCTAGTGCGTGGTGACGGTCTGTGTGGGTCTTGGACTCACCATTGCCCTCATCCTTTCCACCCACTGAAGGGTGTCCAGACCTCTGTAGTTCATATCCTCTATGCAACCATTTCATCCCTGGGCAACGTTCCTGGCAATGAAGGTTGCCTTCCTCCTGAGCATGACCGGGAAGGTCCCCAGCCTCCACCCTTGGTCACGGGTGTCCCCTGCAATCAACCCTCCCCTCCTGTGCCAGTCACCCACCCGGGGTCTGAAGAGCTGCCAGTTGACGTGGACCCTCCTCTCCCTGCAGGAGCAGCTGACTGCTGTGCCTGGCTTACCGCCCATGCCCCGGTTGCCCAGCCAAGGTGGATCTGGGGAAAGGGTGCCTGGCACAGAGGGCTCTCCCCGCCAGTAACTCGCGCTATGCTCACTGCCCTCCCGCCGAGGAGCCTTGAATCTTAAATAGCTCTCCAAATCCCACCCAGGAAGTGCTCCTGATCCTGAGCCTGACCGGTGATTGAGCAAGACCTTTGGCCTCTCCCTGGCTCTGCAAGACCTCGGGGCCCAGCTTAGGCTGAGGTTCGGGCCTGTGGCAGCTGCCCAGGCACCAGCTCTCAGGAACCAGCCAGGCTGCAGTGTCCATAAGGTAATAAGCCTGTAGCCTCAGCACATGTTCCCCAAAGCCTCCACAGCCCTCCCCATCTTAGATTCTTACTATTGCCCCAGCACTGTGTTGAGCCTGGCAGAGTCTAGTGGTTAAATGCCGGGATTCTGTACCTCAGCTTCCCCTTCTGTGAGATGGAGACAACACCATACCTGATACGGTGGTGTTAGGATTCAATGAAGAAAATGCATAAAGCATTTAGCACGGCACCTGCTGCATACTTATTGCTCCGTAAACGAAGCTGCTGCCCCTCCGCCCGCCCCCAACACACGCCTGCACTAGCGGCAGTCTTGCGACGAGAGTAGAGTTTCCCCTATGCTTGCAGATTCCTTGACGACCTAGGAGTTGTGTGAATTCTGGAGCCCTGAAGCTATTTTTGATGCAGTTTTGGTGGGACCTTCCCGATTCCTTGCTGCAGTACCCCTGCCCCTCCCTGCACCCCCCTTCAGCCCCCCACTGACCTGCACATACTGGACTTCCGGGAGCTGGAGCTGCTGGGCGATGAGGGTGGGGTCTGGTAGGACCAGCTGTAGTCTGAGCCCTTCAAGTCTTTGATCACCTGGATGGGGACATGGATGGGGTCACTGGAAGCAGCCCTGCCCTGCAGAAAGCCTCATCATTTTCCTGGGCCTCCCTTCCAAGGGCTAGTAGGGCCAGAGGCCCCCTGCTGTCTTCCCAATTGAGAACCGGGCCCCAAAGGCGATCCCTGGGAGTCTGAAGCCCCCTGCCCCCCAGCCTTTTCCTAACACAAGCTCCTCACTCAGGGGCAGGAAGCAGGGCTGCCAGAGGGCTGCGGGGGATGCCTGGGGAGATTCTGCCCGCTCTGCTTCTCAGGGAAGCTGCGCAGGCCAGGACATGGGAGAACCTGGTGCTCCTGAGGACTCACTGTCGCTGGCAGAGGAGCCAGGCCAGAGTGACCATGAAGGGCCCCACGGGGTTCAAATCCTGGCTCTGCTCTCTGCTCTGCTCTCGGGCAACTTCCTGGGTCTCTCCTGGGTTTCTCCTGTGAAATGCAGCCAATCATTCCTATTTTAAAGGGCCACTGGGGTGAATGAATGAGGTGACCCATGGGAAGTGCTCCGCGTGGGCTGGGCACACAGTAAGCGCCTAGTGAGAGCAACGCCACGGCGCTGTCAGGTAGGGCTGACCCTAGTGCAATGGGAGCACAGTGGTGAGGTGAAGTGCGCAGGGCGGCACGTGGGGGCAGGAGCGTCTGGGTCTAGGGGAGCTGACGCGTCTGGGTGTGGATGGCAGGTGGGCATCATCAAGTCTTGCTTGCTCAGGGGGATCCTGCGGATCTGGGACTTCCACCCGTCTGCTCTCGATGTAAGGCCCCCATTGGGTCCTGGGCACACCACCCCTCACCTGGGCAGATGCTCCTAGATCCCCACAGAAGGTGGTCCTCTGTGTCCAGCTGCTTCCCCCAAATGCTGTCCCCTTTTCTCCTCTATCATCCCCAACCAAGGGCAAGCCCTCCCCTCCCCTGTCCTGTCCCCAGGGCTGGCCGCACCTGCTCGCTGGCGGGGGGCAGCTTGTGTGGCTCCGCGGTCAGCACCACCAGGTCATCAATGATGCCCTGCAGGTGGGTGATCTCTCCCAGCATGGTCAGCTCGCCGTTCTGATGGAGCAGTGAGTCAGCCTCTCGGCCCCGCCCCTGCCCACGCACCCTGGAGGAGCAGGCCACACCGGGTCTCCCCTCCCTCACCCCTTCCCACCAACCAACGCTGCTCGGGCTGACGGAGGCTCCCAAATCATGGTTCTTGGGAACCCCTCAACCAGCCCAATGGTGGAGACACTCAGAACGCCTCTCTGTGCCCGAGGAACCCACCACCACAGGCTGCAGGAAGGTGATGAAGGTGCAGAAGCGGCCACGCTCCTCAATCAGGGCCCGGCGCACCGCCTGCTTCTCCGTCTCCTCCAGCAGCAGGTACATGTCGTTCACGTCCTGCAGGGCACTGTCCAGCTGGGGCTGCAGGTCTCCTTTCCCTGGAGGGGTTGGGAGGAGATACCACGCTGGGGATGCCAGCCCGGCCCGCTGCATCCACAGCTCAGACCCCGTGGTGGTGTCCCTGGCTGTGGGGCTGGGCACTGCCGTGGGGGCCAGGGGACTGGGTAGGGCAGTCGGGACGCTGGGGCTTGTGGAAGGGCTGGTCCCCAGAGCAGACAGAGAGGACAGACAAACAAACACACAGGAAAGACGCCAAAGCTGCGAAGCCACCCAGGTCCTGGGGTGAGCAGAGCCCTGGGCAGCCGCAGGGCCGCCCTTGGAGCAGCTGTGCTCAGGAGAGCTCAGTGGCAACCTCCACAAGAGATGAGACTTCCACCCCCCAGGATACCCTCACTGCCCGTGGGATGGTGGCCTCTCACGTCCCAGGGCACAGGGAGGAGGAAGGGAAGTAGGACCAAGTAGAGCATGGGGGCGCAGCTGTAGGCCAGGCCACGAGGGGGTGTAGGGGCCAAGAGGGCTAGAGGCTGGGCCCAGGGGACAGGGAACGGGGTGCCTCCGTGTGGGTCCCCACTCAGCTCAGGGAATGATGCACAAGGACACCAACAGCGACACCAAGAAGCGGCGAGAGAGACAGGGAGAGGCGAGAAGATGATGTAAAGGAGACAGCGAGACAGGAAGTGGGGAGGCAAGAGGTAAGGACTCTGGGAGGGCCTGGCGGGGGCGGGGCAGCCAGGGCCTGTGTCCCCACCCTGCCCGGTCCAACCCCTCTTGGCCTGGCAGACTGACCCAGCAGTGGCCCCGGACTCATCCCTGGCCAGGGGCCCCAGGGGCCCCAAGGGGACTGTGCCCCAGGCCCCTCCCTCGCTGGACCGACCGCCTTCCTCGCTCTTCCTTGGCCTGGAGAGGCTCCTTCCAATGGCCCTGAGCTGGGGGAGACAGACAAATGCGACAAGGACGACAAGGACGGGAGGAGCAGCTGGAGGAATGGACATCTGACTTACCAAGTAGCTCTACAGGAAGGATTGGGACGAGGAGAGGAGAGGAGAGATAGAGAAAGAAAGAATGTGTGAAAGACAGCCGGATGGACAGAGCCACTCCTGGGGCTGGGGGGGTGGGGTATGGGGGTGCCTGGGCCTGTTGGGCCTCCTGCTGCCTCCCTAGGAGGGGAGGTCCTGGGTCGGGTCTGGGGTGCAAGGTGCTCCCTCTGCCCCACCCAACAGGTTGGAGGGTCCAGTGTGCGGGACAGGGCCCCTCAGGCCAGGATGATGCCCTGGGGCGCCCCACAGGGCGGCAGGGGATACAGAGCGGGGCCCCCTGGGGCTGTGCCTCTGTGGGCCAGCTCTGGGCTCTACCTTTGCGTGCTTTCTTCTGCAGCTTCAGTGTGTCTGAAGATTTCTTCTTGATCTCATGCCTGGCTCGTTTGTACTCTGTGCAAGGGATGAGAAAGGAGCCCTGTGACGCGGGTTTCCGCCCAGTGGGGGGCGGGAAGCACGGCCCAGCCCCAGACCCACCTTTTGCGTGGTCCTTGTCCAGCTGGTTGGCCGACTTCTTCCAGTCCTCGATGCGCTCCTGCAGTGGGTTGATGAGGCTCTCCAGGAGCGCACTGTGGGCGGGGGCAAGAGGGTCAGGGCCACCATGGAGGTCTCCCCGTGACACTCCCCGTGACACCCCCCGCTCCCCGACCGCAGTGCCCACTCACTTGGTGAACTGCCGCAGCTTGGTCTCGATGCTGCGGTGGCGCATGCACATGCGCGTGAGCGCCGAGCCGATATCCCGCGTGGCCCCTGGCAAGGCAAGCGCGCAGCGTGTGAACGGGCCCGCCGGGGCTTCTGCAGTCCCGGCCTCGGGCCACGAGGGGGCGCACCGGCCCGCGAAGGCCGAGCCGGCACCCCGCGCCCCGCCCCCCAGCTTTCCGCAATCCTGCCGGCCCCAGCAGGCGACTTGATCTCTTTTCAGTATTTACCAAGACCGTCCTCCGTACGGGACCAAGGTCCTGCCCATCCTGGCTATGCCAGCCTCCTGCAGCTGCGGCTGCTCTGCTGGTCGGGCCAGGAGCTGCCCTTCACCCCAGCTAGGAGAGGCTGGCACCAAAGACCATCCAAAGATCCAACCAAAATCCCCTCCTGCCCTACCGGGAACCCCCTCCAGGTGTGCCCAGATGCAGGTGTGAGAGTGCCAGCACGCGCCCACTGCCTTGGTTCTCACCACCCGAAGGAGCAGGGGACCCAGGTCCCTGCTACTCGGACCAGAATGCAGAGGAGATGCCAAGGCCAACAGGGAATGTTCACCTGCCCTCTGTGCTCTCAGAAGAGCAGAAGGGGGTGGAAAAGAAGAAGCCACAGTCAAACTCACCATAGGGAAGCATGAACAACTGTGGCTGAGGGGTCAAACCAGCCACCCAGAAGCGAGAAGGGAACCCCCCTTTGTAACATCCTGTCATCTTTCGCCCACTCCTGCTTGCATGCCTCTAATGACGAGAGGCTCACTCTCTCCACAAAAAGCCCATTCCACTAGGGAGCAGAACTCAAGGTCCCGACTCTGGGCCTGGTGTCCCCTTCCCGGTTCATATTCCACTCAGCCCTTCCAGCTTCCAAGCCCAACCTGGGGCATCCCCAACCTCCAGCCATGCCCCCTCCCTACCTCGGGTGTTGGTGGCCATGTCAGCCACTTTCTGGAAGGCATCCAGGAAGGCCACAGCAGCCAGCACAGTGGTCCTGGGGAGATGGACAGCGGGGTGGTCTGTGGGTGAGGTGTCTTTTCTACCCATTCCCTCCCCAGCTGGGGCACCCTCAGCAGCCTCACCTCAGCTGGGAATGCAGCTTTGTGGCCTTGGAGTTGAAGTCCTCCCAGATGGGGTAGGAGCTCTGCAGAGGAGATGGGAGAGGAAGGGAGACTCCATGAGGACTGCAGGGCTCTACCTGGGCTGGGCTCCCCACATGCCTGGGTCCAGACTCTGGGCAGTTTCTGAGACAGCAGCCCTGCCCCTGCGGAGAGGAAGGCTCTTGGGCTCTCTAGGGGGACAGGCGACCAAAGACAGAGACCTGGGGCATGAAGAAGGCCTGGCCCTGGGAACACGCACCTTTGCCCATTCTTCCCTTCCTGACAGTCAGGAACTCTGGCCCATTGTCTGCAATGGTGGCCCACATCCTCAACGGAGATGGAAACAGTGAATGGCAGGTCCTGTCTCCTCGGGGATGGGAGGGGCCTGGCAGGGGATCTGGGCTGAGCCACATGAGGGGCACTATGTTCCCCGGACACAGCCCAGGATGGTCCACATGGCATGGGGGCAGAGGCACAGTACACAGGGCTCAAGGCATGCCAGGTCTAAACTGGGGCCTCTGGGGCCCCCACCCTGTGCCCTGGAAGCAACTGCCAGCCCGGCCATCCATCCATCCCGGGCCAGCAGAAGTGGCTCCCAGGCCCGGGGAGGCTATGGCTGCTTCAGAGCCTGGCCAGCCTGCCTGGGACAGTCAGGCCCCAGGCTGAATGGGGCCTTGTGCGGCCAACAGAGCCACCTTTCTCCACCCCCGGCTCCCCTCCCCTCCTGGGGACACAGTGTGGCCTTTATCCCAGCCTGGCCCAAAGTTCTGAGTTGGGAGGGGGTTTCCCAGTAGGGAAGCCAGGCTCTTGGTGATCAAGTTGTCCAGTGAGATCAAGGGGTTTTTCTGGCTAATGCGCCCTCTCATGGCTGTTGGGTCCTGGCCCAATGGCCCTGTGGAAGACTTGATCCTTGAAGGGGAGCCTCAGGCCGGCAAAGCCCCTAGCCCCAAAGTGCTGCCGACCTTCCCTTCCATGTGGGATGGGACGCTGGGAGCTGGGGCTTTTCCAGTGGAAAGGGGGAAGGCAGAGACCCCAGTCCCCAGGGCCTCAGAGGGAGGCTTTGCCGGGCTGGAACCCCAGGGACAGGGCCAGCCTGCAGGGGTGGGGAGGACAGGGAAGCTTCTGGGAGCCTCAGAAACTCCCTCCCCTCCCAGCCCAGCCCAACCAGTGGCCAGGGAAAGCAAATATTTGAGAAGTTCACACAGGCTGGAGCGGGAAGGGGGAGGCTGTCCGTGGGCTGTCTCCGTGCGGCACGGCTCAGGGTAAAGGAGCCCGGGAGGCCGCCCCTGACAGTCCTGAGGGCCTGGCGCCCTCCCTCACCTCAACACCCTCAGCCCCAAGCCTTGCCAAGACCTCCAGGGAGGAGGGATGATGCTGTGGGTCCAGGGGGTCCAGAGGCACCGTCCTGGCCCCCAGAAAACCTAAGCACCCCCAGCAGCCTCTGGGAAGTCTCAGAGGGCAGCAGGCTGGGAGAAGCTGGGAAGACACAGGTCCCTACCCCATTAAAGTCCCTGGCTGGGGCCCACCCCGACGCTTCTGCCCAGCCAGAATCGCTCCATCCCAGACCCTCACAGCCTTGGCTTTCCCGGTGGAGAGGAGACAGGATGGGGCATGGGGGAGGCCAGGCCCGGTCCCTCCTCAGCAGATGGACAGGAGCACCTGGGTCTCTAAGGACCTGAGACTCCACCCCCCACTGGTAACTCATGAGGACCCCAGAGGTGAGGTTGAGGGGCCGAAGCAGCCAGGGCCCCAGGGTTGTCCTCGGTCTTCACCTGGACCTGTGCCCTCACAGAGGCCGCACCCTGGCTGTCAGGTTCTAGGACTCTGGGTTGTTACCACTAGTGACAGGGACTGCTACTGTTGATCAAGAGCGTGCGGTGGGCCAGGCACTGTGTGATCCCATGGAATCCTTACAATGACCCTGTGAAATGAATACTGTTGTCACCCCCATTCTACAGATGAGGAAACTGAGGCTCAGAGAGATTAACCGGCTTGCCCAAGGCCATCGAGTGCCAGGGTCAGGATCTGATCCCTTGTCTGACTGGTCACTACACGTCAGGGATTCCCCCCCCCCA
This sequence comes from Eschrichtius robustus, assembly GCF_028021215.1. Classification (NCBI taxonomy): domain Eukaryota; kingdom Metazoa; phylum Chordata; class Mammalia; order Artiodactyla; family Eschrichtiidae; genus Eschrichtius; species Eschrichtius robustus. The sequence goes on from NC_090842.1 coordinate 14,098,721, forward strand.
ACTTCCGGGATGCGGGGAGATGAATATCTGGGCATCAAGGGTGGGTAGGGGGCAGGAACTACATGGATGGGAGAGACGCCCAGCTCTGCCCCCAGAGCAGTGGGCTGCTCTGGAGGGGAGAGGTTACATGCTCACTAGAGGTGCTCAAGTGGATGGGATGAGACTGATATGGAGGCCGCTGGGCCCCAGGTCCCTGGCCCCCGGACACTGTCTCTGACCGGGCCCTGGGCTGTGCAGGGGAGTGACTCAGGCTGCAATCCCAGAGAGGGGGCTTTCTGGGTGGCCTTGGGCCAGGGTGTCCTCTCTGAGCCTGTCTGCTCACCTGTAAGGTCAGGATGGGAAGTGCACCGATGTCAGCGGGTCAGTATGGAGACTGCATGGAAAGCACTAGCACAGTGTCCGGCACACAGTAAATGCTAGGTTAATGCTGGCGGACAGAGCAGACACTTGACCCCTGCTTCTCTGCCAGGAGCCTCTCCCACCTGGCCAGGGCCTATGTGTCCTGACACTCCCCACTCTCGAGGGCAGGCAAAGATTATGACCCTGTTTTCTGGATGGGCCAGTGCTGCTGAAGGTGAGGCCTGGGGCTGAGGCAGAGCCCTGGGTGCCACACCCAGCCCTGTCATCTTGGGCAAGTCCCTGCCCTTCTCTGGGATTTGATGGGCATCTGAGCTAAATGAGGCACAGCAGGCAGGGAAAGCTCCCGAGGGCCCCCTCCCGATCCCTGAGCTACTGTCCTCCTCCAGGCCCCCCAGGCTCCAGGTGTAGGTCCTCCTCCCCCTACTCTGCCTCTCCCACGCCAGGGTCTGGGCCTCCAGGAGGGCCAGGGTGTGCTGTTGTGGGGCCTGTGGCCGTGCTTGCCCTGTGTAGAGGGGCCTCACAGGTAGGCTCAGTCTCCTCAACCTGGCCACGTTCCTCTACGGAAACCCTTGCTACTTCTGTGGCTCAGGCCACCGAAGGAAACAGCCAGAAGCTGTCCTCAAATCCAGATGATGATCGACTCCAGGTGGCCCGGTCCCCTGCTCTGTCCCTGGCCCAAACACATGCATGTGTCGTAGGTATATCGGGACTTGGCATCACCGCAGGTGAAACCTCTCCCAGTTTGCTTCCACATATCAGAAAATCCTGCCTCAATCACTTGTTACAATCTAGGCCATTTCTTTCTATCTCATCCCAAAGTTCCTTGCAAATTGCCTGGAGAGGGAGGGAGACAGGTCCTGCCCCTCTGCTCTGTGCAAAAGCTGCTGCTCTCTGCAGTGTTTGTGGAGAGGATGCCAGAAGGAGGGTTGTGGGAAGGTCCCCCCCTCTGCCAGCCCTGGGAATGGTTGGGGGAGGGTTGTCCTGGCTGCTTGGTCCCAGGAAGGAAACCCAGTGCCAGGGCTGTGATGTCCACAGGGCAGGAGGGGTTGCTGAGGGCAGAGAGAGGCCAGGACTTTTGGGGGCCGGTAGAAGAAGCTCGGAGTGGGGTTGCAGGGGACGGAGCTCTCAGGGGCGCACCCTATACGGGGGCAGGGAGTGGCACCTATGCATGCTGCTAACCCTGTAGTTCCCAGTGAGGGCGGCTCCAGTTCTCTTGGGGATGGGGGTGGGGGCGCAGAGATCTGGCAGCTGCCCCTGGGGCTGTTCCCCTGGCAGCACCAGGAGCCCCCGAAGGGCCTGCCCGTGTGGTGTGCACTGTGGTGTGTCCTCCCGGGCCTGCGACGTCACGGTAGGATTCTATGTTGTGTACTTGGGAGTGTGAGATAGGTTGTGAGGGCGGGGGTCTGACGAGTTCCCAGTTCTCTCCCCTGCTCTTCCCCTGCCCACAGGCCTGCCCCAGAGGGGAAGGGTAGAGAACGCTGCTTCCTGGCCCCCGTCCTGTCATCGGAGCTGCCCTTCCTCTCTGCCTAGTCAGCCTGGGCCGGCCCTGCCAAACCCTAGCCTCTTTGGGGGAGAGGATCCCCCTCACTCCCTAGACCACCAGTGAGGGGTGAGGTCAGGGAGTGTCCAGCAGTCTCCTTAATGACCTTGAGCCATTCCCAGGCCTCAGTTTCCCCACCTGGTGAGCCAGCAGTGGGCCAGGAATTGGTGGCCCGCTGCAGCCTGACCTTGGGCAATCATGGGGAGGGGGTTGGAGCTGACAGCCTGGAGCAAGAGTAGCCCTTCCCTGGGGTTGCTCCATCAACCCAACCTTCTCCCTCCTCTCCCAAGGTGGGAACAGAAGCCTTGGGATGCAGAACGCTCATCGTGGAGACCTTGGCGTCCTGGAGCTTGTTTTGAGGGACCCGGGCAGCGGGTGCGGAGGCCGAGGCCGGCAGGGAAGGAGTTAACGGTTCCCTGCTTTATTATTTCTCCCTGCTTTGGCGGTGGACAGCATTGTCTGGGCTCCCGGGCCGTCGTGGGCGGGGGAGTGGGGGGGATGGTGGTGGTAGGGGGCGGAGGCCGGAGAGACCCCGGGCCCGTTAAAGGGCCGTGGAGTCGCTCCCGGAGCCAAACCCCATTCATGGTTCGGGGGTCTGGGGCGCGGGGAGCCCGCGTGTGCGCAGGCTCGGGTCGGCTCCCCAAGGGGGCGCTGCGACCCGGGCGACCCGGGGCTTGGACCCCGGGCACCGCACGGACACCCCGACACACGAGCACCCACACCCCCAAGACGGGCACCCAGAGACACGGGGCGCACGGCAGTCGCAGGCCAGACGCGCTCAGACAAGGACAAACAGGACACGCGGCGCACGGACACAGCGGGGCACGGCTGCCCGTCGCCACGCGTCCCCAGAGGGGGCACGCACCCGCACAAGAACCCGCGCGCCCGCAGGGCGGCCAGCCCCCGCCGCGCCCCGTTACCTTCATGTCGTTGACGATGGCCTGGAAGAGCCCTCCCAGGGCGCCGCATTCCTTCTCCGCCGTCTCCATGCTCGGGCCGGGCGGCAGCGGCGGCGGCGGGGCGCAGGCTGGGCGCGGGGACCCGGGGCCGCGGCGGCTTTCGCTCCGAGGCCGGGTCGGGCCTGCAGCCTCCGGGCTGCGCTCAGCGGCCAGCCGCGCCGCGCTCGGGGATCGCGGGCCGCCGCGGGGCGGCGCGGGCCATGTCGCGGCGGGGCTGGCGGGCGGCGCTGGGGGCGCGGCGCGGGCAGTTGGCGGTGCAGCCTCGGCGCGGGGACTGGAGCGGCGTCCGTAACCCGAGCCGCCGAGGCTTGGACGTCACGTGGACGCGCGGGGGGAGGGCCGCGGGGAGGGGCAGGGCCGTGGCGGGAGGGGTCTGTGGGAAAGACCGGGCGAGCTCCGGCCCATTCACCAGGAATGGAGCCCGGGCTTTGAAATCCGAGCCCCGGCGCGGCCAAACTGGTCGGGCTAGAGGGCCCGGCAGGCGCAGGCGCCACCGCGGTTCGGGGGCGGCGCTGGGGCGGGGCTGCCCGACTTGCCCGCGGGAGTGGGACCAGTGGTTAGGTGCCCGCTCCGGGAAGGTGCCCAACACCACCACCACCCTCCAGCCTTTGGTCTCTGGCGCGCGCGCGCGCGCGCGCGCGCGTGTGTCGGGGGTGGGTGTTCCCGCGCTTTAGAAGAGGGGGGCAGGCTGGGGTCCTCGGGGCGCATCCCGTGGGACGGATACACCACACTCAGCAGGGGCGCACGGTGCCCTGGAGGCCGCCCGCCTTGGAACGTTTTATCCCAGGCACAAAAGGGTTTGGACCCTCCTCCAGAAGTTCTCTGGCTCCTTTTCCAAGCAGTGCCAGTGCTGATGCCACCTGCATGGGGTGCCCCAGACCGGGCCTTTGGGGGTGGTGGTGTACTGGTCCTCAAGCAACCTCTTTCCTCGGGTTGGGGCCGTGTGGGACCAGCAGAACAGAGGTGGGCCACTGTCCCCAGTCGCTGATGCCAGGGTACCCATGTATGAGGGTGCATGTGTGTGTACGTTGGCCATGGTGAGTTCAGTCTGTCAAACTGTTCTGGAGACTCCAGGCAGGGAAACCCACCCTCCCGGCCCTATGCTGGGGCTCTGGGGAAGAGCCCGCGCAAGATCCTTCTCTTCTATTCCAGGGACCCACAAGAGCCACTTGGGAGATCATTAGGCCCATCCGAGGCTTCCCAAAGCCTGGGGTCACGTGGACTCTGGCTTATAGGTTTGGTGAGCTAAGGCTCATTTAGCCAAATCAAGGGGTGGGGATGTGGGAAGCCCACCCCTTGCCCCGCCCAACTCCCTGCGCTGGTCTGGGCCTTCCCCTTCATCCCCAGTGACCTGGAATGTTCTGCAGTGTGCCCCTTCATTCAGAAACTCCTGAGGCTCACTCAGTTCATCTGTCTAGTGGGGACATGTCCCATGCCCCCTGGGCGGGGGTTGTCAGGATGGAAAAGTCAGATTAGGTGCCTGAGAAGGCAGGGTTCGGGGGCCAGGCCAGTGCTTGGCGCTCTCCAGGAAGAAGGGGCTGGTTCTACAGAGGTGAGGGCTGGGCCCAAGCCCCACACCCCAGTCAGGTGAGCGTGCAGAGAGCGGCCAGCCTCTCCTGGCAGAGCCAGCACTCCTGGGACCACCATGAGAACAAATTTCTAGGACAGGCAGCAAGGTCCTGGGGCAACTGCAGCACCAGGCGGGGGCAGGCATCAGTGGGAAGGAGCAGGCCAGGCACGGGTTGCGTTTCTTTATTGGGGCAGAGGGTGCACCATTCATATGGACCTCTGTGCTGGTCCCTGTGTGCACAGATGTGTATACACATATGTACACACACATCCGCACGAGGCCAGAGCTCTGGTGCGCTGGGGAGGTCAAGCTCTTTTACAAGAGGGCATTAGAAAGAACCCGATTCCAGAAAATGGGGGCGTCTGAGGCTGCGGCCTCACCCTGGCGGGAAGCCAGCTCCGTCTGAATGCCAGAGTGCAGCTGACCGCGCTGGAGGGCCTGTGAGAGGAGCTTGGGTAGACAGGGCTTCCAGCCCCCAACCCTGCCCTGCGCTGGTGGCCAGGCCCAGCCCTGCCCCTGAGGCAGGTCCTCGGGTCTGTGGGGAGGGGGCCTGAAGACCCCAAGTGCTCCATGGGACCACTGCTTGGGCCCTTCTCCAGGCCAGGCCTATCAGAGGACAACCCTCCGGTCCAGGTGATCCCCACGCCCACTCCGCTGGTGCCTCACTTCCAGGTGCTTCTTCTGGACCCTTTCAAAGTGCTGCAGCAGCTCGGCGTAGTCGATGCTTGGGGAGTCTGCTTTCTGTGACTTGGGGGCTGCCTTCAGACCGTCTCTGGGGAAAGGGAGCAGAAGGGCTCAGCGTCAGTGTCTCAGCACATGATGGGGCTGCTGGAGCGGGTAAGCATCAGCCACAGGAGGGCAGTGGGGTCGGGGCAGGGCCACAGGCTGGGGGAGCTCGACCTCGGGGAGTCTGTCCACCTCAGGCCCAACAACCCTTCCCCAGCAGTGAGCCCCAAAGAGCAGGGAGCCCTATGAGCATCCCCTCCCCCACAGGTGGTGGGACCAGTCAACACTGCTGCTTGGATAGGGCCTTCAGCCTGTGGGCTGGCAACGGTGCCCAGAGCAGGCATCACATCGGGAAGCATTTCCTGTTTATGAGTGGCTCCCTTTGGGGTGAAAGCCAGGGCTAGGAGCCAGCCAGGAAGCCAGCTGGGGCCTGGAACAGGGTCCAGGGAGAAGGGGGAGGAGGCAGCCTGGCCCTTTCTTTGGGGAAGGGCTAGGGCCGGGGACCACAGGGAGGGCTGAAGTCTACTGGCCCTCAACTTGGCAGGACATCTGTTTTTGAGTGTTGGGGCCCAGAGGCCTGCAGTCACTCTCTGTCCCTGGGGAAGGAGAGCTGGTCTCACCACTGGGCAGCTGATGCCTCCGGGAACTCCGCTTGCTAGCACTCTCCCCAGGTGCTCTGTACCGCCTCACGGCTTGTGCACTGCACAACTGCCATGGGCCTGATGCTCTCTATAGTTGGGCAATGCATTAGCCCTGCTGTCCCCTTCAAGCCCAGTGTTTAGCTTGCCCCGGGACACTAGATCCACTTGGGCCCCTGTCCCATTCCTAATCATCACCCCAGCAGAGAGTCCCAAGAAAAGACTCTGCTTCTCCCTCATTCTGGCCTCACTGGAAGCCGACCTCTGTGGGCTGGGAAGGATCTGCTTCCAGGTCCTGAGGCCTGGTGGCCCTGGTAAGGGATCTCATGAAGGCTGTGGGCTGATCAGCTAAGCAGAGAATCCTTGGGCCCTTTGAGTTCATGAAAAGACCCCAATATGGCGGGAGAGGTCCAGGCAGCAGCTGAGCACAGGAGCTCGACAGACCTGGACCCAACTGTAACACGACCACCCCCTAGCCACTTGACCTTGGGCAGGTAACTCAGTATCCTCCTCTGTAAGGGGGCGCTGCCACAGGAACCACCCCATGGTGGGGTGGGTGAGGATTCCTCCATACTTGACATGAAGAACTTGGCCTGATGCCCAGCCCCAGCCTAGGTACCCAATGGGTGCCCACTGTGGCTACAACTCTGTCCCTTTGAGGTAAGGCCAGCCGGGGCCCAGCAGCTCATTCCATTTGGGTGAATCACAACGGTGCTGTGACCATCCCACCAATGGTCAGAGCCTGAAAGCCATCTCTGACAAGCCACCAGGCCCAGGGGCATTGGGAACTCTTCCCATGGTTGGGATGCCATCTGGAGCCTGGAAGTGGGCCCCTGTACCCCTACTCAGCCTGTTCCCTTCCTGTTAAAGACACACCACCTGACAACACCTTGGATTGTGGCCGTGGCTGCTTCTTTCTTGGGCCTCAGGCCCTGCCTCCGGAGCTGGGACTCAGGCAAATTCAACAAAGATCAAAACGAGCTGGGTGGGGCTTGCTCTAGGGGGCCAGACTGCGGGCAGCATTCTGGGCTCTGGCTGCTGCTTTCAACTCCCCTGGGAATGGGGAAGAGACATCCCTGTCCTAGTAATCTGTGGCCCAGGCGCTACTGCCCCAAGAGAGCAACTCCTGCTCCTGAGGATGCTGAGGGACACCCTGGAACTTGGAGCCCTAACTCCAGGGGGTGGCCAGATGCTACCCCAGCCCATGTAGGCCAGAACAGGGGGAGAGATGTGCAGGCCAGAGATGATCCTGAAGTGTGTTGTCTGAGGCTGGGCACCCACGGATCTGTATGCTCCTCTCCGCAACACTCTTTGCATTAGATCCAGAGGAGGGAATCTGAGATTAGGGGTTGCCAGGGAGATGCCAGCAATGGATGGCAAATCCAGGGTGATGTGCACAGATGTGGCCAGGTGAGGGTAGGGGTGGGGAGGAGTGGGCCGCACCTTGCTCTCTGGGCCCTCACGGAGGCAAGAAGTCCTTCCCCCCCATGACTCAGCGTCCCTTTGGGCAGACCCTTCCTGGCCTGAAGTCTTGGTAGCAGGGAGGGGTATGTCCATGGGTACGGGGACTCCGCTGAGCATTGAGGCTGGGCCTCTCCCTGCTAGTCACAGTGGGCACGGCCGCTGCTCAGGCCTTCACGTTCTCTGTATGTTTACAGCAACCCTCAGGCAGTGAGTGGCTAGGGGACACCCAGCCAGCAGCACAGAGCTGGGGTACCCAAAGCCAGCCCTCTCTCCTGCCACCGCACCCACGCACCTGTCACCAGCTTCTCCTTCAGAGGCTTCCTCTTGCCTCACTGAGGAGACGGTCCCTGGGGAGTGGCCCAGAAGCCCGAGCGGAGGGCCAGGGTTCCCTAGCCCTGCCGGCACCCTGAGTGCACACAAGGGGGGGCGGGAATGGGCAAGGAGCAGAGACTCCCCCAGCTGTTCCCGGCACACGGGCCTGTCGGGCAACCTGACGCTGTCTTCCAGCTGCCCGCCTCTCCCGGGGCTGAGACTGTCCTCAGCCCCCTCTCCAGGGCGGGAGCTGTCCCTCTGTGCCCAACCCTGCAACCTGACCCTGCCCCCAGCTGTTCCTGAGGCCCCTTCCTTGCCCAAGGCTCCGCTGCCTTTTTCTATGACAGCTCTTCCTAGGTCCTTGCAAAGAAAGGCTGGGAACCCAAAGCCTTGAAGACTGAGCGGAACCGCAAGGATCCATTCAGTCCAAATGCTCACTTACTGATGAAGAAACCAAGGGCCCAGAGAGGGCATGGGGCTTGCCTGAGGTCACAGAGCAAATCCGCAGCAGAGCTCGGACCACATCCTAGTCCAGGCCTGCGAACCATCCGCTGACCCAGAGGCCTCAGCCCTGTGGCTCAAGACTTCCTGACCCTGACCATGGGAGATCTGGGGGAAAGCCTCATCCTCCCCAGCTTTCCTCTGCGGACTCGCTCTACTCCGGCTTAGGGAGCGCAGGGAGGAGTCCGACCACTCTGAGCCCGCCTTCCTTTTCCACAGGATGTTCCTACATGAGGAGGTGTAGCAGGCAGAGCTCTGAGAAGGGACGGGCCCTCAGCAGCACAGGGGCTGTGGCCTGGCCCAGAGGTCACAGGGAAGCAGCCGTTCCTGCCTCCTTCTCACTTTCAGCTGTACCTTCCCGCCTAAGTGGCTGCCAGGGCGACCCTAACACCCGTTGGGCACTGGACAGGCCAGCAGAGGCCAAGCCAGCAAAGCAAGGTGTGGCGTCAGGGCCCTTCCGACTCCCAGGAGATAGAGGTGCTCCGGCCAAGGGAATAAAATGCACACCTGACTCTGCGGCTGCTCCCGCTCCCCTGGGACACTCAGTGCGCTGAATGCCTTCCCCTGAGGATTAGCCGGTGGCACCACGAACGGCTGGGACAGGGACTAGCCCTCCACCCCTGAGCGCTGCTGTCTGGGGAAAGGGGCAGGGTGGGCAGGAGCTGGGCCTTGGCCTGGGGGCCACACCTGCTGGGGGCTCCCAGCCCCTCCAGCGGCCTGAGGCTCACAACCCGTTAGGGGCCCCACGCCCAGCCCCAGGAGAGACCAGGTCAGGTGGGAGGGGTGGTGGTGGCCTAGACCCTGGGGGACGGAGGGCACAGGGGCTCGGGTCAGGGGCCCAGAGTGCCGGGCAGGCCCATCTCAAGGCTGCCTGCATCCATCGCAAGGGCAAAGGCCCGAGACCTTTGGCGGGGGGCGAGGCGCCAGGCCTGCTGAGGAGGGTCTAACAGCTTGGGAGGGAATTCTAGACACACAGGGCATCTGATGCAAGCTGGGTGCGCTCCATTCAGCGTAAATCTTCTCAGTGGCTCTGCCTGTTTCCATGGCGACCCGACAAGTGAAATTTTCCATCTCTGATGCCAAATGCCTGTGGATGAGGCAAAGCCTCCAAGGGTTACCAAATATAGACATGACCCAACAGGCTCTGGGGACTGGGCCAGCAGTGGGTTCAGGGTGGGAGCCTGGATGCCCCCGAGGGGCTGCAGCCCTCCTCCCCAGAGGCTGCCGTGCTGGGCCTCTCCACAGTAGAGCGCCTGGGACCCGTGCTTCCCGCGGACAGGTCGCAAGCGGGGTAGCCACGGGCACACCCTTGTCTCCCACTCCACTCAGGAGGAGATTGGGAGGGTCCTAGCAGTGCCAGGGTCACTCAGTGGCCAAGGGTTGGGCCTCTGCTACAGATGGGAAGGGAGGGCTTTCTGAGGCCCGGGAGGGACCCTATGTAGCTCTCTTGCCCATGTACCACCTGGGACGCAGTGTCTGAGCTGGGGCACGAATTCCTCCCCTCTGGACTTTCTCTCCAGGGGCCTCTGTTTGGGTCACGCCAGCACGCTCTCGGGTTTTTTGATTTAACTCCACCCTGACTGCTGGGAGAAGGTATTCCGACTACCTACCACCTCACAAACGCTCCTAGAATCTCCCAGCCCGGTGCTCTGATATGGAAACCCAAGGGCAAGTGGCTGCGGGGCGGACAGTGTCCGCAGTGACAGGAGGTGTGATGCCGAGCTAAGGGAGGGCCCTGGTAGCCCCTTTAAAACTCCAAGCTCGCCAGGCCCTGCCAGCCCAGCCGGCCCTGGCCCTGCTCGCTGGCAGAGCCCCGCCCCCATGAGCTGGGCACTTACCCTGTCTGCAGCAGCTCGGGGTTGGGCACGCACTGGAGCCGGTGGGAGAGCAGCTGGAAGGCGCTGCTCTGGGGCAGCAGCATGAGCAGGCCGTACAGGGCCTTGATCAGGTACGGGTTGTTCTTCACATCCAGCAGCTGCAGGCGCAGATCTGTGGGAGGGCAGAGGGCAGGGGTCGGGCACTGCTCTGGGTGGCACCTCAGCCTGGCCAGGAAAGGGCCAGCCTGGTGGCCAGGGCTCCTCCCAGCCAGACATGCCTGCCTCTCCTCCTGCAGCGTCTTAGCCGTCCCCACGATCCCATTGTTCTTTCTTCTGACCTGCCCACCTGCCTTCCGTCTGATCTTCCCAACAGTCACCTCAGCCTGGCGACCCCCAACCTGCTGCCAGGCCTGGTCCCCTCCCCCAACACTCACTGCCTCCCTGGCGATGAGGGGGCTTGGGGCCTGTAGCGTAACAGATTCCCCGGTCTGCTCTGCACGTGCCAGCACGAGAGAGCTATAAATAGGGTGAGCTGGAGAGAAAGACTGGATTAGGGCAGCTTTAAGGGAGGGCAGGATGGAAAAACGCTTTGGTGTGTGACTAAACACACATCAAGCCCATGAGTGTCTGGTGGATGCTTTTGGAAATCCATCTCAGCTACCAGCCCTGCCTCCACCCGACCAGACGGCAGGGAGACGCTCCCGGGTCTTGCCCAGCATCCGTCCCAGATAAACAGGCCCACGTGGCTCTCCTCCGAGCCCTTCCAGGAGCATCACTCGTTTCTACCGTCTCTGAGGCCCAGTCTCAGGCATCCTTGGTGGAGGACAAACCACAAACTTCTGGAGAGACCATGTCACCCCAGCAGCTGTACGGGGGCCTTGGGGCCAGGGTGAGCCAGGAAGCAGGGGCCTCTCACAGCAGCCCCTCCCCTCGCCCCAGGTGGCAGTCGTGCCCAGGCCCAGTGACTCCAGAAGAGGCGGGAACCTGTTTTGAATCTAGTCCTGGGCCTTGGGTAAGCTGCGCTATGGGGCCAAGCCTAGACCAGGGGGGTCTAGGGTTGGAATGGGTGCTGGACAGGACCAGGGGATGTCTGCTGTGGTCACCCCACCAAAGCCCTGGGCCTGGAGAGAAGATGTTCGTGGCTTCTCTAGGGTCAGGCTGGACCTGCCCCCAGGCGAGCGTGTGCCAGGCTGCCCTGGGAGGCCTTTGGGGAAGTGAAATGTCAGGCCAGGGGGCCATTTGGGACAGGCTTCGAAGCACTGCCCTGGGAACAGGGTCTCCCTCCTGCTCTTGGGTCCCCCGGGCATCTGTTACTGTGATGGCTGGCTGTTTGGAGAAGCTGTCTTCTGTTTGGATGGGAGGGGGCCCCTCGGCCCCTGGGTTTGCCTTTGGGCTCCAGGGTGAAGGCCGATGGGCTCGGCCTGGGCAGATCGGGGCACCACCACAGCAGGAGGCCTGGGTGACCAGCCCGGCAGGAGGGTGGCCACCGGCAGGGCTGCCTCCCGGCTTCGCTACCACGCCGTAAGCACACGAGCGTCATTCAGAGACTTGCCTGCTTTGGGGAGCGGGCACTGTATGTGTTGAGGCGCCAGGAGCTGCACTCGCCCCAGCCAGCTGCCACTTTGCACATTCAGCCCGGGTGTTACAATCAGGCAGCTCCTGCCCATCAGCTCCCAGCAAACGCCAGCTCTGCTTTGCAGAGGGACGAGGGGGTGGCTCCTGGGCACAAGGGAGCAACCTGCGGGTGGGCCCAGGGTGCCCCCAGCTTCCAAGAGCCACGGCAGAGGGCAGCGTGCTCAGAGGGGTGGCCGGGGACAGCCCTGGGACGGCTGCCCCACCTGCCCCCCGGCGGCACTGCTCCACGTCTCCCCGGCAGAGGTGACACTATTCTTCAGGTGGGTTTTGCCATCAGCGCTGGCCTGGGTCGAGCCCCGCCTTAAGGCACACGGGCAGGACCCACGCTCTGATGCCGCGTGTCCCAGCCCTGTGTACGTCCTCAGCCCTGTCATCCCCATCCTTACGTTCTTGACATTCTAGAAGCATCCCTGGGGTGACTGTTCTCGCTCCCTCCCCAGTGGCAGCCAAGAGCTGCTCTCTGAGCTTGGCTCCCTCCCACCTCCCTCCAGGCCTCGGAGGCCAGAGGCAGGGCGCTCACATGTGAAGATGGGGCACTCGATCAGCTGCACCAGCTTGTCTACCTCCGTGAGGAAATCCACAGTGACCTCCAGGTCCCCGCTGGGTGGGTGGTCAAGGGAAGTGGGACCACTGGCCAGGGCAGCCTGCCTCTCTGGGGGCGGGGGCAGCCAGGGAGCTGGGCCCTAGGGGCTCGACCCAGCGGCAAGAGCACACCTCCCACTGGGCCCTGGCTTCCAGGCACAGAGCGTGTTTCCACCTGAGCAGGATCAGGACACAAAGGACAGCAGCCTATTGTCCCTCTGCCTTTCTGTCCCTCTAAATGAAGAGCGGCACAGCTGTCCCCCTGTGCGGGCACTCCGGCTCTGCTCCGGCAACTCTCTCCTCTGTGCCCTCCAGGCCCTGAAAGGCTCTCACCACTCTGCAGCCTATGGGGGAGGGCTGGGCAGGAAAGGCCCCTGTTCCTGCCTGAGTGGATGCCTGTCAGCAGGGCCAAGGTCAGGGCTGCTGCAAGCCTGGGGCCTGCAGTCCTCGGGTCACACCGGTGGCTGAGAGGAGCAAATCGTAGTTTGAAGGCGAGCGGGCAGCCTGAGGGAGCCAGGCGAGGCCACAGCTGACCCTCAGTGGAGGCACCTCAGGGGCCCTCTTTCCTTACCCCCCAACTCCTGGCCCATCAGGGAAGGAGACCAATTTTGCATCCTAAATGTCTGTCCAATCCAGGTCACACGCCAGGCATTCACAGAGGAAGCTGGTTTGCTTCACGGTGTTTCAAACAAAAGCCGACCATGGATGCCTTTCTCAGAGGCAGGCCCTGAGGGGCGCTCCCTCTCCCTGAGGCCTCCCCTCCAGCCTGCTTCTCCCTGTCGTGTCCTCTGCCGGGCCCTGGCTCTGTGGCCCCCAAAGGTCCTGAGCTCCTCACCTACCGGCCTGCTGCAGCCCGGCAGCCCCCCTGCTCCCGGGCCTTCTCTCCCCACCCTGCCCCAGCACCGGGCAGAGGGCACCCTGCCTCTTTCTCGGGGCACCCTTACCTAGGTAAGCCCCCGTCCCTGATCCCCAGCTCACAAAGCTTCTCCAGGGCCAGCTCCCCTCTACGAGGCCCTAGATGACCCTGTTTCCTCAAATCCACCCCTCACGGTGCCCTCACGGGTCCTGATGTCCCAAGGCCCGGAGGCGGAGCGCAGGGTCAGGGCAGAAGGATGGCAGTCGGGCCACCACGTGGGTGGGAAGGGAGCACCCGGCCCCCACCTGTCCCTCAGAGGCTGGGCTGGAAGAACAGTGAGTGAAGGATACAACTTCTGGATGAGGTCGTAGGCGTGCCGGTAGTTCTGGGTGAGGAAGCAGAGGGACACCGTGGTGACTGGGTTGTGGCACCAGGAGCGGTATAGGCAGCAGAACAGGTTCTGGCTCTCCTGAGGGCGGAGAGGTGTGAGCAGTTAATCGAGCCCCCGCTCCTTCCCCACTCCTTCCCCACGGGTCCGCGGCCCAGACTCAGGGCCCCGCTCGGAGCGCCAGGGAGCCAGCTCAGCCCAGCTGGGAACGAGCTGTCACAAAGGAAACGCTCAGACCCTGTCATTACTCTCCGTCCCACAGAGCCACGTGGTGATGGCTGTGAGGGCCTGCTCGGGAGTGAGCCTGTCCTTTGTGCTGGTGTTTCTGCCCTCGGCAAACAACAGTAATCGTCCTCTCCACAGCCCTGTGGTCCCGGAGCCTGTGGGGCTGGCAGGGGGTGTGACCGGAGGGGGGCGGGGAGGAAGCTTCCTCAGGGCCCAGGCTCTCCCCGGCAGCGCCCTCCTGCCGTCCTCAAATGCCAACTCTTCCCTCCTCTGCAGCCCACCTTGCACTCGGGAACCAGCCCAGGAGCTGAGCCCACACTCGAGAGCCCCTGCCCTGAGGAACATTCTTTAGGCCTCTGCGAACGTCTGGAAGGAACCACAGGAAGAAGGCAGGGGTGTGGCCTGGGTCATTCCCAGTGGCTCGGCCCCAGATGCCCTCAGGCGCAGGCTTGGATGTCTTGGAGACTCCCTGAGAGAGGGCCGAGGCAGGGTCTGAGCTGGGAAGGTGGTGACCACAGCCCAGATGAAACGCCTGGAGCTGCCAGCATGTCTGGGATGGCGGCTACCCCCGGGGGCCCCCTCCTTTGGGCCGAGCAAGGCCTTTGACCCGTGTCCCCCAGAGCAGCTCGGTAGAATGGTGAGCGCCTCCCTGCTCTCTCTGACCAGCCCTGGTGGGGTGGGTCCTCACCGAAAGCCTGGGCCAGGCAGCACTGTGACACACCCTGGCTTACACAGGGCATCCTGTGAGATGTGTCCCTCTGTGGGAGAGAGGGGTCCTGGCCAAGCAGGAGGGTGAGGAGAGCAATGACCCCCGATCCCCAGCGGGGTTGCAATCCAGAGGCCTGACCCTGACTGGGTGACACGGCCCGGCAGGTCTGACCCTGCCGGGTCCTGCGAGGCGGGCTCGGAACCCAACCTTCTCTGTGTGCGAGGAGGCAGTGCTGGTGGGGGGCGGGGTGTCAGGGAGGGCACGTGGACCTGGAGCAGGGTCTGGAGTCTTCTGTGGGCAGAGACCTCCAGAGCGGGTAGCTCCAAGGAAGCCCGCTGTGACTCCCTCCCATGGCTGGCACTTACACGCAGCCAACCCAGGGGGACCCCTATTTGACAGCGGACCAGGGAGACCTCAGGTCACATTCTCGTCTCCTCCCCGCCAACCTCCGGGTAACGAGGGCTGGGCTGGCATGGCCGCGCCCGTGGGCACATAGATGACACCAGGCTGGAGCCCGTGGGCGAGGAGTACCGGCGTCTTCAGGTCCTTGAGCTGGTTTCGCAGCTGGAAGAGCTCAGTGGAGGTAAGCAGGATGGTGTTGAGGGTGTGGACCATGGTCGAGGCGAACTTGAGGTCCTCCTCCCGGAGCAGGATGTCCGCCATCGAGTGGAAGATGTTCTCTGCGTTCAGCAGGAGGCAGAGCTGCCTGGAAAACGGGCCGAGTGGAGGCTCTGGAGACCTCTGGGCCTCAGCCTCGGAGCCCTCTCCTTGGTCTTCCTCAGCAGCTCCTGAGGAAACCTGCTCTTTCCTGGGCCTGGTGCGGGACCCTGGCTCTGGGGCCTGCGGGGGGCCAAGGGGGCTGCTCACAGCGGACCTGGCTCCACGCCTCGCGGCAACTCCAGAGCCCCACGGGCTCCATCTATCCCCCCACCCACCCCAGGCCAGGAAGTGGAATCCCGAGAGAAGCAGCGGGGCCTCTGGCTACCAGTGTGGCCCCAGGAGCCCTGAGGTACCTTTCTGATCTCCCACATAGCATAGCAACGCCTCCCCATGTGCCAAGGTGCTCTGTGTCCCTTCCTGGCTTTACTTTTCTGGCTAGAGATTATCTTTACGTGACAAATACGCATTCTGGTCATCCGTGGATGGTGTCCCCCCACCCTCCCCCGTGAGAGCCCCTGGGTCAGGAGCTTGTTTGGGCTGTTCACGGTGCCACCCACGCCTGGAGTGGTGCCTGCACGTAGCAGGGGCTCGGTAGGTGCTCGTGGGATGAACAAACCCTAAGGCAACCCTGAGTTTTACCTTTGCTGTTCCGATAATGAAACTCTGGTGGGGCGGCCAAGTGACTCGGCCAAGGTCACGGGATTACTTAGGGCCACTTCTTCCCACTATCTCTCCTCTAATAAGAGTCTTGTGGGGGATAAGGCGTGGGCTTTGTGAAAAGGAGTCTCCATTTTATAAAAGGGAAAACAGAGAACCCAGAGAATGGAGGAGGAAAGCAGTTTTCCCAGGGTCCCTGGGCCAAGGTGACGTCCACAGTGACAGGCAGGTATCAAGGACAAGGCTCAGGGAAGCCTGTTGACCTCCCTAGTTTGCCGCTTGCCCACAGAGGCCTGGCCTTGAGGGGATGAGCAGGCCTTCCTGCTGGGAGTTTAAGGATCCCAAGGCTCCTGAAACTAAGAAGAGCAAACCAAGGAGCTGGCAAGTGGCTGGTAAGGAGGGTGGGGTGTGGCCCCCGCGCCCTGCCTGTTGGGCGCCGGTGGCAGCATGGCACCCCTTCCCCATCTCCTGGTCTCTGCTCCACGGAAGCATCCACAGACCAGGCCTCAGGCTTGTGGGGACAATGGGTCTGAGGCCTCAAGGTCTCAGGTGCTGGACAAAATGAGCCCCATTTGGAGCCAACCAGCCTGAAATATGTCCACCCCAGGTCACCGAACTCACACTAAACTCGGCGTTATCAGGGTCTGGCTTCCTGTTTCCTTCCAAACGCCAGCCACGCCTTGGGGCCAGACTGGAGAAGATTCTTCCCCACACCCGGCTCCAAAAAATCCCAGAGCATTTGGTAACAGAGAGGCCAAACCACGAGGCGCAAGCAGCAGGCAGGCCGTCTCCAGCCTAGTCCCAGCTGGAACCGGCAGGCTTGGGCAAGAAACCACCAGAGAAATGGAAACAAAGCTGTTGGGGGGATGGGGCCGGCGGGTGGCGTGGGGAAAGCCGTGCCATCGTTGCTGGAGGGTAGGGGGAGCCCCCCTGCTCACCTGGTGTGGGTGGAGGAGGGGCCCGGGCCCTGGAGCCTGGTGCCCCTGACCAGCTGTGTCACCCAGTGTGTCTGTGTGACAATTTCTCCACCTCCGAACTGGGGGTGACATCTACCTGCAGCATGGGGGCTACTCAGAGGGCAGTCATCAAGACTAGTGGCAACTCGCGTGGGTGCACAGTATGTGGCAAATGGGACCCCTGGTTGGGTACCTTGTTGGTACCACGGGTGGGGGACGAGGGCCAGCTCCCAGGAGGACGCCTGGCCCTTCAGCAGAGCCTAGGCAGCACTTCCTGTCCCCTCGTGGTCCTCCCACCCCGAGACGACCCCATCTCCAGGACTGTGGGATAGAAATGTTTCAGGAGGGCAGGCCGGGGAGGAAGGGGAGCATTCTGACAAATGGTCACAAATGCCCGTCGCCTGCAGCTGCTGCCGTCTCCATGACAGGGGCCAACAGCTGAGGCTGCTGCCAGGCAGCGCTCTCCAGGGACCACAGGCCTGATGGGACCCGCAGCAGCTGAAGGGCGGGGGTGGTGCTCTCACGTGAGGATGGCTGAGGAGGGTGCGGAGGGACAGGCAAGGGGGTGGCGATGAGCAGAGGTGGGCGCCAAGGCCTCCTGCTGTCCCTAAGAACCCGGAAACACTGGGGAGCCACAGAAGGTCAGGGATGGCAGAGTATTCCGGAAATACTCTTGCCACCACGGCGCTCTCCTCCTCTGCTCTCTCCCTGGTCTGCACCTCTTGGTGGTCATGTCTGGTCCCATGGAAATCTTCAAAGCCATCTCTAGATCAGCGGCTCCCACACGTGCCTCTTGAGCCCCCACTGAGCTCTGGATGGACACCGCCTGCCTGGTGGACGCCCTGCTGGGCTGCCCAACAGGCATTTCAGACTCGGCGGGGCCAAAGCACATCTCTTGGTTTCCCCCTAGACTCTGGTCCCCCAGCCTTCAGGGGGGCATCGGCGCCCCGCGGCCTCAGGAAGTGGCATCACTGCCCACCCAGCTGCTCCAGCCCCAAACCAAGGAGTCCTCCTTGATCCTCTGGGCCCCTCTGTCCAGTGTACCAGCAAGCCCAGGGGCTCTGCCTTCAGGGCACACCTGGCTCCCGGCCCGTCTCAGCTGCCCTGCCCTGGGCCAAGGGTCAGCCCTCTCTTGCCTGGTCAATTCCAAGCCAGCTTCTAATTGGTCTCCCTGTGTCTTCTCTCACCCCACCATTCACCCTCCATGCACCAACTGGGGCGCTTCTTAAAAAGCCCTAATCAGGGCTTCCCTGGTGGCGCAGTGGTTGAGAATCTGCCTGCCAATGCAGGGGACACGGGTTCGAGCCCTGGTCTGGGAAGATCCCACATGCCGCGGAGCAGCTGGGCCCGTGAGCCACAATTACTGAGCCTGCGCGTCTGGAGCCTGTGCTCTGCAACAAGAGAGGCCGCGATAGTGAGAGGCCCGCGCACCGCGATGAAGAGTGGCCCCCGCTTGCCACAACTAGAGAAAGCCCTCGCACAGAAACGAAGACCCAACACAGCCATAAATAAATAAATAAACAAATACTTAAAAAAAAAAAAAAAAAAAGTCCTCATCAGAGCATGGGCCTCCTCAGCGGCTTCCTGCTGGATCTAAATAAACCCAGCTCCTGACCACGGCCTCCAGGCCCCACACTTTCTGGTCGGCTCCTCACCAACCTCGGCTCTTATGAGTCCTCCTTTACCCACGATGTGCAGGCCTCTCCTGCGTTTCTTCTGTTCCTGACCTCTGCCCTGGCCTGGGCAGCTCTTGCCAGGGCCCAGCGCACATCTGGCTCCCTCCAGCCAGGGAGATCTCAGCTCCAACCCCAGCCTCAGGGGAAGCCTCTGTCCCACGCACACCCCTCTGCCACCAGCCCTTTCTAAGGGAAGTCCTGTTTCTTTCCAAGCGTTTCTCATCACCTGAGTCATCTGGTTGATGGACTCGTTTACTGGGTCCCCTGCTGTCTCTCCCACCAGAACATGAGCTGCAAAGGGCAGGGCCTTGCCTGTGACCCTCAGGTCCCTCATACCAAGAATCACTTTTGCACATTACCGCATGGAGGAGATGCGCTGATCTCCACCCAAGGTTTCATGAACAGACCCGGAGACGTTCCTCTGCCCCATTCCAGCACATCCCTTAGCTGCTCCTGGGCGTGCCCTGGCACGTTGTGCCAGCCTGGTCTGCAGAGAGCAGCTGCCCTGATGGTACATTTTCAGCCTATCACCCAGGGCCTGGCTGCCCGGTCCAGGGAGACCTCAGGAGACGCCCAAGCCGCCAGGACAGCCTGAAGGGTCAGCCGCAGCATATCATACCAAGGGGTCTCCCCCTGAGCACCGCTGATTAAACCACCACGGGAGGGGAGGGAAAAGGAGGGGAGGGACGGGGAGGAGCCGGGAAGAGGGACCATGGAGGAGCGGCAGCGGGGGCACACGCGGCATCTAGCCTTCATGCCCTGCCCGCTGTGCTCTGGATGTTTGCAGCTACACCTGCTTCAGGGGGGTTGTCTCCCCTGCCCTAGGAGGCCGCTGGACAGAGCCTGGAGGGCTGCGGCAGCGGCTCACAGGGCTCCATCGAAGGGGGCTCCAGCCCTGCAGACCGGCAGGGGCAGGAAGTGGGGGGGAGTGGCGGTGGGGGTCACCTGTCACCTCACCCGTCCTTTGCTGTCTCATTCCAAGGTCACTGTAGTCTGAAGAAAAGAAAGACGCCTCCAGACTGCCGGGTCATGAAGCTTCCAGGAGGCAGGAATAATAAAGTGTTAGCTCCCGGGGAGCCCTGAGCACACGCCGGGCACCGTGCAGAGGGTGTTACATGAGTCCGCTTGGGGCAGTTCAGGGGAGATGGAAAGGACAGTGGCTCACGTCTGCACGTGCTCACCGGGCTCAGGGCACCGTCTGGGCATTTTAGGGGAAGGCGAGTCTGGGTCGGTGGGCTGGGCTGTACCTTGCGAGCTCTGGACACCTGAGCAGGATTCTTCCTCCTGCATCAGGAAGGTAAGGGAGGAAGGAAAGGGGCCCACTTTTCACTCAGCCCTGAGTCTGTGGCACGACCCACAGAGGCGGCCTCAGTCTCCCTGCGCCCGGCCCCAGGCTCCTCCCGCGGCATCCTGAGTCCTCACACGAGCCTGCACCCCCAGGCAGAGCGGCCCAGTCACACAGCTGCCCAGGGGACGAGGAAGGGTGGATCCAGACCCAGAAGCCAAGTTCCTTTCCCCACTTTGCCTCCTAGGTGCCTGTCGTGAGCGGGCACGGGGGCTGTCCCCGCCTGGGGGCGCCTGGCAGATGGCTGCCTCGCAGGGCTGCTGCGTCATCACTTCTCTGTTGAGCCCCCGCCCGGCTTGAGCTGCCTGCTGGGCTCTCAAGCAGAGCATCAATAATGGAACACAGCTTGCAAGCATTAAACATTTGCCCATATTTTTTAATACCCATATTAAAGTGCTATTCATCATGAGACAATGGCTTGGAAAATACTTGGGGACAAGGCAGAGGTGGGGTGGGAGCGAACTTGGATGAGGTCTGGGGGGTCACAACCTGGAGGCCCACCTTAGGGCCGGGGTCCACATGCGTGGGCCCCAAGGTGGCCCGTGGTGTGTGGCCGTGAGGCCCCGCGGATGGGGCTCTGCCTCCCTCTCCTCCAGCCGCCCGCTGCTGCCTGGACAGCTGTTCCCGTGCTCTGGGTCTGGGTTCATGCTGGGTAGGGAACAGCTCTCTTTGGTCCCTCTGTCACATACCAGGAGCTCTCAGAGGAGCAATCTGCCTTCGGTCAGCTCTGAAGCCCCCGGGACGCAAGAGAGGGACCGCCGCTTTCTCTAATGCACAGAGAGGCCTTCTTTGGGGCGGCCTCAAAAGGCCAAGACACTTGCTGGGGCCGAGGAAGTCACTCTGGGGCAGTGCCTGCCTGGAAGTGGCCACACCACACTTGCTGGGCTGGTGTGAGCTTCGTGTCACTGTCCCTTCAACCACAAACACTGGCCAAGCATCCACCAGACTCTGTCCCTGAAAGGCCACTGGCCTCGGTGGTGGCCATGGTGGGAGGTGCTCTCCTGTCCCCAGCCTGGTACCCACCCACGGCCCCTGCTTCAGATGACATGTGGGCCAGAGCGGGTGGGAGGAAGACATCAGCTGCCTTGCAGGAGGCTTGGAGAGGGCCGGTCGTGCCCCGAGGCCGTGTGGCCCAGGCTGGGCGGGAGGAGGCTGCCTCACGGGGGAAGGCACGGGCAGAGGCCAGCCCCACCGGGCCACCAGGGAGCCTGGTGCTGTCCTTTGCTCTGTCCTGGCGTGGGAAAGGGGCCACACGCCGCTTCTTTTCTAGGGACCTGGACCAGGTTGGGCAGGGTCAAGTCTCAGTGTGGAAGCCAAGACCTGCCCAGTGGCTCTGAGCCCTGCCCTCCCCCTGCCTGGGCTGCGTGCATGGCAGGTGAGAAAAGGTGCATGCCACACTTCAGGCGCCTCTCGTCTAGGCATCCTGGACAGCAGGGCCGGATAATTTCCCCAGAGGCTCCACCTTCTCCCTCTAGCCTGAGTCTCCTTCCTTGGTCTCCATCCCCAGCCGTGCGTGTCCTGACCAGGCCAACACTGTGCATGAAGGGCCAGGCCCTCACTTCCTCTCTCCTTTGGCCGCTAGCTGGTGTCCACGTCCCCTCAGTGGTCCAAGGCCAATGGGACACGGGCTTTCCTGGGAGACACCTGGAGCCTCACAGCCATAACTCTGAAGTGCAGCCTAATGTCAAGTACAGAGATCACAGGGGCCCAGAGCCATTCCCACCGGAAAGGGCCCTCCCTGCCTCGTCCCTGCCCAACAGCTGGGATCCTTTAGAAATTTAAAGAGAGAGCAGCTTTCGCATTCTATAACATGAGAATAGGGGAGGAGGGAGTGGCCTCCCCTCCGAAGTTCAGAAAGCCCCAGAGTTTCACTGTATCCTCCCCCCACAGCTCCCTTGCTTCTCTTCCTTTCCAGCTCTCTGCTTCCCAAGTATGAAAATTGTAAATCTGTTTTATTTATTTCAATCAATCCTCGGCAGTGTGCCCCTCAGGGCAGAGGCAGCCATGGTAACCCTGCTAACTCATGCCTAAAAAATTCATCGTGTTTAATGCAGTCGATGTGTCTGATACACTTATAAGTTTTTTTTTTTTGGCGGGGGGTGGTAGGGGTGGGAGGAGGGGGCATGAGGACTTGTTTTTCTGGGTCTTGCTGGGAACTGGTGCAAAGGGGATGGAGGGAGGGCCGCAGCATGATGGGGAAGAGGCAGAAGAGGAAGCAAAGGGTCTTCTGTCCACTTGGCTCTCCGTCTGATTGTTCAAGAGCGGCACGGCCACACTCTGGGGGGCCACAGACACCTGAGCTGGGCTCCTCCGGAGACCTTCAGGGGAGGCCTCCTTTGGGCAGGAGCGGCCTGGAAAACCAAATGGTCTCGTGGAGGCAGCTGGGGCCTTAGACCCCCCGTGCGAGACAGCCCCTCTCTCCAGGCTTGGGGTTTGCTCTAGGGACCAAGGCTTCCTCCACTGCCCAGGGTGGTCTGGTGGCCCTTCCTGCCCACTGCCCAGGACAGGAGCCAGCTTCTGCGCATGCCCGGCTGACCCACTGGGCCTCATTTCCCATGTGTTCTTAGCAACCTGGTCAAGCCTGGCCCCACTGTGCACTCACAGGTGCCTCTCCGGCCCCCTCCGGGCCTGTCCCACATGGAGCTTGCTCCAAGCATGGCTGGAGGCAGGTCAGATGGCAGGGGTGGGACCCCCTGCTGGAGGCTCCGGGAAGACCCCTGGGGGTCATCTCTCCAGGCCTCCGAGCCTCAAACCCTGGGTAGCGAAGCCCATGGCTTCAGAGCATTTCATCTCTCGAGCCCTCAGGGCAAATGAAAACAAAGGGGTGGGCCACCAAAGGAAATCCTGTTGTCTCCATGACATCAACTCCAACAAGCCCTTGAGAGAGGCTGGGCTCTTGCCTCTCCCGTCACAGGGATTCCCTTCAAGCTGAATCACCATTTCCTCAGCCTTGGCCCACATAACTGACATCTGTGAGCATTTTCTCCATATTAGGCACGTCCCGTACCTTAAATCCCTTTGACACGGGACAGGCGTCATTTTAGCCGTCCTCTTTTCCAGAGGATGAGAGCAAAGCCCAGAGCCTTGCCAAGGTCCCCATCTGGTCCGCCCACCTGGGCACCCGAGCTCTTAGCTGCTGCCTCGCCATACACCCAGCTCGCGGGATCCAGGGCCCAGCTTGCACAGGGGTTTGGAAGTGCTTTTTCTGGAAGACGGATGGTTTTTTGGGGAGAAGGAGGGCACCTTGGCTACAGATATCACTAGGCCTTCTGATGGACCAGAGTCCAAGTTTCTCCAGGACCTTCCTGTGGCTCTGGGGCAGTTTATCTGCAATCCAGCTCCTTCTACCCAACCCTCACCCTGGGGCTACCTCTGGGGGTGGAAGGCACTGACCACACTTGGCCACACCTGGTCGGGACAGTGATGGGCTGCTCTGCTGCGGTGGTGGCCTGTCTCCAAGGGGTGAGACAGGAGGCACAGCCTGGGAGCCTGCGGGGAGCGAGGCACCCACGGGGATGACTCCATCAGCCGGTTCCCAGGCCTGCTGCTGCCTGAGCTCCAGGGCGAGGCGGGAGTTTTAGTACAGTGACTCCCGGCGCTCTGAACCCAGGCTGAGACGGCCAGGGAAAGAGCATCCTGAGCCCTGCACACCTGGGAGTGCCCTGGGTTGACCGTTAGAGAACCGGATGGAACTTTTCTCCCCTTTGAAGTCTTCTGAGCTCCTGGCCTTCCAGGAGGGATTTCCTCCCCAGGACACACTCAGCCTCCCACTGAGGTGGCCCGGCCTGGGAAGAGGCTTCGAGCTGCCTCGACGCCAGTGCACAGCCAGCCTGGTAAACTGTTTCCTGGCCCCAGACCTGCCTGCCCCCTACGCCGCTGCCAGCTTCCAGCCAGGCGCACAGAGGCCCTCAGAGATCAAGCGCTCGTGGGACAGAGGAAGAAACTGAAGCCAAGGGCTGGTCCAAGCCACACAGCCGGGGCCGTGGTGGAGTCACGTCCCTGACCCAGAGTTCAAGTTTCATACTGCCAGACAGTCCCACATGGTATGTCACCTGCAGAAGGACAGACCTCTCCTCCCGGGTCAGCCCCCCTTTCCACTTGAGGGCTCCAACTCCCTGTGACGAATGCCCAGGGCACAGACACCTCTTCGCCCCATGACATGTGACCTTAATCAGGGTCCCTTGAGGTAGAGGGTCTGTCTTGGGACAGGTAAGGGAAAGGCACCCCTGAATCTCTGCCATTTCCCCCTTCAAACTAAGAGGGTGACCTTCTGAGAAATGAGGCAGCCAAGTAACAGAAGTGCCAGGAGCCTGGGGAGCCCGGCTGGGGCTGCCCCATCATCCCTGGGAAGGGCTCTGGGGATTGCCCCAACAGTCTTCCTGTTACCAAGCTGCTTTGTTCACATTTTCCTTTACATCATCCCATTATTCCCAAACTAGTCCTTCGTTCCAGGCCAAGGGATCACTCCCTGCTGCTGCTTATACGACCACAAACGCTTACAGACGGTGAGCACTTCCTCCCTTCCACCTTAGTCAGCGTGAGCCCAGACGCCGAGGCCTGAGCTCCCATAACTCTGCCCCTCTACCCTTAAAGCCAGGCACGCGACTTGGGCCCAGCAGCCCAGTGGTCACTGCACCAAAGCCAGAATGTCCCCCTCCTCAAATTCTTCACCCAAATGGGCTGTCCTCGTGGTGTGGGTCCTGCCGGGTGATCACAAAGATCTACTTCTATCTCACATTCCTGTGGTGACTCCTCCAAGGGATTTACTGTGCCTTGAAGAGTTCCCACTAGGGGCTGCCATTTTGCTCTGGTGGCCGTCTCAGTGCCCATCTCTTGCTCCACCAGTGTACCTGCCCACCCAGAAGGTCTCACAGTGACCCTCCAGAACCAGGAGAGCCCTCCATGCCAGAAAGAGCCCCTTACTGAGAGACCCCTGAACCTGGCTTACACTGGAGTTACCCGAAGACCGTTTGGGATACTCCAGGAAGTGGGCGATTTGTATTCCTAACAGGCTTCACAGTCAGGACCGAGAACCACTGTCCCCAAACTGCCACTGCTGCAAGCCCGGCGATGCCACTCTCCCTGTGGAAATGGGGAGGCTTCACCAGCAGCCACAAAGGGCTGCAGAGCCTGGGCTCTGCCTCGGAGCTCTGGTGAAGGGCCCGTTGCTTTCCTTCTCCCAACCACACCCTCACCTCCCCAGAGCCAGGGTCCTGGTTTTCCCTGCATTTCTGCCTCGTCTCCACCTTAGGGTCCTAAGCCCTCTGTGCACAGCCCTGACTTGCGCTGTTCAAAGGGTGGAACAGATGAATTCTCCGGCCAGACTTCTGCCTGCCCAGGACTGCACGGCCATCTCCTCCGGCGGTGTCTCCTCTCCCAGCCTCAGAGGCCCTGGGGGAGGAAGCTCAGCTCTAGCCCCCTCTGGCATGTGCCTCTCCCGCCTTCCTGGCTACATTTGGCTTCCACAGGAGATAACAGTCTCCGATTAAGGAGCTAGACTGATTAGTGCCTTTCTGGCCTTCATATCTTCAGTCTGGGAGTTTTATGGAATTTTATGAACTGAGATTGTTTTCTGTAGCTCTTTACAAGTGCCCACTTAAAGGGCACTGAGATAAACGTCAGAAAACAGAACGGCAAGTGAAACACTAATAACTACTGCTGGTAACAAAGAGCAAATATCACAGCAGCCTCACTGCTGAGTCTCTTGGACAATGTGAAGAGATCAGAGTGAAAGGGCTGGGAGGACGGAAGGGTCAACAGCAGAAAGGATGGACAAAGAGAGCGTGGAGGGGACTCCTTTAGTTCTTCGTGGCCAAATGGAAGGGGGGTTTCTCTTATTGGTACCCTCCTCCATCCTGTCAGGAGGCTGAAAAAACTCCTTTTGTGATCAGTCATTTTCAGGGAAATTTAAGATGCGTGAAATAGGCTTTTCATCCGAACGTCCCTTTCCAGCCCAGGAAATCTTTATCGGATTAAACGCACGAGAATGAAAAAGGGCTCCAGACGTGACAGTGTCCTGCAGGTGCCTGAGGAATCCCAGGTCTTGGTTACAGAAGAGGCCGCCCTCTGACCCCCAGCACAGCTGTGCCAGGCAAGGGGCCTGCTGGGGATACACCAGCACCCCATCACCACACCACTCACTGCCCGTTGAGCAGAGTCTGGATGCTGCACACAGAAAATGGGCGATGGAGCTTATCGCTGATGTGGAGGCCTCGATGAGGGAGAGTGACCCCGAGCCGGTCTGCTTTGGCCTAGAGATTAGAGGGCAGTGTCCCAATGAGCTTGGGATCCTGACGGAGATTCGCTTGCCGACGGAGATTCGCTTGCCGAATGACGGGTGACGTGTGAGTGAGTGAAAACAGAGCAAGCTGCAGAACAATTCTGAGTCTGGAATCGTCTGCCGGAAAACCTCAACCTTAACCACAACCAAACAGAATTATACATCTATAAATGCAAAGACAAGGTTTGGAAGGAGATACATGAAACTGAAAGTAGAGGCTACGTCTTGGGGAGGAAGGGGTGGGGAGGGTCTTCTACATTTTGCAGTACATTCTTCTGCATTATTTCAATTTTTATATTACATGGATTTAAATTTCTTTTTAAATAATACAGAAATCATTTAGAAACCTACATATCTGGGGATCATCTTGGACTCCCTCATGGAAATCTCAGAGACAGAGCAGGGGAGATCTGACAATGGAAACAAGCATCTTACAAATGAGAGGATCAACAGCCGGGAAATGATATTTTTAGCTACGGTGGCTCTTTGCTTCAAAGGCGTAGGTTTCATCTAAAACCAGGCAAACCTCCTACAAAGTCTGCCTGTTTGCAAGGAGTGATTAGCATAATACTCCTTTTGGGAGAAAAGGCCTGGCTCCACTCTGAGACAGGAGTGCCTACTACAGGGGAGGCTTCTCCTGAAATAGAATCCCAGCAGAACAGCGAAGTCTCATCAATGGAGGTGAAGCCCCCATCTTCCATCAGAGCCAGAAAGCCGCCTCGCACAGAGGGCCTGGGGATGACGGGTGCGATGCAGCCAGGCAGGGTGAGATCTGAGAGATCACAGCTTCGCACGGGGAGGCCTCCCTTCTGGGCTGCTACTTAAATCGCTTTTGTCTCATGCAACCACCTTCTTCCGCTTTTAAGTACAGAGGGTCTGGGGGCTGCCTTTAGAGATGCCCTTTCTGAGGGGAAGGTCAGAGCCAAGTCAAGGCTGAGGAACAGGGACGAACTGGGCAGACGGCAGGCGGGCACCATCGCTGCAGGACTCAGATGATGACATCTCAGGGAGGTGGCCCTCGAGAGGCGGCTCAGCTGGGGGTGAGCCAGCGCTGCGGCTCCGTGCCACCCTCCGCCCTCCCCAGCCCCGCGGGCGCTCACGCCTGTCCAGGTCTATCCGCCTCTCCTCTCCCAGCCCAGGCCCCCCACTCTCCGCTGCCATTATGCTTGGCCTGTGGGCACATCTCTGATGGCTGTCTTTTTCTCTCCTAGAAAACCCCTAGCTGGCTCGGGAAGACTAAACACGTAAAGGGACGTTTGAACTTTTTTCCAAACACCACAAAAATGAAACGAAAGCTGTGACCTTCCAAGAGCTGTAATTACAGATACTCATCTCGGGAGCTGAGCTGGGGACAGATATCACCGGGCAGCTGCTGCTCTGTCACACCAGGCCCAGTACCCCATCCTGAGGGGAGTGTGACCTTGGGCTGTGCGGTGGGGCTGGGGGCAGAAAGTGGCGGTGCTGGTGCTATTTCAGGCCTCACTGGCAGGAGTGGGGCACAGGAACGGGAGGGGTGCAGAAAGGGAGGCGCAGTCCCTTCTCCACGGCCCCCTCCCTGTGGGGTCTCCACAGCAGTAAGATCACAGGTCTTCCTGCGGAGGGTCAGGGGACCGGGAAATACTCACAGACGGGGTGCACAGCTGAAGATCTGAGAAACCAATTACCACGCTACTGGGGGTGCCGGGAGAAGCAGAAGGAATTGGACTGGGGCGGCTGCTCAGGCTTCAAGGGCAGGAAGGAAGTGAGGTAACTCCAGGAACCTGCCAACTGTTAGGGCCAGGGGCTACCGGCAGAGGTGGGCAGGGGTCCCGTTCAGGAGAGGGCTCAAAGGAGGCAGGCTTCGTCTGTCAGGAAGTGGACCAGCTCACGTGGGAGGAAAGAAAAAGCTGACTGCTCTCTGGGAACAGCTGAGGCCAGTTGGCTGAATTCACAGGCACCTGGAATTAACTGGCTGAAGAGCCAAACGTGTCAGGGCAGGGATGTCTGGAGCCTCCAGAAGGTTTTAAACTTAGTCCAGATTATCTGCTCACACTGTGGGTCCCAGCACCACTGAACCTTCTAAAGTGATGTAGCAGCCAGAGCCCTTGTCAGGCAAGCTTCCTGAGCCTCTCCTTAACCAGCCTTTGTTGTTTGAGGAGGCTAATGGCACAGCTGTAGACAGCGAGCAAGTGTCCCCGCCACCATGAGCCCTGGGCCCCACTTCCTTGCCATTCGCTGGAGCTCAGGGCATGGGGCTCTGGGACCAGCTGCCTCAGGTGTGGCCTCATGAGGCCCTGCAGTCCCCCTGGCTCAGTGCCATCCCAAGGACGCCAGGGTGGCCACGTGTCGGGGTGTCTCTCAGGACTTGTGCACGCCCACAGCAGGTGGAGGGAGTTTTCTGAACCTGCCCAGGCCCTTCAGTGGCTCGCTGGGAATACCTCAGGGCTGCTTGGGCCTGGTCCCAGCCACACTCCCAGCTCCCTAGGGTTGCCCGGGCCCTGGCGCCTGGGCTTCTGAGCAGACTCTTCCCACATCAGAAGCACCTTCTCCTCCCACTCTCACCCCCAGCACTTCCTTATCTTTCATGGCTCAGGTAGACAGCATCTCTTTCCAGAAGCTTCCCCAGACCCCTCCATCAGGGCTACACTCCCCGACCCCATCTGCTCCCACAGAGCATCATCGCTACTCGAGTTTGTGACCATCCCTGGGAGGGCAGGGGTGCGCTCTGCCCGCTGCGGTGGCCCAGCGGGCGGGCACTGGGACAGGTCTGCTCAACGACAAACAGCATTCCCTGGCCCTCCAAGGCCGGCAGGGCAGCAGCCCCTTCCTGGGGGAGGGCGGAGCTGGGGATTTTTATCCATCCTCACGGGGGAGGGGCCGAGCGCTTGCTACCGGCAGTTCCAATTCAGAGGCAAGGACTCTTGCCTGGCCTGACAGCTGTGGCCTAATTTCCAGGGCTATACCCAGGCTCCTTAATTTTACCCACTTGGTATTTTTCATTCCTGAAGCACAGGGGATGGAGAGGGATTGGGGATGGGGGAGGTGTGGACAAACGGGAGGGATGAGTGCCGTGGGGCTGGAGGAGTCAGGCATCCCAGGAGGGGCTGTGCAGAGAGGGAAAGGGATGCGGGTGAGGACGGCCAAACTGATTCTTTTTTTTTTTTTTAAAAAAGGAAAAAAAACCCCACCACCTAACTCCCAAATCCTAGCCCCACGCCCCGATTTTCCTCAGTAAGCATTTTCAACAAGGTCACAAATGCACTGGCTCTATAGATTTTTGGCTCCAAACCACAGCTCAGGCAGCCTTTAACGGCCAATTCTTGGCGTAGCTTCAGCTGAGCCTGAGGAGAGGGAAAACTAGGGCACCTTTATGCTCTGAGAAAACATCGGATCCAGGTCACAGCTTCTTGGTTCTGCTGAAGCTACGGGCACCCCCCGGCCCACAGGCCCGAACCTGAGGACACCCCTGCCCCTGCAGTTCCTCCAGAGCAGGAATCACAACACTGGGGCACACATTTCTTAGTCACTCGTCATCTGTCTGCCTATGCCACCGGACTGCCACCTCGGTGAAGGCAGGAACCGGCTCTCGGTTCTGTGTGTGCCCAGGGCTGGCGCGGGGCCTGGCACACTGCGGGCGCACCAGGAACAGCCACGGAATGAACCAGGGGGAGTGAACCTTCGACCCCTGTCCCCCGTCTGGGTTAGCCTGAGCTCTTCCCACCCCCCCACCCCAGTGCTCCTGCTACACCTGAGTGTCCCGCCTGTGGACTGTGGTGGCTGGTCCCGCGTCGGCCTAGCCCAGGCGGGGCACGGGGCAGCGCGAGGTAAATATTTACTGGGGAAAATCAGAACTTCGGTTCCCTCCTGTGTGAAAGACCTCAGCTGACCCTTAAGGTCCCTTCTGCCCACTCTGAACTGAGCCTAAACTCCAGACCGAGACTCTCCTGGTCTCTCTTCAATCATGGCCTGGGGCCACCATTCTGGGAGCACACGCGTGTGGAGACGGCACGAGTGGCCGTGCTGGGAGGGGCCGGGTCTGAGTCTAACCCCCAGCTCCACACACAATGACACAGCAGACAACTTCTAGTCTCTGGCAAGGTGCAGTGTTGCAAAAGGAAGGAAGCCCTAGAGGAGGGATGAGCTGGAGGCCTAATTCCTCAGAGGCTGCCCTGCTCCCCACCTGCCTGCGCGGTGGTCTCTGGGAAGGTCACTGGGGCGCACACACAGCTCCACCCTCCCCCTGCCCCCATTCCTGGAGAATCTGGCTGCTGGGAGAGTGGAGAGGGAGTGTCTCTCCTTCCACTGCCGCCGTGGTGGGCCCTCAGTGGGGCCTGCTTCGCACCCCCTTTCGGGCAGCACTGAACCTGACCACAGGGTGGGCGCTGGTTGCGTCTGCCTCCCCGGTGTCCACAGCCTGGGATTCTGGTTCCAGACCCAGTTTCCCACGAACCACGGCTGCTCCTCCTGCGCGGGAGGGTGGGCACACAATCCCGTCCTGAACAATCAGGGCACAGGGACGGGTCCAGTGAGACTCAAGCCCAGCCCCGCGGCTGAAGGCTGGCTGCTGAGGGAGAGGAGTGAGCTGAGGGCTGGGGGTGGCTGTCCTGTCACGGGACAGACGGCCTGCTGGGCACGGGGCTGACAGAGGAGGGAGAAGAGCCTGCTGTGGGGGCGAGCAGGTGAGACGGAGGCCTGAGGACACCAGGAGGGTGCTAGCTGCGGACGTGCCAATCCTGGTCCCTGACTACACAGCACCTTCATTTTTTTCAACATAAGCGTGAGAATTGGTTTTCTGTCACATGTGCTCAAGAGTCCTGACTGGGCAGCTCTTAACAGGGTGGGGTCTTGGCGGGGGGGTGGGGGGCGAAGGGCAGAGGAAGGGGGACACCTGGGGGCAAGTCTTAGTTTGCTCAATGGCTTTCTCTCTTACTCTTCCCTAGAAAACAAGAGAAAGTGACAGTCAACCCCAGAGCATCTGCTTTCCAGGAGCTGAGGCTGAGGGAGCGGCAAGGGCCTGGGAAGGGGGTGAACGGGGGCCAGGCCAGCTCCAGGACCGCCAACCCACCCGCCCGCGGGCTTCCTGACTCTGACACGCACAGAGAGAGGGTGGATGCTTCTCATCACAATGACTGTCACAGTCGCTACCGGGACACCTCCTGCACAGCTAGCTACCAGGTGCAAGACACTCTTCTGAGTACTTTAGCGTAACATCATTTAACCTCCCGAGGATCAGCAGATCACGATGGTGACCGTCCCCATTTTTCATACGAGAAAACTGTGCTCAGGAAAGCTGCCACGTGGGAGCCCCTTTCCTCTGAAGAGCTGCTGCTCCCCACTCCACTTGGGGTTCTGTCAGGGCTGCTGCTTGCAGCGCCCTGCCACCGCCTCCCCTACCACAGGGGACACATGACCCCATGGGAACCAGCCAGAGCTCCCCCGGAGCACAAACAGCAGGGGCATGATGGCCACGTGATGTGGTGACCTCGTCTCCGCCCCCGGAAGAGACCAAAGCAGTGAGGTTGACCTCAAACAGAGGCCAAGAAGACAGGCGGCACCACAGGAAGATGCTGGGTTCCTGGGCCTCGCAGCCCTCCGCCTTGGTCTGGCTACACAGGCCAGTCAAGCCCCCTTGCTCGTACTGGTGCCTTTGACCTGGGTTCCCACCTCCTGCTGACCACCATAGTTAGATAAGCGGTTCCCAACTCCAGGCTGCAGACCTCCACTGGCCTGGCTGCACCAGAAGCCCCTGGGATTTAGCTGGGTGGGGGGATGGAGAGGGAGTGGGAATCTTTGCGTAAGCAGGCTGGGCTAGGTGGTCTCCAAGACCCCGTCCAGAGTGAAGATATAATACCTTTTTAGGTGGATTGTACTCAGTGTCCAGCTCACTGGGAGTGCTTACCAGAAACAGGCAGCTTTATGGTTAGTTTCATGAGCTCCTAATCCCCTGAAAAAGCAGCACAAACCATAAAAATTGCTGAGAAGAAAAACTGGTCACCTGGACTACATTAAAAATAAAGAACTTCTGTTCAACAAGAGACACTTTTAAAAGGGTGATAAGGCATGCCACGGAGTAGGAGGAGATAATTATAGTACACACATTGGAGAAAGACTTGCATCCAGAATATGTAAAGAGCTTCCACAAATCAATAAGAAAGGCACCAAAAACCCAATGGGGAAATGACTGGAATAGGCTCATTGCAAAAGGCAAAAAGTGATGAGAAGTTCTTTACCTTTGTTAGTCTTCAGGGAAATGCAAATGAAAACTACAGGTGATACCACCACACACCTACAGGAAAGGCTAAAATCAAAGACCGATGATATCAAGTGTTGGTGAGGATGTGAGCAACGGGAACTCTCACACCGTGGATGGGAGTGGAAATTGGTGCAGCTCAGACAATATCGATCAAAGCTAAACACATGTATGGTCCCTGATCCAGCAATCCCTAGGTATTATCTGAGAGAAACGTACACGTATATTCACCAGAAGACATGTGAAGGGATGCACTATTCACAATAGCGCCAAACTGAAAATAACCCAAATGCCCATCACTAGCAGAATGTGTAAATGAGCCACGGCATCTTCACACAGTGGGGGACTTGACAGAAACGTGAACTACTGCTACATGGGACACAGGTGAACCTCACAAACACGAGGCGGGTCAAAAGAAAGTTTACAGTTTGTAAAAGAGCACAAACTACGTGATTCCATTTATATAAAGTTCAAAAAACCAGGTTAACAAAAAAAACCCCCAAAACCCAAAACCCAAAACCAAAACAAAAAACCAGGTAAACGATTGGTACAGCGTTAGAATTCAGGCCAGTGGCTACTTTGGGGAGGAGGGTAGGGGTGGTAACTGGGAGGAGACATGAAAGGGACCTTTGGGTGCTGGAAATGCTCTACTTCTTGATCTGAGTGCTCGTTACATGGATGTAGACAATTAGCGAAAGCTAACCGAACTGTAGTACACTTACGATTTGTGTACTTTTATATAGTATGTTGTTAATACACAATTTAGATTCAAAAAAGGCGTTGTGGAAATTGAGGCATGGAGGGAGGAAAGGCTGCCATGGTGGCCTGATCAGGAGAAGGAAAAGATGGATCTGGGGCACTGAAGCAAAAAGTGTTAAGCTTACGTGGTTAAGAAAGAGAGAGGGTTTTGCCAAAGAGATGGCAAAACGGCGCAGAAAACAAGTCAGAACTTCTGGGGACACAGGAGGCCACGAGTTTACCGATGACAAGGCTGAGGGTGAAGTGGAGACACGAGCGCCATTATTAGGCTAAAGCAGCAGCTCTCTGGGGGAGCAAAACAAGGAGGCTCAATGGCCCCATGTTCGGGAAACTGGTCACGTGTGAGAGCTGGCACTGCGGCGCGTGACCGTGACCGCAGCCCGGGCAGGCGGTGCGGCCGGTGGAAACGGAGAAAGAGATGCAAAACTTCACGCTTAGGAAAGCGGCTTCTGAAAGGGAAGAGGGAGAGGCAAGGCTCGAAACAGACAGCACGGGATGCTCGACAGAGGACTAGAGAAAAATGAGAGATGACTCAGGATTGCACTTGAAATCCATCTCAGCTCAGCTTCAGAGACAGAGAGAGGCCAATGTGGGTGATGTGAGCAACTGTGATAAACCAGAAGGAAAAACAAATGATCTGGGTGTGGGGGGAAGACTTGTCCTCTTGAGCAAGAGTCAAAACAGAGATTTAGACCAAGAAAGTCACTGTCCTAGTGCCAGGCAGTTCCAATGAGATTATGTAATCTAAATATAGACCAGAAATGGGACAGGATAATGGCCGGGCAGGAGTCTGGAGGGCCCGGGGCCTAGAAGGAAGACAGGGAAGGATCCGCAGATTTACTCGGTGTCTCACTTCTGAGAGGTGACAGGCAGCAGGATGAGAGCCCTGGGAGAGGACGACGAGGAGGAGAGCACATCAGGACGGGTCTTGGTGGGGATTTTCTGTGGGTCAGTGACTCTGGGCAAAAGGGAGGCGCCACGAGAGAACATAGCTTCTTTCCAATGAGGCTGAGGAAAAGCAAGTCCAGACTGGAAACTGGGCAGTTTTCCCAAATGGCCTCCAGCACCCAGTCTGGAAGACAACCAAGAACCTCAGCTCTGGGATCTCTAGATGGTACACAGCACCCCCATGGAGATGTCCTAAGACATGGGGTGAGGGAGCTGGGGACAAATGCTCTGGTGCTACAGAGACACAAAGATTTTAGGATGACAGCAACAGACGCGAAGCCCATGCTCTCCTGGGAGCTGAGGCTGCATACTTGTAAAGAGAGTTCCATTATCCACTTTAGATCCCAAGGGCCTCTTCCGTGGGCCCTCACAGCCCGGGTTACAAAGCACCCTTTCCCATGGACTGTACACTACTTCACGTGGGCTTGTGCTCACCGTCTGAGGCTGAATTCAGTGCCAAGGTCCCCCCAGGCCAGGGCCCCTGCAAGGTGTCACCATCACACGCGCTCAGAGACGGGAACTCTCCTTCCATGTGGAAGGGGCAGCTGGTCTGACGGCCTTTCACAAACCGCATGTGATGGAAACCTTTCTGTGTTATTTTTCTGACGATGGGGGTGCGGGGGGCGGAAGTGGGTGCGTGTGTGTCTGTGATCTTTGTGGCCACCTGCTAAAAGAATACCCTTGTGGGGAGAGAGGGGGGGAGGACCACACAGGGGCCTCCCAGGGCACCCACGGTGAAAAGGTTGGGTTAAAAGGATGAAGTAAAGAGCTTCCTGAGAACCACGTTCTACGACCGACAAACAGGACACATTTCTGTAACTGCTGTTCCAGGAGTTTAAAAGCACTTTTAAGCTAAGGACGCCCATTTATCTTTTCTGGCTCGGATGCAGCCCAACTCCAAGGAGGCAGGAGGATGGAAGTGACCTCTAGGGGCCAATTCCAAACCTGACGATATTTTAAGTTGCTACATTATGATACCCAGCAGCTACTTGCTAATTAACCCAGCTGTCTGACTTACCAAGGTCAAAGCTTTGCTAGTTTCCTGGCATCCTTAGGTAAAGTATAAACAGGTCCAGAGACAACTGCAGATTCCATAACCTCTAGAGCTTCAGAAAGAAATTCACTGTCAAGCTCTCAGCCCCCGGCAACAGGGCCGGGGAGCTGAGGCTTCTCGGGTGTATAGACTACAAAGAAAGTGCTTTTAACTGGAGGCTGGAAAGGGCCCCGCAGGTGCCACCACCCATGTGATGAGTCTTTGGAGGCCTTTTAAGGCCTCCCATGCAGCAGGTGCGGGATGGCTCCTGAGTCCTCCCCCCACCACAGGTGCTCCTGGACGTGGGGGCAAACGGCTGGCTCTGTGGGTCACCTGGCCTCCCCGTGCCCAGTTCGCCTGTGACCCCTAACCTCCCACAAGCCCTGCTCGAAGCGAGTGGATCCCTGGCCTCCTTCCAGCCCCTGCTTCCATCAGCAGCCCTCCGCCCACAAGGGATCCAGGAGGACCCTTGAAACATGGGGCCACTTCCCTCTAAAGCTCCCCAGACTTCCAGAGCACGCTGCACGGGGGTCCCTCTGGCCAGCACTTCCTCTCCTCCCACCTCCCGCCTGGCTGCACCTAGTTAATCCCAGCCTGGCCTAGCAAGGCTTATCGCATGTGGTTTCCATATTCCAGAAGAAAATACATCAGTTCTTGCAGGGAGCGTCAGTGTGTATGACAGTAGGCTCTACAGGGACAGCAGGGGGACTGCCTGCAGGAGCGAGAGCAAAGCCACTGGCTGCCCCCAGCCCTCCCTGCCACCCCTGGGTCACAGATGGTTCTATGAGGTGCTGGGATGCTGGCACTTTGCCATGCATTAGGGAACAATGGACATGGGCCGGGCTGGGCTCTCTGGGCTGCCTGCACTTTGCACCTCCCAGGGACATCTCTTCACGTTTGAGGGCAGGGCTTTCTTGCAGGCAATCTTCTCTGGCATGTCAGATCGGGCTGCCCTGCCATTCACAGGTACTCAGCGTTGTCCCAATTCGGAGATCAGAGCCAAGAGCTGGTTGTGCAAAGCAGCTTCTGCCACTCACTCCCTTTGCTGTCCTGCATCTAAACAAAAGCACCGTAGCCCCTGGAGAAGAATGACTGGGGAAGGCTCCAGAAGATTCACACAAGGAACTGGGCAGACTGACTTAAAGCTGACAGGAAGAGAAGCTTCTTCTGAGAGGGAAGTAAGAAATTCCTCGAAGCAACCCTCCAGCCCTGTTCAATGTTCTGTCTCCTTCCCCTCAGCTGGGGACCCCAATCAACACGGCTACAACTGATGAAAGACCCAAATCCGCCTGCATTCTGGGGAGGGGGATCAGGGCCTGTTTCCACAGACAGACTTAGGTTGGTGCGTGTCTGTCACAGCAATTTGTTTTTATTCTGAGCAAATGAACGCAATCCATTAAAGGGGCGAGAGGAAGACAGCCGAGCGGGGCCTCTCAGCAGCTCTCTCCGCAGGCTGGGGGCCAGAAGCGAAGCTGCTTTTCTAAAATGCCATTTGAACAGGGATCTGGGTCTTGCCACTTTACTCGATTCATCTTTCATTAGCACCAGCACAATGGGCTTTTGGGGACCCAACCGATGCCCCCTGGCATGCAAGGTGGCACGCAGAAAGAGACAGGGGAAAGGGGGTGCCCCCGACGCAGATGAACTCCAGAGGCCGGGTGGATACAGAGACCGAGGGGGGCGGAGCTGGGGTCGGCAAGGATCTGTGGCGTTCGCTGCCCTAGCCACAGGGGCTGTTTGACCCCCCGCCAAGGAACAGACAAGGACAGCAAAGTGGAATTTCCCAATTAGGGCATGAAAGAGAGCTTCTTCTCTTGAGCCACCGTGCCCCCCTCCCGCCCTGCAATTAAAAACAAGTCCAGGGGCTTCCTAGCCCCACCACCCACCTTAGCAGTCAATCAATTCCTCACTCGCCCGCCCCCCAACACAGGGCTCTCACGCAAAGCCGGGGCACTGGGGGAGGGGAGGGCAGGCTTAGCAGGGGTACATATTAGGGACTCTGGGCCTTGGCTGAACTGGAGAGGCTGCCAGGCCTGTCTGTGTCAGAGGCAAGAGGAGGACCGGAAGGAACCAGAAACCTTATCGCGGGGCTCTCTGGGTCGGGGTCTCGTGGAAGAAGCCTCGTGACGGCTCCCCCGTCTCTCACTTGGACCCCCACCTGCACCTCATCTTGGGGGCTTCCTTTTTCCGGGGAGGGTGCTCGGCCACCATGGACAGGGCTGGATGGGGATGGAGCCCTCGAGTTCACAGCACAGTCACTCGTTGAAAAGAAAGCATTCTCTGGCAAGTCCTCTTTGCAAGGCAGCAGGGAGGAAGGGGAGGGGGAAAGGCACAGCTGATTAAGCCGAAGGACGGCTGGTCAGAGGGCCGCACTGGCTGGCAGCGTGAGCGTCCTCAGCCTCGCTGCCTTCCCAGCACAGAAGCAGGCCTTGTAAAGATCACAGCTGTTGGATTACGCTGGAGTTCATATCACAGTCTATCAAAGAGGCTGCATTTTCTCCCTCCTCTCCTTTTCTACTGAGTATAGTGGAACGGTTCGTGGGAAAACAAGCTCTGTGCTTGTTCTGTCTGCACTGGCGGTGGGGGGGGGGGGGCGGGGGGAGAGGCCAGAGGAGGGAAATGTACACGAACACCCACTTGGGGCCGAGTTGTTTTAGCGGTGCCAGGGCCAGGCCGCTGGTGGGCGCCCTGGGTGTCGGTGCAGCAGGCCTGGCGCTCAGGGGCCAGCTCTCGGCACAGAAGGTTCAATTCTTTCACCCTCTCCCGGGTCTGGTTTCCCCTCCCCACAGACCACTGTGGGAGGCCGAGGCCGCATCATGAGGCGGAACAGCAAGCTCCCCTGGACCAAGCCGTGCGGAGCGCTGTAACACGCAGGGTCTTATGTAACCCTCTCCGCAAAACGACAGGGCAGGCACAATTATCTTCGTCTTACAGTCAAAGCAAAACGGGCTTGGAAACAGGTCACAGAGTTAAAAGCTAGAGGAACTGGGATTCGAACCCAAGGCTGTTTGACTCGAGAAGCTCCCCTCTTAATCCAGCTCCTGAGTGCCTGTGGCATCTGCCGACTCCTGTGGAGCCTTGGGGAGGGGGCGTGGGTGTGGGCAGGGCTGGGGTGGCATCTGCCCGCGTCCCCCTCTTCCCTCCCTCAGTCCCTGCAGCCGGGAGAAGGGCCTGGGCCCGGAGTGGGTCACAGCAAGTCTGGCTTGGTTTTGGAGTCACTGGCTTCCCCAAACTCAACATGCCTCTGAACTGTTACACCCACCAGAGAGCGAGGCCACATGGACACAGAGAGGATGTCCAACCTACGCAGGGGCCTGGCTGGAGTTGGGGGCCCTACTCCCACGCCCCACGGAGGTGCAGCCTGGGAAAGCCGAGTTGGGGGAAACACCCCGGGGCCTGAGGAGAGTCATGCATCTTCCTCAAGGCCAAGACCCCCCACCAGACGTTTGTCCTCAAGAACTCTGGATGCCTTTGTCCTTCTATAGACAGTAGCCGTTCCTGGACCCTGAGCTGAACACACTACTACAGAAACAATGGCTCTTCATTTGTTTGCCAGAAGAATCTCTTTCCTTTCTCTGCTCAATCTTGGGGGTTGAGAGGAGCAACTTATAGCTGGCTTAACACCAGAAGAAGGGGGTTAGGAATCATTTACTGTGTTTTTTTTTTTCTTTTTAAAATTTTTTTGGCTGCGCCGCACGGCATGTGGGAGCTTAGTTCCCCGACCAGGGATTAAACCCATGACCCCTGCCGTGGAAGCATGGAGTCTTAACCACTGGACCGCCAGGGAAGTCCCTGCTTCTCGCTCTCTTTTTTTTTTTTTTTAAGTTTTTCATTTACCGTGTTTCTTATCAGGCCTGTGGCTTCTTCTCAGCCTGCATGTATCACTATTATGCTCCTCTTTAAAGCCACCAGCAGAAAATAAGGAAATGAAACGAAAGGCAGGTGGGCAGGCTGACACTCCGAGGGCTGGGCCCCCAGTGAACCTCTGCTGAAGGGCCTCGGCCCGTCTGGCCACGGGAAGGAGGAAGGAACACGTCTTCAAGGGCTCCTCCACATCGGATGCTGGGCTGTGCTCACCCTGAGAACCCAGGCTGGGTGGCGTGGCTCGCTGGCTTAGCAGGTAGCCGCCCCACAGAGCTGGTGTGGCCCAGAGGAAGCTGTAGCTCGAAATGACAGGGGCTGGTGCTGCTTCAGGGGGAACGGCAGGCTGGACTAAAGAAGCGAAGGACCAGCAGGGACAACAAATGTGAGGGGCCCAGTCACAGGTTCCTTCTGTCCAGCCCACTGGGTTCTTTGCCCAGGGCTAGGAGACCTCTGCGGCCCGTGCGGGGTGGGAGTGAGGCGTGCCCTGGAGGCCAGGCGCCATGCCCACTGAGGCCCCAGTGTGGTGCATGGGGAGTGTGAGCCCTGGAACAGAGAGCGACTGCCATGCTGGATACTGAGCCCCAGAAGGACGAGCAGGGAGGACCCTCTGAGGAGCTGGGCGCCAGGCGGTCCTGGTCTGCAGGCTGCGCAGGGCTCCTCAAGGCACCTGGCTCGGCACGCTCTCACAGAAGGGACAGAGGGGCAGCTGCAAAATTAGCAGAGTGCAGCGGTCTGCAGCCCAGCTCCAACCGAGCCAGGCAGGCACGCGGCTTCCTCTCATTTCCCTCCTGCAACATGAGGATTCTCATCAGCCTAGGATGCCTGGGAGACACTGCAGAGCAAGCGAAGCCTCACTGTCCTAGAGGCTGTGAATGGGAACGTGGCAGCAGCTCCACGGAGCCTCGGCCCTCGCGGGCGGAGGGAGCGCCCACGCACACGCTCACACACACCCATGCGCGCGCACGCTGCCCGCACTTCTGCCTGGTGCCATCTGGGGATAGTGCCGACTCCCCGAGCGCCCTCTCCCCAGGCCCCTGACAGGGCACGTGAGGCTGACAGAGGATGGAAAAACCCAGTACAGCCCAGTTCTCCAGAGAGGAAAC
Source organism: Eschrichtius robustus (assembly GCF_028021215.1). Taxonomy (NCBI): domain Eukaryota; kingdom Metazoa; phylum Chordata; class Mammalia; order Artiodactyla; family Eschrichtiidae; genus Eschrichtius; species Eschrichtius robustus. Next base: position 14,138,513 of record NC_090842.1, read on the forward strand.
TAGCTACAAATTCCTTTCTCAAAGGCCTTTCTCTCCACTGGTTTCCTAAAAGTCTTCCAGGCAAGGAGGGCTCATCAAAAGAGCTGACACCTCTACAATCTGGAAAGCCGCACGGAGCTAACCGTCACTCGTGTGGGAAGAGTCCGTCGTTTTCCTGGTAGGGGGTCTCTTCAATCCCCAACCGTCCAACTTGATGCGAAAGAAACCTTCCTCTTTTGGCAAGTGACGATAAGAATCCATTTCTGTCGCTCTGTAACCGTGGCTGTCAGCCGGGATGATTGTGCCCCCCAGGGGACCTTTGGCATCGTCTGGAGACGTTTTTGACTGTCCCAGTTGGGTGGGTGACGGTGCTACTGGCATCCAGCGGGTCGAGGCTGGAGATGCCGCTTCACACCCTACACGCGCAGGACAGCCGCTGCCACAAAGAATCGTCCGGCCCCAAACGCCAACAGGGCCGACGCTGAGAAACCCTGCTCTGTGAGAGCGCAGGAAGGCAGAGGGTGGTGACACCACCCCACCACCACCGGGACGCCTTTGGGTGGTCTAGACCATCGGAAGCCCCTTCCTCCCGATGGGCAGGGACTTGTGGTCCTGCTGTTTGTCCTTCTGGCCAGGCAGGGCTGTCCCCTCCTGAGACTCTACCCTTCAGCCCGTTCCCCAGGCGGCCTCAATGCCACCCTCTGCCTGGAGCCGGGGCCCCGTGGCTCCTCCACCCGCCGGCGCCACACAGGCAAGCCCTGGGCCTGCTCCCCCCATTTCCTTGTCTCCCACTCCTTCAGCTCACCCCGTGCTCAGCAGGCTCCCCCACGCCTTCCAGCCGGCCCTCTTCCGGCCTCCTCTCCCCTCGCTGCCTCCTGCCATCCCCCTCTTTCCTCTGCTTCTTTCTACCTCTTGGGCCCCTCTTCTCAGCCTCCTCTCACAGCTCCTCCAGACCCAACCATTACACACTGGAACTCCGAAGGGCCCGGCTCCGGGCGGCCTTCCTTCGCTCTGACCACTGACCATTCTTAGTCCCTAGGAGTGAAATCCACAAGGTAGAATTATCTAGAATGGAACCCCGCAGAGTGTTCAGTAAATATCTGTTGAATGAATGGATAAGAGAGTGAATGAATGAATGACTGCCATCAACCTCCAGATCTGTATCGTGGGCCTAGATCCCTCCTTTGAGAGGCAGACATAGCAATGTCTTCAGTGTCTCTCCTTTGACGTTCCCAAAGCTATTTAAAACCCTTCCCTCCCTGCTCCTCTTCCGGGGCTCCCACCTCAGGGACAGCTACCACTATCTACCCTGCCGCTCACACCACAGTCTTGGCCGTCCCCCCCAGCTCCCTCTCTCCTCCCTCCCTCCCTCAGGCAATTCATCACCAATCAACATACTTCTTACTGATTCTTGCATCGCACTGCACTGCTTCTTCCCATCCCCCTACCAAGCTGCCACCTTGGACAACAGCCTCCCACCTGGTCTCCCACACATCCACCCATTCTCTCCCAGCAGCACAGTAATCTGTAAAAACAGCAATCTGGGGCTTCCCTGGTGGCGGAGTGGTTGAGAATCCGCCTGCCAACGCAGGGGACACAGGTTCAAGCCCTGGTCCAGGAAGATCCCACATGCCGCGGAGCAACTAAGCCCGTGCACCACAACTACTGAGGCTGCACTCTAGAGCCTGCGAGCCACAACTACTGAAGCCCACGCGCCTAGAGCCCGTGCTCTGCAGCAAGAGAAGCCACTGCAATGAGAAGCCCGCGCACCGCAACGAAGACCCGCCGCCGCCAAAAATAGAAATTAATACATAAATAAATTTATATATAACCAAAAAAAAAAGCAGCAATCTGGTCACACCATCCCCCTGCTCAAGCCCATTCAGCGGCTTCCCGCTGACCTCTGGGTAAGGGCCCCAGTCCTTAGTCCAGCTCACACGGCTGAGCCCCTCCCCCCTCCCTCGCCTTCTGGTTTACAGCAAAATGAACTCTCCAACCTCCTTCCTGCCTTGAAGCCTCTGTGCAGGGTGGACCCCCCGCCTGGAATTCTCCTTCAACTCCCTGACCCCCAGATGGCCCTGATCAGGAGTCCCCCAACTCCTGGGACATTAGTCTAGTCTGCTCCCTGAACACCCTGGATGGCTTTACTAACCTCCGTCGCCCCAGAGGTTCTGATTTCACTGGTCAGGGTGGAGGCCAGCCATCACCTTCTTTTTCAAGCCTCCTTGGTGACCTAACGTGCAGCCAGGGCCAAGAACCACTGCTGTAGAGTATCTAGGGTCACTCAGACTACTCTGGGAAACTCCTCTGCCTGGCTTTGTGGGGAGCCTGAAGGAATCTGTGCCCCCTCTAGATTTCTGTTGGCCTGAAGGTCACTCTCCTGGTGACCCTGCTCCTTGGAGCCAAGCAAGAGGCAAAGGGCCGGACCCGGCCAGACTGCTGGTGGTGACAGTTCTGGAGGCCTCCAGGGACCGGGGCTGGTGCCCTGGGACCGTCCGGGGCTGGGCTCACACAGCACAAGAACCTGGCTCCGCCAGAGCCACTGCTGCCACCGGCCGTGGCCAGACGGTGTGCCGACAGCTGGGCACCCGGCGCAGCCCGGTTCACGCTCTGTCTGGCTCACCTCCTTTTCTCCCTGAAGACTCCCACAAGAGTGTCCCATGAGAGGATATTCAGCCTCAAGGAGAGCTGTCTCAACAAGTGAAAGACGAATTCATTTGTTCGAAAAATGGTGCCATCGACCTAACCCACGTCAGTAGCACCAGCAACCTGGCGTGAAGGGGGAACCTTCTTTGTCTCTTTTAAGAGCTCAAAGGTCAGGGAAAGGAGGAGAGAGGAGTGGAAGAGAAAATGGTTGCCTTGACCCCTTGCATGGTATGAGAATGAAAAGCCGAGGCTGTGGGAGCACAGAAGGTACGCGGAGTCTAACCTGATGATGAAGCCGCCTCTGACCTCCAGAAGCTTCCGTTCACTGCTGAACCTCTTGAGAAGGTTGATCATGAACTTGTAAAAGTAGGAGTTCATGGTCGGAGTCGAAGGAGAACACTCCAAGCCTTTGGTACCTGTAGAGAAAGGGACAGAGCCGGGATTTATTCTACGTGTCCACAGAATATAAACAATTATCAACGCCAAAACGGTGGGGGAAGAGTCTCTGCAATTGCCTCAAGCAATCCTGCGCTTTTGCGGCCAGCTCGCAATAGAGCGAGTTGAAAAATGGACCTCAGGGGCACTGCAATTCACAAACCTGCAGACTTATAAATGATAACTTATAAATGATAATGATAATGTAACAGGATGAGGGAACACCTTCAATCAAGGGCCACGTTGGCAGCAAAAAAGCCAGGACCAAACAAGTGTGCACAAGCTGATACAACTCTGCTTACTGCAAAAAGCACCCACTTCCCTGTCCACCCCTCCAGCCGACCCCCCATCACTTAGTGAACACCTCTCCTACGTGTGAGACCTGCTGCTAGGTGCCAGAAATTTTTGGAAAAAAAATTTTTTTTTTTTTTACTCATTATCCTAATAGATAAAATACACTTGGGCTTTGTTTGACTGGTTAAGAGCAAATGGCAAGTCAAAGAGAAGAAAGAGAGAAGGCAGACACACAACCTCAATGGTCCATGAAGCCGATAGATCCTGCAAGGCAGAAGCCATACTTCCTTCCCGCCGCTGCTTAAGAATAAGTCAGTTATGCACACAGCCACCAGGGTGAAGACAGCACACACCGACAAAATGTAACCGAGCGTTTCCATCTGCACCCAATGTTTTGAAATCAGAGAGTCTTCCTCATCTTCAGGCAAAGACGCTCTTTTAGAGTAGTACTTTGAAGACCCTGAGCTGGCCTTACAACCAGAAGCACACTCGAGGTCTCCCTCTTACGTGTACCAGCTGAAAACACACTGAAAGCCAGATACAGCCCTCACCCCACTGTGCCTGCAACCCCGTCCCAGCCCCAGCCCTGCACATGGTCCCCTCTGTAAGGCCTCCGGCGCGGAGGGGACGAGGGCGGGGCTGACACAGTGCCTGGATGATCCCAATGTAGTGTGTTCATACACCCCTTGGGATCTCCCCCCGTCCTTCCTTTCTGACACATGATGACCTCAACAGCACTGCTGGAAAGAGGTGTCAGTGATGTTAGGACTCCTCGTTCCATCTGCCTGAGGCATTAACAGGACATCTGATTTTTTTAAAAAAATAGCCGTTTAACTTAGATATAATTCATATACCATAAAGTTCACCCTTTTAAAGCGTACGATTTAGTGAAACAGGCAGCGTGGGGGGGGGGTCTCTGGGAATCAAGCTTGGCTGTGCAAGGAGTATCAGCTCCCAGAAGCGTCAGCCTAAAGCACAAAACAGGAACGTGTGGAACCGTCGTCCAGAGCACTACAAGTGAGCCTTACAGAGGAGCCCCTACAGGCTGACTTCATCAGATGCCAGGAAGCAGCAGTAAAACCTTCTCCCAGGAGTTCTGTCGTTTTGCTGAACTCAGTCTTCCTTACGTCCTCGCGTGGTCCTTACGGGGAAGTGATTGGGAACTGGAAAAGGTGTTTCCTGTTTTGTTTTTCCTGGCTGTGAATTACTCTATGAGGATTCCTTACCAGGAACCACACCTTCAAAATACTGTCCTCTCTCCTGAGCCTCTTCTACAGCTCCTGTGAACCGTGCACAGGGTGAGCAGCCAGTTCAAGGACAGGCCTCATTGAATTTGTTGTTGTTTGCAGTGTGTTGTTCTGGGTCCCTGTCCAGAAGAGCCTGGCCCAGGCAGTCCTGAGTGACTCTGGAATGGCAAACAGTCTCTGCTCCCTGCCCAGAGGGGCTGTTTGCAGAATCAAGTGTCACATTCTCACAGATCGAGTTACCCCAGGCCCAGCTGGGGCTGATCTCCAAAGAGGTGGCTGCAGATACAGCTGCTGAGGCAGCCTGGCTGCCTCTCAGCCCCTTGTCCCCATCCCCACACTTGAGGACGTGTATTCTGCCGCCCCCACGGTGGCCTGGCTGGAGGGCAGAGGCTCCCCCCGCGCCCCCCAGTGGAGGTGTGTGTGGACTGGAGCCCAGCTCCCTGCAGCCTTCTCTTGGGTGCTCGTTCACGATGACTCCTTAGGTCCCTGTCCCCTTCTAGTTTCTGTATGTACACCTCTGTCCCACCCCATTTCCAGGCTTAGGTTCCAAAGGACAAAGGGACCAAAACGGGGACCGACCATAAAGAAATCCTCCCCACCTGGGGCCACAAGTCTCCAGTCTCCAGGGACTGGGTGTCTTGGGCAGGCACTGGGGAGAGGTGCTGGGTGGTTCTGTCCCTACAGAGGCAGTGGGAAGCATCAAACATGGTGTTTTAGAGCTTGGCTTGGGAGTCCATCAGACCTGGGTTCAGATCAGATCTCCTCTCAACCGCTTACTAGCTGTGCAACTCCAGAATTGCAAGTCTCTTACCCTCTCTAAGCCTCAGTTTTCTCATCTGTAAAGTGGGGGCAATAAGAGCCCTCATTAAACGAGACAAACATGTAACGTACCTGGCCTGGGGCTTCCTACATAGTCTGATCTCGATAAACCGGGGCTGCTATCCCTGGCAAACGTGCCATAACGCAGAGCACTGCATGAGGCAAATGGTTCCCGTTCTCCGAGTCTCGGACTGGACGACTGAGGGCTGGGGATAGTCTGGAATGTCAGATCTGGGACGAGCTCACAGTCCTCTGCTGGGGGACAGGGAGGCTGTGAGGAGAGGGGATCGCCTGGGATCCCTCCCCCACCCCCCACATTCAGGGAGGGAGATCTGGCCACCCCTCAGCTGACAGACCCGCAGAAGAGAAGGCCTGGGGCTGCTCTGCACATGTCGCCGCTCTCCTTAGCCACAGCCCCCTTTGGGCCCCACAATCGACTCTCCACGTCCAGGCCCGCATGGCGGCCCCTGGAGCTGAGGCCCTTAGGAGGTAGGAGGGGGCAGAGCCACATCTGGGAGAAGCCATGTCGAGTGCCTCCCATTCTCACAGTGCGGTGGTCACTGAGAAAGCTTCCGCTGCTCGGTTTAAGGACTGTGAAGCGCAGGAGGCCGGGTGCAACCGAAGGGGGCGCCGGGTGCCTTCCTGAGGCTGAGACTAGGAGGATGGGGGCTTCGGGGGAGCTGCCCGAGGCCGGGGGCCCTTCAGGCTCCCGCCAGCCAGAATGGGCTCTGGTCAGGGCCACTGCCCTTGAGAGAAGCCTCTGCAGAAGAGGGCGGGGAGCCTTGGGAAGCTCGCGGGGGTAGGGCAACACTGGCCAGGTGGGCCGGGCAAGGAGGGGGCACATCTCAGTGCTCACCACGGACGGGGTGAGGGCCTATTCGGTCCCTCCCAGACTCAGTTTCCCACTGGCCCCACTGGCCACTTTTCTGACTCACCAGCCCTTCTGGCCCAGCTGGCTTGAGGTAGAACCTGTGAGATGTTTCCAGGCAAGGCTGCAGGCACGGGAGGAGGAGATGGGGTGGAGAGAGAACAAACCCGCTCCAGGAGTGTTACTACAGGGAATGATGGGCCTCTCCCAACTGAACTAATCTCTGCCCAGCCGCAGTCTGCTCCTCCCCGTGGGGAGCTCACAGCGCCTCCACCGGCCGCCTCTGCCTCTCGCCCGTCTGCGTGCTTGACAAGCTCGGCTGGGAATCGGCCTCCTTTCTCAGCAGCCGATAAAAGCCTACTCAGCTCAGCTCCCCCTCGGGTGGGGCCCGGGGCTGGATGCTGCCGGCACATTAGGACAGGGAAGAGCCGGATAGGGGCCCGGCACCCGGAGTCAGGGCCCGCCCTCCAACGTGGGGATCTGCTGGGACGACAGGGCTGGCAGGCTTTGACCCAGGAGACACTGCTGATAGCACGGTCTTCCAGGCCCGCCGCGCACGGTCGGGGAGGTGTTCTGGCCGGGGGCCCAGGAGGTGGGGAAGTGAGGAGAGGGCTGGGAGCAACCTGGACACGGGTCTCAGGAGGCAGGCGCCCTTTGAGGGGCCGAGAAGAGCGGGATTTCCATTCCCTACTCCTGCCGAGGACCAGTCCAGTGCCGCCTGCCTGGCATTTCTGGTTTGGAGGAGTGGGCTCTGGCAGGACGTCCACGTGACCACCAGCTGGCCGAGGGGCCAACAGATACTGCTGGGAGCACCCCGTATACGAGACCAGGCCGGGGGGTGGGCGGCCAGGGAGCCAGCCCTGCAGATGCTACTAAGTGAAACCTGATGTGGCGACATGAGAATCTGCAGAACGTCTTACAAACAGCCTTCCCTGGGATGTTTTGGATTGAGCTTTGCGGCTATGACGTGAAGGAGCCTCACATGTCAGGATAAAAATAGCTCTGGCCTCAACACACAACGCGAGTTACAGTTCAACAAAACCAGATGCGAAAACATCAGGCGCCCAGCCCGGGCCCAGCAGGGTCCCCGCTCCGCTCCCAGCCCTCCCAGCTACCTCCCCCGAGGGCTGGGGCCGTGTGCCTGGCCAGCCCCTCCAGTGGGCATCTGGATCCGCTGCCCTGAGAGGAGGGGGGAGGGCCGGGGACCCGGCTCAGATGCAGGTCCTGTGGCCGACTGGCAGGGCACTCCTGGGGATGTGACACCTTCTCTGGGCCGGTTCCTATCTGTGGACCTCGCGGGGATGAGGAGCGCGACGCCGTACCTGGCACCGGAAGTGCTGAGGAGCGGGCTGCGTGACTGGGAGGCTGGTGTGGACCCGAGGGGGACGAGCAGGGAAGGGAGAGCCCACACACAGGGCAGAGGGGCCGGGAGACAGGGAGGCCTCGGCCACTTGGGAAGCAGGGTCTCAGGGGGTGTGGAGTCCCCCGAGTCAGAGGGCCCAAACCCTATGGCTGTGTGGACAAAAGGGTGGTTAAGATGCTGCAGCAACGGCACCCTTGGGACCCAATCCAAAAGGCAGAAACTTTCTTTTCTGCGGAAAAGCCAGGGAGTCCTCTGCCCCGGGCAGTCACCCAAATCCAGGAGGCTTTCCAGTTGCCTGGTTCGGAGCAAGAGATAAGCTAATGGGCCAGGGCAGGGCCTGGGAGGACCTTCCAGCTGACCGTGGCGGTGGAGAGGGGCCGCGCTGCTCCTGCTGGGAGAGCAGGGGCTGGGGCCAAGGGGGCGCTGGAGAGACCAGGAAGGGCCCTGGGTTGGAGGGGGCCAGGTTCTCCATCTGGGGACAAGTGAAGGCCTGGGCAGATGTGCTAGGGGAGCCTCAGACCCGACAATGGGGACTAGGTGATCGGTCCTGGTACCCGCTCCTTCTGTCAATTTAAGAAACTCTGAAGGAGGGGTGCTGACCCTTACTGGGCACCTGACGCTGGGGGGGTCAGAGGTGAGTACAGCAGGCCCCTGCGGTATAAGCTGGTGCTTCTCAAACTGAGGCGCACACAAGTCACCCAGCAATCCTGATAAAATGCGATTCTGACTCCGGGGCGGGCCTCAGTGTCTGCATTTCTGATGAGCTCTAGGCAATGCTGAGGCTGCCATAACCTGCACTTTCAGGGGTCTAAGAGGTCACGGCCAGGAGGGAAACAGATGCAAACCCCACAGTGTGACTGGTGGAAGGAACAAAGCGGGAGAGAGGAGTCTGGCCTGGGATAGCCTGGAAAGCTGCATGGAAGAGAAGCCACCTGAGCTGGCCTGGAGCACGCGTAAGCTCTTGTAACATAGAAGGATGGGAACAAAGGCAGCACTTTACACATACAGGGCATTTATCTTACCCCCTTCCATGCAAGCGCTCACAGAGCCCCCCAGCGGCCCATCACCCGATTTACAGAGGAGGGAGAGGTGGCACCGAGGCAGGACACTTGCCCAAGGTCACAAGACAGGCAGGGCAGAGCTGGGTTGTGAACCTAGATCTTTTCGACCCCAGCACCTGTGTGCTTTTACGCTGCCCGAAAAGGGTGTGTGGGAAGAAGGGCGTTTAAAGCTCAGAGGGCAGCTGGCACGGCTTTCTGGGGGCTGGGAAATGGTCTGGTGTGGCCGGAGGAAGTAGAGGGCAGGCCAGGGGGGAGGCAGCAGAAGGGCAGGAAATGAGCTGCTGAGGTGGCTTAAGGCTGGAATGGGGTCCCTGAAGTCACTGTGAAGAGGAGGGATACCCCCCCAAAAAAACTGCCAGGCTGAGGCCATAGCCCAGCACGCAGAGGAGGAAGCTGGACCACCACTGCTGGACAGGGTGGGGTTCACGTGTGCTGCCGTCTTCTGAGTATGAAGGTGAAGAGAGCAGGCTCTCAGGCCAGGCTCCTGGGCCGGCACCACCGCTGCCATGATCCCCCAGCCCAGGTGGGAATGACAGCAGTGCTCTCCTCAGAGATGGCATAAGGGTCAAGGGCTGATCCACGGGGAGGGTTCAGTGAGCTGACGTGAGAAGTGCTTAGAACTGTGCCCAGTCCTAAACAAGAGCTCAGCATATGACAGTCACCGCTATTACTGGCAAAACTACCAGGGATGGCTTCCTGGGCTTCTTCTAGAATTTATTTCTGCACTTGGTCACACCAGGCCAGGCTATAAGCAACGAAACTGAATCAGAACGTTCATTTTTGCCCATGTGTTTAGAGCTTGGGACCAGAGAGCCCTGCAGGGCACACTGACACGAGCTGCTTTATCCCAAGAATGGGCCCTGTGGCCGGAAGGGAAGGTCAGGAAGACTGGGTTTTGGGGGCAAACATCAGTCCCGGGGTGACCTGTGGTCCCAGATCGCCACACTGCTGCGGTGCGGGGCCCAGGGGCCTCCCTCTCGTGCAGCAGGATGTCCAGGCCCGTCTCCAATGACGGACTCATCCCAGAGCCCTCCTGCTCCTGCTGGGCCTCCCCACTGCACGCCTGCTCCAGGGGGTTCACCATCCCCTCTCCCCAGAGCCTGGCAGGGCCCCAGCCATGTGGAGCCAGACAGAGAAGGCACAAAAGTTGCCAAGTCACAGGGGACCCAACCGGTCGTTTTCGTGTCATTTCACCAAAACACAAGTTAGGGAGACAGGGAGCCCTCCACAGGCTTCCCTCGGGGCCGCCCACCCAGCCAGCTCCCCTCCTGACTGCCCCAGAGGTGGCCCTCTCCCCAGCCCCGGGGCTCTGCCAAGGTCAGGAGTGAAGGGGGACAGGCCGGGGTGGTGGTGAGGGGGAGGGAGACCATCGCCTCTGCCCCTACCGCTCTGTGCTGGAGCCAGAGATGTTCATGCTAGGCCAGGCGAGAGCAAAATCCCCTGTGGACAACCCTGCCTGTGGCCCTGGGGACCACTGCTGTGGCGCTTTTAGGCCAGCACAGCAACTATCCAGGCGTGTGATGGGCTGGCGTCCCCACCGCTCCTGCTGTGTTCAATCTGCACCACCCGAGTTTACAGACCTGACAGGAAGGCAGGGCCACTTAGCTCCCTACAAACACCACTGGTTTCGTCTTTGCTAGGCTCCCCACCTCCCTGGCTTTCCAAAGTGCCTTTACAGGGACGGGGAGGGTGGGGTGGTGGTAAGGTGGCAAACGACCTTAAAGGGACACAGCTCTGCACTCTGCAAGTTCTCAGAGCTGCGCCCTGGAGAGCAGAGGAAGGCAGCGTCCAAACAGGAAGAGGGGCTGGCCTCGCAGCCTCTGTGCACAGCCAGACGGAAACAGACAGAACGACCCCCTCGCACGCCTGCGAAGCGATGGGAGAAAGAGCAGCCGGGAGGAATGAGTGCACTTCCTGCGCGCTTTCTGACTCACACAGCCACCCCTACCATCCTAACAGATCTGGGGCCTTTAGGGCCTGGCGTGTGCCCTCCCCACGGTGGCTGAGGCGGGAGAGGGGACAGGGTACAGCTCTGGCTTCCCGTGCTCTTCTATTACCGCCTTGAGCTTGACCTTTTAAAACCATGGACCCGTCTGACAGATCTGGGGTCAGCTGTGGACAGCACGCACGTGTGGTTCCCACACTCCCTGCAGGGCACACATGGGTCTCGGGCTAAGAGCTCGGGACCCATGGCGCTGTGTATCCTTGAAGTAGGGAAGCATTACCAAGGAAGTGCTTCAGGCACTTGGCGCTGTGTATCCTTGAAGGAGGGACGCATTACCAAGGAAGTGCTTCAGGCACTTCCCTGGTGCTCTTTCCAGGATGGAATTTCTTCCCATCTGGCATACTCGGCTGTTTTGTTTTCTATGAATTCGGGGTGAGGCCCTGGCTGATGTGAGCCGGTCTGACAGCCTTGTGAGCTGGTCTGACAGCCTTGTGAGCTGGGGCAAGTCTTCGCCACCTCAGGCTCCCTAGTGGCCCACCTGTCTTGACAGGGCCAGGAGCTGGGGTTCAACCTCTTAGCCCTCCAAGTCCCTTTCAGCCCCTGCTCCCAAGCAGCGGAGGGCTTGCTGCCGGAACTCCCTGGACCAGGCCCTCTCCAACACAGACCTGGCCCATCCCTCCACTAGCCAGTAAGCGGTTCACAGCCATCGGCTTCTCTGTGCCGGGGAGGAAGAGAGAAGATACCTTACAGATGGAGGGACAGATCACAGACAGTCCCGGGAGAACAAGGTGTCCCCTGCCCGAGGCTATGCTGCCTCAGCTTCTCCCCGAGGATGAGTGATAACTGCTTCCCGGGCAGGGAGATCTGGGGGCCTGGCCTCACCGGCGGGAACCCCTCCCTCAGCTGCTGCTCTTCCCCCTCATCAAGGCTCCCACCCCTGCGGCGAGGCGTGGCCTCACACTCAACCTCTGGCACTCCTGCCGCCCATCCAGAGACTTCAGGCTGACGCCCAAGTGCTGACTTGGGGACACAGGATGGAGAATGGACTCCTGAGCTGTGGGACAAAGGGTAGGGATCTCCTCCCGAGGGGTCTCCTGGTCAGGACGTGGGAGCCTCCCAGCCATGGCCTCTGACCGCCCAGAGGAAACGGCTCACAGGCAGGGAAACCACCGTGTCCTGTGAAACGAGAGAAGGAAGCTGGGCTGCCGCTAGAGCCCCTTACTCCTTCCTTGCTTTGGTCAGAAACAGCTGGAAACTTGGGACCAGCTGCAGGCCCAAGAGTGTGCACAATGGCGGTAGCCTGAAGCCTGGGGTCCTATGTGACACCCCACTGCAGGGGCTTGAATTCAAGTGTCATCAGGCAGATGTCTTCAATGCATGGGTGTTCTGTGATTGAATGGCAGCCCTGGGGTCACCTCCAATTCCACTAAGCAGGTGTCCTCAGGGCCGAGTACCGGGACGCCTTCTGGGACCAGCGTGGTGGGGCTGCAGGAGGGAAGCTGCCACTGAAAGGCCCCAGATCTATTTGACTCTTGGCTTCTGCATCAAAGGAGGTCTAGGACCTTGTATCTAGATGTCAAGAGCTTCTCAGGGGACAAAGAGACACCCCAGGCAAATGCCCAAGATTCGCTGGGTACTTTCCTTCCAAGTCGCATCCCTGGGCATTTTCCAGGATCGTGTCACTGGAGGGAAGAGGCGTCTGCCTGGGAGGGAGGACCTGGGAGTCACACAGGCGCAGGGAGAAGAGCCACCTGCTGTCTGGAAGGACCCTGAGGGGTGAGCACCAGGAGCGCCACGGCCACCTTCACGTTGAAGGACTGCCCGGAAACATCCTGTTTGAATTATCTGCTCTCCAGCCTGCGCTGCCTGCCATGTTATTTTTAGCTTCTCGACGAGGAAGGAAACGGCTGCCTAGTCTTCCACCTGTGAGACCCAAGACTCCGAAGCACCTTGATTCCTGACTGGGAGACGCCACCGCAGGGAAAGAGACAGTCAGCTGACCCGGATGGTTTTATGTTTAGCCAACGGCTCAAAAGCCCGAGACTTGCAGGGAGATGAGGAAAAAGGGCTGTGAAGGTCTCTTACAGGGGTGGAGGGCTGCTGTAGTGTGAGGCAGGAGGGTGCGGAAAGAGGGACAGCCCAAAGGCCAGCCGGTCCAGGACAAGACTGAGCACTGCCATTCCCAGGGTCCCCGAGGCTGCAACCCTCCGGGGAGGACTCACCAGGAGTCTTCAGTAGGCCAGCTCTGCCAGGGGTGGGCACCTGGAGCTCTGAATGGCTGACCCGGAGGTCAGGGCCATCGAGGGGGCCTGGGTCATCCATCTGGCCTGCGGGGGAGGAAGCAATTTCTGCCAATACCTCCAGATCCTTCAGAATAACCTGGGGGAGAAAAGCAGAGGATGAGGGACAAGGACCTCCGTGCTGAGCTGTGGTTGGAGATGGAGAGCTGCCTCCAGGGGGTGGGGAGGGGTCTGCAGAGGGCAACGGGCTGGTGAGAGCTGCCAAGACTGTGGCTCTAACAGTACTAAGAGGGTTCTGCAAAGGACATGGGCCGATGAGAGCACAGACAGGCAGTGGGTGGGGGCAAGTGCAGGAAGGAAGCCGGAGTCAAGGCCCAGGAGTCAGCTCTCCCATGACCACTCCTCTCTGGTCCCCAGGGTGCCGTCTGTGCGGTGTGTGCCCCAGGGCTCCGGGGCTGGCCAGGCCTCGATGTCGACCTGTGCAAGGGTCCAACGGTGCCCTCCAGGCCACACTCCTGGGGGTGCCGGCCACGGCCCAGCCCACCACCAGGCCACAGGGCAGAGCCTTCTGCAGAGGTGACCCCAGGCCACCCGCCACATTTGGGGTGTAATCCTGGTCTCCAGGACGGAGCAGTTTCCAACTTCTAGACACAAGGTTCAGTTCTCGGCTGCCTCTGCGACATTCATACATAGATGTGAGAGGCCCCCAGGGGAGACCCCACAATCTAAAAAGTCTTGTACCTTTAGAGGCTGTCTCCCCTTGCACAGCACCCATCTCCTCCTGCTCCTCCCCTGGCATCAACGGCAAGCAGGGCGGTGCCTCACCAGGGTGGGGGTAGGGCACCCTGTTTGTGTGTGCGTGTGTGTGTGTGTGTGTGTGTGAGTGTGTGTGCAGCTCGGTAACTCACCTGTCCCAGCTCCTCCAGCAGAGCCCTTGCCACACTGCAGGTAGGGCTGCCCACCCTTTTCTGCTCCCTCCTCATCTCTGTGCTCTGAAGAGGGACTGTGCCTGTCCTAGCACAGGTGTACCCCCAAGACTATCTCTAGCACCCAGTGGATGCCCAACAGGCACCATCCAATAGATGGATGACTGTGCCTGAGCCCAGGCCAAGAACCTACCACGGCAACCAAGGGCTTCAGTCCTGAACCAGTGGAAGTGACGCAGAGCGTTGGCGGATGGGGCCCTGGTGGGTGGGCTGTGTGTGGCTTGACAGGCCAGCCATGGAACGTGGTGACTACAGTCAAAATAAGGCTACTCCCGGGCTGTTTGTTAGATGACAAAAATGTTCTGGAGTTAGACAGTGGTGATGGTTGCAGAACCTTGTATATATACCAAAACCCACTGAATTATATATTTTATTTATTTTTGGCTGTGTTGTGTCTTTGTTGCTGCACCCGGGCTTTCTCTAGTTGCGGCGAGCGGGGGCTACTCTTCCTTGCAGTGCGAGGGCTTCTCATTGCGGTGGCTTCTCTTGTTGCAGAGCACGGGCTCTAGGCGTGTGGGCTTCAGTAGTTGTGGCACGCGGGCTCAGTAGTTGTGGCTCGTGGGCTCTAGAGAGCAGGCTCAGTAGTTGCGGCGCACAGGCTGAGTTGCTCCGCGGCATGTGGGATCTTCCCGGACCAGGGCTTGAACCCGTGTCCCCTGCATTGGCAGGCGGATTCTTAACCACTGCGCCACCAGGGAAGCCCGAATTGTATATTTTAAACGGGCAAATTTTATCTAAAAAAATAAAAGATAACGCTACTATCCTCTCTCCATAGCTTGAGGGCGATTCTTGTCTCAATGTGAGTAACATACCAGTGCCTCTTCCTACCCTGCCCCACTTGTCACTTCTCCTCCCGGTGTCCTCTCTGTCAGCTCTGGCCCATCCATCTCTCCCAGCAGCACGGCGTGTCTCCCCGAGAACCTGTTGCTTTGCTTCCTACCCTGCCGCACCCCGGCCCCATCCACGTTGGACATGGAACTCATGCACACAAACGCCACCTCCCATCTGTCCAACCTCGTCCTTTCCTTCGTCTCTCCGCTGACTCTCAGCATTGCCTGAGCCCTGCGCTGTGCTGGGTGCTGGGGCTGCAGATGAGTCAGACCTGCCCTTGCCACGGCCTGGCGGGCAGACCCACACTCGCCTGCCCTTCCGTGCATCGGTGTACGTGATTTCAGAACATTCTGACCGTTCGGCCTGCAGGGAATGGATTCGTGCCGGCTGAGAGTCGTGGCTGCTAAGAACCCAGACAGACGGCAGGAGCAAGGGTGGCCCCTATGCCCAGGCCGAGAGCCCTGGGCCTGGGTGGGTCTAGGCCTGGAAGCAGAGAGGCCCAGGCCTCTGCTTCATCAAGGGAGGCCCCCAGAAGGCTGCCTACTGCAGCAATGGCAGAAAGAAGACACAGAGGGAGGAGGTGGATGGGGGAACCGGCAGCAAAGCAGCAATGGTGCAGCGCCGCACCATGGAGTAGCCCCTCCATCTGGCACATCCATCCAGGGAACAGCAAGCCAACTGTGCCTCAAACAGCTAAACAGAGTTATGGGTTCCTAGTGTTTTACCCAAGGGGGCTGATGACATGTTCACACAAAAACTCCCACAGGAAAGCTCACGGCATCACTGCTCATCATAGCTAGAAAGTGGAGACAGCCCTAAGATTCTGACACCAATTCTGATGTATGTCGTTATCCCACACCACCAGGCAATTTTCTGACACCAGCTGGGTATCCCACAATGCAACCCGATTCTGCCACTGTCTAATCGGGAGACAGCGTCAGATCCCACAGGTTGGGGGCTGAGTCCTACAAGACTGCCCCCCAGAAGGCTCTCTTCAGATGCCCATCCTAAGTCCAGGCTGTCTGTCACCAGACTGCCCAGCTATGGATCAAAGGTTCCCAGAACCTCCTCCTTGGCTTTAATTTGTTAGAGCAGGTCACGGGACTCAGAAAACATTTTTCTCATTAGGCCAGTGGTTTATTATAAAATGATACAACTCAGGAACAGCCAGATGGAAGAGATGCACAGGGCAAGGTATGGGGAAAGGGGCACAGAGCTTCCATGCCCTCTCCAGGGGCGACACTCTCCCTGAATATCCGACCTGGAGGCTCTCCAAACCCCATCCTTGTGGGTTTTTATGGGGGCTTCATTACATAGGCACGACTGATTAAATCGTTGGCATTTGGTGATTGATTCAATCTCAGCCCCTCTCCTCTTCCTGGAGGTGGATGATGAAAGACATCTTTACTGCTCTCATCAGTTAGGAAATTACAACAGTTTTAGAACCTCTGTGCCAGAAACGAGGAAGACCAAATATGTATTTCTTACTATATATATATATATATATACAATACCACAAACCCAAACGTACATCAACTGATAAATGGATAAAACAGAACGTGGCATATCCACGCCATGGACTACTACTTGGCAATGGAAAGGAACAAAGTTCTGATACCTTCTACAAAAAGAATGAACCTTGAAAACACGTGCTAAGAGAAAGAAGCCAGTTGCAAGAGGTCACATATAATACATTTATATGAAACATTCGGAAGAGACAAATCTGTAGAGACAGAAAGTAGGCTGTGGTTACCAGGGGCCGGGGGAGTGACTGCTAAGGGGCACAGGGGTTTCTTTCTGGGGTGTAGTATACTTTAAAAGGATGAGATTTATGGTATGTGAATTTCATCTTAAAAAAAAAAAAAGAAGTCAGGGCTTCCCTGGTGGCGCAGTGGTTGAGAATCTGCCTGCCAATGCAGGGGACACGGGTTCGAGCCCTGGTCTGGGAAGATCCCACATGCCGCGGAGCAGCTGGGCCCGTGAGCCACAACTACTGAGCCTGCGCGTCTGGAGCCTGTGCTCCGCAACAAGAGAGGCCGTGATAGTGAGAGGCCCGCGCACCGCGATGAAGAGTGGCCCCCCCACTTGCTGTAACTAGAGGAAGCCCTCGCACAGAAACGAAGACCCAACACAACCATAAATAAATAAATAAAATTAAAAAAAAAAAAAAAAGAAGTCAAAGCCCCAAACCAGCAGCCTAATTCCCAACCCAGGGGCACTGGTAGAGCAGTCCGCTCTTGCTCTGCCCACAGCTCGGGGTGGCGGGGCCTCACTGACTCCCCGTGATCTCACACTTGGCTCAGACTCACAGGGGAGCCGAGGGAGCTGGGGGGCAACCTGTGTTTCTTTACATCTCGTGGCATCTGCCAGCCCCACTGCACCCCTCGTGCCGACCGTACCTCTGAACCACAGGCTACTCCTCTCAGGTCTGGCTGCACAGGTGGGCAGCAAATCCTGGTGGTCGAATGCTGTCAGTGAGAAAAACTGCAAGGCAGCTGGGGCCAGGCCAGCGCTCGGCCAGATGTTGACCCCCATGAGGGCTGCAACGACCCACACCAGGTCCAGCAGGTACTTATTTCCCTAACAGAAAAGATGCTTGGGAAGAACCACCCTGCCTGAGAGGCCTGGCCCGTGAGATGTCCCCACCCTGTGAGTGGCCCCAAGGCTGGGCTGTAAGAGGCAGCTGTCCTCGCTCCCAACTGGAGGTAATGCCCTCACTTGTCTTCAGTCTCACATACAGGCAGCCGCTCAGGGCACCAGGGGGTCCACTTCAAAGCCAGCTCTAGTCCACAAACCGGAGACCGATAAGCTACACAGGGCTTTGTGGTCACACCCTGCTCTTCAGCCGCCTGACCCTGGACCAGTGAACTTCACCAGTGGACCAGTGAACAACCCTTCCCCTCTCCAGCATCTACTGCTGGGGCCTGTGCTGGTTGGAGGAGATGCGAGACTGCAAGGCTGAACTGGGCCCTGCCTCGGACGAGAGTGACCTTGGGGGAGACGGGGGGCCCTGACGCACTGATAAGGCATCGCCTGTGCAACGGGAGCCAGCCGCTCGGCCTGAGGGGGGTTGGGAGGCTTCGGAAGTACCTGGGTCCCAGTTTGCCTGGGAACCAGGGGTTAGAGGAAGGCACGCAAAGCATTCTCTTAACTAGCAGAAGCCTTTCATGGACACAGGGCCAGACCCCGTGGCACATTCCAGGAAACTAAGCTTCGGCCCAGCTCCGGAGTGGGGTGTGGGGCTGGTGCAGAGATCAGGCGGAAGCCACAGGCAGGAGCAGGTCGTCAAGAACTAGGACCCAGGCAAAGAGGTAGGTCTGAACTTGGTTTTGCAGGTGATGTGGGGGGCTCAGTTTCCTCATATGTGCCCATGGGGACTCGCCTTGCAAGGTTGTTGTGAAGATTACAGGAGATACTTCACGTACTACTTCTGTGCTGAGATTTTTGGTACCACAGCCGAGCTTGGTCAGTGGCCCTGGATCAGGGACTGGGCAGCAACAGCGGCGCACACATCGAGGCCTTCAGATTTCATCTCTGCACCGAAGAGAATCTGCATCGCCCATCTCTGTACACCTCCTCCTGCCCCACTGGAGAGCACAGCCAGCAAAGCTGCATACTTCGCATTTTGAATTCTCTTATTTTAGAAAGTTTGACACCAAATGGCAAATGAATGCAAATTACACTTCAATTGCACAATTAAAGCTGGAAATGTCGTCTACAGGTTCCTTCGGTAATCCTGGCCACTCCTCAAGATCTGTCTCTGGTCCCCGGGGGGCTAGAGCCAACAGACAGCCCCACTGTCTGCTGTACACACACACACGCGCACACAGCGTCCTTCCTGTCCCGTACAGTGGAAGCCCCTTTAAGTGGGAGTCAGAGAACACACCATCATCTCCTTCAGCCTCCAGAGCAAGGGGCTTGAAAGGGGCTACCAAAATGGAGGGCAAGGAATGGCTTGAAGAGCAGAGTGGGGAGTTGGTGGGGAGCCGCTCCTGGTTCCGAGGCCCATCAAGTCCAGCCACTGGCTCTGCCCCAACCAACCAGCAAAACCACTCAGTCCAGGTGCTGGACTTGAGGCTATGGAACCACAACCCTGACGCAGGCCTAGGCCGGGCCTCTGCCTCTGCCTGGGGAGTGAGGAGAGGCTCCAGGGGGCAACGCCAACAGGGGGCCTGGGACAGGGCGACAGAGACCGCGGAGGAGCCACCCTCCAGCTGCACCTGGCTTTGCGTCTCTGTGCCAGCCAGGGTGTTAGCGCTCTACTCCCCTGGAGACCTCGCAGCCCTTGGCTTGAGTGCAGGAAGCTCGGGGAGAAGGACACGGTGATCTCAGCAGCCTCGATCACGCTCACGGCCTGGACAAAAGGCCGAGAGCTATAAACGCACTGCTCGGCCTCTAGAAATGCAGAGCCAGTGCCCCTTCCAGAGAGCGGGCCGGCTGGGCCCATGCCTGCGCTGGCCTGTGGTCCTGGCTCTGAGGACGGGAAAGGCTCAAAGAAGCAGGAGGAAGCCACGCCAATTAGTATGCACTACACAGCTTTTTGCAGAATGAATATAAAACACTTGTGCTTTCTTTTTGTGTGAGAGAAAGAAGGGGGGAAAGAGAGGGAGGGAAAAAGGTTACAAGAAAGCAATATTCTGCAGGAGCAGGAGTGCCTGCCGTTACCATGGCAACGGGCTGGGGGGGTGGGGAAGGCACATCAGCTGGTCCCTGGTCCCCGAGTGAGCTGGCCATCGATGAAGTGAAAGGGTCGGTGGCAACTGGGTAAGGAAAACATTTGACAAAGCAACTCTGAGGGGAAGGCGGCAGAGGTGAGGGGGAAGGGGTGTCACACCCTCCATGGCTTGGGGAGCAAAGTAAGGAAGCCACGGGACTCCTGAGAAAGGCCTTCCTTCTAGGAGGTGACCTGACAGCAGCAAAGGGCACATTTCAGTGTGGGAGGGGAGTCATCGTCTGGATGGGCCACGGCAGGCTGTCACCCCCTGCATTCCAGTAGGCCAAGGACAGTCTCCCGGACGGTGACTGTTTCCTCCTTTCCTTTTTGGTCCCTCCAGGCGCTCTCTGTCCCAACACCCTGTCCACAGACCAGCCCTGGAAAACCCCTCGGGGCGGAAGGCTCCCTTCTCTCTCCCCGAGGAGCTCCGGCTGCTCCTTCGCCACCTTGGGAATAGCTGGAGACCCAGAGCTTTGCAAGGTCAAGGCTTTCCCTAGGCTTGCAGGCCCGTCCTCTCCTCCTACCAAGACTCCCGAACATGAAGTCCCAGATGAAGCACTCAGCAGACAGTGAATAAATTCTTGCTGACCTGCAGTGCCAGGCAGGAAATGGAAGATGGATGCTTCTGGATAGCTTCTGCCAAGGGGATGGCTGGAAAAGCCTCCCATTTCTCTACCCACTTATCTCTAAGAAGCTTTGTCAAAAGTTTGGCTAGGCCACTGGTCGGCTGATTAGACCCCAGATGTCAACTGGCTCCGCCTTCCAGTCCCACGAGGAGGGAAAGAAATCCACAGGGTGGGCCCTCTCCAGTCCCGGCCAGGAGGAGGCCGCAAGAGTGTTTCCAAGTGATGCACTTGGGCTGGCGGGAGAGGTGAATTCAGGCTGAAGGTCCTGGAGGCTGAGATCTGCGGGCCACTGCCATCTGATGCCTCTGTCCAGAGCAGTGGGGCCGCAGGGCCATGCCTGAGAGCTGGATCAGGTCAGGCCACTCCTTATTCTTGGGAAGTGGAGCTAAGAGTAAATGAAGAGGCACCGAGGCCAGGCATCCACAGGAAGCCTTGGGGCCCTCTGCTTCCTTCCACACAGAAGCCTGTCCCCTTCCTTCACAAGGGGTACAGCCCAGCAGGCCAAGGCCTCTTGAGTTCCTGACACCTATAGAACGGCTCCTGCGGCTGGTGGAATCAGCCAGAGAACTGACTCTAGGAACGCAGGCTGCCGTCCCCAGGAAGGGTCCCCTGGGGGAGCTGAGGGAGGGTCAAAGGATCTCCACAGGCCCCGCAGCAGTCAAACTATGGAGCTCTAGGTGACGGCACCTGGCACTAGCCAGCATTGGGGCTGGAAGCCCCTGCCCTGGACACAGAGCAAACCTAGGCTGGAGAAATCAGCGACCAGGCTCCAGCCTGGCCCAGCCCAACCCAGCCCAGGAGGGAGCGGTTTTCCCAGAAAAGCTTTCCTCTGCAACGGGGTCAGAGCAGGCCATGCCCAGCACTCTTGGGAGGCGGGTCCCGCAGCCTTGCAGCCCTGCCTTCTGCAGCAAGCAAGGAAAGCACTGCCAAAAAGAACACTTAGATTTGGGGGTGGGGGAGAAGGACTGCTTAGGCTTAGACCTATTTTCCCACTGAGAAAACTACACAGATTAAAACCTTGTATGCCTTAGTAAAGCAAAAACAACTTAAAAAAAAAAAAAAAAGGATTATATCTTGGTTTGTTGCCTGACTTTGAAGCATGGCCTTAGGAATCAGGATTGCTTTCTTTTCTTTCTTTCTTTTCTTCTGCTCTTAGTGAAGTCTGAAATGTGCCATACATGCCAAAGGCCAGCACCTACTGCTTATGAAGTTCCACAGTGGCAGCACAGCGTGGGTTCTGGCAGCCTAAAGCCTTCCAGCCTCCATCCCTCTGAGGGGAGAGGAGGGAAAGGCCAGCCTGGGGTGAGATAACTTGGAGACCAGTCCCCCCACCCACCCCTTCTCTCCCACTCCCAGGGCTTCCTGCTGAAGCCAGCCATCACTCACTTGCATCCCAGAGGCCCTGACCAGCAGGTGCACCTCCAGGAGGTAAATTCTCCCCATGAGCCAGGCAGGGAACAGGCAAGGGGCCGGCCACGCTGCGGGCAGCTCGGGAGCAGTGCGCACACTGTTATAGCTCAGTTACCAGGCGATGAGCCGAGGGCCGCTGTCTCCGGGGCACCAGTCCATGGCAACCAGGAGAGCAGCGTGGGGCTCCCCGGTCTCCTGCCCACTGCCAGGTCTCCACTTAATCTCAGCGTGCTTGCAAGCCACTCAGGTCTGGTCCGAGGAGGCAGAACCAGGCCCCAGCAAGGGAGGGAGGAGGGTGGGGCAGGCCGCAGTGGGGTCAGCTCACCGCCTGCCCCACCTCCTGTCTCTTCACTTGCTCATGAAACGTGTCTGGGCACCTCCTATGTGCTGGACACAGCCTCTGTCCTCATAGAGTGTGACAAGGGCTGTGAGAGGGTCTGAGGGCACAGGGTGCTATAATGACACAGACGGGGACCCGGCCGGCCTTGATGAGCAGGAGGAGTGGGTGGCGTACGTGACAAATAAGGCTTCGTTGATTCACGGAGCATCAAGCCGAGATCCTGACCTAGTTACTTCACTTCCCTGAGTCCGTTTCCACGTTAGTAAAGTGGGGACACAGCAGAACGCACCCTCGAGGGGCTGCTGTGGAGATGGACTAAGACCACGCCTGTTGGGTGATGCCCAGCACAGGTCTGGCGTGGAGTGAGCGTTAGGTACACTTCCTGTCCTCAGCATCTCTAGCAACCAGAACTCCCTGCCCCATCCGTGGGCCTTGCACACTGCCAACAGGAAGATGTCAGGGAAATTTAGTTGATTCAGCTTTGGCCATCTCTGGAGGAGAAAAAATCGACACACATCTTGGGAGAAATTTTGACTTCTGAAGATGCCACAAGTGGGGTGGGGGTCGGGTAAAAACAGGGCCCCTGGCCTGGCCACCACCTCAAGGGCTATGGAGAGAGGGCATCAGGGCTGAGAGCTAGGGGCCTGGCCCCTAGCCTCCCAATAGGATCTTAGGCTGAGCTGTTCTCAACCAGAGACAAGCATCAAAATCGTTGCAGGTTGTGGAGAATACCAGCGCCCAGGCCACGAGGCTGCACCTCAGAGAACAATTCAGGCGGTCTGGGCTGAGGCCCAAACAGTCGGATTTTAAAAAGCTCCAGAGAGGGGTCCCTGGTGGTCCAGTGGGTAAGACTCTGTGCTCCCAATTGAGGGGGCCTGGGTTCGATCCCTGGTCGGGGAACTAGATCTCACACGCACGCTGCAACTAAGAAGCCCGTGTGCCACAACTAAAGGTCCTGCATGCTGCAATGAAGATCTCTCATGCTGAAACTAAGACACGGTGCAGCCAAAACAAACAAACAACCTATTAAAAAAAAAAAGCTCCAGAGGATTCTGACAGTGGCCCTGGTGTGCGTGGCTCCCTGTGGGACTTCTGTTGGGTTGTTGGACTTTGGCCTTTCTAGGTGAGGTGACTGATCACTTCCTGAGTTCAAGGAGAGATGGGCTGGGGCAGGGGGTCTGCTCATCCCTGGAGGCCAGTTGGCCTGTAGCTCGGCTCTCTGGGAGCCCGCAGCTCTGTCCAGGGTAAGACGGTTCGCAACCAGCTCCCCTTTGTGGACTCCCTCCTGTGCCGCCCAGCCCTACTTCGGGAAAGCAAACCTCCCCTTCATCCGCCCTTCTCGGTCCACCCTCGCCTTCACCGGGAGCCCCCTGCCCAACCCAGGTGCTCCAGTTACGGTGCAGCTCTGGCTCCTCACTTGCCCACCAGTGGAGGGAATCCAGACAGAGATAAAGACTGAAAACCCTCCCGGCACACAAACCTGCCTTCCTAGAGCAGGTGATGGCGGCCGATGGCGGGTACTGTGGGTCCCCCCTTACCTGAGGGAGGCTGATGTGGGGCAGTGAAAGCACACGGCGCAGAGGTATGGAAAGATGAGAGCAGCAGGCCTCCCCACAGGCTGTTCTGGGACTGAGACCACGCGTCCCTCTCCCCTCCCCCCTCCACGGCAATCGTCTCCCGTCAAGGGCTCACTGCAGAAGACCTCCCAGGACCTCTAGAGCTGACGGCCGGTGCCTCTGTTGGGCCGTGGGGGCCTGGGGCCACCTGTCCCTGTGGCCTGTGACTAGAGGCTTGTGTCTCTGCCTTGCTGGCCACAGCTTTTCTCCCTGCTCGTTACTTCCTGTCCTCTCATTTTCTCTCCAAAGCCCCCAACGGAAGCCGCAGGGTCAGCCCCAGGGAGAGCTGAGTGGACCAGCCCCCGGAAGGCTGCAGCAGGGGAGGGTCCACACCTTCCTTGTTCCGGCTGTCTGTGCTGTGGCCCAGCTCATCTCTCCATGTGAGGTGGGCTCTCGGCGAGAGGAACCAAGTTCTTGGCCCCCTGACATCTCACCCCTCGGTTCTCCGGGCTGGCATCTGACCTGATCGTGTGATCTGACTATAAAGAAATCTTTGGAATTGAAGCGGGGGGCGGGTGGTGGAGGGGTTGTTTTTGTTTGTTTTGGAGAGTGGATGGAATGAAAATTGGAGTGAAATAAAAACTGAGGCAAGGAGATGAGAAGGAAAAACAAGCCCCATTCTTACGGAAGACTGTCCACTTTTGAGCAGGCCGCATTAGTATTCTAGGCGGTGGAGTCAGGACCACACAAAGTCAGAGCTGGAAGGGACTAACACGATCCAGTCCAACCGCATTTTAGGGAGGGAAACGGAGGTGAGGAGATGCCGTGGACTTGCCCGGTCCCACGGGGAGAGGGGGCAGCGTGGAGCCGAGGCCTGTCCTCCTGTCTTCACCCGGGCTGCTTCCACACGGCCCCTCAGCCATCCCCGCCACTGGCCCATTCCTTCTGGATGGGGCCCTGGGTGGGTGGGTGAGCAGCCCCGGGGCAGCCCGATGGGGCAGGTCAAAGTCAAGTGCATCCAGACTGAAGAATAAAGCACACCCTATCCCAGCGGCACTCCCACTGTGCAGCGAGGTCAGACCTCCTGTGGGGTTTTAGATGTTCTGGAATCAGACAGAGCTGACTTCCAAGTCTGGCTCCTGGCAGTGTGACCTTGGGCAAGTTATCCTCCTCACGCCTGAATTTCCTCTTATGTCAAACTGGGGATAATGAAAACCACTCCAAGATCACCAGGCAGATTCCTTAAGACAACAGACGCAATGCACTCTGACCGGCGCAACTACCCCATAAACTGGTTTCTGCCTCTCCTTCTCCCAGACACGTGGCGTCCGGCACACAGCAACCACCATGGTTTCCAAAGGATGCCAGCGCTGGGGGCGTTAGACAGGCCATCACTGGCTCTCTAAGCTGCTGTCAATTACAGGGGCCTCTAAAGTGGCAGCCCTCATTTCTGGGGCAGACACTGAGGGATGGCCAACTTCCAACAGAAGGCCCTCCTTCCCAAGGGCAGGCGAGCACAGCCCGTTATGCTGGAACGTGAGTCAGAAGAGGAACCCGTGGGGACCGGCGCGCCTCCCCACCACCCTCAGGGCACAGCTCTTGGGTTTGGGGCCTCCCCCAACGTGGAAGGCTCTGTTGCCACCAACTAAATCCCTTTACAGCAGAGAGATGAATCCCTGGGCCCAACTGGCCGACGCGCCAGACCGTAGTGACAAGGGCTCCTGGGGAGAGGAAGAGTTGAGGGAGTGCTTCCGTGGACCGGGCGGGATGCGGGATGGAGAGGGAAAGGGACGTGATGGGACAGCAGGGCTGTTGCTCCCCGAGGCAGAAGAAGCCAAAGGCAGCCTCGCCCCAAGTCTGCGCCGGGGCGCTGGGCTCAGGCCGCCAGTCAGGAGCAGCACCGCCCACACCGCACAGCCCCGGAGCCGCTCTGCTCATCCCTGATACCGGCCTCGGCCCGTTTCTCTTTGGGGCGACTCAGCGTAGCCCCGCAGAGCTCTCTCTTTTGAGAGATTTGAGAACCTCTCCCGCTCCATCTCTCCTGGGATCTGGACCATGAAAACAAATGAAATCCTCTCCCCGTCCCCCAAAGACCACCACCCTCAAATATAGTCGTGTCTGTTCCCTGGTAACACCCCTGCTGGTGAGGGTCCGAGCGCCCCGACACAGAGTGGGTTGATGGGCCGAGTCTCGCACCAGAGAGAAGAGCTGACGGCCCCCCTTCCCTCAGGACTCAGCAGAGGGCGGGGCAGCTCTTGCGCTCCCGCCCACAGGTCTGGACACTTCTGAGATGCACCACGGGGTAGAGGACAGGGAAGGCGCTGGGCTACTCTGGACTGGGGTACATCGCTGCTCCCATGGGGGACTTTAAGTACCTTGGTCAGATGCCCCCAGATCACTTCTTAGACCCGTCTAGCTATCCCCCCACTATTCCCGCCTCCTAGTCATGGCTGTATGTCCCACTGGGTGCGACAGCCAGACCACACTCTCCATGCAGTTAATGGATTCCGGAGTTAGAAACTCTACCACTGCCGTGAGTAATGCCCTCACTAACCTACCTTCCAAATTTTCTAGAATTTGAACACATAAGCCATAAACTCCCATCCACAATTTCTCTTCACAGTTACTTTGCAACTAGGGGAGGGGAAAGAGGGGGGACTTCTCCTGGACTGAGAATGTCTGCTCTAAGGTGTTAAGGACACCCCAGCTCCGAGATGTTGAGAAGCCTCTGGGAGGCTGCCACTGGTGGCCCCAGCAGGTGTGCCCCTCTGGATCTCAATGGAATCAGCAAGAAGCTGTGGCAGTGAGAGGCCCCAGTGCAGGTCCTCTGCTGCTGATGCCATTTCTCCTCCTTTCCTTGGACCCGGGGCAGCCAGCTGGGAGCCCCTCCACCGGCGACACTGCAACACAGCCCACTGACGATGGGCTCCCCACTCTGGGCACTGCTATCTCAGGGGTGCTGGGGGGCTGATAGAGGGGGAGAAAGCACAGGATGGGGTACCGGTCCTGCTGCCCACTGTCTTCCTCTTGGTTTTTCTGTGACCTGGAAATGGACGATGAACCCCCAACAGCCCCACCTACTCTGGCCATCTGCAAAGGGCCTGTGTGGTTCTAGAGACAGGCAGGGAAACAGGACAGAGACCTGCTTCCATTCTGGCTTTTGCTGCTGAAACTGAGGCAGGAAGGACATGGGGCAAACATGGAGCCCATCTTCCTGATTTCAGTGCGTGTCTCTGCCATTTTCACAGAAATTATAACCAGCGTCCGAGCTAACGTTTACCACGTGTTTACATGTGCTGCGTCCTGTGCTGAGCATTTGACATTCTCGATCTCATTTAATCCTCACAACAACCTGGGTGGGTGGTTCCACCGTTACTTTCGGTTTTCAGATAAGAAAAGCGGGCTCAGAGAGGCTATGTAATTTGCTCAAGGGCAACCAACTTTTTTTTTTTTTTTGGCCTCGCCATGCAGCATGGGGGATCTTAGTTCCTGACTAGGGATAGAACCCGTGCCCCCTACGGTGGAAGCGCAGAGTCCTAACCACTGGACTGCCAGCGAATCCCCCAACCAACTATTAAGTGGCAGAGCCAGGACCAGACTCCTGGACAGCCTGGCCACCGGGCTGCACTGTCACTCGGGAAAAAAAATATTACCGGAAAGGAATGCCCCTCAAAGTCACAACAAAATTTTAAATACTGAGAGTAAACTTCATAATGAATAAGACCTACAAAAAGGACCTCGAAGCTTTACAAGATGACCCAAATGGGGACAGGCCCTGCTCCTGGGCAGAAGAGTTCAACAGAGCGAAATGCCAATTTCCCCCTAAAGAACGTGGGGTGATGCCCAGGTTGTTAGGAAGGGCCAGGATCAGATCAGGAGCTTTGCTCTGCCCCTTTAAACAGTGGTCTACGAGGCATGTGCAGACAGCACTGGCCCTTTGCGCAGGTTGGAGCGGTTAGGCTCTTGCCCGTGGTCCATGGTGAGGAGGGGATAGAGCTCCTGCGATTCAAGCTCAGGTCTGGTGGCTGGCTGTCTGGGACGCTACGTTCCCTTGGAGGGGCACCAGACATCCTTCCAGGTCTCTTCTGAGACTGAGACTTTTTATTTTTAGTTCTACATGTTTCTTTCTTTAAAACAGATTTTATTTTTTTGAGAAGTTTTAGGTTCACAGCAGTATGGAGCAGAAGGTACAGAGATTTCCCACGTACCTCCTGCCCCTGCATGCGCACAGCCCCCCCCCCCCCCTTATCAGTCTTCCTCACCACGGCACAGCATCTGTTACACTCGATGAACCTACGCTGACACATGGTTATCCCCTGAAGCCCATAGCTGACATGAGGGTCCACTCATGGGGTTGTACATTCTGTGGGTTTGGACACATGTATAGTGACACGTACCCACCATTACCCCCTGAGGATTTTTTTTTTTTTTTTTGGGCTGTGCCGCATGGCATCTTAGTTCCCTGACCAGGGATCGAACCCACAGCCCCTGCAGTGGAAGCGAGGAGTCTTAGCCACTGGACTGCCAGGGAAGTCCTCCCCCCACCCGCTGAGGATTTTAAATTCCGGTTAGGAGGCAGTTGTGCTTGAGAGTAAGATGAGGATGAGGAATCACGGAGCCACCCCCTCCCCCCACCCCCCTGCAACTGAGCCAGCCGCACCATCAGGAACATGGAGAAGACCTGTCCTCTGCGGGCTCACGGGCAGAGCCCGCCCCGGCAGCTGCAGGCTCGGGAGGCAGCCGACAACTGGCATCTTCCGGGCAGGGGAAGAAGCAGCCCCGCCTCCCACCAGGGTCCAGCAGGAAGCTCTGTGCACGTGCCACGCATTCTGCACTGTTGAATCGGGGTTGCATTTTCGCTTAAAAACAAGTCATTGGATCTCCAGCTAATGGGAGGATTTCTACTCTAGTGCCAAGAATATTAATTTGACACCTGCAAATTCTTTCTGACAAAAGGGATTTTCAGATAAAGTCTGCAAGAAGCAGGCGGTACTGAGGAAACAGCCGCTTATCCTGAACAA
Organism: Eschrichtius robustus; assembly: GCF_028021215.1. Taxonomy (NCBI): domain Eukaryota; kingdom Metazoa; phylum Chordata; class Mammalia; order Artiodactyla; family Eschrichtiidae; genus Eschrichtius; species Eschrichtius robustus. Next base: position 14,166,894 of record NC_090842.1, read on the forward strand.
GGAAAAGCAGAGACAACCTGAGGATGCCAGACGGGTGTGGACTACCAAGCTGTCACTGGAGCGGGGGGAAGGGGAGGCGGACAGAGAAAACAATGGCACACAAGACACCCCAGTGAGGCCACGTGCCAAGGGGACTGTGGAACATGGTGGTGGGGGGCAGAGCTAGGTCTCTGAGGCTCTGCCCCTCCCTGTGCCCAGCTCTTGCATCATTAACACCTGGGTACACTCTGTCCCCCGGGGGCCAGTGGCTCTCACCAAGGGTGATGGGCACATGGGTGTATCACAATCATCCTGGGAGAGAAAAACACTTGCAACATACATGATAAATGGAATGTCCCCGATATAAAAAGAGCTACTGTAGATCAATAAGAAAAGCGGACAAAGGGTCAGGGGGTTGAGGGAGAACTTTTTCAGAATTCACACACCCCTCTCCACACCAGACTGAGAGAACTCTTCTCAAGAACTTGTGGAACAAGAGAAAAAGGCATATGGGGATGACGATACGACTAAACATGAGCTGGGGTTCTGATGTGGGCGGTCAGGGCCACAGGTGGTGAAACACAGGCATGGTGGTTAAGCGACTAAGAGGACGGGGTTTGGAGTCAAACAGATCCGGTTCTGAGTTTGGCTCCACCACTCCATGGCTGTGTGCAGCTTAACCTCACCTCCCTTGGCCGTGTTTTCTGAACTGCAAAATGGAAATGATAACAGTATTTCCCCCACAGAACTGTTGAACTTTCTCTAGATACAACAGCTAAGGGGTCTTAGCACAGTTCCTGGCACTGTAACGACCTCACACAAGTCAGCTGTTACAAATGGGCTAACCTGTGCCTTGAGGCCCCAGGCTGGATGTACGGCCCTGCGCAGGGTGGGCCACAGTTAAATTCCATCGGCGAGGGGGCTCTGTGAAGCCCTCCCTAGGAAGGGGCCTCTCCCCACCAATCTGACTGTGGTCCAACTTGACTGGATGGCCTTTCAGGGTCTTGCACCCCAGGGAGCTCCAATCTGAGATCAGGGCTGTGCCTGATCCCAGGAAATACTGGGAAATTCTCACAGACAGCACTTCCTAGATACCCTGGAAAGGAAGCTCACTCCAGGAGAAGAGGGACTTTGTCTTGTTCATGGCTGTATTTCCACTGCCAAGTACACTGTACCCTCTCAAGGTCACCAGATTCGGCAGGGGCCATTTGGGACGTGATTCTGGTGAAGAACCAGGATGCAGCACAATCACAACTCGCCACTGATACTGAGGTCCCTAAATCCCTCCCCCGGAGAGACGGGAAAGCAGGGACGTTCACGGCTGTTCCAGGAGCACCCTCTCGCCTCACCCCCCTCCGGTCACTGTCCCCAGGAGCAGCTGCAATCCTCTCCCCACCGCAGGCCCACAAGACGGGCCCCAAAGCCCCACAACATCTGGCACTTCAGCAAATCGAGCTCCCACAGCCGCAACCTGAACAGAGCCGTTTCATGGATTGCGTCTCCTCCGGCTCCCTTCAAATGCACACGCACGCAAAGACCAATCGCGAGCAAAGAAGGCTGGATGGGCTTAAACAACTCCATTTAAAGGACTGAAAACTCAGCTGCTTCCACTGCAGTCCTCGAGAAGGAACCAATCAGCAAAGCTATTCTCTCCCTTTTTGTATTGAAATGAGGGCCGTGACTGTGCAGTGAGTCAGTCCTAACTCAGGCAGAACTGGGCCATGTCCACCTGGGCCTCGCACTGCCGCGGTGGTGGGGGAAAGAGAGGGCGTTGGCGTGTGTGTGCACACGCGGGTGCGTGGTGGACAGGCAGGAGGGGACACGGGCAGACTCCCAGGCCACCCGCTTTGGGTTTTCTGGAAGTGCAGAGACCCTGAGAGGACCCAGAGGTGGACACCTGCCTGTCTGCATCTCTCTTCAGCTCAGGTTCAGGGAAGCAAAGTCAGGCTGCAGGACAGCTGCCCTGGGCTCCACACAAGCCTGGTACCAGCCCGGGGAAAGACCGAGGTGCCTCCTGCCACGGGAAGTCATGAGCCACGTCCCTCTCCCTCTTTCTCCTACCGCTCCAGCCCGTCTGCTCTTCGTTCCCGCTGGGCAGCTGGGAGGTCTGCAGGTGTGCGAGCCTGCTGCCTCACGGAGCCCACAGCTGCCCGGAGCCCCGAGGAGGGAAGAAGAGGGGAGGAGAGGGGCGGGTCAAGGCGCGGGCCGCCAGCGGCCAACCCCACAGCCTGGAGCCGGTACAGGCGGAGGGAAGGGATGCTACCCCGGCAAATGGCAACACCCAACGACAAATCCTGCCCCTTGACTGGGAAGCAGGGGAGTCCTGGTGAGGAAGTCCACGGAACAGAACGCTGCCGGGAATGGCGTGGGGAGAGGCATGCGGCTGGAGGAGCCCCTCCCCCACGTGGCAGGCTGCAGGGTCCTGCTCCCCCTGCCCCACTCTGAGACCCCCCCACTTGGGGTTACTCCTGCTGCCTGGGACGGGGCCAGCCTCTCCCTTTAACTTTTGGTGACCCCAACAAACGCAAAGCTTCAGGGTCCGATTTCAAACTAGAGGTCAAAATGGAGTCCAGCTGAAATGAATCACAACTGACGCTCCCTCAGTGCTTAGCGGGTGCCCAGCACAGCACCCGGCATTTTTCGTGGGTCATTTCGTTCTCACAACCCCGTGTGCTGTCACTACCCGCCGGACAGAGAAGGAAACTGAGGTGCGGAGCCGGGCAGTGACTTGCCCAAGTTTGGGCAGCCAGGCGGGCTGGACCTTGCCCTTGGGCTCCCCACCACCACTCTCCACGGCCTTCCAGGGACAAGGAGCTCCCCGCCGGACTGGTTTCCTCGCCAATGCCCTGACCCAGCACGCTCTTCAGAAGGGCCCACAAAGAAAGAGTCCTTATTCCCAAAGCTGAGGGCAGTAAACAGCTTTTCCCTTAATGGATGCACCTCACCAGGTAGGAGGAATAGGGTGATTTTAGGGGTGTTGATTTACGAGAACAACAACAACAAAATGAGCACCCCTCAGCTACACAATCCCATCAAAAGGAGAGGCTGGCAGCCAAGGGCACAGAGGAAGGGGCACTGGTGACCTACCTCGTCGGATTCATCTGATAGCGTCTGGAGTAGGATAGGGAAGAGGCTGTCTGTGTGCCGGAACATCTGGAGAGCAGAGAAGCAGGGACCCACGTGAGCGCCCCCACTGCAGGGACCACCTCCCACACCCCCCTCAAGACACCGAGGGCTCCTCAGGCATCTGCCACTTCTCTCCTGGTCAGGGTTTCTCCAGAACTGCAACGACCAAAATCCTACCAAGCACGGGCAGGCCCTCAAAAACCACCCAGAGGCAGCCCCCTGGCTTGGAGGGCTGAGGGGCCCGGGGGCTCACCTTCCGGGGGGTCTTGATGTAGAGGTGGTAGAGCCACTTGAGGACAGCGATCCTGGTCATCATCCCGATGGCCATGTCGCTGAGGTGGCAGTTCAGCACCTGCACAATCCCGTCGAGGTGGAGGGTGACCGGGGCCCTCTCAGTGCTGTGGGTGAGACCAGGAAGGAGCCCGGTTGAAGCCCATCAGGCCCCTTCCCCTAGAGCTGCGGCCGCACCCTGGCCCCGCACGCTGAGGAACGCACGCTCAGCCCGCTGTCCCGGGACAGTGGCAGATGGCACACACCGCGCAAAGCGCGCAGAGGGCCTCTCTCCCTCCGCTCCCCTCCTCCCTCTCCAAGGTAGGAGCTCCGACAACCACGTCTGGGGAGGAAAGCCATTCTGCTGGGCAGCCACCCGCTTCCCCTTGTCCTCTTTCCAGCGCTAGCAGGCTTGTACCGGAGAAAACCTCTCTGATGTCAACCAGCTCTGCCCTAGCAGACCTCATGGTTGAAAGGCTGTTCAGCTCCCTCAGGGCATTACGTCCAGACCCTTTGTTGATAAAACAAAACCACCACGTCCAGAGAGTCCAGGGGATGGCCCCGGTAACACCCCTTAAATCCAACAGGTCCTTCACCAGGCACCCAAAGAACACTTCTCCCGTGAGGACAGGGATTGTGGCTCTTCACCTCGTCACACTCCAGGGCACTCAGCACCACGTTTGGCCTGGTTGAGAGGCCTTGAGAGTTGCCTGTGAAGCTGTAACATTCTTGTTTGAGTCGGGGAAGAGGTGACACAGCCTCAGCCTACAGAATGGAGCTTGTTCAGAATGCCTTTGCTCCAGTGGGGCACAGGCTCCCCGCTTCCCTGGCCCAAAGCCTTGCTGGTCTCCAGGCAGAGAAAAGTCCCTCCAAGCAGCCCCGGGAAGGTTGGGTGCTGCTGGGACACTGACACTTAGCCCTCTGCCCAAAGCACGGTGTCCAGGCATTGGCCAGGGTTGTCAGGGATGGGGACGGCAAGGACAGAGGGCCTTAGGATGTCAGTGAGGGGCTCCTTTCCCCTCCGATGCGGGACACTATCGCGCGCCTGTACAAAACGGCCTTTCCCTTTCGTGGTATTTCCACGCTGCTCAATTATTCATTTGCATCAGGAACTCGATGCCTGTGCTTTCCCAATTCACCTGCAGACTTCCTGAAGCTCATTTGAAGTGAATTCCTAAAGGGCATGATCTCAGCTCTGTTAAGTGCTAAACGGAACTGCTGTTTAATATAGTTTGATGATTCCCCATGGTGCTCGTTTCGGGGGTGCAAGTGGGCACTTTTATCCTCTGGTGGTTAGAGGCGCTGGGCGTGTGAGTGACACGGCCCAGCAGACCTGAGCCTCTGGGTGGGGCTGCCACTGAGATTTCCCCAAGAGCCATATGTCTGAAAGTTCTGGGGTCTTCTGAGGATATTCAAGCATCTGGGTTCTTTGGTAGCCTAAGACAGATGGGGAAACTCCCCCACAGACAGACAAGTCCAGGGTGGCAAATGCAGCCTCCTGGACAATCTCTTAATCTCTCTCACACTCACGGTCAACAGAAACATAATGCGAGTCACATATAGAATTTTATGTTTTTTGGTTTTATATTAAAAAGTAGAAAGAAAACAGGTGAAATTAATTTTAATGATACATTGTAATTAACCCAATATACCCCAAATGTCACTTCAACACAGAATCAATATAAATATCAATATATAGATTAGTAATAAAGCACATTATATTCTTTTTATGTCCGGAGTCTTTTAAACCCAGCATGTCTTTCACGCCTTCAGCACCCTCAGCTCAGACGCACCACGGCGCACACGCTGGGCAGCACGTGTGACAGGCTCTGCAGTGGCAGGCTGGCAGGCCATCCCAGGGCTTCCCAAGCATTTTCTTTTCTTCTCTGACAATTTCCTAGACACTCCTCTCCCTCCTCCGATGGCCAGGATTTACTGTCTAATCTCCAAGTTCCTCTTTTCCCCATTGCACTGGCCTCCTACTGGGCTCCTTCTGGGGTGCTCCGTAAGCTCCTCTCCTTGGGTGGGCAGGAACCCATGGCTGGAGACACTTCAGAGGCCTACCTGCAGCCCAAGGCCTTAACAAAGCGAGCTCGGAAAGCAGTGGGGAATGAACGGAAGCCCCTTCCCTGCCTGCTCTTTCCTGACCCCGTGAACCCAAGGTCTGCAGTGAGTCCCTTTCCACAGCAGGAGCTGCCACGTGGGGCCCAGGGTGCCATGAGTGCCCCATGTCTGGCAGGTCGCTGCCACATTCTTAGCTGAAACAGCCCTCAGGAGGGAGGCCTGGGGGACTCAGGGCTGCACTGATCTAGCACAGCTGTGTCCTGCTGGTGGGGAGGAAGGCAGTGCCAAACCCAGCTCCCCCATCCACCCTGCAGTTCAGGCCCAGTGGGGTGTATGAACCTTGATGGGGTAGGGGAGACATGATGACACACGGCTCGATAACAGTGATGACGGCGATGGTACTCAAAACGATGATAACTCATGTTCTGGATAAATACTCTGTGCCAGGCATCATGCTGAGCTCTGTACCTGCACAGCTGCATTTACTTCCCTCAAGGGCCCTATGCCAGCAGCGATGTTGTTCCCATTCTGGAGACGAGGGAATCAGAGCACAGAGACATTAAGCAACCTCTCCACATTACACAGCTGGGGAGCGGCGGAGCTGGCAATCTGAACGCGAGCATCCGAGCCCAGAGTGGCCTCCCCCACCACGTGGCACTGGCTCCTAATGGGCCGCACCCTAGAGAGTCCACGGCAGCATCATTTCCGCGCGCGAGAGGACACTGGGGAAGCCCGATGCTGATCCTTTTTGGGGAGGGGGGGCACTCCAAATCCAAGTGGCCCAAATAGGATCCCAAGATGCCAAGGCTAGACAGTCGCTCGGCCAGCCAGGCTCCTTAACTCACAGTGGTCCCGAGATGCTCCTGGCCAGCTAAGCATCTCTACTGAGGGCAGAAATCGATGCCCGTTATGGCATCTCCCTCAGGTGGCACTGTGTTGGGGCCAAATAACAAAGGAAGGATTTCATGGAGCCGGTGTGTAAACTGGCAGCACTCTGTGTGCTAACAGTCTCCGTCTTTCCCCATAGCAGCCCTCCCCAGACACGGGTACCTTTGGACTGATGGTGTGAGGCAGGGGTCAGCTTCGAACAACCAAGAACTTCATGGCTGAAAGAGGCCCCGTGGTTCACATAAACCATGCACAGATGCACAGATGATCAAAGTCCTTTGATGCACAGATGAGACAGTATGGGACCTGTCCGAGGCCATGAGGCATGGAGAACTCACTCCCTCAGCTGGAGATGCTCTCCCTGGCCCCACTTCCCTTGGCCGGCTGGAGGTGAAGGCCATGGGAAGCAGGCATAGCCCAGGGCACCAGGGAAAGGGAGGATAGATGATCCTGCCCGCCTCTGAGGGGGCAGCTCTCAGCTGCTACGCCAGGTGGGTCGGCTGCTGTGTGCTGGGCTCCGCACGTGCTCTGTGGGAAGCCGGGACTCTGGAACCCGGGCCCCTCCTAGAGCGGGCACGCCGCACCCTGTGCTCAGCTCCTGAGCTGCTGGGCTGCAGCCGGAGGTGCGTTCCCTCTGCCCTGGCTTACCTTACCCAGAAAGAACAGAACGGAGCTCACTCACAGTTTAAAACACATTTCTGCACCGGTTCCAAAAAGTCTAGACTAGTCACTCTTGAGGGCTTTTGAGTTATTTCAAGGTGTCTCCAAAACTCCATTTTCACGGAGCGCTTTCTCATAAAGCATCTCATAATGAAGGTCTTACAAGTATATGTACTACGACTTCTAAATGAATGGCGCTACTGTGGCTATTAAAATATCGATTTATTGAATACGGCTTCTGATACTTCTAATACCTCGTGATAAAATCCAGTGCTTCTCTCTGGGAAGCAGCACTTTATTTCTGTAATGTCTAACCTTTGATGGCACTCATGTGTTACAGCTCTAATCAAATTAGAACAAAGGTAAATCTAAAAGGGAACTGTTGCTGAATTCAAAGTTGTTTTTTTATAAAAGATCTTTACTAATTCTTTCAATCAGCAGGTGCCATAAGTTGGGAAGCACTGATTTCTAGATCTTTCTGCTTGCCTTATGCAGCCAGCTATACCAGAAGACCTGTACTAAATGTCCCCGATGACATTGGTCCTCAGTGAGGCCCAGGGCTTCAGAGTAGAAGCTTGTGCCCATGGCAACGCCTGTCTGGGGCTCCTGTATCAGGTCACAGGCCAACATGCAAAGCTCCTGCAACTCTCCAACTGTGACTAATGAAGCTCAAATGCGTGGGCCTGGGGGTCAGACAGACCTACTAGCCTGAATTCCAAGCTGGTCACTAGTTAGCTGAGCAACTTTGGGCAGGAAGTTAACCTCTCTGGGCCTGTATCCTCACTTGTAAAATGGGAATAATGACAAGGTTCTTGTAATAATAATTGTAGCTGAAGTGTGTCAAGTGCCTTCTGTGGGCTAGGCACCATTCTGTGCTCTTCACATGCTTTAACTCATTTAAGCTCCACACCACTATGGGGTGAGTAGATCATCACACCCAGTTTACAGATGAGGAAACGGAGGCAGGGAGAGGTTACGCTGCTTGCCCAGGGCCCCACCGCCAGGCATGGTGAAGTCAGGATGTGCGCTCAGGCAGTGGGATTCCACAGCTCAGAGGATTCACGGTGATGAAGAACGTGCCTGGTGCACATAGCAGCATTAGACAGGGAGAGAGGGAGAGAAGGAAGGGGAGGGACAGAGAGAAAGAGGTGTATACTATTCTTCCTTAACCCTTCCCTCAGCTGCAAGCACACTGCCTCCATCCCTCTTCCCCTGCCTTCCCAGGGAGTCCGGTTTCCAGCTCCGTGTGCATTTCTCATGCTCCTGGAGGGTGGAGGAACCCAGCCTCCGGTACCTGGAGCCCTTCCTCACTACAATGACCTCGTAGCCCCTGCTCATTCAGATGGCTCTCCCCTGTGGCTACTGTTCACCCGGGGCCGCGTGGGGCTTTCCCAGCATCTTGGGACAGAGGGGACATGAGGAGGGAGAAGAGGCTTATGCTCTTGGGTTGGCAGTTAACTCTCCTTGTGTTTAGGTCCAAGTGAGGAATTAAAGATTAAAAAAAAAAGTCTGGGGTGCAAGGATTGGCTTCGAGGAGATCCCTGAACCCCTGAAAGTGTATTCAGAGTTTTGTGCATAAGGGAGAGGGCCCAGAGCTTTCATCAGATTGAGTGTCACCTCGCTGACAGTGTTCTGCCAGGGCGGGATGCTTCTCTGCCATGGGAGGGGACCCCAGTTGGGCCGCTGCCCTAGGCTGGCCTGAACTTAGTAAAAGTGGCACCCGTGGGCAGTGCCCTGGGCGAGCGGCGCATCTGGAAAACCACAGGGTGGGTTATGTTTCTCGGTGTCCCTGGAAGATGCCATCTTGCCCAAGCTCAGTCCCCCTCTGGCAGCACCAACTGGCGGAAGTACGCACCCCACCCTCCTGTCCTCAGCTGCCGTCTCCAGTGGGTGGGGGGCCGGGCTCAGGTTCCACGACTCTGAAGGCCGCCCTCCTCTCTGGCATAGCTAGTGACTCAGATCGGCAGCTGCCGCGAGGAAACCTCCGTTTGAGGGAAACAAAGCACTAGATAATTTGTTCTCGTTTGGTTTTTTAATTTCAAAGATAGGACTGGTGTTTGCTGCTGAATGACGGGTATAAATCAAGGCACTGGTTCCAGCCAGGTGGTTCCCGGCTGCAGCACAGGAACCAAGGCCTCCTTTAGGCAAACGGACCACCGCCTCCCAAGGGAGGCAGCGGAGTCGTGCCCGCCTCCGCAGGGCGGTCAGTTATGTCTGGTCTCTGCTCCTCCTGGACCTCCCCAACCCCCAGGGAGCATGGTCATCCCCTCCCTGTGGCCTAGGTTAGTGACAAGTCTGCAACAGGCCCTTCTGTTGCCAGTTTTGGCCCCCTCCATCACCGATCCTCCCCGGCGCTGCCAGAGGGGCTTCTAAACCACAGGTCTGCCCCCCTCACTCCCAGGACCTTCAGAACTAAATCGATTCCTCTACAGAACAGGCCAGTCCCCCTGCATCTCCATCCAGACCTCTCCCCCGAGTTCTGGAATCCAATATCCAAACCTGCTTCCTTAACCGCTCCTGGGGGACGATGAAAGTAGCGAGGAAAATAGTACTTGGACTAAAACTAAGGCCAGCAAGTGAAGAAAAACAACAAAATCTGTATTCGTTTTAAATTTGTACCAAGGCTTCTTACTGAATACTAGAAAAACAACAGAAGTGTCTTATACCTTTGCTCAGAGCCGCCTTGAACCCAGCTCTCGATGGGCCCGCTCACACACCCGTTCCTCCTTCCGCCCCAGCTTGGGAAATGATACCAGGATGCCCTGATCTGGCTCAAGCCCCAAATCTAGAAGTTCTTCTTTCCCTCATTTTCCTCCTCTCACGCCATCCCATCCCTCGGCAAATCCTGTCAATTCTACCTTCAAAACAGATCTCAAATCTGTCAACTTCCTCCATATTCTGCCGCCTCTTCAGTCTGAGCCTCTGTCCCGTCTGACTGGGATGCGGCGGTGGCCCCCTGACCGGTCTGCACCCACCCGAGTCCCTCCTAAATCCATTCTCCACACAACAGCCCCGACCTCCTGTCCCTCCTCAGCCCTAAGTGGAGGTAACGCTACTACTGACCCCACGGGATTTAAACATCAGCAAAACCTAATGACGCAACACAAAGCGTTGGGCACAGCCGGGCCCCGGAAGGCCTCCCCGAGCGTTCGTGGCTGTCAGCCAGTGTTCCAGCGAGCCTCAGCGGGGGCGCCAGCGCTTGCCCCCAACACCGTGTGAGCCCCCAGCAAAACCATCACTACCCTTTCCAGGAACTTCCTGCTTACTTCTCTGCCTCCCCACTGGAGAACCTCAAGATCAGGGACCACATTCAGGGGCTGTATCTTTATCTTCGAACCTGCAGGGCTGAACACAGGCTCTGGATGTGTGTGATGACTAGCTAAAAACCAATAAATGAACAGTGCTTATTGGCTTGCTTGAACAATGTGGGAGAGGTCTTAGGAATAGTCCACATTTATAATCAGTATTCACTTTGAAAACACCCACAAGGTCCTCAGAGATAAGAATAAAAAAATGATATAAAAGGAGAAAAGATCCTAAGGGTCTGAGGAGAAGAGAGTCTCTTGGGGTTGAGTGTATATTTTCTCTTCATGAGTGACCCGTCCCCCCAGGGTCCACATTCAATGTTGAATTCAGTAGGAAGAAACCCCTTGTAGGAGAACCTCCATCTATTCCAGCCCCACAGCCAATTCTGCCCAAGGAAAAAGTGACATGGGGCAAGTCCAGGGGACGCAGACAGGGACAGAATGGTGATAATTCCCTCCTAGGGGAATGTCATCATCCTGCAGAGTATGGCAGGGGCTGGCAAGGAAGAGGATTACGTCGCTGCACCATTACAGCCTGCACTGCCCCCATGTGGAAGGCTGCACCATTACAGCCGGCCTGGGTGCCTGGGAAAGGACAGCTCCTGCATCCCAGCCTATGCACCCTCCCTGCCTGTGCTCTGGGCTCTCCTTGAACGGCATTCCCCTGGTCAGTCTCATCAGCCTCGTGTTATCCTGGACAAGCAAAAGGGGCTGGGCAAAGGCATCTGCAAGTGTCTCCCTGCAGTCATCATGCATTAGCTACACTCTAACAACTTGTATTTACTCACCTCAAACAGCTTCTAATCCCTCCCAAGAGGCCATGTGTCCATCACAACCGGGTTGGGTGGGCTTTCTTAGTATCCTTCAGACTCCCTCATCCGGCACTTTCTGTGTCCCACAAGCAGCGGCCCCAAGCAAAGTTTGCCTCAGGGCTTTGCTGCAGTCTCCTGCACCCAGGGAAGATCGAGGTTGCTCACTTTCCACAAACAGCTCTGGCCGGAACAAACCACTTACCCGGCTGGAGTGAAGACACTGATGCCGCTACTGAAGGTGGAGTCACAAGAACCATCGGGCCCTCCTGGGGAAAGAAGGAGGCACAAGGCATCATGATAAAGGCTGTTGGAGTCTTTAGAATGAACAAGACCCCTGTCACCCACCCGAGTCCCTCCTAAATCCATCCACAAGGACACACAGACCCTCTAGTCCCCCACACCTTGATTCTGGCTCTTGGAAAGGCGATGTAACTCTGGAGCTCTGAAGACCCAATGCCTACTCATTCCCCAAAGCTTTTGGACAGTACCCATGCTTGTAGGTTTTTAGGCACAGTGATCTCACAAGGAGGGGGTCTCCAGGGCTGAACCTATCTGGGAAATCTCAGAAGGCATTGCTGGTTCAAGGGCCATGGATGTTAAAAGTGACTTCTGGAACACTCAACATCATAAAGCCATCAGGGAAATGTAAATCAAAAGCCCAATGAGATACCATTTCACACCCACCAGGTGGCTAAAATAAAAAAGACAGATATTAGTAGCAAGTGACAGTGAGGATGTGGAGAAGCTGGAACCCTTATACATTGCTGGTGGGAATGTGAAATGGTGCAGCTGCTTTGGAAAAACAGTCCAGCAGCTCCTCAAAAGGCTCCAGACAGTTAGTTACCATATGACCCAGCCAGTTCACTCCTAGAGAAATGAAAACTTACGTCCACATCAAAGACTTGTACACCATGTTCATAGCAGCACTATTCACAACAGCCATAAAGTGGAAACAATCCAAATGTCTATCAAATGATGAATGGATAAACAAAATGTGCCGGAGCCATACAATGGGCTATTATTTGGCAATAAAAAGGAAGTACTGATCATGCTACATGGATGAACCTTGAAAACATTATGCTAGATGAAAGAAAGCAGTCACAAAGGATCACATATTTTGGTCCCATTTATATGAAATGTCTAGAATAGGCAGATCTATATAGACAGAAAGTAGATTAGAGGTTGCTGAGGACTAGAGGAGACAAGGGTGTGATGGCCATTTTCTTAAATTAAAAAAAAAAAAAAAACCCTTTAAGATAATTTTAGATTTACAGAAAAGTTGCAAAAATAGTACAGAATTCTCGATATTCTTCACCTAGCTGCTCCTAATATTAGTATTATACACACCCATAGCTCAATGATCAAACCAGGAAAGTGGCATTGATACAGTATTACTAACTAAACTACAGACCTAATCCAATTTCACCGCTCACGTCCTTTGTTCCAGGATCGAATCCGGAACCCCGCATTGCATTTAGTTCTCCTGTCTCCTTGGTCCCCTCCAATCTGTGACAGTTCCTCAGTCTTTTCATGTCTTTCATGAACATGCTTTTGAAACCCTTGGTCAGTTACTCTGTAGAACACCTCTCCATTTGGGCCTGTCTCATGTTTTCTCATGACTAGGCTAAGGCTATGCATTTTTGGAAAAATATTTCTGAAGTGATGTGCCTTCTCAGTACATCAAATCAGGGGTACGTGATGTCTATCTTTCTCTTTACTGGTGATGTTAACCTCATCACCCAATTTATGGTAGTGCCTACCAGGTTTCTCCCCTGTAAAGTTACTATTTTTCTTTTTGTAATGAATAAATATCTTGGGGAAGATACTTAAGACTAGACAAATATCCAGTTTTTTCCCCTCAAACATTCTCCCGCTGTTTTTATCATCCATCAGTGGGTGTTGCCTACAATTAGTACTATGGAGTTTGACTAATGGTGATTTTCTATATTCTTCTTTCCTTCTACATTTATTAACTGGAATTCTTCTATATAGAAGAGCTGTCCCTTCTCCGTCATTTACCTATCTATTCATCCATCCATCCATTCATTCATTTATAACATCATTGACCCATACATATTTATTTTATTCTGTGGGTTACACATTAAAACTATCATTATTTATATTGTTTTTCAAATGGTACCAGCCCTGGCCTCTTAAAAGTTTTAAATTATACAAGTAACACATAGTCTTATGTTAAAAATTCCAAACACAACAAAGCAAAGCCCCCTTCTCTCTCATTTATTTATTTATTTATTTATTTATTTATTTATTTATTTGGCTGCGTTGGGTCTTTGTTGCTGCAAGCGGGCTTTTTCTAGTTGTGGCGAGCGGGGGCTACTCTTTGTTGCGGTGCGTGGGCTTCTCATTGCAGTGGCTTTTCTTGTTGCAGAGCACAGGCTCGAGGCGTGCGGGCTTCAGTAGTTGTGGCACGTGGGCTCAGTAGTTGTGGCTCACAGGCCCTAGAGCACAGGCTCAGTAGTTGTGGTGCACGGGCTTAGTTGCTCCGTGGCATGTGGGATCTTCCCGGACGAGGGCTCGAACCCGTGTCCCCTGCATTGGCAGGCGGATTCTTAACCACTGTGCCACCAGGGAAGTCCCCGCCTTCTCACTTTAACCTTCAATCTTACTTTATGGGCAGGTAACTCACTAATTTACTGGTTAGGCAAGGGTCCCTCTCGTCTTTTCCCAGTCTTACTTTTTGTTTTGTAAACATAAATGGGATCAGAGTCTATCTTCTGCAACTTGTTTTTTTCACTTCCTACTGTGTCCTCAAGCTGCGCAACTCCACAGTTGTAGACAATGGATGTCCGAAGTCCCCCCGTAAAGGGGGCCTTGAGTTCCATGCTGAACAGAAAAGCTCCGAGCTGCCGCCTGTCCCCTCTGGTCCCAGAGGCCCTCTGCGGGACAGGGCACAGCTCAGAGGGGGCAGGAGGAGCTGTGGGCGCCAGCTGGGCCTGCTGAGCCGCCCGCCTTCGACCTGAACAGGCCTGGGGAGAGGTGAGGAGGATACGCGGGGTAGCCTGGGCAGGCCAGCTGGGAGCAGCAACTGGGGCTCCCTGCCGCTGGTGGCCCCCCTCTCTCTTGCCTTTTGGAAACACACGCATTTATAGATGAAATGATAGGATGTCAGAAACCGGCTTCAAATTAACTTCGATTGTTTCCTAATTTTCAGTCTTAGATATCACCCTTGCGTCCTTCTGCATGGGTGTGGGCACTTCTCCAGGATCCATTAGAGGGGGCTGCTGAGGTGGAGGGTCAGACACCTGCTGCTTTAATAGCTGTCGCCAAGCTGCCCTTTAGGAATGTTCTCCTGAGCAGTCATCCCCCCAACCCACCCAAAGCCTCACACTGGGATATTAGTAATCTTTAAAGTGTTTGCCAAGTTGATGAGTAAAAATGAGACACTGTTTTACTCTGCAATTCTGGGATACCCAGGCAAGCTGAGCATCTTTGGTTGCCCTTTTGTATCAATTCCCAGACTCAGGAGCCCCTGGGCCTGGGTCTGAGCCTGACTTTCGTACTCATTCACTGTGTGACCTTTGGCAGGTCACTTGCCTTTGCCCCCATTTCCTCACCTGTATAATGTGCTAACGCCACTGCCTGCACCAGAGGGCTTGTTATGACAGTAAAGTAACATTTGTTAAGATGAAAAACCTGACCCACATTTATACTTATTTCCTAAGGATAAATTCTTAAATGTTATGATACACACTGCCAAAGGTATCTACCAGACAACGTATTTAATGTATTTAATGTATTTACTCTCCACCTTCTTCCAGTAGGAATGTCTGTTTTTTCCAAAATCTCTCCAGGGAATGTGTATTTCTCTTATAACCACAGTAAAAAATGAGGGTGGGGTTAGGGGAGAGTGGAAGCGAAGGAGAAAGAAAAGATCCAGTTCAAATAACCTCCACGAAGCCCGGCCCGGTGCCCCCAGTCCTCTGTGACCACGTCCGCTGTCACACGATCACTCATCTGAGGATCTGTCCCTGAACTCCTTGCAGGCAGGTCCTGGGTCTGATTCACTTGCATCTGCAGTGTCCAAAGAGGGTGCAGATACACACAGTCCCATCAAAGCTTTGCAAGTGGGTGGATTCCATTTCATGCTCACCCACGGAGGTCACCGGTCTTCCACTGGAAACCGTTATTTATAGATCTGCTCCTCACTCACCACATGAACTTCCATCCCTGACCCTCTCCGATCCCTCATTTAGGACCCATCAGGGGCCCATTACCACCTGGGCAAAGCTGATGATAAAAGACAAATGAGCAAAAGCCCTGCCCCTGACAACCTTGCTAAGTAGTGGGTCTCATTATAAACAGACATTAAAACAACTTGACACTAAAGCACCTGTTATTGGGAGTGTGTGGCCTATGCCGTGTGCTAAGAGCTTTACATGCAAAAATCTCCGAAACTCACAACCACACATAGGTTCAGTGTTTTCATTGTTGGCCTATTCAATGAATAAGGAATCTGAGGCATAGAAAGGCCAAGTGGCTTGTCCAAGGGCAACAGATATGAAGTCAGCAGGGCCAGGATGCACAGGCAGGCAGTTCTGACTGTGGACTCCAGTTTGTGACACCTGAGACAATCAGGGAACGTCATGGAGGGGAACTGGGAGGGTGCATCAAGCGCCTAGGAACTCAGAATCGGAGAAAGGACACTGCACTGTGGACCCCCCAAGTGGCAGGGCAAAGGGGGAGCCAGAGTAAGTAGAGGGGGCTGGGAGCAGCGTGACACGAACAGGGCCTGCCCTGCCTGAAGCCTCGTGGTGAGGGGAGAGGGAGAAGCACGTGCATGCACAAGCGTGTGTGTGCGTGTGCTCGCATGCAGAGGGCCTGGCTGACGGGCCTCACTGTGGGGCTGGCCCGGAGGTGTGCAGTGGAGAACGCGGTGTGCTGTGGGACACACAACGCAGGCTGAGTCGGGGACAGGGGCACTAGAGGAGGCAAGCCAGACAGGAGGTTCCTGCCTTTGCCAGGCTGGAAGAGTGGAGCAGAGTCAGAGTGAGAGTAAGCAGGAGGGCTGGATGAACCCGTGGACTGAGTAACTAAATCCTGACTCTCCTGGATTGCTGGTACCTTCGTAAAGTGGTGGTTAGTTTCAAGCTGAGTGCGTCTGGAGTGGATGTGGAGCCCCAGCATTAGCTGCGGCCATCTCTGGGAACTACTATAAAGTGAGCTCTGCATCTGCTGAAGTGCTGTTCATGAGGCAGTAAAATCTGAAAGCAAGCTGCCTGGATGTATCCTCATTTAGGATAAGGTTCTCCTGAGCCGGGAGCTGTTTTTAGGAATGCTTAGGAAAACTGTCTAAAAGGTTAAACGAGCTGCACGGGCCGGGAATCGAACCCGGGCCTCCCGCCTGGCGGGCGAGAATTCTACCACTGAACCACCAATGCTCCAGCTGAATGCCGCTCTGCCCGCGGCTGTTTTGCTGCTCTGGCTCACAGCGGCACTGGCAGGGCTGTAACCTGACACCTCAGATGGTCCAGCACGGAATGCTGCTCCATTCTGCCGGCCAAATCCATGGGAGGAGGCCCATGGGGCACACATGCCTGACATTCGGCTCCGATGAAAGGCAACAGGCGAAAAGGCTCTAGAAATTCTTTTGGCTTCTGGGGGGCAGGTTCCAGGCCTCAGTCTGTTAGCCTTAAAGATCGGAGTAGTTTCTGCGTCAGTTTACTCTTTGGCTGACTCTGGAAAGGAGGACATCACTCCAGAGCCGACTGGTGACCTCTCAGTGACGACAAGAGGTCCAAGAGATTAGAAAAGTCTAGACTTCTAGAAAACATTTAGAGAGTCAAACTCCAGGCTCCAATCGGCATAAAAGTGGTTTTCTTCATGTTAAGGATAAACAAGACATCAACGTTAAAGGAGTTTGAAGGAGAGCAGAATTCCCGAGGACCAAATAAACCAGAGCTGGAGCTTCCTTAACCCTCCCACCCTAAGAATGACTGGCACAGGAAAGGCAGCCAGCTTCCGAGTCACTGGATGTCTACCGCCAAGACTCAAGTGAACCCTGCAGACTGTACTCCTGCCATGCTCCAAACCTTTCTACACCGACTATAGCTGAACCCAGAAGAAGAGTAAAGAAAGCAGTAATGCTCTTTGAGGCAGAAAGGGTTAAGAGCTGTGGGTTCTGGAGGCAGACTGCCAGGGTTCAAAGCTGCCAGACGGCCAGATGCTGGTGGTGGCACTTATCTTCCCTGCGCCCATCTGCAGAATGAAGATGACAGCAGTTCCCACCTCACTGGGCTGTTATTAGAATTAGGAGTTAAGATATGGAAAGCAGCCCTGGCTGGTTGAGTGAGGCCCCAGGTCAGGTTCTACAACCTCTGGGTCCCCGTGGCCCTCCCTGGGAGGTGAGGGGCAGGAGGCAGAGACCACTTACCACTGGCTGTTCCCTCCTGCTTTGCCAAGGAGTCATCAGGGTTGGGCTCTGCCTGCTTCTGAACCACTGGCTTTGGCTCGTCGGGCTCGTCGTCCTCGGGGGTGACCAGCTTCATCAGGCTCTGGTTGCACACGTTGGCCACCTCCTTGATGCCTGAGTCCACTGATGTAAGGAGCAGCCCGATCCAGGGCTACGTTAGTGGGCAGACAGCCAGGCTGAACTGAGTCCCTGTTCTCCCTGCCACGCTGGGGTCCCCGCAAGATGCTCCTATGTCTCCCCACAGGGGCCCTTCCTGGTGGACCTCTCATCAACAGGATTTCTTCCACCCAACGTGGGGCAGTGTGAGCTCAGAGACTTGGCGCCTTGGGACCTGGGAGAGCCTCTCCAGATCTGTAAGTAACCAGGTGAGGTTTGGGGATGGCGGCATTAGCGCCATGTCCCTGGTGCTGCCCTGGTTCTCCCTGTCCATGTTCAGCTCCACCTCTTGCTGCTTCGATGCCTGGGGAAATGTGGAGGTATGATGGATCCTAAGGGAGCCCCCATCCCCCACTCCAGGGTCCTGCAACTTTATGGCCCCCTTTGGGGCTGCTCTTGTTTCCTCTCTCCAGAGTGAAGGATACTCTTCTTGCGGTCATCATAGGCCAGGCAGGGCAAGACAGCGGTCAGGATCCCAGAAGAGTAGGGCAGCATCACCCGGCCGGCCAGCTGGATGAACTCCCGCATCCAGCACATGGCTGTCAGCTGGATCAGGTCGTCTGGAAGGGGAATGGGCGGGTTCCAGGGGGTCAGCATGAGCAGCCAGAGTGCTCCTCCCACCGACCATGCCCACAGATGGGACTGGAGAACTGGAGGGCACCTGAGGGCTGGCACAGCTTCTAGCCTCACCAATACGCTCGCCCTTGCTTTTTCCTTCCAAAGGAACATACAGGTACCAGGGTGACACGGAATTACAATCCTGCGGCAGATCGTAAGAGTAGCCACGATTCTCTATCCCTCCTGTGTCCACTCCCCCGTAATGGGGCTCTGCGGCTTCTCTCATCAAGAGCTGGAGTTTACTTCCCCCCTCCTGGTATCTGGGCTGGCCCTGCTATTTTGTCCAAGAGAGGGTGGTAGAAATGATGGTGTGCCTGGTTCAAGCCTAGGCCTTAGAGGCCTTGCTCACGTCTTTCATGTCTCTCGGAATCCACTGATGCCACGTGAATGCACCTGGGCTAGCCCACTGGATGATGAGACACCTGGAACGACTGTTCCTGTTGCCACAGGTGACAGCTGGCAACAGCCAGACATGAGTGACACCACTGACCATGAGTGACACCTCAGCCGACCCTCCAGTTGACTGTAGGCACATGACTGAGCCCAGCCGAGCCTGGCCTAGGGGAGCAGGGCCACCCAGCTGACCCGAAGACTCAGGACAATAGCAAGGGACTGCTATGTGAAGTAACTGCATTTTGTGGTGGTTTGATACTCAGTAGAAGCAAAGAGATACACGACCCCAATCTCCAAGCATTTCAATTCACAGTGCTA
The DNA here is from genome assembly GCF_028021215.1 of Eschrichtius robustus. NCBI lineage: Eukaryota > Metazoa > Chordata > Mammalia > Artiodactyla > Eschrichtiidae > Eschrichtius > Eschrichtius robustus. The sequence goes on from NC_090842.1 coordinate 14,185,913, forward strand.
ATGCCAAGCCTGCCAGCAAGAAGGCCTCCAGATCTGATTCCCCTCTAGGGCCAGACCAAGTGAAAGGGCCTCCATGTTGACAGAATCAGAATCTCTCCCACAAGGACCCACCGCTCCAGGACCCACCGTCACACTGGTTCACACTCCCATGAGGACTCTCTCTGAGATGGGGAGACAGAAAGGTGCTTCTGAGGAGGTGGTGGTGGCCTTGGGGCCTTTACACACTCACCCGTGGTCTGGCAGTGGATCACCAGGATGTTGGCCATCTCAGCAAACTTAACACTGGAGGGGTTCTTTTTAATTTCCTTCAAGAATTCTCCAAGGACCACCTCACACCTACCAATGAGCAAAGAGAAAGGAAATAGCTCATGCAGCCAGAGCCAGAGGAGCCGCCACCAGTGCCATTTCTGCTGTGCTCTGTGGGATACGCTTGTCAGATGGACCTTTTTCAGAGGCTGGGGGTGGATGATCTCCTAGCTCCTCAAAGCAGGAAGCACACGAGCCAGGAAGAGGACGGTGAATTTCGTGTTCTCCTGCCGCCGCCTGTCGGTTGGGTGTGGGGTACGCGTTCTCGCCGAGGGGCCCCTGCAGCCACCTGCCCCTCCCCTCCTCCACTCACATTTTCCGAATCTCTTTGCCGTTGTCGCCCAGGATCTGGAAGAGTCCATCCAGGATCTCCGGCAAATAATCCAGCAGGTTAATGTCTGGCACGGACTCCAGAACCAGGATCTGCCCCAGGGGAGGAAACCATCAGGGAAAGTCACCAGCCAGAGAACCCGCATCTCCTCGCCCATCCTCCGGACTGGCCAGTGAGAAGGGGTCCTGCTGAGGCATCTTTTCACGGCACTGCGGGTGTCCCATGGGGGAGGGGGTGCTAGTAGCTGTTGTTTCTGTTCAATGGGCAGGGGACGGCAATTTAACCCCAAGGCAGTTCAGATGCCCGGGGGCGGGGCAGGGGGTGCGGGAGGAAACCCATGGGAAAGGTGGGCAAGGCTAGAAGAGGTGTGACAGCTGGAGGAGCACAGCTGGCTTCAAAGGTAAATCTGGGTGTTTCCAGAGACAAGGAAGGAACCACATCCTCTTCAGAGGCAAACGTGATGGGCTTTGGGGGCAGAGCTGAATAAATGTGTTTTCCGATTATCTGGTGTCATCGGCTCCTAGAGGGATAACAATCAGGCATCCCCGCAGCCACAGGAAGTGCCCAGGTGAGCCAGAGAGCAGACCTCACTCAACTAGAGGCTCGTTACGGCTGGAGAAGGAGTGTCGCGGGGCCGGACCTTACCCAGGAGATGATGAACTGCCGGGCATACTGGTTGTTGGAATAAATCCTCTCCCGCAACAAGGGGATGAAGCCCACCAGGTCGAACTTGTTGCTCTCCGTCACGATGTCCTGTGGGTCAAAGGCATGAGAGCTGCCTGCTGGGGGAGGGGCTGCCTGACCTGGCTAAATCCCTGGCCCGGGCTGGCTCCAGGGGTCAGGTGGACACAGAGGAAGATGACGGAGCCCGAGTCAGGCAGGAGAGGCCCCCGGAGCACCCCTCCTCACACAGGCCGAAGGACCAGCAAAAAGGATGCACTGAAAGCAGGAATCAAGGTCGAGAGAACTAATCAAAAGGCAAAACCCTGCATCTCTGTGGTCCGGATCGAATGCCCTGGTGAGCTGAGCATAAGCTGCCCCTGTCACTCGGGGCAGGGTGGGGCCAGCAGGAGGGGACATTGGGGTGACAGAATGGTTCTGTATTTTGATCCTGCTGTTGACATAACTCTATACTCTCATCAAAGAGCTGTATACTATTCCATTAACTGTATGTAAATGAAAAAAAATTTTTTTAAATTACAAAGAGCATCCCAATGATAGAATTTATAAGCTGTACAGACAGATGGAAGAAACAGATGCTAAAAATAAGAGTGGGGACCAAGTACAAGTACCTTTAAGAGGCGGTCTAGGAGCTCAGAGCCGCTCTTCACATTGGGGTCTGGGTCAGCAGCCAACTATGAGAGCAGAGGTGGAGAGAGGGTCACTGTCAATATATAAGACAAGGAATCCACTGAAGTCCCACAGCAAAGGCCTTGGGACAGCCTGAACATCGCATGGGCACCTCTTTCAGTGCACAGATGGAAGACAGGCAGGGGAGGCAAGGGGGTAAAGCGGAACTTGGCAATGCCGCCGAGATGTGGCAGACCCCCGTTCTGCTCAGGGACCGCCGGGACCTGCTGCCACCAGTCAGGTGGTTGCTTCCCGTTGGCCTTCCTCAGGGCTTTCCAATCTTACAATGCTGGGTCCTCTCTCCACTCCTGGAGGAGGGGACGGATCAGCTGTGAGGCTGATCCTCTAGAAACGACTTCAGGGAGGAGAACTCCACGACGATGAGAGAGGTGCTGATGAGCTATCAGGGAACCCAAAGCCTTTCTAAGCAGAGCTTTTTCTAGAGCTTATGGGCTACGCTCTCCTTGCAGGGGAAATACAGTCTATACTATGGAATCACCACCTTCACCTTCTATAAGGGAGGTCAGTGCTCTCAAATGACTGTTTTTTTCCCCTCCAATTTGTGGTGGACTGATGCTTTTGTAAAATGCACTAAAAATAAATTAATAGAGGTGTGGGGGAAAAACAAACAAATATTTACAAGCCCATCTAAAAAATATATCATTAGATTGAACAGACAACAAGCACCCCTGGTAGCATGTGCTTATCTGCTCCCCTTGCATCTGGGAAAAGGGAGGCCAGCACTCAAGGTCCCGAAAGGTCAAGTCAGGTGTGTCGGGCGAGCTCAGCCCAGTCGAGTGAGGAGCGGTCACCTTGCTCAGCCCGTCAAAGAGCACGTTGAAGTGGGGCAGCACAGCGCCTCGGGCCACCTTGACGATGTTGTAGAGGGCCTCACACGCGTAGTAGCGCAGTCTGCTGTCAGCGTCATTGAAGCACGTCAGCACCGGCTCGATCAACTCCTTCAGGTAGAGCCCCGAGTCCTGCGATGGGGCAGGAGCAGAGGCAGCTCAGAATGGGTCAGACCTCGGGGACCCAGCCCTCGGCTCCCTTGGAGACGCTCAGGCCCTCGAGTGAGGGCTGGGCTAAAAGACCCTTTGCAAGTCAGCCTCCTGGGATAGGGGCCACGCCCAGGACCCAGGGTGCAAGGCCGCAGAGCCAGCCTTGAGGTCTGAGATGTGGAGAGAACGGCAATAAAGAAATCACAAGTCTGCAACACGCTGCTGGGGCTCGGGGGTCAGGGTCGAGGCCCTGGCTGGTGTGTACATCCCTCCAGGAGAAGGGCTCACCTTGCCCAGCGCGATGGAGCAGGCGGCCAGGCCGATGAGGCCCCCTTTCCGGCTGTGGGGGTGCTGGGACAGGGCAAACTCCTGAGACAGCGTCTGGATCACATGCTTGATCTGCACGGTGTTGTTCTGGGCCACGAACTCCCGGACCAGCCTGGAGAGGGAGCAGAGAGGGGCTGCAGGACCAGCGGGATCAGGCGGCTCCTGCGGCTGCCGGCCTGGGGCCCGGGGCTGGGGTGAGGGAGGGAGATGACCGGTTTAGAAAGAGGAACTGGGAGTCAGGCATCTCGGGGCAGGGCTTTCCCAGTTCTGCTGCTGACCGGGAGGCGTTGGCTGGGTCACGGTCCTTTCCCTTTTCTGAGTCTCCGTTTCCCTTTGTCTACCACGGAACGAAGAACAGTGAGCAATCTCACTTCTGGGAATCTGAGAGAATGCACATGAACGTTGTGCTGGGGCCCCAAAACTGCAATGATCCACCGTCTTCATTCAACACTTGCTCAGCCCTCCATTCATGCACCCAAGCAGTTCTCTGTGTCTGTGTCATCATTTCCAGGGACGGTGCTGAACCGGGCCCAGGTCCAACAGGCACGAGCCACACACAAACAAGTACACGTAGCAACATGGCACAAGCAACACCACAGAAGCAAGAATGCCATGGGCATGGGAATTCCCTGGTGGTTCAGTGGTTAGGACAACACGTTTTCACTGCCAAGGGCGCGGGTTCCATCCCTGGTTGGGGAACTTAGATCCTGCAAGCTGTGCGGCATGGCCAGAGGCAAAAAAAAAAAAAAAAAGAATGCCACGGGCAAGTGTCCCTGGGCTGACGGGGAGGTGCCTTCTGAGTCAGATCTTAGAGCCATTAACAGGCATTTTCCAGGTAAAGAAAGGAAGGCAGGGAACCTCAGGCACAGGGAAGAGCCTGGCTAAAGGCGGGGGCCCTGAAAAGACACGGTGTATTTAGGGAAGGGTGAGGAGTCCGGTGTGTGGAAGGGGTGGCTGGGGACAGTTAAAGGAAAAGACGAGCCGGTGAAAGGTTTCCAGCAATGGGGTGACATATTTATGTCTATGTTTTGACCAGGAGAGGCTGCCCTGGGTGGGGGTGGGATGGTTTGACAGGAGACTGACATATCTCCAAGGGAGAACACCACAGCTACCAGGGTCAGGAAGGGGGGCCTGAAATATGGCTGAGGCAGTGGGAAGCAGCAGGGAGAGGGGAGAGGGCAGGAAGGGTAGAGACGCCAGCAAGGTGTCCACCTGGTGGGTGATGCTAGCAGGGAGAGGGGGTCTGAGGGAGGCAGTGCCTGTGGTCACCCTGGGGGGATGCTCCCAAGGCAGGCCCCGCCCGACAGGAGGAGAGCAGAGGGAGGCCCAGCTCCGTCAGGCACCAGGGTCTCCTTTCAGAGCCCAGTGGACGTGAAGACGCTCTGCCCTTCGGAGGCTCACAGCGTCTCTGCGGTGAGAAGCCTCATGTGGGCAAATGGTGGCATGAGGGGCCCAGATAACCACTGGGGAGCTGCGGCCTGGGGGTCAGGGACATCTTCCCCGGAGTGGGAACTGAGCTGGACCTCGGAGGAGGCAGGGACCCTGAGAGAAGGAAACAGGTGTTCCAGGCAGGAGGAAATGTGTAAGCAAAGGCAAGGAGAGAAAAATAGCCAAATTTGCCTGGGGTCCAGAGAACAGCAGGAAATCAACTGGGATGAGCTGGCCTGGCAGCTCAGATTCAGGAGAAGGGATCTCACATCATGGGTAACAGGGAAGCTGTTTGCGGGTTTTGAAGAGATGGTGAAAGGGTGTTTTAAGAAGCCATGAGATGGATGGGAACGGGGAGACTGTCCCATCATCAAGTGAGAGGGACTAGGACCAGTATAGCAGCTGAAGGTGTGACGAGGGAGGCCTAGAGGTCAAAGACTTTTCAAAGTAGCTGCCTGGACTCATTGCCTAATTGCTCTGTGCCCATCACAGCAGGTACACTGCTCACCTATGGCATAAATGGGGGTCTCAAGCTGGCTCAAAGAATTTTAAGGACAGTCAAGTCCAAAAGGTATTAATTAGTTTGTGTGGTTCCAGCTCGGTGTCAGGAACCTGCTAGTAATTAGCGTTGTTTAAATAAATGTGCTGTCCTGTGAGGCTGTGACCACTCCTGCAAAAAGGCTGCTCAATGGGGATTACAGGGCTTGATAAAGATTGAATCCCACAAGTTGTAGGGGGCATCTATCCTGTGCCTGGGACTGTGGCCACAGATGAATCAAACAGGCCTGGCTCCTGAGCTGGCGGATGTGGGGGCAGAGACAGGGATTCCAGGAAGGGGCTGCGCAGATGGCCTGTGAGGGGCCTCTTGCTTTGATCTTTATAGGGTGTGATTCCACCAAGCCCACCCCAGGGGGCTGAGGGCTGTGGATGAACCAAGGGCCTCGGGAGGAAGCCAGTTCCATAGGTGCCCCCTCCCTAAGCAGTGTAATAAGGCGCAGCAAGGATGGCTCTACATAAACCCGTTGTATTCTCAAACAGGACAAACCAGCCAGATGAGGCCCAGTGGTGTGTCAGAGCTCTCTGACTATTATGACAGACACAGCCTCTTGAGAAAAGCCCTGCAGGTGTGCCAGAGAACAGCTAGAGCATTGGTGGTTCAGTGGTAGAATTCTCGCCTGCCACGCGGGAGGCCCGGGTTCGATTCCCGGCCAATGCAGTGCTGCTTTTTGGCCTCTTCCTGGCAGGCTCCCCCAGAGATCCTGCCGCAGGATCCAGCTCCTCAGCCACGCCCGGCCTGCAGCAGCCAAGGGGGCTGCGATTCTCTGAGCACACTTCCCTGCTTCGTGAGCATGAACAGCAGCTGGGTTCTCCACAGAGGCACCACTGGCTGTGGGGCCCTTCACCCTGTACGGGGACTCCTGCTGCACCCCCTCAGCCTTGGCCAGTCTCCAGCAGGAAGCTGTGCTGAAGCCCGTGAGCTGTAAAACAGCTCAACACACCACGTGAACGTGGGACGGGAGGACCCACACTTCAGAGGGGAGGAAGTCCCCAGAGTCTCAGTGGGCTTTTTGCTACTGAGAAGGAACGACTTGAGCTCTACTTTCTGTCCTGACGTCTGAAGGCAAATCAACTTCACACACACACACACACACACACACACACACACACACACACTGCCTCCTCCTGCCTTCTCTCCTGCTCTGGAGCCTAGGCTCCTGCCCTTGCAGCCGTGCTGATGTGGCCTTCCATTCTGTGAATCAGCATACAGACAAGGGGACTGGGGTTAAAGGGGGGTGCTCACACAGCTGCTCACAGCTGGAGCACTGGTGGTTCAGTGGTAGAATTCTCGCCTGCCACGCGGGAGGCCCGGGTTCGATTCCCGGCCAATGCAGCAGTAGCAGCAAACTTTTTTTTTATCATCCTAAGAGACTGGATTTGACATTTCACACTGCCCACAGCATTGGTGATACAGTCTGAAAAACCTAGAATGACTTTTTCCTAGCTTGAGTTTTCCACGCCTGTTTCCTAAATTCCACAGAGATCTAGATCTTGTGTCCCCTTGTTCTTGAGGAGTCCAGGATGTGGGGATCACCGAAGCCGCTGCAAGCAGCTGTGCCTCCCCTCCTGCCCAGACAGGCTGCCCGGGGACTCTGACCGCGCTGCCCCTGGGGAAGCCAGGCCGTGTGTGTTTCTGCTCCGTCCGCGTTAGAGCAGCCCTGAGAGTGGGAGTAACGACATTTATGAGGCTCCAGCAGGGCAGCAAAGGAGACCCAGCCCTGCCAGCAGCACAGCCCAGCCTGGACCAGCTCCTCGCCTGTCTCCTTGTTTCAGGCCACAAATGGTCCCTGAGCCACCAGAAAGGGCCCTCCTCCCCACCTGAGAGACGGCAAAGGGGACACATTCCCTGCCCCTGAGGGGCTCTCTGACAGAATCCCATGGAGGGGAAGCAAGAGAGGCCTCAAGGACTTTCGTGCAAAACAGAAAAAAACTCTGGTGAGGACAGTGCAAGGTGAGGAGGGGGCGGGCGAGAAAGAGCCCAACCGGCAGCTTTGGTGGGGAGGGAGTTGGGTGTGGCTTCATGAGGGTCAGCTTTTGAAAGGGGCTCTGAAGGATCAGTAGGTGTTCATTCAGGGTGAGGAGGCCCAGACAGAGGGAACAGCATGAACAAAGGCTCAGAGGAAGGAGAGAGGCACTTGGTTTGGCAGCACAAAGGACACAGGTGGAGGAGACGTGGGTGACAGGGCCAGAAAGGCTGCGCCCACTCACGTGCTTGGCAAAGGAAGTGGCCTTTGCTTCTGGTGGCCGTGAGCAGCCACGGAAGGTACGAGTGATCTGCAGCGGTGGGTGGTAGGGATTTGAACAGCGTTTAGGGAACTCTGAAGACTGCAAAGGCTGACAGAGACCAAATGGTGGGAGAGCGTGAGGAATGGGGCACTAACGTCGGGTGACAGCGGGCAAGTGTAACAGGGTCTCCTGAAGGGGGATGAGATGGGCAAGGGGAATATCTGTGTTCAGCACCCCCCGACATTCCCGTTCGCTCTACACCAGCTGCAAGGCCCCGAATCTTACCAGGACGCAACTCAGGGTACCCCAGGCCACTACAGTACAATGGCCCATTCAGTTCCCGAGGGCCTGGAACCCCAAGTCTCTATCTGCACTTGGAGGAAGAATATTATCAGTGTCCAGGAGAGCGAGACAATGACAAACAGTGGTTCCCTGTGGAGGGGAAACCCTGAGAACACGTTCTCACCAAAACCATCCGTTCTTAGAGCACTGGGCCTGGCCCTGTGGGTCACCCCTGGGGCCACAGCAGGAAGACCTGTCCCACGAACCGAGCCCACGCTCTCTACCTGACAGTCAGGGTGATCAAGGCAGGGCCGGCTGACCTCTCCAGTCTCACTGCTCAGCCGCCCGGCACAACCTTCCTCTCCAGTAAGGGCTTCTTACTGGGCCCTGCTACGCTACTCCTTGGACACCTCCTGTCCATTCCACTCTGTGGGGAAGCTCCCGCTCCCTTCCACATCCTAGCCAGCCTTCAAAGTCCAGTTCAAATCCAACCCCCTGCTTTTCCTGACCTTCCCAGGAAGGACCACTCCTCCTCTGGATGCTGAAGGACTCGGCGACCCCGCAGTCTGTGCCCAGCACTGCACCATCGAATGTCACGGGTTCTTTGTCACATGTTTCACGTTTCTAGCTCCACAGCTCCTTGCCAGCGTCCCTGAGGACAGACTGGTGCCACGATCCTCTGCCTCTTGAGCGCCAGCCGTCTCCCCGCGTCTAGAGCTCCCCACACAGTAAGTGAGGAATCAGTAAGCATCTGCCCAGGGACCCATCTGTGCAGGTGGGCGGGCCCACAGGGCAAGCTGTAGGGAAACACGGGCAAAGCCCCACGCTGCCGTACTGGTGACAAGGGGTGGCCTGCTCATCTACACCTAACCTGTTGGGTAAATCAGAACTGTACTTGGACGGACCTAACCCCTAGTTTACAATCCAAGTTAGGAGGGACAAAGCGCACCACCACCAGGATCTCCAAACGCACACTGAGAAGGACCAGGTCCCCAGGGCCGTGGCTGGGGACAGATGCCGATGCCAGGATGTGACTTGACATGCGTTTGCCTCGGGGTGAACCAACCCCTTGGGGGTGCCCCAAATAGCCCCCATCAGCAGGACCTGGTCTCTTCACAGGGCACAGGCAGAGAGAAAAAGCAACTACAAAGGGAAGCAGAGGAAGTGAAGTTTGAAATCCGGGCGCCCCCAGTTCCAGGCTAGTGTCTCTTGAAAAGAACACCCCGTCTCCTCTTTCATCTCCACGTTGTGAGCCACAGCTGGGGGATCTCAACTAGTTCTGAAGTTAGTATTTGGCCCAGAAACTTATGATCACAAATCCCAGTGACCTTTGCTGACGTTAGGGTCACATGCATTGCTGTTCTGTGTCCCAGAGAAGAGATCTGCTTCTGCTTCGTTCCTCTAAAAACTCTGGCTGACGAAGTATCCTCTAGAGATTGCTCAGAGCCTCCATTCTCAACTAGTCAGAGGTGTCGCAGGGTGGCAGGAACACCCATTCCCCAGGAGGCACAATGCCCAATGCTGGCCAACTCCAAGCTCTCGACACTGCTCTCAGCTTCACAAAGTGCCACACCAACTACCTTGTCCCTGATGGAGAAGGAGCCACAGACAGGCCAGGATGTGTCTTTCACCCAAGGAGAACCTGGGGCCTCGTCTCAGCAACAAAACCACAGCCCCGCACTGGGCCCCTCGGCCTCTGTAACGCAGCCTGGGGACCACCACAGGCTGCACGAGGACTGGGGAGCTGACCACTTGCCAAGAACACACTCTAAGTAGTCCAGGGGTTGGTTATTCCTCACAGCAACCTCCTTCTGTAGTTATTATCATCTCACCATTTAGATTTGAAACAGAGCCTCAGGGAAACCAAGTCCCTTTCTTGAGGTCACAGAGGATCTGAACCTTGGCACCTACAAAGCCCAGGCCCCCTCAACTGTACACCAGTTCCTCCCACCCATCTTCTTAAAGCACGTCAGCTGCAAAGTGCACACACCCAATTACAGAGGGTACTTCCCTCGTGCAGAACGCAGGCCCCAACTGAAGTGCAGCTTTCTCCATGCATTTTCCTCACTGTCTAGTGTTAGACATCTCTGAAGCATTCCTCTGCCACACACGGGTGTACAGATGAGGTACATACTTGAGATGTTGAAATGAAGGTCTAGGGCTGGTTTTCTACCATTAAGGCAGGAAAGAAGTAACTGTTTGCTGAGCACTTACTACATGCTAGGTAATGTGGTGGATGCTTTACATGCGTTCTCTCATTTAAACCTTAAAATAAGCCACGGAGCTAGGTACTATAATACCCATTTTACAGATGGGGGGAACTGAGGCTCAGAGATGTTATGAAACATATAAGGTCACACAACTTATGGATGGTAGGTGCAGAAATCAAACCTAGATTTTTCTGACACCAGGTCTGAAATCTAACATGTTACATTACCCCCTCTTCAAACATCAAAGCTCCCACCTGTTGGATGCCTACTGGGTGCCAGGCACTTTACATGCATTATTTCATTTAGCCCTATCTCATTTCATTTGTTGATGTCCAAATGGCCTGGCCAGGAGGTGGCAGAGGTTTCAGCCATTGCACACACATTCCTATGTCTTCAGAGGAGACAGTCTTTGCTATGGCTTTGTACTATTTTTAGAGAATTAAATAAAATAATGCACATAATGTGTTTTGCACTGCATATGCTCATGTAACAGTATTAGTGCAAAATCAGAATCAAACTGTGATGTTATACACACCAAACAAGATCATACTCATTCATTAACTGCTGACTGAGAACCTGCTTTGCTCCTTGCTCCAAGAAGGACAGAAAGATAATCCAGAGTTGTGTTTATTCGTGTGCTGTAAAAATTTCAGCCTGGACTTCGGGCTGCCATTTTTTTCCTGACAAGTCCAATGAACCATCCCAGTTCTCTATGTAACACGCTGTAATCAGGCAACATATTCAGGCAGCGATTTCCCAAAGAGAACCTGGCAGGTAAACGTCTCCTCCATCTGCTTTGCTGAGTATTTAAGTAACCTGGTTTCCACTTGCTCACTACTCTCCAATAACTGAACAGGAAAAGCGGAACATCTGCCTCTGAGGAAAGGCCCAAGAGCTTCTGAAAAGGCCCAAGAGTTAGTTAAGTAGCAAAATATACTGAGCATCCACTGGGTATAATCAGTGGAAAAACTGTAAAGGAGACAGCAAGAGGCATGTTTGGATCTCAGGTGACAAAAGACCACTGAATAAGCGCTTCCCTCACACTGTAACACAACCTACAGGCACTCTTATTTTTTAAAATTGAGATATTATTCACATGCCATAAATTCACTCTTTAAACGTGTACAATTAATTCAGTGAGTTTTAGTATATTCACAAAGCTGTGCAAGTGTCACCACAATCAATTTTAGACTTTTTTTAGTCATCCCCAGAAGAAAACCTGTACTCATTAGTAGTCACTCCCCATTTCCCCCAAGCCCCCTCCCCCAAGCCCTAGGCAACCACTGATCTACACTGTCTCTGTGGATTTGCCTATGAATTCACACAAATGAAATGATACAATACCTGGCCTTTTGTGACTGGCTTCTTTCACTTAGCATAATGTTTTCTATGTGCAATTTTTTTCTGAAGATGAGTTAACTGAGGCACACAGACGTTAAACCCAAGGTCACAAACTCAAATGCTTACAGGGGCCAAGAAGGAGACACAAGTGAGAAGGCCAAGGGAGTTAAGACAGGCTGTAGTGAACTTGCCAACACAGGAAGCAAACTGGGGAGCCCATATCCTGGCTGGGGGAAGAGCGTGGGCCCCTGGGTCCCCTACTGCTACATGGGAATGTGGGCCGCACAGAGCCACAGCTTCCCATTCTTTAATAGAAGCCAGAAACCTGAACTTCACTGTGAAATTTCTTGATTTAAAATACCCTGCAATCCAGGCCAAACCAAACAGGTCTGCGGCAGGACACGGCCCCTGGCTGCCAGTCTGTGACCCCTGGATGAAGCAATCTGCTGGGTGGAATTCTGACCCACACTCCAAAATCTGCCTGAAGTCACTTGGTAATAAACAGTGTCTCCCTACAAAGGTGGCAGGCTCCAAAGAGCTAGGTCAAACTCAGCAGTTCAACCCTGATCTGATCACAGAGCCCCAGGGATCCCTGCTCCCCATGCCACCCTCCCCACCCTGCCTTCCCCAGCAGGCAGGGACTCATCCCTCAGGAGCTCTGATCCTGGAGCCCCTCCTTGGGCTTCGGTGTTCTCAGGGCGCAGGGCCTGGGCACCTCCATTTGCTGGCTTTGGGAACTCAAAGTTCAGGAGCACCAGAGACTTGCCAGTGAGCCCATCCCTGGTCACCACGAAGGGCATCATCTCTCCCAGCCTGCAGTGAGGGCCCTGGCACCGCAGTGAGGGAGCACCCACCACACTTATCAGAGCGCCTGCTGGAGTCTCTCCCCCACGCTAGACTCTCCCGGAGAGCAGGGCCTGGGGTGTCACCAACCCCGTCCTCGGGACTCATCAGGGACTATAACCCCTGACACCCAGGCCCGCAAAGCCCGCCACAGCCATTCTAGAATCTTAGCCTCGGGGCCTTATCCCTGAGAAGCTGTGTGGGCGTGCCGGAGCCAGGCTGTGGGGTGAAGGCTCTCCAGGACTGTGCACAGCAGGCTCACACAGTCAGCTGTCAGATCCTGGTCACCTAACACAGCCTGGTCTTGAGAGCCTAGAGTCTGGGGTCCTTCAGTCGAGCCAAGCATCCGCCTCTGCGTTTTTAGTGTCTGAGAGGCCTGTCATCAAGATAAAACACCCTCTTCTTATTAGGAATTTTAATCCCTCACTCCAGCACCCCATGCAGTACTGGTTCTGTCACCCAAGCAAATAGATGGTTTCCAGAAAACAGAAAGTGGCAGTTAAAACTACCATGGGGGTGTTCAAGTATGACGTTTTATTAAGTATATGCCTCCCTTTTGGAAGGGAAAACCATTCATTGTAATGGGGAAGCCTTTTGAGACAGATGAACCTGGGTTTTTAATCCAGGTTCTAGCTGTGAAACCTTGGGATGATTACTTACCCTCAAGGAGCCTCTGTTTCCTCATCTTTGAAATGGGGTAACACTACCTAGCTCATAGGGCAGCTGCGCAAAATAATGAGATGAGGGATGTACAAAGGCCAAATCCTCCTCCCCCCAAATAAGGCAGACAGCGTTTTACACGTGATCACTTTTTAAAATGATCAACGTTATGGACTGAATTGTACCCCCCCCCCCCCCGCCCCGGTTCATACAACCCTAGTGGGAGTATTTAGAGATAGAGCCTATAAGGGAAGTAATTAAGGTTAAATGAGGTCATAAAGGTGTGGCCCTGATCCAATAGGATCAGTGTCTTTATCAACAGAGACACTACGAAGCTCCCAGGTGAAGCACAAATAAGTCCCTCTGTCCCTGAGCAATTTGTGAAACACATACTCTGAGGAAGGACAAACAGGACACTGGTTGAGGAACTAAGATCCTGCAAGCCACAAGGTGCAGCCAAAAAAAAAAAAAAAGAAAGTGGTGCTTGATGAGAGAAGCAGCTAGGTGGTTCTGGACATACTGGATGTCAGAACTGAATGGGAGGGTCCTTTTCAGTAAAATCCAAACCCTTTAGCCTAGGAGGAAACTAAAACCCAAAGCAGTTAAGGCAGTGGTTCTCAACCGGGGTGACTGTCTGTTCCCCAGGGGACATTAGGCAGTGTCTGGAGACATTTTTGGTTGTACAAGTGACAGAAAGCTACTGGTGTCTAGTGGGTAAAGATCAGGGATGCTGCTAAAAACCCTATAATGCACAGGACAGTCCACCACAACCAAGAATTATCTGTCCAAAAATATCAGTAGTGCTGAGGTTAAGAAACCCTGAGTTAAGGAATTTGCTGGAGGTCAAAGAATGAGTGTCACACAACAGACTAGATTAGAGCTGTACAAAGCGTTCTGCAGTGATGGAAATGTTCTAAAATCTGCACTGTCCATTATGGCAGCTGACAGCCACATGTGGCTGTTGAACGTGTCAGATATGGGTAGTGTGACTGAGGAACTGGATAAAATTTTTATTTTATCTTTAATAATTTAAACGTAAATAGCCACCCATGGCCAGTGGCTACCCTATTAGACAGGGCAAAACCACAATCTATATTTCCTGACGCCCAGACTGGCATTCTTTCACAGCCTGCCTCTTTCTATTCTTTTGAAATTACCCACCCACCAGACTTTATCACAACGATTTGGCTGGAAAAAAAATACAAATGTAAAATAAAAGCAGAAAAACCTCAATGTTTGCAGTTAAACACCTTGTTTTGTAATTAAAAAAAAAAAAAGCAAAATGTCAGATCATGGTTACAAATACAGTGGTACCCCGTTATCCAGTTTCAGTTACCAATGGTCAACAGCAGGTCAGAAAATATTAAATGGAAAATTCCAGAAATAAACAATTTCTAAGTTTTAAACTGTATGCGGTTCAGAATGGTGAGATGAAATCCTGTGCTATCCCACCAGGACATTAGTCATCCCTTCCTCCAGCATATCTATGCTGTATATGATACCCACACACTTAGTAGCTTCTGGGTTATCAGATCGGCTGTCGGTATCGCAGTGCTTATGTTCAAATAGCCCTTATTTTACTTAATAATGGCCCTAAAGTGCAATGCTGGTGATGCCGGTCATTAGGATATTCTCTTACTGTGCTTAAACTTTACCATACAAACGTATGTATGGGAAAAAACATAGTATATATAGAGCTTGGTATCATCCAAGGTTTCAGGCATCCACTGCGTGTCTGGGAACATATCCCCCACAGATAAGAGGGTACTACTGTACGTGTAATAAGACTGCAAAAACAAGAACAAATAATTCCTTCTTTCACTTGCAGGGAAGCGTGATATGACAGAGATAAACAGCCCTCTGAGCCTTGAGGTTTTGGCTGATTTCTCCACTTGGTCAACTTACTGTCCCTTTCACTTCTCAGAAGCTGGGTAGGAAATGAGGCAGGTCAACATCGTTAGCAAATTCTCATGCTTCCCACCTCCCTCCCATCAGAGGTCACTCTCTGATTTGCTCGTTTGCATGGAGACCACACTGAGGACGCACCATGTGCCAGGCACCATGTGCCAGGCACTGTGCAAAGCACCACGCATACATTTCGTCCCTTCGTTCTCACGGCAGCCCCTTTGGGGTACCAGGAGGTTAAATAATTTGGCCCATGTCACACAGAAGCAAAGCTGGGACTGCCAATCTCCTGCTCTTAAGCACGGCCCTAAGGGCCTGAAACCTGGAGTAGCAACACTGGCTGCAAAGGCGTGAGGAGCTGCCCGGAGAGCGGGACCCCTGCAGAGCCAGGACTGAGTCCCGGCTCCGCTCTCCACGACCATCCCGGGTGCCCGCGGCTCTTACTTCTCGATCTCCAGTGCTGCCACCTTCCGCTTTTCGTAGAGCTTGTCATTGAGGGCGCGCACGATGTTGGGCGTGAGCGGCGCGAAATCCTTCTCGGGGTTCATGGTGGCAGCTCGGGGCGATCCCCGGAGCCCCGCGACTCCTCAGCCCGCGGCAGCCCGGGCCGCGCCGGGACTAGGGGAGTCTGCGGCTCCGCGCTGCCTCCGGCGCCGGCTCATGGACCACGCCGCCCCGGGCCGCCTGTCTCGCTGCGCCGCCGCGCGCCGCCTCGGAACCCGGGCCTGGACCCAGTCTCCGTACACCTGCCCCTGGCCGCGAAACAGCTCACGAGACCCGCTCCCGGGCAGCACCTGCCGGGCTCAAGGGGCAGCGGCCATGTTACTCAGATCAGGTGACTCTGCACCGACTTCCGCCTTCCGCCGCTAGAACCCGCCCCTCGCCAGCCACGCCCCCGCACGCATCCGCAGGTGGATTAGCCACGCCCCCACAAGGCTCCACCTTCTCCCATCACACTCCTGCTTGTAGACCCCCACGGTATGGGTTTGGTTTAAGGCCTGCTTAGTAGGCTTGAATACCATGCACTCCACTGCCTGCACGTGGTAGGCTTGGAACATGGTGGGCTTCTGTACACGTTCCTGAGAACGAAAGGGCTCTTGGAGCCTGACTCGGTTAGCATAATTTATTCTATATCTACTGAATCCACTAGTTCATCCACTGCTTAGTCACCAGCCAGTTTCTCATATGCCTATGATTCCCAAATTAGAGTAAAACCATCTTGATTTTTGCCATATCCTAGCCACTTGTACTATTATTTAAAAAATATTTTCTCTAATCAACGAACTTAAAAAAAATTTAAATTCCTACTTTAGCCTTGCTTATGCCCTATAATCATGGGTTTGAATAGTGATATATATATATTTCTAAAACACATAAATAAATTGCAATTAAAAACAGAATAATCTGTCTATTGTGATCCCAAAAGTGGGTTCACCTCTTGGTGGGTATTGAGCCAAAAGTCACAACCAAGCCAAAGTTAGGGAGAAGGAAGCATTTATTATTTCTTGCAACAAGTAAGGAGAACACCAGTGATCTCTGCCAAAGCAGTGTCTCCCCCAACAGCAAATTTGGGGAAGTTTTAAGCTAAAGGTACATGGGTATTCATGAAGGGGCTTGAGCAGTGGAGAATTCAGCATAGAATTCGGGCCACAGTCGACAGAGTCCAAGCTTTAGTTGATTGAAGTCACGAGGGTCAATGTCATCATTCCATTCTCCTCCTAGGTTGGGGCCTTAGTTCTTGCAGTACTCAAAAACCGTATCAGATTGTTATGTACATCCCTTGAGGAGGAACTAGGACTCTGTTTTATAGTTGAACTGTTTTTCTTGACTGCTTTTCCTTTGTTCTTGCATTCCCTTACTTCCCTTAATATCAATGATTACTGAGACCTGTTCCAGGGCAGGCATTGTGGCCAGATTTAGGTCACAAAACAGCTTAGGCCGCTTCTCTTATGTCAAGAAAGCCTTGCCTGTTACTCTTTCTCCAGGGACCCCCTACTCTACCTGCTTATACTGCCACCTAAAATCTCAGGTACCAACAGTGGTTGTCACCCCACCATTTGGGACTCAGGATGTGTTATCATGCTCTGATACCTTGGAGGGCTGGGTTACAGACAGCAGAAGCCCCAAATGTGCTGCTTGCAGGTCTCCAGATGGATCCACTAGAAAGCAGCCCCTCCAAGTGCTTTGAAGTGTCACACTAAATCCTGGAACAGAAATTGAAGCTACGTGATAAAAATTTTAAAAGCACTTTATTGATTCAGTGTGGCTAAAGATACAGTAACAGGGAGATGCATCAGAGTTCCTTATCATAAGCTTCCGCATTGGACAGGGACTTAGGACAAGGCTATATCACAGTGGAACCCAATGAGGATTCATATTGTTAAAAAACAAAATTCAGCTGAGTAAATTTGAGGATCTAATTGGCTTTATTCAACAATTTATGACTCTGGCAGCATCCCATCTAGCAGACAGGAGCTTCAAAGAGCTTCAAAGACTTTTATAGGCAGAAAGGGGAGGGGGCTGGGAAGGAACTGGATGGGTTCAGGTATGTCACCATCCTTGGGAGAAGGGGGTTGTTTATCATGCAGATTACCTCACCAGAGCTGATCAGGTAATTCCAAATTAATTAGTTAAAAGTCACATTCCTGGGAGAAGCTGAAACTACAATTAGGTTAGCTATTAAGTCTTGATTTGCTGACATGGGTTTAGCACAAGTGACTCAGTTTGGGCTTGTTGTTTCTTTTTTTTTTTAACAATGTGAACATAACACTGGTGGTACTTTTTTCTGAGTGAAAAGCACTCACTTAAAGCTTATAACAGTTTTGAAAATGGAGTGTTATTTTCAATCCACAGATCAGAATCTATGGGACACAAGTGAGGAGCTATAGGTGGGTAGAATTCTGAGATGACCCCTAAGAGTCCCTCCCTTTTGGGTATATGCCCTGTGCAAACCCCTCCCTTCAATTGTGATTGAGTCTTGTAAATATGATGGACTGTCATTCTAACAAGTATTATGTTATATAGCAGAGATTTTGCAGATGTAATTGAGGTACCTAATCATCTGACTGTGAGTTACTAAAAAGGGAGATTATTCTGAGTGGGTCTGACCTAATCATGTGTGGACTTAAAAGCCATTAGAAGAGATTTTAAGTGGGAGGGAGATTCTCCTGCTGACCTTGAGAAGTCAACAGTAACAACAGTGAACTGTTTATGACAGGTCATTTGGTAAGGACCTGAGAATGGTCTCCAGTTGCTAAAAAGGGTCCCCTTTTGTCAGTTGCCAAGAAAATGGGACTTCAAATGGCTGCAAGGAAATGAATTTTGTCAACAAACTGAGAGAGTTTGGAAGGGACTCTTTCCCCAGTTGACTCTCCAGATGAGGATGCAGCTGGCTGGTTCATTAGCAGGGGGTTTTGAAGATGGAATTTTAAGAAAAGGGTTGGCAGGTATCTAAACACATATAGATCTAAGCTTTCATAAATGCTTCTCTGCCTTAAGTCTAGAGGAAGAAATTCTTCTTGATAAGCTGGTAAGTTCTGCTGAAGTTTTCTTTTAGATTTTGGAGACAAGAATTTAACAACAGGGCTTCCCTGGTGGCGCAGTGGTTGAGAGTCTGCCTGCCAATGCAGGGGACACGGGTTCGAGCCCTGGTCTGGGAAGATCCCACATGCCGCGGAGCAACTGGGCCCGTGAGCTACAACTACTGAGCCTGCGCGTCTGGAGCCTGTGCTCCGCGACAAGAGAGGCTGCGATAGTGAGAGGCCCGCGCACCGCGATGAAGAGTGGCCCCCACTTGCCGCAACTAGAGAAAGCCCTCGCACAGAAACGAAGACCCAACACAGCTATAAATACATAAATAAAAAAAAAAAAAATTTAACTTTAAAAAAAAAAAAGAATTTAACAACAACTTTGTGGTTTGTTACAAGACGTGTTTCAAAGCTGTAAGGTTTTTTTTTTCTCTAAGAACTACTTGTCTGTAGAAAGCCTTATTTCTCCCCCATCATTTCAACAATGTTTACTTTCTTTCATAAATGAGACTTCTGTGAGACCATGAGCATTGAATGAGATACACATTGAACCATGTTCGGCATCTGGTTTCAATTATTTTAGATTCAAGTGATGATCTAAGAAAGGAGGAGCCTCAGCTGAATTAGTTTGATTCTTCTAACGGTTTGGACTCAAAGCACCTGCCCATTTTACCATCCGCCTTCAGATTTCGGGGAGATTAAGAACTTAAGGTAGAGTATCTTTGAGACTGTTACAGAAAATTAAAAAATTCAGGTCTTTGTTCGTTAACCGGTCAGATGGAATTTGGGGGTCAGAAAGAACTAGAATGGTAAATTTAATTGTAACTCAAGTTGCACCCAATATTTAAAGACTACTAAATGTGCACGATACAGTAAAAATTCACACGGTAAGAAATTACTAAATGTTTAGAAATCCAAATTTTCACCTATTTCTGTTTTTAGTACCCGCTCGCCGGGTGACAAAGTGGACTCAAGTTTCCGTTACCCCTTACCCAACAAGGGGTGGTGGTACTACACGCTTACCTTAGGGAAACAACTTGCACTTTATAACTGGACAGGAAAATCGTTTGCTGAGAGAGAAGGCTAAAGGAAACGGAGGCAGGTGGCGTGACCGTAGCACAGGCCCGCGGTTACTCTTGAGGAGACGGCCTCAGCCCCAAACCACCTGGACCACCTAACAAAACCGCTTTTCCCGCCGAGTCTCACCCTCTGGCCATTAAGTCACCACAGCCCGCCCACCCGAAGCCGTCGTCGTGGTAACGCTGTTTGGTCCCACCCCATCCCTTCGCCCCGCCCACCACCTTGTATATTTGTAGCCAGCCGGGCTTCGATTGGTCCATCCGTCCTTCACTCTGGGAGAGGTTCCGGGCTGCGGGGCTCTGGAACTCATATTTGAATTTGTGGCGCCGGGAGTTCGTGAGGTGAGGAATGGAGCTGGGCGTCTTGCTGGAGCCAACAAACTCGGTGGTGAGTGACCCTGAGGGGAGAAGGATGATAAGGGCGGCCGAGGTGCAGGGACGCTGAGTCAAACAATCCGCCTCGAGATGGGGGGCTTCAGCCGGGCTGCTTCCCTCCCTGAGGCAGCCCCTCTGTTCGCTTCCTCGCAGCCTCTAGGTTCTTCTCTCACGTCGTTTTCCTCGCGTCTCAGAGACAACGCGCCCGCCCCTCTTCTGTCGCCCCTGGACGGAGGCTCCTCCTGACGCTCCCTTTTCCTCTTCTTTCGCGAACGGTGTCTCTCAGTTCCTTCCCTCCCCAGTAGCAACCGTCCGACCCTGTCGTGCTTACACCTCTCCCAAGCGTACTTGACTCCCCCTGACCTCTTTCGTAATTATATCCGGCTCTCCATCACCAGCACTGTCAGAAACTTTCTCCCTGCCCTTGACAGTGTGGAGAAGACTCCTGAGCAACTTGAAGCGCGGTATAAAGCGCTACAGAAATGTGAGCTCTTGTCCCAGTTGTTGACTCTGAATGAGGATGGAGTCATATCGAAAAAAGGATTATTTTGTTCTTGGTCGGACCCTGTTGAGACATACATTTCGGATTGGCGTTATGAATACTGTCTAGACCTTAAAACAGAACAAAGCCAATAGGTCTGTTGGTGTACAAACTTTGAGGCGTGATCCAAAACATAAAAACAACCACCGGTAGAAAAGACTTCTTTTCATTAATTTCTGTGTTTATTATGATCTGACTCCCCCCCAGCCAGCCCCCACGCACTGAATTTCAAATTGAGGTCAGAACCATTTAAGGAGTTTTACAGTGTAAATGGACATCTTTTCCTATATCCCCTGTGTTACTATGAAAATCTACTTTCTTTCCAGTTTGATAATTCAACTTCATATTCTGGATGTCCAGCCTCTGGAAACGGAGGTTCTTAACTTGGGGGTGTGTGTGTGTGTGTCATAGTCCCCTTGAAGAACCAAGAAAACCTTGGAGTTTTTTATAGAATATGACGCATAGAAATTTTATACCAATTTCAGGGAGTTTTAAAGTCCACTTTGAAGTATGGATATCCGAAGGACCTCAGTCCAGTTCTAGAGGTTTATTTCTATTTTTTTAAAAAGTAGAAGTAGTTAAACAGCCAAAGCAGCTAAGTGTTTTACGTCTAAAAAATGGCCGTCATTTAATTTGAGTTGTTTTAAGACTTGTAGTTCTCAAGGAAGTGGGGATTGAGAAGGCTGAAGCAGTTGTATTAGTGTTGCCAAACCAAACTTGGATTTGCTCCACCGTGCACAGTAAAGCCAATCTACTGACACTGGGTTGTGGTGAAGGAAAGTGCAGCATTTATTGCAGGCACCAAACAAGCAGTCAAGGTAGGTAATGCTCAAAAGGCCCAAATTCGCTGATGGCTTTCAGGGAAAGGTTTTTAAAGACCGGATGAGAAGAGAGGGTTGCCAGGTGTATGATCAGCTCATGGACATTCTTCTAATTGGTTGTTGGTGAGGTAATTGGGAGTCGATATCATTAAATCTTCTGGTTCCAGCTGGTCTGGGTCAGCATGCAGTTAACTTCTTCCACCTGGTGTGGGTTTCAGTATCTGCAAAAGAGCGGAAGGATATGGCTCAGAACATTATCTATAGCCCTTAAGGAGGAACTAAAGGTCCTTGACTTTGTTTTATGGCTGAACTATTATTTGATCTTGCTTGATTGTTTTCCTTTGTTTCTGTATTTTCTCACTTCTGATTAAATTTTGTTCTTTGGGACTTGGGGAAGGCCTAGGAGGCTAAAGCTTTTCTACAAACAAGAGGCAGGTGGAGGACATGGGGGAGGGGAGAATCTGTGCTGGGAAGGCCCCATAGGATCCTACTCAGATAGATTAGTAGCATAGCTTCAAAATGAGCACTGAGTTAGGAATTTTAGAGAAGACACTGAAATGCTTTCTAAAGTTATAGGAAGGTCATTCACAGACGAGGGTATGGGCACACAGGCATACAAGAAGACAATTGATAAGATTTTGTATCTTTTTGAGTTAACATAAAAAGTAGGAAAATTCTTTTTTATTTCAGTTCAATTTGATATTCAATTAAAAATTTTTTTTTATTGGAGTATAGTTGATTTAGTTTCAGGTGTACAGCAAAGTGAATCAGTTATACATATAAAATTCTTGATCAACAGGGAGTTAAAATAATTTATGTGGCTTAATTTTTTGGATGTTTTATATTAAAATAATTTTTATTGTGAAAAAATAACGTGTCCTGAATATAATTTATATTGTCAAGCATTATTTTTTTCACGTTAGAACTTTAGTTCGCCTGAAACTTAGTTTGTGTATGATGTGATAAATAGCTTTTACCAGAACTTTTTCATTGTTCCGTTGCTGTTTGCAAAACCATGGCTCATGGGCCAAATCTGACTCACCATCTGTTTTTGTAAATAAAATTCTGTTGGAACACAGGCACATCCATTTGTTTACTTGTTGTCTGGCTGTTTTTGTGCTACAGTGTCAGAGTTGAGGAGTTGTGACAGAGACTGACTATATGGGCTTCAAAGCTTAATATATTACTGTCTAGCCCGTAACAGAACTTTGCCAACCCCTGAAATATGACATCCTTTCCTCACCAATTGGATAATGTCATGTTCCCATATAGTTTCAATATATATGTGTTTGTTTTTGAGCTTTTCTAGTCTGTTGCATGTGTCTAGCTCTGCACATATAACAGTGTTTTAATTACGTTAGCGCTAAAATAGGGCAATATCCAATAGGTTAACTGCTTCCCTTACTCCCTATACCAAGTTGTTCTTTGCCTTATTTATTCTTGGCCCTTGGATCCTTCATACTATTTTTTTTTTTAACTTTATTTTATTTTAATTTATTTATTTTTGGTTGCATTGGGTCTTCGTTGCTGCACGCAGGCTTTCTCTAGTTGCTGTGAGTGGGGGCTACTCTTTGTTGTGGTGCACGGGTTTCTCATTGCGGTCGCTTCTCTTGTTGCAGAGCATGGGCTCTAGGCATGTGGGCTTCAGTAGTTGTGGCACATGGGCTCAGTAGTTGTGGCTCGGGAGCTCTAGAGAGCAGGCTCAGTAGTTGTGGCGCATGGGCTTAGTTGCTCTGCGGCATGTGGGATCTTCCTGGAGCAGGGCTCGAACCTGTGTCCCCTGCATTGGCAGGCAGATTCTTAACCACTGCGCCACCAGGGAAGTCCCCTTCATACTAATTTTTATGATCAGTTTATTAAATACCATGAGAAATCTTTTTGGGGTTTCAATAGGAATTGCGTTGAATATACACGTTAATTTGGGAAGAGTTGTCATCTTTACAATATTCAGTCTTTCCATCCGTGAACATAGTGTATCCTGATTTTTTTCATGTGTTTTATTTTTTATTTTATTTTATTTTTGGCCGTGGGGCATGTGGGATCTTAGTTCAAACCCACGCCCCCTGCAGTGGAAGCGCAGCGTCTTAACCACTGGACCACCAGAGAAGTCCCTGTTTTCATATCTTTTAATGTGATATTAAGATTGTTTAGAGTGTTCATAAGGGAGATTGGTCTTGGTTTTGCTTTCTTGTGATTGTCTGGTTTTAGAATTAGAATGTCTGACTTCTTTAAATGATTTGAGATGTGTTGTATTCTCTATTTCTGGAAAGATTTTGTATAGGATTGGTATTTTTTTGTTAAATATTGGATAGAAAACACCAATGCATCCATCCAGACCTGGCACTTTATTTGTGAGGAGGTTTTAATGAAATTTAAAAAATGAGAGTAAATTCTATTTGCCTATAACTTACCATTTCTGGCACTTTATTTCTTCTTGTAGATTCAAGTTTTCATCAGTTTTCTTCAGTATGAAAAACTTCCTTTCACATTGCTTATGGTATGGCTTGTTGGTAATGAATTCTGTTAGTGTTTTTTTTATTTTTTATTTTAATTATTTTTGGCTGTGTTGGGTCTTCGTTGCTGCACGCAGGCTTTCTCTAGTTGCGGCGAGCGGGGGCTACTCTTCGTTGCGGTGCGCGGGCTTCTCATTGCGGTGGCTTCTCTTGTTGCTGAGCACAGGCTCTAGAGCACGCAGGCTTCAGTAGATGCAGCACGTGGGCTCAGTAGTTGTGGCTCGTGGGCTCTAGAGCGCAGGCTCAGTAGTTGTGGTGCACCGGCTTAGTTGCTTCACGGCATGTGGGATCTTCCCAGAGCGGGGCTTGAACCCTTGTCCACTGCATTAGCAGGCAGATTCTTAGCCACTGCACCACCAGGGAAGCCCTGTTAGTGTTTTTTTAACTTGAAAATGTTTTTAGTTAATATATTTTTAAAATTTTTATTTATTTATTTTTTAAGAATTTTTAAAAAAAATTAATTTATTTTATTTATGGCTGTGTTGGGTCTTCGTTTCTCTGTGAGGGCTTTCTCTAGTTGTGGCAAGCGGGGGCCACTCTTAATCGCGGTGCGCGGGCCTCTCACTATCGCAGCCTCTCTTGTTGCGGAGCACAGGCTCCAGACGCGCAGGCTCAGTAATTGTGGCTCACGGGCCCAGTTGCTCCGTGGCATGTGGGTTCTTCCCAGACCAGGGCTCGAACCCCTGTCCCCCGAATTGGCAGGCAGATTCTCAACCACTGCGCCACCAGGGAAGCCCTTAATATATATTTTTTTAAAGGTGTGACTCATGTCTTGTATTATGGCCGACTTGGCCCTTTCCTTCCTTACCTTTGTCACATCCAGTTCCTTGCCTAGATGTTTGGAATCTTGTCTCTTCTTCCACATCTTCCAAAGCATCAATCCCCACTACTCCACTCCTCTTTAGAGTCAGCTCTGACCTCAGTCTCACTTGGGGCTTGAGGTTAAGTTTTTTGAGAACAGTGGGAGTAGCGGCATGTGACCATAGAAGGAGAGGCCTGAGAACTGGACCCAAAGTGACAATCAGTTTTGGACAGGAAAACGCAGGAGATGAGTAGGAAAAGACAGACAAAGAAACAGAACACATGGGAGAAGCACATGAGGGCATTTGTGTGCACCCAAAAGAAAATGTGCGAGAATGTACCTGCAAAATTAATCTTAAAGGAACCACGTTTTGTGCCCAAAAAATACTAATTCCCTATGTGACCTCAGGCAATTTTTTTCCTGTCTAAAACATAAGCTTCTCCTTAAGATGAAGGGGTAAACCAAGGTGATTTCTGAGAAACTTCCAGAGCTAAGATACTGTGACAACGACCTGTGGGTCACAGAATTGATGTGAGTGAATGGACTGCCTTTAATGAGTCTAAACCCTCAGCCCAGGGAGCAGAGATCCAGGGATGAACTGGAGCGTAGGGAAGTGGAGGAGAGAGGAACTTGAGTACAAAACTTTGTGTACATGTGCACTTCTTTGGCAAAGGGTCCAGATCTATCAGGGGGGTCGGTGGCTCAAAGGGTCTGAAGATCTGGGTCTTGGAGACTTTTCTGTTTTGGAAACTGCATGGCTCCGAGACCGCCAAACCCAGCCCTCACCTTCCCTTCCGGCTCCCAGCAAGTCAAAGTCTATTGATCCAGGGAGAGAGGAGGTTTTTAGTTATATATTTGGAGTCATTCTTATCTTTGTTCTCCTGTATGTAATGTCTTTTATTTTTTTCCTGGCTGCTGCTTTTTTTAAAAAGTCGGTTTTATTGAGGCTTAATTTACATATGGTAAAATTCACTCTGTTTAGGAATATAGTTCTTAGAGTTTTGATAAATGTAAACAGTGGTAAACTACCACCATAATCAAGATATAGAGTATTTCTGTAAGTTTATAAAGTTCTCTCATGCTCCTTTATCAATTCTCAGACCCCATACCTATCCTCTAGCAATTGCTGATCTGATATCTGCCACTATAGGTTTGCATTTTGAGAACATCATGTTAATGGAATTCTGTATGCCTTTTATGTCTAGCTTCTTTAACTTAGCATAATGCATTTAAGATTCATCTACGTTGTTGCATGTATCAGTAGTTTATTCCTTTTTTTGTGTGAGTAGTACTCCATTATACATATGTACCATAATCTGTTTATCCATTAGCCAGTTAATGGACATTTGGGTTGTTTCCAGGCTTTGGCTATTAGCAATAAAGCTGCTGTAACCATTTGCCTACAGGTCGTAGATCTTTATTTTTGCTGGGTGACTACCTAGGAATGAAACTACTAGGTCATATAAGTGTATGTTTAACATCCTAAAATACTGCCAAACTTTTTTCCAAAGTGGCTCTTCCATTTGTTTTCCTCTCCTCAGCACATGACATTTCTAGTTATTCTACATTCACATCAGCTCTTGATGATGTTAGTAGTTTAAATTTAACTATTCCATTCCATTCTATCAGCGTGTATTGATGTTTCACTGTAGTTTTTAAAAAAATTTTTTTTTTAATGTTGGCTCTGCTGGGTCTCTGTTGTGGCACAAGGGCTTCTCTAGTTGCGGCATGCAGGCTTAGTTGCCCCCTGGCATGGGGGATCTTAGTTCCCCAACCAGGGATCGAACCCACGTCCCCTGCATTGGAAGGCGGATTCTTAACCACTGGACCACAAGGGAATTCCCTCATTGTAGTTTTAATTGCATTTCTCTGAGGACCAATGATGTAGAGCATCTTTCATGTATTTATTTTCTATATGTATATCTTCTTTGGTGGAGCATTATTAAAATCTTTTGTCTATTTTTTGGACAGCTTTATTGTGTTATAATTAACTACAGCAAATTACATATAATTAAATCATAGTTTGATATGTTTTGGCATATGGATACACCCATTAAATCATCACTACAATCAAATTAATGTACATGCTACAACATGGATGGACCTTGAAGACGTATGCTTAGCGAAAGAAGCCAGTCACAAAAGGCCACATGCTGTATGAGTCTCTTTACATAAAATATCCAGAATAGGCAATCCATAGAGACAGAATGTAAATTAGTGGTTGCCAGACACTGGGACAGGGGAGAACGGGGAGTGGGTATGGGGTTTTTTTTTTTTTTTTTTTTTTGGAGTAGACATGGGGTTTTGGGGGGGATGATGAAAATATTTGGAATTAGATACTTGTGATGGCTGCATAGGTTGTGAATATTCTAAAAAACTACTGAACTGTGCAGTTTAAAAGGCAAATTTTATGGTATGTGAATTATATCTCAATAAAGCTGTTCAAAGAAAGGGAAAAAACTACTAGTTGTGATCCATTTATGGGTTATTCAAACAGCATTGTTTATAATTGCAAATACTTGGAAACTAACTTAATGTCCATCAGTAGAAGAATGAGTATAGATATGGTTGCATACCTTCAGAATGAAAAAGTGAAGAAGGTATTAAAATAATGAAGTGAAATATGGATCAATATGATGAACATCACAATCATAGTTTGAGCAAAAAAAAAAAAAGATTGCAGAGTAATCTCTAACAGGTATAATACCAAATTAAAGTTTAAAAATATGTTATAGAACACAATATAATTTATTAAAAGTATAAAATTGGACATGGGGACATAAACATCAGTTTCCAGATAGTAATTAGTTGTGGAGATAACTAGTGGTATGTACTTGTAGTGGAGGAAGGGAAGAGAGGAAGAATGTCATTAAGGAAGAATTTATAGTGTGTTTAAGCTATATTTGGCAATGTGTTATTTCTTAAGCTGTATGATAGGTATATAGGAGTTAGTTTTACTTGATTTTTTACTTTTAGAATATTTCAAATAATTTTTATAAGAAAATGCAAAGGACACAACAAAATGGAGGTAGAACCTGGAAGGAATAAATAAGGTAAAATTTTTCTCCTTACAAAAGAACACAGGGACTTCCCTGGCAGTCCAGTGGTTAAGACTCCATGCTTCCAGTGCAGGGGACGCGGGTTCAATCCCTGGTCGGGGAACTAAGATCCTGCATGCGTGGCCAAAAAAATAAAATAAAATGAAATGAAATAAAATAAGCCCTGATGACTCTCAAAAAAAAAAAAGCACAATAGCAAATGTACCACTGAGGATAGATAACAACCAATTGAGAAAAGGATGTTGGGGGAAGACTGATTTGCATTCATGAAGTCGTAATCGTATAACTTCTTTTAAAGAAGTTGTGGTTTCCTTTGGAAATACTACACCAAGCAAAAATGTAAAGCATGATGACCTGAACGCAATTTCACTAATGCATATTTTGTAAAGTGGTTCTGCTCTCAGAAGTCAATCAAGTAGTCTCGGAGGAAAACAAGGATGTGGGGTGTGAGGAAAAGCCATAAGGAGATCTTTCTTACATGGGAGAGGAGCTCAGTTAAAAGGTAATCACCTAATCAGGAGGTCCCATGAGAAACAGATAACACAGCTGAAACGAGGGTAACTTGAATGGTTTCTAGTTTATTGGTATCAGTCCCTATTCTGGTTTTAGGGAATTATAAAGATTTGATCCCTGTCCTCAAGGAGGGTAGGAGTTTATTCTAACTACACCATCAAGCCTGTTACCTGGAAAGAGAAATTTTTGTAGAGAGGGCTTTATAGGAGTTGTAAGTTCAGAGTGCTAGGGTCATTTAAAAAGCACTACTCGCAGAGAAATGAAGCAAACAGGAGGCCTTCCAGAAACCCAGACCTGCAGAATATGGATAGAAATTACTAGAACTCTGTACAGCTTCTTAAATTTAGAGACAGTCTCTGGTGTGGGTTGAATTGTGTCCCCCCTGCCCCAAAACATGTTTAAGTCTTTGACCCTTGTTATTTGTGAATATGATTTTATTTGGAAATAAGGTTTTTGAAGATTTTATCCAAGCTAAGATGAGGTCATACAGGATTAGGGTGGGTCCTGATCCGGTGTCTGGTTTCTTTCCAAGAGAAAGAAGAAGGAGATTTGAATACAGAGACACAGAGAGCACACACACTGAGGGAAGATTCTGGCCATGTGATGATGGAAACAGATTGGAATTACGCAGCTGCAAACCAAAGAACACAAAGGATTTTCAGCAACCACTAGAAACTAAAAAGAGGGAAAGTGGGAGCCTTCTCTCAAGTCCTCAGAGGGAGCATGGCCCTGCTGCTACCTTGATTTCAGACTTCTAATCTCCAGAACTGAGAGAGGATAAATTTCTGTTGTTTTAAACCTCTCAGTTTGTATGGTAGTTTGTCACTGCTGTCCTAATAACATTCTTCATCTTCATTACTTTTGCTAGGCACTGCCTAGTTCCCTACAGCAATTAGCAATACAATACTTTAAAATGCAAATAACTACTGTGCTTGCTTGGTGAGACATAAATTAAAAGAAAAACACTGGGTAGGTAAGATTTTTTGTTTTTGCATAGTGGAGGAAAAGATAACCTAAAATACCCTCTCCTACAAACATATATATACATATCATATAAAAGTAAAGTCCCCGGGGTCCAGAAACAAAGTGCTGGAAGAAAAGAGCAATAACGCTGCAGGCTGATCAAACTGCTATACTGAGAGTAAGGAGATACAGGTCTCAGTAATCAAGAGGCTTGAGTTTTATTTTTTTTTAATTAATTAATTTATTTTTGGCTGCATTGGGTCTTCGTTGCTGTGCACAGGCTTTCTCTAGCTGCGACAAGCGGGGGCTACTCTTCGTTGTGGTGCACAGGCTTCTCATTGCTGTGGCTTCTCTTGTTGCGGAGCACGGGCTCTAGGGGCGCGGGCTTCAGTAGTTGTGGCTCGTGGGCTCTAGAGTGCAGGCTCAGTAGTTGGGGCGCATGGGCTTAGTTGCTCCGCGGCATGTGGGATCTTTCTGGACCAGGGATCGAACCCGTGTCCCCTGCATTGGCAGGCGGATTCTTAACCACTGTGCCACCAGGGAAGTCCCGAGGCTTGAATTTTAGAGACATACAGCCTCAAGAGATGAGGTCTTGGGGTCCTGAAGAGTCAAGTGGTTAGGAATCAGATCCCTGCAATTGGCCCTTCTTTATTTAATATAATTACTAATATATTAACAATTAAAAATACATTGATTTGATAGTTACCATCTTATTATTTGTCTCATTTTTTTTCTTTTTTTCTTTCTGTTGGATTGATTTTTTAAATAATTTCATTTCCCCCCTCTGTTCTATATTCTTGATTTATCAAATCTATCATTGCCTTACATTTACTCTCATGTTTTCATATTTTGCTATTATATTTTAATTTTCTATGTATTTAAAATCCCCTAAGACGTTATCGTTATTGTAGATTTACCTTTTTTTGTGACTTTTCATTCCTTCCTCTCCTAGCTTCCATTGGTGGGATCATTTCCTTCTGCCCGAAGAATGCCCTTCAATATTTATTTGAATATGGATTCGTTGAGGACAGATTCTCATAATTTTTCATATATCTGAAAAAAGTCTTCATTTCACCTCCATTGATGAAGGATAGTTTTGTCAGTTATGGATCGATAGTTTGGTTTTCCCATCCCTTTGAGGGTGTAATTCCATTGCCTTCTGGTCTTTACTGATTTTCCTTAGAAGTTAGCTATCAGACTTACTTCTACACCTTTAAAAGGAACTTACCTCTTTGACTCCGTTTAAGATTTTCCCTTTTTGATTTTCAGTACTTTAATATGGTGTGCCTAGGCTTATATATTTTTTTAATAATGCATACTGTTTATCCTTTTGTAGGGTTGAATCATGGCTTGATATATTTTACCAGTTTTGTAAAATTCCTGATCAGTTCTTCTCAGACATAGCTTCTTCCCCATTCTCTCCCTTTACCCCAGTAAGTTCTCTTGTCCCATTTTCAGTCATTTTCTATCCCTTCCCCTCCAACCCTAGGCAACCACTAATGTGCTTTTTGACTTTATAGATTTGTTTTGACTTTCTCTAATGTCATATAAATGAAATTATACAGTATGTACTGTTTTGTATCTGGTTTCTTTTCCTTAGTATTATGTTTTTGACATTAACTCCTGTTTTAGTGTGTATCAGTATTATGGTATTTCTATGGAATGAAATTCTTTTTTTTTTTTTTGCTGCACCGTGTGGCTTGCAGGCTATTAGTTCCCCACCCAGGGATGGAACCTGTGCCCCCTGCAGTGGAAGCACAGAGTCCTAACCACTGGACCACCAAGGAATTCCCTGGTGTTTCTATATCTATATTTATATATTATAATTTGTTTATCCATTTGTATGTTGATTGACATTTGGGTTGTTTCCAGTTTGAAGCCATTATAAATAAAGTTGCTGTGAACATTTGTATGCAATCTTTGGGTTAAGTACCTAGGAAGTGGAATTGCTGGATCACACAGTAATTGTTCAATTTTATAAGAAACTGTCAAACTGTTTTCCAAAGTATTTATATGATTTTATGTTCCCTTCAGGAATGTATGAGAGTTGCAATTCTCCATATCCTTGTCAACACTTGGAACTATTAATTATTTGAATTTTAACTGTTCTAGTGGATATTTATTTATATCTCTTTGTGGTTTTAATTTGTACTTTACTGGTGTCTAATGACATTGACCATGTTTTTATGTGTTCTTTGGGTATTCAGATAGTGTTCAGGATGTGTCTATCCAGATCTTTTGCCAATTTAAGAACTGGCTTGTCTTCTTTTTATTGAGATATAAAAGTTCCTTATACTGTATAAAAGTACTTGGTCAATTACACATGTTCAGAATATCTTCTAGTCTGAGACTTGCATTTTCATTGTTTAATGATGTCTGTTCTAGAGGAGAAGTTGTTAATTTTGATGATGTCCAGTTTATCCGTTTATAATTTCATGATTGATGCATTTTGTGTCCTGAGAAATCTTTGTCTACCTCAAGGTCACAAAGATTTTCTTTCTGGGATTTATAGTTTCAGCTTTTGTATTTAGATCTCTGATCTATTTTGTGTTAATTTTTGTGTGAGGGGAGGTTTAAGATTCACTTTTTTCATATGGATATCCAATTCTTCTAGTACCATTTTTACCTCTCCCAATTGAATTACCATTGATTCTGGTAAGGAAAGGAGTACCACCTTTTTATTATCTATTATTTTTGGCTGTGTTGGGTCTCCGCTTTCGTGCAAGAGCCCTCTCCAGTTGTGGCGAGCGGGGACCACTCTTCACCACGGTGCGCGGGCCTCTCACCGTCGCGGCCTCTCCCATTGCGGAGCACAGGCTCCAGACGCGCAGGCTCAGCAGTTGTGGCCCACGGGCCCGGCCGCTCCATAGCATGCGGGATCCTCCCGGACCGGGGCACGAACCCGTGTCCCCCGCATTGGCAGGCGGACCCCCAACGACTGCACCACCAGGGAAGCCCAGTACCACCTTTTTGAACAACCCTTCTGTGGTAACAATTATAATCTATCAAAAAGATGGAAGTTTAACTGCTTGAATAAAATGGAGAACAACCAAAAGCAGGCAGGAACTGGAGGAGTATCTGTTTGGAAAAGGGGAATGGCACTGCATGAGTTTCCCATGTGTATCACATTTATTACTCCAATATGCAGGCCAAGCTAAAACTTAAATAGGATTTTTGAGAGCAGGATTTGGGGTGACCTCAGCAGCTGGAAAGTGAGTAAGGAAATGACAGAATCACAAAGGGGAGCTCTAAATTTTGTTTATAAACTCACCCATATCATCACCTGACTCCTGAACTGGGCGTGCATGAGACTGTTTTCAGGCAGTCCAGGTAAATCCAAAAGATCTGAACAGATACTTCAACTGTTGCCCATCAAAGGAAAAACAGTTTGGTGTTTGACTTCAGCCGAGTTAACTGCTTGTTGCAATAGAAATATCAGGATTCTTCAGAGAACCACAAAATAATTCAGAATCTCTACAAATCATTCAGAATGTCCGAGATATAGTCAAAAAAATCTAGACATAGAAAGAAACAGGAAAATGTGAATTTTGTCCAAGAGAAAAGACAATAAATGGAATCTGACCTCAACACGATTGAGACATTGAATTAGAACATAAGGATTTTTTATGCCTTTTTTCTTTTTCTTTTCTTTTTTTTTTTTTTTTGGCCGTGTGGCATGTGGGATCTTAGTTCCCTGCCCAGGGGTTGAACCTCTGCCCCCTGCAGTGGAAGCGTGGAGTCTTAACCACTGGACGGCCAGGGAAGTCCCTAGAACATAAGGATTTTAAAGCAAACATCATAAGTATGCTCAATAATATAAAGGGAAATTTGTTGTAATAAATTAAGAAATAGGAAATCTCACCAGAGAAGTAGAAACTATTTTTAAGAAGTGGTGTGGGACTTCCCTGGTGGTGCAGTGGTTAAGAACCTGCCTGCCAATGCAGGGGACACGGGTTCGAGCCCTGGTCCGGGAAGATCCCACATGCTGTGGAGCAGCTAAGCCTGTGCACCACAACTACTGAGCCTGTACTCTAGAGCCGGCGAGCCGCAACTACTGAAGCCTGTGCACCTAGAGCCTGTGCTCCGCAACAAGAGAAGCCACCGCAATGAGAAGCCCGCGTACCACAATGAAGAGTAGCCCCCGCTCACGGCAACTAGAGAAAGCCTGCGCTCAGCAACAAAGACCCAACTCAGCCAAAGATAGATAAATAAATAAGTAAGTTTATTAAAAAAAAAAAAGTGGTGGTGGGGAATTCTAGAGTTGAAAAAAACAGTACCCCCCCCCACCCAAATCAGTAGATGGGCTTAACAGCAGATTCGCATAACAGGAGAGTTAGTGAACTTGGAGACAGACCAATATAAATATCCAACGTGAAGATAAGAGAAAAAAGACTAATCAAAAGTGAACAGATGGGAACTATACTCAGTACTTTGTAAAAGGGAAAAGAATCTGATAAAGAATAATATACATACATATATATGTGTATATATATCTGAATCACTGTGCTGTACACCTGAAACTAACATGACATTGTAAATCAACTATACTCCAATTTAAAAAAAAAAGTGAACAGAGCCTCAGTGACACATGGAACAATATCAAGATATCTAATATACACCTAATTTGAGTGCCAGAAGAAGAGACAGAGAGGGGCAAAACAATAATAAGAATATGAAGAGACAATGAAAATTTACTAAATGAGGTGAAAGACATAAATTTACAGAATGCAACGAAAAGCAGGGCAAATACAAAGAAAATGACAGTAAGGCTTGAGATTGTAGTCAAACTGTTTGAAAACCAAGATTAAGAGAAAATATTGAATGCATCTAGGGTAAAATGGCATATTACTTATAGAACAGAACAGAATGAATTAGCATCCATTTTTCTCATAAACAGCAGAGGCCAGAAACCAAAGGAATGATGTCTTTAAAGTATTGAGAGAAAAAAAAACCCCAAACCAAACCCTTGTTAAACCTTCATTCTCTCTTCAGCAAAAATATCTTTTGAGAATGAAGGTCAAATAAAGCATGCTTTATTTATTTATTTATTTTGGCTGCGCCACATAGCGTATGGGTTCTTAGTTCCCTGACCAGGGATCGAACCCGTGCCCCCTGCAGGGGAAGTGCAGAGTTTTAACCACTGGACCACCAGGGAAGTCCCCAAATAACGCATGTTTTAGATAAGTAAAAACTTAGAGAATTTTCTGCCTGCAGGTCTTCACTATAAGGAATGCTGAAGGAAGTTCTGAAATACCTAGGCACCTTTCTTGAAAATCAATCAACCTAATGTGCATTATTCTATTCCTGGACTCACTGTTCTGCTGATTTATATGGCTATCCCTTATGGTGCTACCATATACTGTTTTGAAATTAGGTATAATAATTCTCTAAGTCTGTAATGCTTAATATCTAGTAGTGTCCCTCTTTTATTTTATTTATTATTAGTCATCCATTTTATACACATCAGTGTATACATGTCAATCCCTCTCTCCCAATTCATCACACCATCACCCCCACCCGCTGCTGCTTTACCCCCTTGGTGTCCATACGTTTGTTCTCTACATCTGTGTCTCAATTTCTGCCCTGCAAACCGGTTCATCTGTACCATTTTTCTAGGTTCCACATATATGCGTTAATATATGATATTTGTTTTTCTCTTTCTGACTTACTTCACTCTGTGTGACAGTCTCTAGATCCATCCACATCTCTACAAATGACCCAATTTCATTCCTTTTTATGGCTGAGTAATATTCCATTGTATATATGTACCACATCTTCTTTCTCCATTTGTCTTTCGATGGGCATTTAGGTTGCTTCCATGACCTGGCTATTGTAAATAGTGCTGCAATGAACACTGGGGTGCATGTGTCTTTTTGAATTATGGTTTTCTCTGGGTATATGCCCAGTAGTGGGATTGCTGGGTCATACGGTAATTCTATTTTTAGTTTTTTAAGGAATCTCCATACTGTTCTCCATAGTGGCTGTATCAATTGACATTCCCACCAACAGTGCAAGAGGGTTCCCTTTTCTCCACACCCTCTCCAGCATTTGTTGTTTGTAGATTTCCTGATGATGTCCATTCTAACTGGTGTGAGGTGATACCTCATTGTAGTTTTGATTTGCATTTCTCTAATAATTAGTGATGTTGAGCAGCTTTTCATGTGCTTCTTGGCCATCTGTATGTCCTGTTCGGAGAAATGTCTATTTAGGTCTTCTGCCCATTTTTTGATTAGGTTGTTTTTTTAATATTGAGCTGCATGAGTTGTTTATATATTTTGGAGATTAATCCTTGTCCATTGATTTGTTTGCAAATATTTTCTCCCATTCTGAGGGTTGTCTTTTCGTCTTGTCTGTAGTTTCCTTTGCTTTGCAAAAGCTTTTAAGTTTCGTTAGGTCCCGTTTATTCTTGTTTTTTTAAAAAATTTATTTATTTTTATTTATTTATGGCTGTGTTGGGTCCTCGCTTCTGTGCGAGGGCTTTCTCTAGTTGTGGCAAGCGGGGGCCACTCTTCATCGTGGTGTGCGGGCCTCTCACCATCACGGCCTCTCCTGTTGCGGAGCACAGGCTCCAGACGCGCAGGCTCAGCAATTGTGGCTCACGGGCCCAGTCGCTCTGTGGCATGTGGGATCCTCACAGACCAGGGCCCGAACCTGTGTTCCCTGAATTGGCAGGCAGACTCCCAACCACTGCGCCACCAGGGAAGCCCTATTCTTGTTTTTATTTCTGTTACTCTAGGAGGTGGATCAAAAAAGATCTTGCTGTGATTTATGTCAGACTGTTTTTCCTATGTTTTCCTCTAAGAGTTTTATAGTGTCCAGTCTTACATTTAGGTCTCTAATCCATTTTGAGTTTATTTTTGTGTATGGTGTTAGGGAGTGTTCTAATTTCATTCTTTTACATGTAGCTGTCCAGCTTTCCCAACACCACTTATTGAAGAGACTGTCTTTTCTCCATTGTATATCCTTGCCTCCTTTGTCATAGATTAGTTGACCACAGGTGCGTGGGTTATCTCTGGGCTTTCTATCCTGTTCCATTGATCTATATTTCTGTTTTTGTGCCAGTACCAAACTGTCTTGATTACTGTAGCTTTGTAGTATAGTCTGAAGTCAGGGAGTCTGATTCCTCCAGCTCTGTTTTTTTTCCCTCAAGACTGCTTTGGCTATTTGGGGTCTTTTGTGTCTCCATACAAATTTTAAGATTTTTTGTTCTAATTCTGTAAATAATGCCATTGGTAATTTGATAGGGATTGCACTGAATCTGTAGATTGCTTTGGATAGTATAGTCATTTTCACAATATTGATTCTTCCAATCCAAGAACATGATATATCTCTCCATCTGTTTGTATCATCTTTTTTTTTTCTAACATCTTTATTGGAGTATAATTGCTTTACAATGGTGTGTTAGTTTCTGCTTTATAACAAAGTGAATCAGTTATACATATACATATGTTCCCATATCTCTTCCCTCTTGCATCTCCCTCCCTCCCACCCTCCCTCACCCACCCCTCTAGGTGGTCACAAAGTACCGAGCTGATCTCCCTGTGCTATGCGGCTGCTTCTCACTAGCTATCTATTTTACATTTGGTAGTGTATATATGTCCACGCTACTCTCTCACTTTGTCACAGCTTCTCCCTCCCCATATCCTCAAGTCCATTCTCTAGTAGGTCTGTGTCTTTATTCCCATCTTACCACTAGGTTCTTCATGACTTTTTTTTTTTTTCCCTTAGATTCCATATATATGTGTTAGCATACTGTATTTGTTTTTCTCTTTCTGACTTACTTCACTCTGTATGACAGACTCTAACTCCATCCACCTCACTACAAATAACGAAATACAATTTCGTTTCTTTTTATGGCTGAGTAATATTCCATTGTATATATGTGCCACATCTTCTTTATCCATTCACCCGATGATAGACATTTAGGTTGTTTCCATGTCCTGGCTATTGTAAATAGTGCTGCAGTGAATATTGTGGTACATGTCTCTTTTTGAATTATGGTTTTCTCAGGGTATATGCCCAGCAGTGGGATTGCTGGGTCATACGGTAGTTCTATTTTTAGTTTTTAAAGAAACCTCCATACTGTTCTCCATAGTGGCTGTATCAATTTACATTCCCACCAACAGTGCAAGAGTGTTCCCTTTTCTCCACACCCTCTCCAGCATTTATTGTTTCTAGATTTTTTGATGATGGCCATTCTGACCGGTGTGAGATGATATCTCATTGTAGTTTTGATTTGCATTTCTCTAATGATTAATGATGTTGAGCATTCTTTCATGTGTTTGTTGGCAATCTGTATATCTTCTTTGGAGAAATGTCTGTTTAGGTTTCTGCCCATTTTTGGATTGGTTTTTTTTTTTGTTTTTTAATATTGAGCTGCATGAGCTGCTTGTAAATTTTGGAGATTAATCCTTTGTCAGTTGCTTCATTTGCAAATATTTTCTCCCATTCTGAGGCTTGTCTTTTGGTCTTGTTTATGGTTTCCTTTGCTGTGCAAAAGCTTTTAAGTTTCATTAGGTCTCATTTGTTTATTTTTGTTTTTATTTCCACTTCTGTAGGAGCTGGGTCAAAAATGATCTTGCTGTGATTTATGTCATAGAGTGTTCTGCCTATGTTTTCCTCTAAGAGTTTGATGGTGTCTCGCCTTACATTTAGGTCTTTAATCCATTTTGAGTTTATTTTTGTGTATGGTGTTAGGGAGTGTTCTAATTTCATACTTTTACATGTAGCTGTCCAGTTTTCCCAGCACCACTTATTGAAGAGGCTGTCTTTTCTCCACTGTATATACTTGCCTCCTTTATCAAAGATAAGCTGACCATATGTGCGTGGGTTTATCTCTGGGCTTTCTGTCCTGCTCCATTGGTCTATATTTCTGTTTTTGTGCCAGTACCATACTGTCTTGATTACTGTAGCTTTGTAATATAGGCTGAAGTCAGGGAGCCTGATTCCTCCAGCTCCATTTTTCGTTCTCAAGATTGCTTTAGCTATTAGGGGTCTTTTGTGTTTCCATACAAATTGTGAAATTTTTTGTTCTAGTTCTGTGAAAAATGCCAGTGTTAGTTTGATAGGGATTGCATTGAATCTGTAGATTGCTTTGGGTAGTAGAGTCATTTTCACAATGTTGATTCTTCCAATCCAGGAACATGGTATATCTCTCCATCTATTTGTATCATCTTTAATTTGTTTCATCAGTGTCTTATAGTTTCCTGCATACAGGTCTTTTGTCTCCTTAGGTAGGTTTATTCCTAGGTATTTTATTCTTTATGTTGCAGTGGTAAATGGGAGTGTTTCCTTAATTTCTCTTTCAGATTTTTCATCATTAGTGTATACGAATGCAAGAGATTTCTGTGCATTATTTTGTATCCTGCAACTTTACCAAATTCATTGATTAGCTCTAGTAGTTTTCTGGTGGCATCTTTAGGATTCTCTATGTATAGTATCATGTCATCTGCAAACAGTGACAGTTTTACTTCTTTTCCAATTTGTAGTCCTTTTATTTCTTTTTCTTCTCTGATTGCCGTGGCTAGGGCTTCCAAAACTATGTTGAATAATAGTGGTGAGAGTGGACATCCTTGTCTTGTTCCTGATCTTAGAGGAAATGCTTTCAGTTTTTCACCATTGAGAATGAAGTTTGCTGTGGGTTTGTCATGTATGACCTTTAGTATGTTGAGGTAGGTTCCCTCTGTGCCCACTTTCTGGAGAGATTTTTATCATAAATGGGGATTGGATTTTGTCAAAAGCTTTTTCTGCATCTATTGAGATGATCATATGGTTTTTAATTCTTCAATTTGTTAATATGGTGTATCACATTGATTGATTTGCATATATTGAAGAATCCCTGCATCCCTGGGATAAATCCCACTTGATCATGATGTATGATCCTTTTAAAATGTTGTTGGATTCTGTTTGCTAGTATTTTGTTGAGGATTTTTGCGTCTATATTCATCAGTGATAATGGTCTGTAATTTTCTTTTTTTGTAGTATCTTTTTCTGGTTTTGGTATCTGGGTGATGGTGGCCTCATAGAATGAGTTTGGGAGTGTTCCTTCCTCTGCAATTTCTTAGCGTTGTGGTCAGAAAAAATGCTTGATACGATATCAATTTTCTTAAATTTACTGAAGCTTGATTTATGACCCAAGATGTGATCTGTCCTGGAGAATGTTCCATGCGCACTTGAGAAGAAAGTGTAATCTGCTGTTTTTGGATGGAATGTCCTATAAATATCAATTAAATCTATCTGTTCTATTGTGTCATTGAAAGCCTGTGTTTCCTTATTAATTTTCTGTTTGGATGATCTGTCCATTGGTGTAAGTGAGGTGTTAAAGTCTCCCACTATTATTGTGTTACTGTCGATTTCCTCTTTTATAGCTGTTAGCAGTTGCCTTATGTATTGAGGTGCTCCTATGTTGGGTGCATATATATTTATAATTGTTATATCTTCTTCTTGGATTGATCCCTGGATCATTATGTAGTGTCCTTCCTTGTCTCTTGCAACATTCTTTATTTTAAAGTCTATTTTATCTGATATGACTATAGCTACTCCAGCTTTCTTTTGATTTCCATTTGCATGGAATATCTTTTTCCATCCCCTCACTTTCAGTCTGTATGTGTCCCTAGGTCTAAAGTGGGTCTCTTGTAGACAGCATATATATGGGTCTTGTTTTTGTATCCATTCAGCCAGTCTATGTCTTTTGGTTGGGGCATTTAATCCATTCACGTTTAAGGTAATTATCGATATGTATGTTCCTATGACCATTTTCTTAATTGTTTTGTGTTTGTTTTTGTAGGTCCTTTTATTCTCTTGTGTTTGCCCCTTAGAGCAGTTCCTTTAGCATTTGTTGTAGAGCTGGTTTGGTGGTGCTGAATTCTCTTAGCTTTTGCTTGTATGTAAAGCTTTTGATTTCTGCATCGAATCTGAATGAGATCCTTGCCAGGTAGAGTAATCTTGGTTCTGGTTCTTCTCTGTCATCACTTTAAGTATATCATGCCACTCCCTTCTGGCTTGTAGAGTTTCTGCTGAGAAATCAGCTGTTAACCTTATGGGAGTTCCCTTGTATGTTATTTGTCATTTTTCCCTTGCTGCTTTCAATAATTTCTCTTTGTCTTTAATTTTTGCCAGTTTGATTACCATGTGTCTCATCATGTTTCTCCTTGGGTTTATCCTGTGTGGGACTCTCTGCACTTCCTTGACTTGGGTGGCTATTACCTTTCCCATGTTAGGGAAATTTTCGACTGTCATCTCTTCAAATATTTTCTTGGGTCCTTTCTCTCTCTCTTCTCCTTCTGGGACCACTATAATGAGAATGTTGTTGCATTTAATGTTTCTTAGGCTGTCTTCATTTCTTTTCATTCTTTTTTCTTTATTCTGTTCTGCAGCAGTGAATTCCAGCATCCTGTCTTCCAGGTCACTTATCCGTACTCTGCCTCAGTTATTCTGATATTGATTCCTTCTAGTGTATTTTTCATTTCATTATTGTATTGTTCATCTCTGTTTGTTCTTTAATTCTTTTTTTTTTAAATTAATTAATTTTTTTTAGCTGTGCTGGGTCTTCGTTTCTGTTCGAGGGCTTTCTCTATTTGCGGCGAGCGGGGGCCACTCTTCATCGCGGTGCGTGGGCCTCTCACTATCGCGGCCTCTCTTGCTGCGGAGCACAGGTTCCAGACGCGCAGGCTCAGTAGTTGTGACTCACGGGCCCAGTTGCTCCGTGGCATGTGGGATCTTCCCAGACCAGGGCTCGAACCCGTGTCCCCTGCATTGGCAGGCAGATTCTCAACCACTGCACCACCAGGGAAGCCCTGTTCTTTAATTCTTGTAGATATTTGTTAAACACTTTTTTTTTTTTAATTTTTTAAATTTATTATTTATTTATTATTTTTATTTTTGGCTGTGTTGGGTCTTCGTTTCTGTGTGAGGGCTTTCTCCAGTTGCGGCGAGTGGGGGCCACTCTTCATCGCGGTGCGCGGGCCTCTCACTATCGCGGCCTCTCTTGTTGCGGAGCACAGGCTCCAGACGCTCAGGCTCAGTAGTTGTGGCTCACGGGCCCAGTTGCTCCGCGGCATGTGGGATCCTCCCAGACCAGGGCTCGAACCCGTGTCCCCTGCATT
The DNA here is from genome assembly GCF_028021215.1 of Eschrichtius robustus. NCBI lineage: Eukaryota > Metazoa > Chordata > Mammalia > Artiodactyla > Eschrichtiidae > Eschrichtius > Eschrichtius robustus. The sequence goes on from NC_090842.1 coordinate 14,226,975, forward strand.
GGCAGGCAGATTCTCAACCACTGCGCCACCAGGGAAGCCCCTGTTAAACACTTTTTGCATCTTCTCGATCTTTGCCTTCATTCTTTTTCCGAGGTCCTGGATCATGTTCACTATCATTATTCTGAATTCTTTTTCTGGAACGTTACCTGTCTTCATTTCATTTAGTTTTTTTGGGGGGGTTTTATCTTGTTCCTTCATCTGGTACATAGCCCTCTGCCTTTTCATCTTGTCTGTTTTTCTGTGAATGTGGTTTTTGTTCCACAGGCTGCAGGGTTGTAGTTCTTCTTGCTTCTGCTGTCTGCCCTCTGGTGGATGAGGCTATCTAAGAGGCTTGTGCAAGTTTCCTGATGGGAGGGACTGGTGGTGGGTGGAGCTGGCTGTTGCTTTGGTGGGCAGAGCTCAGTAAAACTTTATCCACTTGTCTGCTGATGGGTGAGGCTGGGTTCCCTTCCTGTTAGTTGTTTGGCCTGAGGTGACCCAACACTGGGGCCTACCCGGGCTCTTTGGTGGGGCTAATGGCGGACTCTGGGAGGGCTCATGCCGAGGAGTACTTCCCAGAACTTCTGCTGCCAGTGTCCTTGTCCTCACGGTGAGACACAGCCACCCTCCGCCTCTGCAGGAGACCCTCCAACACTAGCAGGTAGGTCTGGTTCGGTCTCCTCTGGGGTCACTGCTCCTTCCCCTCGGTCCTGATGCGCACACTACTTTGTGTGTGCCTTCCAAGAGTGGAGTCTCTGTTTCCCCCAGTCCTGTCAAAGTCCTGCAATTAAATCCTGCTAGTCTTCAAAGTCTGATACTCTAGGAATTTCTCCTCCTGTTGCCGGACCCCCAGGTTGGGAAGCCTGATGTGAGGCTCAGAACCTTCACTCCAGCAGGTGGACTTCTGTGGTATAAGTGTTCTCCAGTCTGTGAGTCACCCATCCATCAGTTATGGGTTCTGATTTTATTGTGATTGCACCCCTCCTACCGTCTCACTGTGGCTTCTCCTTTGTGTTTGGATGTGGGGTATCTTTTTTCGTGAGTTCCAGTGTCTTCCTGTCGATGATTGTTCAGTTCGTTGTGATTCTGGTGTTCTCGCAAGAGGGAGTGAAAGCATGTCCTTCTATTCCGCCATCTAGATCCTTTCAGTATCACTCTTTTAGCTTTTTATGTTTCTCTAAGACATCTTTGTGATTGTTGGCACTTTCCCATGTAAGTTTTAGAATCAACTTGTCAATTTCTACAAAAACCTGTTTGGGAGTACACTGAATCTGTGTTAGACCAATAAGTTGGTAATTATCTCAGTAAGAAATATGATTTTTTCAGTCATGTGGTATCTTCTTTCATTTATTTGTATCATCTTTAAATTCTCTCAGTAGTGTTTTGTAGTTTTTCTTGTATAGGTCTTGCAGAAATTTTGTTAAATTCGTCCCAGAGTAGTTCATATTTCTTGATAATATTGCAAATTTTGTTTTCCTTTAATTTTTTGCTAATTGCTAGTATTTAAGAATGCTTTTGATTTTTGTAGATTAATTTAAAATTCTGTGATCTTGCTAAAATTCACTTGGTTTACATTTACAAAAGTTTATCTGTGATGTTTTACTTCTTTCTTTGCAATATGTATGTCTTCTATCTATCTATCTTTATTGTATCATCTAGGACCTCCAATATGATGTTTAATAGAAGTGACGGTACATCTTTGCCTTATTCCTGATCTTGGGGATAAAATGTTCAGTCTGTCTCCATTAAGTATGATGAAAGCTACAGCTTTTTCATAGTTGTTCTTCATCAGGTTGAGGAAATTCCCTTTCATTCCCTATTTTGCTGAGAGTTTTCATCACTAAGAGATGCCGAATTCTGTTGAGTGGTTTTTCTGTATCAGTTGAGGTGATCATATGATTTTCTTCTTTATTCCATTAATATGGAGAATTACATTGATTTTTAACTGTGAAACCTACTTTGCATAGCTGGAATGAACTTCATTATTATGTGTTATTATTACTATAGTTATTTTTATATTGCCAAGTCAGATTTCCTAATGTTTAGTTAAGAATGTTTATGTCTAATTTTGGGAGAATATTATGGTTCTCTAGTTTTCTTTTCCCCTGTAGTGGCTTTGTATGATTTTGGTATTGTTGGTCTCATAAAATGAGATGGAAAGTGTTTCTTCCTTTTTATTAAAAAAAAAAAAAGTCTGTGAGGAGTTAATGCTATTTCTTCCTTAATTGTTTAATAATATTAACTGAGTGGAACATACAGAGTTCCCATATACCCTGTGTTTCCACATATGCACAGCCTCCTCACTGTCAACATCCTGCACCCAGAGTACATTTGCTTTGATTGATGAACCTACATTGACACATCATTATCACTCAAAGTCCATAGTTTACAGTTTGTGTTCACTCTTTTTTTTTTTTTTAAGTTATTTTTGATGTGGACCGTTTTTAAAGTCTTTATTGAATTTGTTACAGTATTGCTTCTATTTTATGTTTTGGGTTTTTGGCCACGAGGCATGTGGGATCTTAGCTTCCTGACCAGGGATCAAATCCACACCCCCTGCATTGGAAGGTGAAGTCTTAATCATTGGACTGCCAGGGAAGTCCTTGTGTTCACTCTTGATGTTTTGTATTTCATGGGTTTTGACACAAGGATAATGACATGTATTCACCGTTTCAGTATCATACAGAATAGTTTCACTGCCCTAAAAATCCTCTGTGCTCTGCTGATTCATCCCTCTCACCCCATCCCCCAACCTCTGGCAACTTCTGATCTTTTTATTGTCTTCATAGTTTTACCTCTGCAGAATATCATATGGTTGAAATCATATAGTATGTAGCCTTTTCACACGGGTTTCTTTCACTTAGTAATATGCATTTAAGGTTTCAACATGAGCTGTCATGCTATGAAAAGACATTTGATTTAGCCTTGAATAAAATTTCATTGTATTGATGTACCACAGTTCATCTGTCCACCTGCTGAAGGGCATCTTGCTTGCTTCCAAGTTTTGGCAATTGTGAATCAAGCTGCTATGAGCATCCGTGTGCAGGTTTTTGTGTGGATGTAAGTTTTCAGTTCCTTTGGGTAAATATCAAGGAGCACAGTTGCTGGGTCTTATGGTAAGAGTATTTTAGTTTTGTAAAAAGAAAAACTGCCAAAGTATCTTCCAAAGTTGCTGTACAATTTTGTATTTCTACCAGCAACGAATGAAAGTTCCTGTTGCTCCACATCTACACCAGCATTTGGTATTATTAATGTTTTGGATTTTTGGCATTCTTATAGGTGTATAGTGATTTCTAATTGTTTTCATTTGCAATTCCCTAATACATTATGATGTTGAGCATCTTCTCATATGCTTTTATGCCATCCGTTTATTTTCTTTGGTGAGATATCTGTTAAGATCTTTTGCCTGTCTATTAATGGGTTCCTTTTTTTATTGTTGAGTTTTAAGAGTTATGTTCAACAACTGTCTCTGTTTGGTTTTGATAGATTGTCTTGGGGGGAGAACGCTTTTTGTACTAGTGAGCTCTGAGTAAGTTCAATAATGACAGCCTTACATGTGAAGTCTTTCATGTCCAATAATGACCCTTCTCTGGGAACTCCAACTTCTTGGACTGCCAGACTTGATTGTGGCTGTTGTTTTTCAAGATTCCTGTGTACCTGGGGATGGGCAGATCAGCACAGGGAAATTAAAATGCCACAAAGCTCATTGTTCTTACTGAGATTCAGCTCTTTTCCTTGAATAATCATTCCCTAGATTGCTTCAAGTCTTTGGTTAATTTCTAGCGTTTTGAGAAAGTTGATTTTGACAGTTTTTGCTAGTGTTCTCATTGCTTTTATGGAGGGAAGTGTTTTCAGAGGTTTTTACTCTGAGATTTTCAACGATGTTCACTGTCCTTTTGTGAGCAATAACTTAAATTTGTAAGTTAGTGTTGTGAGACCTGGAAGAAATTCCTTGCCTGTAGAACAGGAGGACAAGAGCTCAATTAAATGACCAGGGAAAGTAATATGCTATATGCATATAATGTCAGTTTATAATATATTTTATAGGTGCTGGATCTAGATGAGTCAAATTTTACTTGGTGAATAATGAGTAGTTAAATCTCATCACCATATAACATGTAATGGTTTGTATCCTTTAAAATGAAATGAGGAATTACTATTTTTTTTTTGCAGGGGGGTCACAACATAAAATGTATTTCCTTTTGCAAGTCAGGGTGAAAAAACTTTAAAAGACACTATTCTAGGACAGTGTTTTCCAAACTTCCCTTTAGCCTGGAATCATAAGAATCTAACTTGGGGGCCTAAAATAGATAAGGTAGAAGCTGAAGACTCTGGTCCCATGTGATCCTCTCCTAACACCCCCTCCCCAGGGGTCACGGGCCCCAGGCCTGGGAATCTGCAAGGTCAGGGTTCACAGTCAAATTACAGCACAGGTGCACCAACACGGGTGCAGAGGGACAGCCTATGCAGGAGTTGAGTGTTCATGTTGTGGAGAAATCATTTGTTGGTTAAATTAAGGTGGCCTTTAAGGCAGGCCCCAAACACTCCCACCCGGGACAGCTAGACAGGCCAGCCCAGCTCCCCCGCCAGCAACCACTTCATGGCCTGATGTCTGTACTATTCCACAGTGACACCAGCGCTTGTGGCCTCAGCTATGAGCTCTCACCTCCAAACCCTTGTTCCCAGCGAGAATTCAGCGGTGTCGGAACAGTCTCAGGGTTTGGGACGGAAGCAACAAACGCTGAGAGTCCCAAAGGCTTGCTCCCAAGATTTGTCTACGGTGCAGACAAATCGGCTTTATTTAAGGGACTGAGCCTCGTTTCAGATGACATTCGGACTTTACCTTCTAGAAGTAAGCCTTTTGTCTCCAATCAATTAGGTAGATGTTTGGAGTTAAGTTGTTTTTCTTGAAATGAGCAAATAATTTTGGCAAATTTTCTTCAACAAATACCTCAAACACAGCAGAATAAGTCAACATAAGGCCGTGGTCCACTTGGAAAAAAGCCATTTGACAGGGTTTATTCAAAAGATTAGAAAAAGCAATGAAGGCATGTACAGTATCTAAGTTCAAGATCAACACGGCTGCTATGAAGGCCGTGCCCTGAACATAACCCACATGCGGTTGGTAACAAGTGTAAGCTCCCAAAATGCTGTGCAACATGTTGTGATATGGGCCACCTTGCTGGAAAATGCAGAGATTAGGGAATGTTCTGGAAGTGTCTAGTTTAATAAACTCCAGACTGGCTTCTCTGTCTGCTGCTGAAAAACCAGCATCTTCATTCTCCACTTCAGAGCCTCCCGTGCTAAAGGACCACCACTGCTCCTTGGCTTGGGCAAGACAGATACCAAAGAGCTCCTGGGTGATGTTTAACTCGTTGCCAATGGCTAAGCTCCAGACTTTGCCTCTCACATTGGGAGGGATTCCCTGCCACCATAAATCTCGAACTTTTCCTAGAGTACCGCATTGTTTCCCGGTTAGGCAAAATCTCTTTATTCCAAGTGAGGACGGCATTTCCAATACTTTATTCTAATCTGCATCTATCTTCCAGCTGCTTTTTCCTTCTCTGGGCTTCTTTCAACTCTCATTTTTTGGCCTGAACCACCATTTCTTCATACTGTTGCCTGTGTTTCTGAGCTTCTTCAACTGGCTTTGCTGAGAGAGTTGCTGGTCTGTCTTCCAGGATGAGTGTGGTGGTGGAGAGAGGCTCAAAGTCAGTATTCTTCCTCACATTCTGCTTTAGTGAGGGTGGCCAGCTAGGTCGTCCAGGCTTGTTTTTATATTCCAAGAACGCCGAGGGGCTCAGAGGCGCGCGGCCGGCGGCTCCAGGCCCGAGCCAGCGAGCGAGTGGGGCTCCATGGCGGGACCTTGGGCTTGGCTCCGGCGGCCGGGTGGGGCGAGGAATTACTATTTAAATCATAATCTAATATCCTCTTCCACCTGAAACTTTTTGCCATCTGAAATATCTTTTGATAGAAAAGGTATGTTTCTTGTTTCTTTCTTTTCCCTGAATATTTTATAAATAGTGTTATATTTAAGATTACTATCAGGTTTTCATTTGAATTTCCTTAATGTATATAGCAGGGACTTTTGATTCTTTATTACTAGATATTTTTTTTCTCTCTAGTTGTTGCTGCTTATGGTGTATTATGGGGAGAGAAGAGGGGAGGATTGATTTGTGAAAGGTTGTCGTGGCTAGACAAGTCTTGTGTAGGTCAAGCTGTTTGTGAGTGACCTGCTAATGTTGTAGAAAGATTTCATTGTAGTTTTATATTTTATTGAATTTAATTATACACACAGGGCAAATGAAAGGTGTAATGCAGTTGGTTTTGTGGTGTTTCATTCAATGTGATGGACATTTTATAAGTACACTTAAAATATTGGGGAGAGGATTTTAAATCTACTTTTTATCATCTATGAATTTTACACAGAGCTACGGTATAGTTAATCATTTAAAATTCTAGATTTGTTTTGCTCTGTTGAATTTGATTGAGTTATATTTGAGATTTAAAAGTTAGAATGGGGCTTCCCTGGTGGCGCAGTGGTTAAGAATCCGCCTGCAAATGCAGGAGACACGGGTTCAAGCCCTGGCCTGGGAAGATCCCATACGCCATGGAGCGTGTGTATATATATATATATATATATATATATATATATATCCAGATCAAGATATAAAACATTTTCAGGGATTTCCCTGGCGTTCCAGTGGTTAAGAATCCACGCTTTCAATGCAGGGGGCGTGCCCTGGTTGGGAAACTAAGATCCCACATGCCACCATATTTGCAAATGAAGCAACTGACAAGGGCTTAATTTCCAAAATATACAAACAGCTCATACAGCTCAATAACAAAAAAACAAACAACCCAATCAAAAAATGGGCAGAAGACCTAAATAGACATTTCTCCACAGAAGACATACAGATGGCCAACAGGCATATGAAAAAATGCTCAACATTGCTAATTATTAGAAAATGCAAATCAAAACTACAGTGAGGTGTCTATCACCTCACACCTGCCAGAATGGCCATCATCAAAAAATCTGCAAAGAATGAATGCTGGAGAGGGTGTGGGGAAAAGGGAACCCTCCTACACTGTTGGTGGGAATGTAAATTGGTGCAGCCACTATGGAGAACAGTATGGAAGTTCCTTGAAAAACTAAAAATAGAGGTACCATATGATCCAGCAATCCCACTCCTGGGGCATATATCCGGAGAAAACCATACTTAGAAAAGATACATGCACCGCAGTATTCATTGCAGCACTATTTACAATAGCCAATACATGGAAGCAACCTAAGTATCCATCAACAGATGAATGGATAAAGAAGATGTGGTATATATGTACAATGGAATATTACTCAGCCATAAAAAACCAAAATAATGCCATTTACAGCAACATGGATGGTTGTAAAGATATCACACTACGTGAAGTGAGTCAGAGAAAGACAAATAGCATATGATATCACTTATATGTGGAATCTTAAAAAATGATACAAATGAGCTTATTTACAAAACAGAAACAGACTCACAGACAGAAAACAAACTTATGGTTATCAAGTGGGAAAGTGGGAAGAGGTATAAATTAGGAGTTGGGAATTAACAGATACATGCTGCTATATATAAAACAGATAAACAAGGACCTATACTATAGAGCAAGGGAACTATATTCAATGTCTTATAACAACCTGTAATGGAAAAGAATCTGAAAAAGAATATATATGTATATATAAAGAATATATATATATAAAGAATATGTATATATGTAAAGAATATATATATGTAAAGAATATATATATGTAAAGAATATATTTATAAAGAATATATATATATAACTGAATCACTTTGCTGTGAAACTAACACAGTATTGTATATCAACTATACTTCAATTAAAAAAAGACCTGTAGTACCAAGAAACCAAGAAAAAAATTTTTTTCAACTACTGTATATTTACTTCATATAAATGTCTTGTGAACATTTTACATCATGAGTTTAAATTTTCTGTTCTGTGGAGATATTTTTACACTTTAAAAATTATTTTAAACATATTAAACATGGTTATTACATAATCTGTGTTTGATAATTCCAAAAAATGAACTCGTAGGTTTGTTTTTGCTGGTTTCTTCCATAGTGCATAGTTTGTTCCACCAGATAACATTTGTGTTTATTGCAATCTGGCTTTTTTCAGTGTGACTAGTCGCATACAACTAAAAAAAAATTTTTTTTATTGGAGTATAATTGCTTTACAATGTTGTGTTAGTTTCTGCTGTACAATGCAGTGAATCAACTATATGTATACCTATATTCCCTCCCTCTTTGACCTCCCTCTCCCCACCCCATCCCACCCAACTAGGTCCTCACAGAGCACCGGGCTGAGCTTCCTGTGCTTTATAGCTTGTTCCCACTAGCTAGCTATTTCACGCATGGTAGTGTATATATGCCCATCCTAATCTCCCAATTCATCCGACCATCCCCTTCCCACCCCGTGTCCACATGTCCGTTCTCTATGTCTACGTCTACCTCTCTATTCCTGCCCTGCAGATAGGTTCATCTGTACCATTTTTCTAGATTCCACATATATGCGTTAATATATGATATTTGTTTTTCACTTTCTGGCTTACTTCACTCTGTATGACAGACTCTAGATCCATCCATATCTCTACAAATGACCCAATTTCATTTCTTTTTATGGCTGAGTAATATTCCATTGTATATATGTACCACACCTTTATTTATTTATTTATCTTTTTAACATCTTTATTGGAGTATAATTGCTTTACAATGGTGTGTTAGTTTCTGCTTTATAACAAAGTGAATCAGTTATACATATACATATGTTCCCATATCTCTTCCCTCTTGCGTCTCCCTCCCTCCCACCCTCCCTCTCCCACCCCTCTAGGTGGTCACAAAGCACCGAGCTGATCTCCCTGTGCTATGCGGCTGCTTCTCACTAGCTATTTTACGTTTGGTAGTGTATATATGTCCATGCCACTCTCTCACTTTGTCACAGCTTCCCCTTCCCCATATCCTCAAGTCCATTCTCTAGTAGGTCTGTGTCTTTATTCCCGTCTTACCACTAGGTTCTTCATGGCTTTTTTTTTCCCCTTAGATTCCATATATATGTGTTAGCATACTGTATTTGTTTTTCTCTTTCTGACTTACTTCACTCTGTATGACAGACTCTAACTCCATCCACCTCACTACAAATAACGAAATACAATTTCGTTTCTTTTTATGGCTGAGTAATATTCCATTGTATATATGTGCCACATCTTCTTTATCCATTCATCTGATGATGGACATTTAGGTTGTTTCCATGTCCTGGCTATTGTAAATAGTGCTGCAGTGAATATTGTGGTACATGTCTCTTTTTGAATTATGGTTTTCTCAGGGTATATGCCCATCAGTGGGATTGCTGGGTCATACGGTAGTTCTATTTTTAGTTTTTTAAGGAACCTCCATACTGTTCTCCACAGTGGCTGTATCAATTTACATTCCCACCAGCAGTGCAAGAGGATTCCCTTTTGTCCACATCCTCTCCAGCATTTATTGTTTGTAGATTTTTTGATGATGGCCATTCTGACTGGTGTGAGGTGATACCTCATTGCAGTTTTGATTTGCATTTCTCTAATAATTAGTGATGTTGAGCAGCTTTTCATGTGCCTCTTGGCCATCTGTATCTCTTCTTTGGTGAAATGTCTATTTAGGTCTTACACCCATTTTTTAATTGGGTTGTTTGTTTTTTTGATATTGAGCTGCATGAGCTGTTTGTATATTTTGGAGATTATTTCATTGTCTGTAGCTTCGTTTGCAAATATTTTCTCCCATTCTGAAGGTTGTCTTTTCGTCTTCTTTATGGTTTCCTTTGCTGTGCAGAAGCTTTTAAGTTTAATTAGGTCCCATTTGTTTACTTTGTTTTTATTTTCATTATTCTAGGAGGTGGTCAAAAAAGATCTTGCTGTAATTTATGTCAAAGAGTGTTCTTCCTATGTTTTCCTCTAAGAATTTTATAGTATCCGGTCTTACATTTAGGTCTTTAATCCATTTTGAGTTTATTTCTGTGTATGGTGTTAGGGGGTGTTCTAGTTTCATTCTTTTACATGTAGCTGTTCAGTTTTTCCAGAAACACCTATTGAAGAGACTGTCCTTTCTCCATTGTATGTTCTTGCTTCCTTTGCCATAAACGAGGTGACGATAGGTGCATGGGTTTATCTCTGGGCTTTCTCTTGTACCACTGATCTATATTTCTGTTTTTTTTTTTTTTAAAAGGCACAGTGCCTTTTTTTTTTTTTTTTTTTAATTACACTACTCTAGGTGTGCTTTATTTTATTTTATTAATGGCTGTGTTGGGTCTTCGTTTCTGTGCGAGGGCTTTCTCTAGTTGTGGCAAGTGGGGGCCACTCTTCATCACGGTGCGCGGGCCTCTCACTATCGCGGCCTCTCTTGTTGCGGAGCACAGGCTCCAGACGCGCAGGCTCAGTAATTGTGGCTCACGGGCCCAGTTGCTCCGTGGCATGTGGGATCTTCCCAGACCAGGGCTCGAACCCATGTCCCCTGCATTGGCAGGCAGATTCTCAACCACTGCGCCACCAGGGAAGCCCCTATATTTCTGTTTTTTTAAAAAATAATTTTATTTATTATTTTTGGCTGCATTGGGTCTTCGTTGCTGCGTGTGGGTTTCTCTAGTTGTGGCGAGCAGGGCTACTCTTCATTGTGGTGTGCGGGCTTCTCGTTGCGGTGGCTTCTCTTGTTGAGAAGCACAGGTTTTAGGCATGTGGGCTTCAGTAGTTGCAGCACGTGGACTCAGTAGTTGCGGCACGCGGGCCGTAGAGCGCGTGGGCTTCAGTAGTTGTGGTGTGTGGGCTCAGTAGTTGTGGGTGCACAGGCTCTGTGGCACGTGGCATTCAGTAGTTGTGGTGCACGGACTCAGTAGTAGTGGCTTACAGGCTCTAGAGTGCAGGCTCAGTAGCTGTGGTGCATGGGCTTAGTTGTTCTGTGGCATGGGGGATCTTCCTGGACTAGGGATCGAACCCGTGTCCCCTGCATTGGCAGGCGGATTCTTAACCACTGCACCACCAGGGAAGTCCCATATATTTCTGTTTTTGTGCCAGTACCATACTGTCTTGATTACTGTAGCTTTGTAGTATAGTCTGAAGTCTGGGAGCCTGATTCCTCCAGCTCCGTTTTTCTTTCTCAAGACTGCTTTGGCTATTCGGGTCTTTTATGTTTCCATACAAATTGTAAAATTTTTTGTGCTAATTCTGTGAAGAATGCCATTGGTAATTTGATAGGGATTGCACTGACTTTGTAGATTGCTTTGGGTAGTATAGTCATTTTCACAATATTGATTCTTCCAATCCAAGAACATGGTCTGTTTCTCCATCTGTTTGTGTCATCTTTGATTTCTTTCATCAGTGTTTTATAGTTTCTGAGTACAGGTCTTTTGCATCCTTAGGTAGGTTTATTCCTAGGTATTTTATTCTTTTTGTTATGATGGTAAATGGGATTGTTTCCTTAATTTCTCTTAGTATATAGGAATGCAAGAGATTTCTGTGCGTTAATTTTGTGTCCTGCAACCTTACCAAAATCATTGATTTGTTCTCATAGTTTTCTGGTGGCATCTTTAGGATTTCCTAGGTATAGTATAATGCCATCAGCAAACAGTGACAGTTTTACTTATTTTCCAATTTGTATTCCTTTTATTTCTTTTTCTTCTCTAATTGCCATGGCTAGGACTTCCAAAACTATGTTGAATAAGAGTGGTGAGAGTGGACATCCTTGTCTTGTTCCTGATCTTAGAGGAAATGCTTTCAGTTTTTCACCATTGAGAATGAAGTTTGCTGTGGGTTTGTCATATATGGCCTTTATTATGTTGAGGTAGGTTCCCTCTGTGCCGATGTCCTGGAGAGTTTTTATCATAAATGGGGGTTGAATTTTGTCAAAAGCTTTTTCTGCATCTATTGAGATCATATGTTTTTTATTCTTTAATTTGTTAATGTGGTGTATCACATTGATTGATTTGCATATATTGAAGAATCCTTGCATTCCTGGGATAAATCCCACTTGATCGTGGTCTATGATCCTTTTAATGTGTTGTTGGATTCTGTTTGCTAGCATTTTGTTGAGGATTTTGCATCTATGTTCATCAGTGATATTGGTCTGTAATTTTCTTTTTTTGTGATACCTTTGTCTGGTTTTGGTATCAGGTTGATGGTGGCCTCGTAGAACGAATTTGGGAGTGTTCCTCCCTCTGCAATGTTTTCTAAGAGTTTGAGAAGGATAGGTGTTAGCTCTTCTCTAATGTTTGATAGAATTCGCCTGTGAAGCCATCTGCCTGGACTTTTGTTTGTTGGAAGATTTTTAATTACAGTTTCAATTTCATTACTTGCTATATGTCTGTTTATATTTTCTAATTTTTCCTGGTTCAGTCTTGGAAACTTGTACCTTTCCAAGAATTTGTCAGTTTCTTTGAGGTTGTCCGTTTTACTGGCATATATGTTGTTTGTAGCACTCTTACAATCCTTTGTATTTCTGTGGTGTCAGTTGTGATTTCTCCTTTTTCATTTCTAATTTTATTGGTTTACGTCCTCTCCCTTTTTTTCTTGATGAGTCTGGCTAAAGGTTTATCAATTTTGTTTATCTTTTCAAAGAACCAGCTTTCAGTTTTATTGATCTTTGCTATCGTTTCCTTCATTTCTTTTTCATTTATTTCTGATCTGATCTTTATGATTTCTTTCCCTCTACTGACTTTGGGTTTTGTTTGTTCTTCTTTCTCTAGTTGCTTTCGGTGTAAGCTTTGATTGTTTATTTGAGATTTTTCTTATTTCTTGGGGTGAGAATGAATTGCTATAAACTTCCCTCTTAGAACTGCTTTTTCTGCATCCCGTAGGTTTTGGGTCATCATATTTTCATTGTCATTTGTTTCTGTGTGTTTTTTTTTTGTTTGTTTATTTCTTCTTTGGTTTCTTCAGTGATCTCTTGGTTATTTAGTAGTGCACTGTTTCGCCTCCGTGTATTTGTGTTTTTTACAGGTTTTTTTTCCTTTAATTTATTTCTAATCTCATAGCATTGTGGTCAGAAAAGATGCTTGATATGATTTCAATTTTCTTAAATTTACTGAGGCTTGATTTGTGACCCAAGATGTGATCTATCCTGGAGAATGTTCTCTGTGCACTTGAGAATAAAGCGTATTCTGCCACTTTCGGGTGGATGTCCTATAAATATCAGTTAAGTCTTTCTCGTCTGTTGTGTCATTTAAAGCTTGTGTTTCCTTATTTTCTGTTTGGATGATCTGTCCATTGCTGTAAGTGGGGTGTTAATGTCCCCTACTATTATTGTGTTACTGTCGATTTCTCCTTTTATGATTGTTAGCATTTGCCTTATATGTTGAGGCACTCCTATGTTGGGTGCATAAATATTTATAATTGTTATATCTTCTTTTTGGATTGATCCCGTGATCATTATGTAGTGTCGTTCCTTATCTCTTGTAACTGTCTTTATTTTAAAGTGTATTTTATCTAATATGAGTATTACTACTCCAGCTTTCCTTTGATTTCCATTTGCGTGGAATATCTTTTTCCATCCCCTCACTTTCAGTCTGTATGTGTCCCTAGGTCTGAAGTGGGTCTGTTGTAGACAGCATATATATGGGTATTGTTTTTGTATCCGTTCAGCCAGTCTGTGTCTATTGGTTGGGGCATTTAATCCATTTACATTAAAGGTTATTATTGATATGTATGTTCCTATCACCATTTTCTTAAGTGTTTTGGGTTTGTTTTTGTGGGTCTTTTTCTTCTCTTGTGTTTCCCACCTAGAGAAGTTCCTTTAGCATTTGTTATAAATATGGTTTGGTGGTGCTGAATTCTCTTACAATTTTTATTTATTTATTTATTTTATTTATTTATGGCTGTGTTGGGTCTTCGTTTCTGTGCAAGGGCTCTCTCTAGTTGCGGCAAGCGGGGGCCGCTCCTCATCGCGGTGCGCGGGCCTCCCACTATCGCGGCCTCTCCTGCTGCGGAGCACAGGCTCCAGACGCGCAGGCTCAGCAATTGTGGCTCACGGGCCCAGCCGCTCCGCGGCACGTGGGATCCTCCCAGACCAGGGCTCGAACCCGTGTCCCCTGCATTGGCAGGCAGACTCTCAACCACTGCGCCACCAGGGAAGCCCCTCTGAATTCTCTTAGCTTTTGCTTGTCTGTAAAGCTTTTGATTTCTTCGTTGAATCTGAATGAGATCCTTGCTGGGTAGCGTAATTTTGGTTGTAGGTTTTTCTCCTTCATCACTTTAAGTATATCCTGCCACTCCCTTCTGGCTTGCGTTGTTTCTGCTGAAAAATCAGCTGATAACCTTATGGGGATTCCCTTGTATGTTATTTGTTGCTTTTCCCTTGCTGCTTTTAATATTTTTTCTTTGAATTGAATTTTTGTTAGTTTGATTAATATGTGTCTTGGTGTGTTTCTCCTTGGGTTTATCCTGTATGGGACTCTGCACTTCCTGGACTTAGGTGGCTATTTCCTTTCTCATGTTAGGGAAGTTTTTTTGTTTTTTTTTTTAATTTATTTATTTTTGGCTGTGTTGGGTCTTCGTTTCTGTGCAAGGGCTTTCTCTAGTTGCGGCAAGCGGGGGCCACTCTTCATCGCGGTGCGCAGGCCTCTCACTGCTGCGGCCTCCCTTGTTGCGGAGCACAGGCTCCAGACGCTCAGGCTCAGTAGTTGTGGCTCACGGGCCCAGTTGCTCCGCGGCATGTGGGATCTTCCCAGACCAGGGCTCGAACCTGTGTCCCCTGCATTGGCAGGCAGATTCTCAACCACTGCGCCACCAGGGAAGCCCTAGGGAAGTTTTTGACTATAATTTTTTTAAATATTTTCTCAGACTCTTTCTCTTCTTCTTCTGGGATCCCTATAATTCAACTGTTGGTGTCTTTAACGTCCCAGAGGTCTCTGAGACTGTCCTCATTTCTTTTCATTCTTTTTCTGTATTCTGTTGTGCAGCAGTTATTTCCACCATTCTGTCTTTCAGCTCACTACTTGTTCTTCTCCCTCAGTTATTCTGTTATTGATTCCTTCTAGTGTATTTTTCATTTCATTTATTGTGTTGTTCATCTCTGTTTGTTTGTTCTTTAGTTCTTCTAGATCTTCATTAAACACTCCTTGTATTTTCTCAATCCATGCCGCAATTCTATTTCCAAGATTCTGGATCATCTTTACTATCATTACTCTGAATTCTTTTTCAGGTAGCTTGCCTATTTCCTCTTCATTTATTTGGTCTTGGAGGTTTTTACCTTGCCCTTTCATCTGTGACATATTTTTTTGTCATCTCATTTTTTTTTTTTTTTGATGGGTGGGATTGTGTTCCTGTCTTACTGGCTGTTTGGCCTGAGGCTTCCAGCACTGGAATTTGTAGGCTGTTGGGTAGAGCCACGTCTTGGTGCCAAGATGAGGACCTCCAGGAGACCTCACTCCGATGAATATTTCTTGGGGCCTGAGGTTCTCTGTTAGTCCAGTGGTTCTGACTCAGAGTTCCCACCACAGGAGCGTAGGCCTGAACACCAGCTCTTGAACCAAGATCCCGCAAGCTGCGTAGGGGGGAAGAAAAAAGAGCAGAACAATAATAAAGAGTAAAAACTAAGATTAGAAAACTAATAGATATGTTAGAAAAAATAAAAATGAAACAACAACCTTTTACCAAAAGGTAAAATAGAATCACAATAGCAAAAAAAAAAAAAAAAAAATCCAGAACAGGCCTTGGCTGTGGGGGTTGGGGCTTAGGCAGGGGTGGGATTTAGGTAGGAGGCAGCCCTATGATTAGGATCCACAGGGTCAAAAAAGGCCCTGGGGGTGGGGGGTGGGGTGGGGGCGGGGCTTAGGCTCAGTGCCTCACCCAGGTGACCCACCCAGGAGAGGCCCAGGAGGGTGGAGCACCAGGTCTGGGACCCCAGCAGGCTCCCTGGGCCTGAGTGGGCAGGGGAAACTAGTCTCCCCTGATCCTCTGATCCTGGAGGGCCCCTCCACCTCCACCTCTCCTCTTCTTCCCACCCCTCCCTCCTACCAAGGACCAATGCGGCCAGAAGGGTCATTGGAGGGGGAGGACCCAGCCTGGGAGCACAGCAGGCTTCCCGGGGCCGATTGGGCAGGGGAAACGCTAGCTGCACTGCCCCCTGATCCTCCAAGCCCCCAAGGGTCCCTCCAGATGTGGGAACCCCTCCCCTCTCCCAGCCACCCTTCAGGGCACTGGTCCTGTCTGGCCTCCACTTCTCCTCCCCCCTCAGTCCCCCCATGTGTCCTACTGGGTAGCTCTGGGGTTCCTCCCATCTCCTTGGGCGTGGAGGACCTCCACCAGTGTCCCGTAGGTGCCCTAGTTGTGGGGAGATGGAAACTGCATGCTCCCACTCTGCCATCTTGACTCCGCCCTTCCAGTCACATACAACTTTATATTTATTTATTTGGACCCATTTGGGTGATGTGAATTTGGCGTGTATATTTATTTGACTGCTAGGTTATGTTTACAACTTGTGTTTTATGTTTTTTTCTGTTTTGCTCATCGCCAAGATAGATTTCCTTACAGTCCCTTAAGCCCAGACTCCTGGATTACCATTACTTTGTGGGCCTAACTCTTTGAGTTCCCAGCTTCATGGGAGGAGAGCCTCTTGTTAGACTCTTAGATGGTGTTTGTGTTTGTTTTCTATCCTTCATTCCAAACCAGATCTGTACATTTTAATTTTGGTCAGAATAGTTGACCAAATATCCTTAGGGCAAAAACAGATTTAGCACTACACTTACCTTCTCTGATTTCCCAGTTTCCTTTAGATTTTATATTAATAATTTCTTACTATTTTTATCAACTAGGATGCTTTTAAGATGTTTTTGTACATTACCTTGCATTTTTAGTTGTTTTCAGTGATGGATTTGGTTCAGATGCTCTGGTTCTCTGCTTTGCCTGAAACAATTTTCTGTTTGATAATAAAATTTGGAAAGCCATTCATATGAACTTTCTTCTCTTAACATTTTCCTCCCACTACAAACCCACATACCCACACCCAAACTCACACCTGTAAAAGGAGTTAGATTCTTGTACTTTTTTAAAAAAAATAATCTTTTGATGTTCCTACTACCTGGTTTCTTTTATAAATTTATTTATTCATTTATTTATTTTTGGCTGAGTTGGGTCTTCGTTGCTGTGCACAGGCTTTCTCTAGTTGCAGCGAGCGGGGGCTACTCTTTGTTGCAGTACATGGGCTTCTTATTGCAGTGGCTTCTCTTGTTGCAGAGCACGGGCTCTAGGCACGTGGGCTTCAGTAGCTGTGGCTCGAAGGGTCTAGAGCGCAGGCTCAGTAGTTGTGGCGGACGGGCTTAGGTGCTCCGCGGCATGTGGGATCTTCCCAGACCAGGGCTCGGACCCGTGTCTCCTGCATTGGCAGGCGGATTCTTAACCACTGTGCCACCAGGGAAGCCCAGAGTCTTCTACTTTTAAAACTTTACTTTTAGGGGCTTCCCTGGTGGCGCAGTGGTTGAGAATCTGCCTGCCAATGCAGGGGACACGGGTTCGAGCCCTGGTCTGGGAAGATCCCACATACCGCAGAGCAACTGGGCCCGTGAGCCACAATTGCTGAGCCTGCGCATCTGGAGCCTGTGCTCCGCAACAAGAGAGGCCACGATAGTGAGAGGCCCGCGCACCGCGATGAAGAGTGGCCCCCACTTGCCGCAACTAGAGAAAGCCCTCGCACAGAAACGAAGACCAACACAGACATAAGTAAATAAATAATAAATAAATTTAAAAAAAAATTAAAAAAACAAAACAAACAAAAAAAAACTTTACTTTTAGGGAAAAGGTTTATGAAGTGCATCTGGTGTTGTCTGTAAAGTTGAGTTTTATTTTTTGGTGCAAGACTGTAATTATTATTGGTAACATTCTTTAGACTCTATGAGGCCCTTAAATAGTTTGCAAAAGGTAGACATTTAGGCTGCAATCAACATATCTGCGATATTTGTGTAATTCTAAGAATTTACTCAAGTCATATTTTCTTTAACAGTGAAAAACAAGCAAATGTTTAGCATGAAAAGCAGGAACAGTCTCCCTTTCTATTTTTGTTCCACCCTTAGCTCTATTTGCTGAATGGTTAGAAATTTGGTAAATTGATGGAAGTGTTTTATGAGTTTGTATACTCATGTGGTTAAGTTTTATAAGTAGTTTTGGAATTTTATCTTTCTTTTTTTTTTGAATTTTATTTAATTTATTTTTTTATACAGCAGGTTCTTATTAGTTATCCATTTTTTACATATTAGTATATATATGTCAATCCCAATTTCCCAGTTCATCACACCACCACCACCTCCCCCTACCACTTTCCCCACTTTGTGTCCATACATTTGATCTCTACATCTGTGTCTCAATTTCTGCCCTGCAAACCAGTTCATCTGTACCATTTTTCTAGGTTCCACATATATGCGTTAATATATGATATTTGTTTTTCTCTTTCTGACTTACTTCACTCTGTGTGACAGTCTCTAGATTCATCCACGTCTCTACAAATGACCCAGTTTCATTCCTTTTTATGGCTGAGTAATATTCCATTGTATATATGTACCACATCTTCTTTATCCTTTCGTCTGTTGATGGGCAATTAGGTTGCTTCCATGTCCTGGCTATTGTAAATAGAGCTGCAGTGAACCTTGTGGTACATGACTCTTTTTGAATTACAGTTTTCTCAGGGTATATGCCCAGTATTGGGATTGCTGGGTCATATGGTAGTTCTATTTTTAGTTTTTTAAGGAACCTCCATACTGTTCTCCATAGTGGCTGTATCAATTGACATTCCCACCAACAGTGCAAGAGGGTTCCCTTTTCTCCACACCCTCTCCAGCATTTGTTGTTTGTAGATTTTCTGATGATGCCCATTCTAACTGGTGTGAGGTGATACCTCATTGTAGTTTTGATTTGCATTTCTCTAATAATTAGTGATGTTGAGCAGCTTTTTATGTGCTTCTTGGCCATCTGTATGTCTTCTTTGGAGAAATGTCTATTTAGGTCTTCTGCCCATTTTTGGATTGGGTGGTTTGTTTTTTTTAATATTGAGCTGCATGAGTTGTTTATATATTTTGGAGATTAATCCTTTGTCCGTTGATTCATTTCCAAATATTTTCTCCCATTTTGAGGGTTGTCTTTTTGTCTTGTTTGTAGCTTCCTTTGCTTTGCAGCTTTGAAGTTTCATTAGGTCCCATTTGTTTTTTTTTTGTTTGTTTTGTTTTAATTTCCATTACTCTAGGAGGTGGATCAAAAAAGATCTTGCTGTGATTTATGTCAAAGAGTGTTCTTCCTATGTTTTCCTCTAAGAGTTTTATAGTGTCCAGTCTTTTTTTTTTTTTTCACACACACACACTGTATTTTATTTTTACAAGAGATAAATAGACTGACACCAAGCATTGTACATGGATGACCACAACAAAAGCAACAATGATTGCAATTACCAAACATGAAACACACTCATACTATGTCATAATATTGACATTCAGTCCAGCAATCCTCCACTGTAACAGCTCCTTTACTTTGCAGTGAAAATTGATTTGTATATTCTTTGCCTCTGAGTCCTTGTGGGATTTGTTTTTTTTTAATTCAGACAGAAAGTCACACAAATTATACTCATCCTCATCAGTTCACTCAGTCCCATGTAATTGATTTTTTTTTTCATCTTGATCTTTTGTTAGCACTTTTATGAGTTCATCAGTTTTTCATTAGAGTTCTGAAAATGCTTATTCATTCAGTTCAGCAGTACAGTCAGTTACCAGAAACCTGTACTTGTCAGGGTTTTTTCCATGAATTTCTTGAAGATGAAAGCCTTTTATAGGAACATATTTGCAAAAGCATCAGAGTACACCCAGAACTGTCTGTAAATGACAAAAGACTTAAAAATGACCACTGTTAAAGATTTGATGAAAGTTCATAATAATGCAGTTGACAAGCAAATTAGGTATTTCTGAGATATACATTTTAAAGTAATAACTAGGATTATTACTTATAAGATTATACCAGAACATATAAGATTTTTAGAAATTTCATGTAATGTCTGAAACATTTATATTAACATATTTCCATACATATTTCCATACAAATACAAATATAAGATTTTTAGAAATTTCATATAATGTCTGAAACATTTATATTAACATATTTCCATACATATTTCCACACAAATACAAATATAAGATTTTTAGAAATTTCATGTAATGTCTGAAACATTTACATTAACATATTTCCATACAAATGTGTCCAGTCTTACATTTAGGTTTCTAACCCATTTTGAGTTTATTTTTGTGTATAGTGTTAGGGAGTGTTCTAATTTCATTCTTTTACATGTAGCTGTCCAGTTTTCCCAGCACCGCTTATTAAAGAGACTGCCTTTTCTCCATTGTATATCCTTGCCTCCTTTGTCATAGATTAGTTGACCACAGGTGCTTGGGTTTATCTCTGGGTTTTCTATCCTGTTCCATTGATGTATATTTCTGTTTTAATGCCATTACCATACTGTCTTCATTACTGTAGCTTTGTAGTACAGTCTGAAGTCAGGGAGCCTGATTCCTCCAGCTCTGTTTTTTTACCTGAAGAATGCTTTGGGTGTTTGGGGTCTTTTGTGTCTCCATACAAATTTTAAGATTTTTGGTTCTAGTTCGTGACAAAATGCCATTGGTAATTTGATAGGGATTGCATTGAATCTGTAGATTGCTTTGGGTAGTAGAGTCATTTTCACAGTATTGATTCTTCCAATCCAAGAACATGATATATCTCTCCATCTGTTTGTATCATCTTTAATTTGTTTCATCAGTGTCTTATAGTTTTCTGCATACAGGTCTTTTGTCTCCCTAGGTAGGTTTATTCCTAGGTAGTTTATTCTTTTTGTTGCAATGGTAAATGGGAGTGTTTCCTTAATTTCTCTTTCAGATTTTTCATCATTAGTGTATAGGAATGCAAGAGATTTCTGTGCATTAATTTTGTTTCTAGCAACTTTACCAAATTCATTGATTAGCTCTAGTAGTTTTCTGGTGGCATCTTTATGATTCCCTATGTATAGTATCATGTCATCTGCAAACAGTGACAGTTTTACTTCTTCTTTTCCAATTTGTATTCCTTTTATTTCTTTTTCTTCTCTGATTGCCATGGCTAGGACTTCCAAAACTATGTTGAATAAAGTGGCGAGAGTGGACATCCTTGTCTTGTTCCTGATCTTAGAGGAAATGCTTTCAGTTTTTCAACATTGAGAGTGAAGTTTGCTGTGGGTTTGTCATATGTGGCCTTTATTATGTTGAGGCAGGTTCCCTCTATGCCCACTTTCTGGAGAGTTTTTATCAGAAATGGGTGTTGAATTTTGTCAAAAGCTTTTTCTGCATCTATTGAGATGATCATATGGTTTTTCTTCTTCAATTTGTTAATATGGTGTATCACATTGATTGATTTGCATATATTGAGGAATCCTTACATCCCTGGGATAAATCCCACTTGATCGTGGTGTATGATCCTTTTAATGTGTTGTTGGATTCTGTTTGCTAGTATTTTGTTGAGGATTTTTGCATCTATATTCATCAGTGATATTGGTCTGTAATTTTCTCTTTTTGTCGTATATTTGTCTGGTTTTGGTATCAGGGTGATGGTGGCCTCATAGAATGAGTTTGGGGGTGTTCCTTCCTCTGCAATTTTTTGGAAGAGTTTGAGAAGGATGGGTGTTAGCTCTTCTCTAAATGTTTGATAGAATTCGCCTGTGAATCCATCCGGTCCTGGGCTTTTGTTTGTTGGAAGATTTTTAATCACAGTTTCATTATCAGTGCTTGTGATTGGTCTGTTTATATTTTCTATTTCTTCCTGGTTCAGTCTCAGGAGGTTGTGCTTTTCTAAGAATTTGTTCATTTCTTCTAGTTGTCCATTTTATTGGCATATAGTTGCTTGTAGTAATCTCTTATGATTCTTTGTTTCTGCTGTGTCCGTTGTTATCCTTTTTCATTTTTAATTCTATTGATTTGAGTCTTCTCCTTTTTTTTTTCTTGATGAGTCTGGCTAATGGCTTAACAGTTTTGTTTATCTTCTTAAAGAACCAGCTTTTAGTTTTATTGATCTTAGCTATTGTTTCCTTTATTTCTTTTTCATTTATTTCTGATCTGATCTTTATGATTTCTTTCCTTCTGCTAACTTTGGGGTTTTTTTGTTCTTCTTTCTCTATAGCTTTAGGTGTAAGGTTAGCTTGTTTATTTGAGATGTTTCTTGTTTCTTGAAGTAGGATTGTATTGCTTTAAACTTCCCTCTTAGAACTGCTTTTGCTCCATCCCATAGGTTTTGGGTTGTTGTGTTTTCATTCTCATCTGTTTTTAGGTATTTTTTGATTTCCTCTTTGATTTCTTCAGTGATCTCTTGGTTATTTAGTAGTGTATTGTTTAGCCTCCATGTGGTTGTGCTTTTTACAGTTTTTTCCCTGTAATTGATTTCTAATCTCTTAGTGTTGTGGTCAGAAAAAATGCTTGAGATGATATCAATTTTCTTAAATTTACTGAGGCTTGATTTGTGACCTAAGATGTGATCTGTCCTGGAGAATGTTCCATGCACACTTCAGAAGAAAGTGTAATCTGCTGTTTTTGGATGGAATGTCCTATAAATATCAATTAAATCTATCTGTTCTATTGTGTCATTTAAAGCTTGTCTTTTCTTATTAATTTTCTGTTTGGATGATATGTCCATTGGTGTAAGTGAGGTGTTAAAGTGCCCCACTATTATTGTGTTACTGTTGATTTCCTCTTTTATAGCTGTTAGCAGTTGCTTTATGTATTGAGGTGCTCCTGTGTTGGGTGCATGTATATTTATAATTGTTACATCTTCTTCTTGGCTTGATCTCTTGATCATTATGTAGTGTCCTTCCTTGTCTCTTGTAACATTCTTTATTTTAAAATCTATTTTATCTGATATGAGTATTGCTACTCCAGCTTTCTTTTGATTTCCATTTGCATGGAATATCTTTTTCCATCCCCTCACTTTCAGTCTGTATGTGTCCCTAGGTCTGAAGTGGGTCTCTTGTAGACAGCATATATATATGGGTCTTGTTTTTGTATCCATTCAGCGAGCCTATGTCTTTTTGTTGGAGCATTTAATCCATTTACGTTTAAGGTAATTATCGATATGTATGTTCCTATTACCCTTTTCTTTATTGTAATGGGTTTGTTTTTGTAGGTCCTTTTCTTCTCTTGTGCTTCCCACTTAGAGAAGTTCCTTTAGCATTTGTTGTCGAGCTGGTTTGGTGGTGCTGAATTCTCCTAGCTTTCGCTTGTCTGTAAAGCTTTTGATTTCTCTGTCGAATCTGAATGAGATCCTTGCTGGGTAGAGTAATCTTGGTTGTAGGTTCTTCCCTTTCATCACTTTAAATATGTCATGCTACTCCCTTCTGGCTTGTAGAGTTTCTGCTGAGAAATCAACTGTTAACCTCATGGGAGTTCCCTTGTATGTTATTTGTCATTTTTCCCGTGCTGCTTTCAATAATTTTTCTTTGTCTTTAATTTTTGTCAATTTGATTTGTATGTGTCTCGACGTGTTTCTCCTTGGGTTTATCCTGCCTGGGACTCTCTGTGCTTCCTGGACTTGGGTGGCTATTTCCTTTCCCATGTTAGGGAAATTTTTGAGTATAATCTCTTCAAATATTTTCTCTGGTCCTTTCTCTCTCTCTTCTCCTTCTGGGACTGCTATAATGCGAATGTTGTTGCATTTAATGTTTTCCCAGAAGTCTCTTAGGCTGTCTTCATTTCTTTTCATTCTTTTTCCTTTATTCTGTTCCATGGCTGTGAATTCCACCATCCTGTCTTCAAGGTCACTTATCTGTTCTTCTGCCTCAGTTATTCTGCTATTGATTCCTTCTAGTGTATTTTTCATTTCAGTTATTGTATTGTTCATCTCTGTTTCTTTGTTCTTTAATTCTTCTAGGTCTTTGTTCAACATTTCTTGCATCTTCTCGATCTTTGCCTCCATTCTTTTTCCGAGGTCCTGGATCATCTTCACTATCATTATTCTGAATTCTTTTTCTGGAAGGTTGCCTATCTGCACTTCGTTTAGTTGTTTTCCTGGGGTTTTATCTTGTTCCTTCATCTGGTACATAGCCCTCTCCCTTTTCATCTTGTCTGTGTTTCTGTGAATGTGGTTTTTGTTCCACAGGCTGCAGGATTGTATAGTTCTTCTTGCTTCTGCTGTCTGCCCTCTGGTGGATGAGGCTATCTAGGAGGCTTGTGCAAGTTTCCTGATGGGAGGGACTGGTGGTGGGTAGAGCTGGCTGTTGCTCTGGTGGGCAGAGCTCAGTAAAACTTTATCCACTTGTCTGCTGATGGGTGGGGCTGGGTTCCCTCCCTGTTGGTTGTTTGGCCTGAGGCGACCCAACACTGGAGCCTACCCGGGCTCTTTGGTGGGGCTAATGGTGGACTCTGGGAGGGCTCATGCCAAGGAGTACTTCCCAGAACTTCTGCTGCCAGTTTCCTTGTCCTCACGGTGAGCCACAGGCACCCCCTGACTCTGCAGGAGACCCTCCAACAGCAGCAGGTAGGTGTTTTTCAGTCTCCTATGGAGTCACCGCTCCTTCCCCTGGGTCCCAATGCACACACTACTTTGTGCGTGTCCTCCCAAGAGTGTAGTCTCCGTTTGCCCCAGTCCTGTCGAAGTCCTGCAATCAAATCCGATAGCCTTCAAAGTCTGATTCTCTAGGAGTTCCTTCTCCCGTTCCCGGACCCCTGGGTTGTGAAACCTGATGTGGGGCTCAGAACCTTCACACCAGTGGGTGGACTTCTGTGGTATAAGTGTTCTACAGTTTGTGAGTCACCCATCCAGCAGTTATGGGACTTGATAGTATTGTGATTGCGCCCCTCCTACCGTCTCATTGTGGCTTCTCCTTTGTCTTTGGATGTGTGGTATCTTTTTTGGTTAGTTCCAGTGTCTTCCTGTTGATGATTGTCCAGCAGTTAGTTGTGATTCTGGTGCTCTCGCAAGAGGGAGTGAGAGCACGTCCTTCTACTCTGCCATCTTGAACCAATCTCTCTATTTTATCATTCTTAAAGCATGAATACCCCAAGAAAAAGGACTTGTTTTAAGATTATTTTTAAATAGTTCCCTTTTATGAAAGATTACCTAATCAGTGTTAGTTGACAAAGAGAGATATTTTATGGTAGAGTAATATGTAATTTTAATGTTCCTTTAGTATTTGGCTTTGTTAATAAATATGAACAGTGATTATCTGAAAACTTTCTTAAAATTCACTTTGAAAGGAGCAAAGTAAATAAAACCATCATTCTTTTCTAATCTTCATGAACAATTTCTCACTGGCCCTGTCTGAGAGGCTGTTTTTAAGGCCATCCTGTAATATCTGCAGAGATACAGTTGAGACCTTGCAGTTTAGGCCTCTGTGAAAATGCTTCTAAATTACGGAAGTAAAGAGATCTTACACTTAATCTTTGGATAATGTCAGTTGTGGACTTCAGAATGAAGTAGCTAGGGAGGAAATGGTTTCTTATTAGAAGCATAAAACCTACTGACTCTATCTTGGCCAGCGTTCCCTTTTTTCCAATAAGATGTCTGCTATACAGAGGTGTATAACCCTAGTGGCTTGTTGTATGCCTTTAAAAGGTATTGTACACTCATTAAAGAATGACATTTTGATCAATGCTATTAAAAGAATAGTTGTCTTGACACAGAAAAGCTTTCCTGCTGCAAGTTTAAAAATATGCCTTTAAAAACTGTTTATCGAATATCTTTGCATCCCTCAGAAATGTGTCGCTTTGGCACGAGGTTACTCTTAAGTATTCCACATTGTAACTTAAATGTAAAACCTCCTATTTACCTTTAGAAGTAGCAGACAAACAGGTATTTCCCAACCAAATGGAGCTTAAAGACATGGTAGCATCTTAAACCACTGTATCTGATCTAAAAAACAGAATTATGGTAAAGAGAAAGATGAAACCTAGATTATTCCTTTTTATTTTGTGAGGTATTGATTTTTTTCATGCTGGTGTGTTTAAACTTTGTGGTTTTAATTTCGCTTTGGATTTAGGAATTATGCCCTTCCTCCCGGTTCAGAGATCTTTTCTAATCACCAGGGAACTAGTTCTTTTAAATGGTGATATGTTGGATGTGTTTTTTTACTGTTTCTTTTTCTTTTATTATATTTTTGATTAGGAGTTTATATAAACCATGTCATATTAGACAGTCTTCCAAAGTTGATGGTTTCTTCTATGCACAGTCTTTTACAGATTTTCTGATGTACTAATGCTGTAATTTTAGCTTTATTTCATTCTTTGTAACACTTCTAATATTACCTAACTTCTGACTTTATACCATATTTTTCTGACTTGTGAACTGAGTCCAATACCCTGAAAACCACAATTTTCTTAAATATGTCACTATAGAATGATTATTTACTTGATAGATTTTAAATTTTGTACTTTAAAAATTTGACATTTAACCCCAATCTAATGAACTTTACGTACATGGGTATATTTTAAGATAGGTGGCATTGGTTTTTGTAGCATGTTGCCTTTGTCATCTGTTTTACTTGTAAAAGCAGGTGTTTTGTTTTTGCTGTTAGTTGTGGTGGTGGTTTTTATTATTCACTATCCACTAAGTGCCAGGTAATTGATATGTAATATTTTTTTTGAATTTTATTTTATTTTTTTGTACAGCAGGTTCTCATTAGTTATCCATTTTTTACATATTAGTGTATATATGTCAATCCCAATCTCCCAATTCATCACACCACCGCCACCTGCCACTTTCCCCCATTGGTGTCCATACGTTTGTTCTCTACATCTGTGTCTCAATTTCTGCCCTGCAAACCGGTTCATCTGTACCATTTTTCTAGGTTCCACTTATATGCGTTAATATACGATATTTGTTTCTCTTTTTCTGACTTACTTCACTCTGTATGACAGTCTCTAGATCCATCCATTTGGGATTCAAATGACCCAATTTCGTTCCTTTTTATGGCTGAGTAATATTCCATTGTATATATTTACCACATCTTCTTTATCCATTCATCTGTCAATGGGCATTTAGGTTGTTTCCATGTCCTGGCTATTGTAAATAGTGCTGCAGTGAACATTTGGGTTCATGTGTCTTTTTTTTTTTTTTTTACGTTTTTGCATTTATTTTATTTTTTAATTAAAAATTTTTAAAATTATTTTTTAATGTTTTTTGGCTGCATTGGGTCTTCGTTGCTGTGCGTGGGCTTTCTCTACTGTGGCATGCGGGGGCTACTCTTCGTTGTGGTGCACAGGCTTCTTATTGTGGTGGCTTCTGGCTTCTCTTGTTGCAGAGCTCTAGGTGTGGGGGCTTCAGTAGTTGAGGGTGCGTGGGCTCAGGAGTTGTGGTGCATGGGCTTAGTTGCTCTGCTGCATGTGGGATCTTTTTTTTTTATATATTGTGAACACTTACATATAATTAAAGTTCTTCAAAATCAGAATTTTTCAGAATCATCAATATACCATAGTCTACCATTCCAATACAATTTTTCGTTTAACTTATTTCCAGTTTTTTACATTATAAATAGAAAGTAAACAATATCCCTGTGCAAAAAGCATTGTCCACATCTCTTTTTCATTTCATTTTTCTTTTTTTATTCAAACAGAAAGTCACAAAAATTATAATCATCCTCATCAATTCACTCAGTCCCATGCAATTAAAATTTTTTTCATCTTGATCTTTTGTCAGCACTTTTATGAATTCATCAGTTTTCCATTAGAGTTCTGAAAATGCTTATTCATTCAGTTCAGCAGTATAGTCAGTTACCAGAAACCTGTACTTTTCAGAGTCTTTTCCATGAATTCCTTGAAGATGAAACCCTTTTATAGGAACATTTTTGCAAAAGCATCAGAGTACACCCAGAACTGTCTGTAAATGACAAAAGACTTAAAAGTGACCACGGTTAAAGATTTGATGAAAATTCATAATAATGCAATTGACAAGGAAATTTAGTTATTTCTGAGATATACATTTTAAAGTAATAACTAGAATTATGACTTATAACATTATACCAGAACATATAAGATTTTTAGGAATTTCATGTAATGTCTGAAACATTTATATTAACATATTTCCATAGAGATAACCCAAAGAAAGTTTAGTATTAGTTTTTTTGTTTTTTTTTTAATTTTTGAATTTTATTTATTTATTTTTTTATACAGCAGGTTCTTATTAGTCATCAATTTTATACACATCAGTGTATACATGTCAATCCCAATCGCCCAGTTCAGCACACCACCATCCAGACCCCCCCGTGGCTTTCCCCACTTGGTGTCCATACATTTGTTCTCTTCATCTGTGTCTCAGCTTCTGCCCTGCAAACCAGTTCATCTGTACCATTTTTCTAGTTTCCACAAACGTGCGTTAATATATGATATTCGTTTTTCTCTTGCTGACTTACCTCACTCTGTATGACAGTCTCTAGATCCATCCACGTCTCAACAAATGACTCAATTTCGTTCCTTTATATGGCTGAGTAATATTCCATTGTGTATGTGTACCACATCTTCTTTATCCATTCGTCTGTCGATGGGCATTTAGGTTGCTTCCATGACCTGGCTATTGTAAATAGTGCTACAATGAACATTGTGGTGCATGTGTCTTTTTGAATTATGGTTTTCTCTGGGTATATGCCCAGTAGTGGGATTGCTGGCTCATATGGTAATTCTATTTTTAGTTTTTTAAGGAACCTCCATAGTGGCTGTATCAATTGACATTCCCACCAACAGTGCAAGAGGGTTCCCTTTTCTCCACACCCTCTCCAGCATTTGTTGTTTGTAGATTTTCTGATGATGCCCATTCTAACTGGTGTGAGGTGATACCTCATTGTAGTTTTGATTTGCATTTCTCTAATAATTAGTGATTTTGAGCAGCTTTTCATGTGCTTCTTGGCCATCTGTATGTCTTCTTTGGAGAAATGTCTATTTAGGTCTTCTGCACATTTTTGGATTGGGTGGTTTGTTTTTTTTAATATTGAGCTGCATGAGCTGTTTATATATTTTGGAGATTAATCCTTTGTCCATTGATTCATTTCCAAATATTTTCTCCCATTCTGAAGGTTGTCTTTTCGTCTTGTTTGTAGTTTCCTTTGCTTTGCAAAAGCTTTTAAGTTTCATTAGGTCCCATTTGTTTATGTTTGTTTTTATTTCCATTACTCTAGGAGGTGGATCAAAAAAAATCTGGCTGTGATTTATGTCAAAGAGTGTTTTTCCCATGTTTTCCTCTAAGAGTTTTGTAGTGTCTGGTCTGACATTTAGGTCTCTAATCCATTTTGAGTTTATTTTTGTGTATGGTGTTAGGGAGTGTTCTAATTTCAGTCTTTTACATATAGCTGTCCTGTTTTCCCAGCACCACTTATTGAAGAGACTGTCTTTTCTCCATTGTATATCCTTGCCTCCTTTGTCATAGATTAGTTGACCACAGGTGCGTGGGTTTATCTCTGGGCTTCCTATCCTGTTCCATTGATCTATATTTCTTTTTTTGTGCCAGTACCATATTGTCTTGATTACTGTAGCTTTATAGTATAGTCTGAAGTCAAGGAGTCTGATTCCTCCAGCTCCATTTTTTTCCCTCAAGACCACTTTGGCTATTCGGGGTCTTTTATGTCTCCATACAAATTTTAAGATTTTTTTGTTCTAGTTCTGTAAAAGATGCCATTGGTAATTTGATAGGGATTGTATTTAATCTGTAGATTGCTTTGGGTAGTATAGTCATTTTCACAATATTGATTCCTCCAATCCAAGAACATGGTATCTCTCTCCATCTGTTGGGATCATCTTTAATTTCTTTCATCAGTGTCTTATAGTTTTCTGCATACAGGTCTTTTGTCTCCCTAGGGAGGTTTATTCCTATGTATTTTAATCTTTTTGTTGCAGTGGTAAATGGGAGTGTTGCCTTAATTTCTCTTTCAGATTTTTCATCATTAGTGTATAAGAATGCAAGAGATTTCTGTGCATTAATTTTGTATCCTGCAACTTTACCAAATTCATTGAATAGCTCTAGTAGTTTTCTGGTGGCATCTTTAGGATTCTCTATGTATAGTATCCTGTCATCTGCAAAGAGTTATAGTTTTTTTAAAAAAAATTAATTTATTTATTTATGGCTGTGTTGGGTCTTCGTTTCTGTGCGAGGGCTTTCTCCAGTTGTGGCAAGCAGGGGCCACTCTTCATCGCGGTGCATGGGCCTCTCACCATTGCAGCCTCTCTTGTTGCAAAGCACAGGCTCCAGACGTGCAGGCTCAGTAATTGTGGCTCACGGGCCCAGCTGCTCCACGGCACGTGGGATCTTGCCAGACCAGGGCTCGAACCCATGTCCCCTGCATTGGTAGGCAGATTCTCAACCACTGCGCCACCAGGGAAGCCCTTGGGTTTGTTTTTGTAGGTCCTTTGCTTCTCTTGTGTTTCCCACTTAGAGAAGTTCCTTTAGCATTTGTTGTCAAGCTGGTCTGGTGATGCTGAATTCTCTTAGCTTTTGCTTGTGTGTAAAGCTTTTGATTTATCCGTCGAATCTGAATGAGATCCTTGCTGGGTAGAGTAATCTTTGTTGTAGGTTCTTGCCTTTCATCACTTGAAATATGTCATGCCACTCCCTTTTGGCTTGTAGAGTTTCTGCTGAGAAATCAGCTGTTAACCTTATGGAAGTTCCCTTGTATGTAATTTGTCTTTTTTCCCTTGCTGCTTTCAATTATTTTTCTTTGTTTTTAATTTTTGCCAGTTTGATTACTATGTGTCTCAGTGTGTTTCTCCTTGGGTTTATCCTGTATGGGACTCTCTGCACTTCCTGGGCTGGGTGGCTATTTCCTTTCCCATGTTAGGGAAGTTTTCAACTATAATCTCTTCAAATATTTTCTTGGGTCCTGTCTCTGTCTCTTCTCCCACTGGGACCCCTATAATGCGAATGTTGTTGCGTTGAATGTTGTCCCAGAGGTCTCTTAGGCTGTCTTCATTTCTTTTCATTCTTTTTTCTTTAGTCTGTTCTGCAGCAGTGAATTCCACTATTCTGTCTTCCAGGTCACTTATCTGTTCTTCTGCCTCAGTTTTTCTACTATTGATTCTTTCTAGTGTATTTTTCATTTCAGTTATTGTGTTGTTCATCTCTGTTTGTTTGTTCTTTAATTCATCTAGGTCTTTGTTCAACATTTCTTGCATCTTCTCGATCTTTGCCTCCATTCTTTTTCCGAGGTCCTGGATCATCTTCACTATCATTATTCTGAATTCTTTTTCTGGAAGGTTGCCTATCTGCACTTCGTTTAGTTGTTTTCCTGGGGTTTTATCTTGTTCCTTCATCTGGTACATAGCCCTCTCCCTTTTCATCTTGTCTGTGTTTCTGTGAATGTGGTTTTTGTTCCACAGGCTGCAGGATTGTATAGTTCTTCTTGCTTCTGCTGTCTGCCCTCTGGTGGATGAGGCTATCTAGGAGGCTTGTGCAAGTTTCCTGATGGGAGGGACTGGTGGTGGGTAGAGCTGGCTGTTGCTCTGGTGGGCAGAGCTCAGTAAAACTTTATCCACTTGTCTGCTGATGGGTGGGGCTGGGTTCCCTCCCTGTTGGTTGTTTGGCCTGAGGCGACCCAACACTGGAGCCTACCCGGGCTCTTTGGTGGGGCTAATGGTGGACTCTGGGAGGGCTCATGCCAAGGAGTACTTCCCAGAACTTCTGCTGCCAGTTTCCTTGTCCTCACGGTGAGCCACAGGCACCCCCTGACTCTGCAGGAGACCCTCCAACAGCAGCAGGTAGGTGTTTTTCAGTCTCCTATGGAGTCACCGCTCCTTCCCCTGGGTCCCAATGCACACACTACTTTGTGTGTGCCCTCCAAGAGTGGAGTCTCTGTTTCCCCCAGTCCTGTCGATGTCCTGAAATTAAATCCTGCTAGACTTCAAAGTCTGATTCTCTAGGAATTCTTCCTACCATTGCTGGACCTCCAGGTTGGGAAGCCTGACGTGGGGCTCAGAACCTTTACTCCAGTGAGTGGACTTCTGTGGTATAAGTGTTCTCCAGTTTGTGAGTCACCCACCCAGCAGTTATGGGGTTTGATTTTATTGTGATTGAGCCCCTCCTAACATCTCATTGTGGCTTCTCCTTTGTCTTTGGATGTGGAGTATCTTTTTTGGTGAGTTCCAGTGTCTTCCTATTGAAGATTGTTCAGCAGTTAGTTGTGATCTATATGTAGTATTGATAAAAGTAAAACCTGTTGCCATTATTATGTGCCATGTTCTGGGCTAAAGTCCTTTCCATGGCTCAAAGAAGTTATATAACTTGGTCAAACAATAAGTAAGTTGTTAGGTTGGGATTCAGAGGTTGGTTGTGTGACTGCCAGCTATCGTGCTATTCTAACCCTTTTTATATGTTATTTATTTGTTCTAGGTGGTTTTACCCCCATTTTACAAATGAGGAACCTGAATTCAGAGTCAGTACTTTGCCCATTTGACACATAGGAAAGGAGTGACAGAGCTGGCTCTGTTAGACTTCAAAGTCTATTTTCTACTACATACTACTAGTTATTTTTCCTTTATCCTTTTCAACACATCTCCTGGTTTTTGTTAGAAATTTTGGAATAGGAATTTGTCTCGTGATTTTCCCTTATGATTTTGGAGAGAAGCATGTTGAATAGATAATTGGAGTAGGTATCAGGAGACTTGAATTCCTGTATTATCTCTGATTCTGGCCATATGACATTGGACAAATCAGCTTTTTAGGTCTTATTTATAAAATGAGGGGATTGGATTGGAGATTTTAAAGGTTTCCTCAAACTCTAAAATCTAATTTAACTCTATTTTGATTTAATTTTTATACTTGTTCTTTTAAACACAGATAGAATTTTACCACCTATATTTTAGCATATTAAATATTATATTTTATTAAAGTTAGGGTTCAAGGAGCTCTTGTATTCTTTACTTGCACTATTATATCCAATGTTGAAATTCAATAATGGGAAGAAATTCCATATAAAGTAGTAATTAGGACTTCCCTGGTGACACAGTGGTTAAGAATCCGCCTGCCAATGCAGGGCATATGGGTTCTAGCCCTGGTCCGGGAAGATCTCACATGCCACGGAGCAACTAAGCCCATGTGCCACAACTACTGAGGCCACGTTCCACAACTACTGAAGCCTGCGTGCCTAGAGCCCGTGCTCCGCAACGAGAGAGGGCACTGCAATGAGAAGCCTGCACACGGCAACGAAGAGTAGCCCCCGCTCGCCACAACTAGAGAATGTCCGCTCAGAGCAGCGAAGACCCAACACAGCCATAAATGAACAAGCAAACATAAATAAATAATAAGAAAAAATAGAAGTAATCTCATATAAGGACACTCTTTCTTTTAAACTATTCAAGATTGTCTTAGTTTTTACAGTCAGAAAGAGAGGCCACTGCAATGAGAAGCCCGTGCATGGCAAGAAAAAGTAGCCCGCACTCGCCACAACTAGAGAAAGCCTGCGTGTAGCAACAAAGACCCAACACAGCCATAAATAAATAAATAAATAAATAAAGAAGGAAGGAAGGCAGGAAGGAAAAAAAGAAGTGATCTCATATAAGGACACTCTTTTTTTAAACTATTCAAGATTCTTTTAGTTTTTACAGTCAGACAGTATAATCCTGGAAATCTTAATATTATAAAAGGAAATAAATTATTTTTAATAGAAAATGTGTCCAAAGAAGACAGGAATGGGTGACTGCCACTTTCAAAGCACTTGCAAGTTCTTACCTGTACAATATACTAATAGCAATTATAGTAATAAGTAACATTTATTGAGAATTAATTTTATGCTATGTATTGTACTAAGTATTGGATTGGCCAAAAAGTTCGTTCGGGGTTTTCCATAACATGTTACGTAACATCTTATATATAATTAATATTATATATACATTGCATCATTTAGTACTCCTGAAAACCATATGATGTAGGTACTATTATTGCTCCCATTTTACATAGTAGGAAAAAGAGAATTAATGAAGTCAAGCAGTTTCTCCTAAAGCTACATTGTTTATAAGTGGTGAAACTGAGATTTGAACCTATAGAGTGCCACAGAGTTTGTCCTCATATTTACAAAATGGAGCGTAATTGTAAGAAGTTACCAATTCTAATGCTTGTCAACACATGAATCTTTTTGAGAAAGAGTGGGTCTGATGATTTGTGACGAATGGTAGTTTCCATGTTCTCAGATTTGATTACTGCCAGTTACATATTTTATTGATACAGTCATAAAACAAGTAATAACTTTAAGATAATTTTATAACACCAGTTGTTTTCTGAAGAGTTAATAAAACATTCTTTGGAGTTTGGGATGTAGATTGGTGTGTGTGGGGTGTATGCACACAAGCACACGCATGTGCATGGATTGGGAGCTGTACATCAGGGTAGCTAATCATCCCGGTTTGCCTAAGCTTGGGTTTCTAGATCATGGAACTTTCAGTGCTAAAACTAGGAACCTTGCAAAAACAGGTAATAGGCAACTATGTATTTTCATATACTTTGTGTGTGTGTGTGTGTGTGTGTGTGTGCGCCTAAAGTAATGGTAGTAGAGCTACAAGGAATTCAGATCTTGCAGAGCATAAAACAGCTCTGAATTCAGTGCCTAGACTGTTACCTGTCTGTTTTATTGGCAGAAAGCTCCGCCTCCTGTGTTTTCCCCATTTCAGATAACCTTTTCTTGTCATGAAGAAATTAATTTCTTTGTTGGAATCATTGCAAGTAAACTTGATAGCAGTAGTGTTATTGAGGCAGCTTACTCAGTGATTTACTAAGTACAGCCTCTTCATAAAAGGTGAAGCAGAAATAATTTATTGATCATTACCAGGATTTCAATAACCTGTTGAACTACCTGATTTTTTCCCCTTCTCATAAAGCCCACTATTTTTATTTCTCTTTATACCTTTGCGTTAGTTGTTTCTTTTGAAAACATTTTTACGTGTATTTTCGCATCATGTAAACGGTTTTTTGTATGTATTTGCTTTTTTCTAGAGTATAGTTTGAATGTCTAAAAAGCTGTTATAGATTAAACTACAAGAAATTGCAAAGATTTGACTGTTTTTGACCTATAGCAATGGCATCTTCGTATGGATCAACTAATAGTTAATTCATCTTTTGGTCATTTGAAAATATTAGGCTATTAACTTAAGTCTAAGCAGCATATTCCATTGAAACCCTGGTTAATGTTATGGAGGAACTGAGATGAACTTTGGGCTTATGACTCTGTGCTGCCCATTTGCTACAAATACTTTTTAAAATGTATAACTCATGTGGAAAAACTGAACATTGCACAGCCATTAGTACTGTTAGAGATTTAAAATTTTATTTTAACCAAAGGTTAAGACCAAATTTAACGACTATTCTTTCTCTTTTTTAAAAAATAAGAGTATAATTGGTTTACAATGTTGTGTTTAGTTTCTGTTGTACAGTGAAGTGAATCAGCTATATGTATACATATATCCCCTCCCTCTTGGACCTCCCCCCGCCCCCCATCCCACCCATCTAGGTCATCACAGAGCACAGATCTGAGCTCTCTGTGCTATACAGCAGGTTCCCACTAGCTATCTATTTTACACGTGGTAGTATATATATGTCAAACCTAATCTCCCAATTCATCCCACCCTCCCCTTCCCCCTCTGTGTCCACATGGCCATTCTCTACATCTGTGTTTCTATTCCTGCCCTGCCAATAGGTTCATCTGTACCATTTTTCTATATTCCACATATATGTGTTAATATACAATATTTGTTTTTCTCTTTTTGGCTTACTTCACTCTGTATGACAGACTCTAGGTCCATCCATATCTCTACAAATGACCCAATTTCATTTCTTTTTATGGCTGAGTAATATTCCATTGTATATATGTACGACATCTTTATCCATTCATCTGTCAGTGGATATTTAGGTTGTTTCCATGTCCTGGCTATTGTAAATAGTGCTGCAGTGAACATTGGGGTACATGTGTCTTTTTGAATTATGGTTTTCTCAGGGTATATGCCCAGTAGTGGGATTGCTGGGTCATATGGTAATTCTACTTTTAGTTTTTTTAAATTAATTAATTAATTAATTAATTAATTTATGGCTGTGTTGGGTCTTCGTTTCTGTGCGAGGGCTTTCTCTAGTTGCGGCGAGCGGGGGCCACTCTTCATCGCGGTGTGCGGGCCTCTCACTATCGCGGCCTCTTTTGTTGCGGAGCACAGGCTCCAGACGCGCAGGCTCAGCAGTTGTGGCTCACGGGCCTAGTCGCTCCACGGCATGTGGGATCTTCCCAGACCAGGGCTCGAACCCGTGTCCCCTGCATTGGCAGGCAGATTCTCAACCACTGCGCCACCAGGGAATCCCCTACTTTTAGGTTTTTAAGGAACCTCCATACTGTTCTCCACAGTGGCTGTATCAATTTACATTCCCACCAGCAGTGCAAGAGGATTCCCTTTTGTCCACATCCTCTCCAGCATTTATTGTTTGTAGATTTTTTGATGATGCCCATTCTGACCAGTGTGAGGTGATACCTCATTGTAGTTTTGATTTGCATCTCTCTAATAATTAGTGATGTTGAGCAGCTTTTCATGTGCCTCTTGGCCATCTGTATGTCTTCTCTGGTGAAATGTCTATTTAAGAGTTCTGCCCATTTTTTGATTGGGTTTTTTGTTTTTTTGATATTGTGTTGCACGAGCCGTTTGTATATTTTGGAGATTAATCATTTGTCCATTGTTTCATTTGCAAATATTTTCTATTCTTTGAGTTGTCTTTCTGTCTTGTTTATGGTTTCCTTTGCTGTGCAAAAGCTTTTAAGTTTAATTAGATCCCATTTGTTTATTTTTGTCTTTATTTTCATTACTCTAGGAGGTGGGTCATAAAAGATCTGGCTGTGATTTATGTCAAAGAGTGTTCTTCCTATGTTTTCCTCTAAGAGTTTATAGTGTCCGGTCTTACATTTAGGTCTTTAATCCATTTTGAGTTTATTTTTGTGTATGGTGTTAGGGGGTGTTCTAATTTCATTCTTTTCCATGTAGCTGTCCAGTTTTCCCAGCACCATTTATTGAAGAGGCTGTCTTTTCTCCATTGTATATTCTTGCCTCCTTTGTCGTAGATTAGGTGACCATAGCTGTGTGGGTTTACCTCTGGGCTTTCTATCCTGTACCATTGATCTATATTTCTGTTTTTGTGCCAGTACCATACTGTCTTGATTACTGTAGCTTTATAGTATAGTCTGAAGTCTGGGAGCCTGATCCCTCCAGCTCCGTTTTTCTTTCTCAAGATTGCTTTGGCTATTCAGGGTCTTTGGCTATCGTAAAATTTTTTGTTCTAATTCTGTGGAAAATGCCATTGGTATTTTAAGAGCGATTGCATTGAACCTGTATTGCTTTGGACAGTACAGTCATTTTCACAATATTGATTTTTCCAATCCAGGAGCATGCTATATCTCTCCATCTGTTTGTGTCATCTTTGATTTCTTTCATCAGTGTTTTATAGTCTTCTGAGTACAGTCTTTTGCCTCTGTAGGTAGGTTTATTCCTAGGTATTTTATTCTTTTTGTTGCCATCGTAAATGGGATTGTTTCCTTAATTTCCCTTTCGGATTTTTCGTTGGTAGTGTATAGGAATGGAAAAGATTTCTATGCATTAATTTTGTATCCTGCAACCTCACTAAATTCATTGATTAGTTCTAGTAATTTTCTGGTGGCATCTTTAGGATTTTCTAGGTATAGTATCATGTCATCTGCAGACAGTGACAGCTTTACTTCTTCTTTTCCTATTTGTATTCCTTTTATTTCTTTTTCTTCTCTGATTTCCATGGCTAGGACTTCCAAAACTATTTTGAATAATAGTGGCCAGAGTGGACATCCTTGTCTTGTTCCTGATCTTAGAGGAAATGCTTTCAGTTTTTACCATTGAGAATGATGTTTGCTGTGGGTTTGTCATATATGGCCTTTATTATGTTGAGGTGGGTTCCCTCTGTGCCCACTGTCTGGAGAGTTTTTATCATAAATGGGTGTTGAATTTTGTCAAAAGCTTTTTCTGCATCTACTGAGATGATCATATGGTTTTTATTCTTTAATTTGTTAATATGGTGTATCATGTTGATTGATTTGCGTATATAGAAGAATCCTTGCATCCCTGGGGTAAATCCCACTTGGTTACGGTGTATGGTCTTTTTAATGTGTTGTTGGATTCTGTTTGCTAGTATTTTGTTGAGGATTTTTGGGTCTATGTTCATCAGTGATATTGGCCTTTAATTTTCTTTTTTTGTGATATCTTTGTCTGGTTTTGGTATCAGGGTGATGACGGCTGCATATAATGAGTTCAGAAGTGTTCCTTCTGTAATTATTTGGAATAGTTTGCGAAGGATAGGTATTAACTCTTCTCTAAATGTTTAGTAGAATTCACCTGTGAAGCCATCTGGTCTTGGACTTTGTTTGTTGGGAGTTTTTTTTTTTTTAAACATCTTTTTTTTCTTTTTTTAAACATCTTTATTGAAGTATAATTGCTTTACAATGGTGTGTTAGTTTCTGCTTTATAACAAAGTGAATCAGTTATACATATACATATGTTCCCATATCTCTTCCCTCTTGCATCTCCCTCCCTCCCACCCTCCCTATCCCACCCCTCTAGGTGGTAACAAAGCATCAAGCTGATCTCCCTGTGCTATGCAGCTGCTTCCCACTAGCTATCTATTTTACATTTGGTAGTGTATATATGTCCATGCTACTCTCTCACTTCATCCCAGCTTACCCTTCCCCCTCCCTGTGTCCTCAAGTCCATCCTCTACGTCTGTGTCTTTATTCCTGTCCTTCCCCTAGGTTCTTCAGAACCGTTTTTTTTTTTTTTTTTTTTTTTTTTAGATTCCATATATATATATATATATGTTAGCATACGGTATTTTTTTTTCTCTTTCTGACTTACTTCCCTCTGTATGACAGTCTCTAGGTCCATCCACCTCGCTACTGTTGGGAGTTTTAAAATTACTGATTCAATTCCATTACTGGTGATTGATCTGTTCATATTTTCTATTTCTTCCTGGTTCAGTCTTGTTTCCTGAGGTAAGCTTGTATTGCTTTAAACTTTCCACTTAGAAATGCTTTTGCTGTGTTCCACAGGTTTTGGATTGTTGTGTTTTTGTTTTCATTTGTCTCCAGGTATTTTTTGATTTCCTCTTTGATTTCTTCAGTGATCCAGCGGTTTTTTAGTAGCATATTGTTTAGCCTCTACCTGTTTGTGGTTTTTTGTTTGTTTGTTTTTTCTTGTAGTTGATTTCTATGTTGTGGTAGGAAAAGTGCTTGATACGATTTCAATTTTCTTCAATTTACTGAGGCTGGTTTTGTGGCCTAGCATGTGATCTATCCCAGAGAATGTTCCATGTGCACTTGAAAAGAATGTGTATTCTGCTGCTTTCAGATGGAATGTGCTATAAATATCAATCAAGTCCATTTGGTCTAACGTGTCACTTAAGGTCAGTGTTTCCTTATTGATATTCTGGCTGGATGATTTGTTCATTGATGTAAGTGGGGTGTTGAAGTCCCCTATTTTCGTGTTACTGTTAATTTTGCCTTTTATGTCTGTTAGCATTTGCCTTATATATTTAGGTGCTCGTATGTTGGGTGCATGTGTATTTACAATTGTTATATCTTCTTCTTGGGTTGATCCCTTGACCATTATGTAGTGTCTTTCTTTGTCTCTTGTAACATTCTTTATTTTAAAGCCTATTTTGTCTGATATAAGTATTGCTACTCTGGCTTTCTTTTGATTTCCATTTGCATGGAATACTTTCTTCCATCCTCTCACTTTCAGTCTCTGTGTGTCTTTAGATCTGAAGTGAGTCTCTTGTAGGTAGCATATATATGGGTCTTGTTTTAGTATCCATTCAGCCAGTCTATGTCTTTTGATTGGAGCATTTAGTCAATTTACATTTAAGGTAATTATATGTATGTTCTTATTGCCATTTTATTAATTGCTTGGGGGTTATTTTCATAGCTCATTGTTTCCCCTTTTCTTTTATTGTCTTGTGAGTTGATGACTATATTCAGTGTTGTGTTTACATTCCTTTTTCTTTTTTGTATGTATATCTATTTTAGATTTTTTGCTTTTGGTTACCATGAGGTTTTTATGTAGCAGTCTTTATATATATGTGATTGTTTTGAGTTGCTGATCTCTTAATTTCAAATGCATTTAAAAAAAACCCCTGCATTTGTACTCTCTTCTCCTCACAATTACTGTTTTTTTTTTTTTTTTTTTGTCTTCTGCCCATTTTTGGATTGGGGTGTTTGTTTCTTTAATATTGAGCTGAATGAGCTGTTTATATATTTTGGAGATCAATCCTTTGTCCGTTGATTCATTTCCAAATATTTTCTCCCATTCTGAGGGTTGTCTTTTCGTCTTGTTTATGGTTTCCTTTGCTGTGCAAAAGCTTTGAAGTTTCATTAGGTCCCACTTGTTTATTTTTGTTTTTATTTCCATTACTCTAGGAGGTGGATCAAAAAATATCTTGCTGTGATTTATGTCAAAGAGTGTTCTTCCTATGTTTTCCTCTAAGAGTTTTATAGTGTCCAGTCTTATATTTAGGTCACTAATCCATTTTGAGTTTATTTTTGTGTATGGTGTTAGGGAGTATTCTAATTTCATTCTTTTACATGTAGCTGTCCAGTTTTCCCAGCACCACTTATTGAAGAGACTGTCTTTTCTCCATTGTATATCTTTGCCTCCTTTGTCATAGATTAGTTGACCATAGGTGCGTGGGTTAATCTCTGGGCTTTCTATCTTGTTCCATTGATCTGTGTTTCTGTTTTTGTGCCAGTACCATATTGTCTTGATTACTGTAGCTTTGTAGTATAGTCTGAAGTCAGGGAGTCTGATTCCTCCAGCTCCATTTTTTTGCCTCAAGACTGCTTTGGCTATTCGGGGTCTTTTGTGTCTCCATACAAATTTTAAGATGATTTGTTCTAGCTCCGTAAAAAATGCCATTGGTAATTTGATAGGGATTGCATTGAATCTGTAGATTGCTTTGGGTAGTATACTCATTTTCACAATGTTGATTCTTCCAAGCCAAGAACATGGTATATCTCTCCATCTGTTGGTATCATCTTTAATTTCTTTCATCAGTGTCTTATAGTTTTCTGCATACAGGTCTTTTGTCTCCCTAGGTAGGTTTATTCCTAGGTATTTTATTCTTTATGTTGCAG
Organism: Eschrichtius robustus; assembly: GCF_028021215.1. Taxonomy (NCBI): domain Eukaryota; kingdom Metazoa; phylum Chordata; class Mammalia; order Artiodactyla; family Eschrichtiidae; genus Eschrichtius; species Eschrichtius robustus. Next base: position 14,268,101 of record NC_090842.1, read on the forward strand.
TGGTAAATGGGAGTGTTTCCTTAATTTCTCTTTCAGATTTTTCATCATTAGTGTATAGGAATGCAAGAGATTTCTGTGCATTAATTTTGTATCCTGCAACTTTACCATATTCATTAATTAGCTCTAGCAGTTTTCTGGTGGCAGTTTTAGGATTCTCTATGTATAGTATCATGTCATCCACAAACAGTGACAGTTTTACTTCTTCTTTTCCAATTTGTATTCCTTTTATTTCTTTTTCTTCTCTGATTGCCGTGGCTAGGACTTCCAGAACTATGTTGAATAATAGTGGTGAGAGTGGACATCCTTGTCTCGTTCCTGATCTTAGAGGAAATGCTTTCAGTTTTTCACCATTGAGAATGATGTTTGCTGTGGGTTTGTCATATATGGCCTTTATTATGTTGAGGTAGGTTCCCTCTATGCCCACTTTCTGGAGAGTTTTTATCAGAAATGGGTGTTGAATTTTGTCAAAAGCTTTTTCTGCATCTATTGAGATGATCATATGGTTTTTATTCTTCAATTTGTTAATATGGTGTATCACATTGATTGATTTGCGTATATTGAAGAATCCTTGCATCCCTGGGATAAATCCCACTTGATCGTGGTGTATGATCCTTTTAATGTGTTGTTGGATTCTGTTTGCTAGTATTTTGTTGAGGATTTTTGCATCTATATTCATCAGTGATATTGGTCTGTAATTTTCTTTTTTTGTAGTGTCTTTGTCTGGTTTTGGTATCAGGGTGATGGTGGCCTCATAGAATGAGTTTGGGAGTGTTCCTTCCTCTGCAATTTTTTGGAAGAGTTTGAGAAGGATGGGTGTTAGCTCTTCTCTAAATGTGTGATAGAATTCACCTGTGAAGCCATCTGGTCCTGGACTTTTGTTTGTTGGAAGATTTTTAATCACAGTTTCAATTTCATTACTTGTGATTGGTCTGTTCATATTTTCTGTTTCTTCCTGGTTCAGTCTTGGAAGGTTATACCTTTCTAAGAATTTGTCCATTTCTTCCAGGTTGTCCATTTTATTGGCATAAAGTTGCTTGTAGCAGTCTCTTAGGATGCTTTGTATTTCTGCGGTGTCTGTTGTAACTTCTCCTTTTTCATTTCTGATTTTATTGATTTGAGTCCTCTCCCTCTTTTTCTTGATGAGTCTGGCTAATGGCTTATCAATTTTGTTTATCTTCTCAAAGAACCAACTTTTAGTTTTATTGATCTTTGCTATTGTTTTCTTTGTTTCTATTTCATTTATTTCTGCTCTGATCTTTATGATTTCTTTCCTTCTGCTAACTTTGGGTTTTGTTTGTTCTTCTTTCTCTAGTTTCTTTAGGTGTAAGGTTAGATTGTTTACTTGAGATTTTTCTTGTTTCTTTAGGTAGGCTTGTATAGCTATAAACTTCCCTCTTAGAACTGCTTTTGCTGCATCCCATAGGTTTTGGGTCGTCGTGTTTTCATTGTCATTTGTCTCTAGGTATTTTTTTATTTCCTCTTTGATTTCTTCAGTGATCTCTTGGTTATTTAGTAACGTATTGTTTAGCCTCCATGTGTTTGTCTTTTTTACGTTTTTTTCCCTGTAATTCATTTCTAATCTCATCGCCTTGTGGTCAGAAAAGATGCTTGACATGATTTCAATTTTCTTAAATTTACTGAGGCTTGATTTGTGACCCAAGATGTGATCTATCCTGGAGAATGTTCTGTGCGCACTTGAGAAGAACGTGTAATCTGCTGTTTTTGGATGGAATGTCCTATATATATCAATTAAATCTATCTGGTCTATTGTGTCATTTAAAGCTTCTGTTTCCTTATTTATTTTCATTTTGGATGATCTGTCCATTGGTGTAAGTGAGGTGTTAAAGTCCCCCACTATTACTGTGTTACTGTCGATTTCCTCTTTTATAGCTGTTAGCAGTTGCCTTATGTATTGAGGTGCTCCTATGTTGGGTGCATATATATTTATAATTGTTATATCTTCTTCTTGGATTGATCCCTGGATCATTATGTAGTGTCCTTCCTTGTCTCTTGTAACATTCTTTATTTTAAAGTCTATTTTATCTGATATGAGTATAGCTACTCCAGCTTTCTTTTGATTTCCATTTGCATGGAATATCTTTTTCCATCCCCTCACTTTCAGTCTGTATGTGTCCCTAGGTCTAAAGTGGGTCTCTTGTAGACAGCATATATATGGGTCTTGTTTTTGTATCCATTCAGCCAGTCTATGTCTTTTGGTTGGGGCATTTAATCCATTCACGTTTAAGGTAATTATCAATATGTATGTTCCTATGACCATTTTCTTAATTGTTTTGGGTTTGTTTTTGTAGGTCCTTTTATTCTCTTGTGTTTCCCAGTTAGAGAAGTTCCTTTAGCATTTGTTGTAGAGCTGGTTTGGTGGTGCTGAATTGTCTTAGCTTTTGCTTGTCTGTAAAGCTTTTGATTTCTCCATCAAATCTAAATGAGATCCTTGCCGGGTAGAGTAATCTTGGTTGTAGGTTCTTCCCTTTCATCACTTTAAGTATATCATGCCACTCCCTTCTGGCTTGTAGAGTTTCTGCTGAGAAATCAGCTGTTAACCTTATGGGAGTTCCCTTGTATGTTATTTGTCATTTTTCCCTTGCTGCTTTCAATAATTTTTCTTTGTCTTTAATTTTTGCCATTTTGATTACTATGTGTCTCGGCGTGTTTCTCCTTGGGTTTATTCTGTATGGGACTCTCTGCGCTTCCTGGACTTGGGTGGCTATTTCCTTTCCCATGTTAGGGAAGTTTTCAACTATAATCTCTTCAAATATTTCCTCTGGTCCTTTCTCTCTCTCTTCTCCTTCTGGGACCCCTATAATGCGAATGTTGTTGCATTTAATGTTGTCCCAGAGGTCTCTTAGGCTCTCTTCATTTCTTTTCATTCTTTTTTCTTTAGTCTGTTCCGCAGCAGTGAATTCCACCATTCTGTCTTCCAGGTCACTTATCCGTTCTTCTGCCTCAGTTATTCTGCTATTGATTCCTTCTAGTGTAGTTTTCATTTCAGTTATTGTATTGGTCATCTCTGTTTGTTTGTTCTTTAATTCTTCTAGGTCTTTGTTAATCACTTCTTGCATCTTCTCAATCTTTGCCTCCATTCTTATTCCGAGGTCCTGGATCATCTTCACTATCATTATTCTGAATTCTTTTTCTGCAAGGTTGCCTATCTCCACTTCATTTAGTTGTTTTTCTGGGGTTTTTTCTTGTTCCTTCATCTGGTACATAGCCCTCTGCCTTTTCATCTTCTCTATCTTTCTGTAACTGTGGTTTTTGGTCCACAGGCTGCAGGATTGTAGTTTTTCTTGCTTCTGCTGTCTGCCCTCTGGTGGTTGAGGCTATCTAAGAGGCTTGATTGGGAGGCTCTGGTGGTGGGTAGAGCTGACTGTTGCTGTGTCGGTCAGAGCTCAGTCACAATTACTGTTTTTGATATCATATTTTACATAGAATTGTTTTGTGTATCCCTTCATTACTTATTGTGAATATAGATGATTTTACTACTTTTGTCTTTTAATCTTCTTGCTAGGGACTTCGCTGGTGGTGAGGTACACTTGTAACATATAATATTGTACATCAACTATACTTCAATTTAAAAATTAAGGGGACTTCCCTGATGGCACAGTGGTTAAGAATCCTGCTGCCAATGCAGGGGACATGGGTTTGAGCCCTGGTCTGGGAAGATCCCACATGCTGTGGAGCAACTAAGCCCATGCGCCACAACTACTGAGACTGCGTGCCATAACTACTGAAGTCCACCCGCCTAGAGCCTGTGCTTCACAACAAGAGAAGCCACCACAATAAGAAGCCTGCACACTGCAACGAAGAGTAGCCCTTGCTTGCTGCAACTAGAGAAATCCCATGTGCAGCAATGAAGACCCAACGCAGCCATAAAAAAAAAAAAAATCTTCCTCCTAAATTTGTGCATGGGTGATATTTTTTTTAACCTTTATTGTATGTTTGCCTTTACCATTGAGCCTTTTTATTTTGTAATTTTCTTTTTTAAAAAAAATTTGTTTTACTTTTTTATTTGTTTATTTTTGGCTGCATTGGGTCTTTGTTCCTGTGCATGGGCTTTCTCTAGTTGCGGCGAGCAGGGGCTATTCTTTGTTGTGGTGTGTGGGTTTCTCATTGCGGTGGCTTCTCTTGTTGCAGAGCACGGGTTTTAGGTGTGCGGGCTTCAGTAGTTGTGGCACGTGGGCTTAGTAGTTGTGGCGCATGGATGGGCTTAGTTGCTTTGCAGCATGTGGGGTCTTCCCAGAGCAGGGCTCGAACCTGTGTCCCCTGCATTGGCAGGTGGATTCTTAACCACTGCGCTACCAGGGAAGTCCCACATTTTGTAATTTTCTTGTTTCTAGTTGTGTTCTTTTCTTTTTTGCCTAGAGAAGTTTTTCTTTTTTTAAAAAAAAATTTATTTATTAGGTTGCACCTGGTCTTAGTTGTGGCAGTCTCCTTAGTTGTGGCTTGTGGACTCCTTAGTTGTAGTACGGGGGCTCCTTAGTTGCGGCATGCAGGCTCCTTAGTTGTGGCATGCAAACTCTTAGTTGCAGCATGCATGTGGGATCTAGTTCCCTGACCAGGGACCGAACCCAGGCCCCCTGCATTGGGAGTGTGGAGTCTTATCCACTGCACCACCAGGGAAGTCCCTTTTTAAAAAAAATATTTATTTATTTTTTATTTTTGGCTGTGTTGGGTCTTAGTTGTGGCGTGCAGGCTCTTTGTTGTGGTGCGCGGGCTTCTCTCTAGTTGTGGCACCTGGGTTTTCTGTCTCTAGTTGTGGTGTGCGGACTCCAGAGCGTGTGGGCTCTGTAGTTGTGGCACGTGGGCTCCAGAGTGCATGGGATCTGTGGTTTGCGGTACGTGGGCTCTCTAGTTGAGGTGCGTGCACTCAGTAGTTGCCCCATGGCATGTTGGATCTTAGTTCTCCGACCAGGGATCAAGCCCACGTCCCCTGCATTGGAAAGCGGATTCTTTACCACTGGACCACCAGGGAAGTCCCTAGAGAAGTTTCTTTAACATTTGTTGTAAAGTTGGTTTAGTGGTGCTGAAATCTTTCAGCTTTTGCTTGTCCTAAAGCTTTTGATTTCTCCAGCAAATCGGAACAAGAGCCTTGCTGGGTAGAGTATTTTGGCTGTAGGTTTTTCCCTTTCATCAGTTTAGATACATCATGCCACTCCCTTCTTTCCTGCAGAGTTTCTGCTAAAAAATCACTTGATAGCCTTATGGGAGTTCCGTTGTATATTATTTGTTGCTTTTCCATTATTGCTTTTAATATTCTCTTTTATCTTTAATTTTTGTCATTGTAATTCCACTGTGTCTTGATATGTTCCTCTTTGGGTTCATCCTGTATGGGACTCTCTGCACTTCCTGGACTTGGGTGACTGTTTCCTTTCCCAGGTTAGGAAAGATTTCAGCTATTATGTCTTCAAATATGTTCTCAGCCCCTTTCTCTCTCTCTTCTCCTTCTTGTACCTCTATAATATGAATATTCTGCACTTGATATTGTCCCAGAAGTCTCTTAAACTGTCCTCATTTCTTTTCGTTCTTTTTTCTTTTCTCTGTTCAGCATCAGGGATTTCCACTACTCTTGTCTTCCAGCTCATTGGTTTGTTCCTCTGTGTCATTTAGTATACTGTTGATTCCTTCTAGTGTAGTTTTCATTTGTTTTATTGTAATCTTTTTGTCTGGTTGTTCTTTATATTTTCTGATGCTTTGTTAAAAACTTCTAACTTCTCCCTCTCTGCATCCATTCTTCTCCCGAGTTCTTTAATCAACTTTACAGTCATTGCCCTGAATTCTTTCTCAGGTAGATTGCCTATCTCCACTTCACTTTGTTCTTCTTCTGGGGTTTTATCTTGTTCCTTTGTCTGGAAGGTGTTCCTCTGCTGCCTCATTTTGCCTAGGTTGCTATTTGTTTTTTTTTTTTTTTTTGATGATGGAAATGGAACTTTCTGCTTAAATACCTAGAGTACGTGTCTGCATTCTCTATCTGTGCGTATGGCGAAGCCTGATTAACCTTTTTTTAAAAAAAAATTTATTTATTTATTTATTTATTTATTTATTTATTTATGGCTGTGTTGGGTCTTCGTTTCTGTGCGAGGGCTTTCTCTAGTTGCGGCGAGTGGGGGCCACTCTTCATCGCAGTGCGCGGGCCTCTCACTGTCGCGGCCTCTCTTGTTGCGGAGCACAGGCTCCAGACGCGCAGGCTCAGTAGTTGTGGCTCAGGGGCCTAGTTGCTCCGCGGCATGTGGGATCTTCCCAGACCAGGGCTCGAACCCGTGTCCCCTGCATTGGCAGGCAGATTCTCAACCACTGCGCCACCAGGGAAGCCCCGCTATTTGTATTTTAATGTATCTGGTAGGTTAGTTATGGTTTCCTGACTTTGGAGAAGTAGGCTTCTCTAGGATACATCCTGTATGTCCCAGCAGCACGTTCCCCACTTGTTACCCAAGCTATATGCTCTTGCGGTTCCCCTTTGAGGGCTGTGTGGGTCCTTCTGTTGTGGTGGGCTGACTATATGGGTGGTCTGGTAGGCTTGGTTGGGCCCTAGCCCTGTTGGTTGCCAGGCCCTGCCTTGTGCAGAGGATGCCGGCTGCTGGTTACCAGGGCCTGGTCCAAAGCAGCTGGCTGCAGAACCCCAGGGGGCCCTGGGGCTAGTGCTGGCTCACTGGTGGACAGAGTCAGGGTCCAGAAAACTCTGGGGCTGTTGCCCGCCTATTGGTGGGTGAAGCCATGGCTTGGGGTTAGTGCTGAACTACTGGCAGGCAGAGCTGAGTCCTAGAGTCTGGTTGCAGGGCCCTGTGATCCCAGAGCTGGTGTCACACAGCTCACCGGGGGAGACCAGTTCCTGACACAGATGGGTCAGGGTCCAGGGTGTCCCAAAGCCTGTGTTGACCTGCTAGTGGACCTGACTAAGGCCCAGCTGGTCCTAGGGTAGGGTCTGTCCTTCTGTGGGCAGGTGGTGTCTGCAGCCTGCAGGACTGTGGTTTCCTTGTGTCTGGCGTCTGACCCGTGGTGGGTGAGGCTGGTCTAGAGGCTTGTGCAGGCTTCCTGGAGGGCTGGGCCGGTGCCTGCCCACTGGTGGGTGGAGCTGTGCCTTGGCCCTCTGGTGGGCAGGGCCGAGTCTAGAGGCATGTCTAGAGGTGGCTGTGGGCTTAGGAAGTCTTTAGACAGCCTTTCTGCTGATGGATGGCTCTGTGTCCCCCCCGTCACCCCCCAGTTAGTTATCGGCCTGAGTCATCCCAGCATTAGCACCTAGAGGATGTTGGGTGGAGCCAGGACTTGGCATTAATGAGCTAGAGGGAGGATCCCACGGTGGCACCTGCACACACGAGTGTCCATGCAGTAGAAAGCTCCTAAGAATGCTGCTGCCAGTGTCTGTGTCCCCAGGGTGAGCTGCAGCTCCCCTCCTGCCTCTCTGAGAGGCTCTTCAAGACCAGCAGGCTCCTATCAAATTATTGCTTTTGCCCCGGGTCCTGGTGTGTGTGAGATTTTGTGTGTGCCCTTTAAGAGTGAAATCTCTATTTCCCCCAGTCCTGTGGGACTCCGGAAATTAAGCCCTGCTGCCCTTCAAAGCCAAATGCTCTGGGGGCTCATCTTCCTGGTCCAGGACCCCCAGGGTGGGGAGCCCAATGTGGGGCTCAGCACTCTCATTCCTGTGGGAGAACCTCTGCCCTATAATTATTCTCCAGTTTGTGGGTCACCCACCCTGGTGGTATGGGACTTGATTATATCACAGGTCTGCCCCTCCTACCCGTCTTATGTGGGTCCTTCTTTATGTCTTTAGTTGTAGAAGCTCTTTTCTGGTAGGTTCTGGTCTTTTGCATCAATGGCTGTTCTGCAGATAATTGTGATTCTGGGGTGCTTGTGAGAGGTGAGCTCTCAGGGTCTTTCTACTCCTCCATCTTCGCCCATCTCCCATGTATTCTATTTATAATACGAAAAAAAACCCTAGATACTGACATAGTCTTTGCTGCTCCTCTCGTCTTTGTAGCCTCTTCAACGCAGCAGTCTGACTGGCCTTTTTACAACACAAAGTTACATCACTCTTCTCCCTCGGCCATTGCAGAGGAAAAGCTCTGGCTCCTACAGTGGCCTATGGGACCTATACAACATGCCCCTTTGCCTTATTTGGCCTTTTCTGCTACTTGCCTCCCTCTGACAGGGCTCTGCTCCAGCACACAGGCCTCAGCTGTTCATATTTAAGAGGAAGGAAATTATGTAATACTGCATTCTACAGTGTGGATCATATATATTGATCTTTTCTTCTTGGATGATCGGGTTCTTCATATACAAGTAGGCAAACCATGATATGGGAATAAATTGTATTGCATGGAATCATATGACAGAGCGTGGTGGACTTGTGGTTCAGTGGCTAACCCAGTACATAAGCACAGTTATACCCACGGATTAGGGTTGCAACCTCAGTTATTTCTGTTACTCTGAGAATGGACAGTGATCTCTTATAATTCTCAAGTAGAAAAGTAACTAACCATTTTGTCTAAGCCCTTATAAGGTAAGTATTTCATCTCAAGGTTGAAAGAACCCCTGTTTATGGGCTCAGGTAATGGTGTTTTATTAATTTAACTAAACTGCTTTAATGTATCAGTTTCAGGGAAGTGTTTTCTTTGAAATGAAAAGACTTGATCGCACTCACTCAAAGGGGGCATTGGCGGCTATTCAGTTGATCATTTTCATATCAACTATAGGAAAGCTTCAAGCCAAACCTTGCCTGGCCTTCTAATTTGTAAGCATAGCTACCTAGTGACCTCTGACATGCAGGTTTTCCTCTGCTATGGTATTTGGATAAAGGGGATGTCATTGCTCTTGAGAAAGAGGGTGCAGGTGAAAAGAAGTGCAGAGAGCTCATTCAGTAACATTGTACAGATCAGGGGAGTCACTACTGGGCATTGTAATAGTTACATCTTTGAATTTAATATGAGAATCTTGATACAAGGAGGCATGAATCTTACATAGGCTCTTGTGGCACATGGAATGATTCAGGGCATATAGAGAATCAGCACACAATACGGAATAAGGGTGACAAAACATAAGCATCTAAAACAAGATCAGGATGGGAACGTTCCTTTCATCCATACTTACTCTTTAGTAAAGAGCAGAGGGAGTTAACATTGGAATCACATTCTATGTTATTTATAATTTATGGAATAAATTTGTTGTATATGTTGTATGTGTATACTGATTGATTGGTAAACTAAAAAACAGGAAAGAGGTGGGAAGTTGTGACTTTTCCAAGAGCAGAATCTATAAAAAGCTAGAGTAGAGGAAAGAAGGAGGAAAGTAGTAGACATTAGGGAAGAATCTTCATTAAGATCATAAATTGCATAAGATGCCCCCCGGCCCCATTTCATCCTAGTATTTAATCAGATCCTCCTCTCATTGCCTTCTCTTTGTGACCCGGTTTTCTTTTAACGACTTTATTGAGATACAATTCAATACCATACAATTCACTCATTTAAAATGTACAGTGCAATGATTTTTTTTGTTATTCACAGAGTTGTGCAACCATCACCACAATCAATTTTAGAACATTTTTTATTTTCCCAAAAGGAAACCCCATACTCATTATCAGTCACTCTCTATTCTCCAATATCCCAGCCCTAGGCAACCATGTGATCCAAGTTTTACAAGTTGTTGATCTGAAATTCTCTGCTGCCTTCCAAGGACATTCTACTTCAAACCATTTGATTGATCACACAGGTACAGTCAGAAAACTGTAACTAATCTCTTTGTTGACATAAGTCTTGTAAATCAAAGAGAGTGACATATAACCACATTCTTAGATATATCTCATTATATACAGCTTCTTAATCATGATTTTCAAGTGTTTTTTTTTATCATAGATGTAGACCTGTTAAATATACTCTCAACCTCAACCCCTGACTGATCCTATAAGTAAGCTGTAGGGGAAGCTAAAGTGTTGTCAGTAAGTTGCCTGGCACATATCGAACTAGAATGAGGAGGCTAGTTACATGGTTCAAACATGGAGTGGCACCACTCTCAGTCAGAATGTGGTAGGCAGAATAATGCCCCCACCAACCCCCATAGATACCTGTGTCCTAATCCCTACAACCTGTTACCTTACACAGCAAAGAGGACTTTGCAGATGTGATTAAGTTAAAGTCCTTGAGATGGGGAGATTAGATTGGACACGCCTAGATAATCCACCCTAATCACATTTCTTTATAATGGGAGAACCTTCCTGTGGTGAAAGGGTGATGGGATTATGGAAGAACAAGAGATAGGGCAGTACGGGAAGAGCTCAACCCACCACTGCTGGCTTTGAAGATGGTGGCGAGAGGCCACGTGCCAAGGAATGCTGGTGGCCTGTAGCAGCTGGAAAAGGCAAGGAAGTAGATTCTCTCCTAGAGTTCTCAGAAGGGAATACAGCCCTGCTGACACCTTGATCTTAGACCAGTGAGACTCATGTCAGACTTCTGACCTATAAAACTGTACAACAATAAAACTGTATTGTTTTAAGCCACTAAATTTGTGGAATTGGTTACAGCAGCAATGAAAAACTAAAACACAGACCTCTAGATTTCTTATAATATGGATCTAGTCAGTAAGCCTTGGGCAAGCACACCTTCTCCTAGAACAGTGCAGGTGGGCCTTGCCCATGTTTGTCTCAGTGGCTCTTCTTTCTTTGTATCTTAGGTGTCTTCCTCGAAGCCCTTTCTTGAATGACTTTTTTATTAAAATGCATTTAATGAGAACATAGACTTAAGAGTTAGGTGGGCCTGGGTTAAATTCTGGCTCTGCCATTTTACTAGCTGGGTAACCTTGGGCAGGTGACTTAATATTCTAAGCCTTGGTTTTTATGAACAAAGTGAGAATAATAATACCTACCCTTTGGGGATGTTTGGAGGATAAAATGAGATAATATATGTAAAATGGCACAATGCTTGATATATAGTGAGCCCCTAATACATGATAGCTGTTACTATCTTCTCTTAAAGGCTAGAAGGAATTTGCCAATAGCATGCATTCTAACACTTGCCCAGATACAAATATATTAAGAACTATTGGTACAGCTGTTGTGTTTTGGTGACTGTGCCACAGGATTCTGTTCATAGCCCTATGGGTCCTGATACTGAGCCTTTTAACTGAAAAAGGCTTACTTTTGGAAACTTCAATGAGTAAGTTAAAACCACCTTTGGTTTATAGTGCAATATGTAACACCTTTTAATATTTCCTTTCTTCTTCGAGCTAAGGTGAAATAGAATGCATTAAGGAAAACCTGGAATTGTTTCTAGTTAAAAAAAAAAATCCTAATGACTGGAATAATTTCTTCACTTTAAATCCCTACTACCCAGCAAATGGCTGACACATAATAGGCAGCAATAAGTGTTTATTGAACTGAACTAACCTGGCCTCTAAGCACTTATTCTTTCACAACCTGTTTTGAGTTTATCTCGTCTATTGCTAGTCTAATTTAGGCCTGTTTTTTGGGCCTTGCCTATTAACAGCCGTTTTGAATGGCTCTTTTTGCTCCTGTCTTTTCCCTCTTGATCTTCCACACTACCACCAAACTAGGCAATGACTGTTGTACAGTATATCCTCTTCTACTTAGTCTTCTTTATCTTTGTCCCATTACATACTGCCTAATAGCCATATTTTAAATGCAACGTTTCCAAACTTTGTATGGCATGGTACACTTAGAAAATGGTATTTGCGTGGTACACTGGGGTAGGAAGCAAGCCATCTTATGACTGGAGGTTTTGGATTCTAAAGGCTGAGTCATCCTCTCAGTACAGCTGTCACCTAATTTGGGCACACCAGTATGCCTTGGTATACTTACTGGGAAGCTCTGCTTAATCTAGCATTTTAGACTGGCTGCAGTTGGAATTCATTCTGTCTTTTACATAGATAATTAATGAGCACTGTTTGTGTCCACGCTAAGCTCTGGGGGAAAGGAATTGAGAGCACTGTATCAGGTATTCTCCTACATGAGCCCTCAGTTCCAGGCAGACAAATCTGTTTACTGGCCTCCAAATGGGCCTTCAGTATTCCTCTCATACATTTGCTTATGTCTTTTTTGTTTTTGAATAACCTGTATTTCCTTTGTCATCTCTGAATCTTCCTCCTGTCTTCTCCATGATGCTGTCCCTAATACAGTTAAAATATGGCAGTTTTGTTTGTTGTGTTCTTTTCCATTTGATTACATCATTAACTCATTCAAGTTTGGTGCCCTCTGTAAAGCCCGTATTCTTTCTTTGTATTAATTCTTATTCACTTACTTTCTATCTTATATTTGTCAGTATTTTCCCTTTATAAATGTTCCTATTGTTCTTATCATGATATTTATCCTGCTCCCTCTTCCTACAACTTTGTATCATATAAATTTTGAGGAATATTTAATACTAGTACAATAAATATAAAATAATATTCATTGTGCATATATATTTATCAGGTAATAGCAAATGTTTTTTGAGCTCTTATTTGGACCAGGCATTATTCTAATAGCTTTATGTATATTTAACGTATTTAGTCTTCACAGCAGCCCTATAAATATAAAATATTTTTACATCTCCATCTTACAGATGAGGAAGTTTGAGACACAGGTAAGTTAAGTAACTTGCCAAAAGTTGTACACTATTAAGTATCAACGCCAGGATTGAAATGTAATCAGTTACAGTGGGCAGTGTTGACAATGAGCCCATACTAATAAAACATTCTGTAATACTGTGCTGCAAAAAAGCCAAGTTATGTATGTATGAGCAGACCAGTAGGTATTTAATACTAAACATGCCCACTAAGGTGAGTTAGGCTATATTACAGGAAGAAAGAGAAGTTGTAGTCATAAGAAATATACAATCTGGAGAGTATGATAACATGTAATCAGCAAATGGTCAGTGATACAGAAATCAATAGTTAATAAGAATATTATTTATGGAGGATCAACTGTATGTGCCAAGAAATGAACTGAGTACTTTGCATATATTATCCCATAGAAGCGTTATCATAACACTATTGAGTAGTTGCTATCAACCCTATTTTATAGATGAGGGAAAAGAGGGACTTCCCTGGTGGTGCAGTGGTTAAGAATCCGCCTTCCAGTGCAGGGGACATGGGTTCTATCCCTGGTCAGGGAACTAGATCCCACATGCATGCTGCAACTAAGAGTTCCCATGCCACAACTAAGGAGCACATGTGCCGCAACTAAAGGAGCCGGTGAGCTGCAACTGAAGGAGCTGGTGAGCTGCAACTAAGACCTGGTGCAACCAAAATAAATCTCAAATAGGTAACCTGCCCAAAAGTTACTGAGCTGGGAAGTGGTAGAGCTGAGGCTGGAATCTGGGCCCATCTTCCCTGTTTTCTTTTCATTGTGCTGTCCTGCCTCTGATGGTAGGTGCCCTGGCAGAAGGGCAGGAGACACGCAGGCGAGCCACTGTTAGAATGTAGTTAGAGCTGTGCTTAACTTTGGAAAACAGTACTGTGATAATGGTACTTTTTTTCTTCAAATTAGAATTTGAGTAAGGAATATAACCAATATTCTGGAATAAACCCAGTAAAAGTATTATTCGTTTTGGTTAAACCATTACCTTGTGATCTTGGCTAAGCTTCTTTCTCTTTTTGTACTTCAGCTCTATCTTTTATAACATATATGTGGTTAATAGGTATCTATTTATATCCAAAGATATTTTATGATGTTAGGAGTACTGTTCAAACTCTGGAAGTAAGTAGAAAGTACTACACAAATACTAAGTTTTAGTTCTTAGTCTGAATATTGACATTTGATATCACCGTGTTTTTCCTTTGTAGCATCACACCTTTACTTTTTTTTTTTCATTCCTAGGCAATACGCACATAGTTTATCAACATGATCACAATCTTTAGAGAAGCTAAAGTTTTAATGGAAAACGGGGAGAAAATTTAAGGGGTACATTTTTTACCATGCTTTGTGTTATTGTCCTGCCCATTTCTTTTAGAATACAAACCAATTCAAAATGCCCTACAGAGCATTTTAAATTTACAGAGCCTGTGGAACACTGCCCACTTTTGCAAATGGAAGGTCAGAAACAGTTATTTGCTGTACAGCAAAGCCCCACACAGGCAGCATCTGCATCTCGGTCATATTTGTATTTCCCAAGAGGCTTTGCACGAGGGGGGTGCTTAATAAATATTGGTTGAATAATTGAGTTGTTGTTTTCTACCTTTCTTTAACCTTCACAGTTCAATTTGTTTGCTTAAAAGAATTTCTCATCACAATTTCTGAAAGCTTAAACACTAAGGTTTGTGTTTATGTAGGTATGTAAAATGATAATTACAAAATGCTGTTTTATGTTTTAGCTAGTGAAAAATGATGGCTTCTCTTTTATGACTTCTATAAACCAGTAAGAGATCTGAGCACCCAAAGATCTGAGCACCCAAAGGCTTATGTTATTGTTTAAAGATTCTTTTGAATTTTCTAGTAAACATTAGGAAAAAAACCCCTCACAATTGCACAGAAAGTCTGATGTGTTTTTATTTGCATTTTTAAATTAAAAAAAAAAAAAAACAGATTTATTTACTTATTTTTGGTTGTGTTGGGCCTTTGTTGCTGCATGTGGGCTTTCTCTAGTTGCGGTGAGCGGGGGCTACTCTTCGTTGCGGTGCGCGGGCTTCTCATTGCGGTGGCTTCTCTTGTGGAGCACGGGCTCTAGGTGCGTGGGCTTCCGTAGTTGTGGCACGTCGGCTTCAGTAGTTGTGGCACATGGACTTAGCTGCTCTGCAGCATTTGGGATCTTCCTGGACCAGGGATCGAACCCGTGTCCCCTGCGTTGGTAGGCAGATTCTTAACCACTGCACCACCAGGGAAGTACCCTTAATTTTTTCATTGAAGTATAGTTGATGTACAATATTATATGTTACAGGTGTACAATATAGTGATTCACAATTTTTAAAGGTTATGCTCCATTTATAGTTATTATAAAATATTGACTATACTCCCTCTGTTGTAAAATATATCCTTGTAGCTTATTTATTTTATACCTGATAGTTTGTACCTCTTAATTCCCTACCCCTGTCTTGCCCCTTTCCCCCCTCTCCACTGGTAACCACTTGTTTGCTTTCTGTATCTGTGAGTCTATTTGTTATATTCACTAGTTCATTGTATTTTTTAGATTCCACATATAAGTGATATCATACAGTGTTTGTCTTTCTCTGACTTATTTCACTTAGCATAATACCCTCCAGGTCCATCCCTCTTTCTGCAAGTGGCAAGTTTTCATTCTTTTTTACAGCTGAGTAGTACTCCACTGTATATATATACACCACATCTTTATCCATTCATCTGTTTTTTTTTTAAATTTTTATTTTATATTGGAGTATAGTTGATTAACAATGTTGTGTTAGTTTCAGGTGTACAGCAAACTGATTCAGTTATACATATACATGTATCTATTCTTTTTAAAATTCTTTTCCCATTTAGGTTATTACAGAATATTGAGTAGAGTTCCCTGTGGTATACAGCACACCTTTACTATGCTATGTCTTTTTTTTCCCTCCTGACACTGACAAAGAGATTTGTTCAGAGAACTGACTCTGAGGATGACACTCTTCATTGTATCTCAGTGGCTTAGGCTCCACATGCGGTTTCTTCTCTGTCTTTAATTAAACTTGTTTTTTTCAGTGCTGTAGCTGGGAGCACTGTGTTGACACAACTCATTCTTGTACAGAACAGATTAAAATGTCAGTGTTCCAATGTTCTCATCTGTGGGAAAAAGAAAATATTTGGGATATTTTATTTATAACTTTTAAAAGACTCCTCTGTGGAGAAAGATTACTTGTAGGCTGGAAAACCATTTGACAGTTAAAGGACAGAACTCTAATATTAGTCTAACAAAAAAGGGGGAAAAAGAATGAAAGTTTACTAAAACTCTTTTCTAGGGATTTAGAACACATCTTTCTATTTCCTTCTTAATTTTCACTTAATTGTATCTTTTAATTCCCTAGTGTTCTGCTTAATCCTTCTAGATGCTGTGTATGCAGAATATTGACAGTTTCCACAAAAGGCAGTTAGTCAGTCATTACAGTAAACACACATATTATGTGGAAGGAGGGCTACTAGTCAAGGGAAATGGAGTTGGTGTATTGAGGCTTTAACCTTCATATCAAGTCTGAATGTATCTGTTTTTACAATGGAGTCATTAATATTAGCTAGTTACTGATGAGTAGGTCCACAAATTCACCTTGCTACAGCTTGAGACTCTTTTCTGCCTATCAGGTGTTCACAGGATATAAGCTACATCAGTTAATGCTGGGTGCTGTGCAAATTTCAGAAGTCACAGTAAAGAGATAGGCTTGCTGCAAATTGATGAGGTAGGGACTTAATAAGAGGAGCCAATACTAATGGAACACTTGCATGCATCTGGAATATTTAAAAGTGTCTATATGTATTGATGTATTGACCGTCTAATCCGCACAGCTCTATGAATAGGTGATGTTATCTTTGCTGTACAGATGGGAAACGGAGGCCTGCAAATTTAACTTGTCCGAGGCAACACAAGAAATGGAGAAGCTGGATTTGAATCCAGGGAGTCTGGTTCTGTAGCCTATTCTATTAGAGAGTTTCTGAAAGTTTATTAACTCTTGATATTGTACGGTTTGGGAGCTTTTACTCTCTGGTGATGTTGCCTGAGTGGCGTCCTGAGAAGTAGGAGCTTGCTGTGACTCCTCCATTTCTCTTTTCTTTTCTCCTCCATTACATGCTGAGTCCCATTAATTCTAGACAACATCTCTCAAATTTGTCCCATCTTTCCTATCACACCTGCTACTGTCTTAGTTCAGGCATCTTCGGGACATAGCAGCAATCTCCCGATGTCCCTCCTGTCTCCATTCTAAGTGTCTCCCTGTCCAGCCTCGCAACTGATTATCCGCATTGATTCTATAGTAAATCTTTATAAGAAACCAATCTGATCAGGTCCTTCACAGGATTAAATGTAAAATAATACCTAGTTATAGGCATGTATCACATTTTACTCATCCATTCACCAGTTGATAGACGTTTGGGTGGCTTCTACTTTTTGGCTATTACGAGTAACATTGTTATGAACATTCACGTAAAAGGTTTTGTGTGGACACAGGTTTTCATTTCTCCTGGATGTATACCTAGGAGTGGAGTTGCTGGGTCAAATGTTTTTTTGAGGAACTGCCAGACTGTTTTCCAAAGCAGCTGTCCCATTTTACATTCCCACCAGCAGTGTATAAGGTTTCTAATTACCCCACGTTCTTGCCAACATGTTTTCCTTTTTATTTTATTTGATACTTGCCATTGATACTAATACTAATGGATGTAAAGTGGTATCTCATAGTGTTTTTGATTTGCATTTCCATGATGGCTAAGGATGTTGAGCATCTTTTTATGTGCCTTTTGGCCATCTGTATATCTTCTTTGGAGAAATGTTTATTCAGATCTCATTTTTTAAAACTGAGTTTATTTGAGTAATGAGAGTTCTTTATACATTCTAGATACAAGTCCCATATCAGATATATGATTTACAAATATTCTCTTCCCTTTTGTGGAACTGTCTTTTCACTTTCTTGATAGTGTCTTTTGCTTTTTTCCTTCTATTTTTTGGCTGTGCAGCGTGGCATGCGGGATCTTAGCTCCTGGACCAGGGATCAAACCCGTGCCCCCTGCAGTGGAAGCATGGTGTCTTAACCACTGGACCACCAGGGAAGTCCCTTGATAGTGTCTTTTGAAGCATAAAAGTTTTTAATTTTGATGAATCGCCAAATATCTATTTTTTTCCTTTTGTCCCATGTGCTCTTGCTGTCATATTTTAGAAGCCATCGCTCAACCGAAAGTCATAAAGATTTACCCCTAAATAGAATTATATAGTTCTAAATATAGTACTTAGGCTTGTGATCTATTTGGAGTTTTTCTTTTTGTGTGTATGGTGACAGGAGGGGGTCCAACTTCATTTTTCTGCATGCAGGTATCCAGTTGTTCCAGCACTATTTGTTGAAAAGACTAATTTCCCCCACTGAATTGTTTTGGCACCTCTTAAGAAAAAAATCTGACCATAAATGTAAAGGTTTATTTATGGATTCTCAGTTCTATTTGATCTATCCATCTATTACTGTAGCTTTGTAGTAAGTTCTGAAATAGGGACGTATGAATTTTCCAGTTTTTTTCCTCTTTTGAAAGGTAGTTTTGCCTATTCTGGATCCTTTGCATTTCCATATGAATTTTAGGATCTGAAACATTTCTGAAAAAAATGCAGCTGTTATTTTGATATGGATTGAATTGAATATGGAGATCAATTTGGGAAGTATTGTCATCTTAAGTCATCTAATCCATCAATGTGGGATGTCTTTACATTTATATTGGTATTCTCTAATTTTTCAATGTTTTGTAGTTTACATTCTATAAGAATTGAGGAACACTTTTGCCTAAGTTGTGGGACTGTATTTTATTTTGGTATCTGTTTTTCTAAATTATATACACAAGCATCATATATTGTTTATACAGTAAAAAGTTATGCCGTAAGGAGAACACTGTTTTACTATGGATTGCTAAATCGTGAATTAGGATATATAGTAAGGTCCCCCATTTTTATATTCCTGAATATGGTTAGTTATGCCTTTGTTAGAGAATTGGAATCTCTCCCACAGGGACCCACCGCTCCAGGACCCACCGTCACACTGATTCACACTCCCACGAGGACTCTCTCTGAGATGGGGAGACAGAAAGGTGCTTCTGAGGAGGTGGTGGTGGCCTTGGGGCCTTTACACACTCACCCGTGGTCTGGCAGTGGATCACCAGGATGTTGGCCATCTCAGCAAACTTAACACTGGAGGGGTTCTTTTTAATTTCCTTCAAAAATTCTCCAAGGACCACCTCACACCTACCAATGAGCAAAGAGAAAGGAAATAGCTCATGCAGCCAGAGCCAGAGGAGCCGCCACCAGTGCCATTTCTGCTGTGCTCTGTGGGATACGCTTGTCAGATGGACCTTTTTCAGAGGCTGGGGGTGGATGATCTTCTAGCTCCTCAAAGCAGGAAGCACACGAGCCAGGAAGAGGACGGTGAATTTCGTGTTCTCCTGCCGCCGCCTGTCGGTTGGGTGTGGGGTACGCGTTCTCGCCGAGGGGCCCCTGCAGCCACCTGCCCCTCCCCTCCTCCACTCACATTTTCCGAATCTCTTTGCCGTTGTCGCCCAGGATCTGGAAGAGTCCATCCAGGATCTCCGGCAAATAATCCAGCAGGTTAATGTCTGGCACGGACTCCAGAACCAGGATCTGCCCCAGGGGAGGAAACCATCAGGGAAAGTCACCAGCCAGAGAACCCGCATCTCCTCGCCCATCCTCCGGACTGGCCAGTGAGAAGGGGCCCTGCTGAGGCATCTTTTCATGGCACTGCGGGTGTCCCATGGGGGAAGGGGTGCTAGTAGCTGTTGTTTCTGTTCAATGGGCAGGGGAACGGCGATTTAACCCCAAGGCAGTTCAGATGCCCAGGGGCGGGGCAGGGGGTGCGGGAGAAAACCCATGGGAAAGGTGGGCAAGGCTAGAAGAGGTGTGACAGCTGGAGGAGCACAGCTGGCTTCAAAGGTAAATCTGGGTGTTTCCAGAGACAAGGAAGGAACCGCATCCTCTTCAGAGGCAAACGTGATAGGCTTTGGGGGCAGAGCTGAATAAACATGTTATCTGGTGTTATCGGCTCCTAGAGGGATAACAATCAGGCATCCCCGCAGCCACAGGAAGTGCCCAGGTGAGCCAGAGAGCAGACCTCACTCAACTAGAGGCTCGTTATGGGTGGAGAAGGAGTGTCGCGGGGCCGGATCTTACCCAGGAGATGATGAACTGCCTGGCATACTGGTTGTTGGAATAAATCCTCTCCCGCAACAAGGGGATGAAGCCCACCAGGTCGAACTTGTTGCTCTCCGTCACGATGTCCTGTGGGTCAAAGGCATGAGAGCTGCCTGCTGGGGGCGGGGCTGCCTGACCTGGCTAAATCCCTGGCCCGGGCTGGCTCCAGGGGTCAGGCGGACACAGAGGAAGATGACGGAGCCTGAGTCAGGCAGGAGAGGCCCCTGGAGCACCCCTCCTCACACAGGCTGAAGGACCAGCAAAAAGGACGCACTGAAAGCAGGAATCAAGGTCGAGATAACTAATCAAAAGGCAAAACTCTGCATCTCTGTGGTCTGGATCGAATGCCCTGGTGAGCTGAGCATAAATTGCCCTTGTCACTGGGGGCAGGGTGGGGTCAGCATGAGGGGACATTAGGGGAGACAGAATGGTTCTGTATTTTGATCCTGCTGTTGACATAACTCTATACTATCATCATAGAGCTGTATACTATCTATTCCATTAACTGTAAGTGAAAAAAAATTTTTTTAAATTACGAAGAGCATCAAGACCCAGGGTGCAAGGCCGCAGAGCCAGCCTTGAGGTCTGAGATGTGGAGAGAACGGCAATAAAGAAATCACAAGTCTGCAACACGCTGCTGGGGCTCGGGGGTCAGGGTCGAGGCCCTGGCTGGTGTGTACATCCCTCCAGGAGAAGGGCTCACCTTGCCCAGCGCGATGGAGCAGGCGGCCAGGCCGATGAGGCCCCCTTTCCGGCTGTGGGGGTGCTGGGACAGGGCAAACTCCTGAGACAGCGTCTGGATCACATGCTTGATCTGCACGGTGTTGTTCTGGGCCACGAACTCCTGGACCAGCCTGGAGAGGGAGCAGAGAGGGGCTGCAGGACCAGCGGGATCAGGCGGCTCCTGCGGCTGCCGGCCTGGGGCCCGGGGCTGGGGTGAGGGAGGGAGATGACCGGTTTAGAAAGAGGAACTGGGAGTCAGGCATCTCGGGGCAGGGCTTTCCCAGTTCTGCTGCTGACCGGGAGGCGTTGGCTGGGTCACGGTCCTTTCCCTTTTCTGGGTCTCCGTTTCCCTTTGTCTACGACAGAATGAAGAACGGTGGTGAACAGTGTCACTTCTGGGAATCTGAGAGAATGCAAGTGAATGTCCTGCTGGGGCCCCAAAACTGTAGTGATCCACCGTCTTCAATACTTGCTCAGTGTTGCAAGCAGTTCCTGCACCCAAGCGGTTCTCTGTGTCTGTCACTGTTTCTGGGGACAGTGCTGAACTGGGCCCACATCCAACAGGGAAGATCCACAAACAAACAAGTATGTGTAGCAACATGACACAAGCAACACCACAGAAGCAAGAACGCCGTAGGTAAGTCTACCTGGGCTGATGGGGAAGCGCCATCTGAGTCAGATCTTAGAGCCATTATAGTAGGCATTTTCCAGGTAAAGAAAGGAATGCAGGGAACCTCAGGCACAGGGAAGAGCCTGGCTAAAGGCGGGGGCCCTGAAAAGACACGGTGTATTTAGGGAAGGGTGAGGAGTCCGGTGTGTGGAAGGGGTGGCTGGGGACAGTTAAAGGAAAAGACGAGCCGGTGAAAGGTTTCCAGCAATGGGGTGACATATTTATGTCTATGTTTTGACCAGAGAGGCTGCCCTGGGTGGGGGTGGGCTGGTTTGACAGAAGGAGACTGAAATATCTCCAAGGGAGAACACCGCAGCTACCAGGGTCAGGAAGGGGGGCCTGAAATATGGCTGAGGCAGTGGGAAGCAGCAGGGAGAGGGGAGAGGGCAGGAAGGGTAGAGACGCCGGCAAGGTGCCCACCTTGGGCGTCATGCTAGCAGGGAGAGGGGGTCTGAGGGAGGCCCCGCCCGAGTGGAGGCGAGCAGAGGGAGGCCCAGCTCCGTCAGGCACCAGGGTCTCCTTTCAGAGCCCAGTGGACGTGAAGACGCTCTGCCCTTCGGAGGCTCACAGCGTCTCTGCGGTGAGAAGCCTCATGTGGGCAAATGGTGGCATAAGGGGCCCAGATAACCATTGGGGAGCTGCGGCCTGGGGGTCAGGGACATCTTCCCAGGAGTGGGAACTGAGCTGGACCTTGGAGGAGGCAGGGACCCTGAGAGAAGGAAACAGGTGTTCCGGGCAGGAGGAAATGTATGGGCAAAAGCAAGGAGGGGAAATTTGCCAAGTTTGCCTGGGGTCCAGAGAACAGCAGGAAATCAACTGGGATGAGCTGGCCTGGCAACTCAGATTCAGGAGAAGGGATCTCACATCATGGCTAACAGGGAAGCTGCTCATGGGTTTTGAAGAGATGGTCAAAGAGTGTTTTAAGAAAAACCCCATGATCATCTCATTAGATGCAGAAAAAGCTTTTGGCAAAATTCAACACCCATTTATGATAAAAACTCTCCAGAAAGTGGGCACAGAAGGAACCCACCTCAACATAATAAAGGCTGTATACCACAAACCCACAGCAAACATCATTCTCAATGGTGAAAAATTGAAAGCATTTCCTCTAAGATCAGGAACGAGACAAGGATGTCCACTCTCACCACTGTTATTCCACATAGTTTTGGAAGTCCTAGTCACGGCAATCAGAGAAGAAAAAGAAACAAAAGGAATACAAATTGGAAAAGAAGAAGTGTTTGTAGATGGCATTATACTATACATAGAAAATCTTAAAGATGCCACCAGAAAACTATGAGAACAAATCAATGAATCTGGTAAAGTTGCAGGATACAAAATGAATATACAGAAATCTCTTGCATTCCTATACACTAACAATGAAAGATTAGAAAGAGAAATTAAGGAAACAGTCCCATTTACCATCGCAACAACAAGATAAAATACCTAGGAATAAACCTACCTAAGGAGGCAAAAGATCTGTACTCAGAAAACTGTAAAACACTGACGAAAGAAATCAAAGATGACACAAAGAGATGAAGAGATATACCATGTTCTTGGATTGGAAGAATCAATATTGTGAAAATAACTATACTATCCAAAGCAATCTATAGGTTGAATGCAATCCCTATCAAATTACCAATGGCATTTTTCACAGAATGAGAACAAAAAATTTTACAATTTGTATGGAAACACAAAAGACCCTGAATAGCCAAAGCAATCTTGAGAAAGAAAAACAGAGCTGAAGGGATCAGGCTCCCAGACCTCAAACTATATACTACAAAGGTACAGTAATCAAGATAGTATGGTACTGGCACAAAAACAGAAATGTAGATCAATGGTACAGGATAGAAAGCCCAGAGCTAAACCCATGCACCTCTGGTCACCTAATCTATGACAAAGGAGGCAAGAATATACAATGGAGAAAACACAGCCTCTTCAATAAATGGTGCTGGGCAAACTGGACAACTACACATAAAAGAATGAAATTAGAACATTCCCTAACACCATACACAAAAATAAACTCAAAATGGATTAAAGACCTAAATGTAAGACTGGACACTATGAAACTCGAGGAGGAAAACAAAGGCAGAACATTATCTGACATAAATCACAGCAAGATCTTTTTTGACCCACCTCCTAGAGTAATGAAAATAAAGACAAAAATGAACAAATGGGACCTAATTAAAAGCTTGTGTACAGCAAAGGAAACCATAAACAAGATGAAAAGACAATCCTCAGAATGGGAGAAAATATTTGCAAACAAAGCAACTGACAAGGGATTAATCTCCAAAATGTATAAACAGCTCATGCAGCTCAATATCAGAAAAACAACCCAAACAAAAAATGGGTGGAAGACCTAAATAGACATTTCTCCAAAGAAGACATACAGATGGCCAAGAAGCACATGAAAAGACGCTCAACATCACTAATTATTAGGGAAATGCAAATCAAAACTGCAATGAGGTGTCACCTCACACCAGTCAGAATGGCCATCATCAAAAAACCTACAAACAATGAATGCTGGAGAGGGTGTGGAGAAAAGGGAACCCTCTTGCACTGTTGGTGGGAATGTAAATTGATACAGTCACTATGGAAAACAGTATGGAGGTTCCTTAAAAAACTAAAAATAGAATTACCATATGACCCAGCAGTCCCACTACTGGGCATGTACCCTGAAAAGACCATAATTCAAAAAGACACATGCACCCCAATGTTCATTGCAGCAGTATTTACAAGAGCCAGGTCATGGAAGCAACCAAAATGCCCACTGACAGAAGAATGGATAAAGAAGATGTGGTACATATATACAATGGAATATTACTCAGCCATAAAAAACAACGAAATTGGGTCATTTGTAGAGATGTGGATGGACCTAGACTCTGTCACACAGAGTGAAGACAGAAAAAAAAACCAAATATATTAATGCATATATGTGGAATCTAGAAAAATGGCACAGATGAACCAATTTGCAGGGCCGGAATAGAGACGGAGATGTAGAGAATGGACATGTGGACATAGTGGGGGAAAGGGAGGGTGAGATGAATTGGGAGATTAGGTTTGACATAAATACACTACCATGTGTAAAATAGCTAGTGGGAACCTGCTGTATAGCACAGGAAGCTCAGCTCGGTGCTCTGTGGTGACCTAGACGGGTGGGATGGGGTGGGGGTGGGGGTGGGGTGGGGTGGGAGGGAGATCCAAGAAGGAGGGGATATAGGTACACATATAGCTGATTCACTTCGTTGTACAGCAGAAACTAACAACATTGTAAAGCAATTATACTCCAAAGGAAAAAAAAAAAAAGCTGTGAGATGGATGGGAACGGGGAGACTGTCCCATCATCAGGTGGGAGGGACTAGGACCAGTGCAGCAGCTGAAGGTGCGACCAGGGTGGCCTAAAGATTACAGACGTCCAAGTAGCTGCCTGGCTCACTGTCTAATTGCTCTGTGCCCATCACGGCAAGTACACTGCTCGCCTACGGCATAAATGGGGGTCTCCAGCTGGCTCAAAGAATTTTAAGGACAGTCAAGTCCAAAAGGTATCAATTAGTTTGTGTGGTTCCAGCTTGGTGTCAGCAGCCTGCTAGTAATTAGCATTGTTTAAAATAAACGTGCTGGGACTTCCCTGGTGGTCCAGTGGTTAAGACTCCAAGCTCCCAATGCAGGAGGCCCAGGTCCGATCCCTAGTCAGGGAACTAGATCCCGCATGCATGCCGCAACCAAGAGCCCTCATGCCGCAACTAAAGATCCCACACGCTGCAACTAAGACCTGGCACAGCCAAATAAATAAGTAAATATTTATAAATAAATGTGCTGTCCTTTGAGGCTGTGACCACTCCTGTAAAGAGGCTGTTCAATGGGGATTACAGGGCTTGATAAAGATTGAATCCCACAAGTTGTAGGGGGCATCTATCCTGTGCCTGGGACTGTGGCCACAGATGAATCAAACAGGCCTGGCTCCTGAGCTGGCGGATGTGGGGGCAGAGACAGGGATTCCAGGAAGGGGCTGCGCAGATGGCCTGTGAGGGGCCTCTTGCTTTGATCTTTATAGGGTGTGATTCCACCAAGCCCACCCCAGGGGGCTGAGGGCTGTGGATGAACCAAGGGCCTCGGGAGGAAGCCAGTTCCATAGGTGCCCCCTCCCTAAGCAGTGTAATAAGGCGCAGCAAGGATGGCTCTACATAAACCCGTTGTATTCTCAAACAGGACAAACCAGCCAGATGAGGCCCAGTGGTGTGTCAGAGCTCTCTGACTATTATGACAGACACAGCCTCTTGAGAAAAGCCCTGCAGGTGTGCCAGAGAACAGCTAGAGCATTGGTGGTTCAGTGGTAGAATTCTCGCCTGCCACGCGGGAGGCCCGGGTTCGATTCCCGGCCAATGCAGTGCTGCTTTTTGGCCTCTTCCTGGCAGGCTCCCCCAGAGATCCTGCCGCAGGATCCAGCTCCTCAGCCACGCCCGGCCTGCAGCAGCCAAGGGGGCTGCGAATCTCTGAGCACACTTCCCTGCTTCGTGAGCATGACCAGCAGCTGGGTTCTCCACAGAGGCACCACTGGCTGTGGGGCCCTTCACCCCGCAAGCGGACTCCTGCTGCACCCCCTCAGCCTTGGCCAGTCTCCAGCAGGAAGCTGTGCTGAAGCCTGTGAGCTGTAAAACAGCTCAACACACCACGTGAACGTGGGACGGGAGGACCCACACTGCAAAGAGGAGGAAGTCCCCAGAGTCTCAGTGGGCTTTTTGCTACTGAGAAGGAACGACTTGAGCTCTACTTTCTGTCCTGACGCCTGAAGGCAAATCAACTTCTCTCTCTCTCTCTCTCTCTCTCACTCACACACACACACACACACACTCTCACTCTATCTCTCCCTCTCTCTCTCTCTCCCTCTCTCTCTCTCTCCCTCTCTCTCTCTCTCTCTACCTCTCTACCTCTACCTCCTCCTGCCTTCTCTCCTGCTCTGGAGCCTAAGCTTCTGCCCTTGCAGCCGTGCTGATGTGGCCTTCTATTCTGTGAATCAGCGTACAGACCGGGGGACTGGGGTTAAGGGGGTGCTCACACAGCTGCTCACAGCTGGAGCACTGGTGGTTCAGTGGTAGAATTCTCGCCTGCCACGCGGGAGGCCCGGGTTCGATTCCCGGCCAATGCAGCAGCAGCAGCAGCAAACTTTTTTTTTTATCATCCTAAGAGACTGGGTTTGACATTTCACACTGCCCACAGCATTGGGGATACAGTCTGAAAAACCTAGAATGACTTTTTTCTAGGTTGAGTTTTCCACGCCTGTTTCCTAAATTCCAGAGATCTAGATCTTGTGTCGCCTTGTTCTTGCGGAGTCCAGGATTTGGGGATCACCAAAGCCGCTGCAAGAAGCTGTGCCTCCCCTCCTGTCCAGACAGGCTGCCCGGGGACTCTGACCGCGCTGCCCCTGGGGAAGCCAGGCCGTGTGTGTTTCTGCTCCGTCCGCGTTAGAGCAGCCCTGAGAGTGGGAGTAACGACATTCATGAGGCTCCAGCAGGGCAGCAAAGGAGACCCAGCCCTGCCAGCAGCACAGCCCAGCCTCAACCACCTCCTCGCCTGTCTCCTTGTTTCAGGTCACAAACGGTCCCTGAGCCACCGGAAAGGGCCCTCCTCCCCACTTGAGAGACGGCAAAGGGGACACATTTCCCTGCCCCTGAGGGGCTCTCTGACAGAATCCCATGGAGGGGAAGCAAGAGAGGCCTCAAGGACTTTCGTGCGAAACAGAAAAAAACTCTGGTGAGGACAGTGCAAGGTGAGGAGGGGGCGGGCGAGAAAGAGCCCAACCGGCAGCTTTGGTGGGGAGGGAGTTGGGTGTGACTTCATGAGGGTCAGCTTTTGAAAGGGGCTCTGAAGGATCAGTAGGTGTTCATTCAGGGTGAGGAGGCCCAGACAGAGGGAACAGCATGAACAAAGGCTCAGAGGAAGGAGAGAGGCACTTGGTTTGGCAGCACAAAGGACACAGGTGGAGGAGACGTGGGTGACAGGGCCAGAAAGGCTGCGCCCACTCACGTGCTTGGCAAAGGAAGTGGCCTTTGCTTCTGGTGGCCGTGAGCAGCCACGGAAGGTACGAGTGATCTGCAGCGGTGGGTGGTAGGGATTTGAACAGCGTTTAGGGAACTCTGAAGACTGCAAAGGCTGACAGAGACCAAAGGTGGGAGAGCGTGAGGAATGGGGCACTAACGTCGGGTGACAGCGGGCAAGTGTAACAGGGTCTCCTGAAGGGGGATGAGATGGGCAAGGGGAATATCTGTGTTCAGCACCCCCCGACATTCCCGTTCGCTCTACACCAGCTGCAAGGCCCCGAATCTTACCAGGACGCAACTCAGGGCACCCCAGGCCACTACAATACAATGGCCCATTCAGTTCCCGAGGGCCTGGAACCCCAAGTCTCTATCTGCACTTGGAGGAAGAATATTATCAGTGTCCAGGAGAGCGAGACAATGCCAAACAGTGGTTCCCTGTGGAGGGGAAACCCTGAGAACACGTTCTCACCAAAACCATCCGTTCTTAGAGCACTGGGCCTGGCCCTGTGGGTCACCCCTGGGGCCACAGCAGGAAGGACCTGTCCCACGAACCAAGCCCACGCTCTCTACCTGACAGTCAGGGTGATCAAGGCAGGGCCGGCTGACCTCTCCAGTCTCACTGCTCAGCCGCCTGGCCCAACCTTCCTCTCCAGTAAGGGCTTCTTACTGGGCCCTGCTATGCTACTCCTTGGACACCTCCTGTCCATTCCACTCTGTGGGGAAGCTCCCGCTCCCTTCCACATCCTAGCCAGCCTTCAAAGTCCAGTTCAAATCCAACCCCCTGCTTTTCCTGACCTTCCCAGGAAGGACCACTCCTCCTCTGGACGCTGAAGGACTCGGCGACCCCACAGTCTGTGCCAGCACTGCACCATCGAATGCCACGGGTTCTTTCTCACGTGTTTCACGTTTCTAGCTCCACAGCTCCTTGCCAGCGTCCCTGAGGACAGACTGGTGCCACGATCCTCTGCCTCTTGAGCGCCAGCCCTCTCCCTGCATCTAGAGCTCCCCACACAGTAAGTGAGGAATCAGTAAGCATCTGCCCAGGGACCCATCTGTGCAGGTGGGCGGGCCCACAGGGCAAGCTGTAGGGAAACACGGGCAAAGCCCCACGCTGCCGTACTGGTGACAAGGGGTGGCCTGCTCATCTACACCTAACCTGTTGGGTAAATCAGAATTGTATTTGGACGGGCCTAACCCCTAGTTTACAATCCAAGTTAGGAGGGACAAAGCACACCACTACCAGGATCTCCAAACGCACACTGAGAAGGACCAGGTCCCCAGGGCCGTGGCTGTGGACAGATGCCAGGATGTGACTTGACATGCGTTTGCCTCGGGGTGAACCAACCCCTTGGGGGTGCCCCAAATAGCCCCCGTCAGCAGGACCTGGTCTCTCCACAGGGCACAGGCAAAGAGAAAAAGCAACTACAAAGGGAAGCAAAGGAAGTGAAGTTTGAAATCCGGGCGCCCCCAGTTCCAGGCTAGTGTCTCTTGAAAAGAACACCCCGTCTCCTCTTTCATCTCCACGTTGTGAGCCACAGCTGGGGGATCTCAACTAGTTCTGAAGTTAATATTTGGCCCAGAAACTTATGATCACAAATCCCAGTGACCTTTGCTGATGTTAGGGTCACATGCATTGCTGTTGTGTATCCCAGAGAAGAGATCTGCTTCTGCTTCGTTCCTCTAAAAACTCTGGCTGACGAAGTATCCTCTAGAGATTGCTCAGAGCCTCCATTCTCAACTAGTCAGAGGTGTCGCAGGGTGGCAGGAACACCCATTCCCAAGGAGGCACAATGCCCAGTGCTGGCCAACTCCAAGCTCTCGACACTGCTCTCAGCTTCACAAAGTGCCACACCCACTACCTTGTCCCTGATGGAGAAGGAGCCACAGACAGGCCAGGACCCATTTGGAATTGTCTTTCACCCAAGGAGAACTTAGGGCCACGTCTCAGCAACACAACTGAGACAGGAAAGGGGCAGGGCACAACCTTTACAAGAATGACATAGCCATTGAGGACACAACATAAACTGGTTAGAACCAACTAGGTCCAAGATGGCAGATGATTGACTTCCACTAACCTTGAGCCTCAGTACAGGCTCACTGTAACACATCAGCAAGCTCAATGACACCCACAGGCGCCATGTCAATTCCGAGGCCGACAGTAAAAGGCCAAAAGTGGGCGGTGGCTCAATTCCTGGAATAAGCCTCTCACTAGTTAGCCTATGAAATTACCCACCCCTATAAAAACTGACAATCCCATACCCTGGGGCCTCTCTCACCTTCCTAGATGGCCCACACTCTGTCTGTGGAGTGTGTATCTCCCTGAATAAACCTTCTTTCACTTTACTATGGCTCGCTCTTCAATTCTTTCCGGCATGAAGACAAGAACCCACATTCGGCGGCCGTCCCAGGGACTTGCCTGAGACCTGGGATGTGACCATCCTCTTGGCCCCACTTTCTTTCTTGCAACCAAACCACAGCCCCGCACTGGGCCCCTCGGCCTCTGTAACGCAGCTCGGGGACCACCAGAGGCTGCACGAGGACTGGGGAGCTGACCACTTGCCAAGAACACACTCTAAGTAGTCCAGGGGTTGGTTACTCCTCACAGCAACCTCCTTCTGTAGTTATTATCATCTCACCATTTAGATTTGAAACAGAGCCTCAGGGAAACCAAGTCCCTTTCTTGAGGTCACAGAGGATCTGAACCTTGGCACCTACAAAGCCCAGGCCCCCTCAACTGTACACCAGTTCCTCCCGCCCATCTTCTTAAAGCACGTCAGCTGCAAAGTGCACACACCCAATTACAGAGGGTACTTCCCTCGTGCAGAACTCAGGCCCCAACTGAAGTGCAGCTTTCTCCATGCATTTTCCCCACTGTCTGTCTAGTGTTCAGACATTCCTCCACCACACACGGGCGTACAGATGAGGTACATACTTGAGATGCTGAAATGAAGGTCTAGGGCTGGTTTTCTACCATTAAGGCAGGAAAGAAGTAACCGTTTGCTGAGCACTTACTGCATGCTAGGTAACGTGGTGAATGCTTTACATGCATTATCTCATTTAAACCTTAAAATAAGCTACGGAGCTAGGTACTATAATACCCATTTTACAGACAGGGGAAACTGAGGCTCAGATATGTTAATGAAACACACAACATTACACAACTTATGGATGGTAGGTGCAGAAATCAAACCTAGATTTTTCTGACACCAGGTCTGAAATCTACCATGTTACATTATCCCCTCTTAAAACATCAAAGCTCCCACCTGTCGGATGCCTACTGGGTGCCAGGCACTTTACATGCATTATTTCATTTAAACCTTTCTCATTTCATTTGTTGATGTCCAAATGGCCTGGCCAGGAGGTGGCAGAGGTTTCAGCCACTGCATGCACATTTCTGTGTCTCTGGCGGAGACAGCCTTGGCTGTGACTTTGCACTGTTTTTAGAGAATTACATAAGATAATGCATGCAATGTGTTCTGCACTGCATATACTCATGTAACAGTATTAGTGCAAAGTCACAATCAGACAAACTGTGATCTTAAACACACCATACAAGATCATATTCATTCATTAACTGCTGACTGAGAACCCGCTTTGCTCCTGGCTCCAAGTAGGACAGAAAGATAATCCAGAGTTGTGTTTATTCCTGTGCTGTAAAAATTTCAGCCTGGACTTTGGGCTGCCTTTTTTACCCTGGCAAGTCCAATGATCCACCTCAGTTCTCTATGTGACATGCTGTAATCGGGCAACATATCCAGGCAGCGATTTCCCAAAGAGAATCTGGCAGGTAAACGTCTCCTCCATCTGCTTTGCTGAGTATTTAAGTAACCTGGTTTCCACTTGCTCACTACTCTCCAATAACTGAACAGGAAAAGCGGAACATCTGCCTCTGAGGAAAGGCCCAAGAGCTTCTGAAAAGGCCCAAGAGTGAGTTAAGTAACAAAATATACTGAGCATCCACTGGGTATAATCAGTGGAAAAACTGTAAAGAAGAGTCCGAGACAGCAGGAGGCATGTTTGGATCTCAGGTGACAGTAGCTGTGACCACTGAATAAGCGCTTCCCTCACACTGTAACACAACCTACAGGCACTCCTATTTTTTTAAATTGAGATATTATTCACATGCCACAATTCAGTGGGTTTTAGTATGTTCACAAAGTTGTGCGACTGTCGCCACAATTTTACGACATTTTCATCATCCCACAAAGATTACCCCATTAGTAGTCACTACCCAAATCCCCCAATCCCCTTTCCTAAGCCCTAGGCAACCAGTAATCTACTTCCTGTCTCTGTGGATTTGCCTATTCTAGGCATTTCATATAAGTGAAATCATACAATACATGGCCTTTTGTGACTGGCTTCTTTCACTCAGCATGTTTTCAATGTGCATTTTTTTCTTTTTAAGATGAGTTAACTGAGGCACAGAGAGGTTAAACCCAAGGTCACAAACTCAAATGCTTACAGGGGCCAAGAAGGAGACACAAGTGAGAAGGCCAAGGGAGGTAAGACAGGCTGTGCTGAACCTGTCAACACAGGAAGCAAACTGGGGGGCCCAAGTCTTGGCTGGGGTAGGAGGGTGGACCCCTGGGTCCCCTGATCTGCTGTGTGGGAACGTGAGCCCCACAGAGCCACATCTTCCCATTCCTTAAGAGAACCCAGAAACTCGAACTTTACTATGAAATTTGTCAGTTTAAAAGATCCTGGAATCCAGGCCAAACCAAACAGGTCTGTTGGCCGGACACAGCCCCTGGATGCCAGTCTGTGATCCCTGAATGAAGCAATTTGCTGAAGTCCCACTGCTGGTAAAGAGCAGAGCTGTGTGGAATTCTGACCCACACTGTAAAAACTGCCTTAAGCCAGTTGGTAATAAATAGGGTCTCCCTACAGAGGTGGTAGGCTCCAAAGAGTTAGGTCAAACTCAGCAGTTCAACCTTGATCTGATCACAGAGCCCCAGGGTTCCCTTAAGAGACGCCAGAAACCTGAAATTCAGTGTGAAATTTCTTAATTTAAAATACCCTTCAGGGGCTTCCCTGGTTAAGAATTCTCCTGCCAATGCAAGGGACACGGGTTCGATCCCTGGCTCAGGAAGATCCCACATGCTGCGGAGCAACTAAGCCCGTGCGCCACAACTACTGAGCCTGCGCTCTAGAGCCCATGAGCCACAACTACTGAAGCCTGCATGCCTAGAGCCCATGCTCCACAACAAGAGAAGCCAGGACAATGAGAAGCCTGCACACCGCAACGAAGAGTAGCCCCTGCTTACCACAATTAGAGAAAGCCCGCACACAGCAACGAAGACCCAACACAGGCAAAAATAAATAAATTAATTAATTAAATTAAAAAATTAAAAAAAAATTAAATACCCTGTAAAAAGTCAGCAAAAGGAAGGAAATAATAAAGATCAGAGAAGAAATAAATAAAATAGAGATTTAAAAATAATTTTAAAAATCAATAAAACCAAGAGCTGGTTATTTGAAAGGGTAAACAAGATTGAGAAACAGGGAACCCTCCTACACTGCTGGTGGAACTGTAAATTGGTACAACCACTATGGAGAACAGTACGGAGATTCCTTTAAAAACTTAAAATAGAACTACCATATGATCCAGCAATCTCACTCCTGGGCGTATATCCAGAGAAAACCATAATCTGAAAGGATACATGCACCCCAGTGTACACTGCAGCACTATGCACAATAGCCAAGGCATGGAAGCAACCTAAATGTCCATCAACAGAGAGATGGATAAAGAAGATGTGGTACATATACACAATGGAATATTACTCGGCCATAAAAAACAACAATAATGCCATTTGCAGCAACATGTCTGGACCTAGAGATTATTATACTAAGTGAAGTAAGTCAGACAGATAAAGAAAATTTCATGTGATATCACTCATATGTGGAATTTAGTTAAAAAAAAAGACACAAATGATCTTATTTACAAAGCAGAAGCAGACTTATAGATATCGAAAACAAACTTATGGTTACCACAGGGGAAACATGATGGGGAGGGATAAATCAGGAGCTTGGGATGAACACATGCACATATAAGACAGATAACCAATGGGGACCTATGGTACACCACAGGGAACTCTACTCAATATTCTGTGATAAGCTATGTGAGAAAAGAATCTGAAAAAGAATGAATATATGTATATATATATAACTGAATCACTTTGCTGTACACCTGAAACTAACACAACTGTATATCAACTATACTCCAATAAAATTTTTTTTAATTAATTAATTTTATTTATTTATTTTTGGCTGCATTTGGGTCTTCATTGCTGTGCGCGGGCTTTCTCTAGTTGCGGCGAGTGGGGGCTACACTTCATCGCAGTGCGCGGGCTTCTCATTATGGTGGCTTCTCGTTGTGGAGCACGGGCTCTAGGGCTTCAGTAGTTGTGGCACATGGGCTCAGTAGTTGTGGCCTGAGGGCCCTAGAGCGCAGGCTCAGTAGGTGTGGTGCATGGGCTTAGTTGCTCTGCGGCATGTGGGATCTTCCCAGACAGGGCTCGAACCCGTGTCCCCTGCACTGGCAGGTGGATTCTTAACCACTGCACCACCAGGGAAGCCCCAATAAAATTTTTTTAAAAAGATGCTCAAAATCGCTAATTATTAGAGAAATTCAAATCAAAAGTACAATGAGGTACCACCTCACAGCAGTCAGAATGGCCATCATTAAAAACTACAAATAACAAATGCTGGAGAGGGTGTGGAGATAAGGGAACCCTCCTGCACTGTTGGTGGGAATGTAAATTGGTGCAGCCACTATGGAAAAACAGTATGGAGGTTCCTCAGAAAACTGAAAATAGACCTACCATATGATCCAGCAATCCCATTCCTTGGCATATATCAGACAAAACTCTAATCTGCACCCATATGTTCATAGCAGCACTATTCACAATAGCCAAGACATGGAAACAACCTAAATGTCCATCGACAGATGAATGGATAAAGAAGATGTGGTACATATATACAATGGAATAATACTCAGCCATAAAAAAGAATGAAATAATGCCATTTGCAGCAACATGGATGCAACTAGAGATTATCATACTAAGTGAAGTCAGAAAGAGAAAGACAAATACCATATGATATCACTTATATGTGGCATCTAAAATATGACACAATGAACCTATCTACGAAACGGAAAGAGACTCAGGGACACAGAGAACAGACTTGTGGTTGCCAAGGGGGAGGGCGCTTGTGGGAGGGCTGGAGTGGGAGGTTGGGATTAGCAGATGTAATCTATTATATATGAAATGGATAAACAACAAGGTCCTACTGTATAGCACAGAGAACTATATTCAGTATCCTATGATAAAACATAGGATATTTTTAAAAAACAGTATTTAAAAAATATTTTTAAAAGAATATTAAAAAGGGCTTCCCTGGTGGCGCAGTGGTTGAGAATCTGCCTGCCAATGCAGGGGACACGGGTTCGAGCCCTGGTCTTGGAAGATCCCACATGCCGTGGAGCAACTGGGCCCGTGAGCCACAACTACTGAGCCTGCGCATCTGGAGCTTGTGCTCCGCAACGAGAGAGGCCACGACAGTGAGAGGCCCACGCATCACGATGAAGAGTGGCCCCTGCTCGCCGCAACTAGAGAAAACCCTCGCACAGAAACGAAGACCCAACACAGCCAAAAATAAAAAAATTAATTAATTAAAAAAATAATTTAAAAAAAGAATGTATATTTATGTATAACTGAATCACTTTGCTGCACAGCAGAAATTAACACACATTGTAAATCAACTACACTTCCAGAAAATAAATTAAAAAAAAAAGCAACCCCCCCACCCCCCAAATAAAACAAACAAAAGAAGACCATAGCAAAATCACGCTTACCTCAAACAATGAAAACATGCCAACCCTTCCACAAGAGAGGCAGGAAAAAAAAAATATTATTAAAAAAAATACCCTGGGATCCAGGCCAAACCAAACGGGTCTGCGACAGGACACGGCCCCTGGCTGCCAGTCTGTGACCCCTGGATGAAGCAATCTGCTGGGTGGAATTCTGACCCACACTCCAAAATCTGCCTGAAGTCACTTGGTAATAAACAGTGTCTCCCTACAGAGGTGGCAGGCTCCAAAGAGCTAGGTCAAACTCAGCAGTTCAAGCCTGATCTGATCACAGAGCCCCAGGGATCCCTGCTCCCCATGCCACCCTCCCCACCCTGCCTTCCCCAGCAGGCAGGGACTCATCCCTCAGGAGCTCTGATCCTGGAGCCCCTCCTTGGGCTTCGGTGTTCTCAGGGCGCAGGGCCTGGGCACCTCCATTTGCTGGCTTTGGGAACTCAAAGTTCAGGAACACCAGAGACTTGCCAGTGAGCCCATCCCTGGTCACCACGAAGGGCATCATCTCTCCCAGCCTGCAGTGAGGGCCCTGGCACCGCAGTGAGGGAGCACCCACCGCACTTATCAGAGACGCCTGCTGGAGTCTCTCCCCCACGCTAGACTCTCCCGGAGAGCAGGGCCTGGGGTGTCACCAACCCCGTCCTCGGGACTCATCAGGGACTATAACCCCTGACACCCAGGCCCGCAAAGCCCGCCACAGCCATTCTAGAATCTTAGCCTCGGGGCCTTATCCCTGAGAAGCTGTGCGGGCGTGCTGGAGCCAGGCTGTGGGGTGAAGGCTCTCCAGGACTGTGCACAGCAGGCTCACACAGTCAGCCGTCAGATCCTGGTCACGTAACACAGCCTGGTCTTGAGAGCCTAGAGTCTGGGGTCCTTCAGTCGAGCCAAGCATCCGCCTCTGCGTTTTTAGTGTCTGAGAGGCCTGTCATCAAGATAAAACACCCTCTTCTTATTAGGAATTTTAATCCCTCACTCCAGCACCCCATGCAGTACTGGCTCTGCCACCCGAGCAGATAGATGGTTTCCAGAAAACAGAAAGTCAGTTAAAACTACCATGGGGAAAAAAAAAAAAAAAAAAAAACTACCATGGTGGGGCTTCCCTGGTGGCGCAGTGGTTAAGAATCTGCCTGCCAATGCAGGGGACACGGGTTCAAGCCCTGGTCCCAGAAGATCCCACATGCCACGGAGCAACTAAGCCCGTGTGCCACAACTACCGAGCCTGCGCTCCGGAGCCCGTGAGCTGCAACTACTGAAGCCCGCGCGCCTAGAGCCCATGCTCCACAACAGGAGAAGCCACCGCAATGAGAAGCCCGTGCACCGCAACAAAGAGTAGCCCCCGCTCACCGCAACTAGAGAAAGCCTGCGTTCAGCAACGAAGACCCAACACAGCCAAAAAATAAATAAATAAAATAATAAATAAATTTGGAAAAAAAAAAAAACTACCATGGGGGTGTTCAAGTATGAAACTTATTAAGTATATGTTCTGCTTTCGGAAGGGAAAACGATTCATGTAGTGGGGAAGCCTTTTGAGACAGACGAACCTGAGTTTTTAGATCCAGGTTCTAGCTGTGAAACCTTGGGATGATTACTTACCCTCAAGGAGCCTCTGTTTCCTCATCTTTGAAATGGGGTAACGCTACCTAGCTCATAGGGCAGCTGTGCAAAATAAATGAGATGAGGGATGTACAAGGGCCAAATCCTCCTCCCCCCAAATAAGGCAGACAGCGTTTTACACGTGATCACTTTTTAAAATGATCAACGTTATGGACTGAATTGTTCCACCCTGCCCCCTAATTCATACAACCCTGGTGGCAGTATTTGGAGATAGGGCCTATAGGGAAGTAATTAAGGTTAAATGAGGTCATATAGGTGTGGCCCTGATCCAACAGGATCAGTGTCCTTATAAGCAGAGACACTAGAAAGCTCTCAGGTGAAGCACAAATAAGTTCCTCTGTCCCTGATATCAAACAGGACGCTCCTCATCCCAAACATGGCTGAAGAAGGCTCCAAACTGAGTGTAGAGTCTTCTAGGCCAGCGCTTCTCCAACTCTAATGTGCACCAGCGATCATGTTAAATATGCAGATTCTGATCCATAGGTTTGGGGTGAGGCTGGAGAATCTGTTCCTAACAAGCCCCCAGGGGATCCTGATGCTGCTGGTCTGCGGGCTACACTTTTGAGTAGCAAAGTCCTTAGACTGCAATGTTATTTCCCCACCAAAAATGTATGAACATTCATTCATTTAGATGCCAACCGTCAAATGCTGCCAGGCACTGTGCTAAGTGCTGAGGATAAATAAAACAGGGTCTCTGCTCTTAAGGAGTTTATAGTCCAGTGAAGGCCCTAAGGGGTTTCCCTGATTCCACAAGCCAAGGGCAATGTCAAACACAAAACAAACCCCATTAAAAACAAAGCCCTTCCAGAATAGCCTGCAGAGTGAGAGCACTTACACAAGATGTGTTGGAGGCAACAATAATGCTGAGATGAACACCTCTATTCAGGGACTCAACCGATGACTCAAGC
Source organism: Eschrichtius robustus (assembly GCF_028021215.1). Taxonomy (NCBI): domain Eukaryota; kingdom Metazoa; phylum Chordata; class Mammalia; order Artiodactyla; family Eschrichtiidae; genus Eschrichtius; species Eschrichtius robustus. The sequence continues at coordinate 14,305,720 of NC_090842.1, forward strand.
TATGATAAAACTGAACATTCCTGAGAAACAGAGCGGGTGATGGACAAAACAGGTGTCGCTGTAGCGTCAGCTGATAAAACCACGGATATGGAGCCAAGTCTATACATCAGCTCTGGGTCTCCTACTCATTATAGCAATACTTATCATTACGATTTGCTGGCACTGGCGAGAGTCAGGGTAACCACCACTAGTGGGGGAAACGAGAGCATTCAAGAAAGTGGTGCTTGATGAGAGAAGCAGCTAGGTGGTTCTGGACATACTGGATGTTAGAGCTGAATGTGAGGGTCCTCTTAGCAAAATCCAAACCCTTTAGCCGAAGAGGAAACTAAAACCCAAAGCAGTTAAAGCAGTGGTTCTCAACCGGGGTGACTGTCCATCCCCACGGGACATTAGGCAGTGTGTCTGGAGACATTTTTGGTTGTACAACTGATGGAAAGCTACTGGTGTCTAGTGGACAGAGACCCGGGATGCTGCGAAAAATCCTATAATGCACAGGACAGTCCACCACAACCAAGAATTATCGTCCCAAAATGTCAACATTGCTGAGATTAAGAAACCCTGAGTTAAGGAATTTGCTGGAGGTCAAAGAATGTCACACCACAGACTAGATTAGAGGGGTCCAAGAGAGCATTTGGTAGTGCCGGAAATGTTCTAAACTCTACACTGTCCATTATGGTATCTGACAGTCACATGTGGCTATTGAACATGTCAGATATGGGTAGTGTGACTGAAGAACTCGATTTAAATTTTTTATTTTGTCTTTAATAATTTAAATGTAAATAACCAAGCATGGCCAGCGGCTACCCTATTGGACAGGGCAGGACTACAGTCCGTATTTCCTGACGCCCAGACTGGCATTCTTTCAGTTTCACAGCCTGCTCTTTTCTACTCTTCTGAAATTACCCACCCACCAGACTTTATCACAAAGATTTGGCTGGAAAAAATACAAAAGTAAAATAACAGCAGACAAATCTTAATAAAATGTTCACAGTTAGACATCTTGTTCTGTAGACTGCGAAAAAAGCAAAATGTCAGATCACGGTTACACATACAGTGGTCCCCCGTCATCCGAGGTTTCAGTTACCAGTGGTCAACCGCAGGTCCAAAATATTAAATGGAAAATTACAGAAATAAACAATTTCTAAGTTTTAAACTGTATGCTGTTCTGAGTGGTGAGATGAAATCTCCTGCTGTCCCACCAGGACATGAATCATCCCTTCCTCCAGCACATCTATGCTGTATATGATATCTACCCACTTAGTAGCTGTCAGATCGACTGTCGGTATCGCAGTGCTTATGCTCAAATAGCCCTTATTTCACTTAATAATGGCCCTAAAGTGCAAGGCTAGTGATGCTGGCCATTGGGATATTCTCGTACTGTGCCTAATTTATAAATTAAACTTTATCATACATATGTATGTATAGGAAAAAACAGTATATATAGAGTTTGCTACCCTGCAAGGTTTCAGGCATCCACTGGGAGTCTGGGGACGTATGCCCCACAGATAAGAGGGTACTACTGAACACGTAGTAAGACTGCAGAGACAAGAAAGGTCAAATTATTCCTACTTCCACTTGCAGGGAAGCGTGATATGACAGAGGTAAAACAAACAGCGCTCTGAGCCTTGAGGTTTTGGACCTGATTTCTCCACTTGGTCAACTAACTAGCCCTTTCACTTCTCAGAAGCTGGGTAAGAAATGAGGCAGGTCAACACCCCTAGCAAATTCTCACGCTTCCCACCTCCCTCGCATCAGAGGCCACTCTCTGATTTGCTCGTTTTGATGGAGACCACACTGAGGACGCACCATGTGCCGGGCACTGTGTTAAGCACCAGATATACGTTATGTCGCTTCATTCTCACCGCAGCCCTAAGCAGCACACATACATTACGTCGCTTCATTCTCACGGCAGCCCTTTGGGGCATCAGTAGGTTAAAGAACTTGGCCCACGTCACACAGTCAGAAGCAAAGCTGGGACTGCCAATCTCCTGCTCTTAAGCACGGCCCTAAGGGCCTGAAACCTGGAGTAGCAACACTGGCTGTAAAGGCGTGAGGAGCTGGCCGGAGAGCGGGACCCCTGCAGAGCCAGGACGGAGTCCCGGCTCCGCTCTCCACACCCATCCCGGGTGCCCGCGGCTCTTACCTGTCTATCTCCAGCGCAGCCACCTTCAGCTTTCGTAGAGCTTGTCACTGAGGGCACCCATGGTGTTGGGCGTGAGCGGCGCGAAATCCTTCTCGGGGTTCATGGTGGCAGCTCGGGGCGATTCCCGGAGCCCCGCGACTCCTCAGCCCGCGGCAGCCCGGGCCGCGCCGGGACTAGGGGAGTCTGCGGCTCCGCGTTGCCTCCGGCGCCGGCTCATGGACCACGCCGCCCCGGGCCGCCTGTCTCGCTCCGCCGCCGCGCGCCGCCTCGTAACCGGGGCCGGGTCCCCGTCTCCTCTCACCGGCCCTCGACCGCCCAACCGGTCAGGAGTCCCACTTGGACCCCGCACTGCAGTTCTTAAAGGGCAGCAGCCATGTTACTTAGATCACGTGACTCTGCAGCAGCTTCCGCCTTCCGCCGCTAGGACCCGCCCCTCTCCAGCCACGCCCCCGCACGCACCTGCAGGGGGTTTGGCCACGCCCCACAAGGCTTCACCTTCTCCCCCTCACACTCCAGCTTTCGACCCCAACAGTCTGAGTCTGGTTTGAGACCTGCTTAATGGGGCCTGTATTCCATGCAGTCAACTGCCCGCACGTGGTAGGCTTGGCACCTGGTGGGCTTCTGTAGATGTTCGTGAGAACGAAGGGGCTCCTGGATCCTGACTCGCTTAGGATAATTTATTCTATACTTACTGAATCTGCTAGTTCATTCACTACTTAGTCACCAGTCAATATCTCATATGCCAATGTTTCCCGCATTGGAGTAACACCATCTTGATTTTCGCTATGTCCTAGCCACTTGTACTGTTATTTTAAAAGTACTTTCTAATCAACTCACTTAAAAAAAATCTTAAATTCGTACTTTAGCCTTGCTTATGCCTTCAAAACATGGGTTTGAGTAGTGATACATTTTTCTAAAACATATAAATTGCAATTAAAAACAGAACTATCTGCCTACCATCTAAAATCTCAGGTACCAACAGTGGCTGTCACCCCACCATTTGGGACTCAGGATGTGTTTATCATGCTCTGATACCCTGGAGGGCTGGGTTACAGACAGCAGAAGCCCCAAATGTGTTGATTGCAGGTCTCCAGGTGGATCCACTATAAAACGGCCCCTCCAAGTGCTTTGAAGTTTCACACTAAATGGTGGAACAGAAGTTGAAGCTGTGTGATAAAAATTTAAAAAGCACTTTATGGATGCAGTGTGGCTAAAGATGCAGTAACAGGGAGATGCATCAGAGTTCCTTATCATAAGCTTCTGCAGTGGACAGGGACTTAGGACAAAGCTATAATACCACAGTGGAACCCAATGAGGATTAATATTGTTAAAAAACAAAATTCAGCTGAGTAAATTTGAGGATCTATTTGGCTTTATTTAACAATTCATGACTCTGGCAGCATCCCATTTAGCAGCCAGGAGCTTCAAGGAGCTCAACAAAATGGAAGGCTTTTATAGGCAGAAGGGGGTGGCAGCTAGGAATGAAGTAGATTGTTTCAGGCATGTCACCTTCCTTTGGAGAAGGGGGGTGTTTATCATGCAGATTACTTCACCAGAGCTGATCAGGTAATTCCAGATTAACTAGCTAAAGGTCATATTGCTGGGAGAAGCTGAAACTACAAGTAGGTTAGATATTAAGTCTTGGTTTGCTGATGTGGGTTTAGCACAAGTGAATCAATTTGGGGCCTGTTTCTTTTTTTTTTAACAATATGAAATAACACTGGTTGTACTTTTTTCTAATGAGTGAAAAGCAGTCATGTAAAGCTTGTAACAGTCTTGAAAATGGAGTGTTATCCTCAATCAACAGATCAGAATCTATGGGACACAAGTGAGGGGCTATGGTACATAGAATTCGAAGATGGTACCTAAGAGTCCCACCCTTTTTGCTATACACCCTGTGCAATCCCCTCCCTTCAACTGTGATTAAGTCTTGTAAATATGATGGACTGTAATTCTAACAATTGTCATGTTATATAGAAGATATTTTGCAGATCTAATTAATGTCCCTAATCACTTGACTTTGATTTACTAAAAAGGGAGATTATCCTGGGTGGGCCTGACCTAATCAGTAGAGGCCTTAAAAGAAGTTAGGAGAGATTTTTAATGGGAGAGATACTCTCCTGCTGGCCCTGAGGAGTCGATAATAACAACAGTGAACTGTCTATGATGGATCACTTGGTAAGGACCTGAGTGAGAGTGGTCTTTCGTTGCTAAAATTGGTCCCCTGTTGTCAGTTGCCAAGAAAATGATACGTCAGTGAAATGGCTGCCAGGAAATGAATATTGTCAACACACTGAGGGAGTTTGGAAGATAATCCTTCCCCAGCTGAGCCTCCAGATGAGGATGCAGCTGGCTGGCATGCTGATTTCAGCCTGTGGGAGCCTGAGCCAAGAACCCAATTTAGTACATTTTGGACTCCTGACCCATGGAAACTGAGAAGACATTTGTGTTGTTTTAAGCTGCTAGATTTGTGATAATTTGTTATGCAGCCATAGAAAACAAATACAGGAGCTATCCCCAAACTCAGCAAGTCATGGAAGAATTGTGTCTAGAAAAATCTGTGAAAAATGTGCTTTCCTTTACTGGTGGGGTTTTCACAGCTTTTAAAACCCTTGCCAACACAATCTGACAAATGAAGGTGGGTGCACCAACAACCTGAAAACTGCCCCAAATATAGATTCATCTCCAGAAGAAAATGTATTGCTTAATAGCTTCCTCCCCTTACCTTGATACCAAGTAGCACTGATAAGGACATTTCTAAATGTCTTGCAAAGTTTATGTCTTTAGAATTTTGATGATGGTTGAGGTAAAACAATGCACAAAAAAAAAATCAATGGGAATGATTTGGATCTATTTCTCTAGTGTGTATTCATTTCCACTAGGTCCATATCTAATATAATATTTCATCTGTTTCTTTTGCTGTTTGGTTTGGCTTTTTCTTAAAGGTGAACTGAATTTCCCATGGGTCATAATGTGATAGTTATTTAATAATTGAAACAGTAAGGAAATGTTTTTTTTTACCAGAAGGAACTCTTTTCTTCTGAAATCACATTCTGGCCTAGGTTGCTAAGAAACCAGTTTTTCATTCAAGGCCGAAACCAATGCTTTGTCCTACCTTTAGTTCAGAAGTTCCTGAAAATAACTGTTATTTTTTTTTCTGACGTCTTGGAAAATGTCAACTAGTTAAGGTTATTTATGCATAATTGGACTGGCGTTGGTACTGAGAATAAAGCCCAAGGGCCACCATTGCCTTCTCTATGTGCTCACTTCTCCTCTTTCCCTGGTGGCCGGGCCTGCCATGCTCAGACTCTTCCAGACTAGTGGATAATTAGTATGTCTGGTTGCACAGTGGCCATCACTTCACAGTTATAACTCATCTGCACATATGTGTGATGAGGCCTTGTTGGTGTTACATAACTTATGGGCATTGTTGCAGGAGGGTGCTGGTGACACTGTAAGAAACTGCATCTGTATCTTGAATTGCACAAAGCAGTTTCTCCAACAGCAGTGTGATTTTGCTGGAGTGTCAGGGCAACATGTTGAGGGTATGAGAGGTTTGGGAGATCCCAAACTTGGGATTTCTTCAGATCCAGCAGGCCCTCATGACGTCACAGTATAATCACCTCTGACCTGAGGCAGGACTCGCCCAAAGAAGTGGTTAGACTTAGGATGCCACACTCACCAGGGCCTCTGTGTCGAACAGTGTCAGGGGGCCTCATTCACATTGTTTTCCATGCACAGTGGTCTCTGGAATTGTGCCACCTGGGCCCTGATATTTTCTGAACACCCCCCACTGAGATGTCTCCTGGTTTCCTTTGCTGAGAATGCATTCTTTCAAGTGTAACTTCCACTAGCTTTCGTCAGGATGCTTGTTTTCACCAAGCCTCCCCTTCAGCTCTCTGTTGAGCCACTCTGCCATTCCAAACTTGCCAATATGAAACGATTTTGTCATTGCCTTTTTTGAGGCCAAGGAAACATAAGAACCACCTATAGAAAAGCGATGTACCCCATCTCAAGTCATCCTGGAAGGGGGTTCACGCTGGGGCAGGGTCTGAGCTGGGTGCTTGGTCCCAGGGAGGCCGGTCTGCCTCCTCACTCCAGGCCTGAGGCTTGTGCTCTAGACTCAGTGGCTTGGGGGGAGCTGGAGCAGGGCTGAAGGAGGGGAGTTGCCCCTGGCCACCTAAAGGCACCATTTTGCAGGTGGTGGGAACTGGCCAGTTTCTGTAGCAGCCAGTGTCTGGAGTGGTGGCTGGAGCCCTGCAGCCTCAAGGGAACATATCTGAGTCCTGACCTTCACAGTTAGAGGAATCTTTTTTTTTTTTAATTAATTAATTTATTTTTGGCTGTGTTGGGTCTTCGTTGCTGCGCACGGGCTTTCTCTAGTTGCGGCGAGCGGGGGCTACTCTTTGTTGCGGTGCGCGGGCTCCTCATTGCGGTGGCTTCTCTTGTTGCGGAGCACAGACTTCTAGGTGCGCGGGCTTCAGTAGTTGTGGCATGCAGGCTCAGCAGTTGAGGCTTGCGGGCTCTAGAGCGCAGGCTCAGTAGTTGTGGTGCACGGGCTTAGTTGCTCTGCGGCATGTGGGATCTTCCCAGACCGGGGCTCGAACCCGTGTCCCCTGCACTGGCAGGCGGATTCCTAACCACTGCGCCACCAGGGAAGTCCCAGTTAGAGGAATCTTGAGTCTCATCACGCTCCAACTGTGACCGTGGGTGTTTCAGCCAACTTCTGCACGGCTTCCTCCGTCTTTCCTGCAGTCTTAACGATTGTTTATCATACTAGGTTTAGAAGTGTTGAAAAGGTACCCGTTTAGAAGAAGGTGGTGGTGGGCCAATTGCTCCCCTCCCCCCAGCTCTGCCTCTGGGGAGTGGGTGGGAGGAGGGACTTTGGGGGGTGGGCAACCATTTCATTCACTTCGGCTGAAAGCAGAGTTGGTGAGACTCCTCTCCAGGGCTCTAATGCAGAGCGTTAGGGCTGTGGATTCAGCAAAGTCTCAAGTTCTGCTGGCGCCTTTAAAGCAGCGCTCTGCACTGCAGTGTCATCTGCACATGCAGATGTCATTAAAATGCAGCTTCTGACTAGTAGGTCTGGGGCCGGGCCTGAGAGCCTGCATTCCTAGCATGTTCCCACGTGATGCTGATGTGAGGAGGCAGTGGCTTCAGGTCAGCAGCAAACATCGCCCAGGACTTGGCAGAAATGCGAATTCTCGGGCCCGCCCAAACCTACTAAATCAGGCCCTCTGAGGGTGGCCCAGCAGTCTGTGGTTTAGCAAGTCCTTGGGGCGATTCTGATAGATACTAAATTTGAGAACCAGCGGTTTCTTCAGACTTCGTGTATTTGCCAGTTAGAGGACTAGCTCGTTGGGCTCTGTGCCCTCTCAGTTTGCTGCTTAGTGCGTTGTTTGCTCGTTTAATCACTGGGCGTATCTGTCTTCTTGTTCTTTGTCTTTATTCCTATCAGCAGGGTCTTTAGTGGCTACAAAAATGAACTATTAAGTGTGCGTCTGCAGATGCTTTAGGACAGGCTTCATTTGGTACTAGCTGTGTGTCAAGTGTAATGGGCTGAGGGGCGGTGGGAGGTACAAAGAGATGGAAGAATCTGTCCATTAAACACACCATTGTAAAGCAATTATACTCCAATAAAGATGTTAAAAAAAAAAGGATATATGGATCAGAAAAAAAAAAAAAACAGAAAAAACACCTCTAGTAGCTATAAGGTCTTGTTAAAACACAGGTTGCTGGGCCACACCCCTGGAGTTTCTGACTCAGTAGGTCTGGGGTGGGCCCTGAGAATTTGCATTTTTAATAAATTCCCAGGCAATGCTGAGGTTGCAGGTCCAGGGATCATTTTTTAAAAAAAATAAATTTATTTATTTATTTTATTTATTTTTGGCTGCATTGGGCCTTCGTTGCTGCGCGCGGGCCCTCTCTAAGTTGTGGCGAGCTGAGGCCTCTCATTGCAGTGGCCTCTCCCACCGCGGAGCACGGGCTCTTAGGCGAGTGGGCTTCAGTGGTTATGGCTCACGGGCTTAGTTGCTCCGCGGCATGTGGGATCCCCCCAGACCAGGGCTCGAACCCGTGTCCCCTGCATTGGCAGGCAGATTCTCAACCACTGTGCCACCAGGGAAGTCCCCAGGGATCATTTTGTTTTTTAAACGTTTTTTTTTTTAATTTATTAATTTATTAATTTATTTTTGGCTGTGTTGGGTCTTCGTTTCTGTGCGAGGGCTTTCTCTAGTTGCGGCGAGCGGGGGCCACTCTTCATCGTGGTGCGCGGGCCTCTCACTATCGTGGCCTCTAGTTGCAGAGCACAGGCTCCAGACGCACAGGTTCAGTAGTTGTGGCTCACGGGCCTAGCTGCTCCGCGACATGTGGGATCTTCCCAGACCAGGGCTCGAACCCGTGTCCCCTGCATTGGCAGGCGGATTCTCAACCACTGCGCCACCAGCGAAGCCCCCCAGGGATCATTTTTGAGCGCCACCTCTTTGGAGCAGCCATTCCCAAATGGCCATCTTCTTTTTTGCTTCCATCTTCTCTTGCAGGTAGGCTGGAGGGGATGAGGAGAGGGCAGGAGGTGGATGCCGGGGACCCTCAGGCATAGGTGAGTGTGTGCATTTGTGCAGAAGCAAGTCCACTCCAGGGCCAGTCTTTAACCACCTTTATTTCAACAGGCGGTGCCAACAGGTAAGTGGCTCTAATAATACCACTGCAGGCCCCGGGGGAGAGTCTGCACATGCCCACTTCTCCTTGGAGGTGGGGCTTCCACGGTGCTTTCCTTCTGAAGAAAGGCACCAACTTAGAACGTCACCCTTTATGCGCGCACAAAACGGCTGCAGTTTAAAATATATGACACTGGGACGTGGTCCTCTCTCTAGAAGTAGATTCCTGACTGGTTGCACCATTCATGGCCAGGTGGGTTTTGATCTGTGGCACTGGTTCTCAACACTGCCACACAAGCTGAAAAGAAATGATGCCATGTCCCTGCCCAGACGGATTAAATCAGTATTTGGGGAGGTGGGGTCTGGACCAGAATTAGGAGGAGAATCACTGCTCCATCATAGGCTGAGTGCTGTGCACGGGGCTGGGGTGGGGAACCGGGGTGTCTATTAGCATCTCTCCAGGACCTGGCCTTCAGCGAGAACTTTCTGTGGGAAACAGATCTGGGGTTCAGAGACGGAGGGAGCATCCCGACCTCTGTCCCTGCAATAACTGCCCTAATGTATCTATCTGCTCATTGCTTTGAAAGTAGTGACTTATTTGACTTTTATGTGAAAGCAGAATAAAATACCACGTCAAAGTAGAGTCATGGCTTTAAAAAGCCATGGGTTTTACAAAGAAACTGCGGGGCCCCAGAGTCATACACTGCTAAGTGCTGTATGATGGAAGGTCATGAGTGTAAGACCTGTGTCATCTTATTAAACATGAGCATTATTACATAGTGCTTGGGCTTTGGAGATATATTAAGAAACTAAATGAAGAGACTTGCCCTTGCCAAGTAAAATATAGCTCTGTTTTGTGTAGTTACCATGTTTAATGTGGAATATCTATATTTCATACAGATATCTGGAATTCATATAATGTAGCAATAAGTGCCCCTGTAATTGAATTGGAGGATAAAACAGTACCTTTAGAATTCTGGTTATTTTCTCTATTCTTCGCAGGGCTAGAACAACACATAGGTATTAAGGCTGAGGAGATGGCTTTTCCATGATGCCGTGGACCCTGGTTCCCACTACGGGGTGATCCCCTTCAGGTAATAAACCCATTTAATTCCAGTGTCGCTGCCTTCGCCAGGAGGGCAGGCTACAATCAGCTTGCTGGTGATGGGCGTTTTGCTGCCTGATGGGTTTCCTCCAAAGTATACCGTGATGTTGTTGATCTTCTTGGGCTTCATGGAGTCTACGGCGCGGACGGAGAAGGCCGGGTTCTCCACCGTGCAGGAGAAGGAGACCGGGTGGTAGAAGACGTTCTTGAAGGGGATGACTATGCTGTACCCGGCTCGGATCAGGAAGGGGCCTTGCGGCTTGGGGGGCAGGGCCACTCCGAAGAGGGGGATGAGGTACTCGCCGCCCACGAGCGATGACAGGCTCAGGATGCCCTTGCTCTCGCCCAGGCGGCTGGGCTCGAAGTACACCTCCACACTCACCTCGGTGCCGCCCTGCACCCCGGGGGCCGCGTAGATGACCTTTTCCGTGTGGAAGTCTGGACAGTCGGTCTGAAAGGGGAACAAACGCGCTCGGCTCACCCAGGACCCTGAAGAGCAAACCAGCAGTTCAGGTCCGTTCCCAGCCCCCCACCCTCTGACATGAGCAACCTACACTTGCGTGAGGACGGGCAGGTCGTACAAAAGCTGTACCCTTAAAACTCCCTTGAAGAGTAGGTGTTACCAGTCTATCCCCGTTTTACTACAAAGAAACCAAGGCCAAGAGATGTCAGATAGACACCCAGCGGGATGAGATGGGTGGTGGTCCTGGGTGCTGCTCCCCCGTATCCTGTACTTCTTTCCTTCCACTGCACCTGGAGGAGCAGAGATTCTGGCTCCTTGTGGACGGGTGGGGCTAGTTCTGGACAGTAAGTTGAGGGTAGAAGTGCAAGGCATCCCTTCCACACTAGAGCATTTATTTGCCAGAGCAAGTCCCTCTGGGGTCTTTTCACCCCTCTGCTGCTATGACTGGAAACATCTGAGATAGTGGTTGCCCCTCAGCCTGGATCCCTGAGTGGCTGTGAAGAGCAGAGTTCCCTGCTGACCCTCCCTGGATAGAGAAGCACGAACGGGAGGCAAACCTTTTTTGTTTTAAGCCGCTGAGATATTGGGGCTGTTTGTTACTACAGAATAACCAGGCTTCTCCTGACGGATGGGGATGATCAAGAGCCTATGCCTCTTTAAAAGTCGTGACTCACTACGTTGTACACCAGAAACTTATAAAATACTGTACATCAACTATACCTCAGTTAAAAATAGACCCTATGCCTTGTGACCATGGCCATGGGACTCTGATGTTAACCGGGCACACGGCCACCCAGTGCAAGGCTACACTCCTAGCTCCCCTTGTTGCTGGGTGTGGTCATATGAAGTTTTCTTCAATGGAATGTGAGTGGAAGTGATGTATGCAGCTTCCCCGTTTTCCCCAGGTAGCTGGCTGCAATGTGGATGTCACAGTAAACCATCTTGGTCCGTGTGGACCGAAGCGACTCCCTATAGAGGCAAGAGCATCAGGAAAGAATGGTCTGGGTGCCTGATGTCATGGAGCTGCCATTCCAGCCCAAACTGCTTATGCCCACACTGCTATTTGAGAGGGGAATAAACTACTATTTTGTTGGTTTGCGGGGCTTTCTGTTTCAGTAGTTAAACCTATATTCACACTGATTTAATAGGTAACATATATGGAACACTTACTATGGGCCAGGATTAGTTTTATACACCTATTTAAAAATCCTGACAGCTATCCTGTGAGAGTGTTAGTAAATTATTCATACAAAGAGTAAACGGTGAAGCCAGGATTCAAATCCAGGTCTGCTGGATTCCACAGTCGATGCTCATGACCACTAAGCTCTATTTTCTCACTGTACTGACCACTGAGTATGTTGTGGGAAGCAAAACTCCCCCTACCCCAACCCCAGCTTGTTACGCTAGAAAGTCTGTGAGGAAGAACCCAGGCCTGGTACTCTTTGTTTCTAGCTGGGAGTTTCCAACTAGATAAAGCATCTGAGTCTGAGTTTCACATTTCTGCACCCCCCGCGTCCCCCTCCCATTATTTTGGAGCCCAGACTTCTGGAAAGCGAAGGGCAGAGGGTGAGGCAGGGGCTGCTCACCCTGCAGTAGTATTCTGTCTTCTGCCGGGCGTAATTGGTGAACTTGGCAAAGATGCTCTGGCCACTGCCAAGAACAGCCTGGAAGTGGACAGGCTTTTCAGGCAGTGCTGGCGTGGTCTTCAAACTGAGCTCATATGGGTAGTAACCCAAATCACTGTTGTGCAGTGTTAGTTTCCCGAAGGTTTCTCCAGCTTTCAAGGGCTGGAATTCAAATGAGAATGTGCCCTGCAAGAGAAGACAAAGGCTCCTGTGATGCTGAACGTCTGACCCATCCTCTGCCCCCGGGTGACCTCACAGCAGGCTGGTAGCAGATGCTCATACTGATCTTGAGCCTGGGGAACCCCTGTCCAAACCAGCCCACTTTTCCTCCTCTGGACCCCTTCTACCTTTCCCTAGTCTGCGTATTTCTGTATCTGGAATCTCTTTGAATCTAAAAATAGGTACTGGATCCTCTCTTGAGAAGCATAATTATGGAGATGGGGGTGGGTGGGCTGGAGGAGCAGGAGGGCTGAAGGTCAGGCAGTTCTTTCTTTGCTCATAGCCAATCTCTGAACAGTTTCCTGGGTTCTATCATCATTTGGGGGAGGCTTTCTCCTTCCTCTATTATCATCCAAAGCAAAACAAAACAAGAACCAAGGAGTACTGCTTATAATAGCAAAACAAGGGAAACAATTCAAATGCATTAACAGTAAGAGATTGGGTAAATAAAGTATTCTTTATTCACTTCAGTGGAATATTATGTAGCCATTACAAAGGAAGAGGCAAAGCTCTAAGCATTGAAATAAAAGGTGTTGGTAATATTTTAAGTGGGAGAAAGAAGGTTCTAGAAATGTATATAAAGCTCTAGGAATGTATATGAGCTTATTTTTGTGGAGAAGATTATGTCTATATATGTACAGAAAAGAGACAAGGGTATGTCGAATTGTTACCAGTAGTTATCTTAGGGTGGGGGAAATGGGACTGTGGGGACTTTTACTTTCTATTTCATGTACTTTTGTAGGGTTAAAATTTTGTTTTTATCATGAGTGGGTATTGTTTTTTTTTTTTTTTTAAAACTACTTCTGGGCTTCCCTGGTGGCGCAGTGGTTAAGAATCCACCTGCCAATGCAGGGGACATGGTTTGAGCCCTGGTCTGGGAAGATCCCACATGCCGCGGAGCAACTAGGCCCGTGAGTCACAACTACTGAAGCCCGTGTACCTACAGCCCGTGCTCCGCAACAAGAGAAGCCACCGCGATGAGAAGCCCGCGCACTGCAACGAAGAGTAGCCCCCGCTCGCCACAACTAGAGAAAGCCCGCACGCAGCAACGAAGACCCAACGCAGCCAAAAATAAAATTTATTAAAAAAAAAAACAAAAGAAAACTACTTCTTACTGAACAATAAAATAAAGAGGATATCACTAAAATTATTGTAGATGTTTAACAGAGAATACAGTACAAAAATTTACATGATCTTACCACAATTAAAAAAATTTGGATGAAAATGGACAAATGTATAAACAAATATAAATTACAGAAACAGACTCAAAAAGATAAAGAAAACCCATATAGTCCTATAACCATTAAAGATATTTAATCAACAGTAAAAAAAAAAAATTTCCCTTAACAAAATTCTAGATCACAAAGCTTTACTTTTAAGTTCTACCAATCTAATATTCCACAAGTTCTTCCAGAGAAAAGAAAAAGAGGAAACCTACCTCAACTAACATAATCTTGACATCAGAATCCAACAAGGAGAAAGGAAAATTGGATGCCAGTTTCCCTACTGAACATATATACAAAATGTCTAATAAAAATGTTATCCATCTGATCCAGCAACATATAAAAAAGAGAATACTACATGACTAAGTTGGGCTTATTCCGTGAATGAATTGGTTTAACGCTGGAAAAAACAATCAGTTGCCACATTAACAAACTAAAAGGAAAACAATCAAATGAGCATCTCAATAGATGCAGTAAAAGTATTTGATAAAACTCAACATCCATTCATAGTGTTTTTAAAAAAGCTCTTAGCAAACTAGGAATAGGAGATATCCTTAATCTGATAAAGGGTACCTATAAGAAACCCAAAACAAACATCATAATAAATGGTGAAACTTTGAAAGCTTTCCCTTCAAGATCAGGAGCAAGACAATGCCTTCTGTTGCCTTTCTGGTCACCATTGTTCTGGAGGTCCTAGATAGCCCTATAAGGCATGAAAAAGTACTTAAAGGAAAAGGTTTACAACGGAAGAAACAAAATTGTAATTACTTACAGATGATATGATTGTACATGTACAAAATACAAGAATCTACAATTTAAATTATTATTAAGTGAATTTTATTTATAAGATGTTTGGGTAAAAGGTGATATACAAAAATCAGTTATATTTCTAAATGATTGCAACAAATATTTAGAATATGAAATTTTAAAAAGATGCTATTTATAATAGCATCAAAATATACAAAACCTAGAAATAAATCTAACAAAAGATGAGTAAAGCCTCTACATAGAAAACAAAAAAACATATTATTGAGAGAAATTAAAGAAGGCTTAATGGAGATTTGCTCATGGGTTGGAAATCTCAATACTATAAAGATTCAAATTCTCCCCTATGACAGACAGGCTCCAAGATGGCCCCCAGTAACCCCCACTTCCTGGTATTCACACCCTTGTATAGTCCTCTCCCACACTGAACCAGGTTGGTCTATGTGACCACAAGTATGTGGCAGAAGAGATGGCGCGTCACTTCTGAGATTAAGAGGAAAAGACTGTGGTTTCTGTCTTGTGCACCCTCTTTCTTCTTTGCTGCCTCACGTTATTTTATTTTTTTTATTTTTTATTTTTTTGGCTGTGTTGGGTCTTCGTTGCTGCGTGCAGGCTATTCTTGAGTTGCGGCGAGCGGGGGCTACTCTTTGTTGCGGTGCACGGGCTTCTTATTGCGGTGGCTTCTCTTGCTGCAGAGCACGGGCTCTAGGCATGCAGGCTTCAGTAGTTGTGGTACGCGGGCTCAGTAGTTGTGGCGTGCGGGCTCAGTAGTTGTGGCGCATGGGCCTAGTCGCTCCGTGGCATGTGGGATCTTCCCGGCCCAGGATCAAACCCGTGTCCCCTGCATTGGCAGGCGGATTCTTAACCACTGCGCCACCAGGGAAGTCCCCTCACTTTCTTTTAGATCGCTCACTCTAAGGTACGTGAGCTGCCTCGTTGAAAGCAGCTCACGGGAGAGGCCACATGGTGAGGAACTGAAGCCTCCAGCTAACAGCCAGCAAGGAACTAGGACTTTTCCAACAACCAACCACGTGAGTGAGTTTGGAAGCAGATTATCCAGCCCCAGTCAAGCCTAGGGATGCCTAGAGTCCTGGCTGACAACTGACATCCTCATGAAAGCTCCTGAGCCAAAACCACCCGGTTAGGCGGCTGCTCTTAGATTTCTGATCCTCAGAAACTGTGTAGGTAATAAATGTCTGTTGTTTTAAGTTGCTGAGTTTTGGAATAATTTGTTGTGGATCAACAGAAAACTTATACATTCTTTTTTTTTTTTCCTTCTGCACCACGCAGCTTGTGGGATCTTAATTCCCCGACCAGGGACTGAACCCAGGCCTTTGACAGTGAAAGCGTGGAGTCTTAACCACTGGACCACCAGGGAATACCCCAGAAAACTTATACATTCTTAAAATAATCTATAGACTTAATTTAATCCCAATCAAAATCCCAACAGAGTTTTGTTTTTTTTTTTTTAAGGAACTTGACAAGCTGATTTAAAAATATATATGGAAATGCAAAGGGCCAAAAATGCAATGCTATTCTTGCCAAGGTACTCTTGAAAAAAAAGAATATAAGAGATTATTAAGTCTTAATATAAAGCTAGAGTGACTGCTTGCTTGGCCATATATCAAACTATACTATAAAACTGTAATAATTAGGATGCCGTGGCATTGGTACAAGTTCAGAAACTGAGTCATTATTATATTATAGGAAACCTAGAACAGATCCATGCATATATGGACACTTGATTTATTTCACAAATGGCCGTGTAAATCAGTGCGGAAAAGACGGTCTTTGTAGTAACACAGTCTGAGATGATTTATATTCACTTGGAGAAAAAGGAAACATGACTCTTGCCTCACGTCATACATTAAAACCAGTTCCAGGTTTTGAGCAAGATGATAGCAGCAGCCACTGCACAGTCTTCCCAAATCCCCCACAAAACACTCAGACCAACCAGCTTAACGACAACATCTATAACATAACTAAGTGAAAAGATAAGCTACCAACTCCAAAAGATGGGTGAGTAGGGCTGATTACTCACAGCCATGAGACTGGTGTGAGTAAGCCACTGTCTGGGAGGAGTGGGAGAGAGAGCAAAGGAACATCAGTCTGAGAGCCAGAGAATCACCCTAGACTGAGGGTCCCACTCAACCTGGGAAACTTGACAGGACAACTGACAACAGCAGCCTAAGCTGGAAGGATGATCTCAGGCTCTAGTTTATCGCTAACTGCAAACATGTCACAATAAGACTGGGTGATGTGGGGCAGCTTAAAACCAAGTTACTTAAACTCCCTTCTAAGACAAAACCTTGTGCCGAGAGAAACCTCTGAAAGTAGAATCTATTTGACTGTGACTGAGACACTGAGGGCAAAGGAAAGATAAAGCTCAGATAAAGGTGGGGAGAAAAAAGAAAAAAAACCCCTAAAAAGTACAAAGCTGTATTTTAAAAAATATTTGTGGTAACAACAGGAGAATCTTAGTTATGTGAAGCTACAAAAGGTATCCAGGGCTACCTTTTCCTTCTAAAAGCATGGAAAAAGTTAGAATGAACAACAGAAAAGGAATAAAAAAGGTGAATGATGAGCAGAATAATATTGCTATAGACAATGAAGACATGCCAGGAAGAGATCACTACAAAACAGAGAAAAAGAAAACATAGAACAGATAAGATAAACAGAAAGTACAGATTTGCATGTACACCTGAATACGTCACTATTTACACTCAATATAAATGGTGTGAATGCTCAAGTGAAAAGGAAGCCTTGCTAGACTGGGTTAAAAAACCAAATCCATCTCATCTGTACACTGTTTATAAGAGACACGTTTAGATTATATGGATAGAAAAAGATTGAAAGTGTGATGATTAAAAAAAACCCACACCATGCAAATGCTAACCAAAAGAAACCTATATTAATATTAGACAAAATAGATTTTAAGGCAAAAAGTGTTACTAGAGACAAAGAAGATCACTTCATAATGAAAAGAGTTTCAAGTCACCAGAAAGATATTATAATTTTTATTTAACTAGTAATATAGCTTCAAAGTATATACATAAAGCAAAACATGACAGAACTACAAAGATAAACAGACAGATCCACAATCATAGTAGTATATGTTAATATACTCTCCTAAAACTGATCAAACAAGCAGACAAAACTATCAGTAAGGCTAAAGAAAACTGAACAACAAAACAGCAAATACATTCTTTTCAAAAAGAGGTGGAGGATTTTAAAAAAAGACGATATTGGGCCATAGAGCATGTCTAAAAAAATTCTGGAGTACTGAAATAATATGGAATATATTCTCTGACCACAAAATAATTTTAAAACGTGGTAACTAGAAAAAATCCACATCTTTGGAAATTAAGAAACTTCTAATAAACCAGGAGTCAAAAAAGAAGTATTAATCATAGTGAAAATTAGAACACTTTTGAACTTAATGATAAAAAATACTACATATAAATATAAAAACTTGTATGCTGCAGCTAAAGCAGTACTTAGAGGGAGATTTATAATCTTAAGTGCGTATATTAGAAAATAAAGAAGACTACAAGTTAATTCCCTAAGCGTTTATCTTTGAAATTAGTTAAAGCAACACTAACCCAAAGGAAGCAGAAGGAAGGGAATAACAAAGATAAGAGTGGAAATCAATCAACTAGAAAGCAACCATACAATAGAGCGTAACAACAAAGCCCAAAGATGCTTTTTTGGAAAAAAAAAAAAAAAAAAAGTTGAGAAACCTCTAGCAAGGTTGATCAAGAAACAAAGAGAGAAGGCACAATGACCAATATTAGAAATGAAAAGGGGATGTCACATAAAAAAGGTAATAAGATTCGTGCTGTGAGACCTAAAGTTCTTATGAGGTGGTCTAAAATGAAAAAACATGTCAGCTGGGCCTCTGGTAGCTCCCTGTGTGCTAAATGTGTCAGTGACAGGATCAAACATGCTCTCCTTATTGAGAAGAAAATCGTTGAGAAAGTATTGAAGGCAAAAGCACAGAGTCAGAAAGCTAAATTAAAAATGAAGCTTTTTTTTGACAGTCTCTTCAATAAGTGGTGCTGGGAAAACTGGACAGCTACATGTAAAAGAATGAGATCAGAACACCTCCTAACACCATACACAAAAATAAACTCAAAATAGATTAAAGACCTAAAAGTAAGGCTGGACACTATAAAACTCTTAGAGGAAAACACAGGCAGAACACTCTTTGACATAAATCACAGCAAGATCTTTTCTGACCCACCTCCTAGAGTAGTGAAAATAAAAACAAAAATAAACAAATGGGACCTAATTAAACTTAAAAGCTTTTGCACAGCAAAGGAAACCATAAACAAAACGAGAAGACAACCCTCAGAATGGGAGAAAATATTTGCAAGCAAAGCAACCAACAAGGGATTAATCTCCAAAATATACAAACAGCTCATGCAGCACAATATCAAGAAAAACAAACAACTCAATCGAAGAATGGGTGGAAGACCTAAATAGACATTTCTCCAAAGAAGACATACAGATGGCCAACAAACACACAAAAAGATGCTCAGCATCACTAATTATTAGAGAAATCCAAATCACAACTACAATGAGGTATCACCTCACGCCAGTCAGAATGGCCATTATCAAACACTCTACAAACAATAAATGCTGGAGAGGGTGTGGAGAAAAGGGAACCCTCTTGCACTGTTGGTGGGAATGTAAATTGATACAGCCACTATGGAGAACAGTATGGAGGTTCCTTAAAAAACTAAAAATAGCGCTACCATATGATCCAGCAATCCCACTCCTAGGCATATACCCAGAGAAAACCATTCAAAAAGACACATGCACCCCAATGTGCATTGCAGCACTATTAACAATAGCCAGGACATGGAAGCAACCTAAATGTCCATCAACAGAAGAATGGATAAAGAAGATGTGGTACATATATACAATTGAATATTACTCAGCCATAAAAAGGAATGGAATTGTGCAATCTGCAGAGACATGGATGGACCTAGAGAATGAGTGAAGTAAGTCAGAAAGAGGAAAACAAATATCGTATAATATCACTTATTTGTGGAATCTGGAAAAATGATACAGATGAACTTACTTGCAAAGCAGAAATAGAGACACAGATGTAGAGAACAGATGTATGGATACCGGGGGTTGGGGGGTGGGATGAATTGGGAGATTGGGATTGACATATATACACTACTATGTATACAATAGATAATTAATGAGAACCTACGGTATAGCACAGGGAACTCTGCTCGATGCTCTGTGGTGACCTAAATGGGAAGGAAATCCAAAAAAGAGGGGATATACGTATATGTATAGCTAATTCACTTTACTGTACAGCAGAAACTAACACAACACTGTAAAGAAACTATACTCCAATAAAAATTAATTTTTAAAAATGAGGCTTTTTTGAGTACCAAAAAAAATCAAAAAACAAAAAAAAAGGTAATAAGAGGATCGTAACAATGTTATACCAATATTTTCACTATATCGATGAAATGGAAGTGCTCTTATTACTGACTCAGGAAGAAACAGAACATCTAAATAGTCCAGTAACCCACTGAAAGAATTAAATCAGTAGTAGACAATCTTCCCACAAAGAAAACACCAGGCCTCAGTGGCTTCACCAGTGAGTTCAAAGAAGACATAATTTCAATCTTTTATAAACTCTTTCACAGAATCGAGAAAGCGAGAAAATTAGCAAAAGTGACACCCAAACTGGACAAAGAGTATGAGGAAGGAAGACTGTGGTCCATTCTCATTCATGAACACAGAGGTGAATCTCCTACACAGACTATTACCCAACTAAAATCAATCTGTATGTAAAAAGGGAGTTACCAGTTTATTAGGAGTCTATCAGATTGGTAAACTTTAAAAAATCCTGACAATACCAGGGGTTGGTGAACTCGCGTTGCTGATTGGCAGTTATCTACTGGTTGGCAGTTAGAGGCAGGCACACCCTATGACCCAGGGATTCCACTCCCGGGTGTACACTGTGGAGAAATACAGGCGCATGTGCATCAAGAGGGCGCTTGTGCAAAAATAGCCATAGCAGCATTTTCCACGATAGCCAAATGTTGAAACCAACACAAATGTCTGGCCACAGTAGGATGGATATCTAAATTGTGGTCTAGTCATTTAAGATAGTCTACAGCGGTGAGGATGAATGAACCTCAGCTGTGGGCAATGGCATGGAGGACCATCACAATTCACAACTCTGAGCGAAAGAAATAAAACATTACAGAATGTACATAGTATGATTTCTTTTGCATAAAGTTCAAAAACAGGCAAAACTAAACTGTATTGCTTAAAAGCAAGACATGATCATTACAAAATAAGGATAGTGGTAACTTTTAGGAGTGCGGGAGAGAGGGGTGTCTGGGGAGGTGGCAATTTTTTATTTCTTGGCCTGGGTATTGGTTTAACAGATATTTATTTCATAATTTTTTGTTTAAACAAACATGTCTGCATGCATATACATGTTTATATGTACACATACGTATACGTATATGTATGTTTTATATACTTTTCTGTATAGTTCATAGTGAAAAATATAAAAATACAATAAAATAAAGGGCATGGAGACTCTCTCTGAAGAACAAAACAGATAACTAGATTCTGAAAGTGAAGGAAGAGGCAGAGTGGGAGTGCAGGGAACAGGCCAGGTGGGCTGAAGTTGGGGGAACAGATGAGATTTTGATGGAATCTGGACAGTGAGAGTTTGGAGTGACAGACTGATGAAAAGAGCATTTATCTTCCCACCAGTTCATAACTCTGGGCCATGTCTGCCCAACCACTGTCAAAGCCTTCTTGTGCCACCTCCCTGAAGTGGTCTGTGCATAAACAAGCACATAGACAAATGTGTGTGCGTGTGTGTTGTACACTTGATACACTATTATGTTTCCCTTGCTGTCCTTTTCACCACATATATTCTATGTGACTTATGTAATTAGGAAAAACAAGAAGAATATTTTAAATTTGAGCAAGGCAAACAAACACATCATAGAGACAAGTCCCTTTTACATGCCTGAACCAAAGCTCTATGTGGCCCCGGTTTACGTGAGGACTTGGGCAGCAGAGGAAAGGAGAGAACAGGAGCGTGGTCGATCAGTCGATCATCCCCTGCCCTCCCGACCACCGCCAAGGCTGGCCCAACTACGGGATGCAGAACGTGGATCCAGAGGCCCCCTGGGCAGAGCCTCCAGCACAGAAATGGGGGCGGGGAGCCCCTGGCAGGCAGGGCCATACCTCAGAGTTGGCCGGCACCACAAACTGGGAGGGCAGGCTGATGTCGGGCACCCTGCATTCCGTGGAGAAGGTCACCGAGTAGGGCAGGGGGTTCTCCACCTTGATGGAGGCCGATGTGCTCTGCCGGACAGGGCTCACCATCTCGATTGTTTTGATGACGCCTGAAGGGATGACCCTGAAACTCACCGTGTAGTATAGGAACTCGTTGGTCACCTCGTTTCGGAAGATCACCTGGGTTCACAGAGAGAGTGGGAGGAAGTGGGACAGAGCAGAGGGGTTAGCCCAGGGTCCTCCGCCGTCTACAGGATCCTTCTCCCTGTTTGCAGTGCGTGGACGCATGAAGCACAGGGACCAGGCTGACACAGGCCCTCCCAGCCCCTGTGAACCCTGCCAGCCAGCCCTTCTCTTCAGGTATTCCGCTCTGGCTTCTCCCAGGTGAGAGAGCATGAAGGAGACTGGGTTGCTTTAGGAGAGGCTAGAGCAGCACCGTCTAGTGCTGAAGATGAAGGTGTCCCCAGTGGGACAGCTGAGTGGCCCTGGAGAACAAGCAAGACCTCAAGAGGTGCATGTTGTGGTGGGCTTCACTCCAATTCCTCCTGCTGCTGGAATAGTTAATAATATTAATAATAATAATAATGATAATGATAGCATCTAACACTTGATTACTGTGTACTAGGCACTGGAAGTACTTATTTAATACATACAATTTGTAGGCAACATTACTATTCCCCTCACCGGTTTTTCTAAACATGAGCAAACGGGCTTAGCAAGTTATTATCTTGCCCAGGGTCACATGCAGAGTAGTATCAGAACCAGGATTTGAACCCAGGTTGGCCTGACTCCAGAGCTCACACTTGTAACTGCAGTGCACTGTCCCCTCACGCCTGTGTCTGACCTGTTGATAAGCTGCTCCCCTTTTTCAGTTCTTTCCCTGGATGACTGATGATGTTGAGCATTTTCTCATGTGCTTCTTGGTCATTCATATATTTACTTCCGTGACGTAGAGTCTACTCCAGTTTTTGCTTTTTTTTAATACCTTGAGTTGTTTATCTTATTACAATAGGTGATAATAGTTCTTTACATACCTGCCTTTTTACTTTCAATCTCTTCCTGTCTTTAAATTTAGAGTGCTCTGATACCCTCTGTATTTTAATTGGAGTGTTTAGTCTTTTATATTTAAAGCAATCATTTATGTGTTTGGGTTGAAGTCAGCCCTTTTGCTATTTCTTTTCCATTTGTCTCTTATTTTTTCATTCCTTGCTTGCTACTTTCCTGCCTTCTTTTGGATCAATGTGTAATCTTTTGTAATATATTTTATTTCCTCTACTGGCTTCTTACCTATATTTTTAAACAATAGATTTTTAGTAGTTGCTCTAGAGCTGACAACACAGCAGTCAGGAAATTGTCCCAAGCCAGAGAGGACAATCACAGGACTCATTTCATAAGTTTCTCTTCTCTCTGATGGATTGCAGTATTGTGCTGCCTGTTGTCCGATGCCTAAGAAGAGTTACCTCAGATATTTTGTCCAGTTTTATGGTTGTTTATGGTGAGGGTCTACTTACTCCAGCATAACCGGAAGCAAAAGTATTTTTGACTTTTAAAACACTTTTAGGTTGTTATTGTTCATTTCAGTATATATGTTACTGTAAAGAGATCCTGTGATCTGGGTTTGTTGTCATTTTTACCCAAAATTTTACTTGTATTTTTTATTTTTTTAATTTTTTAAAATAAATTTATTTATTTTTACTTTTGGCTGCGTTGGGTCTTCATTGCTGTGCATGGGCTTTCTCTAGTTGCGACGAGCCGGGGCTACTCTTCGTGGCGGTGCACGGGCTTCTTATTGCAGTGGCTTCTCTTGTTGCAGAGCACGGGCTCTAGGTGCACAGACTCTAGAGCGCAGGCTCAGTAATTGTGGCGCACGGGCTTAGCTGCTCTGCGGCATGTGGGATCTTCCCGGACCAGGGATCGATCCCGTGTCCTCTGCATTGGCAGGCGGATTCTTAACCACTGCACCACCAGGGAAGTCCCTTCACTTGTATTTTAATAAATATATTTACTGGTATTTTTCTGTTCATACCTACAGTTTACCAATAGCTCTAATTCTCTCCCTACCCTTCTCTATGAATGAGAAAATCTCTTATCTCCCCATTTGCTTCCAAACGAAAGAAAATTTTTTTCATTGCCTTATTTTATTTCTCCCCTTGCTATTTCCTATATTGAGGTCATATGAAATACTAATTTCAGATTTCTTCTCAACAATTATTTGAAATTACCTATCAATTTAATTTTGATTCTTTGTTCATTGTATCCTTGTACTTTCCTCTTGGATTCATTTACAAGAGGAATCATTTTGCTAATTAGAATTAATGTTTCATATTTTCCATTGTATCTGTTAACGTAAACATAAATTGTTTACAAATTAAAAAAGAAAAAAAGAAAAATTTTTAATTTTGTAGCACTTCTTTCAGATAGGGATTGTGTATATGGGTTGGTTACTTTGAGTCTTTGCATGTTTAAAAGTGTCTTTATTTTGCTCTCACGATAGTCTTGTCTGGAAAAGGCATTCGAAATTGAAAGTCATTCTAAACAGTTTGAATAGCTTACCCTATTGCTTTTGGTATTCAGTGTGGCCATGAGAAATCTGATGTTATTGTGAATATTACTTCCATCTATTTTCTCTAGAATCATTTAAGACTTTCTCTTTTATCCCAGTTTTCTGAAATTTTGTTCTCATGTACTTAGATGTGAGTCTGTTTTTCATTCACCTTGGCTGGCAACTTGGTGGGTTCCTTCAATTAGAAGACTCAGAGTTTGTCAAATAGCTCTGGACATTTTTTTCTTCAATTATTTCGTAGAGTATCTTCTTCCTTTTATTAGCTTGTTTTTCTGTTTCGGGAGCTCCTGTTAGATGGGCATTAGAACTTCTTGATATATATTTTATGTCTCATATTTCCTTTCAGCTTTATTGAGATACAATTCACATGCTATACAATTCACCCATTTAAAGTGTACAATTTAGTGCTTTTTTAGTATATTCACAAAGTGATCCAACCATCCCCACACTCAATTTTAGAGCATTTTCACCACCCCCAAAAGAAGCCCTGTCCCCAGTAACAATCATTCCCACTTCCCCCTAATCCATCCCTTATAGTCCTACGCACCACTAGTCTACTTTCTGTTCCTATAGATTTGCCTATTCTGGACATTTCATTTAAACAAAATCATATAATATGTGGCCATTTGTGACTGACTTCGTTCACTTAGCATAATGTTTTCAGCATTCATTTCAGTGTTGCATGAATCAGTACTTTGTTCCCATTACTTTTTATTGCCAAATAATATTCCATTGTATTTATCCATTCACTAGTTGATGGAAATTTAGGTTGTTTCCATTTTTTGCCTTTTTTTTTTTTTTTTTAAATTAATTAATTTATTTATGGCTGTGTTGGGTCTTCGTTTCTGTGCGAGGGCTTTCTCTAGTTGTGGCAAGTGGGGGCCACTCTTCATCGCGGTGCGCGGGCCTCTCACTATCGCGGCCTCTCTTGTTGCGGAGCACAGGCTCCAGACGCACAGGCTCAGTAATTGTGGCTCACGGGCCTAGTTGCTCCGTGGCATGTGGGATCTTCCCAGACCAGGGCTCGAACCCGTGTCCCCTGCATTGGCAGGCAGATTCTCAACCACTGCGCCACCAGGGAAGCCCCATTTTTTGGCTTTTATGAATAATGATGCTATGAATATTTATGTTTTTGTGTGGACGTATGTTTTCACCTATTTTGGGTATAAATTGCTGAATTCTATGGTAACTCTACATTTATCCATTTGAGGAACTGCCTGACTGTCTTCTAAAGCAGCTGCACTATTTACACTCCCACCAGCACTGCATGAAGGATTCATGTTCTGCACGCCCTTGCCAGGACTTGTTATTATTTCCTTTTATTCTTGCCGCTTCTTTGTGCTCACATGCTATTTCTTCACTTTCAGATCTTTCCCTAGGTGGTTCCATCCTCCATCCTGGCTTCAAGTACTACCTGTAAGCGGGTAATTCCTCTATAGTTCTCTTCAGCCCTGACCTCTCAGTGAGCCCCTGATCCATATGCTCCTTTTCTTACAGCACTTAGGCCATTTTGTAATTATGCATTCATAGTGCAACTATTTGATGAATGTCCATCTCCCTCCACCAGACTGTGTGTTCCAGGAGAACAGAGACTGTGCCTATTTTTGATCATTGCTGCATTACCAGCACATAGTATATAGCATATGGCACATGTGCTCAAGAGATGCTTGTTGAATTGACGAATGAATTAGGACAAACAGCTCACGTGTGAAAGACCCTGAGGAGTCTTAGAGTCGATGGCTCTAAGTTGAATCCTGGCTCTGATGTTACTAGCTGTGTCAAGGGCTCAGCGTGATGCTGGACACTCTATAAGCCCTCAGAAAAGGGATCTTTTGTTATTATTTTTCTGGTCTGGTGTTTGCTGGTCCACTGTTACCTACTGCTTAAAGATTTTCATGATTCTGCCACCTTGAAGGCTTGGAATGGACCTACACGTTGGCTGGCTAGCCCTGCAATCTGGTCTCATCTTAAAGAGTCTGGGAATCCTGAATGCCTTTGCCTGGTCCCTGTAAATGGTCAGCCTCACAGGATAACGCTAGGCTGGCTGTGAGAGGACATCTTCACTCCCAACACGGGGATCATCAGCCTCAGGGTCAAACCTCCGGGGTCCCAGGGCACAGCCTTTAACATGTGGATACCTTTGCTGTGTACAGTCCCTCCTTGTGGGAAAAGAAGTTCAGCTTGTAGTCTTTCTTGGAGGCAGACAGCACATCAATGTAATCAAGGCCCTTTAAGGTGACACTTAGGTCGGGCTTCTCCGGTTTCAACATTTCCACAATGACCCGGAATCTTGGGGAGCACAGGGGTGCAAGAATAGAGGACAGACAAAATGAGACAGTTTGCCCAAAGGAAAGAGGGCAAGGTGCCATCTCCACTCTTGATTTCATGGAAAGCACACGGGTCCAGGGTTCTAGTCTTCACTCTGGCACTAACAGTAACAGTAACTACCATTTACTACCCGCCTATTTTGTGCCAGAACTGAGTCGGTGCACCGCACGTGTTACATGACAGGCTTTCAGTCCTCACCTCACAGTGCCTGTCGGAGGTACCTCTCGTTATCCTCTCCATCTTACTAGGGAAGAAATTGAGGCTGAGAGAAGGAAGATGACAGCTCAGTTAACAATGCCTAGTTTTTTGGGGAACTAGCATTTCAGCTTGTCTGGGCCTTCATCCACTATGCTGAGCAGGCAGTTCTCTTCTCCCAGCCTTTGGCTTCTTTTCCATAAAAGAAGGGGACCAGGCTGGTGGGCCTCAAGCTCCTCTAGGTCTTCTGTTCTCCTCCACTCTCACTGCAAGTACGAGACCCAAGGGACGTCCTTCTCTGGCCAGTGGCTTACGTGATAAGACAGGGCTTTCAATAATAACAACCACGATTATCGTTTTGACAATAATAATGACAGCTAACCTTTACTGAGCACGTATTTTGTGCCAGGCTCTGTTCTAGGAGGTTTTCAAGTTACCAGCTGCTCATGGAGAGCGCTGAACAGGAGACGCTCTCTGGGGCTCAGTTCAGGCAATGCCTGGCCACAGCCCAGAACTTTGACTCTTTAGCTCCCACTGTCCTCTAGGGGCCCTGACCGGGGGAGGGGCTAGGCTCGACGGTGCGAGTCCTCCCCCCGTCTCCCCCACTCCCTCACCTCTGGGGCTTGTTCAGCCAGTTGGTGATTGGCAGGAGCTCAGTGTAGGGCGTCTTACATGGCACTTCACGGTAGATATTGGCCACGGCTTTGGGGAGCTCGGAAGTCCCATGCAGTACATACAGCCAGCCGGTCCCATCTGGGAGGGGGAAGAAGAGGGTGCCCTAAGAGAAGAAGAAATGTGGTCAGAATGACACAGAGGGTCCTTTATTAGCTACCTCTCAGGCATGGCAGTAGCACAGGATTAATGGAGGCTCTGCAAATAAGCATTAACACTTTTGGAAAGCAGCTTGGGAATATGTTCCCAAGAGTCATAAAAATGTTCATGTGTATTTGAACCAGGGATCCCATCCCAAGGAACTTACTGAAGAAAAATCCCTACAGCAGAAAAAGTTACATATATACATACACGTGTATATTAGAACTACTTATATTGATGAAAATTTAGAGATAACTTAAACATCCAACAACTGGGGGATGTTAAATAAATTATGGAACTGTCATTCAATGAAATATTAGTCAGTCGTTAAAAATGATTATCACAAAGATTACATAGTTAAATAGAAAAATGCTCATGATATAATGTAAGGTAAAAGTAAACAGGTTGCAAAACTGAGGATGATGTGATGGCAGCTATGGCTGTATTTGAATAAGGATTCAAAGTAGTGAAGACAGACGAAAACAGTTCTTTTTGGGGAGGGGAGGTGGAAGATTGTGGCTTTTCTTTTTTTTGATTTTTATTACAGTCACTATGATGCTATCTGTGCACTTAAACTAAGTATTAATTGCTTGATGCTTAGCTGAGGACTCCATTTTAGAACTGAGCCCCTGGTTCCAAGAGAATCCCCTCAGCATGAAAATACATGGACCAAAAGGGAAGCTTTGGACTTGATAAGCTTTGGACATGATTCCCCGTGGATCCAGTATCATTTGTGGGGGTCCCCTCTTGTCTTAACATTCTCTCTCACACAACTCCTCCCTCCAACCGTGCCAGGAAAACAGTGGGGGAGGTGGGGCTCAACCTACCTGATGCTTGCGGTTCTCCACATTCAAGGTGCGGGGCCGGTAGGTAATCTCATAGGGCTTGTTTTGCTGATGGGGCTCCAGGGTGATGAACTCGGGCCCCTCCCAGTGCTCGCCTTCAAAGATGGGGTGCAGATTCCAGGTTTGGTTGGTGCGGTTTGAAAGCATGATGGTCTGTATGTGCTTGGAGCGTACCTGGCAGGTGAAATTCACCACCTGGAAGAAAACAGGAACCTTAAGCAGGCAGTGGAATTTACAAATCTGGAGTTCAAGGAAAGGTTCAGGCCATATATAGATAGATAGATAGATAGATATATTTGGGTGTTGTCAGTATAGCAATGTTTTTTTCAGGCCAAGAAACTGGATGAGATCATCAAGAAGTAAATGTATTTAGGAAAAAAGAAGGAATTTCAGGACTAATTCCTGACTGGCATGTTCCAATGTTAAGAAAAATCAGAAGAGGAGATGAGAAGAAGCAGCTAATAAGGTGGGAGGAAAACAAGTAGAGGGTGGTACCCTGGAGGCCATGTAATGAAGGAAGTGAGTGAAGGAGGAGGGGCTTGTTCAAGGCGTCAAATGCTATCGACAGGTCAAGTAAGATGAGTGGTGAGAACTAGCCATTGAGCTTAGCAACATGGACAATGTCGTACTGGTGTGAAGAGAGTCAAAAAGATCACCAGTGGGACAAGAATAGAGTTTAGCAGGAGACCCACACATATATTATCAATTGGTTTCTGACCAAAGTACAAAGGCAATTCAGTGGAGAAAGGATAATCAATTAAATAAATGCTGCTGGAACAACTGGATATCCATGTACAAAAAAAATGAATTTTGGTTCATGTCTTACACTACACACAAAAATGAACTCTAAACAGACTGAAGATCTAAATTTAAAACTTGTGTCCTGAATATACAGAGAGCTCTCAAAACTCAGTAGTAAGAAAGCAAACAACCCAAATAAAAATAGAAGATCTGAACAGACACTTCAACAAAGAAGATATATGGATGGCAAATAAGTACCTGAAAAGATGCTTAACATCATTAGTCGTTAGGAAAATGCAAATTAAAAACCACAATGAGACATCACCACATACCTGTTAGAATGACTAAAATTAAAAAAAAACTGACCATATCAAGTATTGGCAGGGATGCGGCACAAGTGGAAATGTCAGACGTGGCTGATGGGAATGTAAAATGGCACAACCACTTCGGAAAACAATTTGGTAGGTTCTTAAAAAGGTAAACATATACCTACCCTATGACCCAGCCATTCCACTCTTACATACTTACCCAAGAAAATGAAAGCATATATTCTTGCCAAGACTTGTACATACACATTTATAGCATACTGCATGATTCCATTTATATAACATTGTTGAAACAACAGGAGATGGAGATCAGGTGTCTATGACCACAAGCAGTGTTGCCAGCAACTATCAGGTTTCCACTATTAGGTTTCCAGGAACAGGGCTAGCAGAGGATTAACCCAAGCCCATTTTTTAACCATAGAGAAAGCGAAAGGTGTTCACCCCTTACTTACAGAGCTTATGACAGAATTTGATCTAGCCAGAGATGTCAATACAACCTTCCCTGAGAATGAGATGCTTGAGTTGAGAGCTGAAGAATAAGTAGGAATTAACTAAGTGAAGAGGGGAAAATGAATATATCAGCGGTGGGAACAGCATGTGCGAAGGCCCTGTGGTGGGAGGGAGCAGGTCTACATG
The DNA here is from genome assembly GCF_028021215.1 of Eschrichtius robustus. NCBI lineage: Eukaryota > Metazoa > Chordata > Mammalia > Artiodactyla > Eschrichtiidae > Eschrichtius > Eschrichtius robustus. The sequence goes on from NC_090842.1 coordinate 14,335,659, forward strand.
TTTGATGTGGGCACCAAGGACTGTTTGAACAGGGCCACTTGTTTCTAGAAGGCCTGACTGAGTTCTCCTGTGGGGCTTGCTGGGCCCACTCTGGCCACTGGCCCATCTGTGGGCAGCACCTACTGACCTCTTTTACCGAAGGTGGTCCCACGCAGACTCCAGACAGGGTTAGGCTCAGAGGACTGCCACCCTGGATGAAGCAGAGCAAGTTTTTATGGAGGATCTCCTTGCCCACCTCAGTAGGATGGTAAGTCACTTCGAAAGAAACCTCCATGCCTGCGGTGATATAGCCCTCTTCCGGGCTGATGGAGAAATGAGGCTCAAATTTTCTGGCGTCCCATTTAAACCTTTTCCAAGACAAAAGGAGACAAGGTAGTTTACTAATATCCTTGGGGTGTCCTCAATCCTGCTGAGAAAAGAGATTTTGCCTGCGCTTTTAGCTGGGAGGTTCATCCCCTCGTGCACTCCCTGGGGCCTGGGAGGAGGAAGACTGCTGGGCAAAGCAGAGGCAGGCGGGACGAAGGCCAGGTCGTTCCTGGGTGGGTTCTCTAGGCTCTCCCTTGGGGCTGAGCAGGGTGGGAAGTGGCACACCGGGGGGCATGTGCATGAACACGCTTACACGTGTACCCGAGGTCACACAGCTAGGATGTGGCCAGGCCAGGACTGGGACCCTCCCGAGACTGTGGCCATAACCGCTCCCTGCACTGCCTCTCAGGTCTGATCGGGGGGTGGAGATGATCCCTTCACATGAGAGTTGCCCCTCTTCTTGGTGGCGCTGGGATCCGATGGCCCTGTGTGGTCACCCCCTCTGTGGTCTGGCACTTGGTCCAGGCAGGAGACAGAGGGTGGATGGTGCAGACCACTGCTTCCAGTGCCAAGGCTGCCATTCCACAGCCTCAGGGCACTGTTCAACTGAGGTCGGTGTGAAGGGTGCCCCCTGCAGGTGTGTGGTGCGCAGCGGGCACGGCTATGGCAGCACTCCCCAAGTAGTGCCTGGGTGGGTCCCTGCTGGCAAGTCATATAACCACTTTGAGCCTCAACTTCATCTGTGAAATGGGGACCATATAGTAACCACTTCAGAGGGTCCTGGGATAGTTAAATGGGAATCCAGGCCCAGAGGGCTCTCCTACCTCGCACCCACGTCGCCCGTGTTCAACATGAGGATGCGACGCGTGGCTTGTGTCCGACACACGACTGGTCCGAAGGGAAGATGTTCCTGGTCCAGGGAGATCTCCAGGGCCTGGCAGCAGCCGCTGAGGAGGAAGAGGGGCCGCAGGAGCCCCATGCACTCCATGAACACCTCTTCAGAGAAGGGAGGGACACGCTTCTTCGGGGCGAAGTTGACTTCCAGCTTCCGGACCTCTTTGGGCTTCAGAGTGATGTTGCGGAATGGTGTCAAGGTGATGACCTGGATAAAATGACAACGAGCCTCAGCAGCTGAGGGTGGGGTGCTCCTGAGGCTCCATTTCCGGGGGTCCTGCTGCTGGGACCGTATCAGGCCAGGTGTAATGTCATTCTGCCCTCTCCCCAGCTGTGTCACCTGTGGTGAGTTACTGAAACTTTCTGTGATTTACTCTATGGTGAAGATCCTGATCACCCGTACAAAATGTGTGGCACGTAACAGGCATTCAGTTGGTGTTAATTCTCTTTCCAGCCCCTTGCAAATAACCCCTGCTCTCTGGTGGAGGAAACAGTAAGAGCAAGTAGAAAAGACTCAGTGCTCCGGTGGTTTTCAAGGCGCACTCCCTGGGCTCCCTGCATCACATTTCCCAGTGTGCTGGTTAAAAGGCAGACTCTTGGGTCCTGCCCCAGCCCGAGAAAACCAGTCTCCTTGGGAGAGCTTGGAACCTGCATTTGGGGACTCATGTGTTCTAAAGTTTGAGAACCACTGTTGGAACTTGAATATAAGGGGCTACTCTCTCCCCTTGGTCCTGGTAAAAATCAAATCAAAATCAGCTTGAAGGAAGTCAAGGCCTTTTCATCCTTGAGCTCCCTTTGGTACGGAGTGCTGAGCAGTCACCAGGAAGTGGACTGTGGCGGGCAGGGGGTGGGGTGGGGGGGGGTGGAGATAATGGCTGAGAATCACAATAGGAAAGTGACCTTAGAGATTTCTCAAAACACAATGATGGAAGTGACCCCCCGGGGTGACAGTGCCGGTTCAGGCCATTCTGGCAGCTTTTGTCTCACCACCTCAAGAGGCAGAACTGGTGCAGCCGAACTCTGAGGGGCCCTGACCCACTGGAATGAGGACTTTACTTTGGATTAATGAGGAAAGGGAAGCAGCAAGTTTTCCCTCTTTTTCTGGATGGCAAAGTGGGTGATGTGGGGTCCGGGGACGAGATGCCCACTGGGTCTCCTGCTTTGGTTGGCCTCTCACAGCCAGTGTTCCTGTATCCTGCAATCCTCAGATGGTCCACAGCACTCCTACCACATTGAATCACACCTAGGATTCCAAAAGCATCAATCCCTTTGAGCATATATAATCTTGCCTGCCAGAAACACTCCTTCCCAACCTGTCTGACCGGGAGATACCTCTTCATCCTGTAAAACTCAGTTCAGACCTCTCTCCACTGTGAGGCCTTCTGTAGCCCACCGAGCCCTCCTCTGAGCAGCCCTGGTCCTGAATCACACCCTGCTTCTGCAACTTCTAGGCTTTCCTGGGACTGTTCATGTGTCTGTGACCCCAAAAGATTGTGAACTCAACCAGACCAAAGTCTATGTCATATTCACCTTACTATGGACTGAATTGTGTCCCCCCAAGTCCATATGTGAGTAGTATTTGGAGATGGGGCCTTTGGGAGGTAATTAGGTTTAGAATGAGGTCATGAGAGTGGGACCCTAATGATGGGATTAGCACCCTTATAAAGAGGGACACCGGAGAGCTGGAGCTTGCTGTCTCTCTGACATGTGGGGACACAGCAAGAAGGTGGTCGTCTGCAAGCCAGGGGGACGGTCCTCACCAGAAACTGACTATGTTGGCACCCTGACGTCAGACTTCCAGCCTCCAGAACTGTAAGAAAATAAATGTCTGTTGTTTAAGCCACCCAGTCTGTGGTGTTTTGTTATGGCAGCCCAAGCTGACTAAAGCACACCTTTATATTTCCAGCACGTAGCACGGATTTACTGAGTAAATGTAAGAATGAATTGAATGAAGGAATGGATATAGTCCATCCTCAGAACGAAATACACCTGGTCCATTTTCAAAGGGCCACCCAAACACTGTGAGATGGGTAGACGGCAGCCAGGACTGTAGCTTCTCTCTTTAGGGAGCTCGAGGACATGGATTTGGCAACAAGCATGCTTCTTTCACACGGCGGATTGAAGTGTAAAGAGGGACAAGCTTTTGGGGGCAGATGAGTGACGTATATCGAAACACGCTCTTCCTTTTGGTGCAAGAAGCCCACTCCTAGGGGTATGTATTAAGCAGAGAGTCATGGATTCACACAAAGTTTTGTTTACATGGATATTACAATGCTGCCTATAAAATAAAAAACCAGGAACACCTGAAATGAGCAGAAGTAGAGGACTGGTCCATCTGCATAATGGAGGTATAGAGGAACAAATGACATTGAATGTTTAGGAGCTACTGCAAGTTGGGAAAAGCAGGTTTCAAAACAATCTGAACATTAATATTTTGTTTAAAAAATGTGTAGGAAAAACAGGGGAAAGATAGGTACCAAAATGTTAAGTGATTATTTCTGGGTACGCGATTATAGGCGAAATGTTTTGCTTTGTGATTTTCCATATTTTTCAGATTTTCTGCTGTGATGATATATGTATGTTCATTAGAGCCCAGATCTTCTGAATCCATCAAGGGCACTTCTCTTTCTACATCACTGTTGCCCTGTGGAGGCATGTAGCCTCTCCAAGCCTTGGTTTCCTTACATGTAAAATGAGAATAACAGAAGCGCCACCCTACACTGTTTCTGTGGAGATGATCGGAGGCAGCACAGCGAGAGCCCTCAGAACCGCCCGGCACACTGAAGGTGCACGAGAACCGTGAGGTGGCAGTGTCGCTACCATGGTCATCCCTGTCATCGGGGCGGGGGGGGGGGGGACGTGGAGGGATGGGGCATGAAGATGCCACTAGGGGCCCGAGCACCAACCTTGGGTTCCTGGAGTTCTGGAATCGAGAACAGGACTGACAGGTTGAATGTGAGCTGGGCTTGGCTGTTGTTCACGATGGAAATCGTTTTCTTCGCCACTTGTCCAGGCAGGACAGCTCCTAACTTCACCATCTTATTGGCTGGATCGAGGACTAAAATCTGTGGGACAAGAAAGAGAGCAGGGAAGGAGGGTTCTTCAGTTAATGAGAAAAAGAAATACAATACGTGTACCCTGGTGAGGCAAGGCTGGTTCCCCCTCTTTCTGTGTCCCTCATTCTTCACATTGGATGGGCATTCGCCCACTCAACAAACATTTACGTGCTTAAAATGCCCACTAAACAACTTGTTGCACAATCACATAATTACGGCTGGGTTCAGAGATGTTAGGAAGGAAAAGCTCAGGGTACAAGGGGCTGAGCCAGCCTGCGGGTGAGGGAGGCTTCCCTGAGGAAGACACGTTCCTACTGAGAGCTAAAGGAAGGGTAGGATAATGTGGGTTTGCGTCAGGGTGGTGTGGGGCTGGATCCCGAGGGAGGAGACAAGCTGTGGTGAGGTCCTGAGCTGGAGGGAGTGGTCTGGTCAGGCCCGTGACTGGGAGCGAGGGGGAGACACGGGAAGACAGTTCGGAGAGGGGTCAGGTTTTCTTCTGGGAGAAGTGGGAAGCCAGTGCAGCCTGGAGTGGCCCCATCAAGTGTGTATCTTGGGAGGGTGCTCTGGCTCACTCCTCTGTGGAGACGGACTGGAAGAGGGCAGGAGAGAGAGCCTTGAGGAGTGAGAGGTGATGGTGGCAGCGGAGGTGGGAGAAGCAGGTACATTTCAAAGTCCTCATCTAAAGTACTGATCAAAATGCTGGCCTGGATCAGGCCAAGGTCAGGCTGGGCCTTGTCCTCCAGGATGACGTGACCCACACGAATAGCACCCACTGGTCACTGTCATTTGACCACTCACTAAACTGCACCCCTCCCCTACACGCTCTTTCTATCCTGCCCATGTTTCCATTTTGTGTACAAAGGCAAGGGTCTCCAGCCCCACCCTGTGAACTCCTGGAGGTGAGAGAACATGCTTAAGTCTCCTCTGCAGGATTTCTGCAAAGCACCTGACACAATGGGTGCTGAATGAGTGATGAAAGAATGAACACTCGAATGAATCAATGACATCAGAAGAGACCCCATCACTGGCTCGGGTGCAGACACACCAGGTGGCCTGGTCCTGTTGCTCTCTGGCTTGATGGGAAGGCTGCCGGGAATACACCCCTCCCATTTTCTCTTGGTTGCTGAAATGTCCCATGCATTGCCAAGGATCTTGGAAGGTCTTCAGTTTTCCAAAACTTCCTATTAAATACAAATACTCCCACCAGACAGACACCTTAAATGTTAACCAGACACTGGGAAGAAAGGGATTAGCAGCAGGACCGGTCCATTCCCTTCCTATTAGGAGCACCTGGTTAGAAGGAAGGCCCTCAGTCAAATAGGATCCTGGGAGCTGTGGCTGGCTGGAGAATGTCCGTCTGTGTGGTGTTAAGGAAAGATGTCCCGTAACTGAAAGGTATGTCTGCACACAGAGCTTAAAACAAATCTCACCTCGTAACCCGAAAACACTACATGCCCTAATGTGGGACGAAAAGGACATGCTTGGGAGGCTGCATCTGATAGTCTCAAACTTCTCCAAGAAAAAGAGTGTTTCTCCAGTGATATCCTGTGATTACTTGTATCCTTTGATACAGTAAAGTTTGGTATTGAATGAGATCTATGGGATTCACTTGGGTCTGATCTGACGATTCACCCCTTGGTGGGACTGGTTGACCCCCTGATAGAGCAGCTTGGGGACAGGAGACTTTGAGGGGGTGGCAGGTGGGCTCAGGCGGGCAAAGAAGGGCAAGAAGGAGGGGCGCCAAGCCCGAGGATCTCCCCAACTGGCTCTTACCTTCATTTCAGTGCCCTTCCCTTTGATTTCAACTACTTGTTGTGAGAGCCCATTGATTTCAAAGGGGATGAGTTCTCGATAATTGATACTTTCTCGAGGATAAAAGATGATGGGAATCTCCAGTGTCTTTCCTGGCTTCACCACATCAACTCGGAAGTTCACCTCAAGGTGGCTGGTGTTGGTGTACAAACACTCTAAGCTGGAGAAGATCAGGAGGAAGGTGTGTAAGCTCTCGGATGCCTGACCCAGAGGGGGAGATTTTGTCCCTTGTTTCCCTGAGCTGGATCCACTGCTGGATGTCCTGCCCAGCTGTCCTGGAGTCCAAATGTAAGGGCTGGAAGGGACTTCAGCAGTGATCCAGCCCGTGGTCCCCTGGGCACCGTCGAGTTACTTCCCCCAGATCACATCCAGAGATCCTGGCAGAGCCGGGCCTCAAATGCAGTCTCATGACCTTCTGCCCAGTGCTCTTTTCACTTCCTTTATCCTCTCTTCCTTGATAATGCAGCTCATGGTTTTGTGCCCTTTCATAAGAAGGAAGGGCTTCCGGAAGTAACTGGGTGGTAAAGCACAGTGGGGAGGAGTGTGTGTCCAGAGTCAGACAGACAGGAGCGTGGACCCGGGCTCTATCCCCAACTAGCCATGTGACCTGAGAACAGTTTACTTGCCCATCTGGGTCTCTGTTTCCTCCTCTGTAAGATGCGGGTAGTGATGGCTACCTCATAAAGTTGTTGTGAGGATTAAATGAGATAAAGTGACTAAATCAGTCACTAGACAGGGCACAGAGGAAACATTCCATAAAGGTGAGCTATTATTATTATTGCTAATTGCTCATCTAGAAGGGACCTTCAAAGATCATGTCCACCCTCCTTCACTTGTGGGTAGGAAGCACCTAGACCTCCATTACAGCCCCTCCTCATCTGCCTTCCGCGTATTTAGAGAAGGACTCTAGCTAAGGCAATAAATAGAGCGCAATGCCTTAAACAAAGTTAGACTCAGATTAAATTAATCAGGCAAGAAGGAGTGTAGGTAGATAAGATTTTAAATTAGTATTTAAAATTACATGACACTCTTATAATTTAACATTCAGGAGAATCATCATCACCAGCACCATCACCAGCATCACCGCCACAACAGTAGCAGCAGATTAAAAAAAAACTGAGCATTGGGCTTCCCTGGTGGCGCAGTGGTTGAAAATCTGCCTGCCGATGCAGGGGACACGGGTTCGAGCCCTGGTCTGGGAAGATCCCACATGCCGCGGAGCAACTAGGCCCGTGAGCCACAGCTACTGAGCCTGCGCGTCTGGAGCCTGTGCTCCCCAACAAGAGAGGCTGCGATAGTGAGAGGCCCACGCACCGCGATGAAGAGTGGCCCCCGCTTGCCGCAGCTAGAGAAAGCCCTCGCACAGAAACGGAGACCCAACACACCCAAAAATAAATAAATAAATTTAAAGTACACGCCGAAAATTAAAAAAAAAAAAAAAAAAACCCAACCAAAAACCGAGCATTTCCTATGTTCCAGGCATTGTTCTAAGTACTCTCTCCAAAGGAACTAATTTAATTCTTCTAATAGCCCTGTGGGGAGGTATGACTATCCCCCACTTCAGGCAAGGAGACAGAGGCACAGAGAGTTTAAAAATTTTGCCCAAGGTCACATAGCTAGGGAAGTGCTGGGATTTGAACCTAGACCTGTGCTACGTGATATGGTATCCACTAGACACATGTGGCTCTTAAAGTTAAAATTAATTAAAATAAAATAAAATAAAATAAAAGGTTCTGTTCTGCAGTGGCACTAGCCACATTTCAAGTGCTCCACAGCCACGTGCAGCTATAGGCTACCGTACTGGACAGTGCAGATATACAACATTTCTGACATTGAAGAAAGTTCAACTGCAGAGTACTAATCTGGAGAACTCTGAATAAACATAGGTCTCTGGGCCAGTTTTGTTTTCTTAGGTGTGGAATAGGGCCCAGAAACCTGGACTGGAACATTCCACACAGGGATGGCGCAGAGAGGCTGGATTTGAATCAGAAGCCTCAGGCTCGGGCTCAGTTTAGATCTGCCATTTACTGCAAGGTCAATGGCCTGAGAAATTAACTTTTTTTAACTCTCCAAACCTCAGTTCCCACAGGTCAGGTCATTCGGCATTGCCCTCCTCACTTTCAGAAGAGGATTTTTTTTAGCAGAGTAGCTCGTGGCTATCCAAGTACGAGTGTTAGCGGTGGGGAAAGGAGACTCAGGATTCACGCCCACCTGTGTTTGAGGCTTTCCCATAATCCTTCCTTTTCTGTCCTGGCAGGACCTCGCCTGTGTGGAGGCTGTAGGACCCACAGGAGTGGCAGAATCATCTGGAAGTTCTGGGAAGTCTGCTTACCTCATAGACGTCTCCTCCTTGTTGGTGACAACTAGGGTTTGTTTGTATGGGGGCATCCCAGCTTGGTAAATGAAGCAGGTCCCAAAGTTGTAGCTGGTGAAGGAGAAATGGACGGCTGGGCTCACGGCACAGCCTGAGATGCTGCACAAAAATGCTGGACCGTGGCTGATCTGTGGGAAGGGAACGGCAGGCGGAGTGTGATTAGAAGTGAGAGGAAAGGGCCCTTATGCCCACAGGTGAAGGAGGGAAACAGTCGAGTGCTTAAAAAAAATTCAGGTCTCAGGGCTCCATCTGCAGAGATTCTGATTAGCAGTTTACCTGTTTATTTAAGGAAAGCAAGGTGGGCCACTCTGCAGCTGGGCCCGACACTGGCTCTTGCTTTGCTCCTGCAGCAACGATTCAGCCTGAAGGCGGAGGGGTGTGCAGAGACTGCCAGTCGTTACCCAGCATCTGCCTCCCAGGGCCTCCTCATTAGCAGGACTCCGGCTGCCAGTGTGCCTGGGAAACACGCTTGACTTCCCATCCTTCGTTGCAGCTAAGGGTGGCCATCAGACATAGTTCTCAAGACAGAATGCTGTAAATGCGTTCAGTGTCGGACAGTGTTAAATGGTCTCACCTTGATTTTGAGTTCCAGGCCCTTCAAGACACATTTCTTCAATGGCTGGAAAGACAGGGAGGCGTGTGCACTCTGCCCCACATCCACACTGCCATCCGTGGGTGAAAATTCCAAGTACTGCAGCAGGGACTTGGGGCCGGACAGCTCTGCCTGGAAGCTGAAGTTGAACTTTCCGGTGTTGATAAAGCTGAATTCACACTGGACACATTCATTCAACTCCACCTGAGAGAGAACAGAGTTGAATGCTGAGTGAATGCAAACCATGGTTCCCTTCTCTGGGGTCAGGATATGCAACATGTTGGGGGAAAACACCCTTTGGGAAATAGTGATGGCAGATGATGTTCGTGAGTTGAGTATCATTAGCTCAGAGAGTCCAGCAAGAGCTACTAAGCAAGAAGAGCGAGATGACGTATCTGAAGAGTGAGATGACAATTCTTAGATCTCGCTTGGTAGCAAAACATCCTTCTGTAGGTTTAAGACAAGCATTTCCCCCTTCTCTCCCATCTCTCCACCCTCTGAAAAGTAAAATAAGCTTTCACATCAAAACCATACACATTCTGGGGGTGGAGCTGCTCCTGGCATGTTTCTGTTCTCCTGGTCTCCCCGGCATTTGAAACAGAGATTCAGCTACTACTCACTTGTACTGCTTTTCCCAGCCAGTGTGGAAACAGAGAGAGGGAGGCCCTCTCACATCTTTACCTCATAGAAGTTGACAGTGGTGGTCTGGTTGGGAGTCAAGAGAGTGATGGTGCCAGTCTTGTCCTTGCACTTGACCTCTACATTCATAGAGTAGCCCTCAGCCTTGACATTTAAGGTCAGAGGGTGGGCTTTCTTTTTCACATTGCAGATCAAATTGAAGTTCACTTCTCCTTCCTGCTTCGGTGTGAAGAAAATATCAATTGGGAACCTGGTTGGGGAAGAAGACAGCAGATTAGATAACTAGACCAACCTGTTAAAGAAGGTTGAATACTAAACTATTATACACTAGGAGGAAAAGGCATCCTAACTCCAAATCACGATGAATTTTCAAGATTTGCCAGGCACGGCAGGCCACTGCTTTATGGATTTGCAAACACACTGGATAGCAAGGAAAAGAATATAAACATAAGAAAATATTGAGAACAAGAGCTTAAAGTTCTCAATGCTCTACAATTCACTAGGAAAATTAACAACAGGGAATAAGTAGGACAGAGATGGAATTGTAATATCTAAATTTTAGAGTGGGGAGAGACTTCAGGGACGGGGCGCTCTAAGGGAAACCGATTCTCCTGGCTGGTGGGCCTGGGACCCTGCCATGTTGGGCGAGTGCAGTCCTGGGAGGCCTTCCTTTCTGTTTACCTGGACCGCGGTGGGACCCAGCCTTCCATGGGACATACGACCAGGCTGTTGCTGAAACCTTCAGAATATCGGGAGGTGTCCTGGAAGGCAAAATGGAACTCCTGCTCCTCCTTGTTGGTGATCTTCACGGTCTCCCTGGCCTCTCTGCCTGGTGGGGGGGAAACACCGCCCTCAGGGAGGCCTCGTGTCTGCTCCTGATCCACCTCAGGAGGCACGAGGAAGCCTTCGTAGAAGAGGTTCCCCAACTTCTTTCCCTTCCTCTTCCCAGCTCCTCGGCCTTTGGCCTCCTCTCTTCCTTCTTTTTGCTCTACAAGGGTCCTTCCTCCCAAAAGGACTCTACCTCTTCCTTCTGGAACTTTACCCCATCAACTGCCTGTTCCTCTTAGGTGGCTGCTCTGCCTGGGTCACAGCTCTCCTGGGATCCTCCTTGTTCCTTCAGACACAATGCCTTCCTGCTTTTGTTAAAGGGGGCTGGTAGGCCCCTCAGCTCTGCCCATATCTCTGTAAACAACCCCTGCATCGGACTCTTTCGAATTAGGCTTTGGGTATGTCACGAGTGTCCTGACAGGGCCCTGACTAATACATCTCCTATCACTGTTTTGCTTTTTCTTACTTTCCTTGACTATTGTAGAGCATTTATTTTTCCACATGAACTTTAGAATCATTTTTTCCAACTACCCCCTCACCCCAATCATTTTGGAACTAAGGTTGCCAGATTTAGCAAATAATTTTTTGGTATAAGTATGTCCCAAATATTGCATATTGCATGGCATAATGAACTATTATTCATTGTTATCTGAAATTCAGATTTAACTGTGCATCCTGTATTTTATCTGACAACCCTAGTTGGGATTTTCATTGAAACTCGATTAAATTTGCATTTAATTTTGGGAGAATTGACAAATGTTCAGATCTTGTTTGGGGGCATTTTAATAAGATTTTATAGTTTTATTCATATAGGTCCTGTGCTTTTCTCGTTACATTTATCCTTAGCTATTATATAGGTCTTACGAATGGAATTTTTTGTTTGTTTCTAGGTGCTTACTGCTAAAAGAAAGAGAAACCATTGATTTTTGCACACGTCTTGCATCCAGCCATTCCTACATTATCTTGTTGATTCTAGTAGTTTGTTTTGCTTTTCTCTAGAGTCTCTTGAGGTTATCTATGTATGAAGTCATCAGCAACAGCATAATGAGATAATTTTGCCTCTTTTTTCCCCAATGTTTATGTGAATTATTTAATTTTCTTGTTTTATTGTATTTGCTAAAATCACTAAGAAAGTGTCCAATAATGACGGTGATAATGAACATCCTTGCCTAATTCCTGACGTTAATTGAAGTGACTTTAGTAGTTTATTACCAGATAATATCTGCCCCTTGATTTTGGTTAATCTTCTTTATTCACGTTTTTCCCTCTATTCCTATTTTACTGTTAGAGTTTTTGTTGAGAATGTCTCCTGAATTTTAGCAATGACTTTTCAGTATGTATCTGTATGATCACCTGGTTCTTCTTTAATCTGTTGATGTAACAATTATATTGAAATGCACCATCATTGCATTCCTAGATTAAACCCTGTTTGTCTTATTATTCTTATGCTACATTGCTCATTTATTTGTTCAAAACCTTACTAAATGCTACAGTCTCCTCCTATCTGTTTATATGTATCAGTATAAGAAATGTATGGAAGTAATACACATCATATTGTTAACACTGGTTTCCTTTGACAGAAAGGAAAGGATGAGATGGAATGGGGAGGGAATGATTATTACATTTTTCCTTATACAACATCACATTGATTGACTTATAAAGAATATTACTTTTATAAATAAAAAAATCTAATGAATTACTAAAAAATCCTCTGACTTTAGTTGTATTTTACACACACACACACACACACACACACACACACAAAACATCACATCCATGTGATAGATTCACAGTGTTATAAGGGACTTGCCAATCATTTCCTTTATGTCCTTCAAGTCTCACCTCAAATGTCACCTTCCCACTGCCCACTAGCATTCCTTATTCCCCTACCCTGCTTTATTCTTCTCTGGAACACTTATCAACATCTGACATGCTATACATTTTGCTTTTTCATGTTTTGGTAGTCTGCTTCCTGCTACTAGAATGTAACCATCATGACAGTCGGGACGTGGGCTTTGTCCATCGCATTCCCAGCTCACAGAAGAGTGCCTGGCTCACAGAAGGGTCTCAGTAATATTTGTTGAACTGGATAAAAGTGTGAAAGGATGGCATAGTAATGTGATCACTTTGGCACAGAGCAAGAAGCAAACAGATACAGCCATAATCTGGGGGCACATGCAAGCAGGATGGGGCTGACATGGGGATCTGGAAAGAAACACAGTCAGTCCAGGCCCCAGAGGAATCTTCCAAGTAGGCTCTGTAGCAAGCCTCCTAAATTTCCTTAGGTTATTAGTGTGTGGGTTTAGAAGACACTTAATGGAAATTAGATTGAGAGGTTGAATATTTTGTGGCCTTGTGAATAGTGACAGAGGCCCTCTGACATGCTTCTGGAAGGCACCAGGAAGAGCTCCCCGCCCATGTCTGCTCCTGCAGCGCATTGCTGGGTTGGTCCCACGCCCCTCCCCCACAGGTCATGCCAATTCTAAATATAAACCAACAGGGCAGCCTTACCAATGAGGAGACAACTGAAGTTGAGATGTGACTTGTCCAGATTGATGAGAGGGTCAGTGGCTTTGCCTACCAGCAGGAAAGGGACTGTGATGTTGTGTTCGGGGATTAAGAAAGTCCAGAATGCTTCCGAGATGTCCAGATGGAAAGGTGTGAACTGGAAGATAATCTAAGACGACAGTTTGGAGCAGAGCAGTTAGAGGCACTTCTGTGTGTTTACTCCATGTGCCCTTAGAGGCTTGCCAGCCCTGGGGTTATGCTGGCTGACATTACCAGGTCATCACTTCCTTTCTACCCTCTTTGTAAGGGCACGTAAGTTTAGCTGTACCAGCAACATCAATCTCTGTTTGCCCAGCCCACCAAGTATTTCTAGGGGGGGTCTACCCCACTCACAGGCTCTGCTGGCTAGGCTGCCATATTTCATGCCATGTCTTTGGACGGCATGTAAAAATGGAAAGATTCAAGGTAGAAGCTTGTAATCTGGGCTTTTCCTGAAAAGTCTGGGAGAACTGGCAACGCTGAGCCCACTGCCCTGTATGGTGACCTTCCAGAGAAGTACTGTGGCCAGCCAGCCCTGGCGCCCATCATTCCCTATCACTGTACCCTTGGCCTGCGTCATTCATTTGTATGGTCTTCCTGAAGGCAACTGAATTCGGAATTTCCGTTTCATGGATTTATTTCTGCCTCCAAGATTCTCTGTGGAATTTACAGGACACAGGGTCCACAGATCTGTTTTGGCCAGCAAGTTCGTATTTCTTTCAGTCTGACCCTCTGCTCTAAATCACTGTGTGGACATTAGGACTAAACCATGGAACACGACTCCACTTTTCTGTTTTGCCCTTTGGCCTGACCAAGTAAAAATACATCTGTGTCCTTTCAATGCTGTCAGTCCCTTAGACAAAAATAACTCTTTACTTCTTATTCTTGTATGAGTCCTAGAGTCCCCAGGCATTGGTGTCCAGCTCTCCTTTCCTTGCTTTAATAATCTCAATTTTTAAAACTTCTGTTTCTCCATGGCCAACCAAGAGAGCTCGGGTGTGTCTTGTCCATGAGGACTGCCTAACATATACAGTAGCCACTCAAGAAACACTTGTTGATGGACACACCCTTAGGCTGTTCTCCCTAACTCTACCCATGCTCTACTACAGACCTGCTAAGCAGAGGGGCATAGAATTAATAAAGTCCTGGGTCAAGCGGTCCCCATTCACACACACCTCAGCTTTCTTTTCAGGGTGGATGAGGCCCTTTTCTGTAAGGCATGTGAAGGCTGGAGGGTTCTGGAGACTTTCAATTTCTTCAGAGACCCAGCAGAAGGAGTAGGTGCTATTGGTCGGGTTCAGTATTGTAAAAGTCCTGGCCGAGGGGGGAAGAATCGATAACAGAGAATGAGAGAGGGGCTAGAGGATTAAGAGAAACTCTTCTAGACTGTTCCCTAGCACAGTTCCTTTATGTGGGAATCAGAACTGTTCTGAGCACTTCGTTACTGCAGAAACAAAAACTGCATCTCACTTGGGGATCCCAAGTGTGGCTAGAGTTCTGGACTTTGGAATAATAATGACACCAAGGGCTCTTCTGCCCCAGTGATCCTCTGTGGTCAAGGCAGTGGTCAGGGATCCTATTTTTATGTCTTCCAAGTTTTCCAGAGTGTCAAAACTAGGGAGACAGAAGTCAGCTTCCTCACGGAGACAGTTCTCTAAAGTCAAACCGCAGGATAGCAAGCGTGCTTCTACGTGTCAGTCTAGCTTGCTACTCTGAATTCCTCCTCTGAGTTTTTAGAAGGACTGACTGATATGAACTCAACTAGTGCAAACCTAAATGACTCACCGGAGATTCTTCCCTCCTATGCCCACGCTGGTGAACTCAATCACCCGGGTGTTTGGATCCAGAGCCCCACCACTAGGCCCTTGGAGATCTGGGTTGCGCCGATGACCGCTGATGTAGTCCGAGTCTTTCAGGTCAAAATGGCAGAAGGGCAGGGAGCTCCGCCCTTTTGCTGACAGGACTGGGCCTTGCTCTCCAGGTGGCAGGTTAGGAATCCTGAGAGGATAAGGTTATTTTGATCTATTTTTAACTTTTTAATCGATTTTTGCTTTCGTGGTTGGAAATGAATATGACACCCACTAGAATGTGACCTCCATGAGAGCAGAGGCTGGGTCTGTCTCGGTCAACAATATAACCTCAGTGCCTTGAACAGTACATGATACATAGTAGGTGGTCACTAATTACTTGTGGAGTGGATGGATGCATGAATGCGCTGAGTATGAGGAGCCTGAATTCTGGTTCCTTCTGTGTACCTTACTATGGCCTCAAGTTACTTCCTTTACCAATGGTGAGAAAACCTCCCTGCTGTAAGGTCAGCACAGAGTCTTTCCCTCTGGGCTCTTTCATAGGCATCTAGTGGGATATGAAAAAGGACTCAGACATCCTTACAAAACTACCCTGAGCTCCTTGGAGAAAGTACACTAGATGTGAGCAGACCTCGAGCCCCAGCACCAAGCTTAGGTGGCCCAGGTGTGGGAAAGGTCCCTGCAGTGTGACTGCAGGGTTTCTATAGGTCTTATTGTTCACATAGGTCTCTGCCACCCTATGCCATGGATCACAGACTTCCTCTAAGGTAGGTGTTCTCCATGGAGCTGGCCGGGGAGTGGGTACCACATCAGGGACTTTCATTGCCAGATGTTACTGGACTGACTCTCCTCTAACTGGACCTGGGCCCCATCTGTGCCTCGCTTACTATGTACCAGGTCCACCTCCTCCATCGCCACCACCACCTAATGTTTATCGTACTTATTGTGTGCCAGGCACTGTTCTAAGCTCTTCACTTGAATTAGCTCATTTAGTCTTCACAACTCTACAAGGTGGGTATTGTCATTTGCATTTTACATAGGAGGAAACTGAGTCTCAGAAAAGGTACAAGAAAGCTTTCCCAAGTTCATGCTTGCCCCAGGACTGGAACCCAGCTGGCTGCCCACCATCCTGTTGCCCAGTGGAATCCTGTATGTGGCCGGGAAGGGGAGGTGGGCGGGAGGCAGGGTCTACAGAGGGTTGATGAGCTATACAAAAGACTGGATTCTCTTTGCTCTCCAAAGGGAAATGTGGCAATGTGGGGCTGAGGAGGGGTCTGGGGCTGGAAAGAATGGTGGGCGTGGTGGGACAGAAGAGGGGCTAGGAGCTACAGCGCTTTGTGCTGGGAGATCATCTCCTTACTGGCAGAAAAGATTGCTCTCGAAGTCTCCAACCTCCACTGGGGAGAATTTCACTTTGAGCTTCTGAGTCTTCCCCACGGGCACCATGCCCGAGACGGGCTCCACAGAGAAGGGTGGCAGGGAAGCTTCGTTCCAATGGTCCATGGCACTGTCCAGGGTGCTGCCCGTGTGCAGCGTGCCCTGGCTAAGCTGGTCATTTTGGGAGAAACCTGGGGGCAGATAGAGCGCCAGTGATATTCTGCACCTGCAGTGGGAGGGCAGGTGTAAGGCAGCCCACTCACAGGCCCTAGACACCCTCTGTGGGCTCACCTCTGCTAGTGGGTATACTTTGGGCCCCAGGGCCCAAAGAATGGGCTCCCATCTCTCACACGAGACTCATGAAAAATACTTCCATTAATTACATCAAGTTTTCATGTTTGTTTCCTTTTGGCTCAAGGGGGTGGGTCAAGTAGATGTCTGTGGGTCATATACCTCAAGAATAATGGGCTGTGAACATAATTTTTGGAGAATCATCGCTTTAAAGTAGGGGTTCACAATCTGGGGGCCCATGGAAAAGGGCTCATTAGAAAGGTCTGGGAATCTCCAAGTTGAAAGAGAATTAACGGATAATTGCCCACTAAGTGTTGGGCTCTTTTTAAAGTGCTTCACATATATCAACTGCAAATTGGGCATGGGTGTGTATTTTCCTGGGGAGACAGTTCAGAGCTTTCATCAGTTTCTCCAAGAGTCTGTAATCTTCTAGAAGGTTAAGATCTAAAAGAAAAGATTCCTAGGGATCTGTGAAGGTTAAGATCTAAAAGAAAAGATTCCTAGGGATCTGGTGTGGGCCCCAGGAAGGCAGATCTCAGCTCTTGAGTTTCTCAGGCCCATCTGGCTCTGCAGATGCCAGGAGGCCCCTGCTCTGCTTCTCCTCTGCTTCTTAGGGGGCCGTTGGAGCAGTGTTTGCTTCTCCATGAACAAGGCTCTTCTACTAACTGGGGACCCAGTTCAAGCCCTTGGTTTTACCCATCACCGCATTTACCTTGGTTATCTGGCATTGCAAAGCTGACAGCCTTTGCCGTCTCTTCTGAGATCCAGCTGAATTCCAGCTGCACATTTCCTGAATTAATCAGTTCAAACCTGCAAACAGATCAGGGAATGGAATTGAGAAATGTGCTTCAGATTTTTGTCCTGTCTGCACATCATCTGTACCGTTAACTTTTTTCTAAGTCAAGTCACTTCGTTTCTTAAATATTTCTTCAAAGACAAGTTTTAAGCAATTTTATCTGAACTCGTGCATGCGATATACTACTTGTATTTCCTTCTAAAACACACACAAAAATATATAACTATTAAAAGTAAAAGTATGCAGATGTTCAGCACTTAAATCATCTTGCATACTACCGGCAGCCTGTGCAATGAGCTCTCAGCCTGCGTCATGGTAATCCTGAAAAATTCCCATGAGAGAGGAAACAAACTCTATTTCACAAGACAGCACCTCCCTCGGGTGCAAATTCCAAAGGCTCTCCTTTCCTGAATCACTTTCCACCAGAAACAATGTCCTTCTGGTCAGAAACCATTTGACCCCTGCCTCAGATGCCTTCACTGACTGAGGCACATACTTGTCTCAAATTCTCAATTAGTGGAGACTTTTCTTGTCTCAAGTTTCCCTGCTCTAAGACAAGAACTGGGAGACAGAAGCTTTTTCTGGAATCACAATTAAACTTGATCACAGTCACAGCAAGAGGATGAGGCCTTGATGTAAGAAAATGGTTGTGCAAGAGAAAGAAACACACACGCTCTTCCCAGTTTTAGGGGAGAAGTAGGAGCTGAGAGTTGCGGGGGGGAAGTAGGTCTAAAGGTGGGGTTTAGGGATTAGATTCCCATTATCCGGTCCAGGTAGACCATGTAGCTGTGCCTGAAGTCAAGTGCTTTGGCCTCAGGGGCCTGTGTGAATTTATGTGCACTGGTCTTTATCCTAAAGCAAATTTTTATAAAGAGGAGAAATCTCAGTGGCACAGAAGACTTTTAGTAAAACGCATTCTTGGTTTAGGTCCAGGAGTGAACAAATGCTCTGTAAAGGGCCAGAGAGTAAGGTTTTTGGCTTTGCGTGCCAGAGATTTCTGCAGCAACTGCTCCCTCTGCTGTGGAAGTGCAGAAGCAGCCGTGGACGATAATAAACAGACAGGCACAGCTGTGTGTCCACATAACTGTATCTATAAAAATAAGCAGCTGGCTGGGTTTGGTCCACGGGCCAGAGTTTGCCAACCCCTTCTGTAGGTGAAATGGCCGTCGGCAGAAGATCCCACTTCCTGCTTCCTATCTTTTGGTTCTATAATAATTTGAGAGGATGCCTTAAGTGCCACAAATGCAGAATGAGTTGAACAAGTTAATTACTAATTTTTACAATGCAGAAAAGTCAGTGGCTTACGCTTTTGTGTTTGTAATTCTCAAAGAATAGTCACAGGCTTTCTCTCTGTCTATGTTGCTCTCTCTCTCACTTCTCTCTTTCTCACTTCTTCACCTGGCCACCTCCTATTTCTCCTCCAAAGTTCAGCTGGGCCACCACTTTGTCCGGGAAGCCTTCCCAGACACTTGTCTCTCCCCATATGTTGGTCTGCTTTAGGTACGCTTCCTGCAAACCCAGAGCACTGTACTGCAACCATCAGTTGAACTATTTTCACCCATTTCCCCAACACCCACTGCGAGCTCTTTGAGAGCAGGACCCACAGCATGCTTGTATCACCTGAGTGTGGATAAAGGGTTAACATAACCCTTTCTCTTTCTAAGGACAATTTCGACTTTGAATTAATTTTCTAGTTCTGTTTCTGTGGAAGCCTGATAAGAGAGAAATGTCAGCCTTATTATTAGACAACTTTGTTTATAGTAAAAATGACCCCTGATTGGTAACTTGCTTTGGGCGGGACTGGGAGGAATCATGATTCCCTGGAGGGAGGCCATAGCACTGGGGTTCTCTGAGTGTAGTGACTCTTGTAACAGGGCATGTCCCTTGCAGGGATCCTGGAAGCTATAGCCATGGAGTGGTTACGAGAAATGTTGGCTTCTGTTGGTCACGGCCTTCTAAGCTAAGATGGACCCCATGCCCGCTAGTGTAGGTATTGTCCAAGCTGTCACCTGGGGCAGGGGCAACAGGAATAGTTCCTGGGTGGTGATACGGGCTGTTGTAAGGACTGTTCCCACCGAAGCCCATTGCCTGATGTCACCTTCCCAGTAAGACTGTGTTTCCAGGTCTACATCTTGATTTCAAGTGTGAACTTCAACAGTTTTGTGGGTCTGAATGTTTCATTGGACCTACAAAGACCCTCTGGTACGCAGATGTGATGTGTGGTCTATGCTGTTGTGGACACTGAATAAATGTTTGATGAAGGAGCCAGTGAATGATGGAGTGAAAGAACTTCTCTGAGAGTGTCAGGAGGCTTTTGATGACTCACTCAAACACTCGGGTCTGGGAAACCAGTGTTTCCTTAAAGTGCACATCGCTCGTCTGGCACTTGTATGAAGCGAAATTCACGTGGGCACTGATCTGCAGCTGCAGTTCTCGGTAGTTTTCTTCTAGTACTGAGTAAGCAGGCTCAGGATCCGTCTCTATCACCTGTAACAAAGGCAGCCGTGTCCTCAGTGATGCAGAGCCACCTGCCTCACAGGAATAATGGGGAGAGAAAACAGTGCTTCATTCTACCCATGCAAATGAGAACCAACTCACAAACTCAAGTTCCAGAATAAATGATGAGGCCAAACCTAAAATGACTCATAAATAGGAAAGGAAGAAATTGAACAACAAGAAATTACTGAGAGCATCACGACTGCACAGGCATGAGTTTTGGGGTCAGATACGCTCCAAGAAGGTAGAATAAAGGAAATCATAAAGGTAGGAATAGATATTAATGAAACAGAAAATAAATCTAAAACAGAGAGGACCAATGAAACTAAAAGCTGTTTATTTGAGAAGATTTAGAAAACCTGTGGTGAGAGTGATCAAGAAGAAAAAAAGAGAAAATACACATAACCAATATCATAAATGAAAAGGGAGATATCACCATCCATCCTACAGCTATTTAAACAGATGATAAGAAAATACTGTGAATCATTTTATGAAGATGCATATGAAAACTTAGTTGAAGGGAAAATTCCTAGAAAAATAATTTAATAAAATGGACTCAAAAACAAATTTAAAAAACCTAAAGAGTCTTATTAGTATTAAAGAAAATGAATGGTAGTAAAAAAAAAAAAAATCTTTAAAAAGACCTAAATCGAGAGATATACCTTGCTAATGGAAAGGATGAATTAATGTTGTAAAATTATCCATCCTTCCTAAACTGATTTATAGATACAATCCAATTCCAATCAAGTTTCCATCAGGGTTTTTCACAGTACTTGTTTAAATGGATTCAAAAATTATTTAGAAAAATAAAGGGCCAAGAATAAGCAAAATACTTCAGAATAAAACAATATGGAGATAATCATGAAAAGATTCATTAAAGTCAAAATATGAGCAATAAATATGGCAAGCACATTTGCAGACAAATACGGGAATAAAAGAGTTTATCAAAAATAAAATGACTAATACTCTTAGTTTTCCAAGATAATACCCAAGTGCTTTCCAAAGTGGGCTGTACCAATTTATACTCCTACTAGCAAAGAGCCACTTTGGAAACGCTTGGGCATTTTCTTGGAAAGCTGAGCATTCACACATTCTGTGACTCAGCAATTCCACTTCCTGTGACTCAGTTTAGGAATATAAACTCTTGCAAATGAACACCGTGTGACATGAACTATAATGCTCACAGAAATACTGTCCACAGTAGCAAACCCGAACTAATTTTCAAAAGAAGAATGGGTAAATAATAATGCAATTCTATATAGCAGTGACATGGGTGTGCTATAGCTGTTTGCAACAATACAGATGACCACACGTAATGACCTTTAAAAAAAATAAGTTAAAAACTACACCTAAACAATACGCCTTTTAGAATGCATAGGTTAATTTAAAAAAGAAATGATCAAAAATCAAGGGAATGAGATCCCAGGGTAGTGACCACATCTCGGAGAGAAGCAGGGGTGGGATGGCCGAGAACCACCCAGGTAATCCTGGTTATACTTCCTGTGTTGGGTGTGGGTTCGTCCCTGTTTATTATATTATTAAAAAGAAACCAACGAAGGGATAATTAAAGGAGGGGCATGCATGGACCAAAGATGAGATTCTGACACGAACAAGAGATTATAATTAACTTAATTCTGGACACTGAGGGGAAAAAGGAAGTAGCTAAAAGACTAGCCATGAGGTTTCTGAAGAAGAAAAAGGTGGGAGGATTTGCTCAACTAGAAACTAGATATCAAGACTTAAATGAGAGGGACTTCCCTGGTGGTCCAGTGGCTAAGACTCCGAGCTCCCAATGCAAGGGGCACAGGTTCGATCCCTGGTCAGGGAACTAGATCCCGCACTCCATAAATGAAGATCCCGTACACCACAACTGAAGATCCCACAAGCCACAACGAAGATCCCGCACGCGGCAACGAAGATCCTGTATGCTGCAACTAAGACCCGGTGCAGCCAAATAAATAAATAAATATATATTTTTAAAAGACTTAAATGAAAGCTCTACCAATTAAGGTGTGTGGTTTGTGTGGTCCATGTAGTGTGGATGGCAGGTGGCTTGCTTGGAAGTTCAGTTCGCCGCTTTGGAAACCCAGGTTAGGTGGAACAGGGACCGTTCCCTTTTTCCATGAAAGAAGGAAATGATGAGACACTGAGCTTGAGGGCAGGAGGCATCCAAGCACAGCAGGCCTGGCCAGACTGGGGCTTGGTGTCCCTACTCACCTTTCGTTTTGTAGTGAAAGTCCCGGGCGTGTTTCTGAGCACGTCCACCCACTTGACCGTGCGCATGCGGTCGTCCCAGTCGGGGACCTGGTCTGCAGGGAGCTGAAACATGATCTTGGAGAGCTTGCACTTGATCCCCATCTTCTTCAGGTTGATGGGCACGTCTGACTTCATGGTCACCGCTATGTCCTTGGCACAGCCAGGGTGGAGGTGGCCCACCTGGGGAAGAGCCTTGCGTTAGTATTTTGGGGAATTCAATCCTGAGGACTCTTGATGCCTGATGGTGCCACTCTAGGGGCAGGGTCAAAAGTCTTGGCAAAAAAAAAAATGCATCATTCAAGCCCGTATATGTAGACCATCTTAAATAGGTACAAGACATTCTTAGATAGAAATATAATCATAAAAACAAAAGCAGCTAATATTTACCAAACTGTTACATGCTTCAGGCACTATGCTAAACTTTCACAAAATTCTACTAACCCCCACGACAGCCCTACGGGATGTACAGCTACCACCCCTATTTGATAGACAAGGAAACTTGTAACTTGCTCAAGGTCATACCATTAATGTTAGAAGATCTGGATTCAGACCCAGGCAGTATGGCTCCAGGTACCACACTCTTAACCACCTGTACTTCTCAACCATATGACCTGTACAAATTATGGACAGATGTACACAGTACCTTAGCAGTTCTCAGAGTGTGATCTAGTGAGCCTTGCGGGCCCCGAGGTCTTTTCAGGAGTTCACAAGGTCAAAACTATTTTCATCATAATACTAAGATGACATTTGACTTTTTCATTCTCATTTTCTCATGAGTATATAATGGAGCTTCCTAGAGGCTACATGACATACGATATTGCATCAGATTGAATGCAGAAGCAAATATGAGAATCCAGCTGTCTTCTACTAGGCCAGATATTAAAGGGACTTATAAAAATGTAGAACACTGCCACTCTTCTCGCACAATTTTGTTTTGGAAAATAAAGCCGTTTTCATAAAAATATGGTATTTATATTAACATGTAATGGGTTTGTTATTATATTTTAAATGAACAAATACATGTTTTTAAAGATTCTCAGCTTTAACTTCTAATGTGGTAAATACTGATAGACATAACCCACATAAACAAAAGCTCTTTGAGGGTCCTCAATAATGTTTAAGAGTATTAAGGAGTCCTGAGACCAAAAAAGGCTGAGATTTGCTGAAGTGTTCCAGATATATGGGAAATCCAATTTGGTTTGTAGAATAAAATCATGTGTGATTGAACATGCATAAATGCACATACATATACCCAAATACATACTATATATAGTCCTATATATATAGTCTTTTCATGTTTCTAATAGATAAACCCCTCCTCCTCTGGAAAGTGAAGGGAGAAGAAAGTTTAATACTTCCCAAGGCTACAACTCTGTGTGTGTGTGTGTGTGTGTACACACGTGGGTGTATACCTGAGTGTGTGCCCGTGGGTGTGTAAATGGACCATAAGAAGCTTATCTCTACCTTCTTTGACTATCACTTCACATCTCTCCAGGAAGCAAAACACTTCTTCCTGATCGCACCCTAATTTAAAGGTGACAAAGTAGGGTCGCCAACCCTCCTTGCTCTATCCCCCTAGAGTTCTGGGCTTGAACAAACTCAGTGGCTGAAACAGAGCAAGAGGCCATGGATACATCCAGTGTCCTGGGAACTCAGATGTGAACTGTCTATGAAAAACAAGTGCTGGCCAGAGGTGAGGCTCTGCTGCCACGTGGTCCTAGGCCTTGTTCGATGTCGAGCTTTGGTTAGCAATTCATAAAATGTGTGCTGTGAGACACTCAAAGAAGGGGTTAGAAAATTCCAGGTAAAACAAAGTTGACTAGGATTTAATATGCTGAAGGGCATCTAGAATCTGTAGGAGAAAGATGAAACATTTTCTAAATCTCTGTTGTCCACAAAACCCACCACCCCCATTTTAGCTTTTGATGAACCACTTTTACAGGACAAATGCTCCAAAGAACACACACCATGGGGGACACAGGTCTACACTTGGGGATGGGAAGACTGGGACCTGTCTTCATCCATGGAGGTCTCCATGGAATTCCTCAACCTCAGTCTTGGTGACCTCAATCTCTGCTCTTAGGCCAGAGGGGACATTTCTGGTACCAGGTCAGAGTGAGGGATGCATCCATCCCATTCTATGTATCTGTGGGAAAGGGCCGACAATCAAACTGGGGTTGGCTTAGGCCTAAGGGAGTGCAGAAAACAAGGACAGGTTTTCACTTACCTGTGGGGAGAAACAAACTGTGGCTAAAAGGGGCCATTCGAACCGTATCACATTCACTTGGCTGTGATTAGTGATTGTGAAGCTCACGTTATAGCTGTTTCCAATGTGGCAGTCCCCAAACTGGATGTGGTTCACCAGAGCAGCTAGGGGACAGAAGCAGGGGGCAGTGAGTCCCCTCTTGCCTCCTCTGCAGGCTCACTTCCCCAAGGAGGCAGCTCCTGAAAGACATTGTGCCTCACCCTCATGCAACCCCACCTTCCTTGGATGGTTATACTGGAAACACCTGGAGTCCTTCGCCAGCAAGCTTTCTCTCCTACAGGGGAGTCTACTTATCCATCCATCCATCCATCCACCCACCCACCCACTCTGGCCCTCACCTCCATTTGTACAAAGGAAAACATAGCTCCCCACTGCCCGCCCGCCGACTCCATTTGTTTGCTGAAACAGTACTATTAATTGCCACACAGAATACAGAAGTCCCCATTAAATTTGAATTACAAATAAATGATGAGTAATTTTTAGTATAAGTATGTCCCATGCAAAATTTTGGGACACAAATATACTAAAAATTATAGTTTATTTAAAATTCAAATTCAATATCTAAAATTCAAATTTAATGGGGACTGCTGTATTCTGATTTTCTAAACCTGGTAATCCTATTATAAGTATGAAATCTGATTTCTGAACTAGGGTTCACTGCTGGCTCCTGCTTGACCCCTGATAAGAAAGATGCCACCCTGTAGCTACAAACAGAGGTGAAACACCAGATACATGAGGAGCACTGATTTTAACCCATGTTGTATGGACTGCCTAGTGCTACATTCCAGGACTATGATTAAGCTCCTAGAGAAACTGTGAGACTGTTTATAACTCACTTCATAGCAGTCAGCCACACAATTAGGGTGTTTAGCAAATGCTTTTTGATAATAATGAAGAAGTAAATACTCTCCTACCCAAAGAATATAAGCAACCAAATGAAGCCGCAGTGCTTGATAAACTGCAGAGCAGCATGTCTTAAGCTCTAATGTTCACACAGATCACCTGGGGAGCTTGTTAAACTGCAAATTCTGAGTCAGCAGGTCTGAGGTGCTGGGGAGGCGTCTGAAATTCCCAACAGCTCCCGGGTGATGCTGATGCTGTAGGTTCTCAGACAGCGCGTTGAGTAGTGAGGCCGCGGAGAACGGTCTTCTAGAGGTGGCACAAACCTACACCTTCTCTAATTAAACCAGCCCGCCATTTCTCTTAGAATGTCTAGGGTACATGATACAGATGAAACAGAGGATGCCAGTACAAGCCAGCTAAAAGATATAGACAGGGAAAACTACACAGAGACATGTATCCACTCTTTAGCTAATCTGGAATTTGAATTTCTCTTATTAGCTAAATTGGAATTTGAGCTCAAAGAATAAGCTCCCTAAGGGGCAGACTCTCTTATTAATTACTCTTTGGAACTCCAGGCACATGCACACTGATGCTCAACAACTGTTCTTTGAGGGAACACATGGATGAATGCAGTGATTGAGTCAGGCATGAGGGAGCATACAGTAACAAAGAGGAGATTCAGTCCTAAATCCCCAGGAAGCTAGCCAACCTGTTATTTAAATTTCATTCTTATTTAAAATGAACCACAAGCCAACAGGTGTCAACACCTCACTGCTGCTTCTCTCACCTGCCACGAAGTCTTCCATCGTGTTTTCCTCGATGATCTCAGAGATATCTGAGGCCTCCTGGCTGGAGGAAGCCACCAGCCCGTGGATGTTGTCCAAGGTGATGTCATCCTCGTAGCCCTCTCCCACCATGTGGATGACAGTCTCCTCGTACTGGTTGTTGATCACTGACAAGTGGATGATGCCTGCCATTCTCCCAACCTTCTGGGAGTGGAAAACAACATCAAATTCAGCCGTGTCTCCAGGAGGAACAACCAGGGAGGCTGTGTGAGCCTTCTTTGCTGCACCGAGAAGAGAGAGATATGATCTAGAACCAGATTAAAGGAAGACGTATCCATAAAGACCTGGACTCAAGGGAAAGCAGCCCTCATGTGGGAATGAGCCTCGCCTAGAGAGGCCATTGGTGACGAGACTGGGCATCTGACTCTGGCTGGGTACACGTTAGTCCCCTAACAAAACAGCTACTGGGACCCATTGCTCTCTAGAAGATATACTTGCCCTACTTACCTTTTGCTTGTGGTTTGTTTTCCTCTATGATGTAGATGTAGGAGGTGGATGGCTTCCCCTTCAGGGAGAAGACTCCTAGTTGGTCCTGCAGGTCAACATGCAACTGGCATAAGGGAAATAAGATTGAGTGTTAAGCTTACAGGCTGTTCATGAGTTCTGAATAGAAGTGAGATACTGTGCTGTGGGGGGAGTACCCCCAAAAAATCATTGAGTCTAGTGCTCACTTTTTAGAGTTTCTTACTAAGAGAGATATAATAAATATTATACCTGGAGAGGACAAACAAAAATTTAGCTCAGCCCTTGCTATTTAAATAAGGAACCAGAGGTCCAGAGAGTATAGGTGACTTTCCGGATTACCCAGTCAAAATGGGGTTGCCAAGGTCTCTGTTATTGACAGAGGTAGTTGTGAAATATACACTAGACTAGTAAAATGGAAATGAATATTCGTCATTCTATGAGGGCTGGCATGAATGTGAGTTCCTAAAAACCAGTATCTTCTAGGTACTAACACATTAGTTGCCTGATAGTGTCACGTTGAGCGTCCTACCAAGATAAGAGGAAAACCAAGGTGGACATCTGACTTACTTCGAGAAAAAGGATGCTTTACAGCCCACTGGAAGCCATGTAGCTGATTAAAATAACCTAAAGCCATATATCATATTTTATGTATGAGGAACCAGCAGACATTTTTAGAAGATAGCAATGCTGGCACCATCATGAACAAGATTGAATATAAAAAATGAGGCACGAAGAAGGAAGAAATAGTGACATCACATAGGAAGCTTCTGAGATAAAAATATATATATTTAGAAATAATCTTAATAAGAAACTATACAGAGGAATCATATGAAAAAATATTGACATAAAAGAAGATGTAAATAAATGGGTTGGAATCCTAAATGTTGTTCCTGGTGGAGAGCCTAAATACTGTAAAAGTAGAAAATCCCACCTAAATAATTCATAGGAATCCCAATAGGATTTTGTGAGGAACATTATAAAATGATGTCTAAAGTTCATCTGAGAGACTGTTAAAAAATTGTTAAGAAAGATTAGAAAAACAGGGAATGGGTGCTAATACATTGTATAAGGCCACAATAATGGAAACCATGCAGGGTAATGGTAAACTAGGTAATTTGGACTCAAGACAATAAAGAAATGCAAAACAAAAACCAAACAAACAGGCCCCCCCCGCCCCCGATTTCAGAAGCATCACAGAGCTAAGAAGATAATGAAGGGTAACCAGACCAAGATCTGGGCTGTCTAGGGAGGCCAGCCTAACTTTCTGGGCTGTTTTTGACCTGGGGCAATTTGCCAGTAGGGAAGAGGCAGATGGGAGGCTGAACTGTGCTTTTCTGACGGTCTCTTGGTGTTAAGAGCGCAAAAGTCCTGTGAGGGGTGGGAGTGTTTTCTTTGCTCTAGACTAGGACCCCAAAGGTCTGCACAATAAGACAAAAGTTAGGCTGGATATAAAGCAGCTCTCCCAAGGATAGCAGTCCTGCTCAGAGTTATCTGTCTAACACAGAAAATCTCAAGCCCTAAAACCAGTTTAAGGTGATCCTGCGTTTCTAGTGCCCCCAAGTGCTAGGCAGAAGCAAATGAAAATTGTCTCTGAAGAAAAATACATCCTTAGCCTAATTATTTCTAAATTAACTTTTCAAATACACATGATCAAAAATAACCAGGCACATGAGGAGACAAGACAACATGGGCAAAAATGAACAGAAGCAGCAGATATCAGAATTAGACCCACTGGGGCTTCAGATTTTGGAATTATCAGGTATAGACTGCAAAATGGCTGTGATTACTGTGTTCAAGAAATAAAAGCCAAGTCTGACAATTTTGGCATGAAACTAGAAATCATAGAAACTGGTTATGCAGATTTGAAAAACAATCTAATAAAAATTCTAGAACTGAAAAATATAATAACTTAAGAACTGAATGGAAGGTTTAATAGAAAACTAGATATAGCCAAAGGGAGAGTTAATGAACTGAAGGCAGGACAAAAGAAATTATGCAAAATGAAGCCCAGAGGAAAATGGGTGGAAAATATTGTGAGGTTGTGAGACATAGAGGATATAATGAGAAGACCTTCCATACACTGACGTGGCTTCCCAGAAGGAGAGACGAGACAGAATGGAATAGAAACAATATGTGAAAACACATATAGGAATTTTCCAAAATTGACTCAAAACATCAACGGCAGAGTCCAGAAGCCTGGTGAATTCCAAGAAAAATCAATTAAAAGAAATCCATACCTAGACACATCATAGTAAAACTGCAGAAAACAAATACAAAGGTACAAAGCCAGGGGAAAAAGACTGCCTTAGAGGAACATTTTTGACTTATAAACTGACACCTCAGCCATAACAATGGAAACCAGAATACACTGGAATAATATCTCCCATGTGCTGAAAGAAAACAACTGCCAACCCAGAGTTCTACAGCCAGCAAAATTTACGTTAAAAATAAAGGATAAATTGAGATCTTCAAATAAAAACTGAGAGAATTCACCACTAGCAGACTTGCATTAAGGAAATATTGAAGAGTATTCTTCAGTAGGTAGAAAAAGGATCTCAGATGGTAGGTTGGAGATGCAGGAGTGGAGAGCAATAAAAATGGTAACTTCTGGGTGAATCTAAATGAGTCCTAACCACATAAACAACAACAACAGTAATAATGTCTTGTAGAATCCAAAGCCCTCCACAAACTGTCCCCTCACTCTACCCTTCTATTTTTATCTCTCACTGTTCTTCAACCTATACCCTATGCTCTCACAAAGCTGGTGCTTACTAGTTCCTATTTGTACCTTATAATTTTTTTTTTGTTTTGTTTTTGTTTCTGTGCCTTTGTCTTTGCAGTTTTCTTTCTCTGCCTAGGCTTCACTCACCACAATGCCCACTTACCGAAACCCAGCTATATCCTTTGACGCCCAGCTCAAATGTCATTTTATAGTGAAATTTTCCTGGATTCCCCTAGATGGGAGTAGATTATTTTCAAAAGTCCTACGGTTCTTTCTATAACACTTACACAATTTATCACTTTTTTTTTTGTAAAATAAAAACATAATTGCTGAACCAAAGCCCCTTCTGATGTTATATCTCTCACCCCTGATGAAGTTTTTTCCTTTTTTCCTTATTACAAATGCAATGTTCATTACAGAAAAAAAGTGAAAAAATAAGGAAGACACTCAGAACACCCATAATCCTACCCACTCAGCTTGGTGTATTATCATTGCTCACTGCCTTGCACAGTAATTATCAGTGTACTATGTAATCAGACCATGCCTAATTCCCCTCTGCATGTCCCATGCCTTACCCAGGTTAACGTATGAGGAACATCAAAGAAGTCCTCACAAGTTAGGGATGGCAGAAACCCCAATGTCAGAAGTCTTGCTTCTAAATGATTCTCCCTTTTCACCCCATGCTTCACCCTCCAGCAGTACCTTGGCAGGGATGGTGCCATTGTTCTTGAGGACAAGAGGCAGTGTCTCTGAATGACCAAGCAGAAGCCTCTTAAAGAGGAGCAAGGGGTTTCCATATTGGTTATAGAGAATCGGCCGCACAACGGTCACTCGAGGGAGGTTCCCCTCTCCAACAATATCAAACATGAGGCTTCGATTCTTGGCCAGGTTGCTGCAGGGAACAGAAAGATCAAGGCCTGTCAGCCCAGCATGGCAGGAATGACATTTCACAGAGAGTGTGGCCTGCGGCCCTGCTGGAGGAGGGGGAGCTGGGGAGCTGGTACCTGGGCAGGCCGTCCAAGGTGGCCTCAAAGATACACTGGTAGGTCTGCATGGTCTGTGGGGTGAAGGACACCGTGGCAAAGGCATGCGAGCGGCTGGCAACACACATCTTGCTGGGTTCCACTTCAAAGATGTCAGTGATGCGGGCAAAGATCTGGTTGGGGGCGGGGAGGAAGCAGGGATCGGTGTGTGTGCCACTTTGCATTTGCACAAGGCTTGCTGCTCACCTCTACAAGCCCTGCTGTGACATCTCCCTCTTCTAAGCTCTGCAGTAGGCATGTCCCACTGCTTGCACAGTCACGATCCTGGAAGGAGCGGCCTGGGTACTCAGGGACCCACCCCTGAGCAATAATTGGCCAGACCTGTGATCTTGGACTCAAACAGATGAACTAAACCATATCTCAGATAGTCAGATCCCCTGGCCACCCCACCACCCCACACACACACAAATAAATTAAGATGCCCGAGACCGCTGGTGGTTGCTGACGTGGGGCTGAGCTGGAAGCCAGACTAGAGAAAGGAGCAATGGAGACACCATGTGTGAGAAACACGTGGCTCCTGGCAGATGGGGAGCCATGGCTGGTCTTCCGAAAGCTGGATTTCGGGTGACAGCTCCAGTCCCACAGACCTCTGGCTACATGCTGTGTTCTGCCCTGCGTGTGAGGTCTCGGATTCACTGAAGCAAATCTTGCTATGTTGGGGCCATCCTGAGTGGGTTTCTGCTCCTTCTAACTCCAAGAGCTTTGGCTAGAACCACCTTCTGCAGCACTTCCTCCGCTCCTGTCTTGGGGCAGTGTTTGGGGAAGGCTGTAGGGACTTAGGGACCCCTGGGACGGCCTCAAAAGGATTTTTTATTCTCACGGGAGGCAGGTGGGATTCAAGACTGACTATTCCTTCTTGTTCTTAAGCTGAGAGCATAAGGTTTCTTTCCTCTTTCCAAGGAATAATCTGCAAATTAAGGAGGAAGATGACAACATAATGTCTGCAAATCCCTGTTAAAAACCGATCTTTGTTTAGAAATCAGGCTTGCTCACTTTTCACGTTTTTAGAACAGCATAGGGAGAAAGCTGCCTTTCCCTGTCCCAAAAAGGTCAGAAAGTGATAATAGTCTCTCAACCTGTGTCCCTCTGCGGTGACAGTCCTCCGGATATGCACACTACTTTTGGCTCTAGACTAGACCAACCCTCTTGGTCATCTCCCTGCCACCATCAGACATGAGAACAATACCAACTCTGGGGCACAAGGGTCACCTGGGCTGAGATTCTATCTTCGGGCAGAGAACTGAGGTGGCTGAGCTGACACTAGGCAGTGTTTGTAGTACACTGATTGGAAATTAAGGGTGAGTGAAACCCAGCCCTCTCTTTTGGTACCCTGAATTTTCTGTTCCACTGCGAGGAAAAAGGGTCTCGGTATGGTCTGACTCAGACAAGGAAGGCAGTTTTGGTCTGGCAGACCCCGAGATGGACACTTATTATTTACCTTGTACGTAGATGAAGCTTGGCTTTAAACCAAGCCTTATATCCCTAGGCTCAGGGACCTAGGGGAAGAATTTAGCATGTCTGAGCCTCAATTTCCCCAACTATAAAATGGGGATAATAATACAAAATCCGGTACTACAAACTTCTGAGGATGAAATGAGATAATAAATGAAAATCACTTGGCACAGTGCTCAGCATACAGCAGGAGGTCAATAAATGCTCACCCTTTCACCTTACACTTATAGTCTGACACCCCCCAAATCTCCCACACCAGACCAACATGCCACCTGAGCAGGCTTCGTGACCCGATCCTTGGCTCTCCCCACAGTGCTTTGTCCCGTAGACACGTGAGTGCTTGACGGAGGACTGCGCTGCTCCGTCGTGTGAACCAGTTTATCACAGAGGTACCCAGAGGAGACGTCCACTGGGATAAACGTATGTCCCCTCATATAACTTCCAGGGGGCCTGAGAGCCAGATAAGCCCCATTCACAATACAGGCTCCAGGGCAGGGGTTTCCAAGAGCTCCTGCCCTGGCTTTATGCCAACCGTGGTGGGCCGGGGCCACTGGGGCTGCTCACCTTGCTGGAGATGGGCTTAACCACAATGTTGATGTCACAGGCGATCTTTCCCATGTTGGCGATCTTGAACCGAGCCTTGGCCTGATGGCCCACCAGGACATTGCAGAAGATGAACTTGTTCTCATCCTCCACAAACAGCCCCCCGCTCTCTATGGTCTGCAGGATGCTGTACAGGTTGGCGCTGCTACAGAGTTGGTGCTCCTCAAATATCAAGGTGGTGTTGTCGGTCACGAAAGCTGGGGAGTGGAGGGAAGACTGTGAGACAAAGGCTGAGTGCTTGATTCCTGCTCTCTGTAATTCCTAATTTGGAGGTTGAGACTCCAACAAAGGACAACCATAGAGGGGAATTCACACAAGAGGGTGTGAGGGATGGGACAAATTCTGCCTCCTCTTCCTCTTTTGGACTGCTTTTGCTGGTCTCCAGACTCCAACCACCTTTCCCTTCCAATGGTAAGGAGGATAAGATCTGGGGCGAGCTGAGGAAGGAAGGAGGCATTTGGCCCACTTTGGTGAGAGGCTGCAGGGGACCTACAGCCAGAGCAAGAGGAGCTGCCTCCGTGCTTCATCTGAGATCTTTCTGGGCTAAAGTTGTAATACACTCAGTCACTGACCATTGTTCTCTGTGCATATGTTACAGGGAGTGGCCTGGCCATGAGCAGGATTCAGTGTTTCTGGGTTCTGTGCCATATCCCATTGCACCGTGATTCCAAGGTAACACTATCCATCTGAGAATCCCAGACCAAACTCAGGAAGACCAGGAGTTTAAAGCTGCACATCCTCTTCTAGGTGTGCATGCCCGGTAAGTCTATAAGGAAAAAGATGGCTGAAGACACCAGAGGAAGATCTAAGGTCCCAAAGGAAGAAGCCCAGCCACATCTATTAGGCATCTGCAAGGGAGGGGGTTGTTACAGAGGAAGGAAGGTCTTTTAAGGGGTGCTCTCCCATCTGAGTGCCCAGTACCTGGCTGACAGGCTTCGGCCAACAGGCTGTAAGGAATGCCAGCGGGCTGGTCTCTTGGGTCTCGGTCAGAGATATCAATCGCTATAAATTCCTCACATCTTCCCACAGGGTCAGCCACACAGTCAATGGTCACGACCTGCATTCCTCCGGAAGGGATGGAGCCAAACCCAGGGTACACGGTGAACATGCCGTGGGTGAAGCGAGCCTGCAGGAAGGGTGGGAGGGGCAGGAGGGGTAGAGGCAGAGTGGGTGGCAGAGTCTGAGCCCTTCCACCAGAGTCATGAGACGGTGTCAAGAGGGACTGGATGGGGGGGGCGGTTGGGGGGCTCTCCCCACAGGCTCTCTCTGGGTCCAGCTCTTCTCCTGGAGGCAGGGAGAGTCTGGGGGTTCTTCAGGGACAGGCTCTCTCGGCACTTCTTTCTATGCACATTCCTTCTGAACAGTCATGGTTAAGTGGGGGTCTAAGGGAGCAGACACATTCTACATAGTACAACACTTACCCAGATGGGAAACAGGGGTTAGGATTATGGACTTCTGAGTGAGATGCTCCTGGGTTTGAATCGCAGCCCTGCTGCGTATTAACTGTTTGACCTTGGACAAGTGACTTCTCTGAGTCTTAGTTTATCAGTAAAATGAAGCTAAAGACTTTACCCTGAGATCACCGGAGGCTTCAATGAAAGAATGTGTATGAAGCAATTAGCAAAGCATCTGGCACAGAATCTGTGCTCAAAACATGGGGTGTTATCATGCACTTCTCTGGTTCTTAGGAGCTTCCTTCCTTTCTTTTTTATTTGCCCTCAGGCTTATTGAGATATAATTGACATATAACATTGTATAAGTTTAAGGTGTATGACATGATGATTTGATACCTGTATATATTACAAAATGATTACTTCAATGACTTTTAACAGCTACCAGGAACAGCAGGATTTCGTTCCTCCATCTTTCTGGAGCCCCTCCCTCCATACATACCTTAATTGTAGTGTTCACCATGTTGCTTGTCAATTGCTTATTTACCCTCTGCCTTTTATAAGTGTTTAAAATATGTCCTCTACATCCTTTTAGAACCATATCAGACAATGTTATAACTTTTTCTTTGCTAAACATAATTTAGAAAATTCACGAGGAGAAGGAAAGTCTATTGAATTTACCCACATAATTGCTTGCCATGTTTTTTCTTCCTTCTTGATGCTCCATGATTCCTTCTTTTATTGTTTACTTTTTGTTTAGAGAACTTCCTTTAGCCATTCTTTTAGGAGAGATCTGCTGGTGACAAATTATTTTAGTTTTCCTTCATCTGAGAATATTTTGATTTTCCATTCATTTCTGAGGGATATCTTTGCTGGATATAAGATTCCGGGTTCACAGTGATTTGCTTTCCGCACTTGCAAAATGTTGTGCCATTTCCTTTTGGCCCCTATGGTTTTTGGTAAGAAATCTGCTGTCATTTAAATAGTTTCCCCCCTATATGTAAGTATGTAAGGAGTCAGTCCTCCCTCATTGCTTTCAAGATTTTTTGTCTTTAGTTTTTAGAAATTTGATTATGATGTGTGTTGGTGTGGATTTCTTTGGGTTTGTCCTGTTTGAGATTTTCCCAGATTCTTGTATTTGTAGGTTTAAATATTTTGCCAAATGTGGTAAGCTTTCAGCCATTTTTTTCCTTGAGTAGTTTTT
The DNA here is from genome assembly GCF_028021215.1 of Eschrichtius robustus. Classification (NCBI taxonomy): domain Eukaryota; kingdom Metazoa; phylum Chordata; class Mammalia; order Artiodactyla; family Eschrichtiidae; genus Eschrichtius; species Eschrichtius robustus. Next base: position 14,370,565 of record NC_090842.1, read on the forward strand.
CAACCCTACCTATTTCTTTTCCTTTTCTTTTCTTTCCTTTTTATTTATTTATTTGTTTTTTTGGTGTCATGATCTTTATTTATTTGTGGATTTACGTTATTAGTTATGTTTTAGGACAAATATGAATTTCCATTCTTTGAAAACAAAACAGCTTTGTAGAGGTTTATTCTGAATTATTTTACACAAAATAAAAATAAGGAAATATTTTTGTACATTCACATGAGAGGACATTTCATAGGAATCAACATTATATTTATGAAAGGTTTTAATGACTTAGGAAAATGCTTATGAGAAAGGTAGGTGAAAAAATAGTATAAAGTTATTAATATATTACCTCAATTGTACACATATGCCAAATATTATCAGTAACTAACTCAGAGTGATGGGATTAGGCATTGTTTATGCTTCTTTCTATCAATATTTTACTTTTCAACAAGAATAAGAAAAGACTATTTTCCTTTTATAACAACACTAAAAAAACACTAAATGAATAAAATAGATAATCAACAAGGACCCACTGCATAGCACAGGGAACTCCACTCAATACTCTCCAATAACCTACATGGGAAAAGAATCCAAAAAAGAACAGACACACGTGTATGTACAACCAAATCACCTTGCTGCACACTGAAACCAACACAACACTGCAAATCAACCATACTCCAATATTAAACAAAACAAAACAAAACGAAACACTAAATGAGAGATTCACAAGGAAAAGCCTCCATCTATGGTTGCTTTCCATTTATCCAAAGAGATGAGATGGAGGAGGCAATGTACCAGGTTCATTCAGGCTGATCAGTCCTACCAAAGGGAAGAGAGGCAGCATGCTCAACTCTCCCCAAATATGCCTTCCTAGTTTGGCTCCTAACCCTTCTCCAAAGAATCTCACTCCTTCTTTCTCTCCTTTCAATATCCCCTACCCTGACCCCACCACCACCACAAATTCCATCAGACTTTTCTCCAGGGCAGAATTAGCTAGTCCACCATTGCTCGATGACCAGTTATCATTTTTCTTCATTTGCATATGCTTTTAAAATAGCGTATTATATATCCTCCGTATTATATATACATGTATCCTATAAGGACATTATAATATCCTTAAACTAAGTGGAGACTTCGTAACAGAGTTTGGGCTGAATCCTCTGCTCCACTTGCTTGAATGCCAACTGTGTTCTTCCCTTACTTCACTGGTGAAGTAGTAGCCAGAATGTAAACAGCCATCCATGAACACCTCCTCTTTACCCTACCTGTGTCTATACAGGGACTTTCTGACCTTATTCTCTCAAATGCACTAATGTAGTATATTTCTAATAATATAGCATACAAATTTTTACATTATTATAGCTCTACAAACACTGTAACCCAATAAAGGTTATTTCTTGAACTATTAAGCAACTAAACAGTGCAATTACTAATACATTTCCCTCTTTAATACAGTACACTTTCCTTCTGGAGGTAAGAGTGGAGAAGTAGAGCAGAGAGGAAGGAAGGAAGAAAAGAAGAAAGAGGAAGAGGAGGAACCATGGAGAGCGTCCCAAAGTTGTAGCTACTTTGGGAAAGTAGCATAAAATAAAGCCTCTCCAAAGTGACATAAAAAATAGAATGCTTCTATTCTCTTTGTGTCACTCATCACCCAGTAGTCCTGGGAGGCCCTGCACTACAGGGTAGGAACCCCTGCTTGAAGCAAAATAAGAAAGAGTACTGCTACATCTTCTGATAAATTTTAATTAGTGCTGTTCATCATATATTTTTAGCTCTTTTTTTGAACACAGGGTTATTACATTAAACCATGTGACTTCTTTAGTCAATGAATTGTGAGCGGAAGTAAAGGGTGTCACTTTCAAGAGGTAACTTTAAGAGACAATGTATAATTTATCACACTTTCCCTTTCTGTCTGTCATGGCAACCCAAAAGCCTGGGTCTGAGCGTAAGGACAACCCAGCGCAGTGTCCTCCTTCCTCCCCCATAGACATTAGTGAGAAATATGAATAGAATTTTGTTGTTTAAAGCTATTGATAACTTTTAGGGTTGCCTGTTACCATGACAATAACAGACTCCGACTAATACTAATACTGGTTTAAGTTAATAGCAAACGCTGGCTTGCTCTGCAGCCCTACCTATTTCTTACCTCTTTCTGGAACTCTGATGACAGGGTTGTTAGATTTTTTGTTATAGTTCCACAGGTCCCTGAGGGTCTGTTTCATTTTTTTCCCATTAGACTAAACAGACTTTCAGTAGACTCAAAACAGTCTATTTTCTCTTTTTCTTTAGATTGGGCATCCTAAGACACCTAAGATTGGACACCTCTTGTAAAGATGTCAACATCCTGATCCCTGGAACCTGTGAATATATTACCTTACATGGCAAAGGGACTTTGTTGATATGATTGAATTAAGAACCTTGAGATGGGGGTAGCATCCTGTACTATCCTCGGTCCAATGTAATCACAAGAGTCCTTAGAAATGGAAGAAGCAGACATAAGAGAGTTAGAGGGAGATGTGACTATGGAAGAGGCTGGAGTAATGTGATATGAGAAGGACCTGATCCACCATTGTTGGTTTTGAAGATGGAGGAAGGGAATCATGACCCAAGGAATGCAGGTATCCTCTAGAACATTGGAAAGGGAAGAAAGTGGATTCTCTCCTAAAGTCTCTAGAAAAGAATGCAGGTATCTTGCCAATACCTTGACTTTAACCCAGTGAGACCTGTGTCAGACTTCTGACCTACAGAACAATTTAAACAAGAGAAACAATTTGTATTGCTTTAAGCCACTAAGTTTGAAGTAATTTGTTATGGGAGCAATAGGAAACAGACACAGGAATTTTTATTTTTCTGGCTTCAAGTTCACTGAGTCTTTCTTTTGTTTCCTCCATTCTGTTGTTGAATCCATCCATTGAGTTTTAAATTTTGGTGATTCATTTTTTTCAATTCCAAAATTTCCATTTGGTTCTTCTTTATATTTTCTCTTTCTTGGCTGAGACTTACTATATTTTTATTTCTTCCAAGCATATTTGTAATGGCTTTTTGAAGCATTATGTTGGTTGCTTTAACATCTTTGTCAGATAATTCTAACATCTTGGTCATCTCGGTGTCGGCATCTATTGCTTATCTATTTTCACTTAGTTTGAGATCTTCCAGGTTCTTGGTATGCTGAGTGATTTTCAGTTGAAACCTGGACATTTTGGGTATTATATTATGAGACTCTGGATCTTATTTAACTTCTGTTTGAGCTGGCTTTCTCTGACACCACTCTGGCAGGGGAGGGGGTGAACACTGCCTTGTTACTGCCAGGTGGGGATAGTAGTCCAGATTCTCCACTCGGACTTCTTAGGGTGGGAGTTCCAGTTCCCCACTAGTCTTTGACTAATATTTCCCTTGTGGGGAGGGGTAAGAGTGTCTCATTACTGTTCTGCTGATTCCATGGGGTAGGAGGTCCCCTGGGGGGATGAGAAGGATGTCTCATTACCACCCAGTTGGAGTGGAAGTCAAGGCTCCCCATGTGGTGTTGCCATTGACAATGGTGGAGGTGATGGTGGGTAATGAACGTCTGGCTCCCTACTGAGTGTTCTTGGACATCACTTTGGCAGGGGGTCAGGGCTCATTATAGCCTGGATTGAGTGAGAAGTCTAGGCTCCCCACTGGCCTTTGCTTGATATATGTGGGGTAGGACCACAGATTTCTCTGTCATGTTTGACTGTAATATTACAGTTCTTATCTGAAAGTTTTCTGTCTTGCTAGGCTACCTTTTCCTGGTCCTTTGGCTAGTGGGAGAAGGCTTTTGTTGGGGCCTTTTTTGGTCCGTGCTTGTTGATGTTTCTGGATTGCTGGCTCCCTCAGCACCCGATCTAGGATATACGAAGCAAAAAGAAATCTCAGGGAACTCATCACTGTGATGTCTATTGGGTCCCAAGGATCCTAGCTGGTGTGATTTTTTTCTCTCCATTTTTCAGTCTTCTATGTTTGTTTTATACATAATGTCCAGGTTTTTAGTTGTACTTAGTTGGAAGACTAGGGAAAAAGATGTCTACTTCATCTTACCAGATGTAAAAGTCTTCAAATCTCCTTTTATTTAAGCCAATCTGAATGGGCTTCTATTTCATATCAACAAATGATTCTTGATTGAAATACTTATGAAGAGTAGAAACTAATTTCAAAGGAATGAGGAGCCAATGAAGGTTTTAAAGCAAAAGAGGATATCCAAGTAAAAAGCCATAACTCCTTATTTCAAGATGAAAGTGATATTTCATTATAACTATTTAATATTCCTGCCATAGTAGGAATATTCAAAATTCAAATCCTGCTATCCTAGGGAGGTATTTGTTGCTAGAACTAGTTGGCAGGTTTCTGTTGCTAGAACACAGGGGTTTCTGTGAAAAAGGAAAAGGGTGCTCACCTGGTTTGTGACATTTACTTCTTTCTGAACAGAGTCAGAGAACTTGGTTGCCTTAAAAGGTCCAGTCTTGTAGAAGCTCTCGCTTTCCCGGGATCTTGCATGTCTAACATGGCTGACGCTGATTAAAGAAGCAAGAGTATACCCTCAGGTTGGGATGGTCATTAAATACCACCTGCCTGTCTGCTTGCAAGGCCCCTTCTCCTTGGAATGAGGAAAGGGCCTTCCCTTGCCCAAGAGGGCACTGGGGAGCAGAGTCAGCTTATTCATTATCAGCCAAACTCATTTAACAGTTGTGAAAAAAGTATGCAGAAATTATACTTATTAATTATGATTCATAAGGACATTAAAGACTACTGCAAGTAAATAATAGTTTTAAATGTTTACTTGAGTTCACTGGAAAGTTGTGTGTGGAAATTATTTGTAGACCTCAAATCTTTTATCACTTAAAAAGCACAATGGCAAATAGATTAAATTCTGTCCCTCTTCTTCACATTTAGAGTCACAGTGTTTTTAAGACTTAGTGTAAACAATAGCACAAACACAGGTAGGTGTTCACTTCACTCGAAACTAGTTTATCCAATAATTGGTTTTTTAGAGGTCAGTTCACCTAAAATATTCAAATGTATTTGAGGTACAATTTTAAACTTTTGAGAGTTTTATATATTTGAGCATTCACTTGCTGAATGACCAGAACAACTGGAGTTTGAGTGCTTTGCATGAATTTGTGTATGCTAAGATGAAAAATAAATTAAAATTAAAACCAATTTAAAGCAAAACAAAATTATAATATCTATAAATAAACATTATTAAATTATAAAATAAGTAATAAAAAATTAGGTTGAAATTAGATTTGGAAGAAAGAGACTTTAGACAGTTTAATTAAAAATGTCTTAATATGTTCAAACTTTGCCAAAATGGAAGAGGAGATCGACAAAAATATAAAACAATTACAAACAATGTAAAGCTGTATGTCTGATTTAAAACAAGTAATTAGAAAGTCAATCTTAAATTACTAATTATTTAGAAAGTCAATTCATTTGAAAGTCAAGACAAAGTACCTGGGAACTGGCAAAAACCATCCCTAATTTGTCAAAAAAGAATATGACAAATAAAAGCCAAAAGCACTCAGAAAGGTAAATTGTTTTGATTAATTGATTGACAGCCACATTTTGAAGAATACAGAGTTTTACTGTTGGAACAATTATTAAGTTAGCTGTTGTGATAAAGTGTCTCCATGAGGAGAAGGTAAAAACAATCCCAGGAAAGAAGGCCTCACCAGGCTTTCTCTAGTCCAAATTTCCAGGGTACCCTTTGCCATCCCCCATCATGAAGCACAGCTATGATTTCTTTTGATTTAGCTTGCTGTTATAAATCCTACAGAATGACAGATAGGACAATGACTTACTGGTAAGTAATGTAGCGCACTAGGAGTACCAGGACAACAGACACAGTCCCATGCAGAAGATTTTACATTTGTTCAATGAAAATGTATCATATATTGGACAGCAGTTAGAAAGCATGGGAAGTTTGGAGTCAGACATGTGGGTTCAGAACTGAGATCCACTGATGCTTTCTTCCATAATCTCGGAAGAGTCACTTCTAAACCTTAGTAACCTTACCCACAAAAGGGGATTGGGGGTGAATTTAGATAAACTATATGAAAGCTCATTGTAAAATATAAAGCACTAATTAACCAGGGAACGGTGTGAGTTAAGAAAATACTTGTCTTACGCTTTCTTTTGATGAAGGGAGCTCTCCCTTGTCAGCCTATAAAGGGTGTATTTGAAGTCGATTACACCTTGATTTTCTATGGTGAAGGAGGAGCTTTTACGCGTGCCACAGATCAAAGCCCCGAAGTTGATGATGGAGGAGGGGCTGATGTTGTACTTGGAGAACACGGCATTCACAGAAAACTTAATTGGGATGCTGGCAATGATTTCACCTCCTTCTGAGATATTGGGTTCAATAATCTAGAAAGGGAAAAAGGATTGGGAAGATGTCAGCCACCAGCGTAACTCCAGAATTTCCATGACTGCCCAGTTCATTCCGTATTTTCTTCATTGACATGAAGCCAAGTTCTCTATATCATTCTCTTTATGTTATTGCATCATCAATACGAGTAAATGCTAACATAAAACTTACCGTGTACCAGCCATGGGTCAACATGCACCACGTGTGCCTCCCATTTTCACTTCCCTTCTCTTCTTTTGCACTTGAAACTCAGTTTCCCTGTCTCTGGTCTGGTCTCTTCCGAAGACCAGGGGCCACATTTCTGCTCTGGGGTTGTCAATTTCTGATGACTCTGCATACCTCCCACCTGACCTACCTGTGCCTGTAGTTCCCTAAGCCCTGGTGTATCTTCTCTGGTTGCCACCAGGCCAGCACTCCCTCTCCCCTCCTGGAGCACGGGTTAGACTGCGTACGCTTCCTTTCGGCGTGAGTCCCACGAGCCTGCCACCGTGTGAGTCCTCCCTTTGAGCTCGCTTACCTGACAGCGCAGAACTGGCTGGTGCTCGATCTTCACTTCCTTTTTTGCACGGAAGAGCACCTGGACATTTGTGGGTTTTTCCGTTGTGGTCAGTGAGCCCTTCTTGGGTTGGACTGAGATCATGGAACTTATATTGGTTGTTGAAATCCCTAAGGAGTCCACAGAAAAGCTGACAGACAAGAATAAAAAGTCAGTTTTAGTCATTATCTCGGGAACCCAAGACACTAGAGATGAGACTCTAGACTGCTAAGTGCCTGCCATGTCCCCAGCCCTGTTTAACCACTATGTGTAGCAGTGTTCACTGTGCTTTGTACTCTGTGACCACCCCTCCTTAGCCAGGATTGCCCAGGCCAAGCACTGGTGCTTGAGGCAAAGACAGCCATCTCTAGCCTGCGGTCAAGAGGGGTCCTTGCAGGAGAGCTGTGTCTAATAGGAACACGTGATGCTGGATAAGGACCAACTAAATCAATTCATTTCTCTCCCTCCCTGTCTCTCTGTCTCCCTCTCTCTCTTTGTCCCCCTTCCTTCCTCCCTCCCCGCTCTGAGACTGAATGCAGCACACACAGAGGGCACAGTGACGCAGAAGCCAGAGGATCTAAGGAAGGCGAGAGAGGGCGGGGGTAGAAGTCACGCAACAGAGGTGTTCAGAAGTGAGGCCACGGCCCAATGCAGGTGAGGTGAGGGGTCACAGAGAAAAGCTGACTCACGAGATGCCAGGGGGACTGGGGCTGGAGCAAGAAACTGAAGCTGAGGCGAGACACCTGGAGTTGCCGTGGGGACCCACATGTTATCCCCAGTGGGGTCCAGAAGACCTGGCCCTTCGTTGCTGTGTGCGTGGTGCCTGTGCTTCCTCACTCCCTTGCACATCCCTTCAGTGAACCCTGATCACTTACTCCAACCCGAGGGTGACTCTGTTCCATGAAGCCTAAAAGAGCAGAGCTAACGCCCTGTCACAATCTAAAACAAAACTCACAACGGGCAGGATTCCATTCAGCACTAATTCCAAAGTGACTGTGGCTTTCTTCTAGGTTTGTTTAGCTTTTACTTATATTTATTTATTTCAATTTAGGGTTCTAAGGAACGGTAGTATTGAGGTGGGACTGCTCTAATTTTGGCAATCTTTGAACTAAAGCGAAATTATCATGAATACACTGAATGCCTCCAAGTCTGCCAGGGGGAAGTCCCTTTATCAACTCTGAATTCTTCTGGGGGAAGGATGACCTTCCATAAAATCGATTGGTCATAGGTGCTGGCACTGCCTGAGGGACCTCCTCCCTCCCTGCACCCAGCGTCACTCTTTCCTCTCTGAGGAATCTCCCTTATTTAGTGTTTCGTTTTTAATCTCAAGGACGAGCACAAGCTGGAGCTCTATTCCACCAGGCCGCCACTTGGAGTCTATAATACAGTAGTTCTTAAAATTAAAAAAGAAAACTGGAAAATCCCTAGGTCTTAACATGAAATCCTATGTAGACTGCCAACTCATGAAACAGAGAGGAGCTGAAAAGAGGGCAGGATGGCTTAAGGCCAGGGCCGCCATCCCCGGTCTCTCACTCCACCCCTAAGACCATCCCTCACCCCAGTATCTCCTCCTCCCAACCTCCCCTTGAGGCTCTCCCCCCACCCCCAGACCCCTGTGGCTCCAGACTGTAGAGCAGTTGGGATTCTATTCATCTGAAGCCAAGAGAAGCTAACAGCAGAGACGGTTCTTATGATTTCCCTGATCGGCTTTTTAAAAAAATCTCTCAGGCAACACACTTCTTGCCACGAGTGGATGTGGATGACCACATGCTGGATGATTTTTAGGTTACCTGAACATGACCTCGTATTTCCCACGGTTCTTCAGTTGCAGGGGCTGCTTCACCTCCTCCATGACCCTCACAATCCCAAAATCGAGGCCTCCTTCAGCTCCTGCAGAAGCCAGGGGCCGGGGTGGGGAGGGGTGGGATGAGTGGGCATGGGAGTGAGAAGCAGGGGAGCTTCCGGTTGAAGTTCACACGGAAAATCCATGGCGACAATTTCATATAATCTGTTTTCTGAAAACAGTGTGCCTAGAAAAGCCTCTTGTAATTGAGCCTTAGTAAACAAAGAACAGACACTGCTCTTGCACCCAGTTCAATGGGGTGGTTCCCTCTGGCTTCTATCCTAGGACCACTGTTCTTCTTTTCAGGTCTCTCATTAGCTAAAACTCCCAGTGTTGAAAAAGATTTTTGAATCATGTGTATAATATTCAGAATTGGGATATAACGTATATATCTGTATTGTTATACTTTGCATTACGTCATAAACATTTCCCCAAACAATTAAAAACTCCCCATAAGTGTGATTTTAATGGCTATATAATATACCATAATACAGCTGTTTCATAATTTACAATATTATTCCTACAATAATAATATTCCATTATAGATAGACATTTAGGGTATTCCTAATCTTCCATTATTATAAATAATGCTGCAGTAAGTGTTTTTGTACATAAGACTAATGACACCTAGGCAAATATGTAGCTTTAACATTCTACAAGTCTTGCCGAGTAGGAAACCTACCGGAGGAAGGAGGGCCCTAACCTGGGTGTTGGTGCAGTGTGGTAGGCAGAATAATGCCCTGCACCACCCCCTCTCCCGCCCCTGCAAGATGTCCACGTCCTAGTCCCTGGAACCTGTAAATATGCTAGCCTACATGGAGAAGGAGAATTACGGTATTAGATGGAATTAAGATTGCTAATCATGTGACTTTAAAATAATGGAGATTATACTGGATTCTCTGGGTGGGCCCCAAGTAATCACAAAGGTCCTTAAAAGTAGAAGAGGGAGAACCAGAGAGATGGCAGCGTGAGAAGGACCTGACCCAACATTGCTGGCTTTGAAGATGGAGGAAGGGGACCATGAGCTGAGGGACGTGTGTGGCTTCCAGAAGGTGGAGAAGGCAAGGAAATGGGTTCGCCCCCAGAGGCTCCAGAAGGGGACGCAGCCCTGCCAACACTTTGCTTTTAGCCCAGTGAGATCCATTTTGGACTGCTGACCTAAAGAACTGTAAGATAATAAATACGTATTGTTTTAAGCCATAAAGTTTGTGGTAATTTGTTAGGGCAGTGATAGAAAAGCAACACAGGCAGGCAGATAAGAGCTCACTCTCAGGTGACTGTTCAGAAGAGAGCTCTGCAAATTTTATATTTTGACCACGCCTTGTTGTCTCCCGTTGGAGAAATTAAGATTCATAGTAACACTGCTAACATCACTTGAACTTGCGTGATAACTATTTACCTAAATTCCACCTCTCTCCCCAACAACCACTGATCTTTCTCTACACAAGAAGCATACTGCCTAAAAGATGTGACCTCTAAACACCCTTTCCTTGAAGGGGTCAACAGACCTTTGGGGAAGGTGATGTCCAAGGCAACGTCGTAGGACTCAGCAAAGATCAGGATGTTTTCAAACTGAACGACACCAATGAGGTTGTCTGCGTCTAAAACCTGTCGGGGTAAGAGAAATTCTTTTGTAAAAGCAAGACCCACAAGGTGCTTGGAGCCTGAACTATGGAACACGCAGGAGGGATCATGAAGAAGGGGCTATGGAAAGGAACATTTTTTTTTTTTTTAAATTTATTTATTTATTTATTTATTTATGGCTGTGTTGGGTCTTCGTTTCTGTGCGAGGGCTTTCTCTAGTTGTGGCAAGTGGGGGCCACTCTTCATCGCGGTGCGCGGGCCTCTCACTATCGCGGCCTATCTTGTTGTGGAGCACAGGCTCCAGACGCGCAGGCTCAGTAGTTGTGGCTCACGGGCCTAGTTGCTCCGCGGCATGTGGGATTTTCCCAGCCCAGGGCTCGAACCCGTGTTTCCTGCGCTGGCAGGCAGATTCTCAACCACTGCGCCACCAGGGAAACCCTGAAAGGAACATTTTTGAAATGTGTTTAGCTTTTGTTTTCACTGAGCATTTGGTAGGATGAGTGTTCTTCCTAACACCCTTTGGGGAAGGTTGGTGTAGACAATCAATAAAAAGATGGGGAAATGGGACTGCATTTTCCATCCTGTCCACTTACTGGGTTTCAATTATTTGCATGATTGTCACTAGCTTACTGAAGTTTGGGTTGTGAGTATACATTGCAGGAAAGTGTTCTTTGAACTTTCAAGTCAAATAAACCTGGAGAGCATTTTTCTGACAGTTGAAATGAAAAACTTTTATATTCTAAATTATCCTTGCTTTACTAGTTTTATAAATCTGAACCATTCTGTTCTTTGTCTCTGATTCAGCCTATGAGTCAGATTTTTCATATAAAATAAGTGCTAGATTTTTCATATAAAATAAGCCTTTAATGTTTCTCTTTTGGAAATTTCAGATTTTAAAAAAATGAACATCATTACTATTGGAAATGTTAAAAAAAAAAAAAAAAAAAAGCAAGACTCCTAGCCTCCAGCGTCTCCCTGTCCCTTCTGCTGTCATCCCTGGTGGTAGTACCTCCCTCACTCTCCTGAAGAACATCTGAACTGGTATCAGCTGTCAGCTGGATCCAACTGTTGACTCTTGAGACTAATGATGGGCAATAAAGGGTCTGTGTGTCAAGGGGAAGAGCCACTGGGCAGTGGGTGTGGCCCTCCTGCATCCGCCTGGACGCCACCTGCCTCTCTGCTGAAGCCTCAATTTGAAAAACTAAGTTACCAGCTCCCCATTGCTTGTGTTTTAGGTGCCAACGGGGACATCTGTAGCTGTCACCAAACAAGTTTTAATGCAGAGTTTCCATCTTATCTTTTATCAAGCATTTTGCCAGTGTTTCACAGAGCAAATTCGACTGCTTAAGTTTACCTTCTTTCTTTTGATGCTCAAATTCTGACAGAGATGACAAGAAGGGCTGGCAGCAGGAGGGAAAAATAAGACAAAGAACTTGGTTTATCAGATCCAGAATTTATATAGTTCTTTTCCACTGATAGATACCAAGTACCCAGAGCATTCTATTTCCTTTGCTTCCCTGCTTGGGAGTAGGGGGCAATTAAATTGTGTAATTGAGGAAAATAAGAAGGAAAATTTAAGAGGTGCAAAAATCAATTAGAGTTCACCAGAGCGCTTTTCAAAGGGACCAGAAAGCAAGGCATTTCCTCGTGTAGATGTTGAAGGAATGTAACCTGGGGAAGGGAAGTCTTAGACCACTTTGGGGGCCTGAGGGGAGATCCACTATGTCTGCTTTGGTTGGAACATATAGGAATGTGATGTCAGTTGTTAAATTACAGAAATGTTTCCATACCAGTTGATAAACAGCTGTCATGATGACTTCTCCAAGTGTCCCCTTGATGCTTGCCTCCTGCACCCTCACGCTTCACCATGGGAAGCCCTGGGCTCGCCATGATCCATTAACTAAAGGATGAAGCTGGCACAGCTGGGACCCTACACCTGCTGTGTGGCCTGGATTCACTGTGCAGAGATCCCTGTCTGTGTAGAGACTGGTGTTAAAAATGCTGACTGTCACCTCTGGGATTCATATACATTTGTGGATTGAACGAATCTATCAATATCTGTTTTCAGCTATCTGAAGGGCTGTCAGGGGTAGGTGATAAGACAGATTAATTAGATCCACTGACTGGCCCCAAAAAGTAGAAACAGGATTAATGTGTGTAAACTACAGGGAGAAACCTGAGTGCAACCCAACAAGGCATTAACAGTCAGACATGTTCAAAGGAAGATCAGGCTACTTGGAGATACTTGGTAAGTCTACTATCCCTGGGGGTATTCAAAGAGAAGCTTGGGTGACTTCTTTTTTTTTAATTTTTAAATTTTTTTTTTTAATTTTTTAATTTTTTTAAACATCTTTATTAGAGTATAATTGCTTTACAATGGTGTGTTAACTCCTGTGGGTGACTTCTTGATTGTTGCATTATCAGCTCAAGCATCAAAAGTCAGTGACATTCATTCATTCATTCAACAGATTTTACTGAGTGCCTTTTACATCCAGGCCTGTGCTAGACACTGGGGATATGATGGGGTAGTGAGTTGAATGATGGCCTCCAAAAGTTATGTCCATATCTTAACCCCTGGAACCTATGAATGTGACTTCATTTGGAAAAAGAGTCTTTGCAGGTGTGATTAAGTTAAAGATCTCTAGAAGAGATCATCTTGGATTATCCAGGTGGGCCCTAAATTCAATGACAGTGTCCTTATAAGAGACAGAAAAGGAGAAGACACAGACAGAGGGAAAGGCCATGCGAAGATTGAGGCAGAGATTGGAGTGATGCAGCCACAAGCCAAGGAACATCTGGAGCCACCAGAAGCTGGAAGAGGCAAGGAAGGGTTATTCTCTAGAGCCTTTAGAGGGAGCATGGCCTTGCAGATACCCTGATTTTGAATTTCTGGCCTCCAGAACTGTGAGAGAATAAATGCCTGCTGTTTCAAGCCACTCATTTGTGGTCATTTGTTACAGCAGCCCTAGGAAACTAATACAGATGATGAGCAATTCAGGCAAGATCTTGCTCCAGTGGAGTTCACATAAGGAAGTAAAGAAAGAAACAGGATAATGTCTGAATGGGGTGGGTGCTCTGAAGGACAGAAGACAGGGTGAGCGATTGCACATAGTGAGGTTTCCTCAGTGGGATGATTAGGAAAAGCCAGCTGAGGCAGTGCTGTTGAGCAGACCCTAAGGCAGAAGCCAATCCCCACAGAGCATAGGGACAACCTTCCTGGCAGGGGTGCTGCAAGGCCAGGGCCCCGAGGCAGGAAAAACCTGATGTGGATACAGAGGCAGGCAGGTACTCAGCAGTAGGTGAGGACCCTGGGCTTTATTCTTAGTACAATGGGAAGACAGCCTAGTGCTTTAGGAAGGAGTGACCTGATTTGACTGACATTGTAAAGATCCCTCTGGACACCTGCGGGGAGTGGGAAGAGGGAAGCCGGCTAGGAAGCCTCTGCAGAAGTCCAGGTGAGCGACACAGCAAGTGGCCTGCATGAGGGTGGTGGTGGCAGTGGAGACAGGGAAAGGCACGGGCAGGAGATACACTGGGAGACAGAATTGACAAGACTTGTTGGAGGACTGGGATGGAGGGGGAGGCCAACGGGAAAACGGAGGAATCAAGGATGACCCCTGGGTGTCTGCTGGGAGCAACTGGGCGGAGGCTGATGTTTATTGAGTTAGGACTCTGAGGGGTGACTGGGTTTGGGGGTCTTAAATCTGAAATCTAATGCTTCTCGAGGAACAGTAACACCATTCATTCATTCATTTACTCATTCATCCACTCTGCACTGATTGAGTGCTCTGTTCTTGGCCCTGGGAAATCAGCCATGAACAAGACTGCCTTTACGGAGCTTACAGTTGTAAGCAGAGCAGGATATTGTGGGTTGGGGGGTGTCAAACGGGGATCAGATGGGAGCGTGTAACATGGAGACCTGGCTTGGTGGGTATGTGTGTCGGTGTGTGTGTGTCAGGGAACCCAGTGTGTACATACTTTGGTGACCAAGTCTGAAGATGTATGAAGCCTTACCTCCAAGCGAATTGCCTTCTTGATGTTGATGGGTTTGGAGGGTTGGAAGTGCACTCGTAGGCTATGCTCAGCCTTGGGGGCTATGGTCCCCTGCATCGCGGACACGGTGAAGTCTTCGCCCAGGTGCTCCAGGCTGGTGATCCTCCAGGCCAGGGGCAGTAGTGTGATGTTGCGGAGAAGAACTACCTTGAAGTCTTTCCTGCAGAGACCAAGAGAAATTTTGTCAGTTTCAAATGATTTTGATTTATTATGGCAGGTCAGAAAAAGCACCTCTGGTTATTCTATTATTGCTAGTTCACTAATAAGTATTTATCAGGGAATGGGGCCTACCTGTGATGATCAAGGAATGCAGGATACATTAGCAATATTCTCTCCCAGCTTCCTCAGAAATAAACATTCTCTATTTAGAGTAATACAATTCCAGTGAATGAATATGTTAATTCTAGGTTTGGTCTAGTGTTCTGCGTTTGTCCTCTAATTTCTAGAACGAAGATTCTTAACCTTTTAGGGTAATGGACTGAAAATCTGGAAAAACGTAGTCCTTCTTCTGAGAAAAATGCAAATATGCACACACTTTGGCAGCTGATCTTAGGGGAGTCCTTAACCATTTTGAAGTCCATTCACTGAACCCAAGGTGACAACCTGTGAACTCAGAGGGTTACTAACTATCCTGATTTGCACAGGACCAGAAGTTTCCCAGGATGCAGGGCTTCAAATACTAAAACCAGCAAGTCCCGAGCAAATCAGGATGAGCTGGTCACCTTAGAACGAAATGTTCTTTAAATGTCATTCCGGTCCTGGTATCACCCAGAACTCTGACCTGTGCAGCAAGAGCCGGTCAAAATGCAGTTGTCTGGGGTCCAGCTCCAGTTCTGGGCGGACCCCCTGGCAGCTTAATTTGAAGACGGCTGGCTTGGGGCTCTCCTTGATGCAGCAGACAATGCTGTCTTCAAAGACACCAACTGCGGTAGGGTAGGCCCAAACGTTCAGCTTCTAACGGGAGAGTCAAAACAAAGTACGTTTACACCGAGGATACCAAGGCCTCAAATTTCCCAAGAAAGCCCTGCCCTGGTAGACTCGTATCCATGTGACTGTACCTGCTTCTCACTGGGTTTCAGAATCATGTTGACGGGCTCCAGGAAGTAGGTGTTTGCTTTGACATCGTTCTGAAAGCAGAAAGACACCTCCACGACCATCGGGGAACTGTTCAGGATTGTCAGTGTCTCCATGTTTCCTGGGAACAAGGATGACTTGTACCTGGAAACAAACAAACATTAGGGATGTGGATGTGAGGATTGGCTGAGAATTCAGGTGGAAAAGGAGATTGTGAGGCATAAGGCAATTTCAAAGGATAATGTGGCTACACAGAGGCAGCGTCATGGAGGCTAGGAACACAAGCCTTGTAGTTGTGAAGACTTAGAGCTGTGACGTGACCAGCCCCCGCTCCCATCCCAAGCCTTGGTCTCCTCATCTCTAAGATGGAACGATAATATCCCTTAGGATTTCCATGAGTATTAAATGAAATAGTGCACCTAACACTCTGAGGACAGCTGCAGATATCAAACACCTGATCAATGGTAGTTATTACTATTGCAAAGATTTCTGACTGAAAATCTGTAGCTCTGTCCTTCCCAGTGCTTATACTTCCAGGAGAGATGATAATCTGAGTAACCTGTTATTTCCTATCTGTCTTAGAGATGACCTCATTTACCACCTTCTCCCACACCTGCGCAGGATGCTACTGTTCCGACACGGATTGTCGCTGTTCACTGTTACAAGGCTGTTTCTGTTCCCTAGTGCCTTACGGAGAGATCCACGGAGTGGAGCACTGGAAGCTGCCCAGTTAATGGTACCAAACAGAAAAGGACCCACAGGAGGCACAAGGAAGATTAATGAACACACACGTCGCAGGAGGTCATAGCACAGGTCAGGAAAGCAGGGCACCACAGTACCCACTGGTGCCCAGAGACAGTCTGAAAGGCTCTCTGGACAGGCTAAGATGGAGGAAGGAAGGAGAGGGCATTGCAGAGACTAAATCAAAGTCCGAGAGGCTTTGTGTTACACTCTGAGTAACTGCCAGAGAGGTGGTGGCCTCCACACCTCGCTGGTAATCACCACCACTGAGCACCGCTGTAAGTTCCATGTGTACTAACCAGTTCAGTGTTCCCAAAACTGTGCAGTAGGTGCTATTATTTTCCCACTTTGCAGATGAGGACATTGAGGCTCAGTAAGACTTAAAAGAATAGATGAATAATACTTGTTTCTGGACCACTGTAATCGCCCTCCTGGATCCCCGCTGTCTGGCCCCATATCCTGGTTAATTCCAGTGCTGCTCTGAATACATGCCTCTCTGAATGGCCATTGTTTCCCTGAATCCAACCTCCAGGCTGCTCTGTACATCATGTCCATCAACCTGACTCCCACTCCTTCTCTCGCCCAAGTCCTTCTACTGGGCTTTGAAGATCCTCTCCATCAACAGTCAACACCCTTCACCTTCATTTACTAGGCCAGCACCTTAGGAAATAAACTGGAGGTTATGAAGGGAATGGAGAACTAAGTTGGCTCATTAGTTTCACCAAGCAGGCATAGAAATAATCATTCTCTACTTATCACAATAAATGCTAGATTGAATTAAGACATGGTTGAGACCCTGGTTCTATTTTTGGTCTTACCTCCCTGCCTATACACTAAAAAACTTACATATAACTGAAAAAACTAGTATTACTAAATATTTCTGATCACTGACCTTACCTGGGCCCCCGGTTCTACCTGATAATCTTAATCTATTTCTCTAATATTCTTCCTCTCCCACTTGGCACAAAACCTGTTTCATACCTTCTCCATTTTCTCAACATTTTAAACTTCCTTCCACTTGCCTCACTGTTAGGGATGCCCTCACATCATTCATCATGCAGAAAACAGTTGCATGGGAACCTCCTCACCATGCCAGCCAAATCTGTAAACCTACCTGCACCTGAAGCCGTCTCACCTCCCTCCAACCTAGCATGAGATGATGGTCCCTCTTCCTGGCAAAGGCCATCATCTCCACATCTCGTTGTGTTGTTTCAGGGAGCTGCACCACTGATGGCCCTTACGTGCTCTGCAAACTCTAGCCGCTTCCTCGCTACTTCCCCTTGACATCCAAACATCATAAGAACAACAGCGTACGAACAGCCTTCCCTGCACTCCACATCTCCCTCCCGTCCTCAACTCCCTCCATCTCCCTTCACAGCCAAGCTTTCCCAAAGAGCTATCTCCACACTCTGTCTCCATTCTCTCACCTCCCACTGAGTCCTCAACCCACTTCACCTGGGCTTCATCCTCAGAAACCCCTCCGCAAAGGGCTCTTGCTGAGGCTCCTATGACTTCCGTGTTGCTGAACCCTGTGGATGCTGATGTTCTCATCTTTCCGCCCTCTCTGTAGCAATCAACATAGCTGACCACACCCTCTTCTCATGGCTCCATGACACCACCCTTTCTCGGTTTCCACCAATAGGTCTGGCCCTCTTTCTTATCTTCTTTGCTGGCCTCTCCTCTTGTGAGTGGTGGAGTCCTTTGAGGCTCCAACCATGGTCCTTCTCTCCTTACTGTGGCCTCTCATCTTAGGTGATCTCATCCACACCTGTGGCTTTTGTTGTCTTGAAGATAGACTCTCCTCTGAGAACCAAAACCGTATAGACTATGCCCTGCTTTACGTGGCTACTGGCTGTATCTCCCAAGCATCTCAAACTTAACATATCCCAAAGTGCACACTTGACCCTACCTGCCCCTACCAAAACCTGGTCTTCTTCCAGGCTTCCCCATCTGGGAAAATGGCACCCCCATTCATTTGGGACCTTAGCAGAAACTTGGGGCACAAGAACCCAGTTCTCCTGATTTGTGGTTCTGGGCTAACTGAGGCAATGTTAGTAAAAGCTATGTCTCCATAGGAATCCCGCTTGTACTATTCATGAGTCGAACCCAGGGGTCTGAAATCTGCTTTGAAATAATGGAACACTTACTTATCTCTTGATTTTCCACAAAGCAGTGGCCCGAAGTAAAACCTCTCCATGCTCACAACATACTTCTTAAAGATGACCTCATTTGCCTTCATGTCCCTCTTCTGCTGAGGGAAGACCACTCTGAACACAGGGGAGGAAGAGGAGAGGAGAGCTGTCTGAATTGCCTCCACATGATGTATACATGAACCCAACACTCCTTGTTCAGCAAAGGGTCCAGGTGTCTGGAGACAGAACGACTCTTAATTTGAGGACATTTATCAAGCCTTTATTCCTGTACCCTCCCATCCCCAACCCCGAGTGAAGATAGTACACTTTGAACTTGAGAAAAAAGATTCCCCGTGGTGTCTTTCACCGCTGATGATGGGTGAGCTGGATCCTTTATCAGCTGATGGGGCTGATGATGGAGCTGAGCTGGATTTCCTGTTCTAGTGTGCCCAGCTAGAAAAAGTCCTGAGAAACCCTATGGAAAACTAGTTCTGGTGGATCTTAACCAGCTTCTGAATTCTCTGTCCAACATGGTCCATTGGTGAGAACTGCAAAAAAGCTCCTCTTGGTGGACAAGCTATAAAAGGCCCCACTAGCTTGCTCAGTCAGGTGCCTTTATGTGGTGCATAAGGGCCTCAGTGTTTGGTAGCTCAGGGAAAAATCTCCTGCCTGTGGAGATTCACACATATATGGATATTATAGGATAAAAAGTCCTACAGTAAATATAAAATCGGTTTACATTTGCTATATAGTTAAATAAGCAAACTAACTTGTCACAGGAAGACTTTTCCCCCCTCTTCACTCCTATTAGCTTTCTCTTTATTTCAGTCTCATGGTACCATATCATTCCTGTGACTTAGTCAATGTCCAAGACTTTGGAGCCCAGTACAAGAGGGCCTGAGATGCTGTCCCGGTTCCACATTTGTATTCAGAGCCACCTTGTTCAGGGCACCATGGGGGAAAACGAAAATGTATCTGTCAATCTTTTCTTTTCAAAACAAAGTACACTTACTTTGGGTCTTGGCAAATGTATGGGTAAGTGCAGACACCTCGG
Source organism: Eschrichtius robustus (assembly GCF_028021215.1). Lineage (NCBI taxonomy): Eukaryota > Metazoa > Chordata > Mammalia > Artiodactyla > Eschrichtiidae > Eschrichtius > Eschrichtius robustus. The sequence continues at coordinate 14,389,948 of NC_090842.1, forward strand.
CAATAAAGCTGGTATTGGCGGTGAGTCCCAAGGATCTCAAAGTTAAACGTTTGGTCAAAGATCCCAAGATCATTGGAAGAGAAGTGCACTCGCAATGTCACCTCACCATTGGCTGGTACGATCCACCGGAAATGGTTCAGCCTGAAAATGACCACACAGGCTTTTGAAGTGAGAACGCTTCCTTTGGGCCAAGAGAAGACAGGATTGGTGCCTGGGAGGAGTCCGGTCCTGCTGGGGTTATAGGCATGACCGCCCTGCTCCCATCTGGTGCTGTGACAGCCACACCCTCCATCTGGGGCTTCAGCCTTCCCCTCCCTGGGCTGCTCCGAGGCCCACCTGGGGAATTTCTCCTGTGAATGCTGCCCAGAGAAGTTGTTCTGCTCTACGTCCAACAGGGGAGCAATGGTTCCAGAGGTTCCCCCAGAAAGGCCCTTCCTGTTGGAGGCCATGCGACGTTTCTCCTTCTGAGTCTCGCGGGTCTGATCTGTTTTTTCTTTAGTTTTCTGTCTGCTCCCCTTAGATGAGGTGGTCTGCTCCTCCTGGGTCTTAATTAAAAACGAGCACCGGGTCTTAAACATTCATCTTATGAACACAGGAGCAGGAGACAGAGACGCCCACGACATATGCCTGCAGTCTGCGGTGACCGCGCTGCAGGTTCAGGAGGCTGGAGGCTGCCTAGAGCAGCAGGGCCCAGCCTATGACACTAGGGTACAAGGGAAGAGGTAGAGTGGAGAGAGTCTAGTGCTTTCCTTGGCACCCCATTCCCTGAGAAGGAGGCCAAAACTCCAGAGGACGCTTGAAGCTGGCAGGGAGTAAGTTCCTATATTGCACTTTGTTGTTGCACTTCCTTAGTATCTTTTAATCTAGACCCCTCACTCCCTCCCAATCACACTGACTTTTGGCAGAGACCAGATCTGTATTCTTACAGAATATGCCATAGTCTGCAAAATTTCTAACTACTCTCAGAGTGTCACTTAACTTATTCCTTTATTTCCCGCATTTCATGTAAACTGAAAATTAGATTTTAAAGCTTGATTAGATTCAGAGATGAGGCTGTGCACACCACACTCCATCACGACGGGAGACAAACAATGTCAGGCTGACCCCTGATTACAGACGCAAAGTGTGTTTGTGTGGCTGCAGCGGTGCCCGCCAGATCTTGGCCATGGCAAAGTGGACCTTCCCCTTTGCAACCAGCCGGTCACCTGTGGGGTGGTGCTCTGGCTCAGAGGGAGAGTCTTGTTCCCTGACAAACCAGCACTGTGGGTATCCACTGGCGCTCCTTAAGCAATTATGTCCTTGGGTACACCAGTACTTTTTAAATTCTACCATTCTTCCTATAATTTTAGCTGCCATTCTTCTAGAAAGAAGCGCTTTCCTTCATCAATTGGAGATGAACTAGAGTTCCTCCTAAAACCGTAAGTTAAAGAATGCTAAACTCTTTCCTCTTAATGGTCAATTTTCAGAAAAGAGGTTGGTGTAATAGTCACCTCTGATGGTGGCAATATTTTCTTCTTTATCTTTTTTATTGGGCTCTGCTCAAGTAAGGCCTGCCCACCAATGCTGTGACCTCAGATGTTGATTTCCTACTTACTTATTAAACTGAAGTTTGGGGCTCTCTGTTACCTAACTGAGCTGTAGGCAGGGCCTACAGGTGACCTTATTTGCTGGTGATTTTATTTGTTTTTTTGCTGACATGCATGGTTTATACGAAGCAGGCTGTGTGGGGAGATTCAAATTTTGGGACCCCATACTCCTCTGGGAATAAAAAGCCCCTCCATAATTTTTAATATCCATGCATTCTGCATATTATCGGTCAAATCTATTTTTCCTTTGTGAGTTATTCCACTAATTGTATATGTAATATCTATTTTCTACTTTTACATGATTTCATTTTGATCACTTATATTTTTAGTCCAGGTGGAATTAATTTTACTGTATTATGTCAGGCAAGGAGATTAAAAAGCAACTTTTCCCAAAATAGCCAATCTTCCCCATATAATTTCTTTAATAATCTGTCCTTTCTCTAATGGTGCGTGCTGCCTTAACTTGTATCTGTTGATTCTTGTATTCTTATGCACTCTGTGAATTACCTTAGCTTCACAATACATTCTGATATCTCTTTAAAAGAGCTAGTTTTGCTGCTTACTTTTTCTTGCAGATGAGCTGCAGAGTGATTCGACAAGTTCCCTAAACCATCCACAGGAATTGCAAAGGTTGGAAGGTAAGAATCAGTCATTTTCAGTCTCTTCTTAGGGGAGTAGGAAGACTCAGACCTGGGGAAGGTGCAGCTTAGGGAGGCTCAGGCGGAATCCCCACAGAGTAGAGGGAAACACCCCAGTGAGCACGACACCCAACACTGCTTTTTTTGGCCACGTGGCGGGCCCGACTGAACTCCCGCCAAGGTCAGGAGGACAAGCTGCTCCCTTTACCTTTGAGGAGCCTGGGGTGGCTGAAAGCTCTGCTTCTGCTTCCACTTCTCTTTTCTCCTCCATCAGGGAGAGCTCTTTGGATGGTGGAGTTACAAACACGAAATGCTTCAGGATTTCTGTCATGGCCAAAGGCAGCCGCTTCACAGGGTAGGAGATGAGTGAGAATAAGGTAGGCGGCGGGATGGGTGGTCCAGAGGAACCCAGGCCCAAGAGGTCTAGGATCTAAAGGAAAAGCCAAGATTAATTTCCTGTGCAGAGGGTGGGCTACCCCAAACTGCCTCCCTGAGTGAGCACAGGACGCTCAGACTCTCCCTCCTTTCTCTCAACTTTCTGATGCCCTGCGATGGGCTTGGGTCAGGGACAGCATGTAAAGGGTCTCTGACACAGCTCTGCAGGTCCTTCCAGATCCCCACGCCCCCAGACCCGGCTGGGGCTCTTGCTGTGGGCTGCGGGCTCCCTCTCTTATCATAACCCTTGTCACTTTATTATAACTGTCTGTCCTTGCAACTGAACTGTAAAGCCCATTAGGACTGGAACCGGGCGATTCCCTACCACATGGCCTAGCACACAGCAGGCACTCAAAAACAATCTCCGTTTAAAGAGACCAGCTCCTAAGGTCCTGATGTCTATAGCATAGAGTTGTTTCATTTATTTTCAGATCGCCTGTTAATTTTTCTTCTACCTTTAAGTGTTCTTTCCTTCCAAAGGTGAAAGAGAGTTAGGGCTGGAGTAGGTCATATACACCAAAGAAAAAAACCCAAAAAAACCCCACCAAAGATTCTGGGAATGGGGTAAGAGATGGGAATGAAGAGGGAAGTAAAAAAAGACTTGAGAGAGAGACAACTTATCCCTAGAGCATTTTCCCATTCTACTCTGATATATGATAAATGAGAGCATTCTCCAGAGCAGCTGGCTTGAAAATCTAGTAGTAACTTCCTTCTCAGCTTGTAAAACCCTCTGAATAAGGATGCTATCCCCTGATTAATTGTTGTCATCACAACAATTAGGCCATCTGAGTGCCCATTCTATGGACTAAATGGGCTATTAGGCCTAGCAGGTAACTACCTTCATGTAATCTTGTGTTTCTAATTCTCTGGGTCAGACAGCAGAAGACATTTCCTGACTAACATGTAGCTAGAATTAACTCCCAGTATTTAGAACGTCTGTGAGGAAAGGGATGAATAATTTGTACCACTTATTAAATTAATAGAGGCAGGGAGTTCTTTAAGCTACAGTCTGACCTAGGACTCCTCTCTGGCTCCGCTCCCTACCTTTTAAGGTTGCATCTAGTTTCTGATAAAAACTAAACCAGAGGGACTTCCCTGGTAGCGCAGTGGTTAAGAATCCACCTGCCAACGCAGGGGACACGGGTTCAAGCCCTGGTCCGGGAAGATCCCACATGCTGTGGAGCAATGAAGCCCGTGCGCCACAACTACAGAGCCTGCGCTCTAGCGCCTGCAAGCCACAACTACTGAGCCTGTGTGCCACAGCTACCGAAGCCCACGTGTCTAGAGCCCGTACTCCGCAATAAGAGAAGCCACCGCAATGAGAAGCCCACGCACCACAACGAAGACCCAACAGGGCCAAAAGTAAACAAATAAATAAATTTATTAAAAACAAAAACAAAAACAAAAAAACTAAACCAGAGGGCAAACCAGAGGTGGGCAAACTGTGGCCCCCTGGTGAAATCTCACTTGCTACCTGCTTTTGTAAATCAAGTTGTATTGGAACAGAGTCACGCCCGTTCATTTACATATTGTTGGGGGTCAGGACAGACACTGTATGACCTGCAGCCTCAAATATTTGCTTTCTGGTGTTTCACACAAAAAGTTTGTCCCTAGACAAAAGGCTGTAATAACCATCCCCTCCAAACCACTGCCAAAGGGGCTTCTAGATATGCGATGGTTTTGTTTCTAGCAACAAAAAGCTGTCTGGTAGTATAATTTCTGTCACTGGGGGAAGCCTGTGGGAAAGAAATTTTAGAATAGTTGAGCCACTTGTGTCACCCCAAAGTATACCTGCCTTGCCAACCCCTAACACAGGATTGTCAATGTTAAAAATTAACTTTACAGGTGGCTTTTTACGAGGTTAGATGGAATAGCTGAGATCTGTGGAACTTTCTATGGATGTTTCACCACACAGAAAAGGTCCTTTTAGGCATTATTATCTTATATCCAAAGGGGCATCGGAGATTAATGGAATAAAGGGAATATGGATTTTGTGTTGAAAGAAACACTTTTACGAGGATTAGCACCGCACAGCTACCTGGCCACCTGACTCGCTACATCCCCGTCCTGGAGAAGAGCCTGTACCTGTCCCTCTTTGGGAAGCCTGTCATTCTCCAGGGCCTGCTTCCAGCTCGAGCCTTCGCAGTCGGGCAACTGGATGTTTATGAAGGGCACACCAAGATCCTTCTTCCCTTCGTGGTCCTCCTCCTTGCCCTCGCCCCCGTCGCGGCGCTCCTCCTGCGCGCGGAGCTTCTCTAGCCGCTCCCTCTCGGCCCTCTCCCGCTCCAGGCGCTCCCTCTCCGCGCGCTCCCTCTCCCGGTCCTTGCGGCCTCGGCGCCCACCCGACGACGACGGAACCTGGCGCTGGTCGGTTCCGTCCTCATGGCTCGCAACCTCGGCCCCGGCATGATGCAGCAGAACTCCTTGCTTCCGGTCCCAGTACGTGAGGATGTTCTGGATGTCCTTCAGAGACAACTCGTAGGTCTTAAACTTCTGGGCCGTGTTCTTGTCAGTGTCCTTCGGAAAGTCCCCTTCGCTGTCCTCTTGTTCCTGGGCAAGAGGACACCCAGGCATGTTGACATCTGACAGCTGGTTCTTCTTCTTCTTGTTCAATTCTTCCTTCTCCGCAGCCACCTGCTCCCTAACGGAGACTTTTCTTTCTATCGCGTCATTCTTCAACTCTAGTTTGGAAAAAGTAAGAATCTAGGAGGCAAAACACATAAATTATTCTTAAAAGAGTTCTTTAAGGGAGAGCAAATCACATAAAGAAGAGCAAGAGGGTGTTTTGTTTTGTAAGAAGGTCTCATACAATTCCAGGCACCTCGTATACACACTAGGGCTGTGCCTAAGAATCGCCCGGGGGGCCTTTCTCAACATATCCGCTCTGTGGTCCTTCCCTGTCATACAGCTGGCTGGGGCCTGGCACTACGCACTTGGTAAAAGGTGCACAGAACAGTGATGTGCACTCGTGGTTGAGAGCTGCTGTTTTGAAGGATCAACGGGAAAGGATCCCCAAAACGATCCTCTCTTCGGGAGAGGCCAGAGCGTAGAGGTCCAATCCTGGCTGCACCGCTTGCTAGCTGTGGGATCTGGGGTGAGCAATTCACATCTCTGTCCTATCTGTATAATGTTGATAGTAATATTAATAAGCACCCCAGAGGACTACTGAAGATTAAATGTGTGAATACATGTAAAAAGCTTATAATAGCGTCAATCCCAATTCCTCCCACCCCACCCCTTTCCCCCTTGGTATCCATACATTTGGTTCTCTATGCTGGTGTCTCTATTTCTGCTTGGTAAATAAGGTCATCTGTACCATTTTTCTAAATTCACATATATATGTTAATATATGATATTTGTTTTTCTCTTTTTGACTTACTTCACTCTGTATGACTCTAATTGACACATATACACTATTGATACTATGTATAAAATAGACAACTGATGGGAACATACGGTATAGCACTGGGAACTCTACTTATGCACTGTGGTGTCCTAAATGGGATGGAAATCCCAAAGGGAGGGGACATATGTATATGCATGGCTGATTCGTTTTGCTGTGCAGCAGTAGCTAACACAACATTGTAAAGCAACTATACTCCAGTAAAAATAATTTAAAAAAAGCTTATAATAGTATCTGCCACAGAGTAAAGGATCTCTTAATGTCAAGTTATTAAAATTATACAGCTTATGTATATAATCAGTATTGTTGGGAACAGATGAGGGTTTAGAATCTGGCTGCACTCCAGCCTTTTAAACAAACCTGTATTTATATAATGAAGCTGGCATAGAGAAACCAACCTTATTCTCTTTCTTACTGCCCTTCTAAACCTGCTTTGTGGGCTCTGATTTTCTCTTCTCCAATGAACTCCTCTGGGAGGCTTCACAGGCTTTCGGGTCGTTCTTTGATGACATGAAGTCCAGTTCAGTCTAACGATCACTGCCTGCAGGACAGCCCAGTGACAGCTCTGTTCCTGCCTAAGTTCAGGCTTGGAGGCAGCGGCCCAGGTTGGCTATTCCCCTCATTGCACTGCATCAACTCCTCCTCCACTTGTCCCTCTCTACAGCCTGGAGAGAACCGTTGGCAAGGCTGCCTGCCGGCGGGGGTGGCTCACCTTAGTTGTGTAGGGAGGGGAGGGGCTTGGCACCTACTATATTATTCCCCATCTGTAGGTCACTGCCAAGACACCGAGAGTTCTGTTTGGACATCCCGTTCTAAGCAGAAGTGGATTTTGCGTGGACGAATAGGCCTGCTGAGGGGAGGACTTGTACCTGGAAGGTTGCGGGAGTCTGAACTCCAGGCCTGCTTGTTTCTTGTGCTTGTTTTGGTGCTGAAGTTCTGTGCACTCAGACCCTGCTCCTTCCTGAGCTCTACCTGATGGGGATCCCTGGACACTGAGTCCTTTGCCCTTATGTCTACCTCCTGGGACCAGTCTGCACCTCGTCTAGGAGTCTGGCTTTAGTTTCACCCTCAGAACTCCCGGTGCTGTAACGGCCGCTGTGCACACCAGCTAGCCACACCCCTCGACCACCAGCGCCATCCTGGGCATAGCTCTGGCTGTTCTGCCCTTCCCGTATCACGGAGGGCAGAGACGTGACAGCTGAGCTTGGCAGGCTGATAAACGCAAGGACAGCTTATGCTGGAGCCTCTCCCTTGACTGTTGTCAAGGATCAGCCCTTGGTTGAACACACTGACTTGCTGGCTTACTGGAGGCAACTCTTTCCTACTAGCCTATTTAGCACCATCCAGGGGGCTGCAAGGGACAGTGGAAAGAGCCAGGTCTGTGCTCACGCACAACCGGTATGGCTTTATCCTGTTCAACCTCAGATGGGGTTCGTGTCTATGAACCTCTGAGGGAGAGCAGGATGCAAAAGGGCAGGATTATGTGAAGCATAAGACAGCACTGGACACAGAGTCAGTGATCAACGAATGTTGGTCCCTCTCCTCCTACCTTCTGCACCACCACAACATCTACACAGTCTTGGGTCAGTTTTCTCGAGGGGAAATGTGCGGGGCTGACTGGCCGGTTGCAGTGGTGGACCACTCTGTGCCTGCCTTTTGCTAAGGGACGAGTGAGGGTTGCTACCTGCCGACTTGGTATCTGAGATTTCTTCATGGGCGGCTCCTCCTTTACGGGTCCCTGCTTTGGCTTTTTGTTCCTCCGTTTTAGCTCATCTTCTTCCTTCTGCCGCTCAAGCTCCTGCTGTAGCTTCTTTTCCTGCATCTCCTTTGCCAGTCTCTCCAGCTCCCTTCATCAAGCCAGGCAGAAAAAACAGAGTTCAGAGGCCCTCCTGCCCGAGCCCCTCCCCTGCCTGGGATCACTTGGTGGGAGAACATGGGGCAGAGCTTTCTCAGGCATAAAAAGAAGGAACAAAGAAAGCTGGGTATACAGGAAGGAAGGAAGAAGGAAGGAAGGGAAGAGAAGGAAAGAAGGAAAGAAAGGAGGAAGGGATGGCTCACATCTATCTTTGAATGGTCATTCAGCAAAACTGATAATTGAAGCTCAACTAAGAGGAATTCTCAACTGATCTGTATTTCTATTCCAAACTCCTTTCATAGGAGAGTGAGGCAAGGGCTGGAAATAAGCTTGATGTTAGCACTTTTAAAAAGCAACTTTCAAAGATCGTTCTGATATCGGTACAGATGAGGCCCAGCTTCCTTCCTACACTCATGTCGTAGGTTTAGATAAGAAGAAATGGTGTTTTTAAGAGCAGTCCCCACCCTGGCTAGCTTGGAGCCATGGTGCTGGAGCTGAAGGCCACATTCCTCTTTTTCCTTCTCTTTCCTTCCTTTCCAGCTATGGATTCAAACGTGTTTGCCCTGCTGCTAATGGCAGAGAGGGCACCAAGTACAAACAAGAGTGGAAGGGATAGCATTTCTGAAGATATGAAATCCATCTATGTTCATCTCTGGGAATCCCTAGTTGTTCCCGGCTGCTGTGGCTCTCTGTCCACTGAAGCTGACTCATCATGACTTCATGACTTCGTGTGTGTGTGTGTGTGTGTGTGTGTGTGTGTGTGATACAAACAAGTCACTGCTGACCTTGGAGGATCAGATTTGCATTTCCTAAGTCCACTGTGAGATGAACGCCTGAAAGTAATGACCTGGATGAGAAAGAAAAGCGACTCCTTTGAAATCCCAAAGCTGGGATTTTCATACCTCTGGAGGACTGGGCATGTTTACAGTAGACCATGCAGGAGAAGAGATGAGGGTATATGTACTGCATACTGCAGAGGACATAAAAGCTCTTTTGGGGCCAGTGGGAGGAGTCTGGAGGTGGAGGGAGAGGACAGAAGGGGGTTAAATTGTAGGCAAGCATCTTGGCCTTCCCCCTCCAATGTTTGGAATCCTAGGGAGGGGTAGGAAATAGACCCCACCCCCCCACTCCCTTAGCATGTTTGAAAATCTGAGGGCAGAAAGGACATATTTCTCGCTGCCCACCTGTATCTGAGATGACCTGAGATAGTGGCCTAAGTCTCTTGGGTGGTGTGGAGGGGATCCAGTCGTTCCCGTGTGGTCCCCAGGGATAGGCACAGAAGGTGGCTGAGAGGACTGGCTTAGGAGCCTGCCCAGGGTCTCTGGTGAACTTCCCAGGCTGAGGATCAAGGGACAGAGGCGGTGAGACCTCAGGGAATGGACAGCACCACCAAAGGCCAAGATGGTAGCCAGGGAAGGAGGAGAAATGGCTGAGTTATGCGGGTGCAACCACCATGCCCATGTCACAAGAATGTCCCCTGGGTCACCAGCTGTGGACACCTGAGCGCAGAAGTTGATGAGCCACAGTTGTCACGGGGAGCCAGCAGGAGCCCCAGGACAGCACAGGGGCCAGAAACCCCTCCCGTCATCACATTACATAACCTTTCCCTGAGTCCCAGCTGTCCCCAAGAAAGAAGGAAGGAGAGGAGAATGAAGACCTGGCAAGGCTGTAGCAACCAGCACCCTGGATGTGCAAGGTATGTGTTTCTGCTCTCAGCAGTTCGTCCTCTGGGTCTCCTGTGGCCATTGCTCCCCGGCTCCTCCACCCCCGATGACCACGGTCTCTGGGATGGGCCGTGTGTCTGACGGAAGTTGCTCCCCGGGGCTGCCCTTCCGTTCTGACAAGCCCCTGACACTGACCTTCTCTTCCTCTCCCGGAGGGCCTGCTGAACCTCTCGATTGAACACTATTTTCTCCTCCTCTGTCAAGGCATCATATTCTTCCTCATCCATGTTTTGCAGACGCTCCTTCTCTCTCTGAAGCGCTTCCCTGCGTTTGTGCTCTGTCGGGGGAACAAACAGGAAGGTGGGGAAAACTCACTCAGCAGCTTTGGCTGCAGGGTCCCCCTGTGGTTTAGCTCTCAGCCTAAACAGGCTGCGGAGGGTGTGTGACAGTGAGAGGTGGCTGGTGCCACAGGCGGCATTCCTAATCGCTGGTGGGGTTTCCTGCATTCACACAGTTCCCAAATTGGTTTCCATCTGTGGCAGGCTGAATAGAGGCCCCAAAGCGGTCCCCGTCCTAATACCCAGAACCTGTGAATATGCTACCTTACAGGGCAGAAAGGACTCTGCAGATGTGATTAAATTAAGGACCTTGAGTTGGGGAGATTATCCTGGATTATCTGCGTGGGTCCAGTATAATCAAAGAGGTCCACTACAGGGAGGCAGGAGGGTCAGGCCCGAAGAAGATGTGACGACAAAGCAGAGGGAGAGACGGAGATGTGACAATGGAGGCAGGGGTCAGAGAGCTGCGAGGCAGGGACCATGAGCCAAGAAATACAGGTGGCCTCTAGAAGCTGGAAAAGGCAAGGGAAAGGATTCTCCCCTAGAGCCTCCAAAGGAATGTGGCTCTACTGACACCTCAATTTTAGGACTTCTGACCTCCAGAACTGTAAGATAATAAATCTGTGTTAAGTCACCAAGTCTGAAGCAATTTGTTATAGGAGCAAAGTAACATACCACCCACTGACTTTACCTATTATTAGCACATGCCACCAAAGTGCTCAGGGCGAAACAACCATTTGCAGACCAAGGGGAACCGCCTTCCACACCCCACATGTCCTGAAGTGTGGTTCACACTCGGCACGAAGGCACTCAGCTTCTTCTGCACCTTCACCAGCACCACATTCTCACCTGACATTTCTGTAAGGTTGAGCTTTGGGCTCGGAGATCTACATCCTGAGTTCTTTCTCTGACACTTACCGAGGGCTAGTAATGGATCAGAATAATAATTCCTCCTTCATAGGGCTGTTGTGGAGATCACATAAGCAATTGTGTAAGTCACCTAGCCCAGCGCCTGGCACATTCATAAATGTTCAATAAAAATTAGATTTTAATATAATAATATTGCTACTGTACGTTGCCTCAGGATTTTTAAAAATGATTCAGGGAATAGGAGCCCATATGGCAACTGTGAAAAGCTAAAACTTCAATCTACAGATGATTGAGAAAATGAAAAGAGATACTCTTTTCCAAAAGTGGATCACTGAGGGGAAATGAGCTCTCTGGAAAACTAGGAATCTAGATGTTGAAATACTGCTGAGAGATGCCTGGTCATTCTTTCTCATTTTTCTCTGCATGAGAATAAAAGGAGACAGTCTTTGAGTTCTGTTTAAGAACTAAGAAAGCTCAGTGTTTGCAAATGTTTCCTTAAATGGAAAAGCATTATGATTGGTGTAGATTGTTCTAGAAGAGAGAAGTAAGGCTGAGTGAGGAAGGGCAGTGATGTGGCCAGCTGGGTCTGCTTCTGACTAAACTGGGAACTTAAGCTAACATTACTTTCTTTGTGTGTGTGTATGTATTTTTCAATCATTGAAAATTTTTTCCAGGCCACTGATGTAATGACAAAAAAGAAAAGGGTTCAGAGTTACACAGACCTTACTAATTTGCGATGTGACCTTACACAAGACTTTGGATACCTCTGAGCCTCATTTTCCTCATCTGTAGAATCGGGGCAGTAATCTTCATAGGGTTGTTGTGAGGATTAAATGACCCAAAGTGTCATTTAAAGACATTTACAGTGTACACCATGTCTGCTGCAGTGCGTGGTACACAGTAGACTAAAATGTAGAAATTGTTTCATAAAGTGATCAGCACCTCTGGTCTTACAGGAAATGCACAGTTGACTTAAACAAAACCGACAAGCTAATGCGTCAACTGAGTCAGGATGGGACCTGTGATCGGGTCGCCTCAGATAGGCTGTAATTACAGAGAAGATGAAGGGATGCAGTGTGATGTCGGGGGAAAGAGGAAGGTGCCTGCAGTCAGAAGATCTGGGTTCATCCTTCCTTCTATAATCTCTCAACAGGTCACTTGTGTCTCAGTTTGCTCACATGCAAAGTAGAAATAAGAACTCCCAGCCATCTTCCAGGGCAGAGGTGGGGTGCCAATGGGATGGCAAATGTAATAGTTTCATGTAAGCCATGGCATAGAAGCACTGTAAAAAGCCTAGAGCTCTGTTTAAAGGAAAGACCTGTAGGGCTTGGGACGGACAGCCTAGGAGGGTATGGGCTTGCCTTCTTGCTCCTTTTTGGCCTTCTCCTGGGCCTTCATGGCTGCATAATCTTGGGCCACGTTGATGACATAGATATGCTCCCGGGTGCCAATGGCCTTCAGCAGGCAGAGGAGAGCAGCAGCCGCATTCCGAGCAAAGAGCGTCTCCAGGCTGTCAAACACCACTCCTCGGTAGCAGTCACTCAGCTGAAACCAGAGAGCAAAGACAGTTACTGTGGCCACAAGATCATCTGTTCTCTAAGGAGAAAAGTTGCTTGTTCTTTTGTTGGTGCTTTTACTGGTGCTGCAATTGGTTCTGCAGACCTACTGGGTCCGGATGAAAATCCCATTCAACTGCCCTTCCACCTGCTAGATTCCAGGGGCTGTAATTAAATAAGAGAGAAAAATAAAAACATTTTAGCAGTCGTGAAAGATCTTTACCATACATATTTGTAGAGTAAAGGATTTATTCTGTCTCTATAGAGATAAAGAAAACAAACTAAATGTTAAAGCGAGGGTCTGGGAAGACCCATGAAGTACAGGGAAGGAAGATGCAAAGGAAAGGTGTCCCCATGCAGCAAGGGCAGCTGTAGCAGGTGGGCCATTTGTATCTTCCTTAGTGGTACTCCTGCCTTGGAGTATAATGGTTTTGATAACGTTAACTATTGTAGAACAGCCTTGGCTGTGCTGCAGTGTTACTTAAAGTGTAGTGCACAGACTGGCCACCACTGGCTAGGAATTGATTACTACCAGTTTTTGACAAGACAAGAATCTTGTGTCAGAAAATCAACTACTATAATCAGTAAATACACTATTTAGTTTAGCTGCTGTTTTTTTGCCTTGTAGGAAGACTTTGTCAATAAAGGAAGCAGTGCAAGCTCCGTATCTCATCAGAGGCCAGTACTTTGAGTAGCACAGCTCTCCTGGCTTATTTTGGGCTTTACCAATGATTCTCAGCCTTTATCTGGGTGCATGAAACACCTGCACACTTACTAGACCACTTAGCTCAAATCACCTGAGAGCAACAGTACCTTTAATGCAGTAGCGAGTTCAAACCTTAACACGAATCATTTCTGGTGATGACATTCCTCCTCTTCCAGGAACCTCAAGTCTAATTTTGTTATATTTAAATGCACAATTAATAGTGCGGCCCATTTTTGAAAACCAAAGCAAACACAGAACTCTAGGACACGGTGAACAATTTAGTTCTCTGTAAACCATAAGCAGCAAACCCTCCCAAATCCTGCGGATCTAGTTTTCTTTTAACTGTACACCACTTATGAAAAATCAAAACAAAAAGAAACAGTTATTGTGTTTCTGATTTTAAGAGCAATATATCATTATAAAATAATTCAGAAATGTATGAAGATTAAAAACCTATAATCTTGCTATTCAAAGATAACCACAGTTAACATGTACTTTAAGTGTTTTTACTATGTGTATGATATACATTTGTAAATATTTTTAGAGAAATATAATTGTGCTTTACATACTATTTCATAATCTGCTTTTTTCAGTTAATAACATATTGAACACTTACCTTTACCACAATTAACATAGCTCCAAATTCTAACTTTTCATGGCTCCACGTTATAATTTTTAACATACCACTGTAGGGCTGTACCATGAGTCTGTCTTTGTGTGTGTGTGTTTTGAAGGCGCTACCTTCTGCCCACTGGTCCTTTAAGGTGAATGGCTTCAGGCAGCAGACTGAGCCAGGGTCAGAGACTGACAAGGGCTGTGTCAAAAGGACAAAAGAGGGTGAAGAAACCCATCTTTCCTCTCCAAGACCCCTGGGTTCTGAGCTGCTGTGGGTGGGTGATGGCTCAGAATCTCAGTTCACAGCATGGGGACGATGTGTGAGCCCTGCATCTCTGTGCAGGTGGGTGTGGACGTACCTGAATACGCTCGGCCAGGATCTGAGTGAAGAGCTCCTCAGGGAGCACGCAGCTCACAAGCCCGGTATCACCTCCAATACTGGCGCTGACGCTGAGCCGGCGCTGCGTGGGTCCCGAGGGGAGAGGGCTGGAGGAAATCTGTTCAGAAAAAGAAGGATCAGGAGTTAGGACCCAGCTTGGTGTTCCAACAACTTGTACACTTACGAGTCATGTTACCTCGGGAAAATCATCTGATCTCTCTGGGTCTCATTTCCTCATCTGTAAAATGGGGATTGCATTGTAAAATGGAAGACTCCTATCTCACTTAAAGAACTTCTGCAACCGTCAAGCAGGAACACTGTGGAAGGTGCTTTATATGTGTCCCGAACAGCAAACATTTGTTCATGCATTCAACAAATATTTATTGAACACTTTGGATGCACCAGCGACCCCTCTAGTACCAGGGATACAACCACAAACAAGGCTGGCAGTGTTGCTGCCCACGTGGTCCTTGTGTTCAAATGCGGGGTGGGAGACAGAAAAGGAGCACATGAATATACAAATCACTGATATAATATCAGATAGTGATGAGTGCAAGGAAGAAAACAATCCCTTAAGGGAATAAAGAACCATGACAGGGTTTAACAGTGGCTATTTAGAGACCAGATCCTGAGAGACGGGTCTTTCTGAAAGGGAACAGCAAGGTCCCTCATCATGAGTGTGCTGTGGGTATGTGGGAAGCACACAGGAACCCAGGGCGACTGCAGCTGAGTGAGCAATGGGGAAGATGGTCAGGCTTAAAGTCGAAGATACAGCCAGGCCAGAACATGCAGGGCTTGTAGGATGGTAAGGAATTTGGATTTTATTTCAAGTATTATGGGAAGTTGTTGGCATGTTTGAGGCAGATAAATGATCCTGTTTTTCTTTTTAAAAGACCACTCTACCTGCACAAAGTAACAAGAGTGAAGCAGGAAGATTAGTTAGCTAGATATCTCTGTGGTCAAGGCAGCAGATGATGGCGGCAGGGACGAGGACAGTCATGGTGGAAGTGGCTGATACAGGGTATATTCTGGAAGTAGAGCCAATAGGATTTGGGATGGGATATGAAAGAAAGAGAGGCATCAAGCATGACTCCTTGAGTTTTGACCTGAGTAAGTTGGAAAGTGGTGAAGTTATTTATTAAGACAGGAAAGACTGAAGGAAGAACATTTGCCTTCTCTTGTTTTGTTTTTTTTGGGGGGAAAGTGTCAATTTTTGGACATAAATTTTGAGACATCTTGAAGCCTTTCAGTAGAGATATTTAACGTGAGTTTGGATATATGAACCTGAGCGTGGGGAGAAATTAGGGCTGGAGATAGAAATTTAAGAGTCATAAGGATAGTGAAAATATATTTAAGAAATGACGTGGATGAGATCATCTATAAAGAAAAGAGTAGATAACTTAGTCCTAGCCTACTCTGAAAACCTAGGAATCTGGAGGAGATGGAGAAACTGGAGGAGTGGAGGGAGTCATTAATGAGGTAGATGGGAAAGTAGAAGCATATGGTGTTCTGAAATCCAAGTAAAGAGAGCGTTTCCAGGAGGAGGGGGTTATCAGCTGCCAAAGAGGTCACGTGAGGTGAGGACAGAAAACTGGCCACTGGATTGGACAAGATGAATGCCAATGACCTTGAGAAGAGTAGCCAGTGGAGTGGTGAGGACAAAGGCTCACTGGAATAGGTGGAAGAGAGAATGGTGGAGAGGACAAGGAGGCAATCATCCAGCAACCCTTTGGAGGAATAGCTATGGAGAGGAGCTGAGAGATGAGGTGATACCTGTAGGGGGATCTGGGGCTGTGGGAAAGTATTTTAAAGATGGGAGGTAATACAGCATGCATAGACGATGATAGGAAGGATTCAATAGACAGGGGAGAAAAAACGAATGAGACAGAGGACACAACTGCAGGGATTTTGCCCTTGAATGAGAGAGAAGGGGTGGAGTCCAGTGCCCATGTGCAGGGGTAGGCTTTGGATGAGAGCAGGGGCAGTTACTCAGGTGCAGGGAAGGCATAGCACCAGGTTAGAATGAAGGTTGGCTGGTAGGTTTGGTGGTGGGAGGATAAGGTGGTTGTCTTCTGGTTGTTGCTGTGCACTCCATGAAGTCAGAAGAGAGATCAGTAGCTGAGAATGAGAAAGAGGCAAGTGTCTTAGAGGTTTGGAGAGTGGTAATGGCAATAAAACAGCTATCTTGAAGAGATGGACGGCAACTGTACTAGGGCAGATCTGAGGGTCCACTTGAGATTTGTGGCCTTAAATTTATTTAATTTTTTAATTTAATTTTTTTTTTTATACAGCAGGTTCTTATTAGTCACCAATTTTATACACATCAGTGTATACATGTCAATCCCAATCGCCCAATTCAGCACACCACCACCACCACCCCCTGCCGCTTTCCACCCTTGGTGTCCATACGTTTGTTCTCTACATCTGTGTCTCAATTTCTGCCCTGAAAACCGGTTCATCTGTACCATTTTCTAGGTTCCACATACATGCGTTAATATACGATATTTGTTTTTCTCTTTCTTACTTACTTCACTCTGTATGACAGTCTCTAGATCCATCCACGTCTCAACAAATGACCCAATTTCGTTCCTTTTAATGGCTGAGTAATATTCCATTGTATATATGTACCATATCTTCTTTATCCATTCGTCTGTCGATGGGCATTCAGGTTGCTTCCATGACCTGGCTATTGTAAATAGTGCTGCAATGAACACTGGGGTGCATGTGTCTTTTTGAATTATGGTTTTCTCTGGGTATATGCCCAGTAGTGGGATTGCTGGATCATATGGTAATTCTATTT
This sequence comes from Eschrichtius robustus, assembly GCF_028021215.1. Taxonomy (NCBI): domain Eukaryota; kingdom Metazoa; phylum Chordata; class Mammalia; order Artiodactyla; family Eschrichtiidae; genus Eschrichtius; species Eschrichtius robustus. Next base: position 14,406,793 of record NC_090842.1, read on the forward strand.
TTAGTTTTTTAAGGAACCTCCATACTGTTCTCCATAGTGGCTGTATCAATTTACATTGCCACCAACAGGGCAAGAGGGTTCCTTTTTCTCCACACCCTCTCCGGCATTTGTTGTTTGTAGATTTTCTGATGATGACCATTCTAACTGGTGTGAGGTGATACCTCACTGTAGTTTTGATTTGCATTTCTCTAATAATTAGTGATGTTGAGCAGCTTTTCATGTGCCTCTTGGCCATCTGTATATCTTCTTTGGAGAAATGTCTATTTAGGTCTTCTGCCCATTTTTGGATTGGGTTGCTTGTTTTATTAATATTGAGCTGCATAAGCTGTTTATATATTTTGGAGATTAATCCTTTGTCCATTGATTCGTTTGCAAATATTTTCTCCCATTCTGAGGGTTGTCTTTTCGTCTTGTTTATGGTTTCCTTTGCTGTGCAAAAGCTTTGAAGTTTCATTAGGTCCCATTTGTTTATTTTTGTTTTTATTTCCATTACTCTAGGAGGTGGATCAAAAAAGATCTTGCTGTGATTTATGTCAAAGAGTGTTCTTCCTATGTTTTCCTCTAAGAGTTTTATAGTGTCCAGTCTTACATTTAGGTCTCGAATCCATTTTGAGTTTATTTTTGTGTATGGTGTTAGGGAGTATTCTAATTTCATTCTTTTACATGTAGCTGTCCAGTTTTCCCAGCACCACTTATGGAAGAGACTGTCTTTTCTCCATCATATATCCTTGCCTCCTTTGTCATAGATTAGTTGACCACAGGTGCGTCGGTTTATCTCTGGGCTTTCTATCCTGTTCCATTGATCTATGTCTCTGTTTGTGTGCCAGTACCATATTGTCTTGATTACTGTAGCTTTGTAGTATAGTCTGAAGTCAGGGAGTCTGATTCCTCCAGCTCCGTTTTTTTCCCTCAAGACTGCTTTGGCTATTCGGAGTCTTTTGAGTCTCCATACAAATTTTAAGATTTTTTGTTCTAATTCTGAAAATAATGCCATTGGTAATTTGATAGGGATTGCATTGAATCTGTAGATTGCTTTGGGTAGTAGAGTCATTTTCACAATGTTGATTCTTCCAATCCAAGAACATGGTATATCTCTCCATCTGTTGGTATCATCTTTAATTTCTTTCATCAGTGTCTTATAGTTTTCTGCATACAGGTCTTTTGTCTCCCCAGGTAGGTTTATTCCTAGGTATTTTAATCTTTTTGTTGCAATGGTAAATGGGAGTGTTGCTTTAATTTCTCTTTCAGATTTTTCATCATTAGTGTATAGGAATGCAAGAGATTTCTGTGCATTCATTTTGTATCCTGCAACTTTACCAAATTCATTGATTAGCTCTAGTAGTTTTCTGGTGGCATCTTTAGGATTCTCTATGTATAGTATCATGTCATCTGCAAACAGTGACAGTTTTACTTCTTCTTTTCCAATTTGTATTCCTTTTATTTCTTTTTCTCCTCTGACTGCCGTGGCTAGAACTTCCAAAACTATGTTGAATAATAGTGGCGAGAGTGGACAACCTTGTCTTGTTCCTGATTTTAGAGGAAATGCTTTCAGTTTTTCATGTTTGAGAATGATGTTTGCTGTGGGTTTGTCGTATATGGCCTTTATTATGTTGAGGTAGGTTCACTCTATGCCCACTTCCTGGAGAGTTTTGATCATAAATGGGTGTTGAATTTTGTCAAAAGCTTTTTCTGCATCTATTGATATGATCATATGGTTTTTATTCTTCAGTTTGTTAATATGGTGTATCACGTTGATTGATATGTGTATATTGAAGAATCCTTGCATCCCTGGGATAAATCCCACTTGATCATGATGTATGATCCTTTTAATGTGCTGTTGGATTCTGTTTGCTAGTATTTTGTTGAGGATTTTTGCATCTATATTCATCAGTGATATTGGTCTGTAATTTTCTCTTTTTGTCGTATCTTTGTCTGGTTTTGGTATCAGGGTGATGGTGGCCTCATAGAATGAGTTTGGGAGTGTTGCTTCCTCTGCAATTTTTTGGAATAGTTTGAGAAGGATGGGTGTTAGCTCTTCTCTAAATGTTTGATAGAATTCACCTGTGAAGCCATCTGGTCCTGGACTTTTGTTTGTTGGAAGATTTTTAATCACAGTTTCAATTTCATTACTTGTGATTGGTCTGTTCATATTTTCTGTTTCTTCCTGGTTCAGTCTTGGAAGGTTATACCTTTCTAAGAATTTGTCCATTTCTTCCAGGTTGTCCATTTTATTGGCATAGAGTTGCTTGTAGTAGTCTCTTAGCATGCTTTGTATTTCTGCGGTGTCTGTTGTAACTTCTCCTTTTTCCTTTCTAATTTTATTGAGTTGAGTCCTCTCCCTCTTTTTCTTGATGAGTCTGGCTAATGGTTTATCGATTTTGTTTATCTTCTCAAAGAATCAGCTTTTAGTTTTATTGATCTTTGCTATTGTTTTCTTTGTTTCTATTTCATTTATTTCTGATCTGATCTTTATGATTTCTTGCCTTCTGCTAACTTTGGGTTTTGTTTGTTCTTCTTTCTCTAGTTCCTTTAGGTGTAAGGTTAGATTGTTTATTTGAGATTTTTCTTGTTTCTTGAGGTAGGCTTGTATAGCTATAAACTTCCCTCTTAGAACTGCTTTTGCTGCATCCATTAGGTTTTGGGTCGACGTGTTTTCATTGTCATTTGTCTCTAGGTATTTTTTGATTTCCTCTTTGATTTCTTCAGTGATCTCTTGGTTATTTAGTAGTGTATTGTTTAGCCTCCATGTGTTTGTATTTTTTAACGTTTTTTTCCCTGTAATTGATTTCTAATCTCATAGTGTTGTGGTCAGAAAAGATGCTTGATATGATTTCAATTTTCTTAAATTTACTGAGGATTGATTTGTGACCCAAGATGTGATCTATCCTGGAGAATGTTCTGTGCACACTTGAGAAGAAAGTGTAATCTGCTGTTTTTGGATGGAATGTCCCACAAATATCAATTATATCTATCTGGTCTATTGTGTCATTTAAAACTTCTGTTTCCTGGGCTTCCCTGGTGGTGCAGTGGTTGAGAATCTGCCTGCTAATGCAGGGGACACGGGTTCGAGCCCTGGTCTGGGAAGATCCCACATGCCGCAGAGCAACTGGGCCCGTGAGCCACAACTACTGAGCCTGCGTGTCTGGAGCCTGTGCTCCGCAACAAGAGAGGCCGTGATAGTGACAGGCCTGTGCACTGCGATGAAGAGTGGCCCCCTCTTGCTGCAACTAGAGGAAGCCCTCGCACAGAAACGAAGACCTAACACAGCCAAATAAATAAATAATAATTAAAGGTGCTAATAATTTTTTAAAAAATGTATAAAACTTCTGTTTCCTTATTTATTTTCATTTTGGATGATCTGTCCGTCGGTGTAAGTGAGGTGTTAAAGTCCCCCACTATTATTGTGTTACTGTCGACTTCCTCTTTTATCGCTGTTAGCAGTTGCCTTATGTATTGAGGTGCTCCTATGTTGGGTGCATATATATTTATAATTGTTATATCTTCTTCTTGGATTGATCCCTTGACCATTATGTAATGTCCTTCCTTGTCTCTTGTAACATTCTTTATTTTAAAATCTATTTTAACTGATATGAGTATTGTTACTCCAGCTTTCTTTTGATTTCCATTTGCATGGAATATCTTTTTCCATCCCCTCACTTTCAGTCTGTATGTGTCCCTAGCTCTGAAGTGGGTCTCTTGTAGACAGCATATATATGGGTCTTGTTTTTGTATCCATTCAGCAAGTCTGTGTCTTTCGGTTGGAGCATTTAATCCATTCACGTTTAAGGTAATTATTGATATGTATGTTCCTATGACCATTTTCTTAATTGTTTTCGGTTTGTTTTTGTAGGTCCTTTTCTTCTCTTGTGTTTCCCAGTTAGAGAATTTCCTTTAGCATTTGTTGTAGAGCTGGTTTGGTGGTGCTGAATTCTCTTAGCTTTTGCTTGTCTGTAAAGCTTTTCATTTCTCCATCGATTCTGAATGAGATCCTTGCCAGGTAGAGTAATCTTGGTTGTAGGTTCTTCCCTTTCATCACTTTAAGTATATCATGTCACTCCCTCCTGGCTTGTAGAGTTTCTGCTGAGAAATCAGCTGTTAACCTTACAGGAGTTCCCTTGTATGTTATTTGTCGTTTTTCCCTTGCTGCTTTCAATAATTTTTATTTGTCTTTAATTTTTGCCAATTTGATTACTATGTGTCTTGGCATGTTTCTCCTTGGGTTTATCCTGTATGGGACTCTCTGTGCTTCCTGGACTTGGTGGCTATTTCCTTCCCCATTTTAGGGAAGTTTTCGACTATAATCTCTTCAAATATTTTCTCTGGTTCTTTCTCTCTCTCTTCTCCTTCTGGGACCCCTATAATGCGAATGTTGTTGCATTTAATGTTGTCCCAGAGGTCTCTCAGGCTGTCTTCATTTCTTTTCATTCTTTTTTCTTTATTCTGTTCCACAGCAGTGAATTCCACCATTCTGTCTTCCAGGTCACTTATCCGTTCTTCCGCCTCAGTTATTCTGCTATTGATTCCTTCTAGTGTAGTCTTCATGTCAGTTATTGTATTGTTCATCTCTGTTTCTTTGTTCTTTAATTCTTCTAGGTCTTTGTTCAACATTTCTTGCATCTTCTCGATCTTTGCCTCCATTCTTTTTCCGAGGTCCTGGATCATCTTCACTATGATTATTCTGAATTCTTTTTCTGGAAGATTGCCTATCTCCACTTCATTTAGTTGTTTTTCTGGGGTTTTATCTTGTTCCTTCATCTGGTACATAGCCCTCTGCCTTTTCATCTTGTCTATCTTTCTGTGAATGTGGTTTTGTTCCACAGGCTGCAGGGTTGTAGTTCTTCTTGCTTCTGCTGTCTGCCCCCTGGTGGATGAGGTTATCTAAGAGGCTTGTGCAAGTTTCCTGATGGGCGGGACTGGTGGTGGGTAGAGCTGACTGTTGCTCTGGTGGGCGGAGCTCAGTAAAACTTTAATCCGTTTGACTGCTGATGGGTAGGGCTGGGTTCCCTCCCTGTTGGTTGTTTGGCCTGAGGCAACCCAACACTGGAGCCTACCTGGGCTCTTTGGTGGGGCTAATGGCAGACTCTGGGAGGGCTCACGCCAAGGAGTACTTCCCAGAACTTCTGCTGCCAGTGTCCTTGTCCTCACTGTGAACCACATCCAGCCCCTGCCTCTGCAGGAGACCCTCCAACACTAGTAGGTAGGTCTGGTTCAGTCTCCCCTGGGGTCACTGCTCCTTCCCCTGGGTCCCGACACGCACACTACTTTGTGTGTGCCCTCCAAGAGTGGAGTCTCTGTTTCCCCCAGTTCTGTCGAAGTCCTGCAATCAAATCCCAGTGGCCTTCAAAGTCTGATTCTCTAGGAATTCTTGCTCCCATTGCTGGACCCCCAGGTTGGGAAGCCTGATGTGGGGCTCAGAACCTTCACGCCAGTGGGTGGACTTCTGTGGTATAAGTGTTCGCGAGTCTGTGAGTCACCCACCCAGCAGTTATGGGATTTGATTTTACTGTGATTGTGCCCCTCCTACTGTCTCATTGTGGCTTCTCCTTTGTCTTTGGATGTGGGGTATCATTTTGGTGAGTTCCAGTGTCTTCCTGTCGATGATTGTCCAGCAGCTAGTTGTGATTCTGGTGTTCTTGCAAGAGGGAGTGAGAGCATGTCCTTCTACTCCGCCATCTTGGTTCCAATCCCTGTGGTCTTAAATTTAAATTAAGACCATTCAGGAGAGATGAACGTTTTCTCTAGCTACGTTCAACTGCCCTACATGGAGGAGGTGGAGAATTGAGAGTACGATGAAGGGGAATGGGAAAGGGAGCACCTATAGTGATGGACTGTGAATCCAAACTGAGTAAGAAAGGAAATGAAGGGGTTGGTAGGCAGTGAAGATGTGAATTGGAGGTTTCACTGGGACCCATTATTTACCAGAATAAGTCATCCGGAAAGTTAGAAGATGGTTGTCAAAAAGTAGGATGTGTGATGTAGAGATCACGAGTCTACAGGTCACAGTGAATAAGGTCTAGAATATAACCACGGTAGTGAGTAGCTGAGGAGGCTGTGGACTTGAAGAGCCAGGGTGTTGGATTAAATATTGAAAAGATTAGGATTTCAAACTGGTGTTTTCCTGGAACAAGGTGATTTATAAATAAATGACCTTATATGACAGGTCATTTCTTCATCATGTGACATAGTACACATTTCTTCCATTTGCACCGTGACTAAAATTTCCATCATTGAAGAGTTCATGCTTTAGGAGAGCTTCAAGAAAACCAAACAGCCATCTCTAGGAAAAGCACTCTGACAAGGCGACAGCTGTCCAAACCACTTGATCCTGTAACACTGGAGCAATGCAGGAAGACACATGTGCAGTGCGGGTGGGGGAAGGTCTTTGAGCTCTGATTTGTACTGTGATATTGAACAGGTTTTAAGTTCCTATTTAGATAGGAGTCAGAATTGGGATTTTCTGCTGCCTTTGATACGTTCTAAAAAGCTTCGCTTTACTATCCAGATTGGCAGAAATGAACCAAAGAAAATCATTTCCCATGATACCCTATTTAAGAAATATATGGGTTCAGTTCATCCATAAACATCTAAGTAAAGAATATTATAATAGATCTTGGAGAAGAGGATTAAAAGGACGATGCTCCAGAAGAAATCGAGTCAATGGTTTCAGTTTTCAAGGTGCTAGAAGAACATGCAACTGAAGTGAAGATCATGTGACATCATCTGGCATAAATCCCACCCCATGGATGCCCCATCCAACCAGCATACCTCCTCTTACACAAAGACCTTCACCTCCACTCTGTCCACATGCCCCATCCAGTGCTCTACCATCTACTTGCCCCAACGACCCTCCATTCACCTGCCCCATCCAACATGTGTGATTCTCCTCTCCTCTGCTCCATTCACCTCAGCAACCTTCTCTGAAATGTCTACCTCTCCCATTCCCCCTATACAGCACTGTCAGACTGAAGCGAGACCCACAGACCCTTTTACTCTTCCTATTTCTCCCATTCTATTGTCCTTCTTTTAATTCCTTCTCTACCTAGGCCAGATTTCCTATACTGATGCCACTCTCAACTCCCTTGACCCTTGTTCCGAGCACACCCTCACACCTGCAATGATGACAACTTCTCCCTCTGCCTCTGAATAAGGGCTGCCAGGGGCTGCTTAGGGAAATCTTACAACCGTGAAGTTATGGCTTCACATCTTGCCTGGGCCATCAGCACTTTCAACTATCTTTTCTTTTGTCCACCACCAATTTCTGGTTCTATCTTCACAGTGGACACATCAGTGCTTTCTTTACCATTCTTCTCAAGCATGCTATGCAACCCAACCTCCTCAACACTGCCTGCAAAGACCATGCATCCTGCATACATCTTAGGGCCATTCAGCAAGACCTTCTCCAACCTCCATTTTCCACCCCGCTACCCCTACAAGTAGCCGTATCTATTTTCACCTTTATTGACTCTAGAGGAAGATGGCTCCCAGCTCCCTCAACTATGCTTAATCCTGCCCTCCCCGTTTCCTCCTGGAATCTCATTCCCTCTTGGGTAGATCATCACCTTATACTTCTCCAGGAGCTATCTTAATAGACCTGCTTGTGCCTCCACCTCCTTTCAGAGAAAGAACTCATTGACTCTGGGTTTGCTCCTCTAATGACTACTTGATCTCTTTTCCCTTTTTTTCAAATATCTTAGAAGCCTATACTCATTTGACTCGGCTTTCCCACTCACAACTCATCACCCACCTGTCTCTCACTGCGTCACCCACTGTCTCTGACTTCAGCACCTGCTATTCATCTCACCTGCTGAGATTGTTTTTGAAGTCCCTCGGCATGTGACTCAAACTCTCTGGCTTCTTTATGACTTTCCAAGGCTCCCCTGCAGCTCTCCCACAACTTATATTCATGGTTCCATCCTTCACATGCCTTTAGTAGTAGTTTGAGCCATATGAAATTGCTGCAATAGAGTTCCCGAGTGGTTGAATATTGGCAGTTTCATCTGGTTCAGCCTAATTCTTTTTACACACCTCTTTTGTCACCAATCTCTTTTTATTGCATATATTTGAATGTGTGGTTATCACCCTTATCAGACTCTTAGTGCAGCTTGAGTGAAAGAATTTTGCTTTATTTATCTTCACTTTGCCAGCACCCAACCCCATGCCTATAACACTAAAGGCACTTGTTTCACACCTGCTAGATGAACACTCCATTCAGGAGTGGTACAGGGACAGCACTCAGGCCTGCCTGGCAAGGGCACCTGTAGGAATGAAGTTGTGCTAACCTGGATGCAAGATGCCGAGGAGGAGGAGAAAAAAGAGAAGAGGGGGAACGGGGAGGAAAAATCCCAACCTTCCTTCCGGGAGCCCTGATTTGTACCTGTGGCGTTTCGGACGAGAGCTGGTGATGCTGCTTCTGAGACACAGAGCTGTGGCTGTCTGCTTTGCCTTTGGTAATGAGCACGCTCCCACGCACAGGCTTGGCAGGTTTAATTTCGGGAGTTACCAGAGTGGATTCTGAAGTTAACTTCCCCAGGGTCTCACTGCTCAGTCCTATTTGTCCCATGGCATTTTGGCTCAAAGCAGCAGCCTCCTGGGCTACACAGAGAGAGAGGGTTTATATTAAAAGTCACCTTAGGATAATAAGGAAATAATAGCGAGGATGGCAAGTTGAAACGTAGTGTGATTCTTTTGAAGACTACAGAGCCATCTCCACCTGCAGCTGGCTGAGCAGGGCTGAGAGAAGAGGCTCCACCCACTGAGGATGGATGATGATGACGGGTGTGTGCAGAGCCTGGCCTGGAGCCCCGGGCTCTTCCCTGCTCACCTTCCCAGGGGATCCCACGATACTCTCCCCCGCTTTCTCTTCCAACCCAGAGGGTAATCATTTCTGAGACTGCTGGTACACTACAGGCCTGACTGCCCTGGAAACCTACCACAATGATTACTGTGTTGTTTTACCAGTCTTTTATTCTTACTACATCTTCAAAACCCAGCATGTATTGTATACTGACAGCACATCTCAGTTTGGACTAGGCACATTTCAAGGGGCCGGTGGGTCCTGCGTGGGACAGACAGGTTTAGACTGGTCACTTCCACTTCAGTACAGCCTGCTGACTCCACAGCAAACAGCAAATGCAGGTCTGGGTTTAACCCCATCACTGAGAGGGTTTTCTCCAAAGTCACCAGTGACCGCTGAACTGTGAACTACAGCGGCCCTCTTCTCAGGGCTCATTCTATCTGAACCTTCAGCCACCTCCGATTATATTCACTTACTGATTTAACACATTTTTATAAATCTTTACTCTGTGTCTACTATGTGCGAAGCACTAGTCTAGATGCCGGGAATACATTAGTGACGAAAACTAACACAAATCTCTGCCCTCCGAAGCTCACATTCTTGGCCGGGGCGGGGGTGGGGGGCGTGGAGGAGGCAGACAATAAAATAAGTAAATAAAATAAATAGTCTGTTAACTAGGGGTAAGGGCTATGAGGAAAATAAAGCGGGAAGGGTCCCCCAGACTCCAACCACGGCTCCGGAGAGATGCGAAAGTCCTTCTGGCCCCCTCCCACCTGCAGCTCTCCTGACTGCCCACCCTTCTGACCCTCACTCTGCCTTCTCCGCCTCCCCTGGCTTCTCTCCTTGCCCCCACCTCCTCCTAAAATGTGAAGTGTTCCCCAAGCTCCCATCCTGCCCTATCCATCCCTCTCCTCTCTTTCTGGAACTTTCTGGGCTGATTTCCTCTACTCCAGCGGCTGCACCCCTCACCTTGTTGAGGAAGTCTCCCCCAGTTATTAAGCCTTTAGCTTGACATTACTTTCTCAGGGAGCTCAAATTCATGATTTGTCACAGGATATCAACACAGCTCCAAAGACTTCTGTGAAATGCAGTTTATTTGACAGAAAAGGAAACAAAAAATCTAAGAGAACTGGAATTGTGATGCAGCCTGGCGTTCCCACTAAATGGTATCAGAATATGCCACCCCAAAATATGACTACAGGAGTTCAGGATATGCCACCTCAAAATATGCTGCTTTGGCATATTGGTTATTTTGAGCTGTAGGCACCTGAAAAACAGTAAATGCAGGGAGTGGCTTTCCTTGACCTCCCCTTATTTGCTTAAAGACAGAACCTCCAAAAGAAGCTCCACTGTCACAAGTCCCCTTCCAGAGAGTTTCATCAACTAGGGAGATGGACTCTTATCACAGGAGAGGAGACTCAAGTCCATACCACACCCAGAAAGACTTTATCACAAACAGCCACACCTCCCATCCATTCTTGTAAGGGTCCCTCATCTTTCCTAAAAGCCATTTACCCTCCCCTAAGAGGACTACATCCCCCTTCCCTTTCCCTATTAAGGTGGTATTTACTTCTGAATTCTAAAGCCATCCATCTTCCCCTGAGTATCTCCCACGGTACATGCAGTATACATGTTAATAAACTTGTTTGTTTTTCTCTTGTTAATCTGTCTTTTATTACAGGGGGGCTCAGCCAAGAACTCAGAAGAGTAGAGAGAAAATTATTCTTTCTCCCCTAGACCACTAAAGAGCTGTTTCTCTTCTCTTCCCAGCAAAGAATCTTCCATTTCTCTAAGCATCCCATGCAGAGGTATCAAGGGGAGGGGACACCCCTGAAAGCCCCAGCCAGTTTTATCACCTAGCAGGCATGGGACACTAACAGGAATGACGGCATGCTGTTCTAAGTATTTATATAAAAAACATTCTACTCCGAGCAGGTATTCTGCTTTATATTTGATAGATTTTCCCACTGAGCAGCCACCCTCCTGCCCTGTAGGTCTTTAGAGGAGCTGGGAGAGCCAGGATTCTTAACCTCTGGGAGGTAAGGCCTCACTACTGTGGGGTTTAAAAACTCAAGTAATTTTCCTTTCCAGTAAACTTCCTCCTCCTCCCATGTTCCCTGTCTTGGTAAATGACATTGCTCTCTTCCTGGTTTCTGTGACCAGAAATCTTGGTGTGAACATCTTGAATGTCTCCCCCTCCTTCAATTCCCTGCCATGCAGGTGGCTATCAGGTCAGCCAGCCCAGCCCCACTCATATTCAGCTTCACCTCTCTTCCATTACAAGACATCACTAGAGCTCCTTTCCTACTGCAACTTTCGGACCATTTCTCCCATAGGGTGAAAACTGCCCAACTCCTCTTTTCCTTCAAAATAAAATCGAAATTCCTAATCTTGGCATTAAGTCCAACTATGATTGGCCTTAACCTGCCTTCCCACCTTTCATTTACTGTCAGCTTCCCTGCTTTCTTGGTCTGGAATGTCCTTATCTTCACCTTTGCCTGTCAACATTCTCCTCCTCCTTCAAAGCCCACTTCCATGAAAACTTCCCCAAATCATGCGTGCTGGAACCCAACTATCCCACAGTTGGTCTTTCACAGAAGCTGGCAGTTCTGTCACATTATTTTCCTCTGCTCTGAATGAGCACACGTCTGCTCCCCTCCAGGTGTCTCTCCCAAAGGTGTGGGCCACATCTCCTCCGTCGCCCTGCTCCCTGCCGTGCCAAGTGCACTGGGCAGCCAGGAGAGCCACAGGTGTCTGCTGGAGAGAATTCTCTGGGCTGCTAACTGGCAGCATGTTATAAGTCAGCCTTCAATGGGGCTGTGGAGAAAAGCTCGGTAGGGGAAACTGAGAAGGTGCGTTACCAGTGGGGTAAGGGCCACTTGGCCACAAAGAGTCACGGGAAATGGCTCTCACCAGACTCCTCTTCCTTCATGGACTGCTCTATGGCGGCCCTGATGCAGAGCTCACGGGCCCGGATCCCTGCGATGTTGTTGCCATCGGAGATGGCTTCCAGCACGATGGAGTCGAAGTTCAGGCAGGCTGCACTGTAGTACTTGGCTATGCTGACTGCGGTGGCTGACTTTCCTATTAAAAAAGGTCAGGAGGTTGAATTTCACAGCTCTCATTTCCTCAGTGCCCTAGACAGAAGAAGCTTCTATAACAGAGGCTGCTGGAAAGTGATCTCTCCAAGGTCTCTGCCTCTAAGTCTCTCGGGTGGCCAGAGGTGGCAGCAGAAAAGAGAGGCAAGACCTGAGCCAGGAGTTAGGACCGTGGATTCTGGTCCTAATTCTACCCCTGATGAGCTGTATGCTATGGCAACCCATATCCCCTCTGGATTTTCTCCTCGGCTTAAAAAGTGATTCTATCAGATGAGCTTTAAAAAATCTTGTAGCTCTTACTGTCTCTGATTCTAATGGGAAGAGACTTTTTTGGTTTAAAGAATAACTTGTGTTGATTTTTTTTCTTATTCAAAATACCTGCTTATTAAAAAGAAAGCAGAAAATTCAGAAATAACAGCAGGGAGAAAAGAAATTTGATCTTCCAGAGAGATTACAGTTAGCATATGCCTGCTAAGTATGCATATGTAACTATTTTATTCATATTTCTTATAAAAAAAGAATGGGTTATGTGGTAGGTTGAATAATGCCTCCCCCGCTCAGATGTCCACATCCCAATCCCTGGAACCTGTGAATATGTTACCTTATATGTTAAAGGGACTTCGCAGGTATGATTAAGAATCTTGATGTTGCAGATTGCCCTGGATTATCTGGGTAGGCCCAATGTAATAACAAGGGTCCTTTTAAGAGAAGCAGGACGCTCAGAGTAAGAACAGGTGATGCGATGATGAAAGCAAAGAGAGAGACAGAGTGAGAGAGAGGACGGACAGACAGACAGACAGACTACAAGATGCTATGGTGCTGGTTTTGAAGATGGAGGAAGGGGCCATGAGCCAAGGAATGCAGATAATGTTTCTAGAAGCAAGAAAAGGCAAGGAAATGGATTCTCCTCTATAGCCTCGAGAAAGGATGCAGCCCTGTTGACCCATTTTAGACTTCTGACCTCCAGAATTCTAAGAAAGTAAATTTGCATTTTTTAAAGTCACTAAATTTGTGGTTATTTGTTACAGTAGCAATAGGATATTAATACAGATAACAAATTGTAAGCATGGCATTTTTTTTTTCTCACTTAAAACGATATATATCATGAGCATTTTTCTATTCATTTAATACACTTCTATGGTACTTTTTTATTGTGATAGTATACATACAAAATTTACCATTTTAACTGTTTTTAAGTGTACAGCTCAGCTGCTAAGGATATTCACATTGTTGTGCAACCATCACCACCATCCATCTCCAGCACGTTTTCATCTTCCCAAGTGGAAACTCTGTACCCATTAAACAATAACCTCTTATTCCTCCCTTTTCTCAGCCCCTGGAAACCACCATTCTACTTCATGTCTCTATGAATATGACTACTTTAGGTACCTTATATAAATGGAATCATATAGTAGTTGTTCTTTTATGTCTTGCTTATTTCACTTAGCATAATGTCTTCAAGGTTCATCTGTGTTGTAGCATGTGTGAGGATTTCCTTCCTTTTGTGGGTGAAAAATATCCCATTATACCACATTTAGTTTATCCACTCATCCATCAATGGATACTTGGGCTGTTTCTACCTTTTTGTTATTGTGATAATGCTGCTATGAAAATGGGTGTACAAGACACTGTTTTTCATGGTGATATAATTCACTGCATGAATGTACTACGGCTTAATTAACTAGTCCCGCATATTGAACGTTTCAAGTGCTCCCAAATTTTTAGTATGGTCAACAATGCTGCAGTGAACACTCATGCAGTTAATCTTTGTTGACGTGATTCCTAAGATAAATTTTTAGAAGTAATACTGCCAGGCCAAAGAGTTTGCACATATTCTTCCCCTCTCTTTTTAAATAACTTAATGTCCTGGATTTTTCTTTAATATTTTAATGTTATTAAATTATTGAAAGAATGCAAGCTCCAACAACTCAGAGATGTATTAATTAAGGATGAGGTGTCCCCGCTCTTTCTCTAACTCCATATCTCTGAAGTTGGCAATTTAACAATTTGGGGATAATTCTTTGGTATATAAATTTCAAACAGAAGAGTCTTTTACTGCCTCAAAAATTACACATGCAGGACTTCCCTGGTGGCGCAGTGCTTAAGAATACGCCTGCCAGTGCAGGGGACACGGGTTCGAGCCCTGGTCCGGGAAGATCCCACATGCCGCGGAGCAACTAAGCCCGTGCACCACAACTACTGAGCCTGCGCTCTAGAGCATGCAAGCCACAACTACTGAGCCCACGTGCCACAATTACTGAAGCCCGTGCGCCTAGAGCCCGTGCCCTGCAACAAGAGAAGCCACCACAATGAGAAGCCCACGCACCACAACAGAGAGCAGCCTCCACTAGCCACAACTAGAGATAGCCCACATGAAGCAACGAAGACCCAACGCAGCCAAAAATAAATTAATTTAATTAAAAAAAAAAAAAAAGAAAAGGCATCACCCAGAGGTAAAAAAAAAAAAAAAAAATTACATGTGCAAACTTCACCATAAACCCCTCAGGGCTGTGCATACCTGACAAGGGCGTCCCATGGATGATGATGGCGATGCCTTTCCGGTTCTTGGCCATGCGGCCTTCTGCAGAAATGTCAATGCCCAGGTGGCGAGCAATGGCCTTGCTCACTGGGTTGTTCTCTACTTCTCCAACCTCCTCTGGAAAGTGGCTGTCAATGCTCTGAATCTTGTCAGCTGCAAATTAAATATACATGTGTGCGTGTGTGCATGCACATACATGCGGACACACCCAGACCTCACCTGGGTTCTGAAGGAAGTGGGGACGACTTTTTCTTAGTAAACGTCCTATTTTAAAATGACAAACATAATCTGCTGCAGATGTTGCCTCACTCCCCCTGTAGTGTATGAAAGTGCCCGTTTTGGCTAATAATCTGTCCATAGCTACTACAATTGAAAATACAGATACTCTTTGACTCTTAATCCCACTTTGGGGAATCTCTTCTGCTGAAAAATAATATTGGAAACTAGCAATACTGTTGCATATGAATATGCAACAGTAAGGGAAATGACTAAATAAATGATGGCATATTCATATTGTAGAATTAATACATAATAGTGCTAGAAAGATGCATTTTATGGAGAAAGGTGAAAGGCACTGAACAGCCTTCCCACTTTTGCTTAGAGAGAACAGGTACCCAAACATTAAAATGCCTGGTTACTTTGAAACATGATTTTTTCCAGGCTTTCTTCATCCTCCTCTTCATCTGGGTAGGTCTTGGACTTGACCATTGGGATATGCCGCTCTTCCAGGTTGGATGTGACAGAGATCCCTCGGCTAAGCGAGGTCCTCTTCGTGCTGGCAGAGGTCCCCTGTTCTGACAAGGGACCATCGTCCTCTTCTGCAAGGGAGCAAAGGATGGAAACACACAGGAAGAGTTGGGAGGAGGACAAGGGAGACAGGGCAGAAAAGGGAAGAGAGACAAAGAGGAGAATCACTGAACTGGTTACCATCACCCTGGACTATCTGACCCAAATAAACAAGAACTGCAGTCAGTCTGCTGTTAAATTTCTCTGCCCAGAGTGTTTCTACATTTTAACATTAAAAAAAGTTACCAAAATTATACATTTGGTTTAGAAAATTTGGGAAATTCAAAAGAGCAAAAATGACAATATTTAGCTACATAAAGAGATATAGATAAAGAAATGGTGATAGAGGAATAGCAGCTTCACCTTATGATACCAGTATAGGAGAGCGGCAACCTCTCAGATTTTTAATTTTTCAAAACTGAAGTTGGGATCATACTGTACACATACCAATTTGTAGCCTGCTTTCCCCCTTAATTTACCATGAACATTTCTCTATGTCATCGTTGAGCACACCTACTACTTTCCCTGCCCCACACCCTCCACAGAGTTTCAGTGGGTGCATTGGGCTGTCATTGTACAAGGTGACCCAGCTCTACCCTGGAGCCAAGACACCTTCTTTGTTTAATTTTGAATTTGAGTCAGAGAGGTTATAGCTCTCCTGGGAATGGCAATAACATGACTTGTAGCTGCTGGCCTTCCCTGGACGTGGTCTGGAAGCAGAGAAGGACGTGTACTCTGTGACAGCAGAGTAAGCAGATGCTCAGAGAGGTGCTGGTGAGAAGCAGAGGGAGCGCCTCCCTGGACTTCTACTGACCCTCAGGTCCTGGCTCTAGATCACCTTTCCACGGGCCAAATGGAAAAATGAACCCACAACCAAGGCGTGTAGGACAGGGATGAGAGCGATGGGCCTTTCTCAGCTCTCACTAAGTCCTCTTTACACTGCAGCCCCTCGTGACTCTCTGCCTCAGGCCACTAGGCAGTCCTGAGTTTAAATGTCTATCCCCCCACCCCTCCCTGACTTTGAGCTCTCAAAGGCAGGGGCTGATTTCATTGATCTTTCCTCCACCACTTCAGCTCAGTGCTTGGAACATACTGGGTGCTTGTTATGGGCTGAACTGGTTCCCATAAAGTTCATTTGCTGCAGTCCTAAGCACCACCCCCGTGCCGCACTCCACCCCCTGCCCCAGTATGCCAGAATGTGACTATTTGAAGTTAGGGCCTTTCAAGAGGTAATTAAGTTAAAGTGAGTGTCCTAAGCCATCCATAGTCCAATATCACTGGTGTTCTTATAGGAAGAGATTAGGACACAGACACACAGAGGGAAGTCCTTGTGAACACACAGGGGGAAGACAGCCATCTACAAGCCAAGGAGGGAGGTTCAGTAGAAAACAACTCCACCAACACCTTGATCTTGGATTTCTGGCCTCCAGAATTATGAGAAAATAAGTTTTGCTTGGTTAAGCCCCCCAGTCTGTGGTATTTGCAGTGGCAGTTCTAGTGAACTAATATGCTCAATAAATACAACCAGGAGACTGGTAGACAGGCAGCCTTCTTCTCTCATCTTCTCCTTTTAGGGCAGATTAGTGTTCTCCGACTACCTTCTGTCTTGAGAGACAACAAGACAGGTCCAAGGGCAGGAGAAATGGACTTCATTCATTCATTCATTCACTCTTACAGAAACATTTATCAGGCACTACGATGTATCAGGTGCTGGTCCATGCACTGGGTTTACATTGGGGGATACATGATCACTGCCTTTATGGGGGCTTGTCTAGAGGGGAGACAAGTGTGAAGAAAATACATGTGATGACTATTATGCAGAAGAAGAGAGCAAGTAAGAACAGGGAGGGTAAATTTCTAGGATGAGGGCACAGGGAAGCAGAGAAGAGAAGTGAGCACCCCAACAAGCTACACGATCCCATAGGTCTCCCTGGAACCTTGATGCTCAAGTGCACACAAGGGGGGATCCTGGGTGGATGACGGATAACTCTGGGGTGCTGGGCAAGAAAGGGCAAGACTGTAAGAGCACAGTCCAGCTTTGTGATTGAGTTTTGGCCTTGAGGACCATGGAGGGTCTTTCCTCATGTGAACTCCCACCCCCATCTCTCACAGGGCACCAATATCTACCGTGCATGATGGATTACCTTGCATCACCTAGGCACAGATGTGGAGGCTGTGGAGTGGAGTGGTTATTGTCGTGGACACCTGAGTCAGAGAGACCTGGGCTTGAGTCCTGATTCTGCCACTTAAATCTGTGGACCTGGCCTCTCAGTGCTTCCTCTCTCATCTGTACGTGTGAAGCCCTCAGCACAGGGCTTGGTATCTAGCAAGTGTTCTTCTATATCTGAACTAGCTGTTTTTAAGTCTTAACTCCCCACCAGACTCTAGTGAGAGCAGAATGTGTCCCTGTCTCTGCACCCCTACAATGGGGACAACAGGACCATTTTGCAAGGGTTAGAAATGAAATCCATAAGGTGCTCAGTAACTGGTTCGTCTCCCAGCAGAGATAATTCAAAGAAGCCAGGGGAGTGGCTGGAGCCGCGGGCTCCAGAACTGTTGAGTTCTCACCGTTCTCCTGCGCCAGACTCTCCAGATATTTCACCTTCATCTGCTCCTCTTTTGACCGCTTCATCTCCTTAAAGTATTCATACACCTCTGGGGGCAGCTTTTCCCCCGGAAGGCGGGGAGGCAGCAGCAGGGAGTTGTAGGAATCATAGCCCTTCAGCGTTCGCAAGATCTGCTCGAGTAGAATGGGAACTGCTGTTGGTCCCACTGGAAGTTTCCTCCCAACAGTCCCAGGTGGGTCTGCCATCCATCTCATAAAAACCCTGCCCCTGCCCAAGGCTGGGGCGTATACAAATACTTTCTGGATCTCAAAGGGTAGGGTCCTTTGCAGAGGTCTAAAGTGTAAGGCTGAGCCCTGGATCTGTGGGGATACAGAATTTTTATTTTGCCCCATTTGTGCCTCGGCATTTCCCATGTGGAAAAGAATTTTCTCCTTGTTTTATAAATAACATATACTGGGTTTTTTTTGTTGTTGTTGTTGTTTTCCATTGACAAAAGTACAGAACTCAATTATCCACTTTGAGTGACATGTTATTGAAAAATATTGTGGTTAGCAATATTGTCTTGGTAAGGTGGTTGTCTCATAAATAGAGGATCCAGAGAAAAACAGGCAAAATGGCTGTTTAGGTATGTGTGTGTGTGTGTGTGTGTGTGTGTGTGTGTGTGTGTGTGTGTGTGTGTGTGTGTGTGTGTGTGTGTGTGTATTTGAGAGAGAGATAGACAGAGAGGGATGTATATTAGGCTTGTCAGATGAAGTACAAGATGCCTAGTTAAATTTAAATTTCAGATAAAAAAATGAATAATTTTTAAAGTATAAATGTGTCCCATATTGTTTATCTGGAATTCAAATTTAATTGCGGCAACCTGTTTTTCTTTCTGCTAAATCCAGCAACACTAGTGTGTATGTATATTTATAAAACACAGTAAAATTAACTCCTAGAAAGCAATTACTTCCTATGCAACCTAATTTACTGGTGTGAAAAATCAGTTAGGTAACCCTTCTCCAAGATCACCAATTTTAGTTGTTTGAAAACCAATATTAATGAGCTTACTCTAAAATTTATATGGAAGAACAAAGGGCTAAGAATAGTTGAAATGCTAATGAAGAGAAATAGAGAGGACTGTCCTACCAGATATCAGGAATTATGAAGTTGGAGCAATAGACAGGGTGGTATTGATGTTGAATAGAGAAATTGACCAATGAAATGGAGGTGAGAGCTTAGAATAGACCCACGTGTATATGGAGCTCTGACACAGGACAGAGGTGGCATGGCAGATCAGTGGGGAAAGGAAGGACTATTCCAAAGGCTGGCTGATGTAGAGACACAAAGGCCTGGCCAACTTGCTTCAACTGAGGCGACTGTAAAGAGCCAGCCCAGCTGCAGAGTGTCCTGTGGGATCAGCTGAAGTCTCTGTGCAATGTCATCACAGTTTACTTTCTCTGTCTGCCTAGGTCTAACGTTCCTTATCCTTTACAGGTGTTGTCCCTGAGAGTACTCTCTGATAAACCTTCTGCATGCAAATCTCAAGAGCCTTGGATTCTGCTTTCCACTGACCCTGACCCACAGCAGAGGATGCTGTGCCAACACAAGCCATTGAACATCTAATAAATACCTAATGAAAAGACTCGAATCCAGAGGGACAGAATCCAAACCGGGCAGA
Source organism: Eschrichtius robustus (assembly GCF_028021215.1). NCBI lineage: Eukaryota > Metazoa > Chordata > Mammalia > Artiodactyla > Eschrichtiidae > Eschrichtius > Eschrichtius robustus. The sequence continues at coordinate 14,426,237 of NC_090842.1, forward strand.
GCACAAACACTGGATGTAAAGAAGATAGAAGATTCAAAGGCCAAGTTGGTGGAGAGTCCAGAGGAAGCAGACCATCTTAGCTAAGCCATTCGCAAATTCCTGACCCACAGCAAACATGAGATGACAGTATTGTTCTATGTTACTAAGCTTGGGGGTAATTTATTTTGCAGCAATAGATAGCTAATACAACATCAGACTTCACGAACAGCAAGACCTTATGAGAAAACAATGGAGCAATGCATTTAAGATATACGAGTGCAGAAAATGTGAGCCAAGGATACTGTATCCAGTCAAACAGATCTTCAAGCACAAAAGCCAAGGAAAAACAGTTACGAACACGTGAATACTCAGGATATATTGTTCCCAGGGCCCCTTCCTGAGGAATCCACTAGAGAATGATCTTCTGACAACCCAGTAGCGAATGGAGAATCTTCATCGCAAGGACTGGTGTTGAGCATTAAGTATATTCAAGTGTAGAACTAAGACTAAATGATGGAAATTAGGTTCTGACATCTTAATATTGTAAGCTCTGACACTATAGATTTAATACAAGAAGCAAAACATGGAGCAAGTGTACATGAGATGATTACCCAGTAGGTATTAACTGGAAGTAAAGAAATATCATTTTAAATTAGAGGGTGGTGAGGAGAGGTAAAAAGAGATTTTTAGCTAATTTCATTATTGCTCATAGTAGGGAACTAAGGGGCAGTTTCTAAAAAGTAGGGTACTAAGGGTATTAGATAAAGGCATAGTTTATACAGATCAGCCTCAAGGTAGGACAGCAGGGTAGAGATAGTCAAAATGGACTTGGATAGGTCAATGGAAAAGAACAGAGATCCCAGAAATAGACCCAAATAAACATAGTCAACTGATCTTTCCTAAAGGAGCAAATGCAATACAATGGAGCAAAGAGTTTTTTTTTCAACAAATGGTGCTGGAATTGGACATCCACCGGCAAAAAAATAAATCTGAGTGGATCTTATCTTCATAAAAATTAACTCAAATGAATTGTAGACCTAAATAAAAAACATAAAACTATAAAATTTCTAGAAGATAGCATAACAGAAAATTTAGATGACCTAGAGTATGGTGATGACTTTTTAGACACAACTCCAAAGGCAGAGTCTATGAAAAAAATAATTGATAAGCTGGACTTCATTAAAATGAAAAACTTCTGCTCTGCAGAAGATAATGTCAAGAGAATGAAAAGACAAGCCACAGACTGGGAGAAAATATTTGAAAAAGACACATCTGATAAAGGACTATTATTCAAAATATGTAAAGAACTCTTAAAGCTCAACAATAAGGAAACAAATAACTCGATTAAAAATTGGGCCAAAGACCTTAACAGATACCTCACCAAAGAAAATATACAGATGGCAAATAGGTGTATGAATGGATAGTCCACATTATATATGCCTTCAGGGAAATGCAAATTAAAACAACAATGAGATACCACTACACACCTATTAGAACAGCCAAAATCCAAAACCCTGACAATATCAAAAGCTAGTGAGGATAAGGAGCAACAGGAACTCTCATTTACTGCTAGTAGGAATGCAAAATGTTACAACCATTTTGGAAGACAGTTTGACAGTTTCTTACAAAACTAAACATACCCTTACCATAGAATCCAGCAATCATACTCCTTGGCATTTATCTAAAGAGTTGAAAACTTATGTTCACACAAAAACCTGCACACAGATGTTTATAGCAGCTTTATTCATAACTGCCAAAATTTGGAAAGAACCAAGATGTCTTTCAGTAGGTGAATGGATAAATAAACTGTGGTATTTCCAGACAATGGAATATCATTCAGCACGAAAAAGAAATGAGCTATCAAGCCATGAAAAGACATGGAGGAAACTTAAATGCATATTACTAAGTGAAAGAAGCCAATCTGAACATCTACATACTATATGCTTCCAACTATATGGCATTCTGGAAAAGGCAAAACTACAGAGACAGTAAAAAAGATTAATGGTTGCCAGTGGTTGGGAGGAGGGAGGGATGAATATGTGGAGCACAGAGGATATTTAGGGCAATGAAAGTACTTTGTATGACACTATAATGATTGATACATGTTGTTATACATTTGTCTAAACCCATAGAATGCACCAAGAGTGAACTGTAATGTAAACTATGGACTTTGGGTGATTATGATGTCACATAAGTTCATCAGTTGTAAAAAATATACCAATCTAGTGAGGGATGTTGATAATGGGGGAGGCTATGCATGTGTGGGGGCAGGGGTTATATGAAAAATCTCTGCATCTTCCCCTCAATTTTGCTGTGAATCTAAAACTGCTCTAAAGAATAAAGTTTAAAAAATGGACAAGGAGGAGCAATTGTAAAATATACAAGCCAGAACAAACAGGAAAAAAAAAAAAGGCAGATTTAAGCCCTAACGTGATTACATTAAATGTAAATGGTCTCAATACACCAATTAAAGACAAAGACTGCCAGAGTGTATTAAAAAGATGACCCAAATATATGCTGTCTACAGGAAACTCATTTCAAATATAATGACTATGGCATACATTCTTTACTGTTTGAATTTTAACATGAGCATGTATTAGTTTTTAAATTAGTTGTTTCAAATGTATAATGAGATCACAAAGAAGAATGAATTCTGCTTAGGGCAAGGGAAGCAGGTCAGGAAAGGCTGCAAAGTGATCTTTAAATTGACAGGGAAGGGTTCATAGGAAGCAGGAGCAAAGGTGAGGAGGAAGTTGTCCAGGCAGAGAGAAGAGTACCTGTCAGGGCCCAGCATGTGTAGGAAAATGGAGGTTGGTTTTGCTCTCTGCTCACCTTCTCTTCTACAAGATATTGCTGGTCAAATTCTAAGGAGTAAAACTCAATGGGAAAGTTGCAGGGATTCTTCACCACCACCTCGGCCTCATCTCCAGGTGCACAAGGCAGCAGTGGCCCCAGCTCCAGAACTGAGGGACTAAATTCCAAGCATGGCTCTAGACCTTGCCCCTGTGCCAGTAGAGTAAGCTTTTGAGCACTCTGGGCAATCTGGAACACCAAGGTTTGGCTGTAGAATCTCTGGAAAATATAAAAACAAAACAAGCAACTAAATTCTTTTCTGTTATGTGACATGTAAAACTGATAACCACTGGGGGACAAAATTGATCCTGTTTAGATTAACAGAGAAAACTTTTCTTATAAAATTGCATGAGAGCAATTTATATTAGAGTGTTAATACTGGGTATCTAGCATGCCAGGCACTGTACCAAGTGCTTCATCACAGTCCTGTGAATGCTGTTCTCATACCCCTCAGATCCTCCAGTGTGCTCAGATGTCCCACTGCCACTATCTGCATCTCTGGGCTCTCATTTCATGGGCCCTGCTGCCCATGGGTAGGGCAGGGCAAGGCAGAAGTGTCAGAGAAGTAACACCTTCTGGGGACAATCCTTAACCAATGACTCTCAGGAGTTACTGTATAAAGACTCCTGAGAGGGATAATGCTGAAATGTGCACTTTGTATATTTTCTCCGAGTTTCCAGTGGGATTAAGATCCAGTGTCCAGGACTTCCCTGGTGGCGCAGTGGTTAAGAATCTGCCTGCCAATGCAGGGGACATGGGTTTGAGCCCTGGTCCGGGAAGATCCCACATGCCATGGAGCAACTAAGCCCATGTGCCACAACTACTGAGCCTGCGCTCTAGAGCCCACGAGCCACAACTATTGAGCCCACATGCCACAACTACTGAAGCCCGTGTACCTAGAGCCTGTGCTCCGCAACAAGAGAAGCCACCGCAACGAGAAGCCTGTGCACCACAACGAAGAGTAGCCCCCGCTAGCCACAACCAGAGAAAGCCCGTGCACAGCAATGAATACCCAACGCAGCCAAAAATAAATAAACCAATAAATCAATCCAGTGTCCAAGGTAGCTGGCTCACTCACACACCCTATTAGCTGCCTTCCTTTTCCTTATCACCTTCTACTTCTCTTTCAGTATTCCCTACACTTCCTAAATAATCTGCTTGCACTCAAATTCTTGACTCCAGGTCTGTTTCTTGGAGAATCTGAATGACCATATTTCCATTATTTAAAGATACAGTTAAGCAGCTAGTCAGAGATGATCAGCTAGTGTAATCAGTTCATCTGATACAATTACAATCCAAATACCAGTTGATAATGATACCAATTATCCTAATCTGGTTTCACTTAGGAACCTATTAAAATGCATATTCACAGGCCCATTCCTAGAGATCCTGACTTGGTAGGGGCAGGGTAAGGCTGGGGATTCTGTAGTTTTAACCAGATGCCCAGGTTGTTCTGATACTGTTGGGCTCATGGCTTGGGTTTGGAAAGCATGATTGGCTGAGTGATTTGGAGAGCTCTTAACTACCTTAGCTCAGAGGGAAGGAAAATCAGATGGAAAGAATGTGTAAGGACATAGATACAAGTTCAGAAAAATACCTGTTGTTGGAGATAGTAAGAGAACAAATTATTGGCTAAGAAGGTTTTCTATATAGTTATGGGTTTAGCACCTTATGTGATCCAAACTTCTATATTTTAACCGCTTTTTAGGGAAATATTTCTTACTTTTTTTTTTTTTTTTTTTTGGCTGCATCAGGTCTTTGTTGCTGCATGTGGGCTTTCTCTAGTAGCGATGAACAGGGGCTACTCTTCGTTGTGGTGTATGGGCTTCTCATTGCGGTGGCTTCTCTTGCCGCGGAGCACTGGTTCTAGGTGCGTGGGCTCAGTAGTTGCGGCGTGCGGGCTCTAGGGTGCGTGGGCTTCAGTAGTTGTGGCACATGGGCTCAGTAGTTGTGGCTCACGGGCTCTAGAGCGCAGGCTCAGTAGTTGTGGTGCATGGACTTAGCTGCTCCATGGCATGTGGGATCTTCCCAGACCAGGGATTGAACCCATGTCCCCTGCACTGGCAGGCGGATTCTTAACCACTGCACCACCAGGGAAGTCCCAGGGAAATATTTCTAAAACATTTCATTCATCTCCTTGTTTTCTAACACAAAGTATTCTGAACACATGTTATAATGTCTAGGAGCTGTTAATGTGGACATCAGTGTTTCTCTGTGCTGCTGATGCTGGTGAAGATATAGGTGTGGACTGTATGGGTTGCAAGGCTAACCAGTTCCTTGTATACGGCCAATAAATTCCTCTCCCAAACTCTAATTTGAAAAGATACATGCACCTCAATGTTCATAGCAGTACTGTTTACAACAGCCAAGACATGGAAACAACCTAAATGTCCATCAACAGAAGAATGGATAAAGAAGATGTGGTATATATGTACAATGGAGTAAAAAAGAATGGAATAATACCATTTGCAGCAACATGGATGGACCTAGAGATTATCATACTAAGTGAAGTAAGCCAGACAGAGAAAGACAAATATCATATGATATCGCTTATATGTGGAATCTAAAAAAGTGATACAAGTGAACTTATTTATAAAACAGAAATAAACTCACAGACATAGAAAACAAACTTATGGTTACCAAAGGGGATAGTGGGGCGGGGGGGGGAGAGATAAATTAGGAGTTTGGGATTAATATATACACACTACTATATATAAAATAGGTAAACAACAAGGACCTACTGTATAGCATAGGGAACTATACTCAATATCTTGTAATAACCTACAATGGAAAAGAGTCTGAAAAAAATATATATATTCATTGTAAATTAACTATACTTCAGTAAAAAATGATACTTAAAAAAATTCCTATCCCATTTGGTGGAAACATTTTATTAATTTTGACCAATGCTAACTCAACATTTATGGAACTGCCCAAACAAATCTTTTTTTTTTTTACTATATTTACTGATATTTTTTTCAGTAAAACATCCAAAATCTTGAGTAAACCTGCTGGCAGTCTTAAGACTCTCTAAGAATGACAAACACATTAGTTTTCTTTTCTTTTAAAAGGGTTGGGGAGATTTTGATAATGATAGAAACAGGGACTCTATTTTAGAATCAGATATGAAGTCATTCTCTTTTCTTTCTTCTCATTGTAGATTCTGAAGCATTTCCTCAAAGCTGTTACCAGGAAAACGGGAGTTAACCATGGGTATTTTATAAAACTCACATCGATTTCTTCTTTTAAAAGAATAAAGAAAAACATCTCCCAAATGCCTTAGGCTTTCACCAAAAGTCTTTACAGTGTAACCTCTTGAGATCCTCTCTGGTTCTAGGATTTTTATTATTTTTTTAGTATTCTTTGTCAGGAGTAGCTTTGTGCTCATGGTGTTTGCAAAAGAAACCCTTGTGAGGCCCAGGGAGTATGTCTATCAGGAAGTACTTATTATTATCACAACTACTGATGATAATAGTAAATAGATATTGAAACACTATATAAAGAGCAGTATGCTATGCATTTTATTCACATTAATTCATTTAATCTTCAAAATGACCCTTAGGAGGTAGCTACTGCAGGTTGATAATGTCTTATCTGAAACCCTAGGGGCCAGATGCTTTCAAATTCAGAGTTTTAAAAAGGTAAACACAGAGCATATACCCTATGTTACATAGTATCCTTAGCAGCATCCCCTGTAATCAAACACATTAATATTTCTGCAGTTGCAGTGTTTGAGTCTGCAAACCAAGGGGGATAAATAAAGGTTAAGTAGTCTCACGTCAGTTCAGATTAGGTTTTTCTGCCAAATGAGTTTGGGTCTGAAACTTAAAAAATTTTTTTCCCCAGTTTTTAGAACTTATTGGATTTTGGAATTGCAATAAGGGATTTTGGACATGTGATATTATTATTTTTCATTTTATCTATGAGCAAACTGAGGTTTAGCAAAGGCTGAATAATTTGCCCAAAGCCACGCAGCCTCTAAGTGCAGAGGCAGAAGGCCACTAAGCCAGGTCTGTTGGTAAAAGTCAAAGTGTTAGATAGATCTGCCGATTCCAGAGCTGGTGCTCCTAACCACCAGGACACAGCTCCTGCGTGAACCAGAGCACTGAATGCCATAATCAGAATAGTGAGGGACAGGTCACTCAAAGTTTCCCTGGAGGCCCAATCAAGCATGGACTTCGAGTACAGCTCAAAGAGATCCAGAGAGTCTGAATGAGACTACATTTCTTTAAAGCTTACCTCTTCTTTGGGCATGAATTTCACTTGCATGTTGGACCTCTCACCAGGATCCAAGACCCCAGAAGTGGGCTGAATCTCAAAGATCCGTGTCTTTGGCTTTAATTCAGCACATAGTTTCTGTCTTAAGTACTTTGGCATGTGTTTCTCCAGCTGGTAAATAAATAGTAGACAATTAGACCATTTTCTTTGGAAAATGCCTCCACCCTCCACCCACTCCATCTATGTTTACTGATTACTTCCCAGGTGTCAGGGGATGTGTGGATACCCGGGGCACAGAGATAAATAAGACAATTCGTGAGATAGCATGGCCTGATAGTCCTTGAGTGCTGGGCTGAGGGCCTACATTTTATTCAGGGGGCAATGGTTGTCACTGAAAGTCTTTGGGCAGAAGGGTGAAATGAAGAGAGTGAAGGATTAGAATTATAAATCTGACTTAAATGGAGATGGAAAAAAGGGGACAATGGGCCACAATTCATTTACCTTGCTAACTTGCTTATGGGTGTGGATAAACCATTCACAAGGCACTTGGAGGTGATTGGAAAGCTGAATAGTTTCCACGAGGCACTGTCCACACTGAATTGTGGCAAACTCCACTTTTCCACAAGACAGTGTCATACTGGGAATGGTCACCTTGGCTTGGAGACAGATGTGAACTGTTGGCCCTCCAACCACCTAGAGTGGGCATAAAATCGTTGTTACCACGTAGCATGGGATTGGAGGAAGAATCACAGCTCTGAAACAGTAACTGGATCATCACAGGGGCGATCAGCAAGCAGAGCTGGAAGCTGGGGGGGATCAGCTGGGCCTACTGATGCATCTTACCTTGATGGGCAGAATGACCTTTTTGTTTCCAACAGAAAGACTGGCCCCTTGGGCATCAAATCTCACTTCAAATGTTTCCGTTTCACAGTAAGGCAGATTCTTCACACGATCTAGCTCAATACTGAAGCCTGGACCAAGACAAACAAAATTTCTTTGTGAAAAAGAAAAGTAGCAATCAAGAGCTGCTCTAGATACAGCCCATCAGAGGCAGGATGACCACTCAAAGTATCAATTAATGGCCCAACAATTCTTTCAGCTGATCCCAGAAGGAGCACTCCAGGACAGTACAGATGGGCATCGTGTTAGAAATGACAGAGTGCAATAGGAAGGGTCTCCAGCCTGGTTACCTGTGTCGTGAAGGACACGCTTTTCTGCATGGAAGGACACTGGAAAGTGACTGGTGTTGGTGATCTTGATGATGTGGGTTCGGACGTCACCAAGGATGATGTAGCCGAAGTCTAGGATATATTCTGGCAGCTGGACTCTGAAATGGTTAACAAGGTCTTCTTACCACTCACATTTCCAAAAGTGCGAGAGTGTGAGGCTCTCTTCCATCTCCTCTGCACAAGTCTATTCTCTGGAGTAGAGAACCACCACTCTCCAGAATGGAGACTAGGAACAAGACACTTCCCCCAGAAGACCACATTGCTGCTTTAGCCATCATCTCTAAACACATTCAGTGCTGGTCCTTAAGGACCTGAAACCGGCCCATCTATTCGACAAAATGGGAGGTTTCTGAATAAGAGGCAGAGACCTGCCTGGTTGGCTGGCTGCTAGAGAACGGCAGACATGTAAGGCGAGTGGATTTCATCCCTACATAGTCAATCATTAATTCAGGGAGCACTCTGGTGGAGGGCACCGCTGGCTCTGCTACACTCTGAAACAAACACGACATGGAAGGGCACTCACTTGATCGGTTTGCGGTGACTCCGATGGCAGAGGTTGTCCATGGAACCAAGGACAATTGATTTCTGATGTTCTGTGGCATAGTCTTGGACTATAAGCCGCTCTACTTCCATCTGGAGCTGAGCATTTAACTGGAGCAAGAGAGAAGAGCAAGTAAGCAAATTCTTTGAGAACATGCATTCTCAATGGGGGCAATACCACCCCTAAGGGGGCAAAAGTTGCTTCATGGAGGGGAGAGTGAGAAAATCTTAGATATTACAATGGCTTGTGGCCCTCCAAAGGGCCACAGTAAATAAATAGATATACAGTATATCTGTGGTGTTAAAATTTTTGTTGGCGTTTAAGGTGGTTAAACAAACTATACATCTATGCCATGGAGTATTACTGAGCAATGGAGTAAGGAATGAACTATTTATGTTGATGGATCTCAAGGGCATTATGCTGAATGAAAAAAAAATAATCTCAAAAGGTTACATACTGTATGATTCCATTTACATAACTCTTCTATACTCATAACAAGATTATAGAGATGGAGAACTACAGTGGTTGCCAGGGGGAAGGGGTGGGGAGATTGGGGATGGCTATAAAGGAGAAGCATGTAAAGGCAAAAACAAATTAAAAATAAGAGACTCAAGGGAGTTCCCTGGTGGCCTAAGTGGTTAGGATTCCGGGCTTTCACTGCTGTGGCCCTGGTTCAATCCCTGGTCAGGAACTGAGATCCTGTAAGCCATGAGGTGTGGCAAAAAAAAAAAAGAGGCTCAATTCTCCATGTTGAAAATAAGGGTAGAGACTTCTTCCAGCTTCATTTTCAAGAAAACTTGTAAGTTCTTTCTCTGTCTCCCGGAAATATATATAAATCTTTTCATAGGCTAAGACTTTTTATCAGCTTCACAACCCAGGAACATCTTCCTTAAGGACCTGGGAACCATCTCTTTGACATGTCATCATCAAGGAAGATAGAGCCCCATCTCCTACCCTCCCATTTCTGTGGGAGGATAGGAGCCCAACTTCAGAGGACCCTGTCATAAAAACACAAAAGGTTTGTTTTCCCTTTGGGTAAAGCCAATTAGCTAACACAGATGGTCACCCCAATTACCATGTGAATTCAGCATGAACTAAGTGTGACAAATGGTGCTGTCAAGTCCTCTTACTTGAGGACTAGTTATAGTTTTTACTTAAGGACTAGTTACTGTTTACCTTGAGAACATGTATATAATAGGTTGTATCTGCTTGGCTCTATAAAAGACTGAGATTTCTTTCTGTCTTTGCAATCTCCTAGCAGACTGACAGAGACACGGAGCACTTTCTGCTTTAATGCTTATCAATAATAAAGTTGGATTCTTTCTCTTCCACCTTTGTGGAGAGATTTTGTGGGTTGGAAAGAGATTTTTGCTTATAATTCTATTTCCCCAGCGAGCACAAGGGATACTTACGGAGATGGAACACTTCTGTATCTTAATTGTGGTGGTGGATACACAAAGCTACACGTGAAAAAACTGGGTTAGAACCACACACAGACGCAGATATGCATACATACAGAGACATGCAGACATGCAGAGAGACAGACCCACGAGTACATATAAAACTGATGAAATCTGAATAAGCTCTATGGCTTGTACCAATGTCAATTTCCTGGTTTTGATACTGTTCTATAGTTATGCAAGATGTTACCACTGGGAAAAACATTTTTTTGCAGCTTCCGGTGAATCTACTTCCTGTGCAGAGTGAAGCCAATCTTACCTCAGAAGGGTCATCCTCAGGCACTTCCTCAGGTCTCTCTAAGTGGTCAAACATTTCATATTTGTTTTTTTCTAGGTTTTTTCTGGCCTGATTTAAGAAGATTTCATACTTCTCACATCCTGTGGGGGTTGGAAGGAGAAGGAAATCTGAATGGCTAGAAATACATGAATTATGCCTAAAACACAGACTCTAAGCTCAGGGTAAATAAAGTGAGAAGGGAAGTGAACTTTGTGATACTTAGCCTGCCATGTTTTCTCTGCTTCAGAGGATAATTTGTGAGTGAGTAGAATTTGTAAAAGAGAACTCACTGAGTTTTATGAGATTATGCTTTAGTGGGCTACCAACTATTTCTCAAGAACTTAATGACAGTAACATCCTGAGTCACTCATAGGGTGACCAACTGGATCCCAGCTTACTTGATACTTTCCCAGTTCTAGCACCGATGGCTGCACCACTTGGGAAACCCCTCCATGCTGGACAAACCCAGATGGATGGTCACCCTTTAGGTTGGTCTTCATGTTTATTAATTCTCTGTTAACAAAAAGAATATATTTGGTTCAAGTTGCTTTAACTATGACTAAATAAGCTACAGTCCCCTGAATCAGGCAGGCTGGGCAACGGGGGGAGAGATTTCACCAGTTCACCAGTAAGCCAGCACAAATTCAAATGCCTGAGGGGCAAGGTAAGCAAAGTAATTAAAGTGCCTTCTATGAAACCATAGGAAGTGCTGGGACTGTGGTGAACTGGAGTACAGAAGACCCAACTAGTATTCAGATTTAAATTATTTTAAAGCCCTGTATTGGGCAAACATGTCTACTGCCATCATGAGGCCAGCTGGGCACCCAGTTTTCAACCGTGTGGCAAAGGCTTTTCTTCTTGACAATTATATGTAGAGTTGGACTAACCTCCGGCTGGCTGGAACGCTAGATACTAGAGTGTAACATGGTCTTAGATTTATTAATATTTGTGTTCATATTATCAGGGAGCAGACAATTAGGATTTAATGCATGATCATCAACAGGTGAGTTAGTGACTTTGGGGAGTGGGGTAGGAGGAAAGGCTGAGGTGGGAGGGCTTAGTCTGAAGCTGCTTAGGGAATGTAGATTTCAAAGAGCTTGAAGAGGGTTCATGAAGAAGAGTGAGAAGTTCCTCTTGACTCTTCAACCTGTAGTCCATGTCAGGAAGAAAGAGCCAGAGTCAGTTTGTGGTTAAAAGAGCTGCTGAGTTGAGCTTCAGGATCTGCCAAGACAGAAATATTCTGGTACAGAGGGATGGCTCTGGGTACCGGATGTTACCCAGAAAAGCCTTGGCTAAGGATGTGGGCAGACAGTTAATAAGTCTAAATTAGCCTCGAAACTGTAATGCCAGCATAAGGGGTTGGAACCTTAGCTGCCTTTCTGTACAGTTTATATTGATATTTTGAGAATTGTATTCCTTGCAGTACAATCAGCCTTTGCCTTCTCAGTGGCCATCTGTGAGTGACAACTCAGTGACAGAGTGTAGCTGGAAGGAACATGTGATGGAGGAAAAGGCTTCTGGAAGTACAATGTCCTGATCCCTCTTTAAGTAATTTAACGATGGCAAAATTGGCCAGGGGTCTTAATTTGGGACTACCATGGACCCTATCTTGTCTTACTCAACTCAGGTCACCAAGTCAATTTCAACTCTTGACGTTTTTTGCAATGCAGGAATAACACAAAAGGGAACTTGTGAGGACTGCCAAACAAATAATGCGAGTTGCCATCAACCTTATAATAAGCAGCTAAAACACATCTTGTCATCCTATAGAGGGTAGAAGTACCTTTAAGGTTCCTGGGGAGATCGACGCAGATTCGGGGAAAGATTCCCTCTCCACTCAGAGTAATATTTTCTGGGTCCAGGTGGGCAATCTGTATCTGGAAGCTCCTTTGAAAGATCTCAGGTACTCCAGGTAAGTAGTAAACCTTCAACACCTGCTCTTTATGGGAACTGATAAAACCCTATACAGCAGAAAGACCAGAGAGAATTTTAAAATTTACGTAAAATTTACATAAAATTTACGTAAAATTTATGTAAAATTTACGATGGACTCTTGCTTCTGGCAGTTTGATGGACTAGATAATCCCAAAGGCCTAGTGTGCTATACTGTCCACTCACATTCCTCCTCCAAGATTCATTCCTATGAAGGTACGAGAAAATGACAAACAATAGAAAAATAGGCAGCATACGTGGGCACGCATTTCATAAAAGAGGAAACAGAATGGCAAACAAACAGTAAAGCTGCTTATCCTTATAAGTAATCAGGGAAATGCAAATTAAGATCATAATGAAAAAAATTTTAAACCATAAGATTGGCAAAGCTTGCCAAATTTGGTAAGACTATGCATCAAAAGAAACTCACATTTCAATACATCTGGTGGGAATGTCAATGGGAAAGATCACTGTGAAAACTGCTTTAGTGGAGATAGCTTCAAGATGGTGGAGGAGTAAGACGTGGAGATCACCTTCCTCCCCACAAATACATCAAAAATACATCTACATGAGGAACAGCTCCTACAGAACACCTACTGAACACTGGCAGAAGACCTCAGACTTCCCAAAGGCAAGAAACTCCCCACGTACCTGGGTAGGGCAAAAGAAAAAAGAAAAACAGAGACAAAAGAATAGGGACGGGACCTGCACCTCTGGGAGGGAGCTGTGAAGGAGAAGAAGTTTCCACACACTAGGAAGCCCCTTCACTGGCGGAGATGGTGGGTGGGCAGGGGGAAGCTTTGGAGTCACGGAGGAGAGCGTAGGTGCAGAGGGCAAAGCAGAGAGATTCCGCACAGAGCATCGGTGCCTACCAGCACTCACCAGCCCGAGAGGCTTGTCTGCTCAGCCGCCAGGGCGGTTGGGGGCTGGGAACTGAGGCTCGGGCTTCGGAGGTCAGATCCCAGGGAGAGGACCGGGGTTGGCTGCGTGAACACAGCCTGAAGGGGGCTAGTGCGCCACAGCTAGCCTGGAGGGAGTCCGGGAAAAAGCCTGGACCTGCCTAAGAGGCAAGAGACCATTGTTTCGGGGTGCACGAGGAGAGGGGATTCAGAGCACCGCCTAAATGAGCTCCAGAGATGGGCGTGAGCTGCGGCTATCAGCGTGGACCCCAGAGACGGGCATGAGATGCTAAGGCTGCTGCTGTAGCCACCAAGAAGCCTGTTGCAAGCACAGGTCACTATCCACACCTCCCCTCCTGGGAGCCTGTGCAGCCCGCCACTGCCAGGGTCCTGTGATCCAGGGACAACTTCCCCGGGAGAACACACATCGTGCCTCAGGCTGGTGCAACATCACGCCGGCCTCTGCCACTGCAGGCTCGCCCTGCATTCCGTACCCCTCCCTTCCCCGGTCTGAGTGAGCCAAAGCCCCCTAATCTGCTACTCCTTTAACCCCCTCCTGTCTGGGTGAAGAACAGACGCCCTCAGGCAACCTACACGCAGAGGCGGGGCCGAATCCAAAGCTGAACCCCAGGAGCTGTGCGAACAAAGAAGAGAAAGGGAAATCTCTCCCAGCAGCCTCAGGAGCAGCGGATTAAATCTCCACAATCAACTTGATGTACCCTGCATTTGTGGAATACCTGAATAGACAATGAATCATCCCAAAATTGAGGCGGTGGACTTTGGGAGCAACTGTAGACTTGGGGATTGCTTTCTGCATCTAAGTTGTTTTCGGTTTTATGTTTACCTTAGTTTAGTATTTAGAGCTTATTATCATTGGTAGATTTGTTTATTGATTTGGTTGCTCTCTTCTTTTTTTTTAAAATATATATATTTTTCCTTTTTCTCCTTTTGTGAGTGTGTATGTGTATGCTTCTTTGTGTGATTTTGTCTTTATAGCTTTGCTTTTACCATTTGTCCTAGGGTTCTGTCTGTCAGTTTTTTGTTGTTGTTGTTTTTTTTAGTATAGTTTTTAGCACTTGTTATCATTGGTGGATTTGTTTTTTGGTTTGGTTGCTCTCTTCTTTCTTTTGTTACTTTTTAAAAAATAATATATTTTTTATTTTAATAACTTTATTTTATTTTATTTTTCTTTCTTTCTTCCTTTCTTTTTTTCCTTCCCTTTTCTTCTGAGCCATGTGGCTGACAGGGTCTTGGTGCTCCGGCCGGGTGTCAGGCCTGAGCCTCTGAGGTAGGAGAGCTGAGTTCAGGACATTGGTCCATCAGAGACCTCCTGGCCCCACATAATATCAAACAGCAAAAGCTCTCTCAGAGATCTCAATCTCAATGCTAAGACCCAGCTCCACTCAACGACCAGCAAGCTACAGTGCTGGACACTCTATGCCAAACAACTAGCAACACAGGAACACAACCCCACCCATTAGCAGAGAGGCTGCCTAAAATCACAATAAGGGCACAGACACCCCAAAACATACCACTGGAGGCGGTCCTACCCACCAGAAAGACAAAATCCAGCCTCATCCACCAGAACATAGGGACCAGTCCCCTCCACCAGGAAGCCTACACGACCCAATGAACCAACCTTAGCCACTGGGGGCAGACACCAAAAACAACGGGAACTATGAACCTGCAGGCTGTGAAAAGGAGACCCCCAAACATAGTAAGTTAGGCAAAATGAGAAGACAGAGAAACACACAGCAGATGAAGGAGCAAGGTAAAAACGCACCAGACCAAACAAATGAAGAGGAAATAGGTAGTCTACCTGAAAAAGAATTCAGAGTAATGATAGTAAAGATGATCCAAAATCTTGGAAATAGAATGGAGAAAATACAAGAAACGTTTAACAAGGACTTAGAAGAACTAAAGAGCAAACAAACAATGATGAACAACACAATAAATGAAATTAAAAATTCTCTAGAAGGAATCAATAACAGAATAACTGAGGCAAAGAACAGATAAGTGACCTGGAAGATAAAATAGTGGAAATAACTACCGCAGAGCAGAATAAAGAAAAAAGAATGAAAAGAATTGAGGACAGTCTCAGAGACCTCTGGGACAACATTAGATGCACCAACATTCGAATTATAGGGGTCCCAGAAGAAGAAGAGAAAAAAGAAAGGGACTGAGAAAATATTTGAAGAGATTATAGTTGAAAACTTCCCTAATATGGGAAAGGAAATAGTTAATCAAGTCCAGGAAGCACAGAGAGTCCCATACAGGAAAAATCCAAGGAGAAACACACCAAGACACATATTAATCAAACTACCAAAAATTAAATACAAAGAAAAAATATTAAAAGCAGCAAGGGAAAAACAACAAATAACACACAAGGGAATCCCCATAAGGTTAACAACTGATCTTTCAGCAGAAACTCTGCAAGCCAGAAGGAAGTGGCAGGACATATTTAAAGTGATGAAAGGGAAAAACCTACAACCAAGATCACTCTACCCAGCAAGGATCTCATGCAGATTTGATGGAGAAATTAAAACCTTTACAGACAAGCAAAAGCTAAGAGAATTCAGCACCACCAAACCAGCTTTACAACAAATGCTAAGGGAACTTCTCTAGGCAGGAAACACAAGAGAAGGAAAAGACCTACAATAACAAACCCAAAACATTTAAGAAAATGGGAATAGGAACATACATATCGATAACCACCTTAAATGTAAAAGGATTAAATGCTCCAACCAAAAGACACAGACTGGCTGAATGGATACAAAAACAAGACCCGTATATACGCTGTCTACAAGAGACCCACATCAGACCTAGGGACACGTACAGACTGAAAGTGAGGGGATGGAAAAAGATATTGCATGCAAATGGAAATCAAAAGAAAGCTGGAGTAGCAATTCTCACATCAGACAAAATAGACTTTAAAATAAAGGCTATTACAAGAGACAAAGAAGGACACTACAGAATGATCAAGGGATCAATCCAAGAAGATATAACAATTGTAAATATTTATGCACCCAACATAGGAGCACCTCAGTACATAAGGCAAATGCTAACAACCATAAAAGGGGAAATCGACAGTAACACAATCATAGTAGGGGACTTTAACACCCCACTTTCAACAATGGACAGATCATCCAAATTGAAAATAAATAAGGAAACACAAGTTTTAAATGATACATTAAATAAGATGGACTTAACTGATATTTATAGGGATAAATTGGGAGACTGGGATTGACATATGCATACTACTATATATAAAACAGATAACTAATATGGACCTATTGTATAGCACAGGGAACTCTACTCAGTACTCTGTAATGGCCTATATGGGAAAATAATCTAAAAAAGAGTAGATATATGTATATGTATAACTGAATCACTTTGCTGTACACCTGAAACTAACACAACACTGTAAATCAACTATACCCAAGTAAAATTTTTTTTAAATTCCGAAAAGGAGCCAACATTGAAAAAAAAAACTAGGGACAAATGCTAGTATAGGTTCAAGCTATTTAGAAGTGTTTTAAAAGTCATTTTTGAAGGGGCCTCATAATTTTGAACATATTTTATTGTTTTTTGATGTTACAAGTGATATATATTCTTTGAAGAAAAATTAGAGCATGAAGACAAGAAAAAATTTAATGAAGATCACTAGTGCTTACTACTGACACATAAATAATGATTAACACTGATTGGTGGATATCAATCCAGATTTTATTTAAATACACATACACACCCACACACACCCTGGGGGTCCATGAGCCCACTAGTGTTAATAAACTTATCTCCAACCCTCAAAGTGCCTGTGACAGTTAAAAATCATTGCCATCATTTCTCTGAGAAGCCATTGCCTAATTCTCTTGCTTCTCTTGGCCTCCACTCTCTCACTTCCTTACATGTTATCTGCTTCACTGAACAGAACTGAGCCTTGTCACCAAATTTCACAATACACTCACTCACATGAAGCATTTTATGAAATTTTGCACATTTTATGGAATGTGTGAGTGTGAGTGTGTATGTGGGGAGTGTTACAAGGTGGAGTCAAATTGCAGTGTGCAGTGTTTCCCAGGATTCACCCTCTCACCCTCATTCTCTCTTCTCCTCACCCCTCTCTTGAGCAATCCACAAAATTCTCTTGTTTCCTACAAAATTCTCTTTCTTCCTGCACTCAGTGGCCTGGAGGGTAGTGGGGTGGGTCTCAGCTTTTATCTTGAGCAGTAACAATGTATTTTTCCAATAACCAATAGTTCTCTCATGTTACTCTGGTGGAAAATTTTTCTCTATCTAGTTACATGTTCAAGCATTCATGTACACTGCAGGACTCTGTAAACATTTGTTTTCATTATAAGAATCTGGCCTTATAGCAGGAAATCTGGTAAATATAGAAAAGGAAAAACATACAGAGAAAAAAATCCCATTCGGAACCATAAAAACAACGTCCAGTTCAAAAGAAGGGGGAAGTGCAAAAAAGAGTTAACATAGCAGTCCTAAAACTGCTACTCTTAGAAAGGCCTGCTTGCAAAGTTGGTAAGAATGGCTCACTGTGCCTCAACTTTTTTGTGCAAACAACTATGGTTTATGCTGAACACCTGTTTTCTTTCTGGGAGACTGGAATTTTGGTATGCGCCAGGCAGAGGGTGTCTGTGTGACTGGGCCCCGCTGGCACTGAGTCTCCAGTGGGCTTCTGTGGTAGCTCTCATATTGTGTAGTCACAGCTCATTGCTGGGGGGTTAGGAGCATCTTGCGTGACTCCACTGGGAGAGGATTCTTGGATGCCTGCACCGGGTTTCTTCTGAACTTTGCCCCATGTGCTTTTTCCCTTTGCTGATTTTATTTTGTATTCTTTGGCTGGAATAAATCATAGTCACTAGTACAACTTATTGGTGAGTCCCCCTAGAGAATCGTTAAACCTGGGGGATGATCCTGGGGACCCATGACACAGGGATGATTCTGAGGAATAAGAGCAAATATATTCTATGAGTTCCTATAAGAAAGAAGAAAAAATAAGATAATATCTAATCCATGATCTCAATCAGATTCAAGAAGCCACTGTGTGTAAACAGCAGGAGCAGAGAGTCAGGGACAGCGAGTAACCCCAAACCAGGAAAAAGTATATGGGGATGAAAAACCCTTCTACTTCTGGTTCTGCAAATGCTGATGACTGCACTGTTATAGCTCCCTCTCATGCTACAAGCGTAAGGATATTCTGTATAAGGCACAACAACAACAAAGGCAACAACAAAACTCTCTTTCAATATATAGTGAGCTTGAAAGAAAATAAATCCTCTGATGCGAAAAAGAAACAGAGGGAACCTAGCCAGTGTGGTTAAGTTCAGAGCCTTTACTTGGTGGCCACGGGTGACCTCAGACCCAACTACAGTCCCTACCACCCAAGGACTGAAATAGAGGGATGCAGCCTGGACCCATGTGAGGTGGGCACACAGGGCAGATCCCTGCACGAGGCTGGAGCCATGAAGGGCGGCCACTCCTGTTATTTCTCTGCACTTCAGGGAAGAATCAAGGAAGGTTGTATCTCTCTGGGATCCTAGGTGGGGAAAATATGTATCCCATGGGAAACAGAAAGCCCAAGCCTGTATCATGCATATGCGTGGAATCTTCATGTACACTGACAGATCACTGTGGTTAATCCAGGTCAAAACATTAACTCAAGTAAAGCAACTATACTCCAGTAAGAAAGAAAACAAACAAACAAAACATTAACTCAGAATCTGACCCCTTGGGGTACCTGGCAAAAACAACTGCAACGCTACTGTAGCACCACCCTGCAATCCAGAGTGAATGAGGCTGTCACAGAGAAAACGGTCTCAGTGGAAGATGATCCCAAGTCAAAAATTACATATCATACAGGGAAAGCATTGATAATGAAAGAGAGTTAACAGTCACACAAATAGGAATAATGGTATCCCTAATAACTCAATTAGAATAACTTAAAAGAATCTACAAAATGATTAGTGATAAATGAAGAAATTAAAATCCCAGTGAAAGAGGTGAATAACAGGTGGAATTTTTGAAATGAAAAATATGATCACTGAAATTAGGAATGCAGAGTAGGGTTAGGAATGCAGAGTATAAACAGTAGATTATACTCAGTTGAAAAGAAAATTAGTTAACTGAAAAAGCTGAGGTAATTATCTTGAATGCAGTTTAGAGAGATAAAAAGTAAAGAGACACACATGTGACATATAGGTTTAGAAACATGGACAGAATGAGAAGGTCCAACATATGTCTAAAAGTTGCTTTAGCAGCAAAGACTGGAGAAAATAGGGGAGAAGCAATACTTGAAGATATAATAAATGAAAGACACATATCCTCAGAGTGAAGGAGTGGACCCACAGCCAAAGAAAAAGATATACTTGTGGTTACTATGAAATGTATAGAACTGAACCACAATAAAAACACAACATACCAAACCTTGTGAAAGACAGCTAATACGGTACTTCGAAAGACACAATATTAATACCGAACAAAGAAGAATTCAAAGTAAAAAGCATTAAGAGGGAAGAAAGTGGCAATTTAAAATAGATAAAATATACAGTGCAGGATGAACACTTAATAGTCATTAAATCTTGTGTGTTAAATAAGACAGAAATGAAAATGGATAAAACAAAAATTTATATATTTTTTATATACCATTTTTAGTCTTTTATATACCAAAACCCTTTATAAACCATTCTTAGTCTTAGAAAACTTTTTATATACCATTCTTAGTCTTAGAATAATTAAACAGAAAAAGGGAAACAAGATTTGGATAATATAATTTAATGGAGGTTAATTTAATAAAGATTCATCATAATCTGCATTCTATAGTCCAGACAACATTGTTTCCAAACATTCACTGGTATTAAAATATCATTTTAGACCACTAAAATATATTAACAAACTAATAAAAGTAGGAATTGAGAAGGTCATATTACCTGGCCATGATATGAAAAACTCAGTGTTAACTTCACATTAATAAGAGTTTAAATAACGAAAAGAAAAAGCTGAGTCATTTGGAAATTTGAAAAAGAGAAAAATATACTTTAAAATTACACTTGTAGATAAAACTACAATTTTAGACAACTTAGAAAATAATTAAGATTATAATGGTTGATATTAAAATGTATAAAATATGCAAAGTTAACTTCCTTTTTTCAATCTATAAATTTCTTTAAAATTATGAGATGGAGCTAAAGGTGTACTCAGGCAAATGTGTACTCACATTTTTTCATTATTAATTAAGAAAGAAAGAAAAGTAGGCATTCAACTTAGGAAGAACATAAGAGTAAAATTCAAAAGAATATCTAAGACAAATTGGAAAAAGAAGGATTAAAAGGGAGTTGACTTAATAGACATTATGATGTATTCTAAAGTTATAACACTTAAAATAGTATATTATGGATGTAGGTACAGGCAAACAGATCAATAAAGAATAGAGAAACTAGCAATAGACCCAAATATATGTGATAATTTAGGGGAAGAATAGACTCTATCATCCAAGATGACAGCACTTTTATCTTTGGATTGTAAGATTATGAACAATTATAATTTCATTCTTTATCCTTTTTCATATCTTTCAATTTTTCTATAACAATTATGTATTATTTTCATGATGAGAAAAACTCGACAAAAATTCCTTAAAACTGTTAGATTAACATAATATGTCCAAGGAACCATCTCTTCCATTTGCTTCTAAAACCAATACGGCTCACTGCAGTCTACTGGTGTTTTCACTACTGCTAAGAAAAAGCTGCTTTTATTTGTTGTAGTCAGAGTAGAGGAGGCCCTCGGCTTCAAGGAATTACAAGGGAAGTGTGAGGACATAAGTGGAAATAAACTATTCTTATAATCATGGAAAAAAAATCCATGGGATTGTATATCTTGTTCACTGTTTAACCCCTGGTGCCTGAAGAGTGCCTGGCTAATGGAGGACACACTAAATAGTTGTTTAATGAATGAAGGAAGGGCTTGGATATATTTATTTTTCTTGTCTCTGAGAGCTTGTTAGTTTTAATTAAAAAAAAAAATCACACCCATAATCCTGGCAGTGAATTTTAAGCATAATCTCAGCCTCTGGGGTGTGGCTTGCAGGTCTGGGTTTGGGCCCCTCCTACCATCATCAGGTGGCCGTCATGGGGTGGCGGGGGGGAATGGGCTACTTACTGAGAGAGGCTGGATGAGTGGCACTCCCGGCAGAAGGTTGTCTGGCGAAGACTGGGGGTCAGTCAGAACGCTGAACTCAAAGCCAACTTTCCCAGTGTTCTTGAGTGTGATTTCACTCTCTGTGATATGGTCGAACAGCTCGAGAGGAGAAGAAGGAGAAGAGTGACTCCTCTGTCACCCACCCTCTGGGATGCTGCTGTCATCCCGACAAAGGCAGGTAGACAAGCATGCCTCACAGACACGGATTTCATTTTCCACGAGGTAGATGCTGGCCAATCCACATTTCAGGATCACAACCAGGTGCCTGCTGGGCGGGAGGAGCACTCGACCCTGGAGACTGGCTCTGTCTTAGGTCTTCTAACAACTAATTTAGTTTAGCACGGCTGTGGGGTGAGCATTTCACCTCCCTGAACCTCTGTTTCTTCACCACAAAGAATTCATATTAGAGGATCTTAAAGTAAGCTTTTTTATATTATGAAGATTTGCTTTTTTAGATAAGATTTGAGTTCAGAATTTTCTAGAATGAATTTTTCTATTTTTATAGAGAGACAGGGGAGTAATAGGCCAGCCATATTCTTTTTCCTGAGATTTTGCTAACATAATTCAGAGGGTCAAATAACCACAAACTGAAGCCACTTCAGGGGCTCTTAGGACAAACTAGGGGAAGAACTAGTTGCTACAAAGGAAGCACTCTGAGCTGAGCCAAAACCAATTGCCCAGAAGACCCTGGAGATAAGGAGTGAAAGAAAATTCTGTTTGGTCAAAGTAACTCACAAGGTGTCAATAGGTGTTAGGTGAATTTGATTTTAGGCACAATTTTTAACCTGTAAACATATATGTACACACAGAATTCAGTAATAATACTGCATAATAATAAAAAAATAATAATAATGCAGTGGCTATATAATGGGGGGTCTAATTCCCATTCATATTTGGTAGGAGATATGGTATCTGAGTACATAACACAAATTCTAATTGGGGAGAGAAGATGTACAGACATAGAATTAACTGACAATTATTCCAAAGCAAGATTTAGAAAGTACATTATATTACGGCACAGACTCTAAGTGCCAAGAGAATGTAGTGTAAGAGGAAGACAACTGAGGGACGGAGTTGAGCTGGGTCTTACAGTATGTGTGACTTTGGAGTTGGCAGAGCGGAGGATGAGATAGATAATATAATAGGAAAAATGGAAGCAGAAAGGGCTGGGCTGCATTAGGGCCAGTGGGTAAACCAGCTTGGCCATAAATGAATGAGCGGTTTATAATGGGAAATTATGAGAAACAAAGTTTAATACGTAAGGAGCATCAGTTAATAGAGGGGCTTAGGATACCCTTACTCAGGTGGAGGAACCTGGCTCTGATCCACAGAGTGACTCATGATTGAAGGCCTTCTCTGACTCAGGCACAGTACTGACCAGACACTTTACTTAAGTAACCATAACCACCTGGTGAAATAGGAATTGCTACCCCATTCCCATTTTAGAGATGAGGGATACTGAGACTTGGAGAGGTTAGGTATGTGCCCAAGGTCATAGTCAGTAGGGAGTAAAAGTAGGATAACATCCCAGTTCTTCTGACTACAAAACAATGCTCTTTTCTCTATGCAATCATTTTTGCTCTTTTCCCAAGGCAATTTTGGGAAAATCTACCTGGCAATGATATTTAGATCAGTTATTGATAGAAGCCAGAAATGCACTGTAATCCCTTGCTTCCATGGGTCCGTGGACCAGCAGCATCGACATCACCTGGGAACTTGTCAAAAACGCAGACTCTCAGGCTCCACCCTGGACCTACTGAATCAGAATCTGTACTTGAACAAGATTCCCAGGTGATTCGTATGCACATCACAGTTTGAGAAGAACTGCTGTAATAATTTAGGCATGGCTCGAGATCCTGCGGTGTGATAATCGCAGTGGTGATGGGAAAGGAAAACCAACTCAGAGGAATTATGGTTGATGAATTAGCAAACCCCGGGCCTGTAAGGATGTGGGGAGCTGAAGGACAGAATGCAGTGGAAAATTCCTTGGAGGTCGTAAACTCAAGGGACTGAGAAGGGAGTAGTCCTATTGAAAGAAACAAAGAGGGTGGAATGGGCTTTTGGACTGAGAATAAAGATGCAAATTTTAACATGCAGAATTTGAGGAGACAATGAGAAAAACAAGTGAAAATGTCTGGCAAATGGTTGGCAGTGGGGGGCTTAGGATCAGGCTTAGGAAGCAGCTTAGGGGTCCAGGATAGGGGTGATGGTGAGACTATGCTGACTGGGGTTCCAGGAGAGATGAGAGCACAAAGACTATGACCGATGTTTAAGGCAAACCCAGAAAATCTCCTCCCGATGGCTGGCAATACCTGTAATCCACAATTAATGTCCTTGGTGTCAAAGGAATAGTTGACCAGGGAGGCCTCGCCCCTTAGTATTATCTCATAGGTGGGCCCTCCTTCCACTTCACACAGAGCTTTAGCCTGTGCAATGATGTCACAGTGTCCATAGAAGGTGAAAGACATCTGGTGGCTACTGTGTGGCCGCAGCACTCCATAGAGAGGCAAAATATCAAACACCTGCAGAGAAAGTCATTCCATATGAGAGTCTGCAAAGGGCAAGCTAAAGTTCAGCCAATTTACAGATTGATTCTTGACTTTACCTTGTTTGACTCCATGAAAGGTGACTAGCCTAGCACCCTGAAAATATATGATGATAAGGCAGTAACAGTGCTCGGGCAAATTTAAATTTCTAACTTGGGGCAGGGGCTCAGTAAGAAGAATTGTATCATATGACTCTAGGGCCCATGAGGTGTTACTTACTTCTTCTATCCCAATGGAAAACATTTCATCCCGTTCAAAGACCCATGGCGATTCCTGAAACTCCGCCTGGCTCTGGTTTGTGTCTATTCTTTCTGTTTCAGCAGAGTTCATTTTTAATCCCTGGGAATTAGAGGTGTGAGGAAAAACTCGCAAGCATTCATAATCTGTCATCAATGTGCTCCTCCCCCTCGCTGACAGAAAAATGAAGTATGTTGTATATATTTTTAAAATAGCACGGGTTTTTTTTCCTATGGAGATAATTGGGGAGGTGTCCAAGATGTACGTACAAGGATGTGTACTTCAGTGTTATCTGTAATAGCAAAACTTTGGAAGTAAACCAAATGCCTGTCACTAGGGGATCACTTTAAATGAAGTGTGTGTGGTACTGCTATCCATGGAGGATGATGCAGTGTATATTTATAAACCAGGGATGATGCGCCCAACATATTACTGAGTAAGAAAGCAGTTCCAGTTATGTAATATTACACAGGCCTATGTACCACACCTGCAAGTGTGCGTGTGTATAAATTCACTCAGAGATCTGCATATGCAAATAGAGATATCTGGGAGGTTATTTGCTGAAATTCTTCTATGAATGGTGGGATTTTGAGAATTTTTGCTTTCATTTTTCTGTATTCTTGAATTTTCTATGACATCTTTCAAAATATATACAAAAGAAAAGAATTAACATTTAAAAGACAAGTGTTTTATATGCACACACATACTTATCCTAAAAAATGTGGAAAATACAGAAAGCTTCAAAGAAAGAAATACAAATCAATCATTAGATTATTCTGCAGATATATATGTGTGTGTGTGTATAGTGTGAGTATATAGGTATATATAGTTGTATTCTGATTTTTTCAGTTAACATTATAGCATGAGTGATACCTTCCCACATGACTAAATATTCTTTACAAGCATCATTTAAAATACTTTAAAAAACAGAACATGTAGTAGTTTTTACTTAATATATCAGAGATTGCTCCAAATCAGTAAAGAGAGAACTTTTTCATTTTCTAAAAAGGATTTCATAGTACTGCCTCGTGCAGATGTAATTTAGTTTATTCGACCTGTCTCCTATTGGGGGAATTAAGTCGTTTCCAATTTTTCTTGCTTTTACCAACAAAGCTGCAGTGTACAAGGATACTTACACGTCTTTATGTAAACGTAAAGGTGTATCTGGAGAATAATATTCTAGCAGAGGAACTGTGCATTTTAAATTCTGATACACCTGCCAGATTGCATGTCATAGAGGCTACACCAATTCATACTCCTACCTACGAAGTGTGAAAATGCTTGCTTTCCCCGACTCTGCCACTATTGAGACAAACCTTATTTAAAAGATTGCATAGTATCATGGACATACAGTGATTTTCCTAATTTTTTGCTATTTCTAAACTGTTTTAACACACATCTTTGTATTTCTGATGATTTCCTTAGGCCATCATTCTAGAAGGAGAATTTAAGAGTATGAATTTGTAAACTCTCTCAATCTCCTCTTTGTTTTTACTATGGAAGACAGTTCTCCTTTTATAGCCTCTATCTAGGGGCTGGGAAGAGCACAAGATCGCCAAGGTTAGAGGTAAATGGCTTTTCCATTACAGAAAAAATCTATTTGCTGAGGTGTCTGGGTTCTCACTGAGGTGTTGGTTCTGTGGGTGTTTGGTTGGGAAGTAACCCGGATAAAGATGTGCAGCCCACCCGCCCCAGGGAAAGGAAACCATACATCTGAGATGGCCATGATGGACACTTGTGCTTTTTTGGTCTCTCTTTCTTCAGATCCAACTTCTTCATCCACAAGGATAGTCCTGGGGAGTTTAATGAAAATGTGGAGAATCACTCATTTGGCAACCATCACAACACAGTTTTCAGCTGCATGATGGCCCTGTCTTCCTCTCCCCTCCACGGCGCCCCAAAGAATAAGTGGGGTTCTCATGCAAGGGACACCTTTCTCAAGGGTCAGCTGGTCAGTGCTCTGTTACTACCTGCCCCCAAACATGCAGTCTAGGGCATCAAACTGGTCCATTTTCCATAGGCCCTAACCCTTCTTTTCCTGGGCTATCAAGCCCTTGTCTGACTTACAGAAAGTTCTCAGAAGCTCTGGCAGTTCTTCAGACAACTTGGGTGTGTCCCCAGGGCCGGAACATTTTATTGTGAGAATACAACATGTGGCCAATTGTCATATGCTTTTCTGCTTTCTACCCTTGACCTGACCCTGGCTTGGCAGATGGAGAGGGCAACATGATCGGAAGGGCTCAGTCCCTCAGGACTCAGGAGGCTATGATCCCCTGAGAGCAGAGATGACTTTCAACTCTGTATCCCAGATGCCCCCTCCAGGGCCTAACACAGAGAAGGCACTCATTAAACTGCTGGATGAAGACATGAAAGACGAGTTTGAGAATGTAAGTCAGTGTAGAGAAAAGAATGCTATATAAAGAAATCCATTCTGGCTTTGCCTTTGCACTTACTTAACAAAATCACTCAGATCCATCTCGGGGGACTCTATTGCTGGGACTGCTGCCGAGCTGACAGATGCCAAGGTTACTGGGATGGATTCCACCTGGGACAGGAGGGCACCGTGGGGCTTCCTTGGCCACGTCACAAACCTACAAAGGCATGGGGATGGAGGGAAAGAGTCACATCAGCTGTTGCAAGTCAGTGCCTGGGTAGGCTCTTGGTTTCTAAGGCCAAACTCCAAATCCTAGACGAGGCAGGTTGAGAAGGGACTGCCCTACACCCTCTCTTGGATTTACCTTCTTCAAATCATATCTGAGGTTTCATTTTTTCCAAAAGATTGCTGACCACCCCCTCCCACTCTGGGTCCAGTGTCTTTCCTCTGAGAACCCACGGCACCCGGGTTTCCCCTCTCACACTTGGTTTTCCCCTTCCTGCTAGACGGTGAGCCCCCTGAGGACTTGTATCTAATACACCATCTAACACAGTGCCTGGCCTGCAGGGGGCACTCAGCATGGCTAGGAATGAATGAGTCACCAGGGCTCCTGCTCCCAGATAACCAGAAAGCAGGATGAGGATGCGAGGCACTCACTCTCGGGTCCTGTTAGTGAGGGCTCAGCCTTTGTGGGACCCTGCCTCCCATCATGCTTGCTCTGGGCGCCTGGACTGCTCCACCCTGGTCCTGGCCCTGCGTTTGCTTTGCTGCCACTCCAGTTCTCAGAGCAGAGGGCCGAGGGGGAAATTGGTGACTGCACCAGCTGGTGCTGAAGCCCTTATTTCATTGAAGAGGTTTCATTGAATTGACATCATAAAGGCCAAAGTGGTGGGGTCGCCCCCATTCTTCCTGTTTCCCCAGGGTGCATGTGGCATTTTTAGGGACTCCTCCCCTCCTCCATCTCAGGCCCCTTATATTAATTTCAACCCAATTTCACTTTTGATATTCATTCTTGCCCCACATGCTCTCTACTTTTTCTCAGAGGCTCAGCAGAGAAATGTTATCTATTATATGAAGGTCCCACCACTCTCCCATCTTCCCATTTGAAGAACTTTTGCCTCCCTCTGAAGTTTCACAGCATTTCATGTGCACATCTTTTAGGATACTGTCCACTGTCTACCACGTACCTGAGTACCACTACCGGGTGTTCGACTACCAACTTCATGATTTCTGCCCTGCTGAGTTATCATTTAATAAATCTATTTTATTAAGGTATAATTAACATACACTCATTTTAAACATACAGTTTGGTGAGTTTTTGCAAATACATATATACCAGTGTAACCACTACCATGTTAATATACAGAACACTTAAAAAGTTTATCATTGGGCTTCCCTGATGGCACAGTGGTTAAGAGTCCGCCTGACAATGCAGGGGACATGGGTTCGAGCCCTTGTCCAGGAAGATCCCACATGCCATGGAGCAACTAAGCCCGAGCGTCACAACTACTGAGCCCGCGCTCTGGAGCTTGCGAGCAACAACTACTGAGCCCACATGCCACAACTACTGAAGCCCGGGTGCCTGGAGCCCGTGCTCCGCAACAAGAGAAGCCACCATGATGAGAAGCCTGCGCACTGCAACGAAGAGTAGCCCCCGCTCACCACAACTAGAGAAAGCCCACGTGCAGCAACAAAGACCCAAAGCAGCCAAAAATAAATAAATAAAATAAATAAATAACAAACATTAAAAAAAAAGAGCAATGTACTTGAAAAAAAAAAGTTTATCATCTTAAAAAGTTCCCTTGTAGCTGGAGGAATCAGACTCCCTGACTTCAGACTATACTACAAAGCTACAGTAATCAAGACAATATGGTACTGGCACAAAAACAGAAATATAGATCAACGGAACAGGATAGGAAGCCCAGAGATAAACCCACGCACCTATGGTCAACTAATCTATGACAAAGGAGGCAAGGATACACAATGGAGAAAAGACAGTCTCTTCAATAAGTGGTGCTGGGAAAACTGGACAGCTACATGGAAAAGAATGAAATTAGAACACTCCCTAACACCATACACAAAAATAAACTCAAAATGGATTAGAGACCTAAATGTAAGACTGGGCACTATAAAACTCTTAGAGGAAAACATAGGAAGAACACTCTTTGACATAAATCACAGCAAGATCTTTTTTGATCCACCTCCTAGAGTAATGGAAATAAAAACAAAAATAAACAAATGGGACCTAATGAAACTTCAAAGCTTTTGCACAACAAAGGAAACCATAAACAAGACATCCCTCAGAATGGGAGAAAATATTTGCAAACGAATCAACGGACAAAGGATTAATCTCCAAAATATATAAACAGCTCATGCAGCTCAATATTAAAAAAACAAACAACCCAATCAAAAAATGGGCAGAAGACCTAAATAGACGTTTCTCCAAAGAAGACATACAGATGGCCAAGAGGCACATGAAAAGCTGCTCAACATCACTAATTGTTAGAGAAATGCAAATCAAAACTACAATGAAGTATCACCTCACACCGGTTAGAATGGGTATCATCAGAAAATCTACAAACAACAAATGCTGGAGAGGGTGTGGAGAAAAGGGAACCCTCTTGCACTGTTGGTGGGAATGTAAACTTATACAGCCACTACGGAGAACAGTATGGCGTTCCTTAAAAAACTAAAAATGGAATTACCGTATGACCCAGCAATCCCACTACTGGGCATATACCCAGAGAAAACCATAATTCAAAAAGACACATGCACCCCAATGTTCATTGCAGCACTATTTACAACAGCCAGGTCATGGAAGCAACCTAAATGCCCAATGACAGATGAATAGATAAAGAAGATGTGGTACATATATACAATGGAATATTACTCAGCCATAAAAAGGAACGAAATTGGGTCATTTGTTGAGACGTGGATGGATCTAGAGACTGTCATACAGAGTGAAGTAAGTCAGAAAGAGAAAAACAAATATCGTATATTAACGCATATATGTGGAACCTAGAAAAATGGTACAGATGAACCGGTTTGCAGGGCAGAAATTGAGACACAGATGTAGAGAACAAACGTATGGACACCAAGAAGGGGAAGCAGTGGGGGGTGGGGGTGGGGGTGGGATGAATTGGGCGATTGGGATTGACATGTATACACTGATGTGTATAAAATTGATGACTAATAAGAACCTGCTGTATAAAAAAATAAATAAAATTAAATTAAAAAAATAAAATAAACACACACACACACACACAAAAGTTCCCTTGTGCCCCTACCAGTCAATTCCTCCCCCTCCCCCACCCCCGGCTCCAGACAAACACTCATCTGCTTTCTATCACTATAGATTAAGCTATGCCTATAGTTTCATATAAGTGGAATCCTAAATATGTATTCTTTTGTGTCTGACTTCTTTTGCTCAGCATAGTATGTTTGAGAATCATCTACATTGTAGCAAGGAGCAGTAGTCTCTTCTTTTTTTTTTTTTTATCACTGAGCAGTATTCCACAGTATGGATGATGACTAGTGTGTTTAACCGTCTTCTTGTTGATGGACACCTTGGCTTTTTCCAGCTTTTAGTAATAATGAATAAAGTTGCTAAGAACAATTGTGTAGAAGTCTTTGTGTGGACATATGTTTTCATTCCTCTTAGGTAAATTCTGAGGAAGGGAACTGCTGGATTGTATAGCATATGTATAACATTATAGGAAACTGCCAGTTTTCCAAAGTGGCTTTACACCAATTTACACTACCACCCACAGTGATGAGAGTTCCGGTTGGTCCACATCCTCACCCACACTTGGTATTCAGTCTTTTAAATTATAACTATTCAAATGATTATGTAGTGATAGCACATTGTGGTGTTAATCAGTAGGCTTATTTTAAAGGAAAATTTTATATCATTACTGTAAATTAAAAACCAATTTTATCTACCATATTTAGGAAAATCAATATGATGGGAAAAATTAATGTTATTATTTTCTTGCCTGGTGAAGACTCTGCGCTGACTCCCGCTTGCTCTTTTTAAGAAGTGAGATCAGTTCAGCTTCCCCTTGGGGAATCACTGGGCTAGCACCATCCAAGAACTGTGAGCCCTTGGAGGGCAGGGTCCAAGGTATTCCCTCTTTACAGCTCACATAGGCCAGGGTCTTATACACAGGGCATGAGCTCAATATCTGGGCATCTCATTGAATGGATGGATGGATGGTTGAATGAGAACAGGTAAGCAGCATGCAGGGTAATTTGGCTATTCTGCACCTCCACCTCCACCCCATCCCCACCCGGGATGGCCTCAGAGAAGAGTAGAAAAGCTCTTTTCATCTTCTTGCACAAACTTCCATTTGGCTTCTTCCAGGCCAGGTGCCTCTAGTTCACATTATCTTAGGCTGAAATCACACCATTCTGGGCAGAGGACACAGAGGCTGGGTGCTGGGAAGCTCATTAAAGATTCCTGAACCTCATCCTTGGGTAAATTCTGATTTGGCAGGTCTCAAGTAGGGCCCAGGAGTTAGGTTTTTAACAGTCTTCCCAGGTGATTCTACTGTACAGCCAAATTTAGGACCCGCCGTGGGTAGGAAGGGCCAGAGGACGGCTAAGGGCTGGAGCTGGTAATTAATGTGGGGCATTCACTCAGCCTTACCAGCTAGAGACAGGGAAGATCAGCAGAGGATGATTCGGAGCACTTATTAAATCACCCCAGGCCAGCAGAGACACCTGGGGAGACTCTGCCAGATCACTGCCCCACATAACAGCACTCTCATCCAACATTTGCACCCCCCTGGGATGTTGTGCTGAATGAAAAAAAAAAGCAAATGGGGAATATCTGAAAAAGGAAAAATACTAAGCTGTAGAGTGTCTTCAGACCTGAGGAAAAACAACACCTCAGCTGACAATGATACCTGGACAATGGGGAAGCGAGAGGTCTTTTGGAAACAAAGGAGACCAGTAAAGCAGCCCAGCTGCTAATAGGCGGCAGACAGCGAAAACATCACCATAATGAAGGCTTTAACTTATCAGTAAAATGGAAAACCTGCTCCAAGAATTGAAATAGAATGTTGGTAGAGTTTTTTGGATCAGATTTTATTTTACTCTCAGGAACAGATGATTACTTTCCTGTTATGCTAACCCAAACGGGATTAGATTCAGTTATTTTTAAAAGAATGCGTAGCAAACAAGGGAAATCAATACTGCTCCAGTTCCAGAGCTGCCCATATCAGAATCACAGGAGGAGCCAGCAAAGAAATCCTCCCTCAAGCTGTGACAGAACTGCGTGAGTGTCAGACACACTGCCCATCAGCCACACTGGTTTGGGCTCAGCAGTTTCTCTCCCCATATTTTATTTTCAATTCTTGGGTAAGGATCAATACAATCTTTTGTGTTACAAATTAAGAGAAGTCCACCACTCTTGTTTCCTGGTCTCCCTTCACTGGAAGCAGTGTTGCATCAAAATAAAACCCCAAAGAACAGGCTTGTGTTTCAGTTAATGTTGTGTGTTGTGTTTCAGACCACACTTGGAGATGGAATGGTGTATGTCGCACATCTGCTGAATTCTCTGCAGTGCAGCCAAGGTCTCAGAAAAAGGCGGGGGTAGCCTTGTAGTAAACACTTTTAATTCGTTGATTCATTGCACCTGGATTCTGGGGGTATCCATACAGAGGGTGCAAATGGCCACTGGCTGGATAAAAAGGTCCTTCAGGTGTGTTTTGTATGGCTCATATGTTGTTTAATATTTTTTTGAAATTACCGACAGCAGCAGATGCTGTTGGTGCCCAGACTAGGTCCCCCTCACTAAGACGACGCACCCATCCCCTAGGTGCTGTGGGTGTTGGCTGCACCTTTCTCTGGAGCACTGCCCTGGCTCAGCAGGAGCTGCCTCACCCACCCTGAGCTGCCTGGGAGCTGTTTTTCACCCCCTACAGCCTGAATATCTTGAGTCTCAGCTACTCCGTTGTGTCCCACCAACTTCCACCTCAGCATGGGTGGCCAGTTGGAAGCATTCTGGGACATAATAAAGGGCTAAGGCAGGCTGTCTTCCATGTGTGTATGTCTGCAGTTTGCTTCTCCTGTTCATGTGGCAGAGCTAGAACGTGCTGATGGGGAAGGCGCTGAGCCAGTCCCATCTGTTTCATCTGTCATTTGCTTCCCAATGTGGAAAGATCAGCAAGTGTAAGACCACAAATATGGAAAAGTGGCTGGAACTTTGTGTTTGTGCTCAGAGAGCCTCAAGAATTTGCCTACTTTTAACATGATTTAAAGTGATGATTATAATCTGCCCCCTTTAGAAGCGGGAACTGGGGGGCCTATCTAATCTGGAGGAGGCTTATGATGTGTAGTCAGAGGAAGGAAGGGAGGGAAAGAGGTAGAGAGAGAGGGGTTTAAGAAAATGAGAGAAGCAGAGGTTAGATAGCTGAGAGGAAGAATGGCAGTGTAAAAAACCACCTGATAAGATCTAACAAGTAAAGATGTGTGGTTTGCTTAATGTGGCACACAGATTAAAAATTAAAAGCAATGGAAGTAGGTGGTGTAACTGTAGGAGAAAATATCTCGACAATGAAATCAGTCATACTGAATAGCACACATTCATAACCTTGAATTGCTGAAACTCAATCTGGACCTCTGAACCACGCTAAGACCATTGATAGGATACCAGTGGCTGCTGTGGGTCA
Organism: Eschrichtius robustus; assembly: GCF_028021215.1. Classification (NCBI taxonomy): domain Eukaryota; kingdom Metazoa; phylum Chordata; class Mammalia; order Artiodactyla; family Eschrichtiidae; genus Eschrichtius; species Eschrichtius robustus. The sequence goes on from NC_090842.1 coordinate 14,459,670, forward strand.
CTTTCTCATTTTGATATCAAAATAGGGGGAGGGTGGGGAGCAGGAGGCTTGACCCTGAAGGGCCTTGTAAGCCTCACTAAGGAGTTGGCTTTATCCTCAGGAAAATGGAGAGTCTTCCAAAAGGTTTTAAATGGGGAAGTGAAATAATCTGAAAGTTCACTTGGGCTGCAGAAGGGAGCACGGATTAGAAGGGGACAACCCCAGAATGACCAAAACACTGAACCATGCTGTAAACAGCGATGGAAAACGTAACCTAATGGGATGTTTTCTGTTTTTTTATGATTTTTTAAAAAATAAAAATCAGGAAGCCCACATAGAAAACAGTGTTAGAAATCCAGACAAAAGATAATGGCAGCCTTGGTCAAGGAGGTCAAAGGGGAGATGGAGATGGAGTGGGAAGTTCCAGTGCACGTTAGCAGGTGGAAGGGCAGGACCATGGCCCTGGGGTGAGGAGCCCATCCTGACAGACCACAGCCCAAGGTCTATGCCCACTACTGCCACCTCCCCAGCCTGTCCATGAGCAAGGCTGAGTGGCTGGCTAGCCAGGAGGGATGGAAGTAAGAGAACAGTGGAGGAGAGAGTAGGGGCCACCACAATCACTTGGTCACCTATGTTCCCCCTACATTTGCTGTTTGTGCTTGTCAACCTCCCGTGCCCAAGGTCAGGAAGAAGAGGTGTGCGAAAACAGTAAAAATAAAGTGGCAGGAGGAGGATCAGCACCTCTCCTGTCCCTACGGCTGCTACGCCCCTGTCCTGCCATGCCGGCCTCCACTGCTGGATAGCCTGGATAGCCCTGACTCCCACCCCACTGCTTCTCTAAGTCTCCTTCCTCTTCATCCTCCTCCTCCTCATCATCACTGTCAACATCATTGTCGTCGCCATCATCTGCTTCCATCTGGCACGTACACGCTTCCTCACATGGAAAGCAGCCTTAGCTCTTTATTATATCCCAGAATGCTTCCAACTGGCCACCTGTACTGGAAGTTGGTGGGACATAACTGAGCAGCTGAGACTCAAGTTACTCAGACTGTAGGGGGTGAAAACCGCATTTTTAAAGGTTCTCAAAAGGAGTTGCAGTTGGAGCTTTTAGAACAATGGTTCTCACTGCAGCTGTCCATTGGAACCACCTGTGGAACTTTAAGAACAACTTCCCAACGTCCAAAACTATAAGAAATAAATGTTTACTGTTTTAAGCCACCCAGTCTCTGGTATTTGTTATAGCAGCCCGAATGGACTAAGACAGGCCCTAATAAAGTAACTGCAGCCAACAGTTATTCATCACTTACTCTCTACCAGGTATTATATTAAGCACTTACTAAGGACTGCCTAGTTAAATCTTCACAACAGCTTGATGAGGTAGGTTCTATGATGGTCTCAGTCTTCAGATGACAAAACTCAGAAAGCAAGTAAGTGGCTGAGCTAAGTTAGCCTGGCTCCAAATCTCATGCTCTTAACAGCTTTACTGGACAGTCTACCTGGTCAACAAGAGAAGGCTTCTCCTTGGTTACTTCATGCCATGCCATGCCATGCCCGAGGCAGTGACTCATAAAGCAGTTTTTTTTTCATCCTAAAAGTAATTGGAATCCACAACATAAGAAACATACAATGTATTGTCTAGAAGCTTTCTTTGGAAGAAAAGGGACCCATCCTGATTGTATCTAGATAAGGGAAAGCAAGACACGGTCGACCTTGTCCCTGAAGTGACTTCCTACAGAGAGTTTTGCTGCAAGGTGAGTAGTGGAGGGACGTGCCCAGAATTTACCTTGAAGCTCTCCAGGGAGAGCTTTCCGTGAGATTTCTCCAGAGGGATTTCCGTGAGAAATGACCACTTCTATAAAAGTTCCAGAAGGTGTCTCCACTGCTACACGCTCTTAGAAAGGCTGCCGAACAGGTGGGCTGTGAAATCTCCCTTATAATCAGCTTCAAAGCTCTTCAGAAATATTTTCAAAACAGGACAGTTTTTAAAGTCAGTTTCTTTTAATGTCTGGCCTTCAGTAGACAGAGCTAGCTTTGGGGGGGTGGTTAATTAATACAAACATGTGGATAAATCAGATCACTATACAAAGCAAGCAGACATCATCCTAACTCAGGTTCAGATATGCACTGATAACTTTCCACTGATTTCTTTAGAAGCCAGCTTAGTTCACAGTGAATATCTAAAAGCCTGATGCCCTCCACTGAATTTTGAGACATTGGGAAGATGCCTTAAAAAGAATGAATCTTATAATAAGGTAACTAGAGTTCTTCTATAATAACATAAAAGCCGTATAAGAAGTTTTATAACACTCAAAATTGAAATGAAAAACAGGCCAATTCATTTCTCTAGGGGGTAACAAATATCTCAGGAAACTGGACTAAACTGAACTGCAAACAGAAGCAGACTACAGGATCACTTTTAAGTTAAATATGAAGAGAGTGAAAGGTCTCCCTCTTCTTGGATTTAAGTCACTTGCAGGCCCACTACAAAGACAGGAACTTGTTTCTGGAAGCTCAGACTTGAGACATGGTGTGCAGCCCTCCCATTAGTCCCAGAGGCTAATTTGATCCCCTGGTCAGATAAATTAGCTGGCCTATCACAGCAGGAGAGGAGATTCTAGATGGATGGGCTATGGGAGGCCTGGGTGATGGAGGGCCTGGGGGGCTTCCAGGGGCATCAGCATGGAGGATAAGCAGGTCTGCTGGGGGTCGACTTCACACTGTTCTCTTTCATAAGGGGCTTCAAATTTACCAATAATGTTACATTTATAATGGGGGTGATAAGACGTGGATGCTCAATTCATTATTATTCTTAAGCTATGCACGTGTGTTATACACACTTTTGCCTGCATGATGTAATTTCACAATAAAACAAGAGTGGATGTCAAGGAACACTGTGGAGTGAGAAAGGGCCTCAACTCAGTAATGAAATCATCACTGAACTTCCAGAGAGGCAGTTTCAGCTAAGTGAGGGGCCAAAAGCCAGCTTAAGTCAAATTAGGGAGTGAAAGGGGTGACTAGTGTATTGTTTTCTTCTGTTTCCTTGTACAGAGATGGTGATGATGCAAGAGGATTAAGAGAAGGGCTATCAAAGATGTGGAGCACTTGTACTGGGGGCAAAGGTCTAGAGAGCTTGGTGGTAGTAAGAGAGAGGGGAAGTTACTGATGGAGAGAAGCACGATGGAAAGTCTGGCCTTGAAAAGCAGCAGATGTTGGGGGGAAGGAGATGAGAGGATGAAAGCGGGAGCCTGAAGAAAAGCAGTCTCTGGTGTGGGCCAGGGGAAACCAGAGGGAAGCAAGCTGCCCAGCAGAGTGTGGTGGGAATCTGGGAGGGAGGGATGGCTAGAGCTACATCCTCTGAGTAAGAGGATGGCTAGGAGCTGAAAGGAAGGACTGATCCAGGAAACACTTGTGAGGAAAAACTGGTGGGATGTACTGACCAACTGGGTACTGAGGAAAGAAGAACCTGTGAAAGACGACACAAAACCAGACAGGCTAGGAGGCTGGGCACAGCCTTGGGAATGTTCATGATCAACTACCAGTGAGTGACACATTGCTTTCCAAAGTGATTGTGTCAGTTTACATGCCCATTAGCAATGTATGTGCTTCTAACCTCCACACCCTCAACATTTGGTACAGTCATATTTAATTTTATCTAATTTGGTGGGTGTGCAATGGTGTCTAGTTGTTGTTTTAATTTCCATTTTCAAGGATGGAACATCTTTTTATATCCTTATTGGTCATTCATATTTCCTCGTCTGTGAAAAAACCACTCGTTTCCTCCCATTTAAAAATTGAATTATATGTTTTTTCCTTCAAAGGCATACTTTATGTATTATGTACTCTAATAATTTGAAGGTAATGTGTGTGCTGAAACCTTCTGTCAGTTTGTGACTTGTCTTTTAATTCTTTTTAGGGTGTCTTTTCATGAATAAAAGTTCTCAAATTTAAGGCAGAAATTATGAATAGTTTCTTCATGGTTTGTGCTTTTTTTTATCTTGTTAAAGAAATTCCTCCTTATTCAGAGACCATCAAGGCATCATCCTACATTTTCTTCACATTTAAAAATTTGACTTTCACATTTATATCTTTAACCCATATGGAAGTAATTTTTTGTATAGTGTGAGTTTAGGGATCCATTTAGGCTTTTTTTTTTTCTCTATAGATACTGGATTGTCCCTAGGTCATTCACTGAATATGTCATTCCTTCTTCTTTGTTTTACAGTTCCATCTCTGTTATGTTTCCATACATGCATGGGTCTGTTTCTGAACTCTGTTCTGTTCTTTAGGCCATTTGTCCATCTGTGCACCAATACCACACTTTTAACATTATTATATTTTCACAATAATGTGATATTCAGTAGAGAAAGACCTCCCAGTTTGGAGGGGCCTGACTAGTCTCATCCCTTTGCTCTTTCATATATAGTTTAGAATCAACATGTTGGGATTTTGATTAGAAGTGCATTGAAGCTATAGATAATTTTGGGGACAAATAACATCTTTAACAAATTGAGTCTTTAAATCAAAGAACATAGTATGTCCCACTTTTATTTAGGTCTTCTTTAATGATTTTTAATAAAATTACTTTATACATAGAGATTTTTGCAGTTTTTTGTTAGATTTATTCCTAAATACATTAAAAAATTTGCATTCTCTTTTTTATTAGTTGCTGCTACACAGAAATGCAGTTGGCTTTTATAACTCATACTCATCCATCAGCCTCACTAAATTCTTTTGCTAATTCTAATAATCTGCTTGTAGATTATTTTGAGTTTTCTATATAGATAATCATAACATGGCAGTTTCATTTCTTCCTTCCAAATCTAGTCCCTTTTATTTATTTTTGTACCTTCCTGCAACAGCTAGGCTCTTTAGTATATTGTTGAATAGAAAGCAACTTTGTCTTGTTTGTGATTTTCAAGAAAACAATTTTAACATCTATTGTTTTCTCCAGTTCTCCCTGATTGAGTTGAGGAACTTTCCCATGAAGAGTTGTTTAGCTTTATTAAATGTTTTTTCCTTAGTCTATTCAGAGGACAATATATATATATTTTAAATGTGGTAATATGGTAAATTAAATGATTATATTTTCTTATCTTGAACCAACCTTGCATTCCTGGAGTAAGCCCAACTTGGTCATGATAGCCCATCTTTTTATCCTTTGCTGGACTCAGTTTGCTAATATTTTGGTGGATATTTTGCATTCATATTTTTAAACTAATGAGTAAGAATGACATGAAATATTTATGTCTCTGACCTGGCTTAACTGGTCTTAGATTAGTTTCAAAACTAATTAGATTAGTTTCAAACAATGAGTTGAGTAATATTTTCTTCTATTTCTCAAAAGAGTTGTGTAAGTTTGCAAAGGAAACTATTGACAAAATGAAAAGACAGCCTACTGAATGGGGGAAAAATTTGCAAATGATATCACCAATAAGGGGTTAATATCCAAAATATATAAACAGATCATACAACCCAACATTTAAAAAAAACCCAATTTAAAAAAGGGCACAGAGACCTTTAAGATGACGGAGGAGTAAGACGTGGAGATCACCTTCCTTCCCACAAATACATCAGAAATACATCTACATGTGGAACACCTCCTATAGAATACCTACTGAACGCTGGCAGAAGACCTCAGACTTCCCAAAAGATATATATATTTTTTTTCCTTTTTCTCTTTTTGTGAGTGTGTATGTGTATGCTTCCTTGTGTGATTTTGTCTGTATACCTTTGCTTTTACCATTTGTTCTAGGGTTACCATTTGTTCTAGGGTTCTGTCTGTCCTTTTTTTCTTTTATCTTTTTTTTTTTTTTAAGTATAGTTCTTAGCACTCGTTATCATTGGTGGATTTGTTTTTTTGGTTTGGTTGCTCTTTCCTTTCTTTTTTTTAAAATTACTTTTAAATTTAAAAAAAATTTTTTATTTTTATTTTTAATAACTTTATTTCCTTCCTTCCTTCCTTCCCTTCTCTCTCTCTCTCTCTCTCTCTTTCTTTCTTTTTCCCTTTTCTTCTGAGCCGTGTGGCTGACAGGGTCTTGGTGCTCTGGCCGGTGTCTGGCCTGTGCCTCTGAGGTGGGAGAGCTGAGTTCAGCATATTGGTACAAAAGAGACCTCCGGGCTCCACGTAATATCAAATGGGAAAAGCTCTCCTAGAGATCTCAATCTCAATGCTAAGATCCAGCTCCAATGACCAGGAAGCTACAGTGCTGGACACCCTATGCCAAACAACTAGCAAGACAGGAACACAAGTCCACCCATTAGCAGAGAGGCTGCCTAAAATCATAATAAGGGCACAGACACCACAAAAAAATACCCACTGGATACGGTCCTCCCAACCAGAAAGACAAGATCCATCCTCATCCACCCGAACACAGGGACCAGTCCCCTCCACCAGGAAGCCTACAAAACCCACTGAACCACCCTTAGCCACTGGTGGCAAACACCAAAAACAATGGGAACTATGAACCTGCAGCCTGTGAAAAGAAGACCCCAAACACAGTAAGTTAAGCAAAATGATAAGACAGAGAAACACACAGCAGGTGAAGGAGCAAGGTAAAAACCCACAAGACCAAACAAATGAAGAGGAAATAGGCAGTCTACCTGAAAAAGAATTCAGAGTAATGATAGTAAAGATGATCCAAAATCTTGGAAATAGAATGGAGAAAATACAAGAAACGTTTAACAAGGACCTAGAACTAAAGAGCAAACAAACAATGATGAACAACACAATAAATGAAACTAAAAATTCTCTAGAAGGAATCAATAGCAGAATAACTGAGGCAGAAGAACAGATAAGTGACCTGGAAGATAAAATAGTGGAAATAACTACCACAGAGCAGAATAAAGAAAAAAGAATGAAAAGACTTGAGGACAGTCTCAGAGACCTCTGGGACAACATTAAATGCACCAACATTCGAATTATAGGGGTCTCAGAAGAAGAAGAGAAAAAGAAAGGGAGTTAGAAAATATTTGAAGAGATTAGAGTTGAAAACTTCCCTAATATGGGAAAGGAACTAGTCAATCAAGTCCAGGAAGCACAGAGAGTCCCATACAGGATAAATCCAAGGAGAAACACGCCAAGACACATATTAATCAAACTACCAAAAATTAAATACAAAGAAAAAATGTTAAAAGTAGCAAGGGAGGGCTTCCCTGGTGGTGCAGTGGTTGAGAATCCGCCTGCCGATGCAGGGGACACGGGTTCGAGCCCTGTTTTGGGAAGATCCCACATGCTGCGGAGCAACTAGGCCCGTGAGCCACAACTACTGAGCCTGCGTGTCTGGAGCCTGTGCTCCGCAACAAGAGAGGCTGTGATAGTGAGAGGCCCGCGCACAGCGATGAAGACTGGCCCCTGCTTGCCGCAACTGGAGAAAGCCCTTGCACAGAAAAACGAAGACCCAACACAGCCAAAAATAAATAAATAAATAAATAAATAATTTTTAAAAATGTGGCAAGGGAAAAGCAACAAATAACATACAAGGGAATCCCCATAAGGTTAACGGCTGATCTTTCAGCAGAAACTCTGCAAGCCAGAAGGGAGTGGCAGGACATATTTAAAGTGATGAAAGGGAAAAACCTACAACCAAGATCACTCTACCCAGCAAGGATCTCATTCAGATTCAATGGAGAAATTAAAATCTTTACAGATAAGCAAAAACTAAGAGACTTCAGCACCACCAAACCAGCTTTACAATAAACGCTGAAGGAACTTCTCTAGGCAGGAAACACAAGAGAAGGAAAAGACCTACAATAACAAACCCAAAACAATTAAGAAAATGGTAATAGGAACACACATATTGATAACTACTGTAAATGTAAATGGATTAAATGCTCCAACCTAAAGATGTAGACTGGTTGAATGGATACAAAAACAAGACCCATATATATGCTGTCTACAAGAGACCCACTTCAGACCTAGGGACACATACTTCAGACCTAGGGACACATACTTCAGACCTAGGGACACATACAGACTGAAAGTGAGGGGATGGAAAAAGATATTCCATGCAAATGGAAATCAAAAGAAAGCTGGAGTAGCAATTCTCCTATCAGACAAAATAGACTTTAAAATAAAGACTATTACAAGAGACAAAGAAGGACACTACAGAATGATCAAGGGATCAATCCAAGAAGATATAACAATTGTAAATATTTATGCACCCAACATAGGAGCACCTCAATACATAAGGCAAATGCTAACAGCCATAAAAGGGGAAATCGACAGTAACATAGTAATAGTAGGGGACTTTAACACCCCACCTTCACCAATGGACAGATCATCCAAAATGAAAATAAATAAGGAAACAAAAGCTTTAAATGATACATTAAACAAGATGGACTTAACTGATATTTATAGGACATTCCATCCAAAAACAACAGAATACACTTTCTTCTCAAGTGCTCATGGAACATTCTCCAGGGTAGATCTTGGGTCATATATCAAGCCTGGGTAAATTTAAGAAAATTGAAATTGTATCAAGTGTCTTTTCTGACCACAACACTATGAGACTAGATATCAATTACAGGAAATAATCTGTGAAAAATACAAACACATGGAGGCTAAACAATACACTACTAAATAACCAAGAGATCACTGAAGAAATCAAAGAGGAAATCAAAAAATACCTAGAAACAAATGACAATGAAAACATGACGACCCAAAACCTATGGGATGCAGCAAAAGCAGTTCTAAGACGGAAGTTTATAGCAATACAATCCTACCTCAAGAAACAAGAAACATCTCAAATAAACAACCTAACCTTACACCTAAAGCTATTAGAGAAAGAAGAACAAACAAAACCCAAAGTTAGCAGAAGGAAAGAAATCATAAAGATCAGATCAGAAATAAATGAAAAAGAAATGAAGGAAACAATAGCTAAGATCAATAAAACTAAAAGCTGATTCTTTGAGAAGATAAACAAAATTGATAAACCATTAGCCAGACTCATCAAGAAAAAAAGGGAGAAGACTCAAATCAACAGAATTAGAAATGAAAAAGGAGAAGAAACAACTGACACTGTAGAAATACAAAGAATCATGAGAGATCACTACAAGCAACTATATGCCAATAAAATGGACAACCTGGAAGAAATGGACAAATTCTTAGAAAAGCACAACCTTCTGAGACTGAACCAGGAAGAAATAGAAAATATAAGCAGATCAATGACAAGTACTGAAATTGAAACTGTGATTAAAAATCTTCCAACAAACAAAAGCCCAGGACCAGATGGCTTCACAGGAAAATTCTAAACATGAAAACATTCAGAGAAGAGCTAACACCTATCCTTCTCAAACTCTTCCAAAATATTGCAGAGGGAGGAACACTCCCAAACTCATTCTATGAGGCCACCATCACCCTGATACCAAAACCAGACAAAGATGTCACAAAGAAAGAAAACTACAGGCCAATATCACTGATGAATAAAGATGCAAAAATCCTCAACAAAATACTAGCAAACAGAATCCAACAGCACATAAAAAGGATCATATACCATGACCAAGTGGGGTTTATCCCAGGAATGCAAGGATTCTTCAATATACGCAAATCGATCAATGTGATACACCATATTAACAAATTGAAGGAGAAAAACCACATGATCATCTCAATAGATGCAGAGAAAGCTTTCGACAAAATTCAACACCCATTTATGATAAAAACCCTCCAGAAAGTAGGCATAGAGGGAACTTACCTCAACATAATAAAGGCCATATACGACAAACCCACAGCCAACATCGTTCTCAACAGTGAAAAACTGAAACCATTTCCACTAAGATCAGGAACAAGACAAGGTTGTCCACTCTCACCACTATTACTCAACATAGTTTTGGAAGTTTTAGCCACAGCAATCAGAGAAGAAAAAGAAATATAAGGAATCCAGATCGGAAAAGAAGAAGTAAAGCTGTCACTGTTTGCAGATGACACGATACTATACATAGAGAATCCTAAAGATGCCACCAGAAAACTACTAGAGCTAATCAATGAATTTGGTAAAGTAGCAGGATACAAAATGAATGCACAGAAATCTCTTGCATTCCTATATACTAATGATGAAAAATCTGAAAGAGAAATTAAGGAAACACTTCCATTTACCATTGCAACAAAAAGAATAAAATAGCTAGGAATAAACCTACCTAAGGAGGGAAAAGACCTGTACTCAGAAAACTGTAAGAAACTGATGAAAGAAATTAAAGATGATACAAACAGATGGAGAGATATACCATGTTCTTGGATTGGAAAAATCCACATTGTGAAAATGACTATACTACTCAAAGCAATCTACAGATTCAATGCAATCCCTATCAAACTAACCAATGGCATTTTTACAGAACTAGAACAAAAAATTTCACAATTTGTATGGAAACACAAAAGACCCTGAATACCCAAAGCAATCTTGAGAAAGAAAAACGTAGCTGGAGGATTCAGGCTCCCAGACTTCAGACTATACTACAAAGCTACAGTCATCAAGACAGTATGGTACTGGCACAAAAACAGAAATATAGATCGATGGAACAGGATAGAAAGCCCAAAGACAAACACACACACATATAGTCACCTTATTTTTGATAAAGGAGGCAAGAATATGCAATGGAGAAGACAGCCTCTTCAATAAGTGGTGCTGGGAACACTGGACAGCTACATGTAAAAGAATGAAATTAGAACACTCCCTAACACCATACACAAAAATAAACTCAAAATGGATGAAAGACCTAAATGTAAGGCCAGACACTATAAAATTCTTAGAGGAAAACATCGGCAGAACACTCTATGACATAAATCACAGCACAATCCTTTTGGACCCACCTCCTAGAGAGATGGAAATAAAAACAAACATAAACAAATGGGACCTAATGAAACTTAAAAGCTTTTGCACAGCAAAGGAAAACATAAACAAGATGAAAAGACAACCCTCAGAATGGGAGAAAATAGTTGCAAATGGAGCAACTGGCAAAGGATTAATCTCCAAAATTTACAAGCAGCTCATGAAGCTCAATATCAAAAAAACAAACAACCCAATCCAAAAATGGGCTGAAGACCTAAATAGACTTTTCTCCAGAGAAGATATATAGATTGCCAACAAACACACAAAAGGATGCTCAACATCACTAATCATCAGAGAAATGCAAACCAAAACTACAATGAGGTATCAGCTCACACTAGTCAGAATGGCCATCATCAAAAAATCTACAAACAATAAATTCTGGAGAGGGTGTGGAGAAAAGGGAACCCTCTTGCACTGCTGGTGGGAGTGTAAATTGATACAGTCATTATGGAGAACTGTATGGAGGTTCCTTAAAAAAACTAAAAATAGAAGTACCATACAATCCAGCAATCCCACTACTTGGCATATACCCTGAGAAAATCATAATTCAAAAAGAGTCATGTACCACAATGTTCATTGTAGCTCTATTTACAATAGCCAGGACACGGAAGCAACCTAAGTGTCCATCGACAGATGAATGGATAAAGAAGATGTGGCACATTATACAGTGGAATATTACTCAGCCATAAAAAGAAACGAAATTGAGTTATTTGTAGTGAGGTGGACGGACCTAGAGTCTGTCATACAGAGTGAAGTAAGTCAGAAAGAGAAAAACAAATACTGTATGCTAACACATATATATGGAATCAAAAAAAAAAAAAGGTTCTGAAAAACCTAGGGGGAGGACAGGAATAAAGATGCAGACGTAGAGAATGCACTTGAGGACACGAGGAGGGGGAAGGGTAACCTGGGACAAAGTGAGAGAGTGGCATGGACATATATACACTACCAAATGTAAAACCGATAGCTAGTGGGAAGCAGCCACATAGCACAGGGAGATCCGCTCAGTGCTTTGTGACCACCTAGATGGGTGGGATAAGGAGGGTGGGAGTGAGAGGCAGGAGGGAGGAGATATGGGGATATATGTATATGTATAGCTGATTCACTTTGTTATAAAGCAGAAACTAACACACCATTGTAAAGCAATTATACTCCAATAAAGGTATTTAAAAAAATGGGCAGAATACCTGAATAGATGTTTTTCCAAAGAAGACATGCAGATGGCCAACAGGCACATGAAAAGATGCTCAACATCACTAATCATTAGGGAAATTCAAATCAAAACCACAATGAGATATCACCTCACACTTGTCAGAATGGTTATCATTAAAAAAGAACACAAATAACAAATGTTGGAAAGGATGTGAAGAAAAGGGAACCTTCAAATACTGTTGGTGGGAACATAAATTGGTGCAGCCACTGCAAAAAACAGTATGGAGGTTTCTCAAGAAATTAAAAATAGAACTATCATATGACCCAGCAATTCCATTCCTGGGTATATATGGGAAAAAAACCCATTAATTTGAAAAGATACTGCACCCCAATGTTCATAGCAGCATTATTTATAATTGCCAAGATATGGAAGCAACCTAAGTGTCCATCAACAGATGAGTGGATAAAGAAGATGTGGTATATATGGACAATGGACTATTACTCAGCCATAGAAAAAGAAGGAAATTTTGCCATTTGCAACAACATGGATGGACTTGGAGAACATTATGCTACATGAAATAAGTCACACAGAGAAAGACAAATGCTGTATGATATCACATATGTGGAATGTAAAGAATACAACAAACTAGTGAATATAACAAAAAAGAAACAGACTCACGGATGTACAGAACAAATTAGTGGTTACCAGTGGGGAGAGGGAAGAGGGGACGGGCAATATTGGGGTAGGGGATTAAGAGGTAGAAACTATTATGTTATAAAATAAGAATAAAAAAATAACAAAAATAAGAAACTGTTATAAATTAAGCTAAAAGGATATATTGTACAACATGGAAAATATAGTTAATATTTTATAATAACTATAAATGGAGTATAACCTTTAAAATTGGGAATCACTATATTATACACCTGTAACTTACACAATAATGTATATCAACTATACTCCAATAAAAAATAAGTAATATAAAAAAAGAATTTGTGTATGTTTAGAATAATTATTTGTTCCTTGAATACTTGGAAAAACTTGCCTTTGTCTATCAGAACTAGTGTTTTATTATAGTAAGACTTGAAGCTATGTATTCAATTTCTTCAGTGATTAAAAGATCATTTGGATTTTTTTTTAACATCTTTATTGGAGTATAATTGCTTTACAATGGTGTTTTAGTTTCTGCTTTATAACAAAGTGAATCAGCTATACATATACATGTATCTCCATATCTCTTCCCTCTTACGTCTCCCTCCCTCCCGCCCTCCCTATCCCACCCCTCTAGGTGGTCACAAAGCACCAAGCTGATCTCCCTGTGCTATGCAGTTCCTTCCCACTAGCTATCGGTTTTACATTTGGTAGTGTATATATGTCCATGCCACTTGGGATAAAGATGCAGACCTACTAGAGAATGGACTTGAGGACACAGGGAGGGGGAAGGGTAAGCTGGGATTTCTTTTTTTTTTTTTTAAGTTAGTTTTGATAAGTTGTATTTTTCTAAGATTTTATTCATTTTATCCAATTTTTCAAATTTTTGCCATAAAGTTACTTATGAAAATTTCACCTTTTTAATATCCGCTACAACTGTAGTTATATCATTTGCGTATTCCTAAAATGGTTGTGTCTTCTTTTTTCCTTTATCAGTCTTGCCTGAATTTGTTAATTTTATTAATAGTCTCTTCCAACAGTCAACTCCTGGCTTTGTTGATTCTTTGTATTTTATTTAATTTTCTCTTTCATTAGTTTCTGGTCATACATTCAATATTTCCTTCTGTCTATTTTCTTTGGCTATATTTATTTATTTACTTACCCAACTTTTATAGCTGTGAATGTTCAACTGAATTTTCAGCCTCCTTTCTTTTGTAACATAAGCTTCTAAAGTAGGGCTTGTCAATGGCAGCACTATCAATATTTTGAATGGATAATTCTTTGTTGTTGGGGGCTGTCCTGTGTATTGAAAAATACTTAGTAGCATCCCTGGCCTCTACCCACTAGATGCCAGTAGCTCCCCCTGGTTATGATGATGCTGATGCCAATAATGATAATAATAATAATAATAATAATAATAATAATAATAATAATAATAATAATAATGTCTCCAGACATTGCCAAATGTCCCCTGGGGGGCAAAATTACCTTCAGTTGGGAACCACTGATTTAAGACTACAGATCTTCATTTAAGTCCACTTTAGCTTCTGCTAGGAAAACTGGACAGCTACATGTAAAAGAATGAAATTCGAACATTCTCTAACACCATACTCAAAAATAAACTCAAAATGGAGTTTATTAGGATCAAAGACCTAAATGTAAGGCCGGACACTACAAAACTCTTAGAAGGAAACATAGGCAGGACACACTCTCTGACATAAATCACAGCAATATCTTTTTGCACACACCTCCTAGAGTAATGAAAATAAAAACAAAAGCAAACAAATGGGAGCTTATTAAACTTAAAAGCTTCTGCACAGCAAAGGAAACCATAAACAAAACTAAAAGACAACCCACAGAATGGGAGAAAATATTTGACAACAAAGTGACTGACAAGGGATTAATCTCCAAAATATATAAACAGCTCATGCTGTTTGTATGTCAAGAAAACAAACAATCCAATCAAAAAATGGGCAGGAGATCTAAATAGAGATTTCTCCAAAGAAGACATACAGATGGCCAAAAAAAGCACATGAAAAGATGCTCAACATCACTAATTATTAGAGAAATGCAAATCAAAAGTACCATTAAGTATCATCTCACACCAGTCAGAATGGTCATCATCAAAAAGTCTACAAACAATAAATGCTGGAGACGGTGTGGAGGAAAGGGAACCCTCCTACACAGTTGGTGGGAATGGAAATTGGTACAACCACTATGGAGAACAGTATGGAGGTTCCTTAAAAAACTAGAAATAGAACTATTGAACTTCCCTGGTGTACAGTGGTTAAGAATCCGCCTGCCAATGCAGGGGACATGGGTTCAAGCCCTGGTCCGGGAAGATCCCACATGCCGCGGAGCAACTAAGCCCCGTGCACCACAACTACTGAGCCTGTGCTCTAGAGCCCGTGAGCCACAAATGCTGAGCCCACGTGCCACAACTACTGAAGCCTGCACACCTAAAGCCTGCGCTTCACAACAAGAGAAGCCACCGCAATGAGAAGCCCGCACACCGCAACGGAGAGTAGCCGCTGCTCGCCGCAACTAGAGAAAGACTGTGTGCAGCAACGAAGACCCAACACAGCCAAAAATAAATAAAATAAATAAATAAATTTATTTTAAAAAAATGTATATGCCAATAGAGGATTATAAAATTACCAAATAAATTCATAATTAAAAATAAATAAATAAAAATAGAACTACTATATGATACAGCAGTCCCACTCCTAGGCATATATCTGGAGAAAACCATATTTCGAAAAGATACATGCACCCCAATGTTCATTGTAGCACTACTTACAATAGCCAAGACATGGAAGCAACCTAAATATCCATCAACAGAGGAATGGATAAAAAAGATGTGGTACATATATACAATGGAATATTACTCAGCCATAAAGAAGAACAAAATAATGCCATTTGCAACAACATGGATGGACCCAGAGATTATCATACTAAGTGAAGTCAGACAGAGAAAGACATATCATATGATATCACTCATATGTGGAATCTAATTTTAAAAAATGATACAAATGAACTCATTTACAAAACAGAAACAGACTTACAGATATTGAAACCAAACTTATGGTTACCAAAGGGGAAGCATGGGGTGGGGGGGAGGGATAAACCAGGAGCTTGGGATTAACATACACAAACTAGTATACATAAGATAAATAACCAACAAGGACCTACTGTATAGCACAGGGAACTCTACTCAATATTTTGTCATAGACTATATGAGAAAAGAATCTGAAAAAGAATGAAAATATCTATATGTATAACTGAACCGCTTTGCTGTATACCTGAAACTAACACAACATTGTAAATCAACTATAATCCAATAAAATTTTTTTAAAAGCACACTTCAGCTTCATTACCACTGATTTTTTTCATCATCATTCAATCTTAAGTATTTCCTAATTTTCATTGTGATTTTTTTCACTCATAGGTTATTCAGAAGTGTATTTTAAAATGTCTATGTTCTTTACTTGTTTGTTTTTAAATATATATTTGTTATTGATTTCTAACATAACAGATTTGTTGAGATTTGCTTTAAGCCCTAGTATATGGTAATTTTTCATAAGTGTTCCATAGGGCTGAAAGAGTTTTTTCTTAGTGGGGTGTTCTACATATATTATATGGAGCCTGTTAATTGTGTTCGAATTGTCTGTAGGAGAGCTGTCCAATAGAACTTTCTGCAGTGACTGACATGGCCTGTATCTGTGCTGCTCAGTACAACAGCCACAAGCCACACATGGTTACTGGGCACTTAAAATGTGGCTAGTGTGATTAAGGAGCTACATTTTTAATTTAAAAAGTTAAAAAAAAATTTAAATAGCTACATGAGGCTTGGTGGCTACTACATGCAGCAATGTAAGCTATATAGTCTTGCTGATTTTCTGTCTGCTCGAGAGAGTGTTATTAAAGAGAGGGGATTTGATTTGCTTTATGTATTTTGAAGTTATGTTTTGAGATGTATGAAGTTTAGGATTATTATATCTTTCTGGTGAATTGACCTAGTAACCTTCTTGACCTCTGGTAATGCTTTTTTGTTTTAAAGTCCATTTTTGGTTACCAGGGGGGAAAGGTGAGGGAGGGATAAACTGGGAGACTGGGATTGACATATACACACTACTATATAGAAAACAGATAACTAATAAGGACCTACTGTATAGCACAGGGAATTCTACTCAGTACTCTGTAATAACCTATATGGGAAAAGAATCTAAAAAAGAGTGTGTATATATATATATATATATATATATATATATATATATATATGTATAACTGATTCACTTTGCTGTACAGCAGAAAATAACACAACATTGTAAATCAACTATACCCCGATAAAAATTTTTTTTAAATGAAGTCTATTTTAACTGATGTTTCATAGCTTCCTCAGAACTCCCTCCATTATATGCCTGTTCTATCTTTTCCCATCCTTTTATATTACTGTATCCTTATTTTTCAGGTATCTCTTTTTAAAATAATTGTGAGTAAAATCCAGAAGCACAATCATTTCCTTAGTTTTATTTACAGTGATTTCAACTACCGATACATTTGGATTTATTTTATCATCTTATTTTGTAATTTTTGTTTATTTCTGTGTATCTTTTCCATGTCACTCCTTCCCCTAATTTTTAATTTATTTTGGATTGACTATATTATTCCCCTTCACTTTTTTTCTTCTTCTAGTAATAAAATACTTTTACTTCTTTTCTTTACTTAAAGTTATGTTTAAAGCTTACCTTTTCCCTCTTCTGGAACAACTCAAAGACCTAAAATCTTTCATTTCTCCCCTTCCATACTATATAGTATTTCAGTCCTATATTAATATTTTACATTATTATTTTATGTAGTTAATGGTATTTTAATTTTACCCATAATATACCATTTTCTTAGTTCAGAAATCCTTCTTGTATCTCAGACATATGTCTGAGATAATTTTCCTTCTTCCTTAAGTATACCCAGTAGAAGTGCCTTTAATGAGCCTGCTCCCCCTTTGATAATGACCTCTTGCAGTTCTGTTAGTCTAAGGACTATCATTTCTATTGACTCTGGTCCATGGTAGCCCATGTCACTCTCTCTTACTCACTTACTTTAAACCCTTCCATGGCTTTTCACTACATTTTGGAAAAAATCAAACTCCTCAGCATGGCCTACAACACCAGACCTGACCTGGCCCTGCAGAATTTTCCAGTCATATTGCTACCATTTCCCTGACTCATGGGCTTCTGATACCATGACCTTTTTACTCTTCAAATGTTTATTCACATATTTACTGATTTAATTTTTTTAAATTAAAGACTGTTATGCGCTGAATCGGTCCCCTTTGAAATACTCTGTTGAAGTTCTAACCCCCAGTACTTCTGCCCTACTGCTCAGTGAATATTCTTAAGGTCAACTTCCCCTCAACCCTCAGCCATACATGACTCAGAAGAGCAGGTCACATAACGCCTTGAGTTGGTAAGGGAGGCCACAGAGGTTCTGGTTAAGACTCTCATCCCTTGTCCCTTCAGGCCTCTGCTACCTTTCTTAATCTCATCTAGACTAAGACTTTAGGTGTGCTGTCTACTTCCTGCCAGCATCAGCTTATGGTGATTTGTTACAGCAGCAACAGGAAACTAATACAGGCGAGGGGGATAGCCCCTGTTTGCACTGGATTCATTCTTTGGGCTGTTAAACTGTCATTCTGGCTCAAGTACAAGCAGGGGGAGTGTTAGGGAAGAAAGGGGATGGGAGGGGCATAAGAGCTTGACTTGGCACTTTGCCTGAGGCCAGCTGTGGACACTTCTGTTCCCTCTTTTGACCCTTTTTGCTCCCTCATCAGAACTGCTTTCCCTCTAGACCCCAGGCTCCACGCTCGCTTTTGTCTCTTATCTAAACTCTGGGAGGTGGGAAAAAAAATACAACTGCAGAAGCTTGAAGGATTCTGAGAGGTGCAGGGCCTGTGGGGAAGACAGAGGGATATTTATTGAAGGGACAGAAGCTCAAGCTAGCAAGAGACACCTGCGGCCCTCAGACCCCGTGAGGCCTCTCTGTGCCCTGAAATGGCTTCTGACTGATTTCAGGAGATGTTTCCAAGCCACCTCTGGGATTCTGCTTCTCAAATAGGTCCTGTATTAGCATTACAGGGGTGCCAATCCACTCAATTTCCTCAATAAAGGAATGGCCGTAACACCTGACACTTACTGAGCATTTATTATGTGACACACAGATCCAAGAGCTCTGCAGTAGGGGCTGAGACAATCCTCACCACATCCGTATGTGGGAGATGCCGTCATAATCACCCTCATTTCAGACAAGGAAGCCGAGGCTCAGGGACCCTCAGCCATCCACCAAGGTCACATGGGGCAGGCGGCTGAGTAGAAGGCTGCCTTAGAGGCTAGACTCTTAGCACACTGAGCAGCCCTGGAAGGCTGGGGTGCAAGGATGCCCAGTGCCTGACCCATGGGATTCAGTAAAATTATTTTTGTTTTGAAAGAGAAGTGAAGAACCATGTTTTATTTTCCCCCTAAACATTTTTGTTTTCTTGATTGGGCCCTTGGGCAAAGCAGGGGCAGGTCCTTGATCATGGGTCTGGGCTTACCTGGCTGCAGGGAGGAGTGGTGGGGAAGACAGAGGACACTCTGGGCCTGGCCCTCCTGAGCACACATGGACTGTGGCCTTTGAGGGCCTGGCTTCAGCCTTGATGAATGTGGCCTGGCACAGGAAAGGAATTTTCTATCCTTCAGAAGGAAAAGGGGCTGAGTCCATCATGTTGGTGTCTAAGGACCCTATGGTTCCAACACTTTAGGATCCTGGGGAGTGCTTCACTTAGCAGCACTTGGTGGGAAGGAATGGAGAAGAAGGGACCCTTTGAGATCTGAAAACAGCCACCAAGTTCAGATTATTCCTTCATGTGTCATCTCAAAGACACATGCACTTTATAAACATTTAGTGCTCACAGCAAGTCTTTTTGGTTTCTGCATTATCCCCATTTTACAGGTAAGTAAACCAGGGCACGGGGTCATGTGTTTAGGACAGAGCTGGGATTCTAACCAGCCATGTCTGATTCCACAGCCCAGGACCTCAACTACCACCGATACCAGGTCTTTAAAAAGTTCCACTGTCAAAGCAAGAGAAATTGAGGGGTGATGAAGAGACAGACAGAAGCATCCAGGCGATAAGGACCCTCCACCCCACTTCCAGCCCTTCCACCCTCCTCTTCCAATCACAATATTGGACAACTGATGCTCATCACAGAAAAATCAGTGTGAGAACAACACATGTTCCTTTGCTGTCAGGCTGGGCTCCCTTAGGCTCTTGTATTTGGTTTATTTATAATCTGATTTGGAAGCAAAAAGGCAAAGCTGTCCTTGGGGACCATGCGGCCCACATGCTCCAAGTTCTAACATCGCCTCAGCCTGCAGCTCTGAGTCTGGGCACAGATGCCAGCTGAGCCAGCATCTGCTTGGTCTCTTAAAAGCAAAGCCTGGTTTCAGTGTGGGCCTCCCTGTGCTCCCCTTTCACACAGATGCCACAAAGCATCGTGCTCTTATCCGGCTAAGCAGTTAGGCCGAAGAAAGGGCACGTTTCTGCAGTGCTACTGTGCCAGCGGCAGCCATGCCCAGCCCTGATATGCCCTCCCAGCTTCCTCATTACTTGTGTACGTGTGAGCGCATGGACTGGTATCTATCAAACTCAGCCTAGAACTCTGTCATGCACGTGGACTCGCATGAATGAGTGGGTTTCTAAGGCAATGACTGGCTTACGGAGTGCTTACCTAACATGCTTGCCCACTTTACTCCTCTCTTTGTTCTTATGTGTGACATGAGGGCCAACTTGGAACCAAAAATATGCTCAAACAAGAGAGATGCTTTGAATGTCTGAGTCAGAATTCCCTACAAAATCTCACACACACACACACACACACACACACACACACACACACACGCACACTCATTCCCAAATGCACAGACATGCATGTACCCATGCATGCGCACACACACGTGTGATGTATACGTGTTGTGACAGGCAGGAATGTTGAGAGTCTAGGCCTCCTCATATCCTGCCTAATAAAAGAAGAAGAAAACTTCTTTTATGCTTTTGTTTCTTTTACTAGTTGTGAGGCTTAGAAGAATTCTGATTCGAAAAGAAAGGTTCGTGTTGGTATATCTGATAAAAGTGACCTTTAGCCAATGTGCGGTTCATGTTTTTCTGACGGGCTGCACAGACAGAGCCTGTCTAGACAGCAAGTGGCATTTTTTTCTCTCTTCAAGGTGATATTTATGCCTTGAACCTTTCCATTTGGCAGGTGCCAGGAAGCCAACAGAAAAGAATGTTAAACCAGTTATGAAACGACTCTCCTCTCACTACAAACACCAGGGGCAGGGAGAGCAGCTGATTAACTAGAAGATACCTCCTGAGGACCTACTCTGTGCTCTGGACTGTGCTGGGCTCTGGGATCCAGAGGCAACAGAACAGATGTGCTCCCTAGTCTCATGGGGATTAAGTGCCAGCTAGGAAGTTGACCATTAGCCATAGTTGCAAATGTGATGAGTCACCAAGGAGATAGGCTACTGGTGCCTATGACAGGGGACCTTGGGTAGGGCAGGGTCTCGGAGAAGGCTTCCTGGGGAAGGAAGTTTAAGCTGAAGACTTAGTGAGGCGGCAGGGCTAACTAGGTGAGGCAGCAGGGCTAACTAGGTGAGGGAGAACGTCCAGTAGAGAGAGGGCAGTTAGACAGCAAACCACCACTGGGCAGGAAAGAGGCCGGCATGGTGGGTAAATAGAAAGAAGTCAGTGTGGTAAGGGGAGAGCAAAGTGAGAAGAAGCTGGAGAGGAATTCAGGGGCAGCACATGCTGAGCCTTGAAGAACACAGTGAGTATTTTGTACTTTATCCCAAGAAGCATGGGTGTCCTTCAAAGCTGAAAACCAGGGCAGTGACATGCTCATTGCTTGTCTGCTGAGGGGGTGATGGACTGTGGCGCAGGAGTGGAGGCAGAGAGCCCAGTCAGGGGCTGTCACAATGGTCCAGGCAGGAGCAATTGGGGCTTCAACTAGGGTAACAACCGTGGAGATGGGAATGAGAGGTTTTTAGAAGGTGGAATAGGTAGAACTTGGTGATGGATGTGATGCGTGGGGTAAGGGAGAGGAGGGAATCTGGATGCCTCCCAGGACAGTGATGTCATTTACTGGGACAGAGGCCCTGTAGGAGAGGCAGGGAGGGGGCAGGGGAGAGCCTGAGACTGGAGTGGGGTACGCTGGACACGAGTCACCTGCGAGACATCCAGGAGGAGACGTCAAGAAGGTGATGCACTTGGAACTCCGAGGGGTCTAGGTGGAGATACGCATTCAGAAGCCTCTACAACTGGGGCTAAGTGAAGCTGTTGGTGAGTGCAACTCCAGGAAGAGCAGACGGCCTACGAGGGAGCCCTGCGTCCTATGACTCCAGCAGAGTTGCTGCTGGCCGAGAGATGAGAAGTAGTCAGTCGAGGGGACAAGAGGAAAAGCAGGAGAGTATGGTGCTGTTCAAGCCATGAAAGGAATGTGTTTTAGGAAGGAGGGGTTGGACAACTGTGCTGAATGCTGCTAAGGGTTATCTTTCTGAAAAAACCTGACTCTGTCACCCTCTTGATTACAAATCTCACCACTGCCTCCAAGAAAGAGTCTAAGTGCCTTATCATGGAATACCAGGCCTCTCACACACTGCTGCCAACCTACCTGCCCAGACTCGCCTCCCCGGACTGCCCCCCACTGATGAAGGCTGCGCTGTGGCTGCACTGACGGGTCCCCTGTGGACACTGATAGGGGCGTGCCGCCTGCCTCTCCCGCATTCCTTCTCCTATATTGCAGTTTTTGCCTGGAGATCTGCCCCACTCCCACCCCTTCAGTCCATGGGGTTCTGAGGTCATCACTGCAGCGCTTGGCGTGGGGCACACGGCCAGGCCAATGCTAATCAAGAGCTTCGTCCTCCCCTGACAGTGACCGGTGAGGGGAGGGGACAGGAAAGGTGATTAAGATGGTCCCATCAGAGAGCATCTCCTGGAAGTTCTGGGACCAAGGCTCATGTTCCTTTCCAGTGGCTCAGAATCTGCACAGACATGGCCCCGGGAGCGCTGGCAGCACTTGGTGACCACGGGAGAAAAGCTGATCCGAGAACGCGGCTAACTCATGACGGAGAGCAGAGCTGAGACAGGGACCCTGTCTCCAGTAACACTGTTTGAGTCCTTGCTTTAAGCTAGGCCAGAAGCCAGAATGAACTTGGACTTTTGAGTTGTGGGAACTAGTGAATGAACTTTGCTTTTCTTTTTTTTTTTTTTTTTAGAAAAAAAATTTTTTTTAAAAATTTGTTTTTTGGCTGCGTTGGGTCGTCATTGCTGTGCGCAGGCTTTCTTTAGTTGTGGTGAGCGGGAGCTACTCTTCGTTGCGGTGCGCGGGCTTCTCATTGCGGTGGCTTCTCTTGTTGCGGAGCATGGGTTCTAGGTGTGCGGGCTCAGTAGTTGTGGCTCGCAGGCCCTAGAGCGCAGGCTCAGTAGTTGTGGCGCACGGGCTTAGTTGCTCTGCAGCATGTGGGATCTTCCTGGATCAGGGCTCAAACCCATGTCGCCTGCGTTGGCAGGCAGATTCTTAACCACTGCACCACCAGGGAAGTCCCTGCTTTTCATTTTTACTTAGGGTCAGGTTTCTTGTCACTTGCAACAGAATCCATGAATCCAAACTTATATACATGCTATTCCTGTTACTGAGAATGTTTCCCTGCTTCTCCATCTGGAGCATTTAACTGTGCCTCTCAGTGCAGCCTTCTCTGACTCCTGTGAGCATTCATTCCCCCGGCATCCCTCAGAGGCTGGCACTATCATGTGTCATGGGTTACACATCTGTTTCCCCAATAACCTCAGTCCAGTGATCATGTCTTATTCACTTCTGTATCCCTGATACCTCACCCATTATCTGGTGCGTAAGAGTCACTTATCAAATGGTTTCTGAGTGACTCTCTGAATGAATGAACAAATGAAATATAAGCAGAGGCTCAGTATCAAGGTATTAGAAGATAAAGAAGAAAGGAAAAAAACGGTTAAATGAGTGCTTAAGCCAATGAAAAATTAAGTGTATCATCTCCAGTACTGGCCAAGAACATTTCCAAAATGTCATCATTTTAATTATGGAAATGGCCTCTCGAAAATAAAAAAATAAATAAAGCATGTCCCTTGCTCCCAGATAGAAAAAACTCATTTAGCTGTGTTCCATCAGAATAACTTCACACAATCTGGTGTTCGAAACTCATTAGGTCAGGTTGGCTGAGTTTTCCATAATTATTTTAAATGTTCACCATCTACAGAATTTCATCCCAAACCTGAACAGTCATTGGCACCTAATGAGCAGGCTCCATCACTCAGGCCCAGAACCAGCTTCGGTGCTACACTGGGTCATCATCAGATGTTTATGGAAGACATCCAGAGCAAGCCACAGTTACCATGGAAACAGGCACGGGAAAGGAAAGGATGGCTATCATACACAAGATGAGGATTGTGTACAGGAAGCATCGACCAGCCGAGAAATAACATGAGGCTTTCCCACTTAAGAATGGCCATTCAAAATTCAGGTGTTGAAAACTGAGCTGTCCAAACATCCAATAAGGAAATACGCACAAGCCCATTCATCCTGGCCAACAACATGGCTTTTGACCCACATGAAACTGTTACTGAGGCTTGACTGAAATAGGCTGTTCCTAGGTCTTTGAGGGAGTGTTTTCCAAATTAAGTTGGCTTTAGCTTCTAATGGAACAGGAGAGACACTTCTAAACCCAAATATTGTAAAGACAGCTTTTCCCTTCCGGCACTCACCACCTCCCACTATTTTGTACGTAAGTATATATATCTATATACATACGTACCTATATGGGCCATAATGGAACCCACTGAAATATGCAGAAGGTAGAGCTCAGGGCAGCACACATCTCATGTATCATCCTACTCAATTTGTGCTTTGGGTTTGAAATGCTTATTAAGGAAACTCTATGAAGACTATTTTTAGTGATAAATTTCTAATGATCCAACCACTAGATTCAAAATTAGAGCAGGCTTAGGGATGTCACTTTGTTAATTTGGTGGCAATTGGGGCTTTCAAAGATGTTTTATCTGCTTTTCCTGTTTGGAAACCTAGGATGAACCATGGCTCTTTGTTCCTTCTGTCAATGATTAGTTGTTGGAAGTGAAAGTATTCATGAAAGACCAGTACTCAGAATACAGGAAACCAAGTGCAAAGCCCGAAGGAGAAAAAAATGAAGAGCAGGGGAGAGCTCTGCAGGATCGCCACGCTAGTTGGTACCTTATCTGATTTTCCTCATCATCCACCAGGAAGAACCAGCGAAACTTCACAACCAGGGGGCTGCAGTTGGTGATTGTGATGTAGCGGATCACCTCAGTATCGTTCAGGATACAGCCAAAATCCAGCTCCATGGTCTCAAAGGTGAGGTTGGGGTAATTCACTTCTCCACGCAGGTGCAGGCTGTCCACTTGAGGGTGCTCCACATACTTGATTTCTAGAACTTCTTCTGCCACCCAGGTATTCAAATCGTTTTTATAGGAAGGATTGAATTTGACCAGCAGGTCTTTTTCTTCACCGATCTCCAGTTTAATAGGCTACAAACAAGATAATGGGGAATTACCAACCTCCATACTGTGCATTTCCAACCTGAGACATGAAATAGGACAACCAAAGTTATTTATATATATATTTATATGCACACACACATACATATACATACAGACACACAGATTATTAGGAAATACGTATATATACACTTTATCCATAACTATGTATCCACACTTTACATAGTCAAACAGCTAGTACATCGCTATCGATATCTATCTATCTCTATGCACTTACACACATATATATTTTTTAATAGTTGAAAATGAAAGCAAGAAAAATGATTTGAAAAAAGAGATGTTGATAAGCGTTGTGAGATTGTAAGGACTGAGGAGTTGTAAAAGGAAAATCTGCAATGAATAACTATTATGAAATATTCTTAACTGAAAATAAATTAGATTGTAAAACGCTCTTCCTAGATAACTGGGAAAAGTCCTTTGCTTAAGAAAATTTTAAAAAGGCTTTCTAAAGGACCCCATGGTGGAGGGGCTCTGTAGAGGATGACCCAGAAAGGGATGGATTAGGTAACTTAATTTCTTTTCTAACGTCTTCAATTCTAACTCTTCAGCATAGTGGTATCCACTTTCCGCTGTTTTCTATTCAACTTAAAATGACACTCCAGAGCTGTACAGAGTTTGCTCGGTAGATTGTGTTTGTTCTTTTCTCTCTTTGATTCAAATCCCCATGTGTTCCTTGATGCCAAGGCCACAGAAACACCTTCCCATAGAAAGCCTGGCTCTGAGTTGGCTTTTTTAGGAATCGCTTAATCCCCACATTTAATCGGCATGAAAGCCACCTCCTGGTTTTGCAGAAAGTGCCCTGAGGCAGTCAGGAAGAATGCGAACAGCAACAAATCTGTTTACAGAGCACTTTCCTCTCCACTGAGCTTGAAGGTTCAGGTATTTAACTGTGCACTTCAGTGACATGATCAGATGGTTTCCGTTGATAAAGCCAATCACCCGATTCAAGAGTCAGAGAGAGGGTAATGACTCCTCAGTTGGCTAATCCCCTCTGAAAGGCTCACCGGCCCCTTGGCCCAGGTGACTTGCCACAATTTAGAAGTCATTCTTGTAGACCATGGTATCTGCAGCACTAGGCATCGCAATGCTTGGTGTTTAAGTATCTTGGAGATTGACTTAAACATTTTTTCCCCCAGAGGAATGACTTTGCTGTTTTGTGGAAATGATACATATCCACAAAATTTTATATTATATACAAAAGCACAAAGAAGAAGTTAGAAATTCATCCAAAACTTCACGAGATATTATTTCTCAGAGTTCACATTTGGTAAAACATTAGTCCAAACATGACAGATAGATAAATAAACTTTTACAAAAATGGAATTAGACTAATTTATTTTAAAAAATCATGTTTGAATTAACAAAAAACTGAAGAAAATTTCTTATACAAGAGATATTAATTGTAAGATCGTGGACTCTGGAGCCAGACTGCTTGGGTTCAAATCCTCGCTCTGCCAGTTACTAGCTCTGTGAACTTGGGCAAACTTCCTTGGCCTTCCTAGCCCCCAGTTTCTCCATCTGTAAAACAGGGGCAATAATAGTACCTAACTTTTTTTAAGAGGATGAAATGAGTTAATATATTTGTGATGCGTTCAGAGCAGTGCCTAACACGTAGTGTATGGTATATAAATGCCAATTATTACTACAATCCCTTTATGATCAAGAGAATTGATCAAAAAGTGTGGAGAAGTCCAAGGTTAGTCTAAAATCCTCCCTTGGTGGGTCTCCTCTTTACTGCTTAGAAGCCACAGAATTCTTTGGACATCAATAAGACTGGTAACTTCACTAAGGTATGTTTCCCTGTTGAATATTCTATATCATTTTGTCCCAGGACAAGGTGTGGCCTTATTTTTTTTTTAAATATTTCATTTTTATTTTTGAATAGATAGGACAATGAAAAGCATGTTACCCTTGTGCCCATCTCCCCTCCCCTCAAGCCAACTGTTCCCCTCCCCTGTGGTAACCAAGGTTACACAAGTATCTTATCTGTCCTTGTATGAATAGAAAGATAATGCATGAATATAAACCCACGTTCATATATGTGTTATTGTTTACACATAGGCAATCCTGTTCTGCACTTTGCTTTTTCCACTGGGGGATAATTAATCAGTGCATATGGAGTTGCCTCACTCTTTTTAACAACTGCATTTTATTCCATCATTGAATTCTGCCATCATTTATTTAACCAATCTCCTATTGATAGATATTGGCTCCCAGTCTTTTGTTCTTATAATCAATGTTGCAATGAATATCCTTGTATATTGTGTCTATGTCTATAGGATAAATTCCTAGGAGTGGAATGACTAGGTCAAAGGGTAGGGGAATTTAAAACGTTGATGGCATCAGGAAACTTGCACAAGCCCCTTGGATACCCTCATCCACCAGAGGGCAGACAGCAGAAGCAAGAAGAACTACAATCCTGCAGCCTGTGGAACAAAAACCACATTCACAAAAAGATAGACAAGATGAAAAGGCAGAGGGCTATGTACCAGATGAAGGAACAAGATAAAACCCCAGAAAAACAACTAAATGAAGTGGAGATAGGCAACCTTCCAGAAAAAGAATTCAGAATAATCATAGTGAAGATGATCCAGGACCTCGGAAGAAGAATGGAGGCAAAGATCGAGAAGATGCAAGAAATGTTAAACAAACATCTAGAAGAATTAAAGAACAAACAAACAGAGATGAACAATAAAATAACTGAAATGAAAAATACACTAGAAGGAATCAATAGCAGAATAACTGAGGCAGAAGAATGGATAAGTGACCTGGAAGACAGAATGGTGGAATTCACTGCTGTGGAACAGAATAAAGAAAAAAGAATGAAAAGAAATGAAGACAGCCTAAGAGACCTCTGGGACAACATTAAACGCAACAACATTCGCATTATAGGGGTCCCAGAAGGAGAAGAGAGAGAGAAAGGACCAGAGAAAATATTTGAAGAGATTATAGTCGAAAACTTCCCTAACATGGGAAAGGAAATAGCCACCCAAGTCCAGGAAGCACAGAGAGTCCCATACGGGATAAACCCAAGGAGAAACACGCCGAGACACATAGTAATCAAATTGGTAAAAATTAAAGACAAAGAAAAATTATTGAAAGCAGCAACGGAAAAATGACAAATAACAACAAGGGAACTCCCATAAGGTTAACAGCTGATTTCTCAGCAGAAACTCTACAGACCAGAAGGGAGTGGCATGATATACTTAAACTGGTGAAAGGGAAGAACCTACAACCAAGATTACTCTAACCAGCAAGGATCTCATTCAGATTCGATGCAGAAATCAAAAGCTTTACAGACAAGCAAAAGCTAAAAGAATTCAGCACCACCAAACCAGCTCTACAACAAATACTAAAGGAACTTCTCTAACTGGGAAACACAAGAGAAGAAAAGGACCTACAAAAACAAACCCAAAACAATTAAGAAAATGGTCATAGGAACATACATATCGATAATTACCTTAAACGTGAATGGATTAAATGCTCCAACCAAAAGACACAGACTTGCTGAATGGATACAAAGACAAGACCCATATATATGCTGTCTACAAGAGACCCGCTTCAGAGCTAGAGACACATATAGACTGAAAGTGAGGGGATGGAAAAAGATATTCCATGCAAATGGAAATCAAAAGAAAGCTGGAGTAGCAATACTCATATCAGATAAAATAGACTTTAAAATAAAGAATGTTACAAGAGACAAGGAAGGACACTACATAATGATCAAGGGATCAATCCAAGAAGAAGATATAACAATTATAAATATACATGCACCCAACATAGGAGCACCTCAATACATAAGGCAACTGCTAACAGCTATAAAAGAGGAAATCGACGGTAACACAATAATAGTGGGGGACTTTAACACCTCACTTACACCAATGGACAGATCATCCAAAATGAAAATAAATAAGGAAACAGAAGCTTTAAATGACACAATAGACCAGATAGATTTAATTGATATTTATCGGACATTCCATCCCAAAACAGCAGATTACACTTTCTTCTCAAGTGCACACAGAACATTCTCCAGGATAGATCACATCTTGGGTCACAAATCAAGCCTCAGTAAATTTAAGAAAATGGAAATCATATCAAGCATCTTTTCTGACCACAACGCTATGAGATTAGAAATGAATTTCAGGGAAAAAAACATAAAAAACACAAACACATGGAGGCTAAACAATACGTTATTAAATAACCAAGAGATCACTGAAGAAATCAAAGAGGAAATTAAAAAATACCTAGAGACAAATGACAATGAAAAAACGACGACCCAAATGCAGCAAAAGCAGTTCTAAGAGGGAAGTTTATAGCTATACAAGCCTACCTCAAGAAACAAGAAAAATCTCAAATAAACAATCTAACCTTACACCTAAAGGAACTAGAGAAAGAAGAACAAACAAAACCCAAAGTTAGCAGAAGGCAAGAAATCATAAAGATCAGAGCAGAAATAAATGAAATAGAAACAAAGAAAACAATAGCAAAGATCAATAAAACTAAAAGCTGGTTCTTTGAGAAGATAAACAAAATTGATAAACCATTAGCCAGACTCATCAAGAAGGAGAAGGAGAGGACTCAAATCAATAAAATTGAAATGAAAAAGGAGAAGTTACAACAGACACCGCAGAAATACAAAGCATCCTAGGAGACTACTACAAGCAACTCTATGCCAATAAAATGGACAACCTGGAAGAAATGGACAAATTCTTAGAAAGGTATAACCTTCCAAGACTGAACCAGGAAGAAATAGAAAATATGAACAGACCAATCACAAGTAATGAAATTGAAACTGTGATTAAAAATCTTCCAACAAACAAAAGTCCAGGACCAGATGGCTTCACAGGTGAATTCTATCAAACATTTAGAGAAGAGCTAACACCCATCCTTCTCAAACGCTTCCAAAAAATTGCAGAGGAAGGAACACTCCCAAACTCATTCTATGAGGCCACCATCACCCTGATACCAAAACCAGACAAAGATACTACAAAAAAAGAAAATTACAGACCAATATCACTGATGAATACAGATGCAAAAATCCTCAACAAAATACTAGCAAACAGAATCCAACAGCACATTAAAAGGATCATACACCACGATCAAGTGGGATTTATCCCAGGGATGCAAGGATTCTTCAATATATGCAAATCAATCAATGTGATACACCATATTAACAAATTGAAGAATAAAAACCATATGATCATCTCAGTAGAGGCAGAAAAAGCTTTTGACAAAATTCAACACCCATTTATGATCAAAACTCTCCAGGAAGTGGGCATAGAGGGAACCTACCTCAACATAATAAAGGCCATATACGACAAACCCACAGCAAACATCATTTTCAATGGTGAAAACCTGAAAGCATTTCCTCTAAGATCAGGAACAAGACAAGGATGTCCACTCTCACCACTATTATTCAATATAGTTTTGGAAGTCCTAGCCACGGCAATCAGAGAAGGAAAAGAAATAAAAGGAATAGAAATTGGAAAAGAAGAAGTAAAAGTGTCACTGTCTGCAGATGACATGATACTATACATAGAGAATCCTAAAGATGCCACCAGAAAACTACTAGAGCTAATCAATGAATTTGGTAAAGTTGCAGGATACAAAATGAATGCACAGAAATCTCTTGCATTCCTATACACTAATGATGAAAAAATCTGAAAGAGAAATTAAGGCAACACTCCCATTTACCACTGCAACATAAAGAATAAAATACCTAGGAATAAACCTACCTAGGGAGACAAAAGACCTGTATGCAGAAACTATAAGACACTGATGAAAGAAATTAAAGATGATACCAACAGATGGAGAGAGATATACCATGTTCCTGGATTGGAAGAATCAATGTTGTGAAAATGACTATACTACCCAAAGCAATCTACAGATTCAATGCAATCCCTATCAAATTAAAAATAGCATTTTTTACAGAACTAGAACAAAAAATCTTAAAATTTGTATGGAGACACAAAAGACCCCGAATAGCCAAAGCAGTCTTGAGGGAAAAAAACGGAGCTGGAGGAATCAGACTCCTTGACTTCAGACTATACTACAAAGCTACAGTAATCAAGACAATATGGTATGTGCACAAAAACAGGAATATAGATCAATGGAACAAGATAGAAAGCCCAGAGATAAACCCACGCACCTATGGTCAACTAATCTATGACAAAGGAGGCAAGGATATACAATGAGAAAAGACAGCCTCTTCAATAAGTGGTGCTGGGAAAACTGGACAGCTACATGTAAAAGAATGAAATTAGAACACTCCCAAACACCATACACAAAAATAAACTCAAAATGGATTAGAGACCTAAATGTACGACTGGAGACTATAAAACTCTTAGAGGAAAACATAGGAAGAACACTCTTTGACATAAATCACAGCAAGATCTTATTTGATCCACCTCCTAGAGAAATGGAAATAAAAACAAAAATAAACAAATGGGACCTAATGAAACTTCAAAGCTTTTGCACAGCAAAGGAAACCATAAACAAGACGAAAAGACAACCCTCAGAATGGGAGAAAATATTTGGAAACGAATCAACGGACAAAGGATTAATCTCCAAAATATATAAACAGCTCATGCAGCTCAATATTAAAAAAACAAACAACCCAATCCAAAAACGGGCAGAAGACCTAAATAGACATTTCTCCAAAGAAGACATACAGATGGCCAAGAGGCACATGAAAAGCTGCTCAACATCACTAATTATTAGAGAAATGCAAATCAAAACTACAATGAGGGGTCACCTCACACCAGTTAGAATGGGCATCATCAGAAAATCTACTAACAACAAATGCTGGAGAGGGTGTGGAGAAAAGGGGACCCTCCTGCACTGTTGGTGGGAATGTAAATTGATACAGCCACTATGGAGGTTCCTTAAAAAACTAAAAATATAATTACCATATGATCTATGAGCCATATGATCTATCCATGTGAGCAATCCCACTACTGGGCATATACCCAGAGAAAACCGTAATTCAAAAAGACACATGCACCCCAATGTTCATTGCAGCAGTATTTACAAGAGCCAGGTCATGGAAGCAACCTAATTGCCCATCGACAGACGAATGGATAAAGAAGATGTGGTACATGTATACAATGGAATATTACTCAGCCATAAAAAGGAACGAAATTGGGTCATTTGTTGAGACGTGGATAGATCTAGAGACTGTCATACAGAGTGAAGTAAGTCAGAAAGAGAAGAACAAATATCGTATATTAACACATGTATGTGGAACCTAGAAAAATGGTACAGATGAGCCGGTTTGCAGGGCAGAAGTTGAGACACAGATGTAGAGAACAGACGTATGGACACCAAGGGGGGAAAGCTGTGGGGGGCTGGGGGTGGTGGTGTGATGAATTGGGCGATTGGGATTGACATGTATACACTGATGTGTATAAAATTGATGACTAAAAAAAAAAAGAAACTGTTGACTGCTACTGCCATACTATCTTCCAATGTACACTTCTCCAACATCTTAGGGGATGCCTGTTTCCACATGCTGTCCCTAACACAGAGCATTATCTAATTTTTGCTCTTTGCCAATCTTATAGGAAAAAAAATGTGTTTCATAGTAATTTTAATTTGCATTTTTTCTAACATGAGTAAAGTTGGGCATATTCTCATATATTTAAAAGCTATTTTCTTTTTCTTGCTGTGAACTCTCTGTTCATTTCCTTTGCCTATTTTTCTATTGGGTTGTTGGTATGTTTCCTGTTGATTTGTAGAAGTTCTTTATTTTTAAAATTATATGTATGCTTTTTATTAAAGTTATATGTGCAAATAATATAAAAGGTCAAAATGTACTACAAGAGCTATCACAAGAAACAGTAGTTCCTGACCCACCCTGGCATCCCAACAATACTGAGGTCACAATTTCTCAATTCTTGTAGCACAGCAGGTCTATGGAACAGGTTTTTGGGGCAGAGAGGGGACGATCAGGCGATGCACACGACTCAGACACCAGGGATTATTCTGGGGTATCGACACTGACACAGGAAACATTAAATTTCCCCGTTTTGATGAGTTTCTCTGGGGAAGAGCATTTATCTTTATGTCTTGGGATAAGAGCCAGCTGCCCAAGTCTTTTGAGTGGGGTCAGTGGGCACAGCTGTCCGGTGCACACAGAATCCCTCTGTTTTCAGCCCTCTGCTCCACTCGCTGCCTCTAAGCCCAGGCTACTTGGGCTGAACGACTCCCACTTCTTTGCTGCTTCACTGGTGAATTTTCTACGCTTCAGGTCTTTGTGCCTTTTTGTCCACCCACTCCCTTCCTCATTCTATCTTCTAGAATTTGTTTTAAATCTCTCATTATTTGGTTATACCCTCCTCTTGCCCTTTTATTTTATTGCTCTGGGTGTCTTTCCTGTTGAACATTTCTACTTTTATTAAGATTTCAGGAGGGACAAGAGTGGGTCTAACCTCCCACCCAGACAGAGAAAGCTGCTCACACCTGAATTTTCATTTTCTCATCCATTTGTTTTCCTCTGCTCTTGAGTTCACTCTTCACCTCCTCTTTGAACACCTGTATCTTGTCCTTGAGCTCTTTTTAAAGACAGGTCCTATCATCTGTAATTTCTCTGAGACTGTAGAGAACTCCCTGTTTGTACTGTGGGTTTTCTTCCTTGCATAGGTTCCCTTGCAGGAGGTTTTCATCTGCCTCTTGCTTATGATCATCTCCTCCTTTGATTTCTCTGTTCAAAGATCTTAGCTATTTTTTTTCCCCCAAATCATGTTTGAATGAGACCCACTAAAGAATCAGTGAGGAAGGAAGGGCAGGGGAGGGTGGCGGTGCAGTACTGTCTGCGACACGCTCTCACTAAGTGGCTCTGTCCCCCGTCTTCCACAAAGATCCGTCTCCCCGAGTGTGGCTCACAGCAGATGTCCTTAAGTCCCAGGCTCCCTCTTCTGAGATCCTGCGATTGCTGCCTGCCCTCACTTCCTCCTCTATGTCACTTCTCCATTAGCTATCTCCCTGGACTGGGAGGCCAAACACCGTGGGGTGTGGGGTGGTCTCTCCTTCAATCCTCCTTCCCTACCGCTCTGCAGTGCCACCTGCCCCCAGGCCCAGCCATTCCTACTGGTGTCCTCATGCCCGGCCAAGGATCACGGGGATGATCTTGTGGGAATGTTCAGAGAACACTGCATCCTGCCCCAGACTGGTGGCCAGGGGAGCTCACAGCCTCCTGCTTCAGCCTGGTTCACATTTCTCACTGTCTGGAGATGGGCTGGCTGGTTTAGGGTTGGGGCTTTGAGTTTTGGTCAAATTTGAGTTTTAGTCAGACTTGAGGGGGATTAAAAGATCTTTCCTCTCATTAGTGGGAAGTCACTGTTTTCTAAAGTTGAGCTTCGTTATAATGGGCAGGAAGGAAAGGGTCATAATAATGAGCAAGAAGCTCTCACATTGTTAATAATGGTTTTCCTACCAGTTGATATCAGAATTTATTGATATTATGACTCATTTTAGAGTTTTCCTCTCTGTTTCCTGGATTCTTTATATTTTTCTCGACTGAAATTAGGCAGTGTACCAATACTATTCTCTTCTTTTATCACACACACAGCACCCCCCTAGGAGTTAGGACACCCTCTGCCCAGTTACCTCAGGAATTGAGGGCAGTGGGGATTTATCAGCCTTGCAGATAAAGAAGGGTCCACTTGTTGAGAGCAACACGTTCACAGGCAGGGTGGAAATGTTCTTCATGACCAAGGGCTGGTAATCAGGTTCCAGGATAGTGTTAGGTTTCTGCAAAAAATAGAAAAGAGGAAACAAACCAACTTATGGTAAACACAGTAAGCCTTTAGCAACAAATGTCTGATATTCATTGTTAACAGCAGAATTAGCATTCTCTCTATTTATATCTATAGATGTATGGATTTATATTATATCTATCTGTCATGTATCTATCTATCAAGATATAGATAATATGTATCTATATATTACATAGGTTCACTTCTCAGTAGTCCACCATACATTCCAAATGATTTATCTAAATCTCTACAAGGGATTAATATAGATGTAGATATAGGTATAGATATTTTCTATGTATCTATGTATCTGTGTATCTATTTCACTAGAAGAGATCCTACTTAAGCCAGAAGACAGATTAGATTTTCTTACTTTCTTGTTGCCTGGTTTTAAAAACCCTATATAAGCCATGCTTCTGGGTAGAACTGTTACTACAGAAGTTTCCACAGCATCATAAAACAAAGTTTAATAAATTAGTGATATCTTATGGAAGAACCCATGTATCATTACAATGAATAAAACATTTTTTCCTTACACAATATTCTGTTCATGCTTAAAATACCCAATTTGCAAATATACTTATCTTGCTATATTGACAAACGCTCATAACTATTTCCTGTAAATTTTCCTGATAACACTGGGAGAGTTGATTTAGAAGCATCGTTCACTCTGTTAGATCAAATTTCATTTTTCAACTGGAGAAAGCATCATAAATGGATCTTAAGCTGGAAGTTTCTGGTCAGACTGGATTTTTCTCATTCTGACATTGGGATCCACATTGTTCATTGTGTGCCTTGGAAAGGGGGTCCTTTAATATCAGTACGGAAACCTCAGTCTCTGGCCTCCAAAAAGAATCTCCCTCCCATTCCCTGGCTCTTCCAACAACTCTAGCCTATTTTTCCCAGGCCCCTTTGCTTTGATTTGCTTTTCTCCCTGTTCCAATTTCAGTTAAGTCCTCCTGATTCCATGTTTTGCTCTGCCGCTGCCTCTCCTTCTTTGTCCAGCATAGTCTTTCTTCCACTGTGGTTCCTAGAGCCACTGGCTCTGAGCGAGCTTGGGTGACCAGTGTCCATGGTGTCTTAGTCAGTTCAGGCTGCTATAACGAATATCACAGACTGAGTGGTTTAAACAACAGCCATTGACATCTCATAGTTCTGGAGGCTGGGAAGTCGAAGATCAAGGTGCCAGCACATCCAGTGCCTGGTGAGAGCCCACTTCTTGGTTTGTAGATAGTTGTCTTCTCACCGTGTCCTCACATGCCTGAGAGAAAGATCATCTCTCTTGTCTCTTCTTGTAAGGGCACTAATCCCATTCATGAGGGTTCCACCTCCATGACCTTATCCCTTCCCAAAGCCCCCACTTACAACATGATCATATAAGGAATTAGGGCTTTGGTGTATGAATTTTGGGGGGACACAAACATTCAGTCCATAAAGTTGGCTTGAGCCACCTGCATCGGTTGTACCTCATTAGCCCCTTGTGCACTCCCAAAGTTCTTTCGGAGGTTCGGTCTGGCACTTACCATGAGAAGCTGCCACTGTCCCCCTCCCTCTAACATGGTAATATAGGTACTCGGTTCACCTCGCACTTGTAGATTTCATACTACAGTTTGGGGAGGGATGAAGCAGCACTTTCGACCTTCCCCCCAGGCTGCTGTGTCACTGCAGGTAGCTTTGAAGTGAAGAAGCCACACTCAGTTGGTTTTGGCAAGAGGCCATTTAGAGGTTAGTGATGAGAAAGAGTCGATGCACAGAGAACCCGTTCTATTTTAAAAATGACCCTTTCTCTCTGGCTTGTTTGTCTCGTCAAATATCAGGAGACAGGATTTGCTTCTGGACTTCATGAAGCAAACTGACTGCTAGTTTCATTTGACCTTTTCAATTCCACAGAGATGTGGTTTCATCTCTGTGGCTTATGAATGGTACAATAGTTATACAGCAGATCAAATCTGAGGAAACGGTTATAGAAAAATTCTTCCCATAGGCAGGCTTGGTATCATTAAAGTCTAAGGTACTAAATCAGATACACTGCCCTGAGCCAAAAACAAAGAGACAGATGGATAATTGGGTGTACCAAGACAGGTCTCCTGCACACCCTGGGTAATGAAGTCGCATTTCTTCATTGTCCCTGATATGGAGTAAAATGTGAGCAGGAAATGAACAATGAAAAATACAGTAGTAGGACAGATTTCAAACTTGTGATATTTGGGAGGAAGGAGAGAAGGGCAAAAACAAATAGGGTGTAATGACTCAATTCATTTTTTAAATTCAACAAGTCACTGTCATATTCAAAATATTTGCTATTTATTTATTATGCTATTTATTATTCTAGTGATAAATTCAAACAATAGACATTTAAACAAGAATATGCTTTAAAAAAAAACAAGGCTAAAGGATATAAACAGAAGAAAAGGAACACTACCCACACATTTTTATGAGTGTTTATGTACTTTGGAAAAAAAATCTAATAGGAAACTAAGCTGCATATTTATCATATACTGTAATGTCTTGCACAGAATAGCTATTCAATAAATCTTCACTGAATGTTCTCTGAATGGCTACATTTAGAGAGAATATGATGCAACCAAATTTGGCACAGCTGTTGCCAGTAAATATCTTTCCTGATTACTTAAAAAAGGAAGAATTTAAAACAGCAATGAAAGCTTAATAACTGTAGAAGGAGTTCTGGTAGTATTTTCATTTTATATGTCTCATGGAGATTGTCACAGTTAGTTTAGCATCCTGTAACTGAAACTTTTATCCTACTTCTTCAGTGTCTACATTCCCCACCAGTTTGTTAGGTTAGGGTTTTTGCTGTGTCTTTACTGTCTAATACACTGCAGGTGCTCAAAAATTATTTGTTGATTTGAATTGAACTTGTACATCTCACCTCCCGTACTAGCCTATAAGTTCCCTTATTCATCTCCTGGCAGAGCACCTTATCCAGATGTTTATTTAATATGAACAATATATATAGAATACACCTGAACAAATGGTCTTGAACATTCTCCTGCTAGCCTCCGTTAACAGAAGGAACCCTGGTTGGTTCCCCCATGACTGGTTAGGCACTGCCACACCCACTCCTTTCATGTGACAGCACAGATCACACCATGGGATCTTCCTTAATGCTTGGTCTTCCCAGTTGGTTGTGAAGTTCATCAGGGAGGGACTATTCTCACTGTTGTACCTCTACGACCCGACACAGTGCCTGGCGCATGGTAGGTGTTGATAAATACTCCACTCCGCAGCCCGCGTGACTATTTCAATGAATACATCTGACCATGTCACTCCCTTCCCTGAAGCCCTCCAATGGTCACCCAAAACAAAACCCGAAGTTCACAACATGTGTCCCAGTCATGCCACACACACCTGGCCCCTGCCCACTTCTCTAGATGGACTTCATTGTCATTCTTGGCATAGTCTCTGTCTGAGGTGGCCCTTCAGGTTTTATGCTGACCAAAGCTCTTTCGTGACTCAGGCCTTTTGCATGTGCTGTTCCCCACAATTCTCTCTCCCCACCTTGTCACCAGACTGACTTCTATTTGTCCTTCCGGTCCCAACTTGAGGCATTTGCTCAAGGAAGCCATCTATGACCTCACGTACAAATAAGGTCATGTCTCCTGATATATACTCTCACTGCAAGTTATACCTCTTCTTCATAGCACTGTTTAGAATTATAATTTAAACAATTAAATTTTAATAGTTAGTTGACAGTTTGTAACCTCAACCAGTCTCTTAGCTGTGACTATGTTAGATTTTTAGCACCCACACAGCCCTTGACCCAGAGGAAATGTTCCACACATACCTGTCCTGAACAGTAAATAATTCTCTGCTGGAAACCTGCCTAGGACTAGGTCAAGTCCTGCTGTGATATCTCCCCTCCTCTTCACCACCCAGCCCACTGCCCTGAGCAGCAGTCATCCCCATCTCTCCCGTTCTGGGCCTCCCCCACTTACCACTCACCCTTAACGGCACATGAAGTTATAGACAGTTATGGGCATATACATCAAAGAATGTGAATCAAATAGTTTAAGTTGATTATTCCCAAGCAGTGTTAGGTGATCTACAAAATAGCTTAACTTGGGTCTCAGTTTCCTCCTGTGTATCATGGGAAAGAGAAGCTCCTGCACAGATTGCTGTGAGGGACAAATGGGAAAATGTATGTAATGAACATGGCTCAATGCCCAGCACGTACCAATCAATAGTGGTAGCTATTCTTACTGGTTACTGTAATTATCAATAATTCTTCTCCAACCATTTCTATACTGTGATGTTTATTTTACCCAGTTAGAGTAAAATGATGGACTGAAATGCATTTTCAGTGCACTGCAATACCCCTTCACTTTGGTCTTATACATCAGGAATGATGGAAGTAGAATTTCTATGGCAATTCACTTTTCAAAAGAATGTAGGTTTAGATTCAGAATTTTTAGTTGAATGTGTATTGGCCTCTGAAGCTTAAAAAACATTGGCTGGGTGTGGGTGTAACAGGATTCCCATTAATTTAGCTTCTGAAATGAAAGCGTGAACATGTGCACCCCTAGCTGGAGTGCCCAGCCCTCCCCAACACAGCCCCACTGACCTTCTCCAGTCGGTATACGAGCTGCTTGGTGGAGAGCTGGATGAATGGTGCCACGAACTCACAGATGATGTTCACCGTCATCACCAGGCTCTTCCCCTTTTGTGTCCCGATGATGGTGTGGCACACCAGCTTTTCCTTGACTATCTGCAGACAAGATATACCAGCGTTTGTGGAACCTCTATAGCTTGGAAGACCTAATTCTCAACAATCAGCAAAATGATTCTCAACTACCTGCCTGGGGACACCAGGGAGGAGCACATTTTTCTGAGCAGTGCATGTCAGGGATGGGTCTCTGTCACACAAAGTCTGATTGGTTAGATGTGTCCAGGATGGGTCCTGTGTCTACTGCCGACTGTCCCTGAGGACACAATCAATTTACATTCAGCTCATCCAGT
Organism: Eschrichtius robustus; assembly: GCF_028021215.1. Taxonomy (NCBI): domain Eukaryota; kingdom Metazoa; phylum Chordata; class Mammalia; order Artiodactyla; family Eschrichtiidae; genus Eschrichtius; species Eschrichtius robustus. The sequence goes on from NC_090842.1 coordinate 14,499,659, forward strand.
ATATATATGGAAGACTTATCAGGGCTGTTAGGGACTGGATACACAAAACAGTGATGGAAGAGGCAGATGAAAATTCTTCATGGGCTATCACTGTGCTGTACACCTGAAACTAACACGACATTGTAAATCAACTACAGTTGAAAAAAAAATTATTCATAGGCTTAGAATTCAATGGTAGTTACACAATGTCTTATCAAGGTAGTTGGAAGCTGGCTGGAAAAATTTTGCCTTTCACATTTGAATATTTAAAAATCGTGTATGGTAATTAACACTTCTTTGGACCCAAGAGCCTTAGATTTTTATAGAGTAGAAAGGACCCAAAGTGAATTTATAACATGAACAGCCTTTACTGAAGACTGCTCAGGTGTCAGATGTTAATGAATTCAAGTCTCTTCTCAATTATGTAGCAGAACTTGGAATACAGGGGAGCTTTTAGTAAAGCTACAACTGAATTTAGAACCCCAGCAGCTCAGATTTAATGCCTTTAAAATACAGTCAACTCTTGAGAACAACACTGTAAACATGCCTGCAACAGACTGTCAGTGTCTTGAGATGAGGGCCTGCATTCTATTCATCTTTGCATCCTTAGTGCCTAGCACGGTGTGTGTCATGTGGTACATACTCAGTGAAAGTTGGCTGAACCCCTCAGTAACAGAGAGAAAGAACATATTATATACTCCATAACGGGAAATAACCTTCTTTTTTAAACTGAGGATGTGTTTTTCCTGAAAATGTTCTGTGAAGAAACAACATAAGTGAAGCAAAGTGCCATCCGTGACCCTCGAGGAGCTAAGCAGGGAACCAGCTTTCCCATCTCGTCTGCTGGGAGGCAATTTCTTACTGTTTCCTATTTTCATGAGGAGAAAGTTCAGCATCACATCCTAATTTGGTGACCCAGCAGGAGCTCAGGTAACCATCACTTCTCATTCACAAAGTCTGCCTTTGTGAAGAGGCTTGTAAGTGATTTCAGAAGTCTTTCTTTTAGGTTTTTAATGGTTTCCAGCCTCCATGAGGGAATAGGAATAAACAGACACATGGTTGGATCTGCCTAAATGTCTTAAGCAGAATGGTGATAATGTGAATAAGAGCAGAACATCAGAGTTGCTGAAGATAAATGCGGCTCTTTCATTGATACATAAAAGGATGATGATTATAAATGTGATGCTGTTGAGTCAAGCTGAGAGGGAAGGAACTAAGGATATCCCAATACCTGGATAGGAGAGGCAGCCGACAGTGTCTATAAAAACATGTTCTTAAAAATAAATATTAAGTGAATACTGCTAAGTATTAATCAGGGGCTTAGCTTTGGCTGAACACTGGATGTCCCTCTACCAGAGACTTGCTGGCTCTGTTGACTCTGGGGATGAGAACCTGCTTTAAATAGTATTTTAAGATTGGGTTCATGGTAGCTGTAGAAACAAACAGAAAACTCAGCAGAGCTGAACCTTGAATGCAATGGGTGCTGCCATGGTAACTCAGTGCTGTATGCAATCCTTGAGAAACCACAGCCTTTCTTCAGATAAATGTCAAGGGACTCTCCTAAGAAACAGAGCAAAGATTTATTTAGGAGAATAATAGCTTCTAAATGTGTGTCCTCTTACCCTGGGAGTGGCAGAATAGCCTTCAAGTATCACGTCAATCGTCTGGCCTGGGTACAGCTCCATCCTGATGGGGTGGAGTTGAAACACGGGGCTTTGAGGATCCCTGGGTGCCTGGGAGCACTGGGACAGGCACTGGCTCTCAGCATGCCCCTTCTTAGCCAGTCTCTTCTTACCCAGCTTTTCTTGGGGACAGAAATCTTCATTCATCCAGAACAACTGTTGGACCCGACGTCCCTTGTTGGTCAACTTGAAGCGGTAATAATAGGTGTCCAGGCTGGAAAAGAGGAGGCAAGGATTGAGAGGATTCAACTTTGGGTTGTTCTGTTCAGCTCTACAGCCTTGGGATTTACTCCTCCGGAAGTATTTAAAAAGTGAGCAACAAAATAGACATTTTCTTTTTTTTTTTTTACTGTAGGAAGGCTAAATGGTGATACTGCTAGGAACTACTAGGACAAGGTGACATCTACTCGTCAGGTCATTAGACTTGAGTTTGGTCCCTGAGTTGCCATCACCAGGAAAGGGGCCGTGGGGAAGTGGCCCCACCCACCCCCAGTTTTTCTCAGCAGGTTAAGCTGCCACATAACACACAGATACAGTTCATGTGAAAATCACTTCAATTTACGAGAAATGGTACTGAGAAGTGAAAGCAAAATAGCTACTGAAGGAGAAGTACATTTCAAATTGTGTTGAGTCAATTTCTAGTAACTAGTTAAATGTCTTGTGATGGACTCAATGTGAAGGGAACTTTAAAGAGAAACAACACATATCCTCTAAACCTTACCAAAGGTCAAGGGGACTATAATCCATCAGAACACCACCTGGATAGGTCATTTATCTCAGACTAATGTGCTTTAAAGATGCTACTACTCATGCATGCATGCATGCATTCATTCATCTATTCCGCAAATATTTACTAAAGACCTCTTTATTGTCTGTCTCTTTGCTAGACACTGAAATTTCTAAGATCTTGGAGGTAGTTCAAATGTGTTTTTGTTTGAGTTTTTTTTTTTTTTTTTACTGATTTATAAGCTTACTTTATTTTTTTCACACACACACACACACACACACACTGTATTTTATTTTTACAAGAGATAAATAGACTGACACCAAGCATTGTACATGGATGACCACAACAAAAGCAACAATGATTGCAATTACCAAACACGAAACACACTCATACTATGTCATAATATTGACATTCAGTCCAGTAATCCTCCACTGTAACAGCTCCTTTACTTCACAGTGAAAATTGATTTGTATATTCTTTGCCTCTGAGTCCTTGTGGGATTTTTTTTTTAATAATTCAAACACAAAGTCACAAAAATTATAATCATCCTCATCAGTTCACTTAGTCCCATGTAATTAATTTTTTTTTTCATCTTAATCTTTTGTTAGTACTTTTATGAGTTCATCAGTTTTTCATTAGAGTTCTGAAAATGCTTATTCATTCAGTTCAGCAGTACAGTCAGTTAACAGAAACCTGTACTTGTCAGTCTTCTCCATGAATTCCTTGAAGATGAAACCCTTTTATAGGAACATATTTGCACAAGCATCAGAGTACACCCATAACTGTCTGTAAATGACAAAAGACTTAAAAATGACCACAGTTAAAGATTTGATGAAAGTTCATAATAATGCAATTGACAAGGAAATTTAGTTATTTCTGAGATATACATTTTAAAGTAATAACTAGAATTATGACTTATAACATTACACCAGAACATATAAGATTTTTAGAAATTTCATGTAATGTCTGAAACATATTAACATATTTCCATACAAATAACCCAATGAAAGTTCAGTATTAGTTGTTTTGTTTGTTTTTTTATACTGCAGGTTCTTATTAGTCATCAATTTTATACACATCAGTGTATACATGTCAATCCCAATCGCCCAATTCAGCACACCACCATCCCCACCCCACCGCAGTTTTCCCCCCTTGGTGTCCATATGTCTGTTCTCTACATCTGTGTCTCGACTTCTGCCCTGCAAACCGGCTCATCTGTACCATTTTTCTAGGTTCCACTATAAGCTTACTTTAAAATATTCTTTTCAGGGAAAAAACTCATCTCAGGACTTTTAAAATTTTTTATTTTTTGGGGCTTTGAGTTTTCATCCCATCTGTCCCTCTTTTGGAAAGACACCATGTCTAATAAGCAAGTTGAAGCTTGACAAATAATAAGGAGTGTTTGCCAGTTGTCAGGTATAACCATTATTAGCTAAATATATGTCCAATGGGGCATGCTCATTGGAGTCTTCACTTTGTAGTTTGACTTCAGGGCTAAATGTAGGTTTTGGGGAAAATAATAAATAACATATACTATTTTATAAACTAGGCAGGGTCTCTGTCACTTATTCACAGTATATCTTTCAGTCATCATAGCATCCCAGTAATAATAAGCATATTGATTAATTTTATTGATGAAGAAACAGAAGCTCTGAAAATTTAAAGGAGTTGTCCAAAAATATGCCATCAGAAGAGGTGGCATACGGGTATTTCTTTAGATCCCTGTGCCCAAAAAATTGGCAAACTTTTTCTGTAAAGGACTGAATAATAAATATTTTTAGACCTTTTGGGACACGTGGTCCATCACAACTACTCAACTCTCCACTGTAGTGTGAAAGAAGCTGTAGACAATATATGTACATGAATGGGCGTGGCTGTCTTCCAATAACACTTTGTTTATAGAAACAGGCAATGGGCTGCAGTTTTTCCCATCCCTGCTTTTGATGATTCTTATGGAGATTGCTGGCATCAAGATTTTATATCAAAAAGAAGAACAGGGGCTTCCCTGGTGGCGCAGTGGTTGAGAATCTGCCTGCCAATGCAGGGCACACGGGTTCGAGCCCTGGTCTGGGAAGATCCCACACGCCGCGGAGCAACTGGGCCCGTGAGCCGCAATTACTGAGCCTGCGCGTCTGGAGCCTGTGCTCCGCAACAAGAGAGGCCGCGATAGTGAGAGGCCTGCGCACCGCGATGAAGAGTGGCCCCCGCTTGCCACAACTAGAAGAAAGCCCTCGCACAGAAACGAAGACCCAACACAGCCATAAATAAATAAATAGATTAAAAAAAAAAATTCCTCCTGTCTTTAAAAAAAAAAAAAAAAGAACAGTAGGGTTTAGGCAGAGCAGAAATTGGCAGCTAAAAGCTATAGGTTGCTTTTATATTCGTAGAAAACTATCAGCTATCCCTCCAATTCTAGGCAAGTGTCAGAATACCCTTTGGGGCCATTTGACACTATTTGTAGATTAAGGAGAACATGTAATTAAGTCTGGTTTGCAGTATATTGTTTTCTGTAATTATATTTGAATGCACTTAACAAATAAATTTGGAAACAGGAATGGTATGCAATGACAAAATGCCCTACCATATGGTCAATGGATAGGAGGAGAGGAGCATTTTTTTGTATCTAGTTGACACAAAAACTGTAATTGGATGCCTCTCTGAAAACATATGCAATTAACGATCTCACTTGCCTATTACTTAATTCCTACTGGTTTATGGTATTTTCAATTAAGTGCCATATTTTGTAGATGGAGCAGAGGAAAGGAGGTATGGATGGGTTTGTGGGGAGGGTTCCTAACGGTATTTTGTCAGGTACATCTCTAAACACAGTGTGTCCATCTTGGTTTCAGGGCCTTAGACCAGAAGGCAGGATCATCCCTTTGAGATCTGTTCACAGTACTGAAACAAACAGGCTCCAATTCAGCTGGCTCCTGAGAGTCAACTAGTGACAATGCATGACTCTTCTGAGGAACCATAAACAAATCCTCACACATATCCTCCATGGTTAGTATTCAAACCCCATACATTTTTAGAGTCACATTTAGATCGTTCTGCTCAGAGATGTCTATACTGTACCACCTTTTATTTAACTATTTAGACTCTCTAGCTTTTCCTGAGTGATCAGGTGGAGCCAACTACAACCATCTCAGTTGTTGGTGCTACGGTGGGGAGGCAAGCAGAGAACATATACGGAAAAAAAAATTACTGGCTTTGCAATACCTGATAAGATACATTTGCTATATATATATATATATCTTTTTTTTTAAATATTTATTTATTTGGCTGCACCAGGTCTTTAGTTGCAGCACGAGGGATCTTCGTTGCCACATACGGGATCTTTAGTTGCGGCACATGGGCTCTTAGTTGCGGCACGCATGCGGCATCTAGTTTCCTGACCAGGGATCGAACCGGGGCCCCCTGCATTGGGAGCGTGGAGTCTTAACCGCTGGACCAGCAGGGAAGTCCCTGCAATATATTTTTACCTTCCTAGTTATACTCTACTTAGGTTATCACTAAGATCCATTTGTATTTTCTACATTCATGGAGAGGAATTAACAATATATTGGAATCAAAGAAGAGAAACCATGTTCAAGATTCTGAATTTGTCACAGAGAAGCCACTATAAGTTTTAGAGAAGAATATACTTCCTCTGAACCATCTCTTCTCTAATGTAGAGGGACACAGCTTGGAGAATGTAACCAAACTATGACTAGGAAATGTCTTCTTGTGGCTGATGAACCCATCTGGAGGGGGAAAAGTGAAGATAGGGAAGGGAGGGGGCTGAGGAGGCTAGTTTTGTTTACTTAAAAATAATTTTCCAAAGTAGGAGTGATGCTCAGCTTATAGAATATATGTGATATGTATAAAAATTGGTCCATGATATTTCCTTACCTAAAATGTGCTCCCAAATTGAGTTCTGGTGCAAAGGGCTTATCTGAAACAATGGTGGAGCCAATTCCTGAAGCCTGGACAGGTATCCGGTAGGTGTTGCTATTTTCAATGTCCAAAATGACTGTGTCTTTGAATGTCAGTATGTCGTTCAGGTTGGCAGTCAGTGTCAGTTCAACATCACTTTCTGGGGGAACTGTGCCTTCCTTGGGTTCAACCGTCCAAAGGGACTTTTTGTGTGCCTGTAACACAAGACTGCAAGTTAACAGTGAAGATATTCTTGGCTTTTCATTCTGCACATGTCAAAGCCCTCTATACTTCAAATGCCTGGCACTGCAGAACTCAACATCAGAGACAAACATTATTTTTTGAATCAAAGCAGCTGGGTGTTTGTTGGCTTTTCTTTTTTTTTTTTTTCTTCAAAAAGCAATATGATTCTGAAGAGCAAACCTACAATTCTACTTTTGAATGCTCTGTGAAGATTCTTTACATCTCTTTCTTAAGATGACAGCCCAGTTCTCTAACAAGCTTATACTAATTATCTTCTCTAATCTCCAAATTCTGAGATACCAACAGAAGGTACAACATCCTTCCCGGAATTTGGAAGTTTTAAAAGAAATGTTTTTCAAATGCAAAGTTTCCATGATGTTATAGTAGGGATGAACAGCTTTCATTAATAAACACAATATAGGAAGTCATCTCGGTTTCTATCATTTCATAATAATCAATAGAATTTCATTTGCTAAAGTTCCAAACTTACTTTGAAATGTGTGATAGGACTAAATTATAGAGTTGGAAGTGACTCCCACCAACGTGTTCCCTTTAACTGCTTAGATCCTCATAGCTCACTCTCTTTCCTCCCTAAGGTCTTTGACCAAACAATACCTCTCAATGAAGCCTACTCTGACCATCACACTTTAAGTTGCAAGCCTTCCCCCCTGTACTCCTGATCCCCTTTACCCTGCTCTATATTTTCCCCTGAGCACTCACCATCTTCTAACATAGTGCATGATTGATTTATCATGCTTCTGTCTCTTTGCACTACAGTATAAGCTCTCCAAAGAAGGGATTTTTGTCTTTTTTGTTATTGTTGTTCACCGATACATCCCCAGTATCTATAACTATGCCTGGTACATAGTAGATGCTTAATAAATATTTGTTAAATGAATTCATGTATCTGCCTTTTAATCAAATCCTTCGATGTTAGAGATCTTATTTATCATCTAAGGTAACTTATCCCTGGTTTTAATAACTCAAACTATTTGATATGTCTTCCTTATATTAAATAGAGATACGTTTGTTTTTTTGTTTTTGACCTTCCAAACACTGGTATTTGGTCCACTCCCTTGGAGCTAAATAAAATAAATCAAATCTCCCTCTTTTGTTCAACAGCCCTTCAAATTCTACATCCAGCTTTAGAAGAAAACCTCATATGGCTCCAAAGTAAGTTGAAAATTTGGTTAAAGTGTCAAATAATAAAAAATGACTCATGCTATAAGCATCTTATTTAATTTAAAAATATAAATTCTGTTTCTTTGGTGGTAACCTATTTTCCCAGGCTGCTTCTAAGATTTTTCTCCTTGTATTTGATTGATTATAGTGCAGGTTCACTACAATGTCTCTAGTTATGGGTTTATTTGTATATCCTGTTTGGAATTTGCTACACTTCCAGAATCTGTGGTTTGATATCTTTATTTCTGAAAAATTCTCAGCCATTATGTTTTTAGATATTGTTTGTGCCTCATTCCTTCTCCTTTCCTTGTATTACTCCATTACACATGGGTATGACTTTCCTAGTGTGTCCTCTCTGTCTCAGCCTTCATCTGCATTTTCCATTCTTTCTCTCCCTGTGCTTCATTTTGGATGATTTCCTCTGAGCTATCTTCTAGTTCATTATTCTTTCTTCAGCTGTGTGTAATTCACTGTTAAACAGATTTATTATGTTATTAATTTCGGTGTTTTTTGTGTTTTTGAATTCAGGTTTTATTATTTACTTTTCTTTTTATACATTTTTCAGCCTTTTGAGATTTTTAAAAATTCTGATTATGACATTCAACTTATTAGCTACTTTTTCTAGTCCTTCCTAGTCAACTGTAAATTTGATAAGCAAATTGCTCTTAGGATTTTTCAATACATGTAGCAAATACACGTTCAGTGGTTCTGAGGTCCAGGTGTTGTGGGAGACACAAAAATGTCCAAAGCACCATTCCTGCCCCCAAGAAGCTGATAGTAATGACATTCAGAGAGACCACCATGTAAACAAAAAAAATGCAAGTCAGAAGGAGGCTGGGGTGAAAGTGCCTCAGGGAAATCTAAAGAACAAGGTGGATTTCCGGAGCAGAAGGTATTGAAATTCTTTGACTGTACAACAAATTTCCAGACACGTTTTCTTTTCTGTCTAAACGTGAAATTGAGCATAATTATCAGGTAGTGTGATCCCTAACTATATATATATATTTTTTAGTTAGTTAGTTAGTTAATTAATTAATTGGCTGCATTGGGTCTTTGCTGCCGTGCGCAGGCTTTCTCTAGTTGCGGTGAGCGGGGGCTACTCTTCGTTGCAGTACGCGGGCTTCTTATTGCAGTGGCTTCTCTTGTTGCAGAGCATGGGCTCTAGGAGCCTGGGCTTCAGTAGTTGCAGCACGTGGGCACAGTAGTTGTGGCTCACGGGCTCTAGAGCACAGGCTCAGAAGTTGTGGCACACGGGCTTAGTTGCTCCACAGCATGTGGGATCTTCCCGGACCAGGGCTTGAACCCGTGTCCCCTGCATTGGCAGACGGATTCTTAACCACTGCGCCACCAGGGAAGTCCCCCTAACTATATTATACTATTGCTTAATAAAATTCAAATTTATTCTACTCTAATTTTATATATAAACAATTATCTCAAAATTAACACAAAGCACCATATCCCTATTTTGATTGCTGTATCATTTAAATCATTTCTAACAGTCCTGTTTTGAGGAAGAAATTACTCAGAAATATTTACATGGATAAATATTCATAGAAAATATTTACTGATGACTAACAATACACTGGGAAAAGGCTGAAAAAAGAAGAGATATAGAGATCATTTCGAAACTTCCAGGATAATAATGGAGAGGCAAAGCCAAACTCTCCACTTCACTGAAGAAGAGTTTGATCACTCCCTCGTGAATCTTTCTTGGCTCCCCGTACTCTTCTGAGTAGGGAAGGTCAGAATAAGCCCTCTAAAGAAAAGCACATAGAAGAAAACAACAACTTAAAAACAAATGTGAAATATACTCTATGGGCTGGATTTGAGAGGGCACTCCAGTCCAGAATTATCCTGCCTCTATTTAGTTTCTATGGTGTATTTCTCCTAGCAAATGTAAAAACATATGTAGCTCTATGAGGGCTTAGGTACAATGTAAAGCTGTGGATCAGAAACTTCCTGACAAGCATAGATTGGGTTTGGAATAGAGTTGCACTGCTTGATGATGGTTGTAAATAAGAAGAATGTATGTTGCAATTTGCAGACAAGAGTTAGAAATTTCAGCCAGGCAGAATCTCACAGGATGGCAGTGCTTTGGAATGTCACCAAAATCCAGGTCTGGCCCCAAAGCAGATTCAGAGACTGGATTTGTTCAGTGGGCCCTGAATGGTCACTCTCTTGGGGACAGGCTCACAGGCACTTAAATAAGGAGAATCTAAGATTTAAACTCAAATGCCAATTTCCCAATTAACAACTGAGGAAACTTCTATTCCAGAGACCACAATGCTAATTATATTGCCTCCTGGTTTGAAAGTCTGCATGGGAACTAATAAATACATTGCATTTTAAAATTCAAATAAATTAAATGAAGCACAGAAGACCAGTTCTCAAGATTATAAATTGTTTATAAAGAGGATGTAGATGAATGATGATTTGGAAATTTTATTTTAATTTTGGTATTAATGGAAATTATAGGTTTAACTCTAAGTCCAGAGGCCTGTTATTATTCATAACCTTTTAATATGGGCCATCTCTAGAGACACAGATATAAAAGAAAACAATTAAACATTAAATACCACACTAGTTTAAACTAGGGCTGAGATAAGATATTTGTATGAGAATTATCTCTATTGGGAGGACACTTGCCAAAAGAAATGTTGATGCTTGTATGACTCAAATTGTTTTTCCAAAATTTCTCTCTAACTTTTCTACTCACAGTAAATTAGCCCTAGTGGAGTACTAAAATATTAAGAAAACAGTAAGCAAAGTCTATCTTTCCAGAACATTAACCTGTATTTGTATGTAATTTTATCTTAAAATATTAGTAACAAAAAGATAATAATCCTCATAAATTCAATTTTGGGGACTATAGATCAATTATTACTGGCAGGAGAAACTACAAGATTGAATGTCACTGTATTTTGCTCATGTTTAGGTTCAAAGAAATAACTTCTTTGCATCTTAATTTATCCACTTTTCAAAAACAGTCTGTGATAGCCCAGTCACAACAATGTAGAGTTCTTCTGGCATGCACTTCAAAACTCTTGTATGTGTAACTGATTCACTTTGCTGTATAGCAGAAACTAACGCAACATTGTAAATCAACTATATTCCAATAAAAATTTTTAAAAAATAGATAACTAACAAGGACCTACTGTATAGCACAGGGAACTATACTCAACATTATGTAATAACGTATAAGGGAAAAGAACCTGACAAAGAATAAATATTTACATATATATGTGTATATATATATATATATACACATATATATATAACTGAATCGCTGTGCTGTATACCTGAAACTTACATGATACTGTAAATCAACTATACTTTAAAAAAATTAGAAACAAAAAACAAAACTCATAGCCTCGACCCATTTCCCAGTTCCAAAGCCGCTGTCACATTTGTAGGCATCTGTTACAGCAGTACCCACTCTCAGCACCAATATCTGTCTTAATCAGCTGGGACTGCTATAACAAAGTACCGTAGACTGACTGGGTGGCTTATAAACTACAGAAATTTGTTTCTCACAATTCCAGAGGCTCTAAGTCTGAGATCAGAGTGCCAGCATGGTTGAGTTCTGCTGAGAGCCCTCTTTCAGAATGAAGACTGTTGCCTTTTCCTTGTATCCTCACATGGAAGAGAGCAGAGCAGAGGAAGCAAGCCATCTTCTGACCCTTAGTAGGGCACTAACCCCATCATGAGGACTCTACCCTTGTGACCTCATCTAATCCTAATTACCTCCCAAAGGCCTCACCTCCTAACACCATCACATTGGAGGGCAGGGTTTCAGCATATGAATTTTGGAGGAATACAAACATTCAGTTCCTGACATTCTGTCCCAGGCCCCCCAAATTCATGCCCTTCGCATATGCAAAATGATATCCATTTCATCTAAACAGCTCCCAAAGCACATAACTTGTTTGGTTTCACAGGTTCACAGCTAGAGAGGAATTTTACCTCAGGATGAATGTACCTTGAGTCTCACTCATACCTGATTTAATTGATATTTAGATGAGGCTCTAGACTTTAGAGTTGATACTGGAATAAGTTAAGACTGTTGGGACTGTTGGGATGGAATGAATGTATTTTGCATGTGAGAAGGATATCAATTTGGAGGGCCCAGGATGGAATGTTATGAACTGAATGTTTGTGTTCCTCCCAAATTAATGTTGAAACCCTATCCTCATTGTGATGGTACCAGGAGGTGAGGCCTCTGGGAGGTAATGAGGGTTAGGTGAGGTCATGAGGTGGAGCCCTCATGAACCGGATTAATATCCTTGTTAAGAGTCATGAAAGACTCACTTCCTCTGCTCTGCTCTCTGTCATGTGAAGATACAGTGAGAAGTTATCAGTCTTCAGCCTGATCCAGCCTAGTGGTACTTTGTTATAGCAGCCTGAACTAAGACACAGTCCCAAAGTGAAAATACTAATATCCTCTAACATATTAACCATAGAAAATAACACAAAAGTGAGTTCTAAAGAGCTATAAATGCAAATACAATTTCCCATAGATATTTTTAAGTGAGTCATTATAGCATCATTTCATTGGAGTTTTTATTACAGTAAATAGCCATCTCTGACATATCATTTCCAGTCTGACCTACATAATCAAAGTAATACATGGAAATAGATTTCCCATGCTTGAGTAACTAGCCCTTCTCCTTACTTAGAACTATTTGTCTTACTTTCAGTGTTTTTTATTCTAGGCTTTTATTTTATTTTGTCAAAGATTGCTCTCTTTAATGGAAAAATCAGTAAGATAATAAAGCTGGTTCCAAGGAGAATACAGAGACTGGTTTATATAGCCAGTGAAAGAAAAAAAATTGCTAAGTTAGATATTTGTTTAATTTCCTATAGAACAATAAAAACACAACATTTGATGTAATCTTTTGCATTTCTAGAAGTCTTTTAGAATTTAAATTTTAATGTCCTGATTGACTTTGAAAGACATACAGTAATCTTTTTAGGCTATTATTTTAGATAAAGTAATGCCAGCTGCTATAATGGAAGATCCCTAATACTCAATGGCTTAATAAAACAGAAGCTTATTTCTGGCTCACATGCATTCCAGTTGGTGGCAGGAGTGAGGATGGGCTTCTGTTCCATTCAGGCATTCAAGGGCCCCAGCTAAACAGATACCGACATGTTTATTAATTCATGGCTTCTAAGCCAGTCTGGACATTGACATCTGCCTGGCCAATAAGAGCATGGAGGGTCACATGCCAAGATTTTATGCACAAGCCTGGAAGTGGCACACATCACTTCCGCTCACTTCCACTGGCCAGAGCTCAGTCACGCAGCCACACCTAACTCCAAACATTCTGGGAGGCTGGGAAATGTCATCTGCTATGGCCCAAGAGTAAAGGAGGACAGGCGTGGTGAACTGCTAGCTACTCTCTGCTACAGCTACCTTGTTGGTTCAGTATACTGTCACATCCTTAGGTCTTCCCCCAACTCAGATTTTGGAAGGTGAAGAGTTCACTCTATCAGAACACAGAAGTAGGAGTATAATTTGGTATTTCAACTTCTATGGGAATTGCAGGCCTGGAGTTCATATCTATCTGCTCTTAGGACAAATGGAGGGGGCAGCTAGAAGATAAAATAAAAATGTTCTAGGCAGGATCATCTCATTCTGTTGGCCCTTCTTCCCAAATATATGGCCTTTGAACACTCTACATAGTTTTATGCATTTATGAGGCTCAGCTTACAATCAAAACATAAATCAATGCCATTTTTGTCCTTCTTTTATCAAAAAACAAATGCCTTTCAAAAGAGGGTATTGCCAATGTCAGCTTTCCTGTTCTACCATTTATTTTCCTCGTCTAGCCAGTAGCACAGGTCAACCCTCTGTCTACAATAAAGAGAGGGTGTCACCAGCCTAAGTGCTATTTCAAGTCAGGGGACATTAGTTTTCGATGGATGGGTACCATTTCTATTCTGATTCCTGCTGACACGGGTTGGCTGTTCTGGAAAGAAGAGCTGAAATTGCTCTCCAGGGCTGAAGTGGTAAGTTTTCTTTCTGATGAAGCTTATTAATCAATGTTTGGCATAAAACCAGGCAGCAAAGTACATCCTAGAATCCAAGAACAAGGCACATTAAAATGCCAGCTGCTGGGACTTCCCTGGTGGTCCAGTGGCTAAGACTCCGCACTCCCAATGCAGGGGGCCCGGGTTCGCTCCCTGGTCATGGAACTAGATCCCACATGCCGCAACTAAGAGTTCGTATGCCGCAACTAAAGATCCCACATGCCGCAACTAAAGATCCCACATGCCACAACTACAAGATCCCACACGCAGCAGCTAAAGATCTTGCATGCTGCAACTAAAAAAAAAAAAAAAAATCCCGCACGCGGCAACGAAGATCCCATGTGCTGCAACTAAGACCCAGTGCAGCCAAATAAATATATATTTTAAAAAATAATAATAAAAAAATAAAATAAAATGCCAGCTGCTAAGGTACTGGACTATCCTTACCAAAAGTCAGGCTCTAAACCACTCTCACCTTGTGTCTCTTTGGTATTTGGCTTTTAGGGGTGTCCCTTGTTTTTAGGGAGGACTTGGCCTATGTGACATTTTATGTTATTAGATGGCAAATTTGACTAAAGGAGGGATGGATGAATGATAATCATAGCTATGGAGGACATTTGGTAACCCTTTCAAAATAACAATACAGCAAGACAACGACTGATAGGTTAGGAAGGAAGGCTCTAAAGGAAAAGAGACACTGTGGTTTGAGTCCCAGATCTGCCACATTCCAGCTGTTGGACATCGGGCATGTCACTTAACCGTGTCCAGCCTCAGCTTTCCCACCTGCAGCTCATGATACTGACTGCACCTTCCGCATAGAGTTGATGGTTAAATGAGGTGATGCATATAAAACTCAGAATAGTGTCTGGCACACAGTAAGTCTCCATAAAGGACAGCTATTGTCATCATTTTACCAAGAGCTGAAATGTCCCACATGACACAATTATGGGCTCAATAGTATTTGTCCCTGAAATATATTACAAAACTGAGACAGTAAGGATGGATGCTAAGAAAGCATTTAACATACAATACTCTTGCCAGAAGAGAAGCATCTCATAAGGGTTTACAGTACGCAGAAGTATAAGATGGCTACTCCTACTCCATCTCCCGGTGTCCAGTTATCTTCTCCTAGTTATTAAATCAAACACTAGTCTAGGCGCTGCTGTGAGGGGATTTTGCAGACGGAGAGATTACCCTAGTGTTCCTGACTTATGCCGGAAGACAGAGCCCTTAGAAGGGATCGGGCTCTTCCTAATGCGGAGATTCCAAGCATGTGAGGGTCTATGGAAGGGGTACATGGTGGGGAACTGTGGGGGGCTTGACAGCTGACAGCAGCCCCTGGCCTACAGCTAGCAAGAACATGGGGCCTCAGTTATTCAACTGAGAAAAAACAAACTTTGCCAAACCTGAGGGGGCCTAGAAATGGATCTTTCCCTAGCCAAGCCTCCGGAAGGGAATGCAGCTCAGCCAGCATCTCAGTCTCAGCCTTCTGAGATCCTAAAGGCAGGATCCAGCCAAGTCATGTCTGGACTTCTGACCCATGGAAACTGAGGTAATACATTTGTATTGTATTAAGCCACTAAGTTTGTAGTAATTGTTTATATAGCAATATAAAACTAATACAGGGTTCCAAAGATGAAAAAAATTAGCTTTCCTAAGCCTTCTACCAAAATTTCAGCAACAGCTGCCTCTGTTTTTTCTATGAATTGGGGCTGGAATGCCTGAGTCATTCCAGTAGCCCATGAACAACACATACAGGAGGTTGGTATGTATATGTGCATATGACTGTGCAAAGGATGGAAAAATTGTGATCTTTTGCAATTCAGAATTCCATGTCCACTGGTGATAAGTGTTAAACCCTCCTCCTTAGATATGAGGGTACACATATCTAAGGCTAACATTTGCTTTTTATTTGACAATAGGGCATTAGCACACTTCTTAGGCAGTGCTCAGGACCCAAGGTAAAACAGTCAGAGCTTTTATAAATTACCCTATCATGTACTTAATATTTGCCATAAAAGACAAAAGTGTTTGCACATGTCGTTTCAACAGTAAACAAGAGCGAATACACTCAGGCAGACCTCCTACCCTGCAGTGCTAATGACTATGAAGCTTGAAGAAAACAGCACTGTGCACTCTTCTCTAAAATGACTCGCTTGCCAGTTGAAATCTGCAGGAATTTCCTTCCATGGAATGAGAGGACACAAATAACAACAGGAACCAAGGTGCAGAGTGAGGGATTTCTTTGGATTTATACTATTATCTCAGCAGATGATCAATTCTTTGTGGAACAAGAACAATGAACATCACTCAGGCCTTTCTCTTTTTTGTCCCCTAAATATCTGTATGTCATATGGTTCTCTGTCCTGAAGTGAGTCACTTTGCTGCTTAAAATAATTAACTGAACGTTAGGAGATGAAGTACAAAAGAAATGATGCTGGAGCTTTATAAAAGAAGCAGAGAGGGTCATGATTAAAAGAGGGGGCCTTAAGGTCACATGGAGGCCTGTCGGTCAACTGTGGACTCTGCCCATTTGTAGCCAGGGGGCTTTGTATTAATTTTTAAAATCTAGGTTTCAGTTTTCTCATCTGTTAAATGTACTACTTGAAGATGAAATAAAATGGGTGCCAAGCACCTAGTACTTTGTCTATCACAAAGTAAATACTCAATAATTGGTGGTTACTATTAACGTTATCATTCAAAATTCACGTCCAGTTCTCCTTCCTGCTTGCACCCTCCCCAATCTAGTTGACAGGAATCTCTTTCACAGGCCTGATCCTATGCCTCTCTTGCTGGAGATTCTGGATGGCTCTCCAATGTCTGGACCAGTGGTGCTGAATTTTTCTCCCCTTTGAGAAAGCTATGGAACCCCTCCATAGAAAAAGTAAACACACACACACACCCCACACATATCCCAAACTTTACATATAATTTCCAGGGTTCATGGACCCCCAAACATGGTGGGTGTTTGTCATCTTTTCTGTTTGAAACAAAGGCAGCCTGCAATCAAGACTGGTACACCAGATAAGAACCTATGGTCTGGAGGATTTGTTCCAAATCCTTCCTTAGAGGGCCCCAATGCACTTTTCCAGGCTTACTTCCCAGGCACTGTCAATTTCCAACACACACCCTCGGTTTCAGCCACACCAGATCTTCCCGAGTGTGCTGTACATCACCACTGCATTTAACTATGCTGTTCTCTGGAAGCGTACACCCCATTTCCCTGTCCTTCTCCTCCTTATGCCTCAAGTCTCCACTCAAATGTGCCTACCTATGAACATTTTTAATTTTATGGAAGAATTAGCCACTTCCTCCTCTGTGCTTATATATAACATAGCACACTGTAATACTGTGTTGTTTTTGTATCCATTTCTTTTTTTGAAATTGTAAACTCTTTGAAGAAAGAGATCATTCTTATGATTTTATGAAGAAAGATCATTTTTATGTCTCTCCCTTCAGCTAGCACAGTTAGTCCCAGGCATGAGGAAGATGCTCAAAAATATTTATTTATTGGTCAATAAATATATGAAAAATGTTCAGCATCACCAGTAAGCCAAAGAAACACAAACTTAACTAATGATACAACACTTTTTTTCATCTGCCAGTTTTGTAAAACAAACGAAATGTTAGCAAGGGTCTCGGAGAGGGTGACATTCTTTAACACTGATGGGGGTAGGGTGGGTAGGATATAAACTGATACAAACTTTCTGAGAGATAATATCAAAAGATGTATCAAGACTCTTAGTTATGTTCATGCCATTTCACCCAGCAATTGCATTTCTAGGTATTTAGTCTAAGGAAACAGTTAAAGATGGGAGCAGCAATTAAGATGTGAGCATTGTTTACAGTGGTGAAAAACTGGAAACCACCTATCAGTAGGGGATTAGTTAGTTAAACAACTGTGGTGGAGCCAAATGAGGCAATAAAGTCAGTCACGGAAAATGATCTGAACAGGGGTACTTCTTAATAATTCATATCAAAACTGACTATACTACATTGTTGAATGAAAATAGCTGGTAACGAAATAGTATTATTTGATGGTGGGGGGTAGGAATACACAGTCAGACACACAAACACAGTAAAGTTTTGGAAGATGTACACCAAAGATTTTATAGTGGTCATCTGCAGGGTGGCATAGAGTGATTTTTTTCTCTATCCTTATAGAATAAACAGAAGTTAAGGAAATGTTACTTGTGTAACAAGAACACACACATATATTTCTTGAATAAATAACTCATTCTAAAAGGATATGATCACTCTTCTCTTTAGAGAGCATTTAATTTTAACTCTGTTTGCTCTCTTGCTTCAGATTCATTCCCAGTTTCTTTCTTTCTTAGAAGCTTTTTCTTTAAAAATAAATAATACATGTCACAGTGTTAAATTCAAATGGATTCAAGGGTAATGAGTCTCTCTCTCCCTCATGCCTGTGCATGATCACTAGTTACCATCCCCAGAGGCAGCCACTGTTTGCTGTTTTCTGCCTGGCTTTTCAGAGAAACTTTATAAGTAAAATTAGACATATATGTATTTATATTATTGCATATATACTTTTCTTGCATAAATGGTAGCATACTTATACACTCTGTCCTGAAGCATGATTTAAATTTTTAAATTTTATTTGTATGAAATGTATACCCATACACAATTTCCAAAGTTAAATGGTTCTAGAAAAGTTATATTGTCAGAATTTGGTAAAGTTGCAGGATATAAAATTAATACACAGAAATCTCTTGCATTCCTATACACTAACAATGAAAGATCAGAAAGAGAAATTAAGGCAACAATCCCATTTACCATGGCAACAGAAAGAATAAAATACCTAGGAATAAACCTACCTAAGGAGGGAAAAGACCTGTACTCAGAAAACTATAAGATACTGATGAAAGAAATCAAAGACAACACAAACAGATGGAGAGATATACCATGTTCTTGGATCAGAAGAATCAATATTGTGAAAATGACTATACTACCCAAAGCAATCTACAGATTCAATGCAATCCCTATCAAATTAAAAATGGCATTTTCCACAGAATTAGAACAACAAGTTTTACAATTTGTATGGAAACACAAGAGACCCTGAATAGCCAAAGCAATCTTGAGAAAGAAAAACGGAGCTGGAGGAATCAGGCTACCAGACTTCAGACTATACTACAAAGCTACAGTAATCAAGACAGTATGGCACTGGCACAAAAACAGAAATATAGATCAATGGAACAGGATAGAAAGCCCAGAGGTAAACCCACACACCTATGGTCACCTAATCTATGACAAAGGAGGCAAGAATATACAATGGAGAAAAGACAGCCTCTCCGATATGTGGTGCTGGGGAAACTGGACAGCTACATGTAAAAGAATGAAATTAGGACACTCCCTAACATCATACACAAAAATAAACTCAAAACAGATCAAAGACCTAAATGTAAGGCTGGACACTATAAAACTGTTAGAGGAGAACATGGGCAGACACCCTTTGACATAAATCACAGAAAGTTCTTTTTTGACTCACCTCCTAGAGTAATGAAAATAAAAACAAAAATAAACAAATGGGACCTAATGAAACTTAAAAGTTTCGTGCAGCAAAGGAAACCATAAACAAAACAAAAAGACAACCCTCAGAATGCGAGACAATATTTCAAATGAAGCAACCAACAAAGGATTAATCTCCAAAATATACAAGCAGCTCATGCAGCTCAATATCAAAAAAACAAACAACCCAACCCCAAAATGGGCAGAAAACCTAAATAGACATTTCTTCAAAGAAGATATACTGGTTGCCAACAAACACATGAAAGAATGCTCAACATCACTAATCATTAGAGAAATGCAAATCAAAACTACAATGAGGTATCACCTTACACCAGTCAGAATGGCCATCATCAAAAAATCTACAAACAATAAATGCTGGAGAGGAGGTGGAGAAAAGGGAACCCTCTCGCACTGTTGGTGGGAATATAAATTGATACAGCCACTACGGAGAACAGTATGGAGGTTCCTTAAAAAACTAAAAATAGAAGTAGCATATGACCCAGCTCTCCCACTACTGGGCATATACCCTGAGAAAACCATAATTCAAAAAGAGTCATGTACCACAACATTCATTGCAGCACTATTTACAATGGCCAGGACATGGAAGCAACCTAAGTGTCCATCGACAGATGAATGGATAAAGAAGATGTGGCACATATATACAATGGAATATCACTCAGCCATAAAAAGAAACGAAACTGAGTTATTTGTAGTGAGGTGGATGGATCTAGAGTCTGTCATACAGAGTGAAGTAAGTCAGAAAAACAAATACCGTATGCTAACACATATATATGGAATCTAAAAAAAAAAAAAATGGTTCTGACGAACCTAGGGGCAGGACAGGAATAAAGACGCAGACATAGAGCATGGACTTGAGGACATGGGGAGGGGGGAAGGGTAAGCTGAGACGAAGTGAGAGTGTAGCACTGACATATATACACTACCAAATGTGAAATAGCTAGCTAGTGGGAAGCAGCTGTGTCACACAGGGAGATCAGCTCGGTGCTATGTCCCCACCTAGAGGGGTGGGATAGGGAGGGTGGGAGGGAGACGCAAGAGGGAGGGGATATGGGGATATATGTATACATATAGCTGATTCACTTTGTTACACAGCAGAAACTAACACAACATCGTAAAGCAATTATATTCCAACAAAGATGTGAGAAAAAAAAACAAATAACCCAGTTAAAAAAATGGGTGGAAGAACTAAATAGACATTTCTCCAAAGAAGACATACAGATGGCCAAAACAAACACACGAAAAGATGCTCAACATCACAAATTATTAGAGAAATGCAAATCAAAACTACAGTGAGGTATCACCTCACACCGGTCAGAATGGCCATCATCAAAAAATCTACAAACAATAAATGCTGGAGAGGGTGTGGAGAAAAGGAAACCCTCCTACACTGCTGATGGGAATGTAAATTGGTACAGCCACTATGCAGAACAGTGTGGAGGTTCTTTTAAAAACTAACACAGAGCTACCATATGACCTAACAATCCCACTCCTAGGCATATATCCAGAGAAAACCATAATTCAAAAGGATGCATGCACCCTGATGTTCATTGCAGCACTCTTTACAATAGCCAGGACATGGAAGCAACCTAAGTGTCCATCAACAGAGTAATGGATAAAGAAGATGTGGTACATATACACAATGGAATATTACTCAGCCATAAAAAGGAACGAAATAGTGCCATTTGCAGAGACATAGATGGACCTAGAGATTGTCATACAGAGTGAAGTAAGTTAGAGAGAAAAACAAATATCATATAAAATCGCTTATATGTGGAATCTAGAAAAATGATACAGAGGAACTTATTGGCAAAACAGAAATAGAGTCACAGATGTAGGGAACAAACTTATGGTTACCAAGGGGGGGAAGAGGGGGTGGGATGAACTGGGAGATTGGGATTGACATATATACACTATTACGTTAAAAATAGATAACTAATGAGAACCTACTGTGTAGCACAGGGAACTCTACTCCACGATCTGTGGTGACCTAAACGGGAAGGAAATCTCAAAAAGAGTGGATATATGCATATGTATAACTGATTCACTTTGCTGTACAGCAGAAACTAACACAACATCGTAAAGCAATTATACTCCAATAAAAATTAATTAAAAAATATTTTTAAGAAGGTATACTGTGAAAAACACTTGTCTCTTGAACCCAGTCTCCCACCCTTCTCATTCTCATTGTTGCACATTAATGAGGGCAACCCCTTTAATTTTTAGCATTTTCTTTTGGTGTTTACCTTCATATCTGTAAGTAACCTACTGCTATTTCTTAATTTTTCAGTTTGAGCCTTATCCATTTGCTTCTATGGAAGATAATGATAGCTTTTTTCCTCTCCCTCTCTCTGTGCATTTCTTTTACCAGCTCTTCTACATTTTCATTTTGGGTAGTTTCATCTGACGGTTCACTTCCACAGTTTTCATCTGTACGTAATACGCAGTTAAACCCATCTATTGAGTTCCTAATTGCAATTGTATTTTTTAGGTCTTCAATTCCCATTTGTTCTCTTTTATACTTTCTAGATCTCTACCAAAATTTTAAATCTTGCCTTTTATTTCCTTCAGTATATTAAGCATATTGTAGTTTTATATTAATTTGTCTCCTGTATGCCTGGTAATTTTAAAATTAACTGTTTGATGTTGTAATGAAAACTGTAGAGATACTTTGAGGCTTAGAACAATGTTGTCTTCCTCTGGTGAGACTATATATTTGCTTCTAGGAAAGATGCTGGGGAAAACCAGCAATCCCGGAACTCCTTTAAATAGGCAGAGATTAAAATGGCTTAAAATGATGGTCTGTACTAGCTTACTTTTGTTCCCAGAATGTAGCTTTTCCTAGTCCTAACCAAAAGTTTGGGAGTCTTACCAAGTCCATTCTTCTCCAATTTTTCTCTCTCTAGCCTGTCCTGATTCCAATGTTTATCTTCTTAGACCAGTGAGTTTTCTGAAAGCTCCTTTCAGTTTTTCAACCTCTTCTGGTACTATATAGGAAAAGCAGTCACAAACGCTGGACGTATATTTCTCAATTTCCTTTTTCTTTTGGGTTGTCATCGGCTTTGTTTGCTCCGTCATTCCCTTAAACTCATGATTTTTCATATCTTGCCCAGCTTTTCTCCCTGTTCTTAGAGGGAAGTAGTTCAGAATGATATACTGAATTGAAAGGGCTTTGTCTGTGCTTGGTATACTGAGAGTTCCTGTTGGCCAAGCAATTGCCCTACCTCTTAATTTCCCCATTTGTGAGGAAAAAAAAGTCTGAGAATTTTAAGACCAGCAGACTTTGATTGTATGAGGGAGGGAGGTATTTGTAATTTACACAGCTCTTAAGTAATATGTACCAACAATCATTTTAAAAAATTTTTATTTTATATTGGGGCATAGTTCATTAACAATGTTGTGTTAGTTTCAGGTGTACAGCAAAGTGATTCAGTTATACATATACATGTATCTATTCTTTTTCAACAATCTTTTAAGGCTACAAGGAGGTATCTTTGAACAAGGACAATAATGTTCTTTCTGAAAGTCACTGCCTTCTCAAGACAGATTAAAATTTTATTTTTAAATAAAAAATTCAGAAAATTTTTAAAAATAAATTAAAAAAAATTTTTAAAAGACAGTGAAAAGTGTCATTATCAAACACAAGTCATGATGATAGTTAAATAAAAGGAAATAGGACTGCTCTGAGCACATAGGCATGATTTACACAGTGCCAGGAAGCATCTGTACAAATACATGAAAAAATAAGCCCCAAGGAGCTAAAGAATTAGAAAGCTAATGAACCTGAAATTTCTAAAGTAAGTTATTTGCTAATAAACCTTTTTTTCTTTGATGTGGAAGAACACATATGGATTCATCAATAAAAATGTTTTATATTTTATAAGATGGTTTCACTGTCAAAAATTACAGAAGCAAGTGAAGAGTAAGGAAAAAGGCAGCATTAGAGCTCCCATTTGACAGAGCACTGTACTACGTGGATCAGTTAAATTTGAAACCTTGGGGCCTCTCTGAGCGTGCCTTGTTTCTTTTTCTTTCTTACCTAAGAAAAATATAAAAGATCTTAAGATAGTGTCATAAAAATTTAAGTCTTTCCATAAGCCATTTTACCTAGATCTTCTTGTCTGTCAACACTAATAATCAAAGCTACCATCTACTGAATGCTGAATGCTTATTTTTTATCAGGCACTTTCTACATAGATTATCATGTTTAATCTTCTAGATGCATTATTAGTTCCATTTAAAGAGAAGGAACCAAAGGCTCTGAAAGATTAAATAACGTGCCCAGAATTAGCGCACGCACAGTTAAGGCTTGATTCCGGATCTGTTTGAATACAGTACCTATACTGTCGATAGTACAGAATACTACTTCAGCACTCACACACTTAACCACTCTTTGTTGAGTGACTACCATATGTAAGATAACTGTGCATGACACATGACCATGCCCACCCTCAGATAATGTTGTCCTCCCCTCCCAGACACACCTCAGTTTAATGTCCTAACATCTCAGAAGAGGAATTTTTTCTTCCAAAGCATGAGACAATGCTGCATACAACTTCATCGCAACTGACATTTAAAAAAATACCCCAAGTGTCATCCTATGGAGAGCTCTACTATGTTATATATGCCTCTCCAGTCTCTTTCCTTTTACATGAGACAGGGAAGATGAAATGGGACTAAGGAAGAATACGATCTGCTCCCTGATCAACATCATATAATACTGACGTATGTGTGTTGGGGATTTCATACCATTAATAAACTTTTACACCATGCATCTCTTCTTGTCTTTTCTCATTATATAAAAGTGTTTATTTCATTTTGTACTAGCTTATTATTAAAGATGACTGTCTACTGTCAGTGCACAAACAGGCAGAATAAATTCTTTAGTTGATAATGACAATGATAGGCATCCCCTAAAAGTGACATGAGTTGGTGTCTTAGTCAATGTGGGCTGCTATAACAGAATACTATACTGGGTGGTTTATTAACAACAGAAATTCATTTCTCACAGTTCTGGTGGATGGTAGTCTGAGATCAGAGTGTCAACATGATCAGGTTCTGGCGTGAGAGAGCTCTCTTCTGGGTTGCAGACAACCATTTTTCTCATTGTATCCTCACGTGATGGAGAGGGTGAGAAAGCTCTCTGGGGTCTCTTCTATGAGGACACTAATCTCATTCATGAGGACTCTACCTTCATGACTTAATTACCTCCCAAAGGTCTCATCTCCTAATACCATCACTTGGGGGGTTAGGATTTCAATATATGAATTTGGGGGGCAGGGCACAAACATTTAGTCCATTGCAGTTGGGTTGATGATGATGATGGTAATGGGGAAGAAGTTATAGATTTTTATGGAGGAGGGAAATTAGAACTTGAAAAAAAAAGCACATTTGATCCATATGAAGGAAGTTTTGCCTTAATCTCCCTCTGTGGTGACAAGTATTAACTGTATGCCTGAATAATAATTAATTAACAAAAACAATTTGCTAAAGCTAATTAAGAGCTGGAATAGGCAGAATGAAGGTGGAAAGGCTTACAAAGCATGCAGGAAACCAAGACATTTTTCTTTTATTTTCTGGCTAGCTCTTTAGTGACAAAGAAATCAAATCTCCTTTCATTTTGTCTCTAGCTTATACTGGAACTAATCATATTCAATCAGTAGAGCTGTCGCTCTAAATTCAGGGAAGGTGCTGACCCATCATGCTACCTAACATTCAATCAATAGCTTTCCTTCTCTCAAGGTGGTTTATAATCAATATGACCTATTGGAATCTCTCTTTTGAGTTTCACATTTAGCTATGCCGAAGTAAAAGAGGTCTCAAGTGAGGGTGGGGCTGAGAGGCTTACAGCTCTCTGTCAAGTACAAACCTTTGCTTCTGGAAGTCTCTTGATATCACTGCCACTGGTATCCTCTTGTCACTGAATGAGTCACTTGGTATGGCTTAGGAAAAGCACAGTCCATTCTGGAACAGCTATGACTTTTATGTGGTAAAAGAAAAGATGCCCACCATGATAAACTAGAATGTTATTCTCTTCTTATTTCCTTATTACTGTGAATTTATTTTATAGATTTTTCACAATTAAGGCTAAGACATAAGGACTCTGCTCTCTCATGCCAGCTGAAGATACATTTCATCATCCTTTTGTCAGTGCTCACCAATAATATATAAAGCACTATAAAAAGTAGTTAAGAGGACTGACAATAGATCAATGAGTTGAAGCTTTAAAACATGTCTTTTACTCTAACACACAGAAAAAAAGAGATAACGTTTTGAAAAATGAAAAGCCAGGCATAGCTGTTTCCATATCTTGGCAACTGTAAATAATGCTGCTGTGAACACTGGGGTGTGTGTATTTTTTTGAATTAGTGTTTATGTTTTTCTCAGAGATATACCCAGGAGTGGAATTGCTGGGTCATATGGTAGTTCTATTTTTAGTTTTTAAAAAAAACTTCCATACTGTTTTCCACAGTGGCTGCACCAGTTTACAGTCTCACCAACAGTGTACAAGGGTTCCCTTTTCTCCACATCCTTGCCAGCATTTGTTATTTGGGACTTTTTGATGATAGCAATTCTGACAGGTGTGAGGTGATAACTCATTGTGGTTTTGATTTGCATTTTCCTGATGATTAGCGATGTTGAGCATCTTTTCATGTGCCTGTTGGCCATCTGCATTTCCTCTTTGGAAAAATGTCTATTCAGTTCTTCTGCCCATTTTTTAGCTGTGCTTTTTTTTTTATGTTGAGTTGTATGAGCTGTTTATATATGTTGGATATTAATCTCTTATCAATCCTACCATTTGCAAATATTTTCTCCAATTCAGTAGGTTGTCTTTTTGATTTGATGCTGGTTTCCAGGCATAGTTGTACTCAAAAACAAGGTAAACATCATATGGGCCAGAAGTGGAAGAGAAACAATAACCTTCTAGTAAAGGAAGCTCAAGGGAGAAAAACGGAAAACAAAAAGATCTTCCAGGAAGTAAAGGATAAGGGTCAAGGTCCCAAGCTAAGAGAGCTTCCTTGTATTTGAAAGAAGGCTAAACAAAGCTGTGATGTTCCTGAGGCTACAGTCTACACACAGGCTTGTGCCAGTGGTGGTGGACATTGTGGTGGTGAAATAGAGACTGTCATGTAGACAGGCTCCAGGCCAAGCCACTGCCCAGTGTGATGATTGAATCTACATCACCATGGAAAAAAGGCTCAACACTTGATTCTGGACTAGTGATTTGCTCAGGGTGAAGACAAACGGAAAAAATGCTAGACAGGGAGATAAGAGCACTGAGAATGAGAGAAAAACATACCCCACACCTGATTAATTTATCATTTAAAATTCCAAATGCAACCTCAAACAATTGGTTAATGAATTCATTCTTGAGCATCAATAGAGCTAAATAAAATTGATTAGAAAATGTGCCAAGACCCTTGTAGAGGTGCAGGATAGGATAATATATATAAAACAAGGATTATGTAACAAAAACATGGAGATATGAATCGAGAATTGTAGATATGAATAACCAATTCTAAATCTTGGAATTGAAAAGTACAGTCACTGAAATTAAATTTAAAAAGTAAGGATTCCCAGGTGGTGCAGTGGTTAAGAATCCAGCTGCCAATGCAGGGGACACGGATTCAAGACCTGGTCTGGGAAGATCCCACATGCCGCGGCGCAACTAAGTCTGTGCACCACAACTACTGAGCCTGTGCTCTAGAGCCCGCGAACCACAACTACTGAGCCCACGTGCTGCAGCTACTGAAGCCCGCACGTCCTAGAGCCCGTGCTCTGCAACAGGAGAAGTCATCACAATGAGAAGCCCACGCACCAAAATGAAGAGTAGCCCCCACTCGCCACAACTAGAGAAAGCCCGCATGTAGCAACGAAGACCCAACGCAGCCTAAATAAATAAGTAAATGTATTTAGAAAAACTATATTAAAAAAAGTAAGTAGATAAGATAAACTTGCTTTGCCAAAGGCAAAAACAGAATTTGGAAACTGGAACATACCACTGAGGAGGCACCTCAGAGAGATGAAGAGATGGATGAAGAGATGAAAGATATGGATGGAAATAAAAATAAGCTTGTAGAATTGCACAGAAACATTTGTGTGTGTGTGTGTGCATGTGCACACGTATTTTTTTTCTCAGAGTAGAAAATAGAAGGACTGGTAGAGAAGAAACATTTGAAGAGATGATGGCAAAAAACTTTCCAGTATTTAAGGGTCAAATCTTCAGATACAGTAAAGAGAAATTTAAGAAAATAAAAAATGAAAACACAGTCTTAAAAGCAACTAGTGAGAAAGACAAATTACCAATAAAGGAATAATAATCCGACTAACAGCAGAATTTTATCAGCAACAATTGATGCCAGAGATCAATGTACAAAGGAAAAAAAACCTTGTCAAATAGATTCTTATACTCAGCTAAACTAGCATGCAAGACTGAAGGTGAAATCAAGATATAGTCAAATATACATAAACTATGAAACCTCTAGCATAGAACTTAAAGGGATATAATTCAGCAAGAAGAAATACAAACCAAGAAGGAAGCAGGGAGATACAAAAAATAAAAGAAGAATAAAGAGAAATTCACGCACTATTTTGATAACTAGTGAGTAGTTAATTACTGAATGACAAAATTCAGCAACTTTGTGGAAAGAAGAGAAGATCCAAAATTCTACACAATAATTAAAAATGACAGGTGTGAAGAAAGGTTAAGAGATAATAGATGTGTGATAGGGTCCTTGTCTTATTCTTGAGGAGGACCAAGATACTGATTTCTTTCATTATTGTTAGAAAAAGATAACATTTATTTGTTAGGGTTAATAACAAATAAAGTAAATAAATAAAATCTATGGCCTCCAAACAAGTATGGGAAAAATGTACGTAAGATAGCAGTGGTTGGAGGGGGGCTTGGAGAAAATTTATCAATCCAGTACAAAGCAGAAAGAGAGAAAACTAAAGAAGAAAACAGTATAGTATATAGGAAAGACATGGTAGAAGTAAGTCCATATATTTCAATAATCAGAGTAAATTTTAAAGATTAGTCTTGGTATGGTTGGTTGAATAACAGCCCTCCAAAGATGTCCATATCCTAATCCCTGATATCTGTGAATATGTTGTTTTACATGTCAAAAGTGACTTTCAGATATGATTAAGGATCTTGAGATGAAGAGATCATCCTGGATTGTTGGTGTGGTCCCAATGTAACCACAAAGTTCCTTATAAGAAGGAGGCAAGAGGGTCACAGTCAGAGAAGACGTAAGAATGGAAACAGAGGTCAGAGAGCAAAGATGCTATGCTGCTGCTGGCTTTGACGGTGCAGGAAGGAGCCATGAGCCAAGGAATGCAGGTGGCCTCCAAAGCTGGCAAAGGCAAGGAAGGAGATTCTCCTCCAGAGTCTCAAAAAGGCACACAGCCTTATAGACACATTTTAGACTACCGACCTTTAGAACTGTAAGATAACAAATTTGTTACAGCAGCAATAGAAAACTAATGTACTCATCAATTAAAAGACAGAGTCTATCATTAGCTTTTAAAAAATTCAGTCATGTGGTGTTTTAAGAGAGTCTAAACAAATCAGCACACAAAACAAACCAATACATACCAAAAAATCCTGAAAATTAGGGAATGAAAAAGATATACCATGCAACTGCTAACTAAAAGAAAGCTGATGTAGCATTATCTCTATCAGGCAAAATAGAATTTAAGTCAAAAAGCATAAATAGGGGCTAAAATGGACAACTCATTATGAAAAAAGGAATAATATATTGAGATATATAAGTCATGAATTTATATGCACCTACCAACACAGCTTTTAAATATATGGAGTGAAAGTTGACATAATTACAAGGAGAAATGGAAAAGTGGGAGATTTTGATAAAATTATATCAGAAACTGTTATATCATACAAATAATTAAGGCAGTAAAATATGTGAAGAATACAATCCATAAGCTTGATTTAATACAAACATGTGTCGGGAATTCAAAGCAGAGACCCTTGTCACTTGAAGGAGACAGGCATATAAATAAGTAAATATAAAAAGCGGGGGGGGGGTCCCTACTTATACAAGAAAATAACCCAATGGCTTAGGATCAGAAGGAGATGTGAAAGCCTGATGAGTCCCTTGATGCCACATCACTGTGTATTTCTATGGCAAATGACCAAAGAAATGTTTAAAAAGAACTGCTTGAACGAGACATCAGAATTACTGCTTCCTGGATCCTGGAAACTCTATAAAGATCTAACTGCAAGGGCCTCTCTTGCAGATCACAGAGGCAAAGGCCGCTGTGAGGATGTTTTAGTGCCAGCTGAATCCCAAGGTGTCACTGACACCTGTACACAAGTTCTCGAGTTAACAGTACCTGAGGTTGAATTAGAGCCAAGAGTAAATGAAAAAGAATTCCAAATGCTTCCAAACAAGTGCTGAGCAATGCACTTGCTCCACCTAGCAAGGGGCACCCATACAAAGAAGGCATCTATCTTCCAGCCCAGGGCTGAGGTCCCAGGGGCCAGGGACCATACCCTCGCCCTCATTTCTGCTGTCATCCGGAGAGAGGGACTCTATCTTCCCGAAGGAGTGCCGTGTGCACAAGCAGAGCCCACACACTCTTGCCAAAAGGGTCTTTCTATGCTCTGTTCTCACATTCTGATATTTTTTACCCCACGCAAACCAGAGGTGACTTACTCTATTGTTTGGAGTCCTTCAGCTTAATCCAAGTAAGTTGGCCCATTCAAAACCTCAAGGGGAGGCTGATATTTCAAACATTCCAAAGCAAAGCATGACAGACGGCTGGCAGTGGGTGCCGCATCTGGGGAGGGTGGACTTTTTGACTGGCAGTCAAAAGAGGGGAGAGAATGACCCCTCCTTTTTGGGCACCCAGCAGAAAAGAGAAGAACTTCCAGACCTGGATTTGTAGTGATAACATAAGAAATGAAGACTGTGCCCTTGGCCCTACTTATTTCTGAGTGAGCAAGAAATTAAATGCAATAATTATCTGACCACGACTTACCGGGGTACTGAGCGCTGGGCTTAGGGAACAAACAACTATTAACTGAAACTCTTTCCTAATGTTTAGTGATTTCTGTAAGGATGAATTTGTAGATTCAGTATGGTACATCAAGTTGAAATTTAATAAATGGTATTTCAATTTCTTTCCACTGTAGTTAATTTCTAAGTTAGTGTAATTCAATTTCTATGATATTAACACACATAGTATTTAGTAGGAAATCCATCAAAAATCCCAGCCGAAATATGAAAGGAGTTTAATTTTCACCTATGAGAAGTACAGTTGAAACTACTTTTATGCTATAAAGGTAATCAACTCAATAAACGCCAGTTTTCCAAGAGGAGACTGAGGGAAGAACATCACACTTTTGTCGCCTTGGAACCGGAGCTTGCTGTTTTAAGATGATATTAAACAATCAAAAGATGGAATCATGAAAACCTTTATGGAAAAGAAAAAGTCCCATTTTAACAACCAGATGGGTCATTCAATATATATACTATATTAGTAAAAAAAACCAACAGATCCTTGATGTGCTTTTGTTTCTTAAAATGTACCAAAAGTTGCCACAAATTGTGAAATCTGGAGATATCTGAAAATGAAAGGGGAGGCAGTGAGGAAGGGACTCCTTGCTATATTTGTATGTAAGCATTCTTGTGGTTTCTGCCCATCTCCTTCCTCTGTAATCCACTGGGACCCTCTCATGCCCCCTCTCATCATCTCAGACAGGTTGGCTGACTCCTCCTACCCACTGTGAACTCTGCACATACAAAACTGGACCGGAAGCCACATTTCCTAGGCAATACCCCATGCTTCCACCAAACACACCAACTGCGACTCATTGGATAAAGACTAGAGAAGGTGTCATTTTCTGTAGGATTTTTCTTTAAACATTATTCATCATACAAGATCGACAAGGCACTAGATCAAGAGTGGGCTTGTGTCTGAATCTCATGTTCAAAAGAGCAGTGACTGTACAGGAAATCACTGTCTTTACAAGGAGTAATGACAAATGATAATATAATAATAATGATACTGATAAATGGCTCCTAGTTGGGACCAATGACTCTGAGGAGCCATTACAAGTCCATAGAAAACTATGATCCTATTCCCTCTGATATTTTATAAAATTAACAATAATTGACTTTTCAGAAATATCTGACAAATGCTGAAACCAAATGTTCCCACTCATTCAAATGTCAATTAATTTGGAAATAGGAGAAAGGCTATACTATTTTAAATTTTATATTTAAATTTAGAAAACTTCTTCTAAAATCAAGAATAGTTTCAATTACTGGATTAGAAATTCCTAAATTCTGCAAAAAATTGGTATCTCTGTTTAAAAAATTAGCTTATAGAAAGAAGACTAGCAGATCTAAGTGTCATTATAAAATACACAGAAATAAGATAGACTCATTTCTAGAACCAATTTATAACTATTTTTCTATCTATCTTTGTTTTGCTGTGTTCTTTAATTTCTACTTTTGGCAACTACCATCTTGTTGTATTTCCTACATCCTTATAAACTACATTAAAATATTGCCAGAAGGAAGAGAGAATAAAAATAGAATAAGCATACTAACAAATCGGTAGCCAAATGGCTTCAAATTAAATACAAGGAAGCATTTTCAGTTACAGAGACATTTAAAAAGTGTTTTCTGGAAGTGCGGGGCTGGGCTCAGGAACAGTTCAGTAAGGAGATCTCTGAAGCATCTCCCTGAACTGGGATTATAGTCAATACATTGGCCTGTTTACCAAACTACACGTATATTGTGTTTCTAAATCAACAAAAAGATTATAATAAAGAGGAAGTGGGGATGAGAATAACATAGTTTAATGCAGTTGAACCATTTAAATCTCCGCTTCTGGTGATCATTTTCAAAGGCATGTTGCTAAGATAAGGCCACTGACTATTAAGATATAGGCAGAGCTGTGTTTTCAGTGACAGTTCCACAATCTACTCACCATGCATGCCTTGAATAATGCGGGGATTAAGGACTGGTTAGACAGGTTGAGAATCCTGAGGGAGTCCTTCAGGACGTAGATATTGCCAAAATCAACCTGAGTGGGATGTACGTAGATAACTGGGCCTTCTCCAATGCTCCTTAAGTGACATACCTGCATTCCATGTAAGAGAAAGAACACAGGAATGGCTGAAAATGGCTGGCCTTTAAAATCAAATTAAAACAGAAGCTTTTAAGCATCCCTTTATAAAAAGCAGGGACATAAAAGCGTGCTCATTAGAACTGACATCCCTTCTCCCCGGTACTCTGTGGTCAAAGGGCACAGGGATGGCCATGCTGATCAGACCTGGAATTCCTCCCTTAAAAGAATGATCCACTTCCCTGGGTCAGTCCAGAGCCGTGCACCCGAGGGGAGACCAGAATAATGGTCCTCGATATGCCACCCAGCACTACAGCCTCAAGAACACTTAGAGGTTAAGGACCAGCACTTCAGAGTTGGATGTGGCTGGACTGAGTCTCAGTTCTGTTGTATTAGCAACACGATAGGGCCATCCACTGCACAAAGTTGTGCAGGTTGGGGACTGAAACCCACCTTGCTCTCCTCCCCTTGCCCTGTGCCCTCGGCCAGGCACTGTGTCTGCCCAAGGAAGGGGGTCTTTCTCTTTCATAAAGTGCTTCCTGCTCAGCAAGCTACCCTCTCATGTGCTGCATCTGTGCAGGGCAGGCACAGTGTAGGCTAGAAGGGTACCTGGACTGTGGCACCTTTCAGTTGGCCTGCCTTAGTGATGCTGCTTTATAAGTCAGGCTTACCTATGGCATCTTATATGGAAGACATAAAATACTCTCTGAGCAATCAGAATCACTTCAAACAAATGTATGCTGACATCACCCAGCTTCCAAGTAAACCCGATGTCTAGGAATTCACAGCCTGTTGGGCAACTTCCTCCAAGATTCAAGATTCATCCTTCGATTCAGCTCAAGCAGCAGAGAGATCTCCATATCTCCCTCTTCCCAGGCTTGGAGAAAGACTAAGACTTTCAGTAGGCTAATTTGGGATATAAGTCCAATTATAGAATATGTTATAGCATATAGTTGTATATATATCGAATAATCTACAGGAAAAGATCTGGTGAGCAGTGAGTAAAACCAATCTCAGAGCCCACGTGTAGCAAGCTAGGGACACCCAGCTTTGTACTAGGAACAACTGAGGAGGGTGTTAAACATACAGATGTGCTGGTCCTCTGCCCTCGGAGATTCTGACTTAATAGGTCTGGAGAGGGGTCAAGTGTGTCTGTATGTGTGAGAAAAATCAGTTGCTATAAAGCACCACTTTTAGATGTAACCACAAACAGATTCCCGAAGTAACAGCCCTGGTATTTTACCACTGCAGAGTGAAAATGAAAAACTCTAGAACTACCAACAACTAGAGGATATGCAAATATGCTGAGTGCCTTACATACGAAGGCTGGAATGTCCGGCAAGAAGTACGGCAATTATAACTACAATTCTGAAAATTGGCTCTCACCATAGGGGGGTCCTGGCTCCCGAAGGTCGAGATGTAAACTGTGGACCTGTACTCCCCAAGGACTTGGGTCTCCAGGGCCACAGGTATGTGAACGGTGCTGTGGGGAGGAATGACCCCACAGGGGGTGGGACTAGACAGCAACACAGCTGGTGCATCCTGATATACCTGGTGGGACAGAGAAGCCAGAAGCATAAGCAAGCCCCAGGTTCAGTATGAAATCAACAGCATGTTAGATCATTTTGAAACAAGCGTTGTCCTGAGTCTGTGGAGGGTTTTTAGAACTATATCATCGTTAAAGCAAGTGAATGGGGATGAGTACTCCAATTCAGCCAGAAGGAACTTTGGCTGAGTGAGGTGTGCAAAAGGCCCCAAATGCAAAGTGTGCAACCCAGCAAAGTGCAGAAATCATCCACAATGTGAGTTAGTTCAGGGTAACAGCTTCCCACAGCCAAGTTTCTTAAACTGGCCTTCCGCACCTTCACGCTTTATTCCCCATCCACTTCACCCCTTTGCGCTTCATCGGTAGAGGCCACTGGCATTTCCTGAACACATGACACTGTTTCCACCTCCAACCCTTTGCACTTGTGGTTACTCTTCCTGGAATGCCCACACCCTCTGACCTGCCTGCACACTCATCCTTATACCCCCAGGGATGCCCAGTGCCCCAGAGTCTGGGCGCTTGCTCTGTTCTCAGGGAGCATCCCGCAGTCCCTTTCCTCAGCGTGCACTGTCAACGCGTCCATCTTCTCCAAGGACTGCAAACTTCTTAGGGCACGACCTGGGTCTCTCCTCAATATGTGCCCACTTTCTGGCCCAAAACACATGCTCAGTACACGTTTGTTCGTTTTTGGTTTGTTTTTAAATATTTATTTATTTGGCTGTGCCGGGTCTTAGTTGTGGCATGCAGGATCTTTTTAGTTGTGGCATGCAGGATCTAGTTCCTGACCAGGGATCTAACCCAGGCCCCCTGCTTTGGGAGCACAGAGTCTTAACCACTGGACCACCAGGGAAGCCCCAGTACATGTTTTTTAAATGGGGAAACAGTTAGGTGAATGAATGAAGGAATGTTGTCCACTGTTTACGAACGTACGTTCCGAAGAACCCTGTTCTGCAGCATATTACTAAGCATTTATGCAACAACAACAACAACAACAAATAAAACTTTAAAAATCCCATGGTCAAATAAGTTTGAGTAACTGGGAAACACTTCTCAGAGCGTCGGCTCCTGGAGGGAAGGAGAGAGCGTGCCGGTTTCACTAGTCCAGGACACCCCGTGGTCTTTCCGCACCTGGTCTGGTCCAGCTTGGCCTAATCTAACTCAGCCTCCCTCAGCAGCAGTGCTCTGCCCAGCCTTCCTGGACCCCAAGGCCAAAGGAAAATCAGTAATACTGATTCCACCTTTATCTAACATTTTGATATCTTACTTATCATGGATTTTTTGTATTAGTTTTGATTTCTTCAAGTGTAGCATGAAAACATTATCTATCTTGATTACTGAGTGTTTTGGCTCTCCCCTAAATTTTGTGCTTGAGGCACGTGCCTCACCCTTTTCCCAGCCCAGCTGTGCACACACAGCTTCCCTATCACCCTGGGTGACTCAGGCTCTGCTCTGAGTTCTTGAGGTGACCGTGCACTGTGCAGGGCGAGCCTGTTCGGCTGTTGAACACTTGAAAGTTAGAAAAGTTGTCTCCTGTCACCCCCATTCTTGGCTTCTGGTTTTGTCTGAGAGACGCCCACAGAATGACTCGAATTCCCTTTTTTACACAGTAGACCCTTGACTAGTGGGAACTATTTCGTCCCAGCTAATTCTCTGTTCCAGATTAGACTTTGTGCTTGCTCCTCATATGACTTGGATTTCCAGATGACAGAGACTGACATTCTCGTTACTCCAAACATAATTCTTTTTTTTTTTTTTAAGTTTCCATTAAAAAATACCCTGTCAAGATCTGAAGACTACATTCCAGCACTGCTTTGATGTGTGGCTCCCTCCTTCCTTTAGCTGTGGAACACTGTGTTTCTCCGATGCAGCCTAAACCTGCCTTGGTTCTGTGGCCTCAACACTGGTCTTTTGGAAGGCCAATAGCACTATCCATTGCACCATGGAGTCACCTCACTGGTCTTTTAACTTATTTTGAACTTACAGCCAAATGAAACCCCCATTTGATTTTTTGCATGTATTTTTATTAGAGTACTACTTACAGAAATGAATTTTAAACCCAAATTCATCCTTGGTAAACTGCAGCTCATTAATCACCTTTCATTACTCTAGTCTATACAGATCTTTTTGAATCTTTTTTCCATCTGTGTTTAACGGCTTAGTCTCCCACCTAGCTAGGTGTAATGGCACGTGGGCAGATCCATTTCATAAAACATTAAGAAACGGTTCCTCCTTTCTCCTTCCTATATTATCTCTAGCCTTCCAGTCAAACAAGTTCATTTATGAATATTGCATTACCATATCTTAGTGATTCTGTTCAAGTCACAGCCATAGACATAAACGAAAACTTCTAGCTCTGCCTCATTTCCCATGCATGGTTAATGCACAGGCAATAATTTGCAGGTGCAACTTCTGCATGTTGCCCTAACTGACCCTTTCTCCTCTTTATAGAAGGCAACTTCCCTGGGAAATTAACAACTGTTTCCATCTGCAGCTGCTCACTCATACAGGTGGCAATCCAGCTGTAGCTTCATAACCCCGTCTCCAGGTTACCCCATGGTTAAAAGTTAGAATTACATACAGTCATGTGCTCAGGAATATGGCTCTTTCAAAGGTCTTCTCTTTCTCACTGAAGGAATCCAACTGAAGAAAAATCAACACTGGAAAAGGATAGAGTAACTCACCTGAGGCAGGACCTGATAGCATCCTGGGAGGTCGTCATGATTGACAAGCTGGATCATTTTCTCATATGGATACTTCAGGAAGCAGCGCCCACAGTTCACCTCTGTATTAACCACGCAGAGAGTAGGTACAATACACCTGCTCGAAGGAAGGAGTCCATTAAAGAATTCAAAAGGATGGAGGGAGAGCTTGTTTACATATGGAGGACACAGAGTCCCAAGTTAAACACATCTGTCACTGTCACACAGTAGTTTTCCTCTAATAACTACATTAATCATTTTCAAATCTTCTCTCCTGTCATCCCTCTCCCTAAGCCCCCAGTCACCACTTTTTAATCAAAACAGGGCTAGAAGCAGGACTCCTTAAACACTGTCTTCTGTGGGTAATGACTAACATTTCCATTGTTTTTCATATTTGGCCTTCCTTTGGCAAAGAGACCCCACAGTGCAAATTCCTTAGGGTTGTGGATCTGTTTCCCTGACAAACAGGGCCAATGCCACCAGCATGAGGTCCTGACTAGCTGTGACACTTTGGACCAGTCAGAGTCCCCTGAGGACTAGCAACAGCTCGCAGCATCTAAATAATGGTAATAATTCTAATTCCTATGCAGAACAGCTGCCTTGGATCAGTAGGCTCAGGCAGCTGCTCGACCCAGAACTGGCACTGTGACGGTGGTGCTCAGTGCGGAGGGGGTGTGATGGCGGAGAGGGAGGGAGGAATGGAAGGCCTGTGTGTGCAGCTGGCCTATTATTAGGTGACTTGGGTTTTATTTTATGTCTGTTAAGTCTCAAAGTCTGCCCTGCCCTACTGCACTATCACAATATAGTGCAATGGTGAGGAGTGCTAACGTTTGAATCAGTCAGAGCCCGGTTCAAGTACTGACCTTACCAAGTACAGCCTTGAGCAAGCTGCTCTCCCTCCCAGAGTCCCATTCTGCTCATAGGTAAAATGAAGGTAATTTTAGAGATTGATGTTAGCATCATTAACTCTTCTTAGGGAAACACAGAAGACGGTGTGAATGAAGAGTATGGCACGGAGCCGCGTGATGGCTCGGTAAAAGGTGATGAACCTGTGGTAGTGGGTGTCGCCAGCCACACTGCTGGCTCTCTGGGAGAATTACCTTGGGGAGCATGTTCTAAAAGCAGCTCTTCTGTTGAGAGTCTCTGAGCAGTTCTTACAGACTGCACCAAAAGCAGTGACATGAAAGAGAGTCTTGTTGACCTCAAAGTTTGGGTTTAGCACAAGATGAGTGTTCATTTTTAGCTAGAATGGAAGTTGTCAGTTGAGCCAATGATTTCGGTAAAGCTTATCCTTTACTACTTGCAACACTGTGGCTGAGAGGACTGATAGTATTTGACTGGGTCACAGAGAATACATGGTAGGTAACTCACAGCCTCCTAGAACCCCCCTCCCCTTTTTCTTAAAAATTCAGGATTTTCTACTGAGAGCTGCAGGGAAAAGGGGCTGGAAAGTATCAGAATAAACCCACATAGAAAATACATGCAAGACTAGACAAAAAGTCAAACTTTGGGATAGAGAGGACCAGACGAAAGAGTTTTCACTGTTTTTAAACAAACAATTAGGTCTCTGGAGGGAGTACTAAGCAGATTGTGGCAAGAACTTGACCTTATTTTAGGGCCGCCCTTTGACTTCACTCAAGCCCAAGACACAGGAAATGGTGCCAGTTACGATGGCCCCACCAACAAGCTCGGCTGCACATTCTTTAAGGTGCATCTTCCTAAGATTCATGGAAGTCCTAAATTCTAGGGATTGGAATATTGTCAGAGTTTTAGTAAGTACCTTTCTCTGTTTCCTTCAGATGGTATTTTCATACACACTCTCAAGTTCCAGATCTGGATATTTGTTTGCTTTGGCAAGAGTGTGGCCAATGATTTTACTTAGGATCATTGTCGTCATCAGTAAGTGACATACCACCCTCGGAAAGACTGTAACTTAGTTGGGGCGACACAGTCAACAAATGGCAGAGCCAGGATCTTAACCTGACTCCAGAGCCCACTGCTGCCTCTATTAAAACGGAGAGACACACGGGTGATGGTTCTGAGGAGTTTATGATGTTAGCAAGGGCCTCATTTTGGGGGCCGCCTGCAGCCTCCCTTAACGTCATAATGACAGTGTCCTGG
The DNA here is from genome assembly GCF_028021215.1 of Eschrichtius robustus. NCBI lineage: Eukaryota > Metazoa > Chordata > Mammalia > Artiodactyla > Eschrichtiidae > Eschrichtius > Eschrichtius robustus. The sequence goes on from NC_090842.1 coordinate 14,538,431, forward strand.
AGCAGGGTCTTCCACTGCAGGGCTGCGAGCCTCACCCTTTCAGCTGCAGAACTCTGGGGTACTATCTTTAAAGATAAAAATAAAAAACAGCAACTGTTCACCTCTTCCTGCTAAAACCTTGTCAGCTGTATACACGGCAAGTCAGACCCGTTAAAGAGCACTATTATTCTTAACACTGCAAAACACACGCATCCCTCCTCTTATCTCCACCAAAGGTGCATTTGCTGTTCCAAAGCTCTGTCACTCAAATATCAGATTTAGCTTCCTCTCCCAGGAAAGCAGAACAAACGCAGTGTGAACTGGTTGTAGGCGTGCTGCCTTCTGGAGAAAGAGCCCATTACTGGCGGCTCCGGGAAGACTGGGGAAGAGAAAGCAGGTGAGTGCAATACCTCGCTGTAATTAAGAGCGCCAGCACTTCTTCCCCGATGCCCTCCACGTCTACCACCAGGGCCAGCTCGTATTTCTGCACAGTGTTGGAGCATAAGGTCACCTGGAAAGAACAAGGTGAAAAACTGCTCTTCTCAAAGGCCAGCTCTCCCTCTGCACAGGGGAGAAAGGGGCCAAGGGAGGACCACACTGATGAGTGTGGTTTCTAAGTACTTTATTAGGGGATGTATGGCGTTTTACATTTTTAGTTAAACAAGCTATGTTTCGGGGTTACTGCATGCTGAGTTTTCTCAAAGGCCAGGTTAGAAACCACCAAATGGCTTTTGGTACAATAGGTTTGCTGATTTCCAAGGGGGTTGTATCAAAGGAGTCATACACCTGCATGAGGGGAAACAGGGCCCTGAAGGATATGCAACATCAAACAAATTTTAATTACTGCAATTTAAATTGATCTCTACGACTCTGGGCTATATAAATTACAAAAATTCAATACACCAATAAAACACTACAGCTAGATTTCTCTTATGGCAAAATAAATGTCAGTTATAGAAATGGAATAAGAAATCGACTAGATAGCCTTTTTTTTTTTTTTTAACCAAAATCTTGTCGTTCCTCCCCACCTCCCATATTCATTATTAGAGAAGAAAATAAGAAGCTCCAAAGAAAGGTTAATCCAAGGACAGTATCTGGCCAGTATATTTTACCCTATGTTTTTATTTACTGTTGTGAAACTTGACATTTAGGCTTTTGAAGGCTTGTTGCAATTTTTAATTGTCTTAAAATGATTTGTACTGGAAGAGATACTTGTAAGTGCAGAAAACAGCTTCTGGCGTAGGTTACAGCTGTTCTATCTATAAATTATGCATCAGGTACTAATTAAAATTTTTTTGGTTGGAAAGGGAATTGTTGGATGCAAATTTAAGTCCACACAGACGTGGTTAAAGTGCAGATCAGGAGGGAAAACTGAGGCTTGGAGAAAGCTTTTCAAAATACAAAGGAAAAATAAAGCAAAGAGGGGGTCATCGATTTGGAAGGAAAACTTGTCAGATTTGGAGACAAGCAGCTGCCCCAGTGCACAGATTCCTGGAGTGACGCTAACCCTTGTTTATGTCTCTGAGCTATGGTTAGAACAAGTGGTTCTGGCAGAAGGCTCCTAGATAGATGCTCTGTCTTCTAAAATCTTCCTGTACTAATCTGGGAGAAGCCCCAAAAAAGGGGGGAAATGGTAGGTAACATGTAAGCTAAGCATTATTAAGTAAAAAATAAATTAACTCATTGCAGCTGCACTTCTTCTTGAGCAAGTCACAGTTAGCAACTGCTCTGATCTGAATGATTGTGTCCCCACCTCCGGCCCCAAATTCACATGCTGAAATCTTAACTCCCAATGTGATGATATTAGGAGGTGAGGCCTTTGGGAGGTGATGAGGTCATGAGGGTGGAGCCCTCGTGAGCAGGATGACTGCCTTTATAAAATAGGCCCCAGAGAGCTCCCTTGCCCCTTCGTCACGTGAGGATACAAGGAGACGTCGGCAGTCTGCCACATGAAAAAGGGCCTTCACCAGAACCCTACCGTGCTGGCACCCTGACCTCGGACTTCCAGCTTCCAGATTGTAAAGAATAAATTTCTGATGTTTATAAGCTACCCAGTCTCTGGTATTTTGTAGTAGCAGCCCAAACAGACTGAGAGAGCAACACTGGGAAACTACAACGATGTGTGATATCAAACCTCACTGGATCCGTGGAGAAGCCCTGAGAAGAGCTGAAAACTCCCAGAATAGATTTAGGATGAGTAGATTCATGGTGAGATATTATGAAGCATTAAAAGCAAATCTGGGGGATAAAACCATAGCTGAATTAAATATTCAAAGGTAATGACTAAAGAGAAAACTATAACCTTAGCTATGAAGTCTTATGTTTTTCCTTTTCCAGAAAAGATCAAATCATTTAAATTTAGCAGCCTTCAGTATTGCTAGACCTAACTGTTCGGAGAAGCAAAAGTAAGTGAGGGAAGACAGCTAAAATCTTTCTCAGTTAGATGTGAAATAATTCTGCTGGTGGCACCGTGAGGCCATAAGCAGAGCATCACACTGTGGACCTTAATATAAAGCACTGTTAGGAATACCACACATCCACATTCGCCATGAAGCCCAGATTCAGATTCAAAATACGAATAAACTGGTTATCATCTGTGGCATAAATCTGGATACTTCGTGGTATAAATAATGTGAGTCTAACGCAGGACCTAATTATCAACAAGTTATTAAATATTTTTATGTTAGTACTGATAGGCGTACTATCTGTTTAGAGCAGTGTTTTCAGCAGAAGTTGCTAGAATCCACTGTTCTGGTAAAGGCAATGCATTTAGATAGATGGAAACCCACTGGAGCAGTGTCAGCGCTTTTGCCCAATATATTTGATCTGGTTTCTTTTGCTTCAGTAGTTTATTTCCTTATGGAAACAGACCCACTTTTCTATGTGAATTAGAGGCACTCCCTCCCATTGACACTGGGCATATAAAGCAAACTCTAGATGTGGTCCCAATAACTACATGACAGTTCAGCTGCTTGGCCACATGTGCTGGAAGGCTGTGCACTTTACCCTGATAGCAGCAAATCCTTGGGAGCGAATGGTGCCACAGTCGGGGGTGATGGTGAATTCCTTTGGTCTCATTACGGGTACTTCATCCTTGTTCCAATATGATTTTTTGTTGTCTGAATACTGCTCACAACTTGAAATGCTTTTATGGCCAACACCATCCCCAGGCACACGCAGTTTGAAGGTCATGGGGACCAAGGAGGTATTATTGAGGGAACATATCAAGGTATGAGGAAACCCTGGAAAACAAAATGTAAGGTGAGAAATAAAAGCCCCACAAGAGCTTCCCTTTAACTTCAACCTCCCCTTGCACTGCCAAACCTCTTAAATGAATTGTCTATGCACTTAAACACTACTTGCTTAATTCCAACTCTCCCCAGTATTGTTTTCAGTTGCACAATCAATAAATGCATTTCACTCATTCATTCATTCAGTGAATACTTACTATGCATTTACTATGTAACAACAATAGACATGAAACAAATCCCTCCACCATCATCCAGACCCCTCTCTAGAGGCAGTCTCTATAATCAGTTTGCTGAGTAATATTCTAGAAGCACATTGTGCAATTAATTTTCACACAGACATACAGATTTTTTTCCCAAAGAACAGAGTTATATTTGCTCTTCTTATTTGCCAGTGTGTGAAAGGAGAAGCCTCTACAGTTTTGCCCGCTGTGTGACCCAGAGCCTGCCAAGACATTATATAATTCATCCTAGACTCGTCTGAGGCTCATGTTCTCAGGGTCGATGACACAAAATAGAATAATAGCCTCTCCTGAGAGAGACTTTACGATCTACTTTTGAGCCAGCCAGAGACTAATACATCGGCTTTCGCCTCCCTTAGACAAAGCTGCTTTTTAATGTTATTTCTAGCCCTCCTACATTCAGTTCAGGGAGACTCATGTTCCTTTCCTAGAGATGTGGATCCTACTTGCCTGGTAAACAATAAACTGAACTCTGATTTTGGATTCCCTAGGTGGCCAATGTATCTGCTACCATTTTCAGAACAAGAATGATCTACACTCGTAAGAGAACAAATATGCATATTTCTACTGGATGTAAACACTTCTCTTTCTACATTGAACACTACTGCGATAAAATACAATTGGTCTCCTGGAGTTATTACTGCAGTACTGCTGGGGATATTTTGAACCGATCTACTTCACCCCATGTCTGAGCTTTTGTCTACACATTAGGACTGTTGGAAGAAACACATTCATGTCTCCTTTGTGATTCTGCACCTGCCAATCTACTTGGAAGAGATCTTTTATGGAAAAAGAATTGTCTGATTAAGGGCTCTTGAAAGATTATTCTTGGAAATTCCAGAGGTATTTCTAGAAAGTCAGTTTCACAATCATGTAACTGTTACATTTGACTTTTCTGAACTTTCCCAACAATGGCTCTTGTTTTACCTGACCATTTATGGGATAAATACTGTTCAAACATAGGGTGTGTTATGGAAGTGGATCCTATAAAGATTCAGACAGGTCTTTCCAAACCATTGCCCAGACTACTTCCCTGAAGTGTTTTTCTGAGAATAAAGCCAACTACAACCTCCTAGCTAGAACAATTCCTTGTACAACTACTTGTAATATCCCATATTGCTTATCCAGGAGCCTGAAGAAAAGGGATATTATTTTATTAAAGCCTGAAGGCTCATTAACACAAATGTTATTCCTAGGTTTCTGGTTGCACCAAATCTGAATTACTACCCTATCTGTAGTCCAACTGAATGCAAGTAATTTACAGTGTAGACCTCTATACTCCCTTCTTTAGCACCTAGTACATAAAAAAAAAAAACAAAAACAACACGTATGTGCCTTTTCTTGGAATAATTAACAACATGCTTGGCCAGAATGCCTCAAAGATTCAAAGAGACACCTTCATACCTCTCCTGGTACTTAAATAATGATTTAAAAGATGATAGTCTCATTGACTCTCATTCAATATGTGTATTGTCACCTGATGTAGAAAGCCCCTAAGAAGAAACTAAAGGAAACTAGGGGCAAGAGATCACAAGGCTGCAAAGGAAAAATTTCATTTCTGACAAAAGGTGGTACATTATTTGGAACATTATCTCTCTAAGAATGGACCCTAGCTAAGATGAGTGTTAAACTGATTCAGCAATACCCAAGACCAAAAATTAAATTACAATTGATAAGACTTTTTGGGATTCACGGGCTATTTTAGACAATGGATTCCTAATTTTTCTAGTAAAATAAAAATCTCCACAAAGCAAAGGGAAATGTGTTAGCAGAGCATTGTGCAAAACAGATGGTACTTTTGTAGCTGTCTACAGAAATAATTCACAATATGGGAGATCAATAAGCACAATTTGCAGAATCCATTCTGAACATAAAAAATTCAGACTTAGAAAACAAACATTACCTAAAATTGGGATCCTCTGTTCGTGTCAATGGTCTCTGGCACACCAACGATGACGTGCCCCAAAGTATGAGCTGGTCTTTGACAAAAATCTTACACCACAGGTCCCATCATAAAAGAGATGAGATAATTTCTGAATAAGAGTTGATAGGAAAATTTCTCCTCTGTAACTGGGGATGTGGCTGGCTCCTGCCTTACATTCTGCTATCATATTCCAGGAAAACTGTGCAGTGAGCTGTGGGTCTAAATCATACTCCAAAGAACCTTTCAAATACAGATGGGCTGTGCCAAAATTATACAGTTAAAATATGTTGTTGTAATTGTCTGTAAATTCTTGAGATGGATTTGAGCCTTCCTATACAGAAAGGCCACTGCCATAAATGTGACTAAGACATTGTACTCTATAACTTTCCCACCTAGGGAATATCAGCCTTACATAGAAGAGTTATAAAGAATCTTACAGTGTGTTAACCATGTGATAAAAAAATTCACAATTACAATCCTTGGGAAATGTAGAACACAAAAATAGTATTTTTGATCTTAAACTGGCCAAGTTCTCTGAGGCTCCTGGAGTTCTTTGGTGAAGAGTTTTACTTTTGGTTCTAATGTCTATCAGACCAGGTTAGCTCCCTCTAGAACTCAGACTATTCACCCTAGGAAATAATAACTAGAAGACCCATGGGATTACAAGTCTTTTATCAATCTGAATCAAGCTTGCTTAATGCAGGCATAACTACACATTGTCAAGAACCAGCTCATCTATAAGTTCAAGAAATCTTCCCAAAAAACTCACCCTCAGAAACTCTCCCTCTTTCAACCTCAAAAATCAAAAAAATATATCAATAGTCTTCTTTAGAGCCTTCTAACAACTGACCCTGCAGTTAATTAAGAGGTGAGCCTTTGGGTAAAAAGACGCCCAAAGAAACTGAATTACTGGCTGAAGACGAAAACAACTCTTGCTGGAGATCTTAAATGGAAGTTTGCTTAAAAAAAACCCAAAACTTCCAGAAATTGATGACCTTCAGCAACAGATTGCTATTCCAAGCTCCTCAGAACAAGCAGACTCTACGTGAAATTGAAAGACTCTGCCCAAGAGTGATGGAACAAGATTTTGCTACATACCGGGCATTATTGATTCTCATACTTTCCCTTGTATACTTTCCTTCTTTATCATTCTGCCATATTATTCTCTATTTACTTTCATAAAGTCATAACAACTCTGATATCCCCTATTGTGTCTCCCTTATTGTTAATGATAACTTATTCGGGTCTAGGCTTTGCCCATGCCTACTATAATGTCTTCTGCCGACCTTTCTAAGAACTTTCTATGATCATGACAATTAAGCTTTGGCCCTGACTCTCCACTTTACACTCTCCTAAAGTCAATTTAAATACTACCCCTTGAGTAAAATACTGCTAGTTCATACCTGGCCATGGAAGAGACAACTATCATGTATATTTTTTGATGCTTATATTTATTTATCCCAACAACTCCAACCTCAAACCCTAACTTCTCTGTCCAAATTATCCAATGGTCAAGTTCACTGAAAGCCTGGAGCCTTCCAAATTCCTTATTCTCATTCAGCAAATTCTTGTGCCTCCTGAAAAATAGTGACTTTGCAGATACTTATCCTGCCCCTTTTGGTCTATCACCTGGCATAATACCAGTTATGACTTGGTCCGTTTTATTCTTTGACCAATCTGAGGAGTTATCAAAGCCTCAGTGTTCCTTCAGGGACAATCACCACCCAAATTCTGTAATTTAACTCTCTCATGATACTGTAACTTCAGTCAAACTAATTAATTATTAGACAGGTCATCCAACAACCAATCAAAACCTTCACAGCCATACTTTAAATATTTTAGATACCAACCAACAGTACTATTACCTCTCACCTACTTTATGGTATTTATAATATCCTAACATCATCGATCCCCACAGACCCTGATGCCAAATCCAAATCTTCATCTCTAAGCAAGTAAATGCCATGTCTCCAACACTAGCCTGTAACAGATGGCTCTTCAGGAATGGGCCTTCTTGCCAATATGGGGACAATACTACCAACTTTAGTTAGCTTAATGTACTCCCCAGCTCTACAACAGTCTCTGAAGACCTCGTTTAACTCCACACAATATATCTGTCATCCTGAAATAACTAAAAAAGTCCTCCAATTTCTGGCTGACTCCTGTAACAGTTGATTTCTCTTTTGAATCTGGAACTAACTATATACACTTCTTAGAGTATAGTTTCAAATAAATAACTCTCCTAAGAACCGTGTTTCTTTGTGATAGGAGGCCAATCTACCTGGAGAAATAAGTGATGCTTTGTGTTGGAGTCATGAGGACTCTAGTTCCAACTCTGGAATTTGAAAATATACCATAAGACAATTTTGAAAGATTATTACAAAACTGCCCCTAACTTTGGCCATTACAGTGAAGAATCCAGAAGCACAGCAAAGGAGCTTGAATTTACTGAACCAGGTGTTTTGAAAACCTTAGATTTCCTATTGGCAAGAAAAAGGGTATGTTTTTATTAACATTTCCTGTCACAATGCAGAGAAGATTAAGGAATCCATATCCAAACTAAAAGAAAAGGCAACTTGGGTTTTGAAGGTGGAATTAGGAGGGTAAGTTCTCATATCTCAGACTTGGGAAATCTTGGGTCATGGCTCTGTAGTGTCTTCTAGCCTCTTATATCATAAGAGTCTAGCTGCTGTATCATCAAATGGTTCAGTAAGATATTATACAAAAGGAAAATAAACTATTTCTAATTTTCACCTAAGCTAGTTACCAAAACTTCTAGCTGGACCAACTATGAGGAACAGCTGTTGACTATTATCTCTATAGTGAAAGGAAACTATGAATAAATTACCCAGTGATGGCTTTTCCTGTATCCTTAGGGATAAGAGAGGACCAAATGGAAGACTGTTACTGGAAAAACCTACCTAGCCTTGGAGCATGCATACATGGTTTTACCCATTGTGTGACCCAGAGCTTGCCAATATCAAATACAGCATTTTGAGTAAATCAGTGGCATCTTGGGGATATACATTTGCCATATTCCATGCAAATGTACTATTAGGGGCTTTGATGTTTTAAAATGTTTGGATTCTAGATAAAAGCATTTCAGATATTCATGGGGTTCAATAATTGGCTTATCATTGGCACAGTATTTACATTAACATGTCAGAGCTGAGCAATAGGGCACATTCTGGACAATAAGTCAGTGGAGATTTCTTGGAGTAACTGATTTGAGGTGCTTACTTTGACTTGTTTTTTCCCTCCAGGGCATACGACATAGGGCACATCTTCCAAATGTACTTGGACTGGACTTTGTGTTTAAATGCCTGTGGAAGGGTATGCTGCTGTGGGCACCAGTTGCTCAGAGTTCTCCATGGACTCAGTTTGAAGTGTTTGGAGTACACTGCGTAGGTCTTTGGGTACACAAACTCCCCTCTTATTGTGCATCAGTCACAGTTACCCTTAAGTTGTAGGTCACTTTCATTTTCCTTCAAAAGAGTCTATCATTCAAATATGCCCTACAAATCTGTAACATCTCTCCAGCCATTTTCACATTCTATATGAACAGACATTCAACTTCATTTATATAGATTTTCCTATGGTATGTGCCTTACCCAATATAACGTAGATCAGGGTGGGGGCATTGTATAAATAAATATATTCTGAATTTTAGAAACTTTTATAACACCCAAATGTTAAAGCAACTGATAAAGGCATTATGAATCAGCTTTTTCTAAAGAACTATTTTTCCTCAAGTTAGACAGGCCTACTTGAAATGAAGCAAGAGAACTGAAAGTCAAAATGGGAAACAATAGAGCAAAATGGAAAGAATTATGGAATAAAGATTTAGACTAGGGTTTCTCAATTTTTTAAAGTTATCACCTCCTAAAAAGAACCACTGTAATAAATTAATTTTATATCAAGTCAAATCAGTTAATTAAATATGATTTAAATTAGACAATTTCTACCTAACAAGAGAAATTAAATACTAAGGAATAAGATTCTGTTGGGCAGGGTGGAGCTTTGAAGGAACACAAACCATTGTTATATCTTAGTTGTTTCAATACCCAAGAGCCAATTTTTGCCTCTCTAGGGGCAACTCTCAACACCCAAGTTGACAGTATATGATTTAGATAGATCTCAATTGAAATACTAATTCTGCCACTGCTGTGTGACCTTTGGGAGGTATTTAACTGTTCCAATGCTCAGTTCATCCATCTCTAAAATGGGGACCTTAAAGAGTGCCTTCTCCTAGGATTGCTAAAACGTTTAAATGTAGTACCACATGTAATTACTTAGCAGTAATTGGACTACAAGAAAGCAATTAATGGGTAATTTTGCTGCCACTGTTGTTATCATTTTTATTATTGGGGAAGTTTAGATGGGAGAAAATGACTCAGGGAAGCAATTGAGTAAAAAGACTATACAAACATATAGAAGAGTCTTCAATTTGGAGTGATAAAACACCTGAATTAAACCACTACCGAGCTCACTTTAAACCTGAGAGCATCTCTGTGGAAAGGTTGCTGTGTAGCCAAAGTGGCAAATCAGAATCTGCATATAAACAGAATGTTCAGAATGTTAAGACAGTGGAATAAAGCATAAAGCTTTCTGTTGTTCCACTGCAGGAAGAGGGGGGACAGCCATGGCCTGACAACTACTAGTATCCAGGAGACATGGCTATAACATTCACCTATAAACTAGGAAACAGCACCAAAATTCTGCAGAGGAAGAACAATTCTAGACCCTCTTAGCTATTACCCACACAAAATGGTAGGAGAAGCTCTTTGTAAACTTTCCTCCTTCCATGTGGAGGGAAAAGTAATTCTTCTCAATTTCTAATTTAAAATGGAAAAGTACTCACCAAAGGAAACATCACCAAAATGCAGAGCAGGAACATTAAAATGGAAGGTAGGTCCAATGACACAGCCTCTGGAAGTAGGAATACAAGTTAAGGGAGTGGAAACAGAATCCAGTGAATTCAAGGTAACAATCAAGAAGTGGGTAGAGGTAAGTACTGAAAACCATAATTTAGCATTAAATCAATTACAGCATCATCTTGGACTTAAGGAAACTGTGAGATGATGGTCTAGCCCAATGGTTCTCAGAATTCCTTTTCCACTCTCAAACCTTTGGGTTTTAGCAAACGATGCTATGGTTAACTTACCACCATATTGCTATCAATGATGAGGCAGAGCAGACACATCACTGAACTAATGGCACAAAATGTTAATGTGGATGAGACACATATCATGAAAATTTATTAACTCAGGCAAGAAAAAAATTATAGGTTTAATCATATAATAGACATCAAAGACTATCAATGATACCAGTATTCCTTGGCCCACACCTTTATAAAACTGTTTTAATCCAGTTCCTACCACCAACTAGCTGTAATCTTGGCCAATCACTTTACCTCTGTAGGCCTCAGTTTCTTTTCCTAACGTACGAAAGAGAAGACTGGAACAGGTGGCCTTTAAGGACTCTTTAACTGTTGTTGTTCTGTTTCCCTCTCATACAAGACTCATGATCTTGGAGTGACACTCTAGCTTAAAATAAATAATAGAGAGATTCTACAGTTTCTAACTGACTTCAGGTGTGGTAGATAGCATAATGGTCCCCAAAGATGTCTATGTGCTAATCCCCACAATCTGTGAATATATTAGGTTACATGGCAAAGGGTAATTAAGGTGGCAGAAGGAATTAAGTTTGCTAATTAACTGATCTTAAGATAAGGGGATTAGCCTGAATTATCCAGGTGGGCTCAATGTAATCACAAAGGTCTTTAAAATTAGAACACAGGGGCAGAGAGGAGGTAGGAGTGAGGCAATGTGAGAAGGACTCAACCAGCCTTTGCTGGCTTTGAAGATAGAGGAGGCAGAACATGAGCCAAGGACCGTGGGCAGCTTCAAAAAGCTGAACAAGGTTAGGAGATGAATTCTCCCCTAGAGCTTCCAGAAAGAAACACAGCCCTGGCCAACACCTTGATTTTAGCGCAGTAAGACCTGTGTTGGACTTTAGATCTACAGAACTGTAAAATAATAAATCTGTATTGTTTTAAGCTACTATGTTTGTGGTAATTTATTACAGCAGCAATAGAAAACCAATATATCAGATATTTGTTTATTCTTGTCTTTCTCCATGGTCCATGTCCCTAAAATCTCTAGACCAAAGGTAAGAACTGAAATAATTCCCCATCTATGTGCCAAGCTTTTAAAAGTTATAGACACAAATACCAGAAACCCCACTAAGCATGAGTCTCCGGCTGTTGAAAGCCTGGGAGGAGAGATGACAACAAAGACTCAATGCAGTAAGTTTCAATTCTAAAAGCCTTTCCCAGGACCATCTATTCTATTTCATGCTAATGATCCAAAGTGGTTTCAAAAGGAGCAGCTGGTACTTAGCAAGGAATTAGGATCCAGCTGAGATAAGTCAAAGGAGCCTACAGATTAGATACTTGATTTGTAAAAGAAGTTTTGGGGGGGCCAAAGAAACAAATAGATCAAAAGTGTCTGAAATGCACAAAAGCCTAAAGAAATAAGAAAGATCACAAAACTGCACAAAGCAGTCATTTAATCAGTGTAGTAGAAAAAAACCAGAGTTAAATCACATTTGTTCAAAGGCACAGGTAACTAGGGGAACTGCAGCTGAATACCAACTGGACTTAGATATTGTCACATTCATTCAAACAGGGATTCTGGACATTAGGGCAGTCTCTGCCAAGATGGTATCCTCCATCAATGCAATGGTCTGTTAAAATTAGAATTTTAAAGACTAAGAGAGTGACTGAATTATGATGTTATGTGAAACGGGTTGAATGCAAAATATGCTACAGTTAAACTGTATAAAGTCACATATGTAAAAATAGGAGGGAACAAAACTGTTCATGGGTAATTTAAAAAATCACATTAACTTTACAGTGCTGTTTATCCAACCACTTAAAATACTGTGTCATGCAGCTGGAGAAATCAATAGAAACAGCAACTGTTCTGATCTTTCAAGGCATATTAGCCAAAATTATGTGGTACTAAGGAAAGAAGATTACCCAAAGATAAAAGAATAAGAAACAAAATTACAGAATCCACAATATTAACTTTATAGAGACTTCTTGGACCATAAGGCCCAAGAAAGAGTTCCTGGCAAAGTCATAAGTAAAATCAGTATTACTGCGTGGAGCTGGAAATAAATAATAAATTATACATGTATTTCACCCTTTATCATTAGACATTTATTTATGACACTAGATATTTGCCAAGTTTTCAAAATTATTGTTTGTGGTTTGAAGTGCTAGAACACTTTGGACAAATGCAATTTAGACAAGAATATTTCTCTTAGCAATCTGTGATTAGTTTTAGGATGAACATAAGCATTCTTTCCACAGTCAGACTTTCCTTTCCTTTGAAAGAAACAAGGAATGAACATCGAAAATAAGAAAGTGGCATGGGAGTGGTGTGAATGGTAAGGTGCAGAGGATAAAACAAGAGACTTAACCTCCACAGAGCACCTGGAGTATTAACTAGTCCAAGTTTACTTGCAAGTTCCTAGGAGATTCCTAAACCCTATTATTCACAGTGGAAAAACCAAGCAGACCCTAACCTATTCAGACATTGCTAGTGACACGCATTACTAGTTTGGGATCTTTAGGAGAACAGATCAGAGGTTTAAAAAATTCACCCATGAAATGAATGAATTATAGGCTCCTGGAAATTAAAAAAAATAACAGCCTCACTGAAATATAATTCACATGCTATACAATTCACCCATTTAAAGTGTATAAGTCAATGGTTTTTGTATAGTATTCACATATATGTGCAACCACCACCTGGGTTAACTTTAGAACATTCCCGTCACCTCAAAAAGAAACCCCATACCCTTTAACTATCACCCTCTATCTCCATCTCCCACCTCCACCCCTGGCCCTAAGTAACCACTAATCTACTTCCTATCCATATACAGATTTTCTCTCTCTGGACATTTCACATAAATGGAATCATACAATATATGGTCTTTTGTGACTGGCTTCTTTCACTTGTCATAGCGTTTTCAAGGTTCATTCACTGTACCATGCTGTAGCATGTACATCCTTTCTTTCTTTTTTCATTCCTTTTTATGGTCTTAATAACATTCCATTGTGTGGATAGACCACATTTTGTTTATTCATTCATCAGTTGGTAGACACTTGGATTATTTCCACCTTTTGGCTACTATGAATAATGCTGTAATAAACATTCATGTACAAGTTTTTGTATGGATTTATATTTTCATTTTTCTTGGGTATGTATCTAGGAATGGAATTGCTGGGTCATATGGTAACTCAACGTAACGTACTCAAGTACTCAAGTAACGTTTACTTGAGAAAACCTGTCAGACTGTTTTCCAAAGCGGCTATATATTTTACATTCCCACCATCAGTGTATGAAGGTTCTGATTTCTCTACATTCTCTCCAACACTTGTTGTTTTCCATTTTTAAAATTATAGCCATCCACGTGGGTGTAAAGTTGTATCTCATTATGGTTTCAATTTGCATCTCCCTGATGATTAATGATGTTGAGAGTCTTTTCATATGTTATTAATCATTTGTATATCTTCTTTAGAGAAATGTCGGCTCAGATGGTTTGTCCAATTTTTGATTGGTTGTCTTTTTATTACTGAGTGTAAATGTTCTCTATATATCTTAGATATAAGTCCCTTTTCAGATATGTGATTTACAAATACTTTCTCCCATATTGTGGTTTGTTTTTTCACTTTCTTAATAGTGTCCCTTAAGGCACAAAATTTTTAAATTTTGATGAAGTCTAATTTATTTATTTTTTCTTTGATTGCTTATACTTAGGTGTCATCTTTAAGAAACCTTTGCCTAATCCAAGGTCATGCATATTTGCACTTATGTTTTATTTAAACAGTTGTATAGTTTTAGTTGTTACATTTGGGTCTTTGGCCCATATTATGTTAATTTTGTATGTGGTCTGAGGTTTGGGGGGGGTCCAACTTTATCCTTTTGCATGTGGATATCCAGTTGTTCCAGCAGCATCGGTTGAAAAAACTATCCTTTTTCCCATTGAATTGTCTTGATACTCTTGATTAAAATAAATTGACCATAACTGTGTGAATTTATTTTTGGACTCTCAATTCTATGCCATTGATCTATATGTCTATCTTTATGCCAGTACAACACATTCTTGATAACTGTATCAAAACTATAGTAAGTTTTGAACTGGGAAGTGTAAGTCCTCCAAATTTGTTCTTATTTTTTTTAATTGTTTTGGCTATTCTGGGATTCTTGCATTTCCATATAAAGTTTAGTATCAGCTCGTCAATTACCGCAGAAAGGGCAGCTGAAATTTTGACAGAATCATGTTGAATCTATACATCATTTTGGGAAATACTGCCATCTTAGGTTAATATTGAGTCTTCCAATCCATGAAAACAGATGTCTTTTCACTTATTTAGGTCTTCTTTTAAATTCTTTTCAATGATGTTCTGTAGTTTTCAATGTACAAGTCTTACACTTTTTTTTTGTTAAATTTATGCCCAACTTTATCATCTTTTTTGAAACTATTGTAAATGGAATTTTCTTAATCTCATTTTTGAATTTTCATTGCTACGGTCTAGAAATACAATTGATTTTTGTACATTGATTCTATATCCTGCAATTGTTCTGAACTCATTCGTTAGCTCTATAGTTTTTTGGTAGATTCCTTAGGATATTCTATATATAATATCATGTCATCTGCAAAGAGAGATAGTTTTACTTCTTCCTTTCCAACCTGAATGCCTTTTATTTCTTTTTCTTGCCTAATTGCCTTGGATAGAACCTCCAAGTACAATGTTGAGCAGAAACAACTTTCAGTTTTATTAATTTTCTCTATTGTTTTTCTTTATTTCATTAATTTCCACTCTAATCTTTATTACTTCCTTCCTTGTGCTTGCTTTGGATTTAGTTAGCTCTTCTTTTTCAAGTTTCTTAAGGTAGCAATTTAGGTTATTGATTTGAAATCTTTCTTCTTTTTAAATACAGGCACTTACAGCTATCAGTTTCCCTCTAAGCGCTACTTTTACCACATCTCATAAGTTTTGGTATATTGTGTCTTGTTTTCATTTATCTCAAAGTATTTTAAAATTTCTGTTGTAATTTCTTCTTTAACCTATTGGTAATTTAGGGGTGTTTTTTACTTTCCACATATTTGTAAATTCTCCAGATTTCCTTCTATTTTTGATTTTCCATTCATTTCTTTCTAGTTGAAGAACACACTCTCTATGATTCAAATTATTTAAAATTTATTGAGACTTGTTTTATGGCTTAACACATGGTGTATTCTGGAAAATGTTCCAAGTGCACTTGTTGGGTTCTACAGGTATCTGTTAGGTCCAGTTGGTTTATGGTATTGTTCAGCTCTTCTATTTCCTTTATGATGTTCTGCCTAGTTGTTCTATCCACTGTTGAAAGTAGGGTAGTGACATCTCCAACTACTACTGTTCAATTACCTATTTCTCTCTTCAGTTCTGTAAGCTTTTGCTTCATGTATTTTGGGGATCTGCTGTTAAGTGCATCGATGTTTATAATTGTTGTATCTTCTTGATGGACTGACTATTATTGTAAAATGTTCTTCTTTGTCTTTGTAACAATTTTTGTTCTAAAGTTTATTTAGATATTGGTATAGCCACTCCAGCTTTCTTTTGGTTAGTGTTTGCAGGGTATCTTTTTCCATCCGTTTAAAAAAGTTTGAACCTATTCATACTTTCAGATCTAAAGTGCGTCTCTTGTAGACAGCAAAAAGTTGGATCATATTTTGTATGTGTGTTTTTAAAGTCTATTCTGCTAATCTCTGCCTTTTAATTTAAGTGTTAAATATATTTATAGTTAATATAACAATGATAAATTAGGATTCCTTCTTCCTTTTCTCTATTTGTTTTCTACATGTCTTAATGTTTTCTCAGTTCTTCTATTCTTTCACTATTGCCTTCCTTTGAGTTAAATGGATATTTTCTAGTATAGCCTTTTAATTCCCTTGTCATCTCTTTTACTATATTTTTGGTTAGTTTAGGAAATAATTTAGGAAATGGGCATTCACATCCTGAATTTGGATAAATAATTCACAGAGTCACAGGGTAAGACAATAGGATTCATGTAACAGGAATGTCTCCCAAACCCAAATTCACCAGTCACTGCACCTAATATACAACCTTGCAGGTAGGAGGTGCTCATTAAGAGTTTATTAAACAAATATCCAAAATACATGTTTTTTTTTTCTAAATACAGTAGCAATGTGTGCATGTTGATAGTTAGATACAATATTAATTATTAGGCTAAACTTAAAATGTGGAATGACTGGATGAAATTGGGATGGGCTTTTTTATCCAACTTGAAGGACAGTTAGCCTGTCTCAGCCAGCAGTTTGATTTTTCTTTGCCTGCATGAAAAGTAAAATTATGGTCCTTTAACATCCTATTCTTTCTTGCCTATAGATAGGACTATTTTCCTTTTATCTTAAATGTTTATAAGAGCAGAGTTTTAAGATTTTTATCTTTCTCACTTTTGTATGGAGGCCCGTCTATGATGCTGGATGTTGCGGAGGGTACTCATGATTCTGAACAATATTTCCTGGTGCCAAGAAGTCAGAAAGCCTTGATTCAGTTGGGGGCTTTCAAGAGCTGATCTTCTGGAACTTAACAAGGGGGCTAAGGGGCCAGATGATCTCTGAATGATAGACAAGGTTGCACTTGCAAGTTTGCTCTTCCTGCTTCTCCAGATAACTACCTCCACTGTTTGTCATGAGATGTGAATTGTTATGGAGGTGGGAGGTGGGTTAAAGTTTATATAATGTGAAAAAGTACTCCTGTTCTTCTCATATTCTGCACATCCCTGAAGGAGGTAAATCTTGGGCCAGGATAAGCATGATACATCTTCTTAAGAGTCAATGTTATTCAAATATCTGGAAAGCTACTCTAATTTTTTCTTTTAGCACAAACACAGATGCATTATGGAAAAGAATGTAAACGCATTGTGAATGTTTCAGATAAGTCTTGAGATCTTTTTAAAGACTTTATGACTGTGGTAGGTTGTCTTAGCCATGCCACAGAACACCTGAGGCATATGCACTCACTCTCCTTACTTGTTAGGGGTTGTATTCATTTGCTAGGACTGTCATAAAGTATTAGAGACTCAGTGGTTTAAACAACAGAAATTTATTTCCTCACAGTTCTGTAGGCTGGAAGTCCAAGATCAATGTGTTGGCAGGGTTGGTTTCTTCTGAGGAACTCCCTCCTTAGCTTGTAGATGGGTACCTTCTCCCCATGTCTTCCCACAGTCTTTTCCTGTTTGTGTATCTGTCCTAATGTCCTCTTCTTACAAGGACACCATTCTTATTAGATTAGGGCCCACCTATATGACCTCATTTTACCTTAATTACTTCTTTAAAAGTCTTATCTCCAAATGCAGTCACATTCTGAAGCACTGAGTGTTAGGACTTCAACATATGAAATTTGGGAGGATGTAATTCACCCTAGAACAGAGATACTTAGGTGGAAGAATTGAGAAGAAATGGTAATCGCCTTGGAGTCAATCTTAAGATTCTAAATTTCCAGTAGGTATCACAAGATCAATAAGTTTTCCCAGGACCCTTCAGGCCTAGGAAGTATGTCTGTCTCTTTTCTATGTTATCTCCAGGCCACAAAGGAGACCTCAGCTGTAGATGGAGTGAGGTCCTGCTAGGCTACTGACCCATAATAAGAGAGACTACCATGGTAATTAACAACCTGTTGCTGTGGGAATCTAAATAGAATCTGCAATCTATTCTGAAGATATGATCTTTTTAAGCACCAGGAACTAAAGCTATAGATCTGCCCAATGGGTTGGTCACAGAGAACTTCTTTTTAAAACCTGAGGACAAACAAAGCAGCTAGAGAAGCCATTAAAAGACATCTAGCACAAAAGCTGCAAGTGTCTAGCCTTGACTGACTGACACTATAAGTAGACTTTTATAATTCCTGGAGACATTAAAGGTTAAGAGCACTTAAAGAATTTCCTTAAAATAAAAACAAGAGATGCAGGTTTACAGAAACTGTGATAACAGTTAGAGTTTAATTATAGGAGATGATTTTATCCAGGTGTTAATACCTACTTTCCCTAAACATACTAAAACAGAGAGTAAGTAGAAACTAATATAGTGTTTAAGTTCTTATTTTATAAGGTTACAGCTTATAGAAAAACTAGATTCCAAAATACCATCTGCATCCATACTACAGTAATAAGTTAAACATGTTCACTAGAGAAACACTGGTGGAAATTTAAAACACCCCAGTATGTTGATGTGGTCATATCAACAAAGACAGTTATGGACATTCAAGACATGATCTAGTTTTGGTTTTT
Source organism: Eschrichtius robustus (assembly GCF_028021215.1). Lineage (NCBI taxonomy): Eukaryota > Metazoa > Chordata > Mammalia > Artiodactyla > Eschrichtiidae > Eschrichtius > Eschrichtius robustus. Next base: position 14,557,191 of record NC_090842.1, read on the forward strand.
TAAAGTAAGTTTATGAAAGGATTTTATTTTTACATTTTACTTCTGTAACAGTAAAAAGTAAACAGTAGGGAATCAAATTGTTGCTACTTTCAGACAGGTATCAATATTGTTGACAAAAAAATAAATAAATATTTTGGCAACCTAGTAATTCTCCATTAATTTGTAAAGTGCTCTAGTTTTGAAGTTTAAGAAAGCATTAGGTAAAAACTTCAGTTTCCACATTACCTGTAGAAGTAACTTACATAATGGTCAATTTCACAGGCTCTGGTGATCCATTGACATTGACCAGGAACTCTTCTTCAAAGTGTCCCAGGATGGAAGAACTGAAGGAGATCTGGACAGCCTGGACTCCACTTGGATCGATGATACCTTCCTTGGGACTGAAAACAAAGCAGGTCCCCACAGCCGAAGTTGGAGGGATCACGTTGAAGAGGGCATCAATGCTGCCTTTGTTGGATAGTACTGCCTATATCAAAAAGACAAGAATGAAAAGGTAGGCAGTGGGCCTCTGATTTATTTTCATATAAGCACCAACACAGAGACAGCTGCAGGAAGTAGAACCACAGAAAAACTCCAGGGGAAAAATAAGCAGTCTTCTGTCTTGAATGTTTGAAGACAGGAATCCCAAGCCAGAAAGTAATTTTTATCAGAAACAGAAAGTGTTTTTATCGCCTCTTTAAAATAGAGTTAGTCATATGCATTATATTCATGCTATAAAGATTGATCATAATCACATTTATTGAAGAAGAACCTTAAAAGACCTTTTTTTTTGATTCTATCTCTGAAGTAACCAAGGGAAGGTAGGTCTTTCTCTTATACACATGAGAAGGCTGGGATTAAGTGGCATGCTGAAAAATAAAAAGCAAGTTAGAATAGAGGATCAAGAACTATCTAAGCCTATGTTTATAATGTAGCTTGAAGAATGCAGAATGAGCTATTATTGTGGATTCCAGATTGCAAGGATTCTCTTTGTTGTACCATTAGATTTCATCCTATTGTGATATTTTCATCTCAAACTGTAATGGATGGATAACTGTTTTGGGATGCTTATGTGAGCCATTGTTTTACTACAGAAAAGTTTTTTGTTCGTTTGTCTGGTTTTGGTTTTTTTTGGCTGTGCAGTGCTGTGTGAGGCATCTTAATTCCCCGACCAGGGATGGAACCCGTGTCCCCCCAACAGTGGAAGCATGGAGTCTTAACCACTGGACCGCCAGGGAAGTCCCATACAGAAAAGTTTTATTCCTATATACTAATGTTCTGGAACCAAGTCATTGCCCATATTTGATTGCACATGAGGTGTGTGTACAAAGCTCACGCGTGGCATTCAGAGGCCTCCACAGCTGGGTCCATCTACCACTCCCACTGTCACTTTCCACAAGTCCATCCATGAACTTGTACTATAGACACACAGTCCTATTCCTCGGCTTCTAGAACACAATCTCTATTCCTTGCCAACGCTTACACCTGAATGGGTGAACAGTCATTCTCTCTACTTAGAAAGTGCCTTCAACCTACATCAAGGAACTGGAGGGAAAAAAGAGGAGGTGATGAAGAAAGATTCAGAAAAGTATGGGGGGCATGTCAGGAACCGAGAAAGCCAAGAGACAACTTCCAAAAGGGGTTGAACGGGGATAGAGGTTAAGGAGAATAAGCTTTGAGAAAATTCTATAGATTTTTTATTTTTAATTAGAGGCCATCCCTGCCCTTGAAGAAGAAAGTAATTTCAATAGAGTGTGACTGTAGAATCCAGAGTACAAATGTTTAGGGAGTGAGTAGGTGCAGAGGAAATAGTGGTTGACTATTCTTGATTCCTGTTTTGAGAAGACTAGTGGTAAAAAAGAGAAAATGGGGGTGGCAAAGCTGCAGGAAGGTATGGTAGGTGAGACTTAGTCTATTTATACTACTAAATGAGATAATGCACACTTAAGGCCCAGCCTAGATGTTTGTTTTTGTAATAAGAAAAGGGGACTAGGTAACCAAGGTAATAGGGTCTGGGTGGATGTAGGGGGTCCACTAGATCAGGTTGCCTCCTCAGGAGCAGACAAGAAGGAATCAAGAGCATAAGTAGGATACAGTCAGGGGCTCTTGCAAAGGAAGACAACCACTCCTGCCAAGAGAAGACGGATGATGTACCAAAAGAGGTACATAACTAAGTGTTACTTGATACGTTGTTCATCTTTTTACATTTATTTCCCATCTCCCTCATCCTGTGTTCCCTGGTCATAGGAGTTATGCTTCATCCTTTATTCCTTTCAAAAAGACCATGCAGAAAAGTGATTATGACCAGGGTCTCAGAAGCCAAATGCCTGGGTTCAAATCCCAGCTTTTCCACTGACGTGACTAGCTGTGTGACCTTGCAGAACCTGCTTGGCTTCTCTGTGTCCATTTCCCCATCTGTAATGTGTAAGTATTACTGATAAACCAGGGAACCCGGGCAGCAGCCGTAGTTGCCACCTGGGGCCAAGCACCACAGTTCATCTTGTTCGCCGTATAGCTGACAGGGTCTTGGTGCTCCAGCTGGGTGTCAGGCCTGTGCCTCTAAGATGGGAGAGCCGAGTTCAGGACACTGGTCCACCAGAGACCTCCCAGCTCCACGTAATATCAAACAGTGAAAGCTCTTCCAGAGATCTCCATCTCAATACTAAGACCCAGCTCAACTCAACGACCAGCAAGCTACAGTGCTGGACAACCTATGCCAAACAACTAGCAAGGCAGGAACACAACCCCACCCATTAGCAGAGAGGCTGCCTAAAATCTTAATAAGGTCACAGACACCCCAAAACACACCACTGGACGCGGTCCTGCCCACCAGAAAGACAAGATCCAGTCTCATCAACCAGAACGCAGGCACCAGTCCCCCCAACCAGGAAGCCTACACAACCCACTGAACCAACCTTGGCCAGTGGGGGCAGACACCAAAAACAACAAGAACTACGAACCTGCAGCCTGCAAAAAGAAGACCCCAAACACAGTAAGTTAAGCAAAATGAGAAGACAGAGAAACACACTGCAGATGAAGGAGCAAGGTAAAAACCCACCAGACCAAACAAATGAAGAGGAAATAGACAGTCTACCTGAAAAAGAATTCAGAGTAATGATAGTAAAGATGATCCAAAATCTTGGAAATAGAATGGAGAAAATACAAGAAACGTTTAACAAGGACCTAGAAGAACTAAAGAGCAAACAAACAATGATGAACAACACAATAAATGAAATTAAAAATTCTCTGGAAGGGATCAATAGCAGAATAACTGAGGCAGAAGAACGGATAAGTGACCTGGAAGATAAAATAGTGGAAATAACTACCATAGAGCATAATAAGGAAAAAAGAATGAAAAGAATTGAGGACAGTCTCAGAGACCTCTGGGACAACATTAAACGCACCAATATTCGAATTATAGGGGTCCCAGAAGAAGAAGAGAAAAAGAAAGGGACTGAGAAAATATTTGAAGAGATTATAGTTGAAAACTTCCCTAATATGGGAAAGGAAATAGTCAATCAAGTCCAGGAAGAACACAGAGTCCCATACAGGATAAATCCAAGGAGAAACACACCAAGACACATATTAATCAAACTATCAAAAATTAAATACAAAGAAAAAATATTAAAAGCAGCAAGGGAAAAACAACAAATAACATACAAGGGAATCCCCATAAGGTTAACAGCTGATCTTTCAGTGGAAACTCTGCAAGCCAGAAGGGAGTGGCAGGACATATTTAAAGTGATGAAAGGGAAAAACCTACAACCAAGATTACTCTACCCAGCAAGGATCTCATGCAGATTTGACGGAGAAATTAAAACTTTTACAGACAAGCAAAAGCTAAGAGAATTCAGCACCACCAAACCAGCTTTACAACAAATGCTAAGGGAACACACAAGAGAAGGAAAACACCTACAATAACAAACCCAAAACAATTAAGAAAATGGTAATAGGAACATACATATCGATAACTACCTTAAATGTAAAAGGATTAAATGCTCCAACCAAAAGACACAGACTGGCTGAATGGATACAAAAACAAGACCCCTATATATGCTGTCTACAAGAGACCCACTTCAGACCTGGGAACACATACAGACTGAAAGTGAGGGGATGGAAAAAGATATTCCATGCAAATGGAAATCAAAAGGAAGCTGGAGTAGCAATTCTCAGATCAGACAAAAGAGACTTTAAAATAAAGGCTATTGTAAGAGACAAAGAAGGACACTACAGAATGTTCAAGGGATCAATCCAAGAAGATATAACAATTGTAAATATTTATGCACCCAACATAGGAGCACCTCAATACATAAGGCAAAGGCTAACAGCCATAAAAGGGGAAATCGACAGTAACACAATCATAGTAGGGGACTTAAACACCCCACTTTCAACAACGGACAGATCATCGAAATTGAACATAAATAAGGAAACACAAGCTTTAAATGATACATTAAACAAGATGGACTTAATTGATATTTATAGGACATTCCATCCTAAAACAACAGAATACACTTTCTTCTCAAGTGCTCATGGAACATTCTCCAGGATAGATCGTATCTTGGGTCACAAATCAAGGCTTGGTAAATTTAAGAAAACTGAAATCATATCAAGTATCATTTCCAACCACAATGCTATGAGACTAGATACCAATTACAGGAAAAAATCTGTAAAAAAATACAAACACATGGAGGCTAAACAATACACTACTAAATAACCAAGAGATCACTAAAGAAATCAAAGAGGAAATCAAAAAACACCTAGGAAGAAATGACAATGAAAACACGACCACCCAAGACCTATGGGATGCAGCAAAAGCAGTTCTAAGAGGGAAGTTTATAGCAATACAATCCTACCTCAAGAAACAAGCAACATCTCAAATAAACAACCTAACCTTACACCTAAAGCAATTAGAGAAAGAAGAACAAAAAACCCCCAAAGTTAGCAGAAGGAAAGAAATCATAAAGATCAGATCAGAAATAAATGAAAAAGAAATGAAGGAAATAATAGCAAAGATCAATAAAACTAAAAGCTGGTTCTCTGAGAAGATAAACAAAATTGATAAACCATTAGCCAGACTCATCAAGAAAAAAAGGGAGAAGACTCAGATCAAAAGAATTAGAAATGAAAAAGGAGAAGCAACAACTGACACTGCAGAAATACAAAGGATCATAAGAGGTTACTACAAGCAAGTATATGCCAATAAAATGGACAACCTGGAAGAAATGGACAAATTCTTAGATAAGCACAACCTTCCGAGACTGAACCAGGAAGATATAGAAAATATAAACAGACCAAACACAAGCACTGAAATTAAGACTGTGATTAAAAATCTTCTAACAAACAAAAGCCCAGGACCAGATGGCTTCACAGGCGAATTCTAGCAAACATTTATAGAAGAGTTAACACCTATCCGTCTCAACTTCTTCCAAAATATAGCAGGGGGAGGAACACTCCCAAACTCATTCTATGAGGCCACCATCACCCTGATAACAAAACCAGATAAAGATATCACAAAGAAAGAAAACTACAGGCCAATATCACTGATGAACACAGATGCAAGAATCCTCAACAAAATACTAGCAAACAGAATCCAACAGCACATGAAAAGGATCATACACCATGATCAAGTGGGGTTTATCCCAGGATGCAAGGATTCTTCAATATACGCAAATCAATCAATGTGATACACCATATTAACAAACTGAAGGATAAAAACCGTATGATTATCTCAATAGATGCAGAAAAAGCTTTCGACAAAATTCAACACCCATTTATGATAAAAACCCTCCACAAAGTAGGCACAGAGGGAATGTACCTCAACATAATAAAGGCCATATATGACAAACCCACAGCCAACATTGTTCTCAGTGGTGAAAAACTGAAACCATTTCCACTAAGATCAGGAACAAGACAAGGTTGCCCACTCTCATCACTATTATTCAACATAGTTTTGGAAGTTTTAGCCACAGCAATCAGAGAAGAAAAAGAAATAAAAGGAATCCAAATTGGAAAGGAAGAAGTAAAGCTGTTACTATTTGCAGATGACATGATACTCTACATAGAGAATCCTAAAGACACTACTAGAAAACTGCTAGAGCTAATCAATGAAATTGGTAAAGTAGCAGGATACAAAACTAATGCACAGAAATCTCTTGCATTCCTATACACCAGTGATGAAAAATCTGAAAGAGAAACTAGGAAAACACTCCCATTTACCACTGCAACAAAAAGAATAAAATACCTAGGAATAAACCTACCTAAGGAGACAAAAGACCTGTATGCAGAAAACTATAAGACACTGATGAAAGAAATTAAAGATGATATAAACAGATGGAGAGATACACCATGTTCTTGGATTGGAAGAATCAACATTGTGAAAATGACTATACTACCCAAAGCCATCTACAGATTCAATGCAATCCCTGTCAAACTACCAATGGCATTTTTCACAGAACTACAACAAAAAATTTCACAATTTGTATGGAAACACAAAAGACCCCAAATAGCCAAAGCAATCTTGAGAAAGAAAAACGGAGCTGGAGCAATCAGGTTCCCTGACTTCAGACTATATTACAAAGCTACAGTAATCAAGACAGTATGGTACAGGCACAAAAACAGAAATATAGATCAATGGAACAGGATAGAAAGCCCAGAGATAAACCCACACACATATGGTCACCTTATCTTTGATAAAGGAGGCAAGAAGATAACAATGGAGAAAAGCCAGCCTCTTCAATAAGTGGTGCTGGGAAAACTGGACAGCTACATGGACAAGACTGAAATTAGAACACTCCCTAACACCATACACAAAAATAAACTCAAAATGGATGAAAGACCTAAATGTAAGGCCAGACACTATCAAACTCTTAGAGGAAAACATCGGCAGAACACTCTATGACATAAATCACAGCAAGATCCTTTTTGACCCACCTCCTAGAGAAATGGAAATAAAAACAAAAATAAACAAATGGGACCTAATGAAACTTAAAAGCTTTTGCACAGCAAAGGAAACCATAAACAAGATGAAAAGACAACCCTCAGAATGGGAGAAAATATTTGCAAATGAAGTAACTGACAAAGTATTAATCTTCAAAATTTACAAGCAGCCCATGAAGCTCAATATCAAAAAAACAAACAACCCAATCCAAAAATGGGCAGAAGACCTAAGTAGACATTTCTCCAAATAAGATATACAGATTGTCAACAAACACATGAAAGGATGCTCAACATCACTAATCATCAGAGAAATGCAAATCAAAACTACAATGAGGTATCAGCTCACACTAGTCAGAATGGCCATCATCAAAAAATCTACAAACAATAAAGGCTGGAGAGGATGTGGAGTAAGGGAACCCTCTTTCACTGTTGGTGGGAATATAAATTGATACAGCCACTATGGAGAACAGTATGGAGGTTCCTTAAAAAACTAAAAATAGAAGTACCATACGACCCAGCAATCCCACTACTGGGCATATACCCTGAGAAAACCATAATTCAAAAAGAGTCATGTACCACAATGTTCACTGCAGCTCTATTTACAATAGCTAGGACATGGAAGCAACCTAAGTGTCCATCAACAGATGAATGGATAAAGATGTGGCATATATATACAATGGACTATTACTCAGCCATAAAAAGAAACGAAATGGAGTTATTTGTAGTGAGGTGGATGGACCTATAGTCTGTCATATAAAGTAAGTCAGAAAGAGAAAAACAAATACCGTATGCTAACACATATATATGGAATCTAAAAAAAAAAAATGTTCTGAAGAACCTAGGGGCAGGACAGGAATAAAGATGCAGACGTAGAGAATGGACTTGAGGACACGGGGAGGGAGAAGGGTAAGCTGGGATGAAGTGAGAGAGTGGCATGGACATATATACACTATCAAATGTAAAATAGATAGCTAGTGGGAACAGTCACATAGCACAGGCAGATCAGCTCGGTGCTCTGTGACCATCTAGAGGGGTGGGATAGGGAGAGTGGGAGGGAGATGCAAGAGGGAGGAGATATGGGGATACATGTATATGTACAGCTGATTCACTTTGTTATGAAGCAGAAACTAACACACCATTGTAAAGCAATTATACTCCAATAAAGATGTTTTAAAAAAATGTATTACTAACTTCTCAGATTGCTGTGAAAATGACATTTATTAAATTGCATAACTTTTAGAATAGTGCATGGCAAAGAGTGCTCATGAAAGACAGTGATTGCTATTTATGTCTCCAGTGCTAAGTAGAATGGGTTTAAGATTTACCTGTGCTTAAGAAGCAACTGATATGCACTAGTGATAACTTGAAGGCAACTCAAAGGTGTTAATGGTAACTCGAAGGACACTTGTTCTTCTCTCTGAGCTGGTGCATGGATTGCCTTTTTTCCTGTCTTACCCAGATTTTCTATAAGGTGCCAGCTCCTCTATTTTCGAGAATATGCATTTCATTCTTCTCCCCCTGACAAAGCAGCAACTACTTATGTATACGGAATCCAGCAAATTGTTTGACAATACAATTCTGACACCTTTTAATTACTAGTAATGCCCTTACCCTTGCAGTCCAACTCCTTGGAGAGGGGAAAATTTATAGTAGAACTACACCTCTCATTTGTTTTCCTTCTAATTATACGGGAATAGCATGTACTCTTGGGGGTTAGTCTTTATGTGTCTGCTAAGCTCAGCAATGACTAACAGCAATAGCTAGTTACTCAAATTTGTTTCAAGTAGGTAATGTAATAAATTGAAAGAGAGACGCAATGAGGCATCAGCATTAAATACACAGAGAGTGCAAAATATTCCCATAAGAAGCACCTTACCATGTCCTTCTCTGCCACTGCACAGCTCTCAAAACTGTCCAGTCTGATGCAGCACCTCATTTAACACTTACTTAGCTGGCTGTGGTTTGCTTTACTGTTCAATTATGGGAGGGTGGGAAGTGATGGTCTCAAGCATACTTCTGTTAAAATTTGTAAGAAATTATTATTACATTCAGAGAAACCCTATCCATTTTGTAACAGGGAAGAGCAAAATCTGACTCCATGTTGGATCCGTTTCTTTTATTTAACCTTTGCTTTTCACTGCTTTTGTTATTATAATCATACATAATGGCTTGCCTCAGGGCACCCTGCCCCTTTGCCTGAATGTTAAACTAAAGTGCCTTTGTTCAGCTCACAGGGTGACAATCTGACCCTGCCCACCTGTGAATGGCTGCAGAAAAGAGGAAATTAACACATCCCCTCCCCGATGCTGGCCAAGCCAGGAGATATTTTGCAAAACTAGGCCTTTTTACTTTACTTCCTCACCTCCTCCCCTTCTCTGTTCTATAAAAGAAACTGGCATCCAGACCCCAATAAGATGGTTTTTGCAGACACTAGTCTGACATCTTCTCAGTCTATTGGCTTTCTGAATAAAGTCACTATTCCTTGTCTCAACACCTTGTCTCCCAATTTATTGCCTTGTTGTGTAGCCAGCAGAGTGAGCTTGGACTCGATAACAATTCTGCATCAGAACTAAAGGTTCTTTTCCAATGTGGCATCCATAAGACACAGTCTGTACGGTGTGAGGGGAACTTGCACTGGATAAAGTACAGGCAGAATATCAATTTAATAAGAACAATTTAATTTAATAAGAACTCTTAAAACTTTTTTTCCCCTCCCTAAGTGACCATTTTTTCAGAATGCAATACAGGACAATGCAACATAGTAGCTGTGCCACTTTTCACTTTGTTAGTCACATGAGTGATTACTTCATTTAAGTTATGCTCTTACATATATTCCATCTCATCTCATGTATATTCCCTGACATTAACATCTCTATTTACCTTTCAAATCATCCCATTTGGCCCATCATTAAGTCTAACGAATGTGAGGACAAATGACACTGCAGGAAGCTCTCAACATCAATTGGGCACTTACCCCTCCCATGCTTAAGCTGAGCTGAATTGGTTGTAGACCAGATTTGCCCATAATGAGAGCCCAAGGGATTGAAAAGCCAGCAAAGGGCTTTCTCTTCCCACACGATGTAGAGCCCTAGTACCCCGGGGCTCACTAACATTTACAGGCTGTGTGACTTTGCCAAGTTACTTAACAAATGTGGCAGAGTCAGGTTGGCCATTCACTGAACCCATATCCTCTTCCTCCTGTGCCTATAGCTAGACTACATTTCCCAGCCACCCTTGCAGTTACAGACCCTAATAGGATATGAACAAAAGTGATACATGCCACCTCCATTACTACCTCCTATAAAAACCTCTCATGTGCACCCCTCCATGCCTTTCTCCTACTGCCAGTGTGATACACGTGAGACTACAATCTTGCAACTCAGATGTTAGGGGTGGGAGAGCCATGAGGTAGAATGAGGCTGAGTTCTTGATCCTCTGCGGGAGGAGAGCCATCTGCTGATGACCAAGCTTGTCTGGGACTTTACGTTAGGAACAAAATAGATATATTATTGTATTTGTTTGTTACAGTATGTAGCGTTACCTTAACTAGTAAAAACTTCTCTAAGCCCCAGCTTCCTCAGCTATAAAATGGGGATAGTCATTGTACCTTCTTCAAAGGGTTTTTGTGAGGACCAAGTGAACTAATGCATATGTGCTCAACATACATGAAGGGTGAGGATGTTGACTGAATTAACCACTATGTGTCTCATATTTCTCATGTGTAAAAACAGGTACAGTAAAACCCACCACTCATGGTTCTGTAAGAGTTAGAAATCACACACACATATGTAGGCATGCACACATAATAAGGCATGGAACTTGACACCTATTTGTCACTCATTAAGTAAATGCTTTTATTGTTAACTCTATAGAAATATAAACACTTACAATTTAGGAATCTTTCTACAATACACTTTCAATGGTTATAGTTTGATATAGTGTAAACAAGTGTCCTGGATATGAATTTAGTGATGAAGTGACACTGAAGTAACTTTGATCCTCACGAACCCATGGCTACATCATGTAAAAAATCATTTTGTATTTAATTGGAAAGACAAAGCAGGGAGATCTCTTCCAGAAATCAGGACAATTGGTTTTTAAATCAGAGAAAATTAATTAAAATTTTAAATTAGAGAAACTTCTGAAGTGTGAAAACAGCTATCCTCATTAGAACATTCTGGAAAATGTAAAAGGTTCTCTATCCTCTGATCTGTAGGATTTATGTTATCAGAGAACAAGCATTAAACAGATGGGGAGACGTATCTATGGTGTCCCCCTTTGCAACTTACAAAATGATGATGATAAAACCAATTAAGTTATGACTTTGATGCTTTTTATAAAGCTAGAGAGGCTGAAAAGGATGGAAAAAGTTGCTTCCCTCAACAAGGCTGGGAGGGAGGAGGAGGAGTTCGATCATTTGGGGTCTGAATAGGTACGAGTAATGGAAAAAATGTGATGTCACAAATTTTCTATCAATAAAAACACACACATAAAACAAAAAAAGCCAAGTACTTTTGAGTCTCAATGAACAATTCTAGTGCTTACCTCATAACAATGTACAGATCCAACAAAAACTTTTCCAATATCCAGCAACTCAAAGTTGAAGTGAATCTTTGGTCCCATTCCTTCCCCTTTGATTCGGAGGGGCAAACGGATCTCTCGACCTGTAAAAACAATTCAGACTTTATTACCCTCAGTGACGCTTTATTACCCCAGATTACCCACAACCTCTTATTAATGTAAGCAGTCAAGATTATTGCAACAACTCCCTACAATGGACTGAGGGAGTGTAATTTAACCAGTGCTGAAGATTTAGCTTATCTTTAAGAAACAAGAATACTGGTTAGTTTCTTAACTTTAGGGGAAAGCTTATATTGCAATCTAGGCTGACATTTTAGCAGAAAAAAACAATTTAAAAATTTAACCCAATCTTAACTGTATCCTTAAGTTTTTTATAAAGGAAAATAATTTCTCTAAATCAGAGAAGAATGACCGTAAGATGAGCGCCGCCACGGGGCTCCAAGAGACCTTGTTCACACTGATCTTTCCTAGATTTAGGAAGAGCCGGGGCATTAAGGGATCTGAGTCTAGGAGTCTTACCTGACCCTCACTTTGCAGCTTCTTTCATACAGAGGAAATGGAATCCACTAAACAGTATCCTTTACTACACAGCCACAATGCACCCAGGGTCAATACAGAGCACAAGCCTTTAAAGTACTGACTGCTTTTCTTTCCCTTTTAAAATGGGGTATGTATCTGCATCTGATAATATGTGATTATTATAAAAATATTAAAGGGAAAGTAGAAATTTTATCATAATTCCACCACCCAAAGATAACTATTGTTAGCATTTTGGTGCCAATCCTTCCACATTTAATCAGATTTAAGAATTGTTAATGTAAATGAGAGCATATGCTATAAATTATTTTTAGCCTGCTTTTTTTCACTTAACAATACATCTGGAACATTTTTACATATCATCACCTAAAGATGTAGTAAATATTTTTAACCAGTCCTTCTTATTGGATATTTAAGTGGCTTCCAAATTTTCATTACAACAAATTACAATGTAATTAATATCCTTTAATACATTTATGATCAATTTTCCTATGTTTTCTTTAAGCACTTTGAAGATACCATTCCATTATTTCTTGTCTTCCACCATTTCTGTTGAGAACTCAGTTTACAGTCTTATTGCTCATTTGAGATAATACGTCTTTTCCTCTGACTGAGTTAAGATTTTCCTTTTGTCTTTGTTTTTCAGCAGTTTTACTATAATGTTCCCAAGTGTGGTTTGCATTTATCCTTCTTGGGGTTTATTGCACTTTTTGAATCTGTGGATAAATGTATTTCACCCAATTTGGAAATTTTTTTTTGTCGTTATCTCTTCAAATATTGCTTATGCTCAATTTTCCCATTTCTTTATATATATATATATGTGTGTGTGTGTGTATATATATACACACACACGTATATATGAGCTTTTTACCACATTCCACTCAGTTCTTATGTTCTTTTCTGCATTTTGTCCCTATATGCTTTAGTGTAGCTATTTTCTTTGATTTATCTAATTTCCAGTTTACAAAATCTACCTCTAGGTATACCTAACAGGCTATTAAATTCATCTACTGAGTTCTTAATTTGTCATCATAACTTTTCCACGCTAGACTTCCTATTGGATTTTTTTGTAGTTTCCAGGTCTCTGCTCAATATTATCTTTAGTAAGAACATTAAAAAAAATCTGTGTCTAGAAATTCTATTACCTGGCTCTCTATGGGTTTGCTCCTATTGTTTATCTTGGTGTTCTATCAGACTGTGTTACCTCCTCATATACTTGGTTATTTCTGATTGAGTGCTGATCAGTGTATATAAAAAACTGTAGATTTAATTTGAAACACTAAGATGTTATCTTCTTCCAGGTTCTGGCTGGTGACTAGGGGATATTAGTGATCCCAGATAACCGAATCTAACCATTGGCAGTAAGATTCTGTGACGGAATTAAGCCCTGCAGCAAATCATTGGAGTGACTATTTTCTCAATTCTCCCAAGAAGGGTGTGTAGCTAGTACTATCCTACATATAGAAGAGAAGTTAATTCCTCATATATAAGACATACCTTAGAACATTAGGGATTAAATACTCTTGGAACCCCAGTGGAGAACTGTCTTAATCAAATCTATGCTTGAAAAATGATCCAAAGCTGAGCTCTAGTTCTTATAAGGACTTATTTCTAGTCCCCACTTTACTGGGTCCCACCCTCAAGCATGGGGGATTTCTAGGGCCCTTTCTCCTTGGGCATCCCATTAACTCCTATGTTTTCTTCCCTAACTCTGCTTAATTTTTCAGTCTCTGTAGTATCTCCCAAAAAGTCAATGTCACTAAGGATAAAGAGGCCCCCCAAATCTGATTGTTTTGGTTTCTTTCTTCTCCTGGATCTTGGTCCCCAAATCCTTCACTGTCCTGGCAGCTCTCTTTTGCTTTCTAACAAGTTTGAAAAATATATTTTGACTCGTTCTTTTATTCTTTTAGTTGCTCTGAGAGTGTGTGTGTGTGTGTGTATGCGAGAGAGAGAGAAAAACAGAGAGAGAAAAAGGGAGTTAAATTACCCAGCCCACCACTATAGGAAGTAGAATGCCAGAACAAAAGGATACACATTTGACAGTTTGACAGCTATGGCCATATTGTCTTCTAGAATGGTTGTACTAATTTACACAAAAACATCAACAGTATTAATGGTTTCTGTCTTTCCATGTTCTCCCTCAAAAATCAACACTCGAAAATATTTGATAATTTAATAGGTTTTCCTTAAATTTGCACCACTGAAATTTCAAGTTATTTAGGGAAAAATTATGTATTTGCTCTGTGTGTAACATTTTGAACATTCAAAATTATTTTGATGCTCTGTTAGATGCAATTTTCAGTATTAGAGCAAATACACTTTGAACAACCAAGTGATATTATTGGTTGTTATTAATAATATTAATTTATTATCATCATAATAATGCCTTGTGACATTTTATGTTCCACTGTCTTCTATTGCTATTTAGCGTCTGTATCTTTAATGCTTCCTCTCCATGACTGTCCTTTTAAAGACAAGAATACTTGTCTCTGGGTCCCCTCTAGTGCTTGGCAACACAATGGTCATTAGGCAAGTATTGCTTTGATTACAAGAAACAAGAGCAATCTTAGCAATATTTGGAACAGCTCATTTATTCAAAGGGTTCTCCCAATCCATGTGATCCCTGGAGAAGAAGTTCCTCTAAAGTTCCTCTAAAGATCAGTGTTGGTTTGACAACACTCTAGAGCATCAGTAAAATTCTCAGAGAGCCCAAACCTTATCACCCTACTCCATTATTTTAGAGTTTTAATCTTCAAACCTGTTTTGAAGGCAATGATTTGTACTCCTTGGTCAAGAGAAAAGTATTTTGACAGAGATCCAACTTTCAGAATGGCAAAGGAAGAGAACTGCAAATACATTGTGGAATAAACTGCAAGACTATTTATAACTGTCAGGCTTAAAGCTTTCCCAATCTGTTATCTTGACTGCCTTCCTTAATAAAAAAGAAAAAAGGAGATGTGTTGTACAAAAGCAGTGAGCCAATGTTTCTTTGGGAATTATTAATTACTTCAAGGGAGACTTTCTTATTTGTAGCTAGCCATTTCCCTAACCCAGGACAGAATAGGAGTAAAGTAATACCCAGGCTTGCGTTTGTAAGAGTTAGTCTAAATTTTAGTGTTACATTACAAGTGGTATGTTTCCACAAGATTTTTGAAGCAGGGATTTTGGCAAAAGGCAGCAAGATGGACAAGCTTGAAAGAACTATTAAGCTCTAAGGTCAGATTCCTTATTAGAAGAGCAAAATATTAAAATGCTCTTAAAATAGGGAAGCTTCTCATCTATGATTACAGTGTCCTGGTTTCACACATGAGAAGCAGGGAGATGTACTATAGAACCCCTTTCACAGCCCTAAAATCTGTGAATGCAATAGATTATATTGCATTAAATACCAGAAAATGTAACCATGGGCTTTCAAAAACTTGCCATCTAAGATATATATTTTAGATGTTCAATATGATACTTGAGCTCCATTCCTGTGCAGTAAGACAAGAAAAAGGGGGGGGGGGAGAATGTATAAATAGGAAGAACAAATGGTCATAATTCACAGATTTTATGACTACCTACCTGAAAAATCCTAAAGAACCTATAAATACTTTTTAAAATTAAAAAGATAAAGAATGATGGTTACCAAATCAAATACAAAAGTCAACTGCATTTCTATACACAGCAAGAGTCAAAAAATTAATTTTCAAGATATTAATTCTACAATAGCAACAAAAATATAAAGTACTTAGAAATAAATCTAACAAAATATACTTAAGACTTTCAAGGAACAAATTGCAAAACTTTACTGAAAGATATTAAGAAAGATCTAAATAAATGGAGAACTAGGTTATGTTCTTGAAATGGGAGACTCAATATTATAAAATTGTCAATTTTCCTACAACTGATCTATATAATTTTAATGCTCTACTAAACAAAATGCCAGCAGGTAAAATTTGGAGGAATTTGATGGTTCATTATAAAATTTAAGTGTAAAATCAAAGGGCCAGTAACAAACAAGACGTTACTAAAGAAAATAAATTGAGGGGACTTGCCCTTTCATATATTAAAGTCAATTGTAAATCTACTGTAATTAAGATAGTGTGGTATTGGGGCAGAAAGTGAAAAATGACTAAGGAAACAGAATACAGAACTCAGAATAAATGCACACATATGCAAATTTGACTTATGACAGAGCAGGTGTTGAAAATCAGTACGGAAAGGTGGACCACACAGTATAAAGAGCTAAAACAACTGGGCACCCACATAGGATCTGTGGTAGGCTGAATAATGGCCCCCAAAGATATCCACGTCCTAATTCCTGTAACCTATAAGTATTATTTCATATGGCAAAAAAGGTGAATATTATATGACAAAAGATGTGATTGAGTTAAGAATTTTTAGATGGGGATATTATGCTGGATTATCTTGATTACCGTAGCTTAGAAGTTGTCTTGAAATCAGGTCATGGTAGTCTTCCAATTTTATTCTATTCCAAAGTTGTTTGGGTTATTCTAAATTCTTTGCATTTCCATATGAATTTTAGAATGAGCTTGTCAATTTCTACCAAAAGAAGCTGTTTGGATTTTTATTTGAATTGCATTGAATCTATAATGAATTTTGGGGGGAAATGACATCTTAATATTTAATTTACCCACCTATTAACAAGGTACAGTTCTCCATTTATTTAGGTTTTTAATTTCTCTCAGCAGTGTTTTATAGTTTTCAGTGTACAGCTCTTCCACATCTTTTGTCAAATTAATCTCTAAGTAGTTCATATTTCTTAATACTATTGTATTATACGTAATATTGCTTTTTAAAAATTCAATTTCCATTGTTCATTGTCTAGAAACACAATTGATTTCTCTCTATATAAATCTTGTATCCTGCAACCTTGTTACACACTTAATTTTCAGTCCTTGTTAAAATATTCTTTAGCACTATCTCCACAGATTTTAATTCAAAAAACATAGATGAAACCCAAGAACCTACATTTTTAATGAGCAGCCAGGGTGACTCGATGCAGATTCTCTAAGGATATTACCTCAAGAAACATATGAACACTGTTAACTACATTAACTTCTGACAACAGGGCAGGGTAAGCTGACTCAGCACATCCTTCCGCTTCAAATACAAAAAGAATCATTAAAATTATGACAAACATATAGTTTTAATACTTATCCAAGCCCAAAAGAAAGAAAGGAAAACACCAGGTGCTAGAAATAAAAAGGGAACTCAGAGATTTTTAAAGTACATACAGCCTTATGGTCTAATGGCTTCAGTTTAAACACCCTCACAGAAATAGGGCATATGGCTTTGTTCCTATCTGGGAATGAGGAACTGAACTTAGATTCCTGCATAAATCTAGGACCTTGGAAAGGATGCCTCTTTCCAAAAAGGAAACTAGAAAAATTCTACCTATTGGTCTAAGGGAACAGTGATGAAGCTTGTCCTCTACCTTGCAATCTGAATAGGGGAAAAAGGCCCCTATGAGAAATCAAAGTCCCATGTATAGGAATGGGATCCAAATTTATATTATATTATAGGTGAAAGAATCAGAAGCTGTGAAAATAAAAGTTGTAAAGTCCTGAAGAAATAAAAAATTGTTCTGAAGGAACACCTCCATGATCCAGTACCCATACTGTCTTAGTCTGTTTGGGTTGCTATAATAAAATACCACAGACTGGGTGGCTTAAACAACAAACATTTATTTCTCACAGTTCTGGAGGCCGGAAAGTCCAAGATCAAGGTGCTGGCAGATTCAGCGTCTGGTGAGAGCCCTCTTCCTGCTTCACAGATGCTGTCTTCTCACTCACATGGAAGAACGGGCAATGGAGCTTTCCGGTGTCTCTTTTATAAAGGGCACTAACCACATTCATGAAGGCTCTGCCCTCTACCTAATCACCTCCAAAGTACCCACCTCCAAATACCATCACACTGAGTATTATGTTTCAAAATATGAATTTTGGGGCAAGGGGGCAGGGACACAAACATTCATTCCATAGCACATGCTAAAGATGAGCTAACAACACAAACATTTCAAGCCATCTGAAGAATCAATTCAATATGAGGAAAATCAGTGGTTACCAAAAACATGCAAATTAGTACCCCAAGAGTTTGAGATAATAGAAAAGTCTTAAATAAACTCTAACATAGCATTCTCAAAATCTTTAAAGAGGTAAATGAAGAAAGAGAAACCATTTGAAGGAGACAAAAATGAAAGTATTAAAACCAGATAGAACTTCTAAAACTGAAAAATCAAGTTGATGAAATAAAAACTGAATAGATAAATACATCAGAGTAGAAATAGCTGAAGAAAGAATTAGTCAACTAGAAGAAAGATCTTGGGAAAAAAACCCCAGAATGTATCATACAGAGACGAAGAGATCAAAAATATAAAGGAGAAGTTAAAAGACTCTGCAATTCCATGGGAAAGACATATATCTAAAAGAATTTACAGAAGGAGAAAATTGAGATAATGAGATGAAAACAACACTGAAGAGATAATTGCTGAGAATTTTCCAGAACTGATGAAAGGTTCTTAAATTAAAGAAGCATATCAAGTACCAAGTAGGATAAAGGCAAATCCATCTCAGTGAAACTGCAGAACACCAAAGCATAAAGTAATTCTTAATATCAATCTGATAGAAAGACAGATAACCTAAAGAAATTAAAATTAGACTGCAGTAGATTTCTCATCTCAACAATTCAGTCCATTGTTCACGCTATGAGGAAGCAAGCAGCCACATGGAGAGGCCACTGATAGGTTCCAGCAGACAGAACCTGGTGAGGTCCCTGCCAACAGCCAGGATCAAATGCCAGATATATAGGTGGATGAGCTAAAAAATGAAATCAGCTTCTACCTTCAAGCGTGTCCAGCTGTCTTCATGTGGAGCAAAGAGAGCTGTCCTTGCTGAATCGTGAATCACAGATCTGTGTGCAAAATAAGTGATTGCTAGTTGTTTGAAGCCACTAAATTTGGGATGGTTTGTTATGCATCAAAAGATAAATAGAACAAAGTGACTTAAACAAATTAGGGTTTTTATTTTGCTCACATAGGACACTGGGAAATAAGGATTTGGGGGAGGGTAGGATTTAGGGGATTAGGACATGCTGCTGCTGCTGCTGCTGATGGTATGGTTGAAAAGAAAAATAAATATTGATTTGATGGCTACTTTCTCTTCATGTTCATAAACCATACATACAACTGTATTTACTATAGGTTTTAATGTTTTAATATATGGTGGAGCTAGTCCTCCCACATTATTCTTGTTGAATTTTCTAGGCAACCCTACTTCATTTATTTCTTCCATAAGAATTTTAGAATCAACCCAATTAAAAAAAACAACCTTACTGATATTACCATTGGGATCACATTGCATTTACAGGGAGAATTGACCTATTTATAATGTCGATTTTCCTGACCAAAAACATGGGCGTTTCTACTTGTTCAAGTTTTCCTAAATTTGGGTATGTATAAAAGACACTGGTATATTATTCCCTATATTTTTCTGTATGTTTGAAATATTTGATAACTGAAAATGTAATTTAAAGTAAATGTAATCTAAAGTAGTTGATCAAGAAAATAATTTCTCATTCATAGGACTAAGATACTTTATATTATTATCAGGTTGCAATCTGATGAGTTTTGAGAAAGACAGCTTACAAATATGTAGAGTATTACTCACTTATTACTCTGAAAATCCAAAAATGTTTTTAATGATTGGGGTGATTTAGCTTTTCCTTTCCTAAATCTCCATTCTTTAGTTTAATTAGGATTAAACTCAAAAGCCTCAAATTGTGCTAATAATTCAGATGTTTCTCTTATGATGCACAGAATGAAAATGGACAATAAGGTTCATCTTAATTGGGTCTTTAAAGGAAGCAGGTATGTCTGGAGTCATTTCCAACATGCTGCTTTTCTGCATTTGACTCTGAAGCACCCATTAATGAGGTTATCTAGCAATATATTTCACAATTAAAATCAGAAAGTGTTCCTTCCTTTGAAGTTCCCATATGGTGATCCAAACCAAATACGTGTAGTTTCCCTTTGAGTTTTTTTTTTTGAAAGGCAATCTTCATGATTAAATTAGGTATTTACACATTCCATTGGAAAGTCAAGATACATGAAAGATCAGTTTTGAGACCTAGATCAAACTATCAGCAAGTCTTTATAAATATCTAACATACAGGTTTAACTACTTCTAAGAAAATATGAAAATTTTAAATGAAGAAAAAAAATTCAGTTTCAGATTAACTGAAAAGATTTTAATGATGTTGTATTTGCCATATTCATGTCTGAGCAGATCACTCCCCTGCTTAGAGCCCTTCAGTGATTCCTTACTCACTCTGGATGAAGTCCGAGGTTCTTAGTCGGGCAGTCAACGGCAGCCCTCCAAGAACTGGTTCCCACCTACTACACCAGCCTCCAGCTTCATTTCCACCTGTCCCCTCCCAAGTTTCTCTGTCTCTCTCTGTTTCACACCCCAGGAACTTGCAGTTCTATGTCATTTCATGCTCATGGTATATTTTTACATAGTGTTTCTCTATGTGTTTTCACAAGTGTTTCCCTGCTTCTTGTGCCCAGCCCCTCCTTTTTTTCACTTGACTAACATATATTTCAAGACTGAGCTGTGTGTCCTGTATTCTTTTCAACTATTATCATTCATTCACTGTATGGCATTACATAACTGTTGATTTATGTGTCAGTTTCCCCCCACTCAATTCCATGCCTTTCTGAGGGCAGGAACTGTGTTTCCGTGCATCTCTGTACTAGATCTCTGCCTAGATATAAAAGCTTTCAAAAGAAGAAAAGGTTGCAGTTGGAGATGTGGGTTAAATTTCATGCATCCCTAGCGGCCTCCCCAAAATCAATGACACTGGCTACTTCCTGTCTCTGAACATACATTCACACAATGGAACACTATACAACAATGAAAATGAAATGCAACTAGAGCTACAAGCAACAACGTGGATGAGACATGCATATTGATTCCAATTATGTACATTCCAAAGGCAGGCAGTACTAAATTGTAATGTTTAGTTATACACACATGGGAGTATAAACTATAAATGAAAGTAAGGAAATAATAATCATGAAGGACAGAATGGTGATTATCTCAGGGAGAGGTTGGGGTGAAGGGAGTGTGATTGGGAAGGAATACACAGGGGGGCTTATTGAGGCTGGAAATATTCTATCATTGATCTTGGTGGCAATTACATAATGTCTGCCTATAATTATTTGTTATACTGTACATGTGTGTGTATTAGTTCCCTATTGCTGCTTGAACAAATTACCACAAACGTAGTGGCTTAACATACAAATTTACTATCTTAAAAGTTCTAGAGGTCCAAATCCAAAATGGGTCTCACTGGGCTAAAATCAAGGTGTTGGTAGGGCTGCGTTCCTTTCTGGATGGACTAGGAGAAAATCCATTTTCTTGCCTTTTCCTTTCCTAGAGGCTGCTTGAATTCTTTGGCCGTCTATCTTCAAAGCCAGAAATGGCTGGTAGCTTTCTCATAGGGCATCATTCTGACACTGAGACTGATCCTTCTGCCTCCCTCTTGAACATTTAAGGACTCTTGTGCTTATTATTGAGCCACCCAGGACATTTTCCCTATCTTAAGGTAAGTTCATTAGTAACCTAAATTCCATTTTCTGCCCTAATTCCCCTTTGCTATGCAATGTAACATATCCACAGTAACATATCCACAGATGCTGGGTACATGGACATCTTTGGGAGGCCATTACTCTGCCTACCACAGCACACATTATGTACATTTCTGAATCTGTGTTCTATTTCTCAGTGACAAAAGGTGAGAAGTCAAATTGTGGTATGTAAATACAAAGAATTCCTATACAACCATGAAAAAGAATGGCCCCTTTTTATTTAGCGTTATGGAATAATTTCTAAGAAATATTTAAAAAGCAGTGTTAGGGGCTTCCCTGGTGGCGCAGTGGTTGAGAGTCTGCCTGCCAATGCAGGGGACATGGGTTCGAGCCCTGGTCTGGGAAGATCCCACATGCCACGGAGCAACTAGGCCCATGAGCCACAACTACTGAGCCTGTGCATCTGGAGCCTGTGCCCCGCAACAAGAGAGGCTGCGACAGTGAAAGGCCCGCGCACCGTGATGAAGAGTGGCCCCCGTTTGCCACAACTAGAGAAAGCCCTCGCACAGAAACGAAGACCCAACACAGCCAAAAATAAATAAATAAAATTAAAAAAAAAAAGCAGTGTTAGAACTACTGTGTAAAGTATGCTGCCATTTATGTAAAAAGGTATGAGGAAAAGCATATCTATATGTATTTGCTTTTATATGCTCAAAGCATATAGGAAAACAAAAGCAAAGCAAAACAAAACGAGGGAAGGAGGTTTTCTATTTGCCTAAGAAGTATTTCTTAGTGTCCTAAAACCAGGAGGTTTTACCAACCTTTGAAGATAATAGTAAGGAATCAGCACCAGCCCTTGAAAAGACATAGAATTGCACAGAATTTACAGGGAAGACAATATGGAATTACTATGTAAACAAAACCCTTCCCTGGCAATCGTATCTTTTAATAAACCACTAACAAAATAAAGAAGAATGTCATGGAGATGGAAAATTACACCGTTCAGTTTACCCAGGATGTGAATTCTGTGGCAGAATTCAGAATTGCAAAGGAAACAATAGATAAATGCAATTAGTTATGTAATGTTTGGGAACCTCCTGGAGAGCAGCCAGCACCCTGGAATACGGCCAAATACAACATCCCAGGGAAGCCATTGTTGGGAGGGAGGTCCCAGCACCTGTGATGTGAGGGCCACTGGACCATTTCCAGCCTATGTCTGAACACTGATATACCAACATTTCCTCCAGATCCATTAAGAAGTCCGGGGTAGGGGCTTCCCTGGTGGTGCACTGGTTAAGAATCCACCTGCCAGTGCAGGGGACACAGGTTTGAGCCCTGGTCCAGGAAAATCCCACATGCCATGGAGCAACTAAGGCCATGCGCCACAACTACTGAGCCTGCACTCTACAGCCTGCAAGCCACAACTACTGAGCCCATGTACCACAATTACTGAAGCCCGCACACCTAGAGCCCGTGCTCCGCAACAAGAGAAGCCACCGCAACGAGAAGCCTGCGCACAGCAACAAAGAGTAGCCCCCGCTCACCTCAACTAGAGAAAGCCCACGTGCAGCAACGAAGACCCAACACAGCCAAAAATAAATATAAATAAAATAAATAAATTTATTAAAAAAAAAGAAGTCCGGGGTAGATGATGCTGGTCTGAAGTGTGAAAACAGACCTGTCAATCCAGAAACTACTAGTCCATTCTTCATTCATTCTAGGGCCATCTTGAGAATCTAGCATCCATGGGCAAGGGAGAGAGCAGATCAAACTAGGATTCATTCACTTATTCATTCATTTTTTTCATTTATTTGCTCATTCATTTAATCAGTATTTATTGAATGGCTTTATCTTCCTAGTGCTAACAGCTTAAGACATAGAGTATGATTTCAACATATAAATTTTTAAAACAGGTAAAACTACACTATTTTGCTTAGGGATAAATACGTAGGTGGTAAAATTATATATGAAAACAAGAAAATGACTATCATAAAAGTCAAGGTGATGGTCACATCCCAGGAAGGTGCAGGAAATATCATCAGGAAGGGATACACACCTGGGGTGGGTGGAGGGTGGCAGAGTCTTGGGTTAAGCAGCCCCCTGTAGACTGCCTGACCCCTTTACACAAAGAGAAAAGTAACTGCATAGATATGGACTGAAAACAGTCCATAGATATGGACTGAAAACAAGATATTGCAGAATAGTGGAATTTTTGCACTTGGGGATACTAATGACTGTGTACTCTTATTACTCTCCCCCCAAGTTTAAAATCACCACGGTCATATTCCTGGGAGACCTACACATTAAACAGCAGAAGTAAGTAGCACTAGCTACCCTGAAAATTAAACCCATTTTCTTATTCTTATATACAAACAGATAACCACAGACCAGAAGACATTGGAAGTAACCCTATGAATGCATACCTGCTACCCTGGATTTTTCTGACTAATAAATGTCAGTATTTCTCTGAGCATCCTTATTTAATAGCTTTAAATGGCATTTAATATTATTTATTATTCATGTTTGAGGATTAAAATCTTGTTGTTTGACAACAGATAATCAATCCTGTAAGTCTAACTTTGGAATGTTAAGATTTCCGGAAGAATAAAATGAAAAGAAAAAAAAAAAGGAGGAAAGTATGTAAAAAAAAAATTTCCCAGAGCTGGAAGTGACACATGAGTAACCAGACTCAAATGGCCCATAGAAAGCTGAAGAAAACGAACTAGAAAAACTCACTCTTGGACACAGCTTCATGACATTTCAGACCCCAAGTACAAAAAAAGGAAAAAAACAAAAACAAAAACCCTAGAAAATATGAGAGAGAAATACCAGGCCACCTATAAAGGAAGGAGAATTGGGTGGCCTTCAAACTTCTGGATTTTTACAATAAAGTTGGCACTATGGCTTCGAAGTTCTGAGGAGAAATTATTTTGAACCTAGAATTCTACAGTCAGCTAAACTCTCAAGTTGGTATGGAGGCAGAATAAGACATTTTCTTGCATGCAAGGATCAAAGTTTCCCACCTAGATACCCTTTTTCTGAGGAAGTTACTTGAGCAAAGTGAGAGTCAAAAGATATAATGGAACACATATGGAAATTAAAGAAAAATTTCTGGATAAAAACTGTGCAGGAGGTAACTGATCTAAATTAGAATAAAAAGCTGGTGGGCTTGGAGGAAATGTCTTCAAGGAGAAGAAGGGCATGAATTCTGAAATTAGATAGGAATAAAGAAATGAGGAATTAGAAACCATAGGGGGGAAAATACCAAAAGTTGTACAAAAGAGTCAAGTCAATTATGAAGTAAGCTAAGACAAGGTATAGTTACGAAAAAGTGGTGGACAGTAAAGAAAGAGAATCTACAAGATACAGACCTTAAGGACATTCTTTGAGTGACTAAGGGTCAGAACACTCAACCAACAGAATATAAAATGTAATCTCAGAATACAGTTTGACCCTTCAGTGTATAAAGTTTATGTAGTCAAAATAGAAGACTTGAATGTGGTTATCAACCATGACAACACAAAGTAGAATAACTCACAGAAGAGGGAGAAATAGGGTTGAACTGCAGTGGGCAGGTTAGGGTTTCCAATATCTTTATACATCCAGAGATACTGTAGAGCTGATGGACCCAAAAATATAGTTTTAAGTATATAAATGAAAGTTATTTAAGGTTATAAATAAAACTCATAAAATAAAATAAATATAATAAAAATAACTGGGTTGCCAGGGGCTAAGGTGGGGGATAGAATTGCCTGTAAAGGGGCATGAGGAAATTTTATGGGGTGATGGAGATATTCTATACTTGCTTTTGGTGGTGGTTACATCACTGTTTAGGTTTGCCAAAGTTCACAGAACTGTACACCAAAAAAGGGTGAATTTCACTGCATGTAAATTATAAACCAATAAGCCCAGGAAGTGGTAGAGGAGACAGAGGTGAACTAAATCTTCATCTTTCATATTGAGGACTCAAAAGTAGTATATAAAATTGATAAATCAACAAATAGTCATATAAGCATAGAATCAGCAAGGGAAATTACCACCACAAGAAACACCTAAAAGTACTTCTTGGAAGCAGTACTGGAGAAGTAGACTGTTATTTAGCTTCATAATATTACTATATGCATGTTTTACTTATTTATTGGCATCAGCTTTTTAAAAAATTCTGAAACATTTTTAAAATACAGAAAAGTCTCCAGAGTAGTGCAAAGAACTTCTATACATCCTTTGCCCAATAATCCCCTTTGTAGCAAAGGATCCAATCCATGCTCACATGTTGCACCCAGATGTCATGTCTCCCAGGTCTCCTTCAATCTGGAGCAGTTCTTCAGTCTTTTCTTCTTAAATTTTTTGATATTTTTTGAAGATTACAAGCCGGTCATCTCATTTTGTCCTTCAGTTTGGGCTAGTCTGATGCTTCCTTGTTATTAGACCCAAGTTAGGTATTTTGGTCCTAATATCATTGAAGACATGCTGTGTTTTCTTTGCATCCTAGCGGGTGATACACGACATTGATTTGCTCTATTTGCTGGTATTAACTAAGATGACATCTACCAGGTCTCTTTAGTGTAAAGTTAATTTTCTCCTCTTTATGATTAATAAGTATTTTGAGGGAGGATATTTTGAGACTATGTTAAAGCCTGTTCCACACCTCGCTTTCACCTATTAGTTTTTAAGCCATTGGTGATTTTCACCAGGATTGGTTATTACTATGATTGCCAAATGGCAAATTTTATTGAGTAGATTCATAGATTCCTGTTTATTCAATTGGTTATAATCTATTAGTGACATTATTTATTTTGATTCTTGGCTTGTTCCAAATTTGGTCAGGGAGAGTCTCTTTGCTGGCTTCTGTGTCATTTTGACATATCTGTCTTTCTTTAAGCATTTCCTTATTTTCCAGCACAAAAGGATGTTCCAGGCTCATCTTGCTCTTTCTCTGCCTCAGTTCTAGAATCAATCAATTCTTCAAGGTTCCTTTTGAGTGGAGGGTGGGATTTAGAAACCGAGCTTTGGGTGCTAGCTGTGCTCATTGCTATTAGGGTCTCAAAGCTTCCATGACATCTCAGTGAACATAGCTAGGAATTAAGCATATGTATGTACATACACATATACATATATTTACATTTATATTTATTTCTATACCCATGCATATCAGCAACCCTGAGTTCATAGTGATAACTCCAATTCCATTCCAATACCAAAGGGCTCATCTTAGGCTTCCTCCTTCCCACATTTGTATCTACTCCTTCCGAGAGTGAAAAATACTGGCTCTTGTTATCCTCAATATATTTACTTTTTTGCTTAACTCCTCTATATGTATCCAACCTCCTGAAGCCATCAGGTTGCCACCCTCCTAGTACACCCTCCTTGTAGCTCTGGCCACTGCCAGGCTGCCTTCCCATCTCACTTGGCATGCATTACTATGATAAAAACTTAAAAAGGAAAAAATTAAGTAGCCAAATACTATAAAAAGAACAAAACATTGTGATATAACACTGTGAGAATTTGTGTCAAGTAATATTCTTACTACTCTAAAAATCAAAGGGTAACCCAGACCCATGGTTTCCCATCCCCACCCATCACACCACAATTGTAATGTACTTCAAAGTTTGATCTGTACTAGAAAGAAGTGTGACATGCCTAGCTTGACTCCATCATTCCCCTACTGATATCATACACTGCACATAGCCAGAACATTCTCTCTCTCTCTCACACACACACACACACACACACACACACACACGCTTTATCACTTTATGCTCTAGGCACTCGGTAACCTGAGTTTACCACACGGAAGAAGTCTTTACCTGAAATGTCACAGTAAACAGTCTGCTGGTAGAGTTTGGCTTCCCGAGGGTTAAAGTACACAGTGATTTCAGCTGATGAATTGGGCCAGACATCACCTTCCTAAAAACATGAAAGAATCATTAAATAACAATATGATGAAGGGAAGGCACTGCTTTTAAATGCTGTTGTTGTAGCTCCAGGAAATTTGAAGGAAATATTTTGACAACAAATAAAAGAAAGCACAATTTTACCCAACAGATAGGAAATTTCTACTACTTGTTAAGAGGTGGTACAAGTTGGAAACAAGCTTCAAAGATCATTTCAGTGAGTTCATGAATATATAATTAGTTACTAAAGGAAACTAGGGTGTTTAGGGCATTTTTAAAATTTGTGGATTCAATTAACATTCATTGTATGCCACTGTGTGTCCAGCATTGGGCTTCAGAGATGAAGAAAGGTATGGTCTAAGATTGCATGGAGCTCACACCTCAGAGGGATGATAAAAATGTACACAAATATCTTGAAATATATGTGATAAGTGCTGCGCCTTATCTATATAAGGTCCAGAAAGGCCACAGGGAAAGAAGTATCTAACTCACTTGATGGAGAAACCATTCCTAACTTTTGAGTGACAGCATAAGGAAATCCTCTTATTCTGTGAAAACGGCAATGGCCCGAGGCAGAACAATGGCCAGATCAAACTCTGGTTCTGATCCAGTGTGATATTATTTCTCGTTTTAACTCAAACTACTCAGAAGTCACAATAAGAAAACCAAGTTTTGAAATTGTAATGCAACCTACCACATATCAGAATCCCCTTGTTTGAAAAATATTTTTGTACTAACCATGTAACTTCTCAGGGCTGTAAAAGGAGATGCTATAGCACCTGCATCAAAGGGTTTCCTAAGGTCTGACGAGGGATCATGCAGGTCAAATGCTTTCTGACCCACATTCAGTACACAGTAAGAGCTCAGCAAATAACTGTTTGCTATGACTGATGTTATTCTTATGCCACTTGGAAAGACTAAGATGAAAGTATCAGAAAAATTAGGGGGAAAATGTGTTTTTTTTTTTCCTATGGTTTTTGTAAATAAGGCCAAGAACGTCAGTGATAAGCACATCCAAAAATGTATAAATGGTCCTACCAACTAAATAGAAAACTAAGGAAAGGCAACTTGATAAATAATTAGGATCCAGTTTCAGACAGTCCCACATGCACGTTCTATTTCCAGTTTCGCTGGAACTGAACATAGTGCTGGAGTAAAGAATCAAGCAGAGAGCAAAGTGGTTTAAAATGCAGACGTCAAACAAGATGGGGAAAACAGAAAACTAGAGCCAATTTGGGTTTGCTTACGAAGGTAACAGCCTGGCGAGTGTGCTTCTCAGGCAACGTCGCCCTGCTTCAGAAGCATGAAGGGCATGAAGGGCACAGAGCCTCCAAGAAGCAGCAGTGAGGGGGACTTCCCTTGTGGCCCAGTGGTTAAGACTCTGCACTCCCAATGCAGGGGGCCTGGGTTCAATCCCTGGTCAGGAAACTAGATCCCACATGCTGCAACAAAGATCCCGCACGTGGCAACAAAGATCCTGTGTGCCGCAACTAAGACCTGGCGCAGCCAAATAAATAAATAAATATTAAAAAAAAAAAAAAGAAGTAGCAGTGAGGGCTGTGGGTGTCATGTGGGTCCCAGGAGCTCTCACTTCCACATCAGCCCACTAGAATGAAGGCTCCATGAGGGTGGGTGCTGTTCTATCTCCAGCACCTAAACCAGAAGTGGCTCTTAGTAAGTGTTCAACGTATTTATTGAATCATTCGCATCACTCAGTTTGCACACTGTGTAGTTATTGGCAAATGCCTATTCATCTTTGCAGTCTACTTCTGCCATTTTCTCCTCAACTGGGACCACAAAAGTCATACAATTTTAGAGCTGACATGGACTTTTGAGATCATGCAGGGCATAGGGAAGTCCTAAGCACTTTTGCTTATTTGAGCATTTCAACGTGGCGCTTTTCCAAACCTTGAAACGGGTATCTGTTTTATTCTGATAAACAGCGACTACCTGGCCCATTTTGATTTGTGGGGGTTTTTAGTGATATGGAGTGCTAGGAACACTCATGGCCAGAATGAGCAGAGAGGCCAGGCAGAAAAAGTGGCTCATCCATTCACTGGTGTATCAGTGGGTAGTCCATCTCAGAATGTCTAAAGACCTGGCCTTACTCCTAACCCATGAGACAAATGTATTCCCCTGCTGGGTTTAGGCTCTGCTTTGTTTAGAAGTGTAGAATGGACACAGCTAACCTGTTCCTATCCAAACTGACCACTGGGGCCATCTTGGATCCCTAGAAAACCTCTGCTAGAAAAGTCTCACCAGAGTGGTAAGAAATGCCCCAAAAAGGATATGCTGGGAATCGGATAAGCTCGGTACATGTGTGCAAATTCAAGGTCCCTACGGTTTGAGCTGGGCCAGACCACTTTCAAACACAAGAAAATCCAGGGTCCACGTGCATACAAGAAGGCAACAAACTTAAGTTCTATCCCAGAAGCACTCTTGCACATCCCATCATCAAAGAAGTCTGATTATCAGACTGGTGGGTTGGAAAACGGTGGGACAGACATGCTACAGAGAAGCAACCAGAACCTCCGAGAGGAGGGAGCAGTGACATTTGGATGTGATCCAGGAGTGGACTGTCTGATATGGAGCCCCCTGGAGGCTGAGAAGCCCTTCCGCTTGGTGAGGCAAGACCAGCACAAAGGAATCTGAGTCCCCGGGGTTCTTCAGACTGGGAGAATGGGACTGTGGGTGCCGTGCTTTCTTATCCTGGGCTGCAGCGGTTTTGTTGTGCCTAAGACATCTGCTAGTAATTTATGGCTTTTACTGAGCCCCCGGAGATAATTCAAGGACAAATCCTATGCTAAAACCTCTCCTGGGCTTGTATCAAGTAATGTGCATTAAGAGGGCTGAGTGTATCTATAAAAACAGAAGTGTGGTCATTCAGTTTCCTCCCACAGAGGGATGTTTTCAATATTAGGTCATTTGAAGGAGTTAGGAACATGCAGAAGGACACTTTTATTTTTCAGTTGGGATTAAAATAAAAGTTAAAGAACTTCAATTTCTTTACAGCAAAAGCATTTTCTACCAAATCAGAGAGAGCAAACTCCAGTAACAGGCAATCAGCCTAACATGACCCCACTGCTACTTATATATCTTTGATACATTTCATATTACTTTTCCCACACTTCTGAAGTTAACTTCCATGTCATTTATGTCTCTGAAAAGAATTTTTCTTTCTTTATTGCTCAGTTCTAAAGTTTCTTTCTGAAAGCCAAAACATTCAGAATGTTCCCTACTGGCTCTGACATCAATATCCTTTCCTCCCAGTCCTGTGAAACCAGCCTCATCGTACAGAACCCCCTGCTGTTCTGCTTTCCTTCCATATATGACTCCTTTCCCATCACTGCCCATTTTCCTGCTCCAAATGAGAGATGAGTATGGAGAATATAATCTGTAAATGACCATTATCTTGTTTGTTGAAAATAATTGTCCAACTGGCCTTCAGTTTTACTGTAATTATCTTCCTTCTTGGTCTTAATGTTTTGTTTTTCCCTCAGACCCATGACTGCCTTTCACTTATTAATCAAGTGACCTGCTAGAAGGAATCAACTTTGAATTTTCAGGTCTAAAGTTAATTTCCATGTTTGCAGTTTTTGCCCCAATATTAAATATTTCTGGAAATGGAGTTTCTGGAACAAGAACAACCAAGTGACTCGACAGGGACAGTTCTGAGACTTTCTGAAAGCTGTCTATGAACATGTCACCACTGGTTCATGATAGGTCATTAATATGATCATGAGAAAGGTGTCTTATTAAAATGATCTCCTTAAAAATTATATGTGTATAATATATTATATTCTATATATATATATATATATATATATATATATATATATATATATTATAGGTATAGGGTCTTAATTTATTTAATGAGCCATAAGGAACCTTGCTGTTTCTAAGACTTCCCTAGGCCTCCTTCCACCTCCACTGGTTCTCTAATCTTAGCACAAAGATCTGAGAGGATGAACAATAATAAAGGGAGGGTGAAGAATGGGAAAACCACACCGACAAAAGAGCCGTGACTTGTGAAGGACAGTTTGCTCTCAGCAGATCCCTGTCCTCCTTTCTCCTTTCCGGTGCCCTTTTCCAAGGAGTCAGTGCCCACATGTTTGCAATGTGACTCACGACTAATGATACAAGAAGTGGAAGGGGGTTGCAGTAAAAAGCTAGATCTTTCCTCTTTGGTAGCCATCTGGGCTCCCACCCAACCTGGTTCTGCTGAGCTCACATGCTATGCCGATCTGGGAAAAATAAACTAAATTTGAGCTGTGCTTTCAGAGTCTGAATTGCTGAACCACATGTTTTCCACAGGCTTAGGTGACAACAAAGCATGGTTTACTGTTACTTACATGGTAATTAAGAAATTATCAAGTTTCTCTCCCTTTTTAAGGCTTAGTTACATGAAGCTGAAGCTTCCCTAGGGATTCTGGATGAAGGAGCAGAAATGTCTTCCCTGCTCACTGATGTCAGCCGGCCAATCATTTAGGGCCAGTTTGGGCAAAGATCTTTAAATTCTCAGACCCTTATTCCTGAGAAAATATCAAGTGTTCAACATTCAGAAAATTGCTGCATCTTAAAAGTGTGACCTGAGCCAGCAGTACCAGAGTTCAGAAACAAGGCTAGCACACCTGTGCTGTGATTTCTCAGAGGACTCCTAGATGCCCATGGAAACCAAAAGCTTAATTCTCTCTTTTTGCCCTGTAATATTCTTCTGCCTCTCAATTCTCGCAATTGTGTTTTTTATCTCTGACTCTCTCTCACTCAGGGTACCCAAGAGACCTAAGCAGAGGAAATAACACAATGAGACTGTCAAAATTCTGTACAGCCAAAGTCCATCTAGTAAAATAGAATATTGTATTTCTGAAGGTAGTCAATTCCACTTGTTTTTCTGGAAGGCACAAAACATGCCTAATAGACTAAATTTCACAATTCTTTTCCAAAGGGGGAAGAAAACTATATGGATGCAAGTGGCCTGAGAAATGATCAGTATTCTATAGAACTTACTACCTTCCCTAGGTCAGGAATAAATGGGAAATTTTAGGTTAATTACATTAATATTTCAAGACATTATCAAAAGAATAGACATGAGGAATTTGATAAAAATAGTAGTAATACAGCACATGCTTTAATGACTAGAACAACAATTATGGTTACTATTAGAATATCAATAAACTACCAAGTAAAAAAAATTCCTTCCAGCCCATTTTCTTGTATCTGCCCAGGAATGCCTTCTCCCTGGGTCTTTGCCCACTCCCTTCATCTTCAATGAACATGTCTGGGGTCTCTCAAAAGAAAAACTCCCACTTCTGCACTCTGTGACCACATCAGCACCAAAGATGCCCCAGCATAACTCCTCAAGGTTCTTCCAACAGACCCCATGGCAATGGTAGGCAATGAGCATGATGGGAAGAAAGTGAGCTGAGACAGTGGAATTAACCAGTGGCCAAGTGGTGGTAGAACAGAGTAAGAACTTGCAGTTCTAGAGTTTTGGATCAGACATTCTTACAGCATTGAGTCAAACTACTTCTCACATGATCACATAAATAAAATGTGATTTAAATTCAAACCCATCACCACTTTTTGACAATTTAAGGACAGTGACTGATCTCTTAATCTTGAATCTACTTACTTTAAATTGAAAGAGCCTCTAAAATAGGAACAGTGTTCCCATACAACACTCAATACACAGAGAACACAATAAGGGCTAAACTAAACTTTGTTTTGGCTGACGCATTTAAATTTGTTTATTTATTTATTTTTGGCTGTGTTGAGTCTTCGTTTCTGTGCAAGGGCTTTCTCCAGTTGCGGCGAGCGGGGGCCACTCTTCATCGCGGTCTCTCCCGTTGCGGAGCACAGGCTCCAGACGCGCAGGCTCAGTAGTTGTGGCTCACAAGCTTAGTTGCTCCGCGGCATGTGGGATCTTCCCAGACCAGGGCTCGAACCCGTGTTCCCTGCATTGGCAGGCAGACTCTTAACCACTGCGCCACCAGGGAAGCCCCTGGCTGACGCATTTAAAGAACCGGATATATAGACATAGGTCTGAGAATATAAGCATTCATTTCTTACTTCCTTTCAGACCCTAAGGTAACATGGGATTTTTTTGTTTTTTGTTTACTTTTTAAGTTTGCCTCAGTTGAAGACAATATCCTTCCTGGTGGACACAGAGGCTGAAGGGCCCATCAGAAAGCAAGGTAGTCTCTAAACCCCTGCATCAACCTTCAATTTTATTTTTATTTTTTGAACAGGCCGTCAATTGGAGATTGACTGTTAGATCAGTAGGTGGCACTGCTTGGTTTTAATCATCTCTGTCTCTACTATGAACTCAGCTCGTATCAAGAAGCTAATTAAAACGAATCACATCCTAATAAAAAAAAACTAATCACTGATGCATAGCTCAACTGTCAGAAATTAAATAGTGGCCATTTGGCATAACTGATCTTCCATGTGAGCAAGATTCAGAAGATCCTTCAGTAGAAAATGGTGATGAACAAGGCATAATAGGGTAGAAAAACATGTAGGATAGGCTGGCGAGCTCTCAGCTGTCCGGTTCTCCTCTTGGCCATCCTTCTCTGTGAATTCACAGCCTATCCTCTCTTTGCAGGGCCTCTAAAGATGAGCACCTGGGGGCTGTCCTGGGTCCACTGCAAGTTACCTTCTTTGCTCTGCTCTTAGAACTTCCATCCGCTTTTCACGCCTTCCATGAAGACCTCTAAAGGATACTCACCTCCAGTCCTGATTCCCATCCCACAAGTACTGCAATTCCAAAATTATTTGGACATCTAGTGTCATCTCAAATTCAACATGTTCAGAACCAAACTCATCATCATTAATGGATTTCCATTTGTTCATTCGTTCCTTCCTTCCTTCATCTACCCATTAATTGGTACTGTGCTAGGCCTGGGATACAGATAAGGATAAGGCACTCCTTGATGTTAACAATCTCAGAGTCTGTTCTCAAACTGGAGAATCATAACCTACTAGCTAAAAAGGATCAACATGCCCAAATATCCTTATTTTGTGTAAAAGGCAACTGATGCCAAAGGAGATCAAATTGCTTGTTTAAGGTCACATTTGCCATTGGCAAAGCTAGGAGTTAAACCCAGGACTCCTAACTTGCTAATTCCTATCAAAGACATCATAATTCTCCCGGTCACTCTAGTTCAGATCTGAGAAGACATATGATTCCTCACCACGTCTCACCATCAATGGCCAGTCAGTCAAAAAGCACTTTAGTGTCTTTCTTTCAAGCATCTCTCACATCTGCCATTTCCTTTGCTTTCCAACCATCAACAGGCTGTTCCAGGTCAGTGTCACCCTCACACATTACCCTCCACTTGCCTGCAGAGATGTTCAGTTTCCCTGACCCTCCCTGCACTAGTGAATTTCCCCTGCCTGACCTGCATTACCCATCCCACCCTCTATCCATCCTCTTCCAATTTGATCCACAAGCTGATGCTATGATAATCTTTCTAAAACACACTGAACACATCCTGTTCCTAATCCAAACCTTATAGTGAGTCTCAGACACCCTCAGCACCAGTTAACAAACTAGGATCCACACAACGCTGACTCCGGTGGATACTGTGTGGGAAAGGGGGTCTCTCGTCCTGGGGAAGTACTGTTTGCACTTTTCCCTTTGAGAGTCACCTTCTCTTGAACCAGTATTTCCCAAACTTATTTGAGCACAAATTACCCCTTTGCAAGGAACACACACTACCACCCCTCAGATCCAGTATTTACAGAAAACATACTGTGGGAGACAGTCGGCTATAGCGTAACGGGTTGCCAGGGCAGCCCAGATATGCCAACTCTCCTTCTCGATCTCATTTCTTATATTCTCCTTGACCACCTGCTCCAGAAAAATCCATCATTTCATTGTTGTTTAATATGCTATGAACCCATTATTAAAAGTGTCCCTTTTCTTTGTTTTCAAAATTTCTCCAATTGGAAACATCCTTCTTCTTCTTTTCTATTTAATTTAATCTTACCCTTCCTCCAACATTCAGTTCAGATCTCATCTCTTCTATAAACCCTTTCCCAACTCTATCATCCAAAAATACTACAGAATTGACCTGTATCATAAAACCAAAATCTCAATAGTGGAAAATACCCATAGTTCACATTTGACTCAAGAAGCTAATGAAATTACAGAATTTTCCCATCAAATACCTTCCAAAGTAATTTACAAGGTAAGATTATATTACACTCACAAGAACTGTATTTCTATAAAACTATCAGGATCTTTAAGTAGGAAAAAAGGAAATTTAACATCAATAAATACATCAGTATAACTGACACTGAGTTCTGCTATTTTGACCAGAAAAACATTAAGGATGACACCAGGAAAAATTCATGCCTTCATTTTTCATTTTGCAAAAATGATCAAGAATCAGCTAATGAATACTATCATGAGAAGAAAACCTGAATACTGTACAGAAAAGACAAAATTATTACAGATGCCATAAACATCACTTATGTACTAAGCAAATATTATCCCCTTCCTGGGTTTTTTTTTCACATAATATAAATGAAATTAGTCTCATTTATTTAAAAAGGTATCATTTCTGTGTATCATTATTCTACAAAATATTTTTCCTCCTAATAGTGAAAAAATGCCTTGTGATAAGAATGCCCAATTCAGTTCCTATCTAGAATTCAAAAGGAATCATATTAAGTGCCACGTTTTAACACATATATCTGCAGCGAGAAGCTTTGGGTTTCGTGCACGAGGAGAAGAAAATCTGAGTAAGCCCAGTCTTCCTACTTCTGAATTTGAAATATACAAGCCTTACCTGTAGGCCTCCCACCTCCTTCTGACCACCAATGTTTGCCATCCCAGAGTCACCCACTCCCAGAAGGCTATGAGAAAAGGACAGCAGTCATCAGCCTGGATTCTCCATACCAGCTAGGAAGAATCTTGGACTGCCTACACTCTGGACCTTACCAGCCATGTCTAAGATTGCCATGACTGATTGCTCCTCCCTGCCTCTGCCTCTGCCTCACTCAGCAACTTACTTGCTTGGACCTTTCATGCCTTCCTGATCTTTTCAGCATCTTTGGGCATGACCTACTTTTATAGGTGCATGTCCTGTCCTTCCAAGACTGTATGCTCACCTTGATTTAACCTCTTTCTGGGCTAACTCATTATATCTGAAGATCCCTTTGCTCAGTTGAGCCATGGATAGTCTTCTGACATGAGAGAAGATTCAGCCTCAACCCACATCTCCAACCTTGTTTTCCCACATGAACCCTTTACTTCAAGCAAACTGATCCACTAATGGAGCCTTGAATGAACCATGCCATGCACACCCTCAATTTTGTTTTCCAAAAGTTCCATCCTGCAAGACCCAATTCAAGGCTCTGCTCTCAAAAAGCCTACTCTAACTTCTTAGCCTATGATAATCACCTCAGCCTCTGAACTAGTGTCCTGACTGTCTGTCTTTACCTGTGATTCACACAACAAATCCCACTAAATATTAGTTCCAAAGGATATCTCCAAGGGGAAGGCTCCCTCTTAAGAGATTTATAATGCTCATTATCATATGAAAGACTTTTATAAGTCTAACAGCAAATAAACCTTTCAAGCAATATTGAACCCAGTGTTTCTCAAACTTATTTAGCCATGGACTCCCTTTTCTATGTTATATACTGTAATAATTTGGAAGTACAGACATAGGAAAACTGGTATGTATAGGTCAATGGCACTTCTCACAAGTGACTTTTTATTCTAATGTGTCCTTGTGCCCATGTCTTCTCTCCAACAGGTTTGAATGGCAGCTCTAACTAGCTGTGGGTTTTCTCAACTCCTATTGCTGTCTTTACCCTCACAGCACTCTATGCTTGCTAAGTTTAAGGTAATGTACAGTGCCTAGCAGATAGTAAACACAGAAGATGCTGGTTATTTTCATTTTGAGGCAGTGGGGCAGAGTGGTCAGGAGTTTGGTCTGTGAAAGAAGCACATAAATATATAAAGCAAATATTAACAGACATAAAGGGAAGAATTTACAATAATATGATAATAGTAGGGGACTTTAACACCCCACTTATATCAATGAACAAATCATCCAGACAGAAAATCAATAAAGAAACCGTGACCTTAAATGACACATGAGACCAGCTGGACTTAACAGATACCTACAGGACATTCCACTCAAAAACAGCAGAATACACATTCTTTTCAAGTGCACATGGAACATTCTCCAGAATAAATCACATGCTAGGCCACAAAACAAGTCTCAACAAATTTAAGAGATAGAAATTATATCATCTTGCCCAACTGCAACAGTATGAAACTAGAAATCAATCACAGGAAGAAAAATGGGTAAAACACAAACACATGGAGACTAAACAACGTGCTACTAAAAATCAATGGGTCAATGAAGAAATCAAAAAGGAAAGCAAAAATACACTAAAATGAATGACAATAAAAACACAACTTTCCAAAATCTATGGAACACAGCAAAAGCAGTTCTAAAAGGGACATTTACAGCGATACAGTCCTACCTCAAGAAACAAGAAAAATTTCAAGTAAACAACATAAACTACTATCTAAAGGAATTAGAAAAACAACGAAGCCCAAAATCAGCAGAAGGAAGGAAATAATAAATATAAGAGAGGAAGTAAATAAAATAGAGACCAAAAAAAGAAAAAAACCCAATAGAAAAGATCAGTGAAACCAAGATAAATAAAACTGATAAGGCTTTAGCCAGGTTCATTAAGAGAAAAAGAGACAGAACCCAAATAAACAAAATAAGAAATGAAAGAGGAGAAATTACGACTGATATCACAGAAACACAAACAATCATAAGAGAATATTATGAATGGTCATATGCCAACAAATTGGACAACCTAGAAGAAATGGATAAATTCCCAGAAACATACAATCCTCCAAGACTGAATCAGGAAAAAATAGATAATCTGAACAGACCAATTACTAGTATTGAAATTGAATCAGTAATCAAAAAACGTCTAAGAGAAAAAAGTCCCGGACTGCTCAGCTTCACAGGGGAATTCTACCAAACATATAAAGAAGAGTTAATACTTATCCTTCTCAAACTAATGCAAAAAATTGAACAGGAGGGAACACTCCCAAAGTCATTCTATGAGTCCATTTCCCTGATACCAAAACCAGAAAAAGATACTACCAAAAAAAGAGAAGATTACAGGCCAATATCTCTGATGGATACAGATGCAAAAATCCTCAACAAAATATTAGCAAGCCAAATTCAACAATATATAAAAAGGATCATACATCATGATCAAGTGGGATTTATTCCAGGGATGCAGGGATGGTTCAATATACACAAATCGATCGCTGTGATATGCCACATTAACAAAACAAATGGTAAAAATCATATGATCCTCTCTCAATAGATGCAGAAAAAGCATTCAACAAAATTCAATACCCATTCATGATAAAACTCTCAACCAAGTTGGTATAAAGGGAACATATGCCAACATAATAAAGGCCATTTACAATAAATACACAGCTAATATTATACTCAATGGTGAAAAGCTAAAAGCTATTTCTCTAAAATCAGGAACAAGACAAGGATGCCCACTCTTGACAATTCTATTTAACATAGTATTGGAAGTCCTAGCCACAACAATCATGCAAGAAGAGGAAACAAAAGCATCTAAATTGGAAGGGAAATAATGAAACTGTCAGTATTTGCAGATGACTTGATACTATATAGAGAGAACCATAAAGTCTCCAACAAAAAACTACTAGAGCTAATAAATGAACTCAGTAATGTTGCAGAATATAAGATTAATATGCAGAAACCTGTAGATTTTCTACACACTAATAATGAACTATTAGAAAGAGAAAGCAAGAAAACAATCCCATTTACAATTGCATTAAAAAGAATAAAATACCTAGGAATAAACTTAACCAAGGAGTTGAAAGACCTGTACTCTGAAAACTATAAGACACTGATGAATGAAATAGAAGATGATACAAATAACTGGAAAGATATCCCGCATTCATGGATTGGAAGAATTAATACTGTTAAAATGTCCATACCACCCAAAACAATCTACAGATTTAATATAATCCCTATCGAAATACCCATGACATTTTTCAAAGAACTAGAAGTAGTAAACCTAAAATTTGTATGGGACCACAAAAGATCCCCTAATAGCCAAAGCAATCTTGAGAAAAAAGAACAAAGCTGGAGGTATCACGCTCCCTGACCTCAGACTATACTACAAAGCTACAGTAATCAAAAGAATGTGGTACTGGTACAAAAGCAGACACATAGATCAATTGAACAGAATAGAGAGCCCAGAAATAAACCCACACACATATGGTCAATTAATCTATGACAAAGGAGGCAAAAATATACAATGGGGGAAAGACAGTCTCTTCAATAAGTGGTGCTGGGAAAACTGGACAGCTACATGTAAAAGTGTGAAATTAAAAGACTTCCTTATACCACGTAAACTCAAAATGAATTAGAGACCTAAAGTAAGACCTGAAACCATAAAACTCCTAGAAGAGAACATAGGGAGAACACTCTTTGACATAAATCATAGCAATATTTTTTTAATCTGTCTCCTAAGGCAAAAGAAATAAAAGCAAAAAATAAACAAATGGGACCTAATGAAACTTAAAAGCTTTTGCATAGCAAAGGAAACCATCAACAAAATGAAAAGACAACCTACTGAATGAAGAAAACATTTGCAAATGGCATGACAGATAAGGAGTTAATATCCAAAATATATAAACAACTCATAGAACTCAATATCAAAAAAACCAAACAATCTGATTAGAAATGGGCAGAAGACCTGAACAGACACTTTTCCAAAGAAGACATACACATGGCTAACAGGCACATGAAAAGATGCTCATCATCGCTAATTATTAGAGAAATGCAAATCAAAAAATAAAAAAACAATGAGATATCACCTCACACCTGTCAGAATGGCTATCATCACAAGGCCTACATATTACAAATGTTGGAGAAGATGTGGAGAAAAGGAAACCCTTGTACATTGTTGGTGGGAATATAAATTGAAGCTGCCACTATGGAAAACAGTATGGAGGTTTCTCAGAACCCTAAAAATAGAACTACTGTATGATCCAGCAATTCCACTCCTGGGTACATAATCCGAAAAAAAGGAAAACACTAATTCGAAAAGATACTTGCACCTCAATGTTCACAGCAGCATTATTTACAATAGCCAAGATATGGAAGCAACCCAAATGTCCATCAATAGATGAATAAAGATGTGATACACACACACACACACACACACACACAAAATGAAATATTACTCTGCCATAAAAAAGAATGAAATTCTGCCATGTGCAACAAGTGTATGGACCTAGAGAGCATTATGCTTAGTGAAATAGGTCAGATGGAGAAAGACAAATACTGTATGTTATCATCTAAAAGATAAAACAAACAAAGGTATACAGCAAAACAGAAACAGACTCATAGATATAGAAAACAAACTAGTGTATACCAATGGGAAGAGAGAAGGGGGGAGGGGCAGGATAGGGTTATGAAATTAAGAGATACAAACTACTATGTATAAAAAAGATAAGCAACAAGGATATATTGTATAGCACAGGGGAT
This sequence comes from Eschrichtius robustus, assembly GCF_028021215.1. Classification (NCBI taxonomy): domain Eukaryota; kingdom Metazoa; phylum Chordata; class Mammalia; order Artiodactyla; family Eschrichtiidae; genus Eschrichtius; species Eschrichtius robustus. The sequence goes on from NC_090842.1 coordinate 14,598,296, forward strand.
AATAGTCATTATTTTGTAATAACTTTAAATGGGGTATAATCTATAAGAATATCAAATCACTATGTTGTACACCTAAAAAAAAAGTTTAGTCTGTGGAATCAGACAGATCCCATTCTAGCTCTGGCTCAGGTCTCACTAGATAGACATTGAGGTCAAGGACTATGTCTGTTTTGTTCATCGATGCCTGGTACATACGCAGTGCCTGGTACAGAACATGCACTCAATAAGTATTTATTGAGTGAATTAAGGACAAAGCAGTTTTCAACCCGAGTGATTTTGCCCACCAGAGGACATCTGACATCTGGACAGAGTTTGGGTTGTCACAACTAGCATCCGATGGGTAAAAGTCAGGGCTGCTATTAAATATGCTACAATGTACAGGACAAAGAATTATCCAGCCCCAAATGTCAACAGCGCAGAGGTTGAGAAACCCTGCTCTAGAGTGAGGCTAATCAGGGATAAATTTCTAACTACTGACACTAATCATTTGGGCTCGAGTAAGTTATCAAATTTCTCTAAGTCTTAATTTCCTCATCTGTAGAATGGGGGACTGATTACAACTGATAATATACATACAAACAAGATAAAGTATGTAATATATATGAAGTGTTTAACAGTGACTGGTGCATATAAAGTGTGACCTGTAAATGTAACCTCTGAGTGTTCTTACTATTAATCTTCATTCACGGTCTCATAACGACGATGAGGCTCCTCAGGTGGAATCTTTATGCTCTTGGAACTCACCATATCAATCTCAGAGTGAGTAATCCCATCAAATTAAGCCCTGCATCCCCACTACATTTACTGTAAGGTCAGATGTATTTATGTGCTTACCAGCGGCTCAACACTGAAAATGTTATTCAAGAAGAGCATGCTATCTGCCTGAACCAGCTTTCTCTGATTCTCAAAGGTGCGGGACAGAATGGAAAGACGCTGTTGGAGTGAAGGATCAATAATGCACTCCTCAAGAAACCCATCGGTCTCATTCTTTTCCTCTTTGATAAGATCATCACAGACCCTAAAAAAAAGCAAGAAACATGAGATTCATTTTGATACTCCCATGAAGAACATTGTAAAGGGCTCCCCACCAGCCCATCCTCTTGGGAATAGTCTCACCCATGACCTTGGGGTGGTCCTTCCTTGCCCTGAATCTATAACATACCAGCTGAGTGACCTTGTACTTTAACCTCTCAAGAACCTCAGCTCACTTCCTTCAAGAAGTGCTCCCAGGCTTCCTGTCCTACTCAATGCCCATTTGCTTACTCCTGAGCCCTTATGTATATTTGGACAAATATTTTCTTTTAGGTAATTGTGTTTTCCAGGCTGCTTCTTCAATATTTAACATATACCCTGCCTCTCACACTTTAAGTGCAATTTCATTTCTTCTACACTTGCTTAGCTTGAATTCCTTCCTAGCTGTTATTACCTAGAGAACAGAATCTGGAGCCAGCAAGGCCTAGAGCTTCTTTTGTTTTTGTTTTTTTAATTAATTTATTTTTGGCTGTATTGGGTCTTCGTTGCTGGGCGCGGGCTTTTCTCTAGTTGCAGCGAGCGGGGGCTACTCTTTGTCGCAGTGCACGGGCTTCTCATTGCGGTGGCATCTCTTGTTCTGGAGCACGGGTTATAGGCGCACGGGCTTCAGTAGTTGTGGCATGCGGGCTCAGGAGTTGTGGCTCGCGGGCTCTAGAGCACAGGCTCAGTAGTTGTGGTGCACGGGCTTAGCTGCTCCGCGGCATGTGGGATCTTCCTGGACCAGGGCTCAAACCAGTGTCCCCTGCATTGGCAGATGGATTCTCAACCACTGTGCCACCAGGGAAGTCCCAACGCCTAGGTTTTGGTACTGACTCTACTATCTATTTACTTACTCTGTGACTTCAGGAGTTACTTAAATCCTCTAAGCCTCAGTGCCTTCATCAATAAAATGGAAAGAATAGGAGCTCCTCCATCATAAAGATATGTTGAGAATTAAATGTGATCAAGGACCTGGTGTAGTTCCTGGGACAAAGCAGTTGCTCAATAAATGCCAGTTTTCTCCTCGTATCAACCGCAGGCAATTACCAAGCTGTCAAGCTTATAAAATGCTCAGACTACACCTGGAGACACGTCCTTTTTTCTCTCTTTCTAGATCTTCATATCCCTTGTGATAAGTCAGAAAAGCAGCCTTCCCGACATTCTACTCGTTACTCAGGCTATGCTCACATTACTCCTGTGTCTGTTACTTCACCTGAACTTTGAAGACTGAATTTCATCTCCTCCCAGGATACGTGACCATTTTCCCAGCATTTTACTGGTATTACCAGTGGTGAGAGATAAATTATTTAGTAATGTGAGTACTGACTGAGAGGCTAGGGTCACTGAATTCCACTCCCAGCCTTAACTATTTTCTAAATGACTTCACACAAACCACATGCTCAGCAATGTCAAATAACTCTTTTTTAAATAACTTTAGTGTTCAGGATCCTTTGGTCACATAGCATAAAGAAGTCAAAGAAATAGGTTCAGTATGTTCTGGTCCCAAGGAAGAAAGCATTCTGTGCTCCCTTTTTATTGCTAGATGGGAAGCAGTGTACAAGGTAACCAGAGCAGCTGTCCTTTTATATTGCTGGGCAGGGCAGGGCAAATTAAAGACAGCTCAGTCCACAGAAAGAAAGGAAACCATGTATTCCTACAAGTGGAATTTATTGATATCTATTCCTTAGGAATAAATTCTCAAAAAAAAAAAACAATCATGGATGTAAATAAAGAGCAACAAAGAGGTTCATCAAAGTTCTAGCAATAATACTAAAAAAAGTGGGTAAATTTGATGTAACGGATTGAAGTATTGGCTAAATAAATAATGGGAATCATATACATTACATTTACTTAGGGGGGTTAATAGAAATGGGCTGTGGGGATAACGTGCTTTATGTGGACCAAGGATGATAACGCTCTATGAATTGAGGGGTATGATTAACTCAGCCCTTACACCAGAAAACAAAAGAGGACAAAACAGAAATTCCCAAATGATGCCCTCTCCCACGCCGTTGGGGCTCTTGAATCAGTGACAGCTGTATAATGCACGGGGGGGGAGGGGACACCAGATGTCATCCTCTTTGCCCTCTATGCAGAATTAGAGCCATGGCTGAGAGTCTAAGAAGGGAACGTGCAACACCACCTTAAGCTGGGCTGACTCCAACAAGGACTTCTATATGCCTCAGTCTATTGTTTCACCATCTTGTTGTGCTGATACTCATGGTCTCTTGCACTCAGAGGTGGTTCTGTTTTACAGACGAAGAGACCTCTCATCAGAGAGTGTAATATCACACCAGCCTTCTCTTTCAGTAAAACCATGGATTTAACCCATTTTGCAAATGGTCTGCTAGCCCGAATACCCATCACCTTCAGGCATCAACTACAGTCCAGCTAATGGACTATACTCAATGGGGAACACTTGTGTCTCAAGTACAGAAGCACTGAACCAGTGCTGCCCCTCATCTTGAGTTCCTAGAGACCTGCACCCTGCTCCTTTGCAACACCCCCAAGAGGTGGTAACTGGATGCTGAGGAGATTAAAAACTAAGAACCTTGGCCATCATGGCTGGCAGAAATACTCCCATGTCCACACCTGGCAAGGAAAGGATGGAGCCATCCACCTTCAGAGGGACTGTGTGACCCTGGACACACAGCAACTCTGTGATGCCTGTTATAAAAGGAGGACTAGAGGTCCTCTTCCTGTTTATCAGGTACCACTCAAGTCTTCAGATTCTTTTTTTTTTTTTTAAACACAGATTCTTTTATGATTAGGAGAGGGAAGGGCTCCCCAACCACAACTGAGATTAAGTTGGAGCCTGGGTGGCAGGCTCAAAGCTCAAATAAAACTGATTGATTTAGAGAAACATGTCATTTCCAACACTGGAATGTTTTGGAACACATCCATGCTGATCACTTTGTGGGGGGGCTCCATTGAGGATTCTACAGTTCTTGCACAGAGCAGATCTAGAATTAGAGCAGTTGCTATTGAGACAATGGCCATGACCTTGATGGAGAAATGGGGAGCAGAAATCCTCAAATGCCCATGCTGAGTCTCTGAATATAATAAACTGTCATGAAAATGAGGATGAAAGAATCTTGTAGGATGTTTTATAATCCCTCAGGCCAAGACAGAAGAAGTAAGGAGGAAAGAATTCAGCATCAGTTTTTGAAGAGATTAACTTCTGCAACTCCCAGAAAAATATCAGGAGAGACTTAAAAGATAATTTTTAAAGGTTCTTATATCTGATTCCTAAGGTTTAAAAAAAATGGAAAAAAATTTTAAGCCCAGAACTTCTTCCTAGGGGAAGTAACATCTTCATTGTCAGAGTCTGGAGCCTGAGATTAGCCCGAGGTCCCCAAATCTGGACATGTGTCCTAAGGTTTGTACCAACGTGTTTTGGTAGGCAGAGAGGAAGTCATCCTTCCTAGAACGGAAATTATAAACTGCCAGAAAGGAATAGGGCTCAGTAGGGCTGAAACTCCCCCACTGGGAGAAGAGACGTCCAAGTCTTTGCTTAGGAACATCATCAAGATGCTGGAGAACAAGAAACCATGATGGCTGGAATAGGGTCTTGAGGACATCCATAATACTAAAGCAATTAGAATTCTTGAAACTACCATGGAGCAACTTTCAGCCCCTGTAGCTGAATGCCTTGGGATGAGTTTTAAGCCATATTATAACTGGAAAGCAGTGGGCAGGCTCTTGAGTCTCACTTAAAGATATACACTGAAGTTTTAAAATCTTAGGTCATTTGGGTGCTGCAAAGGGAAACTTTAATCTCTCAAAGTATACATGAGCCCATTTAGATCATCTCTGTTCCAAGTTCAGGACGAATGTGGACCTTTCTCTCTACACGTTAACTACAGAGGCTGCTGAAGGAAGAGGAGAAAAGGAAGAGGTTGCTCACCATTAGGAGCAGGAGAGTCAAACATTAAAAAGATTATTCCAGGGATTCCTGCACTGGCCTTGCTGGGGAGCTCAAGAGAGAGTTTATACCATTAGCTAAAGATCTCACTGCTGCTTCTCAGGGATGAGCAAACCTCTGCCCACAAGAAAGCTATCCAAGAACATTCTGCTTTATCTGCCACTGATGTGAGCCTAAGAGACAACCTAAGGGTTTGTGACAGGGAGGAGGAGAGGGCCTACACCCACAGCAAGAGCACAGCCACCCACCAAAGGGGCAGCTATCCAAAGACAGGAACCAAAAGTTCAGTAAAGAGCAAACCTCTTTCTTTGCTTTGCTTTCTGAGAGGATGGGCGTTTCATGGCTAGTTACATCCAGAACAAGAATCCACGGCTAATAATATGAAACTTGTGGCATGCTTGGGAATGTATCAAGAAACAAGAGAGGCATGGGAGAGAAGACACACCTGGTCAAATAAGAGATTAGGCATCTGGCCCTAAGAGAGGGGTAGGGAGAGGGGATGGGACAGAATATTCAATAGACTCTTCACTTAGATCAACCAATCCAGTTTGCAGAAACCTGAGTTATGTCGCCGTGTGTCACCCACACACAGCAAGGTATTCTTATTTAGCCATCTGAAGTCACTTTTCAACTTCATTGTTTAAGGGAGGGGCATGATCCAAGATGATAAAGGCTTCCAATTATGGTTATGAAAGTGCTCTTCAATATTGTTCCCTTGCTACAAAAAAATTGCTAGGGGAACTAATAGAAAGAGCAAGAGAGACAGTGAAAGAAAGACAATGCAAGAGAAAAGGAAGAATAAGACTCAAGGATAATATTAGAGATAGAGCCATGAGTGTTGGAGGAGGTGAAGTGGTGGGGGCGAAAGCCCATCCACGTGTGTTTGAAATTATATTCTCTATGCCTTAGCATTTCTGATAGCAACTGGTTTGAATTTTTCCTGAGTTTCACTGTTGAAATTAACTTCCGTAAATACTTTTTGGACATAGGCATGGCATCAATCACGTGCTATACATTTGGTCAAACACAAAGACATAGTTGAAATTAAAGCTGGCTTTCCCTCTGACAATATATACTCATTCTCCCCAAAAGATTATGCCCACTGCACAAGTAGGATATTGAAACACTACTTTTACTGCCGTTTCTTTATTTGTACCTGCTCTCCTATTTTATCTTTAAACATGCCTGGACCATTCTGATTGTTGGTACATACGTGTCAGCTGAAGAATCAGGACAGATGAAACCGTGGATGAGTAGTCTCCTCTTGCCTTTTTAAACTACTGGTATCTATACCATGAGGCAAAATGAAGTTTTTAGGCAGGAAAGGCTTTTCTTTTCTCACTTTTTAAAGATGGCACAGTGGCAATCTGGTGATTAAAGCTCATTGTCTGAATGATAAAGCTTCTGGTCCACTGTGTCCTATCACTGTCACAGCTCCTTCTGATTCAATTAGGGACAGCACACTGGGGGATTTCTGCCTGGTTTCCCTAGACCTAAGACTTTTTTATTTTTATCACATACTAACTTGGTTTTAAACAAAGCTTTGAAGCTTCCCAGGGCTAATCTTTAATGAAAATGGAGAGGCAAATAAAAAAGGCTGAAATAAATTCCAATGAAAGCAGCAAAAGAGCTAATTCAGGGAGGATGGAAGAAGATAAAATTGCAAATGGAATTAAAGGAATCAAGGATAGATTCAGTAAAAAGAAATATTCAAAATTTAACAGTGATGAGATTAATTAAAATAGTTTGGTTTTCCATTTTATTAATTTTCTCCACTGCCTGAAGTATCATTTTAAAAAGCAGTAGATTAAAGATACCAACAAGAAATCACTATTAAATTATATGGTTAGCAGGGATTGAGAATGCTACTAAAACTGAAAATATAAAAGTCATTATATCTAAGCCCTCTTTTTCCCCATTCTTCATATTTTCTGAAAGTACCTTTTCACTGAAGAGAAAAAAAAAAAAGGCCACATTGATCCCAATCCAAAAGAGATTATTTTTAGAAACCTTATGATAAGTGATCGATCTAGTTAGGGTTATGAAAAGAAATAGAGACATGTAGATTAGTTTTGAGAGAATAGTGAAGAATGATGTATTTGGTCTTTAAAATCCAGGAGTTTAGCTACTGATAAATTATAACTGGGATAAGATTAACTGAGGATGGACAATGTTGTGTTCCACATAGCTCAGCTCCAGTTCTTTAAATGAAAACGGGAGCATTGTACACTGGACCCAAGTTATAATAAATTTGACACTGAGTGAGTTAGAAACTTACCACAAAAGTCACAGAATTTTCATAACTAAGTTTCATGTTCCCCCAAATTATATAGATAGCGTAGAGATAGTGATTTTTCTTACAAACCTATACTTTTCTCGGTCTTCCTCTTCCTGGGTAGCAAATATCTTCCACTGGAAATGGGCAATGATGTTACTGTGGTTGTGAATAGTTAGAGTTCGCTGATTGGCCAGAGATAGGTAAGTTTTCTCAAGGATCAAGGAATTCTTGTCCAGCCTTATATTCATGTCCATGGCAGCTCCATACAGAGATATAAACACATCTTCACCTAGAAATTAACAAAATATAAATACACTTTGAGATTTATTCTAGAACTATGCTACTAGGCTATTTTTCCCCCAAGGTGACACTAGGGAATATAAGCATTAGACATTTCATACTTCCCCCCCAGCATCAGTCAGAGATCAGACATGATCAGAAACCTGAAATGTTATGTTTGGTACAGTTATAGAGAAAAACTATCTTGCTTGGTTACTGTAAAAAATGCATAAAATATGAATTGTCGTGGTGAGTGCTACCAGTCTTTTTCTTCTTTGTAGTAGTTTAAAATCCGACAACCTGACCATGAGGGCACCTGAGTTGTAGAATTATAACCATTAGCCTCATCTTTATTGTAAGCATGAGCTGGATTTCTTAAATTAACTGCATCCAGTACATCTGGGAAGAGCTGCTCAGCATGAGAGAATCTAAGTCCAAACAAAGGGGATCAGGAAGGAAGCATTAATAACTTCATTAACAGAAAACCGAATATTTAAAAGGAACCACATCCCTAGGGAGGGCGGGAGGGAGATGCTAGAGGGAGGGGATATAGGGATATATGCATAGATAAAGCTGATTCACTTTGTTATACAGCAGAAACTAACAAAACATTGTAAAGCAATTATACTCCAATAAAGATGTTAAAAATAATAATAATAAATGACAGTTTGAACTCAAAGAAAAAAAAGAGGGAACCACATCCCTACACAACAGCAATTAAAACAAAACAACACTATCTCTGGATAGTGGTTACATAGAAAGAAAAACATAGAAAGACAAAAGTTATGTTTAAATTTTTTAATTTTTTAATGTTAAGAACACCTTTATTCAGCATAGTAATTTAAGTCCTTGACTTCATTCAGGATGCACCAATTGCCTTGATTCTAGGTATATAAATGAGGCCCCTGGGACTTCCAAGAAGACACAAAGCTACAAACTATATTCTATCTGATCTCTGCAATGTCACAGCAGGTGCCTCAGTCTGATGTCAGAGTAGAAAAAGGAAATACTTAAATATCATCAATGTTCTGTTGATCTGTGCTGCTACCATTTTAATCAGAACCAGAAAGCCTAATCACTTGGACTTTATTTTTTAGCAAATATTTCTGCTATATTCATGACTATAGGAATTGAGCACCACTTAGTAAATTGATAACTCTTTATACAGTACAAATGTTTTCTAGGCCCAATCACTTTGAACACAGCAAAATCTTCCCCAAAGTTTAAATAAAAAGTAAGTATCTAGGGGACTTCCCTGGTGGCGCAGTGGTTAAGAATCCACCTGCCAATGCAGAGGACATGGGTTCAAGTCCTGGTCTGGGAAGATCCCTCATGCCACGGAGCAACTAAGCCCGTGCACCACAACTACTGAGCCTGAGCTCTAGAGCCTGCAAGCCACAACTACTGAACCCATGTGCCACAACTACTGAAGCCCGTGTGCCTAGAGCCTGTGCTCCGCAACAAGAGAAGCCACCGCAATGAGAAGCCTGCGCACCACAATGAAGAGTAGCCCCCGTTTGCCGCAACTAGAGAAAGCCTGTACCCAGCAACGAAAACCCAATGCAGCCAATAAATAAATAAATATATATATATATATATATATATATATTTTAAAAGTAAGTATCTAGGCATTTTAAATTTTTATTAAAAAAATACGTACATGAAGTAAAAACTTTAAGTACTATAAGAGCATATACCGTGAAAAGAAAACATCTTCCTCTCCTTCACTCAATCCGAGGGCTTCTTTTTAGAGGTAAGAATTGTTAATATTTTCATGTACTTCCTTCCCAAATAAAGGTATGCACTCTTGTCAACTTTTAAGCTTTTTGATGAGTTAAATTTAACAGTCTGATGAGTGAAAACTTGCTGCTTTAATTTGCATATTCTTAATTATAGATGATGTTAAACATTTTTTCATGTATTAATTGATTTTATACACACACACACGTGTGTGTGTTATATCGTTCTTTGATCATTCATCAAAGAAGCTATTATTCTTGTGGGGTCAAGAGAGATAGAAATCAAAGCCCTAAGCCTACCAAAGGGGGAGGTTAAGGCAAAAAAAGGGATGTCCCCACAATAAGCTGATCCTCAAAGGACTGTGCCCTCAAAATGAGGGTAAATGGGAAGTAAACTAGCCCTAGTTCAGAGTTAAATATTATGCTGGCATTACCTAAGTCTTTCAGAGAATTTTGAGCCTTGAATTTGGTGGTCATGGACTAGTTTTGCCCTCAGAAACCTGGAAGAAGGAACCCACTTCTCTTTGGAGTAAGGTACCTGCATCCAAAGTTTCAAATTGTTCAACATTTTTTTTAAAAAGCCAAACATAACCAGGCATGCAAAGAAACAAAACTCCATATGTTAGAACCTGCATATACAAGCAAAACAGAAGCAGACCCACAAAGAATCTGATACTAGAACCAACTATGCTTAGTAGTTTAAAGAAACAAAGGATGCACTTGAAGCTCTATCCAAGGAATAGGAAATTTTTAAAAGATCTAGAAAATCTGAAAAAGAGCTACACTCTAGGCTCTAATAGAAATAAAATAAAACAACCTAAATTTCTGAAAACTCTAAGAATATACTCAATAAGATAATGTTATCAATTTTCTGAAAAAATAGTGAAATGGTTCAGAAAATACAGAAGGCAATATGAAGAATTAAAAATAAATGGAAATGCAAAATGAATGGGTAAAAGATGAGGCAGATTAAGTGAGAAGGTGTAGAAGTGTTTAATTGAAAGCTCAGAAGAAAAGGAAAGAAATAATGAAGCAAAGACAATATTTCAAGAGATGATGGTTAAGAGTTTTCTAGGATTGATTAAAGACATCAGTTTACAATTCAAAAAGTGCAATGAACATCAACTGGGATAAATTAAAAGAAATTCATACATAAATATATTGCAGTGAAACTAAAGAAAATCAAAGGCAAAGAGAAAATACTAAAAGCAGCCAGAGGGAAAAAGATTATCTTCAGAGGACCCATGGTTAGAATTACAGCTAACTTTTCAACTGAAATAATGGAAACTAAAAAAAACAATAGGATGGCTTTTTCAATATGATGAAGGGGAAAACAATGCCCACAAAGAATTCTACAGTTTTCCAGCATTTTTTGGTCTACAAATGTCTTTGTTTTGTCTTCACTTTTAAAGGATATTTTCAATGGGTAAAGGATTCTGAATTAGCCTTTTTTCTTTTCAGCACTTGCATAATGCCATTTTATTATCATCTGGCTTCCATAATTTCAGCTGAAAAGTTTGCGATCAGTATTATTAGTGTTCCTTTTAAGGTAATGTGTCTTTCTTTCCGTAGCTACTTTTATGATATTCCCTTTGCTTTGGTTTTCAGTAGTATTTGTATCACTAAGGTTTTGCTGAGCTTTGTTTAATTAAATGGATTTGTTAATTAATGGATTTGTTAATCCATTAAACCATGGATTAATGTCATTCATCATTTTTGGAAAATTCTCAGCCATTATCTCTTAAATATCTTTTTACCCCATTCTTTTTTTTTTTTTTTTTTTTTTACCCCATTCTTTATCCTATTTCTAAGACTCAAATTACATATATGCTGACCTTTTGACTGTGTCCCACATGGCTTTTTCTTTTTTGTTTCTCCCTACCGCATCTCACCCCCATTCTTCTTTGTTTCTCTCTGTGCTTCAGTTTGGGTATTTCCTGTTGATATGTCTTCAGGTTCACTAATCCTGTCTTCTGCTCTATCTATTCTACTGGTAAACTAACATGATTATATTTTAATTTCCAATACTGTATTTTCAGTATAACATTGTTATCAAAACCTGACAAAGATAAAACAAATAGGCCAAGATATAGGCCAATTACACTTACAGATATTAATGTAAAATCCTAAATAAAAAATTAGCAATCATAATTCATGAGCACATTAAAAGAGACTTCACAATCAAGTGGACATTATTTCAGGAGTGTGAAGATGGTTCACTATTAGAAACCCTATTGATATAGAATATATCTAAGAAGAAAAATTATATGATCCTCTCCATTGATGCTGAAAAGGAATTTGACAAAATTCAAAATATATTTTTTATTTAAAAACTCACTAAAATAGGAACTGAAAGAATTAAAACATAGTATAAGTAATTAAGACAGTATAAAGAGACAGATCAATGGAATAGAATAAAAAGTCAAAAAAAACCCAAATACACATTGGAATTCATTATATTATAAAGACAGCATCTTGAATCATTGGTGTATTGACAAACTTTGTTTTTTAAAAAAGTGCTATTGGAACAACTTGGTAACCATACGGAAAAACATACCTCACATTTAACATCAGATAAAGCCAAGTGAATAAAATATTTAAATGTTCAATATGAAACTGCAAAAGTAGAAGAGTACACAGAAAAACTTCTTCATTGTTTTCAGGGGAAAGTTTTCTAACTGTGGCTCAAAATCCAGATCCCTCCTAAAAAATTAAGAAATTTGATTACATAAAAATGCAAAAAGAAATTCTGCATGGCACAAAAAGTCATAAGCAAAAACAAAAGAAAACTAGGTAAAATACTTAATTCATATCTTAGACAAGGAGACTAAATCACCCATTACATAAATAGCTCTTAGAAATCAGTAAGACAATCCAATAGAAGAATGGGATAGAGTTGCAAAAAAAGAAATATAAAGGCCCCCTATATGTATTAAAAGATGCTCAATTTGAGCATCACCTCATAATAAAAGAAATACAACTAAAGATGTATTTATATACCATTTCCCCCCATCAGACTGTAAAACAAAAGTTTTAGATCATAATTTATAGTCAAGACTGTGGGGAGAAGGCACTCTTATATACCCTGTGGGAATGCAAAATGGTACTATTCTTCCCCAGTCCATGGAGTGAATTTGGTGGCACAGATCAAAATATCTATCAAAATTATAAAACTATCCTATGGCTCACTTCTAGGAATTTATCCTGTAGATAAGTCAGAACAAGATGAAGGGTATTCATTACAGCATTGTTCTTAATAACAATAGAGTGGAAAAGGCCAGAGCACTCGTCAAGAGAAGGCTGGTTATATAATCTGTGCTACACCTAAAAGCAGAATACTGTGCAGGTATAAAAAAGTACCCAGTAAATGGAAAGATCCCCAATATATATGATTAAGTGTAAAAAGCAAGGTTTAGAACAATTTACATAGTATGTTATTTTTGTGTAAGGTGAGAAAGTAAGAATATGCATTCATGTTTGCATCTATTTGTATAAAAGCACTGGAAAGATATACAAGAAAGCAATAAAATGAAAGAAGGGTCAGGTGAATGAGGTAGGATGGAAATAGCACCTTTCAATATATACCTTTAAAATATTGCTTTAATTTTTGACCATATGATTACATTACTCATCTAAAACTTTAATGTTAAAAGGACTACAGGGTATCCAGAAAACATGTAAAGGTGCTAGATAGCACTAGTAATGAGAGAAATGAAATAAATAAAAATAGAATAAAATACCATTTCATAACCATCAGATTAACCAATATCAAAGCGTTTGACAATGCTGTTTTGGCAGTATATTGGCAAGCACATAGAAAAACAAGAATTTTCATATACTACTGATGGAAATACAGATTGGTACAACCACTTGACCAATCAATTTAGTATCCAGTAAAACTCAAGATACATTTGCCTTATAACTCAGCAATTTCACTTCTAGCTATTTATCTCTAAGGACAATCTCACACAGCTACACAGGACATATACAAAGACACTCATTGCAGCATTGTTTGTAATTGCAAAAAACTAGGAACATCCTAATATTTAATAGGAGAATAGATAAATTACAGTATTTTCACATGCTGGAGCATGTCGCATTAGTTAAAATGAATCACAGCTATATATCCACGTGTTAAAATCCTTAAAACATAATGTTGAATGAAAAAGTCAAGATGGGAAATGGTATATACAGTATAATACCATTTATGTGAAGTTTAAAACTACTCAAGACAATGGTATGTATTGTTTATGGATAAGTAAATATGTAGGAATGGCATTAAAATGCACCCAATACAGCTCCCCTGAGGATTAAGACATGGGAGTTAAATCACGAAAGAATAACAAAGCGACTCCAAATCTATAATCAATTTAGTTATCCATAAAATAAAACATCTGAAAGAAATGTATATAGCAAAATGTTGAGATGTGTTAAAATACAATGGTTGTTGATTACCTTATTTCTGTGCTTTTGCACGTATTTGAAATATTTCATTGTTTAAAAAACTAATCAAGGAATTGGATTCAAGGGCTTACTTATTTCATACAAATCTAGGGGTCAGAGAGACTAATGTCATCAATTTGAGGTGCTCACTGCAAAACGTTCCTTCCCAGAAACATAACAAGAGCCACTGTCTTCTTTTCAAGAAGCATTTAATATTGATTTTTTCACTACTATCTTCCAAAAGTCATCAGGTCACAAAGTGAAGGAAGCAATAACTCTTGTCTTCCCCCATAGCTGTTGAAGAACTTGCTTTTCACACCCACTTTCATGAAGACAACCTTAAACAGGGTCCCTCTCCCCCGCTACTTAGACGACTGATAGGATGGAAAGGGTATTATGCCTGCGAGAATGGATGAAGTTGCTGTGCCTCATCATTAGTATTTTTTGTGCCCTTGAAATGCCAGTTACCACTATAGTTTCTTTTCAGTTTCTGAGGTTGAATCCTGCAGTCCCCGTAGATGAGGTTAGCCACAGTCATTTATTATGTTTTAGTAAAGACACATTTTGTGGAAAGTCTCATTACTTCTTGCCAATTTTGCTACTATCAGTCAAGCAAAAACAAATACGAACAAAACTAATTTTACCCAAAAAATGTGAAGCTAGCTATATACACAATACATTTCATACTGTGGTTCCAGTTATTTTCAGACAACGGAGGACACAGTAAATAAAATATATGAGTAGAGCCATAGATTCTCTAGGGAACTAGCAAGTTGATGGAAAGAGTGTTTCTCATCTCCTGGTCACAGCAGGGTCAAATTCACCACTCAAGTGAACTGCTGAATCAAACTTCTTTGGAACTGCTCCTTCTCTAAAGCATTCAGGAAACAAATTAAGCAACTTGACTGGGCTTAGCCAGCACACCAGTGGCAATGCCAAAATCAGTATTCTTAATCTGCACAGAAAGCAGTTTAGGATTATAGAAAGCATGCTGGCCTCAGAGGGGGCCAAAGACCTGTACTTCAGTGTATAGTCATTTAAGCCTCTGGGCCTCAGTTTACTCACCTCTAAAATGAAGGGAGTTACAGAGATGGGCTCTAATGTCCCTTTAAGTACTAACACCTAATAACTTGAGAGTCTTCACTTGTTATGTAATTTTCAAAAACATTCCACCTCCCTAAACAATCTCTGACCATCAGTATATCCTAACTTCTGCCATTCCCTGTCCTAAACTGTTAAATACGAGACCAAGAAAAGAAAACTAGGCCAAGGAATATTTGCATTGGCTCTAAAGCCATTTTAAAAACATTTGGGTCTTTTACAACAACTATGTTTTGCTAGATTTTGTAACTATAATGGCACATGTTTATAATTCATTATGATAATCGCACAATTGACACAAAGCTCATACAGGTAAATTTGCATAGGTATATTCAGATACATATTATTTAACAGTCTCAACTGCAAGATATCACATCATGCTCAATTACTATATTATATTTTGGTACTTGTTTATTAGCCTTTAGGAGGAAAGAAAGAATTTCTTCACGGTTTATTAGAGTAAAATATATAATTAACCATAAAGCTGCTCTGTGAAGTACTAATATTATGACTGCTTGTATATTTAATAATAATACATCATCACACCTTTGGGGAAAAGAGCCTATTTGCCAACTTCTGATCCCTGAATTGAAATATCTCCCCTTCAGTAAGAGACCTAATACTTTAAAAAAATTACTGAATAAGTGCATTAGCTCTATTTCCTAATCATACCAGTAGTTAATGTCTCCTCTAAGTGACAGCAACTTCACCTGGTATTAAAGAAAAAACACTGCTATGCTCCTACTTCTAGTGCTCATTCAAGTAACCAAAATTTCAGTAAGAATGTCTTTTTTAAAAGCCTATTCTAAATGCTATTTCCTTGAACTCTTAGATTATATAAAGTTTCTCAATACCCGGTTGAAAAGTGTAAAACTTAAGCAACTAACCATTTATTTGTCTCCTAATAGTCAATATTTTCACCTCTCAGTTTTAATGAAATGATAGAACTAATTTACTCATTGTTCTGATTTTGTTTTAGTTTGGTTTTTGCTTTGTTTCATTGTTATCAAGGTAGCCTTGAGAAATTGTATTCTCAATCTCTTCTGGACGGATTAGTTTGTAAAAGGTACCAAATTACTTCAGCTTTTTCTCTGAAAGTTTTAGACTATAATAAAAAGGTAACTAAATCATTCCTGGGGTAAAATCGATTGCTTGAATAAGCTTGATTTTTACTACAGAAGGGCGTACACAGGAGGAAAGGAGGGGAGAGTTCTGGTTTAGGAAAATGCTAATGAGTAAAGTATCAGATATTGGTGAAATTTACACTTGACCTCCTTAATTACTAGAGCACTGGATCAAACTCTGGTTGTCAAGAAAGCAAAATCTCCCAGCTGCATTAATCAAGAATATATCCAGTGGAGGACCAGCAATGGAAGGGCATAAACACAACTGTTAGAAAGGTGATTGAGTACTTCCTGCTGAGGAGTATCAATGTTCCTCCTTCTGGAACATTGAAGAAGTATAAAGAAAAACCGATGCTAAATTTCCCTCCTCAAATCAATTCATACTTCAAACAGCTGCAGAAAGTTCAGTGAGACGCTTATTTAGTGAAATGAGAAGCCAATGGTCAAGGCTGCTTGGAAAAGCTCTGTGATTAACTGTGTTTAGGTAGTCATTACTGTTTTTCACTAATAAAAGGTTATATATCCTGGTCACTGATAAGGCACAATAAAGATGAAAGAATATCCTTATCAGCAGTTCATTTCATGTAAGGAAAATTGCTGCAAGACAGTTTACCTCTGTCTGCAATCTTTAGAAAATGATTTTATTCATAAATCAAATTTGACATCAGCACCTCAGGGTATGGAAATCAACTTTTCAATGCATTATTAAATTTTAATACACAAATACTCATTTCCTTTAGCACAGGACTATAAATGTAAGTATGGGTGTCAATCCAAATATTTCCATAAAAGTAAAATCCAGATTGAGGGCCACTGGGAGAACGTAGCTACATTTCAAAGTCAACAGATTAAGGGAGTAAAAATGCACATGTAGTAATACAAGAGATTAGGGAGATGATCCACTATATAGGAACAAGCACTACACGTGAGTTGAGAGTCTGAGTGTGGGGTTTTTTTTTGTTTTTTTTTTTTTAATTTATTTTTTTGGCTACGTTGGGTCTTCGTTGCTGTGCACGGGCTTTCTCTAGTTGTAGCAAGCAGGGGCTACTCTTCGTTGTGGTGCACGGGCTTCTCATTGCAGTGGCTTCTCTTGTTGCACAGCACGGGCTCTAGGTGTGCGGGCTTCAGTAGTTGTGGCACGCCAGCTCTAGAGCGCAGGCTCAGTAGTTGTGGCGCATGGGCTTGGCTGCTCCACGGCATGTGGGATCTTTCTGGACCAGGGATCAAACCCGTATCCCCTGCATTGGCAGGCAGATTCTTAACCACTGCGCCACCAGGGAAGTCCCTGAGTGTGGGTTCTAACTGTGCTTCTGACTAGTTATAGGAGTCACGGGCAAGTCACTTAATTTCTTAGGGCTTCAGTTTTACACATGCAAACAAATCTAAGGACTATATTATCACTGAAGTCTTCTCTCAAGTTTTGATTCTATTGATCCATGGGCAATCTAAGCCTGTTGGTCTCAAAACTCAACCAAGTAAAATATTTTGACATTATACCCCCAACATATATAAGCTTGTTTGTTTATAAATTATACCCATATACTAGAATAGTCACATGTCAATTGTATTAAAAATACAACCCAAAATATTAAAAAAGGATGAGATAATAAACAATATTTTAAAGATAATTTATTTGATATATTTACCAATTTACCAACAATTAATTATTTTAGTGAGAGCTAAAACACTGACTAAGCTTCATTCTTTTTTAAACTCCTGATTTAAAATGTTGTGATATAGTCATCCGAAAAAGGTAATTCTAAGGCCACAACTTTTTCCAATACTTCATTTTAGGGGCTGACATAAACTAAAAATGATACCTCACAAAGACATGGAGATCCAGATGGAAGAAATATATCACTGACTGAGTTTATTAACACTCATTTTTTTCCACTTTCATCCACTAGTAACACTAATAACACAAAGGGCTTTGTTGAAATTCAGCTAATAATTTTCCCATAAAGGTAACAGTTACTTCACAGTCAAACAGAAAATTCAAACTCAAATATATCAGAAATTGCATTCAACATAAAAGGACTGAAGAGTACTATTAAAAGACAAAGATTCTCAGACTGGATTAAAAAACAACCTGGTGATACTTCCAAGTGTCACACTTTAAATATGAGGACACCGAAAAGTTGAAAGTAAAAGGATGAACAGAATATACTACGTACACACTAATCAAAAGAAAGCTGCTGTACTAAACAAATATCAGATCAAGCAGTCTTTGATGTCAGAAATCTTATAAATGATTGAGAATCATTTCATAATGATAAAATAGTTAATTCAACAGTAAGTTATAACAAACCTAAATGTATACACACCAAGCATCATAGCCTCAAAACATATAAAATGAAAACTGATATCACCAAAAAAGAGAAATACAAAATTCACAATCATAGTTGTGGATTTTAATGACATCTTCCAATAACTAATAAAATAAGAAGAAAAACATTAGTAGAGATACAGATTGAACAATATGATTATTAACAAACTTGACCTAATTGATACTTGAGGAACTTGTACTCTTTTCAAGTACACAGGGCTCATTTACCAAAATGGAACACATTCTGGGCCATAATGTAAGTCTCAACTATTTTCGAAGATAGAAATCATACAGAATTTGTTTTCTGTCACTAGTGGAACTCAACTGGAAATCAATAACAAAAAGAAAACTAGAAAAATTCCCAAATGTTTAAATACTAAGCAACACACTGCTAAGTAGTAGCCCATGGATCAAAGAAGTAAAAATGGAAATTCTAAAATACTGTCAATTATGTGTTAATGTAAATGAAACATATAAAAACATATGGGCTGAAGATATAGTCAGGTTTGGAGGAAAATTTATTGACTTAAATGCATATATTAGAAAAGAAGAAAGGTTAAAAATCAGTGCTCTAGGCATCTCTCCTAAGGTTTAGAAAAAGTACAACAAATTAAACCTACAGAAAATAGAAGGAATGAAATAATAAAGAGTAGAAATCAATGATACTGAAAAGAAATGAACAATAGAGAAAATCATCAAAAGTTGGTTCTCTGAATAAAGCCCTAATAATACAGATCAAGAAATAAAAAGATACAAATTACCAATATCAATAATGAAAGAGGAGATATATATATAGGTCCTATAGACATTACACAGATTATAGTTATTATAAACAATTTTATGCCAGCAAATTTAAAATTTTAGATTAAATGGGAAAATTCTTTGAAAAAGTTTACCAAAAATTACATAAGAAAAAATAGAAACATCTTAGTAGATCTATATCTACTAAAGAAACTGAATCAATTTTTAAAAGGCTCTAGACCCGAATGGCTTGAACAATGAATTTTTCAATCATTTAAGGAAGAAATAACATGAATCTTAAAAAAACTTTTCCAGAGAGAGTTTTAAAACAGAATAATTCTCAACTTGTTTTATGAGACCAATTTGTTTTTTCAGACCAAAGACAAAGGCATTTCATGAAAACAAAATTACAGGCAGACCAATCTTTCTCATGAATTTGGTTGCCAAACTCTCAAAGAAAATATTAACAAATCTAACCCAGGTATTTATTAAAATGATAATGGTTAAAACTTACATTTATCCCAGAATATAGCAGGGATTTAGTATTTGAAATTCAATCTGTGCATTAGAAGAATAAAAGTAAAATAATACATAATCATCTCAACAAAAGCAGAAGTAACTGATAAAATTCAAAACACATTCAAGATTGAAAGTCTTAGAAACCTAGAGATAGAAGGGAATTCACTTAATCTGATAAAGAGTATCCACTAAAGTCATCATACTAATTCATGAAACACTGAGCACTTCCCCTCTGAGACTGAGAACAAGAAAAGGATGTTCAATCACTATCATCATTTCCATTGATCACTGTACTGAAGGCCTAACCTATGCAAGAAATAATAAGAAACAAAAGGCTAAAAATTTAAAAAGAAGAAAACTATGATTATTTGCAGATGATTGATTATATATAAACAAAATCCAATATCATCTACAGATAAATCATGAGCTAATAAGTAAATTTATCAAGGTCTGTAGATAAATGATCAACATACAAAATTCAATATTTTGATACATTCACAAAAACTTAAAAAATAAAATTAGAAAAAAACACACTAGTTATAAAAGAAAAAAATGATAAACTGTATTTCATCAAAATTAAATTACTTTGCTAATGAAAAGACCCTGTTAAGAAATTAGAAAGATAATCCACTGATTGTGAGAAAATATTAACAATAATAATTTCTGAAAGACTTGTATGGAGAATATACAAAAACTACAGGTCAATAACAAAATGATAAATTACCCAATAAAGATTGGGCAAAAACCTTGAATACACACCTGAGAGTAGAAGATAAAAATAGAAGCACATGAAAAGTTACTCAACATTACAAGTCATTAGGGAAATGCAAATTTAAACCAGAAGAGATACCACTTCACTTCCACTAGAATGACTCAAATTAAAACAAAACAAATGAACAAACACAACAATGAGATTAGAAATAAATTACAGGGAAAAAAACGTAAAAAAGACAAACACATGGAGGCTAAACAATACGTTACTAAATAACCAAGAGATCACTGAAGAAATCAAAGAGGAAATCAAAAAATACCTAGAGACAAATGACAATGAAAACACGACGACCCAAAACCTATGGGATGCAGCAAAAGCGGTTCTAAGAGGGAAGTTTATAGCTATACAAGCCTACCTAAAGAAACAAGAAAAATCTCAAGTAAACAATCTAACCTTACACCTAAAGAAACTAGAGAAAGAAGAACAAACAAAACCCAAAGTTAGCAGAAGGAAAGAAATCATAAAGATCAGAGCAGAAATAAATGAAATAGAAACAAAGAAAATAGCAAAGATCAATAAAACTAAAAGTTGGTTCTTTGAGAAGATAAACAAAATTGATAAGCCATTAGCCAGACTCATCAAGAAAAAGAGAGGACTCAAATCAGTAAAATCAGAAATGAAAAACGAGAAGTTACAACAGACACCGCAGAAATACAAAGCATCCTAAGAGACTACTACAAGCAACTTTATGCCAATAAAATGGACAACCTGGAAGAAATGGACAAATTCTTAGAAAGGTATAACCTTCCAAGACTGAACCAGGAAGAAACAGAAAATATGAACAGACCAATCACAAGTAATGAAATTGAAACTGTGATTAAAAATCTTCCAACAAACAAAAGTCCAGGACCAGATGGCTTCACAGGTGAATTCTATCAAACATTTAGAGAAGAGCTAACACCCATCCTTCTCAAACTCTTCCAAAAAATTGCAGAGGAAGGAACACTCCCAAACTCATTCTATGAGGCCACCATCACCCTGATACCAAAACCAGACAAAGACACTACAAAAAAAGAAAATTACAGACCAATATCACTGATGAATATAGATGCAAAAATCCTCAACAAAATACTAGCAAACAGAATCCAACAACACATTAAAAGGATCATACACCACGATCAAGTGGGATTTATCCCAGGGATGCAGGGATTCTTCAATATATGCAAATCAATCAATGTGATACACCATATTAACAAATTGAAGAATAAAAACCATATGATCATATGATGCAGAAATAGATGCAGAAAAAGCTTTTGACAAAATTCAACACCCATTTATGATAAAAACTCTCCAGAAAGTGGGCATAGAGGGAACCTACCTCAACATAATAAAGGCCATATATGACAAACCCACAGCAAACATCATTCTCAATGGTGAAAAACTGAAAGCATTTCCTCTAAGATCAGAAACGAGACAAGGATGTCCACTCTCACCACTATTATTCAACATAGTTCTGGAAGTCCTAGCCACGGCAATCAGAGAAGAAAAAGAAATAAAAGGAATACAAATTGGAAAAGAAGAAGTAAAACTGTCACTGTTTGCAGATGACATGATACTACACATAGAGAATCCTAAAACTGCCACCAGAAAACTGCTAGAGCTAATTAATGAATATGGTAAAGTTGCAGGATACAAAATTAATGCACAGAAATCTCTTGCATTCCTATACACTAATGATGAAAAATCTGAAAGAGAAATTATGGAAACACTCCCATTTACCATTGCAACAAAAAGAATAAAATACCTAGGAATAAACCTACCTAGGGAGACAAAAGACCTGTATGCAGAAAACTAGAAGACACTGATGAAAGAAATTAAAGATGATACCAACAGATGGAGAGATATACCATGTTCTTGGATTGGAAGAATCAACATTGCGAAAATGACTATACTACCCAAAGCAATCTACAGATTCAATGCAATCCCTATCAAATTACCAATGGCATTTTTTACGGAACTAGAACAAATCATCTTAAAATTTGTATGGAGACACAAAAGACCCCGAATAGCCAAAGCAGTCTTGAGGGAAAGAAACGGAGCTGGAGGAATCAGACTCCCTGACTTCAGACTATACTACAAAGCTACAGTAATCAAGACAATATGGTACTGGCACAAAAACAGAAACATAGATCAATGGAACAAGATAGAAAGCCCAGAGATTAACCCACGCACCTATGGTCAACTAATCTATGACAAAGGAGGCAAAGATATACAATGGAGAAAAGACAGTCTCTTCAATAAGTGGTGCTGGGAAAACTGGACAGCTACATGGAAAAGAATGAAATTAGAATACTCCCTAACACCATACACAAAAATAAACTCAAAATGGATTAGAGACCTAAATATAAGACTGGACACTATAAAACTCTTAGAGGAAAACATAGGAAGAACACTCTTTGACATAAATCACAGCAAGATCTTTTTTGATCCACCTCCTAGAGTAATGGAAATAAAAACAAAAATAAACAAGTGGGACCTAATGAAACTTGAAAGCTTTTGCACAGCAAAGGAAACCATAAACAAGACGAAAAGACAACCCTCAGAATGGGAGAAAATATTTGCAAACAAATCAACGGACAAAGGATTAATCTCCAAAATATATAAACAGCTCATTCAGCTCAATATTAAAGAAACAAACACCCCAATCCAAAAATGGGCAGAAGACCTAAATAGACATTTCTCCAAAGAAGACATACAGACGGCCACGAGGCACATGAAAATATGCTCAACATCACTAATTATTAGAGAAATGCAAATCAAAACTACAATGAGGTATCACCTCACTCCTGTTAGAATGGGCATCATCAGAAAATCTACAAACAACAAATGCTGGAGAGGGTGTGGAGAAAAGGGAACCCTCTTGCACTGTTGGTGGGAATGTAAATTGATACAGCCACTATGGAGAACAATATGGAGGTTCCTTAAAAAACTAAAAATAGAATTACCATATGACCCAGCAATCCCACTACTGGGCATATACCCAGAGAAAACCGTAATTCAAAAAGACACATGCACCCGAATGTTCATTGCAGCACTATTTACAATAGCCAGGTCATGGAAGCAACCTAAATGCCCATCAACAGACGAATGGATAAAGAAGTTGTGGTACATATATACAATGGAATATCACTCAGCCATAAAAAGGAACGAAATTGAGTCATTTGTTGAGAAGTGGATGGATCTAGAGATTGTCATACAGAGTGAAGTAAGTCAGAAAGAGAAAAACAAATATCGTATATTAATGCATGTATGTGGAATCTAGAAAAATGGTACAGATGAGCCAGTTTGCAGGGCAGAAGTTGAGACACAGATGTAGAGAATGGACATATGGACACCAAGGGGGGAAAACTGCGGTGGGGTGGGGATGGTGGTGTGCTGAATTGGGCGATTGGGATTGACATATATACACTGATGTGTATAAAATTGATGCCTAATAAGAGCCTGCAGTATAAAAAAAAAAAAAAAAAAAGACACATGCACCCCATGTTCACTGCAGCACTATTTATAAGAGCCAGGACATGGAAGCAACCTAAATGTCCATCGACAGATGAATGGATAAAGATGTGGTATATATATACAATGGACTATTACTCAGCCATAAAAAGGAATGAAATTGGGTCATTTGTAGAGATGTGGATGGACCTAGAGTCTGTCATACAGAGTGAAATAAGTCAGAAAGAGAAAAACAAATATCGCATAATATCGCTTATAAATGGAATCCAGAAAAACGATACGGATGAACTTATTTGTAAAACAGAAATAGAGACACAGACGTAGAGAACAGACGTATGGATATTGGGGTGGGGGGGAAGGGGGTGGGATGAATTGGGAGAATGGGATTGCCATATACACACTACTATATATAAAATAGATAACTAATGAGAACCTACTGTATAGCACAGGGAACTCTACTCAATGCTCTGTGGTGACCTAAATGGGAAGGAAATCCAAAAAAGAGGGGATATATGTATACGTATAGCATATGTATACATATACCATATGTATACGTATAGCTGATTCACTATACATAGCAGAAACTAACACAACATTGTAAAACAACTATATTCCCAAAAAAATTAATTTAAAAAATAAAAATAAAAAAGCCAATGTCACAGGGATTAATGTACAACATAGTGAATATAGTCAATAATATTGTAATAACTTTGTATGGTGACAGATGGTCACTTGACTTACCGTGGTGATCATTTTGCAATACATAAAAATATCAAATCACTATGTTGTACACCCGAAACTAATATTAATATTGTAAGTCAATTATACTGCAATTTTTAAAAAAACACATGACCAAGAGCTGGTGAGGATGTGGAGTAACTGGAACCCTTAAACATTGCTGGCGGGAATGTAAAATGCTTCATCCACTTTAGAAAACTTTTTGGAAGTTTCTTATAAAGTTAAGCATAGAACTACTCTATGATCCAGCAATTCTACTCCCAAATATTTACCCGAGAGAAATCAACGCATATGTACACACACATACACGACTTGTACAATAATGGTTATTAAAGGTTTATTCATAATAGCCCAAAACTTCAAACAATTCAGTTACATTAACAGGAGAATGGATAAACTATGTATAACCAAACAGTGGAATACTGCTCAGGAGTAAAAAGGGAATTGCCAATACACACAACAATATGAATAAATTTCAAAAACATTATGTTGAATGAAAGAAACCAGACACAAAAGAGTATATACTGTATGAGTACATTTATCTGAAGTCCAAGAACAAGCAAAACTAATATAAGATGATAGAAATCAGAATCTCTGGGATGGCGGATGGAGGGATTGACTGGAAAGGGGCATGAGGGAACTTTGTGAGGTGATAGATGTTTTATATCTTGAATGTGCTACACAGGTACTTACATTTGTCAAAATGCATCAAACTGTACATTTAAGATCTGTACATCTTATATCTAAATCATACCTCAATTTAAAAAGTAATAGAAGAATCACTTACAGGATCATCAAAGATGAATGAATATATAGGAATAAATCTAATCAAAATGTTCAAGACTTATACCCAGAAAACTGCTGCTGAGAGAAATTAAATAAAACCTAACTACATGCAGGGATAAACTGTGTTTATCATATACAGAAAGGACTGCAAACTAGTGGGAAAGGATGAACTACTGAATAAATATTGCTGAATAATGTGAAAAAAGACATAAATTAAAAGCAGCTTTAAGTAGCACATTAAACTGGAGATTGAAATAACTGAAATACTCAATAAAACATTTTTCAAACTACTTTAAAACTGATCACTAACCTGATAGGAAAATAAGGACATTAAAGCAAAGTGAAGAATACCAGGAAATAATCTAGTGCCAAGGTTGTCTTTTGCCCTAGTGGACTCTGTTAACCCTTGAACTTCTGTTTTAACTATTGCATTGGGTGCCTAGGACAGGACATAAAGTCCAGGGCCTGCCCAAAGTAACGATGCTAAATCCAGAAACTACAAAACACAAAGAGGCATAAGATAATGATGGGGTTCAGAACACACTACCACAAAATATGGCACCTTGGCATATTAAATATTTCAAGCTGAAGGAATATAAGAAATGGCAAGTGCAAGAGGGATTTTCTTAACTTCCCCTGAAGCAGGTCACAAGATCCCCCATGTGAGAGGTGTCCTCCAACACCAGGTAGAAAGAAGCATGCGTATCTTCAAATATAGAGGGACATCAAGAGGAGCCTGAATAAACAGGCCTTACTGTCTCCCCCAGTTTGCTACTCTTAGCTCATGTCATTTTTTTGTCCTATCACGTTTTCCCACAACTCGCCATCCTTCATCGAACCAGCATAAAGGAATTCAGATTTTACTACTTCTTCAGATCTTCATTTCCTTATGAAGCCTCCCATATCATGTAAAACTTACATTAAATAAATTTTTATGTTCTTCTCTTGTTAACCTGTCTTTTGTTACAGGGGCCCCATCTTAAAAACCTAAACGGGTAGAGGAAAAAGACATTTTTCCTCCTCTACAGATACCATGATTGAAAAACCGTAAGAAACAACAAACAGCAAAATAAATAAACAGATGAGCAGACTTAATATGTTTGAATTACCACATACACAATATAAATATGTTTAATATATTTAAGAAATAAGAGGGAAACATGAAAAATAAAAGAGTAGACAGCAATCAGATTTGACAAGAACCAAATAAAACTTTCAGAAATTAAAATAATTACAATAATTGAAAAATTAAAACTCAGCAAGTGAGTCTTCGCTGACGAGGGAATTATTGAATGGGACAATGGATAGGAAGAAAGTATCCAGAGAAGTCTACAAAAAAATGGAAAACATAAAATAGAGGTTAAAAGTAATACATAACAGACTAATAGTAGAGTAAGTAATAGAATAATAAAGTAGTTGGAATTCCAGAATAAGATAATAGAATGGAGATGAGCCAATAACCCACATGGAGAAAAAAAAAAGAAACATGGTCCGCACTTGACACATATGCAAAAATGAAATCAAAGATAAATCATTAACTTAAACTTGCAGCTAAAACTACTGCCCTTCTAAGAGTAAACACAGGAGAACATATTCATGATCTTGGAAAAGGCAAAGATTTCTTAGCAAGAAGGCAAAAAGCATTAATCTTGAAAGAAAAAAAGGGCTTCACTGGTGACACAGTGGTTAAGAATCCACCTGCCAATGCAGGCGACACGGGTTTGCGCCCTGGTCCGGGAAGATCTCACATGCCGCGGGGCAACTAAGCCCGTGCGCCACAACTACCGAGCCCACGCGCCGCTACTACTGAAGCCCGTGTGCCGAGAGCCCATGCTCCGCAACAAGAGAAGCCACCGTAATGAGAAGCCCGCCCCCACTCGCTGCAACTAGAGAAAGCCCACATACAGCAACGAAGACCCAATGCAGCCAAAAATAAATAAATAAAATAAATTTTAAAAAGTTATTGCATTTTAAAAAAATGATAATACAGATTTCTAAAAAATTAAAAATGTTAGCTCATCAAGGAAATGAAAAGGCAATCTACAGACTGGTAGAGAAAATTAACAACACATATACTTGACAAATGACTAGTATTCAGAATAACAAGCTGTAAAGTACTCTTACAAATTAATGATAAAAGGAAAAACAACTCAAAAATGAGCAAAAGACTTCAACACTTAATTTAAAAAGATATATGAAAAGCCAGCAAGCACATGAAAAGGTGTTCAACATCATTAATCATTAGAGAAATAAAAACTAAAACCACTAGAAGACATCACTTTATACATCCAGTATACCTAAAATGAACAATACAACACTATGGGTAGGCGAGGGTGTGAAGCAACTGGAACTCCCAAGCTTTGCTGGTGGGAGTGTAAAATGGCACTACTTTGAGAAACTGACATCCCTGGTGGGTTATGTACTGTGCTTTTAATCTTCCACTGTTGGGTTACATGGGCCAAAACATCCCCCTTTTGCTTAAGCTAGTCCAGGTTAGGTTTTTCTTACTAGCAGCCAGTGAATTGTGGACAACACTAAAAGATAAATATAGATTGTGCCACTGATTATTAGCTGTTGTTATGCTGGGCAGTGTGGAGCCAGGACCACTTAACCACACATCCTTATGCAAGGGCTTGATTGGTCCTGCTCAGATAAGCATCCACAAAGTCAGCAACTCTAAACTATGACCTAGGCATCATTTGTTGCTTTTTCCCTGACTGTGCACTTCTGTTTTCTCCCTACAGTGCCCTTCTGATGCAGACGATCTGGGTCAATCAACATAAATGGGTAAAAAAGAAGTGAGAAGGAAATGAGAAAAATC
Source organism: Eschrichtius robustus (assembly GCF_028021215.1). Classification (NCBI taxonomy): domain Eukaryota; kingdom Metazoa; phylum Chordata; class Mammalia; order Artiodactyla; family Eschrichtiidae; genus Eschrichtius; species Eschrichtius robustus. The sequence goes on from NC_090842.1 coordinate 14,626,352, forward strand.
ATGAAATAATAAATAGCAGTAATAAATATTAATTTGAAAACCAACTTCGGAGACTTGCATAAGGTACATACAGTCTACATGACCATAGATTAAATATTTGCAAAAACAATAAGTGAATTTTCATTGCTACCCTGGGTGGGGCCTTCAAGAAAATGCTAGCAGCAATAGACAAAGTCCTAGATTTAAGTAAGACATTTGCATATTCTAAGGATTAAAGTAACCGGATCTTACATCCAGTTAGAGGACACACACAAGAACATTCTGAACTCGCGTTTGTATTTTTAAAATGTTAGACAAATGCAGCAGTAAATGGAAAACCCATGTGTTATTACGTTACCTTCAAGTTTCCATTTACATATAAATAACCTCAATCTACCAGTGTAACTTCTGGGTATAGGTTTCTTCCGTTCCTTCTGAGCCCTATACTTCTCAGGCTTTCAAGCACAGGAGAAACTGGTAGGTGGGATTTACATGTGGCTCAGCATCATTCCTGCTGGAGGCATTCAGTCTTTAGTTCTTTACCTTGTGGGTCTTAGCTTACTCTAACGCAGCCAAAATAACCATTTCCTGTTTTGCCTCATCATGTTTTCCATCTGACCTTTCTTAAAATGTAGAACTTTTAACAAAGAATAATACATACCTGTGTCGTAATACACAATAAGTTTTTCGCTGTGATTGCCCACAGTCTGTGGCTCAAAATCCACTTCCAGTTGCATGGACTCTCCTACATTAAGAGTTCCAACAGATGGCTCTACAGAGAAGGGTCTGCAACACACACGGAGACACATCATCAGAACACATTCCTATATGTACACATATAGCTGATTCACTTCCTTGTATAGCAGAAACTAATGCAACATTGTAAAGCAATTATACTCCAATAAAATAAAAAAAAGAACACATTCCCGACTAGTGTGAGGGGGAAGGGGAGAGGAGACATGAGTTCCAGTTCTGCAGACAACACAGACCCGACACGACAATCCAGTGATTCAGAGGTATACTTTTCCCTTAATGTGAAAGAACTTTAGTGTTAATATTAAAATAACAGTAACAGAACAACAAATGTAAGAAAAACTTAAATGATGCATAATATTCTTGTTTGTATCCTTGCCATTTAGCCATTCTTTTAACATTCACTGAGTGATTCCAGAAAAGGACAGACTTATAACGTGTACGCAAATACTGTAATTTGCAAAAGAACAGTCCCTTCAAAGGGATAAAAATCAAGTTTTGCAAGAGTTCAGCGAAGAGAGGGTTTTATGACAGAAAAACATACCAGAGTCTCAAAAGGAAAGTGATCACACAATCACATGAGGATAAGGTGAGGGCAGTCTAACAAAGGGTCTTTTTAAAAGGGGGGAAGGGGTGTAGGGAAACTACAAGAGATGATGCAATTGCCCAGGGTTGTTAACAGTAGAACTGTTACCACCTCTAGGCCCAAAGAGCCAAGGAGAAGGAATGGTTTTGAAAACCACCAGAGTCCTAAGAGAAGGCTGCCTTATGAGGCTCAAAGGGCTTTAGTTAAGAGAGACAGTCAGCCCAGGAGGCCTCACACATAGGACACTAGGGGGAAAAGTGTCTTGACCTCACATCCTTTGCCTGATTGCCTGCTGGGACTCCCACTGGCTGAACCCAACCAGAAGCCAAAGGCATGGGAGCCTATTGACCTCTGCCATATAGGTTAGCCTCCTGGGTGAGAGTAAGCTGGAGAAGGGTGGAGAGCATTTGGAAAGGCAAACTGGGGACATCTGTGTCTTGAAAATAGAATTTGGGCATGCAGACCTTATGGGGAGGTAGGGTGGATCTGGGAACAGGAAACAGTTGATTTTAATTGTCCTGGAAAGGAAGAGTAAGAGAGAAGCTGGATCTGATCATGAAGTACCTTAAATAACTTACAGAGCTCTTCCTTCTAAACAGGAAACCCAGCCCTTTTAATTATTTTCATGGTCCATTTCACTTCTTTAAATTGCGAGTTTTTCAAAGTAATGTGTTGGACAATGTATCTGGCAGGCTAAGCTGTTTCTGATTATTTACTTGAATCGCAACTGTTTTTAGTCTTCATTCCTTAAACCTTCCCTTAGATAATGAACTTAATTTCAGAAAACCTAACCTTTGTTCTATGAGGGTAGGGAGCTTACAGCATGGGTAGCACTTGGTGGTACCTGAAATGATCACTGCAGGACCTCGGGTGCTTCCTACCACGGGCAATTGTTTATTTTCTCTGGTGCCCTCTATTTGGATTGCCCTCTCCTTTCACTACTTTCCCACTCTTTTGTCTGTCCTTTTCCCATACCTTCAGCACCAAACCTCCAATGAACTCCAGGCACTGTTGTAGGGGCACCATGAGGTAGTAGTTACTAGCCTGGAGCCAAATGAATAAGTTCAAAACCCAGATCAGCCATGAGCTTGGGTAAGTCACTGAACATTCAGTTTCCTCATCTGTAAAATGAGGATAACGACAGCACCTATTTCACAGGATTGTAGTGAGGATTAAAGGAGTTGATAGAGGTAAAGTGCATAGAATAATGTATGGCATGTAGGAAATGCTAAACAAATGTTTATTATTATTTTTGTTATTGCTATTGTTATCTCCCTCATTGGCAGCTGGAGGATGATCTTGGGTATTCAGATGAGTTCAGGTTTTTATCATCCTCCTCTCAATCCTTCACACTGCTCTACAGACATTGTAAAAAAACACACACACAGGACATAACACATCAATCTCTTGTTCAAACACCTTCAGTGACCCCCGTAATTTATGTAATAAAGTTCAAAATCCTCGACATTTGAGGTCCCACACAATCTACTCCCAGCTAGTTTTGGCCTTCTCCTTAAACAGATACATCTGTCCAAATACATTATACACCTGTCACATTCCATGTCAGACTGGGGTGGGATGAGATGGGAGGGCTTTAGTCTCTACACCCATAACCTTCCCCAGCACTGCACCTCCTCTTCCTTCCAACCAGACAGTGCCCCCTACATAGACATTCCAGAACTGCTCGGGTCAGATAGGAACATTCACCGTTTTCCATGTCATACTCCTTCCAAAGTCACCCATCATAGCCCAGACTCAAAGCTACCTTTTAAATAGAATCTTTCCTGATTCTCTTATTAATAATGTCTCCTTCCTCTCAGAGGCCATAACTTTATTTTTACTTCTTACTTTAGCTCACCTTGTACAATAATAAGTTTTCATGCCTGTCTCTCCCAATAGCTAGAGACTCTTGAGATGAAAGGAAAGAGAAAGCAAACAAAATTTCATTAGCACATACTCTATGCTGGGTACCACAGTAGACACTTTACATATGTCAATTCTTTTAATCCTCACAAAATCTTGAGAAAGTAGGTCTTGTTACTTGCATTTTAGATACGAGAAAGCAGATGCTCTAAAAGGGCAGGCAACTGGCCCAAAGCTACCCAACTAGGTAGTGGTAGAGCAGGGATGGAAGCCTGCCTTCAAGTTTTTTCTGTCTCCCCAAACCATCCCTGAATGTGGAAGCCACCTGGTTAGATTCATCTTTGTGTCTCTCACCACCCCATGCATAGCTCTTTACTCATAGGAGCCTCTCAAAAGAGGTTGTTAAATTGAATTATAATCAACTTTTAAAGGGAAATTTAAAATATCTCTAATCTTTATTTAATCTTTATAACAACTTGGTGGAACAGAAAAGGAGCAGACTTTTGGTATCTCAAGAATCTCTGCTTGATGGGAGATGAAGGTGAGTCTCACCGTCTTTAAAGTTCTTTCCTTCCTTATGGCCTCAGGAAGAATCTGAAGAATTGAGAACTGGCCCCAGTTTCCTGGCTTTGGGAACAACATTGTAACATTATCTTCTACCTCCGCTTCACCAGTTCCTAATATTTTTCTCCCTACACTGTGCTTTCTTTTTTTTTTTTTCAAACATTTCTTAGTAGCAAAATAACAGTTTTGAAATGAATTGGATAGTATTACATTACAGAACCTAAGCTAATTTTCTATGGACAAAGGGACTCTTCTTAGGACCTCCAGAAATCCTAATTCCATACAGTGGTAACAGTTTCTTCCCTTTTGTGCTAATTGTTGGGTTTATATTACACTAAACTTCTTCAGTGGTTAGAAAATCACCTGGGATAGCCATTGCTACTTAGAGCTGCCTAAGTTTTTTCTATAAATCAGACATTAATTGGATAGAGTGTGTTAAGTTCTGGTGCTTAAACATTGTCTATAATTTGATTTTGTATTTCATTTTACTAGAGGCAGACAGGCTGAAAAGGCTAGAGAATACCAAGTACCAGAAAATGATCTTACAGAGAGGTAAAAGGTGCTGTTCCTCCAGGGTATAAAGCTGCCTCTGTCTACCAGAATGTCTGGTTTTGATATCACATCCTCATTAATACCGAATACTTGATTAGGGAGGCAACTCGGGTTTGTGTAAAATCGTGATCCACAAGAAAGATTTTGAGTTTTTGTTCAATCCACTACGAACTGCTCTTAAGAACTAAAATTATTCCATTCAAATGATTCAATATTTTAGCAGAAGACTAAATACTGGTTCTATTATATTAAACATTGAATATAAAATTAGTATTTTTCCTTCAGATAATCTTTCTTATTAACTGATTCCTAAATTGAGATTTTAGATTTTGAAATTACTCCTTAATTCTTTCTATTTCACCTTCCAAAATTAATCCTACTTTAATAGTCAAAGTTATTCTGGTACCTACTAGAGTTTTAGGTCAAATCTGTAATAAAGTTGAAGAGTAATTGTTTATGTTCTCTGTATACTTTATAGCACACTGAGGCTCCTTTTATTAGTGTAAAAAAACACTATGCCTCTTTTATAGTACTTGGAGCAGGTTTTTTTGTTTTAAATTATTGTAGAGGTTTATAGTTGTAGCTCTGCTGTTGTGATGTATTGTTGGTTAGGCATCCTATAAACATTTATTGAGCACTTATTTATTCTAGACACTTTGCTAGATGCTGGGGACATACAAATGAAAAGAGATACAATCCTTGCATTTGAGAAGATCACATTCTAATGGGAGCAACAGACACATAAAGTTTTATTTTTTATAATTTATATGAACCTGACCACTTATAAACTTTACCATTAATTAAATCATTATTTCAATGAAAAGAATATGATTTGTTTTTTAAACAATTTCCTGTGAGATATTATTTCTAACTGTATAATGTCTACAAAAGCAGCAAGACCAAGAGTATAGACCCTATGTTTTTGACTCCAAATTCTCAAACTACATATACTGCTCCACTATGTCTACTGACAATCATGTTGTCAATGAAAGAGTGGTCCTCAGCCCTGTCTGGGCAACACAATCACCTGTGCATTTTTCAGAATGGATACTCGTCAGGGGATTCCCCCCAGACATTCTGATTCAATAAAATGTGACCACAAATTCAACTGCATTCTTTCTCATTGTAGTCTTTAGGGCTTTCAGTTGCAAACAACAGAAACCAATTCTGGCTAACTTAGACAGAAAAGGGATTTATTGGAAGGATTTGAGGTAGCTCACAGAATTGACATCATGGTTGGATTACATGCATTTTGTGGAAAGAACATAAAAGTACCATTTTGTGCAGAGTCTAAACAGGAAAACAAAAATAAACAGGAAATTTAATTGAAGGACTTGGTTACACAGAAGATGAAAGCTATGAAAAGCCCAACTTAAGATGGTGAGATAGCTCAGGGATTGGTAATAGCAGTAAGCCATTTCCACCACTGGGCTGGAGACAAAAGGAGAGGAGGAAGTATTAGCAGATCCTGGGGACCTGGCAGAAGTTGGAACCATGGCAGGTCTGTCTGACATGAGCTAGAACCACAGAGGAGATGCAGCTGCTTGCTGGGGACTCTACTGAAGTTAGAGTGGGAGGAAGAGAAATACTCTGACTTCTTCCTACTCTCCAACCTCCTTCTAGTGCCCCCCACTGGTCAAACCCAGGTGAAATCCAGCAGGTCGTGGAGGCTAGAGGGGCTAACACAGCCCAACATAGATACTGAGCAAAGCCTGGGAAGGGCAAGGAATGGATCTTGAGGTAAACAAGGCCAGAACTGGCCCATGTTTGTTTTAATCCAAATTTTGCTATTAACTTACTGGGGGAACTTGGCTAAGTCATTTACCTTCTCAGACCTTACTTCTTTCATCTGTAAAATGGGAATGTTGGACTAGAGTTTCTAATGTCATTATGATTTCTGGCTAGTCCTTGAGTTAGCTCACCATTTTACCTTAGAAGTGTTTCTACATTGGGAAAAGATGATTCACATTCACAGTTACATGGATATAAAAGTTTTAGATCTTTTCCTGCAACTTCACACTATTAAATCTGTGATTTTGTTTCACTTTACATGAATGTATTGCCAATTATGTGTAGTTTTTAAGATTCAGCCGAACAGTCCAGGAAGATATGCTGCCTGTGCTTGTTTTTCCACCTTAGGTGGACTCCCTTTTTCATTGGAACAATACCAATGTCACGGGAAGTTTTTAATGTGTATTATGGATGGTGGTTATGAAAGTTCTTTTTTTTTTTTTTAATCAAAAGAGATTGGTTCTTTCTAAGTCATGGTGAGCCAGTTGAACAACTTGCTCCCTTCCCTTCAATCAAAATATGAGTCTCACCACGAAATGACAAACAAAGCCTTTATAAGCACTTTGACAATGTCAGGAGACACTGATTTTCAAAAGAATTTTTCCTTTGCCTCTGATGGTTGATTTATCTAAAGTGGGTCAGAGTCCTGCTTCCACCCAGGATGTAGAGAGCTGAAAAGAGTGTTTCTTTTACTGTAACAACAACAACAACAAAAAAAACAGATAAACAACAAAATCACAATTTTTCTCAAACCCATTAGAGAGCTGAGATTGCAGGGCAAACAAAAATGGACAATCTCCTGCCTCTAAAGAAGACAAGACATGTGCAGAGTATTTCACCTGTGGCAGACAGAACATTCCTACAAGCAGAAGAAATGGTGAGAGAGGATGGAGAAAAGAAATATTTGAAGAGATAATGGCTGATGTTTTCCAAAAATAATGACAGATCCAAGAAGCTCAGAGAACTTCATGCAGGATTGAAACAAAAATCAAATAAAAGCAAAATAAGATCCTTAAACCAAAAAACAACCAAAAACAAAATCCACATCTAGACACATCACATTCAAACTGCTAAAAACCAAATATAAAGACAAAATCTTGAAGGCAGCCCAAGAAAAAGACATAATTACCTACAGAAAAACAAAGCTAGGAATTACAGCAGACTTCTCATGAGAAAACTGTAAGCCAAAAGACAATGAAGTGACATCTTTAAAGTACTAAAAAAAAAAAGTATATATAACTGCCATTTCAGAATTCTATACTGTAGAGAAAAAAATCTTTCAAAAAATGAAGGCAAAATATTTTTTTTCAAGTAGACATCATGGTTGGATTACATGCATTTTGTGGAAAGAGATAATATCTCTTATCTAATATCTCTTATCTATGAGATAATATCCACTAGATCTGTGCTACAAGAAATATTAAAGTAGTTTTTCAGCCAGGAAAAAATGATACCAAACAGAAACTTGAATCTACATGAAATGGTTTAGAGCTAGTGACGCTCCTGGGACACATGTAAGAATAAACACAAATTCCCTCCTGAGGGATGTGCCTCAACCCACATTATGGCATCCGTGCTACCTACAATATGGCAGACCAAGTAACCCGAAAACTCTTCCACCAGAAAATACCTAGAAAGTCTGGATAAAATATAACTTACATAAATGTGTAGCTGAGCATGCCAAAAAAAAAAAAAAGGCAAATCCACAGGATTCAAAAACAAGAGGAAATAAGAACCAGAGCAGTAAGCCACTGAGCCCTTGAAGCCTGGGTTTTAACAGCCCTGCTAATAGCAGCAGGATACAAGGTCTTGGGATGGTTAAGTCAGGGGACTGGTAACAAAATCCCCATATAAACCTGGGAAACTTCAAAGGTTACCAAAACATTCTCCCATTAGCACAAGGAAAGTTGTCTACCGTGGTTTTGAATGAGGGAAACAAGGATTCTCTAGGGAATTCATATTTTGGACATGTGTATTCTACCAGTTTAGGGTTTAGATATGCATGATCAGTCCAGGAACCCCTAAGCCAAGAAATTACCAGAGAGGCAGTCTACGTAGTCTAACCTTTGGGAACCAGGCAGAAGTAAATGCTAATCCTTACTGGAGAGATGTGTCCTTAAACTAGCGAAGGATTCCACAGATAAAGTCCTTATGAAAATGATCCAGCTCAATATCTGCCTTATTTTTCGAAAGTCATAGAAAAGAACTTGACCTTCTGTCTCCTGTGTTCCCAAGCTGGCCATTCTTGTTATGGCCCTGCTAATCAGCCAACATCTTCATGTCCCATAACAACCATTCTTCCCCATCTTATAAGAGAGATCATTGAGGGCAAGGATTGTCCCATAATATTTATATTGTCCCATAATGTCTACTACACTATAGCTACACCATAAATTATCAGATTAAAATCAAACAGCTTCACTTACTAGCTATGTGCTCTTGAGCAAGTTATACAACCTCTCTATTGCTCAGCTTTCTCATCTTCAAAGCCAGCAATAGCAGGTTGAGTTCTTCTCATATCTCATCACTCCAAACTCTTCTTCTGCCTCCTTCTAGTTTTAAAGATGTTTGTGATTACACTGGGCCCACCCAGATGATCCAGGATAATCTGCCCATTTTAAGGTCAGCTGATTAGCAACCTTAATTACATCTACAACCCTAGTCCCCTTTGTCATGTGACACTACACATTTACAGGTTCTGGGGATTAGGACATGCACGTATTTGAGGAGCCATTATTCTGCCCACCACACTGGCAGTAGGTCATTTAAAGAAACAATAAACGAAGAAACACTCACTATACAGTACTTGCTATATACCAGCAGTTTATGTTTATTAATTCATCTATTCCTCACAACAACCCCATAAGGTGGCTACTTTCCCCCATTTTTCAGATGCGAAAATTGTGGGTGGCCTCTAAAGCTGGAAAAGGCAAAGAAATGGATCCTCCCATCAAGCCTCCAGAAAAGAACACAGCCCTGCCAACACTGGGATTTCAGCCCAGTGAGGCTTCTGATCTACTGAAATGTCGGATAATAAATTTGTGTTGTTTCAAACCACGAAGTTTGTGGTAATTTATTACAATAGCAGTAGAAAACTAATACAGCCAGTTATAAAAGTCTCAGTCACAACAAATATGTTTATTAATATATTCCCATGAGCCATTCTCTATGCTAAATAGAAAGTCTCTTATCCAGCATTTCAGAAGACCACCCATACCCAAACAGGTAACCTTGAATTTTGGGTTCCTCATGGGATGAAGAGGAAGTCCGCCCCACATCATTGAGGTCTCCCATCCTTGCAAGTGAAGACTGTAATAAGCAGTTGCATCTTGACTGCTATCCTACGAAACTACATGTGCTGACTAGATTTAGCTATAATCAATCAAAAACAAAAGCTGAAGGAATGCATACCTATGAGTTTTGATGTGAAACACAGCATCTTTGTTGCCAATGTTTTGAACCAGCAGAATCTTCTGAGTGCTGTATTTGACAGGGCAAGTAGAAAAATTCAGCTTGTCAGGAAAATCTAGGATGGCTCGTGCACCTCTAGCTTTGATGGGCACAATAAACTTTTCTCTTTCAGTAACACAGGTCAACATATGGGCATAATCCTACAAGAGAAGGGTACAATCATTACTTGTGGAAACACCAACATGACCAAGATAACTGCAAGAAATATGGCTGTATGCCAAGCATCTTGCAAAACAACTTAATATATATATTCTATGAAACCTTCTCAAGACAATTATGGATGTACCTTCAATGAGATACTCTTTTCTAAGAAAAAGAGAACAGTTCAAGTATTAAAACCTACAAGCCAACAGAGAAGCTTATGCCTCTTGTGTTTCCCGGATATTAGGGAGGTGGGATGCAGGACAGTTGAGGCTCATTCTTTTTTAGATCAGAGGAGGTTCACACCAGTAACTTCACGTCCTCCTTCTAAACCCTACCTACTTATCCTTCAAGCCATGTGTTAGACTGATAGCTCCAAATAATGGTCTCTCTATGACCACACTTTTTGAAATATGACTGTGCAGCTTCTCCATCATGAGTGGAGTCTATTTCTTTACCCTGTGCTTTGACCAATGGAATGTGGCAGAAGTTATGCTATGCCAGTTCCAAGCTAAGGCCTCAAGAAGCTTTGGGCATTTCCATTCTTGCTCTTGAAACTCTGCCATGTAAACAGGCCTGGTCTAGCCTACTGCAGGATGGGAGCCCAGATGTCCCATGCTAGACCAGCCTACTGCCCCAGATATGTGAGAGAGCCCAGCCAAGTTAAGCAGAGTTGCCTACCCAACTCATGAGTGGGCCCAGTCAAGATTAGCTAAACCATAGTCTTGTGAGCCATAGTATCCATAATTGAATTTGGGAGTGGTCTGTCATTATACAACAATAGCTAACTGATTCAAAGCCCATTTTAAACCTCACCTCTTGTGCAAAGCCATTACTGACCATTCCAAATAAAAATGCTGAGGCCCTAGGCATCCACTGTCCCCAATCTTGAGTCTAAATGCAACAGAAATGCTGAATTAAGTCACCCTTTATCTCCTCTCATAAGATAGGAAAATGGAAGTCTCATCCTCAATGCAACAAAGAAAAAGTTAAATGTAAACCATCACCAACAAGCAAACCTAAATGTGAAAGGAAAGCATTAACAGTCTCCTCAAGAATAGGCTCAGGGGGCTTCCCTGGTGGTGCAGTGGTTAAGAATCCTCCTGCCAATGCAGGGGACACAGGTTCGAGCCCTGGTCCAGGAAGATCCCACATGCCGCGGAGCAACTAAGCCCGCGAGCCACAACTACTGAAGCCCACGTGCCACAACTACTGAAGCCCGCGTGCCTAAAGCCTAAAGCCCATGCTCCGCAACAAGAGAAGCCACGACAATGAGAAGCCCGCGCACCACCACCAAGAGTAGCCCCCACTCCCCACAAGTAGGGAAAGCCTGTGCACAGCAACGAAGACCCAATGCAGCCAAAAATAAATAAATAAATAAAATAAAATAAAATAAAAAAGAATAGGCTCAGAAGTCACTGTGAAAGGAATTTGCTATCTAAACCAGGTTCATTTTCCTTCATTTTAAGTTTCCCCATCATTTTAGTGTGTGTTTTGGCTGTAACACAATCTTTGTAAGTATAGAGGCCTCTTGGAACTTAAGTTTCCTTTTGGTAATCATGCAGTATATGGTTTTCAGTGGTGGAGGTTTAAAACCTCTCTTTGGACTTTACGCACAGAGCAGGAATGGGAATGTCTGACATACTGACTGACATTTAGACCTGACCATGCACTCAATTTCATGAAACCCACAGGACAAGTAGAAAGCAGTGGTATCCCCAATTAGTTTATTCATCCAACCATGTTTATTAAGTGTCCAGGTGCCAGGCACTGAGCTGGGTCTGGGTATGCTACTGAGTAGTAAACACAGACGTGGATCGCTTCGAGCTTACATAGTGATGGAAGAGACAGTGAGCAGGTAAATAAAGCATATCTAATGTACAATGTAATACATACACAAATATATTAAATAAATATAAAGAGAAAATAGCCAGGAATGTTCCCCCGACAGAGCTTTACACCTGCAGTCTCTCTGCCTCCCTGAACCCCAAACTCATACCCAGCAGCCGGATCAACATCTCACTGGATACAAACTTACCATGGCCCAAAGCAAAGCTGCTGACTAATGCCACTGCCTGCAACTGTGCATAAAGATACCCTACCAAGGGAAGGAACAGGGCCTGAAATCCAGTCCACTCTGCTGGCTCCAACTGAATCGGCCTATAGGGGCAGCCTTCTTCTCATGCCCACAAAGGCTCCACAATGCCAGCTGAGGTCCTGCTCATGACCTTCCTTCCACCCTAAATCTGTCCCCTCACTGCCTCTCCATCTTGGTACATGAATCTCCATCCTTCCACCGGCCTGGATTTAATATCCTGGCATGAGGCATCCTTGATCACTCTGTTTCTCAATTTCTTAGTAAATCCTGTAGGACTGACCTTCAAAATATATCCAGACCACAAACACGTCTCACTACTTCTATCCTGCCACCCTGACCCTAGCCACTCCAATCTTTCCTGGGCTAACTGGACTCTGTTTCAACCCTTGCTCCCTAAAGTCTATTTTCCACACAAGGGCCAGAGGGATCCAGTTAAAATATAAGTCAGCTCAGGAGGCTCCTCCATTCAAAATCTCCCAAGCAGAGAGCTGGGGGTCTCTGAGTGCTATGGCCTGGCACCCCTGTCATTTCTCTGGCCACACCTCCCCCCTCCCCCGCTTGCATCTCTGCTCCAGCTACAGGTTTCCTTGCCGTCTCTTGAGTATTCTAGAGATGCTCTCCCTTCAGAGCCTTCAAACTCGATGTTCGTTCCATCCAGAACATGCTTTCCTGTAATTATTCACATTGCTTGCTCCCTCACTTCCTTCAGGACTTTGCACAATGTCCATTTTCTCCCTGAGGCCTCCCCTGATTGCCCTATTGTAAACTTAACTCTCCCTCTCCTGTCCCATCACTCCCTAGCCTTTCGTTTGCTTTAGTTTTCCCAAAGCCATCTAACACATTGTATATGTTACCTATTTATTGAGTCTATTGTATGCCTCCCCCCTTATCTCCATGTCAACAGGGATTCTGCCCATCATATTGACTTCACAACGCCTAGAACAGGGCGTGGTAATTAGTAAACATTCAACAAATATTTGCTAAAGACAGGCAAATAAGTACTATAATGCTGAGTGAAGAGAAATAAAGCATAAGGGAATAAAGAGTGAGTGGGAAAAGGCCTCTATGAGGAGGTGACATTCCAGCAGAAATCTAAGTGAAAGGAGAAATGACACCATGGGGGTGGGTGGTAATCTGGGTGAAGCATGATTCAGAGACTGTGGCCAGAGGGGAATAAGGTAAGGAGAGGTTAGAGATGCAGCAAAGAGGTTGTGGGAAGCCAGATCACACAGGAGCTCGTAAGCCATTGTTAGGACCTGAGGATGGCCAAAAACATTAATGATGCTGGAAGCGGATCAAGATATACCTGATTTATGTTTTAGAAGAATTGCTAGCTGCTATGTAGGCAACGAACTGTAAGGAGGCTAAGATGAAAAAAGGGTGGCCAGTTAGGCAGCCACTGCAGTAGTCCAGGCAAGAGATGAAGCTGACCTGGCCTAGTGCAGTAAATGCTTAGCTTAGAGCTTGGCGAGTAGTTAAGTACTCAATAAATGTTAGTTGTCATTACTAAAATGTTGCATAAAATACAATGTTTTGAGTAAGGCACGTAGGAAAAACTCAATTTGTGTACTTGTTGTTAGGATAATAATGATAATCCTGGTAATGATGATAATAATGGAACAAGATAATTTCAAAAAACAACAAGGACTTTGAAGAAAATAAAACATGGTAAAGTGATAATATGGGAAGCAGCTGCTTTAGGTTAGAACAACCAAGGAGGCCTCCCTGAGGAGGTGGCCTTCGAATAGAGACCTGAATAGCCAAAGCATCCAGTCAGGCAAGATATAGGAATGGAGCATTCCTGGCAAGGAGAGGTGCAAACATAAAAGTCCTAAGGTAGGAGCAAGTAATAACAATTAATGGACAGTATTCATGAAATTTATTTAAATTGAGTTGTTGGACTCCTGGCTCTTCTAGTGATTCTGGTTTCTGCATGGTAATGCCAGGCTCAAAAATTATGCCATTCAGATATAAGAAAGTACAAATTACACGAAGCATACTTGATCCTAGAAAACTCCACAGAATTCAACAACAAAACAGTCTAGTCTGATTACATCAGAATCCTAAAGAGATAAGTACTGTTTTCATTTTTTCTTAGGAGATCAAACCCAGCAAGCAAAGGTTTTGTTGGGAATTAGAAACTGGAAAGCTGCTGGCACATGTGGAAACTTAATATTAACTGGGGCTTTGAGAGAAAGAACAAAAGATGCTGCTGAATCCACGATGAGAGGGGATCTCCAAGTAATTTATTCTATGTTTACATATTCTCTGCCTTGTTCTATAAGGAATTGAAGACAGCTGAAAATAATTTAGGAGGCTAACTGAAATATTCAAATTTCCCAATGAGGAAGATTTGAAGTTTGATCAGAATTTTATATTTTTTTCATAATCAAGTCATATAAAAGAATATGAAGAAATTCTTTAAACTCCTTAAAAATGTATTCCAATCTCTGAAGCTCTGTATTTAATATGACTATATTAGATTATATAATATACAATTATATATTGCTCTACTGGCTTAAAATTAATTCAGATGTTATGACTTGGGAGGCTTTGTCAGCCTGCAAGCTAAGCAATTACTTCAGTTGATGTACTTCCTTCCTCTGTACTTAAATTCAGAGCAATCAGGTCGCCATTCAGAGCCAAAATATTTATTCCAAACTCTCTCCCGTCTACTATGAGATTTAACTATGAATTACTTTATATCCTAAAATGTTATTCTATATAACAATGGTCTCCAGATGAAATTTCCTATCCATTTTTTTTCTGTCCATTAGCCTTCCTTCCAACCTGCCTATCCTCCAAACTTAAAAAAAAAAAAAAGCAGTGGAATATGCAAGTGGCAGATTTGACTCTGAGAAGTGAAAAGAATGAATCTCGATTTTATATTAGCTCCACGATAGAAAGCAAACGTGGCAATAATTCTGTCCTTTAACAGCTCAGGCAAAGGAAAATGATGTCTTCTACTGCAGCAAATGACTCCCCAGGCGTTCAAGGGCAAGCACAGCCAGTGTGGTTAAGCCCTCACAATCCTCTTTCTCCCTTTTCTCCACTCCTAAACTTGATGGTGGAATGGCTAACACAGAGTAAAACCAGATTTGGTTAGGACTCAGCACATTTAATACTCACTGTCCCTGAAAAACGTTATAAGTTCCCTAACCAGTTAAAAGTACTTATTTTATAGTATCTTCTCAATCTGAAATTCACCTCTCTAAAGGGAAGAATTAGTTCTCAAGTCCTAATCAGTTTAAAAACAAGACTGATCAGGTCTCCCAGCTATTCTCACAGCCAAGCTGCAGGCAGGAGAAGGCAGAATAGAGCACTTTCCACTGTGTCAGCTTCCGTCAAGTACATGCGTTTGGAAGTCCTGCTCACATCTCACGGGCCAACATTTAGACAACATGCAGCTGCAAAGGAGGCTGGGGAAATGCAACATTTTGTTTCTGGCAGCAACAAATCCAATCAAAATATGTGATTCTCTTACCAATGAGGAAAGAGAAAATGGATGTTAAGAGTAGACAACTAGGGCTTCCCTGATGGCGCAGTGGTTGAGAATCCGCCTGCCAATGCAGGGAACACGGGTTCGAGCCCTGGTTTGGGAGGATCCCACATGCTGCGGAGCAGCTGGGCCCGTGAGCCACAACTGCTGAGCCTGCGCGTCTGGAGCCTGTGCTCCGCAACAGGAGAGGCTGCGATGGTGAGAGGCCCGCGCACCGCGCTGAGGAGTGGCCCCCGCTTGCCGCGACTGGAGAAAGCCCTCACACGGAAACGAAGACCCAACTCAGCCATAAATAAATAAATAAAAATTAAAAAGGAGATTAAAAAAAAAAAAAAGGTCTGTGCTGCAAATTGTTAAAAAAAAAAAAAAAAGAGTAGACAACTAGCCATTATGCCTCACACCCTCTTCAGTCTATTCTCCACATAGCAACCAGAGTGATCTTAAAAATGTAAGCCAGATACGTCATTCCTAATCAAAACTCACCAGGGAAGATAAAGGGAAAGAATCAAGCATTTATCCTATCTTTCCTCTATGAACTGTACCTCAGGATCCTTATTAACTCATTACAAAAATAAAGTGTAACAACAGACATTTTGTGCCTCTTGATGTGATGCAATAGAAAATACTACGTTACCTAAGAATTCTGGCCCCTCCAAATCAAACATGAATCTAAACAAGGCTCTAGACCTAATTACCAGTCTATAGGAAACAGAGGGGATGGAGGATCATTCTATGGAATCTGGTGGAGTTGCACTCAGTACCTTGTTTGGATCCCAATTTAAGCAAACCAACTTACACATACACATATGATTGATTTACGCAACTTAAAATGCATATATATCATTGATTTACGTGATATTTATGTACATATATACACACGCCTCTACATATACATATATGTTTTAATATTACTCAACTGGGGAGGTGTGAGTACTGACTAGATATTTGATGATATTAAGGAGTTACTGTCATTTTTTAGGTGTGATAATGGCACTGTGGTTACGTTAACTTTTAGAAAGGACCTTATCATTTAGAGACAAACAATGAAGTATTTACAATGAAATGATGTACGGGACTTGCTGCAAAACCCTCTGAGGCAGGGGACAGGATGATGAAGCAAGACTGGTCATGCACTGACAGCTTGAAAATCTGGGTGATGACAGTTCACTATATCATTCTCTATATTTTTACATATGGGTGAAAGCTTCCATAATAGAAATATTTTAAATAACTTATGGTGGCTTCCTATTCTACTTTGCATGATTTCTAAGACCCTTCATGGTCTTACCCTCTACAAACCTTGTCTCCTACCATTTTCCCAGCAGCTTCCTCTGCTCCAGCCACGCTGGCCTTGCACTTCCCTGACCTGTTGTCAGACATATTTCTGTCACAGGGCCTTTGTAAGTGCTGTTCCTGCTCCCAGACAAATATCTTCCCAGTTTAGCTCTCTGCCCAAATGTTACCTCATCAGAGAAGTCTCCCCCTGATCTTCCTACTGAAAGGAAACAGTCCCCATTCTCTATCACTCTCTGCTCTCTATCATGTCAATATCTGATATTAAATGATCTGTTTGCTTATTCATTGTGGAACATAAGCTCCATGAAGGCCAAGCTTCTTCTATTCTCCACTGGATCCCGGCTGACAGAACTGGGCCTGGTGCAGAGTGAGTGAAATAATATTCATTTTAATATCTTTATTTGGATACACCATTATCAAGAGTTCTTCATAAAGAGAATGCCTGAGATCCTCATTAGCCATATTATAAAATGATATTTGTCAAATCCAGAAAGCTAGAAAGTAGTGATGTGACTCACTGAAGATATGAAACAAAATGGGAAGAAACACCTTTAAATAAGCCTTCTCTTTCTCCTGGTTGAAATGACGGGAAAAAAGTTAACATCTAATACATTCATGGCACAAAAAGATATTTGAGCCCCCTTTTTATATGCTTTTGCTTTTATCATCTTCAGGCCATCCTCAAGTTGAAGAAACTACCTTATATTTTCTTGAGATTAACTTACTTATCTTACTTGGCAAATATTTACTGCACACTTCCTATATGTTAGGCCCTGTACTAGGCACCTGGATGACAGGGGAAACCCAGACAGAACTAGGGAGGGCGAATGCTAGGCAGGAAGAAAACTAAATCCCTATCATTATTTCTGTCAACAAGAATCACTGATTGTAGAAAATCTTATGACATCTATACTTTAATTCAAAGTGCTGGCACTATAGTTCATTAATGTTACACACCTGGGTAACAAATTATGTTAACGTTTTTCTACTCTTCTTGGGCCATGTTCTTTAAATTTCATAGTAACAAATCAAGAAAACTATTTTGACAACAAATTAGATATTTTCTCAAAACATAACTGAGCAATAAGATTACATCACTTCATATTTTCTTCAGACCACTGCTGCCATTTCCATATGCCAACACTATTACAAAGAGTTGCTTTCTTAAGTCCAAGGAAGTACCCAGTTTTGCTTTCCTACATAAGCCTAATATTTTTTATACTCCTTTTAATAGTAAAGATACAGATTTAAGAGGTCAAGAAAAATGCCAGTCTCCAGAATTTTATAGTGTTATGATAACATCAATTACTATATTTCTACCGTCCATGACATGTACACTAGGATTATTAGATAAATAACATAGCCAATCTTTTTTTTTTTTTCCAAGTCCATGTGAAAAGAAGAGATAAGGAAAGCCAAAGTGAATTTCCTGCACCTGTTATCTGGGTATTTGGCGTTCTAAACGAGTTAAATCTCCAGGAAGCTAGATTAATAGATGACAGGAAAAAATGTAAATTGCATTATCATCTTCGACATGCTAATATACATGGGTGCTGAAAATCCAATTGAAAGGGGACTGGCTTATTAAACTGTGGCATGCTGCAATTTACATATCTCACCCTCCAGATGTGAGGAGGGTAAATGAGAATGGAGTGTGTTCAGATCAGCAGGGGATAAGGAGGAAAAATACATATGCACATTGGCTATCAATGTGGCCAACTGGAGAAAAAGTGACACAGTGAAAAGACTGACTTTTATCCTTCTTGAAATAAATCTGGCTCTAGTACTCCTCTGCTACATTCTGGAGCAGCACTAAAGACGGCACAACGAACCCTAGCTGGTCATTCTGTGCATGGCTCTGTTGGTTTTCCAACAGTAAGAGCGAATGTAGATGCCCAGACGACTGGAAAAACTACTGGGATGGAGCCCTGCTGATGGTGCAAAGGTGGCAGGATCTTTGCAGAAAAAGGGAACCAAAACTAGCAGCGGGAGCTTCCCCCAAAACCCACCATCAGTCTTAGACAGTCAGCAGAAGGAGAAATCACTACGTCCTTGGAAAAACATATTATGTCAATTATTTCATAGCTTAGAGCCCAATCCAACACAAAATCCTAATGTGTCCAAAATTAGGTAAGTTTCTCATAGGTAGCCATTATACTCAGTCTATCTCTCCTCATACATGCATGTAACCATTGATAACTTTCAAATACTTAGAAGAAGAAACAGTAAAACAACACTTACCTTATTTTTTTTAATTAAGGCTTTCCCCATAGGCCATAGGCAATGTTGGTGAAATGGAATGCTAAGAGGGAATAAAAAAACTAGGAGTGGGCTTCCCTGGTGGCACAGTGGTTAAGAATCCGCCTGCCAATGCAGGGGACACGGGTTCGAGCCCTGGTCCGGGAAGATCCCACATGCCGTGGAGCAACTAAGCCCATGTGCCACAACTACTGAGCCTGCGTTCTAGAGCCCGTGAGCCACAACTACTGAGTCCGCATGCCACAGCTACTGAAGCCCGTGTGCCTAGAACCTGTGCTCCGCAACAAGAGAAGCCACCGCAATGAGAAGCCCGCGCAACGCAATGAAGAGTAGCCCCCGCTCACCACAACTAGAGAAAGCCGAAGACCCAACACAGTCAAAAATAAATTAATAAAATGAATTTATTAAAAAAAAAAAAACTAGGAGTAAGATAAGCTTCCACGAAATATAGCCAAGTAATAATCCTCAATGGGAATGCTGGCATTTCATACTTAAAGTAAATACAAATTCACCTAAAATATATTTCAGTTATTTATTTGCTGTAAAGATAAGCAGTAATAAAATCTCTCTCCCTTTGCTTTTAACATTTGATGAGGTAAAATTTTAAATATACACAAATAAAACAAAATAGTATAACAAATCCCATGTATCCATCACCCAGATTCAACAGTTATTAACATTCTGTCATTCTGGTTTCATCTGTACCTCCATCCATTCACCTTTCTATTGTTATTATACTTCAAAAAATTTTAAGGTAAAGTTTAGATATTTTGGAGTGCACAAATATTAAGTATACAATTTTGAT
The DNA here is from genome assembly GCF_028021215.1 of Eschrichtius robustus. NCBI lineage: Eukaryota > Metazoa > Chordata > Mammalia > Artiodactyla > Eschrichtiidae > Eschrichtius > Eschrichtius robustus. The sequence continues at coordinate 14,646,009 of NC_090842.1, forward strand.
GAACGAATTCATCCATGTAACCCACACATCTATCATGACATAGAACACTCCACCTCTTCAGAAACTTCTGTGTATCCCTTTCTCAGCCAGACTACCTACAGGTAGAATAATACTTATTCAACAGAAGATATTTTTTTCTCCAGCACAGAAAAATATTAAGGAAAGCCAACTCCTCAAATCCAGCAAGGTTAATATTTCAAGCTGCACAAAAGCTTATTATATTCAGCTTTTATAATTAATTGACAGTGTAGGAAAATTTGACACCCAAACTAAATCCAAGTACTGTTCTCTTCACAGAGAATATTCAGATATAGAGCCTGGAGAAAAAAATACGGACCTCAATAACATATAACAAAAAGCACTACTTCTGGAACTATTTATCTTTCTGTTTATTTCAATAATACCCCAAACAAAATAATAAGTTCATAAACACAGCCCAAGAAACAAACAGTAATACTACAAAGTGGAAAAATAATAACAGCAGTATAATAGTAATGAAATTTCTAACCACTTGCTCCAGTGATATATGCTTGGCAGACCACATTAAATTCTCTATCCCTGCTCTCCAGAAAAGCAGAAACAGTAGCACCAGCACCAGGAATACTGGTAATGACATTTATAGCAGCTAATAAGTATTAGTGATGGAGAAGCAGGGATTCAAAGCTAGTTCTCTGCGTCTCCATTGCGCTCTTTTGATTCCAACCATAACGGCACAATACAGATAAGCAAACACACTATTTAACATTACATATAACCTGACATTTTGTTAGGCCTATTTTAGCCTTGTTTTTTGTCCTCGCTCTTTCAATCATGCTGGTAAAAGCCCTTTCCTCCTCCACCCAAGTCCCCACTTTGGCCCTTACAAAGGAAAACTCAACCCACAATTCTGCAGTCTTGGAGAAGGGCTGGGGAGAAGACTCCTCCCTCAGTCCCCCAAGCTAGTTTTTCCTTCCAGAAGTAACTGGAATTTACACAACTGAGGAGAGCCTGAGAATAGGCTAGATTCCTGACAGCTCTGGTGGTGCTCGAGGGAAATGGCCTCTTTTTGAACTCAGGCTCTTTCTAGCCGGTCTGTGTGCAGACAAGGATAAGCAGACAGGGCAGGTCTCTGCTTTTGGCTCTAGCCTCTCCACTCGTGCTTAGGAAGAGCTACTGGTGAGGTCACCCCTTCACCGAGGACTGGTTATCTACCAGTCATTAAGGAGCAGAATATGGCCTCAGGGCCTGGCCATATTTTTTGCCATTAATGAGGCTGATACTGTGATCAATATTGGATCTTAGGACTCTTTCCTAAACTAGTTAGAGTGTGGGGAGGAGGGATGCAACTAACAAGAATCCCAAACTTCCAAGAAGGCATAATCTCTACCCTTTGTCTCAGCTCATTGCACCTGGACCACATCTTTTCCTTTTTGGTGTCTCTCTAGCTGTACAGTCCAGCATAAATATGCTGAAGTAGGTTCCATGGGAGCATCCAGAAAGATTATCCTTCTTTACACTCTGGCTACTTGCAGCTCATATAAGCCCTCATCACTGTTTGACAATTCTCTCCGTATTCCCAGTGGTGCACCACCCCCTCCTCTCATCCACCCTCACCATTCCTCTCCTCACCACCACCACCAGCAATACCACCATCAACACCACCACCACCGATACCATCAACGACACCAACAACACTGTCGACGACACAGCTACCACCACCACCACACCAACACCACAACCAATACCACTAACACCACCACCAACAATACCAACACCAACACCGCCTCCTCGAATGCTCAGAATTGCAAACTGCTGGTGACAAGCATTCAACCAGTTTGTTGCCAGCGCTGCTGTTACCTTGTTCTCCTCTGGAGTAAAGAGGATTCGGAAAACGGATGGCACTCCTGGCGCTACTTTGTGGCTAATATCTTTGGGGCTGATTACTTTAAAGTAAGGTGAGCTTTCCTCAACAACTTTCACCATCCTTGGAACCTGCAAGAAAAACACAATAATGGGCACTGTACATGTGAAAGCAGAAGAAAAAGGACAGGCCTTGCAGTTAAACGTGAAATCTCCATCGACTACTTACTAGCCATGTGACTTTGGTTAGGTCTGAACTTCCGTTTCCTCAAGTGTAAAAGGAGATGACAGTACTTACCTTTACCCCAGTACCTCATACAAAGTAAGCACTCAATGTACTTTAGCTTTAATTTTTATTAACATTATTATTATTACTCAATTTAATTGTTACTGCAAATCTTTATTTTATTATTTAAATGTGACTATTTTCGAAGACTAACTGCTTAATCATCTAAAACCCCACCTACACGGTGGAGGTGCACTGGACTTCCCAACATTTGAGAACTGCTCTGGGAGAAGAAATCACACTTACTGCACTCTTGCTATGGATCATCCACTGTACATGAGATGCCACTTGATCCTCACAATAACCTTTGAGCTTCATTACAATTCATTCTACAGATGAGGAAACAGACACTTGCCCTAAGTGCTACAGCTTTACCAAGCAATGGTATGCTGAATCAAGTCCCGGCCTAACTCCACCTTCCCTCCCTATAGGACTGTCCTACCTAAACACCACTGTGAAGCAAGAACACAGAGGGCAGTACAATCCCCAAGGCCAGTCTCAGAGCAGCTTCAAACAGTCCCATCCTTTTAAAGGCTTATTCCTCTGCTCTGCTTGCCAGAGTACTCATCCAGAGTACGTATTTCTATCTCAGATAGCCCCAAGCAGTAAAAGAAATGTAACTGTGAGAAGGGGGGTGGTCAGGGGTGGAGGTTCTAGGGACACAGGAATGGGAGAGGACTGTTTTTTTAAAAACTCAAAGGGGACAGAAGAAAGTTAACTATAGTTAAGTATGTCCTAGGAGTCTCAGGTGAAATACGAGGAAACAGGAACTCCCACAACCTCTCAAAGCTGAAACCCAGATGCAGAAGGGAAGAAGAAATGCAGAGAGAATTCAGACAGATCTCAAGACTAGAGAGTGGGGAGGTAAGAAAGAGATGTGTAAATATCTGGTAGGAATAGAATTGGCTTTGCTGCTAAGAGAAATGTGCAGTGGTGTTCATGATGTGTTGAATGATGCCATATAAGCTTGCTGGGAATACTTTAGTAAGAGCCTAACTGTGGATTAAAAACTAGAAAGGAAAACAACAGCAACACTAATAATAATAAGAAGAAGAATAGTAACATTGCTTTAGTGCTTATTATAGGACAGACACTGAGCTGAGTACTTTATATCCATTATCTCATTTAATATTCCAAACAACCTATTGAAATGGGTGCTATTCTTATCCCCATAGCTTGGAGAAGTGAAGTGACTTGCCCAAAGTCTACAGCTGGGAGACAGTTTACCTAGAATCTGAACCCAGATTAGTCTGACTCTGGAGTCTGAGTGCTTATAATTGTACCCCAAGTGAATTGTGTTGTGGCTTGTAGAGTGTTCATGGCTTACTTTCAACTTGTGTGTTTAAGAGAGGTAGAGAAACAAAGACCAAACAGGCTCTGTCTTTTGCACTCATGGCAGTCAGGAAGCAAATAAAAGGTAAACGACACAGAAAGCATTTCTCAGTGCCCCAACTGTATCTCAGTGGTTCCTTGCATATCCATGAACCAGGAAGTAGAGAAGCATGCTTACATCAGCCACCTTGTATGAAGGTCCTGGGAGTAACTCACCAAGAACAAGCCCGCCTAGCCTAGAGAATCTGTCTGCTTGTTGATAGCTGAACTTTCCTTAGATGAGGACCTTCCTTTCATGGGATCCAATACTCTAGCAGCATCTTACCAAGAAGTGTGGGTTTTATCCATGAGAACTGAATGCCCTTTGGCAGACAAGACTCACACATGCCTCTTATCCTTGACGTGCTCATATACACTCAGTGACAATCATTTCTTGCTTATGGCTGGGGAGGAGTAGCCAAAGTACCCTTTGGACTAGCTCCACTCTGCCTTTAATAGCCTAAAAAAACTTGAACAAGAGTCAAAAAGTAATGGAGAAAGGGAAAACGAGAACTCGAAGTGAGAAACTAAATTGGTTGGCAGCCCTGCATGAAAAGAGAGAGTCCTAATGTCTATGTAACTCACCTCTTTCTGAGGTCTAGGAACATAACCCTGGACACCTCGGGTTTTTTTTCTTCTCTCTGCCTACTCTTTAGCTTCCATCCCATGAGCTTCTCTTGCTAACACGCCTTCAGTGAAGAACTAAATGTTCCATTTTCTCCAAAGTCTGACTTTGCTGTCACTAAATCAGCCCATTGATCTCTGAAAGGCGTCACTGATTCCTTTAATGAGCTACTGTACTGAATATAACTGCAAGTCTTCCCATTTGCCTTGAATTCTTGCATAGTCTTCACTTATTTTCCCTACTTTATTATAGCTAGAATTTTTGTCTCAACATTCTAAGACTCCCATAAGTATTTCTACTTGTCCTTAACACCTGATGCTTAGCATCTCTCTAATACCTTCCTTCCTACCTGATTACTTTTCACACTTAACTGTGCTTCATGCTGACCTTCTGCATTATTCTTCCTTTCATTATTGTTACATGTCAAGGAAATCCTCAGTCATTTAATACTCTTTCTTGAAATATACCCTAATATATCTCTGAAAGAAAAGGCATAAGGATGGAGAAGAAATCCTCAGTTGCAACCACAAAGAAACAAGGTACAGACAGTGGGAGAAGCCATCCAAAACTATCTGTAGACAAAATCTGAAGGCTATCTGAGGTAGAAGGGACGAGATGGAAAAGAGAAAAGGGGATCTTATTTTTGTTTTTTTTTTTTTTAATACAATTTGCAGAATCTAACTGCATTGGCTCAACAACTGCAATTCATATGAGTAGAGTTGATACCTTCAATTGGGGAAATAGTGGCTCTAACGTGGAGTATGTAAACATGAACAGTAATCATCTTGTATTAAATGAAAACCTAGCCCAAATGGTCACTCATGAGAACTTCATGACACTGATCTAGCCAATCCCTTATTCAACAAAATGTCAGTGCACACACTGGGAGTTTACCATTTGTTGGGTACTGCCCTGGGACTGAGCATTTAGCAACAAACCAACCAACATAGTCTTGTCTTCATTAAGCTTATAGTCAAAGGGCATGTTTTTATCTGTTTTCTTAGGCCTATCAAGTTAAAGAGCTTATCTAAGCCCCTACAGGATCCCATTTTATCTAATCCCTTCTTATATATGCATGAAAGGTACAGTCATCCCAGCAAACATACTCACTATGTCATTGTTCCTCAAAACCAGTGGAACTTCATAGACTTCACAGGGAGTGTAGTTCTGAAATACAATTTCTGATGGAAAGGGCTGGAATAAGGCCTGATCCAGGTCAATTCCTGGAAACTGCAGTTGAAAGAATAAATTAATCATATAGTCACACACTGGCAGAAATGACTGGGGAAAGATAAGAAATTACTACATATACCTATGAATATTAACACCAAGAACAAAGGAAACATTCAAAAAGGGGTAAGTACTATAAACACTGTTATAATCAGTAAGGTTATTGTCATCAACTTCTTTAATACAAAAGAAAGTAGGTTTTGGTCCTCAATTAAAAAAATAGGCTAGTTAGAACAACAACTCAAAACTTCCATTTCCAGTAATGGTGAATAAGGTAATTTGAACCAACTCCCCTATGAGAATAAGAAGAATAGCTGTATCAACAAAAACCTGTTTGGAGGCACTGAGGGATTAACAAGACAGTATTATCTAATGTTAAAACTGAATTATCTCAAGCTAGTAGCTTATGTAGTATCCAACAGGCTTTGAGTATTTCCATGTTTCCCTTAAAAATTCAGAATACCCTATGATGCCCTGTTGAGTTCACGGTTGTGTCCTGGGAGCACCTCAGCAGAGAGTTTGGAAATTGAAGATGTAAGTATCCACCTCAATAATTTAGAACAACAATAGCAAACATAAAAAACACATTAAAACCCAAACATAAAAATGACACAACAAAAACAGCAGAAATTAATGAAATACAAAGTAACTGTCCCACAGAATCAACAAAGCCAAAAGTTGAGTCTTTAAAGACTAATAAAAATAGTAAAATACCTGAGTCTGATCAAGAAAAGAAGACAGAGCCAATTATAAAAGAGCCAATTATAAAAAATAAACATGGGGGGCTTCCCTGGTGGTGCAGTGGTTGAGAATCTGCCTGCCAATGCAGGGGACACGGGTTCGAGCCCTGGTCTGGGAAGATCCCACATGCCGCAGAACAGCTGGGCCCGTGAGCCACAATTACTGAGCCTGCGCGTCTGGAGCCTGTGCTCCGCGACAGGAGAGGCTGCGACAGTGAGAGGCCCGCGCACCGCCATGAAGAGTGGCCCCCGCTTGCCACAACTAGAGAAAGCCCTCGCACAGAAACGAAGACCCAACACAGCCATAAATAAAATAAATAAATAAAATTTAAAAAAAAAATAAAATAAAATAAAAATGGGAACATTACTACAGAACCCAAACTAAGTAAAACGATAACAAATGCGAAAATTTAGATTAAAATTATAAATTCCTAGAAAAATACAATTTGTCAAAACTAGTACAAAAAGAAATAAAAAATATGAAGTGTTCCCTAACTATTAGAGAAATTGAATCTGTAAAGTAAAAACTTTTCATGGATAAAACTCTGGCCCAAATAGCTCTACAAGCAAATTCTGGCAAACATTTAAAGAAAATACAACTTGGGGCTTCCCTGGTGGCACAATGGTTAAGAATCTACCTGCCAATGCAGAGGACACGGGTTCGAGTCCTGGTCCAGGAAGATCCCACATGTCGCGGAGCAACTAAGCCCATGCACCACAACTACTGAGCCTGCACTCTAGAGCCCATGAGCCACAACTACTGAAGCCCTTGTGCCACAACTACTGAAGCCCACGTGCCCTAGAACCCATGCTCCGCAACAAGAGAAGCCACCACAGTGAGGAGCCCACGCACCACAACGAAGAGTAGCCCCCACTCGCCACAACTAGAGAAAGCCCACACACAGCAATGAAGACCCAACACAGCCAAAAATAAATAAATAAATTTTTTAAAAAGTATGGCACTGCCATTTAAAGAAAATACAACTCAAACTTTATAGAAAGTCTCCCAAAGGAAAGAAAAACAAAAAATTAGGGGTCGCCAAACCAAGATGACAGAATAGAAGGATGAGGAGCTTACCTCCTCTCACAAATACATCAAAAGTACATCTACATGTGGAATAATTCTCACAGAATACCTGCTCAATGCTGGCAGAAGATCTCATAAAACCAAAATTGCAAGAAAGATTACCACATAAACCAGCTAGGATGAAAGAAAAAATAAATAAATGAATCAGGACAGGACCTGTGCCCCTGGGAGGGAGCTGTGAAAGAGGAAAGGTTCCCTCATCCTGGGAAGCCCCTTCACTGGCGTGGTGATCAGCTGGGACAGAAAGGGAACTTCAGAGGCTTGGAGGAGAGTGCAGCAGTCAGTTTACAACAGGCAGAACAGAGAGAGCACAGCGCAAAAGCAGTCCTAAGAGGGAAGTTCATAGCAATACAGGCCTTCCTGTAAAAAACAAGAAAAATCTCAAATAAACAACCTAACCTACCACCTAAAAGAATCAGAAAAAGAAGAACAAACAAGACCTAAAGTTAGCAGAAAGAAGGAAATAATAAAGATCAGAGAGGAAATAAATAAAATAGAGATTTTTAGAAAGTAGGAAAAAACAAATAAAACCAAGAGCTGTTTTATTTAAAGGATAAACAAAATCAACAAACCTCTGTTCAGGTTCACCAAGAAGAAAAGAGAAGACTCACATAAACAAAATAAGAAATGAAAGAGGAGAAATAACAACCAATACCACAGAAATACAAAAAACCATAAGAGAATACTATGAACAATTATATGCCAACAAATTGGACAACCTAGAATAAATGGGTAAGTTTCTAGAAACATACAGCCCACCAAAACTGAATCAAGAAGGAATAGATAATTTGAACAGACCAATCACGGAGATGAAATAGAACCTGTAATTTAAAAACTCCCTGCAAACAAAAGTCCAGGACCAGATGGCTTCACTACGGAATTCTACCAAACATACAAAGAACTTACACCAAAACTCTTATATCAAACTCTTCCAAAAGACTGAAGAGGAAAGAACACTCCCAAAGTCATCCCATGAAGCCACCATTGCCCTGATACCAAAACCAGACAAAGGCAATACCAAAAAAGAAAATTACAAGTCAATTACAAACCAAATCTAACAACACATAAAAAAAGATCACACACCATGATCAAGTTGGATTCATCCCAGGGTCACAAGGATGGTTCAACATAAGCAAATCAATCAATGTGATATACCACATCAACAAAAGAAAAGACAAAAACCACATGATCATCTCAATAGATGCAGAAAAAACATTTGATAAAATTCAACATCCATTCATGATAAAAAAAAAAAACTCTTACCAAAGTGGGTATAGAGGGAACATATCTCAACATAATAAAAGCTATTTATGACAAACCCACAGCCAACATAATACTCAACAGTGAAAAGCCGAACGCCTTCCCACTAAAACCTGGAACAAGACAAGGATGCTCACTGTCACCAATTCTATTCAACATAGTATTGGAAGGCCTAGCCACAGCTATCAGATAAGAAAAAGAAATAAAAGTTGTCCACATTGGAAGAAAAGAGGTAAAACATGCAGATGACATGATACTATATATAGAAAACTCTAAAGACTCCACACAAAAACTACTAGAACTGATAAGTAAATTCAGCAAGGTAGCAGGATACAAGATTAACATACAGAAATCTGCTGCATTTCTTTACACTAACAATGAAATACTGGAAAGGGAAAGTAAAAAACAATTCACTTTAAAGTCACATATGGGCTTCCCTGGTGGCGCAGTAGATAAGAAACTGCCTGCCAATGCAGGGGACACAGGTTCGATCCCTGGTCCAGGAAGATCCCACATGCCATGGAGCAACTAAGCCCGTGCACCACAACTACTGAGCCTGTGGTCTAGAGTCCGCGAGCCACAATTACTGAAGCCCACGTGCCTAGAGCCTGTGCTCCACAACAAGAGAAGCCACCGCAATGAGAAGCCGGCACACCACAATGAAGAGTAGCCCCTGCTTGCCGCAACTAGAGAAAGCCCACATGCAGCAATGAAGACCCAACGAAGCCAAAAATAAATAAATAAATGATGTTTTTAAAATCACATATAAAATACAAATAAACCTGATGAAGCAGATGAAAGGCATATGCTGAGAACTATAAAACACTTATAAAGGAAACTGAAGATGATTCAAAGAAATGGAAAGATAGCTCATGCTCTTGGATTGGAAGAATTAAACTGTTAAAATGGCCATACTACCCAAAGCAATCTACAGATTTAATGTGATCCCTATCAAATTACCTATGACATTTTTCACAGAACTAGATCAATTAATCCTAAAATTTATATGGAACCATAAAAGACCCAGAATTGCCAAAGCAATCCTGAGGAAAAAGAACAAAGCTAGAGGCATAACCCTAACAGAGTTCAGACAACACTACAAAGCTACAGTAATCAAAACAGCAAGGTTTTGGCACAAAGACAGACATATGGATCAATGGAACAGAACAGAGAGCCCAGAAATAAACCCACACACTTATGGTCAATTAATCTTTGACAAAGGAGGTAAGAATACACAATGGAGAAAAGACAGTCTCTTCAGCAAGCAGTGCTGGGAAAGCTGGACAGCCACATGTAAATCAATGAAGTTAGAACACACCCTCACACCATACACAAAAATAAACTCAAAATGGTTTAAAGACTTAAGCATAAGACATGACACCATAAAACTCCTAGAAGAGACCATAGGAAAAACATTCTCTGACATAAATCGTAGCAATGTTTTCATAGTTCAGTCTCCCAAGGCAACAGAAATAAAAGCAAAAATAAACAAATGGGACCTAATCAAACTTATAAGCTTTTGCACAGCAAAGGAAACGATAAACAAAATGAAAAGACAACCTACAGACTGGTAGAAATTATCTGCAAATGATGCAACAGACAAGGGCTTAATTTCCAAAATATACAAATAGCTCATACAACTCAATAACAAGAAAAGAAACAATCAAAGAATGGACAGAAGACCTAAATAGACATTTCTCCAAAGAAGAAATACAGATAGCCAATAGGCACATGAAAAAATGCTCAACACCACTAATTATTAGAGAAATGCAAACCAAAACCACAATAATGAGTTACCACCTCACAGTGGTCAGAATGGCCATCATTAAAAGTCTGCAAATAACAAATGCTGGAGACGGTGTGTAGAAATAGGACTCTTCTACACTGCTGGTGGGAATGTACATTGGTGCAGTCACTGTGGAGAACAGTATGGAGGTTCTTTAAAAAAACTAAAAACAGGGGCTTCCCTGGTGGTGCAGTGGTTGAGAGTCTGCCTGCCAATGCAGGGGACACGGGTTCGAGCCCTGGTCTGGGAAGATCCCACGTGCCACGGAGCAACTAGGCCCGTGAGCCACAACTACTGAGCCTGCACGTCTGGAGCCTGTGCTCCCAACAAGAGAGGCTGCGATAGTGAGAGGCCCGCGCACCGCGATGAAGAGCGGCCCCCACTTGCCACAACTAGAGAAAGCCCTCGCATAGAAACGAAGACCCAACACAGCCAAAAATAAAAATAAATTAATTTTTAAAAAAAACAAAAAAACTAAAAACAGTTACCATATGATCCTGCAATCCCACTCCTAGGCATATATCTGGATAAAACTTTAATTCGAAAAGATACATGCACCCCAATGTTCATAGCAGCTCTATTTACAATAGCCAAGACATGGAAACAACCTAAATGTCCATTGACAGATGAATGGCTAAAGAAGACATGGTATGTATACACAATGTAATACTACTCAGCCATAAAAAAGAATGAAATAATGCCATTTGTAGCAACATGAATGGACCTAGAGGTTATCATACTAAGTAAAGTAAGTGAGAAGGACAAATACCATATGATATCACTTATATGTGGAATCTAAAATATGACAGAAATGAACTTATTTATGAAGCAGAAACAGACTCACAGACATAGAAAACAAACTTATGGTTACCAAAGGGGAAAGAGGGTGGGAAAGGGATAAATTAGGAGTTTGGGATTAGCAGATACAGACTACTATATATAAAATAGATAAACAACAAGGTCCTACTGTATAGCACAGGGAACTATATTTAATATCCTATAGTAAACCACAATGAAAAAGAAAAACAAAAAATTAAATGTCTTCCATTTAATGATGATGTTGTTAGCATAACTTTCATATATCTGAGAAAGACAGTAGGAGACAGGAAAATTATAGGTCATGAACCATAGATCAAAAAAAAAAAAGAGCAAAACATTAGCAAACTGAAACCTACAATATATAAAAAAGATAATACATGACCAAGTTGAGTCTATCTCAGAAATACAAGGTTATTTTAACACTGGAAGTTTTGATCAAGAAGAAACAAAACTGACATTTTCCCCAGAACAAAAACTTGTTTATTTAGAAAATTCAAAATAACCTACAGATAAATTAGAATTAACAAGTGATTTATCAAGGTCACTGAGTACAAGGTCAACATAAAAAATCAATTATATTTCTTTGTACTAGCAATGAACATTTAGGAAATGAAATTTATAAACAATACCATTTAAAATCACATTCTAAAACATAAAATATATAGGAATAAATCCAATGAAAGACGTGCAAGACCTTTACCTGGAAAAACTACAAACCATTATCGACAGAAATTAAAGAAGATCTACACTGAACTACTGACAATTGTGTGCAAAATACACAAATATGCATATTTATACGAAGAGTCAATCATTTAGACAGGGTAGAAGAATCATAAGAATCCTTAAGTTAGAACTCTGGGGAGAAGAAAAGGCTAACACAACTCAGTTACTCCTCCTCCCTTCCTCTCATTTCCCTTCCAAATAAACACATACATATGATCCGCTTTCATAAAGAGCTGCCCTTAGAATCATGGAGAATTCCTGCTGGTCTGCGACCCTACCGAGCCCCGCCTCAACGTTAACTACCTGCAAACAGCAAGTCCAGGAAGAATTCCCTTCTTTATTTCAAAGATGAGTGATAATAATAATCACAATGACAAATAAAGCCAGAATCTATACAAAAACATTCAAGAAAAAAAAAGAGAAGCAAAGAAAATGTCAAATAGTCACCAGAAAAGCATTGCCATGAAATAATAAGAATCTTCACCATAAACTCAAAGAACATAATGGAAAAAAATCAGAGGGCACAAAGCAAATATTCAAGAGTGCAGGGAAGATTAAGCAATCAAAAGAGATGAAGAATTCATGTGTTCATTCAACAAATGCTAATTGAGTTTCTAATATTTTCCATATGTTGAGCATACAGTAGTGAACAAAGCCAATAAAGCCCCTGCCTCATGAAGCTGAAATGCTTAAGGAAATGGATAAAAAAATTAAGAAATAGGGACTTCCCTGGTGGTCCAGGGGCTAAGACTCCACGCTCCCAATGCAGGAGGCCCGGGTTCGATCGCTGGTCAGGGAACTAGATCCCATATGCCGTAACTAAAGATCCCACACACGGCAACGAAAATCCCATGGGACTCAACTACGACTCAGCACAGCCAAATAAATAAATAAATATTTTTTTTAAAAAGAAATACATAATATGAGGTCAGGCAGTGATAAGGCTATGAAGAAAACCAAAGCAGGACAAGGAGACAGAGTGAATGGGGGGATGGTTGCTCTTTATGATAAGTAGCCAAGGGATGGCCTCTCTGAGGAAATGATCTGAAGCAAGTCATGCAAAGATCTGAGAGAACAGCATTCCAGTTAGAAGGAATAACAAATGCAAAGGCCCTATCCTTGAGTGCTTGAAGAGCAGCAAGAGGGGAGAGCAGTTAGAGGAGAATGAGCTGGGGGAGAGAGGAAGGAAAAGACTATGAAGGACTCAGGATCAGATGATGCAGGACCTTATAACTATGAGGGTAACAGGAAGCTACTAGGTGGTTTTCAACACGGAAGTAACACGTTCTGATTTACATTTTTAGAAACCACTCTTGGGACTTCCCTCATGGTGCAGTGGTTAAGAATCTGCCTGCCAATGCAGGAGACACAGGTTCGAGCCCTGGTCCGGGAAGATCATACATGCCACGGAGCAACTAAGCCCATGCGCCACAACTACTGACCCCGCGAGCCACAACTACTGAAGCCCGCGCACCTAGAGCCCATGCTCTGCAACAAGAGAAGCCACCACAATGAGAAGCCTGCACAACGCAGCGAAGAGTAGCCCCCGCTCACCGCAACTAGAGAAAGCCCGCACGCAACGAAGACCCAACACAGCCAAAAATAAATAAATAAATAAATTTTTAAAATAAATAAATAAATAATAAAATAAAAACCACTCTTACTTCTTTGTGGAGAATTGATAACGGGGCGATGAGTTGGAAACAGGGAGGCTATTTCAGGAGTCTAGATGATGGTGGGTTGAACTGGGATGGTAGTGGTGGAGGTGGTGAGAAGTGGTTGGATTAAAGACATATTTGTGATTACTAGCCCTTGTTTTGGATTTCATATAAGACGTGAGAAAAACAGAGGCATCAGAGATAACACCAAGGTTTTTGACCTAAGAAAACAGATAAATGGGGGTATTACATGGTGGAGGGAGGAAAGACAAAAGAGGAAAGATCATGCCTTTAGGGAAAGAATGTAATGTGAAAATTAGCTCTTAAAGATTTTAAGTTTGAGCTGCCAATCACACATTGAGCTGAATATATGATCCAGAGTTCAGGGGCTAGGCCATAGCAGGAGATATAATTATGAAAGCAATCATTTAAAAGGTGAAATTTAAAGCCTTGTTCCTAGAAGGGGTCACCTAAGGAATGAGTTCAGAAGAGAAAGAAGTTTAAGGACCAAGTACTGGGGAACTCCAATGTTTAGTCAACAGGAAGAGGAGAAAGATCCAACAAATAAGAAAAAAGCAACCAGTGAAGTAGGAAGAAAGCCAAAAAAAAGTGATATCTGAGACACAAGTGAATTAAAAGGTACAAAAAAAGAAACTAGCTATGTAAAATGCTGTGAGACAACCCAGGTGTGTTGAACTGGTCAAGCTTAAGAATGAATTTTAAGAGAAACCCACACACACACAACTCAAAGTAAGGGATACAGAGGATAAGCTGATGAATGTAATTACAATGAAATGGGAATGAACAGAAAGTTTAAGATGGATTAGGGAGGAAATGCAAGGTGTAGAAGGGCAGACAAAGAAGATCCAGCATGTTCACAATTGATATTTCTAAAAAAAATAAAAACAAAAATGGCATGAACAAATACTTGATAATTCAAGAAAAACTTTCTAGAAATAAAATAATGGTACGTAGTGTCTTAGGAAAAATTTAGTCACATCCTAATAAAATCACTGGACATCAAATAAGAATAAACAATCTTTGGGCATACAAGCTAAAATATTAGGCTTCATACTTCCGCATATTGTCATTTAAAGCCAGAAGGAAGTGAAGAAAATGCCTGCAAATCTCTTATGGGGAAAATGTGTGACCCAAGAATTTTATATCTAACAAATCTGCAGTTCACCTATAAAGGCAATAGGCAAATATTATCAAACTTATAAAATCAAGGAAATATAGTTTCCATAATCTCTTCTTGAGGAAATGAGAAGAGTATAACTATCAACCAAATAAGAAACAAATGAAACTCTGGAAAATAAAGTAAAAAATAACCGACTGAGTTGACAGAGGACAGAGGCAAGAAGATGAGATGTGGTACACTAATTTCTTCATCCTTCATAGCAGGAATCAAAATACATTAAAACACACACACAAGCAGTACACGCAGAACAATACACATAGTTTGGTCTTAGTTATGCTCTGGGAAAGGAGCAGTTAGCCCTTAATTAGGATGAATTAGCTTTGGAGAAAGCTGTGTTCCCTGCTCTCAAAGTTAGAGGGTGGTTATGGGAAAGAGAGGAAACAATGAATAACTAAAGCTAGAAGTGCTCAGAAGAAGAGCAAATTTTATGCATATCCTAGACGGGTGGCAATGGCATGCCAAGGAGAGCAAAAGAGCCTGAGGGACTCACTTGTCTTTTGGGAAATCACTCTGAAAAACCCTCAGGAATAGCTGGGAACCCTTTGAGAGGAGGCTAATCTCCAGCAGTTCAACTGATGGAGGCTCATACCATAATTTGTGCAAAAAGTGAAGCATGTAATTCAAGAAATTAATTAAAATGTAGGAAATAAGAACTACTTTATAAATATATGCTCCTAAAGCCTGGAATGTATGGTTTACATGAGAATACAGAAACATGTTAAAATAGCTATTCTTTAGAGACTAAAAGGATACATTTGTTATTGGAAGTGAGCCAGAATAGACAAAAATGCCTATTTTAATAAACAGTCCCTCCTTCTTTCTTTCTAGTTATGACAGCTCAGGTAAGGAGGGATTTCTTACACTAGGAGGATAACCTAATTGGGCTTGGCTAATATAATTCTTGGGGTTATTCCTAATCTGTAAACAATAGTGTCCAGAAGTAGCTAAGGAAGAAATGTGACTAGTCAAAAGTTAGTTGAGGACTTCCCTGGTGGTCCAGTGGGTAAGACTCCATGCTCCCAATGCAGGGGGCCCAGGTTCGATCCCTGGTTGGGGAACTAGATCCCGCATGCATGCTGCAACTAAGAGTCCACATGCCACAACTAAAGACCCTGCATGCCTCAACGAAGATCCCACATGCCACAACTAAGACCCAGCACAGCCAAAAATAAATAAATAAAAATAATAAATAAATATTTTTAAAAAGTTATTGTACTGTGTAATTCTTTTCGTATCAAATTATAGATATCAAGATCAACAGAGGTAGAAAAAGAATATATAAAACAAATCCAATAAGGGATTAGTTAGCCCAGGAACAATAAGTACTGCTTAGTTCTTATTGTTCTAGAATATTCACATTATTCCAGGACCTACTTTATATGCAAGTATGACAGAAAGCAGCTACCTTTTGATGTGTTGTTTCCCTCATATCTAAAAGTTCAATGATCTGTGGTCGGCACATCACACGTGTATTAGCCAGTCTCTGCTCTGTGGTGAGGGACATTTCCTTCAGGAACTCTGAGGGAGTCAGCTAGAATTTAAAGCAACGGAGCCAAAGATTCATAAACGGTAATACTGAAAAAGTGCTTTCATAAGTGTCAGTAATGAATAATTTGTGTTTGCAGCTTTCAGGATAATTCTGGAATGCCACTAAGCTCCCCTATAAAACGTTTAAAATAACTAAATAATACAAGCGAAGTACCCATGCACTTCTGAGCTCTTTGCACAGTAATTTGAAAGGATATATGGTTGCTGTTTCCTTATGATTTTGAAGGAATCACACAAAAGAACCTGGGGTGGGGGAGAGGAAGGTCAAGAAATTGCACGGGAACATGTCCAAAGAGCTTAACATATATGCTCAGAAGAGCATAAAACTCTAGGTTTCTAAAATCACTTAAGGGCTTCAGAGCTAAGGAGGCTAATCCTCCTTGAAATATTTCTATTTCTCAAATGAAGTTACAACATGCAAGTAAAGCTTTTGTGTGTTTATCATGTTATATCAGGTTAAAGAGAAATCTTATAAAGTAAAGGATCTGGGAAGTATGACTGTGCTGCTTAGGAACGAGTTTGAACTTTTTAGAAATCGTAAGAGCACATTTAGACCTTGTTTTAAAAGAGCTCTAAGTCAATCATCAGATCCAGCAGCCAGTCACATCCACATACCCAAATAAGAACACAAAATTCTTCAACACTTTCTACTGTTATGAGAAAAAATGTAACCTATCATTTAAATAAAATAATTTAAATAAACCAGCAAGGGCTTACCCAAGACCAATCACTATTAATTGTTGTTCTGGAATGTTCACTTTGTTCTAGGGCTACTTTATATGCAAAGAGATTATGATCACTGGCAGCAACATAATGCTTAAGAATCTGCCAAGACTTCTTAAAACATTCAGGGGTATATAATTTAGCTGATTCATTTCGCCTTGGGTTAAAATCAATGCTCTTCAAATTCCCTACAAAATTAATTTTTGTGATTGAATCCATTTAAATGAAGGCATATTTCTAATACAGCTTCCAACTTGGTTTTTTAAGATTCTTTTTGATTGGAACACAGATTAGAATGTTAAAATGTTATGAGGTATCAGCTGTGTTGTGATTTAAATAAAAATAAACTCTTACAAGCAAAAAGTAATGAGTTACTTTAAATCTGAAACAAGAACAATCACAAAAGAAAATGATGATAGATTTTATTTTTCTAATTGGAACATAACCTGAGACTAGTCTTTAAAATGCAGTGAACACAATGTTTAACACTTTAAATTGCTATTGCTATTTCCATAGCATGTAGTTTATAATTCAATTCTCACCAAATCGTTATAATTCATTAAAAATATAATTGTTTTCTATCATAAAGGACAGAAAAAGTTATGCATTTTTCCTAGATATTATATAGTCATCATTTTAATGCACTATGTTCTACAAATACACAAACAAAAATAACTCTTGCCAATCAACAGGTAATTGATTATATATGTTAAACCTATGAAATTCTGCTATTTGACTGTTTTTGAACTACATAAATGACAGTCTCTTAAGGTTCTAGCTAATATTTAGAAAATCTTAATAATTTGCTTGCATAGTCTTAGTTCAACTGATTAACTTAAGCAATTTAATTTAAGCCTCTACTTTGATGTATATAATTTCAAAAACTTCCCAGGCTTTAAAAGGTAACTATGCTCTGCAGCAATCTACCCATGTTAACTAAACTGATATTATCAGCCAGTAATTCTGTTTGATATTCTGAGAATGCCAAGTAGCAACTGTCATTCTCCTGAGGAGAAAGACTGCATTAAGTATTTTACTCTGAAATTCTCTTATACATTACCATTCGATTTACTTCTTCTTCTGTAACCACCTTCGGACTCAGGGGTGGCAAAATCTTGCTTTGGAATCCTTTAAGCGTTCTGACTAACCCCATCTGAACAGCCCCCATGGACTCCTCAAGACTTCTACTTGTCATTTTTAGTTATTTCCTTTGTATACCTAAGAGTGAAAAAAAAAAAGTTTTAGAACAAATACAGTTAATTCCTGAATACAGGTCACATTTTTTGAAGCTTTTTCAAATATACGAAGGTTTAGAAAATACTGATTTTCAAAAATACATCCAATGCTTGGAACAAATGCCTTAACTGTAGGAGTCTATTCCATGAATCTGTCTAGATTTAGCCTTATCCCGAAGTCTAGGATCCCTTTTAGAAAAAGCAAGTGATTCTGGACTAAGCTCAGGGAAGACATGAAAACATAAGCAGTTACTATATTTTGGTACTTTTATCTTCTCCAGATAAATAAACAAAAACTGCTCAATAACTATACTTCATAGTTTGCTACTTTATCTGCTTATTTGACAATTCTCTCTCATGGCACCCTTCAAACACAATAAATATAAGGCTTCAGACTTTCACAGCTGGGCAGAGAATTGAAAAAGGCAGCATGAGATTATATGTGGAAAAAGAAGTTTGTGAAAACTTTTTTGAGGTTTATAGTAATAAACAAGGCATTAAACAGCCACCCAATACCTCCAAATCAAAAAATATGACATCTCCCCTTTGCATATATTTCCTTATACTTCTAGCAGGACACTTGCAACTTTGGAAGTCCATTTATGACTAAGTAGGGATTTCTACTTTTAATAATAGCAGGCTAGATTGTTCAACCCTGTGCAGGAAAAAAAAAAAAAAGCTTGATTCAATGTCAAATAAAAAACCTTAAAATTGTTAAAAGTTCAAAAGACAATAAGGCACTACCAGACCAAAATGGAGGGGAAAACAGTGCATAAAGGAAAACAGATATGATGAAAATGTAATATGGTACACTGAAATAAAGCAGTAAAACACCCAAAGAAATGAATATGAAATTTTAAAATAAGAAAAAAGATCAGAGAAAGAAATGATTGAAATGGAAGACAGTGAAAGAAGTTCTAACATGCTATAATTGGAGCCCATGAAGAAGAAAAAGTACTGGAGGGGAATTAATATTTAAAGCCATAATCCAAGAAAAATTCCAGGAAAAAAAAACAATGAAAAGGGACTAGTAGATACCCAGGAAAACTGACCCAAAATGATCAACTATAAGTCATATCTTAGAAGAACTGCTAGACTTTAAAGAATTTTTAAAATTAGCGTCCAGGCAAAAAGTCAAAATAACGTACAAAGGGAAGAGAATTAGATGTCATTGGACTTTGTAAAAGCAAGCTATGCAGTGGGAAAACAGAGGAGCAGCATTTTTCAAAAACTTTACAAAGCATGAGCCAAGGATTTTACAAGGAACCAAGCTCTCCTTCAGTCACTGAGGCTACAGAAAAGGAGTTTTGAACATGCAAAAGCCCAGCGAATATTATAAACATGTTCCCTTCCCGAAGAATATACTAGAGGATGGGCTTCATCCAACCAAAAGCTGACTGGCGAATTTCAGCAAAAGGACTGATGATGAGCATTTCATATATTTAATTGTACAGGTATTAAAATAATGCTGAAGGCATAAGGAGAAGAATAGAATCTAAACGTTATATTTTCTGACAAAGTAGAAAGGATGAAATTTTAAATGAAAAGAAAAAAGAGAAAGACAGCCGAAAAGTAGAAAAGATTAACAATTGTATAAGTACTAGGTAGGAATCAAACCATTTAACGAGATAGAATAAAGGAGAATTAAGGGAATTATGGTAAAAAGCCCCTATGATGACAGTCAATGATACCTGTTTCCAAGCATTCATATATTTATATGATCCTCTCCCCTTGAGTGTGGGCTGTGCTTAGGTATTCTAACAAATATAATACAGTACAAGTGATGGATGTCACATCTGAGATCAGTTATAAAGAGAATCAGTTCCATCTTGGGCACTGTCTGGCTCTCTCGAATCACCAGTTACCACATTGTAAGGACACTCAGGAAACCTACAGAGAGGCCCATGTGGTGAGGAACCAAGCCTTGACAGCAATGACATGAGTGAGCTTGGCAGTGGATCTTCTGAGGCCTGCCAACAGCCATGTGAATGAAAGCAGAGTTGCCAGCCCCAGTTGAGCCTTAAGATGACTGCAGTCTGGGCAACAGCTTGACAGGAGATGCATGAGAGACCCTGAGTAGGAAGCACCCAGCTAAGCCTCACCTAGATTCCTGACCTACAGAAACTGAGAAAACAAATATTCAGTGTTTTAAGCTATTAATCTGGGGGTAATTTGTTATACAGTAATAGATAACAATATAGGCACTATAAAGGGTTTATATACAAAGAAACTACTGAATATAAAGATAAACCTTCCTAAATACCAAAAGTAATTTTAGAAAAAGCAAAGAAGACATACTAAATAAAGACAAACAATAAATCATATACAATCACAGTACACAATATACAATACACATAATTATTACAATATAAAATAATATAGGCAGTGTGATGTCACCAACATGGAATAGGTGGTTGCCAACTTCAATCCCCCTCACAAAAAGACCAACTAGCAATCATCCATAGACAAGACACCTTTGTGAAAATCCCAGAACCGAGGATGAGACTGAAGCACCCCCTTGGATCACGGAAACAGGGAAAAACCTCAAAAACATTTTGTTAAGTAAAATAAGCCAGTCAAAAAAAACTACATATTGTATGAGTCCATTCACATGAAGTGACCAGAACAGGAAAATCTCTAGAGAGAAAGTAATAGATTAGTCGTTGCAAAGGGCTGAGAGAAGTGAAGGAATAGAAGGGTGTTAACTAAAAGGTATGGGATTTCTTTCTGAGATGATGAAAATGTTTAAAATTGACTGTGGTGATGACTGCATGTGTTTGTGAATATACTAAAAACTGTGGATTGTATGTACACTTTAAATGGGTGAATTGTATCCTGAGCTGAATGTGAATCATATCTCAATAAAGTTGTTAAAAAATATATTTTAAAACATGTTGAAAAATCAATTATTAAAAGTTGAAAAGTGAAACAAATAAACCTTGCTGTATATCAAACTGGTGTTGTAACACCAATTATTCCAACCAACTTTAAAACATGGTTTTTGACTATATATCTTCACTGTATAGTAGTCTTATTGTCGGTCATAATATTAGTAATAATATTTTAAAAACAAGTAGCTACATCAATATTGTTAGGAACCAAGCATTTCAGCATTTTAAAAATATAAAACAAAAAAAAAGTTCTTATATTAGGAAACCCTATAATCTTAAATTTAAATAGAAAATCTGAGTTTTAGCTCATGATTATTCTCTCCTTTTAAATAACCTCCCTACTGAAAGACCCCAGAAGCAAAGAAAGCTAAGTAAGCAATGACAGTCCAGGGACATAGTGTGGTCTTTAAACACCATTTCCCACGAAAAGAAACCATAACTCCTTGGAGAAATGGGTAATTCAAGGTCTGGGGCATGAAATGTATAAGATGAACTTGGAACATTCTATTATAGTGTAAAATAAGTACATTATCAAAGGCTACTAGGGTTGTATCTAAGGAGCCCAGAGCAACTTGAAGGAGTTTCCATTCACCAAAGACAGGACAATTTGGGGAAAACAAAAACAAAAACAAAAGTCTGCAATGGATTAGTCTTTAAAACTCAGAGTTCAAAAGATACTAAAAAAAAAAAATCATTGGTCACCTTTGGAAGTTGCTAAGACACCAAACTAATTATTTTGGAAATAATAACTGGGAAGAATCAACCATTTATTCTGTACCATTTTTGTACAAACTGCATTGCAAGTTAACCAAATAGTTGATGACAGAAAATTATTCTTCATAGAAGAACTCCAGCTAATAAATGCAGAAGAAATGACAGAAAAATAATCACCATTTGCAGCCCCTAATGAAACGAAGGATCATCAATGCTAAAACCATTAGGAAGGATGTTGCTGAAGAACTTTATAATGGCTCAATCAGGCTAACAACACCTGAGCCCTCTAAATCAGTCTTAACACTAAAAGAATGAAAACCAGACATATTATGTGCCTCCTGACGTGATGCAGTACACAGCACCACCTGTGCAGAACTGTGAACAACAATCTAAACCTAAATTTAATTAAGTCTCTAGACCTACCAGCTAGGTTGCAGGAGATCAAGAAATGCAGGAACATGTGTATTCTGTAAGAATATAATTAAGCCAAATCTAGAATGTGGAAAATGTTACAGGAAAATGACCTACTTCGCTCAAGTAATGAAGAGCGTGTGTGTGCAAACATGAACACACAAGAAAGAAAGAGAGAGAGAGAGAGAGAGAGGAAGGATAGTTATGAATTAAGAGAATCACTTCAACGATAATGATATAGGTAGATTATAAGCAAAAGGATGGAAGAGGTATACCGTGCAAAAGTTGGTCAAAAGAAAGCAAGAAGGGCTACAGTAATATTAGATAAAGTTGACTTCAAATAAAAAAAAAATGATCAGGAACAAAGAGGGACACTATAATGTAAAAGGGTGAATCTACCAAAAGGACATAGCAATCATAATTATAAGTGCACCAAGCAACTTTTAAAATATGTGATTTGAACCAAGCTTCAAAATATATAATGCAAAAAGTGAAAAGAACTATACAAATCCACAATTGTAGCTGGAGACTTCAACATCTTTTTCTCAACAATTGATATAAGCACTAAACAGAAAATTAACAAGATATAGAGGAACTTAATACAACCAACATGATTTAATCAATATTTATGGAACAGTCCACCCAACAGCAGAATGCATGTGCTTTTCATGTGTCCAAGGAACATATACTAAGATAGACCATTTCCGAGGCCAAGAAATAAAATTCAACAAAGTTAAAAGAATTGGAATCATACAGAGGGCACTGGTTGACCACTGTGAAATCAAATTAGAAACGCACAACAGAAAGATAACACAAAAATCTCCAAACACTTGGAAACTAAACAACACACTTCTAAATAAATACATAAGTCAAAGAGGGAAATCCAAAAGCACACTGAATTGAATGAAAATGAAAACACAACATTTCAAAATCTGGAGAAGGTAGCTAAAACAGTGTTGAAATTTATAACACTAAATATTTAGATTAGAAAGCAGTACAAGTCAAATGTGTCATCTAAGCTCCTAAGTTCAGAAAAAAGGAGACCAAATAAAATGAAAGCAAACAGACAGAAGAAAATAATAAAGATAAGAGCAGAAATCAATAAAATTAAAAACAGAAAAGCAACAGAGAAAATTAATTCAACAAAGATCTGATTCTCTGGAGAAATCAATGATATTGACAAACCTCTAGCAAAGAAAGAAGACACAAATTACCAATACTAGGAATTTAACAGGAGAGGACAAACCATACAGATATCAAAAGGATAATAAGGGAACACTACAAACAACTCCACACTCATAAATTTGACAACTTAGACATACTGCTTCAATTCCTCAAAGAACACATACTACCACAATTTAATATGAATAGATAATTTGAACAACTCTAACTATTAAAGAAATTGAATTCATAATTTTATAACTCAAAAAAAGAAATATCTAGGCCTAGATGGTTTCACTGGAGAATGACAGCAAACATGGAAAGAAGAATTAACACCAATACTACCAATCTTTTCCAGAAAATGGAAAAGAGGTGAACACTTTACAATTCATTTTATGAAGCCTAAGACAAAACCAGATGAAGAAAATACAAAAAAACACAAAACCCTAAAAACCAATATCCTTCATGAATATAAATTTAAAATTTTATCAGAATCTTAACAAGTTATTTAGCAATATGTAAAAATAATTACATACCGTGACCAAATAGGTTAAGTCCAGGAATGTAAGGCAAGTTCAATACTCAAATATCAATCAATGTAATCCATCATATTAGCAGGCTGAAGAAGAAACATTATATGATCACATCAATTTATGTAGAAAAAGCATCTAACAAAATTCAATATCATTCATGATAAAAATTCCCAGAAAACTAGGAATATAAAGGAATATAATAAAGAAAATATACAAAAAACTTACAGGTGACATCATACTAAATGGTAAAAGACTGAATGCTTTCCCCCTAAAGACTGGGAACAAGGCAAGGAGGTCCATTCTCAACATGGCTATCAGACATAGTACTGGAAGTTCTAGTCAGTGCTATAAGAAGAAAGAAAAAAAAAAGAAAGAAAAAGCATACAGAGCAGAAAACAAGAAATAAAACTGTCCTTATATGCAGATGGGATAACTGTCTACATAGATATTCCCTAAGAATCTACAACAAACCTCCTAGAACTAACAAGTGAGTACAGCAAGGTCACAGGATATAAGGTAAACATACAAGTATCATTCATATTTCTATATACTAACAATGAAGATGTGGAAACCAAAATTTAAGATACGATACCATTTATAACTGCCATCCCTTCAAAAACGGGATAGGTGTAAATTGATCAAAACATATACAGGACTTATATGCTAAAAACGACAAAGTGCTGATTAAAAAAATCAAAGAATATCTAATTAAAAGGAGATCTATGTTCAAGGATTGGAAGACTCTACATAGCAAAGGTCAATTCTCCTCAAATTAATACACAAGTTTAATCTAATTCCTATCAAATACCAGCAAAGTTTTTATTTAAACAAAGATAAATTTATTTAAAAATTTATATGGAAAGGTACAGGCCCTAGAATAACTAAAACAAACTTACAAAGAAGAAGAAAATGAGAAGAATTATTCTAACCGATTTCAAGGCTTATTACATAAGCTACAGTAATTAAGACTGTGTTGTATTGGCAGAGGGACAGATATAGATCAATGGAAGAGAACAGAGAACACAGAAATAGACCTACACAAATATTCCAAATCGATTTTTGACAAAGGTGCAAAAGCAATTCAATGTAAGAGAAAGAGCCTTTAAACAAATGGTGCTGGGGCCATTGGAGCTCTATAGGCAAAAAGTAAGCCTCAATCCAAATCTCACATCTTACACAAAAGTTAATTCAAAGTGGGGCATATATTTAAATGTAAAATATAAAACTACAAAGTTTTTAGGAAAAAAAATTTTCTAGACTAGGGTTAGGAGAAGGGTTCTTAGACATGACACCAAAATCATAATGCAGAAAAGAAAAAGTCAATAAAGAGGACTTCACCAAAATAAAAAAAACTTTTGTACTTGGAAAGACTCTTCTAAGTGGAGGAAAGAAACAAACTGGAAGAAAATATTTGTAAACTTCATGTCTGACAAAGGATTCATATCTAGAGTATATTTTTTTTAAAAAACCGCTCAAAACCAAACAGTGGAAAAAAAAAACAAAACCTGTATTAGTTTCTTCTTGCTACTACAACAAATTACCACAAATTTGTGGCTTGAAACAACACAAATTTATTATCTTAAAATTCTGAAAGTTAGAAGTGTAACAGAGGTCTCACTGGCCTAAAATCAAGGTTCTGCAGGGCCGTGTTCCTTTCTGAAGCTCTAGGAGAATCCTTTTCCTTGCCGTATGGGCTCCTTCCTCCATCTTCAAAGCCAACTATGGCAGGTTGAGTCTTTCTCACACCACATCACTCTGACCTCCTATTCTGCCTCCCACTTACACCTTTAAGGAACCTTGTTATTACATTAGAGCCACCCGGATAATCCAGGATAATCTCCCTTTCTCAAAGTCACCTGCCTAGCAATGTTAATTCCATCTGCAACCTTAATCCTCCTCTCCCATGTAATTAACATATTCACAGGCTTGGGGGATTGGGACATGGACATATTTGGCATTAGTTATATCATCAATGTCCTGATTCCAAGTCTTGCCATCACGGCCAGTAAAAGCCCAACACTGGGTCAGTCTAGCTGTTCAACTCTTCTCTCATACTAACAGGCTGTTAGGATTGCTGGAGAAAACCACACAATGGTCCAGATCATGTGACTGCAAATACGGAGTCTCCAGCCTCCACTGGGGCCTCTACCTCCCGATCTCTTTCCCTTGTCAGCTCTCATCCCAACAACTATTTCAGTCCTTCTATTTCTCACGCCCCTGCCCATGCCCTCCCTGCAGTTCTAGAGGATTTATCCCACCCAGATCCCTTCTGAGCTCCACTCCATTGACTCCAACGCCTACAAGATGTTTCCATTTGGGTGTCCACAAGCACCTCAAGCCCAGCATGCCCCCCAGGCCTGCTCTCTTCTGTATCCCTCGGTGAATGGAATCATGATTCACACAATTGGCCATGCCCAGAGTCACCTATGACTTCTCTCTCCTCCTATCAATCATATAATAACTAAATGTTTATGGAACACTTACTATGTACCGACAATGTTCCAAACATTATAAATATTAATTTAATCACCACAACAACCCTAGATGTGGGTAGTATTCTTCTTCCCGTATCACAGATAAGGAAACAGAGGCACAGAGATGGTAAGTAACCTGCTCCAGTTCTCACACTAGTAAAGGGAAGACGTGGGAGGAGAAACAGTCACTCTGGTTCCAGAGTCCACACTCTTGATGGTGACATTATTCTGCCTCCACCTTGAGGATCTACCTCCTGACATCTCACAAATCCATCTACTCCTTTTGATCCCTGCTGCCTTCCTTTGTTAATGTCACTCTCATGTCTTGCCTGGGTGACTGCAACAGCTTCTTAACTGACCTCCCTGACTCCAGAATTGTGTCCCCACTCCCACCCCACCCCCATAGCCTGGCCATTCTCTACCCTGCAGCCACAGTGACTATTCTAAAGGGAAAATCTGGTCATGTCATTTCCCTACCTAAAATCCTATAGTCCAGAATACTCTGTAAGCTTCTCAGCACGACATCCATCCCAGGAGCCTGCCCTTCTTGCACTTGATGCTCAACTCGCAATTCACAAAGTCTCAGGGGCTCACACACCTCCAGACTTGTACATAACACCTGGAATGCCTTTCTTCTCCCCTCCTCCCGTTCTCTCCCCAACTAACTCCCATT
Organism: Eschrichtius robustus; assembly: GCF_028021215.1. Classification (NCBI taxonomy): domain Eukaryota; kingdom Metazoa; phylum Chordata; class Mammalia; order Artiodactyla; family Eschrichtiidae; genus Eschrichtius; species Eschrichtius robustus. The sequence goes on from NC_090842.1 coordinate 14,672,997, forward strand.
TGTCTTTCCAGACTCAGATGTGACCTTTTTCAGAAAGGCTTCCCTGACTACCCAAGGCTGCCCCTTCTTTATGAACTCACGGGTCCTCATGCTCACCCCATCATGGTTATTTATTCATCTCCCTCTGCCTTGAGACTATAAGTTTCTTGAGCACAGGAATTCTGTGTTTCTTATCACTGTATTCCCCGTATCCAGCACAGGGCCTCATACATATGCATATTTAATAAATGTTTGTAATTAATTAAATGACTTTCACAATCCCCAAATGTGCCAGGCTATTTCACACCTCTATACCTTTATATAGACTCATCCTTTCTTCTCACATCCCTATCCTTGTCTGCCTTGCAACCTTCTATTCATCCTACAAAACTCATCTCAAGGGTCCCCAGAAGTAAGGCTTTCCCTAATGCATTCAAAGAGTGACAATCACTTTGTCCTTTGCACATGCCTCTATTATTGAATGTAATACACTGTACAGCAATTATTTGCTTACCAGCCTGCATCTACCTCCAGAATGTAAGCTTCTTCGCTGTACAGACCATATGTGATTGGCACATAGAAGGGGCTCAGTTAACATTCATTGAATTGAATTTAATATTAAATTGCACTCAGTAAAAGAGAATTTTCACTAGGCTAAAACATTTCACAGAGGAACTATTTTCCTCTTTTTCCTTCATTTAAATGTCAACCTCCAGCTCTTTCTAGTGTTTCTACATAAGAGTCTAGTTAAATAAGTGTTCAGTATGTATGACAGAGTATCTTCTTTCAGAGGAAAATGTATTCCCGCATAACTTAGGAAAGAGAACCTTGCTTGGGGTCTCTGATGAGGATGCAGTCAGAGATGGTAGCAAGGGCTACAGTCATCTGAAGGCTTGACTAGGGCTAGAAAATCCACTTCCAAGATGGCTCACTCACACAGCTAGCAAGTTGTTCCTGGTTGTTGGTGGGAGGCTTCAGTTCCTCCCCTCATGGGCCTCTCAACAGGGATGCTTGAGTGTCCTCATGGCATGATGACTGGCTACTTTCAGAGCAAGCAGTCTGAGAGACCATGGGAGAAGCTGCAATGTAGTTTGTGGCCCAGAAGTCACACACCATCATTTATGCAAGATCTATTAGTCACACAGATCAGCCCTATTCAGTGTGGGAGAGGCCACACAGGGACGTAAATACCAGGAAGTGAGGATCATTGGGAGCCATCTTGGAAGCCATCTACCACATCCACCTCATATGTTTATTATGAGGATTAAATATTTGTAAAGTACTTCACTTTGCACAGTACCTGGCATACAATTGTTCTTAGTGTTATTAGCAGAAAGTTTGGTTTAAAAAAACTGAAAAGATGGAAATTCCATTCAATTAAACCTTGCTTGCTGGAAATAAATAAGAGCATATGAAACTGTTCACATGTCTTCAAGTTCTGCTACTGCTAAAGTGAGGGCAAGGGCAATTATACTCTGGGATGTTGATAAATATTTCTTTATCCCAAAGTACCATTTTAGCAGGAAAATATCAAAGAAAAAAAAATACAGAAAATGCTCAAGTAAATGCAACATGACTTTTGTTGTCAGTGAGAGGTTCTCTAGGCACTTGGAGTAAAAGGATTAATTTTCATATTTTAATCCTGCTCTTCTTCTGGTTTTCTACTGTTTCTAAAGCTGTTATGCTCCTTGGTTTTCTATTTGTTTGATCTCTTTTAAATTGGATTACTTCAGATTTCATAGGTTTCACATTGGCCTCTGCTCTTTTCTCCCTGAAATACTTCCTGAAAACAATCTGTCTCTGCAGAATGTGTGGCATATATCTGAGGTAGATAAAAGAGAGACAAATTTCAGAAAGAATCCTCTTATTTGACCCAGGTTGAAGAAAAGAAAAATAAAGATGTATTTTGTATTTTGTTCTGGTCACCAATTCCAACATGCATGCGTGTTTTTGTGTGCATGTTTGTGGCAGGGGCAGGAGGGGTGTTCCCCAAAACATCAAGTAATTTATCTACACAGAGATGGCATCAAATTCCACAGGTTAAGTGTTCAGTCCTGTAGACTGCCCCCAAATTTCAAACACTAGTCACAAGCCCAGCTTGTTACCTGTGCTCTGACACACTGGCTGTAAATCAGAGGTTCCCCAGACCCCGGCCTCAGGTTCAATTAATTTGCTACAGCAGCTCCCAGAACTCAGAGAAACGTTTCACTCACTAGGTCACCAGTTTACTATAAAAGGATATAACTCATCAACAACCAAATGGAAGAGATGCACAGGGCAAGGTATGGGGAAAGGGAACAGAGCTTCCATGCCCTCTCCAGGGGCAACACTCTCCCCAAATCTCCATGGATGTATTCGTCAATCTAGAAACTCTCAGAACTCTATCCTTTTGGGTTTTTATGGAGGCTTCATTATATAGGCAAAGATTGATTAAATTACTGGCCATAGGCAATTGATTCAACCTCCAGTCCCTCTCACTTAGGAGAGGTGGGGAAGGTGCACGAATGAAAGTTCCAACCCTCTAATCACACGGTTAGTTCTCCTGGCAACCAGCAACCCCATCCTGGGGGGTGTCCAAAAGTCACCTCACTAACATAACAGAAGACAACTTTATCGCTCTTGTCAGGAAATTCCAAGGGTTTTAGGAGCTCTGTGCCAGAACTGGGGGCGAAAACCAAATATATATTTCCTACAATAAATCACAATATCACAAGATGCACAGTGAAAATTAATTTTGCCTAAGCCTCAAATTACAAAAACAACTGCTTCTCCAAAGGAAGATGCCAGGTGCTGGAAGCTTGTTTAAACTGTGGAAGCTTCCAGGCCAAACACAGGCAGGGAAAAAGTCAAACAGCCAACTGCGGGCCATTTAGGAAGAAGGTAACGACTGGAACAGAGAACCACACCTGCAGAAAGTGATTGTTATTATTTGTGAGCCCCAATTCACATCATTTTCATGACATATCACAAATCTACAAGTCTTATAGTTCCAAAATAGATTACTTTTCTCACATGGGAATTCAATTATCTTATTTTTCCATTTAATAAATAATAGAGGGGACTTCCCTGGTGGCACAGTGGTTAAGAATCCACCTGCCAATGCAGGGGACACGGGTTCGAACCCTAGTCTGGGAGGATCCCACATGCCTCAGAGCAACTAAGCCCGTGAGCCACAACTACTGAGCCTGCGCTCTAGAGCTCACGCATCACAACTACTGAGCCCACGCACCACAACTACTGAGTCCATGCACCACAACTACTGAGACTGTGTGCTGTAACTACTGAAGCCCCCGCGTCTAGAGCCCCTGCTCCGCAACAACAGAAGCCACCGCAATGAGAAGCCTGCACACCACAACGAAGAGTAGCACCCGCTCGCTGTAACTAGAGAAAGCCTGTGTGCAGCAACGAAGACCCAATGCAGCCAAAAATAAAATTTTAAAAATACATAAATAAATAATAGAGTGTCTACTATATGCAAAGCCACTGTATTAGTTAATTATAAGTAAAATCATATTGTTTTTGAGGAAAGAAGATGAAAGTTAGTAATAAACACCCAGAAATCAAACTCGATTTTGACTTTGACTGCCTGTCTGCCCACATTCAGGCTTTGTCACATCTCTAAGTGAAAAGCACTGCTGCAATCTGATTGAGTAGGTGATAAATTCTGCTTTTAGTTTCACTGAGGTGGATAAAAGATAAAGTGATATGGTCTTTTAAAAGATTTTATTGTGAAATATTATATGCATGTAGAAAAGTGTCTCCAAAATGAACAGCTGAATTATTACAAAGTGAACATCTGTGTAATGATCACCCAACTAAAGAAACAGAACACTGCCAGCACCCCCTCAAACCCCCTCTTAATCACTAAGCCCTCTCTCCCCACTAAAGGTAAGCACTGTCCTCACTTTTGTAGAAATCACTCCCTTGATTTTCATTTATAACCTAAGCATGTACCCCTAAACACTATAGTTTTGCCTGGCTTTTAACATTTAGAACAATGGAATCACACAGCATGTAATATTTTGTGTCTGGATTCTTTTGCTCTATTTATGTACCTGTTTTGTTGCATTTAGCTATAGTCTGTTCATTTTCATTTAGGTATAATAGTTCACTGTTTGAATATGCTATTATTTATTAATCCATTCTACTACTGGTTAACATTTGGGTTGTTTCCAACCCAAACGAATAATGGGGTCACGAGGCTATCATGAATAATGCAGTTATGAACACCCTTGTATACATCTGTGCACAAGGACCAGCAGCATATAGATCTAGGATTGGAACTGCTGGATCATAGGGTATGCATATCTTAAACTATGGCAGATAATACTAAACAGTTTTCCAAAGTTGTTGTGCCTATTTATACTCCCACCAGCAGTGTATGAGAGATCTGGGTGCCCCCTGACTTTGCTACCACTTGCTATTGGCAACCTAAATTTCAGCTATCTGGTGGGTGTGTCATGATAGCTCTCTGTGGTATTAATTTGCATTTCCTTGATTACTAATGAGATTAAGTACCTTTTCACATGCCTACTGGCCATTTGGATGTCCCTTTTGTAAAATGCCTTGTGAACTGTTCAATTCTGTTGACTTTTTTCTATTGGGTTGTCTTTTTCTTATTGATTGATTAAAGTCCTTCTGGATGCAAGCCCTTTGTTCAGTTACAGGTTTTTACAAATGTCTTGGCCCAGGCTTATTTTTTCATTTCATCTGGCTTCATGGGCTGACTTCTAGTTCACCCCTACTCCTTTGAGGCAGCGCTTTAAGGTCCAAACCCAAAGGGAAAGGATTCACCAGGCTCCCTCTATCCTTGCAGGCCCTGGGCACCAATCCTCATTGCATTAGCCCACAAAGACTGCCCAGCCTCTTAGTCTCTCAGCTTCTTCCTTGGAATTTGCATGTGCTCTCAGGGGCACCAAGTTTGGGGCTCACTTCCCTGGGTTGCTGTTCCCCCAGGACCTGGTCTGATAGCTTTTTTTTTTTTTTTTTTTTTAAACATCTTTATTGGATGATAACTTCACTATTTGTTAGCCTTCTAGTGCCTTGAAGCAGGCCTTTGTTTATAATCTGTCCGGTTTTTCTAGCTGCCCTCAGCAGGAGGGTGGACCTGCATTACCTAGTCTACCATTCTTAGGAGCAGATATCCTCATTTACTGAGTGTAGACGGTATGAGGGGAGAAATCCTAACCCAGGCCTAAAGAATTTTCCAAAAGTCCAACTTTTTTGAAACTTTGAAGATAAAATGCAAAAATTAAGCAAAATACAAATAGTGTCCAGGACTGGTAGAAGTCTACTTAGATGCTCAGATGTCTGTAATTACCTGGATAACCCATTCATGCCACTAATCTAAGATATACAGAGCTGATGTCTCAATATCATTTCATTTCAGGTAAAAGGTTGAGATACAATTACTATTAGTTTAGATGGACACTTAGTGTGTTAACATTGAATAGCTACTTGCAGAACTTTAATGGCCAAAAGTAAACATTTTTGTCTATCAAGCAGCCAAGGGCATATTTTCCAGCCTCTTCTCACTTGAAGAACCCAAAAAAGCAAAAATTTTTGAAAAGGTATATTAAAATTGAGACTCTCTGAGCTTTAGCTACATCTTCTTTCAGAAAGAGTCCTGATCCATGTATGGATCTGGATTATGAGACTCACTTATCACAGACACCCGCAGATGACACAGTGAAATGCATAGCTCTTGTCTCTGGAACACTCAGCCTCTCCAAGTCCATTAGCCCTACGGGTACACTCTGTCCCCATTTTGTCTAGGTTCTCAGGCTTCCCCACTTCCTCTGATCGAACTACAGGGTTACTTAGAGGTAAAAATCTCTGAAACTCTCTCCTTCCATCTCACCCCCTTTCCCTTGCTTAGACTCATCCTACAGGTCTCAGTTGAAACAACACTGCCTCTAGAAAGCCTTTCCTGACCTCCCTGAAGGCTCCTTGTTATATGTTCCCATAGCAATTGCACTTTTCACATAATAAGTAAATTGTTTGTGTAACTAGGTTTTTACGTCTGCCTTCTCCACCAGAGAGCAACTTCCATGAGTTCATAGACGTCGACCATTGTGCTCACCACTAGTATATATGCCTAATATAGTGCCAGGCATGGAGCCAATAAATATTTGTTGAATGATTAATGGGCATCTGAATCACTGAATCATTTATTCTGTTTTCTTTCTCAAGGATATCTTCATTTTAAAAAAGAATCATTTGGCAGATATTTATTGATTTTTAATACCCTGCATCCATTCACCCTTCTTCTGGGATCAATATCATTTTTGCTTAGGAAAACACCCCACTCCTTACTCCAATCAGGGAGTGGCCTACCCCAATATCATACCTCCCTGGCCGTAGTGACTGGTTCAGGACAGGGCAAACGACCCCAGTGAAACCAATCAGTCAATGAGGCTTAATTCTGACTTTACTGGAACTGCTGAAAAAGAGGCATGCTTTCTTCTTTCCACTGAGGTTGCTGAGAAGTAAGATATGAGCTTAATTCTGCTGGCAGCCCTCTTGCACCCAATGACGGGGGAAGCTGAGAACGAAGCCACACAAATAAAAGCAGTGTCAAGAGACTGAGTTCTGATGACATTTGAATCCTTAGATCCAGCCAGCAACTTTTGAGTTATCCGAGCCAATTAATGTTCTTTTACACAAGTGTCATCTGAGCTGTATGCTGTGGCCACAGTCTCCTGACAAAGTGAATTCCTTAAAAATAATTGCAGTCCAGGGCTTCCCTGGTGGCGCAGTGGTTGAGAATCTGCCTGCCAATGCAGGGGACACGGGTTCAAGCCCTGGTCTGGGAAGATCCCACACGCCGCAGAGCAACTAGGCCCGTGAGCCACAATTACTGAGCCTGCGCGTCTGGAGCCTGTGCTCCGCAACAAGAGAGGCCGCGATAGTGAGAGGCCTGCGCACCGCGATGAAGAGTGGTCCCCACTTGCCACAACTAGAGAAAGCCCTCGCACAGAAACGAAGACCCAACACAGCCATAAATAAATAAAAAATAAATAAATAAAAAAAAATAATTGCAGTCCATCTATTATTTGTAATGTATTACTATAGCATAAACAACTTGAGAGTTACGTTTCCAGACCATAACTTGTAAAAGCAGTTTTTGACGGACTTGTTCATTTTGTCAGATATACTAATTTAAATATAGCAGACGAGCTATTTTAAATCCATGTTTGCCTTACTAAGATATAATAACTTCTAATTTATATGCCATTAATTCTGTTACCACCAGAGTCTAAAAACCAGTAGGCTTCCAAAAGCACAGTGAGAATGCTTTTGGTTTCTACAGATATTACACATGATGAATGTTCATTTGGAGAATTTGCTTCAATTCACACATGCACATACATCACTCAAGGTAATCTATTTTTATATGTGTATTAATGCTAGTCAATTCATATTTTTTCATTGCAGAATATTCATAAACAAATGCATATTTATGAATTTCCTGCAATGAAGAAGTGATACTGAAATTACCACTTATTGATAACTAAAATCCCTTATTTTGGATCTAACCATTAAATCAATGAGGGCTTATTTTAATAACAACAGATGAAATGGCTCACTCCTGCTGGTTTAGCAAAAATAAAAAATAATTTTTAAAAAAGCTACAGTCTATCATTTCTTAGTGACTTCTTTGCGGAAGAAATGTAAGCAAAGGAAAATCTTGGGTGTATTAATTTCTTTTCTAACACAACAATCCCTAATTCAATTGTCCTCTCCTCTAGTTTGCTGTTATCAATTCCTCTAATCCATGGAATTTTCTTTTTGTGTGTGTGTGTGTGTGTGTGACTTTTTTTAAAATTGTATAATTCATTTATACAGAGGAATCATTTGGATTTAACTATTTACAGTCTTTTTCAATTTTCATTTCCACTGGCCAAATATAGTTCACATAATAGTCAACATTTCTATGGAATTTTCTAACATGAGAAAATATACTCTCATATGAGTATAAAGGGTTTGTGGATCCCATTATAGTGGATTATTTTCTCAAATCTGTTTATCTTACTTGTATTCAAGAATGCGTACTCAATTAGGAATACTCTTTAACAGTATTTAATGCTTTTTAACAATCTATTTTGTAAAGGATTTCTTTGGGTTGTCCAGTATAATTCCCCCCACCCATTCTCTGTCTTCCTATAAGAACCCACTGCCCTGTCCAGAAGGGGTAAGCAGACCTGGCCAATCATAGTATCCTGTTCTCCTATACTCTGATTGTTCTTGGGTATGAAAATGTGACCCTAATAATGCCAACTGGAATTCTTCCCTTGAACGAGAGCTGAACACTGGGAAAGAGAAGTTCTTTCTTTGGATCTTCTAGGTTGAAAATGAATTTAAAGATATCAGCAGGCATCTTCCCCACCACATGGAGAAGGCTTTCTGAAGAACAAAGCCATGAAGGTAAAAGCAGAAATGTGAGCAGGATGGATGGATGACAGGAGGCAAGAAAGATGAATATAAGTGAATCATAATCATACTGACAGTTCTAAACCTTGAGGCCCTGATATCTGCAGCTCATCTTTTGATCCTATGAGCCATCCTAGTGTCTTAGTGTCCCAACTACATGATCTAATAAATTTCTTATTTTGTGTAAGCAGTACTGAAGTTGGAAGTAAGATTCTGTCACTTGAAATCTAACACTCTCTAATGATAACTGTTATATTTTTAGGAATCATACATTTACCTGAAAATTATTCCTAGCGTTTAGGAGGAAGATTTGCAAACAACTACTATGCAAAGGCATAAGTTGTTATTTCCAAAGCAAGCTGAAAATGCCTCATGTCTATTAGGAGAGAATAAGTTTATACATTTCGTATTTACATATAATGTATAGACTAATTCATTTGCACCATCAGATGTACTATCCAGGATGCCTAGAAATCTGGAAATCATGAAAAATCACTGCATGTTTGGATTAGGTAACCCAGGACAGGTAATTCCATATACAAATGAATCTGCTCTTACCAAGCCCACATTTGAATATGACTAGCACATAGCAAGGTCTCTGCAGAAGCTCACATGCATCCAAATATTCCGGTCATCCAGAATGTATGAGTCCAGAAGAGAAGACTGAAAATATTTCATTTTCAGACTTTAAAGATGAAAGTCTATAGAGGGTTACAGAGAAAATCCTTTACAGAAAACTGACACATTTTGCATCATTTTTTTGCAAGTACTACCAACTTAGAGTTATTAGCAAACATTATTTAAAAGTGATCTTATTTGTTAACCAAATCCTTCTGACAAAAATAATGACTGGGAATCAGAGTTCCTTTCACAGAATCTCTTTAATAAAGCCAGCCATTCACATAAGAGCAAATCTGGATTTATGCAGTGACCCTTGCACAGTTCCAACTGACATGAGTGAAAAAAGGGACCAGTGCTTTCATCAGTCTCCACCAGCCATTAGGGGTGTGGCAAACCCCAGAAGAAAGTGAACACCAGCCCTGCCTGACCCTGATCAAGTGAGCGCTTTCAACACTGATCACTGTCTCATACACCCTCACTGTCAGCTATCTGTTAAATGCTGCACGTCTACCTTTTATTAAAATGTCAAATGTCAAATGGAATTCTTTTAATTCATATTGGATGGCTGTCATAACAGAATTCAGTAATGAAAACCAATGACAGAGATTGGTTACAAACTAAAACACTGTACCTGAGCTGTCTAGCATGTAACAGGGCCATTTTTCTTCTTTCAGTTATCACACTGCTAAATGTTGACTAGGAAATTCTGACTGTGGTGCTTTCACAGGGCTTGGCCAGATCAATTCCCATTAAAAGTATGAAAAACATCTGTATCCAGCCTATATCTCTAATGACAACAATAAAATTTTCTCCTAAAATTAAAGAGGACCTCCATTTCCATTAACAGCAGGTAACAGTTCCATGAACCAACAAGTCATGTGAACACAACTAAAAATTCCAGGTGAAAAAAAAATTTTTTTAATCTCCTTAAAAGTATTAAAGAGCTTTCAAGATAGTCAGAATTACCAGACCAAAATCTAAAGGAAATCAAACACCAGAGAAGTCAGCAAAGCACTAGAACCCATAGCCACTTTTGCCCTACAGCATTTGCTAATCCAGAAAAATCTGGGCTTTGGTTTAGGTGGCCTTGCTGGGCAATGAGATAGAAGTTAATGATTAGAGTCCACTCAAGATGGGAAGTATAATGAGAGATCTTTTTCACTTTAGGCTGGGGCCCACAGTTAAAACTGGCCACTCCATCACCATCCCCAGAAAGCCACAGTAAAATCTGTCATGGTGCTAATCAGAGAAAGAGAATAAAAAGAAAAAGAAGGGGGAAAAAATACCCCAAAAGGTGGGGTCACTTCTGACTCAAATTTGCAGCCCAGTTCCCTACCACTTAAACCGTCTACAGAACTTCAAGCCATGAGCTAGGTTTACTGTAGTCCCAGACTAACAAATCCTGAGGTGTCTGGCAGAAGCAAATATAAATATCCTATGGAGGAAGGCACCACCCTACCAGATCTCAAAAAATAAAAATCCCTACAAATAATATTTCAAAGATAATGAGGAACAAAAACAAGCAAACACAGAAGAAAACAAGACACCATGAGCAAAATTAACAGAAACAACAGACAGGAGAAAGATCATCAAAGATTTCATAGAGGGGACTTAACGGATACAGATAAAACAACTATGCTTACCAGGTTTGAAGTACTAACAGATAAGCTTGAAGATCTCTTCAGGACACAGGAATCTATAACCAAAAAATGATACAGCAGCTTTCCTGGGTGACGCAGTGGTTAAGAATCCGCCTGCCAATGCAGGGGACACGGGTTCGAGCCCTGGTCCGGGAAGATCCCACATGCTGCGGAGCAACTAAGCCCGTGCACCACAACTACTAAGCCTGCGCTCTAGAGCCCGCGAGCCACAACTACTGAGCCCACGTGCCACAACTACTGAAGCCCGCGGCCTACAGCCCATGCTCTGCAACAAGAGAAGCCACCACAATGAGACGCCCGCACACCGCAACGAAGAGTAGCCCCCGCTCGCTGCAACTAGAGAAAAGCCCGCACGCAGCAACAAAGACCCAACACAGCCAAAGATAAATAAATAAAAATAAATTAAAAAAAAAATGATACAGCAATTCTGTAAAAACAGACACTTCAAAAATGTTAATGTCCTGAAAAGCAAAAACCAACAAAACCCCCCAAAATGTCAACGGAACTGTTCTACACTAAAGGAGACTAAAAAGCTTAAAAATTCAATGAAGCATATGATCCTTGACTGGATCCTGAATTTAATTTAAAAAAAAAAAAACCAACAACAAGGGGCATTATTGAAAATTGGGGGAAATATGAATATGGAATATATTATATAATACTGTATCAACTTTAAGTTTATGGACTGTGAAAACACTATCGTGATTATGTGAAAGAATGTTCTTCTTCTTAGGAAATACCTGCTAATGTATTTAAAGGAGCAGTGTCATGATATCTCCCTTCTGGAAGTTATAAACTTGCTCTCAAGTAGTTTAAAAAAAAGAGAGAGAGGAGAAAAAAAATGAATCAAAAGCAAATGTGTCAGAATGTTAACAACTGATGACTCTAAGTAAAGGATATTTAGGTACTATTATTTCAAGTTTTCTTTTGATTCAGAAATTTTTTTTTTACATTTTTATTGGAGTATAACTGCTTTACAATTGTGTTAGTTTCTGCTTTATAACAAAGTGAATCAGTTATACATATACATATATCCCCATATATCTTCCCTCTTGCGTCTCCCTCCCTCCCACCCTCCCTATCCCATCCTTCTAGCTGGTCACAAAGCACCAAGCTGATCTCCCTGTGCTATGCGACTGCTTCCCACTAGCTATCTATTTTACATTTGGTAGTGTATATATGTCCATATATACACTACCACTCTCTCACTTTGTTCCAGCTTACCCCTCCCCCTCCCCATATCCTCAAGTCCATTCTCTAGTAGGTCTGCGTCTTTATTCCCGTCTTGCCCCTAGGTTCTTCATGACCATTTTTTTTTCTTTTAGATTCCATATATATGTGTTAGCATACGGTATTTGATTTTCTCTTTCTGACTTACTTCACTCTGTATTACAGACAGACTCTAGGTCCATCCACCTCACTACAAATAACTCAATTTCGTTTCTTTTTATGGCTGAGTAATATTCCATTGTATATATGCGCCACATCTTCTTTATCCATTCATCTGTCAATGGACACTTCGGTTGCTTCCAAGTCCTGGCTATTGTAAATAGGGCTGCAATGAACATTGTGGTACATGACTCTTTTTGAATTATGGTTTTCTCAGGGTATATGCCCAGTAGTGGGATTGCTGGATCGTACGGTAGTTCTGTTTTTAGTTTTTTAAGGAGCCTCCATACTGTTCTCCATAGGGGCTGTATCAATTTACGTTCCCACCAACAGTGTATGAGGGTTCCCTTTTCTCTACACCCTCTCCAGCATTTATTGTTTGTAGATTTTTTGATGATGGCCATTCTGACCGATGTGAGATGATATCGCATTGTAGTTTTGATTTGCATTTCTCTAATGATTAATGATGTTGCGCATCCTTTCATGTGTTTGTTGGCAATCTGTATATCTTCTTTAGAGAAATGTCTATTTAGGTCTTCTGCCCATTTTTGGATTGGGTTGTTTGTTTTTTCGATATTGAGCTGCTTGTAAATTTTGGAGATTAATTCTTTGTCAGTTGCTTCATTTGCAAATATTTTCTCCCATTCTGAGGGTTGTCTTTTCATCTTGTTTATGGTTTCCTTTGCTGTGCAAAAGCTTTTAAGTTTCATTAGGTCCCATTTGTTTATTTTTGTTTTAATTTCCATTTCTCTAGGAGGTGGGTCAATAAAGATCTTGCTGTGATTTATGTCAAAGAGTGTTCTGCCTATGTTTTCCTCTAAGAGTTTGATAGTGTCTGGCCTTACATTTAGGTCTTTAATCCATTTTGAGTTTATTTTTGTGTATGGAGTTAGGGAGTGTTCTAATTTCGTTCTTTTACACTTAGCTGTCCAGTTTTCCCAGCACCACTTATTGAAGAGGCTGTCTTTTCTCCATTGTATATTCTTGTCCCCTTTATCAAAGATAAGGTGACCATAGGTGCGTGGGTTTATCTCTGGGCTTTCTATCCTGTTCCATTGATCTATATTTCTGTTTTTGTGCCAGTACCATACTGTCTTGATTACTGTAGCTTTGTAGTATAGTCTGAAGTCCAGGAGCCTGAATCCTCCAGCTCCATTTTTCTTTCTCAAGATTGCTTTGGCTATTCAGGGTCATTTGTGTTTCCATACAAATTGTGAAATTTTTTGTTCTAGTTATGTGAAAAATGCCAGTGGTAGTTTGATAGGGATTGCATTGAATCTGTAGATGGCTTTGGGTAGTATAGTCATTTTCACAATGTTGATTCTTCCAAGCCAAGAACATGGTATATCTCTCCATCTGTTTGTATCATCTTTAATTTCTTTCATCAGTGTCTTATAATTTTCTGCATACAGGTCTTTTGTCTCCTTAGGTAGGTTTATTCCTAGGTATTTTATTCTTTATGTTTCAATGGTAAATGGGAGTGTTTTCTTAATTTCACTTTCAGATTTTTCATCATTACTGTATAGTAATGCAAGACATTTCTGTACATTAATTTTGTACCCTGCTTCTTTACCAAATTCATTGATTAGCTCTAGTAGTTTTCTGGTAGCATCTTTAGGATTCTCTATGTATAGTATCGTGTCATCTGCAAACAGTGACAACTTTACTTCTTCTTTTCTGATTTGGATTCCTTTTATTTCTTTTTCTTCTCTGACTGCTGTGGCTAAAGATTCCAAAACTATGTTGAATAATAGCGGTGAGAGTGGGCAACCTTGTCTTGTTCCTGATCTTAGTGGAAATGGTTTCAGTTTTTCACCATTGAGGACGATGTTGGCTGTGGGTTTGTCATATATGGCCTTTATTACATTGAGGTAAGTTCCCTCTATGCCTACTTTGTGGAGGGTTTTTATCATAAATGGGTGTTGAATTTTGTCGAAATCTTTCTCTGCATCTATTGAGATGATCATATGGTTTTTCTCCTTCAATTTGTTAATACGGTATATCACATTGATTGATTTGCGTATATTGAAGAATCCTTGCATCCTGGGATAAACCCCACTTGATCATGGTGTATGATCCTTTTCATGTGCTGTTGGATTCTGTTTGCTAATATTTTGTTGAGGATTTTTGCATCTATGTTCATCAGTGATATTGGTCTGTAGTTTTCTTTTTTTGTGACATCTTTGTCTGGTTTTGGTATCAGGGTGATGGTGGCCTCATAGAATGAGTTTGGGAGTGTTTCTCGCTCTGCTATATTTTGGAAGAGTTTGAGAAGGATAGGTGTTAGCTCTTCTCTAAATGTTTGATAGAATTCGCCTGTGAAGCCATCTGGTCCTGGGCTTTTGTTTGTCGGAAGATTTTTAATCACAGTTTCAATTTCAGTGCTTGTGATTGGTCTGTTCATATTTTCTATTTCTTCCTGGTTCAGTCTCGGAAGGCTGTGCATTTCTAAGAATTTTTCCATTTCTTCCAGGTTGTCCATTTTATTGGCATATAGTTGCTTGTAGTAATCTCTCATGATCCTTTGTATTTCTGCAGTGTCAGTTGTTACCTCCCCTTTTTCATTTCTAATTCTATTGATTTGAGTCTTCTCCCTTTTTTTCTTGATGAGTCTGGCTAATGGTTTATCAATTTTGTTTATCTTCTCAAAGAACCAGCTTTTAGCTTTATTGATCTTTGCTATCGTTTCCTTCATTTCTTTTTCATTTATTTCTGATCTGATCTTTATGATTTCTTTCCTTCTGCTAACTTTGGGTTTTGTTTGTTCTTCTCTAATTGCTTTAGGTGTAAGGTTAGGTTGTTTATTTGAGATGTTTCTTGTTTCTTAAGGTAGGATTGTATTGCTATAAACTGCTCTCTTAGAACTGCTTTTGCTGCATCCCATACGTTTCGGGTTGTCGTGTTTTCACTGTCATTTGTTTCCAGGTATTTTTTGATTTCCTCTTTGATTTCTTCAGTGATCTCTTGATTATTAAGTAGTGTATTGTTTAGCCTCCATGTGTTTGTATTTTTTACAGATTTTTTCCTGTAATTGATATCTAGTCTCATAGCGTTGTGGTCAGAAAAGATACTTGATACGATTTCAATTTTCTTAAATTTACCAAGGCTTGATTTGTGACCCTAGATATGATCTATCCTGGAGAATGTTCCATGAGCACTTGAGAAGAAAGTGTATTCTGTTGTTTTTGGATGGAATGTCCTATAAATATTAATTAAGTCCATCTTGTTTAATGTATCATTTAAAGCTTGTGTTTCCTTATTTATTTTCATTTTGGATGATCTGTCCATTGGTGAAAGTGAGGTGTTAAAGTCCCCTACTATGATTGTGTTACTGTCGATTTCCCCTTTTATGGCTGTTAGTATTTGCCTTATGTGTTGAGGTGCTCCTATGTTGGGTGCATAAATATTTACAATTGTTATATCTTCTTCTTGGATTGATCTCTTGATCATTATGTAGTGTCCTTCTTTGTCTCTTGTAATAGTCTTTGTTTTAAAGTCTATTTTGTCTGATATGAGATTTGCTATTCCACCTTTCTTTTGATTTCCATTTGCATGGAATATCTTTTTCCATCCCCTCACTTTCAGTCTGTATGTGTCCCTAGGTCTGAAGTGGGTCTCTTGTAGACAGCATATATAAGGGTCTTGTTTTTGTATCCATTCAGCTAGTCTATGTCTTCTGGTTGGAGCATTTAATCCATTTACATTCAAGGTAATTATCGATATGTATGTTCCTAATACCATTTTCTTAATTGTTTTGGGTTTGTTATTGTAGGTCTTTTCCTTCTCTTGTGTTTCCTGCCTAGAGAAGTTCCTTTAGCATTTGTTGGAAAGCTGGTTTGATTGTGCTGAATTCTCTTAGCTTTTGCTTGCCTGTAAAGCTTTTAATTTCTCTGTCAAATTTGAATGAGATCCTTGCTGGGTAGAGTAATCTTGGTTGTAGGTTCTTCCCTTTCATCACTTTAAGTATATCATGCCACTCCCTTCTGGCTTGCAGAGTTTCTGCTGAAAGATCAGCTGTTAACCTCATGGGGATTCCTTCTATGTTATCTGTTGTTTTTCCCTTGCTGCTTTTAATATTTTTTCTTTGTATTTAATTTTTGGTAGTTTGATTAATATATGTCTCCGTGTGTTTCTCCTTGGATTTATCCTGTATGGGTCTCTCTGTGCTTCCTGGACTTAACTATTTCCTTTCCCATATTAGGGAAGTTTTCAACTATAATCTCTTCAATTATTTTCTCAGTCCCTTTCTTTTTCTATTCTTCTTCTGGGACCCCTATAATTCGAATGTTGGTGCATTTAATATTGTCCCAGAGGTCTCTGAGACTGTCCTCTAGTCTTTTCATTCTTTTTTCTTTATTCTGCTCTGTGGTAGTTATTTCCACTATTTTATCTTCCAGGTCACTTATCCATTCTTCTGCCTCAGTTATTCTGCTATTGATCCCTTCCAGAGAATTTTTAATTTCATTTATTGTGTTGTTCATCATTGTTTGTTTGCTCTTTAGTTCTTCTAGGTCCTTGTTAAACGTTTCTTGTATTTTCTCCATTCTATTTCCAAGATTTTGGATTATCTTTACTATCATTATTCTGAATTCTTTTTCAGGTAGACTGCCTATTTCCTCTTCATTTGTTAGGTCTGGTGGGTTTTTGCCTTGCTCCTTCATGTCCTGTGTGTTTCTCTGTCTTCTTTATTTTGCTTAACTTACTGTGTTTGGGGTCTCCTTTTCACAGGCTGCAGGTTCGTAGTTCCCGTTGTTTCTGGTGTCTGCCCCCAGTGGCTAAGGTTAGTTCAGTGGGTTGTGTAGGCTTCCTGGTGGAGGGGACTAGTGCCTGTGTTCTGGTCGATGAGGCTGGATCTTGTCTTTCTGGTGAGCAGGTCCACGTCTGGTGGTGTGTTTTGGGGTGTCTGTGACCTTATTATGATTTTAGGCAGCCTCTCTGCTAATGGGTGTGGTTTTGTTCCTGTCTTGCTAGTTGTTTGGCATAGGGTGTCCAGCACTGTAGCTTGCTGGTCGTTGAGTGGAGCTGGGTCTTGGCTTTGAGATGGAGATCTCTGGGAGATTTTTGCCGTTTGATATTACGTGGAGCTGGGAGGTCTCTTGTGGACCAGTGTCCTGAACTTGGCTCTCCCACCTCAGAGGCACAGCCCTGATGCCTGGCTGGAGCACCAAGAGCCTGTCATCCACATGGCTCAGAATAAAAGGGAGACAAGAAAGAAGGAAAGGAAAGGAAGAAAGAAAGAAAGAAGGAAAGAAAGAAAGAAAAAGATAAAAAATAAAGTTATTAAAATAAAAAACAATAAATATTAAAAAAAAATTTAATTAAAAAAAAAAGAAAGAAAGAACAACAAAACCAAAAAACAAATTCACCAATGACAGCAAGCGCTGAAAACTATACTAAAAAAGAAAAACAAACAAACAAAAAAACCGGACAGCAAGAGGGAAGAGATATGGGAACATATGTATATGTATAACTGATTCACTTTGTTATAAAGCAGAATCTAACACACCATTGTAAAGCAATTATACTCCAATAAAGATGTCAAAAAAAAAAAAAAAAACGGACAGACAGAACCCTAGGACAAATGGTAAAAGCAAAGCTATACTGACAAAATCACACACAGAAGCATACACATACACACTCACAAAAAGAGAAAAAGGGAAAAAATATATATATATCATTGCTCCCAAAATCCACCTCCTCAATTTGGGATGATTCGTTGTCTATTCAGGTATTCCACAGATGCAGGGTACATCAAGTTGACTCTGGAGATTTAATCCGCTGCTCCTGAGGCTGCTGGGAGAGATTTCCCTTTCTCTTTGTTCGCAGAGCTCCTGGGATTCAACTTTGGATTTGGCCCTGCCTCTGCGTGTAGGTCGCCTGAGGGCGTCTATTCTTCGCTCAGACAGGATGGGGTTAAAGGAGCAGCTGATTCGGGGGCTCTGGTTCACTCAGGCCGGGGGGAGGGAGGGGTACGGATGCAGGGTGAGCCTGCAGCAGCAGAGGCCAGCATGACGTTGCAGCAGCCTGAGGCGCGCCGTGCATTCTCCCGGGGAAGTTGTCCCTGGATCATGGGACCCTGGCAGTGGCGGGCTGCATAGGCTCCCGGGAGGGGCAGTGTGGACAGTGACCTGTGCTTCCACACAGGCTTCTTGGTTACAGCAGCAGCCTTAGCGTCTCATGCCCGTCTCTGGGGTCCACGCTGATAGCCGCGGCTCGCGCCCGTCTCCGCAGCTCCTTTAAGCAGCGCTCTTAATCCCCTCTCCTCGCGCACCAGGAAACAATGAGGCAAGAAAAGGTCTCTTGCCTCTTCAGCAGTTCCAGACCTTTTCCCGGACTCCCTCCCCGCTAGCTGTGGCACACTGGTCCCCTTCAGGCTGTGTTCACGTAGCCAACCCCAGTCTTCTCCCTGGGGTCTGACCTCCAAAGCCGGAGCCTCGGCTCCCAGCCCCCGCCCGCCCCGGCGGGTGAGCAGACAAGCCTCTCGGGCTGGTGAGTGCTGCTCGGCACCGATCCCCCGTGCGGGAATCTCTCCTCTTTGCCCTCCGCACCCCTGTGGCTGCGCTCTCCTCCGTGGCTCTGAAGCTCCCCCCACCAGCACCTGCAGTCTCCGCCCGCGAAGGGGCTTCCTAGTGTGTGGAAACCTTTCCTACTTCACAGCTCCCTCCCACTGGTGCAGGTCCCGTCCCTATTCTTTTTCTCTGTTTTTTCTTTTTTCTTTTGCCCTACCCAGGTACGTGGGGGAGTTTCTTGCCTTTAGGGAGGTCTGAGGTCTTCTGCCAGCGTTCAGTAGGTGTTCTGTAGGAGTTGTTCCACATGTAGATGTATTTCTGATGTATTTGTGGGGAGGAAGGTGATCTCCACGTCTTACTCTTCTGCCATCTTGAAGCTCCTCCCCCAGAAATTTTTAAGAACAGAATGTTGTAAGGGGGAAGTTGTATAGAAGATTTCAAAAGATCCAAATAGACCATCTAGCAATGAAAGATACAGTAACTACATTTGGAAATTTCTTGGGTATACAAGTGACTTAAGAGACAGAGGAGAGAGATCTGATATCACTGGAGCCCTGGGAGAAAAGAGGTGAGTCAGAGGCAATATCTAAATAACGACAGCTGAGAATTTTACTGAAATGTTGAAAATAGATTCAAGAAGTCCAACAAATCCCAAGCTTGATATATGGGGGAAAAATCCATACCTAGACTCATCTTAGAGATCATAAAGAAAACCAAAAATAAACAGATAAATCATTAAAAAGGCCAATAAAAAAGACATTATCTTCAAAGGAGCCATGGTTCGACTGAGAGCTAATTTCTCAATATAATGGAAGACAGAAAATGGTAGAATGATGCATTCAAATGTGCTGGAAGAAAAAACTGCCATCTATTAATTCTGAAAGAAAAAACCGCCATCTTTTAATTCTATAACCAGCAAAAATATCTTTCAAGAGTAAGAGTAGATTAAAGACAATTTTGGACAAACAAATATGGGAAGATTCACCAGAGCAGACCTACTTCACACTTAGTTAATTGGCATTGACTGTGAATTTAACCAACACTGATATTTTAGATTCTGCTCTCCAGTATTCTACTATTGTCTCAAACAATCCATCCAATAAGTCACAAGAATAATGAACTATTGCTGAAAATGATTTTGAAATGGTTCATACACAAATTACCCCATTTGAAGTCTCAATGATGATCCAAGTTGTCATTCATACAAGTTCATGAATACTAAATCCACACTGATGTACGACTTTTCCAAAATGAGAAACCAAAATAATTTGAACTCAGCAGGGATATCATTTGTCCCTGACTCATAATAATATGTCTGTCCTATGGCTCTGTATTCATTACTTTACAAATAGAAACATCATTACCCATACATAAATTTCTCTTCTAAGCGAAACAAAACAAAACAAAAATCCATGAGTGGTGACCTCAAACTGAACTGGTTATATTTAGGGACTCATTTGTAAAGGTCAGTGTCCTTTGCTGCAAATCCACTTCTTATGCAGATGAGAAGTTTAACCTGCCCTACGGGCGCTGGGTATAATTAGCCAGCTGCACCCTCATAATAAGGTGCAGATGGTTAATTACACCAGCAAATAACTGCTTACTTGTGGGCACAAAAGCCTGTACCTAAAAATCATTGAAAGTATACTTGGGCGTATTTATGCTCTTGCAAACAAAACACTTATTTCCAAGGTTTCATCTGTGAGCAGACCACCACGGGCTCCAACTCCACTGCTCTAGGGGAGACCCATTAACACTGCTGAGGTCTGGGTCAAGGAAGGGACACTGGCCACAAAGCCATATATCAACTAGTGTAATATATCATGGGGTGCTGACTCCTTGTTGAAAAATCTCCTAAAGTTAATTTATTGTAATAGGGATCTGAAATAAGGTAGAATTCGGTTTCCCTAGAACCCAAAGTAAATTCTATATCCTTTAGATTAAAAACTCTGAAATGAGAGAATTTTTTTTTCCGCAAGCAAACGTCAACATTAGTTGTCTGACAAAGAAAAAAAGGGCAAATTATCCTGTGCCCTTGAGGAATTTCATGGGCTAGCTGAGCTCCCAGAATTTAGAAAACCATATTGGAAACAATACATCCAATGGTTGTTAGAGATTGTTCCAAAGATCCCATTTAAAAACGTATTCTATTAATCCCCATATGGCAAGAATAGGACTTGGGAAGAAGGCAGAGAAGGGTAACTACTTCCTAAAACCCAAGTTTGGAAGTTCTCTGCCAGCTTTAATGTTCTCAATTTGCAGGGGTCAAGCTGTCAGGGCTGGGGAAGAGAATGCTAATCTACTTGAATCTGCACAGAACCTTTTCTCTGAGGAACCCACAGAGTGTGTGATTCTATTCAGTTTAATTGTATATTGGGGAAGAGGAAAAGCTGCTTGCCACGATTTTAATTGCTAAGAACGCACTATCTTTTTAGGAACCATCTGTGTAATTGTAATTACAAACAGCGATGCAAAAACAAAAATGATTAACAAGTACAAAACTTCCCTACCACTAACAGTTTTAACATATCCATGTTGTGAAAGGGTGTGTTGCCTTTTTCCTCCCTGCAATATTTCATGATTTAGCAACTGACAGCCTACCATTTATTACAGAATCTCATTCTGGCAGAGCTAAAGTTATTAATTAGTATTCTTAGATTACATTTCTCTGTTATTCCTTTTTATTAAACTTTAATTCCCTCTGAGAGTGACAGGGTATATCAGAAATGAAATACCTAAGGCTCCTGTTTTCTACCTCCTGCTAAAATCTTTGAGGTTTCATATAATACACATCACCTATAATTAATTACCAGGGACATTCCAAAGTATTGCAAGACTAATTTTTTGGCTTTCATAAACACAAATTTCTGCCTTCTTGGTTTTGAAATATGCTTACCACACTGTTATTATTTTAAAAGCCACAAGTATTGGTAATTGTTCTGAGGCATGAATAAAAATAGCTTAACCTTGAAATTTATTCTAATTAAGGATTTTTCAAAGCCATTGCCGCAAACTTGGGTGGATTGTTTATAATAAAAACAAGCATCAACAACATAGTACAGAACATAGAATTAGGCAAAGTTTTTTAACTTGGACTTACAATAGTAGTTTAAAGAAATAAAATGAGACAGATGCAGTGAGATCATAATGTTACTAAAGCAATTTAAATCCTCAAAGATGTAAAAAGCCTGACTGCACAGCTTTTAAAATTAAGTTGCAGTAGAGGCATTTTGTGATATGCCAATTCCTCACTTATGCTCTGCCCAACACGAATCCATGATTTTTGCCTTCCTTATTACAAGCCTAGTTCCCCCTTGCAAGGTATTTTATATGAAGAACAGCCAAATGCTAAGTGCCTCTGCAGTGTTAATGAGGAAATAGATCTTGGGAGAAATTATGTGAGAGAAAGAAACCGCCCTCAGGAAACGGCTGTTTCTTCACTTTTAACAACAGCAACTGTGATGGAGCGTATCACAGTGCCCTGCATTCTGAAATGTGCTGTCCTAAACCAGTGATCTTTAACCTTTGGGGTCCAAGTCCCATTGGGAATTAGTTAAAAGCTATGAACACTGTCCTTCAAAAGATGAACATAAACATAAAATCTAAAATCTAAACATAAACATAAACCCAGGGTCAATCATCTCTACTCTACACGGATCCCTAAGTATACCAGTTAAAACATGGTTTCAATACTCACAGGCTATGTGGGCTTCTGATGAATTTTCATCTTCTGAATATTTTTTAATGTTAACGTGGAAAAACACTCTCAAAGCTATTTTGAAGCTTGTGAAACTATACCACTAATTAATAAGAGATGATAACTTCCCCTCTACTTTGTGATTACATGAATCCTTCTCACACACAAGCCAGAGGTATTGTTGTGCCTTCCCCTGAATAATTCTAAGTTTGCTCATAAACAAAATGTGAAATAAAATGTAAAACTAAATCTATAAAATTACAAGAAGAAAACATAGAAGAAAATCTGTGGTAAATTCTTTACCTTGGGTTAGGCAAAGAATTCTAGATAGCATAATCCATAAGAGAAAAAAATAATAAATTGGACTTCATCAAAATTTAAAACTTTTGACTCCAAAAGGCAACTCAATAAGAAGACAACTGAATAAGACATGGGCAAAAGATATGAACAGAAACTTCACCAAAAAAGAGACAGAATAATCCATAAGCTCATGTTGTTCAATATCATTAGTCAACAGGGAAATGCAAATTTGAAACAGAATGAGAAACCATTACACATCTACAAGAATAACTAAAATTAACAAAACTCTCACCTGCTGGCAAGGATGTGGAGCAGATTAAACTCTCATACTATGCTGGTGTAAATGCAAAAGGCTACAATTACTGTAGAAAACAGTTTGGCAGTTTCTTATAAAAGTAAACATACCATAGAACCTAGCAATCCCACTCCCAGGTATTTATCCAAAAATTATAATAACATATGTTGATACAAAGACCTGTCTGTGAATGTTTATTGAAGCTTTATTTATTTATAATCACCAGATACTGGAAGCAATCCAAATGCCCATCAACTGGTGGTACATCCATTCAGTTGAATAGTACTCAGCAATAATAAGGAATGAACTACTGTTACATATAACAACATGGATAAATCTCAAAAGCAATATG
The DNA here is from genome assembly GCF_028021215.1 of Eschrichtius robustus. NCBI lineage: Eukaryota > Metazoa > Chordata > Mammalia > Artiodactyla > Eschrichtiidae > Eschrichtius > Eschrichtius robustus. The sequence continues at coordinate 14,696,233 of NC_090842.1, forward strand.
TTAAATAAAACAAGCCAGACAAAAGTGCTGTGTATTTTATGGTTCCATGTATATGATATTCTGGAAAACACACAAAACAACTTAGATCATTGGTTGCCAGGGGCTGGAGGCGGGGAAAGGGATTGATTGACTACAACCAGCAACAAGAAAACATTTTCAGCTAATGGAATCATTCTATACATTTATATGGATACATGACTATATATTTTTCAAAACTCATGGAACTGTACATCTAAAAGGAATGAATTTTGGAAAAGTATCTATTCAGATCCTCTGCCCATTTTTTGATATCGCTTATATGTGGAATCTAAAAAAAGGCTACAAAGGAACGTATCTACAAAACAGAAATAGAGTTACAGATGTAGAAAATAAACTTATGGTTACTGGGGGGTAAGGGATAAACTGGAAGATTGGGACTGACATGTACATACTACAATATATAAAATAGATGGCTAATGGGGACCTGCTGTGTAGTGCAGGGAACTCTACTCAGTGCTCTGTGGTGGCCTATATGGGAGGAGAGTCTAGAAAAGAGTGGATATATGTATATGTATGGCAGATACATTTTGCTGTACACCTGAAGCTAGCACAACACTGTAAATCAACTATACCTCAATAAACATTTAAAAAAAAAAAAGATCCTCTGCCCATTTTTAATTGGGTTGTTTGTTTGATGTTGAGTTGTATGAGTTCTTTGTATATTTTGATATTAATTCCATATCAGATATATCGTTTGCAAATATCTTCTCCCATTCTGTAGGCGGCCTTTTTGTTTTGTTGATAGTTTCCTTCATTGTGCAAAAGCTTTTTAGTTTAAACTAGCTTTATTTAGTTTGTAGGTCAATTATACTTCAAAAACAAACAAACTCATAGAAAAAGATCAGATTTGTGGTTACCAGAGGTGAGGAGTTGGGGGAGGGGGAACTGGATGAAGGCAGTCAAAAGGTACAAACTTCCAGTTGTAAGCTAAGTAAGTTCCAGGGATGTAATGTACAACATGACAAATATAATTAACACTGCTGTATGTTATATATGAAAGTTGTTCAAACATATGGACACCAAGGGGGGAAAACTGGGGTGGGGCGGTTGAATTGGGAGATTGGGATTGACATATATACACTACTATGTATAAAATAGATAATAAAAAAAAAAGTTGTTAAGAAAATAAACCCTGAGTTCTCATCACAAGTAAAACAAATTTTTATATCTCTTTAGTTTTGTATCTACATGAGATGATGGACGATGACTAAACTTACTGTGATAATCATTTAATTATGTATATAAGTCAAATCATTATGCTGTACACCTTAAACTTATACAGTGCTGTATGTCAATTATATCCCAATAAAACTGGAAGAAAGGGCTTCCCTGGTGGCGCAGTGGTTGGGAATCTGCCTGCTAATGCAGGGGACACGGGTTCGAGCCCTGGTCTGGGAGGATCCCGCATGCCACGGAGCAGCTAGGCCCGTGAGCCACAACTACTGAGCCTGCACGTCTGGAGCCTATGCTCCGCAACAAGAGAGGCCGCGATAGTGAGAGGCCCGCGCACCGTGACGAAGAGTGGCCCCCACTTGCCACAGCTAGAGAAAGCCCTCGCACAGAAACGAAGACCCAACACAGCCAAAAATAAAAATAAATAAATTTAAAAAAAAAAAGCATCGGCCTCAAATCCAACACATTCCTTTCTCAAAAAAAAAAAAAACTGGAAGAAAAAAATAAAAGAGGTGAATTTTACAGTATGTAAGTTACACATCATAAAACTGACTTTTTAAAAATAGCTAAGAACATACTGGGAGAAAGTATTAATTTAAATTATATCTCAATATATTATCAATATCTCAAAGTATCAATACCCATGGTATGTACAATACCCCTACAAATCAATATAAAAAGGACAGTCAAATTTAAACTGGGCAAATAGAGGCAACCCTCAGAAGATCAATTATCCATAGTCAATAATCATAAATTGCTTGATCTCACTAGTAAGCTGGCAAATGTAAATTACAACAAAGTGGTAAACATTATTTTCCCGTAAGAAAGACAAAGTTTTAAAAGACTGATAATATCAAGTGTTGATGCCTATGCAGGGCAAGTACAATCTCTACAATAAGACTTCAAGAGAGTTACATCAATGCGGATGATGGAACGTCAGTTTATTCATATTTAGCTAAATCAAAAGACAAAAAAATAACCTTTAAAATAGTTGGGTGATTGTCTTTGCTGTTCCAGTCAGTGGGCTGTAGAATGAGGTGAAATGGTAGTCCTGAAAATGCTAGTGTGTCAATCTCAAGAATGCTTAACAGTCAGTCCAGTGCAGACTGCGGAGACCGAGAAGGATGCATGAATGATTCCAAGGCTTTAACAGCCCCCCAAGCAAAGAGTGATGCCCAGGTAGCCACGTAAATGGTGATAGCCTCGTCAACATTCTCAAGGAAGAAACTCAAGAATGAAATGAGGGCCACAGCAAAATTTAGAGAACAATGACATAATGGAACAGATTAATTTATCCTTCCACTAATTTATGGTGACAAAAAGGAAAGGTCTATAAATTAGAACTGTGTGAAATGTGTTTAAATGTTCCCAGAATTAAAGATTTTCAATGATTCCATTTCTGAATTAGGTTGCTCAGAGGTGATTTAAAGAATTTTCCAGGTATATTTTTGACTGCGTTCAACTTTGACGTTAGCACTGACTCCAAACCTAATACAGTAAAACATGACTCCACTATATAAGTTCATCAAGGGCACAGATCCTGTCTTCACATTTTTTTCCTGCAAACACCTAGGTTACTTCTAAACATGAAGTAGGATCTCAATTACTTTAAGGAGTAAAGAAAAGGAGAGTGGGAAAGAATCATCTTGATAAAATACACACTGGTTGAAGTATTCTGAAGTGAAAAGGCCAAGACCCAATAGAGGCAGGGAGCAAGAAACCTAAGCTAAACAGGTGAGCACACGTAGAGGACAGGACACCAGGTGGTCAGCATAGGTGGTGGTTAAGAGTCATACCAACAGCCCTGATCATGGAACACTTTCTGAACCTAGACTGCTGAACTCTAAAGGGCAGTTAATCATTACAGTCACTTCACAGGTGTGGCTATGAAACAAGACCACACAGGTTAAGCACATCTGAGGGGATACTAGCCATGCATTTGATCCTCACAGTCATCCTGAGAAAAGGGAAGGAGGCAGAGGAGGGGAGCATGGCACCCCATTTTCCTGGTACGGAAATACAGAAAATGACTTGCCCAAGGCCTCAGGGCTAATTAGAAGTTAGAAGGAAGGTGAACTCCTAAGTCTCTGTCCAGGGTGATGCCTGCCCCTACCCAAACAGGTAGTCTGGCTGGGGAACCCCAAGAACAGAAATTTGAGGTTCCGCTATTTTAATGGGGGTGAGGAGAAAGGGCCAGAGGAGGCTGGGGAGGGATGGGATCTGGAGAACTTGGTGAACCCCTGGGGCAAACGGCTGGAACACGAGGGGACGCCCCAGCCAGCCCCCAGGCCCCTCATATTGTGACCCCACAGTCACTGCGAGGACCCCCCGACCCCGTTCAACCCCCACCCCCTGTCCATTCCGCGCCCCGTTCCCCACCAAGACCCCGCGTCCAACTCACAGACGCCGCAGCAAGGGCTTCCCCACCCGGCTCCAAGCAGCGGGCTCTCCTTCGGTGCAGCCTGGTCGCACAGCTGTTGCCATCCGTTGCCACAGCAACCACGGAGCGCCGCACAGCTTAGCAAGCCGCTCGATGATTGGAGAGGGCAAGCGTCCATAGCAACCGCCAGGCAGCGATACTTGGAAAGAATTTGGTTTCTAGAAATTCTTCGGACACCCTCTCTCCCCAAAGGCACCCTTCACCAGGCACCTGTCCTAGTTCTTTAAATACATGATGCATTATCTTGTTTAACATTTTTCTGCCGGTGTTGCTGCGAGGGTCCTCATTTCTACAGGAATTTTTAACTTAAGGGTCCTTTTACCTCTTCAGGAGGTCTGTGAACCATTAAGTTACACGCAAAAATGTATGTCCATTTACCCAGTAGGATGCTCCATAACTGTAGAGTCTTAAAGGAGCCAGAACCAGAAACCAGGTTACCGGATGCCCAAGAAAGTCCAAAAGAGTAACTGCTGTATGCATTTACCCCCATCTTCCTTCTCAGAGACTTAACATAACAAATAGTGCCGTTCTTCCCAGACTCCACTGAGACTGTGGCCTCATTCAAATGCCTTGAGACACCTCCCAAAGACTTTAACTCTTGACCTTTATTCATTCATTCAATAAATTATCTATTGATCACTAATTATGGGTCGTACATTTACCATAGAGACACTTTTTCTAGCCACTGGAAGATAGAAATTGTCAAGACAGAGTCGCTAATTTCTTAGAGCTCTCCTTATGGCGTGGGAGACAACAGATGGACAGACAAGACCATTTCAGAATATGGCAATAAACAAAATTTGAGACATGGAGAGTGTTTAAGGTGATGAGCCCTTTAGAAAGGATGGTCAGGGAAGTTCACATTGAGGAGATGGTATTTGAGCTGAGACATGAGAAGGCGACACCTATACAAGAGCAAGGAAGACAGCAACACAGGCAAAGGAAACAGAAAGTTAAAATAAATGAATATGGGTTGTTAGAGAAAATGAAAGGCCAATATGGCGGAAAATGAGAGAGCCTGTAGGACTGTGGTAAGACACAGTCAGATGGCCCTTCCCTTAGCTCTTCGAAGGACTGGCTACTTCCCCCTACTCCCTTGCTCTTCTGCCCCCTAGTTACACCCTATCACATAACCCTAGTTATTTCCTTCCCAGTCCTTGTTACATTTTATTGTCTGTGAGCTCCACAAATGTAGACACAGACACTGTGTCTACATTGTTCAAGAGGGTATCACAGCACCTAAAATAACTAGCCCAGCATGGACACTAAATAAGTATCTGTTGACTACATGAGTCTTCATTTTACAATACTAGGAACTGGGATAGATGGTGAGGACAAGACAAAGACACCTCTGCCTTAACAGAGCTTAAATGCTTGTGGAATAAATGACTTACAAACTACGTGGGCAAACTAAATGTGTGCAGACTTGAATGATTTAGACTTTAAGTGCTGTGGGAAGCTGTTGAACAATTTCCTTGACAATTTCTTCATTTAATATATTTCAGTTCAATTTGACAAATTTGAACACCTACTATATACCAAGCACTGTGGTGTATGTAGTAGGTGTATACAGTAGCAATGACAAGGCAAGGACAACACCAGTCTTGCCTGTAGAGCTTACAGTCTACTGCCATGCTGTCCATTACAGTAGCCACTAGACACCTGTGACCACTGACCACTTGATATGTGGTTGGCCTGAATTGGAATGTGGGGCAAGCATAAACTCTGGATTTCAAAGACTCTGTGCAAAATGAGAATGTAAAATATCTCATTAATAATTTTCAACAATGATTTCATGTTGAAATGATAACATTTTGGATATATTGGATTAAATAAGATTATTATTAAAATTAATCTCACTTGTTCCTTTTTTTAATCTGCTAGAAAACGTTAAATTACATATGTGGCTTGCATTACTTTTCTATTGGACAGCACTGGTCTAGTGAGAGCTTAATGCTAGTTGACTAAACAAGTGCTATCTTATTACAGATGTTAAAATAGACTTTTCAGTGGAGGCATGGTAGGTAGCAAACTTCAAATAGAGGAACTAGACCAAGAACTTACAAAGAAAACAGGATAGACAACTCTTAAGCCTTTCACACATGGAACGTATAAAAGAGGCAAGAGTAGGTGATTAAGGAGGATTTCTTCAAAGAGACCTGAGCTGTGAGCCCCACTTCCTAAACTGTAGTCCAAAAAAATAGGAGTTTGAGGGCAACACTCAACAGGTTTAAGATACTAGGGGGCACAGTGGGCTTGTGTCTGAATCCCACCTAATTGTTCTAAAGAGCAAGAGATGAGCGCACTAGCAGGCAGACAGCAGAGCAAAGGAAGAACTGCTTGGTTGGGAACAACCCATCACCTTCCTCCAGGGTTTATCAAGGGTAAAAAATGCATGAGTGCTTTCTATGGTGCTACAGATTTCTCTTGAGAAATGTGTAGGGTTATTCTGGGTCCTTTCTAAGAGAGAAATTGGTGAGACAAAGACACCTCAGCGCAGGGAAGCTAATGGTACTGTCAGGTTCCTAGGGGCCAAGGAAAAGCACAGATCCAGCTAAAACAGAGATGCATTTGACCCCCACTAAGAGAACCGCAGGGTACAGATGCCCAGTGATGAGGGTAAGTTTTCTGACTCTTGAAAGTGTCCCACAAGAGGAAGTATTCTAAACACAGCAGTATCAGACAAGTAACAACTTCCTTAATGCCTTTTCCTCTCTTCCCTCCTCCTAATCTAATCCCAGAGGAGCCAGAAAACAGTTAGTTACCCAACTGGGGGCACAGCTGGCAATAAACCCAATTAGAAGACAATAGGAAAGAAAGCAGAAAGTGATCATGCTTTCATTCCCCAACCGCAGGTTTCCTGCTTGCAGCAGGCCCAACCTAAAAAAGGAGGGAGCCATAATTTTAAGTTTTGATTATCACCTTGGACAGAACATATTGAGACTGTGTTTTGACACCCAAGAGGGTCCATAAAAGTCTTGGCACCTGACTGAGTTAACCCAGAGGCTGGAAAGCAATTTGCCCCACAGAGACATTTTAAAGAGAGACTAGAAGAAAAAACTTAAGCTGCTTTATGACTGTGGCCCACAAGTCATGCTTGCTTGACTTTAGTGTTACATAACAGATATGAGACAGGCTATAAATATAGGCAGCAACATGTGTTATACTTGAAGAGTACAGAACAGCAGAAGATGTATAAAGTTAAGGATTAAAGTGCATACTATCATAGGAAAATAGATTATCTAGTCACATAGCACCTCAGCCTCACACCTAAGACTAGCATCTAAACCCCCATCCCCAGAGGCCTTGCCAGGGCTGCTGAGACCTGAAGCCAGTGACCATGGCCGCTACTCCCTCAGGGCCCATTTGCAGCTGGTGCACAATGATGGAAGCCTAGTTTGTTCTCAGTGCCAGAGAGACGGGCATGCAGGCAAACACAGGGAAAAACAAACAAACAAAAAATATCCAGAAATGGATATCCAACTGAACGCTAATTATGATATTAAAAAGTAGATCAAATTTAGGAATCATTTTTGTTAACTTACATGTCCCTTCAACCAAAAAGGCTAACAGGAAGTATGAAGACTTCTCCATTCCTAAGCTACCTGACCCCCAAGGAAACTCACATTTGGATCGGGTGTGAGAGGTGAGGCCAGGGCCTTGTCCTTTCCAAGGTGTGAGCAGATAACTGGGTCAATGAGCAGACAAGACTGTGAAGACAGAGACTTCTTCAGACTTCAGAATGAAGTATGCCAGTAACCCTGAAGGCCCCAAGACACCAAGCCCACCTCAGCAATCCTGGTCCATGGGACCCATGCAGAGGAGGGCCCTGGGCAAGAAGCTGAGAGGCAGATACCCAGAAATCATGGACTCACCATTGTAAAGAGCCTTAGAGCTCAATGTGTATAAAACTCTTAGAACATAGAAGTTGCTCAATACATGAGCAGTAATTTTTCTTACTAGTGTGAGATGACTCCAGTTCTGAACTTATTCCTTGTGTGGAGATTGCTACTTAACCTCTCTGTGCTTCATGCAGCTCCCACATCTATAAAATAGGGGCAACCACCTCACAGAATTGTTGAAAGATTAAATAAGATAATAACATAAACCAAGGGCCTAACAAATGAAAGCTATCATTCTTGCTAATATTGTCACCATCCTTCAGTCCAGTCTTCTTTTTGACATCACCTCCCAATAATCATCCAGTGCTAGAAACAGAATGTTTGTGTCATTACTCAAAATTCAAAATTCACTAATCCCCAGTGTGATGGTATTAGGAGGTGGGCCTTTGCGAGGTGATTAGGTCATGAAGGTGAAGACTTCACGAATGGGATTAACGCCTTTATAAAAAAAGACCTCAGCAAGTTCCCTCACCCCTTCCTCCATGTGAGGAGGAAGTGAGAAGAAACGCCATCTTCTCACTGTGAGGACACAGTTTATGAACTGGCGTTTTCCAGTTCATAAAAAAGTTCATAAAGAGAAGATGGCGTTTATGAACAAGGAAGTGGGCTCTCACCAGACACTGAACCTGCCAGCACCTTGATCTTGGACTTCCCAGCCTCCAGAACTGTGAAAAATGAATGTCTATTGTTTAAGCCACCCAGTCTCTGGTGTTTCTGTTATAGCAGCTCAAATGGACTAAGACACTCAGTCTCTGTTGAAACTCCTGCTCTTCATTCTCCCATTTATCAAGCTTTGACTGAGAACTCACTAAGCACCAAACATTATGTTAGGTCCTGAGTATACCCAGAAAATAAAATGCAGTCCCTACTCTCAACGGGCTCAGAGTCTTTTTTAGGATGCTTACTTCTCACACCTTCTCAAATCTAAGATCAAGCATCATGCCAATCCATTTTTGAAGAGCTAAAATTTTTTGGAAATCTCTTCCTGAATTAACCCAGAATGTGACTCCCAATAACAGTTTCTCTTTTACATGACAATCCTTCCAGTTTAAAAACCACCCGCCATAGCCTTCCAAATCCTCCATTTTTCAGACTAACCTGCCTAAGTCCCATAAGCAGTTTCTCATGTGGTATGATTTGTAGTCCCTTTACATCCTAGTCATGCTTCATAGGACAAATGCCACTGGGCCAATGCCCTCCTTTTCATCATTGCTCAAAATGGAACACACGGTTCTTTCAACTGCTGTGAGTAGTGTGTAGAGTGGAATTATTGTAAGAAAAAATTTTACTTCTTCACACTCTGAGGCAGTGACGTAAATAAACCTTCTCCTGATTTACATTAAAAAAAAAAAATCTGGGCTTCCCTGGTGGCGCAGTGGTTGAGAATCTGCCTGCCAATGCAGCGGACACGGGTTCGAGCCCTGGTCTGGGAAGATCCCACATGCCGCGGAGCAACTAGGCCCGTGAGCCACAACTACTGAGCCTGCGCATCTGGAGCTTGTGCTCTGCAACAAGAGAGGCCGCGACAGTGAGAGGGCCGAGTACCGCGATGAAGAGTGGCCCCCGCGCACCGCAACAAGAGAAAACCCTCGCACAGAAACGAAGACCCAACACAGCCAAAATAAATAAATAAGAAAAAAAAAAAATCTAATCAGCCTCATTTTGTGAGTAGCCACCATCAGAATTTCCTGTTGTTGCTGGGTGGGGTGGCATAAATCACTGCCTGAAGAAGACTGAAGGCCTGCCAAAATTGAGACTCACTTCCCCTCCCTTCTGCTATTTGGCCTTTGTCAAGGCTCCTGGCTGCAAATTAGAGAAATCTACTCTGACTAGCATAAGCAAATAGGAGAATCTGCTGAAGAATTCAACAACGTCATAGAACCTGAGGGCAGCTAGACTTCCTGGGCAACAGGAACCAAGGAGTGGGAAGTTAAGCCAAAGTAGGGCTGGTTCCTCTGTCTACATATCTCTCTCTGGGCCCAAACATCCCTTTGTTTCTGCTTCTCTCTCTACATCTATGTCATTTTTCTCCTTTACCGTAGACCTATCTTTCTCTACTTTTCCACCCAGATCTTACAAAATAGTCATCCCAGTGCCCCACGTATCCACCCTCTCAGTTCACATGCATCTCTAAGTCTCTAAGTGCGGTGGGTTAAATGGTGGCTCCAAAAACGATGTGTCTGTGTCCCAAAACCCAGATCCTGTAAATATTACCTAATTTAGAAAAAGGTGTTTGCAGCTGTAATTAAGAGTCTTAAGATATCATGAATTACCCAGGTGGACCCTAAATCCACTGACCTTGTAAAAGACAGAACAGGAGAAGACACAGACACATAAAGGGCAAACAGCAATGAGACCACAAAGGCAACGCTTGAAGAGATATGGGCAAGGAAGCCAAGGACCGCCAACAACCACCAGAAACTGGACGAGGCAAGGAAGGATTCTCCCCCAGAGCCTCTAAAGCAAGTGCAGCCCTGCCTATGCCTTGATTTCAGACTTCTGGCCTCCAGACTGTGAGAGAATAAATTTCTATCATTGGAAGCCACACAGTTGGTGGTGATTTGTTGTAGCAGCCATAAGAAACAAGAACACTAGGTTTCCATTCCAAATTCTTGGGAGAGAAAATCTGATTGGTTTAGGCTGACTCATGGACAACAACATATTCCCTGGGCCCATTCACTTCCGCCAGAGAGATGAGTCACAGCGGATGAACATGGCTGCCAGGGCCACTCCAGTGTGGAGGGTGGTTGTCAGTTCTCAAGAAAGTGAAGGTGGGCTGGGCAGAGTCCCCAGAAGCCATCTACTACATGGGAGTTCTTCAAACATCCAGGCGCCAGACTTCATTTTTCAGACCTTTCCTCCACATCCTGTTTGTTTACCTTTTTTGCACCAGCTCTCTTTGCCTCTAATTTTTCACTTCTTCATCTCTGCAAATCTTCCCACTTCTTCCCAACTGCCCTGCCACCACTCCATCTCGAGCCAGCATCGTATCTTGCCTTGGTCTACTGCCACAGTTTCCAAGCTATATGCTGAGACACCTCAGGGTGCCACAGTGAACTCAGAGGGGCGTCTCAGGTTATTTTAAATCGTCATGGGAATCACAGCAATGTCTGTCAGAAACTACTAGCTTGAGGTGGTTCAGTTTTGATATTAGATTATTATACTGCTTCCAATGACCAAATCTTTTCAGAGCTGGGTTTTCAGTAATTGCTGTGATGAAAGCAAGCACCACTTGAAAGTCAATGTGGAACAGGAAATGAGACTCATGGTATCCAATAAGATTCCAAGGCTTGAAAAGGTGTGCAGTGTTCAACAGGCACTAAATTGTTAGAACAGAAGTGCTTATTAAGCTATTTGGACCTGCTTACTTAGTAAACAGAATTGTTAGTTATTTCTTTCTGCCCAGGGATGCACTGAAACAATTACTAAGACACTAAAAATATTGCTCACTTTTTCATTCTTATTTTACCAAGAGTAGGAGATGGAACCAACTCCCATTTCAAAGATGAGCCAAGCATCATTAATGCCCCCAGAGAAGAAGGTTATCTGGACCTTTCTGCACAGAATGACTTTCTGAGATCATCTGTTGGGTCACTTAGGAAATATGCTTGCTTTGCTTCCTCTTGTGGGAATGTCTAGTACGTTCAAGTCAACTCAAAAAAGCATATATTGAGCATTTAGAATAAAAAGCACGAGACCCAGGAAACCTAGGTTGGAGACTCAATTCTACCATCTATCACCTTCATGTCCTGAGGCTAGCTACTTCACCTCTCTGAACCTCAGTTTCTGCAGCTATTTAATGGCATAATGCAGTCACTCAAAAAAATGTTATTGATGAGCCTACTCTGTGCTCAGCATTGTTCTATACTGTGAAGCAATGTTCTCAACCTTTTATTTCATTATTGCTCCTCTAAGGAGACTTCTTAGACATTTTTGGTCCTAATTCTGCCTCCCAAATTTTAATACCATGTATATACTGTGTATCTGTTGGTGTACTGTATATAAATCTGTATAAAAAGAGTGAGATTTTTTTGCCCCCTCAAGAACTACTTTTTGCCCCCTACGGATATTATCGCCCCTGTTGAAAATGCACACTGTAAGGAGACAGAGGATATTTCTGCTCTCACAAAACCTATACTCTAGCATGAGAAGTTGGATAAAAAATAAACAAACAAGTAAAAGTATCAGATGTGAAAAGTGCTTGAAATAGTAAAATAGGATGTGCTGATGGAGAATGACTGAGGTGATGAGCCAGAGGCCTCTCTGAAGAGGTGACCTCAGTGGTAAGATCTGAATGACAACAGCAGCAGCCAGGCATCTTCAAAGGAGGAGCCTCTAGTGTGGTGGCCCTCTGCTGGGCACCAGCTGGATGAGAGGCAGCAGAAGGGCGGAGCACGGTGAGCTCAGGTGACACCGCCACAGCCATCAGAGCGTGGTTTTCAAGACTGAGTGATACAGCAGAGAAAACACTTTGGAAATAGTAAATAACCGAATGAATGGGAGGGATTATTATGTGCTAACTGCTGCTTTTAGGCACTATGGGCAGAAAATGACTAAGCCCTGGTCCCTGCTGTCAAAAGAGTTGTTTTTGAAAAACGGCTAAAGAAGCTGGATTCTGGGGAAAGATTTAAACAACCAAAGATATGAGATATCTATCTATCTATCTAGATAGAACTAGAAGAGAGAGAAATATTAGAAGTAAATAAATGGTACCCAACATTTCTGAAGTGCTTAGTGTGTGCTTCTGTGCAGAGCGCTTTACAAATGAATCCTCACAACCCCATGGGGTTATTCTCTTCGTTTCACGAGTGAGGAACAGAAGCTCACAAAGCATAAGTGACTTGCCCCAAATCACACAGGCAGTAAGTGGCAGGACTTAGGTCTGTCTGACTTAAGTCTAAGGTCTTAACCAAGATGACACAACTCCCAGTTTCCCCACCTGGTTCTTTGTGGCACTCCATCTTCCATGCCTGCCCCTCTGATATCAGTGATTTATATTTATTCAATTTGTAGAACTGAACTTCTCCTGCTAGGACCTCAAACTCAGCTCAACAATTAAAGACTAATTACAATGCTATTACAGGCCCTAGGAACAAAACCTGTCCGCACCATGTTTAATTACCCACTGTTTTGCTTGTAGGGGGAAAATATATCTTATCTCAGGTCCTAAGGATGACCTCATGTCCTTAGTCAATAGAGTCAATGTCTGGGTTGGAAGAGAGTTTAAAATCAGATTTTGTTCTGTCTTGGACTTCCTAAAAATGCAAATCCAAGAACGGCCAATGGGAATATACTGCCAGTGATTAACTGTCAAGAGGAGCCCCAGAGAGAAACACTTGTCAAGAGAAGACACCAGACACTTGCTGTGTCTGTTGCCCTTGAGACACAATTTAAAGAATACTAGAGAGCTCTACCCACCACCAGAGCCTCCCATCAAGCCTCTTAGATAGGCTCAACCACCAGAGGGCAGACAGCAGAAGCAAGAAAAACTATAATCCTGCAGCCTGTGGACCAAAAACCACAGTTACAAAAAGATAGACAAGATGAAAAGGCAGAGGGCTATGTACCAGATGAAGGAACAAGAAAAAACCCCTCAAAAACAACTAAATGAAGTAGAGATAGGCAACCTTCCAGAAAAAGAATTCAGAATAATGATAGTGAAGATGATCCAGGACCTCGGAATAACAATGGAGACAAAGATTGAGAAGATGCAAGAAATGATTAACAAAGACCTAGAAGAATTAAAGAACAAACAAACAGAGATGAACAACACAATAACTGAAATGAAAACTACACTAGAAGGAATCAATAGCAGAATAACTGAGGCAGAAGAACGGATAAGTGACCTGGAAGACAGAATGGTGGAATTCATTGCTGCGGAACAGAATAAAGAAAAAAGAATGAAAAGACATGAAGACAGCCTAAGAGACCTCTGGGACAACATTAAACGCAACAACATTCGCATTATAGGGGTCCCAGAAGGAGAAGAGAGAGAGAAAGGACCAGAGAAAATATTTGAAGAGATTATAGTCGAAAACTTCCCTAACATGGGAAAGGAAATAGCCACCCAAGTCCAGGAAGCGCAGAGAGTCCCATACAGGATAAACCCAAGGAGAAACACGCCGAGACACATAGTAATCAAAGTGGCAAAAATTAAAGACAAAGAAAAATTACTGAAAGCAGCAAGGGAAAAACGACAAATAACATACAAGGGAACTCCCATAAGGTTAACAGCTGATTTCTCAGCAGAAACTCTACAAGCCAGAAGGGAGTGGCATGATATACTTAAAGTGATGAAAGGGAAGAACCTACAACCAAGATTACTCTACCCGGCAAGGATCTCATTTAGATTTGATGGAGAAATCAAAAGCTTTACAGACAAGCAAAAGCTAAGACAATTCAGCACCACCAAACCAGCTCTACAACAAATGCTAAAGGAACTTCTCTAAGTGGGAAACACAAGAGAAGAAAAGGACCTACAAAAACAAACCCAAAACAATTAAGAAAATGGTCATAGGAACATACATATCGATAATTACCTTAAACGTGAATGGATTAAATGCCCCAACCAAAAGACATAGACTGGCTGAATGGATACAAAGACAAGACCCATATATATGCTGTCTACAAGAGACCCACTTTAGACCTAGGGACACATACAGACTGAAAGTGAGGGGATGGAAAAAGATATTCCATGCAAATGGAAATCAAAAGAAAGCTGGAGTAGCTATACTCATATCAGATAAAATAGACTTTAAAATAAAGAATGTTACAAGAGACAAGGAAGGACACTACATAATGATCAAGGGATCAATCCAAGAAGAAGATATAACAATTATAAATATATATGCACCCAACATAGGAGCACCTCAATACATAAAGCAACTGCTAACAGCTATAAAAGAGGACATCGACAGTAACACAATAATAGTGGGGGACTTTAACACTTCACTTACACCAATGGACAGATCATCCAAAATGAAAATAAATAAGGAAACAGAAGCTTTAAATGACACAATAGACCAGATAGATTTAATTGATATATATAGGACATTCCATCCAAAAACAGCAGATTACACGTTCTTCTCAAGTGCGCACGGAACATTCTCCAGGATAGATCACATCTTGGGTCACAAATCAAGCCTCAGTAAATTTAGGAAAATTGAAATCATATCAAGCATCTTTTCTGACCACAACGCTATGAGATTAGAAATGAATTACAGGGAAAAAAACGTAAAAAAGACAAACACATGGAGGCTAAACAATACGTTACTAAATAACCAAGAGATCACTGAAGAAATCAAAGAGGAAATCAAAAAATACCTAGAGACAAATGACAATGAAAACACGACGACCCAAAACCTATGGGATGCAGCAAAAGCAGTTCTAAGAGGGAAGTTTATAGCTATACAAGCCTATCTCAAGAAACAAGAAAAATCTCAAGTAAACAATCTAACCTTACACCTAAAGAAACTAGAGAAAGAAGAACAAACAAAACCCAAAGTTAGCAGAAGGAAAGAAATCATAAAGATCAGAGCGGAAATAAATGAAATAGAAACAAAGAAAACAATAGCAAAGATCAATAAAACTAAAAGTTGGTTCTTTGAGAAGATAAACAAAATTGATAAGCCATTAGCCAGACTCATCAAGAAAAAGAGGGAGAGGACTCAAATCAATAAAATCAGAAATGAAAAAGGAGAAGTTACAACAGACACCGCAGAAATACAAAGCATCCTAAGAGACTACTACAAGCAACTTTATGCCAATAAAATGGACAACCTGGAAGAAATGGACAAATTCTTAGAAAGGTATAACCTTCCAAGACTGAACCAGGAAGAAACAGAAAATATGAACAGACCAATCACAAGTAATGAAATTGAAACTGTGATTAAAAATCTTCCAACAAACAAAAGTCCAGGACCAGATGGCTTCACAGGTGAATTCTATCAAACATTTAGAGAAGAGCTAACACCCATCCTTCTCAAACGCTTCCAAAAAATTGCAGAGGAAGGAACACTCCCAAACTCATTCTATGAGGCCACCATCACCCTGATACCAAAACCAGACAAAGACACTACAAAAAAAGAAAATTACAGACCAATATCACTGATGAATATAGATGCAAAAATCCTCAACAAAATACTAGCAAACAGAATCCAACAACACATTAAAAGGATCATACACCACGATCAAGTGGGATTTATGCCAGGGATGCAGGGATTCTTCAATATACGCAAATCAATCAATGTGATACAGCATATTAACAAATTGAAGAATAAAAACCATATGATCATCTCAATAGATGCAGAAAAAGCTTTTGACAAAATTCAACACCCATTTATGATAAAAACTCTCCAGAAAGTGGGCATAGAGGGAACCTACCTCAACATAATAAAGGCCATATATGACAAACCCACAGCAAACATCATTCTCAATGGTGAAAACGGAAAACATTTCCTCTAAGATCAGGAACGAGACAAGGATGTCCACTCTCACCACTATTATTCAACATAGTTCTGGAAGTCCTAGCCACGGCAATCAGAGAAGAAAAAGAAATAAAAGGAATCCAAATTGGAAAAGAAGAAGTAAAACTGTCACTGTTTGCGGATGACATGATACTATACATAGAGAATCCTAAAACTGGCACCAGAAAACTGCTAGAGCTAATTAATGAATATGGTAAAGTTGCAGGATACAAAATTAATGCACAGAGATCTCTTGCATTCCTACACACTAATGATGAAAAATCTGAAAGAGAAATTATGGAAACACTCCCATTTACCATTGCAACAAAAAGAATAAAATACCTAGGAATAAACCTACCTAGGGAGACAAAAGACCTGTATGCAGAAAACTATAAGACACTGATGAAAGAAATTAAAGATGATACCAACAGATGGAGAGATATACCATGTTCTTGGATTGGAAGTATCAACATTGTGAAAATGAGTATACTACCCAAAGCAATCTACAGATTCAATGCAATCCCTATTAAATTACCAATGGCATTTTTTACGGAGCTAGAACAAATCATCTTAAAATTTGTATGGAGTCACAAAAGACCCCGAATAGCCAAAGCAGTCTTGAGGGAAAAAAATGGAGCTGGAGGAATCAGACTCCCTGACTTCAGACTATACTACAAAGCTACAGTAATCAAGACAATATGGTACTGGCACAAAAACAGAAACATAGATCAATGGAACAAGATAGAAAGCCCAGAGATTAACCCACGCACCTATGGTCAACTAATCTATGACAAAGGAGGCAAAGATATACAATGGAGAAAAGACAGTCTCTTCAATAAGTGGTGCTGGGAAAACTGGACAGCTACATGTAAAAGAATGAAATTAGAACACTCCCTAACACCATACACAAAAATAAACTCAAAATGGATTAGAGACCTAAATATAAGACTGGACACTATAAAACCCTTAGAGGAAAACATAGGAAGAACACTCTTTGACATAAATCACAGCAAGATCTTTTTTGATCCACCTCCTAGAGTAATGGAAATAAAAACAAAAATAAACAAATGGGACCTAATGAAACTCCAAAGCTTTTGCACAGCAAAGGAAACCATAAACAAGACGAAAAGACAACCCTCAGAATGGGAGAAAATATTTGCAAACAAATCAACGGACAAAGGATTAATCTCCAAAATATATAAACAGCTCATTCAGCTCAATATTAAAGAAACAAACACCCCAATCCAAAAATGGACAGAAGACCTAAATAGACATTTCTCCAAAGAAGACATACAGACGGCCACGAAGCACATGAAAAGATGCTCAACATCACTAATTATTAGAGAAATGCAAATCAAAACTACAATGAGGTATCACCTCACACCAGTTAGAATGGGCATCACCAGAAAATCTACAAACAACAAATGCTGGAGAGGGTGTGGAGAAAAGGGAACCCTCTTGCACTGTTGGTGGGAATCTAAATTGATACAGCCACTATGGAGAACAATATGGAGGTTCCTTAAAAAACTAAAAATAGAATTACCATATGACCCAGCAATCCCACTACTGGGCATATACCCAGAGAAAACCGTAATTCAAAAAGACACATGCGCCCGAATGTTCACTGCAGCACTATTTACAATAGCCAGGTCATGGAAGCAACCTAAATGCCCATCAACAGACAAATGGATAAAGAAGTTGTGGTAGATATATACAATGGAATATTACTCAGCCATAAAAAGGAACGAAATTGAGTCATTTGTTGAGAAGTGGATGGATCTAGAGACTGTCATACAGAGTGAAGTAAGTCAGAAAGAGAAAAACAAATATCGTATATTAATGCATGTATGTGGAACCTAGAAAAATGGTACAGATGAGCCGGTTTGCAGGGCAGAAGTTGAGACACAGATGTAGAGAATGGACATATGGACACCAAGGGGGGAAACTGCGGTGGGGTGGGGATGGTGGTGTGCTGAATTGGGCGATTGGGATTGACATGTATACACTGATGTGTATAAAATTGATGCCTAATAAGAACCTGCAGTATAAAAAAACAAACAAACAAAACAACTAATACTAAACTTTCATTGGGTTATTTGTATGGAAATATGTTAATATAAATGTTTCAGACATTACATGAAATTTCTAAAAATCTTATATTTGTATTTCTATGGAAATATGTATGGAAATATGTTAATATAAATGTTTCAGACATTACATGAAAAAAAAAAAAAGAATAGTAGATGTGAACACCCAGTATCTGGGATTGATTCATGATACAAAAGTGTCATGCGGCTCTGGAACCAAAAGTATGTGGTAGAGAAGACCTACAGTTTAAAGGAGGTGGAGCCAGAGCTACTGTGTGAAAAATTCTTCCAGTCATCAGGCCTGCACAATGGTGTGTCCCCTGCACTGGCAGGCAGATTCTCAACCACTGTGCCACCAGGGAAGCCCTCTCCTTTTTTTTTGATGAAAATCTCACAAAATAGAATCCCTGTGTTTGTAGGGCCCCAAGGTGTAGCAGTACCACAAAGAGTGAATATGTCTGTTTGTGAGGTAGCAAAGATATACATGCAACTATCAATAATAAATACACCAATTTACATCAACCATGCTAGAGAAAAAAAAAACTGAACTATCTATTCTCTCTAGAAAATGATACAATAAAATCACTGGGAGAGGGCTTCCCTGGTGGCGCAGTGGTTGAGAATCTGCCTGCCAATGCAGGGGACACGGGTTCAAGCTCTGGTCTGGGAAGACCCCACATGCCGCGGAGCAACTAGGCCCGTGAGCCACAACTACTGAGCCTGCGCGTCCGGAGCCTGTGCTCCGCAACAACAGAGGCCGCGATAGTGAGAGGCCCGCGCACCGCGATGAAGGGTGGCCCCCGCTTGCCGCAACTAGAGAAAGCCCTCGCACAGAAACAAAGACCCAACACAGCCAAAAATAAATAAATAAATTAATTAATTTTAAAAAAAAAATCACTGGGAGAGAAGGCACACAGACATGCAAATATTAATGTGTAAGACATCACAAAATAAAGAGCACTGTAATAATCTACATTATTACATTCAACAAATACAAGGGTGGTTAAGAAGGGCAAGACCATCGTTGGCTGCAGTTGTGAGTAAAGCTTCAGGAGAGGTTGAACTTAAAGTGGCCATTGAAGGACCAGTAAAATTCTGATTCACTTATTAATATGCCTCTGATGGATTCATCAAATATTGTATTGAATCCTCACTCCAGAACAGATCATGCCAGTCACTGGGGGGCCACTGAAAGCTCACAATCCCATCATCTATTCATTTAACACATTCACAGCTATTCATGAGTACGTACTCCATGCCAGGCACTGGTGATGCTTCATGTGAACGAGCGAGAGCCCTAGAGAGCAGAGGAAAAGGAGGGCTGAGGCTCCCATATGGGGGCCACAGCATCCCCATAAACAGCTCATCAGGGCTTCACCACGGTGAAGATGACAACTTCTGAGATAAAACTTAGTCTTAGATACTTGGAACAAAAGAATTGAAAGCAACAGAGCCAGAAATACATAGAGGAGAAAATGGAGATGGGCTATAACTTTGATTTTAGAGGGAAAGGGTTGTAACAAATCTCAGACTCTCTTTTCTGGCAAAATGAGGAAGGATCTGTGAAATGCCCAGATGACCTAGAAGAGAAGAAAGAAAGGTTTGATTTGAGTCCATATAATAATTTTGCTCTGATAATTATATCCTGTTACAGAAATGGAGAGGAATATATAAGAACTCATCCATTCATTCATTTAAGCACAAATTTCTCAAACACCTATATATTCAAGACTGTATCAACTGCGTCAGATACTAGGGATAAGAGAGGAAAATTCTCAGTTGTTCATTTTCCAGCTTGACTAAACATAAAAAGGTACAACCTCCATGATAATGACATGGGAAGGGGGCCAGCAGGAAGCAGACACTGAGCCAGTGGTCTTTCATTAGCTGTCCAGGCTGAATGTTAGGAGGAAACAAGCAAGTCCAATTTGAAAGTACCCCATTGCCCTTGTCTTCTCATTAGACCAACTCTGAGGCTTCAGAGTCCTCAGCCCCAGGCCTCATTAGAAAAGCAGATGGACATATCAGAGGGGTTAATGGCAGCCAAGAATGACCCCGATATGATTTGGTCCTAGCTGCTGACCCTCTAGAGATGGTTATGACTTTGAAAACTGAGGGCAACAACTTTTGGTGGGGAATGAACAACAAGGTAAAATCTAAAATTATGCTAGAATTTAAGAAAATAATCCCCCTGACAGAAACAGAAAAAAAAAATGAGAAATAAAAATTAAAATAGAGTAGTAGCAACATGGCTATTTATACAATCAAATATTGCCCACTTGCACTAATAAAGGTAGTCATGGCATGGATAATACACCAAAAAGGAGAACTTCAAAATATTCTTAGCTATTCTACTAATGAGGGCAAAATTTGGAACCTAGCAGAGGAACATGGCTGATATATACATGGGTGGATAGTGCTGTGTGTGTGTGTGTGTATTTCTTGAGAGCCAAAATGAAGATGAGGACATAAAGTCGAAGTCCACATGCATAGAGCGGAATTATGTGTTCTGCCCATGTGTTCTTCCTATTCCTCACCAACTGTCTTGGTCTGCCAGTGTCTGCACCTTACCACCTAAACCCTTAATAAACAGCCTTTACCTCTGCAGCTGGCAACACAGAGTTATCAAAGTCATGTGAGATTGAAGCACTCTATACCGTGGATAAATGGGATTCCCAAAGAGTGCTAAAACACCAGTTTACGGCTCTTATCAGATGAACTGCGGATGTTTCCCATCCCAAATTAAGTTCTTGTTCCACTCTCAGTAAAACAATTTCATTATTTAGGAGCTCAGGAAATAAAAAATTTCCAAATCAGTGGTGACGATATCTGCACAGTCTCTGCCTTTTCCCCATAACACAGCTTCAATGAGCTGTTAACAGTTCAATATGCATAACTATGCAAAGAGAACATTGGTCTTCCTGATTTATTAAGCCAATGACTTATCGAAAGTCTTGCTTGTGAGCACTCTCGGACCCGTGGTTCCTGCTCTCCCCACTCTTGTTTCCGCACCTCTGTTAGCCCTTCTCTTTGTCTAGTGTTGGGCACGAAAATGGTCCCTGGTCTAGATTGCCTTATGCATTCCTCACCAGGCTGCCCAAGAGACTTTTCACATATTGCTCGTGCACTTTAAACTTTAATAATGAAGACTGTGGACTTATATGAATAATTCGCAGATGGAATTTGAAAGCCAATTTCTTTTGCTCATTAAAATTTAGGACAGCCATATTATACAATCAAGCACAATAGACTCATTTCACATCTTGTGACATGGACAACTGGCTCTCCTAGGCAAGAAGGAATTCGATTTACATTTAAATGCTATTCCCGGAGTATGACAAAAGCTCTCTGCATTAAAGTTTGAAGTACTTGAGGTTTCGCCAGTGAATTTTAGAAAGTGTTTGTGATTGAAGTACAAAAAAATGAGTGAAGAAGCTAATACCTTGACTGCAGCCTATGAGAAACCCTGACCCAGGGGAGCTGGGATTCCTGCCCCACAGAAACTGTGAGGTAATAGATGCTGCTGTTTTAAGCCACTAATAAAAGGAAAATGAGTGGATGCTTCGTTAAACACCTACACACACTTCTGGGAAAGTGTATTTTATTTTCTCCTCACCTTCTTTTCCCCTCTCATCTTTTCTAACTTGATAGAAACTATGCAGCAAGTGGATTGGTCCTATTCATACCAGACGTTAAGCCATGGGTAGCTCTTTTTCCCAGCTAAAGCCATGGCCAGGAGGGGTACACATCCCCAATGAGGTGTACACATCACTCATGTGCACGTGAGCACTCACACACACCCCCCACACACACATGCACACATCATTTCATTTACTCTTCTGGGGGAAAAATTACTTTAAGAAAACACCCATTTATTTTTGAGAGAAATTAGTTCCCCAAAACCAATAAATATAGAGTAAGGGAACTAATATTTACTATGGCAAACAAGGTCATTTGGTGCTAGCACCAGAAGAGCCTTGAATTCCACATCTAGAAATTTAAACATTATTGTGTGTGAGGAAGCATTCTGAGATTTCTGAAGATGGAGCTGACGTAAACCAACAGTTAACTGACAGTAATAGGAATAATGAAGTGGAGAGGAAAGGAAATGGAATCAGGGAGACTAGTTAGAGAACAATGGTTATAGTTTGTGGAAAAAACAGAGCAGAATAAACCAGAGACAGTGTAAATGAGAGAAGGGGGAAAGCACAGAGCTACTGGGGCAGAAGCACCTTAGTAACTGATGGCTAGTCGGATGGAGGATGGAGAAGAAAGAGTAGATGCAGTTTCTAGTCTTCATGACTGTGTGTGTGATGATGCCATTAATCGAGATAGGAAACACAGAAGGGAACACAAGTTTGAGGACAGGGAAGGGTAATTATATGCTCACGTTTTTTAAAGTTTGCTTATACTATTGATATGACGTGATGAAAATGACACTTTACCTCTGTGATCTTCCTCCCCAAAACCCATAACCCCAGTCTAACATGAGAAAAAACATCAAATTCCAATAGAGGGACATACTACAATACACATGACTAGTGCTTCTCAAAATTGTCAAGGTCGTCCAAAACAAAGTCTGAGAAACTGTCACAACAGAGAGAAGCCCACATAAACAGGATTACTAAATGTAATGTGTTATCCTGGGTAGCATGCTGGAACAGAAAATGACATTACGTAAAAACTAAGAAAATCTGAGTAAGTGATACACTTTAGTTAACTGTTCTAAAAATTACAATCTGTTTTTTTAAAGTTTGCTTATTAAAGCTTTTCTTTTCAAATTAATTAATTTATTTATTTATGGCTTTGTGCTGTGCGGGCTTCTCATTGCAGTGGCTTCTCTTGTTGTGGAGCACGGGCCTTAGGCGCACAGGTCTCAGTAGTTGTGGCTCACGGGCTTAGCTGCAACACGGCATGTGGGATCCTCCCAGCCCAGGGCTCGAACCCGTGTCCCCTGCACTGGCAGGCGGACTCCCAACCACTGCACCACCAGGGAAGTCCCTTATTAAAGCTTTTGATATCTGCTAACCCATCATGGGAGCTGGGGGCACAGGGAACTAATAAGTTCTTGTTCCCCACCCACAAATACTCCACTACATTAGACCTCATCCCTGCTAACTCTGTCACCTCCCCACCACCCACCTGAATGAGAAAACTGACATGGAGGAAAGCAACTCATTGCCTACCCTTAAAAGCTAGAGTTTCTGGTACTTATGTTAAAATTAAGAAGGGGCACATATGGGTGAGATAGCAATGAGACAGCAGAGGGGAAAGCTGACCTGAGAAGAGCATTTTGTTTTCCAGTGACTGCGTCAGGGCTGTAAACACTATGATCATATACCTCAAAGCTCTGTGCTTTTGGATTTCATCCAACGAACGTTTACTCAGCACTTAGACAAGCTGTGTACTGTGAGGTGTTAGGGATACGGGGAGGAATACACCACAGCTCCTGCCCATAAGACGCCCACAGTCTACACTAGAGACAGGATGGCAAATGATTACAGTACATGGTTAGAGCAGGGATGTTATGTGTTAAAATGCAAAAAAAATTTAAAAAAAAATCATTTTGGAAGTGTCTAAGGAGTTAACAGTGACTTCCTTTTATCTAGGAAGGTGGTCAGGGAGGGCCACATCAAAGATTGAGCTTTGAACTGGGGCTTCAGAGATAAGTAGGCTCGGACTTCCCTGGTGGTCCAGTGGTTAAGACGCCGCACTTCCCACGCAGGGGATGTGGGTTTGACCCCTGGTTGGAGAACTAAGATCCCACATGGCGCGCAGCACGGCCAAAAAAAAAAAGATAAGTAGGCTCATGCCATGTTTAGTGGGAGGATTCAGCATTTGCAAAGACATGGCAACATTCAACTGCACGGTGTACTTGGGGAAGTGGCAGCCAGAGTTTCAGGTATGGACTTACTACCTGCGGGCTGTGAGGAAGGTCAATCAGGGAGGAGAAAGGCTACAGTTAGGGAGACCAGGTAAGAAGCTACTGTAATGATTCCAGCTGGAGATGATGAAACTCTACACTCAGGAAGAAATATAAAAAATGCCCCAACTCTCCTACCTTCTCACTCTTCCATCAACACATTCAAGCAAAAGAACCTGAGTCCCCGATGTCTTCTGCTCTTGGCAGTGCAGGAAGGCCTGGCATCTGTTTCTTGGCTAGAGGTTGCCAGTGTTCAGGCCTCCTCTCGTTAGAGAACCCTGGGGTGCAGGCCCGTGCCTGTTTCAGAATTCACCAGGGAATTCCACACGCACCCATCTGCTACGTAACCCTTCCCTGCTCCCCAGTACAAGTCCTCTCAGCTCTGGCTGTTAAAAGGGGGCCGTGCTCAATGCCTGCCTGGGAGCACTTTGGCATAACTTCAAAAGCTGCAGAGATTTCTATCTATCTTTTTTTGTTTCCAGGAAGATGTGGTCAAAGCCATGAAAATGCAGGCTTCTTTTTCCCTTGAAGGTGGGTGAAAATAACCTATGGCAGATACTTTGCTTAAAAGTCAAATGGCCTCATGAAACCTCAGGGTTTGGTCTCAAATTCTCATTGTTTTTGTCAGTTGATATAGCTCAAAGAACTCAAGCTCTGTAACCAGGAGCAGCGGTTCCTGTTAGGATGTAGGCCCTGCAGCTTTGCTTTCCTGGTTGTTGCTGAAGAGAGGCACGTGGTGGGACAGTGAAGGGCACAGACTCTGTAGCACACAGACTTGGCTTGGGATCCTGGCTCCATCACATACCAGTGATATGACCTTAGTCAATTGGTTTACCTCTCCATATCTGTTTCCCCATTTGTAAAAATGGACACAATAAGAGTACCCGCTACGAAGGCTGTTGTGAGCATTAAACATTATACTCTAGGTGAAGCACCTGTACACAGCCTGGGACATGGTAATTAAAGTTAGCTGGTAGATGCCTTTTGCAGGGCCCACCTGTACCAGCTCCACCCTGTGCCTTTGGGTGTGTTACACTAAAGCAGCACACACACAAAGTACCTGCTGCTTGTACAGTTAGAGGTTAGGGGTAGTGGTACATAGTAGTTAAGGGTTGGAATTCAACTGCCAGGGTTTGAATCCCAGCTACTCCTCTTCCTAGTTGTGTGGTCTTAGGCAATAACTTACCCTCTCTGTGCTCAGTTTTCTCACCTGTAAAATGGAAGTAATAATAATAACTACCTCATAGAGTTACTGTGAGGCGCAAATGAGATTCATACATAGTGCTACGCATAGAGTTCATTCATTCTCACTGCTGTATACTAGACCATTTTGCAAATATTCTATGATTTATTTATCCATTCTACTCTTGATGGAGATTTCAGTTGTTTCCATTTGGGGGCTATTGTAAGTAGTGCTGCTATGAAAATTCTTGTACATGTCTTTTGGTGCAACTATGTACACAATTCTGGGTCAAGTGGAATTTCTGGGTCAGAGGGTATCAGTTTTAGCAGATTGTGCCAATCAGTTTTCCAAAGTGGTTGTTCCAATTTAAATCCCTGCTAGTAGTGTATGAGAGTTCAGTTGCTCCACATCCTCACCGACATTTGGTATTTTCTGACATTTTCATTTTAGATATTCTAGTGGATTTGTAGCACTATCACAATGTAGCGTCAATTTCCATTTCCCTGGTTGAACACCTTTCTGTGTGTGCATTAAACACCATGTCTAGCATATAGTAAGTATGCAACTACTACTACTATTATTATTACTATTATTCTCTGGTCACCAAAGCACAACTTTTCAAATAGGGAACTGGGACCTGGACAGAGACTTCTAGAAGTTTCTAGACATTTTATACTCTCTTGACCCACCTTTTATATCTCCCATGTGTGCCCTTCCCCATGTCTCCCACTTCTCTTGGTTAATTTCCCTATTAATAACACTCCGTGACTCTCCCACAGTCCAGACATAATGAATAAGAGGAACTAGAAACCAGGCGAGACTTCTGACCTCCACCCCAAACAGGTTCCCATCCTTGCTCAGGTGTGTCATTTCCAAGAAGAGCAAAACAATCCTCATTCAGAGGCTCTAGACCGCCCAGGATCTCATCCATCTGACCTCACTTCCCTCTAGACCCTTCCTAATGAATGGTTTTGACAACTTCCTCATTATTACTGCCTCTGGTCCAAGCCAGAATTGAATCTTTAATGCCTTCCGTTAGGAAAGATGCATCACTTGAATTTTAAGATGCACACTCAATTCCCCCTCGCATAGCCAGTATCCTGAGGGGTTTGTTAATGCATAAAGCCACATACCGCTGAGGAAAATTCCATGATGTCCCTAAAACAAGAAGACAGTTAAGCTCTATCCTCAGTTTAGTCCTTACTGGTATGTTCCAGGAGAGAAGGAAAAAAAATGGCATTGTATAATTGGGGGTAGAGTTGCATCTTACGAGATCTTAGGAAAGAGGAAAAGAGGAAGGCAGCTTTATAATCCCAAATCAGGTCAAAAATTTTTGCCCATGTTTGTATAAAATATTCTTCATTATGTAATGTAATGGACACAATTTTATTCTCTAAGTAGCTGGGTAAAGACTTCCTCTTAGATGAGACCCACCTTTCTTGAAAAAATTTCTTGGTGTACCCTATGGAATAAAATGTGGGATGCCTGCCACCAAGGACCTTGAGAGGCAGAAATACTCTGGATAAGACAAGAGAACAAACTTGCTGCTTTGTTGAAGGGAACAGAAAGAAAGAGACGGATGCTAAAATGCCAAAGACATGGTTAAAGGCCGCTCCGTGGAATATTTGACCCT
The DNA here is from genome assembly GCF_028021215.1 of Eschrichtius robustus. NCBI lineage: Eukaryota > Metazoa > Chordata > Mammalia > Artiodactyla > Eschrichtiidae > Eschrichtius > Eschrichtius robustus. The sequence goes on from NC_090842.1 coordinate 14,723,078, forward strand.
TTAAGTCTTCAGGAAAGGTGCTTACTTCTTTAAATGCATAGTGCCAAGTGAATCTTTTGTGGAAATTCATGAAGGAACTGAGATTTGGATGCAGGTCCTCCCGGGGTAGAATTGAGAAAGCCTGAATAGAGGAGTCACAACAAGGAGGCAGAAAAAATTAAGCAAGGGCTCTGGACTCAGTCAAGCTCAGAGTAACCAACTTGTTGTGATTTGTGTAGGACTTTTCCAATGTTAGCATTGGAAAGCTCACATTCCAGGAACCCCCTCTGTCCCAAGCAAACTCTAACCAGGCTGGAAAATTGAGGATTTGAATTAAGTTTACCAAAATTTCCTAAGGCCAGGGAGGTCCCAGTTGACAACTAAATTATAACTAAAATAGCACATATACTGTTCAGCTTTTGTTTTCTAAGTATGACTTCTTCTTATACAAAAACGTATACACAGAAACACAAATACCGAAAGTGTACACTAAAATTAAAATCAAATCTCCTGACAAGCTAAATCCCCCTTCTGATCAATAATTTAAGTTTTTCACCATGGTTTACTTAAGAGTTTGCATTCCTTTGTGCATGGAGAAAGATCCACAGCTTTGCCTCAGCTCCTGCTTAAACCCCCAAAATCAGGCGCCTTTCCATTGGCAGACCTTCATTCTGATCCTGTACTTCTGCGAGGGAGAGAATAAGCAGCAGAGCAAGAGGCTCCTTTCTGGGACTCCTCTCATCCCCATTTTTCTTCCCCCAACATGTATGCATGAAATGTGGAAGAATTAACCTAGGAAGGACTTGTTTGTTTTCAAAAATCTGGGCCCAGTGATCTCCTGAGCTAAGATTAATTATGTTTTCAATAAGTTTAACTCAGATTTTCAATTTTTGTAGTCTTAGAAACCAGGAGAAATAATTTATTAAGAGCGTGATCTCATGTCTAAACATTCACTCAGTCCATGGACTCCTAAACTAGAGTACAAATTCCAAGAGTCAAATCAGAACTACACTTCAGGCTAATGAGATTAGAATAAAGCAGTATAATCTAGGTGTGTTTTATAGCAAGGCATGCCTGGATTTTAATTACAAACCTGGTAGGAAATGGCAGTCTGGCCTTGGTTCTATTTTCTGAGAATGAGGGGTATGACAGAATGAGAGGAATCAAGAATTTGGGCCTGAACGTTTGTAGCAAACCGGATGAACCCAGAGATTATCATATTAAATGAAGTTAAGTCAGACAAAGAAAGACAAATATCATATGATATCACTTATATGTGGGATCTAAAATATGATACAAATGAACTTATTTACAAAACAGAAACAAACTCACAGACATAAAAAACAAATTTATGGTTGCCAAAGGGGACAGCAGGGGGAGGGATAAATTAGGAGTTTAGGATTAAAGGATACAAACTACTATATATTAAACAGATAAGTAACAAGGTCCTATTGTATAGCGTAGGGAACTATATTCAGTATCTTGTAATAAACCATAATGGAAAAGAATATGAAATAGAATATATGTATGTATAATTGAATCACTTTGCTGTGCACCAGAAACTAACACAACATTGTAAATTAACTATACTTTAATTAAAAAAAAAAAAAAAAAGAATTTGGGCCTGAAGAACTAAAAGGATGAGGTAGTAGCCAATTGAGATGGCTACAGGTAGAGCAAGTTTAGGAGGAAAGATCAAGAGTTCCATATAGGATATGTTAAGAAGAGAGTTCTAGATTGGAAATATAAGTTTAGGACTCGCTGACATACAGCGAGGTATTTAAAAGCTGTGACCAAATAACATCACCAAGGAAGTTATGGCAGAGAGAGAAATGTCTGTATGTCCACGGGTACGCCTCAGGGGTTAGCTGACCAATATTCCCTCCATGCTCCCTCTCCCCCTGCACCTATGCTCAGTCAATCCACCACAGCAGAAGGTTTGGTGCTCCTCCATGAGAAGCCAGCAGTGCTGTAGGACAAAGAATTTCAGGCTTGGAGCTAAAAGATGGACTCGGGCTCAGATCTGCCACACAAGTGTACTGTCTTAGGCAAATCACTTAATTTTGATGAGCCTCTGTTTCTTCACCTGTAAATCGGAGATAACATTATCTCCCTATAGAATATCTGTAAGTGTTAAATAAGTTGAATAAAAATACTTTGTAAGATGCTTTACATGCTACAAATTAGTATCATTTATCTCATAATCTCTGATAACTGAAGGAAGAAAACGTTGTGCTTCTGTTAGTGATTACATATAAAGTTTAGGATGGTATCTACCCATGTTTAAAATGCATAACCCTTTTAAACATATCTTTTACCCTTATCAAAATGCACATACCCTTTGATGCAGCAATTCCAACTATCCTACAGAATATAGCTGCACAAGCGTAAAGATAAATGTGTTAGGCACTAGTAATAAGATATTAGAAATAATATATATCAGTAATGGGTTGGGTAAATAAAGCATGGTACATTCATACAGTGGAATACCAGTTGTTAAATGTAATGAGAAAATATATGTGTACTGACATGAAAAGATACCCATGATATTTATGATATTTATGTAAAATAATAGCAAGCAAGTTGCAGACAATATGTACAGTATAATCCAACTTGTTTTACATGTCTATGTATTCATATTACACATTTTGATCCACACATAGCAAAAAAGACTAGAAGGATATGGGCCGCAGTGTTGAGAGCAGTCACGGGGCACTGAGTGTGGCTGAGGAGTTCATGGCCCTCTGAGGAATGTGAATGGCAGGCACTGGAGAGAATTACTTTCACTTTCTCCTTTTGATACTTTGGAATTCTTTGAAGTTTTATAAGAAACGAAAGCTATCTTAAAGACATACCACAAACCAATCCCTGTACCCTGAGGTCCTTAAGAGGGTGGGTGCATATTTCTGAGTCCAGAAGAATGTCTCTGTTGGGTTCCTGGTTATATTTCAATTCGGCAAGCCACAGCTTTCCTTCCCACCAAGGCATGGAGTAACATAGTGGAAGCAGTCCATTGAGGGGAAAACATAGGCCCCAAAGTAGGGCTACTTTGGGAAGGAAAAAGAAAATGCAAATATATTCTGAAAACAGATGGTGTCTGGAAGAGAACGTGTGTTTGGCAACAAGAAGGGAAAATCACAGGGGGAGGAGAGAAAAGCAGTAAAAGAGAAACAGCCAAAGGAAGTGGTAATTAAGTGTGAAGCTCAAGTTTTCCAAGGGATTTTTCAGCTTTGGCAAAAGTCAGGCCTCTGGACAATTCTGCTGAAGTGTGTAGACATTGCTTTACATTTCTTTTATTTATTAAAAGTATTCCAAGAGAGCAGTACCTCTGAACCATGATATCCTGAAACTAGTTTGTCACCAATGTTTCAGGTATTAAAGTTTTCAAATAACGTACTTTTAGTCACAGTTAAAGAGGCCCCAAAGTTAGCCCTCTCACTCAAGGGCATCCTAATATGCTTCCTGGGGTGGGAGACAAAGGGTGGAGTCACTGCTAGTGTTGAGGGAGTTGTGTATAACCCACAGGCTACCTGTCTCACCATCTCCTAACATTGTCCCTATTCTTCTCTGGGCTCTGGAAGTCCCCATGGGTCACTGGTGGGACAGGCAGGACAACCATATGTTGGGAGATTTGTGACAATCAAGAGTCATGCCACATCCCACCTCATTTATAGTATGAACTAAGGCACAAGCATCTGAAATGTCCAATAACAAAGAGATTAATTGATGAATTATTTTGCACTAAATTGCCTGCTATTGCAGCTGCTCAGAATGTCAAAGAGCAACTAGGAACTATGACCGTTCCAGCAGGGAACAGCTGTGGGGGCCAGAGGCCAGCTCCCCTATCAGTGAGGGAAGGAAGTCCTTATGTCTGTATTGACCCCCTCCTGTCATACCAGTGACGGTTCACAGACAGGGTTACAAAGGATAGGTTTTACACTTGGTCCTAAATAATCTTTTAATGTCACAAAAAGCTGAGCCACAGCCAAGAATACATTATGATGTCTCAAATTATCAGTTCTATCTTTGGGATAAGATGTATTCCATGCATCAAACTGAAGGTCAAGAGATGAGTCTTTTCCTCCAGACATGGTCAAAACCTTTCTGGGTCTTATAAAATGGGGCTTGGAATACAAGTTTACTCTAGCAGGGAGCTTTTGGATTGCATGAGCTCTAGACATTGGATATAGAGGGCTGAGATTCCATACCAAGCTCAAGTTTAACCTCAAATTATATATATGCATATATATGTGTATATATATGTATGTATGTACATATAGTATATGCATATGTGTGTTGCCCAGGGGCTCAGTTTTGGACAAATTAGGTTTGAGATGTCTATTAAACATCCAAACAGAGATGTCAAGTAGGTGATTGAATATATGGTCCTAGAGTTAAGGAGAATGGTCTAGGCTGGAGACATATATTTGGGCATTGTGGTAGGCAGAACAATGTTCACCCAGGGATGTCCATGACCTAGTCTTCAGAACCTGTGAATATATTACCTTACATGGCAAAAAACTTTGCAGATGTGATTAAGGGTATGGACTTTGAGGCGGGGAGATTATCCTGGATTATATGAGTGAGCCCAATCTTATCAGATGGGACCTTAAAATGAGAGAATTCTTCTCAGCTGTGGTGAGAGAGAGATGACGATTGAAGAAAGTTCAGGGAGATATGATGTTGCTAAGGAATAAGACAAGCTAAGGAATGTAGGAGGCCTCTAGAAGCTGGAAAAGATGAAGAAACGAATTCTCCCTTAGAGATTCCAGAAAGGAATACAGCCCTGCTGACAGGCTATTGTAGCCCAGTGAGACCGTGTCAAACTTCTAACCTAAAAAGCTGTAAAATAATAAATTAGTGTTGTTTTAAGCCACTAAGTCTGTGGTAATTTGTTACAGCAGCAAGGGAAAACTAATGCCAGCACCATAAATATATAGATGGTATTTAAATCCATACGAATGGGATAAATAGAGACAGAAAAGAGAAGAGGTCTTGGGACTGAGCTTTGGTAAATTTGAATATTAAGTCAGGGAAATGAGAAAGACCCAACCGGGATGACAGAAAAGGAGTGGACATGAGGTAGAACAAGAAAGTGGTATTCTAGAAGCCAAATGAAGAGTCTGCATCGCCTGCTGCTGAAGGGTCAGGTAAAATGAGGGCAGAATTAGGAAACAAGACAGACAGAATAGGGAGAGCACACGTGCTCAGGCCAGTTGATACACAGAAGGAAAAGAGCGAACCCTGGTCCTCAGCACTCAAGCCACAACGATGGGAGAGACACAAGAATGGTACCCACTCAGAACGCGGACTTTTTCATATACAGGGACTCTAGTCACCAGCAAACATGGCCCAGCTACAATCCTGGGACATTTCCAAACAGATCAGCACTCTTTCCCCGTGGGGGAGGGAAGGTGTGAAAGTCAGTAGCAAGAGGAGGAGAGGGGAGCAAGAAGACTTTCAACTTTCCTTTATAGACCTACACTATTGTCTCTCCTTTTACCATATGATGTAGTCTGAGCCGTGCAAGGCCCTAACTTGTTAAACAGCATATACCCTAAGTCCAAGAAAGTTAACATAATATCTCAAGAGAAGGAAATAGTTTTTTCTTAGGAAAAAAAATGAGATCATCAAAATAAAAATACACAACCTTCCAGGACCTGACATTCCACGTCAGTCATAGCTTCAGACGACCTTTTATGTTTTGCCTTTCTTCTCCTCAAAACTCATGTTAGGTAATCATCTACAAACGAACAATTGAAATCATGCATGGAGGACCCTGTGGCCTGAGACAAATATAGCCCATGTAACACTGCCTCACAATGACTTATAATGATTTGTTTAGGTGTTTATCTTCCCCACTAGACTCAGAAGTCCTCAAAGAGGTGAGACTGTGCCCTTTCATCACTGAATAGTAAAAACAATAATCCATTAACTTCCCATTTGTTGAACTAGTAATATGTGTCAGACACAATGCTAATTATTTTCAGGCATTTGATCTTCACACAAGCCTACAAGATGGGTATTACTTACTCCATTTCTCAGATAAGAAGCTTGAGATTCAGAGAGGTGAAGAAACTTACTTAATAGTCAAGCTAAGTCAGAGAGTAGCACAGCTGTCCAATGCCAAATTCTTGCTGAATAAAGCTGCCTCCAAAGACGTTCACATCCTAATTCCTGGAACCCCTTATATGGAAAATGTGACTTTGCAGGTGTGATTAAATTAAGGGTTTTAAGGTGAGGAGATTATGCTGGACTATCCTGGGCTCAATGTTATCACAAGAATCCTTGTAAGAGGGAGTAGGAGATATGTTGAATAGTAGATGTGACAGCAGAAGCAGGAGTTGAAGTGATTCGAGGTAGGAGCCATGAACCAAGGAACACAGGCAGCCTCTAGAAGCTGGAAAAGGCAAGGAAACAGACTTCCCCCTAGAGTCTCCAGAAGGACACAGACCTGCCAATACCTTGACTTTAGATTTCTGACCTTCAGAGCAGGAAGATAATAAATCTGTGTTGTTTAAGTCACTACGTTTGTGGTAATTTGTTACAGTAGCAATAGGCAACTGATACAGTGCTCTTTGCCTCTGTCCTTGTTTGTCCTTACATCCCCATGACCTAAGGGAGTCAATGGATGTTTGCTAGGTGAATACGAAGGAGGAAGAGATTTTCCTCTAAGCCTTCTCCCACCTGGCCCAACCTGAACTCCTGACCAGGAGAATATAGGCTTCCTCAAAGCGAGGCAGGCAGAAGTAGCCGAAGTATATCTGGGGTGATATTATGTGTTTTCCTAATTGCTAAGTCGAATGGATATGCTAGTTGAAGCCTGAATCTCATTCTATGCCAGTCAGCGTGCCCTTGGAACACATGACAAAATGCAACCTTAATTCACAGCTGTGAGCCACAGGGCTGAAAGAAGGTAGAAGGATGAGGGGAATTGGATATTTTTATGTTCTACTTCCTATAACAGTACATTAAACATCGCAATGATTCAGTTGAAATTATAAGCAGTATTAGTAAAAAGATGAACAGAAATCATACTTTATCATCTAATTCCATTATAAAAATTATTTCATAGCAAATTAGAGCAATGAATACACTTGTGCATACAGCAAATGCACATAATTCTACCTTCCTCTTTCTCTGAGACCATTATGGTCCATTCTTTAAACAAGGAAGATGATATCTTCTCTACTAGTATCAATAAGGAGACAGTTTTCCAAATTAATAAATTCAATACACCCCATAGCTTAGCTCCTTAAGAAACAAAGAGCTGGAAGTCTGAAAACAGTTTAGGTTTCACAAGTGGCTCATCGTGCCATGAAGGATTTTTTCCCCTTTCTGTATCCCAGTTTCTCGAGCCAGGTTAAAATCCTACACTTAGTAAAAACTTCAAAACAGCTTTTGATCTTTTAAGAACAAGTATTAACCTAAGCAGAACTAAACCAAAGCAAAACCTAAAAGCAATTGTTTAGAACTGAATCTCAAATTCACATACACTTGTATTCCATAATCTATTTGTAGTCGACATAGAAAGTGAAATAAATTATTGGGTAGGTCTAAGGTAAAATCAGTCACTGCCCTCGGTCTAGACCTTCTGATTGGATTGGCAGTTCCCATGGTGTTCCCAGCTTGCATGGTTTTGAAGCCAAGGTTCCCAGGGGTCCTGAGTGGCTTTGGAATCTGAATAAATCACACATACTAGGGGTCCACTGAGACCACCAGAAACTCAATTTATTTGTGATCTGAGACAAGACTTTATTGCTTCTCAGATTAATAGTTAAAAATGTTTTGCTTTTCTACCTCAGGGGTATTAGTTTGATATATGAGACAGGGAGATTATTAAATCTTCAGTGCCTTCCAAAGATGTAAATTAAACCACAGCATCTCCTTATAGCCACCTCCCCTGTATGAGCTGGAGATTTATTATTAACTTGTCACTCTTGCATGCTCATCAAAACAAACAGCACCATGATTAATTACACCTGTTTATTTAAGGGTACCTGTCATAACAACTTTTTGTGGACAGGATATTACAATCTCCTGATTTCTTGGCAGAACTATAGCTAAGGACTTTTAGAGGGGAGGAGAGAATCACTGTCCTCTCCTAATCATTTCCATGAGTATATTTGAAAGAAAGGTGGCCTATATGCAACTGCATATTGTTCTTTTCATTTTAAATGAAGCTGCACTTCATTTGATTTCCCCTGCCTGTTCACAGGCATCACGTTGGCTAATTCTGTTCATCTGGACATCTTTTGAACACTTGAAGAGGTCCAGAACTAAATGCACATAAAACTCTAAAATTCTCTTGTCAGTTCTGTCACTCACAATTCAATTCAACAAATACAATATTTAGTAGGTCCCTTCCATGTGGCAAGCAGCAAATGTGAATTTATTCATTCATTTCTTCATCCAATATTTATTTAATGTCTTTCATGTGCCAGTAATGGTACTAGGTATACCATTCATCGTTCAAAAAAGTGAACAGTCCTTGGCCCCTCAGAGTTTATAACCTTGCTACCCACTTCCGAAGGCATTTGTCTCTCCAAATTATGAAAACAGGAGAGAATGGAGGGACAGTGAGAACCTGGATAAAGGGAAGAATAGCAGAGCATATCCTTAAGATAAGGTTGCACAAAATAGACACTGAATTGAACCAGGATTAATAAGACAACTGCAAGGTTCATTCCCTCCTCCTGGTCCAGTGTGGGTCTACAGGACTGAACTACATTGAAACCATGGCATTTCACCTCTTGTTTTTCTCCCTGTACCTGTCGTATCACAGATTATCTGGTTTGCTAAATAATCACGGAAGCACAGGAAGTTTTCAAATGAAATTTTAGGCAGGGCTGCCTGACCTCTGATCTGCCACAAGAAAAATTCACCTTTACCACTTTAAATTTTAGGATAATTACCTTTTTTTTTTTAAAGAAATAAATTCCTGATTATATTCTTGTCTCTCTTTTTAAAAGTTTTTATTATGGAAATTGACCAAAAAATACAATAAAGGTGAGATAATAAAATAATTACCTATCACCTAGCTTCAGCAATTATCAATATTTTGTCATTCTCATTTTTATCTATCACATTTCTCTCGCCCTTCACCTTTATTTTTGTTTTCGAGCATTTTAAAATAAATTCCCACTATCATACCATTTCACCTCCAAATACATCAGAATTTATCTATAACAAATAAGATTTTTAAAAAACATAACTATAATATCATTGTAATACTTAACCAAATAACAATAATTTTTTAATATCTTCTAATACGTAAGCCCATGTTCAGATGTCCCTGACTGTTGAAAAAAAAATTGTTTTGGACTGAAACAGGATCCAAACAAAGTCTACACATTGGATTTGGTTGATGTCTTTCATTTACACCTTTTCTCCCCATGTCCTTTTGAATATTACCAAAATGACCTTCAATATTTGATTTTTATCCAAAATAAATCCATCCAAACTTAACATATGTTCCTAGTGAAACCTCATTATGTAATATTTTCAAGGACAGGCTGATCATACACTTTATCATCCAAATGAAGAAACTCTTGAATGTAAGGGGGATGCTATTAATAATTATACTGGTGTAAATCAGGACAAAGAGTCATCCTACCAGTAGAGATATTGGGGGGTAAAAAGAAGGATCGGGTTTTGGGTTTTGGGTTTCTGCTTGGCTATTGAGAGCTGGAAAAGGCCTTATAAGAGAAAAAAAAAGTTGAACAAACTGCTAGTTAATGACTTTTTCTGGATCCATCACAGAGCTGAAGTTGAAGAAATGCCAACTAGCCCCAAATCTGAGAGACAAATGCCTACAGGGAGACATGAAATGCAAGCACTTGTTTACTTGGGGCACTTGAACACTGGTAAGAAGAATTCACCTAGAATTGTTAAGAAATTGGTGAAGGCTGAGTACTGGCTGGTGACAGAGTATGGAGCTCTAAAGGCTGCAGATAAAGGGGACTTCACACCACTCACCGGCCTTTCTCTCTGCAGATTCCAATGGATACTCACAAAAAATGATGGCAAGAGTCCTGAGAAAGCACTCCTCATGGTACAGGCTTAGGGGAGTGGAAGAGCAGCTGCTGCAGGAAGGGCATGGAGCCCTGCCCAGATCCTTCTTCTCTATCTCCCCTATAAAAAAAAAAAAAGAAAAAAAAATTACCAGTAATGTGGTATACAAAAAAAGCAAGAGAAAGAACCCACAATGCCAAGAGACAAAACAATCAACAGAACCAAACTCATATATGACACAGAAATTGGTGCTATCAGATAGGGAATTTAAAATAATTATGAAAAATATGTCAAAGGCTCCAGTGGAAAAATTAGACAACACTCACTGTCAAATGAGGAATTTCAGCAGAGAGAGAGAAACTATAAGAAAAAAAAAAAAATGGAGAGGCTAGGGAAAAAAAACACAGTAATAGAGATCAAGACTGTTATTGAGAAGTTCATTAGTAGACTTAACAAAGCTAAGGGAAGAATCAGTGAACTTGATAAATATACAAACTGAACAACAAGGAAAAAAATATTTAAAAATAAAAACAGAATATAGCATCCAGGAACTGTAAGACAACAACAAATGATCTAATAGATGTGCAATTAGAATTCCAGAAGGAAAATAAGACAGAGACTGCGATAGAATAAATAGTTGAAGGGATAATGGCTAAGAATTTCCAAAATTAATGGCATATATCAAACCACAGATCTAAACCACCAACCAAGATAAATACCCAAGCAAGATAGACATATCAAATTCAACCTCTGAAAACACAAAACAAAGAGAAAATCTTGAAGGCAAAGGGGAAAAAAAGACACATTACTAAAGAGAAATAATCTAACAATTATAACAGCCACCTTGTTAGAAACCATGCACCTAAAAGACAATAGTGTGACATTTTTAAAGGACTGGACAAGAGTGACATCATCAAGATGGTGGAGTAGGAGACCCCACACACACAAAGAATAACAATTAGACACCTATCCATGAATGAAAATAGCTCTGGGAGAGCTCAGGAGTCCACTTAAGAAGCTTCAGCAACACAATGGAGCCAAAAAACTGAAAATAACCACAAAAAAAGGGTAGGAAGAATAGTTTCATTTTGTCTGTGTCATCCCATCCCCCAGGCTGGCACTGCTCAATGCTAAGAGGAAACTCCTCAGCCTGAAGTTTCCCTCATCAGTGAAAGGAAAGTGGGGTGAGCAACCAGCTTCCCCAGCCTTTCGGAGCACTGCACAAAGAACCCACTTCAGTTTTACCCTGCCCAGAGACCAGCGAGGCTGAGACACCTAGAGCTGGCTAGGAACAGAGAAGGGCAGGAGCTACCAGTATCAGTCCTGAAGCATGAGCAAATGTGGTTCCCAGCAGCCGGCTCTGCAGAGGACCACAGAAGTCTTCACTGCTGAGGACCACAATAGCCCTTGCAGACACTGTAGACCGCCTCCCCAGCTTTTATCACTGAAGATTTCATTGCAGATCCCAGCAGACTGCTCGCAGTGGACCCTAACAGCTTTTGCTGCTGAGGAAACCAACAGTAAGCATACTCACTGTGGGCCCCCTGAAGATTTTGCTGCTGAGATTTTCACCTCACAGGTTTTCATGTTCAAAGACACCATCTGCACAAGTCCCTCCCCACCAAAGCCCAGGATCCACACTGGCTACCAGTCAGTCTCTGCAGCCTAGGCCCCCAAAACTGATCCCCATTGCTGTGCATGCACCCATTGCTGTGCATGCACCCATGGCCAGTTATTGCAGCCACAAGAGTGCACAGAGACAGCCAAGGCCCCCTCAGCAGCTTGTGAACCCAGAGATGGCCCTGACTCTTGTCACTGGCCTGTACTGCTACATGGGCCTGAAGCAAGCCCCTGCAAGTGTGTGCCTGTATGCTGCCTGCCCCAGCTCCTATCACTAGCCTCCACTGCCTTGCACTCACCTAAGGCTTGCCCCTTTAGTCAAACGAGTACATACCAACAGCCAGGGCCTCCACAGCTGTTCATGCAGCCACAGCAGTTGGCCCTGGCCCCTGCTGCTGGCTCTGGCCTTTGCCACCACACAGGTGTCTGCAGCCAGCCCCTGCCACCATGCAGGCACCTGCAGCTGCCCCCGCAACCAAGTATGTGTATACCCTGACTCAAACCACCACTACCACGTGCCCTGGTCCCTAGCCACTGGACCTAGAGGCACCACTGAGGACCAGGAGCCCTTGCAGCCACTGTGGACCCCTGCAGCTCTTTCCAAGGATAATGCAATTGTCAATGTCATAGATCCCAGCCGCCTGAGCTAACAAGACACCATGTACTCCTGGACCCAGAACCACAACACACCCTCACACTTGGTGCCCCACATCACTAGACTTAGAATCACAAAATGCTCCAGCATGCCACCACCCAAAGGTGAAGGTCTTTCCTTACCAAAGTCAGTCCATAAAGTTTGGAAGAGGTGACTGATCCTTCAAATGTGCAGATGCCTACACAAGGCTACAGGGATTATGGAGAATCAGGGAAACATGACACCACCAAAGCAACACAGTAAACTTCCAGTAATGGACCCCAAAGAAATAGAGATCCACAGATTACCCAAAAAAGAATTCAAAATAATTGTTCTAAAGAATTCAATAAAGAGCTTCAACAGCAGACTCGATCAAGTGAAAGAAAAAAATAATCAGTGAGGTTGAAGACAGATTATTTTAAATGATCCAGTCAGAAGAGTAGAAAGAAAATATAATGAAAGGGAATGAAGAAACCCTAAGGGAGTTAAGGGGCACCAAAATCACCATCATCATCATCATCTATGCATTATGGAAGCCCCAGAATGAGAAGAGAGGGAGAGAGGGGCAAAAAGCTTATTTAAAGAAATAATGAATAAAAATTTCCCATATCTGGGGAGAGATTTAGACATCAAGATCATGAAGCTCAGAGGTCCCCAAACAAATTCAACCCAAAGAGATCTTCTCTAAAACACATTATAATAAAACTGCAAAAAATAAAAATAATATTAAAAAAAGATCAAATCTTGTAAGTAGCAAGAGAAATGAAGCTTGGCACTTACAAGAGAACTCCCACAAGACTATCACTGAATAGCTCAGCAGAAACCTTGCAGTCCAAGAGAGAATGTGATGTGATTATATATTCAAACTTCCAAAAGAAAAAAAAAAAACCTGCCAACCAAGAAAACTTTACCAGACTAAGTTGTCCCTCAGAAAAGAATGAGAGATATTTACACACTCAACAAAAGAGCACCTAAATATATAAAGCAAATATTAACAGACATAAAGGGAGAAATAGATAGAAATACAAGAATAATAGGGGACTCTAATACTCCATTTTCATTAATGGATAGATCATTCAGACAGAAAATCAAAAGGAAACACTGACCTTTAATAACACGTTATACTAGAAGGACTTATCAAATATATCTAGAACATTCCATGCAAAAACAACAGAATACACATTCTTCTCGAGTGCACATGGAACATTCTCCAGGATAGATTATATGTTAGCCACAAAACAAGTATTAATAAATTTAAGAAAACAGAAATCATATCAAGCATCTTCTCCAACCACAATGGTATGCAACTAGAAATCAATTATAAGAAGAAAACTAGAAAATTCACAAATATGGAGAGATTAAACAACATGCTACTGAACAACCAGTGAGTTAAAAAAGAAATTAAAAGAGGAATCAAAATATACCTTAAGGCAAATAAAAATGGAAATGCAACACACCAAAACATAAGGGATGCCACAAAAGCAGTTCTAAGAGGGAAGTTCATAGCAATAAATGCCTACCTCAAGAAATAAGAAAATCTCAAATAAATAATCTAACTTTATACCTCAAGCAACTAGAAAAAGAGGAAGAAATGAAGCCCAAAGTTAGTAGAAGGAAGGGAATAACAAAGATCATAGTGGAAATAAATGAAATAGAGACTAAAAACACAATAGAAAAGATCAATGAAATCAAGAGCTGGTTTTTGAAAAGATAAAATTGATAAACCTTTAGCTAGACTCATCAAGATAAAAAAAGAGAGGACTCAAATAAATAAAATCAGAAATAAAAGAGGAAACGTTACAACTATCACAGAAATACAAAGGATTATAAGAGACTACTATAAACAATTGTATACCAACAAATTAAACAATGTAGAAGAAATAGGCAAATTCCTAAAAACACTACCAAGACTGAATGACAAAAATAGAAAATCTGGGGCTTCCCTGGCAGTGCAGTGGTTAAGAATCTGCCTGCCAATGCAGGGGACACGGGTTCGAGCCCTGGTCTGGGAGGATCCCACATGCCGCGGAGCAACTAAGCCCGTGAGCCACAACTACTGAGCCTGCGCGTCTGGAGCCTGTGCTCTGCAACGGGAGAGGCCGCGACAGTGAGAGGCCCGCGCACCACGATGAGGAGTGGCCCCCGCTCGCCACAGCTGGAGAAAGCCCTCGCACAGAAACAAAGACCCAACACAGCCAAAAATAAATATAAATAAATTAAAAAAAAAAAAAATAGAAAATCTGAACAGACAGATTACTAGTAAGGAAATTGAACGAGTAATCAAAAACATTCTAATAAACAAAAATCCAGGACCAAACAGCTTCACTAGTGATTTTTACCAAACATTTAAAGAAGAAATAATACCATTCCTCAAACTCTTCCAAAAAAATAGAATAGAAACACTTCCAAACTCATTTTAGAGGCCAACATTACCCTGATACCAAACCAGACAAGGATGCCACAAGAAAAGAAAATTATAGGCCAATATCCCTGATAATCATAGATGCAAAACCTCAATAAACCAAATTCAATAATACATTAAAAGTGATCATACACCATGATCAAGTAGGATTTATTCCAGGGATGCAAAGATGGTTCAACATCTGCAAATCGATCAATGTGATACAACACACTCACAAAATGGATAAAAAATCATATGATCATCTCAATAGATGATCACAAAACCACAGGGAGATATCACCTCCCACCTATCAGAATGGTTATTATCAAAAAGACAACAAAAAACAAGCGTTGGAAAGGATGTGGAGATAAGGGAACCCTCGTGCACTGTTGGTGAGATTGTAAATTGGTGCAGCCACTATGGAAAACACTATGGAGTTTCCTCAAAAAATTAAAAATAGAACTGCCATATGATCCAGCAATTTCCCTTCAGGGTATATACCCAAAGAAAACAGAAACACTATTTCAAAAAGATATATGTATGCACTCCAATGTTCATTGCAGCATTATTTAGAATAGCCAAGATATGGAAGCAAGCTAAGTGCCCATCAACAGATGAACGGATAAAGAATATGTGGTATATATACAATGGAATATTACTAAGCCATAAAAAAATCTTGCCATTTGAGACAACACAGATGGATCTAGAGGGTATTAAATAAGCTAAGTGAAGTAAGTCAGAGAAAAACAAATACCTCATGATCTCACTTCTATGTGCAATCTAAAATAACAAAACAAAATGAAAACAGACTCACAGATACAGAGAACAAACAGGTGGTTGCCAGAAATAGAAGTGGGGGTGAAATAGGTATAGGGGATTAAAAAGTATAAACCACCAGTTATACAATAAATAAGTCATGAGGATGTAATATACAGCATAAGGAATATGGTCAATAATATTGTGATAACTTTGCATATGGACAGATAGTTACAAGACTAGACTTATTGTGGTGATCATTTCATAGTGTATGCAAATGTAAAGTCATTACGTAGTACACCTGAAACTAACATGATATTATACATCAAATAAATTTCAACTGTAAAAAAAAAGAAAGAAAAAGAAAATGCAGTATGCATTATGCGATATTATTCACCCATAAAAAAGGAAGGAAATCCTGCCATTTGTGACAACGTGGATGAACCTTGACAGCATTGTGCTAATTGAAATAAGTCAGACAGAGAAAGACAGATACCGTATGATCTTACTTACACATAGAATATAAAAAATTAAAATTTAAAAAGTGAGATCATGGATACAGAGTATAGGTTGGTGGTTGGCAGAGGTGGAGGTTAATACATATACAGTTGACCCTTGAACAAGTCAGGGATTAGGGGCACCAATGCTCCATGCAGTCAAATATTCAAGTATAACTTTATATTCAGCCTTCCTTATACACAGTTCCACATCCATGGATTCAACCAACTACGGACAGTATAGTGTATATATATATATAATACACATTTAGTGAAAGAAATCCACATGTAAGTGAACGTGCACAGTTCAAACCCATGTTGGTCAAGAGTCAACTGTCTGTAGTTAAAAATACTCTATTGTATACTTGAGTTGCTGGGAGAGTAGATCTTCAAAGTTCTCATCATAAGAAATAGAAAATTTGTAACTTATGTATGTTGATGAATGTTAACCAGTCTTATCGTGGTGATCATTTTGCAATATATACATATACTGAACCATTATGTTGTACACCTGAAACTAATACAATGTTATATGTCAATTTAAAAAAAATAAAGCAGAAATTGATGAGTTAGAAACAGAAGAAACAATAAGTAAACCAAAAAAGCTGGTTCTTTGAAAATTCATCAACAAAATAGAAATAGTTAACCTGATTTTTAAAAGAAAGTACAAACACACAAAAGAAACTAATGCAAAACAGAAAATTTTTTTAAATCATGAGACTACCCTGTACAATTTTATGGAAAAAAATTTTTAATAAAATTTAGATGAAATAAGTAACACTCTAGGTAAATATACCAAAACTGACACGAATAGAAACAAAAGCTCTAAACAAATGAATTTTGTAAAAAGAAATAAAGAAAATCATAAACGAGTTCCCCTGCCAAAAACACACCAGGCTCAGCTCGTTTCACAAAGCAGTCTACCAAAGCTTAAAGATCAGATGATGCAAATGCTATTTACACTCCCTCAGCACATAGGGGAAAAAATGAAAACATCCAAATTATTTTTATAAAGCAAATATAAAATTGATTCCAAAACCAGATAAATACTGCTCAATAAAACTATAGACCAATTTCACTTATAAATATTAATGCAAATATTGTAACTACTATTAGCAAACAGAATCCAATAATCCATCAAGATCAAGCAGTGCTTATTTCAGAAATGTAAGAGGAGTTCAATATTAGGAAATCCATTAATACAAACAATCATATTAATAGAGCTAAAGAGAAAAATACGCTTATCTTCACAGATTTAAAAAAATGGAAAAATGAACACTCATTTATGTTTTTAAAAGCCTCAAAAATAGGAACACCTCATTAATATAAATAAAAATAATGAAATAAACTTTTAAAAACTCAGCAGCTGATATAATGGGGAAACACCAGAGCTCCAGTTCTCAAAGTGAGGTATGTGGACCCAACCAAGACATTATTTCCCCTTTTCATTATGTTACTAGTGAATGTTATGCAAAAGCAGTGGGCAAAATTGCTGGTGTTTTAGCACAAATCATGGTAGTGGCAACAAACTATACTAGTAGTCCTTCTTCATCACACATATTATAGTGGGGGGAGGGGAAGCCATTTTTACCTAAGAATACCTTTGAGGAAGTAGTAAACATGAGGAATTTTATTGTCTCAACCCTTGAGTACATCTTTAATACTCTAGGTGAAGAAATGGGAACTACACATGAAGCACTTCTGCTGCATATCCAAGTAGGATGGCTGTCTCCAGGAAGCATGTGTGTGACTGAGCTGTAAACCGAAGTGGTGCATTTTTCATGGAACACCATTTTCACTTTAAAGAACAACCAGCAGACAAACTATAGTTATTCAGACTTGAGTATTTTTGACAGATATTTTCTCAAAAATTGATAAAGTGAGCTGTCACTTCAAGGAAAACAACTGACAATATTTGCTGCCATGATAAAATTTAAGCACTCAAGTGAAAATCAGAATTTTAGAAAAATTTTGTCCACCACCGTGAGCGTGACAGCTTCTCAGTACTTAGATTTCTGATGAGATTAGTGGGGATGTTTAAAAATGTGATTTATTTTTGATACCATATAATCAAATGTGTGAACATTTGCAAGATGTACAAAATTCAATGAACTGATATTTTCCAAATGACAAATTCATGGTGTTACAAAACCACATGTGGGTAAGTGACCCTCTCAAAGTGCAAGACAGACCAGTGGATGTTAGTGTAACAGAGTATAAAATGTTATTAATATAGTTTAAGATTCTTCATTGCAACCAACTTTTAAGAAACTATTACCTGTCACATTCTAGAATAGCATCAAAGAATATCCATAATTACATAAAGAGGTTCTTAAATACTCCTCCATTTCTCAATCACATAGCCATGTGAGGCCAGATTTTAAGTACTTCAACCAAAACAGTGTGTTACAACAGACTGAATGTAAGAACAGATATGAGAATCTAGCCATCTTCTATTATAAAGACAAAAAAAAAAAAAAAAGATTTGCAAAAATGTAAACAATGCCATGTTTCTCACTAAATCTTGTTTTGAAAGTTATTTTTCATAAAAAATATTTACATTGACATATAACAGTTTTATCATTATTTTTGAATTAACAAACAAAATTTTTCTCAGTTTTAATTTCTGATATGGAAAATATCAACAGATAAACCCCCATAAATTAAAGTTCTTTGGATTCCTCAATAATTTTTAAGAGCGTAAAGGGGTCTTGACACCAAAAATCTTGAGAACCACAGCACTGCAGACATTCCCACTAAGGTCAGGATGACATCAGGTCTGGGCAGAAAATATAAAAGATGAAACTGGCACATGTTGTGCCAGAAGGTATCAAAGACTGTTTGAATTATGTAAAAAATGGCATAGTATCAACTCGGAGTCTCTCTCCCACACACCCATCCCAAATAGGATAATTCAAGCATCAAGTGAGAACAATAATTGTAATTGATTAAGATACATCAAATATATAACCACCCATGAGGTCCTAAAGATAGTTTAAAAAAACAACGGCAAAAAAAATTTTTATTTGTCACCCCTGGAGGTTGCTAAGACACCAACTTACTTATCTGAAAACTGACAAAGTGTTTTTTAAAATTAAGCATTTATAAGACCAGAAACCATAAAACTCCTAGAAGAAAATATAGGCAGAACACTCTTTGATATAAACTGTAGCAATATATATTTTTGGATCTGTCTCCTACTGCAAAGGAAACAAAAGCAAACAAATGGGACCTAATTAAACTTAAAAGCTTTTACACAGCAAAGGAAACCATCAACAAAATAAAAAACAACAAAATGATATGACCGATAAGGGATTAATATCTGAAATATGTAACTCGATACCAAAAAAAAACAGCCAACCTAATTTTAAAATGGGCAGAAGATCTGAACAGGCATTTTTCCAAAGACATTCAGATGGCCAGCAGGCACATGGAAAGATGCTCAACATGGCTAATCATCAGAGAAATGCAAATCAAAACCACAACGAGATCTCAGGTACCTCACATCTGTCAGAATGGCTATCATCAAAACGATCACATGTAACAAATGTTGGCAAGGACGTGGAGAAAAGAGAACCATTGTATGTTGTTGGTGGGAATGTAAATTGGTGTAGCCACTATGAAAAACAGTATGGAGGGTTCTCAAAAACTAAATATAGAACTATCATATGATCTATCAATTCCTAGGTATTTATCTAAAGAAAACAAAACACAAAAACACTGATTCAAAAATATGCATGCACCCCAAAGTCCATAGCAGCATTATTTACAATAGCCAAGATATGGAAGCAACCTAAGTACCCATCAATATGAGTGGATAAAGAAGATGTGGTATACATATACAATGGAATACTACTCAGCCATAAAAACGAATGAAATTTTGCCATTTGCAGCAACATGGATGAACCTAGAGAATATTATGCTTAGTGAAATAAGTCAGACAGAGAAAGACAAATACCGTATGTTATCATTTATATGTGGACTCTAAAATTAAACTAGTGAATATAATAAAAAACAAACTGAGTGACAGATATAGAGAACAAACTAGTGGTTACCAGTGGGGAAAGGAAAGGGGGGAGGGGAAAATAGGGGTAGGGGATTAAGAGGTACAGACTACTATGTATAAAATAAATATGCTACAAGGACATATTGTACAGCACAGGGAATATAGCCAATATTTTATAATAACTATAAATGCAGTATAAACTATAAAAATTTTGAATCACTATGTTGTATACCTGAAACTAATAAAATATTGTAAATCAACTATACCTCAATAAAAAAATTAAATTTTAAAAAAATTAAGCATTTCTCCAGCTTTTTCTGAACAAACTGCTTCAGAAAGAAACAAATAGTTGATGAACTCAAGAACATATTATAAAGTCCAATTAGTACAGAAGAAATATGGTCAGAAAACCACTAATTTGCAACCTCTAATAGAGCTAAAAATCAATATTCAATAGAAGCTAATGCTATTAAGTGAAAGGTTGATAGAAAACTTAGTGTAAAAATAAAATAAATTGATATCTGAATCTCTGACTAACCCTAATGTCACTGAGAGGGGGCAACCAGCCATTTTGTGCTTCATGGCATGATAGAAAAGGAAGTACACAACACCACTTATGAAGTATCCTTGCCAAAAGCAATCAATTCTCTAGATCTAACTACCATTTTATAGACAATGTGTGGCATACATACAAGTTAGAAGATAAAATAATCAGCCAAATCCAGAATGTGGAAAATTACAGGACAGTTAAATTAGCATGGAAAAGAAAATGTTGGGAGAGGGACTCAATAGATGGAGAGACTTTGGAGACATATTAAGTAAATGCAATGTGTGAGCCTTATTTGGATCCTTATTTGAATCAACTGTAAAAAGCCATTTTTGAGACAGTCTGGAAAAATTAAACACAGACTAAGTATTGGGTGACATTAATTTTGTTAGGTGTGATATCTGTTAGAGATATTTCATGAATTTGCTTCAAAATACTCCAAGAAAAAAAAGTGGACGATAAAATTAGTTCAGAAAAATGTGGATAGTTATGGTAACTGGGTGAGGGTACATGGGGGGCTGTTATCTAATTTTAATGTTGTATATGTTTGAAAGTTTTCTATAATAAAAACACAAAATCAAATAGTATTTTGTAGACACCTATATTGACAATATGAGATACAAAATAAGTATATGTCATAGTGCCTTGCCCTTGAGTTTATAATTCTGGCAAGAAAATGAAAGAATGGAGAAAAAAAAGAAAGAACAATGTAAGTAATGCTCAAATGGAATATAATCTTTAAAAATTCTGAACTATGTTGTACACCTGAAAATTATATAATATTGTGCATCAAATATACCTCAGTAAAAAATACATAATATTGCAAATAAAATAAAATGTTCCAGAGAGCAGAAAAATCAATTAAAAATTTTCAAACTGAAGGACCCAAGCAGTAAGTGCAATAAAAATAGCTCCAGGGCGAGATTAACATTACTAGAGTTACAGGATAGTTGCAGGAATGATGTTTACTCTAACAAAAAAAAAAATAAATTCATTAGGATGTCTGTGCTTGTTTTGAATTTTCTCAGCTAGTCTAGTATAAAAACTAAATTTTCAGTCCTGGAGTTCACTGAAAATAGAATAGAACTCCCAAAAGTCTAGACAGTAAAAGCACATCTGTCTTGCCCAGTAAATTAATTTGGTGTTGATGTACACAATCTTAAATCCTAAATCCTTAAAGAGGAAAAAGATGTAGATATACATGTAAACAAAATAGGTTTATCCACAAAGATATGTAGACTTTTCAAAATAAAAGTATCTTTTTAGCATAGTGTACAAAGAGAAAAAGAACAATCTCTACAAATGTGTTCCTTAACTATATCATAACAAATTTAAGCCACAAATCAACAATGTGGCTGCAATATTAAATATTATTAAATCCCTGGTAACAGACTAAACTGATACTCCTGCACTTGGTATAAACGAACATAGAATGATTACACCTGGTTAATCTACTAAGACACTCTGTAAAGACACAACGGTCAAGATCTTGAGAAAATTAGAAAAACACTATTATGGGTACAATTTGTAAATGAGTACTCAACCTATATGTGAACATAAGCAGATTATACTTTTAAATAAAATTATCAATTGAGTAAAATTAAATGCAAACCTATGCTTAGTGACAGATAATTTCTAAATATTTTCACTAGTAAAGAACAGTTGGCATCTTCCATATCTGTGGCTATAAAGCAGCTTCACCTCTTCCCAAAACATTCCAGTATAAACTTGTACTTATCCAAAGATAAATTACCTTCATTGTCTGTATTGACCAAAACTAAGAAAAAACAAATAACAGAATGGGGGAGGGCAGGGGAATCCCTTCTTATTCAAAAATTTTATATAAACTATTTTATATACAGAATGCATTGATAAATAAATTTATTTTAAAAAAAAAAGAATGCATTGATTGGAAGCACAAAACAATGAACAATAACTTATTATAAATTTATTGAGGATTATTGTTTTAATTACATGCTCTAAAACATACCAACATATTATAAGTGACTATATGTAGTATCAAGTTTTTAGTTTTTTGCTACTTGTCCATTAGGCCAACCGGAAAAACATTTACCATCCAAACAGAAATTTATTAGGAAATACTGAATTATAGTTAGTTCTACTAAGATCATCCAGAAATAAGTTTTAATCTAACTTTAAAAAAAAAAAAAAGGTGGGGAGGCCTATTATCAAATAATTGAGTCTCTCTTTTCAATAGTAACTATGTTGTAAACAAATTTTCAGCCAGGCCTTGCCTATCTGTACCATCTAAGTATAATAATTTTTCATCGTTTTAATAAAGGATGATATCTATATTAAGTCTAAGTTTTGTTCAAATTGTATTAAACAGATTACAAAGGAAATTTAAGACCTAATTGTACCAGTGTAATTAGTAAAAGATTTTATTTTTTTAGAACATAAAAATTAACAGAAAACCTCTCATGCTTTGGTTAAAATCTTTGTAAGGAGGTACTGGTTTTATAAAAAGTAATAATCATTTACTGCTTGAAACAATTTAAAAAACTGAAACAAAACTAAAAATCTCCTTTTTCTTACTTTCACCTTCAAAAGCAAAAATACACTAAACGAAATATGTTGCCCTGTTAAAAAAATCAATGAAAAGTATTAAGTATTTAAACATGGAAAATAAGATTTTGATTGAGTTTATAATCAACATTTTCATTTCTAAAAATGTGAGGTATTAACTGATTTCATATACCCATACCACAGTACCGTAACTAATGTTAAAACTATTCAATTAATGATCTCATCTGGAAATAAAAGATAAGGTTTAAATATTTAAAAGACCGAGTATTCTCATCAAAGATAAGTAAAATAACAAAAGCATAATAAACATGTTTTTTCCAACTATCCTAATATCTTGCTTCTTTCGTTACACTCCAAGATCTTTGGAGTAGAAACTTTTAATGCAAATCTTTTTAAACAAGATTACTGTAAAGATAGAGAAAGTCGACAAATTTGGATTTTAAATTTATTCCGAAAAGATACTTTTAACACATTTAAATATTTATGTGACATTAGGATAATACATAAAAGCCCTCACTAAAATACAAAACTGACTTTCCTCTTAGGGAGAACAAAAATCAATACTGAAGAAAGTAAATGTATAAGACCTCTTACTCTAAGTTTGTTAGGAAACACATTTGTGACGTTTAGATTTTCTGGCTGTTAAAAATTCCTTTCAAAAAGCATCACAATTGGGACTTCCCTGGTGGTGCAGTGGTTAAGAATCCGCCTGCCAATGCAGGGGACACGGGTTTGATCCCTGGTCCGGGAAGATCCCACATACCGCGGAGCAACTAAGCCCGTGCACCACAACTACTGAGCCCGTGCTCTAGAGCCCGTGGGCCACAACTACTGAGCCCACGTGCCACAACTACTGAAGCCCACGCACCTAGAGCCTATGCTTTGCAACGAGAGGCCACTGCAATGAGAAGCCCGCACAACGCAACAAAGAGTAGCCCCTCCCTCACCACAACTAGAGAAAGCCCGCACGAAGGAACGAAGACCCAACACAGCCATAAATAAATAAATAAAGAGCATCACAATTAAATTAAAAATCTCAAGATCTACTAAAAAGAATTTTTTTAAGAACAGTAACTAACTTGATAAACTATACAAATCATCGCTCATCTTATGGTACTCCTCTATTTTTTTATTCATTTTTCAGACAGCATTTTTCCTTCCCTTTTTCTTACAGAGAAATTCTTATAAATCATTGGTACCTGTCAGCTACATCCGGTTCAATATGAACCTTCCTCAAGTTGTATGTCACCTCTAGAGCAAATCTGAATCCAATAAACCAGATGAACGGCAACTGATCCCGAACACTGGATTAAAAACCAAAATACACTCTAACATACGCCAGGTATGTTACATATTCCAACACAGGTTAATGTTAAAAACAACTAAGCATTCAATACTTATTTGAGGGGCTTAAAAGAAAGTGTTAGTACCAGAACCTGGACCTAGGCTTTCAACTTCATTCTAATCAAATAGTTAAAATAAGTAAAAACAAACTGAGTCATTGTACTGGACCAAATCAACCAAGGCATAAATCTACTCTCTTCCTCCCTCCCTTAGGTATTCAATTTCTTTCCTGAAGCAGAGCTTCCATAAATATTGCAATATTAAGGACTAAATTTTAATGAATACAAGTCAGAGGAAATGAAGGAACATTAACTCCCATTCAAACCTTCCTTTAAAAAAAATGTGTTTCCAAGTTATATTTTTAACTTCCCCCATGATTCTCTTTAAAAAATGAACACAAAATCTCTCTGCTAATGACTTTATTCATAAATCTATAATGGAACTCAAAATAGCAAAGGACATGAAAAAATTCAGATTAATACTTATCAACCAAATACATCAAAGAATACATTTACTTTTCATATAACTAACAAAAATGTCTAAAATGCACATGTGACAATACACATTTTCTTCACTTTGCAGAATTTCAAAGTAACAAAGATCTGCTTAATTCAGTTGGCCAGAATAGCCCATTTATACTGACAAATATATATAATTCAAAAGAAATCAAAAGTAATTGATAAAGTAACGATCTCATGGTTAATCTTCTGGTAAAGTGCTACTTTCATACTGAAAAAAAGAATTAATGAAAATTTAAAATTTTTTAATGTTATACCATCATTCTGAAAGTGTTAAAATTTCTCTTCAGTACTCACTACATTCATCACATTCACATGTCCGCATTATGAGACCGTAAACATTACTTTGCAATTTAAAAAAATCTTTTTGTTCACGGATTATTTCCCAGAAGTTAAAAATTACACACCATTGCTAAGTGAAACTTTTCACTCATATAGGAGTGTTTTAGACACAATAATTTTTCTTTTTTTTAAACATGATCTTTGGTTCGAAGCTGTCTTGATATCCTTTCTAGTTGGATGGTTGTGGTTAAGTAAAATATTTATAAAACAGCACAGTAGCTTCATTTGAACCACAGAAGTAAACTGGATCGATGGCCTAAAGGCAATGAATGGCATGTATCAAGATGTCTGGCATGATGAATTCCACATATCCATAACTGACACGGTCAGTATTAAAGGAAATTAGTGTTGCTGAGTAGTGGCTCACCTCCTTTCATCAAAGACCTCTATCAATTCATTAACAGTATTAGCCACTGAGAGAAAATTAGCTGGAAAAAAATCTAATCTGAATGAAGGCACACAGGTGTAAATCTTAAGCAGATAAGTAAGACCAACTGCATAAACTGCATATGCAAGCATGGGTGTGTCCACCCCAAGCTCATACACACTTCTCATGTTTGAGGTTGAATATCATCACTGCATATATTCTACCACATAGAAAACTCTATGTCTGTGAGTGTATATACCCTAGAGGTCAGAACTAGCTGATGGTTTTCCAGAAAAAATGAAACTTTAAATGATGTAAAAGTTGGCCTTTCCTCAAAATAAAAGGTTTTAAATTAATAGCAAAGGGATGCAATACCAACGGAAACTGCAAGAAGCCGTGAAGTTAAATCTCAGAAAAGACAAGTTCAACTTCATAACTGAAGGCTGCTGATGATTTCTTCTCTCTCTCCTTGAATAATCAAATGCAAATGCCTTTTGGCAATGGTAGCATTCAAATCCCACAAAAAATCAAGTAGTGTGCCCTTAAGGAGCACCTCCATTGGCACAAACCGTAAAACCTGCTGGGGTGCATCAGAGTTAACCAAAGCGCTCAACAATTCATTCACATTCTGCAGATACTGGAAAACTGGGTTTGGAAGGTCTTGATAACCAACACAAAGCAGGACTGCACAAGTCTTCAGGGGCTCGGAAGATGTGGGACAAGAAAACGTGATGAATCTAAAACAGCTGTGGAGTACAAAGATCAAACCAGCCATAAATCTTGTAAAACAAGAAAGTACAGGCAAAATCATAATATCTCCTGTATGAAGCTGCTGCAATGAATGTAGAAGGCAGTCCAAAAATAACTGCTGGTAAGTTGGGTCTCCATCATGAAGCAATGAACAGCTAAAAGTCATGAGTTCAGCTGATTCCAAGAGTTGAACTTCCAATGGTATATGTATTTTGACATGTTGGAGAGCTGGAAAACCCACAAGCAGGCACTTTACTTGGTTGCTGGGTTCTACATCCTGCTCATCCTGAAGGCATTTTGTAAGGCTAAACAACTCAGAAAATACCAATTCTTCAGAAAAAATGTGACAAGAACAACAATACTGCTGTTTTGGCCTGAACTTGGAATCCAAATTCAAGGCTCCTCCCAATGACTTTTCAATTGCTTCATTAAGAGCCTTTAAAATTTCACCATCACAGAAAGGAGAACAGTTTACCCTTGGCAGTTTCTTTCCCTGTAAAATCTGCCATAAGTGACACTCAAGATTGGAAGCTGTCCCTTCTAAAAGAGAACTTTGCCCAGGATGATATGCAGCATGTTCTTCAGCCCAACTATTAAAGTACCCTTTGGCCACCTTATCTTTCCATGAAAGGGTTTCCAGCATTTTCCTTTCATTGTAGGTTTTAAAATATCTGTTCCTCTGCCCAAACCATTTTGTATTTGTACTACAACCAATATTAGATTTTTTCACTAGCCAATTATTTCTGGAAAGAGCCTTCAATTGAAACTTTTGCATGAAATACTGAACAGCATAGTCCCTTAAACTATTCAGCTTTGCTTGTTCCCCTTCTCCCATGCACTCAAACAGACGAATGTTCTCAGAAATAGTCTCTAGCTGGTATTTATGAAAGAACACACAACATTCTTCATGTCTTTTAAGAAAAGATTCGGGAATCATGTGATGGGGAAAGAGAGCTTTCCTGGTCATTTCAGGCCCAAAATTCAGCACCATCTTAGATAAAAGAGGATAGATTGCCTCTCTTCCCTTATAGTAGAGACATACCACATAGACTTCTGAGTTTCCTGCCTTGCTGGTAGCAGGTTTGAAAACATGGACTTTGTCAAAAGAACAGTTTAGCAGGTACATCAGGTTTATGGAACAATGTTCAAACAAAGTAAACATCTTCAGAACAAAAGAGCCACCACTTCCAAGAGTCAACAGAGCAGTGACAGCTTCACAGTAATGCAAAGAAGAGACTAAAGCTTCTTGTTCACCTGGGTTTCCTTGGCAATCAAAACTTCCATCTGCAGTGATCAAGTGAACGGTAGCCATGCTGCTTATGAAATTCTGAAGTCCAGTCAGATATTTCAGGGTCATGATATCGCCGGTGTTATCTGGACCAAAGTACCAGCAATGCAAGGTATTTGCAATAAGTCGGTCATCCATAATCATCTTAAGATTGTCATTTGCTTCATGGTATGGATTCAAAGTATTAGCCACCCAACTCCAATCACAGGGGAATCGATGGGATTTTAAGTAGTGATTGAGACTAGCTATAAAAGCTCCAGGAGCTTCACAAAGGTGTAGAGAATTCAGTTTTCCATTCTGAAAAGCTTCCTGTGGAATAAGTGGAAAGCTACACAAAATTTCATGAAACTTACACCATGCTTGAGTACAAAGTTCAGCATTCACAGATTTTCTCACATGAGAAATTATTTTCCCAGCTTTATTAGTGAAAGCCGTGTGCTCATGCCACTCATCCAATTTCTTATCACTCAGTAGGTTTTTCACTTCATTTAGGGAGTTCTTCAAATCAAGAAACACACTGAATTCCGTGTGGTCACAGGTGAAAATCTCACTGGAATCTGGTAACTGCCACTCATTATTAAGTGGCTTGCCATAAGAAAAGTTCTTGGCAAAGAGTTCAAAAACATCAGCAAGAACATCTGGGCTGAATGTCGCAGGACTTGAACCCAGTGGTAGCTTTCTGCACTTACTCATTTTCAAATTAAATTAAAATCTAGAAAAAGAAAACACACAATTAAATGAATCAAATTTATTAGTGAGTGAAATCTCATCCACAGCAAACTGGATCACAATCATGACAACCCACAAAAAATGGGAAGACTAATGTCAGCACAATTCACTACATGATGAGGCAATCTGGAATAAAGAATAAAGGTTTTGCTATCCGATAGACCTGGGCTCAAATCCCAGCACTGCCATTTACAGCTTAGTAAGTGGCTCTGGGCAAATAACTTTACATCTCAGTTTCTTATTTAAAAAATTGAGGTATCATTTTTTTAGATGAGGATAAAACATGCTAGCATATAAAAAGCATATACCAAAGAATATTCATCAGTGAATGGCAGCTCTTATTACCAAAGTAACGCACCTAGCTCCTCTCCAAAGTTCTCCTCTACCCATCACTGAGACACTGCCCACGGGGCCCCAAACACTTACTTAGACTAAGATTCATCCCTGAACATGACCTTCGATCAAACTCTTAACAAGTGACTTTTAGCTTTTTTTAGCTCCCTCCAAATCTCACTTCCCTCCAGGAGAGGTTCCTGCACCTGAACCCAGCACTGGTCCTGTTACCAGACCTCTCTGCCACCACTCACTTACTCACCTACGAAGATTGCCAAATATGTCCTCTGTCCAGATCTCACTCTCTTGCTAAGTCACACACTTTGGTGGTACCAAATCGCCTTTACAGGCTACCAGCAAACACTCATCACCATATTGCTTGTCAACTGTGGTGTACCTGACAGGTTAGCCTCCTGATCAGTGTTGAAACTGACCTATAGTTCACCCTGGCATGTCTCTAAACTACAGATTCCTGCTTTATATGGTTGGTCAGACAGCTCCATGCTTGTATTATAAAATATTATTTTTTTGTCACAAAAACTTAATACACTTTGATAGAATAATTTTAAACTGAAGAAATATCCTTAATGAATATACAAATTACAAATAGTAACCCTACATTCTGTGTTCTAACACTGCCCAAGAAACCAAAAACATCTGTCCAATGGAAAGGGATAGGGGTACAAGAGAAAGAAGCAAGGCTTAATGGCATAGTGTTGGAAAAGTTCTAAATTCCAGCAGATAGAGTAATGAGTATTACATGGTACTTGTTGGCACAATGTTAATCAACAGGTGCTTCAGTTCATGACTACTGCATTTACTTAGCATATTCAATACATTCTACACCAGTCTGAAGATTAAAATGGGAGATAAAGGTGAGCGAGCAATACAATAAACACAATAACAGCCAGAAGACTGTATTCTATTAGCATTTGTACTCTTCTCTTAACACACTTTTTTCATCCTTTTACATTTTGTTTAAATTATTTACAAGTCTGTCTACTCTACTAGCCTGTAAACTTCTTAAAGTAACAAGTATCTTCTTAGCCACTTCTGTTTGCCACCGTATATTTACACATTGCACAAAAATTGTGGATAATAGTCACAGTTAATATATTTTTCTTACCTTAGATTTTTTTTTAACTGTTAGAAGCTATATTTAGACAAACTTCTGAAAGATGGCAAAAAGGAGGCATTCACTAAAACCCTAAATAAAAGTAAACGAAAGTTTACTACAACAAGTTATTCTGTCCTAATTCACACTTTGCTAACTGGAAACTACAACTTTCAGATTTCAACTACATTCTATTTTGGAAAAAGTCTGATTTTAGTCATTAACTTCACATACTAATTAATGGTTGTAGGTAAGCTCTGAAATCTTACTTAAGCTAAAAGGTAATTATTTTCACAGGAAAACAACTAAAGTGATTCAAACACTCCATTGTTCTTCCCAACTATACCTGTGGAACACAGACCAAAATTATATATTATATATTTATATATAAATTGTATTTTATATTGAATAATGTTCAGGTCAATAATCCACAGATTATCCAAACACTGTTTCCTACTATCAAATTCCCAGAATCCAACTGCTTCTCACCCACCTCCAGCTATCAGCCTCCTGATTATAGACACTGTCAACTCTCTCCTGGATTACTCCCATAGCTTTCTCACTGGTCTCTTTACTTCTACCCTTGCCTCCTACATTCTATTCTGAAACATACCCACCACAGTAACTTTGTATGACCTAAGTTAGATTGTATCCCTGCTCTGCTCAAAACTGGGCTGCAGTGGCTCCCCATCTCAAAGTAAGGGCCAAAGTCTTCACAGTAGCTTACAAGGCCCTTGAAGATGTCTGCCCTCCAGCCCCACTCCGTCTCTAACCTAATTTTCTAGTACTACCCCTCTTACTAATTGTGTTCCAGCCACACAGGCTCTCTTGCTGTTCAGGTAAGACCTCAGACACACTGCAAGGGGAAAGTCTATGCACGAGTTAGTCCCTCCGCCTGGAATGCTCTTCCCTCAGATATCTGCATAGTTACTTCCCATACCTCCTTCAAGAATTTACTCAAGTGTCATTTTCTCTGTGAAGCCTACCCTGACATCCTAATTTAAAATTGCATCTTGCATTACCAATGGTAAAGTAAAGGTAAGAACCTTGCTGTATTTTTTTTTCTTTTTTCCATGGCACTCTTCCTTCTAACATAATTTACTTATTTATGTTTACTGTTTATTGTCTTCCCAAAACTACAACCTAAGCTCCACATGGCAGGGATCTTTGTTTTCTTTACTCACTTATCATCTCAAGAAGTTAGAAAAGTGCTCAGTACACAGTAAGCACTCAATAAGTATTTATCGAATAATTGAAGGGATATCAGATTAGCACAAAAGGTACTCCTCCGATTAGGTTCTGAATGTCTTAACAATGCACTTCAACATCACTCTAGCACCGCAATGCATAACAACAAAAATGCTTGTGGTTTACAGGATACAAGGGAAAAGTTTCCAGTATGTGTTCCTCTGTTCCTCTCATTAAGCACTCCAAAGAGCTTTGTGGCATCATAATTCTGCTGCGAGGGTCAGTATTACCATTCTTGTTTTGCAGAGTCGAGTAAGAAGTCATGTAGACGCCCTGCTCAAAGCCACGAAGGGAATACCCGCAAAATTCGCCGGCCAAACACAAAACCCGCAAGGTTCATATACAATTGTTACTCCTCCAACCAACACTTAAACGAAAGAGTTTTAAAAGTGTTTCCGCCAACTCCTCCTCCTCCTAGCAACGGTGAAAATAATGCCCAGTGTGTATCCAGCGCTTTACTTTGGGCGAGGAGCACCCAAGACCTAGTTTCCCCTGGTGGAAGTGAGTCCCAAGCTCCATTCGAGCGGCCCAGTCCCTCACCCGGAGGAACTTCAGTTCCAGCCCCTGCCTAACCCACTGGAAAGTAGAAGGAGGACCCGGGCTCGGAACCAGGGCCTGGATTACCTTCGCTCACGCCCACCTCAGCCCCCAAAGTCTAGAGAGGCTGCGCTTCACTCCCTCTCCTCACTTGAGGAGGGCATTCTCCACTTCCGCTCCTGGGGACGATTTCCGGGAGCGTCGCTCCTTCAGGACTTCTGTGCCCCCGACACAGGGAAGGGAAGTGGCGCGCCGGGAGGCCGGGAAGGAGGCAGGGACCCGCCCTCCTTACTCTGGTTGGGTAGGACACGCGGAGCAGAACCACTCCTCCAGGCCGCGCCGCCGCCGAAAGTCGGCAGACGGCAGCCCGAGAGCCCTGACACACGCTCTGCGCATGCGCCTCAAGGCCCGGCTGCCGTCACACGTCAACGTTACGCACGCCGGCGACTCTCGCAGCGCCGAGACCTCGGCTCCCTAGGTTTCGTTTCTCCGCGGGTGCAGAAGCTGGGAAGCTCCAGCCTCCCGCCCCATGGCTGCGCGCACAGACGGAGCGTCCTCTGGCCCCGCCCCCTCGAGAGTGGAGGCGTCGGATGGGGCGGGGCCAACCTGTCCGGTACACGCTGGCCTCGCCCACCTGGGCCCTGGACGGCAGAGGTCTCGTCTTGCTGTTGGGTAGAATTGAACTCCTAGTATTGCTTGACTTAAAACTGGTGCTCAGAAGAACATGAGGTTAAAAAGCCAAGCTAGGGAAACTACGAAATAACACTCTGTTATCATAACATACATATATTTATAAACCAATAAGAAAAGATAACCTCAGAAGAAAAATGGGAGATTTGAACAGGCCATCCAAAAACAGTAAAATAGCCAATAAGGATATAGTACAAAGCTGTTTAACTTTTAAAAAAATAATTAGAAATGTTTTCTTTTCACTCAACTTAGCAAAGATCTTAAAAGATCGCTAATGGCTACTTTTAGTGAGAATGTGGAGAAACAGTTTTACATACTGTGAGGGAGAGTGAAAATTGGTACTACCTTACAGAAGGCAAACTTTAAAATGGCCTTGCACCTTAGCCCAGCTATTCCCACTCCTAGCAATTTACCTTTAGAAAACAAACAACTGGCACTCACTTTGGACAAAATGTTTATTACAGCACCTTAATGACATCAATAACAAAACCTGGTTACTCTCTAAATGTCTGCTGTAAAGAAATTAAATTCTTTATGGTACATCCATATAATGAAATACTATGCAGCCATTAATAGGCCATCTGTGCCAACAGTATTGTGTGAAAATAGGAGAATATAGAACTGTGTGTAGAGTTTGATCCATTTATGTCATATATATATACACACATATATATGTATATGTATACACATATATGTATATGTGTGTATATGTCTATATATGTATATGTATATATATATGTATGTGTGTGTGTGTCTATATATACATTTTTTACAAGTCTTCCAGGATATGCATCAGTGGAGAAAAAAGTCTTTTCAAAAAAATGGTGCTAGGACATTTGGATATCTATACGGAAAAAACTTTATTTGGACTCTTACCTCACATAATAAAAATAGATTTCATTTGGATTGCCAATCTACATTTTAAGGATCAAACAATAACTCGTTTAGCAGAAAATATAAGATGACATCTTCGTAACCTTGAAATAGGCAAAAAGTTTATAACAGGACGGAAAAAGCACTAATCATAAAGAAAAAATATATAAATTGAACTACATTAAAATTAAGAATGTTTATTCATCATAAGACAGCACTGAGAGTGAAAAGGCAACCTATAGAGTGAGAGAAGGTATTTACCATACGAATATGTGACAAAGGACTTGTATCCAGAGTATATAACTCCTACAAATAAATGAGAAAAGATGTCCCAGTGGAAAAATGGGCAAAGACCAGAACAAAAACTTCAAAAAGATGGTATCCAAAAGGCCAATAAACATATGAAAATATGCTTAACCTCATGTTTTGGGGGAAATGTAAACAAAACCCAAAATGAAATACAATTACACATCTACTAGCTAAAATGAAACACTGAAAATATAATTGTTGGAGAGTTTGAGGGGCGACCAATGGAAAGCTGTTTGTAAGAAAAAGATCTTCCAAGATCTTCCAAACTCACAGGTTGTTTGCCTTTTTCAACTTTTACGAGGTATAATATATACAGTCAAATGTTCAGATCTTAAGTGTACTACTCAACCACTTTTGTCAAAGGCCTATTAAATATTCCAGAAAGTTCCCTCGAGCCCCTTCCCAATCAATCTCCCACCCCCAAAAAACAACCATTAATCTGCTTTCTAACACTATAGTTTAGTTTTGTCTGTTCTAGAATGTCATATAAATTCTATCATTACAGTTTATAATTTTTAGTTTCCAGCCCCTTTCCATTCAGTGTAATTTTTTTTTATATTGTAGGGGAGAAAAAAAATCTTTCTCTTCTACCCTTCTAGGTTCTTGGCTGGGGCTCTGTAACAAGAAAGGCATATAAATTTATTAATGTTTTTTGTGACATGGAAGCCTTCACAAGGAAATGAAGATCTGAAGAAACTGTTTTTATACTAGAATTTTGGGGTTTGTTTTTTTTTTTAATAAATTTATTTATTTATTTTTGGCAGCATTGGGTCTTCGTTGCTGCGCTCGGGCTTTCTCCAGTTGCGGTGAGCCGGGGCTACTCTTCGTTGCGGTGCATGGGCTTCTCACTGCAGTGGCTTCTCTTGTTGCAGAGCACAGGCTCTAGGTGTGCAGACTTAAGTAGTTGTGGCACGCGGGCTCAGTAGTTGTGCCTCGCAGCCTCTAGAGCGCAGGCTCAGTAGTTGTGGCACACGGGCTTTGTTGCTCCGTGGCATGTGGGATCTTCCCAGACCAGGGCTCAAACCCATGTCCCATGCCTTGGCAGGCAGATTCTTAACCACTGAGCCAACAGGGAAGTCCTATACTAGGTTTTTATACTAGGACCTGAGTGTTTTTATATAGGTTTGATGAGAAGTGGAAAGTCGTGGGAAAATGTGACAAATGAGTATGAGATAAGAGTGGCAAACTGGGGGAAATTTAGCAAGGTATGTTCATTTAAATTCCTGTTGGGAGTCCTTCCATCTTTGGAGATAAGGATGTTTCTTTTCTTCAGGTATAGGGAGGGCATCTCTCACACAAGGTTCTTACGACCTGCTTCAGAGCAAGGTCAGAGAGTCTTTCCTAAACCTACCATTTCTTAAATTCCTTTAGCTTAAAATATTCCGTATGCCAAGACACCATATTTGGTGGTAGTGTGTTCTGAACCCTGACAATATTCATCCATGTTGTCTTCCATATCTGTAGTTTGTTCCTTTTTATTGATAAGTAGTATGCCATTATATGGATAGACCACAGTTTAATTATCTATTCTCCTACTGATGGACATCTGAGTTCTGTTACCAGTTTGGGGCTATTATGAATAAACCTGCTGTAAGCATTCCAGTACAAGATATTTTTGTGAGCATATGTTTTCTTTACTCTTGGGTAAATACCTAGCCATCATATGGCTGGGTCATGAAGTAGATCAGGGTTTCTCAACCTTAGCATTATTGTCATTTTGAGAATCTCCAAGGGAGATGTACATGGAACTCTTCAAGCAACCCCCAAACAGTTTTCTAAAGTGCTCGCACCATTTTACATCTCTACCCACAGTATGTGAGCATTCTGGTTGCTTCACATCCTCACCAAATTTTGGTGTTGTGAATCTTTTTTATTTTAGCTATTGGTGGGAATTGGTTGCTTTTTACATCTGATTCTTAATAAATAGTAATTAAAAACTAAAAGCTGTGGATATTGTTCTTTCATGGGACCAAAGACTAGATAAAGGATATGTAATCTCTTAAACACAATCACTATTTCCCCAAAGTTTATAAATATTATCAGGAATATTCCAAATAACTAAGCTTATAGTGAGCCTGTCTTTACTAAAATAATCACAACATTAGCAATTTTTGATTACATAATATGTGCTAAGCACTGAAAACTGCTGTTTTTCATTTACTCGTCTCAACAGCTCTATGAGGTCAATATATGTATTGTCCCCATTTTATAAACAGAGAAATCAAGGACCAAAGTGATTAAGCAATTTGCTGAAGGTCATGCAGTCAGTCAGTAGTGCAGTCAAGGTTCGGACCTAGGTCTGCCTGACTTCAAGGCCAATCTGTTCTGCAGAGAATTCCTAGAAATTGCCTCCAGTAATTTAAAAACAACTTTATAGTCCACATTCATGGCCAGAAATGCTTACAGTAGAGCAGTAATTTAATTAAAAAAAAAAAAAGATGAGTTTTATTCATTTTGTCCTAAAAGCAGGAAGGTAGATTGTTGCAAAGTTTTTGGAAAAGACGAAATGTTATGAATGAATGAAATTAGTATTTAAAACTTTGAAAAGTTGAAAGAAAATAACCAGGCCCTGCACTAATGTATTTGCAAATTTATATTAAAATGCACAGTTACAT
The DNA here is from genome assembly GCF_028021215.1 of Eschrichtius robustus. Lineage (NCBI taxonomy): Eukaryota > Metazoa > Chordata > Mammalia > Artiodactyla > Eschrichtiidae > Eschrichtius > Eschrichtius robustus. The sequence continues at coordinate 14,759,136 of NC_090842.1, forward strand.
GAATGCATTTAGTTTCAACTTTTTAAAATATATTTTGATGATCATACACAGTACCTGAGTGGAAGCTAGCTACAATTAGTTATTCTTTCCAGTTCCTGAGTGTTCCTTATATTCAACTGGCATGACTACAACATAAGTGGCATCCAGAATTAAAACAACTGGCTCCCTGGCCTCTACTCTGTGATTATAATTCTCTGTCAAAGCAAACAAAAACTAAACTGCTTCTGTGATCATTTATCACCAATCAACTTGCTGAGTCTCTAATTACATCCTCAGATTCTGTGAGGCGACCATGTACAAATCATGGTTCCAAAACTCCAGAGGGAGTTTTCTGGGGTGATGGAAATGTTCTATATCTTGATAAGGGATTTAGGTTAAGAGGTATATGTATCTGTCAAAACTCATCAAATGGTACAATTCAGATTAGCATTTCACTAAATATAAATTCTGCTTTAAAAAAAAAAATAGAGCCACAAACAAATATTGAGCTCTAGGTTAACCATTTGCATGCTGAAATGTTCAGGGGAGAAGTATACTACATCTGCCCCTTACTTTGAAATGCGCTACACATAAGATGGGTTGATGGATGGATAAAAGGACGGATCAATGATAAAGTGAGTATAGCAAAATGTTGACGACTGTAGAATCTAGGTGGTGGACACGTGGCTGTTCACTATGTAATTCTTTCAGCTTTTCTCTTTTGAAATTTTTCATAATAAAATATTGGGGGAAATAAACAGAGATTCACAGCATGAAAGGCAAAAATGGCATCTCTTTCCACTAAAAAACAAATACATACATACAGTGAGTATCTAGTACTTCCCATTAATGCAGTGAAGAGAGCCTCTAAGTGAGCTTTAGGTGAACAGCTTCGACTTGGTGAAGACCAGGTGAATGTCTTTATGGCTCAGTCATTTGACCCACTTATCTGATTTAGTGAACAGCATTCAGGCTTGGTTTTGACCATTACACAATCTTAAACTGTTCCTATTCTTTGTCACATAGTGTTCCACTTCCTCTCTTCCTTCCACATGGAATGGACTTGTTGTTTAAAGGCAGCAAACTAAGGGAACACTGACGCTGAAATTTCAGAAGTCAATAAAGGTTATAAACCTGATAATAAGTCTTCCAATTTCCCTCATGATGATCTTCCACTAGATCTTTAAATTGTATTCTGATCAAAATTCTCATGCAGCACCTTAAACTGTCAAAATACAATGTTAAAAAGAGAAAATATAGTAAAAATTATAACCAATTTGTCTATTCAGCCATTGGTTAGAACTTGTACATGGTGGTATTTGTGGAAAAGTGCTTGAAAACAGCAGCCTATAGTCTATTTTTTTTTCTTACTGTTTGGAAACTAAACAAAAATTATTAAAGCAAATCAACTAATTTTTAAGCATAAATGCAAGAATTTTAAATATCTGATCATTAAAGCAGTTTTTGTCTATCTTTGGTGCTGTAAACATAGCTAAACTTCATTCTGCATTTTAAAATACATTCAGGACTAAAACTCAATATGAAATGTTTTTCATAAAATTTATTTTTTAACAATTTATGTTTTTGTTTCCCATATAGTTAAAGTTAACTAAACAGAGTGAGTCACTTACTAAAGGAAGAAAAGTCAAAATGTGTTTTTATATGTTATGAATAGCATTCAAGATTATATTTTAAATGAACTTTAAAACAAGATTTATAATAGTCATTGATAATATGCTGACCTAAAATATGTTTTTACTTAAAATTAATTCTTTATTTTTGTAGAAATGACCAAAATGACTTTTTTTTTTTAATGTAAGGGTTTAAGAGAGAATGTATATTACTGTGAGATGGTCTCAGGAGGTTAAAAAAAAAATTGGTTGGGAAACACTGACATGTGGAATAGAATACAAGACATGGCCCACCCTTGAAGCATTAAGCAATTCATTGCAGACACAAGATGTTAAAAAATAAATAACATTATACAACTAAGTACTATATTGTACAGTACAGGTTAAGTGTTGCAGGAGTCTAAAGAAAGGGGGAACTAGTAGGGAAAAGATAGGGGAAAGAGACTTTAATTTTTCCCTTAAAAGGATGCTATCATTTGGGGAGAGGGAAAATAACATAGGTGAAAAAACAGGGAAGAGGAAGGATAATTGCAGAAAAGGGACGGAAAGTTAATAAGATTAAAATGCTATATAGGTGGTATCTTAGTTCAGGCTGCTATAACAAAATACCATTGACTGGGAATCTTAACCAGTGGAAATTTGTTTCTCACGGTACTGGAGGCTGGGAAGTCTAAGATCAAGGTGTGGGCAGATTTGGTTCCTGGTGAGGGCTCTCTTCCTGGCTTGCAGAAGGCTGCCTTCTCACTGTGTGCTCACAGGCCAGAGAGAGAGTGAGCAAGCTCTCTGGTCTCTTCTTATAAGGGCACTAATCCCACCATGCGGACCCCCCTCTCATGAGCTCATCTAAACCTAATTACCTCCCAAAGGCCCCACCTCCAAATACCATCACATTGAGGGGGAGGGCTTCAACATATGAATTTTGTGGGGACACAATTCAGTACACAGCAGGTAGTGAAGAACCAGAGTGTAGAGGACCACTGAAGCCAGACTGAGGTGCCAGAATCTGCAGCAATAGAACATGGTCAAGAAGAAAAGAAATAACTAAGTTTGGTTCTTAGAGAGTTAGGGATGGTAGAGGAATAGCCAAGCAGAAATATCCTGGAGGAAGTTTGAAATCAATGGGTGGCTGAAGTTCAGGTGAGAAAATTGAGCTGAGGTAACACTCAACCCTGTGAATTTTCAAGTACTTTGTTATTATTTATTATTAACATTCATTATGATACTTAATTCAGAAGTGAAATCCATACCAAAAGTTGTTAAAAGCACTAGCCCTCGGGATTCTTTCTGTTAATAGCTCACCTAACACTGTCCCTCCTTGGGCTCAATATGGCTTCTCTTTCTGAATGGTTAAGCATATCAGCTCTAGCATCTGAGCGCCTAGATTAAAATCTTCATCTACTAGCTCTGTGACCTTGGGCAAGAAAGCTCTCCAAGGGTCTCACTGAGGATTAACAAATGAATGTAAAGTGCTTAGTACAGGGTTTTTGCACTTAGCCAGTATCTGACAAATGTTAGCTGCTCCTGAAAAATGTCTATTCTTTTCTGGAAGATAGGGTGCTAAAATTCAGGCCCTCCTTGCAGTGTTCCTTCTTTTGCTGTTTCTTTTTTTATTCAAAATCCTTAATAGAGCAGGAGAGGAAAAGAGGGAGGGAGACTAAGGAAGAGAAAGGGAAAACTGAGAAGACAATTGAGACCAAATTATTTCACATCTGTCACTGAGAAGCTGTCAGATGTATCTGCTTTCTGGCTTCAACAATTTGGGCAGGTTTCAAAGAACAGAAAGAGGACCAGCTGTAAAATGAATGAGCACACGAATCAACATGGCTGCATCTCAAAAACAGTGTAGAATGATAAAGGCAAGTGGCAGAAGTTTTACATTGCCTTACCATTTGTGTAATGTTTAAAAACACACGTAACAATTCTGTTTAATGTTTATTGATACAAACATAGTAAAAATATAAAAACACAGATGAGGAAGATGCACACTATAACTTCCAGAGAGTGGTAATAAGCTCTGGGAAGATAGAAGGGATGGGAAAGAAGCACAAAAGGGACCTCGACTGTATCTGTAATGTTTTTATTCTTTTTATTAAGCACTGAAGCAGTGGCAAAATATTAGCACTTTAAAAATCTAGGTAGTAGATACATGGGTGTTATATTATTCTCATTACTTCTTTGAATGTCTGAAATATTCCCTAAAAATTTTAAACATAAAAAAGAGGACAATCTGCCTCATTCTTAAATCCATTCAAACTCCCACACACTGTAGAAATCCAGTTGTTCAGCTAAATCACATGTATGAATGATCTTCAGGAATGAGTCTGCTTCTCAGATTCAATTTGAAAAGAGTATAATGAATCTATTAAAAATAGCTTATGTTTTGTGTCATGTTTATGTTATCAAAAGAGATTTCAAATTCTGATATCTGGGTTGAATTACACATACTACCATATTATTGAGTTTTTCTTTCATTTTATTTTATTAACAGTTGATAGTAAGACCACATTACAATTTGGGGGTGCTTTGTAATTAACAAATTGGTTGTGTATACCTTAAGATTGTGTATACCTTAAGAGTGTGTATACCTTAAGATCACCAATAGGTTTCATCACAGTGGCAAACCCTGATTGATGGTGGCCGCCTAGAGTGCTGTGTTGAGCCAATTGTGAAACCATATCTGGGCTCCACTGGACAGGCAATGATCAGCTAGGGAGGTATGTCAAGGGCAGAGTGGTAGAATGGGGCCCTGTGTGTCCCACTGATACTCCTGACACTTTCCCGATTCTCCTTCTGCCTCTCTCACTGTTTTTTCTCCATCTACCTTCACCTACCCCTTCTATCTTGGTGCTTCCAAGAATTTCCCCTCCTTCATTCCCCTTGATCTTCACTCAGCCTGCAACAGTCCCTGGCTGATTTCATCTTCATCCACAGCAGCCCTACATGCTGATGAGTTCCTCCTCTTCTGTTTTCCTGTGAAGGCTTCCCAAGTCCATCTGGGCCAGGTGAGACACCCGCCCCCCCACTTTCATCCCCATGGCATGCACAGAGCATTTATCTCTCAGTATTCCAGCTATTTGTTTACCCATCTATCTCTGCTGTTGGGCTTTGAAAGAACAAGCCTGGGTCTTATTGATCTCTGCACTCCCAGCTTCTGGCACACAGTGAGCAATCAATAAATGTTTGTTAAATGAAAGAATGATTTAGTGAATGGTGTCCTTATTTTGCAGAAAAGGAAACAGACTCAGAAGTTGGGGTTTTCTCAAGGTTATCCTTCCTCCAAAACATCCCCATCTTTCCTCTAGAACAGAGGTTGACAAACATTTTCTGTAAAAAAGCCAGACAGTAAATATTTTCAGCTTTGTGGGCCATAAGGCTGCTGTCACAACCATTTAACACTGATGTTGTAGCTGGAAAGCAAACATAGACATGGCTGTATTGAAATACAATTTTGTTACAAAAGCAGGCAGTAGGCCAGATTTGGCCCATGGGCCGTAGCTTGGGGACCTTGCTGTAGAAGATGGTAAATAGACACTCCTATGTCTCTGGTTCCTTCACTGAACATCCTCTCTGCCTCAACCCAAATCCCAGAATCCTGATTCCAGTGTTTCCATAGTCCCTGTTGGAGTTTGGTCGACAATCCCTTCATACCTCCAGACCAAGGAGTTGAGGAAGGCTTATGAGAAAACCGGCCACAAAGCTGGGATCAGAAGGGAGGAGAGGACCTTGTTGACAATGGCTCTCAAGAGACCTAGAGGAATCCAAGCCCAAATGATCCACATCCTCCTTGACCACTTGTTTTGTTTTTGTATCCATTCAGCCAGTCTGTGTCTTTTGGTTGGAGCATTTAATCCATGATCACTCATTTTTGAATCCCCTTTCTTAACATTTCGAAATGAAAAGAGGTCCATTTCTTGGGTGCAGTGGACAAAGAAGAAAGTGGAACAAATAACTCCTTTCTATTCCCCCAACTCCCTTTCTGTTTCCAAATGACTAGTCTTTTTCTCTTCCAGAGACTACCTCAAACTTCTCCCACTCTTCTCATATTTCCTACCCTATGGTCCTCTCATTCATTGTCAGGAGATGACCTCATCTCCTCCTTCACAAAGGAAATAGAAGCCATCAGAAGAGAACTCCTTCAGAATTCTGCCACTCATCCCAAACTTATCTGTACCCACTCTCTACTCCTTTTTTTTTTAAATTTATTTATTTATTTATTTTTGGCTGCATTGGGTCTTCGTTGCTGACCGCGGGCTTTCTCTATTAGTGGCGAGCGGGGACTACTCTTTGTTGCGGTGTGCAGGCTTATTGTGGTGGCTTCTCTTGTTGCGGAGCCCAGGCTCTAGGGCATGCGGGCTTCAGTAGTTGTGGCGCACGGGTTTAGTTGCTCCGTGGCATGTGGGATCTTCCTGGACCAGGGCTCAAACCCATGTCCCCTGCATTGGCAGGCGGATTCTCAACCACTGCGCCACCAGGGAAGCCCCTCTCTCTATTCTTTCTTTTAACTTTTTATTTTATATTGGAGTATAGTTGATTAACAATGTTGTGATAGTTTCAGGTGTACAGCATGGTGATTCAGTTATACATATACATGTATCTATTCTTTTTTAAATTCTTTTCTCATTTAGGTTGTTACATAATATTGAGCAGAGTTCCCTGTGCTATACAGTAGGTCCTTGTTGGTTATCCATTTTAAATATAGCAGTGTGTACATGTCAGTCCCAAACTGCCTAACTATCCCTTCCCCCCACACTTCCCCCCTGCACTCTCTATTCTTCCTGCCATAATGCAATAGGTGTCTAAGACTAATCCCTCCTTCTCTCCTCTGTGTCCTGGGTCTTTCCACCTTCTCAGGGAACGTGATTCCATCAATCATTTCTCTCTCCTGTATCTCTCTGTCTCTCTCTCTGAATTTCATCCCAAAGGCACAGAGGAGCCTCTCTCCTGGTTCCATCAACATTTACATATGTGTGTCTCTACCATCTTGAAAATAAGTCTCTCAAACTCGTGTCTTGCTCCAATCATTGTCCTATCTCTCCCCTACTTCCTTCATGGCCAAAGTTCTTGAAAGAGTTGTGTGATCATGGTTTTCACTTCATCATCTTGCAGCAATTCTTCAACTCATGAAAAATGTTTCTCCTCTATCATATCCCTGAAACTCTCTCATTGAAGACCTGAGATAACCTTGTTTGTTGCTACATCCAACCTGGAATTCTTTGCCCTTATCTTTACTGAACTCCTGACACTATTCAACACTGTGGTCTTCCTTCTTCAAACATTCTCTTTCTGTGACTTTGGCAACAACCTCCTGGTTTTCCTCCTATGCTCATTCTTCCTTAAGCTTCTCTGTAGGCTCCAGTACCGCTGCCTATGCATTAAATGTTGGTGTCCTCAGAGTTCTCCACTTGGCCTTCTATTCTACCCTCCTCAGTCTACATGCTCCCCTAGGATGTCTCATCAAATTTCCAGGCAATCCTTAAATAAGTTGATGATTCTCAGAGTTACTTGTTCAACCCAGAGCTCACTGCTGAGGCTACAGCCAGCTGGCCAACTGCCTAACAGAATTAGAAATTATCCCTCTTCTCCTTTATTCACCACATCCAGTCCCATCTTTACAAAGCATTATCTTGACCCCACCATCCCAGCCAGCTACCTCCCCTTTTCTTCACCCCATATGCAACAGCGTTTCTTGAAAATTCTCTTAAACTCTTCAGTCAAGCTTACTACTATACAACGCAATTGAAACAGCTCTTGTCAAGATCACTCATGACTCCTGCATTGCTAAAGGCAGTGGACAATTTTCAAGTCTCATCTTACTTTGATCTCTCAGCAGCATTTGACACAGTTAATCACCTACTTTTCCTTAATATCCATCCTTCACTTGGCTTTCCAGACACCACCTTCCTCTGGTTTACCTCCTTCCTCGCTGACTTTCCTTCTCAGTCTTCTTTGCTCATTTCTCCTTTCTCCCTGACTCTTAACACTGGGGTTAACAAAGGCTCATTTCTTGGCCCTCTTCTCTACACTAATTCCCTGAGAGATCTTATCCAATCTCAAGCCACAAATGTCATCTCTAGATCTATGATTCCTAGATAGATATATATATATCTTCAATCCAGACCTCTCTTCCAACCTCTATTCTCTTATATACAACTGCCTACTCAATTTCTCCACTTAAATGCATCCTAGGCATCTCAGATCAAACCGAGATCCAATTCCAGTCCCAGACACCTCTTCTGCCCACAGCCTTCCACATGTCAATTGATGGGAACTCACTCTCCCAGTTGTACAGGCCCAAACCTTGGTCTCATCATATACAAGTTGACTCATTTCCTTTTACTATGCTTTCTCCATTTATGTCTTTTTACCATGGTTTCAAGAATTTTTTTTCAAGAGGGCTCCTAGGTGCAAAGTTTGAGCAAGCTTAAAAATGTCTCCTTTATTCTCAAAGGATATTTAGACTTTCTTTCCCTCATAAGTTTGTAGAATTTGTTCCATGATCACCTGGTAATGAGTGTTGCATTAGTTCTTCTTTCCTGACCTCTCCATTCATCTTGTGATTTGCTGAATTTCATCACTGAAGTAGGTGTTTGTTTTTTTTTTTAAACTCTTTTCTTATTGAATTCATGTTCTTAATTTCCTCTGTAGCTCAAAGCAATTGCAGGGAACTTTAACTAGCTTCCTTGGTTTTTTTTTTTTTTTTTTTGGCATCTATTTTATGCCTGCTGTGCTCATTTAACTTTTTTTTTTAACATCTTTATTGGAGTATAATTTCTTTACAACGTTGCGTTAGTTTCTGCTGTATAACAAAGTGAATCAGCTATATTCATACGTATATCCCCATATCCCCTCCCTCTTGCGACTCCCTCCCACCCTCCTTATCCCACCACTCTAGGCGGGCGCAAAGGACAGAGCTGATCTCCCTGTGCTATTCCGTCCACTTTCCTATAGCCTGAGGGCAGGAACTTGGGAACGAGCTTGGCAAACTTCCTGCAGCCTTTGGTATAGGACTGGGCTTACCTTCTCTTCTAAGGTTTTGTCAATGTCCAGGCTGGGGTACCCCCTTTCCATGGGGGTGGGGGGAGAAGTGGGTGTTCTCGGGCTTCATCTCAATTCCCTGACTCATCGTGGAATCCTGGCAGATGATAACACCTGGGGACCTTTCCTGGCTCAGGAAAACCTGAGATCATAGGTGGAAACCTCTACTCTTGGAAGAGATTTCCTTGACTTTTCTCTAAGTTCCCTACTCCCAATTTTGTCAGCTTCTATCCAAATCAGGGGCATTGGTGGGAATTCTCAAGGTTTTGCACTTTCCTTCCTTTCTTTGTGTCACTCTCTGGGGAAAGGGGGATGTAGGGGCTGCACTAAGTCACACCAGAATCTGCTTTTCTTTTTGTTGGATGCTTTTCAGTTTATAGCATGAGGATAAGGTCTTTCCTTCTTTGGTTGTTGCTGGCAATTATTTTTAACTGGTTTATTTCACTGAGTGATGGGGGACGGTGATTCTGGAAGCAAAAAAGTGTTGTTTTTTTAAATTGTTTGGAGACTGGCCATTTCACTCTACCATCCTTAGGGACAGGGTTGGGTTGGGGAGGAGATGAAATGTGGTGAACTTACACAGACCCCAGCCAGGCGGCAGCGGCAGGCCCTTCTCAGGGAGCCTGGTATTTTTTTTTTTTTGAAGGCTATCTGGCTACCACAACCCTCATTTACTCTTTCTGCTGCCCTGTGTTTTCTCAGCAAGGAGTAGTGTCACCCTTAACACAGAAAGGGCTTCTATTGTACTTGACTTTAGAACAGCACAAGTGGGAGAACCAGGAAGCTGCTCCCCACTCAGCAGCCAGGCTCAGGAAGGAAGCGGCCCAGCAGTGTGAAGGAGTGGAGAGCAGGCGGGCTGAGCCCCAGGCACTGTAATAAAGACACAGCATGACAGAAGGAGACGGGTGGGAAATCCGGGCTTGGGCAGTGGTCTTGGGATGGAGTGGGGGACAAGACGGAGGTGAGATGGGTGGGAGATCTGCAAATCTGACATCTCCCATCATCACACAAGGTCCACAGCTGCCAGTGGGAGAAAACCAGCATCCCCAAGGAGTAATGAAAACATGGTAACTGAGCATTGGAGCTTGGAATTAATGAGCAAATCCCAACAAAACTCTGACACGATGGGCTTTGGCCTCAGAAAGCAGAAGCCTTTTAAGTGCCAATGATCATCCCCTTGCTCTTCATCTTAGGCTCTGTCTCGGTGATGGATTGCCACCCGCATAGTGCCCTGGCATTTCGGAGCACAAAATAATTGGCTGCAGAAGGTTGTTGGACGCCTTTGTGGGAAGGAAGCTGCAAAAACAAATTCTATCCACTCAAATATTTTTTGATATTTTGAATCGGAGAGCACAAATTCTGTTATTTGACTTCTCCACGATATGAAATTGTTCTTTACTATAAAACCAAAAAGAGTAAAATGAAAACAGCCCTCCATATTTAGCAGTTAAATAGCCATTTGCTTTAAAGAGATTTTTGGATGTTTTTTGTTCCTCTCTATATCATCCCTGTAAAGTGCATAGAGTTCTCCACTTCTTTGAAGAAGAAACTGAAGCAACAATAACCCAAGAGTATAGAATTAGCAGAGCTGTGAAAGCTTAGTAACAGTAGCTATACTTTATTGATATTGCTAATATTAGTTAATGAACAAATGAATATTAATATAGTTAAACTTAGTGCTGGCACTGGGTTACTCATTTAGTCCTCCCAACAACCAGATTATTACTATTATCTCTGTTTTACAGAAGAGAATGTGACTTGAACAGGTTCAAGAGCTTGAACAAAACCACACAGCTAACACCTGGTGAAGTTAGGACAAGATATAGGTCATCTGACCTCAGAGCTCTTCAATCACCACGTGCCTGCCTAGTTATCTATTGCTGCATAACGAACTAGCCCAAAATTTACTAGCTTAGGGGTGGAACTTCCAGAATGGTGGAGGAAAACTTAGCGGCTTAAAACAACATCTGTTATCTTACAGGTTTTGTGAGTCGGGAATCGGAGCACAGTTGGGTGCCTCTGGCTCTGGGTCCCTCCCAAGCCTATAATCAAGGTGTCAGCTGGGACTGCAGTCATCTCAAGGCTCGAGTGGGAAAGGATCTGCTTCCAAGCTCACGCCCGTGCTTGCTGGCAGGATTTAGCTCCTTGCTGGCCCTTGGCCAGATGCCACCCCAAGTTCCTTGCCCCATGGACCTCTCCATAGCGCACAACGTGGCAGCTTGCTGTATTAGAGCAAATAAACAAGAACCAGAGAGAAAGAGTCTGAGCAAGATGGAAGTCCCAGTCTTTTGTAACCTAATTTTGGCACAGTCTGTTCATTAGAAGCAAGAGTCACTAGATCTAGCTCACATTTAAGGGGAGGGGGTTACACAGAGGATAATTCCTGTAGATGCCAGGAAGTAGTGATCACTGAGAGCCATTTCAGAAGCCACCTGTCACCGTGTTCTTCTCCGGTAACTGCCCCTCTCCCATCACTCACAGGGGCAGGCTAAATAGCATGATTGTATAATGTGACAGTGACCCCCTAGCCACAGTCCAGAGATGGACACCTGACCCAAACCTGGCCAGTTAGATACTTCTCCCCCAGGAATTCAGAATTATGATCCAGAGACCCTGGTTGGTTTCTACTAGAGGCTTGAAATGGATTGAAATTAACAGGAGCTATGAGGCAGCCATCTTCAGCTGTGCTCCAAAATAAGCAGAGAGAGCCACATATGAGAGGGGTGGGGGTGGGGGGGAGGAAGAAAGAGACAGACAGATAGGCAATGCTTCTTCCCCTGGATGTGGAGAGGTACAATAAAGAGTTTAGGTTTCTGTCACGTGTAACCAGGGGTGACAGTCATAATACTTAACCACCGATAAGGCACAAATGCCAACCAATCCAGAGGGAACTCACCATAAGCATCTAGTGCAGCCCACTGCTGGACTCTGGGTGCTCATCAGCTCCTTGCCACCCCAAAGCTCACCTCTTTCCCACCTCGACCACACTGCTGCCCTCAGAGAGTGAGGCTGCAGGAAAGTGTGACCTAAGAACCTCAGGATCACCAGAGAAGGATCACGCAGCAGATCCCACAAACTGTAGTGCGATCACAGCTTTCCTCTGTAGCCCACTGGGGAGTCAGTATCGCTTTCAGACAACTCACAGATGAGTTTTTGTGATAATGTCAAGTGCGTTCACTGTGATCCCTGCAGTAACACACACAAGTGGCCTATACAGGGATGGAAAGCTTCCATCTGATCTGTGTGAGAAGGGGCTAGATCCACTAGTGGGTTATGGGATTTGGGGAACTTGCCACTCCATCTAAAACAGGACCATGGAGCTCCTTGATACACTCCAGGGACTGGGAACCCCTAGACGGCATGCACAGAGTGCTGTGGGTATTCACAGTTATGTGGGTAACATCAGGGACTCCAATGACATGACGAAGACAAGACAAAATGAAAGAGGCCAAGAGGTGCTGTTTAGGGAAAGGATTAGGCTTATTATGACTATTTTTTAAATTAAATCAACTGAGAGTCAGCAAAATCAGTGACTGCTCACCCAGCCTGATTCTGCTCAGGAACAAGGAGTAGACACAGCATTCCTCTCTAGACTGGGAAGAATTTCCACCCTGACTCCTTGTCTCCCCACAATTTTCTTTCTCCATTAGGAATAAACGTCAATGAGTGCCATCTGAAAGCCGGTGAGGAACTGACCACTGAAGGAAGTTTTGCCCTGAACATTAAACCAAAATCTGATCTCCTTTTGAGATCTCCTGTTGAGTTAAACCTTTGCATGAGAGCTATACACTCAGACGATTTTTTTTCCTACATTAGATATTGTGGATAATTGCTCTGCTTCCTTGTCCAATGAAATATGGGGTAAATTGTTACAATTTGCAACAAAGACAGATTTATGCCCCTGTCTCACAATTGAGCGTGGTGTGCATGTTTCTTTCCTAAAAAAAATAAGGTATATACTTCGATGCACTGAAGTGGAGATCAATATTCATAATTATAAGTCATAACTCACAATATAAATTTTCTTTGAATCAGGAATTTTTCCCTAGAAGAGATTTTTCTTAAGGTATATGTTACTTTTATAATTAAAGGAAGGAGGAAAAAATATATACATATATATGTAATTGTCATTTTTTTATCAAAGCTTTAGATGAATTAATTGCAAAATCCTGTCCTACGTTACCAACTGGACGTGCAGCAACCACATGTTTCTATGTCGAGATGTCCTTTGGAGATTCATCATCATCAGGAAGAGTGCATAGTATTTTCTGAGCACTCACTGTGTGCCAGGCACCACACCAAACACTAGGCATGCATCTGCTCACTTAAGCCTCGCAGCAACCCACCCAATAACTATTATTATCTCCATTTTACGGAAGAGGAAATTGAGTCATCAAAAGGTTCAGAAATTTGACCAAAGGTGCACGTTTAGTAACTGGGAGAGCAGGGATTTGGAACCAGGTCTGTTTTATTCCAGTGTTTACTCTGAACCACTGTCTATGATCCCTAAACTTGAGACTCTAAAAATATCAAGTTGCCTTAAGTATTTAGTAATATAGTTAGTAACCTTCCAAATAGTCTCACCCAGCATCACCCCGCTCCTTCAACTGGCCTACGTAAAACTTTAAGTACCGTATCAGTTAGCTATTGCTGCAGAGTAAACTCTCCCCAAAACTAAGCAACATGAAACAGTAAGTACTTGTTATTGCTCGAGTCTGTATGGGTCAGCTGAGCAGTTCTTCTGGTCTCTGCTAGACTTACTCACATAACTGAGGTCAGCTATGGGTCATGTAGGCAGTCCTGCTGACCTGAATTGGGCTCTCTCACACCATTGGGGTCTGTAGGTTACTGATGGCCTGGTCTTGATGGCCTCATCTGGGACAAATGGCCTGTGCTCCATGTGGTCCTCACCTCCAGCAGGCTAGTCCAGGCTTTTTCATATGACAGTGGCAGGGTTTCAAAAGCAAGCAAGAGATTGCAGAAGAGTGCAAGGCACCTGGAGGCCCCGGCTTGAAACTAAAAGATGCCACATTCTACGGTCCAAAGCAAGACATAAGGCGAGCCTGGAGTCAGAGTGGGCAGGGACTAGAAATTCTCACTGCAAAGGGTATGGATACAGGGAGTCATTAACTGGGGCCATTGATGCAATCAATCTTCCACAATGAATAGCTGTGGAAACAGTCAAACGCCTATTTTGACACCAGTAACAATACTGGTTGAATGCAGGGTATGTGTGGACTCTCACAACTGCTCTATTACAATTGCCCCTCATATGAAAGGAAATTGAGGCTTAAAGAAATGAAGAAACTTGCTCGCAATCCGACGCTTCCGCACAAAGGACATAGCCTTAGCTTGGCTGGCTCTCCAACCAACTGGGCCCTGAGCCAGAGGCTCTGGTAGCTTCTCTTCTTAAAAAGCATAAAGGGCTTCCCTGGTGGCGCAGTGGTTAAGAATCCGCCTGCCAATGCAGAAGACACAGGTTGGAGCCCTGGTCCTGGAAGATCCCACATGCCTGTACGCCACAACTACTAAGCCTGCACTCTAGAACCCACGAGCCACAACTACTAAATCTGTGTGCCGCAACTACTGAAGCCCCCGCGCCTAAAGCCTGTGCTCCGCAACAAAAGAAGCCACTGCAATGAGAAGCCCGCACACCGCAACGAAGAGTAGCCCCCGCTCGTCGCAACTAGAGAAAGCCTGCGCGCAGCAACGAAGACCCAATGCAGTCACAGATAAAAATTAATTAATTAATTAATTAATTATTTTTAAAAAAGCATAAAGATTGATCTGTACCTACCTGGTCCCAAGTGTGTATTCAAGGGTTTAGCCCTTTGATTTTTCATCCTTTCAGTGTAGGGTCCTATGAAATTGATAGGACCTGAGAGCTCACGACTCTGAAAAAGCTCCTTACTGCTTTGGCAGCTTTTGCTCTAATTCCAAAGTGTGTGTGGTGCCTGGTGGCATAATAGCCTTCTCTAGAACGGTAAACAAGATCAGTCTCAGCTATTGGATTTCATGTCCTATAAGTACATTGGAGGAATGAACAGGGGCTAGGGACCAGGCACTTCGGAAGACCTTTGTTTCTTCATCTGCAAATGATAAATATTTAACCTGACCCTGTCTCTCTCATAGAATATTTAGGAGGACCCAAGGAGGCAATGAGTGTGAGTATGCTTTACGACGATAAAAGGTCTGGGGGTATGACGCAGAGCAAAGGAGGGGAGGAAGCAGAATAGAACAGGAGACAAGAGGAAAGAGGGTAGAATAGGATCTTGGAGAAGAGAAAAGGTGGACTCCTCTACCCAGAACCTGCCCACACAGGCTCAGTTTTAGGCTACAGAAACTCTTACCCAGACCCTTGCGTGAAAAGCGGACAACCCCTTACTCACAAGTAATACATTGGCTACTCTGCCCCCTGCTGACCGTCATGTGTAAGAGCACAAACACTGAACAGCCAGTGAAAACAATGAACTTGGGTTTCAGAGACCACCAGACCACACATGTACCAAGGAACCTATGAGGACTTTCTGCCTACTCAGCCCCAAGGCTGCTTATTAGGCCTAGTTCAGAATCTCCCACCTCCCTTCTCCTTTCCCCCAGGGATCCAGAGAATCGGCATTTGTTCCTTTGCCTAAGGCATTGGTACCATCCACTCTCTAAGTTATGGCTGTAACATGGGACCCAGTCTTCCCAGCTTCTCCGTTCTTTGCAAAGACAAAGCCCACAGGTCATTATTTCTTTGCAGTTTTATTGCTAATCACCGTGGAGAAATGGCAGGTGGGGAGGGGGGGAGTGGAGAGGGATGCAATACAGCAAAAAATTCAACCATGTTATTAAAAAATGAAGGGACTTGCCCAAGGTCACAGAGTTAGTAAGCAAGGGAGCTGGGATTTGAATGCAGGCTTTCTGGTTCCAACACCCACAAGCTTAACCATTAGGATACACTGCCCCTCACTACAAGTAATGAGACTGATCTTTGAGGCTTATGGGCTCTGGGACTTAGTTTGCATTTTAATCCCCATTCTGCCTTTCTGTCATTTGCCATCTGTGTGAACTTGGACAGTATACTTAAATTCTTGAAGCTTCAGTTTCCTCATCTGTAAAACAGAAAGAAGAATAGAATCTACCTTACATAATTATGACAACTATTAAATAAAATGATGCATATAAAGCACATTGCACAGAGCCTGGCAACACTAAGCACTTAACAAATGATAATTATTCTTTTATTTTTACATTTTTTCTACTGTACCGAATCCATTTACTGTTAGAAGAAACCTAATTTTTTTTACCCCCAGCTCTGCCATTAACTCACTTTATGATTGAGGAGTTATCACTCATTTGGATCAAAGCAGAAGCCTCTTCCCTATACTCCATGCTTCCCTGTTGCCACCTCCAATAGCCTATTTTTCTTAGACAGCTAGAGTAGCCCTTTCAAAATAATATCAAATCGGGGCTTCCCTGGTGGCGCAGTGGTTGAGAGTCTGCCTGCCAATGCAGGGGACACGGGTTCGAGCCCTGGTCTGGGAAGATCCCACATGCCGCGGAGCAACTAGGCCCGTGAGCCACAATAACTGAGCCTGCGCGTCTGGAGCTTGTGCTCCGCAACAAGAGAGGCCGCGATAGTGAGAGGCCTGCGCACCGTGATGAAGAGTGGCCCCCACTTGCCGCAACTAGAGAAAGCCCTCGCACAGAAACAAAGACCCAACACAGCCAAAAATAAATAAATAAATAAATTTTTTAAAAAAATGTATCCTTCTATAAAAAAAAATAATAATAATAATATCAAATCACTTTGCTTCCCTGCTTAACACTTCCCAGTGGTTTCACAGTGCACAAAGAACGACATCCAAAACACTTGCCGTGACTTGCAAAATCATGCATGATATGACCACTGCAGCGCCACCCCTTCCCTCACTGTGACCCAGTCACACTGGCCTTCCTTCTGTCCTTGAATATAACAACTTATTCCCACCCTGTGGTATTTGCCAGAGCAGCAGCCAGAAAATTCTTCACTTTGACCTTTGCAAGGCTGACTCCTTGTCAACTCAGATCCCAATTCAAAAATTCGTTCTAGAGGCATGTTCCCTTATTTCCATGGCCATCCCCTTTCCCAGTCACTGCCTCATTAGCTTGTTTTATCTTCTTCCCAGTATTCACCATTATCTGAAACTATCTTACTTATTTATTTATTTGACTGGTTTTCCCTCTGTGTCACTCCATCAGAATGTAAACTACCGAAGAGCAAAGAAGGTAGTTAGAACTTTTTCTGTTTTGTTTACTACTGAGGCCCTGTAGTAACAGAAGCTCAGTGCCTGGCATCTAGTAGATCTTTAAGACATAGAGATTGAATTAATGAACAAATGAAGGAATTCAATTAGTCCAAGACCCATTTATGAAACAAGATCCCTTGGATTCAGTGGTATCGAAATTTCTTTCTAGCTCTGAAATTCGAAGAACCTTGGAGCATTTTGGGGCCCTAAGCCAAGCACAGGGAATAGAGAGTGATCTGTCTGGATTGTGGAATTCTAGGAGATGTTACTGACAATTGATGTTTGCCCAATGATGGGAACAAGGTTTTAATCATCTTCCATATAACTCTGTCACATTTTGTCCAAATGTCCCCAAAACTTCTCTCACTGTAATATTTCTTAGGTTTAGCTTTATTATCTCTTCTGTATTCCTGTATACACAACCTAGGACAAGCAAAAAGGGCACTATCAGAAAAGATGGTGGTTGACACTGGCTGATAGGACCTTTGCCTCTAATCCAGAGATGTTTGTTGACTCTCAGAGTTCTCATTTTATGAGTATTTTCTTTCGAGAATGTTCCATTTTACACCATCCAGGAACAATGAAAATCCTTTACAGATGGACCTGGGCTGTATCCAACATCTTGGCACTAAAACTACCACGGTGATACTTACCTAGATCAAATTTTTTTTAATTTATTTTAATTTATTAATTTATTAATTTATTTTTGGCTGCGCTGGGTCTTCATTGCCGCGCGCAGGCTTCCTCTAGTTGCGAGGAGGCGGGGCTACTCTTCGTTGCGGTGCGCGGGCTTCTCATTGCGGTGGCTTCTCGTTGCGGAGCGCAGGCTCTAGGCGTGTGGGCTTCAGTAGTTGCGGTGCGTGGGCTCAGTAGTTGTGGTGCACGGGCTTAGTTGCTCCGCGGCACGTGGGATCTTCCCAGACCAGGGCTTGAACCCGTGTCCCCCTGCACTGGCAGGAAGATTCTTAACCACTGCGCCACCAGAGAAGTCCTCCAGATCAATTTTTAAATTAATCAATTCAACAAACATGTATTCAGCACCTGCCATGTGCAGTCAAAGGGAGATCAAAAGAGATACCAGTACCTATTCTTATAAAGTATCCATTGATCAACCACCAAAACTATGCAAGTGCTACTTGTCAACTCTGATAAAGATGATGGCAAAACATTCTCAGGAATCCTGTATAGTAGGTAAGAGAATGCAGGCTGAGAACAGAACAATACTTACAGATGAAGAACTAAGGGTAAGAAATATTAACCGGCAATGTAAATAGAGTTCTGAATAGCTTTCTACATTTAACCTCTTTGAAACCACTCTCTTTTGAGACTTTGCTTGTTTATGCGGGTCTAATCAGCATGTTTGTTTGGGAGTTGAGGAACCACAGGGGGCCAAGCCTATCATTTCTACACAGGGAAAACCCACTTCCTTAAAATCCTGATTGTCATCATGTGCTTGTCTCCTTGCACACATTAATTTGCGATCATCTCTGGGGAAAGTAGGGAGGAATCTGCAGAAACAGAAAATAGAAAGAGACAGGTGAGGTCTCAGGCAATGCACAAAGCCCCGTTAATAGGCAGTTCTGGAGGGGAGGAGATTGCATCAGCTTCAATAGCAGATGAGCCTTGCCTTATTTTTCTTTGCTCATCTGACCAGGTACTCCATAAATGTCAGACAGAGGATGAGAAGAAGTAAACATGTTATTATGAAAAAAGAAGGGAGCCATCTGGTTCATGTCAGATGTCTGGGCTGTAAAATATTGCAATGCCCAGGTGACCTTGGGGAAGCTTGCACTGGTATAATATTGGCCATTTACGTAGCTATATTGAACTCTCTGGTTTGAGCTAGAGAGTGTATTTACCTCAGTTGCAAATAGAGGTGCTCTTTGAACATGTGTGCTCTCTTCCTACTCTCTTGAGTTGACTGTGTTCTCTTTGGCTGGATTTTCTCTAAGCCAACATATAGGCGTGTGGAAGGTATGTTTTGCTGCAGGAGAGCCTGCTGTGTTTAGCAATCCCTCAAAACATAAGAGAAGCATTTCTCCAGATGGCAGGGTGCTTTAGGTTCAGAGGGATGTGTTCTTGGCCATCAGCAAGGCTTAGTCCTCGCTGTTGGCCAGTCACGCACTGAGCATCACGTGCAGCTGTGCACTGTGACAATCTGCCACAGATCTGGGCACCGGGCTAAGTACTGTTATTTGAACCTTCTGCGAAAAAGTAAATACTACACAGCAGAATTGAACTAAATTATTCAACTCCCATACTTACACATCTTAAGGAGAACATTTTATTAAAAATCTTTGAAGTCAGAGAGGTCTGGATTTAAATCTCCACTCCACCCCTTTGTAACTGTGTAACCTTGAGCAAGTTATGAAATCTCCTTGGGAATCCACTTATTTATCTTTAAATGGAGATAAGAATGGTGTCAACCTCTTGCAAACAGCGTTAGTACAAGGATTAAGGGAGATAATACATGCAAAGTGCTCTGAACAGTGGCTGACAGCTAACAAGGGCTGTTTTCGATGCACAGATTTCCACATTGATACATTCAGCTGTATAGTCAGAGAATACTTTTCAGGGTCGGAAAGAGGAGAAACTGAGCATAAAAGTGCATCTTCTTGTGGCTAGCTCAAGAGGTTTTAGGATGCCTTTTTTCACATACCAAATCTATTTAGTGGGCAGAAATCAGTACTGTGGACAGGTCTGCCAACAGCAGATAGGGCAGAAGGTGCTGGCTTTGAACTTGGCCAGCTATACTGGTGTTTTTAAAACTGTGGATATAGCAAAATCAATACTAGAGGGTTGTGACCAGCATTTTTAAAATAAAAGAATGGAATAAAAATGCACAGTGTTTTTGCACAGAGTAAGTACTATTTCATGAACTCGTGTGTGTGTGTGTGTACTGAGATTTATATATATACACACACATATAAGTCAAAAGTTAGAAAACCACTGATCCACTTTTCTTTAGAAAAATGCATCCTCAAAGTATTTCTAGCTTGACTATCGGTGTCTCCCTTTGGTTGAAGTCACAAATGCCATTTCTCCTGGTCTAGCCACAATGAATAAAGCAGCTCCAATGGTCCAGCAAGCCACATCTCTGGGGAACTTAAGTTAGCACTCCAAATATCAAAAACACTGAGTCAAAACTTCAGTCAGATATCTGGGGTTTGATCTACCTGATGCTAAATAACCAGGCAAATTCTTTTTCCCCGCAAGGCAGATAAATTGAAGAGTACTATCCAAAAGTTGGTTCATCAGTAGGAGTGCTTATGAACTGGGGAGCCCTCTACAGATGCATCTGCTTTAGAATACCAATCTGGGTAAGAACAACCCAGGAGAGACACTGGGAAGTTTGTCTTGGCCTGAGACCACAGAAAAGTTTCCTGGAAAACATCTTCCCAAATATCTCTCCTCACAAGTTACTCAGTAAAAGAGCTGAAGATGGGCCCAGTTTGCAGCCAAAGAAGCGTGACAAAAATCAGGGCAGAACAACCCAGCATTCATGACCCAAGGAAATAATCTCACTTAAGAGGGATCACAGGGTTGGGAACGTCTGCCTAGTTCAGAGTAGGGAATCTAATGACTGTCAAGTCAATGAATGAATTAATGAACTAACAGCTTCCCAGAAAAAGATACAGGAGAATGGTGAACCTGACCTATGGCCTACATATAACCCAGAGCTAGGCATACTCTTCTTCCCTCAGGATTTAGACCTAATGCATTCCACTAATGGCATGCAAAATAAGTGTTATTAATACATGGACAAATATTTACAAAATTGTAATGCTTATGTAATTTAACATACCGTATTGTTACCGTCTATTAATGGCAAGTAATAATGGTAGTGAGATAAATTTTCCTTATAAAATAAATTATTTAAGCAAAAATATGGGTCAGAATTTTTTAAATATTTATTTATTTATTTGGTTGCACCAGACCTTAGTTGCAGCAGGTGGGCTCCTTAGTTGTGGCATGCAAACTCTTAGTTGCAGCATGCATGTGGGATCTAGTTCCCTGACCAGGAATCAAACCCAGGCCCCCTGCATTGGGAGTGCAGCGTCTTAACCACTACTCCACCAGGGAAGTCCCTGGATCAATTTTTTTAAATTGTGTAGGTAAGAGCGCAGGTGGTACAAAGCTGTGGTAAGAATCATTATGGCAACATAAGAACACGTGACGTTTATGAAATACTGTATTACACATGGTGAGCAAAGAACCTAAATTCAAGATCAAGACTTGAATCTTGGCTTCTTCTTGGTCTCTCTAAACATAGCAGCCCATCCTCTCTCCACTTTGGTGTCGACAGCCACTAAATAGGGTATGACAATGCTGGTAGCATTTACGCATTTGGTATGAAGGGCGGCGGCACCTAAGCTCAGACACAAAGTGGTACAGAAAATCTAAATATGACCGCAAATCGAGATCCCAAGTCCTTCACACACAGTCCACTGAGCAGCTGCTGATGTTTACATGTTTTAGACAGTTTGCCTTCGGCTGGATTCAATTCAGTGACCTAGACATGAAAGACTGGCTGTGCCCCAGTTCTAAGTTTCTGAGTTGTGTTGTCCTGTCCCTCTGCTCTTACTGTTCCTATCAAAGTGGGCTCCAAAAGCCCAAAGAGGCTTCCTATAACACATTTCTTTCTGACTTTTTTCTTAAACGAGGTAGCTTTAAAAATTAAAGTAACACCCACATAGCTAAACGCATGTTCATGCCTGCATTCTCTAGGTACACTTCAGTAATTTCACTAGACAGAAGGCATATTTCAGAGAAATTATTCTTAAGCAGTGATAGTTACAGGGCTAAAGTCCCAATTTGAATTTTTAAAAAGATCAAAGAGTAGCAAGGATGAAACAGTATCTCTTAAATGGGCACTGTCATTCTAGGTAATCCACAGGGTTGCTATAAAGCAAAAATTGCAAACCAACAGCGCATAGACCGGATCAGACCCACAGATGGGGGTGGGGGGAATGTTGGGGGCACAAAGAGGGAGGACAGGCAGGGGAGGATTTATTAGAATGAATTCCCTAAATCTTTAAATTGGGAGTTCTCACATTAAAATGTTAATTTCCACCTTCTTTTGACAAAATACAAATATCTGACAACACTGGGCCTTGGGACCACATTCAGGTGGAATTCAGGAGTGGCTGTCCCCTTTAGGTGGGCCATGTACTTTCCAGTTAACCAGCGTCCCTGCTTATCCCTTTTGTGCTACACCCAACCCCTCTGCCTTCCTTATATTACCTGCCTGACACCAGAGGACAGTGAAAGGTCACTGTCACTTTTCGCCATAAAATTGGCCTCCTCTGTCCAAAGGTGCTCAGGAAGGCGACTAAGTTTCATGAGGGCAGGCATTCACTGTGTCCATTTTCTATTGTATCCCTAGCATCTAACATGTATCAGGTACTCTGTATGTTTCTGGGATGGATGGATGGAAGGAAGGCAGGAAGGAAAGAAGGAAAGATCTTGGGCCCCTCATTGGAAAAGAGGAACATATTAAGCACCTCAAAGTCATCAGAAACTATTGCCTTGTTTATGTGGCTCAGGAGAAGTATTGTGGCTCTGTAGCACAACCACAGAAAGGGTTATCAGCTCACACTATATCCATTGTTCTAAAGACTCTTCCTCCTGAAGAGGAAAGAAGCAAATGAAGGAAAGAGAAGAGGGAATTTCCCAAAGATTTAAAAAAGAGTATATTGGCTAAGAACATGGACTTTGGTGTCAAAAGAACCTGGGTTTGAATCTTGGATCCGCCACTCACTACCTGTTTGACCTTGGCTAAGTTGCTTGATTTCTCTGGCCCTCAGTTTTCTAATATTTTAAATGGGGATCATGTTTACCTTGTAGGGGTTTGTGAGTATCTGATAAGATGGTACATGCAAAGCAGTTAGCAGTTAGCAAATAGTAAAGTCTCAATAAACACTGTAGCTATTGGTCCTCACTTGCTACTGAATCAGCGGTTGTTTTCTTTTCACTGGATTATTCCCATAAGCATAAAACACACAGTAATAGCTTTTTTTTAAAAAAAATTAAAAAAGGATAAGGTAAGAAAATGCTCAAAGAAAAAAAAAAAATTATGATGGGGATATGTCAAAAAGACATAGGAGCCAAATGAAAGAGCTCTCAACGGTCAAAGCCGAAACAACTTCAGCAACAAAATAAAATAGTACTAAATTATAACTCAAAGTATAAAGTAAAAATCCATGGGTCCATACTAATATACATGACTGAATGAATAAGTAAATAAATAAGTAAATGAAGGAGACTAGCTAAATGCAGAAGAATTTCAAATAATTTATGAAGATACTCTGCCCTCAAGGAGGTGGAGCATAGCATTTCTTAAGTTTAGACTGTGCAGAATGACCTCCTTTCAGAGAGTACAGCCTCGAAAGGGGGTAAAAGAGTGACTTTAGAGTAGAGAAGCCTGGAAAACATTATCTTATCCAGATTATCAAGCTGAACATCAACATGATAAGTCTTGTTGATAGAATGTACTCTTGATGTGATATGATGAGAAGAGTACTTTTTTTAAAACATTTTTATTGGAGTATAATTGCTTTACAATGGTGTGTTAGTTTCTGCTGTATAACAAAGTGAATCAGCTATACATATATCCCCATATCTCCTCCCTCTTGCATCTCCCTCTTACCCTCCCTATCCCACCCCTCTACGTGGACACAAAGCACCAAGCTGATCTCCCTGTGCTATGTGGCTGCTTCCCACTAGCTATCTATTTTACATTTGGTAGTGTGGATATGTCCATGCCACTCTCTCACTTCGTCCCAGCTTACACTTCCCCTTTCCCATGTCCTCAAGTCCATTCTCTATGTCTGTGTCTTTACTCCTGTCCTGCCCCTAGGTTCTTCAGAACATTTTTTTTTTTAATTCCATATATATGTGTTAGCATACGGTATTTGTTTTTCTCTTTCTGACTTACTTCACTCTGTATGACAGACTCTAACTCCATCCACCTCACTACAAATAACTCAATTTCGTTTCCTTTTATGGCTGAGTAATATTCTATTGTATATATGTGCCACATCTTCTTTATTCATTCATCTGTCGATGGACACTTAGGTTGCTTCCATGTCCTGGCTATTGTAAATAGAGCTGCAATGAACATTGTGGTACATGACTCTTTTTGAATTATGGTTTTCTCAGGGTAAATGCCCAGTAGTGGGATTGCTGGGTCATATGGTAGTTCTATTTTTAGTTTTTTGAGGAACCTCCATACTGTTCTCCATAGTGTCTGTTTCAGTTTACATTCCCACCAACAGTGCAAGAGGGTTCCCTTTTCTCCACACCCTCTCCAGCATTTCTTGTTTGTAGATTTTTTGATGATGGCCATTCTGACCAGTGTGAGGTGATACCTCATTGTAGTTTTGATTTGCATTTCTCTAATGATTAGTATGTTGAGCATCCTCTCATGTGTTCGTTGGCAACCTGTATATCTTCTTTGGAGAAATGTCTATTTAGGTCTTCTGCCCATTTTTGGATTGGGTTGTTTGTTTTTTTTGATATTGAGCTGCATGAGCCGCTTGTATTATTTTGGAGATTAATCCTTTGTCAGTTGCTTCGTTTGCAAATATTTTCTCCCATTCTGAGGGTTGTCTTTTCATCTTGTTTATGGTTTCCTTTACTGTGCAAAAGCTTTTAAGTTTCATTAGGTCTCATTTGTTTATTTTTGTTTTTATTTCCATTTCTCTAGGAGGTGGGTCAAAGAGGATCTTGCTGTGATGTATGTCATGGAGTGTTCTGCCTATGTTTTCCTCTAAGAGTTTTATAGTGTCTGGCCTTACATTTAGGTCTTTAATCCATTTTGAGTTTATTTTTGTGTATGGTGTTAGGGAGTGTTCTAACTTCATTCTTTTACATGTAGCTGTCCAGTTTTCCCAGCACCACTTATTGAAGAGGCTGCCTTTTCTCCATTGTATATTCTGGCCTCCTTTGTCATAGATTAGGTGACCATAGGTACGTGGGTTTATCTCTGGGCTTTCTATCCTGTTCCATTGATCTATATTTCTGTTTTGGTGCCAGTACCATACTGTCTTGATTACTGTAGCTTTGTAGTACAGTCTGAAGTCAGGGAACCTGATTCCTCCAGCTCCGTTTTTCTTTCTCAAGATTGCTTTGGCTATTCGGGGTCTTTTGTGTTTCCATATAAATTGTGAAATTTTTTTTCTAGTTCTGTGAAAAATGCCATTGGTAGTTTGATAGGGATTGCATTGAATCTGTAGATTGCTTTGGGTAGTATCGTCATTTTCACAATGTTGATTCTTCCAATCCAAGAACATGGTATATCTCTCCATCTGTTTGTATAGTCTTTAATTTCTTTCATCAGTGTCTTACAGTTTTCTGTATACAGGTCTTTTGTCTCTTTAGGTAGGTTTATTCCTAGGTATTTTATTCTTTTTGTTGCAGTGGTAAATGGGAGTGTTTCCTTAATTTCTCTTTCAGATTTTTCATCATTAGTATATAGGAATGCAAGAGATTTCTGGAGCACTTTATTTCTGAGGTCTTCCTCCAAAAAAACCACAGCCCTAATTATGAGGGGAAAAAAATCACACAAATCCTAATTGAGGGATATTCTACAAAATACTTGACCGGAACTCCTCAAAACTTCCAAGTTCATAAAAAAATTTAAAAAAAGAAAACAAGGAAATGCTGAAAAACTGTCACAGCCAAGAGAAGCCTAAGGACACATTACGGTTAATGTACTATGATATCCTGGATGGGATCCCAGAACAGAAAAAGGACATTAGGTAAAAACCAAAGAAATTTGAATAATGGATGGACTTTTGTCAACAATAATGTATCAATATTGGTTCATTAACATATACCATTATACGTTAAGAATAGGGGAAACTGGGTGTGAGGTATATGGAAACTCTCTGTTATCTTTACAATTTTTCTATGTATCGAAAACTATTCTAACATTAAAAGTTTATTAAAAATTAAATTCCTGTCATAATAAAATTCAGTGTTTCTCATCTCAATTAATGGAAACTCCATTTTTCCAGTTGCTCAGGCCAAAACTTTTGTTTTTCTTAATATTTATTTATTTATTTACTTTTGGCTGCGTTGCGTCTTCGTTGCTGCACGCAGGCTTTCTCTAGTTGCAGCGAGCAGGGGCTACTCTTCATTGCGGTGCGCAGGGGCTACTCTTCGTTGCGGTGCGCAGGCTTCGCATTGCAGTGGCTTCTCTTGTTGTGGAACACAGGCTCTAGGCACACGGGCTTCAATAGTTGTGGCTCGCGGGCTCTAGAGCACAGGCTCAGTAGTTGTGGTGCATGGGCTTAGTTGCTGCGCGACACGTGGGATCTTCCCGGACCAGAGCTCGAACCGGTGTCTCCTGCGTTGGCAGGCAGATACTTAACCACTGTGCCACCAGAGAAGTCCTCAGGCCACAACTTTTAGAGCCATCGTTGAGCCCATTCCCTTTTTCCCATGCCATACCCAACATGAAAGCACGCCCCCATCTCAGAGCCTTTTCACTTGATAATCCATCTGCCTGGAATGCACTTCACTCTGACCACACAGCCTCCTCCTCCATATCCTTCGAGTTTCTGCTCAAACATCAAATCATCAGTGAGGCCTTCCCTGAAGAGGCCTGTAAGATAAAAGCACACCCAACCACTATGCCTTATCTCCCTCAAACTGACTTACTTTTCTTCATAGAATTCATCACCAGGAGGAAGAGAAAAGCATCCCTAACAGCCAAGAATTTACCCGGCACCATAAGCTGGGCCATGGTATTCTCTTGTTGACCATAAAGAGTTTCACAGAAAAACACCACCAGACAAGGCCACTCTGTGTCTGTGATGGGTCAAGAAAAAAACAAGTCCACTCCCTAATCATGGTTAAACACAGACAAAAATACGAACATGGTCCAAAACACAAAAAAGCCCAACCATCCCCATATTCTGGCTAATATGAGTGATTGCTGCTGCTTTACCAACTACAGCTCTGGCTTTGCTCCATTCCTCTTGACTCCTGGATAAGAATTATTAAGATACTGTGGTAGACTGAATAATACGCCCCACCCAAGTGGTCCATATCCTAATCCCAAGAACTTGTGAAAATGTCACCTCATATGGCAAAAGGGAGTTTGCAGATGTGATTAAGTGGAAGATTTTCAGCTGGGCAGATTATCATGAATTATTTAGGTGGGCCCAATATAATTTCAGTGGTCCTTATAAGAGGGAGGGAGTAGGGTTAGAGTCAGTGGAGGAGATGTGATGACACCATGCTGCAGACTTTGAAAATGGAGGAAGGGGCCACAAGCCAGGGAATGCAGGCGGCCTCTAGAAGTTGGGAAAGGCAAGAAGACAGATTCTCCCTTGGAGCCTCCAGAAGGAACAACCCCTGCAGATGCCTTGACTTTTAACCCAGTGAGACTGATTGTGTACTTCTGACCTCCTAATATAATGAATATTTGTTGTGTCACTAGGTTTATGGTGATTTGTGACAACACCAATAGGAAACTGATACAGATACCACTTGCAGAATTATCCCTACTTCCTTACAGCATTCAGTCTGGAACAAAGCTCCACTTCCTTGAACTCTCCCCCAAATCACCCAACACAACCCCCAATCCTATAATTAGTCCTTTATAACTTCTTACTGAGAAGCCCCATGGTCCTCCAGTATACATTCTCCCTCATTGCTAAGGGCCAATAAACCCAACCTTGCTCAACTACAGTTGTACCTCTGGTGGTCTTTGGCTGTAGGGCACTGAAAACCATCTTATGTTCCAAATATTTAACTGTTTGTTTATTGTCTGACTAACCCAGCACTGCATCCCCCAAGCCAGGATGATAGTAGCATACAGTAAATAAACCATCAACCATGAATAATAAATTATTATTAAGGATACTCAGACAAATATGATGAAAGAGAAGCCTACTAGAGTGGTATATCAGGTAAGCTAAGCCAGTCAAATGAGTTTATGGTAGGCAAACACTCATTTGCTTAATTTTTTATTTTTGGTCATTAGAAGGGTTCATCAACCCTTCTTTTCTTAGTGAAGTTCCACTAGAAAAATTCTGGCTTTGGAAAAACAGGAAAGCATAAGGTCTATACTGAGAACCTGGTTGGATTAGGGGTGAAGGTGGGCAGGAGTGAGTGACCCAGCGACTTACTGTGGTGGTGATGTCACAGTAACCATTACTATTTATTGACCCTCTTATTACTAGGTACCAGGCACCCTTCATATGCATTGTCTCAGGCAATCCTATAAATCCAAGAGTTAGGTACAACTATTGCTCCATTCTGCTGATGAGCAAACTGAGTCTCAAAAAGATGAAGTGACTCTCCTGAGGTCACACAGCTAACAGGTGACAGAGGTTGGATTTGAACCCAGATGTGCTGGATGCTGAAACTCATGGTCTCAATCATCATGCTATAGCCACCAGAGGCTAGGAAACCTGCCTGTGATGGGACAAGGGATCAAGTAACAGGTCCGTGCTCGGTGAGGAGAATGCCGGGAACACCCAGGCGCTGGTTTCTTAAGCTCACACTTGTCTCGACTCCAGTACAGCGGATGATTGAATGTGAGTTCTCGGAGTTTCCTGCAGAACTCTCTGGCTTGAGTCATTTGTTACCGTATTGTTCACGTACTCATTCATGCAGTTTTTATTCACTGAGTGCCTAGGATATGCTGCCAAATTATTTATAACTGGAAAATATTCCCAGGAGGTCTGCTTTGCCACGGAGATCCAGGAGTGGGCAAGATGACTGCAGCATTCCTTTCCAGCTTTGGGTCGGCTGATCCTGGGTGCTCCTGAAACTGATCAGGTGGCCAGTGAAAGCTTCTGAGTGATGGACAGGACAGATAAGCTCCCGGGCTGCATTTCAGCCCAGCAGCCCATGCATCCCAAATGCCTGGCTGGTCATAGGGCTCAGTCCTTGAACGAGGCTGGGGAGTCTTGAAATAGCCCCATGGCGCTCCCTGTGGGGTCTCCAGGAAGCTTTGCTACGGTCCAGTTGGCATTTTCTATAAAGATCTCTTAAATCCAGGCCTTCGTCCTACAGCTAAGACTCTGGGACAGCTGCCCCTGCCAAACAGTGGGGAAGAGATATTGAAGTCACACCATGGGTTGTGCCTGTTTGGTGCTGGCAGAATGATAACTCCATCTGCTGCCTGCTTTTCCTTGGGGGCCACTGCAAGGGCTGTCCTGGAGTCACAATGCTGGAGGACAGCAGCAAGTTCAAGAGCTACTGTATGCAGGGCATGGCAGAAAAAGCCTTCTGTGGCTCTAACCAATTTACTCCTATTGATTTTCAGATCAAAGGGGTTTAGCTCACAAATCAAAAGATGCTTCTCACTCCCTCCTGCTAAGTCTGCAGCCTCTCCCAGAACCTCACCAGTCCTCCTTTGGCCTTGATTAGCCTGGATGCCTCTAGGTCAGAATGGCATGGATGGGGCAGGGATCTGAGGATAATCTGGGCCACATCAGTCAGTGTGCCCAGGGTGGTACTCTGAGGTCCTGGGCCATGAGGCCACGCAGCTCAGTGGCAAGTGTTGGGAGCCTGGGTCCTGACAGCGTTACCACCCACTTGGTTTGTAACCTTTTCCAAGTCATTTTAACTCTCTCAGGGTCTCTTTTTCCCAAAGGGGAATAAGAGCCACGTTAGCCTGACGGTTAAGGAGCAGGGGTTTCAAAATCAAACAGAACTGGGTTCAAATCCCAACTATGTCCTCTGTGACCTCAGGCAAGTGAGCTCACCTCTCTGAGCCTCCATTTCTGCATGTGAAAAATGGACTTCCGGTAGTTGGGGCCTCCTAGGCCACTATGAGAAGGAAGTGAGATGAGGCCTTAAAAGCGCTCAGCCTTTCCATGGCGTATCGCAAAATCCACAAACACCACCCGTGATGTTACCCTGAAACCGGGCTTTGGTAAGAATAAAACAGAACCATGTGTGTAAAAGCACTTTGAAAAGTACAGAGTAATTATTGGGAATCACATTTTGGAGGTGGGGACTTGGGAGGGGAAGATCTCCTTCAAGAAGGGGTCCAAGGCAGGGCACTCCAGAGCAAGAAGACATGCAAGACCAGAGGAAACCACTGCAGTGCAGGACAATTGACTTTTCAGGACTCCAGGATGACTTCTAGGTGACATTGATGCTCCCCACCTCACCCCACTGACACCCCCAGAAATGCCTGTTCTGTGCCAGCTCCTGTTATAGGTAAGAGCAGGTATAGGTAGCCATGCAGGCAACACTGTTGTTGGCAGCGCCTTCCAGCTGAGGCAGGGGCTGCTTGATGCTTATCCCAACAACCTCTTCACCTTTCTCCTTTATAACAGGATGCCAGTTGTATTGGGGCAGCAATATTTCCCAGACTCCCTCGGATCTACGTAGAGCCAGGTGACTAAGTTCTGGCCAATAAGATGTAAATGGAAATGTTGTATGGGACCTTTGGAAAGACTCTTTTTGAAGGAAGGCATTCCCACCACCCCACTTTTTTTCCCTCTGTGACCTGGCCTTACAGGTTGGCATGGATAGCTAATGGCTATGGTGCATGAGGTGACTTAGGATGGCCATGCGCTGGGAGGTGGCAAAGCCCTCATTAACAGGCCCAGAGCACCACCTCTGGACTTTTTCTACATGAGAGAATGAGCCCTTGTATGTTTTAATCTGCAATTTTTTCCAGCTTTTAGATGATGGGAAGGAGTCATACTACCTTGAATTGTTTAAAATTCTGCTCAAGGGCCTAGCATCTGGGTAGGTTATCCCCACCTTGAGCTCTGATCCGAGACTCATTTCCAATGGTTTTCAAATCAGCAGGAAATAAGTTTGGGACCTGTTCATCACCCGTACTGGTAAGGTATTGACTAAGGTTCCACCTGTGCCTTGGAGCTAGGAGGGAATGGGGGCTTCTCCACTGAGGCTTCCATTGCCCAGGAAATCCGCAGGGAGAGGACTGCTCTCTCCTGCCTCAATTGGGGAGGGGCAAGCAGTTAGGCTAGGTCCCAAAGAATGAGTAGAATTTCAACGAGCAAAAAAGGAGAAGGGGCACCAGACAAAGGGAATGTGGTAAGCAAATGCACAGGCAGATAATCTTTGGAGAATGATGGAGTAGCATGGGTTACAGACAGCTTTGGAAGTTATACCAGATAATTCAGGCTTTATTGTATAGAACTGTCCCTCTGAGAAGTTCAGTGAGGGATCACTACTTTTTTAAAAAATTGTCTCAAGTCAGAATTGTTAAGAGTGCAATAATAATTTCATAAAAATATTTATTCTATGTATATGCATGTAATACACAGGTTATATATAATACATATATACATAAGTTCTTAAAAGATTGGAATGAGCTAAAAATAGCTAACATATTGAACATTCATTACAGTCTGGGTGTTCTTCATGCATTATTTAATTTGATCCTCATGACAACTCGCCAAGAGAGGTATTATTATTATTATTATTATTATTATTATTATTATTATCATTATTATTATTATCCCCCCTTTGCTGCTGAGAACTTTACTCACTTGCCCAAGTTCTCACCTTTAATACTTGCCAAGGCCAAGATTTGAACACTGCTGGGCCTGTTTAACTCCAAAATCTACTTCTTCACCACCAAGCTCAACTCCTTCCAAAATGATTCACACCAAAATGTCAACTGTGGTTACTTTCATATGGAGTGATCATAGGTGGCCTTTTTCTATTTTGTACTTTTCCCTATTTTCCTAGTTTTCTACTGGCAAAGTATATTGTTTTTATATTTATATTGTGAAATATTACACATCTAGAAAGACAAATTTGCAGCTTTTGTAGAATAAACACCCACATAACCACTCCCCATATCTGTACCCCAGAAGTCCCACCGTGTCCCTTCTGACCATAGCCCCATCCCACCTCACTAAAGATAACCATTCTCCTCACCGTCTTGTTGTTCACGCCCTGTTCTTCCTCAAAATCATCACTTAATCATGTATCTCTAAACGACATAGTTTTACTCTTTTTGAATTTTATATAAATAGAATATCATCCTCTGTATTCTGTTGTATCTGGCTCCTTTCACAAAACATTGTTTTTTCATAATATGTTATTTAATAACGTACGTTATTAAGAATATGTTGTTTTTATAATCTGAAGAAAAAAAAACATTTGCATTACAAAATATTTTAAAGCTGGAATCACACAAGTGCCTCCAGAGCCAGATACAGTTGATCCCTTCCCAGTGACACCTTCTAAGTAGGATTATATTGCCTTAAAAAATAGGATTTGTTCCCTTTAAAAGCCGTGGCCAGAGAAAAGAGGGATCAGGCCCATAGCTGGTCCCGTTCCTCAGTTCTCTCTGCTTGTGCTCCTGGCCGCCCTTCCACTGGGCCGGCTCAGCCAGCTGCTCTAAATGGATTATCCAACTCACTGCCATGATTTCTGAATCACTGCCTAGGTCACCAGTCATGTGTCCTTCTGCCCGGCAGGCACTGTGACTTCTGGGACAGAGGGAAGGGCTTGTGCTGCGTGTGTGGAGGTGCCTGGACTTCTCTCTTTGAGGATCACCTAAGATTCCTTTGATTTGGGAGATGTATGGAATCCCCTCCTCTTTCTTCTCCTACTCCTTCTTTTCTTTAAAAATTTAAAGCAATTTTTCATGGAAATTTTCAAACATATGCAAAAGTACAGAGAATAGTATTGATACAATGAACCCCCATGTAACCAATGATCAACACATGTCCAATCTTTTTTCTTCTATATTGCTCCCCATTTTTCCCCCATTCCTACTGGATTATTCTGAAGCAAATCCAAGAGCTGTCATTCGTGAATACCTTTAAATGATAAGGTCTCTTTTTAAAAGCATAGCCAAAACACAAATATCATAATTGCTTAATTTCATCAAATTATCAACCTGGTCTTCAAATTTTCCAATCATTTCAGAAAAGTTTCTTTATAGTTGTTCTGCTCAAATTAGGATCTAAAGTTCCATAAGCTGCATTTGGTTGAAATGTCCCCCTTCCAGGGTTGAATGGTATTCGGAGACTATAAACTGAGTCCTGAGCTTCTCATTGCTACGGAATTGGTCATTGTTCTAGGTTTTGGGGGCTTACAGATGTAGAAAATACAAACAGTGTATTTTGTGTATGTGTATATGTGTATTTTAAAAGGGAAAATATATCATAAATCTAAACTATTTCCGAATCAAATTTTAAACTACAGAATTTTTATTTGAAGTCTTAAATTTATATTTGCATCTTTTCTTTCATGCTGAAAATCTTGGTTTCTAATAACATCATTACTTATTTATTTTACTGTGTGTGTGTGTGTGTGTGTGTGTGTGTGTCTGTGAGAGAGGGAGAGAGAGAGAGAAATAGTTTTAAATAATCATACTAATATTATTTCTAATGATATTTTTACTGAAAAAAGTTTAAGATCTATTTTTGTTATTTTGTCCTTAGGATATGTTCTACTAGGTATGTACAGTTAAATACTGTGTTTTAAAAGTCCTATGAGGGCTTCCCTGGTGGCCCAGTGGTTGAGAATCTGCCTGCCAATGCAGGGGACACGGGTTCGAGCCCTGGTCTGGGAAGATCCCACATGCCGCGGAGCAACTAGGCCCGTGAGCCACAACTACTGAGCCTGCGCGTTTGGAGCCTGTGCTCTGCAACAAGAGGCCGCGATAGTGAGAGGCCCGCGCACCGCGATGAAGAGTGGCCCCCGTTTGCCACAACTAGAGAAAGCCCTCGCACAGAAAGGAAGACCCAACACAGCCAAAAATAAATAAATAAATAAATAAAATTTAAAGTCCTATGAAATAATTTCTCTTTGTGCGCCTCCAACTTGGTATACAATCAGGTTCCAACGTTTCATGTTTCGTTCAGTGTTCAGGGATTGTTATTTTCATCTTTCAGTTACTTTGGGGCTTTTTTCCCTTTTTCTCAGTTCATTTTGTTTTGTAATCATGTAAAATACGTACACTGTTTCAAAGTCAAATCTACAGAAAAGGTACATTCTGAAAAGTCCAGCTTTGGACCCTGTCCCCCAAACCTATTCCTTCTCCCCCATAGGTAACTAGTTTATTACTATCATCATGATTTTATTACTTCATCTGTTAATATTAAAGAATAAATTTCTAAGTGCCAAAGACTCCTTTTTAAACAGTAATCACAGAATGCTTTTTTAATGAACAGCATGGCTGTATGTTTCTTTTAAGATCTTTCCTGTGAGGATTTCTGAGTGTTCAGAGTCACTCCCAAAGAAGACAGACCCACTTTTATAAATAACGAAACAGGAAAAAGAATAAGAAATTTTCCCAAAAGCACACAGCAAATTCAGCAAAGAAAGATTCTCACTGGCTACTTTTTAGGCACTAATCTAGCCAACGGAATATACAGACCAGACCCACCTGAGATAGTCTGCTTCTCTAAGCCTAAAAGCACACATGTATTTTTACGAGCTCCCTAAGTTTTTCTAAGAGGCAGCCCTGGTGGATAACACCAATATAAGCCAGTGACAGCCAATCAGGCTTCTTTTTGTAAATCTTGAAGCAATTTCCTGTGGCAGGAACAGATCTTGTATCCCAGATCAGGCCTGACTGCAAGAAACATTACCTTGTTTTTCTTTAATGTAACTTAATCTCTACTTTGATCTCTCACCCCACCAGAGAACAAATACCAAATCGTGGCCAAATTGAGGATCCCAGCTCCACTTCCCCACATACTTGCATCTAAGTTCCCAGGAGTGTCTAGGGCTGGGGGTGGAGTAAGGTCCAATTCTGGATGTCCCCCGTCCACTCAGGCCTCCTCGGATTCAGCCATTACCCCAACCACCTTCATCAATGGTCCACACAGAAGATGGCCCAGAAAACTCACCTGGCCCCAGGATCGGTCAGTTTCAACAACTCCTTGGCCAGCTCGGATGCTATGCCCACAGCACCAAAGTCATCTCACTGCCCCTCACCTTTGGAGGCCCTGTCGGCCTAGAATTACCATGCAGCCCTTTCTTTTCTGGAGCTCCATGGAGAAATGGGACACACATCGCTGAGATTCTTGATTCTGCAAACTGACTTGGGGTTCTTGCCACACCCTCCTGCCCTAACCAGGACTTGGCCTAGGGAGCAGAGTGCAGGGTCCTCTTCCCTGTGAGCCACTAACTTCTATGCACTTGTCTCTTCTCCCTCTGACAGCCCAAAGAATCTTTCTTTATTTAGACTGAGGCTGAAGAATCCTTGTTCTTAGTTATCCAACATTCTCTCATCCTTTTATCGGAACTTGGAGTTCATTTTGTTCCCCTAACGCCAAGGCTTTTGAATGCAAAAATCCCTGAGGCAGGTCCATTTTCTTTTGTTGTTAAATCCCTTTTCAGGGCCATCACACTGCACAGTTCAGGGAGCACCATGGAACTTATGCAGTACACAACCTGAACAGCTGTATGCATATCCACAGCTGTATGGGCTGCAAAATATTGACCACACAGTCGTACAGTCTGAATGGGGAGGGGAAAAAAATGCCATGGGGAAATAACATTAGTTAATGTTTCAAAAATACTGCCCTGCCACTTAAGAAAGCTCCAGAAGAAGGAGGTACCCATGAGGCTGGATTGTTACTTGGAAGTTAGACTGGAACAGAATATTAAAGGTGTCTGTGAACTTTCATCCCCCTGCTTGACCAAATCCTTTCCCCAGTCTTATCACCTCGGTGTACCAAGGAAAATCTCACCCTGCTGCATCTGAGCCCCAAACAACCTGGAATCCAAGAGGATAAGATGAAGACGCCACAAATACAATCAGTGGAAGTCCTTAAAGATCCCTTCCCAGAGAGAGGGAAGCACAGAGTCCTGGCATAATGGGGCACTTGGACAAAGTCAGTTCTCACTGGTGAGTTTCCAAACACTAGCACAATTCAAAAGGAGCTCCTTAAAATTTATCTGATCTCTGGGCTGTTCCTAGTCCCCAAGTTCTAAGATCCAGCCTGTTACCATGGCAGCTGCCGCCCGATTGAAATGTTCACGTTTATAGAAACTGGCTAAAGCATTTGAATCTGACAGGGCTGGCACACCAAGCAGAGAATGTCATTCCCCCAGACACATAGGATGCTTTATCCAGAAACCATAGAGGTACTGGACTTGAAACCGAGCAGGACCCTTCTGGACCCTCTCTGGTATACAAGCCCCCGATGTCTTCCATCTCTTGAAGTAAAAGGCTTCAGGCTTCCCCTGAATCTCAAAAGGCTGGCTCAAGAATTAATGATTAGGAAAATGTGAACGTGTTGTTACAAGAATAGCTGTTGGGCCAAGAAACTGGTAGTAATTTAAACAGTAGATCAGCCATACAGCAGAGTCACAGGACCTTTAGTTCCTCCCTGAAGAACATAGATAACAACGTCTGATGCACATTCCTAAGCTGTTTTTACAGAAACCAGACACCCACCAAATGAAAACTGCTGACCACAAGCACACAGACCCCAGACCAGTTGGGACCAGAAGGCTGATGATGTTGACTTCTGAACTATCACCCTGTTACCTCACCACCAAGCAATCAGAGGAACATCCACGAGCTGATCAGGCACCCTGCAACCCACACCCCTAATGTTGCTTTTAAAAACCCTTCCCTGAAAGCCATTGGGGAGTTCAGGTCTTTTGAGGACTAGCTGCTTGTTCTCCTTGCTTGGTACCCTGCAATAAACGCTGTACTTTCCTTCACCACAACCTGGTGTCAGTAGATTGGCTTTGCTGCCCATCAGGCAAGCAGATCCAAATCCAGGTTCAGTAATAGCCTGGGAGACAGAACCTGAGACTCCAGGCCCTGGCACAAATTACCCACGTGACTGTGGGCAGGCATCCCGCCCAAGAGATGTCGCCTGCTGACACTTAATGGTGCCTATTTCATCATTAATCCATTCACTCAACAGTACTGAACACCTTCTCTGTGTCAGGCAAGGCACTGAGGATAAATGGTGAGCCTTGCAGAGTCCCTGGGTTCACCCAGGCAGTGTAGTCGGTGAGGCCAATAAGAAAACAGAGAATTACAATGCAGCGTGAGAAAAATGATGAGAACAGAAGCATGGGGGCAGGGAGGCACCAGACTGGGGAGGGGGTAGTGGGTGCCCCCTTGCCAGGCAAAACCTAAGCTGAGTCTTGAAGGCTGGGCAAGAGGTAGCTAGGATGGGGTGAGCAAATGGATAGAACGAAGGAAAGGTGCTCCAGGCAGAGAGAACAGCATACGCAAAAGCCCAGAGATAGGAGAGAGCATTCAGGGTGCAGCAAGCAGTTCAATGCAGCTGCAGCGTGGAGAATGAGGGTGAAAGAGAGGAGAAATGCAGCTCAAGAAGAAAGCAAGGGCAAGAAAGGGAATGTCCCTTGGTTTTCCATGGGCTTCCAGCTGCCCAACTCCCCTTTAAAATCAAACAGCACAGGTCCATCCATGTTGCTGCAAATGACATTATTTTGTTCTTTTTTAGAGATTGTCATACTGAGTGAAGTAAGTCAGACAGAGAAAGACAAGTATCGTATGATATCACTTATATGTGGAATCTAAAAAAAGGCTACAGATGAACTTATCTACAAAACAGAAATAGAGTTACAGATGTAGAAAATCTGTACGCCTGACAGTAACGCAAGATTGCAAATCAACTATACCCCGATAAAAATTAAAAAAAAAAAAATTAAACAGCACAGGAAGAGATTAGTTGAGAAGTGGCTCTGCATCTGGGGAAGGAGGGACAGTGCCCCTGAGGTGAAGGGTGCTGAAAGAGGACAGAGGGGGGAATCGTGGCCACACCTTCCCGATGCCCATCAGCCCAGCCAGCCCCAACTCCTGTTCCACCAAGCACTGCTCTCTCCTCAGAGAATCACCACTGCTCAGACCCCCTGGAACACGCCTTTTCAACTTCTCAGTCATTCCATTCAGCTCTTCTAGGAGATGAATAACAATTTATTGCACATCAACTTGGGCTTGGCACTGTACTCAGTACTTCAACTGCAAAATTCATTCATTCCAAAAATAATGTTTGTGTTCCTTCTATGCAACAGACAATATAATTCAGATACTGGGGACATGGTCATGAACAAAATAAACTCCTAGCCCTCCAGGAACTTATATTCTCAGGATGGGGTGGGGCTGGAAGAGAAACAAAAGCAAATAGACATGTCTGATGTCAGGAAGACACAGTAGTCTAAGAAAAATAAAGCCCAGTAAAGTGACAGAGAGTGATAGACAGGGGATGGTCAGAAAGGGGCCTGACCATCAGAACCAAGACCTGAGGGAACTGAGGAAGTGAATCATATGGAAATCTGGAGGAATAATGTATCACACTGAGGGAATAGCAAGTGCAAAGGTCCTGTAGTGGACATGCCACTGACACATTCCATCAGTGAGGCTGGGGGAGCAGGAGGGGACCAGGCCAGATCAATGGAAGAGAATCAGATTGTTATCACTGTAACATGAAAAAGTCAAGCACTCTTGTTGTTCCAATATTACAGACAAAGAAACTGAGGGTAAGTAATACGCACAGTGTCTCAAACGTTTTCTAGACAGAGCTGGGAATCAAACCCAGCCGCTCAATCTTTAGAACATGTGCCCTTAATTGCTCCCTTAGAATGTCTTGTCAAGAAGCTGTAGGTAACTAGAACAGATCAATAAGACTCCAGCCCGCCAAAGTTACCCAAAGCCCCAGCGATTCCACGCCTAAAATTGTAGGGGATTTTCAAGGACTTGAACAAAGATTTAGCTACTTTTTTATAATAGCAAAATAACCGGAAACAATACCTTTTCCCTAATAAGAAGGAACTGGTGAATAAAGAAGTTACGATACATGCATGTAAAGAGTGTCTCCTGCATGGCCATTTTAAAAGACGTGGAAGAATATGCAATGACATGGAAAGATGGTCGAACTATGTTATTGAAACGAAGCCATATGCACAGTAGGATCCCATTTCTGTAATAAATAATGTGTGAATATATGCATAGGCAAAAGGCTGGAAGGAATTAAATCAAAATGTTGATAAATCGCTAACCCAGGGGGTAGGATTGTGGGTGGTTTTTCTTTTTGTTTAGCAGCATTCACTACGATGAATATAAATTATTTTTGCTCAGAAAAAGTTTGCACATACACAAACACACAGAAAGCTGTCCAGAAAGCTTCCTGGGCTGGCGGCCACTGGGTGGCACCAACCTGGCCTCCTCTACCCCCCACCCCACTCCCTGAGGTGTGCAGAAAGCAAGGATCCGCCAGGTCCCCATCAGAATCACGTTCAGGTTGGAG
The DNA here is from genome assembly GCF_028021215.1 of Eschrichtius robustus. Taxonomy (NCBI): domain Eukaryota; kingdom Metazoa; phylum Chordata; class Mammalia; order Artiodactyla; family Eschrichtiidae; genus Eschrichtius; species Eschrichtius robustus. Next base: position 14,798,262 of record NC_090842.1, read on the forward strand.
ACCCTCATCATGCAGCAGCTCCCTGGCCTGAGCTGGAAAATTCGGGGGCATACTGACAGCCTCACCTCACTCCTCAACAAAGCCTTCAGTATCCAAAGCTGGGGGAGGGCTCCAAGCCCGAGGGCGGACAGTGGCGGCAGCACACGGGTCAGGGTGCTGGAGCGGCAGGGTAATTGACACTTCACTTGTCAAAAAATCCGGTGCTATTTTTAAAATCATTCCACTGCATAGTTTCACAAAGGATTCCAGGAGTCCTGCTCAGTCCACCCAGTGCTTTAGGAAGGCAAATGAACCGATTAATGATTTAGTAGTAATCACCCAGAACTTCAGAGGAGATGTATCACCCCAGCCCCACCGCAGGGATTCGTTTGCTACTCTTCCTTCTGGAGATGGAGGGGAGTTGAGCCAACCAGAACTTTCTCACCTGCACTGTGTTTGCTTTCACCCTGGAAGACACCTGGAGCCATTCATTTACTAGGGCCTGGCTTCGGTGAACAGTTCAGCATAGAGGCTTCAGAGCCAGTCGGCCGGCCCTGCCACTCACCAGCATGTTACCTTGAGCGGGCTACTTAACCTCTCTGTACCTCAGGTTCTTTGTTTATAAAAATGAGGATATGACAGAGCACCAAGCGTCCAGGGCTGTTGTCTTTAGTCTAAAGCCAGCAAACTATGGCCCCCAGACTAAATACAGCCCACCTCCTGCTTCTTTAAATAAAGTTTTATTGGAACACAGCCAGGCACATTCATTCACAGAATGCCTATGGGTGTTGTCGAACTAGGATGGCAGAGGTGAGTGGCTATGACAGACGATAAGGCCCACAGAGTCTGAAATATGTATTAAATATTTATTATCTGGTCCTTTTATTGCCGACTCCAGCTTAGGTTAGAGTCTCCCAGAAGTGGAACAAGGATTTGGGGGCAGTGATTTATCAAGGAAATGATGCCAGGAGGAACCAGTAAGGGGGTGAAGGGAGCAGGATGGGGAAAGGGAGGTGGCCAAGCCAGGGCATGACGTCAGGTAAAGCCTCAGCCTGGGGACTTCCCTGGTGGTCCAGCGGTAAAGAATCTGCCTTCCAATGCAGGGGATGAAGGTTCGATCCCTGGTCAGGGAACTAAGATCCCACATGCCTCGGGGCAAATAAGCCCACGTGCCACAACTACTGAACTTGCGCACCTCAAGGAGAAAGCCCGCATGCCACAAACTACAGAGCTCACGCGTTCTGGAGCCCATGCCACAACTAGAGAGAGAAAACCCACATGCCACAACCAGAGAGAAGCCCGCACACTGCAACGAAAGACCCCGCGTGCCGCAAAGAAGATCCCGCGTGCCGCAACGAAGACCTGAAGCAGCCAAAATAAATAAATAAATAAATAAATATTTTTAAATAAATAAATAAAATTATTAAAGCCTCAGCCTGACTTGACCCCACACGAGCAGTTCCCTTGCAGGTGAAGTGGTTCAGGCGGTCCCTGAGGAAGAGAACAGGTGTGAGCTACTAGAAGCAAAGCCCACAGAAGCTATCCCAGGCACAGGGCACAGTGTCAAGCACTTTGGGTACATTATAACGTTGACTCCTCGCCGCAGTGATAGGAGGTGGGAAGTACGTGATGCCCACATCACAGCTGAGAGTTACAGGAGGTAATCCATGTGGGATGCTCAGCCCATCACCCACCACAGAGGAAGAGGTACTACTGTATCCTGGGTCTGGTCTTGTGCTGAATTCTGGGGCCGCAGAGACAAATAAAACAAGTCTAGGATCCACGTGACTGGTCATGGGGCATCTAGCACGTAACTTGCACCAGCGCCCTACTTAGTGCTCCTATCAGGGAGGTCGGAGGAGGTGATGCTGGGAAGGAGTCTCGAAGGAGACACAGCAGTTGCCAGGTGGGGGAATGAGCTTTCCAACACAGAATACAACAGATGCAAGGGCTTGGCCCCAGGGAACAACACACACTCTGGCAACTGCAAGGAGTTTGGTGGGGGTGGATGAAGGCCGCGTGGGGGGAGGTGGGAGATGAGACCGGGGGCATGGAGGCCACGCAGGAAGCAGATCTTGGATGATGGAGAGTCCATGCAGATTTCAAATGGGGAGTTCTGTGGTTCGGCTGGAGTGTTAGTTTTCTGGGGCTGCCATAACAAAACATCACAGACTGCATGGCTTACACAAGAGAAACTTATTTTCTCATAGTTCTGGAAGCCAGAAGTCCAAGATCCGGGTGTTGGCAGGGTTGGTTTCATTCTGACCTCTCTGTGGCTTGTAGGTGGCCGCCTTCTTGCTATGTCCGTGTGTGTGTGTGTGTGTGTGTGTGTGTGTGTGTGTGTCTCTTTCTGGTGTCTCTTCTTAGAAAGACACCAGTCAGATTGGATTAGAGCCCACCCTAAGGGCCTCATTTTAACTTAATTACCTCTTTAAAGGTCCTATCCCCAAATACAGTCACAGTCTGAGGTACTGAGGTTAGGACTTCAACATATGAATGGGGGACGGGGTGGGGATGGGGGAGACACAGTTCAGCCCATACCAGCAGGCATTTCAGAAAGCTCTCCCTGGTTCTGGTAGAGAGGGCAGCCTGGAGAAACCAGAGGCAGCAGGCTGGATGAAACCCATTGTAGCTCTCCAGCCACTTAGGGCCTGAAGTCAGGATGGCTGAGTCCGCAGTCTGGGGGATGGCTGAGCAGCGGTGGCCAAGCTGCACTCGTCCTGCCCTCCAGCTGCGACTGACCTTCAGTTCCAGGTAGCAGAGAGAAGAGGAGGACAAAGGTATGCTTCTGCATAAAGGCAAGCAGCTGGTACCCAGAGCACCAGAGCCCGCAGAGCAAGTGTCAAGGCCAACACAGGCACAAAGCCAGCTGTCACCTGTCCCCTGGCCACACCATGGGGGCTTGACCTCCTGGGCAGCACCTGGAGGGATGTGGTGCCCCCATTGTCCTGACTTGTTCACATACTCCATGTCCTCCCAGCACTATCTGGTCATCAAAGAAGCCTTGTACCATCCGGGTTGAGCGTTCACATCAGGAAGCATCACACGTTCTCTAACCCGCCCTCGGAAGTCCCGGGGGCCACTAAGGGGGACTCACACTGCTCATTCCCAGGTGAGTCCTTCCCAAGGGAGCTACTGATCTATTATATCCTTAGGGCCGGGGCTCTACAGCTTCCTTTGTGATTAAACATTTTTCTCTCTTTATGTCTCTCTCTCTCTCTCTCACTCTCTCTCTCTCTCTCTCACACACACACACACACACACACACACACACACACACATGATCCACAGTTCCTAAAATTCCACCACTCAAAGACTTATTCCTTCAGTTCAATCTCCTGGGAGAAGGAGGGCACAATACATTAAGTCACCAACACCTTAGGGTGAATTTATTAGTCAGATTCTTCCCTCTGCCTTAGTCAGGTGTTAAGAAAGTACCAAGCATTTGAAGGGGAGGGTTATTAAAAAGAGATGGAATTGTGGAGGAAAAGCAAATGTAAGCGGGGAGAAGCAACGTTCCTTCTACCCAGTCTTGGTCAGCCTGATGCTCTGGGTCAGAAGTCAGCCAACTTTTTCTGAAAAGGGTCAGACAGTAAACATTTTTGGCTTTTCTGGCTATAGAGTCTCTGTTGCAATCCCTGGACTCTGCCATCGTAGCATGAGGGCAGCCGTAGACACCAAGTAAATGAATAGGCGGGGCTGTGTCCCACTAAAACCTTACTTACGGACACTGAAATTTATCATTTTCATAAAATATTCTTCTTCTAATTTTTTCCCAACCACTTACAATGTAAAAACCATGCTTAGTTTGCAGGCTATGCAAACATAGGAGGTGGCTGGATTTTGCCTGAGAGCCGTTAGCTCGCAGCTCCCTGTCCTTCGTGAGACAGAATATGCACCTTTCCCATCTTGTCAAACCGTCCTCTCCTCAAGGACAAGCCCTTGGTCATTCTTTGCTGCTCGCCATCCTTACCTCCCCTCTCCAGCCGTCAAGAAAAAAAAGCGGCTCCTTGTTCTGTGTGCTCTGTCCATGATCCCTGGGGATCTGCTTTCAAATGTGGAGGAGAAGACAGGGTGACAAATGGGCTGGCATGCAGGCAAGCCACCAGCCGCAGGCTGCTGCAGAACAGTGGCTTCGGGTTCATGCCAGCTGACTGAGGGTGGGTTCCATCTGCCTACCCCTCCCCAGCCCACATGTGATGTATCAGGCCCCGAGGGTTCCATCTGTCACACTTCTGGGCCACTCTTTATAGGCACCTCTCCCAAATTACCAAAGGTATTTTTTATTATTATTATTATTATTATTATTATCATTATTATGACATCTGACTTTAGACGAACCATCCCCATTAATAAAACAACACTCACTTCGTACTGGGTACTCGGTCTGTGCAGGTGCCATATAAACCTTCTGTGGCTAATATTCCCTGAATGCACCAGGCTCTGTTGTAAGTGCTTTGCATGTACTTGGGGCTCTCAGGAACCCACGGCTTCAGTACCAGCGTTATTTTCATCTTATGGAGGAGAAAACTGAGCTGAGAGGGGTTAACAACACACCCAAGACACACAGCTGGTCGGATCTATCTGGCTCTAAAGCCAGGTTCTCTGTCACCGGCTCCCCCAGCCCTCTCTATCTCACAGCCACACTCCAATATGGTATCATGATCCCAATTCCTCAGATGTAGAAACAGAACCCCTGAGAAGTGAACGTCTTGGTCCAAGTTAACGTAGCTAATAACGTGCTAGAACCCTTTGTTAGAACCACTGACATGCTGGAAATATCCTGCCCTCTTGTGAAAACACAACATTTCTAGATAGTGTCAGAAACCAGAGTCCTAGACTGAGAGTGGGGCTTTCCAACAAGTGGTAAGAGAGGAACCTTAGCCTGAGAGCATGTCTTATGTCTGATCTAAAAGCAGAGCCCACGACAGGGATTCTGCGCAGGTGAGTTATTGAGGTGAGGGCACCCAGGAGGAACCCTGAGGAGCCAGGGGAGAAGGTACAGGTTCAGCTGAAGTCTGGCCTCAGCCTGATCTCTGGGGAGCTCTGGAGCATGAATGGGCCACAGAGCCCTCTCGCCCTGAGGCAAGGGGCCAGGCTGAGATATGCTGTATCCGTCAGTCATTGGCTATGGGTTGTCCCACGGTGGGGTAGGGGAGCATCTCTGGGCAAGGTGGCAATTCTCCAGAGAACGGTGCAGCTTTGAGCCCTAGCAGTCAACCCTCACAGCAGCCGGTGGGCACAGTACCATCGTTTGAAGGGTCCTCAGCAGGGCGCAATTGGCATCTACTATGGGCAAGTGATCCTGTAGGTGCAGACCTCACTATCTGTCTCTGTGACTCCTGGAAAACCACATTCCCTTCCCTCCCCTCCCCTTTCTCCCCCTGTTCCTCTCTTGCTTTTGGATCTCCTCCTTTGTCACCCTCCAGCACTGGCTGGGCTGGGCTTGGCCCGGGCTTCTGGCTCCTGTATCAGACCATCAGCAATCACAGCCAGAGCTGAAGGTTCCAGGAAGCGCCCCAGTGTGGCTCCTTCCGGCCTGGGCCTGCTCCTTGACCACCGCCCAGCCCCATCCTGTGTTCTGCCTGTGAGGGGATCCCCACTGACGTGATGGGGAAAGCAGGGCAGGGAAGCAGCTATGAGCCAAGCCTGGGAATTAATGAATGAGGGAAAGGACGAGAGCCAGACAGCTCCTCCTCGCCAGACGGTGCTTCAGCCGCCAGCAGGGCAAGCAGCTGCCCTCCTGCGGGGGACCCTCGGGGGCCCGTTGCCTGGCACTTGATTGCCAGGAGTTGAGCTGGCCAGGTCCATGCAAGGGCTCATTTCTAGAGCTTTCAGAGGGTCGTAATTCTCTAAGTAGAAATATCCTCTTCCTCTCTGCTGCCCTTCATTCATTCATTCATTCATTCACTTAGCAATTATTCATTGAGCACATATGGGCCACAAACTGTGCTGAGAGCCAGGAAAAAGTGATGAACAAAATAGACAAGGTCCCTACCTCCATTCTAGTGGGGGTGACAGAGAAGAACTGAGCATGGTGGGGTCACAAATCACTCAGATAGATGCACAAGGAAGATACAGTTTCTTGGTCCTGTCTTCCTCAAATGCCTCCACCCTGCCAGGCAGTAGGGGGGCCGGAATGGGGGAACACACTTTAAAATTGCCAATTTATGGGAATTCCCTGGCGGTCCAGTGGTTAGGACTTCGCTTTCCAATGCAGGGGGTGTGGGTTCGATACCTGCTCGGGGAGCTAAAATCCTACATGCTTCGCAGCCAAAAAACCAAAGCATAAAACAGAAGCAATATGGTACCAAATTCAATAAAGACTTAAAAAAAAAAAATTGCCTATTTATGGTACCACCATGCTGTTTTGCTCAGAAGGGCACTTTTGGAGAATCTGGTTTCCTTTGGAGAAATGTTCAGTCTTTTCCATCCTCTCCTCACCTCCTTCTCCAGGGTGGTGTCTGAGCGTGAGGGAGGGCAGTGATAACCGGATAACTAACGGTGGGGGGATGGAGGTCACTTGGAGGAACACTGGGTCCTCCCTGCTGGCCGCTGCTCCGGAGTGGCTGGCCTGGTCTCTCGCTGGCTGGACTGCTGCGATGCACCTGTCCTGTCTGGGGCATAGCAGCTGCTCCTGGGGTCCCACTCCATCCCCTTCCCTAACCAGGGCTCCCACATCACAGCTGCTGCAGGTGTTGGCTGCTACCTGTCACACCTGCACCCTTCTCCAGGGATTGCCCTTGACGGAAGGAAGGTGGCCACCTCCCCTGGAGACGGACCCTGGCCAACGCCTACCTCTCCGGGGTCACCATCCCACCACACACCCCACCCGCCCTATGCTCCAATCCCACTAGTCTTCTTACAGTTCCTCCACCACGGAGCATGGGGTTCAAATCCCAGGAATGCTCCCCTCCTCCCTTCTCCTGGTTAATTCCCTCTCAGAATGACCTCCCTTAAACACTAGATATTTACGGGACTCTTGTTAAAAACTGTTTTCCCTTCTATGTTCCATTATGTGGTTTGATCACTATCTGTCTCCCCCACTCGACTTTAAACTCCTGAAGGGAGGGACTATTTCTGTTTTTCTAACCAGTGACTCCCTAAGGCCTACTACAGTGCCTGGCACAAAGCCGATGGTTATTAAATATTTTTCTGAGGGCATGAATAATTCAGTTTTAAACAAGCTTATGAATGAATGGAATGCAACCCTGACCTCTGAGCACCTCACTCCAACATCCCTGCTACACCCTGGAAAATCCTGGAAGTGGGACACTGCTCCTCTAGGGACACTTTACCTATCCTTGGTGAAAGGATACAAATTCTCAGCCACCAGGAAGTCCCATTCTGGCAGGAAATGGAGCAGGTTTGTTTGCAAATCAAGCCCAGGGCTCCCGGCCAGGCCCCCACGCAGAGGCCAAGCCAGCCTCACACAGAGGCCCTGCAGGTTTGGATTCATTTGCAGTTATATTTCCCTCTGCCGGCCTTGCCTGAGCCTTATCTTACTCGATCTCCTTCACCCCGGTCCTTTAGTGATCCTCTCTAACCTTCTGGAGAGAGGAATTATCAGCTCCCAGCTCAGCTCAGAGAAGATGAAGAGACTCTTGTAGATTCATAAAGCAAATTGGTGGACATAGAATCCAGTTATTCTGAGATCCCACCCAGTGATAAAAAGAATAAAAGCAGCCAATATCTATCGACTCTGTGCCAGACACTATGCAGAGTCATTTACATGCATCATTTTACTGAATCATTACAGTTCTTCTGCGTAGGTTCCATTAGTAGTGTTCCTGTTTCATAGGAGAAGAAACTGAGGCTTTAAGAGGTTAGAGAGAGACTAAAATTCATTCTACTTGGCCAGGAATCAGCAAACTATGTCCCAGGCCAAATCTGGCCCAGTGCATGTTTTTGTAAATAAAGTTTTATTGAAACAGAGCCATGTTTGTTTACATATTGTCCTTGGCTGCTTTTGTGCTACAATGGCAGAGTTGAGTAGCTGAGACTGACACTCTGGCCTGAAAAGCTAAAAAAATTTACTATATGGTCCTTTACAAAAAAAAAGTTTGCCAACCCCTGTTCTAGATGACACCCCCTTCCCCAGCTCTTTTGCATTTGGACTCACTGGTCAGAGTGCTTTTTACCCAGGTTTACAGCAAACATGTCCCACTGCCTATTTGAGTTTTCCACGTTGAGCACCCAAGACTAAAGGTGTTCATTAATGCCACTGTGCCCACAACTCCCTCTAAGGGAAACAGCCACTTCTCTGCACTGCCCCCCGCTCCGCTCCCCTCACCCCCTTCTGACTGGATCCACAGCTGATGGGATCAAGGGGTGGGTGCCATCCACAGCTGGGTGGCAACTTATGATTTGAATGGCCTGACATAAAGAGATGAACTAGACCGATCAGATCCTTCTCTTGGGATTTGGGAAAGGGAAACAAACAGAGGGGAAACGGAAGCTGTGACTCTTGAGGACAAGTCAAGGCCAGGTGGCTATGATAGGCAAGGAAAGGCAAAGTCGTGAGGACAGGTGCTGTGGGAGAGAAGAAACTGGACAAACTGTGCAGATGGAGACAGAATCTGAGCAGGAGTGGCTTGCTGCCCTAAGAAAAAAGGAAAGAGAGGAGCCTTGGTCCCTGAAGGTTTCCCAAGTCCAGGTCTCATGAGAACAACTGTCCTCTTCTTGGATTATTAGTTAGGACTTTTTGGTTACAAATGAAAGAAAATCTAATATAAATGGGCTTAAACACCAATGGTTATATATCAACTCATATAACTGAAAAGTCCAAGGTACTTCAGGCTCAGCTTGATCCAGCAGCTCAAATGATGTTACATGTGACCCAATTTCTTGCAGTCTCTCTGTCTTGCCTTTTGTGATTGGACTGCATCCTCAGTCTCCACCCTGTGCCCTTCTCCATCTTGGGCCACTCTAGACTCTCACTCATGGTGTCAAGGTGGCTGCAGCAATTCCAGACCTCACAGCTGCATACCAGTCTGTTTGCCGTAGAGAGGGCATCCCTTCCAGCAGCTCCTTCCCACTCTGGGATGCGATCTCTTACTTCCTATCCTTGACTGCACTTTGGCCAGGGGGTGGGCTGCACTGACTCAATGAGACCCCTAGCATCTGCCTTCAGTTTCCTCACCTATAATAACAACATTTGAGTGCTTCATATGTTCCAGGCCCTACATCACTCTTTACATGCTTTCCAACTCTTAATGCTCATAAAGGTCATATGAGGAAGTTACTAGATCTTACCAACGAGGAAAGGAAAGCTCAGAGAGGTTGGAAGCTTTGCCAAGGGTCACACAGCCATCACATGGCAGGACTGCTGATTAGCAGCAAAACCAAGAGCTAAAAGGGGCCTGTGGGATCCTGAAGCCTGAGCTCTCAGCCTCTTCTGTGTCCCTACCCATTGGGGGAGGGTGTCACTCAACAGCCCCCAGTTACTGTCATTCCACCTCCTATTGCTATCCTGGTGACCCAAATCCTTTGCTCAGAGGGGAGTATTTTGTCCACAGATTCTCAGGCTTCAGACTGAGTTTATTCAGAAGTCCTGCTCCCACCTCTGGGTTCCTCTGGACTCTATTCTCCCTCCACCTGATTCGTTTCCATGGAAACTGCTGGGCTCCTGCATCCTTTTCATCCTTCTTTCTGGGAAGCAAGGCCAGCTCTCCGGCACCCCAGTAACCAGGCCTAACCATTTTAAAGACCAAAGAGGCAATATCTGGAAGAAATATTTCCAGGCAGAGGGAGGAACCAAGCAGGTTTTCTGATTTTTTCTTTGATGTTCTCCAAAATAACACCAGGTGCTCTGAGCAGCTCTGCCAATTACCTCAGCCCAGTGGATACCGGCTAGCAAGTTGTTTGTCATCTGTTCTCCTGCATCTCACCACCTCACAGTCAGCAGGCTTCCCTCCCTTCTTGGGGGAGCAAGTCTGGGGTCTGAGGCAAAGGGCAAGTCTTCTTGCCAATCCTTGGTACTGGATTGCAGCCCTCATGATGCAGCTGGTGGCGCGGGGGTGCAAAAGGAAGGATGGCACCCAGTCTGCCCCTTCTGGGGAAGGAGGAACCAGCCATCAGCTGAACTCCTAGGCATCTCAGAAACAGCAGACGTGGTGTCATCCCTTGCCACTAGGAGGCTCCCTGCAGTTCCAGTGGTCAGGACATGGGAAGAACTTTGTACATATTGTCCAGGGCCTTAGCACCTGGTCCACAAGGACTCCATAGACCAGAGGAGCCAAAATGATCCCTATCTCCCACCCCTGGTCTTGGGTGTTCATCTCTCTGAGCTTTGGTTTCCTTATCTTCAAAATAGGCCCAATTCTCGCACTGATAGGCTAGTTGTGAGGACCTAACCAAGCAAGACACAGTAAAAGCCCTCTTTTTAAAGTCAACTAAAGGTATCCTTGTGGTCGTCATCATTGTTGTCATCGTTATAAACATGTGGGGAGATCCTGGAGGAGTAGCAGAACCTCAGACATCCAAAAATAATTACAAAGGTCTCAATTCATTGACACATAAACATAAAAGAATTTTGTTTCTATAGTCACTGCTTTCAAATATGCTCACTGAAACTCTTTCCCATTCCTGAGCGATTTCTGGATCCATGTTTTTCTTCTCACATTCAGGTATTTAAACTTGGTCAGGTCCAGCTTAAAACTCCAGTTTTTTCTCCTATTCAAAGCTCTCCTCCTCCCCCCACTACAGACTAGTCTTGGCTTGGGGCTGAGCATGGAGAGGAGGGGTGGGCTGGCTCTGAGACATCTCCTCCCTCGGTGGGCAGGGGCCGGGGCAGGGAGGAGATCTTCTTACCTATCTGGTCACCTTGGGTTGTGGGAACTGCAGCTGGTCTCTGGGGAGTTCGAGGGCACCTTGCACGGTAGAATGAAGGCTTTCTTGGAGCCATTTTCAGGTCCACCCTGGCCTCCTTCAACACCAAGGATCAACCAGCAGTATCTAGCTTTTGCTCCTTCTTTCAACTCTGTGCACCTTCCCAGAAGCCACAGCAACCTCCAAGGAAGGGCTGCAGAGAACAGGAACGGGGTGCGATTGCCCCCACCTTCCTTCTAGGCCCAGGACAGGACAGCCTGGGCCTTCAGACAGCTCTAAGTCAGACACAAGGCCCAGTTCTGTCTTCACAAGGGGCCCAGACTCCAGAATTCTGCTCCGGGAGCAGGCGGGCCTGCCAGTGTCCCCTTACAGCAGGCACCCCCCATGACCTGGCGAGGTCTTCTGGAGTCTCCCCAGCAAAGTGTGGCTTCAGAGGGGCCACACACGCTGCACTCCCCAAAGACTAAGCTCCTCCCTCTCCCCCATGCAGCTTCTCCTTTCATAGCCCATGGCCTTGGTTGGAAGTAGAGGGCAGCCCAGCAGACAGGAGGTACCCGGCTCCTGGGGAGAAGTTTAACAAGTGGGATACTAAGCCCCTTTTGTGCTACTCTTTCAGAACAACAAGAAAATTCCTAACATTCTATATTAATAACAATATCCACCTTTTAACTAAACACTTACAGCTGCCAGGATTCTTGCTAACTAACTCGTTGACTACATTATTTTTGGTCCTTACACTGACTTTGTGCCACCAGTATTATTATTACCTGTATTTTTACTAAAGTTCAAAGAGGTTAAATAGCTTGGCCAAGGTCTCAAAGTAGGTTTTGTACCCGCATCTCTCCAACCGCAGAGCAATCCTAAACATGACTGCTAAATAATCCTAAACATGACTGCTTCTGCAGGACTCAGCTTGGGAACAAAGGGATCTGCTTGGGCTCTGCAGCCTTCCTTGGGCCTGTATCTGGGAGTCAGGGATGCGTCTCCCAGAAAGAGACTCCAAGCATGCATCTAAAATGAACGATGCAGGGCTATCCCGATGCAGGCTTTGGAGACCACTGTGGTCACCCTGCTGTCATACTCAGGACCTCTCCTAGTCAAGCCAACATCTTCCCCCATCTCAGCAGCTCGGGAAAGTAGGAAGCACGAGCTCCACTCTCTCTTCCTCACCAGGAAAACCAAAGCAGCAAGGGGGTTACTGGTTTGGGTCTTTAGAGAGCCAGAAATGAGATCCCTCACCCCAGATCTGGGCCAGGGGAGGGCGCAGGAAGTGAGCCAGAAGAGCCCAGATGACAGTGTCAGAGCTGGAAGGGGCTGAGCCTGACCCCCGAGGGGCTGGCAGCACACTGGTTAACAGCCTGTGTTTAGCCTTTCCCCTTGGCCTCACTCTGGGGTTAGCCCCTCTAGAAACTACTAGTTACCTCAGGGGAGGGATGCTGGCCAAGGAATTTCTTGCCACACCAACCACTGCTGCTCTTTCTCCACAAAGGGCAGCCGGAGCATGAGCTCATTTAATCCTCGGAACAATTCTAAGAGGCAAATACCCACATTCGCATTTTGTAGAAGAGAACAATTGAAGCACAGATAGGTTATGTAATTTGCCCAAGGTCACACAGCTTACTCTGGGATTCAAATCCAAGCAGCCTGATTCTAGAGTGCCTGCTCTTAACCACTGAACAATCCTGCCTCTCTAGACCCAGCGGTTTTGGTGAATTCCTCAGCCCTGGACCCTTCGCCAGCAGCATGGGGGAGGGGGATGCATACAGGCCTGGAAAGCTAGCTTCTTAATGACACCTCCTCTCTCCTAGTCTGTTCCTGCAAGGAACTCTAAACACTTTTGCTCTGGGCAGAAAAAAAACAAGTGGTTTTGGAACCTTCACTCTGTATTGCCTCTTTTGGCCTCACTATGGGCTCGTCCTTCCCCCTAAGGAACAACCTACCCCCTCTGTCTCCTCCTGGTTTTCCTCTCTCCCCTGGTGACCTCCTTTTCATTCTCACCTCCTTGCCTTTGCTCTCCTTTTGGAAGGCAGTTCAGCTAACATTCATTAGCACATGATAATGAGCATCAATTCATTTCTCAGTCACTCAGCAGGAGAGGGGAGAAAGTGGGGACAAAGCTGCCACTCTGGGGGTAACGGTCCACAAGGCCAGGACAGGCCCCCAGGCTCAGGCCCCCAGGGAGAATGGGGAGGGAGCCTAGCCCCCAGCTGGGGAGTCCTGTCTATATTCTCGGGCTGTACCCTCAGCAGCTGCTTCTGTCTTTTCTGAGACCAGCGCATAATATTCCTAGGTCAGCGTTGAGGGCTTCTCTGCCCACCAGCCTAAGCAAATTCCCACGACGTCCATGGGTGGGCGTGGCTAAGACCTGGTAGAGGAGGATATAGTTCTGCAGCTCTCCGAACGAGTGTCTCAAAGCCCCCAGAGCCTGACCAGGGTGCGGCAGGCACCAGAGGGTGGAGGGAGGTACCCAGACGAGGGCAATCAGTGGAAGCCCCTCCTCCACTCCCATCTGGATCCCTCCTGGGGGTCGCTGATTCCAGCCACCCCCAGTAAAGCCTAGAGAACCCTCGGCTTCTCCGCAAGTCTGGGCCCCATTAAGGAGCTATGAGAGCGAGGAAACAGAGCCGGGCTGGGCAAGTCATTTGGTCCTTTGAAGTCTCAAGTCCCCTCATCGGAAAAGTGGTCCCTGGTCTTCCTGCTGTGAAAGGGTCAGACGAGAGGAGGCATGAGAAAGTCCTAGAGAACTCCGAAGTCCCGGTGCTAAAGACTTGTCAAACTTTTATTATTATTACTACTGGTGGTGTTGCTGTTACTACTGTTAGTATTATTGCCGCTGCCAGTGATGATACGTGGTGGCTGCACTCCAGATGATCAGAGAGAGGGAGAAGGAAGGCAAGGGCAGCCACTCTCCCCTTTGCACCCGAAAGCCTCTGTTTCCCTGGCCAGGCGAGGAGTGGTCTCAGCACAGACGGGCGCCCCCACCCCGCGAACCCCTGCGGAGACCCGGGTCGGCCGCCGCCCCGCTGAGACCCAAGCCGATTCTCTGAGCGCGCGCGCCCCCTGCTGCCGGCGGGGCGCGGGCGCAGCCTCCGGATTGTATATAAAGGCAGCGTGGCGCGCGAGACCTGGCCGAGTGCGGGAGAGGAGCCGGCGCGCAGCGAGAGCGCAGTGCTGCCTGAGGTCTCCGAGCGGCTCGCCATGGCTGGGCCGCAGCAGCAGCAGCCCCCTTACCTGCACCTGGCCGAGCTTACGGCGTCCCAGTTCCTGGAGATCTGGAAGCACTTTGACGCAGACGGTCAGTAAAGCTCCCAACTTGTGTGCCCGCTCGCCCCCAGGGGACCTGCGGTGGAGGAAAGAGGGCAAGGAAGTTGCGGGCAGGGGTAAGATTGCCCCAGGGGGTGTTTTGGGTGCAGAGCCTGCTGAGGTCGGGGTCTCGAGTTTGGGAGACACCTGGTTGCCCTGGTGACAACCGCCCGCAAGTTTTCTTCCCTGACAGAGACAACAGAGCCCACCGGCTTTTGCAGCCTCATTCTGGGCAAGTTTGGGCTTTCCCAGAGGGGAGGCCTGGGCTGGCAAGGCTCCCCATGACTCCCCCTGCCGTCTTATCTTCCCCGCCTTTCTCTTCAAGGTAACATCCTGCCTTCAGCTGCGGCAGCCACAGGTCTCAGACGCCCACTCATTTCTTCCCTCAAGTTCCCCTTTTGTTGAATACCAGGTTAGCCCCGTGGGGTCCTGGGGCTGGGGCAAGCTGGGGGGTCCTGAAGGGACACTCTTGGCCTCCCCAGCCTGTTTGGTGGGAGCAGGAGTGGAGAGGGCATCCAGCAGTGAGCATCCCCTAGGCTTCTTCTGCCCACGTTCCATCCCTCACGGGCATTCAGGTCCCACTCACAGGGTGTGGTGGGAGGCAAGCTTGGGGTGCCAGCCTGACATGTTCCCTCATGGTGATAATCCTGGGTGCTTTGGGTGACTCCTTCCTTCTCTGGATCGGGGGAGGCACAATCTTAAATGCCTCAGTGACCCACCCTCTGCTCTGTGTGGTCTTGACATTTACTCACCCAAAAATCGAGGGCTGGACTGAACGACATTTGGAAGTTGGCTCTAAGGACTGGGATTCCAAGGGTCTATGATGGCCTGACTCAGGCATAAAGGGAGCCCCCCCCCCTTTTAGAGGCTTCTGATATCACTAGAGACTTTTTCTCCACCACTCCAAAAAATTAAGTGATCTGATTTCCTTCTCAGAGGTCCTGGCTGGGGTGGGCATCTGAAACATTCTGGCATCTCAGACCACTGGCAGGGTGGTGGCCCAGGGTGTATATCCTGGGATTGAGAGCGAGGGGCATGGGAACCAGAGGGAGGACCAGGTGGAGGCTCCCTCCATTCTTCTCCCTTCCCTTCCTCACCTCGGCAGGGCGGGCATAAAGGTGGCTAAACAGAGGCCCTCGGCCCAGAGTGCTGTGGAGAGGCAGGGGTTAATGGGTATGATAACCAATGAAGTTTTGTTCCCTTGGAGCAAACTGAGAATCTGGGGGTGCAGAGGACTGGCCATGTGACACCTGGATTAGGACGGTGATCTGCCTATGAATTACTAAAGGAGGTGGGTAGATTGTTAAATCTGTAAAATGGGGCTAAGGAGGGGCTGTATGTCCAATCCCTGGCTGGTACCATAAAACTCCCTTGGGGGAAAGGGCTATAAGAAGATTGCAGCCTCTCTGTATTCTAGGTGACACGCGCACTCCCTAAGGCTTCTCCTGCCAGTTTATCTGCACCAGAGACTTGCATGATTCAAGGAAAGTTACCAAGTGGCCAAGGTTATACCACAGGCCTCCTGCCAGATGAGTCAGCTATAAACAGAGGACTCCACAGTTCTATTCTCCCCCAGTTCTCACGGGGCCAACCAAGAGCGCTCTTGATAATCATGCAAATCCTCACATTTGTCTGAGACTTTGTACTTTTCAAAACACAATCGCACCTTGGGTCCTGCACAGTGAGGCTGTGGGCAGACCACGATTCTCCTTGTGCAGATGAGGGAACACACACAAAGTGTGACTTCTCTGAGGTCATGTAGCGAGGTGATGGCGGCACTGGTTCCTGGCCAGCGCTTAATTCCCCAACTCTGGTTTCTGGACACTTGCTTTCCCTCCTGATCCAGCCTCGGAGGTGATGGGCAGTCCCTTTAATACTAGAGAGGGGTCCTATGGCTGGAGCATAGCTAAGCTAGCATGAGGCCAAAGAGTCTTTAAAGACCCCCAAAACCATCGTACCTCTGGTTCAATGTGAAAGGGGAGCTAGATTGCTTCTTGGTTCCTTGTCCCCCTCGGCATCCCATTGCCCGCTCTGGTCACCACTTCAGGGAAGTCCCAAGGAGGGACCATGGACCTAACAGAGAAGGAAAGCAAAAAAGGATTAAAATACCAGAGATGGTGCAGAAGGCGATTTAGGAAAATGAGGCTATAGCCAAATTGAAATTCGACTAAAGGACCCAGAATTAAGCTGTGGGTCACCTTGCTCTGGACCTTCCCTACCTGTCCCCTCCTGAACTCCCATGGCTGCCAGGGAGCTTCTCCCTCACCCCTGAGGTCCTCCCTGCCCTGGCTGGGCCTCCTCTTGCTAACCCTGGCTTCTGTTTTTATCTTGGGGTTTTTTCCCGACTCTAAGAGTCCCCCTGCCGCTCACAGAGTTAAAGAGCTCCGGGAGGACTCTCCACAGCTCACCAGGTCCCTGGGGTGAGCCCTCTGGAGCCCAATTAGTCCCAGCCACCAAGGAGGGGGAGCACCGACCCACCCCACCCCTCCTGGACTCTAGTAAACAGAGACTAGGAGTCCGTAGAGAAGCTGGATTCCGAGGAGAGTGGAGATGAGGCAGGGAATCTGACCCTCCTAACTCAGCCCATTTCTAATGAGGAGGAAGAGCCGTCATCCTGGTGACTTTGCCCAAAGAATTAGATTATCTTCAAAATTATCATCAGCCTTGCAGTGGAGAAAGGAAGGAGCAGGTGTCTGAAGAGGGGGAAACTGGGACTCAAAGAGGCAACGTTCTTTTCACAAGATCACGCAGCAAAGTGAGAGGGTAGGGGGACCCAGGAATCCTCTCCTAGTCCCCCCCACTCCTCCTCAGTGGTCAGCCAAGGTAATGCACTTGGAAGGGTTCAGGTGTCATCTTTCAAAAGCAGAGGAAGGGAAGACGGCAGCCGAGTGCACCCTGTGAGCCAGGTTGGGGCTGGAGCTCTTCGACATAACATCCCCATGCTCTGAGTGACCCTTACATACCCTACATGACTGAGTCCACCATTCTGTTGTTTCCTGGTCACTTCTCGGTCAGAAACGTTCTCACTCTGCAAGATCCAGGCTTCAGAGGGATGCCCAGCTCAGAGCTCACACTGGCCTCTCTTTGTGGTTCTGACCACACGGCCACCAGCCTCCTATTCTGCTGACAATCAGTACAAGGTCCGTGAGGAGCCAAGTTTTGCCCTTGGCCTTTGCTACCCTTTGGAAGCAATTGCAAGTGTAGGGATATTTTCTCTCCCAGAGGCCAGCAGACATTCACAGGACAAGGACAACGCAGGCAATCCCACTCACTCCAAGAATCAACCTACGTGGATATGCTTGTACATATACATAAAGTTATATGAACAAGGGGGCCTAGTATCAAGTTCTTTGGGATACTGAAATTTTAAGACTGTGCTTCCCTAGGGAACAGAAAAATAAATCCTGCTCATCTCTACAGTGGAATATTATGCAACCAATGGGATTGAGATGGGGCTTTTGTACTGACATGGAAAAGTGTCCAAGATGTATTATGGAGATTTTTTTAAATTATGGCAGGACACTATTAATAGTATGAGCCCATTTTTACTATTAATGAAACAAGTATGCTGGAAAATATTTGAAAGACAATAATAATAGTGGTCCTCTCTACAGAGTAGATGATGTAAAATTAAAAGGTATTTTCTTTAACTTTACAAGTAAATTTCTGTAGTGTTTTACAAGAGCATGTGTTTCTTGTGTAATCAGCAAAACAATAAATATTCAGGAAGAAAATAATTTTATGGGCACACCCCCCCAAAAGAAATCCATATATATCTCCAGGTGTGGGAATCTGCCCAGAGTTTTCTAGGCCTTTGTCTGCCTCCAGATGGCCCTAGTGATGCAGGAGGTTCTCAAAGCCTTGCACAGGGACTGAGCCTTGTTCCATATGGGTGTGGCCCTGAGGACTTTGAAAATGAACGACAGGAAGGACCACCAAGAACTGAGGAAGGCCCTGTGCAGTCTCCCCTCCTCTCTCCTCCTACACCCAGTAGTAGTAACGGAAGCATCCTCCAAACCCATCCCCCATGGGGGACACTGGCCAGACAAGAGAGTGCTCAGGCAGGCTCTCAGTCACTGAGGAGCTTGTGTCCCTGGTAAGGGAAGCAGAAGAAAGCTGAACAACAGCGCCCCTCAGAGGTGGAGAGAGGCCCGGGCAGCTTGCACTGGAATTCTAAATGAAGAAGTCTTTTGGAATACTGAAAAGAAGACCTCTATGTATAAAATAGATAACTAATGAGAACCTACGGTAGAGCACAGGGAACTCTACGCAATGCTCTGTGGTGACCTAAATGGGAAGGAAATCTAAAAGAGAGGGGATATATGTATACATACAGCTGATTCACTTTGCTGCACAGCAGAAACTAACACAACAATAAAAATTAATAATAATAATAATAAAAGACCTGCCCCCAAAGGGTTACAGAATATCCAGTATATATTAAGCATTTACACAAATCCTACAGCTGTTACTATGCAATACAACTGTGCTGTTCATAAGATAATTACAGGATTTATAAAAATGATTGCTTCTTGGAGCATTAAAGGCAAAGGGGTCTGGTGCTGGGAGGGAGCCAAAGTTGTCTGAGGGCAGCTTTCTTTTAACCCTGTCGGCATTTCTCTGTGGGGTCCATGTGTCCTGTTTAGGCCTGATGTCAGGATTTGGGGTTCTTTGGGAGCAGCCTCCTGCCCCACCTGGGGTAAAGCCCTAGGAATAAGTCCCCCATCCCACCTCTGCTTTCACCCCCAAATTCCCCACTTGTTTTGCCAACAGTGCCCTTCGGTGTGGATGTCCGCGGCATGCCAGCCAGACGTCCTCTGTGAGGCCCTCATGCCCCATGGCCCAGCCAGCCGATGGGGGAGGCAGCTGTGTCTGAGAAGAGCTGGGGCTCCCCAGAGAGGCAGCTGCGGGGATGTTTTCACAAACAGGACACTTCAGCCTCGCCTCGCCTCGCATGGGCGGCCACCAGCAATCCCGCGTCCCTGCCCTACTCGCCTTGTTTATTCCCCTTTGACTTCAGTAGTTTCACTACCTGAGCCCCTGGGGGAGGTTTCCAGGGCTAAGGAGACCCCTCAGGGAAATCCCTCCCAATACCCAGGGAGCCAGAATTAATAGAGCAGGCGTGAGGCTCTTCAAGAACTGAGCCTCTCCAGCTCTGGACCTGGTGGCTGTCCTGGAGGATTGCATCAGATCCCGCCTTTGCCCCGCAGGTCCCAGCTGGGGCCTCTGGCTTTGGCCCTCTCCCCCTCCTCTCTGGCTCTCGGCTGCCTCCCCTCCTCTCTCGCCCAATCTGCCCCATCCTTCTGGCCTCCTCCACACAGGGAATTGGCCCAGCATTAGGCTGCCAGATGTCCACAGGTTCAGGGGACCCAGCCCAGTTCCAGAGCCTCTGTTCCAGAAGCAGCTCTGCCCAGAAACACAGATTTAAAGTCAAGCGTCTAAACATTCATCCAGTAGCTGTTTGCACTGGGTTTTTACCCCAAGGAGCCTCTGGGAGACATGTGTGTGTGGGGTGTGTGTGTGTGTGTGCGTGCGTGTGCGTGTGTGTGTGACTGACAAAGAGAGAAACCAAAACAAAATACAGATATGGACAGAGGTCGTCCCTGGGGTGAATAGAAGGAAAACAGGATGTTAGCTGTGGTTCAATTTCTTTCCTCTCAAACTCCTCTCTAACACGGGGTCGATAACACCCGTCTGCTTACCTGGCAGCGTCCTGAAGACCAGATGGGGCAGGGAGGGGAGAGCTCTTTGTAAATGGTGAGCACCACGCAAAGTAATATTTATATTGGAGCAGAGCCTGAGGAAGTCAATTTCTTGCCGCAAAGGGTGGCGTTTGTCCCAGAGGAACTCAGGCTGGAGGGTAGAGGGCTATTTGCCCTTCCATAAATTTGAACTCCGGACAGCCAGGAGGCCTGGCTTCATGAACGCTTTCTTGTGCAGGTAATGAGGAGTCTAAAACTGCATAACTCCCCTCCTTGATTTCCTTAAACTCCGCAACACAGAATAATACAGATTTGTGAGCACCACGCCCTAGGCCCGTGCTTCTCGAACTTAAGCGCACAGGAGACTGGTTCAAGCGCAGATTTCTCGGCCTCACTCCTAACAATTCTGATTCAGTTGGTCTGGGGTTGGTCTGAGAATTTGCATTTATAACAAGCTCCCAGGTGATACTGACACTGTCAGGCCGCAACCACTCTTTGAATAGTGCTGGTCTAGGCCCCTCTTGTCAAAAGAGGTGCCATCACTTGTCAGAATGAGACCCCAGTCTACCATCTCGGGCTTCACACCAGCCCCCCACCTCAACCTTGAATGTGAAGCCAAAGGCGCTGTCTCTCTAGGGAGAAGATGCTCACGTTCAAAAGCAGTGGTTCTGCTTTGAAATGTTCATGCTCCTATGTTGTTAAAATCCAGATTCTGGTCAGCAGGTCTGGGGTGGGGCCTGGGATTCTGCATTTCTAACAAGCTCCCAGGTAATTCCAATGTTCCCGTTCCACAGACCACACTTTGAATGACAAGCCCTCATACTTCAGACCCACCAAATTAAAATCTCCATTTTAATACGCTCCCCAGGTAATTCTTGCATACCTTAAAATTTGAGACAGGTCGCACTAAAGCAGTCCTTAATCCTGACTGCACATCAGAATCATCTGGCGAGCTTTGAAAATATGCCCAGGAGGCACCCTCACCCCATCAATTAAATCAGGAGCTCTGTGGGTAAGGCCCAGGCAGTGGTGCACTTTGAAAAGCTTCCCAGGTGATTCTAATACATAGCCTGGGCTGAGAATCAGGACTCTGAGGCTGCAGTCATGCTGGAACTCTTTGGGCTGAAGGGTTTACAGCCATGGATTGGTTCAGAAGACCTTAACAGCAGAGTATAAAAATGATGCTTTCCATTTATGTGAGATTTTACATTTTCCAGAATGCTTTCACAGCCTTATCTTGTATGGCTGTCACAATGGTTCTATAAAGTAAAAAAAAGCATAAATAGTTTTGAGCATAAATAGTTATACCCATTTTAGAGATCAAGAAACTGAGGTTCAGAGAGATTGACTTGCTCGACATCGCATGGACAGTCAGAGCTGGTGGTAGACTTACGACCCTTAATCGGGTTCCTCTTACCTGTTCAACTCTCAGAAAATCTGTACGCACAAATCTCAGTGAGAAACAAGCCCCTCTCCACTGTGAGGCAGGGCATTCTTTGGTCAAGGTTTTCCAAGTGTCTGTGGTCAGATTAATTGTAAAGAAGTGTTGTCTCACTTCAAAATTTGGGGAAACTGAGGCACCATGGTGGTGAAGAATGGTAGCAAGCCCAGAATAAGGAAGGATGCAGGGTCCCCGGCTCCTCCCATCCCCCTCCCTAATATTCACAGGTTGCGGTTTGATATGGGGAAGTTAGGAGTGATGGTTGCTATGGTAACCACATCCTTATCAATGCCCATCCACATGAGATTTGCACGGTGGCCAGTCACCCCACCCCCCTATAAGACGGTCATAGAAAAAGCAAACCACTTGCCCAGTGCTGAAGTCCTCCCTGGAAGGAGGTAGGCCAACCTGTCCTCTACTCCCACCTCGTATAATAGGTGCCTCCCGCGTGATGGTTAGGGAGTTGCTCTGAGGGAAGCCAAAGTAGCGAAGGCCTTTTCCCCCAGTGCTGGAGGATGCCCCGTCTGGGCCCTGCAGCCCCTGCCTGCCTATCTAATCTCTGCTCCTCACCCTCTCCCTTCAACTGGTAGATTCCTGCTATTCTTGTCTGGCTGCCTCACCCCCGTAGACCATTAAATGCTCTTGGGGAACAGGCCCATATCTAAACTTGGCTATAGTTCCCACAACGTTGAACTGTTGTCCAGTTCCAAAAAATAAAGGCTTGTGGAATTGAACAACATTTCTGTCCCTCTGCACAGAGCAAGATGGTACTGTAATTCTCAGCGTGGCAAGAGGGGTTTCTTTCCACAGGGGCACTGGCCCCCACTCCCTGCCTTTGCTAGTAGCTGGGGCTTCTCAGCGAGGCCTTCCCTGCCGACCGTGTGCAAGTAGCCCTCATAGATACTTCAGCCGCCTCCTAATACGCTCACAAAACAGACTCGTACTCACTGACTCAGGTGTCCACCCAGCCCTGGCCCGGGCCCAGCTCTGAGGCCTCTGGTACTTGGAACCCCAGCGCATGCTCACAATGTGAGCTCCACCCCTGCCCCCCGCCCCCGGCCCCTCAAACCCCAGCCCCTGCTCCTGGACCCAGGGCTGAGCTCAGCTTCCTGCCTGAGAAATGGAAGAATAGCCAGATCACGGCAGGGAGCGACCAGCGAGAGAAAGAGTACTCGTTCCTCCAACTCAGTGGCATTGTCAACTGGACCACTGCCCTTTTGTCTAGAAAGCCCTTCCTCCCTCCCTCCCTCCCTCCCTCCCCTCCTCAGTCCCCTGCTGCAGCTGTCCAGCTCTCCCAGGAAGCTTTCAGAACATCCTAGAAGAAAGATGACCACTCTAGCCTAGGGGAAAAAAGGGAACTCAAGTCTCATCTCTCCCCACCATGCCCCCCCGCCCTGCAATTACAATCATATCTTTTCCCTGCAGATAAAAATACTTAATTTATCTCACATGATTCCTCCATACACTATGTATTGTGGCATCTTCCCCACTAGAGAGCGCCACTAGGATTATTCATTCCAAATTTAAATCCTCAGGGGACACTAGTGGGGTAGGCTAGGAAGAACACACACCCCGACTCCCACATCGCCCTCCAGCCTCCCAAAGCCCCCACCAAGGCCAGGCTAAATACTTCTTTTTGATTCTCTTTGTTTAGTTTGTAACGCCATTTGCCCTGAAGCAAGCTACCATCTCCCTTTCCTGTGCAAGTTGAATATTCTCTATGGGAACCTTGCTCAACTGCTTTAGATCAGATTTGGAACTTGACTTGGTCACTGGTTTCCAAACCTTGCTATATATATGGAAATTACCTGGGAGCTTTTTTTAAAAATCACGATGCTTAGTTCATACCCCAAACCAATTACATCAGAATGTCTGGGGATGGGAGCCAGACGTCCATATTTTTTTTTAAGATTCTAGGAGATTCCCATTCACAGCAGTCTGGGGAGCACTGCCTTAGACCTGTCTGATTTCCCACCCACAAATGATTCCTCCCCATCACAGACAGACCAGGGAGCTTGGCCATGGACTCAGCTCGCCCTGGTCCCTGGTCTCTAGGTCTTTGGGGTTCAGTGGTGAAGAACCTAAAGGACTTCTTACTACGTACGTGATCTTGCAAGTCAGGCCTTGACCTTGGGACCCGGTCCTGATAACGGCACTTTTCACCCAAATTCATTCCCATTTTTTATACAAGTTCTGGTAATTGCACTCAAACAATAGTAACATTTACACTGCACCCATAACGGACTGAGTGACAGGCTTTACATACAAAAATCCCATTTAATTACCCATTTTACAGATGACATGGGTTAAATAACTTTCCCAAAGCCATACAGCTCGTAAGTACAGCAGAACCAGGATTTGAATCTACCTCCACAGACCTCAGAGCCCCCTCTCTTCATTACTGTGGAGTGGGTTGCCTCCCATATGCTTGATCCCTGTGACCACCTCTCAGGTGCCCCCATCCCTGCTTTTCTCTTGCCACTCTTCCCTTCTGCATTAGCTTCCTGGAGCTGCCGTGACAAAGTATGACAAACTGGGTGGCTTAAAACAACAGCAATCGATTCTCTCACAGTTCTGGAGGCTAGAGTCCAAAATCAAGGTGTTGGCAGGGCTGGTTCCAGGTTCTGAGGGGTAATGTGTTCCATGTCCCTCTCCTGGCCTCTGGTAGTTGCTAGCAATTCACAGTGCTCCTTAGCTTGGAGATGCATCACTCCAATCTCTGCCTCTGTCTTCATGTGCCCTTCTTCCCTGTGTATCTTTGTGTCTTCACTTGGCCTTCTTCTAAGGACACCAGTCATCGGATTTAGGGCCCACCCTAATCTAGTATGACCTCATCTTAACTAATTACATATGCAAAGACCCTATTTCCAAATAAGGTCACATCCTGAGTTCCAGGTGGACATGGATTCTGGGGGGACACTCTTTTTTTTTATTAGAAAGTCTACTTTATTATTATTATTTTTTTGGCTGCACCGAGCGGCTTGCGGAATCTTAGTTCCCCGACCAGGGATTGAACCCGTGCCCCCTGCAGTGGAAGTACGGAGTCTGAACCGCTGGACCACAAGGGAAGTCCCTGGGGGGACACTCTTCAACTCAGTACACACTCCTACCCCAAAGACCCAAGTTCTGCCTCTGACCTCATTCGCCCTAGTGACCAGGGCTTGCCACCTGCTGACAAATCTCGAGGCTGATGACCTGTTGTCCCCTGTCAGATCTCCAGCTCCTGCTGCTTGCCCAGCTGGCTATGGACAGACAGCTCCCAGGTCCTGCTCCCTCTGCCAGCATGGCCCACACGCTGGTCCCTCCCAGTCTCTGACTACTGAACGTATATCCCAAAGGCAACGCCGTTATTAATCTTGGGTCTCTATGGTTGCAAATGGCCAGAGGGCAGGACCCACATCCCTAACAGTCCAGGGCTGGCCCAGACACCTGCTTGACCAGTGAGGAGAACAAGTTCTCAGTGAAGCCCCCCACTTCCCCACCCCACCCATCCACCATAAGTTTTACTACTTAGCTCTGAGGTTCATTGCTTTTTTTCTTTGCTATCTTTGCAGGAAATGGGTATATTGAAGGTAAAGAGCTAGAAAACTTCTTCCAAGAACTGGAGAAGGCAAGAAAAGGCTCTGGCATGGTAAGCCCAGACCCCTCTCCCATTGTTTGGAATTTTCCGTCATCCTGACCATGGCTTTGAGGATTGTCTGTCCTAGGTCATACATTCCATCAGCAGCCTGACATCTCTGGTCTTGACCCTTAGAGTTTTTCTTTTATCTGGAAGGATTTTAAAAATTGAAATACTCCCTTAAAAGAGTACCTTACCTCACTATCTCTGGGTGTCTGGGATTGAGGGGTGTTCATGGGTACCGGGGCTTGATAAACTCCCCAAAACTGCAAAACTTTGTGTCTGCGTCTGTGTGTATAAAAAGTATTTTTTCCTAGGGAAGAGTCCATAGCCTACCTAATATGCTCAGAGGGGTCATGACTCAAGATTGGATGCCTAGAGGGTTTCAAGTGCCTTTATTCAAGACTGGAGTTTCTCAGCCTCGGCACTAATGACATTTGGGGTAGACAGCTCTTCGTCATGGGGGGCTGTCCATGGCACTGCAGGATGATTAGCAGCATCCCTGGCCTCTACCCATGAGATGCTAGTAGCACCCCTCCATGTTGTGACAATCAAAAATGTCTCTGGACATTACTAAATGTCCCCTGCAGGGGATGCAGAATCGTCCCCACTAGAGAACCACTGTTCTAGACCAACCAAGGTTGGAACCTCGGCAAGGACCTAGAGGAAAGTGGAGGATTGCTCCAAACCAGCATGTGAGCCAGATCGTACTGGCTCATGTGTGCAGGTGTCAGACTGCCCTTCATGGCCTGAAGTGACTGCAAATCATGTCCCAGGCCCTTAATGGCAGGCACATTGTTTCCCCACGTGCCAACCTGGCACGATTGACTTCACTAAAGCCTTTTGGGGGAACGTCTGAAATATTGAAGAGGTAAGGTGATTGGAGGTAGTCTGTTGTGATTCCCATGTCTGGTTCTCAAATATATGGAGTCAGACCAACTCCCTCCCCGCCAGCTCATGCGGGTCCTTTGGTCGCGGGGGTGGTCTCTCTACTCTCCCCTGCTGCGTGTCTGTTGGCCAATCCACTGCTTATTAGCGAGGCTTCATGGAGCGCTTTGGGAGATGAGTCACAAATCCACTGGTGAGCCCCCGGTTCAGAGCTCTCGTCAGCGCGCCCTGGTGAGGAAGATGTCCAAGCAACGGGCTTAAGTGATGGAGGTGATTCATGGGTTTGTTTATCAACAGTCCCCCGTCACCCCTCATTACTAGGATAATGAAGCCCGGATCACAGAAAACACAGGCTTCACAACTGGTTCTGGGATCGTGGGGTAGATGGAGGAATGTGTTTTTACAAAGTGCTTCAAATCTGAAATCCTTCTCTTAGTCATTCCCTTCCTCAGATGGCATCAGGGGTGATTTTCAAGTCTGTCAACAACATTCTCAACTAACATCACCCCGGACTGGATCTCAGAGCAGCTGTTCTGTGGTAGAAAAAATAGTGGCCTTGGAAACAAGAGTCATGAGTTCAAATTCTGGTGACCTCAGAAGTCACGTCATCTCAGCCGCCGTTTGTGTGTAAAATGGACAGGCTACTAACATCATGGGGACTGTTGTGGAAAGCAAATAGGATGGCCACATTTGTGATAAGGGCCTAGGCTCATTCCATGCACATTTGTAGATGTAACGCAATAAATATTGATAAACAAATACATATGGGCAAGTTGATACCAGTCCAAAAGGTAAAAAACAATAGAAGGGATTCAGAAAAGACTCTAAGAATTGGTAGAATTCTCCTTGGCCCAATCCTAGGAAACACACAACCCACCAGAAAGCCGTTAGATAAGCGAAGAGGCTTCAGATGCCAAGATGATTCATCACTGATTAGGGATAAGGAAGAGCTCACTAATGGAAATACTTAATAAGCAGCACCCCAAACGAAGAGAAGCTCTGAGAACTTCAAGAGAACCTTAGATTTAAGTTAGGCAATGAAGGCCCAATAGAACTTTTGAAGTTCTTTGCCTTTTTAGTAGTCACATTCATCTAGTGGACTATTTAAATGACCCCTCAACTATATAGACTTTCTCTTCACATTCTTCCTAGCCTAAAATCAGAGTGAAAAGCATTGCAGAATTTCCAGTTTGTCTTTAAAGAAGAAAATGAGCGATCGCCTTTGCTCTGGTGGAGTGTCTAGAACTTATTGGGGGCCCCTGCAATAGGTTGGGCTTATTAGAAGCTGCCTCAATGAAATGTTGGGGCCTGAGTTCTCACACCTGAGTGATGGAAATAAGTCCTCACCCTTCTGATAGACTTATGGTTTAATCCATCTCAAAGGCAGACGGGCATGTTTACCTATGTGGTACAGAGCACATCCATATGTTCTGTTTCCCTTTGAAAATTATGTGATTGAGCCTCAAAGAAGAGAACACTTAGGGCTTCCCTGGTGGCGCAGTGGTTAAGAGTCGCCTGCCAATGCAGGAGACACGGGTTTGAGCCCTGGTCCGGGAGGATCCCACGTGCTGTGGAGCAACTAAGCCCGTGCGCCACAGGTACTGAGCCTGCGCTCTAGAGCCCGCGAGCCATAACTACTGAGCCCACGTGCCACAACTACTGAAGCCCGTGCTCCTGGGGCCCGTGCTCCGCAGCAGGAGAGGCCACTGCAATGGGAGGCCCATGTACCGCGGCAAAGAGCGGCCCCCGCTCGCTGCAACTGGAGCGGGCTCGCGCGCAGCAACGAAGACCCAACGCAATCAAAAATAAATAAATTAATAAATAAATAATAAATTTTTAAAAAGAGAGCGAACACTTAGATTTGGAGGAACCCTAAAAAGGGAAAGGGTGCAGCCCTGATTACTCAGAGCATTGGTTCAACCTGGTGCCATGCCTGCATATTTGGGGTGCAGAATGATTCCCCACCGTCGCTGCACCGAGAGGGTGAGAGATCCACGGTTCGCAGGGGACCCAGCAGCAAAATCAGCGCCCTTTGTCTTTCTGCAGATGTCAAAGAGTGACAACTTTGGGGAGAAGATGAAGGAATTCATGCAGAAGTATGACAAGAACGCAGATGGGAAAATCGAGATGGCAGAGGTGAGTCCTAGTATCCTGCTAAGAGCTACACGGGAAGGGCCGTCGGTTGCCTGTGCCTCTCCCATGCACAAGAGTCATTCTAGGGATCCGAGTGAGGTGGTGGTCCTAAAGCCCCACCACCACCCCCAGCACTTAGGCTGATGAAAGAGAACAGATGGAGCTTTTCCTTTGACTCACAAGGAACGAGGAAGCAACAAACATTGGCCTAAGACAGGGATGAAGACTTTTAATGCTCTCAGGGTCCAACGGGTACTATAAACGTGTGATGAGCTCAGTTTAAGACAGAAGAGAGGGTGAAGTTTGCAGAACAGGAGAGTTCATGCCCCACCTAAAGGCATCCAAAGGTGTGTGTGTGTGTGTGTATATATATATATAATTTATATATGTAGCATGTATAATTTATATATATTAATATATACACACACATACATTCATATGTGTGTATTGATGTGCATAGATATATACATATTGTTAAAAGATAAACTGAGGCATATTAAAAATTTTAAGAGTTTATTGGAGCAAAAATCAATTCAAATGGGCCAGCACCGAACCTAAAATAGTTAGGAACACTCTACCAATGGGAGCTAAGGGAAAGACGTTTATATAGAAGAGACAGTTACAAAGCAAGGAAATTATTTGATTGGCTAGAGTGTGAGTGGCTGCATTAGTCAGGAAAGCCTAGTTGGCTGCTTTGGCTGTTTGTTTAGACTTTGGTTTGCTTATGTAGGCTACTAAGGCATTAAGGCTACCTCAGTCTAATGGCCTCCTTGTTTAACAATTTATATATACACACATACACTTATACAGACACATGTGCATGTGCACATACATGTGCATGTGTGTGCAGGCCTAACCAGACACCTCTGGAAATCAGTTTGCAACCCATGGTCAAGTGGTCCAGAATGATGACAGCGGCACACAAAGGAGGGCAGAACTCCTCCTGGGATGGACTGGTTGCCATGGTGCCTTAGGTCAGTGCCCTGGAAGGAGAGATCAGGACAGAGATTCGTGGGTAGGATTTCAAGAGAAGGCAGGAGAGAGCAACAGGAAAGGGCAGAGGAAGAAGCCAAGCAAGCGTGTGGTCTCAGCTGGAGCCTCTTCTT
Source organism: Eschrichtius robustus (assembly GCF_028021215.1). Classification (NCBI taxonomy): domain Eukaryota; kingdom Metazoa; phylum Chordata; class Mammalia; order Artiodactyla; family Eschrichtiidae; genus Eschrichtius; species Eschrichtius robustus. The sequence continues at coordinate 14,827,263 of NC_090842.1, forward strand.
GGCCTGATCTCATGGGGGGCTCTGGAGTGTGGATTGCGCCACGGGGTTGGCCCCACCTTGAAGCAAGGGGTAGGATGGTCCTTTGTACCCCTATGTCAATCAGGCGTTGGATGCAAGCTGCCCCCTCCAGCATGGGGGTCAGAGGGAAGGATGGCTGGGGCAGTTTGGTGGAGGGCAGTTCTCCTGCAGGGGGCAGCTATGAGCCACTAGCGGTCATCCTTCACAGCAGCTGAGGGATGGGCTACCAGCCTAGTTAAAGGTGATCTGTGAAAAGCACCAAGACCATCCCCTATAGATGCCTAAACTGCAGGCCTCAGAACATCCTGACTCAAATGGGCTTAAACCAGGGGTTGGCAGGCTTTTTCTGTAAAGTTCCAGACTATGGTCAGTGTTTTAGGGTTTGCAAGCTGTAAACCCTGCCTTCTTCAACTCTGCCCTGTGGCACAGAACCACCACAAACAGTATGTAAATGAAAGGGCGCTGCCATGTTCCAATACAAGTTTATTTACAGAAACAGGTATTGAGCCAGATTTGGCTCATGGGCCATAATATATTGACTCTTAGCTTAAACTATGAGAGGCTCCTAATGAGAAAGGCCATGAGAAGGATTGGCTCCTGGTGAAGGAGACCAGGTCTCCAGCCCTGCTTCTCGGCAGTTCTCTTGGTTCTGTTCTCCATCCCAAAAACGGCTTCATCCTCAGGCTGGTAGCAAGCTGGCTAGAGCAGTTCCAGGCATCACATCCAGATGCAGAAGGAGCCCATCTCATTTGGTCCCTGATAAGAATAAGGAAACCTTTCCCAGGGGTACCCGCAGTAGAGCTCCCCTCACATTTCATTGGCCAGGAGTAGGTCACATGTCTAGCCATAAGCCAATCACTGGCAAGGGACATGGGATTATCACATCTAGCTGAGACTAACTAGGATTTGCCTGTGACTCAAGCATGCTGAGAGAAGAGGGGAAGGCCATTGCGGGGGGGGGGCAGCCAACAGTGTTTGCAGCACCTTAGAGTACTTGCAGTTTTTTAAAAATCGTATTTGTTGTGGTATAATGTACATATAATAAGCAGTATCGATTTGCAGTGTAAAATTCCATGAGTCTAGACAGTTGTATACAGCCATGTAATCACCACCACAATCAAAATACGGCATCTCCATCACCCCCAAAATGTTCCTCTGTCTGGTCAGGCCATCCTGCACTAGCAGCCACCAATCTCAGATTAATTTGCATTTTCTAGAATTATATGTATGGAATCAGCTATTAAGTATTCTTCTGAGTCTGGATACTTGCGTTTTAAAGTGGCACCACTTTCTGTCCCTCCAGCTGCTCATACCCAAAGGTTTGGGGGTGACCCAGAAGCGCTTCTCAGAACATCCTTCTTCCCCTTTGAAGGGCTGCCAGCCCCTGTTCTCAAGGAAGGAAGCAAAATGGAGCAAAATGTGACTCCCATGCTGCCTTGCCACTGGCTGTTTTCCATCCTTCCTGCAGGAAAGTCTGTTTGCTTCCTGGCAGGGCTCTCCGTAATGTTACTGTTGCTCTCTGATCCCCACAGCTGGCGCAGATCTTGCCGACCGAGGAGAACTTCCTTCTGTGCTTCAGGCAGCATGTGGGCTCCAGCACCGAGTTTATGGAGGTGAGACCAAGGCGCTGCCTTCTCTCTTGCACATCGGGGCCTGCCTTTCTCTCGTGTTCAGAGCCAGGCCCACCCAATGCCTGGGAATGGTCCCTGGAAGACACTAAACCCCTTTTGAGTAGCTCAGCTACTCAAAATGTGATCCATGGACCAGGAGCATCAATGTCACCACCACCTGGGTGCTTGTTAGAAATGCAGAGTCCCTGACCCACTGAATCAGAATCTACATTTTAGCAAGATCCCCAGGTGACGTGTGTGCACGTTAAAGTGTGGGGAATAAGGTGAGAGGTAAGCTTGCGTAAAGTACCTTTGGAAAATAATGTGTACACACCACTTCCCATTTGGGTATTTGCCATAGATATTTGCATATTACAAGCTCTGAGAAATCCTGCAGTAAAGAGACCTGTTTCACTTGGTTTCCCTCCAGAATCTTTCATATTTTCTTCTCACTCAATAGCATTAGTGTTCCTGGAATTCAGAGTTCCAAGGAGCATTCTTGAGAAGGAAGGATCTAGGTACCATTCTAAAACTGAAAAAGCCCAGTGAGAATTCCATTTTCCAGTATCTTTCAGGTTTGGTCTTTGACTGTGGTCCGGGCTTCACTGTCCATCTTTAAAATGGATGTTGCCATCTTTGCAGTAGCAATTCTTTGAGATCCTCATGGGAAATAGGACATCCAAACTCAAGTGTCTTTTGAGTAACATGCAATTGATAGATTGAACCATGTGAAATTGCTCATATTTAACCATTCTTTATTTACAAAAATTGGAAATTCCATATGGTTTAACCAAATATATTACTAATCCTGATGTCCAGCAAACTACCAGTTATTTTTTGCTATTTTTCTGGGGCTCTGCACCCTAGCCATTCAATGTATGTGTCCCTCAAGGTGAAATTCAACCCATACCACCCCCCCCCAACACACACACACACACTGCCTGCCGTGATAAATAATGACTAGCCTTCAACACAACTCCAGTCGCCATTTGTCATGTTAAGTCCATTTCTAGCCACCGGTAATCCCCTGTCCCTGATTCACTGCTTAAAAATGACTGGAGAGCTAGTCCAGAAACACACATGGCAGTGAGTTCCCCACACAGATAGAAAATCAGTTAGAAATAATGGATTCTTAGGGCAGAAGACTCATTTTTTTAAGTGGTAGCTTGCCTAAGCATCAGATATGGATTTAATTTTATTGTGCTTTAAAGGATTTTCTCCAGTTTTTTCACGATGGCAAAATTCCATAAGCTGGTCACTGACATGCTGGATTCTGTTCTTAGTCCCCCCTCTTGCCTGTCTAGGAGGAAAAGTCCGCATATACATACAACTTGTCAGGGTGCTGCTTTTGTGAGTGTCAGTTTTTCTGTCTGTAGAAAAGGGAGCGTTTATACTTGATTACTCCCTTCCTGATAGGGAGGCGCCAGAGATTGGCCTCCCTTCCACCTATGATCAGGAAAATGGGGATGACAGCTTGCAGGGGGCAAAGATGCTTAAAGAGGAGGGGAAGGAAACCCTCTCTCTCTAAATCATCAGTGGCTTCTCTCTGTGTAGTTGACATGGTTCCATATTTTACCTGCCTTTATCCTTTAAGCCCCAGAATAACTACTGAGCCTATACCACCCCCATCCCACAGGTTTCCTGGGACCCCATCATCCTACAGGACCATCCCCTCCTGGGGTTGTCCATTCGTTCCATCTTTATCAGCTGGAAACATGAAATGGCCCCTCTGTAGCCCTGAAAGGTTTGTGCTGTCAGATGCTTCCATCCCACTGCTCATCACAACATTTTAATTTCTAATGTTAGTGACACCTCAGGATTTCTTTGAGATTTCATAAAGCCCAGGTCTCTTGAACTCTTTTCCTTGAATGGGAAGAGAATAATGACCATACTTTGTGATGGCTGAGCACAAAGTATTGGATGGGAAGAGAAGTCCAGCGTGAGAGCGTGGAGCTGGGGGTGGATCCAGGTAGGGAGGGAGAGAGGGAGGGAGGGAGGTCAGACCTGCTAGGATGGTCTCACTCTGAAAGCAGCTGGCTGCTCTGCTTTCTGGGAGGACTGGGGTCCCTTCAGGTTATCCTCCCCTGAGGCAATTTAGGGGGTGTCTGCCTTTTTCTCCCAGTCAAGACTCAACCTAGATGAACTAAATTCCAATACACTAAAGGCATGCAGGTGGTTGGTGAAGTCATATTTGAAAATCTGCACATATTTCTTTGTGCTTACTCAAGGGCGGGCTTTCGGAGCATGGGAAGGAATAGTCTGATGGAGCTGGGCATTTTCTTTCCCCAAAGAAAGAACTCTCCCCTAATCAAAAATCATTTACCCAAGTTGTATGTGGAAAAAATCTACCTTTTTATTGGGACTTGCTCATGTCTCATAACTTTTTAAAAAATCAGGATCAAGTTTTTTGAGCCACTACTATACCATGAGAATTACACAGCCTAGTTTGCTGGTATGGAAGAAAGATCCTAAAATATCTATACATTCTCACACTCCTCGCAATAAAAGGGGGACATGCCATCAACAGACGAACGTGTGGTACATATATATAATGAAATATTACTCAGCCATAAAAGAGGAATGAAATAATGCCATTTGCAGCTACATGGATGGAGCTAATCATACTAAGAGAAGTAAGTCAGAAAGAGAAAGGCAAATACCATATGATATCACTGATATGTAGAATCTAAAATATGACACAAATGAACTTATCTATGAAACAGAAATGGATTCACAGACATAGAGAACAGACTTGTGGCTGCCAAGGGGGAGGGGGTTGGGGGAAGGATAGATTGGGAGTCTGGGACTAGCAGATGCAAACTATTATATATAGAATGGATAAACACCAAAGTCCTGCTGTATAGCACAGGGAACTATATTCAATAACCTGTGATAAACCATAACAGAAAAAAAATGTGTGTGTGTGTGTGTGTGTGTGTGTGTGTCTATATATATATATAATGTATATATCTGAATCGCTTTGCTGTACACCAGAAACTAACACAAACTTGTAAATCAACCACAATAAAATTTTTTTTTAAAGTGGGGGACATGATGTGGAGAAGTTGAGGAGACAGGAGATCAAATTTGGGAAAAGAATTAGTGCCTGCTGACTCTCAGAAAATCAAGCGTTGCTGGTGTCTCGCTGTGCTGTTTGGAGCTGAGGGAGAAGGGAATAAAAATCTAGGGAAGAAAACTTGGAAGAAAATCTAAGAACTGTGATCAGGCACCAAAATAGACCAAAGATTAGGAAACAGGGTTCTCTGGGCCTTTTGTCACAGATACACCCACTCCCACCCCCCACCATGGTATTCCCTCCTCCCCACAACATAGATTGGGTTAAACACTGGGGTTTCAGGACAGTTGCATTCAGGACCAGATTTTTGCAGGACCATTGTATTAGTTAACTATTGCTGTGTGTCAAATTACCCCCCAAAATTTACCAGCCTAAGGCAACATTTATTATCTCTCAGTTTCTGTGGTTGGAAATTTGGTAACAGCTCAGCCAAGTGGCTCTGGTTCAGAGTCAAGATGTCAGCTGGGCTGCAGTCATCTGAAGGCTTGACTGGAGCTGGAAGATGCACTTCCAAGATGGTGCTCTCACGTGGCTGTTGGCAAGGGGCCTCAGTTCCTCACTACATGAGCCTTTCTATAGGGCTGCTTGAGTGTCCTTACGACGTGGCATCTGGCTTCCTCCAGAGTGAGTGATCAAAGAGAGAGAACAAGAAGGAAGCCTCAATGTCTTTATGACCTAGGCTTGGAAGCCACACACTGCCATATCTGCCGTGTTCTATTCATTAGAAGTGAGTCACTAAGTTCAGTCCACATTCAAGGAGAGGGGAACTAGGGAGGTGAAGAATTGGTAGACATTTTAAAACCATTCCTACTGTTTTTCCTTGTTTCTCCTGTGTGATGTCTGCTCCTGCTCAGATGGCCAGAACAGAGAGGAAGGAGGTGGTCAGACCCATATCACCTGCTGAAGCTCTGCTTCTCTTTGATCCCCCAGATGCTGTGGTCAGCAGGCAGTTCTCTGGTCCCTCACAGGGACCCAATGCATGTACTGAATAACTGGGACTCAGATCAGAGCCCAGAACGAGTATGGAACAAGATCCAGTGATGGACTGATTGTCTAGGCCTAGATCACATGCCTACCTCTGGAGATGGGTCAGCCCCTCTTGAACCATGTGGACTGAGCATGAGAGAGGGGTGGTTTCCTAAAAAAAAAGGGGGTGATGCTTTTTATCAGAAAGATGGGGGAGTGGCCTTGGGACAGTCTAAACAAACTGATTACACTACCAATTCTGTTCCACCTTCAGACATGGCTGCCATATGCATCGTGGTGGAGGGGTAGAGGACACAGTACAATGAAGAGTAACCAAAGCCTGCTTCTGCCCCTTCCAGAGGGTTCTTACCCTTGCTCCCAACTCCCACGCAGAGAATGAGAAGCTTCCAGAACAGTAAAAGGACACCCAATATACCCACAGCAAAAATGGGATCCAACAGATCATAGTGCTAGTTCTGGTAAAAATCTGCCGGTTAACACCTTAGAAAACCATAACCCTGGTTACAAGATGATCCTGAAGCCAGTTATAGTAAGGAGACCTTGTCCCAGCAGGGTTTTTTTCTTCTCTATGTGACCTTGGCCAAGATACTTTCCCTTATTTCTTCATCTGCGACATGGAAGGGACCCGTCTAGACCATCTCCATGTCCCCATCTCACTGTAATATTCTTGAATATCAAGACCCAGCCTGGCCCATTAAAGGAAGATGGAGGGAAGCTTATAGGTGTGGATAAATCTTTGTGAATAGGTTGACATTCCCATTGCAGGCTTGGCGGAAGTATGACACAGACAGAAGCGGCTACATCGAAGCCAACGAGCTCAAGGTAAGATGAGCCTTGGAGAGGGCACGGAGGGTGCAGAGAATGGGCCTGAGACCAAAGTGGTGGTGGGTTTAAGGAACCTGGGGAGGGAGGAAAGGGTGGGTGAGGAATTTGGGTGTGGTCTGCTTAGGGATACTCAGGCCCGGCTCTGAATGGTTGGACATGTTCAGCCATGTGAAATCAGCAACACAGAGCTGTAGGAGTTCAACCAGTTCACATTCCTCTGCACGTCAGTGCCCAGGACAGGCATCCTCAAGGCATTCCAGCAGTTTGGCCTTCTGGCTTGCACGTCTACCCCTAAATTCCTCTGGACCCAAGGAGTCCCAGGCACTGCTTAGCATGTGTCCTGGGCTCTCTGAGGAGCCAGAGCCAGTTTCTACTGCCTGGACTATGGGGTGAGGTTGCATCCAGCCGCTCCCTCCCCCTTCAGGGTTACTCCACAAGCATTAAGGGGTGAGGGAATTGTGAGGGCTGCAAGCTATGCAAATGATGGGCCCCGGAAAACAGTGTTGAGTGACTGACTGTCTGAAGGAACAGGTAAGTGAGTCAGGGACAGACAGCCTGAACCGGGAGCTCTGAAGAGGACTTTGGTATTCCAGGGATTCCTGTCTGACCTGCTGAAGAAGGCGAACCGACCATATGATGAACCTAAGCTCCAAGAGTACACCCAAACCATAGTGAGTGGCTGAAAGTATCCCTCCTCCCCAGGGGTGCAGGACATGGGCCCCAAATCAGTGGGATTTGGGGTTTGTGGGGTCGTTAGTTGGCTGATTCTTCAGGCCCAGGAGAAGTCACTCCCAGTGGCAGCCAGCAAGAGGGATGCTAGTTCATGGGCCCTGCACCCTCTCTCTTGAGGTCCCCACTCAGCCAAATGCTCCTGGGCCAGTGTAAGACTGGAGCATCTGTTTCCATGACAGCCTCCACAGCTTCAGGAGAGGATAAACTTGGAGAGGGTGGGCCTTTGGTGCTGGTCTGCTGTCTTCTGCGGCCCTGTCCCTGAGAAAGGGGGAGGGGAGACATGAGCAAGTCCCTGCTGTCTCCCCAGTGACCGATTCAGCCCATGCTGGTCCCTGCCACCAGGTGACCTCAGAGGACGCATGAGCATACTCCCCCATCCTCCTTCCTCTCCAGTGCAGGGGATGGCAGGCCAAGGTCCCACATGAGAGAAGGTCAAAGCAAATAACCCAGGCACCACTTTCTGTCCCCAACAGCTACGGATGTTTGACTTGAACGGGGACGGCAAACTGGGCCTCTCGGAGATGTCCCGGTAAGTGCCTGCCCTCACTCACCCCAGCATCACTTTTCACAAGATCCCTGCAGATCATCCCTGTGCTACCGTCCCTATCACCAAGATCAATCAGTGGGGAAGGTGACAGGTCAGGTGTCCTGAAGCGCAAATCAAAGTCAGATCAAATCATGATCATCATCACCACAATGTTCCGTCTCCCTCTTTTTAGAACTTTCCACTGACACCTGATTATAAAGTGCTCAGAGATCGTTTCCCTAACTACAGATGCTCCTTCTGCATCCCCTCCCCCCAGGTCCGAGTTGTTCTTGCTTCTGCTCTGTCTCCTAATCGCTGCTCTAACATTCTCTTTCCAGACTCTTGCCTGTACAGGAAAACTTCCTGCTTAAATTTCAGGTAAAATAGCCTCTTTGCTTTTCTTCAGTTCCTCCCTTCCCCTCATCCCTCTGAGCTCACCCTTCCTCAACACACACACACACACACACACACACACACACACACACACACACACACACACACACACACACACACTCTGCAGGGCTTTGGCTTCTGTCTTTAATACCTTGGGCCTTCCAGGGCATGAAGCTGACCTCGGAGGAGTTCAACGCAATCTTCGCATTTTACGACAAGGTAAGACAGAGGACGGTGTGGATGGAAAAGCAGGAGGCCCATTCCAGCCCCCCACCTCCCCCCAACCCCGCCAGAATGGCTCGCCGTGGTCCTTAGGAGTAAACAAGCTGTCGGAGCAGCAATCTGAGCCAGGCAGTTTCTTCCTGTCCCTTTGGATTCCCTGCAGCATCTTCTGCTGTGTGAGAAGATAACTGTCCTTCACAGTGTGTGGCCTGTGGAGCCCAAGGTTTTGGTTCCTTAAAAGTACAGGAGAGAATAGCTCATGGAAGAGGGTTATGCCTGGAACTAGGGTGTGATTACGTTGTTGGTACCCAGAGAGAGGAGGTGCTCAGTACTGCTCCCCTGGTGCCAGGTCATAATCTTGTTGTCTTCCTAGGAAGTGGGGAGTGAGAGGCCCTCCGTACCAATGTCGCCCCTCCCTTAGCTGCCCCTGTGTGGGTGACTCCAATGGTCTTCCTTAGAACTATAGGCTTGGGGGTAAACTTTAAATAGCCCCGTGTTCATCCTGACATCTTACTGTGGGATTCGACACCCAGGGAGTTAGCGAAATGCTTCTTGAACCTCACTTACAATTTCAATGCAAATGAAAAACACCAGAAGGGAAGGTTACCAACAGTTGGCCCTGGACCCTCCCGTTCCTGCAGTGACTAGTAAAGTCAGAAGTGACACGTTATTTGGGCACCTCTTTTGCTCAGAGTAGAGACCATTAGCAAAGCTAGACTCTGGTCGGAGGTCGTGGGGCCTGAGTTCTGAGGCTCTGTGCTGACCCTCTGCTCCCCGCCAGGACGGAAGTGGCTACATTGATGAGAATGAGCTGGACGCCCTCCTGAAGGATTTGTATGAGAAAAACAAGAAGGTGAGTGGCTGAGCCCAGAGGTGGGGTGCTGTCCTGGAGGTGGGATGGGGGTGGGAAGGAAGGCCGAGGGGTGCATTTTGCTCCTCTCTGATCACCCCCTAACAAGGCAATGGCAGTTTTTTGGTTTGACTTTTTTCTGGTTGAATTGATTGATGTTTTGGGTTTTTTTTTAATACACATAAAGAAGTTTGCCATCTTCACCACTTTTAAGTACAGTTCAGTGGCATTAAGTACATTCACACTGTTGTGCAACCGTCACCACCATCCAGCACTCTTTTTCATCTTCCCAGAATGAAACTCCGTAGCCATTAAACAATAACTCCCCCTTGCTGCCTGCCCCCGGCCACTGGCACTCATCATTCTACTTTCTCTGTGAATCTCACTGCTCTAGATACTTCGTACAAGTGGGATCATACAGTATTTGTCTTTCTGTGTCTGGCTTATTTCACTCAGCGTAACGTCTTCAAGGTTCATCCGTGGTGTAGCACATGTCAGAAATTCCTTCCTTTTTAAGGGTCAGTAACATTCCATGGTGTGTCTATCCCACACTTTATCTGTCCATTCACAGGCAGACACTTGGGTTTCTTCTACCTGCTGCCTGATGTAAATAATGCAGCTGTAAGGCCACGGCAGTTTTGATGTGGCCCAGTTCTTGGAAGTGTCCGCTACATGGCCAACAAAAAAGACTTTTTTACAGGAACCGGGAGATGAGTCTTGGCAGCGTTTTCCTCTACCTCCTGCAAAATGTCTTTCTCTGAGAAAATGGTTTTGCTGCTTTCTTTAATTAGATGAGGAATGCTCTATAATTCCTTGTGTTGTCTAACTGCCTGGGCGGTCAGGCTAGAGCTAAATATAATGCTCAATTTCAGGGCAAAAAATTCATCACAGCCTCTGAGTCTATCTGTCTCCCTTTCCAACTGCCTTCCGACTTCTTTATCCTGAATATCATCCTTCATTTCTTTCACCCTAAATTTATTTTTTTTCTTTACACTACCTACAATTGCTTTTTGAAAGAGGCAGAAAACAAATTATAAGCAAGTACTTCCTAGGAAGACAGGAAGTACTCACCAAGTGTTTCAACTCGGCAAACTTTTTCCTGGCACCAAACTCTAGGAGAAAATTATTTGTGCATCCTTATGTGTCCAAGGAATGTTGCGCACCGTAATGGAAAATATCTTTAACTGTAATTGTATTAATGAGGCATGATTATTCTCCATATGACCCTGCTTTATGCCTGAGGCTGATGGGCCTTGAAGGCAGGCATTAAATCTTGGGAGAGACCCGAATCTCCTGGTCATCATCTAACTAGGCTCTTTCTTGATTACCACAAAAGACAACTCATATGGCTACAGAGATTGACTCGAGATGTGAAAACAAAAAAGAGTCAGGTGTTGGAGCTAGGAAACAACTCTGAAGGTTAGAGAACAAGGATATTAATAAAATTGTTTACCCAGGAGCCTTCCACCTGTACTAAGCTCCAGATTTAGCACATGGGGATTGAGTGAATGTATCAGTAGAGAGAGCTGCATGCTTGTAAATAACAGCCCCTGAGTTGGGAGGGGAATGGCCATTTTTAGGTGAGCCCACATGGCAGATGCATATGCTTTTTTTTTAATAAATTTATTATTTATTTATTTTTGGCTGTGTTGGGTCTTCGTTGCTGCGTGCAGGCTTCCTCTAGTTGCGGCGAGTTGGGGCTACTCTTCATTGCCGTGTGCAGGCTTCTCATTGCGATGGCTTCTCTTGTTGCAGAGCACAGGATCTAGGCGCACGGGCTTCAGCAGTTGTGGCACACGGGCTCAGTAGTTGTGGGTCGCAGGCTCTAGAACACAGGCTCCGTAGTTGTGGTGCACGGGCTTCGTTGCTCCGCAGCATGTGGGATCTTCTCGGACCAGGGCTCGAACCCGTGTCCCCTACCTTGGCAGGCAGATTCTTTACCACTGCGCCACCAGGGAAGTCCGCATATGCCATTTTGATGGTGCCTGCACGGACAGTGATTCGGTTTCTGAGCAGATTAATGTTTGAGGCTCCTGAAGGACAGGCTGATGGGCTCAAACTTCGACACTTCCTAGCACTCCTAAGACAGTTGCAACTTGCTAAAGCCATCCTCAGCTTCAAGCAATACTTCTAGACACAGAAAGTAAGCAGCCCCCTCTGTCCATTCTGCCAAAACTCTTGATGCCACACTGAACTGGAGGGTTTTGTCAAGCTCAGGCTTGATATATGGGGTCACTTCCTTAGCTCCTAATTGAGTGGTAGGTCGCTCAGGCACACCCCGGTGTTATGGACTAGGTGACGTTTTTTCCAGGAACTTCACAACTTTAGTGAAGATGCCCCTCAAAAAGCTAGAGATGCTTGCAAAGTGCCTTGGGGCTGGGTGGTGGCACAAACCCAGGAATCAGTAACGTGAGGGGATGTCACCAAAGGATGCAATAAAAGACTGACCTTGGAGCACTGAGGACACGTGAGCCAAGTAAAGAATTACTCAGGGGACTAAGACTCTATATGGCTGTAGAGTTGGTCCCATCCTTTAGCCAATACCTTAGTCTTTACACCTCAATTTTCTCATTAGCTGAATGGAGATAACGACCCATCAGCCTGGAAGGGGAACTATTTAAAAAAAAAAAAAAATCTGCCGATATGCTCAATACAAAAGGAGGAGGAGGAGGAAGAGGAAGGAGGGAGGGAAAGAAAAAGACAGTTGTTTAGTGATTTTCCAATGTTGATGATGACTTTGCTCTATTTCAGAACTTTTGGCTATTTCCACCCAAAGCAACACAAGGCATGTGGGTGTTGGTTTTCTGTAAATGTTGGCCTACATTTTATATGAGACTATGGGCATATGTTTGTGGGTCACCTGTCTTAGTGCCCCTCAAGGCCACAGGGAGCCAGTGAACAAGCAGTAGGCTGGTAGGCTTGCTGCTGGAGGAGAAAGGAGTTAGAATCCCTTGTTTCGCTGGGTGAGGCTTTTAGGGAAGCATGATCCAAGGGGCCTGAAGACAAGACCAGGGAGTTCCCCTGGCATTCTCCTCCTCACCTGCAGGGACCCAGCAGATTGAGTAAACGGAGGCTCACTGAGGGAGAGGAATTTAGAGAAGCTATGCATAGATAATGACTGTCATCAATAGCTACTGTTTGGAGTGATGCTGTGTGTCAGGTACTGTGCTAAGTATTGTTTACATTCATTTCCTCATCTAATCATCATAACACCTCAATGAGGCAGGCTCATTACTGTACCCATTTTACAGATGAGGCAGCTGAGACTCAGAAAAGGTTGAATACTTTCCCCAAAGCAATGCAGCCAGTAAGTGAAAGGAAGAGCGTTTTTCATCCAGGGCTTTCTGACTCCAAGGCCCATGCTTTGTGTGCCTCTAAGCTACTTGCGCTGAGATGGGATAAGGGAAAGGTTCTGGCTGAATGAACAGCTGGGCCGTGTAGGTGGGGCATCCTCTGAGCCTCTTACCCTCTCCCTCTCTGTCTCCTAGGAAATGAACATCCAACAGCTCACCAGCTACAGAAAGAGCGTCATGTCCTTGGCCGAGGCAGGGAAGCTCTACCGCAAGGACCTGGAGATTGTCCTCTGCAGTGAGCCCCCCATGTAAAAGGGGGGATGGGGGCTGCTTCTCCACTTCCCCCCAAACCTGCCCCTGCTGCCCTGCCACTTCCACCCAGACCCGGAGATCCTGAGCATCCCTCCCGCTGCCCCTGCCATCTGCACACACACCAGCCTGCAGAGCAGGAAAGAAGAGATGGAGAAGGGGCTGCTGACGGGCTCCCTGGAGCCCCCTCCAACCCAACCCTGGCTGACCAGTCACAGCGCTCTGCATGCAGAGGGGCACCAACCGCATAGAAGGTGGGCGGGGGCACAGGTGGGGAGTCCCTCGTTCTCTTCGCTGTGATGCATGAGCTCATTCGCTGTATGATTTAGGCTTCTATGTCCAACAGAGTGGACCCTCCCCTCTGCCTCTCCCCCATGCCACCAGCCATCCCGAACCCCCAGGTTCCATGCCCCGCCTCGCTAGTGGTGTAGCTGTCTTCTCAGAGCTCCTTGTTCGTGGCGGACACCGGCCCTGTCCTTCACTCAGTGTGCTCCCTTTCCCTTTGGGTTTCTTGTTTACCAAAGAAGAGTTTACAGACAATAAAAAGGAAATGTTCTCCTGTGGAAGCTCTCCCAGTTTTGGCTGAGTGGTCAACTTTCTCTCTGCTGCTAGTCCCTGACAAAGAGAGAGCCTGTTCTAGACTGAGTGGGGAGAGTGGGGGGACCACCCAACTGGGGCATAACCACTAGAAGCAAGGGTGTGGGACCCCAGGACGCTGTACTTTCCCTTGCCACTCAATGCCTTCTCTCCATCAGCCTGTCACTTCTCTACTCCACGTTTGTTTCCACATTTCTGAAATCATAACAGCAGTTATCAGTTCATTGAAAGTTTACTAAATGTCAGGTATTATGCAAAACAGTTTGCCTGCGGTATCTCTCTTAGTCCCTTGAGAGGGGTGCTGTGATTGTCTCCAGCGTACAGATGAGGAAACTCAAGATTAAAGAGGTCAAGTAACGAGCCCCATGTCTTAGGGCCAGTTGGTGGCGTAAAGCCAGGGTATGAATCCCGAGGATTGGATCCACATTTTTTTTTTTTAATTGGCCACACCGCACAGTTTGCAGGACCTTAGTTCCTTGACTGGGGATTGAACCCGAGCCCCCTGCAGTGGAAGCGCGGAGTTCTAACCACTGGACCGCCAGGGAATTCCCTGGATCCACATTCTTTACAGTAGGGCTACCAACGGCCTGTGGCAACAGTGGGACTAGGTGATCTCCACCCAGCAGGGGGAACCTCCACCCAGGAGTTCCAGGCACCACGAACTTAACTTCTCCCCCTCGAAATGCAATTTGCCCCACAGCAACATATCAGATGCCCCTTGGTATAGGGCCAGCATGGCCTTTGGATGCACAGAACTCTTTGGGATCCTAGAACAGAGAGATACCTGATTTTTTTTAATGCTATCAGATACTGACATTACCTCATTTAACGTCCCAACAATTAATGTTTTGACATTACCTCATTTAACGTCCCAACAATCCTTGCGATGGATACGATTTTCAGATGAAGAAACTAAAGCTCAAAGACGTTAAGTCACTTTGGAAGTGTCCATTCGATAACCAGGAACTCACCTGGAGCAATAGAGCCCCCTGGGTCGAATATACGCCTCCTTTCTTTCCCAGCCACGCCCCTTTCTGAGAGAACCTGTCCTGTTCACCCCCTGGATGATGCAGCCAGCGAGCCACCTGACCTCTGTCTGCCTGCCCACAGCTGACGGGGCCGAGAGTGGACATCTGGTCCAGGCGGGGCCCCTAAGAGTCTCCTGGAATCTGAGGTTGAGAGCCAGGGCTGCCAGGCAGAATGTGTGGCATTGAAGCTGGGTGGTGATACAGCTTTGGGGGCAAGAGGTGGCACGACGGCGATCCAAAACCAAGCCCGAAGTGATGCTGAGAAGAGTAGGAACCAAGAGCCTGGGAGAGTCAGAGAGTAGTGGAGAGAAGATGCAGAGAAAAACAGGGAGGAAGGACAGAGATTGAGAGAGAGAGAAAGAGACAGAAACAGTGAGGGGAAGGGGAACCATCCAACAGCTCCCATGAGGCCCTGTTGCACAGCCTAATACCGATTTCCCTGCCACCCCTATGTATCCTACCAGGGGATCTCCTGTCCACTAAGCGCAGCCCCCCACCCTATCATCCCTAGTTGTCCTCGGCCAGCATCCCCCAGGATGAGGCACTGTAGCCCAGTCTACAGCTTCACACCTGTCCTCCCGACACACACTGCTCTGCCTGGGCTTCCCCACAAAGCCCCCGAGACAAGATGGGGTGGAGCGGTTGCCACAGCCTGGGATCCATGCAGGGGCAGAGCTGGGTCCTTTCCTACCTGGTTGCAACTCCGGGACCCAGATTTGCTGGAAAGGGAAAGGGCCTAGGAGCCCTTTCTCCCAGGCACAATCTCTATTCAGCAGAAGGGGAAACTCATGCCGTCAGGGACACTTGGTCTTTCATAAGCCCGTTTAGTTCACTGTGAATGCAGGTATCTGTCTATTGAGACAAAGGGAGAGGGGAGAGTGATGCCAAGGCCATCACAGTGCTGTGCCGTCCTCAGGGCTGTGCTGACTCTCTCCTGGCGTGTTAGGAGCCCACGCCAGGGGAACAGGGGCGTGGGGTGGCATCTGGGATTCATTTCACCCTCTTCTTTCTCTCTTGGGGACACTAGACTTTGTTGCTGCCTGACTCACAGGTGCGTTAGGAGCTGCTGAGATCTAAACACAGCCCGTCAGCGGAAGATCCTAGCCCAGCTCCATGCCCTTGAGTGGAATTTCCCATTCCACATAGAGCCTTGGGACCTGAGACCGAAGTCGAGAATAGAGCAGTCCCATGCAGACACAGAGATTTCAACCTTAAAGGCAACTGTCTCCCGGGTACATTCTCCATTCACAAAATTCCCTTTGGAAAGATTACCGAAAGTCAGGCACAAACCCATCTAACTCTGTATTTTGGAGGGGGACACCTGCCTTCTACCCTAGCCTCCCAGGACCACCCCAGGAATGGCCCCACCCCTGTGAGGTCCAGCACCTTTCTCTTGTCTTGAGTTTCTCCAGGCAACTCTATCAACAGCCCCGCCTTCTAACACAAAGGTCAGCAGAAACAGGCTATGAAGAAAAAGGAAAATGCCCAGGAACACCAAGTCCAGTTAGTAAGTCCCGAGAAAGAGGGCTACTTACTAGCCACTTCCTGTGAGGAAGTGTCACACAGCTAACTCGATTAGCTGGAATTAGTTGCATCTCAAGGCCGAGAGAACAGGCTGGTCAAATCCACAAGGTGCCAGGTCACTGGGAAGAACCCGAAATGGTTTGGACCACTGCAGTTCTTTCCCCAAGCAAAGTGTCAATAATATAATTTTCCTGACAACTACTTTCTACCACGGGTTGCGTGGGGAGACGGCAGGAAGACAAAAGACACAGGGGATAGGCTCGGTGGCACTGAGAGGGCATGGCCCTGACCCTCGGGGAACACGTGATCCCACGAGGAGCCTCCCTTTGGTGTACTTGGTGCACCCTTGAACGTGTGGCCCACACGCCCCCTTTGGCAGCAGCAACAAAGGGACTGCCCCTTCCTCTGGGAATCCCTCCCTGGCTTCCCAATGTTTAGCTTGGGTGCCACTCCCATGGGCACCTTCGTTCAATAATAAGTATTTGTTGAGTACCTTCATGGAGCTTATACTCTAAGGTGAAAAAGACAATACATAGATTAAAATGTTCATAAAGTTGTGATACATGCTGTAAAGTTCAACAAGGGAAAGAGATAGGAAGAGGGGAGGGAGGCATTATTTTAGGTTCTCTGAACAGGTGAAATTCAAGAAGAGATGTGAATGAGGTGAGGAGGTGGACCTTGCTGCCATCTTGGGGAAGGGAGTCCAGATGGAGGAAACAGCCAGTGCAAAGGCCCTGAGGTGGGAGAGTTCCTGGCATGCTCAGAAATGTGGTCACTGGGGCCAGGCAGAATGAGGGAAGGGGGTGAACAGTTGATGGGGCTGGGGAAACAGGTGAGGCCAGGTGGAGGCCACAACAAAAAGGACTTCGGATCTTACGGTGTCAAAGGAAGCCACTGAGAGGGGAGAGCATCAGAGAAGTGACATGATTTATTTTCAAGGTCACTCTGGCTCCTGTGTCAACACTAAACTATAGGAGGCAAGGGAGAAAGCAGAGGCGCCAGTTAGAAGGCTGACGCACCAGGGCCACTGAGAAACGCTGATGACTTGGACCAAGGAAGTGGTGGGAGGTGACAGCAAATAGCAGATTCTGGACCTGTTTCTAAGATTGAATCAAAAGGGCTTGCTAAGGACTGGATACGTGACATGAGAGAAAAACAAGAGTCCAGAAATGACTCCGAGGCTGCTAGCTGGAGCAACTGGGTGCGTGGTGGGTGCCAGTAACCGAGACGGGAGAGGAGCAGATTTGGGGATGGGTGGTGGGGGGGTAACTGGGATTTGGGACATGCTGCCTGGCATTTGGTGTCTGTCAGGACACCAACGGAAAACAGACTGCACATTCACATTGTGGACCTTCAACAAACATCCATGAGACAGACAAATGCTAGGTGCTGGGGACACAGCAGTGAATAGGATATTCCCTGGTTGCCGAGAGCTTAAAGGCTCCTGGGCCTGAGAGATGAGGAAACTAGCAACTCCGCATGGTAAGTGGTAGGTCAGAAAAAAGCACAGGAAGAGGTCCCTAGATTGGGGGTGGGGGTGAATTCCTTGGTGAGAATGCCTGGCAGTTAAAACATTAGCGTCCACAGTGGCACCAGAGCCAGAGGAAGCCAGGCTCAACTGGGGGAACTGCAAGTCCCTTGAGAGCTGAAGCTCAGAGGGGAGAAGCTCAGAAGGTAAAGCTCAAGGACCAGACAGGACCAGCTTGTGCAGGGCTGGACACCACTCTCTTTTCCCAGGCTGCTTTGCAACTCCTTTCTTCTCCTTCTGGTCCTGGCTCAACCGTCACCTCCTCAGTGAGGCCCACCCTGATTAAACTGCAACCCACTCACCCCCACCCCATGCCCCATAACCCCTCCCCACCAGGAATATCTTTCCCCATAGCACATGACCACGTGCCCTGATGTGTGTTCAGGTGCTCCCCCAGCTAGAAGGTAAGTCCTCCAGGGCGGTGCTCACACTCTACTGTCCTGCCCACACCTGCTCAACCCACACACCTGGCGGCACCGTTCCTTCCAGCCTCCTCCTCACCTGGCACCCCTCAGCTCCCCAGAATAGTGGCCCCAAAGATGTCTGAGCCCTAAATCCTCGGATGTAGCGAATACGTTATTTTACGTGGCAAAGGGGAATTGGGACTGTAGAAGGAATTAAGGTTGCTAATCAGCTGACTTTAAGATTATCTCGGATTATCCAGGTGGGCCCAAAGTAATCACAAAGGTCCTTGGATGTGAAAGAGGCAGGCAGAACCCAGAGTCAGAATGATGCAGTAAGCGGGAAGCATTTAGAAACTAGGAAAGGCGGGAAAACATTCTCCCTTAGAGCCTGCAGAAGCCCCGCAGGCCTGCCGACACCTCAGTTTTAACCCATTTTGGACTTCTGACCTCCAGAACTGTAAGGTAATAAATTTGTATTGTTCTAAGCCACCAAGTTTGTGGTAAGTGGCTACAGCAGCCAACAGGAAGTGAATACAAAACATAAAACATAGGTCCACCTACTCGATATTTGTGTTCCTGTCACATGATGAAATATGGGTAAGAATGTATCTTCCTGCGAGTGTTTCTGTGAGGATCCAGAGGATGCCAGTCGCACACACGCTTCGCATGGTGCCTGGCACAGAGTCTCACTAACTGGCAGCCGTGGGATGATGTTTGCTGTGGCCGTAGCACAGGAGGCTTCCTCTGCTTTCTGCTCTGTGTTCTGTGGCTGCCCCAGGACTCACGGGGACCCAGCTGGTTCCAAATTTGGGAAGTCTCACCTTTTAGAGAAGGCGCCCACCTGGTGTACCGCATCCTCCTTCGGGGATGGGAGTCCTCCAAACCTGGCGGACACCCCAAGGGACAGTTCTGTCTGCCATGGCCCAGGAGCTGACCTCACACACCAGGCCCATGAGGGGGGTCCTGGAAACCACCCAGATGCCTGGCTCAGGGTGCTCGGTCCTCCTTACGCCTGTCATTTGTTTCCACTCAGGGATCATAGTCAACCGGGAGAACTTGGCCAGACCGCCCCTTTGTTGGTCTCAAGTTCCCCATCTGTAGAATGGGAAGCTTGGAGTGAACGGTGTGCAAGCCTCCTTCAAAATCTTACCCCCTGACAGCTCACTGAAGAGCGTTTATAAATGACAAACAAACACATCGAAGATGACTGACATCATCAGCCATTAGGGAAATGCCACTGTGAGATCCCACTGCACACCAGTGTAAACTGAGTATCATTTTTAAATGTCTTATCCCCGCTTACAAAAGCAGAATCTACTAAATTGTTGTGGATGACAGGGAGCTGAAGAAGAAAAAAGGCTTCCTCATAGAGCCAGTAAGTTGAGTGTTAAAACAACATTACCAACAGTTTAAAAAAATAACCATAATGAAATTCCCACATCCCTCCATGCAGTGCTCTGTAATTCATTCTTGTTCCACTGGATCTTGGATTAGCAGTCTGCTTTCATGAAGCCATCTGCTTCTGGACCAAAAAGAGTCCTGGAAATCCTGACTCGACCCACATTTATAGTCTGAGAGCTGCTTAACTGACATCAGCTCAGAAGCCTGCACCCAAGAGTCTATTCTTTATATAAAGTATGAACGGTTTGAAGCACCTGGTACAGTCTTTTATCACAAGGTTCTAAGACTGTCCTTTTTAATTGACGACACATGCTGCACCCTGCAGCTTAGAGCAGAGCCTTCAGGCAAACACCAGACGAAACGAAAACATCTCTAAGATGACACAGACTTCATGGCTGCGGTTAACTGATTACTCTAACCAATAAGATCAAAATGGAGGAGAGTAAACTTCTCTCTCAGGCTATAGTACAGAATGATTTCATGAGACTTTAGATGAGCCTTTGCCCTGAGGGTAAAAATATATGGGCAGTGAGGCACTGACAGATCACGAGGAGCTTCCATAAACCACACGATTTCTAAAATACTTACATTAACATTTCATCTATATAAGC
This sequence comes from Eschrichtius robustus, assembly GCF_028021215.1. Lineage (NCBI taxonomy): Eukaryota > Metazoa > Chordata > Mammalia > Artiodactyla > Eschrichtiidae > Eschrichtius > Eschrichtius robustus. Next base: position 14,847,197 of record NC_090842.1, read on the forward strand.
ATAACCTCAGGAAGGCCAAAAACGTTCTCTGATCTGACAAGTCTTCTTGTGCAAATCTTAGAAGAGTAACACATCAAACAAACCTAACTCTTTCTGGCACTCTCTTTTGATAAGATGCAAAAACAAATCTTTGTGATTTTCCAGGGCTCCTCTGAGAAATCTCAAAGAACATAGTAGGTGTAAAAGATATCTTGAAAATTTTCTCTTTTTTTCTATATTTATTAAATTATTTGAAAAGGGAGAATCTAAAGAGTTACCAGAAGGGATATAGACACTTGATTAATATATGATCATGGGTGCCTGAGGAACAATCCTTGGTTACCCACTTAATTAACAACATTTAAAAGTAAACAGGGCTTCCCTGGTGGCGCAGTGGTTGAGAATCTGCCTGCCAATGCAGGGGACACGGGTTCGAGCCCTGGTCTGGGAAGATCCCACATGCCGCGGAGCAACTAGGCCCGTGAGCCACAACTACTGAGCCTGCGCGTCTGGAGCTTGTGCTCCGCAACAAGAGAGGCCGCGACAGTGAGAGGCCTGCGCACCGCGATGAAGAGTGGCCCCCGCTTGCCGCAACTAGAGAAAGCCCTTGCACAGAAAGAAGACCCAACACAGCCATAAATAAATAAATAAATAAATAAATAAATATTAAAAAAAAAAAAAGTAAACAGACCCAAGAGTATTGAAGGCATATGTCCACATAAAAATTTGCACACAAATGTTCACAGCAGCATTATTCATAATAGCCAAGAAGTGGAAACAAACCAAATGCCCATCAACTGATGAATGGATAAATAAAATGTGGTGTATCCATACACTGGAATATTAATCACACATAAAACGGAATGAAGTACTGATACATGCTACAACATGGATGAACCTCAAAAACATTATACTAAGAAGTTTCACAAAAAAGGCCCCATATTGTATAATTCTATTCATATGCAATGTCCAGAACAGACAAATCCATTGAGACCAAGATCGCACATGCCTCGCGGCCAAAAAACCAAAACATAAAACAGGAGCAATATTGTAACAAATTCTATAAAGACTTTTTAAGAAATGGTCCACATCAAAAAAAATCTTTAAAAAAAAAAAAAAGAAAATGTTCTGGAATTAGGCAGAATTAGATAGTGGTGATAGTGGTGACGGTCACACAACCTAATAATATACTAAAAACCACCGACCTATACTCTCTACAAAGGTGAATAATATCTTAATTTTCTTTTAAAATGCCTATGCAGGCATTGATTGTGAAAAAATTAAGTAAAATAAACAGAATTATACACATAGCTTGTTCATAAGTGAGGAGTTTCTATTTTTTGTGTTGTAAAATGGTCTATTCAAGGACACAACAAATTCAACGTAAAGCACCAAAAAGTTTTCTGGTGGCATACAGAATCTCTGCTATCGAGAATAACCTTCTGTATTGTAGGCAATGGTATTAATCAGTAAAACCAAGGAGGCAAGCCCACCCAACCTGAGCAAACTTTGCTAAAATAAAATATATTTCACCGTTTCTTTTCAGACAAAGGTATTATAAAGTAATACAAATAAAATTCACTTTCACTTTCCAAACCTTGTCCTTCACGGCGCCCTTTCACTTTCTGGAACAGACTGATGCTTTACTGTAGGACAGAGAGTCTGCAGGGTCAAAACTATTTTCATAATAATGATAAAATGTTATTTATGTTAACATACAATGTGTTCATCATTGCTACTTTCAAATGACTCAATAAATAAGTAATTTTTTTAATGTCTCCATTTTGATTTCAAATGCGGTAAGTATCGATAGTTTTAACCCACATAAACAAAAGCTCTTTGGGTAATCTCAAATGAGTTTTAAGAATGTAGAGGAGAGGACTTCTCTGGTGGCACAGTGGTTAGGAGTCCGCCTGCCAGTGCAGGGGACACGGGTTCGGGCCCTGGTCCGGGGGGATCCCACATGTCGCGGAGTAGCTGGGCCCGTGCGCCACAACTACTAAGCCTGCACTCTAGAGCTCGCGAGCCACAACTACTGAAGCCCACGTGCTACAACTACTGAAGCCCACTAGCCTAGAGCCCGTGCTCTGCAACGGGAGAGGCCACCACAGTGAGAGGCCCGCACACCGTGGCGAGGAGCAGCCCCCGCTCACCGCAGCTAGAGAGGGCCTGCACGCAGCAACGAAGACCCAACTCAGCCAAAAATAAATAAATAAATAAACAAATAAATTTTTAAAAAAAAGAATGTAGAGGGGAAAACCACATCTTAAAACAGTGTTGAGTGCGAAAGGAAACAGATTAAGAAATGGCGTAACAATACCACCTATGTGAATTAAAAGTACTTACAAGACAGCAACGATGCTTTGTTAGAGCATTAAGACAACCAAAAGACATCCATCGAGTGTTCCAGAATGGTGGCCTACAGTGGGAGAGGGAGGCATGGGAGTGGGAAAGCTCATTCAGAGGGCCTGAAACAAGGCAGGGACCTTGCATAGACCATTGATAATAAACTGCCACAAACGGAGAAGGGTGCTGAAATTCACCCTAGGCTCCGGAGGTTCCCATGTCCCCTCCCACAGGAAGCTGCAGCTGCCCAGAACAGAGCTGACGCCACACAGAGACCCTGTCCTGGCTCCTAGCTTCATCATCTTCCCGGAGATGCCTCATCCTGGAGGATTTTCTCCAGCACATCCACACATGGTGAGGAGCAAGGGAGAGTTGGCCTTGGAGGGAGCAGCCCCGAGGAGAGGGAAGGCAGGTAGGCCTGGGTAGATACCAGAGAGGCAATGCAAGCATATTTATCATGTACAGACCACCTACATGGACCAAAGGGGTTGTTCAGTTGCAGGGATAAGGGTGGGAGTGCTGGCCGGGTGGGAAGCCTGTACCTAACATGGAAATAGGCAGAAAGTGACAAAAGTGGCTGGAGGGACCGACCACGCTGTCTGTCATCCTGTTAAGTGGACTGAAGTTTTTAAAAGGTGCATGAGTTAGAGCGCCACAGTGCCTGTGGTGAGGGGTGGCGGAGGAAAAAGGAACCCAGGAGAGACACACAGAATCCAGACTGGAGGGCCAGAAGCTGAGAGAAGAAAGTTCTTCAAAAGGTGCAGAACGGGGCTTCCCTGGTGGCGCAGTGGTTGAGAATCTGCCTGCCAATGCAGGGGACACGGGTTCGAGCCCTGGTCTGGGAAGATCCCACATGCCACGGAGCAACTGGGCCCGTGAGCCACAATTACTGAGCCTGCGCGTCTGGAGCCTGTGCTCCGCAACAAGAGAGGCCGCGATGGTGAGAGGCCCGCGCACCGCGATGAAGAGTGGTCCCCACTTGCCGCAACTAGAGAAAGCCCTCGCACAGAAACGAAGACTCAACACAGTCATAAATAAATAAATAAATAAATAAAAGAACGTGAATTTCTAAAAAAAAAAAAAAAAAGGTGCAGAGCGATCCCCGGGGTTAGCGCCACCAGCTCAAATCCCACGGATGTGTCCCAAAGGGCACATGCTCCATCACATCAAACCAACCATGGAAATATCAGTGATCAACGCCGAATGACCTGCTGGTTTCCGCTTAACCAGTGCCCTGACCGACGACGGGGACCTGGCTGCTTGTCAAAGAAATAGATTTCACTGTCATTCAGCTTGGTTATGAAGTTTGTCATTGTTAGACGACTATCATTTGGAGCATTAACCACAGGCTATGAGCTACACTCACACCGGGGTTTATATAATGAAGAACCACAACAGACCTGCCGGGATAAGGCTCCCAGTCGAGGAGACGGCAAATACTTCCAGCAGGCAAATAATCACAGGGGTGTTCTTGCCTTTTTGAGTCCCATACAAAATGCCTAATCTCTCATCCTATTCATCCCGTTGATTTTAAGGCGGCCCCTCTCCCTGTCCCTCTGTGCCCACCCTCCACTCTCTCTCCGCAACCCCAGGCCCTCTGCACAACTCTTTCTCCAGTGACCTGTCCCCTCTTCTTCCCTCACTGCCCTCAGTAATATTCCAGGGACACACTGCGGTCTGTAACTGCCCCTCTTCAGGACCAACCAGGTAAATGATCTGTAGGGCTCAGTGCTAAAAAGAAAATGCGGGGCCTCCTTCTTCAAAAAAGTATGAAGAATTTCAAGGCAAGGACAGCAGAGCATTACACCAAGCGTGGGGCCCTGTGTGGCCGCTCAGGTTGCACACTCCAAAAGCCAGCCCCGTGCCCCCAGGACGCGGAGACATAAACGAGCTCATCGACCACCAGCCTGGGGCAGAACAGGACAGATGCCCACCTGCGCAGCCCAGTCTGTGACCCATCAGCTTGCCATGAGCAGGGGATGGGCTCTCATCACTAACTGCCCCCAACAGGACCCAGAATCTCACCAACTCCCCGTAAAAGGGATCGCTAACACTTGTTAGAGCAGAAATTGCAAATGGAACTCAACGGTTAAAGAAAAGCAAGGATCCTGAATAGTAATTTAAAAAACCAAAGTGAAGCTGTGAAGAGTCCTCTGTGAGCACAAAACTATGCTCTGAATCACAAAAGCCTGCATAGCTGGCCCCGGCTTTGGGGCAGGTATGGACAGGGCAGCACATCCCCCAGGGACATGTCAGCAAACAGAGAGATGACACTGAAGGGGCTCCGGCTGTCCCCAGAGCCGCAGCCTAGAGGAGGATGCCTCATCTCACCCCAAAGGTGGCCTTTCTAAGTCCTGAAGGAAGAAGGCTGCTGCTCAGGACTCCCCTTTCTTGGCCTCCGGTTTCATGAAAGTCACTGAAGTCAGGAGGCACTCCTCTGAAGTAGGTTATTGCATCAAAGACTAAGCAGCTGAAACCACAGCCGGGTTAACTGGCAAGGAGCTGAAGAGCCCCAGGCAAAAGTATAAAGGGGAAAAGAAATGGACCCAAAAAGGCAGGGAGGCCACAAGATTCGGAGACTTACCACCTGCAGAGCATCCCTCAACTGAGAGACTGCAGTCGGTGGGTAAAAACCCCAACTTCCTGGTGCCATTTCCCGTGGCTCACACCCCACCCCCTGCCCTGTGCCCCCATCCCAGCATCCAATGCACCCCAAGTCAGAAAGTAGTTGAATCCCAGGATGAGAAAATCAGAAGTCTGGTGAGTCCCATCATGACAATACGATCCCAGGACAAAATACTGCCCACAATGGTTCGAAAGAGGCAGCCTCCTTCCCATCCAAATGGAGAGAGGAGGCATCACCATGCCACAGCAGAGAGACAAGGAAGGTGTGCAGCCCATGCTCTACCGAAAAAGCAAGAGGAGAGTCACATGGGTCTTCAGAAGGCCATCAGCAGCAAGTCATGGCTCTACAACACAAACAAATCGGGAAGAAAGGGAATGGTTTGAAAAAGATGCAGCCTTCCAATCCCAGATGAGATATGTGTCCAGCAGGCAAGTGTTGGAAGAGTAAGGGGAGCAGCGAAGGGGGCAAGTGTTCCCTGCATCTGGCCAATGCTCCCCTGGAAAATGAAGGCAAAACCACGCAGGCCTTAATGAAGGCCATCGGCCACGAGCCTGTGCTGGTGCACAGACAGCCGATCAGGAAGGAGAAAGAGCAGAAGCTGCTTGAGGAAGTGAAAATGAATAAGCAGAAAATCCAAGACCTGGAGAAAAAAAGTAGAAAAACAAGAAAGGTCCTCTAAAATGTACATTTGCATTCTTAAACAGGAAAGCCACAGACTCGTGTTCTGGGTACAGGATGTTAAAAGAGCTCTTGCCACAGAGAAGGTGGGAGTTGCCAACTTGAGACATGTTTTAGGACAAACACTCCAAGAAAGAGAGAGACTCTTCAACAAGCCCTGTCTCTCTGAACAGCTCCAAGAAGTAAGCAGTCCACCAGAAACTTCCTGGAAGATGCCCTCAATGACCAGAGAGTTCCTCTGGCCCAGCCACCAAAACAGGTGAAGTCTTGCTCCCAGGATCAATAATAGGCCAACCTGTGGGGCCTTCCTCTTCCTGTTGAAGGAGCCTGGCCTGGACTGGAAGCCCTGACGACCATTCCCAGGGGTCACCTGAGCCCTCCAGTGTGGTGCCTGCCTCCTGGCTGGTTCACCGGGGCCCCACCAACAGATGCAAGAAACCCCTCTCTTCTAGAGAGATGGATGTCACAGGCCACATGTCATTTCCACAATCTCCATGATCACACTGAGACAAAGATGCCCGCCCCACCGGGAAGACCTCCTGTGCCCCCTGCATCCTTCCACCTATGGTTCGCCTTAGACCTACTGAGAAAATACAAACTGTGCTCCCCTCCCCCGCCTGCCCAGTAAGAACTTCCTTTTGCCCAAGAGGGTATACGCAGACAACAATCTGAGGTCTGGGTTTTAAACAACCGTCTGACCACTGTAAAGGCCACTGGCTAAGCTGTCTCTTCCCACCACCAACAAGAAGTCAGCCTACAAGCCCCTCCTCGTCCCTCACTGGAGGAGCTCAGCCTGGACTTGGGTCCGGGCCTGCGGAGGAAGCCCCTACACCTTGTCCTGGGCTCCTCTGAGGTCTCTCCTGATCACATATCTGTGCTTTGCTGAAACCCTTCACTTCTGCAAATACGTGGAGAAGAGCCACTGTGTCACAGCATCAAAGGACAACCAACTTGATTCCCACAAACACAGCCAAGCCAGGGCCAACTCAATCATCATCTCCCTCAGCAATCCTCCCTGGCTCTTCCCAGTGAGAATTCGAAGACTGTGGCCCCACCTGTGGAGACTGGACATACTCCAGCATCGGCTCTGCTGTCTACATAGCAAACGAGAGGCTTCCACACTCTTATGACAATTCATACCACAATCCTTGGTGCAGTGTGACCAGCTTGAAGAGGTGCTATTTGCAATTAACTGCAAGCCTGAGAGCCCCAGCTCCATGGCTACCACACTTACATGGAAAACCAGAATCTCTGAACCCACACATCGACGATGACCTGCAACATCGACTTGGTCTATATCATGCAGCCCTCAACATCCTAGCGGCATCATTTAGAGACTCCCATGATAACGGCCACATTCGCTCTGCAGAGAACCACCACCATGCTTTAAAGCAGCCAGCAACGTTGCCAGGGTGCACACACCTTACCCAACTCCAGATGCCTCTGAGTACATTACATGTATCGTGGCACAGCCGTGGTGTCACAAGGCACTAGATGGAATCTTCATCACGGAGCTCACAGGGCCAGCTGGGCAGATGACTGTCCAGGTCCACAAAATGGGAAGGGGGACTCAAATGGCCACACTCAACACTACGGACACGCACCTCCCACAGCCCAACTTCACGCTGATGCTGATGCCTGGGGTCTTTGCCAAGATCCCCAAATCCCACAGAGCGCAGGGGCGACTCAAGGCAAAAACCAGCACTCGGTTCCCTCACCCAGAGGTGCTCCTTGTTGCACCCACAGCATTTCCAAAGCTTGCTTCCGCTGCCTGGTACCAGGTGTCACAGTCCCAACAACGAGGGAATCTCAGGCTGGTAGACCCACAACTGAAGGACTGCCCGAAGCAGGCCACGTGAGCATTCAGACAAAAAGCTTCCAAAGTCTGGAGGAACATTCCTCACTCCTGAGCAGCAACACATCCTGGAGTCGTCTGGAATTCCTGGGGAGCTGTCAGAGTAGGTATACCAGGAACTAAGCAAGAAAAGGAGAGGCGAGCCTGATTCGGCTATGGAGGATGAGTCATCATTAAAAAAAAAAAAAAAGACCCAAAACCCTCATTGCATCCAGGATGCCCTGGTCTGAGGGCACAGCAAGTGCAGTGCTTTTACACCACCTCCTAAATAGTGGGGACCTCAAATGCTTCCAATTCTTCTGCCACATCCGTTCGCTGCTGGGCCTTCTCCTTAAAACCCTTCTCTGGTCTCTCCCCTGAATGAGCAACTACCACTGCTGAAGTTTGTGATTTAAAAAAACAAAAATGTATTCACCACACAAGAAGACTACCTCAAGACCTTGTTTGCCACAGAATTGTTTAATTTTAATAGCAGCTCAGGTGTCAATTAACAGTAAAGGGCTGAGTGACTTAGAGCACTGCGTGTAATGCTCTAAAAATCTTTGGGTTTGAGTGAAAAGAAACATAATAAAAACCGAGTTCCAGCTGATCCAGCTGCCCAACCAGCTTTAGGAACCAGTAATTCATATCTGAAAGGGCTGGGGTTTGAAAAGTCTGTGTCCATCAACTTTGAAAAAACGTTTGCCATGGCTTCATGGGACCCTCCAGACGGTGCACAGAAGTAGGCAGAGACCACCGAGGTTCAGAAAAGTAATCTTGCTAAAATCAACACAGCATCTAAAAGCCTCTTTCTGAGGGCTCACCCCACAGGGACCGCCACAAAGCAGTAGTTCTCAACAAGAGACGGTTTTGTCCCCAACTTTCCTCCCCGAGGACATCTGGCAATGTCTGGAGACGTTTTTGATTGTCACAAATCGGAGGGGATGCTCCTGGCATCTCATGGGGAGGGCTGGGGACGCTGCTAATCATCCTCCGATGCACAGGACAGCACACACCCACCCCAACCATGACAAAGAACGATCCAGCCCCAGGTGTCAGTACTGCTGAGGCTGAGAAGCGCCCGTCCTAAAGTCACGCGAACCCCCCTAGGCATCCACTCTCTTGAGTCCCTCTGAGCATCTCAGTCAGTAGGCCCTGTCCCTGGGGGGGGTGGGGGGGGTGGTTTATACACAGACACAAAGCTTCGCAGCTTTGAAGGGGTGGTGGAGGGGCGCCAGCAATGCCTGATGCCCACTCATGAACACTCCCCCACACCCCGCCCCGCAATGCCAGGCACCCAGGGATGCTGACTTCAAGTACTCTTTTTAGAGAGTCTTCCAAATTTTTAAAAATCTTTCTAAGTAAAAGAAACCCTGCTCAAAAGAACCTTCAGCACTTATTACCTCATTTAAACTTCACAGCCATCCAGTCGGGTCGGGACTCAGGATCACCATGCGACAGAGGAGGAGACTGGGGTACACAACGAGGTTTAGGTAACTTTTCCAAGGTGACACAGCCCTTGAGTGGCAGAGCCGCAGGCCCGAGCCCTCCGGGTTCCGAGGCCACCGTGGAACTGCGCGGTGGGGTCCCAGCCGACGCGGGAGGGGGGCTTTCCTATCCCAGTCAGGCTCCCATCAGGCTCGCACCTCCCCCACAGCCGCCACCCTTCCACGGCGCCAGGCCGGCCCTCTAGCACCGCCCTCACGAGGGAGGGCGGCTCGGGGCCAGAGGCGGGGCTTGGGACGTGAGCGGACACGCTGCGTGGAGCAGAGGCAGCTCCTCCCACGGGCCGCTGCGGCTGCGCAGAGAGGACCCTGCCCCGCCTCTCCCGCGGCGCGGGTTCCCGTAGGTGCCGGTCTGGCGGGCCGCTCCTATTCCTCCGCAACCACGCTCACCTGCGAACATGGCCAGCGGCACCTGTAGGAGCTACTGGTTCATGGAGCAAGTCAGCTCCAAGGCCCATCACCTGGGCATTTAGGGTCCCCCAAACTTGCCCGTTCACAGCATCCGCCAGGAGCCTCTCTGTGGCCCTCGGAGGGCAGCAGCCAGCCAATACCTAGAAATCAATGAGTAATGGCGAGTCCCTGAGGTTTCCTTATTTTTTCCTCCATTAAGCTGCTCCTCGGTTCCCTCAGTCTGTCTCTGCTTTTGTTTCACAGCAAGAAGCTGCTTGTGGACGAGGCTGGCTAGCGGTCCTGCAGGGACCAACCTCACTCTCCTCCTCTGGCTGGGACTGATGCCGGACTTGGACATTCATGACCCAGGGCTCGTCCCGTGTCTTCATTTCCTGGTGGTCACACTTTAGTCTGATCCACAGGTTCCTGTTGAAAACCACCCAGCAGAGCACCTTTGCATCCAGAGACCTGTGACAATCAAGAGACAGCATTCAGGCAAACTATATTCCGAGGCACATTTTTTTCTTCTACTTTGCAAATACACATATTCAAATCTAAAATTTTTGTTTCAGAAAACAACAGCCAACCAGATTCAACAGATGTTACCCCTTTGCCGTATGAGCGCCAGACCAGTTTTTTAAATGAGTAAACATTACTCTAAAGCTAAGCTCCCCCACCGACCACTACCCTGCTGTTCCTTTCAGTCACCCACTCCCTCTCTGGGACAAGCACTATATAACCAGAGCATCCCTTCTCTGGATATTTCTTACTGGTATGGGACACTAGTGTAGCCAGAAATCAACATGTCATACCTGCCCGGGGGGTTCTGACAACTTACAGAAAAGGCAGCATACTGCCCATGTCTGGACCCTATTTAGGCTCATTCTAAAACAGTCCCAGCACCTTTTCTTGACTGGATGTCAGATCCCTGTAGCTGGGCAAGGGTGGCTTTTTCCATCCTAGGCTGGAAGGGATGAACCCCGCCATCTGATGGAGGAGAAACAGGCCCAGAGAGGGGAAGTGAATGTGTCAAGATCACAAAGTCAGTGGTGAGGTAGGGACTAGACCTGCGCTCTTGGCCTGGGCCAGGGTGCATTCATGAGCTGGTGACATCATCAGAACCTTCTTCCTCCTCATCCCACATAGAGCAGGCTGTGTGGATGGGGATCCTCCTTCCCCGCTGCACTCGGTCTGGAGGGGAGCCAGCCAGCTGCAGACAGCCATGCCGGGAGGCTCTGAGCTGCTGCAATTCCGCTTGTGGGCATCCTGCCACTGGGGTCAGCAATTCTGGTCAAGAGGAAGAGGCCTAGGGCACCAGAGCTAGGAATCTAGGTGAAGCCACAGCGCCCCCTGCGGCTAACTGCTAAGTAACCCAAACCTTAGGTCTACCTGTCAGATTTCTTGTGGTGCCCACCCAGGAAAGCTGAGGGCTGAGTTCAGAGCAAACACCTCCTGGGGAGATTTTCCTTTTGCTCTGCATCACCCCTGGGGGAACCCTCAGGATCCCAGTTGATAAGAAAATCATGTCCACCGTGTACAAGACCCTTTCTCTCTCTGACTGCTTCCCTGAATGTGTCCACCCAGCATCATCTATTGATGGCTTTATGCGGGCCAGCCACTGGGTCCAGTACTTTGGGGATGGAAATGACATGACACTGTTCCACCCACCATGGAATTTCTTGAGTGAGGCAGACAACCAAGGAAACATAGTGAGACAAAGATTTGATGGAGTGCAGTGGGCTGGGGGAGTAGAAAGGAGGATAAAGTACCATGGAAATGGATCGGAGGGGCTCTAATGGCAGACAAGGTGTTTGAGCTGAGCTTTGAGGCAACACAGGAAGACAGATATGGAGAGAGGGGAAGGCATTTGTGGGGGATGGAACATACACAGCCAATACCCCTCCTCACTTGTCCCTTGTCCCAGCTGCTTCCTCTTCCTCCCGCCCCTCCTAATTCACCATGGGTCACAGTGGCTGTCCAGCTAGAGAAGCCACCCGCCTCTCCTGGCTGCAGCTCCCCTCTCTGACAAGGTCCGTGTCTGATCCGATTCCTGTGACTCTCCCAGCCCTCACACCTTGACCCTGCCAAGGAGCACTTGGTTTCCTGAAACCTGCCCAAGCCTGTCCACAATCTGGACACTTGAGAATTCAATACGTGGGAAATACTTCTTATGCAGGGGATTCAGCAAAGTCGAAACCATCCTTTGTCTCTAAGAAAGAGAATACATCCCAGGAAAGGAGAAAAGGGGCAAAGGTGTCATGCCGAGAGAAGTCTCTCTGCACATTCTCTGCAGGCCATTATGGCTGTTATACACCCTCGCTCATGGCAGAGTGGGTCCTGAAGGTGCAGGGAAACCCATTCACCCTGGACAGCAGCATTATCCTGATATTCCTATCTCTTTTGGAAGAAATCATCTTGAGCTAGAAATCTGTGCTGCCACCAGGGGGCAGCAGAAGGCCAAAGCTTTACCTGAAAACAGCTAATTTGTTCAATTCTCTGCCCAGGAGGTAGAGCAGCCGTTCCTAACCTTGGCTGCAAATCAGATTCACCTGGGGAGATTTAAACAACACTGACGCCAGGTTCCCACCCCCAGAAATTCTGATTTAACTGGCCCAGGGTGCAAGCCAGCATCACACTTTTTGGTCTCCCCACAAGAACTTTAATTTTTTTTTTTAACAGGGAAAGAATAGACGAGGAGAAGCAGCAACCTCTCAGACCATTCTACATTTCAGCCAGGGTTGAGAACCACTGGGCTAGATAGACCATTGTAACTCAAAGCATGGTTCACAGACCACCAGCATCAACATCACCTGGGAGCTTGTTAGAAATGCAAACTCTCAGGACCCACCCGAAACCTATTGAATCAGAATCTGCATTTCAACCAGATCTCCAGGGGATTTGTTTGCATACTAAAATTTGAGGAATGCTGGTCTTAGTAACCAGAAGGGCCCTTGGGGAGATCCTAGTCCTACACCAAATCTGGTTTACAGACGTAGAGGTTGAAGCCAGACGGAAGAGCCCATCTGCTCAAAGTCACTGGCGATGCGTTGGGTGGGACGGCACAGACCTCAGAACCCTGACTCCCAGTCCAGTACTCTTTCTCCCACAGCACCCAGAGCTGGGCCTGGGCACCAAATGGCCACAAACAGTGGCGCGAGTTTGGTGGGGTTTTGGAACTTCCCCGTAGCTCTCAGCACGTGGACTGTGGGCATCCCAGAGATGGCTAAGTTACCATCTCGGCTCGAGGCGCTTCCATCCTCATATGTAACTCAAAACACACACACGATATCAGCCAAGCATAACCTCTCACCTTGAGTCACGCTGTGGGACCATCTCTAAATCTAGGAAGAAAGAGAAGGGAAAAAGATCAGTGTGGATGGATGTGTAGCCAGGGAAGGTTTCCTGCAGGCTGGGCTTGTGAGAGGGGGTGGGTGAGATTTCAGTGGCTGGTGGAGGGAGGGGCAGCCTTTCAGGCCAAAAGACCAAGATGAATGAAGGGTATTAATAAGGCAGGAAGGGGATCAGTGTGACCAGGGTCACCAGGTAAGGATTGGGCAGCAGTGAGAGATAAAGCTGGGTTGGGGGAGTGGCTCAGAACACAGACAAGGCCCTGAAAGCAGACAGAGGACTGCTGGGTAGAGCTGATTCAGTTCCTGGGCTGGAGGCCACAGTGAGCCATAGAAGGTACTGGAGCCAGGGTGGAGTCTGGTCCTTGGACAGGCCTTCTGGGGTGTACCGGACATGGTACAATGGAGGAAGGGGCTACAGGAACCCTCACCCTGGGAGCTCATTGAGGGTACGGCTAGAGGCTCGTTCATCTCAAGGTCACCAGCATTTGGTAGAGCCTTGGCCTTGGAAGGTCTCCTCCAGCTGACCATATTCATGGGAGGCCAGCCTTCAACCCAAGGGCCGTTTAAGACTCAAGGTCCAAATCAGAACAGGAAATTTAAGTCATGCTCTTGTGACCTTGGACTTGTTCCACCATAGAGTAAGGATGATAACAGAAACTCCCTCATAAGGTTAGTAAGAATTATCTGTGATAAGACACATGCCATACCTGGCGTCTACCTGGTGCTCCATATCCGATAACTCCCTTCTACTTCTTAACCCCTGCTCTTCCCAGGGCCTCAGAAAGTTAGCACCACCTTGGTATCCCTTTGAGTTGCTCCTTCAATCTCTTCTCCTTCCCTAATTAACGGTAGCATCTGTTGAGTACTGTACCCATATAAAAGCACAAGCCCATTACATCCTACAATAATGCTTTGAGATCGGTTCTATTCATTCCCTGATTTAAAGATGAGAAAACTCAAGGATAGAGTTTTACATGCACACGACAAGGGTTTGAATTGGGTTACCATATCAAGCACCCCTCTCCTAACCACGCTTTCATATGGCCTCCAAGTGAGATGGCCCAGGACTCTCCATGGCTCCTCCATGACCCTCAAGCTACACATTCTCCCTCCATAATTCCTCCTCTGACAGTTATAGGGACCAATTTCAACTTTTTGTTTTTGGCCTTGGTCTTCTCCTTTGATCAACAGACCCACATTTCCAAAGGCCAGTGGGATACAGATCCACATGGATGTCTGTCTTCCTCTGAAACCTAACCAACCCCAAGTTCCCAGACCCTCCCTCTAGCCTGAGCCTGGGTAGCTCACGCCTTGTACACCTCCTAAGTTCATTCTATCCAGAAGGGTGGCCATGCTGGTCTCCATCCCCAGTGTGGGGTCCTGGGGAGCAGGAATCTGTCCTCAGGTGCCTCTCACAGAGCCAAGCACAATCAATACAGGACTTACCTATCCCTCCAACCAGCGTCCCCTCCCAGCTCTCCTATTTCGGCTCACAGCACTGTATCCTTCATCTGGTCCTTTAAGATCTGAAACTTGCCCCTGGACCATCCCTCTCCAGCAGCCTCCTCATTCCCCCAGCGGTCCTCTCTGCTCAGAACCGCCTCCCAACTGCCTCTTAGGTTGTTCCCTTCCCCCACTTTCCAACAGACCAACTGCTCCCCGCCCTCCTGCAAGCTCAGGTCAAATCCAAGCCCCCTTGAGTCTTAACCACACCCTGGCCCCTATTAGAGTTAGTTCCCAGTGTGTATCTTAACGCAATGAACCATAAACTCCTTGGGGGCAGGAGCTGTGTCTTTTTATTTTTTGTCCCCATGACAACATTCATAAAAATTAGCACACAAAACCACTAATAAACATATTTTGAGTAAAAGAATTTGGGGATTTAGTTAAAGCAGAAAGTGTCTGATTCAGAGGGAGCATTTTTTTTTTTTTAATTAACAGCATGGAAGTTATATGTATTCCCAACACAGAAACTTATAAAACTGCCCACTCCCACAGCCCAGATCACTCTGCCCCTTGCCATGCACACCTGCCCTATTTTTATTGATTCATTCGTTTATTGTTTTCACCCACTGATGTGTGTTGACTATTCATTCAAATACTTCTTGAGCTAATGAATGAAGATGTTAATGGTCACCTGATCCGGGAGAATTTACACTTGAATACTGGAAATACCTAAGAAGTTTGTGAAAAGTACAATCCTCAAGACCATTTCTAAAATTTACTGAATCAGAATCTCTGAAGGAAAGCCTGAGGGCTTCCACTTTTATTTATTTGTTTTTAACTTTTAACTTTTCCTTTTAAAGTAATTTTCAGAATTATAAAACAGTTTGAAAATAACAAAGTTCCCATATACCCTTTACCCAGCTTCCCCAAACAGTAACACTTAGGTAACTGTCATGCAATGATCAAAACCAAGAAATTGGGCTTTCCTGGCGGTGCAGTGGTTAAGAACCCGCCTGCCAATGCAGGGGATATGTGTTCGATCCCTGGCCCAGGAAGATCCCACATGCCGCGGAGCAACTAAGCCCGTGAGCCACAACTACTGAACCTGCGTGCCACAACTACCGAAGCCCATGCGCCTAGAGCCCGTGCTCGGCAACACGAGAAGCCACCGCAATGAGAAGCCCACTTGCCGCAACTAGAGAAAGCCCGCGCACAGCAACAAAGACCCAAAGCAGCCAAAAATAAATAAATAAATACATTTAAAAAAAATAAAAACAGGAACGCTTTTTTCTTTCCACTAGTACTTCCATGGTTTCATTTTTTTACATTTAAATTCATGATCCATTTGAGTTTATTCTTCTATATGGTGTGAGCTGTGAATTCATTTTTATCTTTTTTGAAATGACTACTCAGTTGTCCCAGCACCATTTATTTAAAAGTCTATCATTGCCTCTGAGATTGGAGATCCCATCTTTGTCATATACTAAATTTCCATTTGTACTTAGGTCTATTTCTGCATGTTCTGTTCTATTCCATTGGTCTGTCTATTCATGTGCCAAGGCCACTCTGTCCGAATTACAGGTGCTTTTACAGTTTGTTTTAATGTCTGGTAGCTACCTACCACCTCCACCCTCTGCCATGCTCTTTTGTTTCAATGTTTCCCTGGATATTCTAGCAGGTTTATTTTCCATATGAACTTTAATATCAACAAACTGTGCCCCCCAAAACAGCTCCAAGAAGTAAGCAGTCCACCAGAAACTTCCTGGAAGACACTCTCAACTACCAGAGTTCCTCTGGCCCAGCCACCAAAAACAGGTGAAATCTTGCTCCCAGTATCAATAGTAAGCCAACCTGTGCGGCCTTAAGACTCTTCCTTTTCTGGGAGCCCGGCCCGGACTGGAAGCCCTGACGACCATTCCCAGGGGTCACCTGAGCCCTCCAGTGCGGTGCCTGCCTCCTGGCTGGTTCACCGGGGCCCCACCAACAGATGCAAGAAACCCCTCTCTTCTAGAGAGCTCGATGTCACAGGTCACCTGTCATTTCCATGATTTCCATGATCACACGGAGACGAAGATGCCCGCCCCACCGGGAAGACCCCTGTCTTATCTAGGAGGACCTTCTGCGCCACCCTTCCACCTATGGTTCCACTTAGACCTACTTAGAGAAAATACAATCTGTGCTCCCCCCAAGTACGAACTTCCTTTTGCCCAAGGAGGTATATGCAGACAATAATCTGAGGCTTGGAGTTTAAAAAAACTGTTTGACCATTATAATGACCACTGCCTAAACTGTTTCCACCTATAGAATCACCTACAGAATCACCTTCTTAGTTTAACTCCTACCACCTCTATAAGTATGAATGACTTAGAAATTTAATTTCTAAGTGTGATAAACTTCACACTATAAATAAATCCTTTTCTATGGATGATTAGCAAGAGTCTTTCAGTTATTCCAATGTGCAGCCAGGTTTGGGAACCGGGGGAATACAATAGAAAGGACTGGGATCTGGCAGCCCCAGGGGTGCTTCTACTCCCTAACGGGGTCCTTGCGAACAGCTGAACCCGCCACACCAGGCAGTGAATAGGGAAGGCTCAGCAAGACCGGGGGAGTCCTCCAGCTCAGAATGGTCAAACCATCAGTGATGAGTAACTGTCACCACAGCTGCCTTCCCAAGCTAGGTGTATTCTGCAAACTCTAGAATTATATCTCCCTTCAATCTTCCAGCAGCCCAGTGAGGTAAATTCAGGTATGATCACCATTTTATGGGAACAGAGAGGCTAAGACAACCAATCATGGCAGACCTGCGGTGAACAGAGGCATCTCACTCAGCGGCCATGCACATTTATTTCCAAGACCTTGGATTCTAAGGACATTATGAGAGGTAGAAAGCGCAGCACGAAGTCCCACTCTCTACGCTGCATGGCCATAGCCCAAGGTGAAGTTACGTGATGCTGGATCCTAGAATGGGCGGGAAGGGATTGACCCTGTCGTTCCATAAAGGAGAAACAAACCCAGAAAAGGAAGAGACTTTCTCAAGATCACACAGCCAGTCAGTGTCAAAGCTGAGAAGAGAGTCCAGGTCCGCTAAGCAGGAGTCTTTGCACCCACCTGCAAGGCATTCGGGAGTTTAGAGGCAAGGCAAGGCTGCCCCCTGGAGGAAAGACTGGAAAACTGCAGGCGTCCCTGTCCTGAGACCCTGGGCAGCTTCACTCTGCATGATGGATTTCCTGACCCTGTACCTCCCTGAGGGTTTCTCCTTCTTTACTAGTGCCCCTCTGCAGAACCCCCCAGGACTCTGTTGATGAAGTCATATCAGGGGCCTAGCATACACAAAGCAGTTTTTCCTCTCACTGCATCCTTGAAATCACTGGCTCAAGAAACACCTAGATAGAGATGGCTCTTCATGTATGAGGCACTGGGATGGGTGCGTGGGGACAGAATCTGAGAAGATGACCCTGCCTATCCCCACGGAGGTTATGATGTGTTGGGTGTCTCAGACACAATCTGTGGTGAGCAGAGAGCTGGAATGGGACGGGGAGGCAGGGGAGGACCAAACGCCAACTAAAGAATGGAGGGAGGGACTCATGGGCATCACATCTGAGTTAAGTGTGAAGAGGAAAGGATTTCAGTAATGAAGATGATGGTACAAAATTCCCGGGGAAAGAGGGAAAACAGGGCCAAGGCCTCCCCTCACATTCCCTGGTGCCTGCCCTTCCCCTCAGCTCCTCACTGCCCAGCCACCAATGTCCGACTCCTTACAAAGCCCCCTCCCCTGCTGCACCTGCCTCTTCCACAGGTCCTCCCCCACCTGGCCTTGATCACATCTCCTGCAGTCACTCAACCCCAACCCTGAACCCTCAGATCTTCCAGTCCTTTGTAGGCCTGTCTACAGAGAAATCTCTATGGTAATCAATCAATAAGCTAAAACTAGTTCTTGTGTACCTGCTGCAGAGGATCCAAAAAATTCCAAACCAACCTTTGCCCCAAAGAAAAAGAAATCATCTCATGGGAAGAGTAGAGGTGCAAGGAAGTGATGGAGAGGGAAACAGTCTCTGCTAGTTCTGGGCAGCTGTGCAAGAGAAGCCCAGGCCGGAGGGACTTTGGGGGTGACTGACATCGGATTAGGAGGCGTGGGTAGGTGGCAGGAAGGCAGGAGCAGAGGCTGGGAGGCAGGAAGGCTCTGGGTGGGTCTGCAGGTCAGCGCATGGCCTGACTCATCCAGCTGAGAGGCTAAGGGGTATAGCCTTATCGGCCGAATATTTCCCCAAAGGCAGTGAGGAGCCACCCAAGACTGGGTGCAGGGACACCTTGAAAAGTGTGTTTAGAGAGATTCCTGGAACAAACCGTGTCCTTTGCTCTGCAGCTTCCCAAGGTGGGGGGGGGGGTGGTAGGAGGGAGCTCTGGCTACACAGCTCTCACAGCCCCTGAGAACCTGTCGCTCTGGGGGAGCTGCCTGTCCTCCAGCCAGTTTCTTCCTCCAGTTCTCAGGGCACAATTTGTACCACCCCAGGATGACCAGGACGGGAAGCCACAAGGTCAAGGCTGCGTAGTGGCTGAGAGAGAAGAGATGCCAAGCCCTGACTCCATGCGGTGCTCTTTGCTCACTGCACAAGCCCCCTCCAGCACTGAGTCTAAGCAGGAGGTGTCAGCAGAGAGTGGCTTGGGGGTGGGGTCCAGAACCTCCCCGAGCATGCTTCTGAAAATGGTGTTTCCAGGGGTGGCTCAGATCCTGTCTGTGGGTCACAGAGCGCCCAGTCAAGGGAGGAGATAGAACTGACATATAGGGAACAATTGACCACAGGATGCAATACTATCACTAAGTGTCCTAGGAAATCAGAGCAGGAAGGGGGAATCAGTGTGAACAGCTGTCCAAGAGATGACCTGAAACCTGTGTCCAACTGAGCACCAAACCCCTGAAAGGGGCAAGTGGGGGAAAGGGGCTAGACCCACCAGATATGAAAATACATTGTTTCTCGGGTGAAAACAAGAATTCCACAAGAATTCAAGAAAAAGAATAAGCTGCCCAGTCCAAGGTAGTAATCCTACCCCATAATAATCGCTGGACACATGGGAGGGGGTACTGATTCGTTTGTAGTCATCCCTTCCGGGCATCAGCAACAGAAATTCCCTTGAAGAAGTAAGGAAGGAATGCTTTCTTAGAGATGGCTATATGTTCTGCTCATCTGTCCATTCATCCATTCATCCATCCACCCTGCATTCTTATGACAAGATTTAAAACCTTGCTCTGAGGGAATGCTGCTACTCTTCTGCCCTTCAAAATGCGATGCCCTATATGTAATAAGGAAACAAACAGAACCACAAGGTTTAATAAACGACTAAGATGGCAAGTCCAAGGCAACCATAGTTTCTCCCTCCGTTTTCCAACTGAATGCACATCCAAGAGTCTTCTGGAATCTTCTCTCCCTTCTCCTACCTCACCTCTACCCCCAATCCCGGACCAGGGCCTGAAGAGTTCACGCCCCAAACTGCTCTGAGCCCCTCTCTCCTCTCTCCTCCTCCTCCTCCTGTCCCCGCCTGTCCGCGCCCCAGGGCCTTTCCCACCCTTCAGGGGCACCCTCGATGCCCACCTGCAGCCGGTGTCGCCCCCTCCAGCCTTCGTCCACCCGCCGTTTGTCAGCAATACGAGCCTGAGCTCACGCACCGCGCGCTCAAGCGACAGTGGCCGTCTGGGCGGACGCCCTCGGCTCGGACAGCCGCTCGCACCGCCTCCTCCGTGCGCTTCGCGTCCCCGCCGCCCTCCTCGCGCCAGAGGCAGGCGCGTGCCTTCCGGGTTCCCTCGGCGCCTGCGCCCCCGCCTGGCCCTAGCGTGTTCTGCCCCGCCTCCTCCTGTTCACCCAGCCGAACCCCACCGGCCGCGCCCCTTCCCAACCCCGTCCCCCGGCGCGAGCTGCTGCACGAGCCCACGTCCTCCCCGGGACCCGCTGCGCTCCCGGCAGGCGCGGGCCACCCTCCCACCGCAAGACGGCGCCTCTCGCCGAAGAGCGATCCTCCTTCCCCACGTGTCCGGGGACCTGCCGGATCTCTACCGGGAGACACTGACACTTGGGAGGCGGCTTGGCCAGAGGAAGGGGCTGCAGGCACTTTCCCTTTATTGATAAGGAAGACTTTCTCTATATTTGCCTTCTTGGTGCAGTGGGCAGCGCGTCAGTCTCATAATCTGAAGGTCTTGAGTTCCAGCTTCAGAGAACTCATGGCGTTTTGCTACCATTCACAGAAAGTAATCTGCATTCTGGGATGGTGTTTACAGAGGCCCCGCGGGGCCCAGCAGGTAAAGGGAATTCCACGTGCTGCCAGAGGACATAAGTAAATGCTTAGGTCCACACAGAGCCCATTCAACCGCAAGCCACTGCCACGAGGGACGATCATTGTCCCCTCTACCATAATAATAAGATAAAAACCCGTAAATGTGAAAACGTGCAGCGTCGGCGCTACTGCGAGGAAATGGACACTGCTCTGCTGAGTGGTTCAATTCCTCTCGCAACATCCGTGAAAAATCTCGGTCTCCGAGATCACTTCCGATCTCCTTTTTCCCCAACTTCCTCTACTCGAAGCAAGGCCGTGTCTCCGCGTTCTTTTTCGGCTGTCTCCGGAGACTGTATTCTCGCTCCAGTCCAGACCCAGCTTTCAAGACCGGCCGTCCGTGCCGGTCCCCTACGTGGCCCCGGAAAGCAAAGTGGGGCGACATTAATGAGCCGGGAATGGCCAAGCTCTAACTATAGCTTTAGCTGAATCCTTCAGTTTTTGATTATTCAGTTTACAATAGCTTCCAGTTACTTTGTGATTTAGCCTCTACTAATTATTTAGAAATATATTTCTTAATTTCCAAAATAGGGAAATTTCTAGTTTTCTTTTTATTATTTATTTCTATCTTAATTGCATTATGGTTGTAGAATATATTCTATAAGAATTAAATACTCTGAAATTTATGGCTCAGTATTTGGTCAGGTTTTGTGTTTCTTTGTTATTATTATTACATAATTTTATTTATACTAGATTAATATCAAATTAAACAATATACTATTAATAATGAGTTAATAATAAAAGTATGTCAATTATAAATATAAATAATAAAATTTATTAAACTTATATTATTATATATTATTATATTCTATTATTCCAGTATTTTTCCTCTATTAGTTTGGAAGCTGTACCCTTGTTTCATATTCTTTTAGTAATTAATCTTGAAATTACAACACTACTCCTTGATTTATCAAGACTACTATTAATTTGGAGTTTTACCTTCTTTCCAGAAAAAAAAAATTTACAGTCCTTTTACTTTATCTTTTCCAATTATTACCCTCCCAACTTACATTTGTTTTCAATTCTCTTGGGTATATATCTAGGAATCGAATTGCTGGGTCATATGGTAACTCTATGTTTAGCACTTTGAAAAGCTACTAAACTGTTTTTCAAAGTGGCTGCGATGTGTTTTACAATCCCACCAGCAAGGTATGGGGGTTCCAATTTCTCAATATCCTCACCAACACTTATTATTGTCTGTCCTTTTTATTCTAGCCATCCTAGCACATGTGAAGTGACATCTCACTGAGGGTTTGGTTTGCATTTCCCTCATGATGTTGAACATCCTTTCCTGTGCTTATTGCCATTTGTATACCTTCTTTATAGAAATGTCTATTCAAATCCTCTGCCCTTTTAAAAATTGATTTACTTGTCTTTTATTGTTGAGTTGTAAGACTTCTTTACATCTTTTGGATATAAATCCCTTACCAGAAATATTTTTGCAAATGTTTTCTACTATTCTGTGGGCTGTCTTTTCACTTTGTTGATGGTTTCTTTCGAAGCACTCATTTTTGACAAACCTTATTTTTGAAGAAATAAACATTGCAGATAGAGTTGAAGCTCCCTTTTTATCCTTTTATGATCCAATTTCTCTACCTCTGTCTCCATAGTTTACCGCCATTCTGAATTTGATCTTTATAATTCCCTACATTTAAAAAAAAAGTGTGTAAAATACACATAACATAAAATTTATCATCTTAACCATTTTAAAGTATACAGGTCAGTGACATTAAGCACATCCACACTGTTGTGCAACCATCACCACCATCCATCTACAGAACTTTGTTCATCTTGCAAAACCAAAACTCTGTACCCATTAAACAATAATCTTCCATTTCCCCCTCCCCTCAGCTCCTTGTAACCACCATTCTACTGCCTGTCTCTGTGTATGACCTCTCTTAAGTACCTCATATGAGTGGAACCATACAGTATTGTCCTTTTGTGTCTGACTTATTTCACTTAGCATGTCTTCAAGTTTCATCCATGTTGTAGCAAGTGTCAGAATTTCCTTCCTTTCAAAGGCTGAATAATATTCCATTATATATATTTTATATACATAACAATATCACATTTTGTTTATCCATTCATCCATCGATGGACACTGGTTATAGAGACACTGGGAGTCTATTTGTTACTATAGCCCAGTAGGATAGACCTACTGTTGGACTCTACCGTCTGTATTATATTTTTCAATGGATGCTAAATAAATATATTATTTAGAGGCATGCTGGCTACAGGAGTCAGCAAACTACAGTCAGCAGACCAAATCTGGCCCACTGCTTGTTTTCATAAATAAAGTTTTATTGGCACACAGTTGCATTCACTTATCTGTTGCCTATAGCAGCTTTCATGCTACAGCAGCAGAGTTGAGTAATTGGGACAAAAACCACAGGGCAAAGCCTAAAATATTTACTATCTGGCCCTTTAAGTAAAAGTTTGCTATTTCCAGGGCTATAGTAACAAATAGGCTCCAACATGTATAACAATTCGAATACAAGTTTCTCTCCCATGAAATAACCCAAAGGGGGAAGCTTTTCTCCATGTTTGATTTGTGGACACAGGATGCTTCCATCTCATTGTTTTGCAATCCCCTCGGGCCTTCACATCGCTTGCCTGGAGCTGGTCGAAGGGGACAGAGAGCCTGGAGGGGACACCCCACTCCTTTAGCATTGGCCCGGAAAGGAGACACATTCTTCATTCATGATCCATCAGCAAGAACTAGGACCCAATAATATCTCAGTGCAAAAGATGGTACATTTTGTCCCTGGCTTTGTGCCTCTTCCGGTGAACTCTAAGCTACAAACGTTAGTGGACAGCTAGCTGTCTCAGCCATGCCAACACCAAACAAAGAGGCAGGAGGATGGAAAAGACTAGAAAGCAGGCCTATATTGCTTGATTCAGGGAGCTGGGGCTTTTTCAGCCTGGCAAAGGCCAGACAAAATATCACACCCACCAACATGAGGAAGTTGCCCTGAAACAGAGACAGGCAGCTTTTGACCAGCACAAAATGCCAGAATTAGGATCGGGACTTTGAAAGCCTCAGATAAAGCGAGGTTTCACGAAGTAGGTAGTTAAAAGGACAGCTCTTCCTGGGATATGGTTAGACCAGCGACTGGAGTCTTAACCTGCGTCAAGAGTTGAGTGTTGTTGGTCTACCAACACCCTGATACAATCTGAAAGTTTGTACATGGACATACATTGCTTCTTGAGCTTTCTTAAGAGTCCAAGAATTCCAGAAAAGTTATAAATGAAACTAAGTCTGGTCTAAAATTCCTTCCCCAACCTGGAATTTGCTGAAAGGGGGCATAAGCAATCCATCACGACGAGTTTGTTGTTTGAAAGAACTGACCGGGTATCCAAGCCATTTTGGTTTTTGCTTTTCCATTTTATTAATTACAAAATCCAGAAATCAGTGGTAGAAAAACAACAAAGGAAAAATCCCTAAGTTACATAATGAAAACCTGGAGGACAGGCCAGGTGTGTGCTGGGCGGGAGGAGAATGGACAGATGACCGGCCAGGGAGGAGAAGGTGGGGCTGTGGGAGGTGTTAGAGTTGCCCGGCACCCCGAGGTCACCCTCCGAGCACGCTGGTCTTCTTTGGGTCTTCGCCAGCAGGACCGTGGCTTGCAACCTTCAATACAAGAGCTGGTAAACAGTGGCACTGTTCCTGGAGCCCGTGACCAGGTACTGGTTGTCGGAAGACACATCACAACATAGGATGTCTGTAGACTCCTCTACCTGGAGGGAAAGAGAGGCCACAGAGGAATGATATGCAGGGGCCAGACTGGGGCCGGAGATGCACACTTCACGCAGGTCTGTTTCAGGGCTCCATGTAGACCTGAGGCTCAGTCTGGAGACCGGGCCAGGTTCAGGGCTCAAAGTGTAGCCCAGGAGTTCCCAGGACCTTGAGTCCTTGTTCCCTCGATGTACTCAATGGCCCTGTTTGCCATCTCAGAGGTACTTTCCAGCACTATTTCTGGGGTCCGACCAACTGGGATCTGGGGCTGTAAGCTCCAGCTGCCTGGGTTTGCGCATGCCTCCATCCAGTACCTGAAACAATCTTTGTAGAGAAGGTGCAGCTAAGCAGTGGATCGACTCATCCAGTGTGGCCACAAAATAGCTCCCTGGCGAAGGAAAGACAGATGGAGGGGCCAGAGGCCAAGCTTGCCTTCCAGACCCAGCTCTGCTCCTGACTAGACCTGGGAAAGGATCACTCCTTCTCTGCCTCAGTTTCCCCATCTATACAACTCAGAGACATGACCCAAACCATTCCCTCATCTGCCCGCTCCCTCCTGCCACTCCCGGGATTGTGGTGAGGGGCACTGAACAACTGGACAGCCACAAGGGGCTTCGAGCATCTTCTGTCTGCCGGTGTCTTTCGGCTGTGGTTCCATAGAGGAAGCTACCATTACAGACAGAGCCAGAAAAGGAGAGGGGGTGAGCAGAAAAAGAAGGGAGGAAAGGTAGCCAGGCTGGCAGGGGAGAAACACCGGTGACAGGAGGAAGCAGAGGCGAGGGCAGTGGGAAGGTGGCCCTGGACCTTGGCCCGGCCAGTGCTGGGGCTGGAGAGGGGGGAATTAAGAGTCTGAAATAAGGCTGGGCCCAGACTCTACAGGTGAGTAGATGCCTTGTCAGGTGACAGGGCACCCAGAGGTGTCCCCTGCCTGCTCACTCACCACAGGAGGCAAACTTGAGATTGTGGTGGTAGACATATTTCTGCAGGACAGCCTTAAACTTCTCCCTTCGGTGTGTGTGCAGGATTACGATGTCACTCATTCTCAGGCCCACTAACAACCACTCCTCACTGGGGTCGTGGGTAATGCTGAGGATCTGTTTGGAAGGAGGTTTGGGGTCAGCGCTCAAAGCTGCCAGCGCCATCATTCGCGCCCACCTCTTCAAACTCGGGCGCTGCTCCTGCGGGCGCCCGCAACTCCCAGTCCCCAGGGGGACTGCACTCAGCGCAGCCGTAGCCGTCCGGGCACCTCATGCTGTAAATCGTGTTGCTGCAGCCTCTGGTAGCTCCTCAGGTCCCAGGAATACAGTCTGGTGTCTTCACCTCCCGTCCAGAACTTATTGCCCACGATGTCCACACATCGGGACCCGTATATGGGGACTTCGTGCTTCCTGGTGGGAAAACAACTCAGAGGTTCATGCACTGGTGGGACCCTCAGAAGTTTCGGGCCCAGGAAGTCCCTAGATACGTAGCCCAAATGCGTTCTCCACACCGACTCACCTAGTCCTACTGCAGAGGAGAGAGTGAGGTCGGAAAAGGGGCCCAGGCTTCCCCAAGGCCTCACCATCCAGCCCTCCTCCAGGTCATACCTGATCAAGATTTGGTTCTGCAAATCCCAAATCTCAACAAATCCTTTGAAACAAGCCAAGCAGATCTGGGCATTGGAGGAGACAGCCAGGGAATAGCACATGGGGCCTGTGGAGGCCAGCTGTGCCCTGACGCGGGGGGTGGGCGCCAGGTCCCAGAGAGTCAGGGTCTGGGACAGACCCCCCGTGATCAGGCTTCGCTCATCGGGGGACAGCTTGCAGGTGAGGACACAGTTCTGACGGTCCTGTAGGAATGGGTGACATTCTCAAATCATCTCCTGGAAGCATGGGCTCCAAGTATTAGGACACAGGTCACATGTAGGCTCCCTGAGCCTTCTGGACGACCCCTCACCTGTAAGTTCAGCTGGGCCTGGGGGGCGTGGTCCCAGGCATGCAGGGCACTCTCATCCCACACCCTGATGTAGCCATGGCCGCATGTGTACACGTGGTGAGTAGAGCTGCTGATGGCCAGGGAGTAGACTTTCTTTCCGTGGCGGAGTTTGCCAACCTTCCAGGACTTACGTGGGGTCATTTGCCTGACCACCACTTCATCTGGAACAGGAGGCTGGGGTGCCCATGAAAGGGTCACAGCCTTGACCTGCCCTCATCCATGGGGGACAGGCTTCCCTGTCCTCTGACTCAACTCCTGACCCTGCATCCAAAGCTCCTCTCTGACCCTCAGGCAGGACTGTGTCCTCAGCTGGGGTCCCCAGACCACTGACATCCTTCTGCACTAGCCCAGGATGGCCTCCCTGATAAACAGCCCACATTTTGAGACACTTCTGAGTACAAGCAACGAGAGCAGAGCCTGGCTCAGAGTCTCCTAGGATGTAGCTCTATAAGTGACCTTGTCAGCTGAGGCCCTACACACTGGTGATGGGAGGAGGGCAGCTTGGGTCCAAAGAAGCAGGAAGCCCAGTGCACCCACCACCTGTGGGAGAGAGAGTGAGGATGTGGACACACCGCATGCCCTCACCTTCTTCCTACTAGCTTCTTGTTCCAGGGGTAACAGGAAGGGAAAGATGCCATGTTTAAAAAAAAAAAAAAAGACACTTACAATTGCCCTGAGCAATGACCAGACTTCTTCACTGGGACGAGGTGAAGGACAAGGCTGACCTGCAGGGAGACACCAGCGGCCAACCACTCAGAGAGAGGAGGTCTGGCAGCAACGGCATCACGGGATCCAGGGAGAAGACTTCTCTCTCCACCCAGGGGCTCGTTCCAGGTCTCCCATTCCAATGTCCAGCCACGGGCTACACCCTGCCTGCCCGCACCGTCCCAGCTGGGACTTACCGAACTCGGATCCTGGTGGGGAGCTGTGACACACAGAGGAGAGAGGGAGGAGACAGGGCATGAGATGGATGGAGAGCTCCGTGTCAGGATCTCTCTCCCCGAGACAGTTCGTTCCCCCCACCAGTCTTGTTCAGGTGAGACCTACCTGAGGCCAGGCTCTGCTTCTTCTGATTCTGCCTCGGAGAGCTGAGGGGCCTGCAGCTCAGACCTGTCCAGGGCCTGGGGGGCGCACTGCTGTGGACTTATCATCTCCTGATAAGCCAGGTCATGCTGCCTCGGGGAGCCTGGGGGCTGCTGGGGGGGACCACACGCTTCGCCCAGCTGGGACTGTGCATGGTGCTCGTCCTGGGAGGAAATGCCGGGGCTCTCAGGCACGTTCCTCCTCTTCTCTGGTTCATCATAAATTGTGAGTATACTGAATGAGGCCTCTTCCTTCTCTTCACTCATGGTCTTCTATCGATGAAGTGCCTGAGCTACCAGGTTCCAGGGCTTAGAGGAATGAGCCCGTCACCCAGATCCTGGGTTCCCAATTCGTCCCGATCCCCTGTAGCAAGAGAGAGAACAGATGCTGACATGCAGACGCAATGTTCCGGGTCTACTGAGAAGACTCAGAGAATGCTCCTCTGGGGGAGAGGATTCAAAAGATTGGTCACCAACTAACTTTTGATACTACATGTTGGCAGCAATGGTGTTGACAGTAAAATTTCGCACACACGTTTTGAGATGTTAGTACCAGGTAAGTTATGTTTTTCCTTCTAGACACATAGACTGCATTTCCCATCCTCTAAAATCAAATTCACCCTTTAATCTGACCGTATACTTTTCAAATGAGGGCTCACCCCCAACCCCCGCCCCGGGTAAAATAAACAAGAGGTGGGACTTCCCTGGTGGTGCAGTGGCTAAGACTCCAAGCTCCCAATGCAGGGGGCCCGGGTTTGATCCCTGGTCAGGGAACTAGATCCCCCATGCATGCCACAACTAAGAGTTCACATGCCACAACTAAGGAGACCACGTGCCGCAACTAAGGAGCCTGCCTGCTGCAACTAAGACCCCATGCAACCAAATAAATAAATATTTTTTAAAAAAAGAAGAATGGCTAACTTTTTAAAAAATAAATTTATTTATTTAGTTTTGGCTGCATTGGGTCTTCGTTGCTGCGCGTGGGCTTTCTCTAGTTGTGGCGAGCGGGGGCTACTCTTCGTTGCGGTGCATGGGCTTCTCACTGAGGTGGCTTCTCTTGTTGCAGAGCACAGCTCTAGGCACGTGGGCTTCAGTAGTTGTGGCATGCGGGCTTAGTTGCTCCGTGGCATGTGGGATCTTCCCAGACCAGAGCTTGAGCCCGTGTCCCCTGCCTTGGCAGGCGGATTCTTAACCACTGTGCCACCAGGGAATCCCTTAGAATGGCTATTAAAAAAAAAAGAAAAAAAAGAAAAAGAAACAGGAGGGCAACAGGAAACTGCACACACATCGCAGTGTCTCTCACCACCCTGCCCCCACGCACCCCGCAGAGGGGAAAGCGTGGAAGAACTCAGTGGTCCTGCAAACAAGACATTCCCTTTGGATGGGGCGAGGCTGCAGAATGATGAAGAGGTTGGCTGGTGGTGATTTAATCTTTCCCATCCTAGGGGATAATTCTGAGAACTGAATGGAATCATGCGTGTAGAATACTCATAATTATATCAGGCCAGTGGCAAACACTCAATACATGGCAGATAGTGCGTTTATTTGGAGACTGTGCCAGGGACCAGAGCTTTGAGGCTGTAAGGCAGACCAAATGCCTTCCTTCAGGCTGCCCAATAGCTATCCCCAGAAGGCCCTGAGGAGACCCAGTGTTCCATTCTCAGGACATATTAGAAGCTTCAGGGAGAAGACGATGCATAAGGCTGGAGAGGGGATCCTCCAACTGGAACCAGTGCCTTGAAGACCAGGCTCAATCCTTGGCTCTCAGACACCCGGGGGCACCCAGGCTGCCTGCCCTTGGGAAGATGTGAGGGCAGCTATATGGCCAGACTCCACTCCTCTTGACACTTGGAGGTCTCATTGTGTCTTTGGCCCTGAAACAAATACTTTACATAGCTGGTCCTATTTCATCCACACAACTGTGTGGGCCACATTTTATAGGTTTTAAACACTGAAGCTCTGAGCAGGTGAGCAAATAGCTAGAAAGCACGGAGAAGAGGTTGAAATTCTGCCCTGTCTGGTTCTCAGCAGTCTGCTTTCTACCTCCCCATCAGAGGAAGGAAGGCAATATCCACCACAGTGACAATGCAGTTACCCTCTGACCCAGCACTTCCACTTTCAGGAATTTATCCTAAAGGTGCCCTCAAATAAAATCCATGTCTAAACTGAAGCATCATAGCATTGGTTATGATAGTAGATGACAAACCCAAAGTCCCTAAGAAGGGACTGGTGAGATAAGTCACAGTATATGCATGAAGTGGAATATGACACAACTGTTAAAAATAACAAGGACACTTATGTCTGGACATGGAAAATCCCAAGGTCAGTTAATGGGGGAGGGGTGGATTCAATGCACATAATGCACAGATTCGCTGTAAAAGGATGGAAATTAGAACCTATCTTTGCATATGCTTGTATGCACATAAGAAATTAGGAAGGGCACTGCCCTTGGGAATAGAAATGGACAAGTAGGAAAGAGGAATGGGAGGAAGATTTGTCACTGCAGAACTTGGGACAGTTTTTGCATATCTGTGGCTATTTAAACCTAAATTAAAATTGTTGGGCCATGAGCCTTTTTCTTCAACCAAGTCCTTTCTTTGTCATCTTCCCCCAACTGACAATTTGGGGTCCTCATGATTCTTAGTTACTTGTTTAAATAATTTAGCAAATTCGCCCAGACACGCAGCAGTCTCCTTTAACTGGGACCCCAGGGCTGCCTCGGCCCTGGGGAGGGTGAAAGCACAGAGGACACACATTCCCAGCCCAGGGTGATGAGGATGGGCAAAGAGAGATGGGCAGCAGCCCAGGCTCACGTGTCGGTAAACCTTAAAGGCAGGGAGGCCATTTAACCAGGATTTCATGGATGAGGAGGATTTCATCCTAAGAATAAGACAAGGCTTTCTAGAAAGTGTACAAGGAAGAGTCAGTATCAGCGATTCCCCTCTCCACTCTACCCTCAGAGCTGGGAATACAGGCAACTCTTCTTTCTCAAGCTTCAACACAAAATGCTAGGGCTGGGGTCCACCCTGCCAGCAAGATGAGCACTCACCAATCCCCTGCAGCATGCAACTCACCTCTGAAGGCAGGTCAGACCCTGGAGATGGGAGGTTAGAACTGCACCCAGCTAGCGCGCTGGGAAGACCTTCCTCCAGCCCCGGTCCGCCCCTCCCACACCCAGGCACTGCCCCTTCCCCTGCAGTGCTGCTATTTTACACTAATTGATAATCAAGCCCTGGGTCAGAACCTGGGTCAGGTGCAGGGCCCTGAATGGCTCATCAATTACCGGGCGTGGCCTCAGCCAGCACCTGCCACAGAGCCACTTGCTGGGCTGCCAGTTCTGATAATGTTCGAGTCCTGGGATAAGACGGGATGTACCAAGTAAATTCACAGCAGGAGGCCAGGTGGAGTGAGACATTTTTCAGGGGATGAGTCTTTGCATTGGATTCTGGGCACCCCACAAGAGCCAGTGTTTGTGCAAAGACGGAGAGTCGGGCTGAGCTGCACCCAAGAGCAGTTTCAAATTCTCATCTCCAGGTGAATACCCTTTGCTTGGGGAGGCCGGCTCAGTCATCTCTCATCTCTCACCAGTGTCTCTGAAAGGGAAGATCAGGGAAGACTTTCTTCTCTGCGGTGGCCTCATCATGATTCTTACATTGGAGCACTCGGAACTCCCTGGAGGGCTTGTTAGAATAGAGCGCTGGGCCCACCCCCAGGAGATTCTGATTCTGTGGGTCTGGGGTGGGGTCTGAGACTTGGTATCTCTAGCAACCTCCCCGGTGAGGGTGACACTGGGGCTGCTGGTCTGGGGACCCCACTGGAGAAGCACTCTGTCTGGTGGTCCCTTTCTGGCAGGAGAGGAAGGGGTGGTGCGGGCAGATCCTCTCCAGCTCTGCTCCCCTCATTCACCTCTGGCCACCCCTCCCACTGAACGCACTCTTTTTCTGGTTTTTCTCACTCATTGGCTTCCTTCTTTTGAAGCAGAAGTTCTGAAATGGCTGCTGCTTAGAAAGAAATCTTTTACCACCCCTAACCTCCAATCTCTAAAGCTCTCTGACTCTCCCTTTCTCTCTCCCCCTTCCTGTACACAGCCCTTGTCCCCAAAACTGTAATGGCTGCCTAGGGCCTTCCAGACAATGCCTGTATTTAAGATCCATCCCCATCCAGGCCCAGCGTGTTCTCACTTTTCCTGTGATTCTACCCTAACCTGACCCCCAATGTACTTGACTGTACATTTCCACCCTCATGCTGTTCCCTCATCCAGAAATGCTGTTCCCTGCCCACTCATGTATTAAATATGTGCTCCCATATACTCTGAGCAATGTGCCAGGTCCTGTGCACAGTGCCAGAGATCAGCCTAACACCTGGCCCAAGTCCTTGGGGAGCTTCAATCTGAGAGGAGGGATAGGGGTTGGGGGCGGTCTTGATATATATACACATAACCTCCCATCTGATACATGATCCACTTTTGAAAAATTATCTCTTTTTTGATTCCCATAGGAAACACAACAATGTGGGATACTGCCATGGATTTGATCCCCAATTTAGAAACATGAGAATTAATTTAGGGTGTCAGAAACTCAGAGAGACTTGTCCAAGATCTCACTAAACAGGTGGAAAAGCCAGGATCCAAATCCAGGCCTATATGATGTTTACAAGGAAGTCTGTGGGAAAGTGGATTGAATCACAGAAGCTCTTTCTCTATGCTGGATACGAACCTTCTGTCAGCTGTGCAGACTGTGTATGTCTCTACCACTCTGTGGCTGGCTTTCTAACTCTTTTAATGGTGTCTTTAGATGAGCAGAAGTTCTTGATTTTTTTTTTTTTTTTAACAAAAAAAGTTCTCGATTTTAATTCAATCCAGTTTATCTTTTCTTTTAAGGTTCGGTATTTTAGAATCCTATTTAGGAAATATTTGCTGCCCCCAATGTCATGATGATGTGCTCTTTTGTTTTCTTCTAGCAGCTTCTCTATTTTACCTTTCACATCTAGATCTATGAAATTTAGGAACTTGGCACTATCTAGAAAGGGTTGCAGGGAACACAGAGGGTCCAGGACTGAGGCCTGGGCCTCTCTCAATGGGAGGCAATGGGTGCAGGGGCGAGGAGCCCGGCCCTTCTGTCAAACTCTCATGATTTGAAACCCAGGCCTGTCACTTCCAAGCAGCATGAGCTTTGACAGCTTGCCAGCCTGTGCCTCAGTTTTCTCATCTGTAAAATGGAGATGAGGAGATTACATTCCTCCTAAGGCTGTGGTCAGACCTGGAGGTTAACAGGGCTTTGATGCTGCCAGGCTTAAAGTCAATGCTCATTCAGGGTTAGCAATTCTTAGGGGACTGAGGAAAGAGAGGGGTGAGAGAGGCCAGTGGGAGGACCCTAGTGGTCAGCAAGGCAGCCCATGGAGAAGAGGGTTTGTAGAAGGGGCCTAGGGTCTGGATCATAATCCAGAGCATTGTTAGGCACTGGACATGCATTTTCTGCATTATCACAGCCCACTCTCAGAGCTGACCCAGGAGGGAGGTTTACACTGAAGGAAACTAAGGCTCAGAGAGTTTAAGTAACTTGCTCAAGATCGCACAGCAAGGAAGGGCTGGAGTTAGGGTTTGAGGCCAGGTTCTCACAACCCCACACAGCCCTCCACCAGGCTGCAGGGAGACAGAGGAGGATGACAGGAACAGGGGGCCACTTGGCTGCAGCAGCCTGGAGGGGTGCTTTCTGGGCACTCTCAGGCCAGACGCTAGATTGCTAAGAGTTGAATTAGTTGCTGATAAGAATGGAAGTCAGGGTGCAGAGAACTCAACTGAGATATTTGGACAAAAGAAAAAATGGGGCAGCCTGAGGGGTTACAGGGTCAAGGAGAACAGTGGTTCTGAAACTCGAGGCAAGTTAAAGTAACCTGGGTGCTTTAAAAGTACCGATGTGCAGGTATCTGTGTGCCCCCCCTTTCCCATTTAATTAGTAGGGATGCAGCCTGGGCATGGGGATTTTTCAGACCTCCCGCTGTGATTCCAATTCCAAAGCTAAGGTTGGAATCTCTGAAGCATAGGGTTTTGTAGGAAAGGAAATAGGGCAGAGGGTAGAGATAAGTGGGGGGCAGATACTGCAGAGGCTGGGAACGGAGGGACAGAAGTGACAAAGGAAGATTCCTGAGGTGCTGGGGACGGCTGAGGTCCAGGGCACAGAAGAGGGAATTTAAGATGGAAAGGAATTTAAAACCCAGATGTGGAAAGACAATATGGACTTATTGTCCCTCAACCATGTCTGTGGATGAAGGCGCTGGCTTGAGCCCAGGCTGTGCGTGGATGAGAGTCAGGTGCACATGGCCAACTGGTGGGACCAAAATGTCTGAACCACGGTGGAGGAACTTCCGGGCAGGGGAAGCAGACTGGGGCCAGGTCGGCAATCAAACACATCTACGCATCCACCCACGAGCCCATCACCTTTCTCTCCAAGTGACCAGTCTGCACTGTGTTTTACTGAGACCCAGGCTGTGCTGGGCTCTGAGGATTCAAGGCTGAGCCTACAGACCTGACCTTGACCCTGAGGGGTTTCAGCCTTTGAAACTGACAGTTGAACTGGCAATTACAAATCAGAGGGGCAAGTGACATGATGAGGGAGGGAGGGTGTGATGGGGGAGCACAGAGAAGGGGCACAGAACCCTGATGTGAAAGGTTAAGGGGAGCCAGTGAGGTCTGAGACATGATGGATGGGAGGCCTTAGTGGGGGAGGGGCAGAGGAGAACGTAGGAAGATGTTCTAGGCAGAGAGAACAGCAGGTGCAAGGGTTTGCAGAAGTGTCTTTTAGCACTGGAAGAATTTTCTAAAGGCTGGAGCACAGACGGTGTGTGTTTTAGGGGCAGGGAGGGCAGGGATGTGTGCTGTATCTAGGGAGAGTGGGTGGGAGGGCACTGAGGGGTTCTGAACTGGGGGAGACATGATCAGACTTGTGTTTTATAAGGATTCAGCCTACTCTTCAGTGTAACGATTGGAGGAGGGGGCAAGTCTGAGAAACCAGTTAAAAGAGAAGATGCTCAACATCAGTAATCATTAGGAAAATATAAGCCAAAACCGCAATTAGGTACCACTTCACACCCACTAGGATGGGTGTAACAACAACAAAACTACAAAAAATAATAAATGTTGGTGAGGATGTGGAGAAATTGGAACCCTCACGCATGGCTGACAGGAATGTGAAATGGTGCAGCCACTGTGGAAAACAGTTTGGCAGCTCCTCAAAAAGTTAAACATAGAATTACAATATGACCCAGCAATTCCACTCCTAGGTATATACCTAAAAGAACTGAAAATAGAGGCTCAGATTTTTGTACACCGATTTCACAGCAGCATTATTTACAATAGCCAATAAGTGCAAACAACCCAAGTGTCCATCAACGGATGGATGGATAAACAAGAAGTGGTATATCTATACAATGGAATGTTAGCCACCAACAAAAACAAATGGAGGACAGATATATGCTACAACATGGATGAACCTTGAAAACATGACGCTATGAAAAAAGCCAGACACAACTGCACCATATCATATGAGGCCATTTACATGAAATACCCAGAATAGGCAAATCCATAGAGAGAGAAAGCAGACTAGTTGTCTCTAGCGGGTGGAAGGCAGGGGGTATGGGAAGCAACTGCTTAATGGGCATGGGGTTCCTCTTAGGGTGATAAAAAAGTTCTGAACCTAGATAGTGGTGATGGGTGCACAACACTGAATGTACGTACTGCCACTGGGTTGTACACTTTAAAACAGTTAAAATGGTAAATTTTATGTTATGTGTATTTTACCACAATTAAAAAACAAACAAAAACAGACATTGTGTCAATGAGTTAAAGGCCTTGCAAGTCCCAGTAGCATTTTTTCCTTCTTCCTCTTTATCCACCAAACCCCAGACACTTTAGCAGGTGGTTTTCTTACCTTTGCTTTCTCAGGAGAAGAACCAATCATATGCAAGTACCCCTGCCCAGAGACCCTGGCCAGCTTTAGTCAAATGGGCAGGGGCTTGAGCGCCCTCTGGTGAGCAATCGGAGAGCAACCCAATTCTAACTTGACCATAAGACGTTTGTGCTCACAGCCCAGTGCACTCGATGGTTGTGCTCAGGATACTGCTCTCCCACCCCAGAATTTCTCCTTCTTCACTAGAACCCCCGGAGAATTGACCTGGGCGCCTTTTGTGGATGAAAATGTATAAACCATATAAACACAGGCAAAAAACACTTCTTCCCTTACTAATTCACTGACAACATCCGCTCAGAAATTATTCCCAAGCAAATTCCGGCCTGGCCCAATGCGCTACCCCCAATGACCTTGCAGTCCACAGGGCGAGCCGGTAAACCAGCAGCTCCAAGTAGAGAAGGCAGAGAGTGGTAAAGACTAGACGGAGGTGAGAGCAGAAAGCTGGCGGAGGACCCAGAGCAGGGGACTCAATGCCAACCGAGGAGACCAGGGAGGCCTGCGAAGGGGAGGTGGCGTTTGGCTGAGCTCAATTTGAAGGGGGAGGGGGAGAGTTCTCCGGGTATAAGGGACACTCCTCATTGTTCCCCTGGTCCCTGCGCTTCTTCTCTCTTCCTCGCTCCCTGTCATGAGGAGCCTCCAACTCACCACTCCTTCCCAGGAGCCCTTCCCAGGAAAGCAGGGTGGCGGGTCCCACCTCCCCCATCTTGTACGGTTCTTCCTACCCACCTCGTGCCTGCGGCCTGGCTATCGAACGCTTGCATTCTGAATCCTGCGTTCCACTTTCCAGCCTGGATCGACCTCTTACCTCCCAAGGGACGTTTAAGCAAAGCCCCTGGCCTTCACTCCCAGGGGCCCGCTGGCAACTGCCCCCTCCTCACAGTCCTACAGCAGCTGTACATATGTGCATTTACAATATAGACCTCTAAGCAAGATTTCATGGGTGAGGGGGGAGGGGAGTAGGCTGTGCTTCTTTTAAGAAAACTTTGCAATGAGTTGTGTGCGTTCTTCTGACTGGCCTTCAGGGCACGGGGTCCCGGCCGCAGCCCGGCTCCGCGCGGTCAGGGATCCCTGCAGTCCTCCCGGGGCCTCTAAGACCGTGTCCACCCCCACCCACCCCCGCCACCCCCGCCATCTCCGGGTCCACAGGAGATTTTCCGCGGAGAGCTCAAACCGGCTGCCCCAGGACTCCGCCCGCGAGACTCCGCGGGATCAGAGCAGGGAAAGCCGGCCCGCGCCGAGGGGAACTCGGGCAGTCTCGCGGTCGTTTTCTTCCCGCCCTGCAGTGAGCGGACCGGCCGTCAGGGGCAGCAGGGGGCCCAGTGCCTCCTAATGGCTTCTCGCGCCCACAGCGCCGGCCTCAGGGCCCGGGACGCGCAGGCCCGGCCTTCCCGCTCCGTCTCACTTCGAGGCCAAAACGGGGGTCCCAAAGCGAGAAGGCGTGCGCCCAAGGCCGGCGGGGAGGGAGGCGGCAGGCGGAGGCCGCCACCCGTCTGCTGGTGCCGCGCGCCTGTGGCCCAGGGCGGGGGTAGGGGAGGTGGAACCCAGAGCCTCGGGTCCCCACCTGGAGCACGTGGGCCCTGGGCGCCCGGGCCACGCACGGCTGGCAGACGCGCCAAACCTGTGGCAAGACGACCCCTTACCGTGGCGAGCTGAGGAAACCAGCCGGGAGAGGCGCATGCGGCCGCGCTGCCGGGAGGGCTTTCTGGAGGCTGGCTCGGGCTGAGCGTGGGTGGGATTTCAGTGCCCGGGAGGAGGTGGGGGCCACGCTTCACGAGCACTGGAACCTCCCAGGCTCCGGCCTGCGCGTGCACAGGCTGGCGAGTGGTCCGAGGGAAAGCCAGAGCCGGAGGGACGACGATCAGGCCGCGGCAGCCCAGGAGCAGGCGCAAAACGCAGGGCCCCGCGGAGCGGGCTCAGACCGGGGCGGAAGCCTCAGGAGCCCCGTGAGGTGTTGGATTTGCTGAGACCACGTGGTCTGTGGTGCCAATGGGGCGCGAGAGCAGGCGGAAGAGGCTGTGGGGAGCTCGCCGAGGGGAGACGTGGCCGAGGTTCCCCCATCTCAGGTTCCCTGGGACTTCGCAAACCCCGGCCCGTGGAAGGGCATGCAAATGTTCAACTGAATTGAATGGATTACGTAAGGGAAGGGGGGGTCCTCAGTTCCTTGTCAGGAGAAAGGATAGCAGACAGGATGGGGTTGTGGTCTGGGGAGAATGGAAACCTAAGAGGCAGAGAGGACAGAAGAGCGTCCAGGCGCCTCTCCTCAGAACTCCCAGCCCCACCACCAGGAGAGGGCTGCCAGCCCAGAGAGAGCTGTGCTGAGTTTCTTGTCCCCCCACATGACACCCAAGCCCTGTCTCCACCCACCCATGGACCATCCCAGCCCTGTTTGGACCTCTCTCACCAGGCTTCCCGGACCTGCTGGGGCCCCGCAGCAGCCGCGTTTTCCACTGAGCCTGTTTCCCCTCCTGACCTGGACAGGGCAGGACCAGATGCTCTCTGAGGCCCCTTCCAGGGTGACAGGCCAGGGTGGGAGGGTGCCCTGTGCTGCAGGGACAGAACATGCTGACCTGGACGGAGGGAGAAACTTGCTTTAATCCTGACCTTTCCAGGCTCATGGCTCCCTTTCAGAAAAGAAGTGCCTTTGTGAGGGGAAAAGGGTATCCAGAGCCATGGCTCCTCTTTGTCCTCATAAGGCCTCCACTGAACCCAGGCAGCTCTTGGCTGGAGTAGTGAACATCAAGACTACAGGGTGTCAGGACTCCTGGGCCATGGGACCACGTGACTTCATGATACTTTGTGGGTATCTGCCTTCTTCACCCTCGTATCCTTGGGATCTGAACAGAAGGACCTGCTGTGGACAGTAACAAAGTTACAAAGAGGGAGAAAACCCTCAGGGACCGACTGGGTGAGAAGGGTGTTGAGCCCTGGGACTAGCCCCCACCCTGCACTGAGAAACAGCCTGAGACCCAGAGGCCAAGGTCACACAGGACATTGGTGGCAGATCTGGAACATCTGGTCCTGTCCTCAGTGCTTCTCAGCCCTCCTACAGTCCCTGCCTTGGTCCTGCCGCAGCAAACAAACTGCCAAACCCCACTAGGAGCCAGGATGGCAGGACTTCCAGTCCCCATCTTCCCTGTCACATCTGGAGACCATCTGGAGGCTATTCATGATCTAGGAAGGTTGGGGCAAGCCATGGCCTTCTGACCTCTCCTCTGGCCTGGGTAATGGACCACCTCAGCCACTGATTTGCTGTGTGACCAGGGGCAGTGCCATCCGTCTCTGGTCTTCAGTTTCTCTATAAGTAAATGAAGGACTTGGACCCCATGGCCCAGGGCACTTCTGGGTCTCTTTGTGTGGTCTGGAGCTGCTCACAGGAGCAGGGCCAGATGGTCAGGGGAAAGGACTCTGCTCCCTCCTCTGTGTTCTGGGGGCTTCAGGATCTGCCTCCACCCATATGCAGGTGAGGTGGGGGGAATGTCACTTACACAATGGCCCTGGACACTCTGCTGAGGTCCTATACCATATCAGTAGCTTTCTGACAGGAGTGGCTCCTTTGAGGTATGCAAGACAGCATTCCCAGCCAACACGGGCCTCCGAGCTACAGAGAGCACAGCAGCAGGTATGGGGAAAGGGGCGCTGTGGGGATACGCTGTGTGTCTATAAGAGGGTCTGTGTGTTTGTCTTGTCAGTGGGAGAGAGGTTGGAGGGCTTCCTATGTGTGACTGTATGCATGTTTTAATTTTTCACTCCTTAGAGTGCTACTGAGACTGAACATCTTCATTAGTCATTTTTATATCTTTTTAAAAGCTGCTTCCTATTGTCATTTATTTTTCTCATAATTTAAGACCTCTTTGTATGATACTACACTTTTATATCACAAATTTTACAAAGGTATTTCCACTTTTTGTGCTTTATCTTTTAACCTTATTTGGGGTTATTTAAAACAAAAACATAAATATTTCATTTTGAAGTCAATTTATCAATATTTTCCCTCATGGTTGGTTTCTGGCTTTCATCTGATGCTTAGAAAGGTTTTCTCCATACCATGAAAATAAAAAGATTTACTCATATTTTTTCCTTAAGGAACTCTTTATTGTTTTTCCTCTTTACAAAAGTGATGCATGCTTGTTGTCAAAAGTAAAAGGGCAAAAAAAAAAAAAAAAAAGTAAAAGGGCAATAAATTAATTTAGGTAGGTAGTTTTTCTATCTAAGAACAAGGTATCACTCTCTCTCCCCCCCATTTATTTAACTTTCCTTTTGTGCCCCTCAGCAGAGATTTATAATTTCTCCACATAGGTCCTACTAAGTTTATATCTAGAAAATCAACTTTTCTTGATGCTGTTGGGAATGGGATATTTTCTTTCATTATATTTTCTATTGGTTGTTGGTATAAAACAAACTATTTATTTTTGGATGTTATTTTTTTAATTTTTTTTTTAATTTTTAATTTTATTTATTTATTTATGGCTGTGTTGGGTCTTCGTTTCTGTATGAGGGCTTTCTCTAATTGCGGCAAGCGGGGGCCACTCTTCATCGCGGTGCGCGGGCCTCTCACTATCGCGGCCTCTCTTGTTGCGGAGCACAGGCTCCAGACGCGCAGGCTCAGTAATTGTGGCTCACGGGCCTATTTGCTCCGCGGCATGTGGGATCTTCCCAGACCAGGGCTCGAACCCGTGTCCCCTACATTGGCAG
Organism: Eschrichtius robustus; assembly: GCF_028021215.1. Lineage (NCBI taxonomy): Eukaryota > Metazoa > Chordata > Mammalia > Artiodactyla > Eschrichtiidae > Eschrichtius > Eschrichtius robustus. Next base: position 14,887,120 of record NC_090842.1, read on the forward strand.
GCAGATTCTCAACCACTGCGCCACCAGGGAAGCCCCTGGATGTTATTTTAAAACTGGTTGTCATTCTTGATCTAAAATTGAATAAAATGGAAAAGATTTGTTTCCTTGTGAAGACTCTGCCATATCCATTTCTCTCTCAGGGTTTTCCACCAGGGTGAATCTGAGGATACTTGATCGAGTTCAGCATTAACCTTGACAGTTTTCTACATCCTTCTCACTAGGACTTTCCTTCACTATGGACACTCTGATGCTGACTAAGTTGGAAGCTAAACCTGAAGGCTTTCCCACACACATTACACACATAGGGTTTCTTCCAAGTATGGACAGTCTGATGTATAATACAGTCAGAACTATAGCTGAAGCCTTTGCCACACTCCACACATCTGAAAGGTTTCTCCCCAGTGTGGCTTCTCTGATGCCGAATTAAATGGGCATTAACATGGAAGGCTTTTCCACACTCCTTACACTGAAAGGGTTTCTCTCCAGTATGGATTCTCTGATGTACAATATAGTCAGAACTACAGCTAAATGCTTTCTCACATTCCATACATTTGAATGGTTTCTCCCCAGTGTGTATTCTCTGATGCCTAGTTAGTTTGGCATTGATGCTGAAGGCTTTCCCACATTCCTTACACTGATAAGGCTTTTCTCCAGTGTGGATTCGGTGATGATCAACTAGGTTTCTTTTAGAAGTAAAGCATTTCCCACACTCATTACATTCAAAGGGCTTCTCCCCAGTGTGAATCCTCTGGTGCTGCATTAGTTTTGCATTAACGTTGAAGGCCTTTCCACACTCATTACACTCATAGGGCTTCTCCCCGGTGTGGATTCTCAGATGCTGCCGAAGCTGGGAGTTACACCTGAAGGCTTTCCCACATTCTTTACACTCATAGGGTTTCTCACCCGTGTGGATTCTCTGGTGCTGGATTAACTTCCCTTTGACGCCAAAGGCTTTTCCACATTCAGTACACGCATAGGGTTTCTCTCCTGTGTGAATTCTTTGATGCTGAATGAGTTTTGCATTATTACTAAAGGCTTTTCCACACTCCTTACACTGATAGGGTCTCTCTCCAGTGTGGATGCTCTGATGCTGCCTAAGCTGGGAGCTGCACCTGAAGCCTTTCCCACACTCATTACATTCATAAGGTTTCTCTCCAGTGTGGATCCTCTGATGTTGAATTAATTTTGCATTAACATTGAAAGCTTTCCCACAGTCATTACACTCGTAAGGTTTCTCTCCAGTGTGGACTCTCTGATGTGTGATATATGCAGAACTGCAGCTAAAGCCATTCCCACACTCCTTGCACTGATAGGGCCTCTCTCCTGTATGGATTCTCTGATGCCTACTCAGACTCCCATTAACACTGAAGGCTTTGCCACACACCTTACACTGATAGGGCTTCTCCCCACTGTGGATAGTCTGATGTGTGATATAATGGGAACTGTAACTGAAGCTTTTTCCACACTCTACACATTTGAAGGGCTTCTCCCCACTGTGAAGTCTTTGATGCCAAATTAATTTTGCATTAACGCTAACGGCTTTGCCACACTCCTTAGGTTGATGGGGCTTCTCCCCAGTGTAGCTATCTTGATCCTGATTAAGTTGAGAGTTACACCTAAAGCTTTCCACTAATTCTTCACATTTGAAAGGTCTTTCCCCAGAATTAATTATTTCATGTTGAATAGGTTTTGTGTCAAAGCTGAAGGCTTTCTCCAATCCTGTACACTCAGGGGGCTGATCTCCAGCAGAGATGGTATGACACTGATTCAAGTTTGGACTTTGCCTAAAGAAACACTCCTCCATGGGGCTTATATCGTCTTTCACTGTCCCATCAATGACACTCCTGTTTTCTTTCTCCATACTTCCTACTGAGTGGACTTCCTGCTGTTTCTCTAGAATATAGGTTTCTGAAAAGTCTGTTTCCTGGGACGAGTTCCTTTGAAGTTCAAATGATGTATTATGTTTTTCTTCATACATTTCCTCTGTCAAATTATTGTCAGTCTGGATATCAATATTTACTATAAAAAACAGAAAACATAAAATATCATGTAAGAACCATGTTAGAAAAAAAAGAAGAACTGTGATAGAAAGAAAAAAGGATCAGGGTAATTGGGGGGGGGGCTCTTTAAAATCACCAGACTAGGTCAAAGAATCTAAGATTTATCCATAAGGTGGAATAACATGCAGCTGTTATAAAATGAAATAAATCTATATGTACTGACATGAAAAGATGTCAAAGATACACTGTTAAGTGGAAAAACAAGTTGAGAAATGGTATGTAGAGTATCTTCCACTTGTGTAAAGGAGAGTAGAAAGGGCTGACATAAACACATATATTTGAATATGCCTAGAAAACTACTGCAAGAATACACAAGAAACTGAGCAAACTGGCACAGGAAGTTTGGGAGACTTCCCCACTGCTCCCACTTTATGCACTTTTTATACTGTTTTGAGCATGTACCAATATTACAAATTTTAAAGTAATGATTTTAAAAGATCACCAGTCTCTAAACCAATAACCAGTAACAAGAAGGTTGAAAGTGACAGCAGTGGAACAAAATTCTAGGTCTTATCTGCCAGATCAGCATTCTTTCCATCACACCATACTTTACTACACTCTGCAGTTTCTATTAATAAAAATGGAAACTGCTTAAGAAGGAGAAGGCACAGAATCCAATAACATGTGGCAACAAGGGATGGCAGGTATTAGCACTAGGAAGCAAATGGGAACATATCTTGTTTCTTTTCTTAGAACTTGAACTCTAGGCTTTCCAAAACTTCTCCTTTAACTTCTTTTTTCTCTACTTCAGAAAGGCTCTGTTCAGGCCCATTTGATCCCTTTGATCCCATCTCTTCCCACCCCTCCAGAACACTGCTGCATTCTCCTTGCCTTTCCTTCTACCTCTTCCCTCAATCCTAAAATTGGTCACTCCCTAAAATTCTTTCTGTAATCTTATTAGTCTTTCTATAATCCCATAGTCCTAGTAGAACTAATGATCTCTACATTTATTCTCAAATTTCTCAAAATTGGCCCCAAAATGCTTCCTTTATTTTTTCATCTCTCATCTCTCCTCAACCACATGTAATATGCCCCCTACCCCAGTATTTCATTATAATTGTCCTCAACAGACCCAAATGACCTGGATTTCCCTAGCAACCATTTTCAAAATAATATTGGTCTTTTCCTGATTATAGAAATAATATTCATCTGTAGTATTAGAAACTTACAAAGAAAAAATTCAAATTACCTGGAAAATTTTTTTTAAAAATCAACTCTGCTGACATGGGTCTTGTGCCCTGTGATTTCCCCTTCTGCCTGCCTAGAACCCATTTGATTCCCAGCCCCAATTAACCTACATACACTGACTAGATGAATGTTTCTATCCTCAGCTGACATCATGATGGGTTGTTCAAAGACTTCAGGACTGTCTGCTGCCTATAGAACGAAATCCAGACTTCTTTGACTAAGAATCTCCACAATATCACTTTCATCCCCCTCTATATGTCAAGCACTTTAAGCTCTCCATTTCCAAAACATGTCTTCCTTGGTCAGTGAACATATGGTTGAATGATTACAAGGAACAAAAAGCCACTGAAACCATCTTTTAAAAAAAGAGGATTCATCAAAAGGATGCAAGAGTATCTTATGGGCTCCAAAGGCAGGAAGTAAAGCTGGGCCTCATGGGAGATGGGAAATCACCTGGCAGCTACTCTGCGTGAGCCAATGAGAACCTCACTATTTCAAGAGTGGTCTGGGAACCAGAAGCACTGGCATTACCTGGGAACTTAACAGAAATGCAGAATCTTGGCCCTGCCCCAAACTAACTGAATGACAATCTGCACATCTGCAAGACGCCCAGGTGATGCGTTTGTTCATCTTTTGAGAAGCACCAAATTGATAGCATTACTTCCTCCCACCTTATTTCCTACAGCTTATTATATACAGCTTTCTCACCCCCAAAATAATAATAATAAAAACAGAATTTAACTGAGCACACACTATAAGCTAGGCACTTGGTACATGTTATCTCATTTTATCATCAAACCTAGCACCATTACCTCATTTTATAATTATTATTCCATTATCAAGGGTGAGAACACTAACTCTTAGAGAATGCAGATAATTGACCTGCTCAAAGTCACACAACTAGGAAGTAGTACAGTTGGGATTGGAACTCAGAAAGTCTACTCCAAAGTCTAATAAGTAAAAAGACTTTTAATTCTGTATCCTTTACATTAAGTGGACAGTGCTTAGAAAGTAGCAAGGACCCAAAAAAAGTACTGAATCCATTCATTTTGTCTGAGAAAGGTAGAATTCCAAAATTGGGATTGAAAATAATTACAATAAAGCATTTGAAAAAAGATCTCTTCTTGGAATTAGAAAGAAATAGCAAACTATGAAAATAGTCAGAAAGGTCTCAACTGTTCCCATCTCTAGAAATCATCAAAAATTATTTAAATGGGGGCTTCCCTGGTGGTGCAGTGGTTAAGAATCCACCTGCCAATGTAGGGGATACGGGTTCGAGCCCCGGTCTGGGAGGATCCCACATGCCGCGGAGCAACTAGGCCCGTGTGCCACAGCTACTGAGCCTGAGCTTTGGAGCCCGCGAGCCACAACTACTGAGCCCATGTGCCAAAATTACTGAAGCCCGCGTGCCTAGAGCCTGTGCTCCGCAACAAGAGAAGCCACCTTAGTGAGAGGCCTGCGCACCGCAGCCAAGAGTGGCCTCCACTCTCTGCAACTAAAAAAAAGAAAGCCCGCACACAGCAACGAGGGCCCAACGCAGCCAAAAATAAATAAATATATAAATTTTTAAAAAAATTTAAATGCTACTCTGTATGGTTAGCTAATAAATGTGGCACGCTTATATGTTGCTAAAGCTGACTTTCTTCCTAAAGGGTTAAACTTTCCAGCATAATGGGCAATGTGTGCCTCCTTACCAGTCCAGAGGCCCTGGGGGCCTGTGCCTGTTCCAGAGGCCAGTGGAGATGGGCCCTCCAGCTCACCTCCTCCCTCCAGCTGTGAGATCACAGTAGGTTTGAGAAGGGGAAATCCTGTTTTGGGGAAAGGAAATAGGAAAGATAGGTGAATAATCTCCCACAGCTGATTTCCTAAACCTCTTCTCAGATTGTGTCAGCAATGGGGAGGGAAGGAAAGAGCCCCAGAGGGTCCCGTGCCTAAGAACTATGGGAAAGTGGCGGGGGGGTGGGGTGGGAGGAAGAGGCTTGAGAAGATGCGGGAGGAGTTGGGGAGGGCCCGGACTGTGAGACCTCATGCAGGGCAAACAAGGAGATTCTGCCTAAAGGGATAGGTACCATTTTTTGACCAGGGCCTAAAATATTACAAGTACACCGAGATCCTTGGAAACACTCAAGAGATCCAGGTAGGGTGAAGAGGAACCTGAAGGTAATGCTGTAGAACAGGAAGTTACTTTTTTTCCACCCTGTGTCCAAAACACAGCCTCTATCGGGTGGATCAAGAGTGCACACCAGTCCCAGTAAAGTCCTATATTGGCCCAAAAAGGGCTTGGGGTTCACCCTTCCTAGCAACCCCGGGTCTAGGGGATTAGGAATCAGCCCCTGGGGTTCCCACTCAGTAAAGGATTACCAGAGGCCCCACCTGCAACCAGTAAGGGGAAAGGAAGCCAGGAAACCCTAATCAGCAGAGTCTGAGTCCCCGGCGGAGAAAGGCCTTACCCAGGGAGGCCATATTCCCATAATTCTCCAGCATCACATCCCTGTACAGAGCCCTCTGTGCAGGGGACAGGCCATCCCACTCCGTCTGGGTGAAGTACACAGCCACGTCCTCAAAGGTCACCGACTTCTGAAACAACAGGTTCCTGCTGCCCTAGGGGCCAATTCCATGGCTCATGCCCTAGGTGAGGGGCAGAGGGCAGTATGAGGGCTTGAGGGGCTTGTGAAGAGCACAAAATTAATAACAGGGGGAAAGATTTGAGAAAAACACTTGGAAGGTAAAGCATGGAATATCTGACTTGGCTCACAGCAGAGAAACCTCATGCCATATTTCACACTTACAAAGGATGACATAAGTTGAGATGAAAGAAAAAAACCTCCCATGACCAAGTTCCCCTAACGCAGCTGCTTTCTTTCAGTCAGGCCATGCCCTCACTGGTGGAAGCAGCTCTGGACCCACCCAGAGGCTTTCCCACTTCCTCGCCCTCGCCCTCGCCCTCGCCCTCACCCTCAAGCCGCGCCCAAAGAACAGACATGGCTTCCATCTCACCCAGCCCCACCTGATTTCTATCATGGACCCCCTACAAAAGGCTGCATAGCCTCTGCTCCAGCGCCTTCAGTAGAGGAAGCTCAGTGCTGCCCAGATCGGCTGGGCACCGCGGAGGTGGAGGGAGGGGTGAGAGAAGGCAGCCCATCCTGCTTCCAAATGGCTCTCGCTGAAAACCCATTTTCTGTTACCCTCTCCCAGTCAAGCCTCATCCTGTCCGACTTCACCCAAGACTTCACTGTCTCTCCATGGAGGTTTGGGAAAGAAGGGAGGTCAGCCATCTTTTCAGCTGCTCCTCTGCATCACTCGGCACTCGGCACTCAGCACAGTCTCCACCATCAGGGCTGATGGCTGAGCCGCTCCCAGGCCCACCTCCTCCCCTCTGGGCAGCTGCCACTTCTGGCTGCTCTCGCTCTACCCACCTCGGCCTTCTGTAACAACCTTGGGGACACACTGGCAGCGATTTGCCTCTCAACTGCTCTCTGCCAGGACCTGTCTTGCTTGATTCTACTGGCCTCCACCCATCAACAATTCTAGTCCAACTTGTGGGCACTTCTGTGAGTCATTCATCGTGTGACTTGGATAAGACAAGAAATTCTCTGTACAAAATTAAATGCCTTCACTGTCGCCCACCATCCCCTTTTAGCCCACAACTGGTGCCTCCTCCTTATTTCAAACCTCAGCTGGTGTCACCCACCACCATCCGCACAGGAAAGAAACCTGGGGATTCGTTCCTGACTCCTCCCTCCCCCTTACCCCACCCCAATCTTTTGACTCTTCCTCCTAGAGATTTTTATGTTAAGCATTACTTGAATTGGATCTCCCTCTTTAGCAACTACTTGCCTTAATGAAGCCTATGTCACCTAGACCAATAGGACTTTGTGAAGTGGTCACCTTGCTTTTAAATCTCCCCTCAAATTATTCCCCACACAGCCATCAGAAACCTGACCACGTTAACTTCACTGGCTCCACACGTGTCACAGGGCTGAACAGTTAAGTCACACAATGACAAGTCACTTCACTCCCCTTTGCCTTTGTTTCTTTTGTGGTAGAATGAACACAACACAGGCGCCTATCTCCCAGGGCGGCTGTCAGGACTAAGTGATCCATGTAAAGTGCTTAGTATGGTGCCTGCAGCATAGTAAGCCTCAAATGGTGTAACTGGAGTTACTGTGACTATGATTATTCCCAAACTGTAGCCCATGGAGGTCCATGGATGAGCATCAGGGGGTCCATGAAATCCCTGAAATCGTATGGAAATTTTCGTTTGCATGTTATTCTGGGGGAGAGGATCCAGAGCTCTTATCAGTGACCTAAAGCTTGGCCACTGCACCCCAAGCCCTGAGAGCCTCTCCAGGACACAATGAGACACAGGACTTCCTGTCTTTTTTCCCTCCCTTGATCCCACTCCCCTTATGTCCCCTTCCCCTGGAATTAGAGGCACAGCCATTCTTTATGTGGATCTGGTCCTGCTATTCCTCTTTACCTACACCCCCCTCCCTGGAATCCTAGTCCTCTGCTATCTTCTTCCATGCATGGGCAGCTTCCATGTCTCTCATTCACCAAAGCCCTCTGCTGGGGGAGCAAAGCAAACTGGTGTGCAGAAGACTACACTTCTGCCTTCCAGACATTTCTGTCTTCCCTGTCGTGGTCTCTGGCCCCTACCCCTCCATATCACCGCTCTTCCCACAAGCTCCAGTCTGGCAGGCAGAAGCATGGAGGGCCCCTCCAGCTTTCATAGCAAGGCTCACCAGATTCCCTTCTCAGTTTTCTTCAATGTGAAACTGCTCAGAGGAAGAGCTGAAGGACCCACAGCTCACCTGGGGCCAGGCTGTCAGGAGCATGGCTGCCATCACCTGGTCTCCCTCTCAGAGAAGGACTGGAGCTGAGGGAAAACAGGGGGACAAGTGTGAGACAAGCCACCCCCACCATGAACAATACAGCCCCTCACAGAAGATCTGAGATGCAGGCAGCCAGCATCCAGACAGAAGTGCGAGCAGGAGCTGCCATGGGAAGAAAGGAGTGATCTTGTCACTGGCTCTGCGCCCAGGGCTCCTCCTAGCCATGACGTTGACGCTCACTGCCAGGAACCCTAGGATTTTTACAATTCTGACACAAATCATACACACACAAGAGTGTGCATAAAATGCAGGTAGAATCTAAAGAATAATAAAACAAAGACTCGTGTAGCAACACGATGCTCTAAACGAGCATCCCTCTCTATTATACTGTAAGAGAAGCCAGGCTGGAGGGGCTGCAGCCCCAGCACATAGGCCTCAGAGTCAGGCCCCAGGGAGGCACCTCCTGGAGAAAGGGACAGCTGCTCCCTCCCATATGCCCGTTCCCTCACACAGCTGCCTGCCCTCAAGAGTCCTGATACCTCTGTAGAGATCTTGGGAGGTTAGGCTCCTGCCCGGGCCAGGTTTACCGTGAGGAAGCTAGGCCACAAGTGAGGTACCAGGCTGGCTCCTCATACCTTCCAGCCTTCTGATAGGAAAGAAGCCAAGGCCTCAGCTTCCTGAGAGAGGGGGTCACTATAGCATCCAGGGTCCCATGACCCAGCACTCCTTGTCCATTGTATTCAAGACCACATGGACCGGTTATTTTCTGATTTTTAGTGCTCCCAAAGTCAGTCTTGAAATTTTATATTTTCCTAAAATATTGTCTATATCTTCCAGAATTTAAACTTGAGTGTAGAATTGTGGGAAACAGTGGCTCATGATTTTTTTCATGTCCTCCATACCTTGAGGTATACCTTGCTTTTCCTACTTCTTCTTTGAATATATATACTCTCTAGACCTTTTAGCCTTAGTTAATGTTATGGACTGAATGTGTCCCCCCAAAATTCATATGTTGGAGCCCTAATTTCCAATGTGACTGTATTTGGAGACAGGACCCATGAGGAAGTAATAAGGTTAAACAAGGTCATAATCTGATAGGGCGGGTACCCTAATAAGAAGAGGAAGAGTCTCCAGAGCTGTCTCTGCTGTGAGGACACAGTGAAGGCAGCCACTTGCAGCCTCACCAAGAACCAAATCGTCTGGTACCTTGATCTTGGACTTCCAGCCTCCAGAACTGTGAGAAATAAATTTCTGTTGTTTAAGCCAGACAGTGTATGATATTTTGTTATGGCAGCCCAAGCAGACTAATAACATTAGGCTGAACCATGGTTTATCTAGTTTAATGTTGTTTTATTTTCAAAAAACCAGCTTTTCTATTTAGAACACCACTCCATTTTCTACCTGTTTGTTTGGGTTTTTTAAATTAATTATTTATTTTTGGCTGCGTTGTGTCTTCGTTGTTGCGCTCAAGCTTTCTCTAGTTGCAGTGAGCAGGGGTTACTCTTCGTTGTGGTGCGTGGGCTTCTCCTTGTGGTGGCTTCTCTTGTTGTGGAGCACGGGCCCTAGGCACACGGGCTTCAGTAGTTGTGGCACACAGGCTCAGCAGTTGTGGCTCACGGGCTCTAGAGCACAGGCTCGGTAGTTGTGGCGCACAGGCTTAGCTGCTCCACGGCATGTGGCATCTTCTCAGACCAGGGCTCGAACCCGTGTCCCCTGCATTGGCAGGCAGATTCTTAACCACTGCACCACCAGGGAAGTCCCTCTACTTGTTTTCTTGGTGCCTTTTTTTTTTTGGCTGCATTGAGTCTTTGTTGCTGCGCACGGGCTGCGGAGAGCGGGGGCTACTCTTCGTTGCAGCGCGCGGGCTTCGCATTGTGGTGGCTTCTCTTGTTGCGGAGCATGGGCTCTAGAGTGCAGGCTCAGTAGTTGCGGCGCATGGGCTTAGTTGCTCCACAGCATGTGGGATCTTCCCAGACCAGGGCTCAAACCCGTGTCCCCTGCATTGGCAGGCGGATTCCCAACCACTGTGCCACCAGGGAAGCCCCCTCTACTTGTTTTTAATTAAGCTCTGCTTTTTAAAATTTGTTTCTTTAGCTCCGTACGAGACACCTTATGTACCTCACCAAATCCTCTTGTCCACTCTTAGTCCAGTTCCAGAGGCTTTGACCAGCTTTGCACAAGTACAACCTACAAATGCCTCCTCAAGGGTCTACACCACACATACCTGGCTCCTGCCCTGGGGCTTCTCTGTCCTGTGTGGGACATCTGCGGACACCTGCTGGGTCCTGAAGGACAGGGGAGTTAATGCCTGTGATGCTACCACTGACCAACAGGAGACAGAGGTCAGTGGATAAACGTTTCCCCCTTTAGCCCCCCATGTGGGCAGCCATGAGATTCCAAGGCTCCTCAAAGATCCTGCAAGTCAGAGCACCAGTCGCCTGTGGAGGGGCCAGCCTGACAGCGCATCCTTGTATTGGCTGTCCCTCCTTCTCCGTTTCACTCTCCTTGTCTTTCACTCTGACCCTGGGACTACATTCCCAAATAAACTGCCCACACGCAAATCTCTGTCCTATGTTCTGCTTTCTGGGGAAGCTAGACTACAAAAAGCTTTTTTCTACCTTCTTGAGGCTACATGATTCATTCATTTTCATTCTTCCTGTGTAGCAATCTAAACCTATAAATGTTCCTCTTAATACATTATTCCCTACATTCCAGAGGCTTTTCATATTTTAATTACTATTTTATAACTCGTCAGCAACTGTGTTTTGTCTCTGGACAAAGAACTGTTTAGGATAATTTGTTGTTGTTAATTTATTCTCTGGCTTTATTGCATGGTGTTTAAGTAACCTGATCTATTTCCTTCTGCTTTACAGATTTTTAGAGGTTTTTTTTTGTGGCTGCAGTGTCCATTTAAAAAATATTCCATGGATGCTTAAAAAGAAAACTTATTCCAACATAGATGGACCTAGAGATTATCGTACTAAGTGACGTAAGTCAGAAAGAGAAAGACAAATACCATATTATATCACTTATATGTGGAATCTAAAATATGACACAAATGAACTTATCTGTGAAAGAGAAACACAGACATAGAAAACAGATTTGTGGTTGCCAAGGGGGAGGGCGGTGGGGGAGGGATGGACTGGGGGTTTGGGACTAGGAGATGCAAACTATTATATATAGAATAGATAAACAACAAGGTCCTGCTGTATAGCACAGGGACCTATATTAAGTATCCTGTGATAAACCATAATGGAAAAGAATATGAAAAAGAATGTGTATATATATATGTGCATATACATACATAAATGAATTACTTTTGTGTACAGTAGAAATTAACACAACATTGTAAATCAACTGTACTCCAATAAATTAAAAAAAAGAAAACTTATCCTGTGATGGAAGAACATATAATCTATCTGAATCTAATAAATCAACTCTACCAATTTTATTATATAGATTTTTCTCCGTAACCCATGATTACTTTTACCTAATTGTTTAGAGAGCCAGTAAAGAGTGAACTCTCACAAAACACTAAGCCCTTATGTATCATGGGAAAAGCCTTTCAAATCTTTAAGAAATGAATAATTCTAACACTATTTAAACTGTAGCAGAGAACAGCAAAATACGTTTCCCAGGCCTTTTTATGATGCCAGCAAAATACGGATACAAAAACCATAAACTAGTCTCATTTATGAATACTGATGCAAAAATCCTAAATATTGAGGACTAGACTCTGGTAGTTCCTTAATGTGACATATCATGACTAAGAGGGATCATCCTATGAATGCAAGTAAAGTTCAATATTAGCACAGATTGTACTTTTCTACATTAATAAATCAAAGAAAAACATACTCTCCATCTCAGTGGATGTCAAAGGTGTTGGATAAATTCAATATTCATGCCTAAATTTTAAAACTTATACCCTAGGGAAACTCTCATATGTAGGTGATATACATACAAAATTATTCATTATCAGCAGTATTTTAATAGCAAAAAATTGGAAACAACTCACATGTCCACTGAGAATACACAAATAAGCTGTCATACCATTTTTACAATGGAACATTACCCAGTAGCAAAAATGAATGACTCACAGATACACACACAATATGGATGAATTTAGGAACATAATATTGAGTTATGCAAGTCCCAGAAGACTACAGACACCATGATGCCATCTTCATAAAGCTCAAAAACAAAATTAATCACATTATTTTCAGACACATGTATATGTGATAAAATTATTTTTTAAAATATGATTAACACAAATATGATATGTGTTATCAAAAATCAAAGATATTATTAACACAAAATTCAAGTGAGCTGTTACCTCTTGGGGTGAGAATGTGGGAACTGAGTTGGGGAGGAGCACACAGACAGATGCAGCCATATGGGCAGTGTTCTCCTTCTTAATGGTGTGGTGTGTTTAATGGGTGCTCACATTACTACTATGCTCCATAAATGCCATGCTAGATGCAATCTTCTGTATACATAACATTTAAAATATACATACTTGTCTTATGATATGAAATGATTTTCAATGTGCAAAAGGTAGTGTGCTATCTTCTGTGTAAGAAAAAAAGGGAGTATAAGAAAATACATCTGTATCTGGTGATTTGTGCAAAAAGAAATAGAAGGAAAAACAAGAAACTAAGCAGAATAGGGGCCTCAGGTGTGGATGGGAAGTAGGTGAAAGGAACCTGGGAACGGAAACAGGATGGAGGGAAACAGAGCAGAAGGAAATGATACTTCTCTGTGCCTTTTTGTTCTGACTTTCATAACCACAGTAATGTTTCACATATCTATACCTCTATCTATCTATCTATCTATCTATACATATGTATAAAAATCAAGCAACCAGAATGGGATGGGGGGGGTGCGACATCCAAAAAATACAAACAACAGTAAATAAGCCTAACTATACCACAGCATAACCACACTGAAGTGGTGGTAAAGAAAAGAACTAAGTAACTCTGCAAAACAGTATTTTAACTAAATTCTGTAAGGCTAAAAAGACCTGTAGCCAAAGACTTCTTGAGGTTGCATGATTTTTTTAAATCTATTTTCATTCTTTCCTATTTGGTAATTAAAACCTATAAGGCCACAAAATTTCCTCTGAATACACTACTAGCCACACTTCATGTTTTCATTACTGTTTTATAGTATATTTTTTTGTAAACTTGCTTTCATGAGGGTATGAATGAGTCATTCTGGAACTATTTTTTGTGTATTCTAGGACTAAGCAAATCAGTATATTCTACATTGTAGAAATCATTCCCAGGTCATTGTCATCCCACCGCCCAAGAGAAGTTGGGCCGGGTTACCTTTCGAAACTGACACGGCTCCAGAAGACAGTGCCCTCAAAAGTCGGGCTTCTTCTGTGGCCTGGAGGAGCTCTGCTTTTTCTGCTCCCCCACTGGCCTCGATTCACACCCTGTGTTAGGAGGCGGGGCGCATACAGTCCATACTTGAAATGCATAAAACGTGCAGGTAAAAGCCCCTACACGACCTCAGCATGTCAAAAGACTCATCATATCACCTCAGGCCGCTTCACCCTGCAAATATTCCACCCCCGGGCTGCTCCAACACAAGTTCCCAAAAGGCGAGTAGCATCTTCCCCAAAGTGCTAAATGCTCGGGGCTTCGTGGCTGTGGCAGTAACCCGGGCTTCGCCTTCCACGAGACGTAACGTCATCGGCCACCAAGTCCAAAGCCGGAGTCCAGGATGGGGGGAAGAGCCCCCCCCCCCCGACAGGAAACCCACCACCAACGCAGGGGGAAGGAGCGTCCCAACCGCACCCAGAGCCTCGGAGCCAGGCACCGCCCCCGCCTCCCGCAGCCCATACTCACCTCCGCAGCGGGCGGCTCGGCGGCGCGGCCGGAAGTGCGTCACCAGGCCCCGGCCGAGCCTCTCTAGGAGCAGCTTCGCTCCTTCTCGGCGGTGCTCTGGCCCCGCCCCCTGCAGCCGAAGCCCTGGTACTCGGAAGCCTGGCGCCTTTCTTCCCCCTGCGCGCCCAACGAGAAAGCAGTTGCTCCTCGCGGTGAGCTAGGGGAGAAAAGAATGTGGCGAGCGCTGGGCCCAAACCAGCGGTGGCGCCGGGGATTTGTATCTTAGTAAAGCTGCAGTGCAACCAGATTTGGGAGTTTCCGGACTGGACGCCTGGATCGAATGCTGTCAAACCCAAGGCCCCCTTTCTGGAACAAATATTTCCTAATGACCAGCGGACTCTCCTGTCATGAAACTCATAGGTAATGGCTTAGAAGATCATAGACAATATAAACAACCTGCATTATAAAAAGTAATGTTATGTGCTAACATTTATGTAATAAAGGAGAAATAAAAGGAAAATTATAATTTAAAATATATATTTCAGAATGTAAATGTTTGGTCGTGACTGGTATAGGAGACCTAATAAGTGGTCAGATAATTTGCCTGTACACATAGAACGTGCCTGAATGCCACAGTGCTGTATCTCATATTGGTATTTCAAAAATCACAAGTTGTTATCTAAAATGGTGAGCACAGGGACTTCCCTGGCGGTCCAGTGGTTAGAACTCAGCTCATCCAAGCTGCAGGGGGCACGGCACGGGTTCGATCCCTGGTCCAGGAACTAAGATCCTGCAAGACAGGCAGCAATGCAAAAAAAAAAAAAAAAAAAAAATGGTGATCACAGAATCTTCTCTTGATTATACAGTAGTTATATTTCTGGAGACTCAGCTATGTTAGAACTGTGCAAAAATACACTGTGTTCACCTTGATTTTTTTTTAAAAAGCTCTAGATTCAGGTAATTTATAAACAGTTTTTACCTATGTGAATGTTCAGGAAGACATATGAAAGTCTGTGAAAACTTTTTGAATAGGCAGGTCTGTGGTGTGCGTTGCAGGATTTGTGGTACTCCTGGCTCCCATCCAACACCCCCAAATCTTGTGACAAAAATGGCCCCGTAAAATTCCAAAATGAGGCCTGGGGGAGGGGGACAGCACCAAAAGCCACTGGATTGACCACCTTTAAGTTCCCTCCCAACCATGACAGAGCTGGCCTTTCTTCTTTCAGCTGCACTGGAAGGTTGCCAGCCCTCACTGTCTTCCAGCCTCGTAGCACTCCCATTCTCCTCTCAACTCCAGCCCCACTTGCTGAACATGCTGTTCTCTAAACCTAGAATGCCCTTCCCATTCTCACCCTCTGTCTTGACTGTTACTTGAAGTCTCAGCTCATATCCCATTTACCGTGGGAAGCTAGTCTTCCCTGACCACCCAGAATAAGGCAGGTCCCCAGTCACATGCCAACATCACCCTGTACTTTTCAGTACATGGCACATGTGTAATTATTCAATGGTGACAGTTTATTTAAATCTCTTGTTTTCTCTGATCCCTCCAGGGAGCAGGAGCTATATCTATCTTGTTCAACACCTTTGTCCTCAGCTAGAGCACAAGGCCTGGCGCAAAGGAGGTGTGCAGTAAACGTTGGTTGCTGACATGATCCAAAGGCTTCAGCCCCAACTCCTGGGCAGAAGCTTTCTTTATTTCTGTGCCACTAGAGGTAGGATACGTCTTATGCCTGGGATCATGACACTGACCAGGAGCTCTTCTCTGCTTTGCCCTGACTCTGATCATCACTGTTGCCCAAAATGAGCACTTTATATGGCTCATCTCCTTCAGATAGGAAAGTGGTCTCATGATTGGGCACAATGATAGCTGGGGATTACATTGCTCTTGGCAAGGATTGCTGTTTCCACTTCTTCCCAGACTCACAAAGCAGACCTGTAGCTAGGAATGAGGACTCGTCTAAAGAAGTAAGGAATTAGGTCACAGTGTCACAGAAATGATGGCCCCAAGTGTTGGATCATAAACCAGTTGCCTAATTTTACACACAAAAAAATAAGTCCTCCTAAATAATCATGAATCTTCTACTACTAAGAGTGCTAGGACAGGTGCATGCCAAGTTTCTAAGGCTCTACAGAAGGCCTGCAGAGGCAGAGACCACTCCTCGTCTGCCAACCTCTGTTCTTCCCTTCTTATATGTAACAGAATCTCTAGCAAGGCAAAGACAGTCCAGAAAAAATAACACACTTCCCAGCCCCCTTTATAGCAAAGTGTGGACATGTGAGTAACTTCTGGCAAATGGGCTGTAAGAAAAAGCAGTGCTTTGCTCTTAAAGACTAGGGGCATGCTCTCCCTTGCCCCTCAGCCAGGGAATGCTGGCAGGGGTGTGAGCATCTTGGACTATGAATGAGGATGTGGCCCCTGGAGATGACAGAGCAGCCAGAAGGAAGAGTCATGGAGCTGCTATGTCAGCCCTAGCAGCCCAAATCCTAGCTAATACCCCTAGAAATAAGGACTGGTGAAAAGAATCACACAATAGTTCAGTGTTCTGCAAGTCCATCTCTATGCTGGGACTATAGCCACTTTTATTCACACTCAGATCTAAGGCTTATTCTCCTGGACCCTCTGTCCTCGAAATCCCAGGGCTTCCCCAGAGCCCTTCCTCCCTGCCTGCTAGGGGAAACTGACGGTCTTCTCACATTAAAAAATCTCTTTTGCTGTTTCCAGTTTTAAGATGACAGAGTAAAGATGGTTCTGCCTGTGTCTCTTGAAAATTGTGGGAAAGAAATAAGAGCCTGGTTGGGGTTCATTCCAAGAGTTCAAGGATGTTTCAGTATTATAAAATCTTCCTTTATTTACTGATATTGTGAATTAAATTAGCAGATCATTCAACTTACTATGTGGAGAAATAGATTCACATGCCCGGTTTTATGTCAGGTCCCCTGGCTTTACATCAGGTGCCCCAGCTTTATGTCACGTGCCCTGGTTGGTTTTTTTTGTTTTTTGTTAATAAAACTATTGTTATTTGTGGTTTACAAGAATATGTAGATGAAAAAAATAGTCAAAAGAATCTACATACAAGCTAATAGAATTAGTAAATTATTTTAGCTAGGTAGGTCCCTGGATAGATCAATAAACAAAAATTGTATTTCCATGTACTTACGACAAAAGAATTTGCAAATGAATTTTAAAATGAATTCCATTATAAGAGCATGAAAAAATATTAAATACCTAAGCATATAAGTATATCCTCCTTATCTGTGGAGGATATGTTTTAAGACCCCCCAGTGGATGCCTGAAATCAAGGATAGTACTGGACACTATGTATAAAGTTTTTCCTATACATACATACCTATGATAAAGTTTAGCTTATAAATTAGTCACAGTAAGAGATTAACAACAATAACTAATAGTAAAATAGAACAATTATAACAATATACTGTAATAAAAGTTATGTGAATGTGCCCTCTCTCTCTAAATATTTTATTATACAAATTTAATGCCTTTTCCATCTTTTAACTAAGCACTTATCACACACTGTGGCCGTATCTTTTGCAGCTTGAGGTTCAGCAAAACTAGCACAAATTTCTTTTTCTTTCTTCACAATTTCATGACAGAACATTTGTTCTTACTAGATCTTAGCAACCTCAGCATAGGATTTTTTTTTTTCCTTTACTAAGTCAAGAGCTTTCACCTTTTCACTTAAAGGAAGAACTTTATGGCTTCTCTTTGGCATATCCGAATTGCCAGCATCTCTACTCGTGCGCTTTGGGGCCATTGATAAGTAAAATAAGGCTTCCTTGAACACAAGCACTGTGATGCTGTGGTAACCAGGCAGGACCTACGGGGCCTTCCCGGGAAAGACCCCCTCCCCCCAAGTCCTCTGCTTTGGCTCCTCTGTGAAGTACCTAATAACAGTATCTGATGCACATTTCCCGAGTTGTTTTACAGATGCTAAAACCACTACTAAATGGAAGAAGTTAACTACTTGATGACCATGATGAGCACATAGCCCCCAGACCAAAGGGAGCCTCAGTATTGATAATGTTAACCCCTGTGACACCGCCCTCTTACCTCACATCAACCAATGAGAGAATTGTGTCCGAGCTGATCACCTACGCAGGGACTCCCCTTGCTCAACTTGCCTTTTAAAATGCCTCCCGGAAACCCACTGAAGAGTTCAGGTGTTTTTGAACATTAGCTGTCCTGGACTCCTTGTCTGATGCCTTACAATAAACAGTGCACTTTCCTTCACCATAACCCCGTGTCAAGTAGATTGGTTTTACTGTCCGTGGGCAAGTGGACCCAAGTGTGGTTCAGTAACACAGTGACAGTCGATTTGATAACCACGACGGCTGCTAGGTGAATAACGGGTGGGACAGAGCAGGAGGGCGCGAGATTTCATCACGCTACTCAGAAAGGCTCACAATTTAGAATTTATGAATTATTTCTGGAATTTTCCGTTTAATATTTTCAGACTGCGGTTTGGTGCTCTGGTTTTGCATAAATCTCATCTGTATTACTTAAAATGGCTCAGCATCCTGAAAATTGACCATAGTGAACTTTAGGGTTTAACTTGCTAGCCACTTGATCTCAAATTCCTAGATTGACTTTGAGTGTCTCCTAATGGTCTATAGTCATGTGTCAGTTTTATATTGAAGCAAACATCAAACCTCACTTAGTTATGGTATTTGGAGCTTGCTTACTCATAGCATTAAAAATAATTTCAGAGAACTTAACTGAAAAAAATAAGACACTACCAAATAAAAATAAATCATGACTAGCTTGTTACCAGGGAAATAAAAATACAGGTCTATAAAACTGAGGCTGCCTCCAGGGGACACCTCTACATCGCCTGGCTCTGGTGGCCGTGGGGCCTATGCTTTCAGCCCAACAGCACTGTTTGTATTTGCATGTTTTAAAATCTTCTGCCTGAGGGTCTGGCTTCCAATCAGCCTGAATCTAGGTGCTGACTGAGATTCCCCTGCTTTGGAACACCGACTGGTCTTAGCAAACCCTCATCTACTAGGAGCCATTAAAAATAAAATAGGCTGCTTGGACAATCACTGAGGTTTGAGAGACAACAAGAGTGAGGCAGGATTGAACGGTCAGGCTCATCTCCTGCAGGAGGCCACTCCTTTAAGTCTGGCTGCTTTATCTAATGCATAGAAACCAACAGAGAGTCAAGCAAAACGAAGAAACAAAAGAATATGTTCCAAACAAAAGAACAAGATAAAACCTCAGAACTAAACCTTAATGAAACAGAGATAAGTACTTATTAGACTGAAATAGAGCTGTTCAAAACACAAATAAAAAATTATTGAAACACAAGCACTTGTGTGGTTCTGGATTAGATACTAATTTGGACAACCAGCTATAAAAAACATAATTGGAACATTTGGAAATTTTATATCATGTTTCAGGTATTAGGTGAGAAAAAATTTATTGATCTGTAGAGACCGAGATAGTCAACTGAAAAAAGCATATTATTGTACAATGTGTATGATCTGTATAGTTAAAAATATAATATTACAGAGGTTTATAAGGGCAGTGAAAATGCTGTCTGTGATACTGTCATGGTGGATACATGTCATTATACATTTGTCCAAACCCATAGAATGTACAACACCCAGAACAGACTCTAATGTAAAGTATGGATTTTGGTTGATAATGATGTGTCAAGGTAGATTGATTAGTTGTAACAAATGTGCAAGATCTCTGTTTCTTCTCAATTTTTCTGTGAACCTAAAAATGCTCAAAAAAAATCCTTTAAAAATATAGATACATAGACTTCCCTGGTGGTGCAGTGGTTAAGAATCCGCCTGCCAATTCAGGGGACACAGGTTCGATATCTGGTCCAGGAAGATCCCACATGCCGCGGAGGAACTAAGCCCGTGTGCCACAACTACTGAGCCTGCACTCTAGAGCCCGCGAGCACTCTAGAGCCCGCAAGCCACAACTACTGAGCCCCTGTGCTGCAACTATTATTGAAGCCCATGCACCTAGAGCCCGTGCTCCACAACAAGAGAAGCCACTGCAATAAGAAGCCTGCGCACCACAACAAAGAGTAGCCCCGGCTCACCGCAACTAGAGAAACCCCGTGCACAGCAATGAAGACCCAATGCAGCCAAGACTAAATAAATAAAATAAATAAATTTATTTTTTAAAAAAAGAAAAGAAAATGGACCAGAAGAACTGTTCCCATGCACAATGGATGGCGTCTGTGAAAAGAAACACCTGTTTATTTGGATGTTATTTCTTTATCAAGGTGCTTATTCACTGATCCTTCTTCTAGGAAGCATGCTAAAGATGCTGCCAACATATTACATCAGCACAGGAGCTGAGAAGCCAGTTGAACGTTTCTCTGACCAAAAATACCACATTTTCAAGGCAACCATCTCACCTGTGTGTGGGAGGACGTGGGACTCTGCTTCCAGGGGATACCTATGTATTTTAGTTTGCTCAGGCTGATTTTACAAATACCACAGGCTGGGTGGCTTCGACAAAGAAGTTTTTCTCTCAAGCCTGGAAGCTGGAAGTCTGAGATCAAGGTGTCAGAAGGGTTGGGGAATTCCCTGGCAATCCAGTGGTTAGGACTCTTCGCTTCCACTGCAGGGGGCACGAATTTGATCCCTGATCAGGAACTAAGATCCCACATGCCACGTGGCATGGCCAAAAAAAAAAAAGGTGTCAGCAGGGTTGATTTCTTCTGAGGTCCCTCTCCTTGGCTTGAAGATGGCAACCTTCTCCCTGTATCCTCACATGGTCTTCCCTCTGTACGTGCCTGTGTCCTAATTTCTGCTTCTTAATTGAGTTAGGACCCATCCCAATGACCTCATTTTAACTAAATTACATCTTTTAAAGCCCTATCTCCAAATACAGTCACATTCTGAGGTACTGGGGGTTAAGATTTCCACATGTGAATTTTAGGAGATCTAATTCGGCTCATAAGACTGGATACTCATGCTTCCTCATCTCTCTACCATATTCTGAGCAGACGGGGTATTTTGCAGCCAAGACATCAATCACAGCAGTCCCATTTCTCAGAAGCCACATGAATGACTTAAAAAGCTGATGATTTTCTGCTGAAAGCCAGAAGACCTAAGGAGAGAAAGATTTTGACTACAAAATAAAGATCTCAGTTTTCTAAGCTCTTATGTGACATAAATATGAATTGAGAAAATACCCCAAACTAGAATCATAATAACAGGAATAATAGTGACCCTCACAGGGGACCAGAGGATGTCCTGACTGTGACCATGGCATCCAGTGGTCAGATAACAGGATGTGACGACATTCTGAGTGTGACCTCAGGGCTAGGGGTCAGAGGACAGGATGTGAGGATGTCCTGGGTGTGACCAAGGTGTGTGAATGTCCCCTCCCTCCTGTCACAGCCCAGGTCTGAGTGTCCCCTCCCTCCCGTCACAGCCCAGGCTCTGAGTGTCCCCTCCTCCTGTCACAGCCCAGGGTCTGGATGTCCCCTTCCTCCTGTCACAGCCCATTGCCTTTCGACAATGTTGAAGGTGACCTAAAGGTCCAGAAGTCCCCTCACCCTCTGTGTCTGGGAAATGGCTTCCTGAAAAGACCCTTCCCCACAAAGACTCTGCTGAGACTCAGGAGCCCCCCTTTCCTGATCAGGCCACACAGATCCAGTCCCTCCCCGGGCTCATCTGCCAGGAGCTGACCCGCTCCTTCCCAGGATCTGTCAGAACAAGGGCTGGTGACCCACGCGTCCCCCTCCTCCCCGGCCCGAACTGCAGCCGTCGGGTCAGAAGCCCCACTCAGGGCACCTCCTGAGTCGGGGCTCTTGATCCACGTGCCGTCAGGCCACCTTTCGTGCTAACCCCTCACCTGGGCCTTTATACTTGTGTTTATTTACTCCTCTCCACGGAGAAACCGCCTTTGCCCCAACTCTCCAGATGCTTCCAGACCTTGTCTCTTTTCCTCCAGATTTTCAGTCTCAGAGTTACCTGTCACCACTCACAGTCCCTGCAGAGCCCAGAGATTTCTCTTTGAAGGAAAGGTTCTGGAGAAATCGGAGGGTTAAATAAAGAGTGCAGCCATTTCCCGCCTGGTGCTGATGCCCAAGAGGGTGAAGAGAATGAGTGTTTTGTTAACGCAAGTTCTTGTGCCCACTCACGGTGAGGTCAAACAAACTGAAACGTTGGAGTCTGGAGCAGAGAAAGGTTTATCGCAAGGCCACGCAAGGAGACGAGGTCGCTCATGTCCCCAAAAGCCTCAAGCTCCCGGGAGGGTTTGGCAAAGCATTTTTAAAGACCAGGGGGTGGGGTGGGGTGGGGTCGGGTTGCATGGTGTGTGGTCAGCTTGTGCACAGTTCTCTGATTGGCTGATGGTGAGGCAGCAGGGCGTGTCACGGGGCTAACATTATCAGTCCTTAGGCTCCAGGAGGCCTGGGGCTACGTGCTCGTGGTCATCAAGTAGTTCTTGCACCTGGCGGGGGGGGGGGCGGGGCGGGTTTCACATCTGTAAAACAACTCAGGAAATGTGCATCAAATACTATTATCTAAGGCCTTCAGAGAGGAGCTAAAGCAGAGGATACGGCGGAAGGCCTGTCCCGGGAAGGCCCCATAGCGTCCTGCTCCGTTACATTTTCTCGCTAGAATTTTAAAATCCTCCAAGTAATAGATCATTTGGGAGCATGCTGTGTCTTCCTGTTCGTTCTAAGAGCATGTCCCTCTTGAATTTTAAGGGGGGAAATTCTTTATCTCATAAATATGCGGAGTGGGAGATCCATTTATAAAATATTATCAAGGTCACTGCAAAGGTTTCCAAAAAACCAGGACACAGCGCCCGGTGCTCAGACACTGGCTGAGAGGTTCCCGCCTGGAGCCTCAGGCCCGTGGGATGGCGGGGCAGTCATGACCCTCCTCCCACACGTGGGGCTCTTCACGCGGGCCCAGATTGGCCAATGGCAGGCAGCTGGCTACATTTGCGAACGAGAGAAAACTGCTCAGCAGCCTGGGACCACCCCTGGGCGTGGCCTAAGGAGCCTGGTCCAACCCAACAGCTCCTCTGCGGAGCGCCGTGCTGCGCCAGAAGCTCCTCTGGTCCGGCGTGTGTCAGGAAACTGAGTTGAAAGGAGAGGTGTTTGGGGGGGTGGGGGAGCTTTCCGCTGAAAATAACTTCTGCTTCCACCCCTGCCGCCGACTTGGTGTTTGGTCTCCAACAAGCCCCTTCCCCCCTTGGCCTGGGTTTTCTTACCTGTGGAGAAATGCGTTAGATGCCGGCTTATTGAGTTTTCCTCTGAGTTTGAGGTGCTCCTGCGACACCCCCCCAGCCCCACGGCCCCTCCTTCCCACTCAGGCACCTATTGGTTTGGGGTTCTCAGTTGATGCAATTTTAATAGGTTTCCATCATTTCCTGAGGGAAAAATGGGAGGGAGGGTGGTTTGTTGTAGAGACGGATCTCACTGCACCTGGGAAGGCGGGACACTCGTTTACCCTTTAGCTCCGCTGATAACCCTCCACTTTCATCAGCAGGTGAGTGAATGTGGCTTCTTCCCAATCATGGTACAAAATGTATAATTTCTCCTAATGAAATTTGATTTTAATGAGAGGCTAGATCATAGGAGAGAGTAATTATTTAGATGGTATGCACGTGCCAGGTTAATTTTAAATCAGCTTTTAGATCAGTCTATCTTAGTTATTCAATTAAGTGTTTTCAACTAGCGATTTCAATAGTTGTATTAGCACAATGCCTGGCAATGTAATTGCTTTTTAGATCCTGATCATTGTGACATCAAAGTCAGTGCCTGGGCTCTTTCTCTGGGCTGGTTTAAGTGTGTGTGTGAGAGTAGAGTGTGTGAGAGTGTGCACACACACGCTGGGGGGAGGCTCTTTCTCCTGATTTTTTTCCCCTACATTAGGACTTGTTTATTTTATATTTAGTAGTTTGTATCTGCTAATCCCCAACTCCTAATTTATCCTTCCCCTCCCTTTCCCCTTTGGCAACTGTAAGTTCTCTATGTTTGTGAGTCTGTTTCTTTTTTGTAAGTAAGCTCCTTGTGCCATATTTTAAATTCCACATATAAGTGATATCATATGGTATTTGTCTTTCTGACTTAACTGCACTTAGTATGATAATCTTTAGGTCCATCCATGTTGCTGCAAATGGCATTATTTCATTCTTTTTTATGACTGATATTCCATAGTAGATATATACCACATCTTTATCCATTCCTCTGTTGATGGACATTTAGGTTGCTTGCATGACTTGGCTATTGTAACTAGTGCAGCTATGAACTTTGGGGTACATGTATCTTTTCAAATTAGAGTTTTCTCCGGATCTATGGGGTTGGCGGAACCCCAAGGACGTGCAGAGAGGAGGGGTTCATTACCGGGCTCCTCTGACTCTCCAGCCCAAATTGCCTCGCCTCGTAGAGGGGACATAGGTCTGCCTTCAGCACGTGATGGGGCACTTCTAGCCTGGCCGGGTGGCCCACTGGCCGGACAGCCTAACAGGCTCTCTGCAGTCTGACTGCCCTTTGTTTCTCTAGAGGCAGAACTCTAGACCCAGAAATACCTGGCTTGACTCTTGGGCTTGCAGTTTTCAAGCTGCAGGCCTGCGTGGGTTTTGGCATCTGGAAAGTGGTGCTGGTGGTCGTGAATACGGAGCATGTAAAAGCCGTGGTATTTTGGTGCGCAGGCAGTGCTCATCCCTGTGCCCTTTCTCTTGAGAGTTCTCCACAAACTTCCTTCTCCCCTTTCCGTCTGAGCCTCTTTCTCCTGTCCCTGTTAGCACAAGTTCGTGTGCCTGATGCACAGTGAGGCCAAACAAACCGAAACGGAGTTTGGAGCAGAGAAGGGTGTATTGCAGGGAGACGTGGCTCATGACCCCCAAAACCCCG
The DNA here is from genome assembly GCF_028021215.1 of Eschrichtius robustus. Classification (NCBI taxonomy): domain Eukaryota; kingdom Metazoa; phylum Chordata; class Mammalia; order Artiodactyla; family Eschrichtiidae; genus Eschrichtius; species Eschrichtius robustus. The sequence continues at coordinate 14,911,896 of NC_090842.1, forward strand.
AGATCCCCGAAGAGTTTCAGCAAAGCATTTTTAAAAGCCAGGTGAGGGAGGGGTGGATCAAATGGTATGTGATCAGCTTGTGCACATTTCTCTGGCTGATGGTGAGGTAGCAGGGTGGTGTCACAGGGGTTAACATTATCAAGCCTTAGGCTCCCGGAGGCCTGGGGCTATGTGCTCATGGTCATCAAGTAGTTCTTCCACCTGGTGGTGGTGGGCGGGGCCCGGGGGTTCAGATCTGCAAAACAACTCAGGAAATGTGCATCAAATACTGTCATCTAAGGACTTCAGAGAGGAGCTAAAGCAGAGGATATGGGGGCAGGCCTGTCTCAGGAAGGCCCCATAGGGTCCTACATCCCCACACCCCTCCCTCAGCAGAAGGTTCTCACTTATCCGTCTGTTGAACAACCACTGATAGCCTCTATGCCAAAAGCTATGTTAGGCCCTGGAATCAACAGGAAGTTCCAGTTTTTGAACTCCTCCAGCTTTTGCAGGATTGAGGGGCAGGCGTGGCATACATCAGGGTTAGGTGACATAAAACCTGGGAAATTGATATAAACAAAGTCTGTGATTGTGCCGTAAAGCAGGGCCAGGTGCTGTAAAGCAGGGTCAAGTACCGTAAGGCACGGTCAGGTGCCGTAAAGCAGCGCCAGGTGATGTAAACCAGGGTCAGATGACGCAAAACTCGGGAAATTGATGTAAACAAAGCCTGGGGGGGGTGCCGTAAAGCAGGGTCACCGGCCATAAACGTTGGTAAGTGACGTAAAAGAAGCTTCGGGGAAGTGCCGTAAATCACAGGTGAGGTAATGCCTGGCACCTGACCAAACTGGGCTCCTGCGGCAAACCCGGGCACGTGACGTATGAACTGGGATATATGAATACCCCAATTATAAGCCAAATCCAAAGTTTTACATAATGTTTAGTGCATAGTTTATGGGGATTAAGTACATAATTTATGTCAGACGTTATATTCCAACTTGAGGGATCAGATTTCTTGAATGGATACCTCCACAGGCCTTTTGTCCAAGTCCAGAGACCCGTATTCATTAGAAAGAAGTTCAGTGGCAGAGAAGAAAGGACACTGGGAATTAGGATATTTGTGTCCTGATCTTGGCACTGCCCCTGGGAAATTGGCATCAATCTTGTGTCTCTGTTTCTTAAACTGTTAAACAAGGCAATTGGACTACATCTGTATTACTCAGGGTGCTCTAAAAACCGTCTTTGTAACAGCGCTTCTGGGATCAGGAAAGTTGTTAAAAAAAAAAACAAAAACCTGCATACTCCATGGGGTATTCAAACTATAATATTAGAATTCCCTAGACGTCCAGTGGTTAGGACTCTGCTCTCACTGCCAAGGGCCCGGGTTCAGTCTCTGGTCAGGGAACTAAAATCCCACAAGCCGCGAGTGGCGGCAAAAAGCCAAACCAACGCCCCCGCCCCCCAAAAGTATAATATTAAAGTTTATATAGATAATATCTAAGAGATATAATATATTATGTACATGACATAGGAATTTTAACATGATAAATATTAAAGTTTATCTATAGTATTATATATTGTGATATGCATTCTATTAATATTGTAAAATGTATAAAACTGTGCATTTTAGCAACCACGAGGCTCTGAGAAGTCTGTGGGGTCAGAAAAACAACAACGAGCCACAGATAGTGTTGACTACAAACCATCTCTGCTGAGAAAGCTGTTAGCATCATATGGGCCACCTGGAGGATACTGGATTTGATGAGTGTAATATCCTCTCTACCTCCAGCATGCTATGGATATCTTTAGAAAGATCTGGCTTTGGTGAAATGCAGCAATGGCTTATCTTCCAGGAGGCTGAGGTGCTTTGTCTTTTTGTCTCAAGGAGACCTGGAATGTTCAGAGTACACCGTGACTATAGGGAGGCTGGTGAGCCTCCTTTTGTTTTCTTCATAGACAACAGCGGCACCGTCGACAGCATCTTCTTTGGCTGTTAGGAAGGCTGCATTTATTCAGCTGTAATCTGCCCTTTCCAATTTTATCTTGATTCTTTGATTTGACGAGGGTGTTGTAATGGGAAGTTTTGTGTTAAATTAGAGAACACATTTAAGTCTTCTGAGGGAGTAGTGGCTCCCTTTCTCCACTTCTCAGCTCCTGGTCCCTGCGGAGAGGATCCGTGGACCCTCCAGCTGGGCAGTGCTGTCCCCACAATGACGTCCCTTCTGAAGTTGGGGGTTTGCTCCCTGTGTTGCGCTTGGGGCAGGTCAGCTCTGGGAGGTGGCTCCTCCCGCACCCTCACAGGAGTGGGTGTTTCACATCCAATCACGGCCCAGGAGTGTTTCGGCAAGTGCCTGAGGCTCCCCCGGAGAGGGACAGGGAGAGCCGGTGGAGCTGCAGCCAGAAACGCTCCTGAAGTCAGCTGTCGTGGTGAGTCCCGCCTGCCTGTCTCAGTTCAGAGGCTCGAGATGGGGCGGTGGTGAAGGGTGGTCCGCGCTCCCCTCAGGTCCCGGCTCCTCCTTCCTTCCTGGGACCCAGGGGCTGGAGGGGCAGCAGGAGAGCTTGGAGGGCGCCGGGGTGGGGGGGGGCAGGGGCCCCCAGGGGGAAGCGTCCGCTCGCAGGCTCCGGCGTTCCCAGCGCAGAGGGTAGGAGCCCCGCTGGGTCAGAGCCGCTGAGCCGGCAGGAGCCCCTGGACAGTGGCTCACGGGGGGCTTTGACAAGCCCACTGTCTGCTGTGCCGCGAACTTAGTCGGTAGGACAGGTCTGGGTCAGGCACGAACTTGTTGGCTGAGGCCTCCTTTCCTGTCCTTATGCTGAGGGGACAGGGTCATCTAATCTGGGCAGGTGGGTGTGGGTGAGCATTTGGGGAGCCCACTGAACGTTCAGGGGGTCTGATGAGTACTTGGGGAGCCCGCTGAGTGGGGAGACTGGTGAACATTTGGGGGGCCCAGTGAGTGTGCGGGAGGCCTGGTGAGCATTCGGGGAGACTACTGAGTGTTTGAGGGCCCGCAGAGTATTCTGGGGGCCTGGAGATTGGGGAGCCCACTGAGCACTTGGGGAGCCTGGTGAGCATTCAGGGGGCTAGTGAGCATTTGGGGGGCGCCTGGCGAGCATTTGGGGAGCCCGCTGAGCATTCCGGGGGGGCTGGTGAGCATTTGGGGAGCCCGCTGAGCGTTCGGGGGCCCAGGTGAGGAGGAGGATGGGAACTCCAGTGGGTTTGCCAGCAGTGTGCACGTCCATCCGTTCCTTTACCTGAGAACTATTTCCTGAGTATCTACTCTGTGCCAGTCACCACCTGCAGGTGAGCGTGGGCACAGAAGGAGCCTTGCTGCCACAGTCACAGGTTGGCGGCTCAGATTTCTCACCTGGTCACCCAGGAGGGTCAGCGGGACTGGGGCCTTAGCTCATCTTGCACCCACTGCATTTTGTGCAAGTGTCTCCTTGTGCTCACCTGAGTCCCATGTTGACTGAGAAGGCAAAGGGTGGAGTGGATCCAGCTGAGGAAGTGCTGGGTGGGGAAGGCATCGGGGTGTGCGGGGGGCACCTGGCTTACTCCCAGGGGTGCTGTCCCAGGGCTCGAGGTTGGGGCTGCACCTGGGGAGCGGGGATCGCCTGGGCGGTTCTGGGATTGTGCTAGTGCTGAGCACACCTGAATCTGTACTTGGAAACCAGAGAGCTGGGGTCTGCAGTCGAGGGAGAGGGTGGGTAACTCACACCTGTGCACCTGGGAGGAGGTGAGTGCCTGGCAGGTGCAGGATTGGTTTCCACGGCGATGGGACGATTTTCCTCCCACCATGGACAAACCCATGACCTTCTCAGGTGGGGGCAAATGGGAGGATGAGGGACTTGTTACAAAGTGACCCAGATTCTGATGAAACGGGGGGATGTGGGACAGGAGGGGACATGACACTCAGTGCTCAGGTGACCTGAATTATGGGGAGAGGCCTGGGGACATGGGGACAGGAGTTGACAAGACACCCTCAGTGTCATGTGACTTGTGTTTGGGGAGAGGTCTCCTCTGTGATGGGGATGCAGACAAACACCTACAGGTGTCCCCACAGTGGTGACAGTCACACGCACAGGTGCCCCATGGTGGTGACACAGGCACACTAACAGGTGGCCTACATGATGGGGGACATACATCCACAGGCGCCTCTACACCACCCATGCCTGGGCCCTGCAATAAGTGTTTTGCTGTATGTCACCCTTGCAGTCCCTTGAGGCCTATAAAATAAAATCAAGTCTGGGTTAGAAAGGAGACTTTTATTTCAAAAGAATTATTGCGAGGAGGAAGGGGGACTATTACAAGGGGATGAGAGTGTACTAGTAGGGGGAGGGACTATTACAACAGAGGGGGGACCCTTACTGTAGAGGAAGGACTATATCTGTACAAGGGGCAATGTTAGTGTAGAGAGGTGACTAATATCATAGAGGGGGGAAGATGACAATAAATGGGGGCTCTGACAATGGGGGGATATTACTTTGGAGAGGGGACTCATACAGTAAAGGAGGACTACTGTAGTGGGGGGACTATTACTGTGGAGGGGGGAATGTTACAATGGGGGGCACTATGATAATGCAGGGAGCTGTTACAATAGAGGAGAGACTATGACAATACAGGGGGAACAATTATAATAAAGGGGACGATTACAATAGAGGGGACCACTACAATAGAGAGGACCTATTACAATAGAGGCAGCACTATTTCTGTAGAGAGTGAACTCTTACCATAGAGGGGGGACTATTACAAAAGAGGACGACTATTGCTGTTGAGAGGGAACTATTATAGTACAGGCGAGACTGTTACAATAGAGGGAGGTCTATCACTGTAGAGGGGGGACTGTTACTGTACAGAGGTGACTATTATAATAGAGGAGGACTATTACTGCAGAGGGGGGACTGTGATAATAGAGCAGCATTGTAACTGTAGAGGGGGGACTGTTACTAGAGAGTGGGGTCTATAACAACAGAGGAGCACTGTTACTGTAGAGGGGGGATATAACAATAGGGGAGCACTGTTACTGTAGAGGGGGGATATAACAATAGGGGAGGACTATTGCTGTAGATGGGGGGCTATGACTATAGAGATAATTCCTGACAAGGTCTGGAAGCATCTGGAGAGTTGGGGCAAAGGCGGTTTCTCTGTGGAGAGGAGTAAATATACACAAGTATGAAGGCCCAGGTGAGGGGTTGGCACGAAAGGTGGCCTGACGGCACGTGGATCAAGGGCCCCGACTCAGGAGGTGCCCTGAGTGGGGCTTCTGACCCAACGGCTGCAATTCGGGCCGGGGAGGAGGGGGACGCGTGGGTCACCAGCCCTTGTTCTGACAGATCCTGGGAAGGAGCGGGTCAGCTCCTGGCAGATGAGCCCGGGGAGGGACTGGATCTGTGTGGCCTGATCAGGAAAAGGGGGGCTCCTGAGTCTCAGCAGAGTCTTTGTGGGGAAGGGTCTTTTCAGGAAGCCATTTCCCAGACACAGAGGGTGAAGGGATTTCTGGACCTTTAGGTCACCTTCAACATTGTCGAAAGGCAATGGGCTGTGACAGGAGGAAGGGGACATCCAGACCCTGGGCTGTGACAGGCGGAGGGACACTCAGACCTGGGCTGTGACAGGAGGGAGGGGACATTCCACAAACCATTTACTCTGGACCCAGCCTGAAAACATAGTGTGACGTGCATCACAGGTGGCGTCGGGGCAGACCCCCTGAGAAGCTGCAGAGACAGAAGCGTCTCAGCCTTCGTGCAGCTGAGTGGAGACCACCCACTCCACCCATGTTCCCAGGAAAACAAGCACTGTTGTCTTCATAATGGAGGCGGTGTTGTGTTGGAGCCAGGCCCCAATGGACTCAGGCCTCTCTTCCCAGGAGCAGGGAGACGGGGTTTCCTTCTCCATCACATTTCAGACACACGCCCAGGTCTGCAGGAAACATTCTGAGCTGTGGTAGTGTCAGAGGTGTGTTCTGCCTGTAAAAGATGTGTACACGCTTCAAAGAGACAGAGAAGGAATTCCCATATTTTCTAAAGTAAATGTCCTACAAAAGGGGAAGAAGGGAGTCTTCCTTTATTCTCCAGGGAAATTAAGCCCCGTGGTTCGGATTTGGATTTGCTGTACACTGCCTACTGTGCGTCCCGGGTGGGCTGTGTAGGAACCGAGTTCCTCAGCCTGCTTTGCAAATGCATCTGCACTGTGGGTGGATGTTTTTTGTTCTGTCTCAGTGTAGATGAGGCCCCAGGAATTATTTCACTCGGTTGAGGATTCAAATTGCAAAGCAATATGCGAGTACTGTAGTGGAACAATTACCACCACCATCCCCACTTCTGGAACAGCTGCCACTAATATTAGTCACAGGCACATCGATCAGGTGTGTGTGCCTGAGGATGCAGAGCAGGTGGGTGGGCCTAGGGGAGGTACGCGGTAGGTACAGGGAAGGGGTGATCTTTTCATTTTCAAGTCCACGTTTTTGATGGATTTTCCTGGAGGAACACTGGATCCTATAAGTAGAAATGTCTGTGCTTCTATGGTACAGGGGTAATCTTAAAAGGTAGGGGCTCTTGTGACTGTATCTGGGAGTGCCATTTGTTTGTTTACTCAACATATTCATGTTTGGGGTCAAGGAGCATGTGTGAGGGCCTGCAATGCAGGTGTCGGGTGAGCTCCCTGTTGGGAGTGACTCTGGAATTTCTCTCGGGGAGGGGCTGGGGTCCCTGTGGACACCCTGCTGGGTTACCACCAGTTCCTTCCTTCCTTCATTCTTTTCTTCACTCAGGCATGAGTGAGGCTGAGGTCTACTGGGGTGACCCTTTCTCCTGTGGTGACAGTGCCCGGACGCAGACGTCCTGAAGCAACGGCATCCTTGTCTGGTTCTCAAGTGAGGCTGTCGGCTTCACCACGGCCATAATCATGGACCTGCTGGTCGGACACAATGTTTTCCTCCTCTTCCATCTCGTAGGAGCTCTGCCCACTGCCCTTGCTGACATCTGAATGTGCAAAGTGGCCGTGTTTATCCAGTTTGGCAAGTTGTGGAATTGAGGTGAAAATCTGGAAAATCCATACCCTTGGACACCTAGGTTTTGGGTGTGAGTCCAGCCGATGTTTCAGGGTCTGAGTGCTGCCAGGGGGTGGTGACAGGGTCAGGGGCAAGGACGTACTGGCCAATGGTCAGGACCCTGCTCTCCAGGGAAAGAAGAGCCAGCATGCCTGCACAGTTTATGATGTAAGATGATGTGAAGGACAGTGGTACACAGATAACAGAGATGACGCTGTGCTGATATCACGTGATAACAGGTAACACACAATCCTGATTCTCAAGGGCTCCCCCAAAAGGTGCATATATGGGCACATACGTTCATTAGCTGAATTGATACCCAGGATGTAGCAAACAATTAACAAAAAATACTAGTGGACAGGACTTTGGTGTAAATTCCAGAGAGACCAGGGCTTCGTGGGATGCTTTTGTGGATTTTTGCCCGGCTCCTGTTCCCCCACCACTCGTGGTCCCCTAGTCGACACATGAGAGCAGTTCTGGTATTGCTTGGAATTTTCTTGTAATTAAGGAGTAAGACTACGAACTCCACGTGTGTAGAACCTCACTTCTTCCTCCACGACGTCAGCAGCCTCTGCTGAATTGCGTCCTGGGTTTCGGATGCAGAGTGTTCTCTCGGTCTTTACAATGCAACACCACAGGCACACACCTGCACATCCGGTCTGCATGAGTCACACTTCTCCCATCACTTTCTAAGTCTAGACCATCAACAAAACAATCACCCAAGGCTGGATGGTGGCATCTGCCGTTTCTGTGGTGTAGATATTCCCACGGTGGCCAGTTTCGAGTTTCCGATGTGATGTTCGTGAACGCGGAGCCGGGAAGAACCCCAGAGAGTTTCCACCACACACACTGTGGGTGGGAGAGGGTAAGAGTGAGCAGAGACGGTAGTAAATGCAGTACGATAACCAGTGAGGTCTACAGTAATGGTAGTGAGTTTTGAGAATTCGCTGCCTTTATTCTGAATATAGTTTATTCAGTGTAAGGCTGTAAGTTAACTGCTAACGCTAGCTGTGGTTAACGTGGCTCACGCCATTCCTGAAGATTCCAACATGGCTTTCACGATGGGTGGCAGGCAGCCCGCTCCAGCGCCCTCTCCCCTTCCAGGTTCAGTGCCTGGAACCCAGATGTTAAACTGAGAAAAGGCAGACTAACAAGAGGGGAAAAAAAGATGGAATGTGTGGGAGTTTATAAAGCAGTATTCCTCAAGAGGCAGTGAGAATTGGGGGCTGAAATACCGTCATGGGCTGGACAGAGGGAAGGGGTTCGGGGTTGGGGGGGGGAGTAAGCCGTGGGAGGTCAGTCCAGAAAGCCCGGTGAACAAGAGTGTTAGTGGGGCTTGTGATGTAGATTCAAGTCGGTGCCTTTTTTACTGGTGAGAGTTGTTATGCGGCCTCCTCTTCCAGGTGTGGGAGAAGAAGAGGTCCCTACAAGTGGGCATTTCCTTTATAAATGTGAATTTCCTTTATGGAAGGAATGCTTGTGCCTTGTTCTCAGAGCGTTTCCTGAGTCTGCTGGTTCTCAGTGGCCTTCTATTCAGAATAATCCTTATGCCAAACATGCACATTTGGGTTGGTGAGTCCTGGTTCCTTTCATTTGAAACTCAGCGGTTTTCCCTTAAAAGCAAAATGGGGAAGTCCCAGGAGTCACCTGAGCCCCTCGGTCTGGGATCATTGCGACCTGGCCCAACTTGGATAGGATCCAGGTGGGCTTGGATTCCAGTCAGTACTCCAGTTGGCTGTGAAGGGGGCCCGCTGGGGTGCGTGGTTGGGAGGGGCGCAGACCCACCCCTGTTCTCCTGAGGACAGCAGAGGTGTGTCTCCCTACATTGAGGCTGACCACACTCCTAATTGGGGTCCCTATGATGCAGCCATCCCACACTACAGAGCCCTGAGTGTGGGGTTTTGGGGTCTGAGCCCTGGCCCTGATCCACCAGCATTTCAGAAGCCTGAGTGGGCGATGTGCGGGCCATTGTAGCTGGAGGGCACTGGGATGCAATCATCCCCGGGTGTGCTGCATGGCAGAGTCCAGCGCCAGCCACCTGGACACTTGGTGCTGGAATGTCACACCCCCCCCCAGGTGGCCTGGGGTCCCGGGTTCTCACCTCGGGGGACATTTATGAGACAGGGTGTGACTGAGGGAGCCACGGGACAGGCTGCGAGAGAAGATGGAGGCAGGAGTGCTAGTTGAGTATCTCATAGGTGGGGAGAGGGTTGGTGTCTGTTGCTGCTGAGGCAGAACAAGAACAAAGGGGAGGTTGGCTGTTGGTGTATTTGACGTGGTGTAGGGGATGAAAAATTTTTCCTCTACTCTCTTATGTTCTGTCCCAGGGACCTGCAAATTGAACTGACAAACAACAGATTAACAGGAGCAAAAGGTTTTTTATGTCTGTGTACAGAGCCCTGCCCAGAAAAGAAGTGGAGATGCAAAGAGACAGTTAGACTTAAGGACTTATGTGCCATGTTAACACAGAGTGATAAGTTTCTGGAGAAGTGACAAGACAAAGGAAAACAGGTTTCAGTTTCTAGGGACAGGAAGTTGTGGGAAGGTAAGTAAGTGGGGGAAAATAAGAGAGGGCAGAGCTGACTTAGTGAGGTTTGTTATGCAGACTGAAGTCAGTACCATCTCAGACGATAGGATTGTTTCTTCCCTTCCTGGAACAGGAGAGGGAGGGGGACATCCTCACAAAGGGATCAGGCAGATGGAGGAGGGCAGAGTTTTTCTTTTTGCAGCTTCTCAATCACCTCAACTCCAAATAACCCTTATGCCAAAGTGACATATTTGGGGTGGCAAATTCTGAACCCCCTCAGCTGTATACAAAGAGTTTATAACAGCTGGTTGTGGTACCGGTGGATGGGCCTCCTCTAGACTAGAGGGAAGACTTCCCTACCAGAGGAGAGGGTCCAGAAGGGTCGGGGTGATGGCCAACATGCTGCAAGATTATTGTGGGCCTCAGTTCTGAGTGCCTCACATGCTTTAGCTCACAGAATCCACCCTGCGACCCTGTGAGATGGGGTACTATAACCAATCCCATTTTACAGGTGAGAAACCGAGGCCCGGATGGTGGGGTGACTGGTCCAAGGGTGGCTCGTTGGTGGTGGAGCTCAGGTGCAAACCCGACTCTTCACCGCTCTCCATAGAGGGTGATGTCCGTGTTTCCTGGGGCTGCCATAACAAACACCACAGACCAGGTGGTTAAACAACAGACATTTATTTATTGTCTCCCAGGTTCCGGAGGCTGAAGCTCCGTGTTCAAGGTGTTGGCAGGGTTGGTTTCTCTTGCTGTCTCCCTCTTTGGCGTGTTCTAGAGCTTTCCCTGCATCTGCTGGTTCTTGGTGGCCTTTAGCTCAAAGTAATCCACATGGCAAAGAGGCACATTCTGGAGTGGAGTGTTCTGGTGCCCTCATTTCTGCACTGACTGAGCAGGATTCTTGCTGAGACCGGGCTGTGCAGGCCCCGCAAGGATGGGGCCAAGGTGGAGGCCAAGGACAGGGTCTGGGTGAGATATGGTTCAGGAGAGTCTTGGTCACCTCGGGTGGTCCTGGGCACGTGCCTGGTGTCTCTGTGTCCTGATCTCCTCTTCCTGTAAGGACACCTGTCATATGGGATCTGTTACCTTAGAGTGAAGGGGGATTGTGTCTGCCCACCCCACCCCCACCCATGGAGAGAGACAGCCCATTCCTGACCCCAGGGCCTCAGGACATGACCTTATTTGGAAATAGGGCCCGGTGCTGTAAGTAGTTAAGACAAGGGCATTGGGGTGGCCCTCATCCTGTGTGACTGCGTCCTTATAAGATGAGGGGAGATGACAGACACAGAGGAGAAGCCACGTGAAGATGAAGGCAGAGATGGGAGGGATGCAGCCACAGGTCTAGGGATGCCTGGAGTCCCCAGAAGCTGGAAGAGGCAGGAAGGACCCTCCGCTGCAGCCTCAGCACTTTGCAAGTAGACAGTTGCAATGGGTGGGCCTGAACTGAAGGCAGTGCTGTGGCCCTTGACCGTTCTGTGTTCCCCACACGGTGCCCTGAGGACTGCTGTCACAGGACACTGACCAGCAAGTTGGTTTCACAAGAGACTGCAGGGCTGGTCCTCCAAACATGCAGGCCTGTCTCACCCTTCCTCCTGGGCTCTGGTCGCACAGGATGACTGTGCGCCGTGTGGGGCTGGGCTCTCAGCTCCTGCACAGGACCCCTGGGTGTTGGTTAAAAATGCAGGTTACGGCCCAAGAATGACGGGAGGTGAATTTCTCATCAGCCCTATACAGTGTGGGCAGGGAGTCACAATAAATTATAGAGTTAAAAGTAAGGGGGCGGGGGTGGGGAGTATTAACTCAGCCATGAAAAGGAGTGAAGCGCTGACATAGGCTGCAACATGGATGAACCTTGAAAACACGATGCTCAGAGAAAGAAGCCAGACACAAAAGGACAATTTATTAATTCCACTTACATGAGACATCCAGAACAGGCAAACCCATAGAGACAGGAAGTGGATTAGTTCCGCGCTCAGATGGCTTCTGTGCTCCAGCCTCTCCCTGTGTTCGCCCCTCACATCAGCCCTGGTGCACGAAGCCGCCTGGCTGGGTTGCTGTAGGAGCCCTCACCGCCCGGCACACGCTGCCGGGAAGCAGGACCTGTGCGCGGTGCTCTCAGCTGCCCTGAGCGTGCTCGCCCGATTTGCCTCGCGGGATGCACCGTCCTTCCTGGGCTTCCAGTGAGGCCGCCTCCTGTTGGGGGCCTGGGAAGCTGGAATCAGGCCACTTCTTGGACTGGGCTGCACTGCAAGAATTTCCAGGGTTACCCCGGGATCCTGACCATCACGTGGCCAGAGATATTGGTAACGTTTTTGTTTTGCATGTTGAAATGTTTAATGTCAGAAAGATTTTGTTTAGTTTCCTGATGTGGGTAAAGTGTGCAAGCCCAATGTTGCTTTATTCTCTCAGAAATGTACATCCTGGTTCCCGCACGAGGGTGAGACCCTGTCCAGAGATGAGAGACCCCACATGTGTGACCTGTGCCTCCTGGGAGAGCAGCCCTAAGCTAGTTTAAACCTGACCAAGTTCTGTCTACACGGTAGGGTTAGACAGCTCCATGTCCTGTCTAAACTATGTTTAGACCTGACCTTGTGCTGTCTACAATGAGAATGTTTAGACCTGACCGTGTTCTGTGTGCGCTAGGACATGGAGACCTGGCCTGGCCTCTGTCCTGGGAGCTTCAGGGGGATGTGGAGACCTGGCCTGGCCTCAGTACTGAGAAGCTCCATGCCTCTCTCCGAATGTCAGTGCTCAGACGTCTGGGGTCTGGAGCTGAGGTGGGCTTGTCTGGGTGACAGCGCTCTGCTCTGAGTGTGGTTACATGGCCCTCCCAAAGGAGCCATGGTAGGGGCCTTAGTCCTTGCCCCTGCAAGGTTCACCTTCCCTGCGGCTGGTGGAGACTCCTCAGGTGGGCTACCTCATGATTATTCCAATTCACCAGCACACGCAGAGCGAGCAGGGAGGCAGGTTCACGTGGTGAATTGATTGCCGGCATGTGGATCTAGGTGTAAGGCCAGTCGGCAGCAGGTGAGGTGTGCCTCTGTAATCTCCTTCTGGTCAACCATCTCTGCTCAGCAGAGTCCGGACCTGCCCCTCCTCTTTCAGCCCTGCTGTCCTGTGAGTTTTCTCAACACCCCAGCAAATCAGGAGAGGACCGAGCCTGCCAGAACCAAGGTAGTGTGTTCAACTTCAGCACAAAAAAAGTTAAAAACAAAAGTGAAAACAGGAGGGGACTGACTTCTCTGGGGCAGGTGTTAGGAGAGGAGACAGACCCTACACTTCTTTCTCTGGTCCCAGGGACCCGGCTTGTTCCCACGCTGGGGGCTCACGCAGCACAGCCATGATATCCTGACCAGGGGGACGTGTGACCCTAGTTGCGGTGTCTGGGGATTGTGTGGGGCTCACCCCATCCGTGTGGGTCAGGCTCATGTGCAGACCGCATATCTGCTCTTTGCCTGCAGTGTGTCTTGTCCCCTCTGAGATTTCCAACATCCGAATTGAGGGTGTTGCCCTGATTAACCTGTGGTCCCTTTTCTTCTCTTAACCTTGTCAGGTTCATATGAGGACAGGCACCTTTGAGCAGGGTGGTCCTCCTGCTGAGTGACAACCCTTGGTGGTATCATGTTGATATCATAGCAGATCATATGTCTCATCTATGGGGTCGCTGCTGTCTGGGTTCCCGTGGACACAGCTCAGGTAACACAGACTGGCCCCCCCTAAGAATGGTCCTCCACATGCCATGTGCCTGAGGTGGGGGACAGTGCTTTGACCGTGCACATTTGTAACAAAGGGGTCAGATTGGAGTCTCAATTAACTAGACAATTTAAAATTTTAAATGAAATAAAACACACATCACATACCATTTACCATCATCATCATTTTAAGCGCATGTTTCTGAGGCATCAGGTACATTCACCTTGTTGTGGAGCCATTACCACCATCTCTAGAAAATTCCACAACCATGAAAGTCTCACTTCCCATCCCCTCCCGAAGCCCTGGTACCAACGACCACTTAGGTCCGTGAGTTGTCGACTCTTGGGCCCCTATTTGAGTGGAATCCTGCAGTGTTTGCCCATCGGTCATTTTGGAAGAGCTGACTTTCAGTCTGAAGCTCTGCCTGTTTGCATCTGCATACCCTATATTTAGGGAGAGGGCGTAAGAGGAAGAGGCTGTACGAGGGACAGGGTGTGCAGGGCACAGATGAGCCAGGACCCGACCCGCCGCCTCTGGGGCCCTCCGCTCCCGTTTCTTGGGCTGTTCCTCATCTGCATCATTGCTGTCCACGCTGGCAGCCCTGGGACACTGATGTCTGAGTGAGTGAGATTCCTCTGGTGCCCCGCCTTCCACCTGCTCTTCCTGCTGGTTGGGGAGAAGGCTGCTAGCTGGGTGGTCTCTGCTCCTGCAGCAGAGAGGACCCTGCAGGGTGGACCCACAGAGTGTGGAATGCGATCCCTGGAGCTTGGGGGGCGGGTCACAGCGTGAGGGCCGTGACAGATGCTCAGGCTGCCACATCACGGACAGAATGTTCCCAAGGCCCCGCTCAGGAGGGAGTGGTGGGTGGCCCGGGACCCCAGAGACCCCCTTCCTGTCCTGGAGCTCAGAGAGCACATCCTCTGTGGGCTCTGGATTCACCCCGTGCCTCACGCCACCTCCCTCTGTCCTGTCTTTGAATGAAGGAAAATGATTTCTACTGATTAGTGTCCGCAATATAGGTCTGGTCCCGTCGATATTATGGTTCTTTAATTTAGGCATCCTGGAATAGCTCATGAGTATAAAACATTTTCAGATGGAACTAATATTCAATGACTATGCTACTTCATTGTTGAATTAGTCATAATTCTCCTGGTTTTAGGTCTGATGTGGGGATTATAGAGGAATAAAAATTTAAATCTTCATAGTCTGTGTATTCGTAGCTTCAGTATCATTGATGACCCCCAGTTTTTACGGTTAGGGAAGGGTTACTGATTTCATGTATCATGTAAAAGATTCGTAATGAGGATAGGGCAATTAAGATTCGAATGATAGCCGGTACATGGTCCAAATTTTCTCTACTTGTGCATCTATTGTGTGTACATGAGTCAGTTTAGTTGTCAATATTAGTGAAATAATACAGAGGGCTAGAGAACTTATTTCAAAAGTGATTATTAATGTATGATCATGAAAATGTAAAAGTTTTTCCATAATAGGTGATGTTGCATCTAGAAAGCCTAGGTGAAATGGATTTGCCATCGTGTTATACAGTATTTTTGTCTATGATTCAACTTTGACAAGGTTACATAATTTTTTGCTATTATCTCACTTATTAAGAAAGACATAATAGTTATGGTGTTGGCTTGAAACTGGTTGAGAAGGATTCAGTTCCTTCCTTATTTTAAATTTACATAGGTATGATCTTCAAGTATAGAATATGGTGGAGGGCATCCATGTAGCCATTCTGGGTTAGTAGTAGTTAATTCCTCTTCTGAAACTTCTCATTTAGATGCAAATACATCTCAAAATTTGAAGATTATTAGCATTACTGCTGTTAATGAGATGAATGAGTGAAATATTTCTTGTTGTGTGTGCATGACGGTAGCTGGAGTAAAGTCGTGGCATCCCTGAAAAGCCAAGAAAGTGCTGCAGGGGGAAAAAAAAATCATATTTTCTACTACAAATAAAATTGTGAAGTGAATTTTTGCTCATGTTAAGTGTATAACCTGAGGTTAGTGGAAATCAGTGTACAAAGCCTCCTGTAATAGTGAAGACTGCTCCCATTGACATTACATACTGGAATGTGCTACTGCATAGTCTGTATCATGGAAGACAGTGTCCTGGGAAGAATTGGCTAAGATGATTCCTGTCAAACCACCTACTGTAAGAAGAAAAATAAAGCATAAGTCTCATTATGCTATACTATACCATAATCTCTATGAAGAGTTGTTAATCAGCCACTTTTACTGCTAAAGGAATAGCAGTAGTTATGGTAGCTGATGTAAAGTATGCTCATGGGTCAACATCTCTTCCTGCAGTAAACATATGATGGGCCCACAAGATAAATCCTAAAAAGCCAGTGGACATGGCTCATACTGTTCCCATATATCTGAAAGGCTCTTTTTGTCCCAAATAGTATGTCATGATATGTGAGATTATTCTGAACCCTGGCAGGATAAGAATATAGACTTCAGGGTGACCACAGAATCAAAATAGCTGTTGGTGTAGGATTGGGTCTCCTCCTGTAGGGTAAAAGAAAGCAGTGTTTAGATTTTGATCTGTTAACAGTATGGTAATTCCAACTGCTAGAGCTGAGAGTGATAATTATAGTAATATGGCTATAATTAGGGCAGATCAAATAATGGTGTTTAATATTGGGATAATGGCTGGTGGTTTATATTAAAGATGGCAGTAATAAAAGTAACAGCACCAAGAATTGAGGAAACATCTACTAAATGTAAGGAGAAAATGGTGAGGTGGACAGAGGCTCCTGCATGGGCCAGACTGCCGGCTAGGGCTGAATATACGGTTCCACCGGTACCAGAACCAGCTTCTACTATTGATGATACGGGTAGGAGTAAGACTGATGGGGGAAGTAGTCAAAAGTTTATATTATTTATTCGGGGAAATGCTAAATTGAGTGCCCCAGTTATTACGGAGACAAGCCAGTTTCTGAACCTTCCAATCATAATATGTATAACTATAAAGAAAATTATGACAAATGCATGTTCTGACTGCATTATGGATTTGGTCAGCTCCAAGCAGCACTCTGTTGGCCTAGCTCAGCACAGATCAATGGACTTAAAGTGGCGCCTACTATTTCAGTTCAAGCACCAAATAATAAAGTCCTGATATCTTTGTGATTTGTTGAAAATAATCAGCGGTTTGTGAACATAGGTAAAAAGGCTGAGCAAGTGTTAGACTGTAAATCTAAAGACAGAGGTTATGCCCTCCTTTTGTCAAGCCCTGGGGTGGATCAACAAATTGAACTGCAAATTCAAAGATGCAGACGTTTAGAACGGACTTGAGGACACGGTGGGGTGGGGAAGGGTAAGCTGGGACGAAATGAGAGAGTGGCATGGACATATATACACTACCAAATGTGAAATAGATAGCTAGTGGGAAGCAGCCGCATAGCACAGGGAGATCAGCTCGGTGCTTTGTGACCACCTAGAGGGGTGGGATAGGGAGGGTGGGAGGGAGGCTCCAGAGGGAAGAGATATGGGTATATATGTATATGTATAGCTGATTCGCTTTGTTATACAGCAGAAACTAACACTAACACACCATTGTAAAGCAATTATACTCCAATAAAGATGTATAAAAAATTTATTTTAATTTAAAAAAAAGCAGCTTCAGTTCTGCTGGATCTTCTTCCACCTCTTTTTTTCTTGACGGTGGGAGAATTAGATTCAAGCCAGTTGACTAGAGAATTTACCTGTTAACTAAAATTTTGTGGGGTGGAAGCCCAGCAGTCTAGTAAGGATTTAGCTTGAAGTGTTTGATTTGCATTCAATTGATGTAGGATAGTGTCTTGCAATCCTTATTTTCAGGAATTAAGTAAACTGTACTTGCTTAGGGTTTTGAAAGCTCTTGGTCTATACTAACCTAAATTCCTAGTCCAGCGCTGATAGAATGGGTATTAAGGGTGGTAATAGTGTGGATATTGAGGATTAGTAATGATAGGAAGGTTATTTGTTTTGTATGTTTGAATTGTCATTTTATTTTTAAGTTATTTATTGAAGGAAATATAGTTAGTAATATGGAGTATGTTAGCCGAAAGCAGAAATACCTGTTGAGTAGTGCTCTGATGGCTGTTAGTGTTGACAGAATGATGTGATTGTTGTTTGTTTTCTGTTGGATAATTACTCATTTGGGTAAAAACCCTGATGGGGTGGGAGACCTCCCAGTGATAATATGATGGTAATGATAAGGATTGTGTTGAAAGGTGTTTTGTTTAATGTGTGTGATAATGACAGTGTTGCAGTACATGAGCTGGGCATAAGTAGTAAGAAGATAGTGTTATTCTGCACTGATGAAAGAAATGTTCACATATTGAGGTACGGGGAAGTCATTCTGGCTTATACATGATTTAACTCAAATTTTATGCTAACTTAAAAATAGCCAGTTTGTGGGCTATCAAACATACATTGTTCACCTGCTTTAATTGTTAAAGAAAAGGGCACAGTGACCAGAAGTAAAGAATGTCCATGTTAAAAATAAAGATTAAATGCCTCCCTTCTTGGGATGCCAATGCTGGTAAGACCCTTCAATGATAAGACGCTTTCCCAGGTGTCAAGGTCATACTGACTTGTTGTATACATGTGTGGTTTTCTTTCTCTTTTTTATTTATTTATTTTTGAAACCTTGAAGGAATGTATCCCTGACTTTAATGTCCTTTGTTCTGATGAGATATAAAACTGTACTGAAAACCATGCTTCTCTGAAGCAGTTCCTCAGAGTTATCTGAGAGGTTGTCTTCTGGGTTATAGTCTTCAGATTGGCTCTTTTATAAAACAAAACTCTTTTCTATTCCTATTCTAGATTGTTTATTGATTATTTTCACTGAAATTACTTGGCATAGTCGGCAGGATATCAGAAAAACCCGCCTGAGGTCACCTGGATCTACTTTGGACCGGTGCTCGGGAGACCAAGCCTGGGCCCTTTGAGCCCCTCCGGCTTCAAAGCACCCTTCAGGTGCTTTGGTGAGTTCTTCCTCATATCTGGATCTCCTTGTGCTAAGTGACAGTTTGACTTTTATTTGAGCTGTTATCTTAAGACTTGGAGTCTTAAGGGGATACTGGTACATTTCCTAGGTGAAGAGGTCCTAGGGATAAGTTTCCAGGGAGAGGACCTAGGGGGGGATTCCTAAACAGAGGACCTGGGGGAATTTCTAAGCAGGAAGGCCTGGAAGAAATTTTGGAGTGAACTGCGTTGGCTGACTTTTTAAAAATATGGCTTAAAATTGGAAATTTAAATTTAATTTTAGATGTGTACTTTATAATAGAATGAAACTAGAAGAAAGCAGGAAATTGCGCTTCTAAAACCTACCAGCTCCCCGGCTGGCATCCACCCACTGACACTCTAGCTGGCTTTGACAACTGGTATGGAGCTAACACTTACAAGTACTTACCTAATCCAAAAATGGCCAGGATGGAACTTTTTTGACATTCAAAACTGATTTTTGTGTGCACAATTAAAGAAAGCTGGCTTGATACAACATCTTTTCAAAATTCTGACCCTGTAAGAATAAAAGTACTCCTAGGAGAAAACTTGTAATTATGACTCTTATCATGTCCTTGAAATGCGAACGCAGCCCACATTGTTTGAGACTACAGCCTTGGCTCAATTAGTAGAATGTAAAACTGAAGGGAATAAAAAGGCCTTTTAAAACTCAGGCAGGAAAACTACGAGATCTCTGTCTATCTGGATGTGCGTATGCTTGTATGTACGTTACAAGTATGTTTCTACTTCCGGATGATATCATCAAAATGAATTCATAAAAGAGCTCTATTTAATTGACTTAAAAATAAGCATTTACAAATCAGATATTTCTATTCTACTTCCGGATGATATCATCAAAATGAATTCATAAAAGAGCTCTATTTAATTGACTTAAAAATAAGCATTTACAAATCAGATATTTCTAATTGTAAAAAAAGCTAACCCAAATTTTTAGAGGAGCATGCGATCTAGGATTAATCTTCAGTAAATGAAATAAGTTTAAGTTGTTGGTTTGATGAATACAAACATGCCTTTAGGGTCATCAGTATGAAGTATAATACTTTTATTTGGTACCTAGGTTTCCTAAAAGTCAATAAGCTCATGCTACCTGTTACAAAATTTGTCAACAAGAAAGTTAACTTACTATGGTGATATTTTCATAAGTAATAAAATTGAGATAAATGGGATAAAAGCTTTTAGGTGAACTCTTTAAAAATGATTACGTTTTAAAAAAAAATGATTATGCTTTATGGTATGTATACCTAAAAAGAGTTTGTCCAGATTTGGGGTAACTTGAAACCTTGGAGTCGTGCTAAATTAAATTAAATGATGGGAATTCACTAACTATCCAGATCATTTCCAATTAAGATAAAAATACTAGAACATTAATTGCTCAGCATGTCTAAATTTACCTACTTTGTCTTATCAGAGAAAAACTAAAGATGTTTGGGTTTATTGGACACATGTCTTGTACCACACTGAGAAAAGAAATCATGCTATGAGAAAATGTGTGTTTCTAAAGGTTGTTGAAATATGTTGATAAGCTTGCCAATCAGGAAACGCTGGTATAACAGACAGTTCACAATGGACTGTTTCTTGGTTTTTGTTAGGGATTAAGGTTTTCAAGGGTTAAATATTGTATATGTAATTAAAGTTAGTAGAAATAATAAGGTAAACATTTGAGTATTCAAGGAAAAAAAAAGATGTGTGTTTTCAGTAAAAGGAGGATTGAAGAAAGAAAATGGATTTAGTTAATGGAAAATAAAGTGATACTGTCCTGAAGTGTCTCAAAGAGAGAGATATTCAACTAATTATGCTTATTTGGTCTATTATATTACATGGGAAGCATTGTCAACATTAAGCCTTCTTTATGTCTAAAGTATATAGTGTAAATGTTCCAGAAATTATATGAAATTCCTGAAAATCTTATATGTCCTGACATAGAATGTTTCTTTGTCATCAAAATCGAGGCTCACACTAAAGGGACTGAACCCCCGAGTATCAGGGAGATGCTCTTTCATGCAAAGGCAACAACAACAGAGCTGATGGCACTTGTAGGTGAAGTCCATTCTGTGTCTACAGAAAGTTAACCCCTCATTGTCAGACTCTTGCCGTCCTGATGTCCTTATAACACGGCAACAGTCTGCTCCTAAATCAGAGAAATTAAGATGGGTAAACAATAGCTGTGAATTAAACAGTCCGGGATATGGGAAACCAAGACGGCTGCTTGGCTTTTCCTGGCTTCCTGGCAAACCCCATTTCTATTTGATGGATTAAGGCCTTCCCTGGCTGCAAGGCTGATGCCCTCACAATGACAAAGAAACTGTTGGAAAATGTGTTTTCCACTTGGGATATACTTTCCACAATCTCCAGTGAACAAGGCACCCACTTCATGTGACAAATCATATAAGCCTTAACAAAAACCTCAAAAACTTTTAAAAAATATCCTCAATCATCAGGCAAGGTCACCAAAACTAATGGGAAAACTGGACTCAAGCAGAACAAAAATTAATTATATGGGATTGAATGAGCTTATAAATATGATTATAATTTTTATGATTTTTTTGTCTGAAATATTACTAGCTTTTCATCTTTGTTTTCCAGATATAAGGAAACCTTTCCCCTTAAGCAAAGTATGACTTACAGCAATTTGGTAAATTATTCCTTTGTAAGCAGAACTGAAGCATTTATCTTTTCTACCTGATTCCTCCTGAATGTAGGATCTCTTAGGTTCCTCGCAGCCTTTCCAGGTGAAAAAGGAAGCCCACTTCCTGGCAGAAATAAGAACCTCAAGATATTTTGGAACATAGTTAGAGAGGAATCCACCTAAATCTGTAGGTATTGCAGGTAGAATCTAATGGCATGGCTTTCCTGGCTTTGAGAGGCCTTTTAAAAGTTCAGTTTGAGATCCCTTATGAAAAGCTGATATAAAGCCAAATTTAAAAGGGCCTATATGATCAATTACACTTACCTAAATAATCAGGGTAAGTGTATAAAAACCAGATTTATGGGCTTCCCTGGTGGCGCAGTGGTTGAGAGTCTGCCTGCTAATGCAGGGGACACGGGTTCGGGCCCTGGTCTGGGAGGATCCCACGTGCCGCGGAGCGGCTGGGCCCGTGAGCCACAACTACTGAGCCTGCGCGTCTGGAGCCTGTGCTCCGCAACGGGAGGGGCCGCGATAGTGAGAGGCCCGCGCATCGCGATGAGGAGTGGCCCCCGCTTGCCGCAACTGGCGAAGGCCCTCGCACAGAAACGAAGACCCAACACAGCCAAAAATAAATAAATTAATTAAAAAAAAAAAAAACAAAAAAAAAAAAAAAAAAAAAAAACCAGATTTATTCTGCAAACAAATTAGTCTTAATCTGACTATGTTTGGTCAAAATGAAGATAATTTATATAGAAAAATTAAGTTTCAGTGATATACCTTTGTGGATATTGAGGTTTTATATGTACTGAGGTGTTGTACTTACTGCCTACATCCGAGATGCCACTTTGTTATGTCACATTATTGTAAAGTTTAATTGAATTATTAACAGGATATTCCAAGCTTGCTTCTGAAGCCGATCACAGTGTTCTATCTTCGGATGAAGATTAGATGCTCCGTGACCTGCACCTAGGAGACTGGGCATACTGGAAAAGATATCATTTAAAGGACTATCTCAAACCTAAAAGGAAGGATCCTTATCAGGTACTCTAAACTAGCTCATGCACAGTAAAACTGAAGGGAATTAACTCAAGTTTTATTTCTCACTTAAAAAGGGCCTCTGCATCAGACTGGTCTATAGAGGGGACTGCTGACCTCAAACTCACCTTGAAACAACCATCAGGCCAGGACGAGAAGACGATGACAACAGTGGTGGACAGCTGACCCAAGAATCCAGGCCAAGCCTGTAAGACCCATCCTACTAGTTCGATTGAACTGTTATTCAAATGTTTGTCTCCCTATCAAAACTGAAAGTTACTCTTTTACTTCTAGCTATACTTTTGCCCCAATATTGAGGATGGAAAGAAAATTCTTTAGTAAAGTTGTCACAAAGCATAGCTACTGGGATAGACCCCTCAGAATACCTGTCACTGACTTTTCAGATGTTGCTAATGTTACCACTCACCCAGACCAACCTCTCTCTGACCTAATCTTTCAGGTTTAAATTCTTCAACGTATTAATATGGCCATTCCTTGTCTGATACTATCTTCAGTCCCTAGAGACTGAGCAATACTTACCCCAGGACCCCCTCCCTCTGTCCCTTACTTAACTGAAAAATGTCTTAATAGCTGACAAATAGAAGGTTTATATTTATTAGAATATTATGTTATCCCATTGTCTATACATCAGGAAATAAATGAATCTCCTTTCTCTCTTCATTAAAGAGTCAAGCAATCTATGTTAGCAAAATACCAAGATACCAGTGGCAAATCTTTTGGTAATCTTGGTTCCTAATGCAGGAGTGTATGTAAACAAAACGATGATCAGAAATTTATCAGCCACCACTGGTCAAACAGCCATAAAGACTGCACTGCAGCACAACAGATACCCCTAAATTCCTTAGCCCAAGTAGTATTAGATAACTGGGTTGCCTTAGATTTTCTACTGGTATTTGTGCTATTGTTCACACTTATGGGTTAAATTTTTTTTTTTTTTTGATTAGAATGGGGATAATAGTAACCTGTGTGAGCTTGTTATTTCAATTATAATTCCTGAGATAATGGTTAGTAGAATGATAGTAAACACAAGAGGGTTTATTAGTACTGGAAGGATATAAACCAACATTTTTGGGGTATGGGCCCAATAGCTAGTTAGTTGACTTTACCGTGAAGAATTTAAAATTCTTAAGGGTAGGTTCAATTTCTATGATTCTAGAAATAAGAGGGTTTAAACCTCTATTATTAACTCTATCAAAATAACTCTTTGTCAGACATATTTCTTACGTTTGTGGTGGGATGCCTGATGTGATGACAGGTAGTGAAACTTCTCATACACATAGGGCTAATGTTAGTGGTAAAAATTTTTTCATAAGAGATATATAAGCTGATCTCATCAAAATTGTGGGCAGGATGCTTGAATTCATAGAAAGGAGATTGTTAGGAGGAGTGTTTTAATGATGACATTGGCTGTATAGAATTCTAGCATGTAGGGGTTGTTAAATGCTCCTAAAAATAGGATTGTTGTGAAAATATTTATTATAATGATATTGACATATTCTGCTAGGAAGAATAGGGTGAACAGGCCTGCTACATTTTCTACATTGAAGCCAAATATAGGTTAAATCAAATGGGACTCCGTTGGTTTCTGCTAGAGTAGAGATAAATCACATTCTGGCTAGGGGTCAGGATGGGAAAATTAGTCATAGGTATTCTTGTGTAATAATTACTGCTGAAAGTGTAAATGATCATTTATCACTAGAACTGATAAGAGAATAATTGCTACTGTTACATCATATGAGATTGTCTGTGCTACTGCACGGAGACCTCTGATGACTGTGTATTTTTAATCCAAAGCGCATCCAGATCAGAGGATGGAAAAAATGGCTAGGCTTGATATAGCTAGTATAAATAGTACACCTAGGTTTATATTAACTAGTGGAAAGGGTAGGGGGAGCGGAATTCATCTTGTGAGAGCCAGGCTCGAGGCTAGACTTGGTGCGATAATAAATACAGAAATTGATGAGATTGATGGTCACAGTGTTTCTTTAATAAATAATCTGACTGTATCAGCAATGGGTTGTAATAATCCATAAGGGCTGACGATGTGTGGCCCTTTCTGGATTTGTATATAGCCTAGGAATTTCCGTTCCATTAACGTGAGGAATGCTACAGCTAGTAAAAGTAGAATTAGTGAAAGAATGCAGATTATAAATATTTCCGTAGGAAAAGGACTTGAACCTCTGCGGATAAAGGTTTTAGTTTTACACAATTACCGGGCTCTACCACCCTAACAAACCCTGTTCTATAGTGGGGTATGTATAAATAAATTGAATTGAGATTATATCATCAATTAGTTTGAAGACATTTTGTAAAGTAGGACTTATTTCTCTTGTTCTTTCATACTGAGAGAAATATAGAATAGAAACCAACTGGGATTACTCCAGTCTGAACTCAGATCAAACAGGACTTTACTAATCACTGAACAGACCGTTAATAGCAGTTATACTATTGCGATGTACTGATCCAGCATCAAGGTCATAAACCTTATCATCAGTATGAACTCTACAATTGTGCTGCTACTCCTAGGGTAACTTATTCCACTTATCAACATTTTGGATCAGTAGTGATAAAGCATTTTGACTACCTGGTCTAAATTTTAATCACTCCAATGTTTTATTCTCCAAGGCTACCCCAACCAAAATTGTTAATCCATTAAAAGCTATGTTGGAGGCTTTCAGGATGGCAGAGTGGAAGGACCTTGAGCTTACCTCCTTCTCATGAACACACCAATATCACAACTGACTGCTGAACAACCATCGATTAAAAGAAAGACTGGAACCTACCAAAAAATATCTTCTACATCTAAAGGCATAAAGAAGAGACCACAATGAGACGGTAGGAGGGGCGTACTCGCAATATAATCAAATCCCCCCCATCCCCCCACCCCCGCCCATGGGTGACCCACACACTGGAGAATAATTACACTGCAGAGGCTCTCCCACAGGAGTGAGAGTTCTGAGGCCCACATCAGGCTTCCAAGCTTGGGGGTCTGGTGTTGGGAAGAGGAGCCCCCCCAGAGCATCTGGATTTGAAGGCCACCGGGGCTTAACTTAATGCAGAGCTCCACAGGACTGGGGGACACAGAGACTTAACTCCTGAAGGTATCGCACAAAATCTCACGTGCACCGGGACCAAGGGCAAAAGCAGTAACCTCATAGGAGCCTGGGCGAGACCTACCTGCTGGTCTTGGAGGGTCTCCTGGGCAGGTGGGGGGGTGTCTGTGGCTCATGCTGGGGTTATAAAAGCTGGTGGCAGAAGGGGATTGTTCATCTGCATGAACTCTCCTCGAGCACCAAGACCCGGCCCCACCCAACAGCCTGTAGGCTTCAGTGCCAGATGCCTCAGGCCAAACAACTAACCAGGTGGGAACACAGCCCCACCCATTAGCAGACTGGCTGCCTAGAGACTTCCTGATCCCACAGCCGCCTCTAGACACGCCCCTAGCCCTGCCCACCAGAGGGCCAGGACCCAGCTCCACCCACCAGTGGGCAGGCATCTGCCCTTCCCACCAGGAAGCCTACCCAAGCTTCTAGACCAGCCTCACCCACGGGAGGCAGAAACCAGAAGGAAGAAAACTACGACCCAGCAGCCTGTAGTCTCAAACGCAGGCCGGACACTACCCTGGGGCCCCTGGCCCTTGGGTGACGAGAGAGGAGTGCACTGCTGGGACACACAGGACGTCTCCTACAGAGGGCTACTTCTCCAAAGTCGAGAAAGGTAATTAACCCAAAATGAGGTGGCAGAGGAATGTGTTTCAGATGAAGGACCAAGATAAAACCCCAGAAGAACTAAGTGATGTGGAGGTAAGCAATCTACCTGAGAAAGAGTTCAGAGTAATGATTGTAAAGGTGATCCAAGAGCTTGGGAGAAAAATGGATGCACAGATCGATAAGTTACAAGGGTTTTTTAACAAAGAGTTAGAAAATATAAAGAACAAACAGTTGAACAATACAATAACTGAAATGAAAAACACACTAGAAGGAATCAATAGTAGAGTAAATGAAGCAGAACAGATCAGTGAGCTGGAAGACAGAGTATGGGAAGTCACTGCTGTGGAGCAGAAGAAAGAATGAAGCACGGAGGGTTCCATACAGGATAAACCCACGGAGGAATACACCACGCTGTGCTGTGATCAAGATGACAACAATTAAAGAGAAAATATTAAAAGCATCAAGGGAAAAGCAACAAATAACATACAAGGGAACTCCAATAAGGTTATCAGCTGATTTTTCAGCAGCGACTCTGCAAACCAGAACGGAATGGCATGATACTCTGTTCACTTACTATTTTAAGTGTATCTGTCAGGCAAGAGCTGCTGTGATGGTTTACAATGATGCCAATAAAAAGTGGGTATCAGCTGGTGGTTCAGCTGGGTTCAGCACAGTTCATATGTATCATCATACATGGAACACCACCTTCACAGTGGTGGGCAGGAAGATTCAGGACCATCAGGTCGTGATAAACTGTGCCGTTCCTAAAGGGCTGAAGTACAATCAAGCAACACAGACCTTCCACCAATGGTGGGACGCTAGACAGGTGTATGGTCTCAACTTTGGCAGCAAAGAAGATGCCAGTGTCTTCGCAAGTGCCATGACGCATGCCTTAGAAGTGTTGAATTGACAGGAAACGGCCAACGTCGCCTAGACAAAATTCGCAGCTACCTGCCCAAGTTCAGAATGGCGCATCACAAGAAGAATTGGAAATTCAAAGAAGGCAACTACGAGAACAGCAACAACAAAAGGAGCTGGAGTGGGACAGGCTAGAGAGAGAAAGAATGGAAAGGGGAGAGACTGGAGAGGGAGAGGTCAGAAAGGGAAAGGCTGGAGAGGGAGCGACTGGAACAGGAACAGCTGGAGAGAGAGAGACAAGAAAGGGAACTGCAGGGTCACCTGGAGTAGGAGAGACGAGAGCGGGAGAGGCTGGAGAGACTGGACCAGGAAAGGCAAGAACGAGAGCATCCAGAGCATCCAGAAAGGGAGCAGCTGGAATGGGAGCGAGAGCAAAGGATATCAGATGCTGCTGCCCCTGCCTCTGTGGAGACTCCTCTGCTTCTGAGCCAGCCTTGCAGGCCGCCTCTCAGCCAGCCGAGACTCCAGCCCAACAGGGCATTGTCTTGGGGCCACCTGCACCTCCAGCCCCTCCTCTGCTTCTGAGCCAGCCTTGCAGGCAGCCTCTCAGCCAGCCGAGACTCCAGCCCAACAGGGCATTGTCTTGGGGCCACCTGCACCTCCACCCCCTCCTCCACTCCCACCAGGTCCTGCCCAGGCATCAGCCGCACTCCCTCCTCCCCCAGGATCCCCTCCACCCCCTCCACTTCCGTCCTCAGGGCCCCCGCCTCCACCTCCTCCACCACCTCTTCTTAATCAAATACCCCCTCCTTCTCCACCACCTGCTCCTCCCCTCCCTGCATCTGGATTTTTTTCGGGATCCATGTCTGAAGACAATCGCCCTTTAACTGGACTTGCAGCTGCAATTGCTGGAGCAAAACTTAGGAAAGTGTTGCGGATGGAGGATGCCTCCTTCCCAAGTGGAGGGAATACCAATGGTGTGAATTCAGCGTCATCTAAAACAGATACGGGTCATGGAAATGGACCCCTTCCTTTAGGGGTAGTGGTTTAATGGAAGAAGTGAGTGCCCTGCTGGCCAGGAGGAGAAGAATTGCTGAAAAGGGATCAATACAAACAGAACAAAAACAGGACAAAAATGAAAATTCAGAGCCTGTAACTTCTAAGGCCTCTTCAACAAGTACACCTGAACCAACAAGAAAACCTTGGGAAAGAACAAATACAATGAATGGCAGCAAGTCACCTGTTATTTCCAGACCAAAAGCTGCGCCCTCGTCAGAGCCCAGTGCCAGCGGAGTCCAGACAGAGGGACTGGACTGTGACAGGCTAAAGCAGAACATTCTAGATGAACTGAGAAAAGAATTAGCTGAAAGAAGAGCTCATTGATGCAATCAGGCAGGAACCGAGCAAGTCAAACACCGCACAGAGAAACAAACTAAGGAGAGATAGGACTTCAATCTGGAGGGAAAAAAAAAAAAACAACCCTACAAACAACAACTGTTAATAACAACAAAACCCCTACATTTTGTGAGCTGTAAGAAGAAAATGGAAATAAACAGTCAGAAGGAGGGAAAAACCAACATACTTTGAAAGCCTTCAGACATTACTACTCTGGTGATAAGCCATTTCCCCCCCCAGTTTGTTGCTTTTTTCTGACCTTTACAACAGGATGGAAGAGAGTCGCATAGGAGTTCTTGTATCAGTTATGCAGAAAATACTAAACCCATCAGGCAAGATGACTGCAATGAAATATTTTCATGTCAAGAGAAAACCGCACATTTTCCACAATCCATTGCTAAAATAAAGAGGAGAAAGGCTTGAGAAGTTTTTTTCAGAGAATGCTGATGAAGAATTTAGCAAGTTAGGCTATTGTATTGTAAACGCTTCTCTCAGGTTTGTCTTCCTATCATATTTAATATTCCATGAATAACTGAGATCAGCCCTATGTAGTTAAGATCATAAAGCGTGGGACAAAAGGAATTGTATTTGCTTTCAAAGGGTGATATTTATAAGAAAGAGTCCTAGAAATGATTTGTCCAGAGTGAGGAATTTTAGAATGATAGGAAGTCTCTCAAGTTAGCCTTCATGCAATTTTGTAGATTCAAACATAAAATTCATCCAGAATTTAAAGATTTAGATGCCTTCCTGAATTGTTACAGTGCTTTACCAAATCTATTGACTCCTACATAACACAAACCAGTGGTCAAATGTAAAACAATATATTGTAGATTTACTGTAGGTTTTTTACCTTTCTTAGATTAATGCCTGCAGACATTTTTGTAATGTAATTACAATCTCCACAAAATTAGCTTTTTAAATTGCAGACAGTAATGCATGTCAAACTAATATATAGTGGCCTTTTCAAGGCTTAGTCCCAGGGAAAACATTTTGTAGAGTATAGGGGAGTGGGAGGAAGGGAAGGAATAATTTTTTATTTAAAGTTAACTTCTGTACTATCTTTTTTTCTCAATTATCTGCATGAATAATAATGAGGAATATTTTGTGACTTTGATAAATATCTTAACAGAACCAAGAACTTAATCTTTTACATCATGTCTTTGGCTATTTGTATTTTAACTTCAGTAAGTTCAGTGGTCTGAAACATGATTCTGAGCTTCACATGAATTATATCTTACTGTGGAACTCGAAAGTTCGATCCCTGAATTTGGCAGTTATTATTACCTAGGGGCCCTGCAGTTATACAGGTGTTCAGGTACACGTTCCTGACTACAAAGTTGCTTTTGAATTTTTGTTATGTTGAAATACTAAAAAAGTAACAATGATGGCAGCAATTAATGTCACAGAAATCATTAGATAAAGGGAAAACGAGGGGTCCTGCATAATTTTCTTTTAATAGACTTAGGTGGTGGGAAGAAGGAACTAGATACTCTACTTACCACCGTGTGCATGTGTGCGTGCGTGTTTGTGTGGGCACTCACATGTGTGTATGTTATGCACTCCCTTTTCTTTGAAACTTCTAAGATTAAAATAGGGGAGAAATCCTGTATGTTGCAAAGATAGAATTTTTTGAAAATTTAGGAAATCAAAAATTCTCCAGGCTCTCCATCTTGATTTATGCTTGAGTTATGTGCCATATTTGCTTTGAAATCTTTGGTTATCAGTAGTTGTACTAAAATTTTGAATAATCCACTTTCATCTGCTTTCTAGATTTCTTAATCTAAATTCATAAGACAGAGCTTGTTGATAGCATAGTTTTCTAAATGCTGCAGGTTTGCAGCCATTACCACTTCAAAGAGGTTTGAATGGAGGAATTTTTTTTCCTTGTTAAGATAGTTCCTGTTTCTGTAGAAACTTCATTTTTAGATTAATTTGTGACGGATGAGCTATCATAATTCAAGTATACAGTTCTTTTTTTCTACCAACTATTGTCATCCAATAGTAAAGACATTAAAGATGCAGCAAGCTTATGAAGTACTACTTTCTAAAAGAAATAGGAGGCATTTTCATCTTTATTATTGTACTTCTGGTTATGCAAACACTTTGAATTTTTTTTTTAATTAAAGATTTATTTTTATTTTTGGCTGCATCAGGTCTTAGTTGCAGCATGCAGGATCTTTCATTGTGGCGCACAGGCTTCTCTCTAGTTGTAGCGCGGAGGTTCCAGGGTGCGTGGGCTCTGTAGTTTGTGGCGCACAGGCCCTAGTTGAGGCGCGTGAGCTCAGTAGTTGTGGCGCGTGGGCTTAGTTGCCCTACGGCATGTGGGATCTTAGTTCCCAAACCAGGGATTGAAGCCGCGTCCCCTGTATTGTAAGGTGCATTCTTTACCACTGGACCACCAAGGAAGTCCCGATGATATAAATGTTTATGTCCCCCATAAATCTAGTCAGAAATCACTTTGGATTTTGTTGATTAAGTTAAACAGTCTATAGTAGGATAGAGTATTGGGTACAAGTGGTCCAAACTACGATAAAAATGCTAGATCTTAAAAAAGAAACTGGTTTTTTAAAAATTAATTAATTAATTAATTAATTTTATTTATTTATTATTTTTGGCTGTGTTGGGTCTTCGTTTCTGTGCAAGGGCTTTCTCTAGTTGCGGCGAGTGGGGGCCACTCTTCATCGCGGTGCGGGGGCCTCTCACTATTGTGGCCTCTCCTGTTGCAGAGCACAGGCTCCAGACGCGCAGGCTCAGTACTTGTGGCTCACGGGCCCAGTTGCTCCACGGCATGTGGGATCTTCCCAGACCAGGGCTCGAACCCGTGTCCCCTGCATTGGCAGGCAGATTCTCAACCACTGCGCCACCAGGGAAGCTCAGAAACTGGTTTATGCACTAAACGTTTTGTGCCTTGGTCTAATAGTAACATGATGTCTGTGTAAAAACAACAGAAAGAACCAGTGTTGAATCACGTTTTATTTCCTGTCATTCTGCATTATCTCAGATTGCTAAATGTGTTCTTTCCAAGAAGTTTTATTGAATTACTGTATACATTTACTGTCCTGTGACAGTTTTGTCATTGTTAGAGATTTCAATAATTAAAATTGGAAACAGAGGCTTAGGTTATTTTCCTTATCAAAACTGTTACTTGGAGCCACATTACTATGATGATTTTCATGCCCTGTACATTGGATGTCTTAAGCTGAGTGCAGTTTAGGGGATCCTTTCTAATTACAGGAAGGTGATCTGACCTGTGAGAAGTCTGTACTATACACTATTTAAATAGCTAACTAGTCAATTGCAAACCAACTGAATGTACAAATCTTAGTGCTGGTGCTGAAATCTCTTTAGAATAGTCATTATGATCTCAAAGTTTGTTTGAAAACTTGCAAGCATTAAGTGTCAAACAAAACTGAAGATGAAACACTAAACACTAATTCTTGTGCTTTAGGTGTACTTCCTTTTTAGAGTTTTTGGTTCTCTGCTATTTTTATTGTACTGTTTCATTTATATTTCCTACACGCGAACTTCGTTTGTGCAACTGAAATAAAACTGCAGTATACACGTTAAAAAAAAAAGCTATGTTTTTCTTTAAAGTACAGTTATTGTTTATTTTTTTGGATTAATTAATCAATTAAATCTCCATAGGGTCTTCTCATATTATTCCTGCCTCTTCACGGGAAGGTCAATTTCACTGATTAAAAGAGACAGTAATACTCTCGTGTGATCAGTTATACAGGTCCTTATTTAGAGAATAAATGACTATGCTACCTTTCCACACTCAGGATACCATGACCGTTAAACAGATGTCACTGGGCAGGGAGTGCCTCTAATACCAGAAGTGCCAGAGGTAATGTTTTTTTATAAAGGAGCAGGGTTTGTGATTGCTGAGTTCCTTTTACTTTTTAAAATCTTTCCTTAAATGCATGCCTGTGTTGGGTTTAACAGTTGTTTTAATAAATAACTAGGTATTGGTTAAGGTTTATTTTACTTTTAACTCTCAGTAGGTTAATGTTCTGATATAAGCATATGCAAGGAGTAACACTGCTTGTTACTCATACTGACAGTATTGCTTCTATTAATTAATAGATTAGTCCAGTATTAAATTAGGGTTGGTTTATTTACTATTGGTATTTAAGATGAATGTGTGGTTGACCTTGAACACTTCTGTAATTGGTGGCTGCTTTTAAGCCAAGTGTTGTTTATGCTTACTCTCTGCGGAACTGTGTATCCTGATACTAAAAGCTGTACCTTTTTCGAATAACATTTAAAGTTATAATAAAAGTTATGTTTCTAAAGTAATATTTAAAGTTGAACTAAAATTCTTTTCTAGACAACCAGCTATCATTAGGCTTGTCACCTTTACTTGTAAATCTTCTCACTATTTTGCCATATAGGTGAGTTTGTTCTTGTAAACTGTTCATAAGTAGCTCATCTGCTTTCAGGTTACCTAACTTACGTTCTCTATGTTAAAGTTTTCTAGTTAAATCATTATGCAAAAGGTAAAAGAGGTAAGCTTTGCTTTTTGGTACTTTTAATACTTCTTTCATCATTCCCTTAGCATACTTTATCTGTAGCACCAGATTTAAATTTCTGTCTCCTATACTTTAGATGTTGAATGAATGTTTAATTCACTTACGGTAGTTGAATTTGGTGGGAAGTTTGGGCTAGTTTCAGTACAAAGTGTTCATGCAGTATGAAATCTCCTGGGTGTAAACCAGGTACTTTTCTTTAAGCTACACTTTGATTCATCCAAGCATATTTTCCAGTATGCTCCTTACAACTTACCTCCTCTTGTATGTTTGGAACTTATTACTCGGATATGAAGTTATCACTTCATAACTTCAAAGGGGGGAGTCAGTGTGTGTGTGTGTGTGTGCGCGCGTGTGCGCGCGCGCGTGCGTCACTATTCTCAATTTACTACTAAATCCTCCTTTGGTTTTTTATTTCATACAGACTTTTATATAAATTATTTTATGTTCCTGAGGTACAGAATATAGCCTATTTCTTCCCCTCCCAGAGGTTACAACTTGATCTAACGTTTTGATGTCTGATAATTTTGCTTACTATTGTTCTTTACCAAAGTTTCCTGAGGATGGCAATACTTAGGGCTGGTGAGGTTTATCAGAGTTTATCAATTACAGAATAGGTTCCTCTAGAGGAGTATGAATCACTGCCAAGTCTTTTGACTTTTAGGTTGATGCTGGTAGTATTCTAGCAAATCATTTTATTGTTATAATTATTTGAATTTACGGCTAAGCATAGTGGGATATCTAATCCCAGTTTAGATCTTAGCTGTCGTGCAATCAGAAATGTGAAAGTCACTTTCATAGCTTATTTTTGTTTTAGCTATGGCTTTTTACAGCTTAGCTAGGACTTCATTTTATTTTGGGGTAATCTTTAACACGCTTTTCACTGGATTTCTAGTAACACGGGTTAATCTTATGACCAAGGTGGCTGACACGAAATTTACCAACCCTAATTAGTTAAAAATTAAGCCAAAAACAAAAGTTTTTGAGTAAGTTATATTATCACTGCCATTTCCCATAAGGGTGTAGTTAAGTAAGTTGTTTTGAGCTACTTTTTAGTGTGCTTGATGCCTGCTCCTTTTAATCTTTTTTTGATTTAAAGGACATTCTCACTGGGATGCAGATACTTTCATGTGTAATTTTATTTGAAATTAATAGAAAGTGTAGGACCAAATCTATGGGTTTATGGAGTTAGTAAACTCAACTAGGTATTTACAGTGCCTTGCTTTAATTATTAAGCTTCATCATGAGGTTGAGTCGGATTCTGTATGTATCATATTTATGTAATTAATTGACAATGTGTTGTGTTAAAATATTGAAATAATTTTTTTCTTGTGGAGATTATTAAAATGTAATTTTAATTTTGTTTGAGGTAAATGACAGATCGAGGGGGATGGCTGTCTGTATAAGCCTTATATATGTATGTAATTCAATGGTATAGTTAAGAGGCAAGTTTGGAGTTGTTATACTTACTTTGGGTTGGTGAAGTGAGGGCAGTATGTTTGTTAGGTGAGTTAGTTGAATCTTATATGCTTTGACTTGTTTTGGGGGTTTGGCAGGGTGATAATGGCATATAAAATATGAGAATTAGTGGGGTAGGGGTTTGATTAAGCAAGCTGTTTACCAGATATGAGTGTGCCTGTGTGGTATGTGTGTAATTGCTCTATATCCTGTGACCATTGATGCAACAACATATTATGGTAGATGATGTTGGAAAATAATACTCAATTCAAGCTCAGCTACAAGTTTCTCGGCAGTGTTAAGACCTCTGATGGCCAGAGCTGAGTCACAGCATGCCCCCCAATTTAAAAATACCAAAAGCATGAAACCAGTTATGTGTGAACATGGCTGATTAGTCATTAGTCCATCGAGGTGTATTATTGAAGGGGAAAGAGTAGGCGATTTTAGGTGAGATGGTCCTGAAGTAATAAGAACCAGATGCCAGATATAGTTCATTTATAGAAATCCTCATGGTTCATTGGCCTAGAATGAGGAGAGAGGCATGTCTGTGGACGGGCTGATTGTGGCTTGATGATTAAGCTCTGGTTATCAGTTATGATAAGCATGATGACTGGGAATGATTTGACTATGTGATATGTATGATTAATAAACATATGTCCTGTGTAATATCAATCATCACTTCAGTTACCCCTGGAATCTAATGTGAGTTGAACTGTTTAATGTGTATGTAATATCAATAGGCTGATGTACTTGCTTATATACATGGGATAATTAATTTATGATTATACATATCATGTATTATGCATAAGAAGGTGTATATACTTACATATGTTGAAGGGCACAAAATGCACAAAGTACACAGTAATGTTAGTTTTCAAGATGTCACTTTTAAATACTTACACAGTACTTAAAGACAGTGTTAATGTCCCATAAGCAAGTTGTTCAGGGAATTGTTGAAGTGGAATTTCAGCTTCGGGTGTTGATGGTGGGGCTGGAGCTTCTTCCTCGAGTCTTAGGGAAAAACGTTGTTTTCCTTTTCTGGTTTAGAAGAACAAAGTAATAAATAACTACAAAGACTCTTCATTTTCGGAGGTTATTTTCAATAATGCTTGTTAGTGGTATAAGGACTATAATTGTAAGAAAGTATAGAATAGATCCTGTTTGTCCGATGATAATAAATGGGTGATCAATGGTTTGTCTTCCAATTCATGTTACTGTTAATAGGTCCCTTACAAGTACTCAGAATAAACATTGGCTAAGAGGTCATGTTATATACTTCATTGTTTCACTGTATGAAGTACTGGGACAATCAATCAAATTAGGAATGAGATGCTTAATGCTAGTACACTTCCTATTTGTTGTGAATAGATCACAGAATTGCATATGAAAATAAGTATCATTCTCGTTTGATGTGAGGGAGAGTGCTGAGGAGGTTAGGTGGAGTGTAACTGTCTCTACCTAGAAGGTCAGGTGAGACTAGTACTAGTATTAGTAAGATTACAAATAGGAACAAGGAACCCAAGATATCCTTAATTGTGTAGTATGGATAAAATGGGATTTTGTCCATATAGGATGAGATCCCTGTTGGATTATTAGAGCCTGTTTCATGAAGGAATAATATGTGAAGAACTGCTAAAGCTGCAATAACGAATGGGAGGATAAAGTGGAACGCGAAGAATAGGGGAAGGGTGGCTTTATCAACTGAGAATCCTCCTAAGAGTCCTTTGACTAGGTTAATGCCAATGTAAGGAATTACTGAAAGGAGACTTGTAATGACTGATGTTCTTCAAAAGGATGCTGGACTATTACCTTAAATAGTAGGATGATTCCGTTGTTTCATATTTCTAGGAAGGTGTAAGATCCATAATACAGGCCTCTCCCTACATGGATAAATAAGCAAACAAAGAATAAGAATAGGAAAGGTCCGTTTGCATATACATATCAGATAATTCATCCATAGTTTATGTTTTGGTAGATATGAGTTATAGATGAGAAGGCAGTTACTGTATCTGATGTATATAATGTATTGTTAAGAATAACCCTGTCGGGCTTCCCTGGTGGCTCAGTGGTTAAGAATCCGCCTGCCAATGCAGGAGACACGGGTTCAAGCCCTGGTCTGGGAAGATCCTACATGCGGAGCAACTAAGTCTGTGCGCCACAACTACTGAGCCTGCGCTCTAGAGCCTGCGAGCCACAACTACTGAGCCCATGTGCCACAACTATTGAAGCCCATGCGCCCTAGAGCCCATGCTCTGCAACAAAAGAAGCCACTGCAATGAGAAGCCTGCGCACCGCAACAAAGAGTAGCCCCCACTCACCACAACTAGAGAAAGCCCATGCACAGCAACGAAGACCCAACGCAGCCAAAAAAAAAAAAAAAAAAAAAAAAAAGAACCCTGTCAAGATTTGTAAAATTAAATATAAAGCAGGGACGAAATTTTCATCATGATGAGCTATTTGATGGGGCTGGTAGATCATTATATGCATTATTAACAATTCTGATTAATGGGTGGGATTTTTAAATGTTGGTCGTTAGTGTTCCTATAGCTGAAATACAATGATGATTTTTCAGGTCATTGGCCATGATTACACTGCATTTAAGAAAAATGATGACACACTGTATTTGTTTTAAGTACTATTTTGGCAGTTTTGTAGGTCTTTCTTCAAAACCTTCACAAATTTATGGTGGGCTTGGGTTAACTGGATTAATTGAGTGGTTGTGATATTGTAATGAATTTTGGTGGATCGTTTTTGTGCTTAATGGTTTTTAAAATTTGTTTAAAGAGAATGTGAATAGTTTTTGGTTATACAACAGTTATGTCTACTAAGCAGTATCCTGAGGTTTGAGAGTCTAATAAAACCCTCTTAGGTACATTTCTTTAATGTTATGATGGACATGCAAATTAAAACCACAAAGTGACATCCATTCACATGTAATAAATGGTTATAATCAAGAACAAACAAAAATGCTGGCAACAATGTAGAGAAATTGGAACCCCCTTACACATTGCTTGTGGAAATGTATAGTTTGGCATTTCCTCAAAAAAGGTAAAATACAATTAGAGTCTGGTTCAAGAACTCAATGCCTAGATATATGACACAAAGAATTGAAAACAGGAGTTCAAACAAAAACTTGTACATGAATATTCATAGCAGCATTGCTGACATTGGCCCAATGGTAGAAACAATTCAAATATCCATCAGTGGATGAATGGATAAGCAAAAGAGGGTAGATCTATGAAGTTCCATATTATTCTGCCATACACAGAAATATAGCAAAATGGTGCCATCTGCTGTGGAAAAACAGTATGGCAGTTCGTCAAAAACAAAGTATGATTCATCACTTCCACTTCAGGGTATATACCCAAAAGGTTTGAAAGGAGGGAGTTAAACAGATATTTGTACACCCATATTCACAGGAGCATTACACTGGCCAAAAGGTGCAAGCAACCCAAGTGTCCATGGATAGATGAATTGATAAGCAAAATGTGATATATACACAAAGGTACGTTATGCAGCCTTAAAAACTAAGGAAATTCAGACACATGCTACAACATGTATGAGCCTTAAAGTCATTATGCTAAGTGAAATAAGCCTGTCACAAAAGGACGAATATTATATGATCCCACTTCTATGAGGTATCCAGAGAAGTGAAATTCAGAGACAGAAAATAGAATGTGGTTGACAAGGGTTGAAGGGAGTTAGTGTTTAATGGATGCAGTTTCACTTGGAAAAAAAGAAGTACAGGAGATGGATGGTAAGGATATTTGTACAATAATATAAATGTGAATGTCACAGAACTATATACTTTAAATGGTTTAAGTGGTAAATGTTATGTTTGACATTTAATCACAATGGAAAATGTGAATGAAGTACTGATACAAGTTACAACATGTATGAATATTGAAAACATCCTAAGAGAAAGAAGCCATGCAGAAAAAGCCACCCAGATCATACTCATCTTGTGTGCTTTAAATCCATCAAGGCTGTGAAAATGAGGGGAAGTCTCAAGATTGCTTCCAGAAAAAGAAAACTGGGTCAGAATGGAAAAAGACATTTTCATGCTTTGGGGCAGGTGATGGAAGTGGGCCAGTGGATTGGATTAGAAGGTAAAAACCGTAATGATTTCTCATATGGGGGTTACAGGGGTGTTCCCTGGGAGAGTGTCCCTTTTTGGGGTGAAACACAATGGAAGCAGTCATTTAAATTGGCATATGTGGTAAAACAGTGATGACTGGGGAATCTGAACTTACAAATAAAGAGTACATTGTACTGCTACTGCAAGTTTTCTGTATGTTTGAAGTTAGTAGAAAGTAAATAACTTTTCAAAACATGTCAACACCATGCCAGAAGAATAGATAAGACATCAAACTTCATGATGAGGCCAAGCCCTACCCAGATTCAGTTCACCCAAAATGGTTAAGCTAATTGCTCTTGTAGGAATCATATATTATTAAGAGGTACTGTGGGAAGATTATATTACTAGTAGTCACTATGTCTTGGGGGTTGTGGATGACCTGGGATGTGGTAGAAACAAAGGGATTTTTGAATTACAATTTTCCACATGAAACTGCCAAAAGTTACAAGTAATACATGAATTTAGTAAAGTTGCATGATACAAGAGCAATACACAAAAATCAGTTGAGTTTCTATACACTAATAAAGAAGTATCAGAAAGAAAAATTAAGAAAACAACCCCATTTACAGCTGCATCAAAAAGAACAAAATGCCTAGGTATAGATTTAACCAATGATGTGAAAGACATGCACAATGAAAACTGTAAGACACTAATAAAGAAACCGAAGAAGACACAAATAAAAATATTCTGTGATCAGGCACTGGTAGAATATTCTTAAAACGTTCATCCCTCCAAAGCAGTGTACACATTCAATTCAATCTCTAACATAATTAAGTGGCATTTTTCACAGAAACAGAACAAACAATCCTATCTATCCTGTGTGGAACCAAAAAGGACCCCAAATAGCCAAAGCAATCCTAAGGAAGAGAGCACAGCTGGAGTCAACTCGCTCCCGGACTTCTAACTACACTATGAAGCTACAGGAACCAAAACTGTGGAATTGGCGTAAAAACAGGCACACGCACCAGAGGAACAGAACAGAGAACCCAGAAATACACCCACCTGTATGTGGTCAGTTAATTTATGACAAAGCTGCCAAGGACATACACTGGGGTAAAGTCCCCTCAATAAACTGATGCCAAAGAAACTAGATACCATACACCAAAGAAAAACACTGGAAACTGTCTACACTACACACAAAATGACCTGAAATCCACAGTTTTCCACATCAAGCCCATTGTCTGCTGGCTTCTCTGAAAATAGACCCCCTTTCAGCAGTCAGCCACATACAGGAAGCTTCTCCCCACTTTTTCTTTACCTTTTACTCCCACGGCGGTGCCTCCCAGCAGGTCCTGAAGACACTGGCTCCTGTCTGCACAGACTAGTGTGTCCGGAGGAGACCAACCTTCTGTCTGTGTTGACTCAGCCAGTCATTGTCCGGAAGCCAAAGCCCTGGAGAATCCTGAGAAGACCAAGCCCCTGTCAGCTGCATGGAATCAAGTCCTCCAGCTGAACATGCACGAGCCTCGAAAGTCAGAGAGGTGGACTTGGCTCCACCTGCTGGCCAGTTGGGAAGTGCAAGCCTCAGCCACTTACCTTCCACTGGAGGCCCTGCTCTCAGCTGGCAGGTCTGATGAATCCACTAAATTTGAAAATTCAGACTCAAATGGAGCCCAAAATCCCATGATGAGCCACAAATGGAAAGAAAAAGATTTGCAAAACACTTACCTGATAAAGGATTTGTACTCAAATTATATCAAGAACTATAGAACAGGGCTTCCCTGGTGGCACAGTGGTTGAGAGTCTGCCTGCCAATGCAGGGGACACGGGTTCGAGCCCTGGTCCGGGAGGATCCCACATGCCGCGGAGCAGCTGGGCCCGTGAGCCACAACTACTGAGCCTGAGTGTCTGGAGCCTCTGCTCCGCAACAAGAGAGGCCGCGATAGTGAGAGGCCAGCGCACCGCGATGAAGAGTGGCCCCCACTCGCCGCAACTGGAGAAAGCCCTCACACAGAAACGAAGACCCAACACAGCCAAAAAATAAAAATAATAAATAAATAATAAATAAAAAATTAAAAAAAAAAAAGAACTATAGAACAAACAACCCCATTAGAAATGGGTAAAATCTGAATGGAGACCTGGCCAAAGTAGATTGTAGGTAAGCATACAAAAATATACTCAACATCATATATCATTAGAGAATTACAAATTAAAACAATGAGATAGCACTACACAACTATTAAAACTGCTGAACTCCAAAAAGAAAAAAAAAAAAAGACTACCAATTGATGGAGTGTGAGGAACAACGGGAACTATCCTTCACTGCCAGTAAAATGAATATACAGCTACTCTGCAAGACATTTTGGAAGAGTTTTGCAAAGCTAAACAAATCTCACCTAAAGAGCCAACATCCTGCCTCCAGTATTTAGACAACTGCTCTGCAGAACTAGGTCCAAACAAAAAGGATGCAATTAAGCATAGCATCTCTATTCAGAATGGCTAAAAACTTAAAGAAATCAGTATGCCCTTCAACAGATGAACACATAAGAAAACTCGGGTACATCCATGTTAGGGGAACAGAATATGCCACCCCAAAATATGCCTGTTTGGCGTAAGGATTATTTCGGCTTGATTGATTGTGTTTAAAAAAGACGATTTCTGAAAACCAAGTCAAGATTACACTTTTGTGAAG
This sequence comes from Eschrichtius robustus, assembly GCF_028021215.1. Lineage (NCBI taxonomy): Eukaryota > Metazoa > Chordata > Mammalia > Artiodactyla > Eschrichtiidae > Eschrichtius > Eschrichtius robustus. The sequence continues at coordinate 14,952,558 of NC_090842.1, forward strand.
GAAATTTACATTTATAAGGGAAATCTCCATTTAAAAAGTTGTCTCCCTCTCTGTACCAGGAATAGACAGATGAGTAAATCTCATGAAACACTTATCAGTGGAGAAGGCCGAGACTTAAATCTGCGTATCAAACATATCCTTTTTTTTTTTTTTTAATTTTAATTTATTTTTATTAATTTATTTTTGGCTGCATTGGGTCTTCATTGCTGCGCACGGGCTTTCTCTAGTTGCAGCCAGCAGGGGCTACTCTTCATCGTGGTGCACGGGCTTCTCATTGTGGTGGCTTCTCTTGTTGCAGAGCACAGGCTCTAGGCTCACGGACTTCAGTAGTTGTGGCACGCGGGCTCAGCAGTTGTGGCTCATGGGCTTAGTTGTTCTGCGGCATGTGGGATTTTCCCGGACCAGGGCTCAAACCCGTGTCCCCTGCATTGGCAGGCAGATTCTTAACCACTGCACCACCAGGGAAGCCCTTCTTTTGTTTTTTAGGTGAAGATGGTATTTAAGGTGATGACTTAGGCCATTTCAGGGACTAACTTTTCCTGGGCATCTCCCATGCATATAGGAAGTACAAATGTTATTAAACTTCTCTTTGTTTTTCTGATGGTAATCTTTTATTATGGGGGGCACTTCTCAACCAAGAACCTAGGAGGGTAGAGGGAAAATTATTTTTCCTCTCATACACATGCAATGGAATACTATTCAGACACAGAAAGGAATAAACCATCAACCCTTGCAAAAAACATGGATTAATCTTACATGTATACAGTATTGCTAAGTGAAAGAATCCAGTCTGAGGAGGTACACACTGTATGACCCCACTTATATGACATTCAGGAATAGGCAAAACAAAGATGGTAGGGCTTCCCACTGGTGGCGCAGTGGTTAAGAATCTGCCTGCCAATGCAGAGGTCATGGGTTCGAGCCCTGGTCCAGGAAAATCCCACATGCCACAGCGCAACTAAGCCTGTGTGCCACAACTACTGAGCCTGCGCTCTAGAGCTTGCAAGCCACAACTACTGAGCCCATGAGCCACAACTACTGAAGCCCGTGTGCCTAGAGCCCGTGCTCCACAACAAGAGAAGCCACCGCAATGAGAAACCCGTGCACTGCAATGAAGAGTAGCCCCCACTCACTGCAACTAAAGAAAGCCTGTGCACAGCAATGAAGACCCAAAAATAAAATAAATAAATTTATTTTTTTAAAAAAAAGATGGTAAACAAGTTATGGGGTGGGGGTTGAAATGTTCTATATGGTACTTTGGTGATGGATACTTGCCACTATGCATTAATCTAAACCCATGGGTTTTTACAACCCAACAAGTAAATCATAATCCAATTTATTTAGGATATGGGAGTGTCACAGGATGGAATACAGAATGTGACAAAGAATCTAACTGATTTAGAAATGTACGAAAAAAACTCACTGTTGGTAGGGCAAAAGGTGCTGACTTAAGTAACTATGGAAATAAATGGACTCTGTAGAGTAAAGGCAAAATGTACCATACATAAATACTGGACTCTATAAGTTCTTTCCCATGGTGGTAATAGCTAACAATAGTAAAACTACTATACCTGTAATCTGGAAGGGAGCAAGCAATGAATTCAATGTAGGACAGAGGTGGTAGGTGGGCATCTTACATTTGGAATCGGAAGTTACAGATAAGCAAAGGCAGAAGGTTACAATAACCATGCAATAATGGATAGATTATATTTCCTCAATTTTAAAAACTTTTGTGCATCAAAAGATGATATCCAGAAAGTGAAAACACAGCCGGCAGAAAGGAAGAAAATATTTGTACATTGTATTATAACAGACAAGAATCTGTTCTTCAGAATATATCAAGAACGTTTACAAAACATCAACAAAAAGACAACACAAAGTTTAAAATGGAAAATGACTTGAATAGACCTGTCTCCAGACAAGAAAAGCAAATAATCAACAAGCACGTGAAAAGGTGTAAAACATCAGCTGTTGTGATGGAAATGCAAAGTAATACCATAATTCAGTACTCCTTCACACATACTAAAATGGTTATAATCAAAAAACAGAAATTAACAAATGTTAACACCGTAGAGAAAGTGAAACCCCACATTGCTTGTAGAAATGGAAAATGGTGCAGCTTATGTGTACAATAGTTTGGCATTTCCAATAAAAGATAAAAATACAATTATCATACGGTACAACAACTCCACACCTATAGACCCCAAAAAATTGAAAACAGGTATTCAAAATGTTGGAGAGGATGTGGAGAAAAGGGAACCCTCCTACACTGTTGGTGGGAATGTAAGTTGGTGCAGCCACTATGGAGAACAGTATGGAGGTTCCTCAGAAAACTAAAAATAGAACTACCATATGATCCAGCAAGCCCATTCCTGGGCATATATCCACACAAAACTCTAATCCAAAAAGATACATGCACCCCTATGTTCACAGCAGCACTATTCACAACAGCCAAGACATGGAAACAACCTTAATGTCCATCGACAGATGAATGGATAAAGAAGATGGGATACATATATATGATGGAATACTACTCAGCCATAAAAAAGAATGAAATAATGCCATTTACAGCAACATGGATGCAACTAGAGATTATCATACTAAGTGAAGTAAGTCAGAAAGACAAATACCATATGATATCACTTATATGTGGAATCTAAAATATGACACAAATGAACCTATCTATGAAACAGACTCACAGACATGGAGAACAGACTTGTGGTTGCCAAGGGGGAGGGGGGTGGAGGAAGGATGGATTGGGAGGTCGGGGTGAGCAGGTGTAAGCTATTATATATGGAATGGATAAATAACAAGGTCCTACTGTATAGCACAGAGAACTATATTCAGTATCCTATGATAAACCATAATGGAAAAGAATATTTAAAAAATATATATATATATGTATAACTGAATCACTGCTGTATAGCAGAAATTAACACATTGTAAATCAACTATACTTCAATAAAAAATAAAAACAGGTGTGCAAACAAAAACTTGTACACAAATATTCATAGCAGTGCAGTTCACAATAGCCAAAAGGCAGAGACAAGTAAAATGTCCTTCAAAGGGTGAATGGATAAATAAAATGGGGAAATCCATAAACTAACCTATACCATATAAAGGAATAAAGTAAAATGGTGGTGCCACTGTGGAAAACAATATGGTAGTTCCTCAAAAACTTAAACAGACAATTAATATATGATCTGTCAATTCTACTTCAATGTATATACTCAAAATATTTGAAAGCAGAGACTGAAACAGATATTTGTACAACCATATTCATAGCAGCATTATTCATAATAGCCAAAAGGTGGCAGAAACCCAAGTACCCATCAACAGATGAATAAGTTAACAAAATATGGTATGAACGAATAAACACAATGGGACATGATTCAGCCTTTAAAACTAAAGTAATTCTCATACATGCCACAACATGGATGAACCTTGAAGTCACCACGCTGAGTGAAATAAGTCAGTCCAGAGAGGTCAAATTCAGAGACAAAAAGAATGTGGTTTCCAGGGGCTGAGGGCTGTGAGTGAATGGATACAGAGTTTCACTTGAGAAAAATTTTTAAAGTTCTGGACATGGATGGTGAGGATATTTGTACAACAGTATGAAGGCAGCTAATGCCACAGAACTGTACACTTAAAATGTTTAAATGGTAAATGTCATGTCATGTATTTTTAATAACAGTGGGGAAAAATGAATTAAGTACTGATAAGTGTTACAACATGGCTGAACACTGAAAACATCCATACAGAAAAGGCCACCCTGATCACACACTTGTCTTGTGTGCCTTAAATCCATTAAGGTTATAAAAATAAGGGAAAATCTAAGTAATCATTCCAAAAAAAAGAAAACTGGATCAGAATGGAAAAAGATACTTTCAAACATTTGGACAGCTGGTGAAAGTTAAAGTGGGCTTGTGGATTAAATTATAATGTGGGTACCATATAATTTCTTGATTTGGGGGTTATGTGCTGGTTCTCAGGGAGAGTATCCCTGTTTTGGGTAAAACACACTGGAGTATTTTGTGTGAAGTGGCAAATGTGAATACTTTTTACCTTTGTGGAAAATTTTCTGTATGTGTGAAATTACTAGAAAGTAAATTACTTTTCAAAACAACCATGTCAATACCATGCCGAAAAAACAGAACACATTGAACTTCATTATAAATGCCAGGACTTACCCAGATCCAGTTCAATGAAAGTTGTGATGTTAATTGGCCTTGTAGGAGTCCACATGTTATTAAGAGACACCGTAAGATTACATTAGGAGCCACCATGTCTTGGGTGTTATGGATGACCTGGGATACAGCAGAAACAGTGGGATTTTAGAATTACAGTTTTCCACATCACTCCACAAAAAAAAAACTGTTGGAATAAAATTTAGTGAAGTTGCAGACTATAAAATCAATGTACAAAAATAAGTTAAGTTTCTATGCATTAATAATGAACCACTAGAAAGAAACAGTAAGAAAATCCCATTTATAACTTCATCAGAAAGAACAAAATACCTAGGAATAAATTAACCAAGGACATGAGAGACCTGTACTCAGAAAACTATAAAGCACTGACTTAAAAACTGGAAGAAGACACAAATAAATAGAAAAATATTCTGTGCTCATGGATTGGAAGAATTACTATTACTAAAATGTCCATTCTACCCAAAGCCATCTACAGATTCAATGCAATCTTGATTAAATTTCCAATGGTGTTTTTCATAAAACTAGAAATAATAATATTTGTATGGCACCACAAAGGACCCTGAATGGCCAAAGGGATTCTGAGAAAAAAGAAAACAGTTGGAGGCATCCCCCCCTCTGACTTCAAACTGTATCACAGAACTAAGGTAACCAAAACAGCGTGGAACTGTCACAAACACAGACACACGGAATAAAGGAACAGAATAGAGAGCCCAGCAATAAACCCACATGTGTGTGGTTAGTTAATTCATGACAATAGGGGCAAGAACATACAACAGGGAAAGGACAGTCCCCTGAAAAAATGGTATTGGGAAAACTGGACACTACCCTCCAAGTAATTAATTAGAAAACACATGGAATGAAATGAATATAGACACAAACTTTACAACTTATACCCAAACTCACCCAAAACTGTCCACAAACTTAAATTACAAAACTATAAAAATTCTAGAAGAAAACGGAAAAAAAATCTACATGACCTTGGGTGTGGAGATGACTTAACACACACCACCAAAAGCCTATCAACAACAAAAATAAGTTAATAATGTAGATTTTATAAAATTAGAAAAAACACAAATTGAGAGAAAAATATTTGCCAAGCACATAGCTAATAAAGGATTTATAATCAAATTTTCCCAAGAACCCTAGAACAAAAAACCTCATTAAAAATGGACACAGAGGGGCTTCCCTGGTGGCGCAGTGGTTGAGAATCTGCCTGCCAATGCAGGGTACACGGGTTCGAGCCCTGGTCCGGGAAGATCCCACATGCCGTGGAGCAACTAGGCCCGTGAGCCACAACTACTGAGCCTGCGCGTCTGGAGCCTGTGCTCCACAACAAGAGAGGCCGCGATAGTGAGAGGCCCGCGCACCGCGATGAAGGGTGGCCCCTGCTTGCCGCAACTAGAGAAAGCCCTTGCACAGAAACGAAGACCCAACACAGCCAAAAATAAATAAATAAATTTTTTTTAAAAATGGGCAAAGATTGGAACAGACTCCTGGCCAAAGAAGATATACAGAGTGTAAAGAGGCATACAAGAATATACTCAACATCATATACCATTAGGGAAATACAAATTAAAACAACAATGAGCTAGCACTGCACACCTATTAGAACTGCTAACTCCAAAAAATGACAATATCAACTGGGGGAAGAACAACAGGAACTTTCCTTCTCTGCTGGTGGAGTACAGGTACAATCACTCTGGAAGACAGTTTGGCAGTTTTTTCCAAAACTAAAAAAGTCTTGGCATAGCATAGAAAAATCAGACCTCTAGTATTTAGACAAGTGCTTTGAAAAACTGTGTTCAAACAAAAACTACCATAAAATTATACACAAGTTCTATTCATAATGGCTAAAAGCTTAAAGATATTAGGATGTTCTTCTGTAGATGAATGCATAAGATTATTGGGGCACCTACATATCAAGGGTAAGAGCATATGGACCCCCAAATATGCCTGTTTGACAGAATTATTTTACTGATTTTTTTAAAACTGCGAACATGAAACAATATAAACCCATCAGAAGTTGCTTTTTATGAGGTCATTACAGGGTGGGATCTGAACCAAGAACAAAGAAGGGTAGAGGAAATTTTTTTCCTCTCCTATATACGCAATGGAATACAATTTAGCAATAGAAAGAAACGAACCACAAGCCCAAGCAAAGACAAATATGACTCTACATGTATATTGCTAAGTGTGTCAACCAAAAAAAAATAACATAATGCAGGAGACAACAAACAGGAAAAGAATTTATTTGGGGTCTTAAGAATTGCTGTTTGGGAGACACAGATTCAGGTAACCCTGAAAGTGTTCCTGGTGAAAGGTTCTTGCCTCGTCCCAAGCAGAATTCAGAGATGAGACAGGGAGGTCAAGAAAGTAAAGTGAGGATTTATTTCAGCTATAGTACGCTCTCGGGGAGAGCGGGCAGGCTCAGGTGAGTAGCTGCCCTGAGTTTTTTCGGCAAGCCGGTTACATGGGGTTTAATATTCATTGGGGAGGGAGGGATTTGGGGGTCATATTCCCTGATTTTCACCCCAGTGCCACCTTCCCCGGGGGAGGAGGAATTTTTGTCCTTATTTAGCCTTGATCAGAAGAGTCATGGCTTCTGTGCATGATGGGTACTTCTTATCTGCAAGGCTAATTTTATTGTAATGAGAGCATAATGAGCAAAAGGTTACATTCGGACACCAGATTCCCGCCTTTTCCACCTTTCTTTGCCTCCAGGACACTTATCCCAAAATGTATGGTTTCCTGCCAGTTTGGAGGTTCCAAGAATCCCACCCCACCCCTGCCTTTTACAAGACGCATGGTTTCCTGCCATCTGGCCCATGCCCCCCTTTCTCTGCTCACATCTAGCTACCTTCCTGCTTTAACAAAAGAATTTCTGGGGAAGAGAAAGAGGGGCTTTTAAAAACAAAAAAGCAATGAGGTTGATAAAAGTTGCCTGGCAATAAAGGCAACTGATTCTGTTGGAAGTCTGAATATATTTGTCCTTAAAGAATCGCCAGTTGTTAGAGGTAAAATAAGTTGATAGATTTTCATGAATTATTTTAGTGTAGGAGTCCAATAAGTATATAGACTGTCAGGAGTTTCTGGCAGATGTTCTGGATGATTTCAACAGGTGAAAAACACCCCATGTAATATGGAAAATACAAGCAGACCAATTAACCATCCTCTGACCCTTTCTCCCTGCTAGTTCTCCTCTCTGTGTTCTGGGATTTCCCTCTCCTGGGACACAGAGAAAACAGGGACAGAGTTGTTTGGCAGCTCCCCTTAAATCTGACCCCACCCAATGTCTTCATCTTCCCCAGACATGCCCCGCCCAATGAGGACACCATGCCAGAGGGAGTCTCACGATGATCCTGATGTGGGCTTCCCTGGTGGCGCAGTGGTTATGAACCTGCCTGCCAATGCAGGAGACATGGGTTAGAGCCCTGGTCCGGGAAGATCCCACATGCTGTGGAGCAACTAAGCCCATGTGCCACAACTACTGAGCCTGCGCTCTAGAGCCTGCAAGCCACAACTACTGAAGCCCGAGTGCCACAACTACTGAAGCCCGCACGCCTAGAGCCTGTGCTCCGCAACAAGAGAAGCCACTGCAATAAGTTCATGCACTGCAACAAAGATTAGCCCTCACCGCAACTAAAGAAAGCCCGCGTGTAACAATGAAGACCCAACGCAGCCAGAAGTAAATAAATAAAAATTTAAAAATGATCCTGATGTGTCAGGACTTATTTGATTATAAGGGACTAGACACGCTTACTCAAGTAAAATAAACATTTTAAATGATAGAAATTAATCCTTACAAGAGACAAGTCGAAGACTGGGTTCAGAGGTGTCAGGTTCAAGGGTTCACATGCTTGTAGTGTGACCTGGTCCCTCCCCGACCATCAGCCTGCTGAGTGCCTTGTGGTCCCATTCACAGGCACAGTTTCTCTCATTGCATCCAGCAACTCCAAGATGACACAAGCTCAAAGTCCATACTGGGAATGGTTTCTCCTTCAGTAGGCTTCCTTGAAAACTCATGGCTTGGAATGCCTTTGGCCTGGCTTGGATAACATTCTCATCCTTGCACTGATCACAGCAATCAGAGGATGGAAAATGGGATCGGCCAGGTGGGTGGAACGTGGGGTCAGCCCTCTGAAACTATTTGGACTGGAAGCAGGTAAGATGTAGCTCCCAAAGGAAAGCTGAGGTGCTGCACTTGGACATGAGGACAGATGCTGGCTCGGTGAAAGCAGCAGGTTCCCTATCACTGACCACCTACTGCACAGCACAGAATCTGAAGCACAAGGTAGAAAGGGATTCACTTAGGGTCAGGGGCTGCAGCCACCCATCTAATGTTCTTGCTATCCTTTCACGACAGCAAGAAGTTTTTCCATTTGCTGAAAAGCAAGGTTGATGATGATGGTAAACTCAAGGCTCCTGCCTTGGGCATCGGGTCCTTGCATCTCAGAGACTGGCCCAGAATAGCTCATATGCCCTAGGAAGGCACACAGACCTCACTCTTGTTCCTGGGAGGTGGTAGCCCAGGATTCATGCCTGCCCCCTGGCCACATTAATCAACCACTCCCAAAGAACAAACATTGCTCATTTTTCCAGTCTCCTCTCTCCATGACAAAGAGCAGACACCAAATGCTAAGGGTGATAGAAAATTCTTGTTCAGTGAAGTACTCGTAGGTTCGAGGATTATTCAATACCATGGAATTCATAATTGGCAGGCTTTCCAAAGTCCACATGGGTGCATGTGGCTCTCCAATACCATTCAGCCACTGTGAAACTGCCCATTAGGAGGCCCAGCTGCTTAACGAGTATGAATGATTAAGATCTTAATGAGTAGGAATGTCAAAAGTTTGTTAACAACTGGAAGGCGAAAGGATTGCCAGGCCACAGTCTGCCGTCTGGTTGTTGTGCCAGGGCCACACTCACCATTTACAAGGTTATTAACTCTTGCCAAGTCTGGGATTCTAACTGGACTATCTTGGGTTATCTACTGACATCTGAACCAACAGCTATAGCTTGAGGGAAGGAATCTGCAGCTGAGCTGGGCCTGTGTCACAAATTCTACCCCTGCGGGGAAGACGGAATCCAAAAGGAAATGTAGTGTACTATTACCAGTAAAAGGGGGTAAAAAATTCTGGGAGGCCAAAACATCCAACATCCAGCACTGGCTTCTCTCCAGGGTGGACATGATCTAGCTGGGAAGAAGTCCTAAAGGTTTTTTCATACTTGACACATTCACAGGGTTTCTCTCTAGTATGGACTCTTCGATGCTGAAGCAGATTTCTTTTGCTAGTAAAGACTATTCCACACTCATCACACACATAGGAAGTCTTCTGAATATGTATTCTTAGATGCCTTTTTAATTGATCCTGAGCACTAAAGGCCTTTCCACAATCTACACAGTCAAAGGGTTTCACCTCACTGTGGACTCGCTGGTGCCGAGTTAGTTTTGTATGAAAATTGAAGGCTTGCCCACATATTTTACAAGAATAAGGCTTTTCCCCTGTGTGAATACGCTGATGCTGACTAAGATAAGAAGGCCGTCCGAAGCTTTTGCCACACTCATTACACTCATAAGGTTTCTCTCCAGTGTGGATTTTCTGATGTCGCAGCAGTGGTGAATTACCAACAAAAGCTTTTCCACACTCATTACACTCATAGGGTTTCTCCCCAGTGTGAATTCTCTGGTGTATAACAAACTCAGAACTACTGGTGAAACCATTTCCACACTCCTTGCAGAGATAGGGTCTGTCCCCACTGTGGATTCTCTGATGCCTGATCAGATTTGCGTTATCATTAAAGGCTCTCCCACACTCTTCACACTGATAGGGTTTCTCTCCAGTGTGGATTCTTTGATGTCGAATTAATGAAGAATTGCCATTAAAGGCTTTTCCACACTCATTACACTCAAAGGGTTTCTCCCCAGTGTGGATTCTCTGGTGTCTAACATAGTAACAAAAATAGCTGAAGCATTTCCCACATTCCTCACATCTGAAGGCCTTCCTATCATAGTGGATTCTTGGAACCTTTCCTCTAATATTTTTCACTGTGGGGATTTCCTGGTGCTTCTCCAGTTCACATGATTTTAGGAAGCTGTTTCTCTTAAGAACATTCTTCTGTGGCCCATGTGACATCATCATGTCTCTTTCTTCAGAAACTCCCCATGTTGGTGTCAACTCATTGTCAATGTTGGTCCCGGCATCTGACATAACAAACAGAAAACAAAAATGCCACCTGAGGATTATACTAGAAAACAAAAGAATATTGAAAGTTATTGTCATCCCCCCTTATCTGCAGTTTCCCTTTCTGTAGTTTCTGTTTCCTTGTCAACCATGGTCTGAAAATATTAAATGGAAAGTTCCAGAAATAACAATTCTTAAGTTTTAAATTGTGCACTGTTCTGAGTAGAATGATGAAAACTAGAGCCATCCCACTCTGATCAGATGTAAATCATCCCTCTGTATATGCTACCTGCCTATTACTAAGTAGCTGATTCAGTTATCAGATTGACCATTGCAGTACTGCAGTGCTTGTGTTCAAGTAACCCTTATTTTACTTCATAATGGCCCCAAAGTGCAAGAGGAGTGATACTGGCAATTTAGATATTCTCTTACTGTGCCTAATTTATAAATTAAACTTTATCATAGGTATGCATGTATAGAAAAAGACATGGTATATCCACAGTCGGTCCTCTGTATCCATGAATGAAGAACCCGCAGTTACAGGAGGCCTACTGTACTATGCCATTTTATGTATGAGACTTGAGCATCTGCAGATTTTGGTATCCACAGGGGTCCTGGAGCCAATTCCCCCACAGATACTCCGGGACAACTACATAGGGTTCGGTATTATCTGCAGTTTCAGGCACCCACTGGGGGTCTTAGAATGTATGCCCCACAGATAAGGGGGGACTACTGGATACAGATTTTAGAGATTACTAAAACTCCCAACATCAGCCTGCTATTGAGACAAGACTAATAAAATGAAAGTGCCAAATACTCAAAGGCAGAGAACAGTTGAGATGGAAAGTTGTTTATATATTTCAGATACTAGTCTCTGTCAGATATTATATTATGCCAGAAATTGCAGTGGATCTTCTATTCCCTTCCTCCAGTCAGACTACCTTCCTTTTTTTCCCATCTGCAACCCATTCTTATCTGTTGAACTCAAACAAATGGCCCTGCCACTGAAGGAGCATCACCTGAGCTTCTAAACTGAAATTACTCTGACCTCTCCTCCTGCTATGCTTCACAGCCCACTGCCTATATATCAACAACAGCACTTGACACATTTTTTGCAGCTCTGAACATCTGTCTCCATAACTTGTATCCTCCAGAGCTTCTAAAACAAAGCTTGGCACATGGCAAGTGCTCAAAAACTGCTCCTGAATAAATCTATCCCATCCAAGGAAGGAGGGCCTCTGAGACAGGCAATGATGAAACTCAGAAAGGAGCAATGGACACAAAAATTAACTCAAAATGGATTAAAGACTTGAACATAAGTAAGACCTGAAACCATAAAACTCCTAGAAGAAAACATAGGCAGTAACCTCCTGACATAGGTCTAGGAGATGATTTTTTGAACCTGACAGAAAAAGCAAAAGCAACAAAAGCAAAAATAAACAAGTGGGACAACATTTAACTAAAAAGCTTCTGCACAGCAAAGGAAACCAACAAAATGAAAAGGCAACCTATGAACAGGAGAAAATATTTGCAAACCATATATCTGATAAGGGGTTAATATCCAAAATATATAAAGAAGTCATACAACTCAATAGCAAAAAAATCCCAAACAATTCAATTAAAAAATAAGAAGATCTGAACAGACATTTTTCCATAGACAGATGGCCAACAGGCACGTGAAAAGATGCTCAACATCACTAATCATCAGGGAAATGCAAATCAAAACCACAATGAGATATCACCTCACACTGATTAGAATGGCTATTATCGAAAAGACAAGAAATAAGGTGTTGGCAAGGATGTGGAGAAAAGGGAACCCTTGTGCAATGTTGATGGACATGTAAATTGGTACACCCACCATGGAAAACAGTATGGTGGTTCCTCAAAAAATTAAAAAGAGAACTACCATGTGATCCAGGAATTCCAAAGAAAATGAAAACACTTGGTATTTAACCAAAGAATATGAAAACACTAACTAGAAAAGATATATGCACCCCTATGTTCATTGCAGCATTATTTATAATAGCCAAGATACTGAAGAAAGCTAAGTGTCCACTGATGGCTGAATGGATAAAGAAAATGTGATTGATACATACATACACACACACACAGAAGAATGTTAATTCAGCCATAAAAAAAGAAGGAAATCTTGTGATTTGTGACAACATCGATGGACCTCGAGAGCATTATGCTAAGTGAAATAAGTCGGACAAATAAAAACAAATACAGTATAATCTCACTTATATCTAAAATCTAAAAAAAAGAAACCACACACACAAAAACAAATAAACCAAGCTCCCAGTTGAGAACAGGTTGGTGGTTGCTAGAGGCAGGGGTAGGGAGTGAGAGAAATAGGTGAAGGTACAAACTTCCAGTTATAAAATAAGTCATGGGAATGTAATGTACAGCATGGTGACTAGAGTTAACAATACTGTACTGCATATTTGAAGGTTGCTGAGAGTAAATCAAAAGTTCTCATTGGAAGAAAAAAAATTTTGTAATTATGAAAGGGAACGGTTGTTAACTAGACTTCTTGTGGTGATCATTAATGCAATGTATGCAAATATCAAATCATTATTTGTATACCTGAAACTAATTTGTTATATGTCAATTATACTTCAATAAAAAACATTTTTTTAATTAAAAAAGAAGAAAGGAGCAATAGATTCGAGAATTATGAGATGTGTTAATTGGAAATATGTTAGAAAGAATTAAGATTGGTGGAAATGGTTTCATATTTTACTATTTTGAGAAATCATCTGTTTTATTTAAATCCTTCCCAGCATGGTCCATTTTAAAATATACTGCTCTGTAAAGCTCTGTAGCTGCTGTTCCTAAACGTGCCTTACTTACTTTTACAGATGTCTTTGGTCCCCTGTGCAGGGTGATCATCCCGTGTCCCCAGGCCCCAAGGCAAATCCCCTCTCTCCAGAAGTGAGACCAACGCAGGTTTGGGAACTGGGTATCCTGAAAAGGGGTAGAAAATGGCACCTTTCAGTCGTGTTTCTGCTGTGTCGAAAGAAGGAAAAGCTCAGGAGTCTCAGTGAGAATAAAACAGATCCACAGAATAGGGCTCAGGACTGGAGAAAGCCAAGGCTTTTGCTCAAGTGGAAACTGAGCATTTGTGACCTCTTCCTAAAGCAACACGTAAGAGTACGTAAGTTAGTGATCCTGCAGGACATATGCAAACACAGGGAAGGGGTCATACCCTTCCCTAGACTACGGGGAGACAGCAACAAGCTGAGAACTTATCTGGCAACGGATGCTACTTATTCCTTACTGTGCAGAGCCCCTGAGAGGACAGACCATACTCTTACCAGGCGACAGCAATTCCCTATATTGAGACCAAACTGACCCGAGACTTGTCCCTACCCAGCAAGCTCTCAAGTGGGTCATTTGGTCTCAGTCCCAGAACCATCAGTGAAGGATACAAGAGATGACTCCTCCCTTTCCACACCACACCTCCGGCTGATAAGGAGGAAAAAAGGAAGGAAATGGGAAAGCATAGATCTGAGTCCCAGGAGAAAAGTGGCCTTACCCAGAGACGTCAAGTTCCCATAAATCTCCAGCATCACACTTCTGTACAGGGCCCTCTGTGCAGGAGAAAGGCCAGCCCATTCTGTCTGGGTGAAGTATACAGCCACGTCCTCAAAGGTCACCACCTCCTAAAACAAGAGGTTCCTGCTGCCCCAGAGCCAATTCTCTGGCTCAGGGCCAGAGTGTGGGGTACAGGGGACAGTATGAGGGAGGGGCCTTATTAAGGATGAGTAATGAGAAAACATGAAAGAACTGAGTGTTAAATGACTATTGCTACAACCAAAAATCTGGAACTTCTCTCACTACCAGAAGAGTTTCCATTTGGACACAAAATTTAGTGTCATAAAACACAACACATTTTGAAAACCCTGGAAAGTCTCCCATTAATTAATATTTCTAGAGCAAAATCTCTTTGATTTTATAAAACTTTGTCTTTTATTGTTGCACCTACAAGGAAACAATTAGTTTCAGTCTCTCCAGACACCACTCAGAGGTGGCATCTCAGGACTGACCTGTTCCCCCTTCACTGCCCCAAGTGCCCAGTCAATCCATCTTTTCCCCACACGTGCTCATTCTACCCTAAACCTCAAGTCCACATGACAGGAACAGAGTCACATTTTGCCCTGATGACTGGTCTCATCCAACCCTCTTCTGTTGCTTGAAGAAGGGGTTGTACAGCTTGTGCTCAAGAATGTCCAGTAGAGAGAGCTCAGTGCTGCCGGGGGCAGTCTATTCTGCTTCCTGATGCGTTTTCCTGGGAGAAGATGCTTCTGGAATCAAATTGCTGCTGGGTAGTTCTTTTAGCTGCTTTTCTTTATACCTCCAAGACAATCTGTAATTGTTTCTGCCAACTAAGGCTCATGCTTTTTTAATAGTCACCCTTTCCCTTCCCTGATGGTCCCAACTCTACCTTCCCAGAGAGCTCAGGATCTGGTTTATAAAACTCTCATTCATTCCCCAGACTTTGGTATCAAACCTGGTTACCTGAACGTGCAGTGAATATCCTGCCACCTTCCAACACCTCAACTGATTCTGCAGATCTCCCCAGCACTGCCTCAGACTCCCTGGGGGACCTAACACATCTGACCCATCTAACACCAAAAGCATCCCCCCTTCCTGCCCCCTGCCAAACTGACTTTATTTTCAATTCACATAACTAACTGACACAGTGAGTGACAGTGTTGTTTCTCAGTTAACTGCGAATTTCATCCCAGTCTCCTAAGTTAGAAAATTGAAATTCATACTAGACTAACTTGCCCTAGTCACTACTCATTTCCGATAAATAGTCAGTAATCAAATCCTGCCAATTTTATTGTCTAAATGTTTCTGGAATCTGACTCCTCTTCACTATGGTACAATCAGTACAGTAGTACGGGCTGGGGATACTTAACTCCAATTCCAGGCCTGTTCTCTTCTGAATCCATCCTCAGCCAGCCATACAATCAACAACTTAAAATGACAAACTGACTCAGTCAACTGAATGACTTCCTTGAATGAGTCACCACTAACTACAACAGTGGTTCTCCAAGTGTGGTTCCCCAGAGCAGCAGCAGGATCACCTAGGAACTTGTTGCAAAGGCAAATTCACAGGCCCCATCCGAAAGCAATTTGTACTTCCATAAGCCCTCCAGGTGATTCTGGCGCACACTGAAGTCTGAGAACCCTGGACTACAGGATAAAATCCGAGCTCAGGAAACCAAGCTCTATCAGGTAACAGTTGGTGATGGGAAAGCACAAGACTGTACACAGAGAAACTAGTTGGGAAACTCTGCAAACAAAATCCCAGAAAAGGAATGACAAACCCTGAATGAGGGCAATATAAAAGATGGGACAAGTGGAAGAGATAGTAGGCAGAAGCAATGAGACTTGGTAACTCTCTGAAAGTGGTATCAAGGGGGAAGAGAGTCAACAATTACTCAGCAACCTAAAAACTGAGTGGTCAGGATTGCGACACGGTGATACCAATAACTCACTAACAACTTACAGAAGATCAGAAGAGGACGGGAGCAACAAGAAAGACAATGTCTTTGTGAGATAGTAGGCAGAAGGACCTGCCAGACACCAGAAATCCAGGATTGGGACTTAGGATATAGTTCACAGATGCTAAGTTACTGGATAAATAAGTCCCAGGAAGAAGGAAATGGTTAAGGAACACCCAGCATCTCATCAGTCTCAAAAAGTGAAATCAACTCAAGAAATCAATTTCCCTGTCCCACAAATGTAAGGTTCTTAATGTTCACCTCACAGATGAAGTTAAGGTGCAAAGAGGTTAAGTGACTGGGTCAAGGCCACAAAGCCACTGAGGCTTTATGGGATCCCTCACTTCAGGTGTTCTGTCCTAGTGCAGATTTTTCCTATTATAGCCCCCTGCCTTGATTAGCCAACAGCACTGACCTCAAGGAAAATATATTTTCCCTGATTCTGAAGCCAACTTCTTTAATAAATGGGACAAGCCCACCTTTTCTTGTCTTCTTCCTGCCATTGCTCTGCCCCTACTTCCCAAGAACCTTGTGACCTCGTTAATCTCGATTACTCTCACTGTGTAATCAATACCTACAGCACCAGCCTGAGTCCTTCATTCTCACAGGTCCCTCTGTAGGAGGAACCAGTGAACCTGGGAACCATCTAGCTCAACAGAGATCCTCAGAGTGCAGGAGCCTAGGCTTCTGCTGCCCAGGACACTCTCTCCAGCCATCACTTGCTGGGCTTCTGGCTGTTCAATCCCTCATCATCAGCTTTCCCTGGCACCCAGTCCTATTGAAGAGAATCAACAAGGGTTTTCCTACTGCTTTGGCTCTAAGACTTTTGCCGGAATCATCTCTCTCATCCCCCATTTCCTTCAAATCAGATCTCTCCAAGGCTGACCTGAGGGAATCACAGCTCACCTGGTGCCAGGCTCTCAGCGGCATGACAGCCATCACCTGGGCTTCCTCTCAATGAAGGGCAGGAGCTGAGGGAAGAAGCAAAGAGAAACACGAGTGAGCCCGACCCAGACAAAGGCTCTCCTTTAAAACAACAAACTTGCCAGTAACAGTAGCAATCATTTACTAAATGCCACTGGGTAACTGGTGTATGAATATTTCCTCTTTTAATCCACACTATGCCATGAAGTTTGAATTCTGAAGAAACTGAGAATTTGAAAAGTAAGTAACTTGCCCTCAGCACCATAGGCTGTACTCACCAACATCATGCAATGCTGCCTGTCCTAAGACATGAGTACAGGGGAACATGAATACACAAAGAGCAAAACAAGCAAAAGACACCAGAAAACTCAAAGCAAACCCTAACAAGAGGAAATCCAGACCTTCATTTTTAAAAATAAAATTTTACTGAGAAACATAAAAGGTAAAAAAAAAATAGAAATATGTTTTTGGAGGAAAAATACATATTCTCTCATTCAATCTCCACAATAATCCTTTGAACCTTTTCTTTTTTCCAAATAAGAAAACAAGTCTAAGACAATAATTTTCTCTACCAAGGTCCGTCACCCAGTGGAAACCAAGCTCTATCCACCTAGTGGATGGATGAACTTGGATCCCAAACCAGGTAAGCCAGATTCTAGAGGCCAAGCTTTTAATAACTACATCAAAGTGCTTCCAATAGTAATCCCAACAGGATTTTTTTTTTTTTTAGAACTTGATAAAGTGATTCTAAGGTTAATATGGAAAAATAGGTAAAAGTAGCCCCCAAAAAATCAGAAAAAGAATCTTAGAGTAGGGTTTCCTTTTCTTGGATCTTGGGGCAGGCATCTTTTTTGATCATCACCCCACTCTACACCCAGTGATAACCAGAAACAAATTAGCAAAGGACCCTGAAGAGGCCACACAACATGCCAAAAGGTCTGGGTTATTACTTTAATTATGTCATCCCCTACAGACACTTTGCATTCTTGTTAATCAGTCATATTCTACCAAAAAGCCAGCATCTTCCGAAACTCATTGCATGCTGCAATTTCCTGCTAGCCTCATCTTGTGCCACCCTCCTGCTTTCTATTAGTTTAGCCACACTGGTCTTCTTTCAGTTTCTCTACTGTGCTAATTCAGGATCTTTGTACCTACTGTTCCTCTGCATGAACCACTCTTCTCCAACCTTAGAACCTTTGGAACTGACAGTCTCTGTGTGCAATACTCTCCAGCAGCCTGACCTCTCTTCATCTAGGTAACTGCCTGCTCACCCTTCAGATCACCGCCTGTCTCCACAGATCAGGTCGGGGGCCCTGGGTTACACACTCCACTAGCACTGTATTCCCTTTCTTGTATACCACCTCTCCCAGTTTGAGATAATACACTGATGTATGTTTTCTTCATCCCACAAACATTTATCACATATTTATTTCATTCCAGGCCAAGCGTGAGACACAGGAGATAACAGTGGAGAGAGAAAGGTTTGATCTCTTCCATCATGGTGCTTAGACTAAAGAAATCAAAGATTCTCAGTTAGCTTTAAAGACCACAATCGTGATTAGTGCCAGGGAGAATTTATCCTAGATGGGGAGGCTTAAGAATAGGAATTAGGGCTTCCCTGGTGGCGCAGTGGTTGAGAATCTGCCTGCCAATGAAGGGGATACGGGTTCGAGCCTTGGTTTGGGAGGGTCCCACATGCCGCGGAGCAACTAGGCCCGTGAGCCACAATTACTGAGCCTGCGCGTCTGGAGCCTGTGCTCCGCAACAAGAGAGGCCGCGATAGTGAGAGGCCCGCGCACCGCGATGAAGAGTGGCCCCCGCCTGCCGCAACTAGAGAAAGCCCTCGCACAGAAACGAAGACCCAACACAACCAGGAATAAATAAATAAATAAAAATTAAAAAAAAAAAAGAATAGGAATTAACTAGGCTGAAAGAAAAATCTTTCCGAAAGTAACAGCATGTGCAAAGACAGGTTCTCGAAATGAAAGTCCAAGAAGACTGTAGCATAGCTAAGGGAAGTGTGCTGAACACGAGGGTGAAGAAGTTGCAAGAGGCCAAGTCCCACATGGCCTCTGCACGTCAAGGACTTCATCTTCAACCTAAAAGCAACAGACCGCAACTACAGGGTTCGGAGCAGGTGGAGTGAAACGATCGCACTGGATTAATGGGGGGCTTTCCATTAAACTGAAAGCTCCCTGGGGGAGGGGCCCACGGCCGTCTCATTCGCAGCTACATCCTGGGAACCTACAAGAGCAACTGGCATTTCGCTGCTCAGTAAGTAGCTGTTGGCCCAGGGAACAGGGGAGGCTGCGGCTGTGTTGGGTCAAAGGGCGCCTCCTTTCCATACCCAGCCTCCATTTCCTAAGGCGGCCGCAGCGGGCTGGGGAAAAGGCGCCAGGGCGGGCTGGACTGCCCGGCGGGCGCCCTCGCTCCTCGGATCCGGTGGCGCCGCCCGACTCCCTCCACCTCGACATCAGGGACTAAGGCGACACCCTCCTCCAGGGGAGTGAAGAGCGAGACCCCAGCACCTTTGCTGCGGCCGCAAACCCCCAACACTCACCTCAGGAAAGGCGCAATGTACGGCGTGACCGGAAGTGCGTCACTACGTCGGCTGCGGCGCCCAAGCTTCACGAGCTTCCTCTCTAGGAAGCCAGAACGCACCTCTCTGTGGACTCTGGCTTTCCTCCCCCTGGCGTACGTTTTTAACCGCGGACCTAGAACAGAAAAAGCTTATCCTTGTTTAAGCTAACCTCTAGCTGAAACTTAGCATTTCCTTCAATTATATGTTGGCAAAAACCACAGTAGTATCAGCAGTGCCTTGCGACTTTGTCAGCAATAGAAATCATAGATGTTTTTATGTCACATTGCAATTGATGAAGTTACAGTGGAACTTAAGTATCATGCATGGTCACTTTTGCCTTGGCTGACAAAAAAAGTAAAGTTAACCTATTGTTTTGTTGCAGTACCTATACTGACTACATTTGATGTGATTATCTCCTTGCTGCTGAAAACATACTTAATGGTGAGAGAACGCCTTCCCTGTAAGGTTGGCAACAAGGCAGGTATGTCATCTCTTCCCACTACTATTCAACATCCTCCTGGGAGTCCTAGCAAGTGCAAGAAGGCCAGAAAAAGAAATAAAAGGCATAGAGATTGGAAATAAAGAAATAAAACTGTTACTATTTGCAGAGGACATGATTGTCTACACAAAAAAAATCCCAAAGAATCTACAGAACTTCTAGAACTAACAGTGAGTTTAGCAAGGTTGAAACAGGAGGGAAGGGGGCAGGGCACAACCTTTAAAGGAATGACAGCCGTTGAGGATACGACATAAACTGGTTAGAACCAACTAGGTCCGGCTTACCTGACCGGCCAGTGGTTGAGACTCTATGCCCCCACTGCAGGGGGCATGGGTTCGACCCCTGGTGGGGGAGCTAAGATTCCGCATGCCTCACAGAGTGGGAAGGAAAAAAAAAAAAAAAAACCAACTAGGTCCAAGATAGCAGGAGATTCAACTTCCTGTAAACCTTGCGTCTCATTATACGCTCATTGTAACACACTGGCATATGCTAATGACACACCCGCAGGTGCCATGACAGTTCCAAGGCTAACCCTAAAAGGCCAAAAAGTGGGCGGTGGCCCAACTCCTGGAAATCCCCACCCCCTTCTCCAAGATAATTGAAATAATATACCCAGTCATTAGCCTATGAAATTACCCAGCCCATAAAAACTAACCACCCCATATTTCAGGGCCTCTCGCCTGCTGAGATGGCCCATACTCTCTCTGTGGAGTGTGTATTTCTCTCAATAAATCTACTTCGCCTCTCGCTGAATTCCTTCCGCGCAGAGACATAAAGCACCTAAACTTCAGTAGGTCCTGAGACAAGGTGTGTGATTTTTATTAAAAGACAGTGGGTCAAGTCCCAAACTCAGTTGTGTGGCTTCAAGGTCACAGAGTTAAAGGTGCAAAAAAGATCAATTGTTGGAAACCAAAATTTCCAGCAATAAAATTTCCTGCAACCTTAATAAATTTTTAAAAACAGTACCATTTATAACAGCATAAAAAACATGAAATACTTAATGCTTAACAAAATATGTACAAGATATGCATGCTGAAACTATAAAATAATGACAAAAGAGATGAATGTATACCTAATAAATAGAGATACTGTGTTCATTGATTGAAAAACTCAATATTATTAAGATGTCAATTATCCCCCAAATTGCTCTATATATTCAAAGCAAGCCAATCAAAATCCCAGCAAGACCTTTGTAGAAATCAATAAGCTGATTCAATTGCATGTCAATCATTTAACAGAGCTGAAAAAAAGCAGTGGAGAAAGGAGGGATTTTTCAATAAATTATGCTGGAACATTTGGATATCCCAATAGAAAAATAAGATTCTTACTTCACACCATCGCTAAAATAAATTCCAGGTGGACAAAAAATCTAATTGCAACAAATCTACATCTTTGATGAGAAAGTACGGGCAGTATGATTTCTACAGATGTGTTAATCCTGTCTGCCCACACATCTGATGCCTGAACCCTGTAATGGATACCTCAACATGGGGCTGCTCAAGCTACAGTCCAGCATCCCCGGCAGATGGACGTGGTGCCTTCAGAGGCATCTCGCATGGCCTCCCTGTACATGTTTGTACCCACTTGCCACCAACCTTGCCATAATGCCCAGTGGCACTGATTACCTCTTCATGTCCTCTGTTGTCTCCTATGACTGCCCCTCCTGCCCTTCTGCAAGCCAAGGAAAAAGGCCTCAGGAGAAATCAAACCTGCTAACACCTTGATTTTGAACTTCCAGCCCCCAGAATTGTGAGAAAATAAATTTCCGTTGTTTAAGCCTCACAGTCTGTGGTATTTGTTATGGCAGTACATGCAAACTACTTTAGACATATAAAGTTAAGACATGTTGGCAGTGTCAGAGGCTGCTAGTTGCCTGTACAAGCATCTATTTGTCCCTCTTATTTAGTAACAGAAAAATGCATCAGGGGTTGGCACCTTGTCTCTCACCCAAGGACATTTCTTGCCATCCTTGTAAGTCTGTGGGTCTCCCAGGACTAAGTTCTGCACAGTGAAGTGGAAGTGTTCTCAGTACTTACAGGATATTTCCTTGAAAGGAAGTTGACATGCTCTTCTTCTTTTCCTCCATCCTGCATCCTGGAATGGCTGGAGCTCTAGCTGTTGCTTTAGACTATGAGGATATTGCCCCATCTGATGGATGGCAGTGCGGTGAACTGGAAGGAGGCAGGATTCCCGCTGCCAGTGTGCAGCTGCCTATCTCCAGATCTCTTTTATTTTTTTACATATATTTTTAAATTAATTAATTAATTAATTTTTTGGCTGCCTTGGGTCTTCATTGCTGCACGCCGGCTTTCTCTAGTTGAGGCGAGGGGGGCTACTCTTCATTGCGGTGCCCGGGCTTCTTATTGCGGTGGCTTCTCTTGTTGCGGAGCACAGGCTCTAGGCGCGTGGGCTTCAGTAGTTGTGGCACGTGGGCTCAGTAGGTGTGGCGCATGGGCTTAGTTGCCGCGGCGTGTGGGATCTTCCCAGAGCAGGGCTCGAATCCGTGTCCCCTGCATTGGCAGGCAGATTTCCAACCACTGCGCCAACAGGGAAGTCCCCAGATCTCTTTTAAAAAAAGGAAAAATCAACTCCAGTCTTATTTTAAGCTCTATTATTTTGGATTTTCAATTATGTGCGCTTGAACCTAACCAAGCCTGATCCAAAGACAGTAAGTCAGTTAGAGGGGGACTCCAGCAGTGGTACCTAGGTCACATATCATGGATAATCTGCTAGATACTCAAGTTCAGGAAGATGGAGCTACTCCGGTACGTTAGAGATAAAAGACACATTGGGGGTCCAGCTCAGGCACTTACTATGAAGGTACTACTTTCAAATAGTTGTAGCAACAAAAATGCCAGTGCCACACAGCCACTAAGCCTTACTGGGGAATCTAGGAACCAGGTCCTCTGCCTCCTAGAGCTGTATTTTCAACTTCTGCACATGCTACCTCCCTGACAACAGCAGTTTTGAGACTGTCAAACACACAATGAGCCACTCTGTACTAGATATGCCTCACTGTTTTATCTCAACCCATTCACCGCCCTCTTTTCTCCAAAGCCAATATACAGCCTCCCTGTGCCTTGACCTGATCCCCAGTGTCTTCCATTCACAAAGAGCATACCAAAGTCACCTCAAATGTGTCTTTTCTGTCACTGAATTACATTTGTTACAGATCTTGCATCCAGCCTTTAGGGCATCACTCTGTGACAGTTAGAGCATGGGCTCTGAAGCCAGACTGCCTGGGTTTGAATCTCTGCTCTTCCATTTACTAGCTGTATCTTTGGGCAACCTACTTAACCTCTCTGTTCCTCACTTTCCTAATTGAAACAAGATAACAGTACTTCAAAGGCTGTTGGGAGTTAGTAAGTTACTGCATTGTGGAGCACCTAGCAGAGATAAGTGCCACAAAATGTTACTGGTTATTAGCATTTATTAAAGAACAGCTATGGCAAATTAAAGACTAGTATTCTGTTGGGGAAGCAACAACAGGAACTAACAAACCTCAACTCAAGTGACTTCAACCATTTCTTCATCTGAATCACTTTGGTTTCGGCAGAATTATAAGTCCACTACTAAAAATGATTCCCCTCCCCGGGCAGGGGTAGATTGCTGTCAAGTACAGAGGAAGTGGTGAAGTCATTTTCTCAGGCCCAGATTTCAGACAACAGGTTAAATCTGGAATTGAAAACTGCCATGACAGTAGATGACAGTACAAGGTGGCATGGGAAGTAACAAGGCACAGGTTGACAGGCATCCAAAGAAGAGAACTTCCTCCTTATTTTTACAAAAACATATCCTCAGTATCTCTTTAGACCAGTGGAAACAATTTTGATTGTTATGAATGAGGGTAGGGGAGAACATCACAAATAGTATCTAGTGGGTAGAGGCCAGTGGGTAGGCTAAACATCCTACAACTCACAGGACAGTGTCCAGCAAAAAAATTATCAGGTCCTAAATGTCAATAGTGCTGCATTTGTAAAATCCTGCTTCAGACTGAGAACCAAAGCCATTTCCTTGGGTGTAAAAGCCCCCTAACCAGATCAAAGGGCAGGGCAAACATGCTATGCCGGGCATTATAATGATAATATCAAGCTTTTGCATGCAAATATGAGTAATAAAAATCTTCCTATAGGTTTTATAGACAAACAAACTTAGGAATGACAAGGGGCATATTTGAAAATATTTTTTAAAATAAGAAAAATAACTTGGGTACAATGCTAAGCTAATGATTTATAAAAGTCAGTAGGAAATTATAAATTACCAACATTGATTCAAGAAGAAATAGACAATGTAATGGACAATGCCAGGAAAGAAATTATTAAAGTAGTGAAAGTTCTACTCTGCTCTACACTACCCCCAACAAAAGCAACTGGTCCAGGCAGCTTTATAGGTGAACTTTTTTCAAATTTCCAAAGAACAGATAATTGCTAGGCTTTTGAAACTGTTCCAAAGAACAGAGAAAGAATAGTCTCCTAACTATTTTTAGCAATGTGGTATAATTCAGGTCCCAAATCTTGACAAAGAGTGAAAAAAATTACAGGCCAATCACACTTATGAATATAGATGCTAATATCCTAAACATATTAATATAATCCAGCAACATTTAAAGAAACTTAACAACACTATACCCAACTAAGATTATGAGAACATAAGTATGACTCAATATTAGGAAAAACATTAATATAATTAACTATATAAATAGGTCAAAAAAGAAATATCATCTTTAACAATCTAAAATAAGATAAAATTCAGCATCCACTTCTATTAGAAACTGAGTAGGAAATAAATACTTAAAAAAAATATTTTCTAATTAATACATTCATCTACCCTACAGAATATTCGATAGAGATTTTGTTTTATAATAACTTGAAATTTTCATTAATGTGCTTAAATTGCTGTAACTTCAAACCATTTAGGATGCCTGAATGTTGACCTGGCTTAATCGAGGGTTAAAGGCTTTCCCACGTTCACAACACTTGAGTGGTTGCCTCTGTATGAACCATCAGAATCATAGCTACATCTTTTCCAATACATCACTCACATGAAAGGTTTCTTCATAGTGTGGATTCAATGAAGCTAAATCAAGTTTATGTTAACTCTGAAGGTTTTGAAACATATGAGACATTGAAATGGCTCAATATCAGTAAGGATTCTGTTACAAGTGAAAGAAATCCCAACTTAAAACTATTTAAGCAAAGAATTTAATTTTTTGATTTACATCACTGAAAAATCCAGAGGCAAGTTTAGTTCTCTCCATCTCTGTTTGCAGGGCTGGCTTTCTTCTCAGCCTTCACGTGGGTCAAGGCTAACATCCATGTCCAGCAGAAAAGAATGTCACTTCGTGGTAGGTTTTGCACAGTCAAAGGGTCCATTCTGATTGGATGAATTTGGGTCGCCTGAACCCACCATTGTGGTGGGTGGAAGGAACAGTACAGATGGGCCAGACTAGGCTACATGTTCCACCTTTGCAGTAGGGAATAGAGCCTCACCCAAACCACATGAACTGTTGTGTTGGGGCAGAGTGGTATTTTCCCAAAAAGTAGGGCAGTAATTACCATGAAAATGGGGTAAAAAATGCTGGGAGGCCAAAAGAACCAAGGTCCAGGACAGGCTTCTTTCTAGGGTGGGCATACCCAAGATGATGTAGCTGGGAGGAAGTCCTAAATGTTTTCCCACACTTGCTACACCCATATGGTTTTTCTCCACTGTGGATTCTCTGATGCCGACTTAATGTTGACTTAACAGCAAAAGCTTTGCCGCACTCATTACATTCATAGGGTTTCTCTCCCGTCTGGATTCTGTGATGTATAACAAGGTTCAGAACTACTGGGGAAGCCATTTCCACACCTCTTGCAGAGATTGGGTCTGTCCCCACTGTGGACTCTCTGATGCCTGATCAGACTTTCACTGTTATTAAAGGCTCTTCCACACCCCTCACACTGATAGGGCTTCTCTCCAGTGTGGATTCTCTGATGCTGAATTAATGAAGAATTGCCATTGAAGGATTTCCCACACTCCTCATGTGGATAGAGTTTCTCTCCAGTGTGGACTCTCTGGTGTCGAATATAGTAAGAAAAAAAGATGAAGTATCTCCCACACTCCTCACATCCGAAGGGTTTCCTTGCATAGTGGATTCTCTCATCCTTTCTTTTAATGTTTTTCACTGTGGGGATTTCCTGGTGCTTCTCCAGTTCACATGTTTCTGGAAAGTCAGGTTCTTGAGAAACTCTTCGGCAGTCTACATGATATCATCACCTCTCTTTCTTCAGAAATTCCCTGTGTTGATGTGGGTTTGTTGTCAATGTTGGTCTCAGCATCTGACATAGGAAATGAAAAACACATGTCACATGAGAATTGTGACATGTGACACATGAGAATTGTATCAGAAACAACAGAGCACTGAAATTATAAGGTCTTTAGAGATTCCAACCTCCATGTGGCCTGCCAGAAATATGAAGCTATTAAAATGGAAGTGCCAAATGTGACAGAGGCAGAAAATAGTAGCTGTGTTACAAGAAATTAGATTTTGAAGCCAGGTCATTACATAAGCTTTTCCAGACCTACATAGGATACATATCCCTAATAATTTGTGACTTCATAGTACTTAAATGCCTGAAATGCTCAAGGTGGAAGAGGCATTCCCTGATGGCTTACAAGAGTTGAGTGAATGCCCTAAAATGGTTAAAAACTATAGAGTCTATGTGCTGTTGTCAGACTCAAAAGTGTATGCTGGATACTTGGAAAGGAAAGAGCATAGCTTGCTTCAAGACCCAGGAGACTTCCCAGTGCCCCTTTTCACATTGAAGAAAATGAAAACCTAAGGTGAGAAACAAATAGTAACAGATTGTCCGATGGCATTCGTATTTCCAAAAACTGGATGATATTTTAACTAAGTTAGTTTAAATTTAATCAATATTTTTATTTGTATTTTAAATTATTTATTAATTTATTTATTTAATTATTTATTTTTGGCTGCGTCCGGTCTTAGTTGCAGCCCGCAGGGCTTCGTTGAGGCATGCGGGATCTTTCCTAGTGGCGCACGGGTTCTTCATTGCAGTGTGCGGGTTTTCTCTTTAGTTGTGGCGTGCAGGCTCCACAGCGCGTGGGCTCTGTAGTTTCTGGCACGCAGGCTCTCTAGCTGAGGCGTGCGAGCTCAGTAGTTGCAGCGAGTGGGCTCAGTTACCCCGCGGCATGTGGGATCTTAGTTCCCTGACCAGGGATCGAGCCCGTGTCCCCTGCATTGTAGGGTGGATTCTTTACCACTGCACCACCAGGGAAGTCACAAAATTTAACCAGTATTTCTAAATTTTTGAGTTGTTAAAAAAATAAATTTTATATTCAAGTGTTGATCTTTATCATTTTGTACACTTTTGTTAATTTGTATTCTAAAATATTAGCTTTTTATATCTTTTGCAAAATAAAACTATGTGCTGAACACCTGCTTTATTTTTCCTTTTCTTTACAAATTAGCTGACCTTGATCTTAAACCACTAGAACATAAGCTCCATGAGAGCAGGGACTTTGTTTTCTTTCCTGCTATCGTGGGTGTCTTGAACAATACCTGGCACATAGTAGACACTAAATAAGTATGATAAATAAATGATTGAATAATTGTTTGTTACTCTGTATAAATAGGCATACAACTCTTGCACTGCAATAATGAAATTATTCTGGCTCAAAAATAAGTGTACAATTCCAGACCTGACCTCTCCCCAAGATTACAGAGCTGCATTCTCAACAGTCTGCTATACCCAGGGAGGTGGGTGTCCCAAAGAAACTCAAACTTTGTGGCATTAAGTCTAGTGTCGTCTACCATAAAAACTGTTTTTATATCAGGACTCCCCTACGTTACCCAACTCACTGACACTTTTACTAAGCTCTGTCAGTGGTACCAGGACATTTCTCACAATCCTTTTCATCCCTACATCACCCTGTCCCCAAACTTTTGTAGGCCTCCAAAGTTATTAATTGCAATATAATGCCAAGGGAACAGGGGTTTATGCCTTCATTTTCTTCTCAGTCCAATCAAATTACATACTATTTTGAGTTAGTATTTCTAAAACAGAGCCCATTACGGAACTCTGTCACTATGGCAAAGGCACCGTGGGGGGGGATCACTGCTCCTGCTCCACACTCTCATTTGACTGCTCTCTCATTTTCTGAATACGTGTTGTCAGGCCCTCGGGCCTCTTCCATCCTGGTCAAGGGGAGTGCTAACCTTCTCTCCTTTCATACAACACGACTGCTCTCTCATTCTCTGTTCCCATGCAGTAAGTTCCCTAGGACAGAACTCTTCAGGTTGGCCATAAACTCTGTGTTCTAGACTTTCCACATGCACCAACAACATTTATGCACGGATGGCTAAGTAAGGGGGCTTAAGGATATGCTCTGTAGTAGAAGAGGGATGTCCAAAGAAATATAATGTGAGCCATAAATGCAAGCTACATATGTAATTTAAATTTTCTGGTATCCACATTAAAAAAGTAAAAAGAAAATGGCAAAATTAATTTTAATAATACATTTCATGTAATATATTTAATATATTTAAATAATATATTTAATTTAACCCAATATATCCAAAATTTTATTTCAACATGAAATCAACATAAAGATTAATAATGAGGTCATTTACATTTTTTTACTTTTTACTTTTTTTTTTTTTTTGGCCGTGCGGCGTGGCATGCAGGATCTTAGTTCCCTGACCAGGGATGGAACCCACGCCCCCTGCAGTGGAAGCGCAGAGTCTTAACCACTGAACTGCAAGGTAAGTCCCCTCAATTACATTTTTTTATACTAGGTCTTCAAACTCTGGTACTTGCAGCATCTCTCAATCTGAATCAGCCCCACTTCAAGTGCTTAAGAGTTTAAGAGCTTTAATAAGCACATGTAGCTAGTGACTACCATGATAACAGCACAAAAGTAGAGAAAAGAAAATCTTGTTAGGTTTTCAGTCCTAAGCCCTATGCTTTTGAATGCTAACTAAGAAAGTCAGAAGAATGAATGCTTGAAGGAGAGACCCAGAAATATCCATTCTTTTTTTTTTTTTTTTTTTTTGCTGACAAAGCAAAAGACTTTATCGGGAAGGGGGCGCCCGGGCAGAGAGCAGCTGGGTAAGGGAACCCAGGAGAACTGCTCTGCCACGTGGCTCACAGCCTCAGGGTTTATCAGAAATATCCATTCTTACAACAGAAACTAACACAGTATTGTGAAGCAATTATACTCCAATAAAGATCTATTTTAAAAAATATATCCTTTTTTAAAAAAATAAATTTATTTATTTATTTAATTTTTGGCTGCGTTGGGTCTTCGTTGCTGTGCGTGGGCTTTCTCTAGTTGTGGCGAGTGGGGGCTACTCTTCATTGCAGTGCCCCAGCTTCTCATTGCAGTGGCTTCTCTTGTTGTGGAGCATGGGCTCTAGGCACGCGGGCTTCAATAGTTGTGGCCCGCGGGCTCTAGAGTGCAGGCTCAGTAGTTGTGGTGCACGGGCTTAGTTGCTCCGCAGCAAGGGGAATCTTCCTGGACCAGGGCTCGAACGCGTGTCCCCTGCGTTGGCAGGCAGATTCTTAACCACTGCGCCACGAGGGAAATCCATCTGAAGTGTAATTATTTCTAAGAACTTGCTTGTTTGGTCAGCAGCATTCCATAGCAGGGAGATCACCTTGCAGGGTGGTTACAGAAGTAGGAAATATGTCATAGATCACTGCACAGTCAAGAATGAATGTGCAGGGACTTCCCTGGTGGTGCAGTGGTTAAGAATCCACCTGCCCATTCAGGGGACACGGGTTCGAGCCCTGGTCCGGGAAGATCCCACATGCCGCGGAGCAACTAAGCCCGTGAGCCACAACTACTGAAGCCCACATGCCTAGAGCCTATGCTCTGCAACAAGAGAAGCCACTGCAATGAGAAGCCCGTGCACCGCAATGAAGAGTCGCTCCCGCTCGCCGCAACTAGAGAAAGCCCGTGCGCAGCAACGAAGACCCAAAGCAGCCTAAAAAAAAGAAAAAGAAAAAAAAGAGTCATGTACCACAGTGTTCATTGCAGCTCTATTTACAATAGCCAGGACATGGAAGCAACCTAAGTGTCCATCCACAGATGAATGGATAAAGAAGATGTGGCACATATATACAATGTAATGTTACTCAGCCATAAAAAGAAACGAAATTGAGTTATTTGTAGTGAGGTGGATGG
Source organism: Eschrichtius robustus (assembly GCF_028021215.1). NCBI lineage: Eukaryota > Metazoa > Chordata > Mammalia > Artiodactyla > Eschrichtiidae > Eschrichtius > Eschrichtius robustus. The sequence continues at coordinate 14,982,656 of NC_090842.1, forward strand.
ACCTAGAGTCTGTCATACAGACTGAAGTAAGTCAGAAAGAGAAAAACAAATACCGTATGCTAACACATATATATGGAATCTAAAAAAAAGAAAACAAAATGGTCAGAAGAACCTAGGGGCAAGACGGGAATAAAGATGCAGACCTACTAGAGAATGGACTTGAGGATACAGGGAGGGGGAAGGGTAAGCTGGGACAGAGTGAGAGAGTGGCATGGACATATATACACTACCAAACGTAAAATAGATAGCTAGTGGGAAGCAGCCGCATAGCACAGGGAGATCAGCTCAGTGCTTTGTGACCACCTAGAGTGGTGGGATAGGAAGGGTTGGAGGGAGGGAGATGCAAGAGGGAAGAGATATGGGGACATATGTATATGTATAACTGATTCACTTTGTTATAAAGCAGAAACTAACACACCATTGTAAAGCAATTATACTCCAATAAAGATGTTAAAAAAAAAAATAGATCATCTACAAGGGCCTACTGTATAGCACAGGGAACTCTACTCAATACTCTGTAATAATCTATATGGGAAAAGAATCTGAAAAAGAATGGATATATGTATATGTATAACTGAATCACTTTGCTCTACACCTGAAGCTAACACAACACTGTAGATCAACTCTACTCCAATATAAAATAAAAATTAAATTAAAAATTTTAAAAAAAAGTAAGCTGCAGAAGAAAACATCAAGTATACTATTTATATACATTCAAAACATGTAAAATAATGTTATGATGTTTATGGAAATAACCATATATAACAAGTTTAAAAGCATCTATGAGCATGAATAACACCAAATTCATATGGTAACCACTTCTGGAACCACAGAGAGATAAATGCAATTCAAAAGATGTATACAGGGGACTTCAGTTCCATCTGTAATGCTTTAGTTCTAAAAAACACATGGAACAGCCATGACAAAATGGTCAGATACGATAAAGCTGAGGGGAGGTACATGGGTGTTGGTTATTCTCTTAATTTTTCTACACCTGAAGTATTTTAAAGAACTTTAAAAAAATCTCAATAGTTCCACTAGTAGAATAAAACCAGGAGAAATATCTTTTAAAAAATTGAGAAAAGAGCGGGACTTCCCTGGCAGTCCAGTGGTTAAAAACTTCACCTTCCAATTCAGGGGGTGCAGGTTCAATCCCTGGTCAGGGAGCTAAAATCCCACATGCCTTGAGGCCAAAAAACATAAAACAGAAGCAATATTGTAACAAATTCAATAAAGATTTTAAAAATGGTCCACATCAAAAAAATCTTTAACAGAAATTGATAAAAGAGCAAAGAAAGCAAAAGGGACAAAATAGGACACAAGTAATCATTAAAAACTAAAAGCATTCAAGATGACAGATGTCAGACCAAAATTTATCACAATAAATGTAAGTTGGTTAAAATATTCTTAAATGCATCAATACAGGAAATGTATGAAACATACTCTGCCTAGATGATTGGGCTACTTTCCATAAATGCAAGGGTAAATAAGCCTGTGAATAAGGAGATTGCCTTTACCTAGACATCCCTCACAAACCAGAGAGCTTCTGTTTCTAATTACCTGGAGAGCCCTTGTTCTTTTCACTGAGGACAAGACTCCATACACTCATGAAGTACACTATCCTAAACAGAAATTTCTAAATTACTAATGCAACAAATTAAAATATTAGTGAGGTCTCACTAATCATTTTCCTATATTCCATATACAATACGTGTTTTCCTGATATTTCTTGCCAAAGCCCAGGAATCATTAAAGACTTTGGGGAACAATAACTTCTGTGTTACATGTGGTGTACCAAACCGCTGGGTTTGGACGCTCCAAAACGACACGTCCACAGCCTTGGTTAAAGCCTCAGCTTTCAGTGACAGAACCCAGGGGGCTGTTCTGTCTCTCAGGGCCAGGAGGTTTCCTCATTCTAAAACTCTGCACGGCCTCCTCGCCTCTTTCCCTCTCATGCAGGGCAGTGCCATCTGCACACACGTCCCTTGAGCTCCCCATCCCCAGGCTGCTCTCTTTCCAGCTCAGGCTGCAGTAGTGGAGCTTGCAGCTGTGTGGCCTCCGACAGAGGGGTCGGGGTTGGGGAAGCTAGCGCAGGTCCGAGGCAGAGACCCAGAGGTGGGAACCGCTGCACGGGGAGGCCCTCCACCAGGAGCTTTGAGGCCGGCACCCTCCCTGGTGTCTCCCTTCGAGCTTGGACGGCCTCAAGCACTACCCGGCTCAAGGGATGAGGAATGAATCACACGCATGAGAAAATCAAGGTTCAGGGAGTTTTAATAAGGCCACAGTAATCATATACTGGGATCAGAAGAGGGGAGAAATGAACAATTTCAAACACTTGAAGGCTTCCCTCAGTCCTGAATATTAAATAGAACACCTGAATGTCAGCTACATTTTTCACAGCACAATGGTGACATCTAGTGTTAGCTGGGTAAATCTCAGCCTTGCAATTGACCTGAAATTCAGAGAGAGAGTCTTGGTGCCTCCTTTCGCCTCAGGATTCTCACCTTGGCTTCCTGCAGGGCCAAGAGATTTGTTTTTGTTTTTTTCCAATTTCTAACTTGCCTTTTAATTTTCTTAACAATTGCTCTTTTATTTTTCACACTGTTGAAGTAAAATTGATGTACAATAGACTGGACATTTAAATTTTTTTAATTGAAATATATTTGACATAACATTGTGTAAACTTAAGGTGTACAACATGCTAATTTGATACATTTATATATTGTCATATGATTGCCATTGTAGTGAGGATTTGCTCCTCTTCCACATTACATAATTATCCTTTCTTTTTAGTGGCTGGAACAATTAAGTTCTAGTCTCTTAGCAAGTTTGATGAATATTGTTGTCTATATTCACTACACTGGGACTACTCTGGGACTTATTTACCACTTGTTGCAAATTTGTAGCCTTAAACATCTGTCCTATCCTCCCACCCAAATTGGACAGTTTTAGGGTGTACGACGTGGTGAATTTTGACCAGCAGAGAACGAAATAGACAAAAATCCCTGTCCTCATAGGCTTGCATTCTTTTTTTAAAAATATTTATTTATTTATTTATTTTTAACTTTGGCTGCGTTGGGTCTAAGTTGTGGCACAGGGGATCTTTCATTGCGGCACGTGGGCTTCTCTCTAGTTGTGGTGTGCGGGTTTTCTCTCTCTAGTTGTGGCGTGCAGGCTCCAGAGCACATGAGCTCTGTAGTTACAGCATGCGGGCTCTCTAGTTGTAGCATGCAGACTCAGTTGCCCCTCGGCATGTGGGATCTTAGTTCCCCAACCAGGGATTGAACCCACGTACCCTGCATTGGAAGGCGGATTCTTAACCACTGGACCAGCAGGGAAGTCCTGGCTTGCATTCTTTTTTTTTCCGGCTTGCATTTTTTTTTTTTTTAAACATCTTTATTGGAGTATAATTGCTCCACAATGGCCGGCTTGCATTCTTAATGGCCAGAATTATGCCACATGGCTACTCCCAACAGCAAAGGAATTTGGAAGGCAAGTTTTTAGCTTTTTGGCTTCCACAATAGAAAGAAAATGGAAAGGGTGTTGTGTGAACCAACTTACAGCTCCTGCCACAGTGGGACTGAGGAGCATGCTAGAAATGTGTAAATGCTTATGCGCACCAGTTAGGTTTAAAGCATGTTTCAAAAGTACTGACATACCTACTTCTTCAGCCAGCCCCATTCATTATTATTATTACTACTGTTAGTATTAACTTAGATGTCTTCTTATTTGATAACATGTAAACAGATCCCCCAGCACAAGACCCTGGCCCGCAAGGGACCTCCATTCAATGGTAGATACTATCTTGGCACCAATAAGGTACCCCCCGATGGTCCTCGAGTGTTGTTTAGACCTTTCATTACCTCAGGTCCCTTTCATTAGCTTACTGTAAAGATTCCTTGTTAAGTTACATGCTCAGCTGGCTTTGCTAACCTCTCATGATGTTCACAGCCTCTTTGTTTTCGGAAGTCCCCTTAACAGAAAGAAACAGATGCTTACTAGATACGATGAATGGAACTGCTCATCTGGCTCAGAAGATACTCATTTTTACTGAATCAATATTAAATCACAGTTTATAAAAACCCACTCCAAAACTCCTGGGACTTTCCACCAGGATACGCTTCCCAAAGTAAATTCCATCAGATCACAGCTCTTAAACTGGAATGCACGTTGGAATCACCTGGGAAGATTTTTTTAAACTATGATGCCTGGGTCTTGCCCCCAAAGCAGTGATTTTCAATTGGGTGATTTGCTCCTTCCACCAGGAAACACTTAGCAATGTCTTTTGGTTGTTACAACTGGGAGAGGGTGCGACTGGTATCTAGTGGGTAGAGCCCAGGGATGGTGCTAAACATCCCACAATGCAGAGAAAGAGAAAGGCCTCCACGGTAAAGAATGTCTGGTCCCAAATGTCAATATGGCCAATGCTGAGAAACCTCATTAAAGATTTGACTCTCTAGATATGTGTTCACCCTGCGCGTGGGAGTTTTTTTTATCAATTAAAAAAATTTTATTTTATATTGGAGCATAGTTGATTAACAATGTTGTGTTAGTTTCAGGTGTACAGCAAAGTGATTCAGTTTACATAACCATGTATCTATTCTTTTTCAAAGTCTTCCCATTGGCATGGGAGTTAAAACTTTCCCAGGTGATTCCATTATGCAGCTAAGTTTGAGGGAAAAAAGCTAGAAACCTGTTGCTAGAGAACATTTGCATAAGTGGCTAAATTGCTTTCAACCCTGTGCCATTGAGTTTCAACTGGAAAATTTCCACATCTTCTCAATGGATCATGAGTTGGGTTGGAGGTTGAAGGTGGTTGGAAGGAGGAAGAGTTGGTTGCTTTTGTAAGGAGGAACCTAAGTTTCCCACAACATGCTAGAATGGACATCTCCACAAATATAAGTTTTGCTGCTTATTATTCACCTACTTATGAGTTGGCCTCGCTGGTGTAGATCAGAAGGATCATTAACTACAAACAGTCACATCCTGGGAAATTGGCCATTAGGAGTCACACATGGGGGAAGCAAGCTAGCTAATCATTGCCACTGCTCTGGGAGGTGACAGCTTCTTTGGGGGGAACTCCAGGAAGGGCCACCGCAGTTGCACAACTTCAGGGGCACTGTTCACATAGAACACAACACGAATGGTGCTTCCTGGCTCCATAGCCCCCAAAGTAAATTTTTACATTCACCAGATTGCCTAGACTTTTAAGCTAAACCGTTTTAAATACTTTTGCCAAATGAAAATAGCTCTATATATTCTTTTTTTTTTTTAGATTTTTTTTTTTGATGTGGACCATTTTTAACATCTTTATTGAATTTGTTACAATATTGCTTCTGTTCTATGTTTTGATTTTTTGGCCGGGAAGCACGTGGGATCTTAGCTCCCTGACCAGGGATCAAACCCGCACCCCCTGCATTGGAAGGCAAAGTCTTAACCACTGGACCACCAGGAAAGTCCCTATTCTGATATTTACACTGTCTCAGATAATACTAAGGAGAATATATTTTATATTATATATATGATATTTGCATGTATATGTGTGTATATATATATATAATATAAACAATTTTTAAACAAAAATGGTATCATATTATACATACCAACTGCAACTTGCTTTTTTTTTTTTTGGCCATGCCATGCGGCTTGCGGGATCTTAGTTTCCCAACCAGGGATTGAACCCGGGCTATGGCAGTGAAAGCGCAGAGTCCTCACCACTGGACCGGCAGGGAATTCCCTGCAACTTGCTTTTTCATTTAACTCTCTCTATTGCCCACTCCACAGGTTCAGACATGTAGCTATGTTATTCCATCTAACAACTACAGAGTATTATTACATTGTGTGGAACTGATGACCTTAAAGAGTAGTTGCTTATTAAATAAGGGTGGACTGAACACAAGAATTCCTGGAATCCCATAACATGACACTAAAAGTACAACAAGGATAAGGATTTACAAGGACAAGAGAATGAGAAAGGAGATGAAAACCGATGAGAGATGTCAACACAGCGTGAGCAGATGGAAAGAGAGAAAGAAGTGGTAACCAGAGAAAACCAGAAGCCTTGCATGTGACAAGAGTGGGGAGGAGGGTGGCTAGGACACGTGGATAATACCACAAAGCAAACTGATTCACCCAGCAGAAAGGCTCAGGAATCAGGCGTCAGACACTTCGCACAGCAGACACAAGACACAGGGAAGAGGAAAGAGGGAAGAGGTATAGGGACAACTGGACCTATAGATCCCATCCCCATGTATACAGCCCAGAGATTTCTTCCCCCAAACCCTGTAACACAGGAGGTTTATTCTCTGGGGAAAAAAAAATTACAGAGGGCCAGATTGAAGCAGTGGATTTAGAACAAGGAGATGAATGAAAGTCTGCAAACTGTACAGAGAAACACCACAATGCCTCAACTCCTCCTCCCCCACCCCCCCCAGATCTATTCTCCCACCTGGCTCTCAAACTCTATCAACCCTGCTTTATACCGTCTGCACAGGAGCTTGGAAGGGCCTTCTTTAGAGGCAAGGAATAAAAGGAATAACACTCAATAAATCTACAGACATCTGTGTTAATGGTCTATCAACAAAAAATCCAACAGTCTCTCGAATTCTTCTTTACTACAAAGTGTTGGATGTGATTCTAAGGTCCCAAGCATGGCCATGGCTATGTGTAGGTCGAAGGTAATAGAAATATAATGGAAGTAGAGGGAATGCTCTAGAAATAATGATCAAGGATATAGGGGATATTTTATGTTTAAGCTGGGAATCTTAGGAACACAGTGGTGGGGGTAATGAAGAGCTGCTGGAGGATGTCAGACTGAGACGGACAGGAATGAGCGAGAATCAGGACCAGCGACCAGGATGTCTACTTCCTAATTCCCACCAAGGAGACAGTCATCATGGGTCAGAGTGTCACCAGTGCACTTTCCCATTCAGCAAACATCCTGTGTGTACCTACTATGAGCCAGGTTCTGGGTTAGGGAACATATAAAGATACAGACTAAGATGCTGTTCTTGTCCTCAAAGAACGAACTATTGATCTATACAGAGGATATTGCCAATTGTACAGCTCCCTGCTGTCCTAGGGTAGACATGGGGTCCTGAGACTCTCCTGCTACTTTCACAGATCCCTGCCTAGGCACAACTTTGTGCAGATCCCTCCTCATTTCCTCACTCTCCTCCAGCCTGACACAAAAATGTCCTTCCCTTAGCATTCCCACTCAGTCTGTGAGAACCACAATTCGGCACAGCTGAAGGTCTCTTCTGGCTGTCATGTCAAACTAACAAATAAGCATGGAAAAAGCTCACTATGTGCAAGGGGCTAGCTAACTCTGGCATTCAAATTTCATCATATAGGCTTGGAAGTTTAGCATTTATAATGATGTCTTCAAAATAGAAGAGGGCTAATAAAAAGAAACGAAACTGAGTTATTTGTAGTGAGGTGGATGGACCTAGAGTCTATCATATAGAGTGAAGTAAGTCAGAAAGAGAAAAACAAATACTGTATGGAACACATATATATGCAATCTAAAAAAAAAAAAAAAGGTTCTGATGAACCTAGGGGCAGGACAGGAATAAAGACACAGACGTAGAGAATGGATGTGAGGACATGGGGAGGGGGAAGGGTAAGGTGGGATGAAGTGAGAGAGTAACACTGAAATATATACACTACCAAATGTAAAACTGATAGCTAGTGGGAAGCAGCCGCACAGCACAGGGAGATCAGTTCGGTGCTCTGCGACCACCTAGAGGGGTGGGATAAGGAGGGTGGGAGGAAGACGCAAGAGGGAGGGGATATGGGGACATACATATGCCTATAGCTGACTCACTTTGTTATACAGCAGAAACTAACACAACACTGTAAAGAAATTATACTCCAATGAAGATGTTAAAAAAAAATAGAGGAGGGCTAATTTGGTAAATAGCAGAGAAAGAAGATTTTTCTTTTCTTTTTATTTTAGATTTGGTTTTCTAGTTGTAGTTTCAGTCTGCACAGACTCTCAAACCACCCCACTGAGAGGGAAGTTTTTTAAATTGCAGTTCTGCCCTTTGAGAAGGTAGAAGGATTGCTCAGACGAATTCTCCCAAAGCCTCGGGGCCATAGCATGATGCTGCTGGAGAACAGTGGCACAGTCTGAGCAAGAAATTCAGAAACACAACAGCTTAGGGACTTCCCTGGTGGCGCAGTGGTTAAGAATCTGCTTGCCAATTCAGGGAACACGGGTTTGATTCCTGGTCCAGGAAGATCCCACATGCTGAGGAGCAACTAAGCCAGTGTGCCACAACTACTGAAGCCTGCATGCCTAGAGTCCGTGCTCCACAATGAGAGGAGCCACTGCAATAAGAAGCCCGCGCACCGCAAGGAAGAATAGCCTTCTCTCGCCACAACTAGGGAAAGCCCACACACAGCAACAAAGACCCAACAAAGCCAAAAATAAAAAAATAAATATTTTTTAAAAATCAGAAGATGAAAGAGGGGGGTGATCTGCTTTATTAAAAAAAAAAAAAAAGAACAGAAATATAGATCAATGGATCAGGATAGAAAACCCAGAGATAAACCCACGCACATATGGTCACCTTATCTTTGATAAAGAAGGCAAGAATATACAATGGAGAAAAGACAGCCTCTTCAACAAGTGGTGCTGGGAAAACTGGACAGCTACATGTAAGAGAATGAAATTAGAACACTTCCTAACACCATACACAAAAATAAACTCAAAATGGATTAAAGACCTAAATGTAAGACCAGACACTATAAAACTCTTAGAGGAAAACATAGGCAGAACACTCTATGACATAAATCACAGCAAGATCCTTTTTGACCCACCTCCTAGAGAAATGGAAATAAAAACAAAAATAAACAAACGGGACCTAATGAAACTTAAAAGCTTTTGCACAGCAAAGGAAACCATAAACAAAATGAAAAGACAACCCTCAGAATGGGAGAAAATATTTGCAAATGAAGCAACTGACAAAGGATTAATCTCCAAAATATACAAGCAGCTCATGCAGCTCAATATCAAAAAAAAACAAACAACCCAATCCAAAAATGGGCAGAAGATCTAAATAGACATTTCTCCAAGAGGATATACAGATTGCCAACAAACACATGAAAGGATGCTCAACATCACTAATCATTAGAGAAATGCAAATCAAAACTACAATGAGGTATCACCTCACACCGGTGAGAATGGCCATCATCAAAAAATCTACAAACAGTAAATGCTGGAGAGGGTGTGGAGAAAAGGGAACCCTCTTGCACTGTTGGTGGGAATGTAAATTGATACAGACACTACGGAGAACAGTATGGACGTTCCTTAAAAAACTAAAAATAGAACTACCATATGACCCAGCAATCCCACTACTGGGCATATACCCTGAGAAAACCATAATTCAAAAAGAGTCATGTACCAGAATGTTCACTGCAGCTCTATTGACAATAGCCAGGACATGGAAGCAACCTAAGTGTCCATCAACAGATGAATGGATAAAGAAGATGTGGCACATATATACAATGGAATATTACTCAGCCATAAAAGGAAATGAAACTGAGTCATTTGTAGTGAGGTGGATGGACCTAGAGACTGTCATAGAGAGTGAAATTAAGTCAGAAAGAGAAAAACAAATACCATATGCTAACACATGTATGTGGAATCTAAAAACAAAAAGAAAAAAAATGGTTCCGAAGAACCTAGGGGCAGGACAGGAATAAAGACACAGACATAGAGAATGGACTTGAGGACACGGGGAGGGGGAAGGGTAAGCTGGGATGAAGTGAGAGAGTGGCAAGGACATATATACATTACCAGATGTAAAACAGCTAGTGGGAAGCAGCCGCATAGCACAGGGAGATCAGCTCAGTGCTTTGTGTCCACCTAGAGGGGTGGGATAGGGAGGGTGGGAGGGAGATGCAAGAGGGAGGGGACATGGGGATATACGTATCTGTATAGCTGATTCACTTTGTTATAAAGCAGAAACTAACACACCATTGTAAAGCAATTATACTTCAATAAAGATGTTAAAAAAAGAAAAGAAAAGAAACACAGCAGTTTAGGCCTAGAGTCATGGGCCATACATTTTTTGTTTGTACACCTCCTAAGGTAATTTTGTGAATACTAGGTAGTTGCAGTTAACAAGCATATTAAAAGATGCTCAACATTGTTACTCGTTAGGAAAATGAAAATGAAAATCACATTGAGATACCACTTCACACCCACTAAGTTAACCATAACTTTTTTCTTTTTCTTTTTCTTTTTTTTGGCAGTTCTATAACTTTACTGGACAATCAGCAGTTAGTTCTCATCCACATTAACTGTCTGTAGATTTTTGAAAGTGGTGACAGGTACACAGGTAACCAATGTATAGAGCTTGTTTGGTGAATCTTCATCTTCATTATGTTTTCTGGACAACCGCACACTGATACAGTATGGGACATTCCTTATTCCTTTGGCCCAGACAGCTTTGTTGAGCCTGGTGTCAACGAGTACATCTGGAGTTCCCATCTCCTTCATGGCAAATTTCCTGATTTCTTTGAGTGCCTGAGGGGCACGCTTCTTGAAACTCACTCCACGATGCGCTTGTGAACATTGATGGTGTATTCTCTGGTCACCACCTTGTTGATGGCAGACTGGACCTTCTTCTTCTTGCCACCCTTCATTGTGGGAGCCATCCTGCCCGGCCAGGGTTGGAAAGCCCATGACTTTTTTTTTTTTTTTTTAATTAATTTATTTATTTATTTTTGGCTGTGTTGGGTCTTCGTTTCTGTGAGGGCTTTCTCTAGTTGCGGCAAGCGGGGGCCACTCTTCATCGCGTTGCACGGGCCTCTCACTATAGTGGCCTCTCTTGTTGCGGAGCACAGGCTCCAGGCGCGCAGGCTCAGTAGTTGTGGCTCACGGGCCTAGTTGCTCCACGGCATGTGGGATCTTCCCAGACCAGGGCTTGAACCCGTGTCCCCTGCATTAACAGGCAGATTCTCAACCACTGCGCCACCAGGGAAGGCCCCATGACTTTTTTTTTAATGGAAAATAACAAGAGTTGTCAAAGATGTGGAGAAATTGGAACCTTCATACATTTGCTGGTGGATTAAATGTAAAATGTTGCAGTGGCTGTGGAAAAGTTTGGTAGCTCCTCAAAAAGTTAAACAAAATTATCAGCAACTTCACTCCTAGGTATAGAACCAAAAGAATTGAAAATAGGTATTCAAACAAATACTTGTACACCTATGTTCATAATAGCAGCACTATTCATAATAGCTAAAAGGTAGAAACAACCCAAATGTCCATCAGCTGGTGAGTGAATAAGCACAATGTGATATATCCATTCAGTGGAATATTATTCAACCATAAAAGGGACTGAAATACTGATACATGCTACAACTTGGATAAACAGCAAAAACATGTTAAGTGAAAGAAGCTAGACAAGGTTACATACTGTATGATTCCATTTATATGAAACGTCCAGAGTAGTAAATCCATAGAAACAGAAAACAGATTAGTGGTTGCCAGGAGAAGTGATTGCTTAATGGGTGTAGAGTTTCCTTTTTTAAAAAATTTATTTTATTTATTTATTTTTGGCTCCGTTGGGTCTGTGTTGCTGTGCGCGAGCTTTTCCCTAGTTGGGCGAGCAGGGGCTACTCTTCGTTGCGGTGATTGCCATGGCTTCTCTTGTTGCAGAGCACGGGCTCTAGAGCGCAGGCTCAGTAGTTGTGGCGCACAGGCTTAGTTGCTCCGTGGCATGTGGGGTCTTCCTGGACCAGGGCTCAAACCTGTATCCCCTGCATTGGTAGGCAGATTCTTAACCATTGCGCCACCAGGGAGGTACCCTAGAGTTTCCTTTTGAGGTGATGAAAATGTCTTGGAAATACAGGTGATGGTTGTGCAACACTGTAAATGTACTAACTGCTACTGAATTATACAGTTTAACATGGTTAATGGTTAATGTTATGTTTTGTGAATTTTACTCAATAAAAAAATCAATAAAAGAAAAAAAGACCTAAGTAGTCCCCCTACTCGTTTTTAGCTAATATTTAACATTTCTGAAGTTTAAAGAGTTGCAAAGAATGTAACTTCCGGTATATTATATGAGCCTGATGCGCTGCTGGCTGCGCTTAGAGGGCAGCTCTCGGGTATATTATAAATAATGACAATTTAAAATAAAACTGTTAACATCATTCTTTTAAATATATCCATACAGTCCTAATGCTCTAATTGATACCCCATCACCTATTTGTAAAAATACATGAATAAACTCTTCTTTAACTATCAGATATTTTATCTATTTTTCCAGAGTTGCCACATTATTTTACTTAAAATGTGGCTTTCAACAACCAAAAACCACTTATGAGATATACAAAGAAACCAGAATGTATGGCTCATACACATAGGAAAAAAGAACTATCAGTATTTTACATCACTCCTTTTTCTCCTTAAAATGATATTGCCATTACATTTCCCCACATATTTTTATCCTTGTGTAATTTTTTATGGTTTTTGTTTTTGTTTTAGTTTCCTGATACCAAAGGTTCCAAATATTAAAAATTTCTTCTGGATTGGGTTGTTATAATTGGTATTAGTATACATTTGATCAAAACAACATAAATATTACAAATTTTGATAAATAATACAAACAATTATTAAACACAAAGAAATTTGTTGAAAATATAGATCTCTTAATAGAATGGATGGGGCTTTTTTTTTTCTGTTTATTCTTGAATTCATGGATAAATATTACCTCTTGCCAAAATGAAAAAGTTCAGCATAAACCTTTATTTCTTGATTTTTCTTCTACACATTCAAGCACTGTTCACATAAGCAAGTAGATGGGAATAGAGAGTTTTGTTATATCAATGTCAGTCAATCAATCCTTTGAAGGTATATGCCAAAACCCACCCAATGGTCAATCATCAAAAGATTAGTTTCAGTGATCTATCTGCTGACAGCTAGATTAGGTATTTCTTCAGTGAGTTTATTTTTTAGATTCATTTATTTATTTATCTTTTAATTTTTGTTATTGATGAGTTCAAGTCTATACAAATGTAAAAGAATAATGAAATGAATCTCTACATGACCACCATCAAGCTTTCGACAACTTTACCAACCTATGGCCAATCCTGTTTGATCTCTATCCTCCCCCACTATCTGCTCTCCATCCCCCACCCTTCACCACTGCTGGATTACTTTGAAGCAAATGCCAAGTATCATGCCACTTCATCTGTAAATACCTCTATATACAGCTCTAAAATATAAGGACTCTTTTTAAAACAAACCAGTACACCTAAAAAATGTAAGTCATCCAGTATTCAGGCAACATTCAAATCTCCCCTGGTTGTCTCATACATGCTTTTTGTTTTGTTTTGGTTTGGATTTTAGTGTTGGTTTTTCAAGATCCTAACGATGCCCACGAATTGCTTTTGGCTAATATTTCTCTTGTCTCTTAGTGATAGATTCTTCCTCCTGTTTTTCTTTCCTCTTGTAATTGGTTTGTTGAAAAACTGGGTCATTTGTCTTGTAGGGTTTTCCACATTCTGGATTTTGCTGATTACATCTCCCTGGCCTCTGTATTTCCTGAAAATTGATATTTAGGCCTGGTCAGATTCAGAGTTGATACTTTGCCAAGAATCTTTCATAGGTGGACCAGTGGTTAAGATCCGCCTGCCAACGCAGGGGACACAGGTTTGATCTCTGGTCTGGGAAGATCCCACATGCCATGGGGCAACTAAGCCTGTGCACCACAACTACTGAGCCCACGAGCCACAACTACTGAAGCCCACGTGCCTAGAGCCCGTGCTCTGCAACAAGAGAAGCCACTGCAATGAGAAGCCGGTGCACCACAATGAGAGTCGCTCCCACTCGCTGCAACTAGAGAAAGCCCGCACGCAGCAACGATAGACCCAACGCAGCCTAAAATAAATAAATAAATTTATTTTTTTTTTAAAAAGAAAAAAGAAAGAAAGAATTACACTTCAGGAGAGTTTTGGGGTTGTTTTTGTTTTTGCTTCCTTTGAAGCAAAGTTTTAATTTATATAGATACAAAAGGTATTACAAAAGAGGTTTCCCTTCCACCCTTTTCCTCCTCCACCCTGTTCCTTTCACCAGAGGTAATCAATGAGAAAGAATTTAAAACATGAAATCTGTTGTAATCCTGTACATGCCTGGGGCAACACGAGATAAACCATTTGAGGCTAATCCATAGCCCAGGAAGTGTTTCGGTATTGTAAAACCTTTGCTACGGAAGACTAAGTGTAGAAAGTTGGAAGCAGGGTCAAGATAAAAAAGGCACAGAAGCAGAGAAGAGGATGGGGGACAAAGAAATGAAATAATGAGTCTGGGAGTGCTGAATTATAACTACGAGTTATGTGTGAGCCCAAGGCAGGAACAGGAGTTTTCAGAAGTCCACAGAGCAGTTAAGATCAGAATAAATCCAGGTAACCAAGACCAGTCAATGTAGAACCTAGGCATGGAGTCAGGCCCCAAGGCTGCTCCTCTTTTCTCAGACTGATTAACGATCTTGAGCCCCTGCCCTCCAAAACTGCTTCACGGAGAGAGAACCCCTACATTTTAGAGCTGAGAAGAAACTGAGAAATTATCTAACACATCTATTCTCAAGGACTTTGGTCTCAGGGCTGCATAATACTCTTAAAGATATTGAGGACCCCGAAGAGTTTTTGTTTATGTGGGCTACGTCTATCTATATTTACTATATGAAAAATGAACACTGATGAAGTTTTTAAAAATATTTATTAATATATTTTAAAGTAATAGTAAACACATTACATGTATAAGACTTTCTATGAAAAATAACTATATTTTCCAAAACAGAAAAAAAATAAGTGAAAAGATTGGCATTTTTTTTGAAAATCTCTTTAGCGCCTGACTTAACAGGAGACAGCTGGATTCTCATCTCTGCTTCTGCATTCAAGGTGTTTGATATCACATGGAGTGGAGCCTCAGGAAAAACACTGTATACATACAAGAATGGTTTGGAATGTACAGACTCCCCTGAAATGTCTTGGGAATCTCAGTAGTTCCTGGACCACAGTTTGAGAACTACTGATCTGATGTAATTTAGGAACGTTCCTGTAATGCCACTTATTAGCAACGGGACCTTCAGCAAGTTACTTGATCTCTCTAGACCTCAGCTTCCTTAGCTGTGAAGCCGGACTAATAATAGATGGTCTTTTTTATGACTTGTGTGAATTCCTATAAATGTGTGTCCTCCCAGTCATTTAAAATACATAAGTGAGGTGACACTGATAAATGTTTAATCTAGTGCTTGGCCCATAGTGATCACTCAAATGATGACTCTTCTACTATTGTTGTTAATATTTGTTATAACATGCCAAGCATTGTGCCAGGCACCAAGGATCACATCAAAGTGAGTAAAATAGCCCGAGTCACTTAAGAGTAGGGGAGATAAGATAAATGCATAACTGTAAGAACAAAAGATTACGTCAAGAATGATAGAAAAGAGAGAGAGATCACACTCATTCTCAACAAATATTAATGAATTGCTTCCCGTGTTTTAGGAGCAACACGCAGTAGGGGGCCAATATAGTGGAGAGGAAGGGTGGCAGGAGGTAAGGGGGGATATGGAGGGATGGGGGTGGGCCATGGACACATTGTGTAGGCCTTGGTAGGCCAATGTGATCTGGGATATAAGGAAATGTTTTATGAGGAAGTACCATGTGAGTTAGAATTTTGAGAAGAGGTAGGATTTGGGAATAGAGTTGACGTACACATTCTTTTATTTACTCATCCAACAAACATTTGATTTTTCTGCTGAGTCTGCTCCACGTTGTACAAACTAAGGATCCCTACTTTCAAAGATGATATCTTGCATTTAACCGTTTTTATAATATAGTATCACTTGAAAAAAAAACAAAACTGGAACATACAGGTGAGCAAAAATGAGAAAATAAGACCCACTCATAATCCCCCTAATCCACAGATCACCACTTCAGGACCAGGATTAAGGTGAGGTGAATTTTGCCTCAGGTGCAAAATTTCAGGGGAGGGGGAGGCGCTAAAAAAAATCAGTAATATTTTAATTTTTTTAAAAATCAAAATTATTGCAAAAAAATCCAGGATGACACAATACCTAAGTTTTAAAGAAAAGCAGGCTCCAACCCTGTGCCTGCCCCACTCAGCCTCACTGACTGTGCTTGGTTATTTTCTGTATGTTCCCTCTCCCCAACAGATCCATTCTCTGCCCTTCTCAGCCCTGCTGAGGTCCCTGGGGGGCTGGTCCCTGAGGACTGCATCAATGGGCTTCTTTGCCTTCTGGTTTCCAGTAGGGTTCAGCCAATAGGAGGCACCTATTAGAAACCAGAGGGCGGGAGGAGAGAGAGGTTGGAATATTTCTTTTCCCCACTCCATCCCTTCTCATCACCTATCGAAGGAGACCCTAGAGCTGGAGTAGTGGGGCCACCTAGGCCCCCCGCTTTGTTACAGATCTGAGGAATTCAAGGGGGGAGCAGCACACCTGTACTGGGTTCTTTCGGCATCCTGACCGGTTGTGTGTGAAGCTCCAGGACTCAGCTTCCCCAAGGTCCACCTGCCAGTTTCAACCCTAAGCCAGCCGACCAGTGGTTTTGTCCATAGGGAGCCTGAAGAAGCGGGAAGAGCAGGCCTGCCAGTGTAGACTTCCTCCTCGCCCCTTAAATAAACTGTGCTCACTTTCAATCAGTCCTTACCACCTGTTGATTACACTTCATGCCTGTCTGATTACAGATTTGAAAAGTCAGAAGGAACATTCACCGTATAATAGAAAACATGCCCCAGGGGCCCAGAGGAGTTAGCTCCCCCCCACCCCACCCCACCCCGGCTCTCCAGGGAGGCCCGGCGGGAGGGAGGCGAGGCTGTGGGTAGAGGAGGATGTGGTGGGGAAGACAGATCTCCTCAGAAGGAGGAAACAAAGTTCCCGGGCGACAGAAATGTGAGAAAACGGGGGCAAAGTGAAGTGAGGCGTGAGCATCCGCGCTGGAAACGCAGTGAAGCAGAAAAAGCAACCGTGCTGTGAGGGGCGCCCAGAAGCGAGACGTGCTCAGCAAACAACACAGGGAGTTGGCCTGGGGGCCCCTGAGGTGAACGTCTTTGCCCTGACGGCTACTGGAGGGCTGTGAAAACTCCCTTCCCAAACATTTTAAAGCAGGAAGGAAATGAATCTAGCTGGGGATGGTTTTAGGTGTTGCCCATTTTTCTTTTGCTCAGACTGTTGGCCGAGTTCAGAAGTTTCCACTTTGCCTTTAGATTCTCTCGCTTTGGATTCCACACCCCCCTCAACACCCCTGTAATCCCACAGGGGAGACAGACATGTAGAGAAACGTGCGTAACTGCAGAAGTCTGTACAACCCAGAGACCACTGCAGTGGGGCAGGGAGGGAGGAGACTGAACTGAGCAGGGGGGTAAGGAAACTTTGCACAGACAAGGCGTGTCTGAACAGAGTTTAGAAGGCTTAAAAGGAGTGTGTCAGGTGGAATGGGAGCAAAATTGAGAAAACATTCTAGAGAAAACATGACAAGATTTTAGATAAGGTATTTATCCTTCCTGACTAAATTCCACTTGCATAAAAAACAGTGACACCCACCTAGCAAATATAATTAGTGGATTATGAAACTCTTTTTGAGGACAAAATGACACCAAAGGTAAATGCTACCACAACTCAGGTGAGATGTGCTCCTGAGAAAGGCACTTAGAATAGTTTATTCCGATGTTGATTCTGGTTTTGGTTACATGGAGTCTCATTCATTCTTACATCTGACCTCTACCCCTGGCTATAATTAGTTTTTCACAGAATTAGACCAGCAGAGGCCAGGGGAGTGTATGGAAAGCAAAATAGAAGAAAATGAGACAACCCAATAGCCAGAGGGGGGAAAAAACAATTCATGGACCCCCAATGGACAACAGGCTAAATGATTGTCAGGGAGAGAACAGCAAACCTTTTCATCTCAAAATAATTCCTTGGTCACTGGCATCCAGCAGAAATCTAGACTTTAATAAGAGATGTGATTTAAAAATAAACGGGGGACTTACCTGGTGGCACAGTGGTTAGGAATCCGCCCGCCAATGCGGGGGATACGGGTTCGATTCCTGGTCCAGGAGGACCCCACATGCCTCGAAGCAACTAAACCCATGCACCACAACTACTGAGCCTGCACTCTACAGCCTGCGAGCCACAACTACTGAAGACCGCGCACCTAGAGCCCGTGCTCCACAACAAGAGAAGCCACCGCAATGAGAAGCCCGCGCACCGCAACGAAGAGTAGCCCCCGCTCACGGCAACTAGAGAAAGCCCACGTGCAGCAACGAAGACCCAATGCAGCCAAAAATAAATAAATCGATTAATTAATAAAAAAGATAAACGGGAACATAATCTGCATAATAGTATTTTTGTATTAAATTATTTGCTATGACTATTAGCCATATTTCTGCAAAAACCATCCCACACCATGCTGCTAGAATTTAGCATCTAAGATTGACCCAACCCTTCATTATGTCACTCCTTGCTCAAAAGTTAACTATCCCCTGCTGAGTAAAAGATAATGTTAAAATGCCCCTAACCTTATATTCAAGGATTTCCACGACTGGGCTCCATCCTGCCCTACCACCCCCAGACTTTTTTTTTTTTTTTTTACTCTCTCTCTGTAGAAACTCTCCTTAGGCAAAACTAGTTTGCTCAGTGTCCCCAAAACATGTGATACCATGTGATTGTTGCTGACCTTTCATAAGGATAATATTCTTGCCTTTCTCCCCCCAACCCCCATACCTGACTAGGCTACTAGATACGGTATTTTCCCCTGTAGACCCCTAGTGGAAGTTCTTTCTCTTTTTTTATATTAACACAAATACTTTTTTTTTAAGCCATGCAAGTTTCTTGACATGATTTAGGAAATATCAGTAGTTAACAATGGTTTGGTATTGTGTACTGAAGATAATAGTAAAGATATCTAGACTGAGTCATATCCATTTACACTCTACCCTTTCAAGTGTACTTACAGTATTTAGATTATCTTTAAACAGATCTATACAACATAATAAAACGTAAAATAGATTGCCCAATGTTTAAGAAATAGCCATTGTACTTGAGGTAGAAAAAAGCTTTAATCTGTGATGAGTGTTTATCATATACTGTAGCTTCACGTATCTTGTTGAACTAGGTTTTCTGTGGGTGCGTCCATTTGATTACACTGTTTAACTATGGGGAATTTTGCACCTGTTGTGCACAGAGAAGTAAGGCCCTTTGTAAAGGCTGAACAAAGGTTCATTCATTCATTCCTTTCACAAGATTTCACTGTGCACCTTCTAGGTGCCAGGCACTGTGCTAGGTGCCAGGTGTACACCGATAAAAATGTCCTAAGGGAGCTCCCTAACATTAGTTCAGGAGACAGGGCTAAGGCTTGTAGCAGAGCTATACCCAAGGGACTCTGTGTCAATGATCCAGTGCCATAATAATGCTAAGTAGCAACCAACCACGTAACTTTAGTGGATGAAACAGTAACTGATAATTTTGGTGGTTGCCTTGGCAGTCCTGCTGATTTTGGTTGGGCTCAATGAAGTGTCTGGGGGTTAGCTGCTGCTGGCTGATCTAGGATGGCCTCATCACGTTGATCTAGCTCTGTTTTATGTGTCTCTCATCCTCCAGCAGGTATGTTCTCACGGCACTGGCTTAGACACAAGAGGAAGAGCATACTCTTGATGATTTGTAAGCTTTTGCTTTAAAATATCCCATTGGTTAAAGCAAGTTGCATGGCTGAGACCAGAATCAGAGTTATATGGCACAGGGCATGGATACAGAGATGGAAGAATTGGAGTTGACATTGCAATCTATCACAGGCTCTGAACACACACACCAGGGGCACCTAACAGCCTAGGGAGATGAGGAATGGTTTCTCCAAGAAGGTGATGTTGACTTGAGTAGAACTTTGAAAGAGAAGATGGAAGTTAGCTAGGGAATAAAGAAGATGCTTTAAACAGAGCAATCCACATGAGCTATTGTAAGTACTTCCACATTTTTGCCTCATAGATGCATATACCCTTTGCCTGTTAACCTTTTCCCCCTTTCCCATTTGGAATTTAGATTTGAGTTCTAGATGTGCAGCAAACTTCTTATGACCATAAGGCAATAAGTGTCAGGTTGAAGGTCTGCAGAAAGACGGCACTTAACAGCACCACTGAGCCACTGTTAAGAGCCCCAACTGACTATGCCCAGACTTTCTGTCATATGAGTCAGCACCAGAAACTCCTGTAAAATCCCCTGAAGAATTACCTTGTTCTTCAGCGTTCCACACTCCACCCCTTTCTTCCTTCAATCAAAACTCCCATTTGTTCCGTCAAGCTGACTCCAAATGCTTTGCATCATTTGCAGAAATGGTGACACTATTTATCTCCAGAATGACATTTCTAAATTTCTAGAATTTCAGGTGCCCTGGATAAGACAACACCCCTCCCCTGACCTCATCATTGTGAAGAGTAAAGATGGGCATACCTTGGACGCTCCTGGAAGGTCCTTCATACCTCCCTTTCCTCAGTATTCACAGTTTGGCCACCGTTATCTGCCTTCAGACCATCATTATCTGTTATCATTATTCCCTTTACCCTGGTTTATGCTAGTCACACAAGAAGCCCCAGGATTCTAGGTCATTCATTATCCCTTGCATTTCATCCCAAATGGTCCTGTACATTCTGTTTTCTAACCCCATTTCCTACCCTCTTCATCTCCTGAAACTCTCAGGAATTGGTTATTGGGATCAGCAAAATCCCTCTTTTCTCAAAATCTCTGAATTTTTCCTTCTCCTTGCTCTAAAGGAAATCTGGGTCTCCTCTGAGGACAGTGATTCCTCTGCAGCCCTCTCAAGTGGTGGCTGTTTTTTTCCCACACCTTGCAGTGGAATAGGTATCCTCTTTGTCCTTTTTTATTTTTTTATTTTTCTCTTTGTCCTTATTGCTGCTTCCAGACCATTCTGCTTCCCTCCTTCCCAAAAGTGCCCAGCTTTGATTTTGATGTTAACCAGACTATGCTACCCTCATTGCCATCATATGGCCACTATCACTCTTCAACCCTGCTCCCACATAACCTCAGTATCCTTATAGATGATGCTTCCAAAACACTAATTTCTAAAATCCCTGACCGCCTCTCCTCCAAAAAGTTTGTCCTCCATTGTAGCTCAGTTATTCCCTTTGTGTCCTTGTTTCACCTCTTATCTCACTTAGATTCCATGGTCTGTTATCATAATCACTCCTTCGAATATAACCTTGGTTCCCTTTCCCCTCTCTCTCTCGCTTCATTGTACTTTTCTGACAGAACACAAGCCTTAATTAAATCTAACCCTCCACGTATGCATGCACAAGTGCAGCAGCTGAACACGACTGGAAAATTCACATACCTCTGCTAACTGCTCTCACTTTGAGCTTATGACCACTCACCTTAAAAAGGCCTTCAATGTCACTCATCAATTCTACTTACTTATCCTAGCACAGTCGTTAACCCATTCTCACAGATGGCCATTCCATACCTTCCCCTCTCTTTTCAAACTTTTCATAACTTCTTCCCCATCCTAAGATGACAACCTTGTCTCCTAGTTCACTGGGAAAATAAAAATAAGAAGAGAAAGTCCACAAGGTTCCCACCTCCCTGCATCCATGCTCATATACTCTGCCTTCCCTCCTATTAATAACGATGAACGGTATGTGCTCCTAACTTGGGCCAACTCCTCCACTTGTGTACACCTGATTCCATCACTCCAACCATTCTCCTCTCTCTCCTGGATCATTTCCCTCAGCAAATAAACAAGCCGTTATTTCTCTCATCTTCAAAAACAACAACTGTCTCTTGATCTCACTTCTCTTTCCAGCTACGGTCCCATTTCTCCTCCCCTTCAGACAATGAGAATTGGCTATTTTCCCATCTCCAAACCTTTCCTCCCATCAGATTTTCATACTTATGACTCCACAGAATGTCCTCTTGTCAAGGTTATGAATGACATCCAAATTGCTATATCTAATGGTCAGTATCTATCCTTAATCTTTCTGAAGCTTTAAACACAATTGATTACTCCTTTCTCCCCGGAACACTTTCTTCTCTTGGCACCACACGCACTTTGTTTTCCTCCTATCTTGCTGGCGACTCCTTGGTTTCTCTTGTCCTCTTCTCCATCTTCTCACTCTTCCTGAGTGCTCTTATCCAGCCCTGTGGCTCTCTATGTTGATGATTCTCAAATATACATTTCCAGCCCGGACCTCTCCTTTGAATTCTATATCTGTATGCATATACATATATCCAACTGCCTGATCAACATTCCCACTTGGTTGTCCAATAGGCATCTTGAACTTAACACATCCAAAATCAAATTCTTGATTTCTACACCAAAGCCTAATTCTTCCCATTTTTGAAAATGGCAACTATATACTTGAGTCAGCCTTGACTCCTCTCTTACTCTCATTTCCACATCTGATCCATCAGTGAATTATCTGACTCTACCTTTAAAATATATGTTTTAATAGATATTTTAGAATCCACTACCTCCACCGCTACTACCCTGATCCGAGACAATGGTCTCTTGCCTAGCCTCCTAGCTGACCTCCCAGCTTCTGTCCTTGACCCTCTTACGGTTTATTCCCCTCACTGTAACCCAAATGATCCCTTAGAATATGTCATTCCTAAACTTATACGCTCCAGTAGCTTCCCATTTCACCCTAAGTCAGAGTCAAACTCCAACTAATAAGGTCTACTGCATTCCTACACCATTTGTCCCATCCTGCCTTTGCTACCTTGCAACCTCCTCTCTTATACTCTCCTTGCTAACTCACTCTGATCAGTCACACTGCTTTCCTTGTGATTCCTGGCTTAGCACCTCTGCACTTGCCTGTTCCTTTTGCCTAGAATGGTCTTTCCTCAGGTATTTTCCTCACCTCCTTTAGGTTCTCGCCAAAATGTTACTTTCCCTGACCCTTCTATTAAAAATTGGAAAACGGAGTTCCCTGGCGGTCCAGTGGTTAAGACTCCATGCTTCCAATGCAGGGGGCCTGGGTTTCATCCGCGGTCAGGGAACTAGATCCCACATACATGCCACAACTAAGAGTCTGCATGCTGCAATGAAGATCCTGTGTGCCACAACTAAAAAATGAATAAATACATAAATAAAAAATAAAAATAAAAATTGGAACAACCCCACCCTTGGTCCCAATTTCTTCTTTCCTTATTTTTCTCCATAGCACTTATCACAATCTGATATACTACACATTTATGTGTTTGCCCCCCACCCAACAGAATGCAAGCTCCACAGACACAGAGAATTTTGCCTGTTTTGTTCACTGCTGTTTTCAGGGCCTGGAGTAGTGCCTGGAGTGTAAGAGACACCCAACAAGTATTTCTGGAATTTACTGCATGAAGGAGATTATGATGGAGAGTACAGAAACAACAGCACTTGAAAAAAATACTTCATGGCATGCCAAGGTTTCATCTTGCCTCTAATGAGCTCCACTGCAGCATTTCCAGCAGAAAGGTGATAGGGATCAGATCTGTACAATGAAAGATCACTCTGGCTGCAGGGTGGAGCAAAGACTGGAGGGGTGGGATTGGGGGTGGAGGGAATAGTTGAGGGGCTGTTGGCAGAGATTCAAGCAAGAAAAATTGAGAGTCTGAGCAAAGACAGTGGCTATGGACATAAAGGGAAAGGGAGCAAATTTGACAGTTACTTAGGGGTAGAACAGACAGACCTTGGTGATCAATGTGATACATGGAATACAGCCCAACAGAAGACACCCTTTTATTCTCCCCAGATTTCATCCCCAGAAACTCCTTGACTGGGCCATCATGGATCACCTGCAGCAGTCTCCAGAGATTTTTGAAAGCCTGGAGGCAGAATCATCAGATCACATCCTGTCCTGATTCCAGGTAAGGCACCATCCAACAATGTCAAGCTCCTGAACCACCAAGAACTTACAAGTTTGGGCTCTACAAGGAACTCCTGGCTCTATTTCCCATTTTCTCACCCACTCTGACCTGTTAAGGAGACTAAAGCAAGCAAGAACCAACAAGAAACTTAAAACCGTGTTTACCTTTTACCTCCTATGACTTACCTTAATTCAGCTTGTTCTCCCAGTGTTGACTGAAACAGATACTTCTAATACAGAGATAAGGGCTATCCTATTGCCAGGTGATCCCCACCCAGGTGTCCTCCCTCAGGGCCCAGCTCAAGGAAGCAAGTTCTACTGAAGGCAGTTGTCCATTTGATAATAGGATTTACAGCAACCAAGATTCCCTTCCTGGCATACTTTTTCAGAAGGTCTTGGCTCCCTAGGATGCTAAGGTCCAACTAATTGCTACAGTCTACAGATGCTTAGCCAAAACAGAAAGCTCCAGTCCTCCCGAATTCATTCTTTAAACCCAGCCGCTTAGCCAGTACCCTAGTTGGGACTGACAGCAGGCTTTGGTAAGCCACACAGGGCTGGTGAACAATGGAGGGAGTGTAACATCACTCAAGTTTCAGGCTTTAACATCCACATTGCAGGCTGATGCATCCTGAGTGAAATAAGGAGTGCTGGAGCCCCTACATGAAAAGGAACGCAAGGAAAGCTGGACTGTGCTTTTAGTGTCACCGTGGACACGAGAGACAGGTAGCCAAGTACAGCAGCTGAGAAACTCCAATCCTAGTACACAAGGAGTGATGGTCTGGGTGAAGGCAGCAGGAATGGGTAGTGTAACCAGCATAGAAATCCTTCTTGATCTCTTGAGAAAATCAGACTCTGGTTCAGGGGCTAACCAAGGATTTCTTCACCATTCAGATGGGTCCCCAGACTGTAAAGATCCAAGAGCAACTGATGGAGCTCAGAGCTCTGCTGTATAGTGGTCCCTGGGAGACAGCTCTCTCCACAAAAATCACAGTTTGAGAAGCACCTGAAGTGCATACAGACTTTTGTAAGGATTCTTAACTTGGGACCCCTTGAAATTGGATATGATTTGCAAATGTGCGTTTTTCTAGAGAGAAGGTCTTTATCTTTCATCGGATTCTCTGAGACTCAAAAAGAAAGGGACTGGAGGAGCCGGGCGTCCTGGGCGAGGGGCAGGCGGCTGTACCGCCCGGCCGGGGGTCGCCAGCGAGCCGCCGCCGGCTTCATTCATTCCCGCGGCTCCGCCTCCTTCCCCGGGCTCAGGCGGCGCGTCCGAGAGGATGGCATTCCCTGTGGATATGCTGGATAATTGCAGTCATGAGGAAATGGAAAATTCTGCTGAGGATTACATGTCAGATCTCAGGTGTGGGGACCCTGAAAATCCTGAATGTTTTTCTCTTCTCAATATTACAATTCCTATCAGCCTGCCAAATGTAGGCTTTGTACCTCTCTATGGTGGAGATGAGACCCAGAAAGTTCTTGCTCTTTTTGCACCCGAGGACTCACTCACAGCTGTGGCACTTTACCTTGCTGATCAGTGGTGGGCTACTGATGATATTGTGAAAACATCTGTCCCTTCCAGAGAGGGACTTAAGCAGGTGAGAACTCTTGGGGAGAGAGGGGTTCTGTATGTTCTGAATCGAATTATTTACAGAAAGCTGGAAATGGAGAGAAATGAGATCCCATTCTTGTGTCATAGCAGTACTGATTATGCTAAGATTCTGTGGAAGAAAGGAGATGCCATTGGGTTTTACTCAGTTAAGCCTACAGGAAGCATATGTGCCTCGTTTCTTACCCAAAGCTACCAACTGCCAGTTCCTGATACAATGTTCGTAAGAAAGAAATATAGAGGCAAAGACTTTGGGCTTCATATGCTGGAGGACTTTGTTGACTCCTTTACAGAAGATGCACTTGGCTTGCGGTATCCACTGACCTCTCTCATGTACATAGCTTGCAACCAGTACTTTGAAAAATATCCAGGAGAGGGGCTTCCCTGGTGGCGCAGTGGTTAAGAATCCGCCTGCCAATGCAGGGGACACGGGTTCGAACCCTGGTCCGGGAAGATCCCACATGCTGCGGAGCAACTAAGCCCGTACGCCACAACTACTGAACCTGTGCTCTAGAGCCTGCGAGCTACAACTACTAAGCCCGCGTGCCACAACTACTGAAGCCTGTGAGCCTAGAGCCCATGCTCTGCAACAAGAGAAGCCACTGCAATGAGAAGCCCGTGCACTGCAATGAAGAGTAGCCCCCATTCACCACAACTAGAGAAAGCCCACACGCAGCAACGAAGACCCAATGCAGCCAAAAATAAATAAATAAAATAAATTTATAAAAAAAGAAAAATATCCAGGAGACCATGAACTGCTTTGGGAAGTTGAAGGTGTTGGACACTGGTACCAGAGAATACCAATCACCAGAGCATTACAAAGAGAAACACTTAAAATTACTGCAGTTTCTCAAAATGAAGCTAAAAGACCTGTGTCTGGAGAATATGGTCTTGCATCTGTTCCAGACTATGAAGCAGGAGCTGAAGACAGTCTGTCTAGTGAGATGCAGCTAACTATTGATTCTCTAAAAGATGCTTTTGCAAGCACTTCTGAAGGTCACGATAAAACACCTGTTTCCACTCGTACTCGAAGTAGTCATCTAAAGCGGCCAAAGCTTGGAAAACGGTTTCAGGAATCTGAATTTAGTAGTTCTCAAGGGGAAGATGAAAAGACTCCCCAGACTTCACCTACAGCTTCAGTGAACAAATTGGAGTCTACTGCACGAACATCAGAGAGCTCAGAAGAATTCTTGGAAGAAGAACCCGAACAGACTGTGATTGAATTTGAGGATGAAAGTAGTGATAAAAATGTTCGACCAGCACCAGAAACCCAGCCAGGCCTGGAAAAGCAAGAAGGTGAAAAGGAATCTGAATTAGAGCCTATGAATGGTGAGATAGTGGATGATACTCTTAAGACTTCACTTGTAACAGAAGAGGAGGACTCCACTAGTGAAGTTTTAGGTGAAGAATTAAAATTGCAGTCTTTTAATTCCAGCGAAGACTCTACGAACCTTGTTCCACTGGTGGTAGAATCTTCAAAATCTCCTGAGGCTGTTGCACAGGATAAGACTTCACATGTAACTGACTCAGAAATGTTGCTAGATGAAGGCCCATCTGATGACAAGGGGCACACTGAAGAGAGGCTGCCTCTAGTTTCAAGAAAGAAAGCACATTTTGGGAGTTCAGACAATGTGGCTACTATCCCAAACGAAGAACGGTCCGACAGTGGTTTTCCAAACTCCGTGATAACTGACTTTTCTGAAGAATTGATTCCTGAAAATGTATCACCCAACACTACTGCCTCATTGGAAGACCAGGGTGAGGAGGGGGTAGCCGAGCTCCAGGAAACATCTCCAGCTGTTCCTCAGAGCTCTTTAATAGAGGTTGAACTTGAAGATGTGCCATTTTCACAGAACGCAGGACAGAAGAACCAGTCAGAGGAGCAGTCTGAAGCATATTCTGAGCAACTGGATCAGTGGACACAATCAACAGAGAAGACTGTGGATAGCAGCTCAGAGGAGATAGAAGTGGAAGCGCCTGTGGTCGACAGGCGGAATTTAAGAAGAAAGGCCAAAGGGCACAAAGGACCTGCGAAGAAGAAAGCCAAGCTGACCTGAATGAGGAAGAAATGCGGATGATAGATCCTCTTCTTTGTAACGTAATTGTTGTTTTTAAAATATGGCAGTTAATAAATAGCATGGGGCACAGGACAAAAACTCCAAGTTTTCAATTTGAACTTATTTATGATGCCGCTTTTCCCTCCCCTATAGGACCTAGGATTCACCGTTCATTTTAATTTTTCAGGCTATTTTGTGTAAATACAATTTTTTCAATTTTTATTAACATGTTTCGATTTTGGGAAACCAGATCATACCATATTTTCTTTAGCAGTTGGGGATATCTGACCATTAATATTTCAGAAAATATAAATTAAAAAATGTGAAAGTAGTAGGGTTTCCATCAATTGTAAGGATCACAGAAATCTTTTATACTAAGGGTTTTAATAGTAATCTTGGTGAAGGTTCTAGAAGTTTTATCTTAAATTTCAAAACTAATCACCATTTTTTAAAAGGTAGGCATGCTTAAACAAAAATGTCAGTAAGTCAGGATAAATGCAACTTCAACTAAATGAGAGCACAAATTTGGAAATTTATGGTCAAAGGTTTATGAAGGTGGTATTTTGGCCTCTTAGTTCTTAGTTGTAGGTGCAATTTCTTCCTTTGACTTCAATGTCTGTGGAAAGGCACAAACAAAATCTGTTTCCAGTTCACTCTTGATAACATCTGATATTAACGGTACTGCTAGGGATTTAACTCTGGCCTGTAGGCACTCGTATAATTATTTAAAATTTCATTTGAATCTGGGGACTCTACTTTTGTCCTCACCCAGTTAACATGTACACTTTAGAAGTGTGAGAACCCTTCCTAAGGCTTCTCCTTAATCCTGCCACTGCCTTTATTCTAGAATCTTCGTTATATTCCCCTCACTTTCATCCACTTCCCTAACTCATGGAGTGATTCCTGTCAAAAGATCTTTTTGCCTGCCTGCCAGCTTATGCCCTTGGCTTCCATTTTTGGTAGGTTTGGAACTGCGCCCCACAATCTTAGACCTAGATGGCAGGAATAAGCTGCCCTAGGAGCCACAGTTACAAGAGCTTAAATCAGATTGGAGGCTTCGTTTGTCCCTTTTGGCTTGCTTGCTCTTGATTTGTTCTGTGCGGACAGGTTACAATCTAGCCTGTGTGTACACCGTGGATGCCTTTGCCTTCGCAACACAAAGGCCTTTGCCTGGGTAAACTGAAAACAAAAAACATCCTCAATTGTTTATTTTTGTATAATAATTTATTTAAAAATGAACAAAATGGTTATTCTTAGAATCCAAAGAGAATCTTAAAACAATCCTACTCTTTGGAAGTATTATGTGTACTCAAAGTTTCATGTAAGTTTGAGAATGTTTTGAGGCTATTCAGATTGTTTTTAAAACTGCTTGGTCCTTACATGAAAAAAAATGTGTTATGACTTTGTGTCATTATTTGAGGTGCTAAGGATTGATGTTGAAGGTTTATTCAGTCTATGGTCAGGTGATACTAAATTTTATTTGGGGATGTTGGCATTTCAGGAAGATTTAAAGTTGAGGTAAAAATCTTTAGCAGACAAAATAGCAAACCCTCCTTATTCGTGTAAAATTTTGAATACTTGTATCCTCTACTATTTTCTTTAATTATTGGTCAGAGTTAGGCCAGATTATTCCATTCTAAATGAAAATTAAGCACTTTGGCCATTTGTTTTCCCAACAAATGCTAATCAAGTGAAAGAATAAGTATGACTAATATTAGTGTATCTATCGAATGTTTATGCTGTTTTATACATTTTGTGAGAAATTTTTGTTAATACCACAATTAGGGAAATAAAGATTTAGTAAATTCTTAACCTTTTCATTTTTAATTTCTTAAAATAGATTTAAAAACCTAACACTTACTTTTTTACTTGGATTCTTCATTGTTCTCTTTAAAATACTTTCTTTAAAAAGGTGTAGTTTAAGACTGAGCTCACCGACAACTCATGATGTGTGAATATAGCTGCTGAGGTTTACAAAAAAGAAATGTTTAGTTATTCATATATGACCACTAAGGACTCGCAGTATAAATTTATACTTGTTAAACTTGTTTGGTTTAAACAGTAGGTGCATTTTAAGCAGTCTCAAAACTTTCTGTTCAGCACACAATTTTTGTCCATATTATCTCTGACAGAAAATGTTATTTTGGACTTTATAGTTGGTAGAGGAAAAAAAGTTAGGTCACATGAAAAAAACCTAACTTTCATGTTCAGTAACAATGAGTTCTATGCTCAGTGAGTGAAGTGTAGAATTTATAACAAAATTTATCCTCAATAAGGAATCTAAATAAAACTTAATCACATTACTTGTACTTTTTGCAAAAGGCATTAGAAAAACTCTGAGAATGACAGAGGACTGAAATCTGATTTCAACCAGGTAGTCTAGTTGTTCAGTGTCCAGTCACATTCTATAGTCCTTTGTGAACTTTTTTCTGTTTAGAAGTCTTATTTGTGGAGAAGGGAGTTCAGTTCAGTTTGTGTAAATACATATATATTTCCTTGTGTAATATAAAGCAGACAGTTATTAGCAAAATTTTAGTTCTACTTTCAAGTTTATTCAATTGCTAGACATCACAGAAATATATTTAAGAATTTATTATAAAGTTCCTCTACAACTTTTAACAGTGAGAGGGTCTATTATGATTTTTTATAAAATCAAATAGCATGACAGAATGTCAATCTTCTGCTACTTAAAATGTGTCTCTATTCATGGTGTGTCCATTCAGTGCAGAGAATTATCATGGCAAGGATAAAAACTACTAGTGATTAATGGTTCACTTTTAGCTGACCACCAGAACACCACCTAAAATGATTTCAGTGACTTTAGAAAAATATCTTGAAGCTTTATGATTGCATCGAATTGAGCCTTTACCTGGTATCTAAATATCTGCTCTTACATTCTGATTTACCCTTAGGGATTACCTTCTAAGGTTTGGTCACACCAGCAGACTGAAACAGATTTTAATGTAAATAAGGAATTTATACTAACATTACTCATCTGTGTAACAGTATTTTAGAAATTTCTGCTTCGTATGTCCACTAGTAGCAATACCGTTTGAAGTGTTAACCCAGTCTTTCATGGGTGTGGTTAGTTACAAATGTTTATGCTTCTGTTTGCATACTTAGTATCAACCTTTATTTGTACAAGATAGTTTAACTTGCTTATTTTTGGTTGTGAAAAATAAGCAAACCTCAGTTCTGTATCCAGTGCTTACCTTTAGTCGATTTTTTTTCTTTCACCCTCCAAAACTTGTCATTCACACATTCCCCATTTCTATTAGCGGCAAAATCATTTGTTAAAATCTAATTGTAAGGAAGGTTCTGCTTCTGTTATCCTAAAGTAATTGTATCATACTGGATAGTAATTCCCAAGGAACTAGCCTTTCTTTTCCTTAGTGTCTGTGTGTTCTAAAACTTCTAAATCTACAATTTAGAAAAGATGTTACATTATTCAGAATAGCAAGACTTACTCAAGTACTTACGGTTGTTTTCTTGGTAGTTTCCTTTTTCTAATTTTTTTTTTTAACAGTAGTAATTAAACCTATATTTTGTGATTGTTTCCTGGTCTGTGTTTTGAAATTCCTTCCCTTTTCCCTAATTTCATTCGTGAAGATGTGTTTAGATATTGAATTTGTTTAGACACTGATTTTGTTTAAGGTACAATTAATCACATTGGTTGTACTTTCAAGACAGACTTAAAAAAATAAACAGAATTGAAAACAAAAACAAAAACAACAAAAAAAGAAAGGGACTGGATCTGTACAACCTTAACTGCACTTTCCAAAATGGCAGCATTAGCCACATTTCAAGTGTTCAATGCCCACAAGTGGTAGTTGCCACTGTATTTGTGTAAAAACATTCCTCACCACAGAAAGTTCTATTGGACAGTGCTGCCTTAAAGAAATGGTCCATGGTCATGTAGGAAGGTAACATTACCTGATGAGTAAGCCTGGGCTTTGAACACAGACCTGGGGTTGAGTCCATATTTTGCCACTATAAACCATGTAACTGTGGATACATTATTTAGCTTCTCCAAACCTCTATTCCATCATCTGGAAATTATGAAATTTACCTCCTAAGGCCATGGCAAAGACAATGTGATAACCCAAATAATTGTGAAGTATAGTACCTGGTTTGTCGCAAGCTCTGAAGGAGCAGTAGCTACAATGATCTTCTTTCATAACCTTCACACTCCATAATTCCTTTTTGGAAATGCCCTCTGTTCTGGATACCCTGAGTTTTCGATTAATTACCTATTTCTTTTTTTTTTTTTTTTTGGCTGTGCCACACAGCATAGGGGATCTTGGTTCCCCGACCAGGGATTGAACCCACACCCCCTGCATTGGGAGCGTGAAGTCTTAACCACTGGACTGCCAGGGAAGTCCCATGAATACCTATTTCTTAACGACTGCTTCCAGCCAGCCTTTCCAGAAGTTCTTCCTAACTGACTTATGAATCACAAATTAAAGAGGCTAACATCTGTAGTATTACACGTAAGGAAGGAGGTGGGATGGCTACTTGTACTGAGGACTGTGTGAGGTGCTTCATTAATCATTAAGACCACTGTGTTTGGGACTTCCCTGGTGGCACAGTGGTTAAGAATCTGCCTGCCAATGCAGGGGACAAGGGTTTGATCCCTGGTCCAGGAAGATTCCACATGCCATGTAGCAACTAAGCCCGTGCGCCACAACTACTGAGACTGTGCTCTAGAGCCCGCGAGCCACCACTACTGAAGCCCACGTGCCACAACTACTGAAGTCTGTGCGCCTAGAGCCCGTGCTCTGCAACAAGAGAAGCCACCACAATGAGAAGCCTGTGCACCGCAACAAAGAGTAGCCCCTACTCGCCGCAACTAGAGAAAGCCCGCGCACAGCAACGAAGACCCAACACAACCAAAAAAAAAAAAGATCACTGTATATGTCACAGAATTATATGCAAATGCAATAAGGAAAAACTGGAAACAATCTAAACGTCTGTCAATAGAATCCTGGAATACTGGCATATGATAAATCCATTCAAAATAATGTCTCCCAAAAATATGTGTTGAGATGGGTAAATGCCCACAATATAATGTGAGTGAAAAAAGCAGATCTAACCCCCACGACCCAGCCTCCATTAGAGACACCTGTATAAACGTGTGCCAGGAGACATGTCAAGAATATTCAGTCATAGTTCCAAACTATGAACAACTCAAATGTCCATTAACATGAGCCTGGACAAATTGTGGCATATTTACACATGGAACATTACACAGTAATTTTAAAAAACCCCATAACTGTATGTAACAATGTGATGAAACTTACAAGGATAGGGCTTCCCTGGTGGCGCAGTGGTTGAGAATCTGCCTGCCAATGCAGGGGACATGGGTTCGAGCCCTGGTCTGGGAAGATCCCACATGCCGTGGAGCAACTGGGCCCGTGAGCCACAACTACTGAGCCTGCGCATCTGGAGCCTGTGCTCCACAACAAGAGAGGCCGCAACAGTGAGAGGCCCGCGCACCGCGATGAAGAGTGGCCCCCAGGAGGAGGAACCAAGATGGCAGAGTAGAAGGATGTGCTCTCACTCCCTCTTGCGAGAACACCAGAATCACAGCTAGCTGCTGGACAATCATCAACAGGAGGACACTGGAACTCACCAAAAAAGATACCCCACATCCAAAGACAAAGGAGAAGCCACAATGAGATGGTAGGAGGGGCGCAATCAGAGTAAAACCAAATCCCGTAACTGGTGGGTGGGTGACGCACAGACTGGCGAACACTTATACCGCAGAAGTCCACCCATGGGAGTGAAGGTTCTGAGCCCCATGTCAGGCTTCCCAACCTGGGGGTCCTGCAACGGGAGGAGGAATTCATAGAGAATCAGACTTTGAAGCCTAGTGGGAATTGAATGCAGGACTTCGACAGGACTGGGGGAAACAGAGACCCCACTCTTGGAGGGCACACACAAAATAGTGTGCGCATCGGAACCCAGCAGAAGGAGCAGTGACCCCGGGGGAGACTGAACCAGACCTACCTGCTAGTGTTGGAAGGTCTCCTGCAGAGGTGGGAGGTGGCTCTGTTTCACCGTGGGGACAAGGACACTGGCAGCAGAAGTTCTAGGAAGTACTCCTTGGCGTGAGCCCTCCCAGAGTCTGTCATTAGCCCCACCAAAGAGCCCAGGTAGGTTCCAGTGTTGGGTTGCCTCAGGCAAAACAACCAACAGGGAGGGAACCCAGCCCCACCCATCAACAGTCAAGTGGATTAAAGTTTTACTGAGCTCTGACCACCACAGCAACAGTCAGCTCTACCCACCACCAGAGCCTCCCATCAAGCCTCTTAGATAGCCTCAATCACCAGAGGGCAGACAGCAGAAGCAAGAAAAACTACAATCCTGCAGCCTGTGGAACAAAAACCACATTCACAGAAAGTTAGACAAGATGAAAAGGCAGAGGGCTATATACCAGATGAAGGAACAAGAAAAACCCCCAGAAAAACAACTAAATGAAGTGGAGATAGGCAACCTTCCAGAAAAAGAATTCAGAATAATGATAGTGAAGATGATCCAGGACCTCGGAATAAGAATGGAGGCAAAGATCGAGAAGATGCAAGAAATGTTTAACAAAGACCTAGAAGAATTAAAGAACAAACAAACAGAGATGAACAATACAATAACTGAAATGAAAACTACACTAGAAGGAATCAATAGCAGAATGACTGAGGCAGAAGAACGGATAAGTGACCTGGAAGACAGAATGGTGGAATTCACTGCTGCGGAACAGACTAAAGAAAAAAGAATGAAGACAGCCTAAGAGACCTCTGGGACAACATTAAACGCAACAACATTCGCATTATAGGGGTCCCAGAAGGAGAAGAGAGAGAGAAAGGACCCGAGAAAATATTTGAAGAGATTATAGTCGAAAACTTCCCTAACATGGGAAAGGAAATAGCCACCCAAGTCCAGGAAGCACAGAGAGTCCCATACAGGATAAACCCAAGGAGAAACACACCGAGACACATAGTAATCACATTGGCAAAAATTAAAGACAAAGAAAAATTATTGAAAGCAGCAAGGGAAAAACGACAAATAACATACAAGGGAACTCCCATAAGGTTAATAGCTGATTTCTCAGCAGAAACTCTACAAGCCAGAAGGGAGTGGCATGATATACTTAAAGTGATGAAAGGGAAGAACCTACAACCAAGATTACTCTACCCGGCAAGGATCTCATTTAGATTTGATGGAGAAATCAAAAGCTTTACAGACAAGCAAAAGCTAAGAGAATTCAGCACCACCAAACCAGCTCTACAACAAATGCTAAAGGAACTTTTCTAAGTGGGAAACACAAGAGAAGAAAAGGACCTACAAAAACAAACCCAAAACAATTAAGAAAATGGCCATAGGAACATACATATCGATAATTACCTTAAACGTGAATGGATTAAATGCTCCAACCAAAAGACACAGGCTTGCTGAATGGATACAAAAACAAGACCCATATATATGCTGTCTACAAGAGACCCACTTCAGACCTAGGGACACATACAGACTGAAAGTGAGGGGATGGAAAAAGATATTCCATGCAAATGGAAATCAAAAGAAAGCCAGAGTAGCTATACTCATATCAGATAAAATAGACTTTAAAATAAAGAATGTTACAAGAGACAAGGAAGGACACTACATAATGATCAAGGGATCAATCCAAGAAGAAGATATAACAATTATAAATATATCTGCACCCAACATAGGAGCACCTCAATACATAAGGCAACTGCTAACAGCTATAAAAGAGGAAATCGACAGTAACACAATAATAGTGGGGGACTTTAACACCTCCCTTACACCAATGGACATATCATCCAAAATGAAAATAAATAAGGAAACAGAAGCTTTAAATGACACAATAGACCAGATAGATTTAATTGATATTTATAGGACATTCCATCCAAAAACAGCAGATTACACTTTCTTCTCAAGTGCACACGGAACATTCTCCAGGATAGATCACATCTTGGGTCACAAATCAAGCCTCAGTAAATTTAAGAAAATTGAAATCATATCAAGCATCTTTTCTGACCACAACGCTATGAGATTAGAAATGAATTACAGGGAAAAAAATGTGAAAAGCACAAACACCTGGAGGCTAAACAATACGTTATTAAATAACCAAGAGATCACTGAAGAAATCAAAGAGGAAATCAAAAAATACCTAGAGACAAATGAAAATGAAAACACGACGATCCAAAACCTATGGGATGCAGCAAAAGCAGTTCTAAGAGGGAAGTTTATAGCTATACAAGTCTACCTAAAGAAACAAGAAAAATCTCAAGTAAACAATCTAACCTTACACCTAAAGGAACTAGAGAAAGAAGAACAAACAAAACCCAAGGTTAGCAGAAGGAAAGAAATCATAAAGATCAGAGCGGAAATAAATGAAATAGAAACAAAGAAAACAATAGCAAAGATCAATAAAACTAAAAGCTGGTTTTTTGAGAAGATAAATAAAATTGATAAGCCATTAGCCAGACTCATCAAGAAAAAGAGGGAGAGGACTCAAATCAATAAAATCAGAAATGAAAAAGGAGAAGTTACAACAGACACCGCAGAAATACAAAGCATCCTAAGAGACTACTACAAGCAACTCTATGCCAATAAAATGGACAACCTGGAAGAAATGGACAAATTCTTAGAAAGGTATAACCTTCCAAGACTGAACCAGGAAGAAACAGAAAATATGAACAGACCAATCACAAGTAATGAAATTGAAACTGTGATTAAAAATCTTCCAACAAACAAAAGTCCAGGACCAGATGGCTTCACAGGTGAATTCTATCAAACATTTAGAGAAGAGCTACCACCCATCCTTCTCAAACTCTTCCAAAAAACTGCAGAGGAAGGAACACTTTCAAACTCACTCTATGAGGCCACCATCACCCTGATACCAAAACCAGACAAAGATACTACAAAAAAAGAAAATTACAGACCAATATCACTGATGAATATAGATGCAAAAATCCTCAACAAAATACTAGCAAACAGAATCCAACAACACATTAAAAGGATCATACACCACGATCAAGTAGGATTTAGCCCAGGGATGCAAGGATTCTTCAATATATGCAAATCAATCAATGTGATACACCATATTAACAAACTGAAGAATAAAAACCATATGATCATCTCAATAGATGCAGAA
Source organism: Eschrichtius robustus (assembly GCF_028021215.1). Lineage (NCBI taxonomy): Eukaryota > Metazoa > Chordata > Mammalia > Artiodactyla > Eschrichtiidae > Eschrichtius > Eschrichtius robustus. The sequence goes on from NC_090842.1 coordinate 15,019,372, forward strand.
AAAGCTTTTGACAAAATTCAACACCCATTTATGATAAAAACTCTCCAGAAAGTGGGCATAGAGGGAACCTACCTCAACATAATAAAGGCCATATACGACAAACCCACAGCAAACATCATCAAAAACTGAAAGCATTTCCTCTAAGATCAGGAATGAGACAAGGATGTCCACTCTCACCACTATTATTCAACATAGTTTTGGAAGTCCTAGCCACGGCAATCAGAGAAGAAAAAGAAATAAAAGGAATACAAATTGGAAAAGAAGAAGTAAAACTGTCACTGTTTGCAGATGACATGATACTCTACATAGAGAATCCAAAAAATGCCACCAGAAAACTACTAGAGCTAATCAATGAATTTGGTAAAGTTGCAGGATACAAAATTAATGCACAGAAATCTCTTGCATTCCTATACAGTAATGATGAAAAATCTGAAAGAGAAATTATGGAAACACTTCCATTTACCATTGCAACAAAAAGAATAAAATACCTAGGAATAAACCTACCTAGGGAGACAAAAGACCTGTATGCAGAAAACTATAAGACACTGATGAAAGAAATTAAAGATGATACCAACAGATGGAGAGACATACCATGTTCTTGGATTGGAAGAATCAACACTGTGAAAATGACTATACTACCCAAAGCAATCTACAGATTCAATGCAATCCCTATCAAATTACCAATGGCATTTTTTATGGAACTAGAACAAATCATCTTAAAATTTGTATGGAGACTCAAAAGACCCCAAATAGCCAAAGCAGTCTTGAGGGAAAAAAACGGAGCTGGAGGAATCAGACTCCCTGACTTCAGACTATACTACAAAGCTACAGTAATCAAGACAATATGGTACTGGCACAAAAACAGAAACATAGATCAATGGAACAAGATAGAAAGCCCAGAGATAAACCCACGCACCTATGGTCAACTAATCTATGACAAAGGAGGCAAAGATATACAATGGAGAAAAGACAGTCTCTTCAATAAGTGGTGCTGGGAAAACTGGACAGCTACATGTAAAAGAATGAAATTAGAATACTCCCTAACACCATACACAAAAATAAACTCAAAATGGATTCGAGACCTAAATGTGAGACAGGACACTATAAAACTCTTAGAGGAAAACATAGGAAGAACACTGTTTGACATAAATCACAGCAAGATCTTTTTTGATCCACCTCCTAGAGTAATGGAAATAAAAACAAAAATAAACAAATGGGACCTAATGAAACTTCAAAGCTTTTGCACAGCAAAGGAAACCATAAACAAGACGAAAAGACAACCTTCAGAATGGGAGAAAATATTTGCAAGCGAATCAACGGACAAAGGATTAATCTCCAAAATATATAAACAGCTCATTCAGCTCAATATTAAAGAAACAAGCAACCCAATCCAAAAATGGGCAGAAGACCTAAATAGACATTTCTCCAAAGAAGACATACAGATGGCCAAGAAGCACATGAAAAGATGCTCAACATCACTAATTATTAGAGAAATGCAAATCAAAACTACAATGAGGTATCACCTCATACCAGTTAGAATGCGCATCATCAGAAAATCTACAAACAACAAATGCTGGAGAGGGTGTGGAGAAAAGGGAACCCTCTTGCACTGTTGGTGGGAATGTCAGTTGATACAGCCACCATGGAGAACAATATGGAGGTTCCTTAAAAAACTAAAAATAGAATTACCATATGATCCAGCAATCCCACTACTGGGCATATACCCAGAGGAAACCATAATTCAAAAAGACACATGCACCCCAATGTTCATTGCAGCACTATTTACAATAGCCAGGTCATGGAAGCAACCTAAATGCTCATCGACAGACGAATGGATAAAGAAGATGTGGTACATATATACAATGGAATATTACTCAGCCATAAAAAGAAACGAAATTGAGTCATTTGTTGAGACGTGGATGGATCTAGAGACTGTCATACAGAGTGAAGTAAGTCAGGAAGAGAAAAACAAATATCGTATATTAACGCATGTATGTGGAACCTAGAAAAATGGTACAGATGAACCGGTTTGCAGGGCAGAAGTTGAGACACAGATGTAGAGAACAAACGTATGGACACCAAGGGGGGATAACCGTGGTGGGGTGGGGATGGTGGTGTGCTGAATTGGGCGATTGGGATTGACATGTATACACTGATGTGTATAAAATTGATGACTGATAAAAAAAAAAAAAAAAGAACCTATACTGAATGGCACAGGGAACTCTATTCAATACTCTGTAATGGAAATATGGAAACAGAATCTAAAAAAGAGTGGATATATGTGTATGTAAAACTGACTCACTTTGCTGTACATCAGAAACTAACACAACATTGTAAATCAAGTATACTCCAATTAAAAAATTAATTAAAAAAAAAAAGAGTGGCCCCTGCTTGCTGCAACTAGAGAAAGCCCTCGCACAGAAACGAAGACCCAACACAGCCAAAAATAAATTTTAAAAAAAACCAAAAACTTACATGGATAAAATGAAATGAAAAAAGCAAATCTCAAAAGAATACATGTGCTATAATTCTACCTAGAAAGAGGTCAAATTGGGGAAAATTCAATTGTACTGCTTAAGGTGATAAACTATATGGAAGAATAAGGAGCTGCTTACCTTGGAAGTGGTCACCTCTGAATGATGAGGGAAGCGGGAGGGTGTGAGAGTGAAGGGATACTGAGGCAGCTTTGGCAATGTTCTGTTTTTTGGGTGTTTTTTTTTGGAGTGGTAGTTCCTTTATATTATTTGTTAAATTGTACCTTTACACCTTAATTTTAATTTCATAATTTAAAATGTTTTAAAGACTACGGAAAAATAAATACAAAACTATATTTTCAGTGTGATCCCAATTATACAGATTTCTGCAGGCATGGGAAAAACGATCAATGGTGCTCTTCTCTCGGCAGCAAAATGTAAAGAGATTCGTGTTGTCTTCTTTATACATTTCGTATTTTTCAAATTTTTTATAATTAACAAGTATTACTTTTATAGTAAGAATAAAAGCAGAACTAGCAACTGCCCAGTTTTGCTCTTCAATTTACGTCTCTGCAATGGAGTCACTTCGAGGAAGAGAAATTTCTCTTCCACCTGCTAGAGAGAACAGGAAGGGAGAGAAGGCCACACGACTGAAATCAATATAAGGCACCACCACAGGTCTGGTTATTTGTGCTTATGATAAGGCCTCAGGGGGCTCAGCTGATGGAAACCAGCAGATATACTGCCTAGATTATCCCAGAACTCACACAACTCTGCCTGTTCTCTCTCTTTCAAGGCCTTGGAAAATAAGCCAACAGATGAGAAAGAAAAAAAGAGGTGTTATTATGATTCTATAATAACTACCACTTTTAAATTCATTATTGTCATAATATTGTGTTAGGGGTGTTATATGCATGAATCCAATCCTAACATCCACAAGAATTCCATTAGGTGAACATATATTTTACACTGATATTTTACACCTTATTTTACAGTGATATTCTAGGGCTCAGAGAGGTGGAATGACTTGCCCAGATGCCTGACTCCAAAATCAGTCGCTTTTACACTCCACCACAATTTACCTTTACTCCTGTACATGTTGTAAAGAGTTTCCTCATCTTTTTTTTCCTTCCTCATAGCCAAGATGAGCCGAGTGAAATGTTGGTTCTATTTTCCCCAGGGAGTGACAGTTCATTTAATTCCAACAATAAACTCGCCTCCAGGAAGAAAGGACTATATAAAGGTCTGTGTGAATTACACAGTGATTATGAAGTTAATAATGTGACAAATCCAGTGGCTGAATCTATGACTACCTGACATAGTCCAAGAATATACAGTGTAAGAGGCTCTTTGCCGCCCACGAAAGAGAAGTCAGTTTGTGCCTGTGCTACACTATAGGCGACTTCTCTTCTGGATCTCCATTCTCTATGAAAGGGAGTAAACATTTATCGAATGGTTTCTGAATTAATCAGTGTCCTGGAAGCTACACAGGCTATATTTCGTGGCTGACTCAAGGCTTGGGAATTCTGGTGTGTTGCTTTATATAATCTGGCCTTTGACCTGAAGACTTCCCTTTAGTGATCTGCATATTTTCACCAGTACAATCATCCCTTCCTCCGTATCTGGAAGGGAATTGGTTCCAGGACCCTCGCTGATACCATGCTCAAGTCCCTTATATAAAATGGTGTAGTATATGCATATAACCTATACACATCTTCCTGTATACTTTAAATCATCTCCAGATTACTTGTAATACAATGTAAATGTTATGTAAATAGTTGTAAATACACTGTAAATGCTATATTAATAATTGCCTGTGCCTGGCAAATTCCAGTTTTGCTATTTGGAACTTACTGGAAAAAATTTTTTTTCCAAACATTTTCGATCGAAGTTGTTTGAATCCTCGGATGTAGAACCTAGGGATAAGGAGAGCCAACTGTACTTAGTGTCTATGATTAAATAACAGGCCATCATGACAAGCCTGTAACTTCCTGAAGCATTCTTTATTTAGTTATTTTTGGACATTTTATAATTTCTTTTCTCTTTGGAATATTTTGTAAACGGTAACTAAAACCCATTTTTAACAAACACCTATAAACACACCAGTTTTAAAAATAAGGAAGCAAAAAAATTATTGCCCAAACTCTGAGGTCACTGACATTGCTTTTGGAGAAAGGTATAACAACCACCGAATGCTTGCCACCTCCCAGCCCCTTTCAGAGAAAAATGTCTGTGGTTCCTATGCATTGGGGGGGTCATGGTTTTTTAAAATAATTTTTATTCAATTTATTTATAAGTTGAATTAATGATTTGTAATTAACTAATTAATTTATATTAATTTATTTAATAACTTGGGTGACTGAGTTTTTTAAGTTTAAGTTTTTTGGCTGTGTTGGGTTTTTGTTGCTGCGCGCGCGCAGGCTTCCTCTAGTTGTGGCGAGCAGGGGCTACTCTTCGTTGCAGTGCGCGGGCTTCTCACTGCAGTGGCTTCTCTTGTTGCGGAGCACAGGCTCTAGGTGTGTGGGCTCAGCAGTTGTGGCACACAGGCTCAGTAGTTGTGGCTCGCGGGCTCTAGAGTGCAGGCTCAGTAGTTGTGGTGCACGGGCTTAGTTGCTCCGTGGCATGTGGGACCTTCCCGGACCAGGGCTTGAACCCGTGCCCCCTGCATTGGCAGGCGGACTCCCAACCACTGCGCCACCAGGGAAGCCCTAAGTTTAATTGAATAAAAAATTCACCTAAACTGAGTCACTTTGCTATAGAGCAGAGATTGGCACAACATTGTAAATCCACTACACTTCAATTAAAAATATATATATATTTTTAAAATTCACCTATTGGGACTTCCCTGGTGGCACAGTGGTTAAGAATCCACCTACCAATGCAGGGATCACAGGTTCGAGCCCTGGTCTGGGAAGATCCCACGTGCAGCGGAGCAACTAATCTCATGCGCCTAGAGCCTGTGCTCCACAACAAGAGAAGTCACCGCAATGAGAAGACTGCGTACCACAACGAAGAGTAGCCCCCGCTCACTACAACTAGAGAAAGCCTGCACGCAGCAACAAAGACCCAACGCAGCCAAAAATAAGTAAACAAAAATAAAATATTAAAATAAAAAAATAAAAATTCACCTATTGTTTTACACTCACAACAATCATGTAAAGTAGCTCAGAGTAGTTGTGTGATTTGCCCAAGTACACACAGCTAGTAAGAAGATATAATTTTTCATGATAACTTGTTTCTTTTTTTCTTGAGGGGGAAACTTCTTTTCCCGTACCCCAACTAAACGCCAATACATATGTGTCCTCCCATAAAACGAGTTATTACATCTACGTAGTACCTCTAGTTACTACCTCCCGCAAGAAGGGTGAAGATGTTGAATAAGACACAGAGGCCAAAAAAAATGTTTTCTCCCTAAATCCAGTGGAGTGAGCAGGAAGGTGGAATCCAGAAATCTCTTCCAGGTTTTCTCCTCTTTTTGCAGCAGAGGTAAGAGCAAGGTTTCACATTGTTGTCCATTTTGGCTGTCATTGTCCTGCGATTTCCCTATCAACCTCATCTACTTCTGGGGTCCCTTTTCTTTTTCCACTTTGCCCTAAGGTAGTTAACCTATTCCGCTGCCTTCAAGGGATCTACATTCCAGGATCGCCTCCCAGTGGTGGGAGAGAATGCTTCCTCCTTTGCTTTTCCGGGCCCCGCCCATTCAGGCAGAGTCTCCCCACCCCTTGAGTATCTCAGGGCTAAAGCTGCTAATATCAAGTCTCTCTGGGAGCGATGCTTTCTTAACCCTGTCTTGGAAGGTGGGTAATTTTTTGCTAGGGAAAGAAGGCAGTGGAATTTGCTCTGAGTAGGGATGGTTATGCAAGATGCAAGGAGGAGGAGGAAGCTGAGAGGAGAGCTGGTGAGTCAGAGGACAAAAGCTGCACAACTTGGCTAGCAGTGAGCCTTTAGAGCAGTGGGGAAGCCTAAGCCATTAACAAGGTAAGGAGAGAATTTTCTCTACACCTCCAAAGCAGGGCCATTATTCCCAGGTTCTTGGAGCGGAGTATCAGATAACCTGGGGCAACTAAGCTGGGAATTTTCTGGGCGATGGCGGAGGGGAGGTGTTGGTGGGGGGTTGAATCAGAATCACCAGGATAATCTTCCCCGAAAAGCACAAGCTGCCTGCCAGCAGCTCCTCTCTCCCCACCCAGCTCTATCCCTAAAAGAGTAAGAAAGAGCCTAGAATGTGAGTAGGGCTATTCCGATGTATATTTTTGTAGCTAGTCCCCGTGATGTGTTTTACTCATTCAGATGCTGGCTTCAGACCTCAGTCTCTGTACTTCTTGCAGCTTCTCCTCTGCTCAGGTGTTGGGGAGTGGGGACCGGAGGTGCTGGGAGCTACAGATTTCCTCTAGCTCAGGTAAGATTTCGTGTGATAACTGAATTCTCAGACCTGGGACCCAAAAGATCCCGGTCTGATCAGGCAGGGCTATTTCTATCGTTGAGTCAATGAATTAAAGTTCACTTATTCTGAAACACAGAGGTGTGGCTCACCACTGCTCTATATATTTAATCGGACTGCTGTCCTTACTGTGGCTAAAAGGGCTTGCAAAGTTGTGGAGCGCTGTTCAGATGTAAAATAAGATTAAATTATGAGACCCGTGAGTCAGCCATGGTAGAAGAGACTTCTGTCTTGTCAGGCTGTGGATAAGCCTGGAACTTCTAATTGGAAGTTAAATACTTTTATATGTGCAAAATAAAAAAATATCTTGTCCTGCTTTCCTTACCCAGGTCAATGAGGCCACCTCAAATAGTAAAAAACACGCTACGAATGTTTGTTCATTCAGTCATTCATTCAATAGATGTTTCTTAAGCCCCTACTAGACGCCAGGCACTGTCGTTGTTACTAGAGACACAGAAATTGCAAAGACCCTTCAGTCTAGTTAGAGCTTGTTATTGTATGGATACCCTTTGCCCAGGTGCTTATCTCACAGGTTTCCAGGTTCTGCAGCTATGTGTGTGGATGCAGGTCTCCCCGATCCAGCTCTCCTCTCTCTCTGTGCAAATGTCTTCTGCCATCTCTAATTTCTGGTTTTGGGGGCATAATCTCACTGGGAAATATAAATTAGAAATTTGTCAGCGGCTGGAATCCAGGGCTCTTAAATTGATGTATGTTTGGTTTTTCCTCAGAATTCATCATTTTGCTTCTAACAGGCTACACGATATGGACTTGGGGGTCATCTATAATTCAGCCCTCTGTAGTCAGGCTGCTGGGTGAGGTCACCCATCCTGGTGCCTCAGAGTCCCTGTGCCTGAAGTAGGTGCTACGTCACTACCACCCTTTGGTGATGTTTTTCAAGGCAGCAGTGGATGAGGGGGAGAGCTGAGGGGGAGAAACGAGAGACAGAAGAGAGAAGCCACTTACTATGAAGACCAGGCTAGCGCACTCAGGATCAGATAACAGGGAGGGCAGGTTCAAGCGTGCCATCAAACAGCCATAACGGAACACTCAGGAAGGTGGGCTAGGGACTCTGAGATGGAAGTCACGTCACAGGCTGCTCACAAATGCTTCCTGACCCCAAGGACTACAGAGGAAGTTAATATAGGACAGCTGAGGAGAGGTGATGGTTAGAACAGAGGAAACTGCCATGAAAAGCCTTGAGTTTCCTTCTCTTCCTGGAGCCATCTCTACCACTGATTCCAGTGACTGCAGAGATAAGCTTTCCCTGAGACACATCCTAAAGTGTCCCCTGACTGTTCTCATCAGCCCCGTCATGGGTTGCTTAGATCCAGGTTGTGTCTAGATGCCAGCGACAAGAGATGGGACTCACTTTACAAAAGCATACTTTCCTTCTGGCCAGGGAAATTGCTCGTGGAAAGAAAAAGCAGAGATAGAAGTCGGAGGGTTTCCTTGGGAATTCCTGAGAACCGTGGTCAATTAAAGCCTGAGGACAACTGGGGATGAGTTCAAAGGCCAGACTCCAGCTCTGGGAGAGAATGGGCATGAGGCCAGGAGCTACTGGCAGGCAAAGAGGGCTCAGAGCATGCTAGCCTTCTCAAACACTGAGCTGGCCCAGGGCCAGATAGGGGGAGGGAGGACGTACTTTTGAAAGGTCTACATTGCTAGTCCCTAGGAAATGTTAGCTTTTTTCTGAGCCGATTATAGGCCCTGCATATAAAATTCTATCCTTATAATTGTACACAGGTAAAGTTCTTTCCTCTCTCTTTTGCTCCATTATTTCCTATCTTTGTTCCAAACTTTTCCTCATACTCATACTGCCTTTGGGAGAAGATCTCTTGCTAGTCATTTCCTCAATACTTGGGGGGCTGGGGGGTGGGTATTCTTGAGCCTTTGTCAAAAATGGCTTAGTTTCTAATCATTTCCTCTTGGGCTCAAGTTTAAAAGAATAGGAACATATCTTAGCTGGCCCCATTCTAACCTTCAGGGCCAAGACAAGGATTACCATTCATCGACATTTTCCTGGCATATAGCAAAGTGGGGTTTTTTCTGGCACCTAGGAGAGATGATCCTCACTGGATCTTTTGGCACATGTGGAGGAAATGCATTGTTGTAATGAATGAAAGAGAGGGGTTTCTGGGCCATTGTCACTCAAGGTTTGGTTGAGGTCATTACACACTTCCTAGAAGGTTCAGGGGACTTCCAAGGGAAGCCCATAGGCTGGCAAAGCATGCTCTACCTCTTCAGGAAGCAAGCTATAAACTCCAAGAGTCACATCTGTGACTGCCCAATTCCTCCTCTAAAATTTACTCTCTAGAATCTCTGGACTTCTAGACACACAGAATGGTTTATGACCAGTATGAAGGCTGTCTGGACAACAGATACCAAAGGTACACATACCCATACTCTTTGATTCAGCAATCCCACTTCTGGGGAGTAAGCTTACATACTTATATAATGATGTACGAACATAAAGGTCATTATTGACATTTTTGAAATGGCAAAAGACTGGAAACAACCCAAAAGCTCATCAGTGTGGACACTGGTTAAATAAATTGTGGTACATCTATACAATAAAATTCTACACAGTGGTAAAAAGGAATGAGGAAACACTTTATGTACTCCCATGGAAAGCTCTCCAAGGCATATTGTTAAGTTAACAAAGCAAGTTGCAGCACAGTGTGATAACGTGCAACTTCTTGTGTTATAAAAAGGGGAAAAATTAAGAATACATATACATTTGAATTTTCTTGTGTACCCATAAAGCAACTGAAAGGACACATTAAAAAATGAACCCAGTTGCTATTTGGGGGCAAGTTGGGAAATGGGCAGATGGAGGACAGGTGTTGGAAGTATATATTTCACTGTATAGTGATGATAAAACACCAGCTCGTAGATAAATACTAGCTGTCAGTAAATAGAGAAGAGATTATTGATTCAGGAGCTGGTAAAATTCTTAGGTGTTCTTTCCCCTAGAAAAATTCTATGACTCTTTCAAAAAGTATGTCATTACGCCTGTTTACAAATAGCTCTAGAAATTTTCTAATTTATGACTATAGGTCTCCTCCAGAGACATAACTGTTGTCATAGGATTTCCCCTCACCTAATATTCAATATGTTAAAGACCTGGCGTGTGACAGCCTAGGCTACAGGCTGGCAAGCACTGTCCTTATTCCCTTCCTGCATGTGGAATCTTAGGAAGGCCTTCTTTTAAATTCTGAGTCTGATTTAATGTCCATGATAATGATACTCTTAAAAGCAACATGAACCATGTGACTATTAGCTATTCAAAACTTTAAAAAAAAATTGGTGATGAGACCTATCAACAGGAAAATAGCATATCTTAAACCCAGCTGCAATTACTGTCTAGAAACATATTTTCTCTTCTTTATTAAAGCTTGAAGGAAGAATTTCTTGAGTATAGAGTGATATGCAAATTAGCACCTTGCTACTGTTAACATTTTACACCATGTGAAGTATCTATTATATCTCTCAATAGTTATTTATGCCAGGAAGTCACCCAAAATGATCCAGAGTCATCTCAACCCATAAAGAGAGTTAAGAGCTCCCCTGGAGTAATATTCTAGCATGGCACTGGGAATAGTGGTCTTTTCACACAAAGCCCTGGTGTGAAGGGAGTAAGTTCAGCGTTGCCACCAGTCTGTTTGAGCCTTAGTGTAAATTACAAAGTGAAATTCCTTTCTCTAGCTATTTAACATCTAAGAACTGGAAAACCATCCTAATGTACTTATCCTACTGAACCAAGATACTTAACTGTCACCTACCAGACATTTTGTTAAATAATAAATATCTTAAATTCTTGATGAAGTGGCATTCCCTAGGGTTGGGCAGTACACAACATGCCCAACTGTACTGAGCAACCCTGAGTAAGTTGTGTCAAGTGGTCTAACATTACCCCAAGCAGCAGCACAGTGGCTAACAGGCCACAGCATCACTATTGCAGCTCTTAGGTTGGCTTGCCACAGTTTCATACAGTTGGCTGCTAAGGCAACAACGATTCAACCCAAATAGATTCAGATAGTTTATTACATACACAGACATGAGGACAGCATTGGGTCAGCTCCTCATGTCCCTAGTCCCACAGGATGAGACCAAATCAGAGGGGACCAGATGATAGGTGCCACGGGCACTTTGCCACTGAGGAGACAACTCCAAACCAAAGCCAAGCAGTTTTATAGTCTGCAGCCATATCCTTCAGGGTATTGAAAGTCCTGTGCTTAACTGAGATGAAGGAGGGTAGTGAGAAATGGCCTTGGCACTATCCCTCAAGATGGGGGTGGGTGGGCGGGCCTCAAGGCAGCTCCTCACAAGTCAGCTTATCTCCCGTAGTTTCTGAAGGAATCATGGGGCATTCAACCAAAACTTGGGTCAGACTGTGGTTAAGCTTTGCCTACATGGCCTGTGTGAAGACATTTGTGTCACCAGGGTGAACCTGTTTCCCTATATTCATGAAATATGGCTGAGTTCACACATTTCTGTAGCTCCATGGACAAGGAGGACCAGGAGGGAGGAAGTAAAGAGCCTAAAAAGAAAGGGCTTACAAAGAAATAGAGCTTATGGACACACTAACTGCAAGGGACAGGAATTAATCTGGAGAAGGATTTGTGCAATGCATTGCAAGAAGGCTCCAGCATTCTATATTGCCCCTTGGTGCGGGTCAGGGAGAAAGTAGCTTTGGCTAGAAAGGGGATGGAAGTCAGATACCAAAACATTAGCCTAACATAGCCCCTCTGCTTGTTCCTTGAAGGTCTTCTACTTCAGCATGATACTGCCCAAAAAAATGAAGCTACTACTGTTCCTGGCTTTCCAGATGGCTGTCTTTGTTCTATTCATCCTTCTGTACTCCCACAACTTCAACTCCCATCAGATGAAGGAAGAACCCAAGCCCACGTACATGCACGTGCTCATCCTGTCTTCGTGGCGCTCTGGCTCTTCTTTCGTAGGGCAGCTTTTTGGACAGCACCCAGATGTCTTCTACCTGAAGGAGCCTGCCTGGCACGTCTGGATGACCTTCACACAAAGTACTGCCCAGAGGTTGCATACGGCAGTGCGGGACCTCATACGGGCCGTCTTTCTGTGTGACATGAGCGTCTTTGATGCCTACATGAAACCTGGCCCCCGAAAACAGTCCAACCTCTTCCAGTGGGAAGGCAGCCGGGCCCTGTGTTCTCCACCTGCCTGCAACATCTTCCCACGAGATCAGATCATACCCCAGGCTCACTGTAAGCTTCTGTGCAATCAAGAGCCCTTTGAGGTGGTGGAGAAGGCCTGCCGCACTTACAGCCACGTGGTGCTCAAGGAGGTACGTTTCTTCAACCTGCAGGTGCTCTACCCGCTGCTGAGAGACCCTTCCCTCAATCTGCACATTGTGCATCTGGTCCGGGACCCCCGGGCGGTGTTCCGTTCCCGAGAACACACCACGAGGGAACTCATGATTGACAGCCAAATTGTGATGCGGCAGCATCTGCAGAATCTCAAAAAGGAGGATCAACCCTACTATGCAATGCAAGTCATCTGCCAAAGCCAGCTGGAGATCTACAAGGCTGTGCAGTCCTTGCCCAAAGCCCTGAGGCAGCGCTACTTGCTCGTGCGCTATGAGGACTTGGTCCGGGACCCCCTGGCCCAGACTGCCCGAATGTATAAATATGCAGGGTTGAAATTCTTGCCCCAGCTCCAGACCTGGGTGCACAACATCACTCGAGGCAAGGGCATGGGTAAGCATGCCTTCTACACAAATGCCAGGAATGCCCTCAATGTCTCTCAGGCCTGGCGCTGGTCCTTGCCTTATGAAAAGGTTTCTCGGCTTCAGAAAGTCTGCAGGAATACCATGAATTTGCTGGGCTACCACCTTGTCACATCTGAGCAAGAGCAGAAAAACCTGTCGCTGAATCTTCTGTCTACCTGGAGCCCCTATGAGCAAGTCTACCAAGAGGGCTGAGGAGGCTCTGTCTCCACCTGGCACCAGCTTCAGCCACGTTAACTGATGGCAGCTTCTGAGGCTTGACCGTGTGTGTCAGTGTATGCGTGAGTATGAGTTGTGCCCAAACATGTTCAAGTCAAGAAATCTTTGCGTCTCTGCTCATATCTAGAGAAGAGACTTAGGAACCTTATGTGAGGGGCACACTCCACCAACAAAACAGAAGTAATGTCTTTATTCTCTTCTTGGCCTTCTTACCTATGTATATCTCAGAGACTTTGCGGCCTGGGTCCTATGTGGCACCATGCAGTATCACTGGAGTAAATCCATAAACTCTTCTGTCCACATCTTGCCCAGTGGGAAAGAAGAGAGACAGGAAAAACCAGGGAAATGGGTCTCCCACCAAACAGCCCACCAGCACATTCACCAGGGATGTGAACTCTGAGCCCTCAGAGCTCCCAGTGGATTCAAAAAGAGAATGGGCAACAGCGCTGGACGCTTACCTGTGAGCCTGGCCATCACAGCTATCGATCACCACAAATATGGAATAAAATCTCTGCACAACAGAGGAAGCTTTTAAGTTCACGGGATGGCTGGGCCCAATTTGGACATCAGTTCCCCTCAGTGTTTTCCTATTTTAACCTGTTAAGCTGCCATCTGTTAACACTAAAATTCCAAAATAAGATTCTGTTTGGAGTGTACCTTTTTATGCTTTCTAATTACTTAGTAGTAAATGCTCATTCTTATGGGATCCTAACTAAGAGCCTAAACATCTTTACAGATTCTTTTGACTGGAATATTTTATTTTTTAATTTTTAAAAAGTTTTTATTGAAATATAGTTGATTCACAATGTTGTGTTGGTTTCAGGTGTATTGCAAAGTGATTCAGTTATACATATATATATATATATTCTCATCTTTATAGATTTTTTAAAAATACTTGTTATTATCTATCACCCACACAAAGCAAAAACTGTTAAGACAGTGTTTGGTTCAGATGATGGACTAAGTCTAAACTGATCCATACTTATCGATACACTGCCCTCTTAAGAATTTGTAGAAAGTAGACAGCTAGCAGCTAAGCCCTTTCTTGTGTGCGGCGTAAGCTATAATAATACCAGGTGTATCACTCTAGGTTCTGGAGTTCTTTTCATCTCATACCTCAGCCAGAGGACCTCGGCTATAATATGATTGGTGCTCTTCAGCTCTTCCTGGTCACCGCCCCTAACAAGAAAAGTTGTTTCCCCCAATCTTTGCAGGATTCCCCAGATCTAGTTTGTGTATCAGAATCACCTGTTAAAGATGTGTTTTGCCATGCCCTACCTCAGATCTGCTGGAAATGGAATCTCCCAGGAGAGGCTGGGATTCTGCATGTTTATCACTTGACTCTGTGTAACTCTTCCACAGCCAGCCTGACAATGGTACACCCTGCCCTGGGCAGCAGCACTCCTTGCCTTCTTGCTCCAAGGCAGGTGACTTTTCAGCACATGCCAAGTATCTAAGCACTTACTCCTGACACAGGTGCTGTCCTCAGGTTGGAAGGAATAGGAAGGTCTATGTATGCCTGGAACTCCGTGAACCTCTGGGTCCTGACCTTCCAAACATTTCGCTTTATTCAGTTCTGAGAGATACCATTATTTCATCTTTCCTTTTGTTCCCACGCCCACTTTTGACATGGTCCTCACTTCACAAAGCTCCCTTGATGTCAGATGGGAATTCTCCCACTCCAATCCGCCGAGTAGCTCTTGGGCTGCACCACCACCTGAGATGCTTGAGTAGGCACCTTTGCCAGCTGGGTCTTTGATGTTAATTTATATGGGCTTTAAAGGAGTGAATTTATTCTAATACCTAAACCCAAGCCACTCTAGACCCTCCTCGAGAGCCTAGAATCTCCCAGGCAAATGCTTCTTGCCTCTCCAAACCTTCCAAAACTATGAAAATTTCCCCAATGTTGAAAATAAGGCCAGGGCAGTAGGTAAGGGTGCAAACAGAGTGAAGAGGGCCAGTGAGGGGGGAGAGACAGTGATAGACTCGACCATCTCTGATTTCCCCTCTGAAATTTCAGCCTCTACCTGAATTGTCTTAAAGTTAGCAACTTCCTTAGGAACCATCTCTGTGGGATGCTGGAGTACAGAGCTGCTTGCTTTTCCATCTCCAAAAGAGTCACCCATCCCAAGACAAGGGAAGAGATTAGCCACATGGAAATCTCAGGATCTTATTTAAGATCTACTTTAAAACAGCTTTAAATTTCCTATATTCCAAGTCCTAAGTCAGATGAGGTCCAGACAGCTAGTAGCCATCCTCTTGAAAGACAGCCTATACACTACCTTATATAGGAGCCACTGGTAGCTGTTTAGACTTAAATAACTTAAAATTAAAATAAAATTCAGTTCTTCAGTTGCACTAGCCATCTTTCAAGTACTCAGTAGCAACGTGTGGCTAGTGGCTACTGTACTAGACAGCACAGATATAAATCATTTCCACCACTGCAAAAGTTCTATTGGACAGCTCTGGTCTAAATTAATTTCTATTTGTTTGTAGCATCTTATCCTTAACCTCAAATTGCACCCTGCCCAAAAAAGTTTAGAGAATATATAACAGTACTATAATGGCACTTTTATATAACATAAGACTGTGCAGTATAAAGTCATGCTATATAACCTCTAAAACTCTGACCTAGTCGCGCTTCCTCAGGCAGCAGCCATGGTGGGACAAGAGGATCCCGTGCAGCGGGAGATTTACCAGGACTGGGCGAGCCGGGAGTACACTGACGTCATCACCAGCAGCATCAAGAAAATCGCAGCCTTTCTCAACTCGTTTGATGTGTCTTGTCGTTCAAGACGCGCAACACTAAACGAGAAATGGACAGCTCTTGAACAGAGAGCTGTTCAAGAAGCGAGGGTGACAAACGGTGAGACCCTCGCCTACAACTGTGCCATGCTGCTGCTGGGAAGCTGCTTTTACAGAACGAAAAGGCCTCGTGGGAAAGGCCCCAGCAGTCTTCAGCTCCTTCCTCTCTCCTTAAAGAACAACAGGGCTTATTCTTGTTTTTCTTTTTTTCAAAAATGTGGCCTTTGGGCTCTGCCATGTACACCCAGCAGTGTGATGTGGCATGTGGGGAGGAGTCCAGGGGAACTCTCAGAAACAACATTAGGCACTTTACCTCTTCAGTAACACTTTGTACAACTACTTGTCAACACATTTGAGGCGCTAAGAGCCAAAAGCCTGGGACTCTGTCTGGGTCCTCCCCACCTCTCTCTCTCTCTCTCTCTCAGCCTTTTGTTACAGCTCTCATGGCCTCTGCTTTGCTTCTATAAATAGTCTGTCTCCTCCCCAACTTTGGCCAGGGGTGGGAAGCAGTCCTGGCTGAGGAGCCCCGGTGAAGTGGCTGCCAGAGAATGTTGTTGCTAACCCACCAGTTTCTTGTCCTTTTGGGAGGGTCAAGGCCAGGCCTCCACTTGGCTTGAAAAGAGACATTTTCAGAGTTCTCTTCCTGTCACTTGGGGTGTCTTAACCTTTCATATTTCCCTAATAAACTCTTCAACTTTAAAATAAATAAATAAATAAATAAAACTCTGACCCAGTGCTGAGCGAGATTTAGAGAGCAATGGAACATCTCCTATTGAAGTGTTCAGGTGGCTGGCACCAGAGTTCAAGGATGCCAGTGGCAGTACATTCAGTTATGAGACATGGGGAATTCGGGGAGCTGAGGACCCATGATGAGTATAGAGGACTGTGTCCTGCAAAACAGCCTTTCCACTTTGGAGACATCTGTTCCAGCCCCCAACCCCCAAACTAGGAAGGCATTTGTTTGCCTCCCAAGCCTATTGAGCTGCATGGGATCTAAGGATGAGTTTGAACATAGATGAGGGATGAATTTGATCTAAATTTCTCAGGGCTAGTAATTAGGTTTGGGGAATGAGCTCTTTCATGTCTAGAGAAAACATAATGGCCTGAAATGCCTAACTGGGGGCTTCCCCAATGCAGGGGACACGGGTTCGAGCCCTGGTCCGGGAAGATCCCACATGCCGCAGGAGCAACTAAGCCCGTGCGCCACAACTACTGAGGCTGTGCTCTAGAGCCCACGAGCCACCACTACTGAGCCCGTGTGCCACAACTACTGAAGCCCACGCGCCTAGAGCCTGTGCTCTGCAACAAGAGAAGCCACCATGATGAGAAGCCTGCGCACCACAACGAAGAGTAGCCCCTGTTCGCCACAACTAGAGAAAGCCCGTGCACAGCAACGAAGACCCAACACAGCCAAAAATAAATAAATTAAAATAAATTAAAAAAGAACGTGGGCTCTAGAACTGGGTTGCCTGGGTGACTTTGCTATCACCAGTTGGGTGACCTCAGCAAGTCCCTTAACATCTCATGTCTCAGTTCCCTTACCTGTAGGGTGGGTAGAATAATAGTAGTACCAACTCCTTGGAGTTGCCAGGAGAACTAATGAGTTAATATATGGAACATGCTTAGAAAGCATCTGCTGCTCGCTATTGTTAGCTGTGAATATCTTGGTAACAACACTGGTCTCGGCTCTCAAGGACTGTCTTCCATAATTTCTGGTAACATCCTTATTAAGGTGATGTTTAATAGCAGATCACAAACCCTTTATGGCATTTCTGCTCATAATGATACCATTAGGAGATTGATAATTTTCTGATATTCTAGTTTCTCAATATCTGTAGTTCTCAACCAGAGGTGACTTTGCCCTGCAGTGGACATTTGGCAACGCCTAGAGACATTCTTGGTTGTCATGCTTTGGGAGGGGTGTGTCTCTGGAATCTACTGGGGAGGGGCCTGGAGTGCTGCCAAACCTACAATGTACAGGAAAGCCCTCCCTTAACTAATATATGATTAATATATGAAGGACAAAGAGCTAATGATTCAAATAAATTTCTCTTCCATCTTCATTCAATTACATTCAATCTCACTCAAATGAGATTGTAAGCGTCTTGACTGGGGAGATGTCATAACCTGGGCTCTTTTGATACCCACTCAAGTCATCTCAAAGGGAGAAGTGGAGGAGACACTATAACAATACAGAACAGCACCACAGAAGCCTGATGAGAGGAAGTGAGTGCGGCCAGGCTTCCCGGTCACTCACTGGCCAATCTATGCCTTCACCGGTCTTTGCTTGCGCCCACCCTAATTCAGTTAGCTGTAGCTTGAAGAGAAGAGTTTAAAGGGGCAAAACATGGTCATTTAGGGCCTTGGGGAAGACGGGCAGACAAATGAAGCCATGAGCAGACACTGTGCCAGACAAATGAGTTGTCTAACATGTCTGAGAACAGAAGAATCATTGACAAACGTCAAAAAGTTCCATGGGCACCACAGAGTTTACATCACAGTTCCTCAACCTTTTTTTTATTATCACCCCCTCACCCTCAACAAGCCTTTTTAGACATTTTTTCCCTAATTGCACCTCTGCCATGAAATGTTAATACCACAAATACACTGCATGTCTGTTTTTGTATGGTGGCCCTTTGGAGGGTCACAAACCACCATAATATCTACTCTTTTTTTTTGGTCTCCCCAAAACTGCTTTTCACCCCCTTGGTAATTTTCACCTCCATTGGGAATGCATGCTTTAGACTACTGTCCCCAGTATTTTTTAAACTCCTTTCCCACCCAGCTCCTATCTTTTTTTCCTCAACATGTCTTTTCATTTGTCATCTCCCCAAATTATGTTCCTTGCTCTCACCAATGATAGCTGTACCTTGCTCATCAAAAATTGATTGTGATTATGTAAAATAACACATATAAGTGTAATCTGTAAACTGTAAAGACCATGAAAACGCTGGTTATTATTAGTAGTAAAATAATAATACAAGTAACTCTTGACTGCTGTCCTCCCTGCCAGGCCTAATCCTAACCATATGGCATGGTCCAGCTTTCCTTGCCAATTTTCACTTTGGCTTCTTATGATTCTGGATGAACAATAAGGAAGCTAGTTTATTGTTTGTTTGTTTTTTAAGTTTATGACAAGAGTTGATAACAAATGGAATAGGAACATAAAATAGGTTCATAAAGAATGAGGTACGTTTCAGAAAAAGTTAGCCATTGCTCTACCCTAAATCAATGTGGACTTAAATGGCTAACTGCAGATAATTTAAACATGTTGAATGAAAAGAAATAAAGGCTCCTATTATTTTATGTAGTGGTAAGGTGAATGATTATCTGATCCATCATAAACCAAACTATGAGACCTTAGCAGATGCAACACACACACACACACACACACACACACACACACACACACAGGCCATTCTAGATGCAAATAAGCTTAAAAAAGTTGACTACACTAAATTTAACTGGGTTTTCAAATGTGAGACCCTCAGAACTTCAAATATGTTTATGTGCATATTAAGAAGGGATTAGAGTATATAGCAGTTCTCCCAAACTTCTTTGACCACGGACGTTTTCATCCTGTTAACATCTGTCAGTAGAATGTTTTGAGAAAGAGCAGTTGGAGAAATGCTGAATTGTCTTCAGCACTCACAACCCTGGACGTTCCCAACACTCTGGCTTCTCCTTGCCTTCTCCCAAGCCCAAGCAGGCAAATTCTGAATGGAGAAAATCACATGAGGGCAGCTTAGTTCACAGGCAGTTATAATCACCTCCATCAATTTATGATCACTTCAACACTCACCTGCAACCCTTTCCCCCTCTCCATAAGAACTTTCAGGTTTAGAAAGCCTTTCAAGATCTGTCCCTTGCATCCTTCTCTAAGAACTCCCTCTTAGACTCTACTTCCCCCATCTCAAATGTGAAGTTCTACCAATGTACCACATCTGGATCTTAGATCATGCTGCTTCTCCCACCTGGAATACCCTGTTCTGTCCCATCTTCAACTTCTCTGGCTCATTTTTTTGATCCCTCAGTTCTCAACTAAAACATATCCTCTGGAAGTTTTTTCTGGCTTGATCCTTAAGCCTCTGTTGAATGCCACTTTTACATGCTTTCTATTATAGCATTTATCACATTGTAATAAAACTGCCCAATTTATGTGTTCTTCGAGCTCTTTGAGGGCAGAGTCTATCTTATTCACTGTGGTATAACCAATGCCTAGCACAGTTCCTAGCATCTAGTAGGCACACAATAAATATTTGTTTAATAAATGAAAGCTTGATCTCAGCCTCATTTTATGTAAAGGGATCAGTCTTTATGTAATACTTTTTAAAAGGCCAATCAGAGAAACACAGTGACATATTTAAAGATTCAGATAAGAAATAACCAACATTTAAGAGTTTCCTGTCTGAGTGAAATAAGGGAAGTTGAATCTTAAAGCCAACAGCTCTGAAGTGCTGGTCAAGTGGGGTGGCAGGTGGGAGGGTGGATAAAGCAGAGATTCAAAAATTAAGTTGAACTGTATTTCTAATAGTGATACATATTATCATAGCAAGAGAAGCTGCAAATTATGCTGGTTGTCTAAAGCGCTGCATGTGTTCACAGGGTGCCATCTGGAAGCAGCTGGCAAATACTTGCTTAGTGATTGCCCTCCAACTGTTTTTTAGGCAAATCTCCAAGCAGAAAGTTTATGACTTGTTTTTTAATTGCCTCTCCACCCTCATAATGGCAACATTTTGTTTAAGGAATGTCTTGGGGGAATAGAGTCACCTTTGATTCTTTCTTTTCTTTCACTTTCCACAATCCCGTCCATCAGCAAATCCTGTTAGCTTGACTTCCAAAATGTACCCTGAATCAGACCATCTCCACTCACCATCTGCACTGCTACAATGCACTGCTACAATGTTCATCCAAACCAACCTCAAATCTCACCTGAACTGCTGCAAGAACCTCCTAACAGGCCTCTTCTTGCCCTGCCCTCATAGTTCACCTCCCATTTACTAACCAGAATGACCTATCTAAAGGGTAAATTAGATGCCAATTCTCTGCCTAAAGTCCTCCAGTAAATTATAGCCCAGGTGACTGTAAAAAGGAGAATGGATAAATAAGTTGGTAAATTCATATCATGCAATACTATTCAGTAATAATATTGAATAGTTGATACATGCAACATGGCTGCCTCTCAAAAGCATTAGGCTAAGTGAAAGAAGTTCTACATGAAAGAGTTCATACTATATGATTTCTTAATATGTACAGTTGTAGACCAGGAAAAAACTAATATACGGTAGAAAAAAATCATAACAGTGGTTGCCTCTGGGGGCGGGGAGGTGATGGTGACTGACGGGGAAGAGATATGGGGAACTCTGTTGGGTGATAGAAATGTTTCATATCCTGACAGGAGCTTGGGTTGCACAGGTGCATGAATCTATCAAAACTCAATGACTGTACACCTAAGATTTATGTACTTCATTGTATGCAAAATTTACCTCAAAAGAAAAAAAAAACTGCAAACAAATATTGAATTCTAGTTAATGATACACATGCGGGAGAATTTAGAAGTTACTGATGTCTGCAACTTACTTTGCATTGCATCCAAAAATACATCAGAGTGAATGATAGATAAATGGACAGATATGATACAACAATTATAACAAAATGTTAATGGTAGAATCTTAGTAAGGAGAACATGGGTATTCACTGTGAAATTCTTCCAACTTTGCTGTTTAGAATTTTTCATACTAAAATAGATGGGGAAATAAAACCCCTAAGGTGACCACACTTCTGGAATGGCAGCGTGAGAAGCTCATCTCCCCACTGAAACATTTAACTAGTGAAAATTATTTTTTTTTAAACCAACCATTTAAAATCTCTGGATATTGTCCCAAGAGTATACAGAAAATGGAGAAACATTTATTCAAGAAAGTTTAGTAAATCTTGATAAGAACAGTAAGAGTCTATGGTATTTGAGCCACTGTCTGATTCTATCTCCTCCCAGCTTACTGTGACATAAGTTCTACTTCAAGCAGGGAGGTCAAAGAAAATAGGACTCCCTTTCCCTTCAGCTCCTAGTTTAGGACTATGGTTTCACCCAAGGAAGGGCAAGTGGCCAGCATATCATCCCTCTTTCTGGCAGGGGCCTGGACTGGGACTCCCTTCCAAATCCCAGGTCCCACTCATAGGGTGGAAGCTTTACCTAGGCACAGAAAGCTGAGAATATTGGGTCCCAATTGCCCCCACCCCAGCTCACTCATAGATTCCATGCCAGGAGGGCAAGCCCAAAAGACTAGGGGCTGCCATCCACATCCAATGCCCCACTTGTGGAGCAACACAGGTTTATCACTTCAGAAGAAGTGGACCACAGTCCCTTCCCCTGCCCTACTCTAATGCAGTAGTACAGGCATTCTGTTGGAGGGTGGGGGAGAGGGAGGCCATAAGAACAGAGAGCTCAGACACTTCTCTGGTGGCACAGTGGTTAAGAATCCGCCTGCCAATGCAGGGGACATGGGTTCAATCCCTGGTCCAGGAAGATCCCACATGCCACGGAGCAACTAAGCCCGTGCCCCACAACTACTGAGACTGCACTCTAGAGCCCGCGAGCCACAACTACTGAGCCCGCATGCCTAGAGCCCATGCTCCACAACAAGAGAAGCCACTGCAATGAGAAGCCTGCTCACCACAACAAAGAGTAGCCCCTGCTCGCCACAACTAGAGAAAGCCCGTGCGCAGCAACGAAGGCCCAGCGCGGCCAAAAATAAATAAGTAAATTAATTAATTAATTAATTAAAATAAAAAAAAAAAGAACAGAGAGCTCAGTAGCTCTCCCTAAGAGGACATACTTTATTAGGAAGACAATGTGGGGAAGTTCATGCATAAGGGTATTGTCAAAAACAATGGAGAGTTTGGTGGCAAACAGTTAAGAGGAGGCTCTTAGCTCCATTAAACTAGCAGCAACAAACAAAATAGTAGCCCAGCTAGAAGTTTAAGAGAGTAAACCAAGGAAAGAGACAGATAAGAAGGGCCCTTCTGAGCTCAGAGCAAGCCTCAAAGACTGCCCCCACAAAGGGGCCTGACTTTAGCTGGATCACACTGTGGAACAATTTTATGCCCCAGACTTTGCCAAAAACAACAGAGCAGTCAGCTAGCAATTACTGGAGGCTAAAGGCTGTGAGTGTTACAGTAGAATCAGATCACCTAGCAGCTTAACAGGGAGACCAGGGAAAGAGAGCACTGCTAAAACTACAATAATCCCTGGTGGTCAGAAGACTGTGCACATGGTCAAAGCTTCACTCTTTGAGGAGCAACATCAGAGACTACACACTGTGGATAAAATATTGATAGATTTCTGTGAACTAGTCCAGGCAAGTCACTGAAAAAATAAATAAGAAAACAAGCCCCAGGTGAGAGAGGGATCAATATCCAGAGTTGCTACAATATATTATTGTAGCAATGTTCCATTTTCAACAAAAAAATTATGAGACATGCAAAGAAACAGGAAAGCGTGACCCATGACAAGAAGAAAAAAAAAAAATTAGGCAACAGAAACTGCTTTGGTGGGGGCCTAGATGTTGAACTTAACAAAAACTTCAAAGTCCCTATTGTAAATATGTTCAAAGAACTAAAGGACACCATATTTATAAGGAATGAAAGGAAGGTATGTTGACAACATCTCATCCAACAGAGAATATCAGTAAGGGAGTTAGAAAATGTTTAAAAAAAAAACAACAAATAAAAATGAAGACACAAAATACCAAAACTTATAGGATGGAGCTAAAACAGTGTTCAGAGGGAAATTTTTAGCTATAAACGCCAACATTAAAAAAAAAAAAGAAAGAAAGATCTCAAATCAATAAACTAAATTTCCACCTTAAGTAACAGGGGGGGAAAAAGCAAACAAAACCCAGAGCAAGCAGAAAGAAGAAAACAATAAAAATTAGAGTGGAAATTATCGAAATAGAGAACGGGAGGGGAAAAAAATAAAACCTAATTTCATTCTTTGAAAAGATCAACAAAATTGACAAACTTTTAGCTAGACTGACCAAGAAGAGAGAAGACTAAAATCAGAAATGAAAGAGGGGACATTACTACTGACCTTACAGGAAAAAAAAGAATTATAAGAGAATACCATGAAGAAACATATGCCAACGAATTATAACAAACGAAATGGACAAAGTCCTAGGAAGACACAAACTACCAGAATCAACTAAAGAAGAAACAGAAAGTCTGGAAAGGCCTATAACAAGTAAAGAGATTGGATTAGTAATTTAAAACTTCCCCCAAAGAAACTCCCAAGCCCAGATGACTTTACTGGTGAATTTCACGAAACACTTAAAGAATTAATATGAATCCTCTCAAACTCTTCCAAAATATAGGAGAGGAGGAAACACTTCTCAATTCGTTCTATGAAGCCAGTGTTACTCTGATACAAAAACCAGAAAGACATGTTACCAAAAAACCCTACATACCATTATCTCTTATGAATATGGACACAAAAGCCTCAACAAATACTAGTCAACTGAATGCAGTAGTATATAAAGAGAATTATACACCATAACCAAGTGGGAACTATCCTAGGAATGCAAGGTTGATTTTACATTGGAAAATCAATTAATTTAATGCACCACATTAATAGAATAAAGGACAAAAACCATTTCATCATCTCAATAGGTGCAAGAAAAAAAAAAAGCATTTGACGAAAATCCAAAAACGTTTCATGATTAAAAATACTCAGTAACCTAAGAATAGAAGGGAACTTCCTTAAACTGAAACAAAGAACATCTATAAAAAACCCACAGCTAATATCATAATGGTGAAGAAATGAATACTTTCCCCCACAAGACCAGGACCAAGACAAGGATGTCCATTCTCACCCTTTTATTCAATAATATATTGGAGATTCTATCCAGGGCAATTGAGCAAGAAAGAAATGGCATCCAGATTGAAAAGGAAGAAGTAAAATGATCTTTATTTGCAGATAACATTATCTTATATATAGAAGATCCTAAGGAATCCACTAAAAAAATATTAGAACTAATAAAGGAGTTTAGCAAGGTTGCAGGATACAAGATGAATAAACAAACACCAATTCTACTTCTACATACTAGCAAACAATCCAAAAATGAAATTCAAAAAACAATTTAATTTACAATAGCATCAAAAATAAAGTACTTAGTAATAAATTTAACAAAAGAAGTGTAAAACCTGTACATTGAAAAGTATAAAAAACTGTTGAAAGAAATAAAAAGATCTAAATAAATGGAAAAATATCCTATGTTCATAGATCAGAAGACTTAATACTGTTAAAAGGGTAATACTCCCCAAGCTGATCTACAGATTCAATGTAATCCCTATCAAAATCCCAGGTGGCTTTTTTTGCAGAAACTGACAAGCTGATACTAAAATACTGTGGGAAAAAACAAAGTTCTGATTTCAAAATTTACTACAGAGCTACAGAAATTAAGACAATGTAGGGACTTCCCTGCTGGCACAGTGGTTAAGAATCCGCCTGCCAATGCAGGGGACATGGGTTCGAGCCCTGGTCCGGGAAGATCTCACGTGCCACGGAGCAAATAAGCCCGTGCACCACAACTACTGAGCCTGTGCTCTAGAGCCCATGAGCCACAACTACTGCAGCCCGTGTGCCTAGAGCCTGTGCTCCGCAACAAAGAGAAGCCACCGCAGTGAGAAGCACACGCACCGCAATAAAGAGTAGCCCCTGCTCACCGCAACTAGAGAAAGCCCGCGCACAGCATCGAAGACCCAACACAGCCGAAAAATAAATAAATTTATAAAAAAAAAAAAAAAGACAATGTAGTAGTAGTATGAAGACAAATAGATCAATGGAATAGATCAATCAATCTACGCACAAATGGTCAAATGATCTTTGAAAGGGTGCCAAGACGACTCAATGAGGAAAGAATAGTGTTTTTGTTTTTTAATAAATTTATTTATATTTATTTATTTTTGGCTGCGTTGGGTCTTCGATGCTGTGCGTGGGCTTTCTCTAGTTGTGGCGAGCAGGGGCTACTCTTTGTTGTGGTGCGTGTGCTTCTCACTGCGGGGGCTTCTCTTGTTGCAGGGCACGGGCTCTAGGCGGACTTCAGTAGTTGTGGCTTGCGGGCTCTAGAGCGCAGGCTGAGTAGTTGTGGTGCATGGGCTTAGTTGCTCTGCAGCACGTGGGATCTTCCTGGACCAGGGCTCGAACCCACGTCCCCTGCACTGGCAGGCGGATTCTGAATCACTGTGCCACCAGGGAAGTCCCAGGAAAGAATAGTTTTTTCAACAAATGATGCTAGGACAATTTGATATCCATATGTAAAAGAATGCAGTTGGACCTCTACCTCACACCATATACAAAAATTAACTATGATCTATTATCATAGGCCTCTTATGTAAGAGCTAAGACTATAAAACTCTGAGAAGAAAACATAGAAGTAAGTCTTCATGACTCTTGGTTAGGCAGTGGTTTCTAGGGTATGACATTGAAAGCACATGCAACTAAAGAAAAAAGAGATGTCGAACTTAATTAAAATTAAAAACTTTTGTGTTTCAAAGGACACCATCAAGAAACTGAAAAGACAACCTGCAGAATGGGAGAAAATATGTGCAAATCATATATCTGATAAGGAACTTGTATCTGGAATATATGAAGAACTGTTACACTTCAACGATAAAAAGATAAATAACCTAATTTAAAATTTATTTATTTATTTATTTTTGGCTGTGTTGGGTCTTCGTTTCTGTGCGAGGGCTTTCTCTAGTTGCAGCAAGCGGGGGCCACTCTTCATCGCGGTGCGCGGGCCTCTCACTATCGCAGCCTCTCTTGTTGGCGGAGCACAAGCTCCAGACGCGCAGGCTCAGTAGTTGTGGCTCACGGGCTCAGCTGCTCCGCGGCATGTGGGATCTTCCCAGACCAGGGCTCGAACCCGTGTCCCCTGCATTGGCAGGCAGATTCTCAACCACTGTGCCACCAGGGGAGCCCAAATAACCTAATTTAAATATATATATGTGTAACTGAATCACTTTGCTGTACATGTGAAACTAACACAACATTGTAAATCAACTATACTTCAATTTAAATAAATAAAAATTATACAGTGCTGTATGTCAATTATATCTTAATAAAACTGTAAAAAAAAACAGTAAATAAAAAAACACAGGCTTCCCTGGTGGCGCAGTGGTTGAGAGTCTGCCTGCCAATGCAGCGGACACGGGTTCGAGCCCTGGTCTGGGAAGATCCCACATGCCGCGGAGCTACTGGGCCCGTGAGCCACAACTACTGAGCCTGCGCGTCTGGAGCCTGTGCTCCACAACAAGAGAGGCCGCGATAGTGAGAGGCCCGCGCATTGCGATGAAGAGTGGCCCCCGCTCGCCGCAACTAGAGAAAGCCCTCGCACAGAAACGAAGACCCAACACAGCCATTAAAAAAAAAAAAAAAAAAAGTACAAATGCACAATAAAAATTATTTAAAAAAAAAAAAACACAATGAGATACCCACTAAGATTGCTGAAATAAAAAGATAATAAATGTTCGGCAGTTCCTCAAAAGGTTAAACATAGAGTCACCATATAGCAATCTCACTCCTAGTTATGTGCCCAAGAGAAATACAACCATTTACCCACACTTGTATACAAAATCTTGTATGTGAATGTTCATAGCAACATTATTCATAATAGCCAAAAAGTGGAAACAACCCAAATGTTCATCAACTGATGAATGGATAAACACAAGTAGCATATTTATACAGTGTAATACTATTCTGCGTAAAAAGGAATGAAGTACTGATACATGCTACAACATGGATAAACCTTGCAAACATTATGCTAAGTGAAAAAAGTCAGTCACAGAAGACTATATGTTGTATTATTCCATTTACATGAAATGGCCAGAATAGGCATATTCATACAGACAGAAAATATATTAGTAGTTGCCTAGGGCTGGGGGTGAGGGCAGGGTGTGAAGGTAGAAAGTGAATATTAATGGCTATGGGAATTCTTTTGGGGGTGATGAAAATGTTCTAAACTTGATGGTGGTGATGGTTTCACAATTCTGTGAACATATTAAAAACCGTTGAAATTGTACACTTTAAATGGGTGAATCATATATGAATTATGTCTTTTTTCGCCGTGCAGCTTGCGGGATCCTAGTTCCCTGACCAGGGATTGAACCTGGGCCCTTGGCAGTGAAAGTGCGGAGTCCCAACCACTGGACCGCCAGGGAATTCTCTGAATTATGTCTTAATAAAGCTGTTAAAACAAACAAAACAGAAACCTCCAGGGGTTTCCAACCCACGTGGCCCTTCTCTCCTCATTCACTCACCTGCATCCATGTTCTCCACTTTCTACCAAATTTTCTGGACTTTGTATGTGTGGTTCCTGCTTAGAACATTCTACCCCAAATTATCTCAAGCTGACCTTATTATTATTTAGTCTCGATTCAAATGAATCCTCCTCAGAGACATTTTCCCTGACCATCCCAACTAAAGCAGTCTCTCCCCCTTAAAATGGTCTATTTTATATTCTGTCAAGAAACAAAAAATAAAGTAATTCAGATATTCAGCTGATGCGTGTCAGGTAGCGCCTCAAAATTAGCTAACTCCCCGAGCTGAAGCAGAACTGGAGTTTTTATAAGGCAAGAGAAGAAAGGGGTATATGGTTATGGTATTGTCCCAGGCTGCAATTTTCTTTATCTGTAATTGCTGCAAAACACTGCAGTTTAAAAGGGTGGGATATATTGGGGTATTCATGCCTCTTTCTTGTAATTGCTGGTGTAGTGTTATTTTGGTAGCAGTTGAAAGGGTTCTTTTGAGAGCTATCTTTGTAAGCCTTCTCAATCATCTAATGCTAATTAAGTTCATGGGAAGGACTGACAGAAAGGGGAAAAAAAGGAAAGGAAAGGAGAAAGAAAAAAAAAGGAGGTAAAGCCTGAAACAAGGAAAAGCAGGGTCTGTTTCAATTCTTTAGAACATGTCTCAGTATCTGAAATTGTCTTAGTTGTTTGCATGTTTATTTTCTGTCTCCTCTACCACTAGGATGTTTCTGTCTTGTTTGTCCACATAGTAGATGCTTAATATGTGGTGGCTGATTGACCAAATTCCACACCAACATGATAATCTAAGGTGAAAGCATGAGCAAATATTTTGGAACTTTCTAACCACTCCTCTCATTTCTCAGGACTATAATGAACTGTCACCTGGGTGCTTAGAGAATTAAAAATTATTGGGCCACACCTCCACAGACTGGTTCATCTTTGCTTTAATTATACATCTGCCTGCCTACAGAAACAAATATTTTAAAAGGTAAGGAAAAATCTGTGTGACAGTCTGGGCAGTGCTTCCATTGCCTCGAACTCGACCCTAGGATTGTTGATTATATAGGAGGAACTGGAACAAACCTACTGAAATTTTATGCAGGGGTTTCAAGTCTTTAATTCAAGCTTGCTTCTTCCTAGAAGTAGGAGTGGAGTCATTGTGCTTAGTTACTTCTGCAATTGCTAGAGGTTAGGAACAAAGACTCAAAGAATTTAAGTGCTGGAAGGAACCTCAGGCATTACTTAGCTTCTTTCTTTCTTATCAGATGTTTCTTATCGTCTGTATCCAAAATATCAAGATTTTACCCTCTAAGAACACTTCCCTGCTCAAAGCACTTTCTCAGACCAGCACCACTGGCATTACCTAGAAGTCTGTTTGGAAATGCAGAATTTCAGACCCCATTCCAGAGCTATGTAGTCAGAATTTGTAATTTCACATGACCCCCAGGTAACTGGTGTGCAGTCTGAGAAGTGCCGCAGCATTTCTGGACATGCTGAACCAGTGCCTACTATCTCCAACAGCATGCATTTATCATTAGCACTTACCTGCAAGCTGGACCAATGGAACAAGGAAAATTCATAGGTGGAAAGTTTTCCCAAATGTCCCCTGCAGAATTCAAAGACCTGTGTATTAGGGAAAGAAAAGAAGAGGCTCAAAGGATAAAGCTCAAAAGTAATTACAAAGCTTACTGGTAAAATGGTGATAATTTTTTTGAACTGGGTGATGAATACATTGAGAGTCATTAAACTACTCTCTCTACTTTTGTGTATATTTGAAAGTTTCATAATAAAAATTTTTTTAAATTATATTTTATTCACACTTACCTTTTTTTTTTTTCGGCCACGCCATGTGGCATGAGGGATCTTAGTTCCCCGACCAGGGATCGAACCCTTGCCCTCTGCATTGAGAGTGCAGAGTCTTAACCAATGGACCACCAGGGAAGTCCCCTGAAAGTTTCATAATAAAATATTTTTTTAAAAAGTAGTCTCAAGTTTGGGACTTCCCTGGTGGCACAGTGGGTAAGACTCTGCACTCCCAATGCAGGGGGCCCAGGTTTGATTCCTGGTCAGGGAACTAGGTCCCACATGCATGCCACAACTAAGAGTTCGCATGCCACAACTAAGGAGCCCACATGTTGTAACTAAGACCCAGCGCAACCAAATAAATAAAATTAATTTTTAAAAAAAGTAGTCTCAAATTAGTGATAACTACCAGTCCCACCAAGAGGCACTTGTGGTGAGAAAGTGTAGTCAAGAATGTTGTGTATCTTGGGACTTCCCTGGCAGTCCAGTGGTTAAGCCTTCACCTTCCAATGCAGGGGGTGTGGGTTTGATCCCTGGTCAGGGAGCTAAGATCCCACATGCCTCAGAGCCAAGAAACTAAAACCTAAAACAGAAGCATTATTTTTCTTTAAGAATTTATTTATTTATTTATTTATTATTTATTTATTTGGCTGTGTTGGGTCTTCGTTGCTGCACGAGGGTTTTCTCTAATTGTGGCAAGCAGGGGTTACTCTT
This sequence comes from Eschrichtius robustus, assembly GCF_028021215.1. Taxonomy (NCBI): domain Eukaryota; kingdom Metazoa; phylum Chordata; class Mammalia; order Artiodactyla; family Eschrichtiidae; genus Eschrichtius; species Eschrichtius robustus. Next base: position 15,049,895 of record NC_090842.1, read on the forward strand.
CATTGCAGTACGTGGGCTTCTCACTGTGGTGGCTTCTCTTGCTGCAGACGACGGGCTCTAGGCGCGCAGGCTCCAGTAGTTGTGGCTCATGGGCTCAGTAGTTGTGGCTCGTGGGCTCTAGAGCACAGGCTCAGTAGTTGTGGCGCATGGGCTTAGTTGCTCTGCAGCATGTGGGATCTTCCCAGGACCAGGGCTCAAACCCATGTCCCCTGCGTTGGTAGGCGGATTCTTAATCACTGAGCCACCAGGGAAGCCCCTAGAAGCATTACTGTAACAAATTCAATAAAGACTTTAAAAATGGTCCACATCAAAAAATCTTAAAAAAAAAAAAAAAAAAAAAAAAGAATGTCGTGCATCTGCCCCAAAGTGAAGGCTGAAGGGGAATGGGGAAGAACTAAGGTTTATGGACCAGACCCCTTGGGTACATTCCTTCATTTAATCCCCCATCACAGCTCTGTTAGGTAACACCACCTTAACCAAGTGATTGAATTTAGCATCACCAATCCTGGGACAAATTGATACTGTATGCCCCCGGTTGAGTGTATGGGGAAGTACACATCCTCGTTGATGTGGTCCTCTCACCAAAAATGTCTCACCTGAATCTAAAAAGGAGGCAGCAAACGCTGAACAGAGGACATTCTACCAGACAATGGGCCTGGACTCTTCAAAAGTGTTAATATCATGACAGACAAAAGATTTAAAAAGTAAGGTGAAGTGCTTTAAATTAAAGGAGACTAAAGACGTATGACATCTAAACGCAATGGGTGAACTTTGATTGGATCCTAGATTCAAAAAAGAAACACTAAAAAAAGTCATTGTGGGGACTTCCCTGGCGGTCCAGCGGTTAAGACTCCGTGCTTCCAATGCAGGGGGCACAGGTTCGATCCCTGGTCAAGGAACTAAGATCCGGCATGCATGCAGTGTGGGCAAAAAAAAAAAAAGAATCATCTAATACACTGTCCATTTTCCAAGTTTCTAATTGTCCCCACAATGACGTTTTTTAAAAATAAATAAATTTATTTATTTATTTATTTATTTTGGCTGCAATGGGTCTTTGTTGTGGCGGCGTGTGGGCTCTTCGTTGCAGTGCGTGGGCTTCTCTGGTTGTGGCGAGCGGGCTTAGTTGTGGCATGTGGGATCTTAGTTCCCAGACCAGGGATTGAACCCGGGCCCCTGCACTGGGAGCACGGAGTCTTAACCACTGGACCACCACGGAAGTCCCCAAGATGATTCTTTAAAATATATATATATTAAAATGTACTGGGTGTGACTAAAACAACAACAACAACCTTATGAGGTAAGTGGTAACCCTCTTTTAAAGACTGGGAAACTTAAGTTCAGAGAGATAAAGGGACTTGCTCAAGAATCCGCAGCTGGTAAATGGCAGCGCCAAAACAGGCCCAGATCTCCCTGACTCCACAGCACAAGCTCCTGGCTGGTGGATGCTTCTTCCTCTGCAGCACCCCCAGGAAGCAAGAGATAGGGCTGTGTCTCCAAGGAGATGGTAAGGGTTGTAAAGAGGCACCGTGCATTGTTATGCCACGAGCAGTCATTCATTTATTCAAAATTTAATTTCTGTGTGACAATGATAAGCAAAAACAGGCAGTCCCTAGACTCAGGTTGCTTACAGCCTAGTGGAGGAGACAGATGCTGATCAAATGTTGGAAACACTCAAAGGAATATATATATATATATAACAAAAGGAGATCAGAGCAATGAAGAAAAGGAAGCTGACCAAAGCAGAGGGTCAGCAGAAGACTTCTATGAGTTGTGCTTTAAAGACTGAATAGAAGTTAATGATACAGACAGAAGGAAAAGTGTGAGCAAAAGGCCTATGGCAGGAGGGAGCATGACCTTGCAGTAGGAAAGCCCCAAGAGCCGGCAGCTGTGTGGTGCAAGGTAAGAATGGAGGAAAGTAGGCAGGGTCTGACCATGTAGGACCTTAAAGGCCATGCTAGGAATTCTGTTCAATTTTAAAAGCAATGGAAAGTTATTAAAGGGTTTAAGCAAGTGACAACATAAGATTTCAAGTTAAAAAAAAAAAAAAAAAAGAAACACTTTGGCTGCAACGTACCAGTTAAAAGAGATTGTGGTAACCTGTGGTTACTTGTATTAGAATGAGCACTGGAGATGGAAGGGGCCACATCCAGAGGATATCTGGGCAGACCGGATATGGGGAAATGCAGGAAAAGGAGGTACTGAAGATGTCTTAGGTTTGTAGCTTGTGCAGTTGGATGGAGACGCCATTCTCTGCGAGAAGGAACACTGGAAGAAGGCCAGATATGGGAAGATGTAACGTGAGTGATATCTTGGAAATGAAGAATTGGTGGTGCTTTTGAGACCTCCAAGTGGAGATGCAAGAAGGCAGCTGGATGTGCAACTCTGAAGTTCAGAAGACAAGTCTAGACTAGAGATGTACATTTGGGAGTCATCAACTTATGGCTACTGAAGCATGGATAAGGTGGCCTCAGAAAGGGAGGATTTAGTCAGTGGGAACCTCTGATTCTTAAAGGGAAGGCTTTGATGCAGAAATACTGGAAGGGAGCAGTAGGGGGGCTGAGTCACAAGCCTGAGCGAGAAGTGTGGGCTGGGAGAGAACCTCATTGTCACTCTCTGCTTCTAGAAGCAATGTGTTCCTGCCAGCAGTGGGGTCACCTTCACTACTTTTGGAGGATGGCTCATGCGTTTCTCTACCTGGTGGGCTCTACTACTCACCCTCTAGGCAAGCCTCTGCTGGCAGCCCCCATGTCTTCTGCCACTGCTTCCTGGGGGAAGGTGTCCTGCCCCCGGGCTTCTCTCCCAGTGTCCTTCAAACTATACCATAATTTATTTATTAAGCAATTAATTAATTGATTAACCAATGCCTTAGTGATAGACAAAATTTGGGGGCAAAAATTATGGTATAACCATACGTTGGAATACTATGTAGCAGGAGGGCGAGAGAGAGAGAGAGAGAGAGAGAGAGAGAGAGAGAGGGAGGTGGAAAGAGAGAGACAGAGAGACAGAGAGGTATTTCTCTGTGTTCATATATGGAAAGCTCCCCAATATTCCCCAATATACATACATTGTGAAAGAAAAAAGAAAAGTACAAAACTGTGATTTTATGCTATTTTTCGTATTAATGGGGAATATAAATCTGTATTCCAATTTACTTGTATACGCCTAGAGAAAGTGTGGAAAGATACACGGGACACTAAAAACAGTGACCCCATAGGGGATAAGGCAGGGTGGATTGCAGAGATGATAAATAAGGATGAAACTTATCATGACTCTGTTTATTTAAAATTTTCTGAACCTTGTGACTATATCACCTATTCAAAAAATTAAATTTTAAAATATGGAAAAATGTTGTTTTCCAATATGTTTCGTATTTTATATTTTCTAATGAAACTGATTTTAGTGCTCCCACCCCCAAAGATAACATTTTGCAGACATATAATACAATATCGCAACCAGGATATTAACGCTGATACAGTCAAGATACAGACAATTTCCATCACCATTGTGTGCTATGTTTTAAATCTTGAAGATGGATGGTCTATTAAATAAAATAACATGTTTTACAAATCAGTATGTTTAGTACACATTAAAAAAAAGTCTGGAAGGAAATTCAGCACAACAAAATGGTAACAGTGGTCATCTCTGGTCACGAGGAATACAGGGGGCTTAACTTTTTTTTTTTCCTTTTTAGTTTCATGGTTGTTTTCTTTTCTGAGGTGAAATTCACATAACATACAATGAACCATTTTAAACTGTATATTTCAGTGGAACTTAGTGTATTCATGATGTTGTACAACCACCTCTCTTTAGTTTCAAAACTTTTTCATCGCTCTAGAAGAAGACCCCCTATCCATTAAGTAATCACTCCCTAGCCTCCTGTCACCAGCCCCTGACAACCTCTAATCTGCTTTCTCTCTCTATGGATTTGCCTATTCTGGATATTCCATACAGAAGGAATCACACAATATGTGACCTTTTGTGTCTGGCTTTTTTAACTTAGTATAATATTTTCAAGGTTCATCCAAGCTGTAGCAGTATCAATACTTCATCCATTTTTATGGCTAAATAATATCCCATTTTGCGTATACATCATAATTTGTTTCTCTGTTCATCCATTAATGGACATTTGGGTTGTTTCCACCTTATGGCTATTGTAAATAGTGCTGCCAAGAATATTCATGAACAAGTTTTTGTTTGGACTCCTATTTTCAATTATTTTGGATATAAACGTAGAAGTAGAATTGCTAACAATTCTGTTTATCTTTTTGAGGAATCAACAAACTGTTTTCCACAGCAGCTGTACCATTTTACAGTCCCACAAGCTGCATATGAGAGTTCCTAATTCTCCATAGCCTTGCCAACACTTGTTATTTTATCATTTGTCTGTTTATCATAGCCATCTTAGTGGGTGTGCAGTGATATCTCATTTTGGATTTGATTTGCATTTCCTTAATGATCAACAACGTCAAACATCTTTTCATGAGCTTATTGGCCACTGAGTATCTTTTTTGGAGAAATGTCTCCAAAGCATGTGCTATTTTTAATTGTATCATTGATGATGTATTTTAAAACAGAGGGATTAAATTTTACATTACTGCGCCTGAATAAAATTTTCTCTTATTACTGATGAAAATTAAAATTTTGAAATGGTATCTCATTGCATTAGTTAAGGCAATGGAAGTTGCTATAACAAATCCCCAAATGTTTGATGGCTCAAACACAATTGAAGTTTCTTTCTTGCACAAATAAAGCCCAACATGTTCAGTAAATGGCTCTTCTCTAAGCGGTAATGCAGGTACTTGGGCTCCTTCCATTATGTGCTCTGCCATCTTCAACTCAAGGCTTCTAAGGCGGCACTGGTGCAGTATTTGTAAAAGGATTTTCAGCGAGGCTGGACACCATGCACCAATAGCACCAATTTACCTTTTTTCTTTCTTTTTTTTTTTAGGTATAGAAATGGAGAGCGCTCAGGGTTAGATTAATCTCAGGTAGAGACTTTCCACAGTAGATGCTACACAAAGATAAGGAAGCTAAGTTCAAGTGGCTGGCAAGAATGTGGGTATGTATTGCACCATGGGGTATATGTTGGAAAGAAAGAGAAGAGTAACAATGCAGGGGAGTTGACAGACTTAGGAGGAAAGTGTGGAGAGATCAGAGGGTTGAATAATGTCTAGGTGTAAACTGTGACTGACTTGGACAGCAAGAAGATTGTAGTGAGTTAATTATACATCAGGATTTAAGATTCCTAAAAAAGTCTAGTTCAAGATCATGATAAAGAACAAGGTGTAGGGACTTCCCTGGTGGCGCAGTGGTTAAGAATCCGCCTGCCAGTGCAGGGGACATGGGTTCGATCCCTGGTCCGGAAAGATCCCACATGCTGCGGAGCAACTAAGCCCGTGTGCCACAACTACTGAGCTTGCACTCTAGAGCCCGTGAGCCACAACTACTGAAGCCCGTGCGCCTAGAGCCTGTGCTCCGCAACAAGAGAAGCCACTGCAATGAGAAGCCCACGCACTGCAATGAAGAGTAGCCTCCGCTCGCCATAACTAGAGAAAGCCTGCGCATAGCAACAAAGACCCAATGCAGCCAAAAATAAATAAATAAATAAATTTATTATTAAAAAAAAAGAACAAGGTGTGCCTGTGGGAATGGGTGGCCATAATGGGGTAAGATTTATATATAGCTCCTCAAGTTCGAGATAGGCAGGAGGCCTTTATAGGTGTTGGTTGGGTTATCCACAGAAATACTGAAATTTCCCACATGTCAAGGCCTTAAGTAAAATTAAAGGAGAGTGTACAGAAAGGGTATAAAGTAATATAGCCTATATTTTATTTATTTTTAAAATTTTTATTGGAGTATAGTTGATTTAAAATGTTGTGTTATAGCCTATATTTTAAAGGATAGTTATTGCATGATTCTGAGAGACTAGAAATCCTGAAAGGACAGTAAGTTAGATTTCTAGACTAGGTGAAAAAAAAGCAATTTCAAGCTGGCTGTAGGGGTGGCAGTATCTTTGGGGGAACAGCCGAGTTATGGTTAAAGCAAAGAGGTGAAGGAACTATGCTCGACAATTTGGGAATGGCAGGGAATTTTAATCTGCCATGGAAGAAGAATTCCAGCGGGAAAGAATGGAAGGAGGAAGCATCAGGCTGGAGGGAGCTAAAAGTATGGGAATTTCTATAGCAATATCACAAACAAGACAATGCGAAAATGTGTGGGCTTCAAAACACCTAGATATGTTAGATAAAATCTAACATACACTTTTTCAGATTGAGAGCTAACTTTGCAAGAGGGTAAGGGTACCTCCCAAGGAGCACAAATAAAGAGGGAACTGAAAACTAGGAAAAAAGACTATGGTTATGCTGGTGCTATCTCAGTAACCAAGAGGTTTGGATTTTAAGACTAGGAGAGGAAGCCTTAGGCCCAGGTAAGGCAGGGAGTTGTAATTTAAACTCTGCATGAAGTCAGGACCCTTCAAATGTTAAGCTTGAATGAAAGGATGAATTAAAAAGAAATCTCGGAGAAGCTTCAAGATGGCGGAAGAGTAAGACGCGGAGATCACCTTCCTCTCCACAAATACATCAGAAATACATCTACATGTGGAACAACTCCTACAGAACACCTACTGAACGCTGGCAGAAGACCTCAGACCTCCCAAAAGGCAAGAAACTCCCCATGTACCTGGGTAGGGCAAAAGAAAAAAGAAATGACAGAGACAAAAGAATAGGGACGGGACCTGCACCAGTGGGAGGGAGCTGTGAAGGAGGAAAGGTTTCCACGCACTAGGAAGCCCCTTCGCGGGCGGAGACTGCAGGTGGCAGAGGGGGGAAGCTTCGGAGCCACGGAGGAGAGCGCAGCCACAGGGGTGCGGAGGGCAAAGCGGAGAGATTCCTGCACAGAGGATCGGTGCCGAGCAGCACTCACCAGCCCGAGAGGCTTGTCTGCTCACCCGCCGGGGCGGGCAGAGGCTGGGAGCTGAGGTTCAGGCTTCGGAGTTCAGATCCCAGGGAGAGGACTGGGGTTGGCTGCGTGAACACAGCCTGAAGGGGCTAGTGCGCCACGGCTAGCCGGGACGGAGTACGGGAGAAAGTCTGGAACTGCCGAAGAGGCAAGAGACTTTTTCTTGCCTCTTTGTTTACTGGTGCTTGAGGAGAGGGGATAAAGAGCGCCGCCTAAACCAGCTCCAGAGACGGGTGCGAGCCCCAGCTATCAGCGCGGACCCCAGAGACGGGCATGAGACGCTAAGGCTGCTGCTGCCGCCACCAAGAAGCCTGTGTGCGAGCACAGGTCACCATCCACACCTCCCCTCCCGGGAGCCTGTGCAGCCTGCCACTGCCAGGGTCCCGTGATCCAGGGACAACTTCCCCGGGAGAACGCACGGCGCGCCTCAGGCTGCTGCAACGTCATGTTGGCCCCTGCCGCCGCAGGCTTGCCCTGCATCCGTACCCCTCCCTCCCCCCGGCCTGAGTGAGCCAGAGCCCCCGAATCAGCTGCTCCTTTAACCCCGTCCTGTCTGAGCGAAGAACAGACACCCTCAGACGACCTACACGCAGAGGCGGGGCCAAATCCAAAGCTGAACCCCGGGAGCTGTGCGAACAGAGAAGAGAAAGGGAAATTTCTCCCAGCAGCCTCAGGAGCAGCGGATTAAATCTCCACAATCAAATTAATGTACCCTGCATCTGTGGAAAACCTGAATAGACAACGAATCATCCGAAATTGAGGAGGTGGACTTTGGGAGCAACGATATATGTATATTTTTCCCTTTTTCTCTTTTTGTGAGTGTGTATGTGTATGCTCCTGTGTGTGATTTTGTCTGTACAGCTTTGCTTTTACCATTTGAACTAGGGTTCTGTCTGTCTCTTGGTTTTTGTTTTTTTTTTTTTAACTTAAAAATTTTTTTTCTTAATAATTACTTTTTATTTTTTAATGACTTTATTGTATTTTATTTTACTTTATTTTATCTTCTTCTTTCTTTCTTTCTTTTTTTCCTCCCTTTTATTCTGAGCCGTGTGGAGGACAGGCTCTTGGTGCTCCAGCCAGGTGTCAGGGCTGTGCCTCTGAGGTGGGAGAGCCAACTTCAAGACACTAGTCCACAAGAGACCTCCCAGCTCCACGTAATACCAAACGGCGAAAACCTCCCAGAGATCTCCATCTCAACACCAAGACCCAGCTCCACTCAACGGCCAGCAAGCTACACTGCTGGACACCCTATGCCAAATAACTAGCAAGACAGGAACACAGCCACATCCATTAGCACAGAGGCTGCCTAAAATCATAATAAGGGCACAGACACTCCAAAACACACCACCAGACGTAGACATGCCCACTAGAAAGACAAGATCCAGCCTCATCCACCAGAACACAGGCACTAGTCCCCTCCACCAGGAAGCCTACACAACCCACTGAACCAACCTTAGCCACTGGGGACAGACACCAAAAACAACGGGAACTCTGAACCTGCAGCCTGTGAAAAGGAGACCCCAAACACAGTAAGTTAAGCAAAATGAGAAGACAGAGGAACACACAGGACATGAAGGAGCAAGGCAAAAACCCACCAGACCAAACAAATGAAGAGGAAATAGGCAGTCTACCTGAAAAAGAATTCAGAATAATGACAGTAAAGATGATCCAAAATCTTGGAAATAGAATGGAGAAAATACAAGAAATGTTTAACAAGGACTTAGAAGAACTAAAGAGCAAACAAACAGTGATGAACAACACAATAAATGAAATTAAAAATTCTCTAGAAGGGATCAATAGCAGAATAACTGAGGCAGAAGAACGGATAAGTGACCTGGAGGATAAAATAGTGGAAATAACTACTGCACAGCAGAATAAAGAAAAAAGAATGAAAAGAATTGAGAACAGTTTCAGAGACCTCTGGGACAACATTAAATGCACCAACATTCGAATTATAGGGGTCCCAGAAGAAGAAGAGAAAAAGAAAGGGACTGAGAAAATATTTGAAGAGATTATAGTTGAAAACTTCCTTAATATGGGAAAGGAAACAGTTAATCAAGTCCAGGAAGCACAGAAAGTCCCATACAGGATAAATCCAAGGAGAAACAGGCCAAGACACACTAATCAAACTATCAAAAATTAAATACAAAGAACAAATATTAAAAGCAGCAAGGGAAAAACAACAAATAACACACAAGGGAATCCCCATAAGGTTAACAGCTGATCTTTCAGCAGAAACTCTGCAAGCCAGAAGGCAGTGGCAGGACATATTTAAAGTAATGAAGGAGAAAAACCTACAACCAAGATTACTCTACCCAGCAAGGATCTCATTCAGATTTGACAGAGAAATTTAAACCTTTACAGACAAGCAAAAGCTAAAAGAATTCAGCACCACCAAACCAGCTTTACAACAAATGCTAAAGGAACTTCTCTAGACAGGAAACACAAGAGAAGGAAAAGACCTACAATAATAAACCCAAAACAATTAAGAAAATGGTAATAGGAACATACATATTGATAATTACCTTAAATGTAAATGGATTAAATGCTCCCACCAAAAGACACAAACTGGCTGAATGGATACAAAAACAAGACCCATATATATGCTGTCTACAAGAGACCAACTTCAGACCTAGGGACACATATAGACTGAAAGTGAGGGGATGGAAAAAGATATTCCATGCAAATGGAAATCAAAAGAAAGCTGGAGTAGCAATTCTCATATCAGACAAAATAGACTTTAAAATAAAGACTATTACAAGAGACAAAGATGGACACTACATAAGGATCAAGGGATCAATCCAAGAAGAAGATATAACAATTGTAAATATTTATGCACCCAACATAGGAGCACCTCAGTACATAAGGCAAATACTAACAGCCATAAAAGGGGAAATCGACAGTAACACAATCATAGTAGGGGACTTTAACACCCCACTTTCACCAATGGACAGATCATCCAAAATGAAAATAAATAAGGAAACACAAGCTTTGAATGACACATTAAACAAGATGGACTTAATTGATATTTATAGGACATTCCATCCAAAAACAACAGAATATACATTCTTCTCAAGTGTTCATGGAACATTCTCCAGGACAGATCATACCCTGGGTCACAAATCAAGCCTCGGTAAATTTAAGAAAATTGAAATCGTATCAAGTATCTTTTCTGACCACAATGCCATGGGACGAGATATCAATTACAGGAAAAAATCTGTAAGAAATACAAACAAACACATGGAGGCTAAACAACACACTACTTAATAACCAAGAGATCACTGAAGAAATCAAAGAGGAAATCAAAAAATACCCAGAAACAAATGACAATGAAAACACAATGACCCAAAACCTATGGGATGCAGCAAAAGCAGTTCTAAGAGGGAAGTCTATAGCAATACAATCCTACCTTAAGAAACAAGAAACATCTCAAATAAACAACCTAACCTTACACCTAAAGCAATTAGAGAAGAACAAAAAAACCCCAAAGTTAGCAGAAGGAAAGAAATCATAAAGATCAGATCAGAAATAAATAAAAAAGAAATAAAGGAAACGATAGCAAAGATCAATAAAACTAAAAGGTGGTTCTTTGAGAAGATAAAATTGATAAACCATTAGCCAGACTCATCAAGAAAAACAGGGAAAAGACTCAAATCAATAGAATTAGAAATGAAAAAAGGGAGGTAACAACTGATACTGCAGAAATACAAAGGCTCATGAGAGATTACTACAAGCAACTATATGCCAATAAAATGGATAACCTGGAAGAAATGGACAAATTCTTAGAAATGCACAGCCTTCCAAGACTGAACCAGGAAGAAATAGAAAATATGAACAGACCAATCACAAGCACTGAAATTGAAACTGTGATTAAAAATCTTCCAACAAACAAAAGCCCAGGACCAGATGGCTTCACAGGCGAATTCTATCAAACATTTAGAGAAGAGCTAACACTTATCCTTCTCAAACTCTTCCAAAATATAGCAGAGGGAGGAACACTCCCAAACTCATTCTACAAGGTCATCATCACTCTGATACCAAAACCAGACAAAGATGTCACAAAGAAAGAAAACTACAGGCCAATATCACTGAAGAACATAGATGCAAAAACCCTCAACAAAATACTAGCAAACAGAATCCAACAGCACATTAAAAGGATCATACACTATGATCAAGTGGGGTTCATCCCAGGAATGCAAGGATTCTTCAATATACGCAAATCAATCAACGTGATACACCATACTAACAAATTGAAGGAGAAAAACCATATGATCATCTAAATAGATGCAGAGAAAGCTTTTGACAAAATTTAACACCCATTTATGATAAAAACCCTCCAGAAAGTAGGCATAGAGGGAACTTACCTCAACATAATAAAGGTCATACATGAGAAACCCACAGCCAACATCATCCTCAATGGTGAAAAACTGAAACCATTTCCACTAAGATCAGGAACAAGACAAGGTTGCCCACTCTCACCACTATTATTCAACATAGTTTTGGAAGTTTTAGCCACAGCAATCAGAGAAGAAAAAGAAATAAAAGGAATCCAAATTGGAAAAGAAGAAGTAAAGCTGTCACTGTTTGCAGATGACATGGTACTATACATAGAGAATCCTAAAGATGCTACCAGAAAACTACTAGAGCTAATCAATGAATTTGGTAAAGTAGCAGGATACAAAATTAATGCACAGAAATCTCTTGCATTCCTATACACTAATGATGAAAAATCTGAAAGTGAAATTAAGAAAACACTCCCATTTACCACTGCAACAAAAAGAATAAAATATCTAGGAATAAACCTACCTAAGGAGACAAAAGACCTGTATGCAGAAAATTATAAGACACTGATGAAAGAAATTAAAGATGATACAAACAGATGGAGAGATATACCATGTTCTTGGATTGGAAGAATCAACATTGTGAAAATGACTCTACTACCCAAAGCAATCTACAGATTCAATGCAATCCCTATCAAACTACCACTGGCATTTTTCACAGAACTAGAACAAAAAATTTCACAATTTGTATGGAAACACAAAAGACCCCGAATAGCCAAAGCAATCTTGAGAAAGAAAAACGGAGCTGGAGGAATCAGGTTCCCTGACTTCAGACTATACTACAAAGTTACAGTAATCAAGACAGTATGGTACTCGCACAGAAACAGAAATATAGGTCAATGGAACAGGATGGAAAGCCCAGAGATAAACCCACGCACATATGGTCACCTCATCTTTGATAAAGGAGGCAAGAATATACAGTGGAGAAAAGACAGCCTCTTCAATAAGTGGTGCTGGGAAAACTGGACAGCTATATGTAAAAGAATGAAATTAGAACACTCCCTAACACCATACACAAAAATAAACTCAAAACGGATTAAAGACCTAAATGTAAGGCCAGACACCATCAAACTCTTAGAGGAAAACATAGGCAGAACACTCTATGACATAAATCACAGCAAGATCCTTTTTGACCCACCTCCTAGAGAAATGGAAATAAAAACAAAAATAAACAAATGGGACCTAATGAAACTTAAAAGCTTTTGCACAGCAAAGGAAACCATAAAAACGACAAAAAGACAACCCTCAGAATGGGAGAAAATATTTGCAAACGAAGCAACTGACAAAGGATTAATCTCCCAAATTTACAAGCAGCTCATGCAGCTCAATATTAAAAAAACAAACAACCCAATCCAAAAATGGGCAGAAGACCTAAATAGACATTTCTCCAAAGAAGATATACAGATTGCCAACAGACACATGAAAGAATGCTCAACATCATTAATCATTAGAGAAATGCAAATCAAAACTACAACGAGATATCATCTCACACCGGTCAGAATGGCCATCATCAAAAAATCTACAAACAATAAATGCTGGAGAGGGTGTGGAGAAAAGGGAACCCTTTTGCACTGTTGGTGGGAATGTAAATTGATACAGCCACTACAGAGAACAGTATGGACGTTCTTAAAAAAACTAAAAATAGAACTACCATATGACCCAGCAATCCCACTACTGGGCATATACCCTGAGAAAACCATAATTCAAAAAGAGTCATGTACCAAAATGTTCACTGCAGCTCTATTTACAATAGCCAGGACATGGAAGCAACCTAAGTGTCCATCCACAGATGAATGGATAAAGAAGATGTGGCACATATATACAATGGAATGTTACTCAGCCATAAAAAGGAATGAAACTGAGTTATTTGTAGTGAGGTGGATGGACCTAGAGACTGTCATACAGAGTGAAGTAAGTCAGAAAGAGAAAAACAAATACTGTATGCTAACACATATATATGGAATCTAAAAAAAAAAAAAAATGTTCATGAAGAACCTAAGGGCAAGAAGGGAATAAAGATGGATACCTACTAGAGAATGGACTTGAGGATACGGGGAGGGGGAAGGGTAAGCTGGGACAAAGTGAGAGAGTGGCACGGACATATATACACTACCAAACGTAAAATAGATAGCTAGTGGGAAGCAGCCGCATAGCACAGGGAGATCAGCTCGGGGCTTTGTGACCACCTAGAGGGGTGGGATAGGGAGGGTGGGAGGGAGGGACATGCAAGAGGGAAGAGATATTGGGGACATATGTATATGTATAACTGATTCACTTTGTTATAAAGCAGAAACTAACACACCATTGTAAAGCAATTATACTCCAATAAAGATGTTAAAAAAAAAAAATACAAGCTACACAGGTAAGATTATATCAATCAGGCAATTAAAAAAAAAAAAAAAAAAAGAAATCTCTCTCCGTCTGGCCTCTGGGAAGAAAAAACCTCTCCGGTGAGAATCTGTAACCATAGGCATTCCTTTGCGTGGATTTGGTGTTCAAATGCATTCTGCCTGCATGGTCTGGGACCCCAAGCTGAGAAATTCACAAGAAAAGTGGTCCTAGTCCAGGAGTTTTAATACCGGAAAAGAAGGAGAGAATGGGTATTGGGGAATGTCTAGCAGTCTGCCACATCAGTCCATATTTTTGTTGCACAGAAAAATAATCAGTAAAATACTTTTAAGAATAAAAAAGTATCACACTAACATAAAATTGGCGGAAAACGTGGAATAGAGATAACAAGATCAGGAGAGAAAAGTAACAATGTAAAATTTCCACTATCACCCCAGTTGAAAATACATGCTCTAGAGCTAAATTCCATTTAATGGATGTTTGGGCGTTAGAGGAACAAGTTAAATGACACCACAAGAATGTCTGCCACATCCAGAATGTGGGAAATTTCACAGGACAACTGTTTCGACAATTAAGTCAATGGCATGAAAAGATTAAGAGAAATTTAAGAGATGTAAAACTAAAAGTAATATTTGAAACTTGTTCAGATCCTAACCCAAATGAACCAACTATAAAAAGATATTTTGGATACAGTTGAAGAGATCCGATTATTTGATGCAATGTGGAATTGTAATTAAGAAATTAGGTTTTTAGAGATGCATACTGAGGGGTATGAGAGGAAATGACATGTACCTAGGATTTGCTTTATAAATACTTCAACAAAGAAAACAAGGAAAAGGAGGAAAGAAGAAATACGGCAAAGTCTTGATAATGGATGATGGATATATGGATATTAACTATACTATTGTTTCTTTTATACACATTTAAAATTTTCATTGTCAGAATTCAAAATTATTTTAGAGAACACATGAACAGAAAACAGCACTAGTATAATATACGAACTAATTCTGCTATTTATAGAAACATCCCAGGTGTTTTTCTAGAAATTTCTTATTTTTCCCAGTGTGCAAGCCCCACCGATGCTTTGCCCTGCTTCCATTATGAAATGCTAGAATCAGGAAAAATAAGCACTTTGTACCCCAAGATGAACAAATGATGATGGGGTCATCTCATCTAATTTCAGTCCTGAGGAAAAACTTAAAAACTAAGCAATTCCTACTCCCTAATAAAAAATGGTGCTATCCCTGACTTAGAATGCTAGTGTCTGAAACAATGTCACAGTCCTTTGTAGATATGGTTAACATGAGAAAAAGTTACTGTTCCTACCATGATCAGATGAATGAAACTGGTAATTTCTCAGGTTTCTTACCTTTCTTTTAAAAACTTGAAATTCCTTTAAATGCCAAATATTTGAGTTGGTCTTCCTGAAGTCTGACTCCTTTGCACCTTTAAAAAAAAAAAACAGTGTTGTGGAGGTATAGTTCACATACCATACAATTCATCCATTTAGTGTATAGTTCGATGGTTTTTAGTATATTCACAATCACACCACCATCAACACAATCAATTTTAGAATATTTTCATTGCCCCCAAAAGAAACCCTGCATCTGTAAGCAGTTGATCTCCACACCCACCCACTACCCGTCCCCACCACATACGTCCTCACACTCAACTCTAAGCAACCACTAGTCTCTTTTTTGTCTAGTTTGGACATTTGATATAAATGGAATTACACAAAATATGCTCTTTTCCACTGGCTTCTTTCACTTAGCACAATGTTTTCAAGGTTCATCCATGTTGCAGCATGCATCAGTACAACATTCTTTTTTCTTCTCAAGTAATATTCCATGGTATGGATATATCACATTTTATTTATCCATTCATCAGCTGATAGATATCTGGGTTGTTTCCATTTTCTGGCTATTATGAATAATGCTACCATGGACATTCTTGTAAAAGTTTTATGTGGACATAAGTTTTCATTTCTCTAGGAGTGGAACTGATGGGTCATATGGTAACTATATTTTTAACCTTTTGAGAAACTGCCAAACCGTTTTCCAAAGTCGCTGAACCATTTTACATTCCTACCAGCAGTGTGTGAGCATTATAATTTCTCCACATCCTTGCCACCACTGTTACTGCTGTTTTTTTTTAACAGCCATCATAGTGGGTGTGAAGTGATATCCCATTATGATGTTGATTTGCATTTTCCTAATGGCTCATGATGTTGAGCAACTTTTCAAGTGCTTATTGACCATTTCCTTGCACCTCTTTGAAAGTAAACTTTCTAAATGTCTTTGTCTCTGAATCTTCCTTCCACACTAGTAATATTTTCAGTTAAACCTAGTATCTCCTTGTTGTAATTCACTTAACAAGAAGATAAAGAGTAATGGCAATCCATTAGTCATGGTATTTTCTAATCCATTCATTCATCAAATATGGATTGAGTGCCGATTATGTGCCAGAGGCTCTTCTGGTCACTAAGCATATAGAAGAAAATAAAACAGACCTAAATAAATAAATAAATAAAACCACCTTGCCCTCATGAAGCTTACATTTTCATGGCTTTAAAGTTTTTTTCCAGTTTTATTGAGATATAATTGACATACATCATTGCACAGGTTTAAGGTGTACAGCATAATGACTTGATTTACGTATATTGTGACGTGATCACCAAAATAAGTTTAGTTAGCATCCATCATCTCATAGAGATACCAGAAAAATAAGTTTTTTCCCTTGTAATGAGAACTCTTTGGATCTACACTTCTTTTATTGTATAAAAAGAAAACATATAAATTTTACCATCTTAGCCATTTTTAAGGGTACAGTAAGTAGTGTTAAGTATATGCACATTGTTGTGAAACAAATCTCCAGACTTCCTTCATGTTGCAAATATGAAACTCTATACCCACTAAACAGCTCCCTTTTCTCCCTTACCCCCAGCCCCTAGTAATTTTTTTCTGTTTCTATGAGTTTGGTTAATTTAGATACCTCATATAAGTGGAATCATACAGTATCATTTCATGACTGGCTTATTTCATAACATAATTTCCTCAAGGTTCAGCCATGTTAAAGTATTTCCTTCCTTTCTAGGGTTGCATAGCATTCCACATTTTGTTTATCCATTCATCCATCAATGAATATTTGGGTTGCTTCCACCTCTTGGCTATAGTGAATAATGCTGCTATGAACATGGATGTACAAATATCTCTCTGAGACCCTGCTTTCAATTCTTTTGGATATATACCCAGCAGTATTGCTTGATCATATGGTAATTCAGTATTTAATTTTTTGACTAACTGCCATACTGTTTTCCATGGTGGCTGCACCATTTTACATTCTCACCAACAGTGCACAAGGGTTCCAATTTTTCCACATTCTCTCCAACACAATTTTTGTTTGTTTCTTTTTTGCTTTTCTCTGGTGATTAGCGATGTTGTGCATCTTTTCACCTTTCACTTCCTCATTTAGATCTATTCCCAAGTATTTTATTCTCTTTGATGCTACTGTAAATGAAATTGTTTTCTTAATGTCCTTTTCAGATTGTTCACTGTTAGCGTATAGAAACACAACTGATTTTTGCATGCTGATTTTGTATCCTGCAATTTTGCTACATTTGGTTACCAGTTATAACCGGTTTGCGTGTGTGGGCGCCCATAATCTTCAGGGGGTTCTATATAAAAGATCACGTCATCTAAGAACAGAGATAATTTTACTTCTTCCTTTCTAACTTGGACACCTTTTATTTATTTTTCTTGTCTATTTGCTCTGTCTAGGACTTCCAATACTATGTTGAATAGAATTGGCAAGAATAGGCACCCTTGGAAAAGCTTTTAGTCTTTCACCATTGAATATATTAGCTTTGGGCTTTTCATAGATGGCTTTTTTCTTTTTTTAAAATAAATTTATTTGTTTATTTATTTCTGGCTGTGTTGGGTCTTCATTGCTGCTCACGGGCTTTCTCTAGTTGTGGTGAGCGGGGGCTACTCTTCATTGCAGTGCGCGGGCTTCTCATTGCGGTGGCTTCTCCCGTTGAGGAGCACAGGCTCTAGGCGTGTGGGCTTCAATAGTTGTGGCACACGGGCTCAGTAGTTGTGGCGCACGGGCTTAGCTGCTCCGCGGCATGTGGGATCTTCCCGGACCAGGGCTCGAACCCGTGTCCCCTGCATTGGGAGGCAGATTCTCAAGCCACTAGGAAAGTCCCCATAGATGGCCTTTATTATGTTGTGGTAGTTTCCTTCTATTTCTAGTTTGAGTGTTTTTATCATAAAAAGGTGTAGAATCTTGTCAAATATTTTGTTAGCATCATTGAGATGACCAGGTCGTTTTTGTCCTTCATTCTGTTATTGAGGTGTATTACACTGACTGATTTTTTTTCATTTGTTGAACCATTCTCATATTCCAGGAATAAATCCCACTTGGTCAGGGCTTCCCTGGTGGTGCAGTGGTTAAGAATCCGCCTGCCAATGCAGGGGACACAGGTTCGAGCCCTGGTCCGGGAAGATCCCACATGCCGCAGAGCAACTAAACCTGTGTGCCACAGCTACTGAGCCTGCGCCCTAGAGCCCGTGAGCCACAACTTCTGAGCCTGCGTGCCACAACTACAGAAGCCCACGCACTTAGGGCCCGTGATCCGCAACAAAAGAAGCCACTGCAATGAGAAGCCCGCGAGCAGCAACGAAGACCCAACGCAGCCAAAAATAAATAAATTTATAAAACAAAAAATCCCACTTGGTCATGGTACATAATCTTTTTAATGCACTGTTGTATTTGGATTGCTAGTACTATGCTCATCTTCTCTGTATTGTTCCAATTTTAGTATATGTGCTGACAAAGCAAGAACTCCCTGTGGCTTTATTTTTTAAACACGGGATAACGTACTTTGAATTTCATAATGTACTTTGCATTTCAATTTTCAAATGAGTAAATGTCTCAAGGAGCAAGAATTATTTTCTATGCTTGAAACACTGACAAAAATTAAGACACACTTGCTAGTTTGCAGACTGTTTTCTTCGCAGAATTAGCATCACCTGCTTCCTACATAATACACCTCAACTGGAGTGTCAGAAAGTGACTGTTTCTTTGGAAGGTGCTGTGCAACAATCTGACCCATAGAGAGCATCCAGATTTGAGGTTTCTATGACACCATTATGAAACCCGTTTGTAAAGACACACAAACTGTTTAGAGTAAATAAGAGTATGAATAAGATGTACCGGGAATTCACTTCTCCAACAGATTCAATACTTCAACCTTTAGAGTACTTAAAATACAGGCCCTCCTGCAGAGTAAAGTGTGGTGTGCGTGAAGCACAGCGGAGGATTCACCTTTCTGGGTCAGTAGAAATCCAAATATATATGCCATGCACTCGGGACCGTGAAGGATACGATTCTTTTAAGAAAATGTCCAGGGACCATACTTTTGAGAACTGACAACAGCTCCTGGGAACTTCTGCTTCTGTTTCACAACTTATGGGACTTACTGGCACCCGCCCACAGCTAGGAAAAGGTTAACAGGTGTTTACAATACCTAAAGATGACTTGTCGACTTTCTGGAAGCCTCCCGCCTGATGTGGCCCGAAAAGGGGGCAAAGGAGGAAGGGAATCTCTCAAAAAGGCGCGGGTCCGAGAAATAGGCTGAAGTAGGAAACAAAACCAACCCTCCGGAGAAAAGATAGTCGCTCGAACTAGAGATACGCAACCTCACCGGCGCCTCAGCTTCTGCGCCTGCGCCCAGAGCGGCGTCTCGTAGTCCCACGACTGCGCATGCGCCCTGAGTAGTGCGATGCCCTCCCTCGCATCTGAGTCTGCGCAGCCGTGGGTTCTTTCCCGCCCTCTACCCCACCCCAACTCCCCCACCCCTCCATCCCCCGACCCCCTCCTCTTCCAACGCGGTCACCCAGAGCGGGGTTGAGTCGTTGGTGACTGCTAGGGACTAGAGTGGGACGGTGTGTGGTACCGGGTCAGTGGTAACTCGCCAGTTAATCGCGTAGGCGATGCTTGGGTTAGACAGGTGAATTCACAGCTGCGAGCCCTTGTCTCTGACCTTTTAAAGCATCCTTTGTTTTATCCTGGGACGCTCGGAAGCCACCATCCTGCTGCCGCCCTCCGCGAAGCAGCTGGGAATTGTCTCTTGGGAATTTTAATCTTGTTCGGAAGCAGCCCCGACCAGGGGGTCCTTTTTTTATCCAGAATCACCCAGGATATGATGGACAGAAATGTCATCCCTCCTTAGACTTCCATAGAAGCTGAATTAAAAAGTTGAGTAATAGTTACTGTGAAGAAAGGAAAAAAAAAAAGGAAAAATTCACACACAAAAACATTTATGTGTACACAGAATAATCTCGAAGAATGGATCAGCAACTGCTACTGTGATTACCTCAGGGGAGAAGAAAAGGTGCTGAAGGACTGGCATGAGTGTTTTATTTTTTTGCATCGTTTGAAATATGTCCAATGTGCATGTATTTTTTGTTTTGTTTATTTTTAAAAATTATTTATTTATATATTTTTGTCTGCGTTGGGTCTTTGTTGCTGCGCAGGGGCTTTCTCTAGTTGTGGCGAGCAGGGGCTACTCTTCACTGTGGTGCACGGGCTTCTCATGTGGTGGCTTCTCTTGTTGCGGAGCACGGGCCCTAGGCGGGCGGGCTTCAGTAATTGCGGCTCGCGGGCTATAGGGCAAGGCCCCTAGATCGCAGGCTCAGTAGTTGCAGTGCATAGGCTTAGTTGCTCTGCGGCATGTGGGATCTTCCCGGACCAGGGCTGGAACCCACGTCCCCTACGTTGGCAGGTGGATTCTTAACCACTGCGCCACCAGGGAAGTCCCCGTTTTGTTTTTTAAATCTTTGAATGTTCATTTGACTCCCTTACCAAAATGGTAGATATCAAGGAAATTTGGAAATTTAAGAAGTCTGTCTAGATTCAGTAATGCTGGATAGAATTATACATACGTGTGAAGATAAAACGTTTTGTGTAAACCACTAAGTCTTCCTGTTTATTTCTGGACAGATATCCTTGGGAGTTGGGGCCAGAAGTACAGGAAAAGAGGAGCCAGGAATTTTCGAAAAATCGGCAGGAATGGCATACAGGAAACAAATGTTTTTCATCTCTATCATTGTATATTCCTCTTGGTTTTGCTGAAGAAAATTGAAGGGTAAATTTTAGTTCACCGAAGTCCGACATAGATGGGAAGGGGATGTTTGATGTTTATTTTTGTAAAGGAAATTAATTGGGTGTGGTTGGCAGAGTTGAGACTTGAAGTTCCTATTCTAGGTAAGGAAAACATCCCTTAGTGAAGAATTTTCAGATTGATTATGGTATATTACTGCCCCTAACCTTGCAAAATAACTTCAGGCTCCCTCCTCCAAGGGAAATGGTTAGGAAAAAATTAGGCAACTGTCCTTAAGAGGACTTGCAGACAAAAAGCTCATACTGAAAGATGAGCACACCAGACACACCTCATTCTCTTGGTTAGCTGAACCAGTTCAACTTGTTACCCAGTGAGTGGTTAGTAGATCTAGACAAGTGTAGGAATTTGGAGAGTGGGGATCCCAAAAGCTGAAAGTGTGAAGTCAGAGGCCAGGGGTTTATAATGTTGCTTCTTAGTTTGTCTTGTTTGTAAGTACAAGCAAGAAGTTGAGCTCCCAAATAAAATATTTTAGGAATAGTGTTTCTTAAGTGACTCCAAATGTCAGTACATCTACAAAGAAATAAATGAAACCTAGTGGGTAATAAATCAATCAGACTGAGCAATAAGCAGTACCTGAGGATAGAAATTCCCCACAGAGGAGAAAAATGACATCACAGAAGAGAATACTTAGTAAACTTTATTTTTAAAAAAAAAGAAAAAGGAAAACAATAATTTATGCCCTTGGCAAAATAAAAGATCTTTTCAATATAAATGTTTCTTAGAAAACATATGAAAAGATAATATAACATATATATCAATAAATCAATATCAATGTTACAGCAAAAGTAATAATGATTCTATAACAATGACAAGTGAAGAAAATTCTGGCCCTTACACAGCAGCGTTCCTGGAAGGTCCTCTGATTCCTCCTTTTTTTAGTACAGAGGTGCCCTCATTTTAAGAAAGCCTGATACACATATATCTACATTTAGAAACTCTATCAATTAAATTTCTCTGTATCACAAAATAATTCTCTACAAAAAAAAAAAAATCAACGCAAAGTTTCTGTAAGTAATCCTTCAAATTGGCAAGCTTTCCTAATGTGTTTAGAATTAACCAAATACATGTGTCCCCAACTTCTTTCATTATAGCATTATTGCATACAGTGAGGTATACCTGAAGTGAGCCAATGACAGAGTTGGGCTTCAGACCTGACTGAAGAGAATGCGTTCTTACTTAGAGTAAGAGGAAATGGTTGGGGGCACGAGTTCCCTCAATCGTTTGATTCTCTAATCCTGAGTTCTTAATTTTCCTGTCTCTACTGTTTCCTGGGTAACTTTGTTCACCTGGTACTCTCAAGCTAAAAGGAGGAAGTCATATGGGAGGATGGATTGATGGAAGTCATACGGGTGGATTAATGAATTAGTGAGTCACTCCAGCAGAGCAGAGTGAGATGAAATCTGGGGTTCAGAGTGTGTGTGTGGATATAGCCGGGGGAAAGCTGGAGCAATTCTGAGCCCTTGTCGTGGTATTTGCGAGGCCCCTCTCCCAGCAGGGGCACCTGAGGAGCAGCAGGGCTCAGTCCCGCTCTCCCCAGCCGGATGGGACACGTACTCAGGAGAACGAACTCCATCCTATTTGTCACACTCCTCCTGGCTCCCTTCAGCACAATGGTAGTGCTGCTCACAGAACTCCTGGATCCGGCTGCAGGCCTCCAGCATCATCACTTCGGGGATTGTGATTACCACCCGGAAGAAATTTGGGTACTCGAAGCACTGCAAAAATAAAAGCCTGTTATTCTCAGAGCAATTGAATCAGGGACTGGACCACCCTAATATGGCCAGGGCCCTAATCAGCAAGAAGCAGTGATGCCATTTACCCAGGGCTATCATTTCACTTAATTCCTACCACTGGAGTGCTAAGCCAGTAACTGAGTTAATTTATCTTAAAAGGAATTTGTGGGACAAGCTTGGTTTCCTCTCACCTAGAATGTTCAACCACAATTTTTCTTCCTGGATGGGGGAGAAACAAATTTTAAATAGAAGTCATGAGACCCATCAGTTTGAATCTTTTCAAAAGAGAGTACAGTAGTCCCTCGGTATCCATGGAGGGTTGGTTCCAGAACCTTCGAGAGTACCAAAATCCGAGGATGCTCAAGTCCCACATATAAAATGGCGTAGTATTTGCATAACCTACATACATCTTCCTGTGTACTTTAAATTGTCTTTAGGTTACTTATAATACCTAATACAATGTAAATGCTATGTAAATAGTTGCCAGTCTGCAGCAAATTCAAGTTTTGCTTTTTGGAACTTTCTGGGATTTTTTTCCCCACATATTTTTCCATCCACAGTTGGTTGAATCCTTGGATGAGGAACCTGTGTATATGAAGGCCGACAGTACGCTTTGTTGGGGGAGAAAAAGTCAGGCTAAAGACCAGCTCAGGGAGAGTTCCTGAGGCTCTAGAAACCGTTGAGAGTGTCCTGATAGACATAAGCACTCACTGTTGCCGGGAGGCAGTGGACGGATTGCTCAGCAAATAACTGCTCAGTGAATTCCACATCATTCTCAAATTCTGGGAAATGTTCCATCTCAATTCCAACCTATACCAATAACAGGGAGATGCAAATTTATCAGGAGGGAAAACAGGCCAACTCCCTATGCCACAAATTAAGGTAGGGACTGCTCTAAAAAACATTTTGGAACTCCACTGCTGATAACTAAGAGTTCTTGCTCTATGAACTCACAGAATTTTTCATAGAGAAGAGAAGATATATTTATATTAATGTTTTAGTTTACTGAAGGGTTCCTTCTTGGATGCTGATAAATGAAAGCTGGAAATAGGATGCCAGTGTTTCTCAAAAAAGGCACTATTGGGACTTCCCTGGTGGCGCAGTGGTTAAGAATCAACCTGCCAAAGCAGGGGACACGGGTTCGAGCCCTGGTCCGGGAAGATCCCACATGCCGCGGAGCAACTAAGCCCGTGTGCCACAACTACTGAGCCTGTGAGCCACAACTACTGAAGCCCGCGCGCCTAGAACCCGTGCTCCGCAACAAGAGAAGCCACCGCAATGAGAAGCCCATGCACCACAAGGAAGAGTAGCCCCGTCCGCCGCAACTGGAGAAAAAGCCCGCGCGCAGCAACGAAGACCCAACGCAGCCAAAAATACATTAATTAATTAATTATTTGTTTTTAAAAAGGCACTATTACCATTATGGGCCAGGCTATTCTTGATTGCATGGAACTACCCTGCCCATTGAAAAATATTTAGCATCCCTGGCCCACAAAATGCCAATAGCACCCCAAACAGTCTTTCTGAAAACAAACAAAATTCCTATATATCCCCAAACATTCCTAGGGAACCAGATCGCTCCCAGGTGAGAATTACAGTAGTGTGGAAAGCCTCTTATTTGTGTCTTATGTCATCCCTGTATCTACATATAAAATGATTCTCTGTATGAAGAATTAAGTCATTTTAAGAGTTTTTTTCTTTTTCTTCTTTTTTCTTTTTTTTAGCACTGAGGTTAAACCACATCAATGGGACAATTCAGAACAAGGCAGTTCCTAAACTGACTGGCTCAGGAGCCCATGTGGTTGTCTTCATGAGCCCTGCAGACTGGCTTCCCCTGCCTACCACCAACTGCCTGCCACCCACATACTCACCATGAGGTACATGGCCCCAGAAGGGCGGATGGGCCGGAGTCCAGGGATGGCAGCCAATGCCCCATAGCAGAGATCCGCATTGGACTACGAGAGGAGACAGAGACATCAAGAATGAAAAGTTAAGCAAAAGAAAAACCAAGTCATTAAAAGGAGAGCCCACATCAAAGGCAGAGAACCTAAGTTTGCTCTCCTGGCATAAGGGGTAACAAGATAAAAACTCTGCCACTTGAAGCTTTTGGCCAGGAGCAGGGTGGATTGCCAGAAGTTAGAGAAATGTATGGGTAGATATTTACACTGATGCCACCTCCTGGTTTGGAAGCCCCATAATGGAGCATTGCTCCAGAAATGAGGAGCCATTATTCCAAATTCCACTGGTGGTGTTCCTTGTCTCCCAAAGTGGAAAGTCATGGGCTGCCCTTACCTTGAGGAAGCTTAGAGTGTTGTGGTAGAACTCTTGAGGGGTGCGATGCAGGATGCTTTTCAGAGCTCCCTGGACAAGGGTGCAGGGTCCCAGGATCCGCTGACTCAGCTTCACCAGCCCATCTCGGATCTAAAAGCCCCCCCAGCAAACACATTATTTAGCCTTTCTTAAGCATCTCCACTGTGGAGATCCTTGTTCTGCCAATTCTTTCTATCAAGTTTTTAATCTCTGGAGAAGTGATGGTGCCTAGTGTCATTCTTAGATCAGACCACCTAGGTTTGTAGCCCAGCTCTGCCATGCACTGGCTGTGTGACTCTGGGCAAATTATACAACTTCTCTGTGTCTCATATTTCTCACCTGTAAAATGGAGGTAATACTAATACTGGCCTCACAGGGTTGTTCGGAGAATTAAATTGAAATAAAGTACATAAAGCACTGGCACATTGTAATCCCACAAACAATATTAGGTATCATTACTGCTATTGTTTCCTTTTTTGTGGTACTAAAATTGGAGGTAGATGGAACTTCCTCACCAAGACAGAAAAACTGAGTTTTGGAGAGGAATAACTAGTACTGTCTTTATCCAGCGTCTTTCCAGGCACACGGAACTACAGGGCCAAAAAGAAAGAAAAAACTCCCTCCTTACCACTGTGCATGCAAAGTAAATAAATAAATAAATATTTAGAAAATATATACATATATAATCGCCCCTAAATTAGACGTACTATTTCACCACATTGCTCTCACCTCGTTGCCAAAAATATCTCTTCGGTCATGGATGAGGATCCAGCCCATCCTCCAGCCAGGAACCAGCCAGCGCTTGGCCAGCCCTCCACAGCACAGGATGGGGACGTTGCTGCTGAGGGTGGCTAGAGGTTCAAATTTGGAATCTGAAAACACCTGAGGAGAAGAGGTGCTTGTTACAGTTGTCTTCTGGTTTACTTTCCTCCAAATCCCATGCCTCGCAAAATTTTCCTTATATCACTAGGGACAGGGTCTCAGATTTACGGGCTCATTCCTACCCTGAAGCGTGATTGGAATCTCAAGAGCCTTCAGAGGGGACTATCCAAAAACATTTAACCCAGTATCTAGTCTAGATTAAAGGAAGCCTAAAATGAGGAAACTGACCCCAGCCCTTGGCTCTAGGGAATGAATGACCGTTGGAGTTACAGATTTCACAATAATATATGGGTCCATAATCCCTTATGTGAAATTCCTGGGCTCAAGTATGTTGCAAAATGTAGAATTGTTTGGATTTTAGAAAGGTTATATAGCACATGTACCATATATTATACAACAGCCGCAGGGCAATCTGGGACAGCACTCCTTATCAAGCAGAGTAACTGTTCCGCCCCTTTCCTTACCCTCTTATATAGATCCATAAGTGAGATAAATAAAGATTTACAAATATCTTTATATCAGGCCAAGTCAGGTTTTGCCACCAAATGAATTCCAAAAATCTTCGGATTTTTGTAGCTTTTTGGATTTTGGAAAACTGGCTAAGGGGTGGTTATCTGTATATCTGTTTAGAGCGCAGGGATACTGATTAGTGCTGTACTGAAATGATTAGGATATGCTTCTGATTATTCTAGGTGCCACATCTAAAGGTGCCATGAGATAACTTGGGATTGAGAGTATGGAAGTGGTGCATCCTACCCAAGACTCACCATGTCTCCATAGATCTCATCAGCTAAGATGGGGACACACTGCCTTGCAGCCACTGAAAATAAGAGCAACATGCTGAAATCATTTTTAATGTGAATCGCCTTAGCATTTAATATTTACCTGGGCTTATTATACTTTGCATTTCATGTTTGTCTGTTTCATCTTCCTCTTTAAGAACTATAAACTCTTCTTATACTCTTCCAGGGTACAGAGCCTGAATTTGCTCTTTAATTAACTAGATATTTCAAACCCTCTCTTCCACATGATGGGAGTGGTGAAGAGGCAAGTATTTCCTCTTTTTCTCCTTCTTTCAGGAAATTCCTACCTTTCCAGGGGCACACCACTCACTAGGGACCCCAGTGGAGCCCTCCCACCTCCATCCTAGGCTTGGAACTTAGTGAAGGACTCCTTTCTCGTTCCATGAAACAGCTGAAGGATTCCATCCCCATCTTCTCCCCTGTCAAGTGAAGTCTGCTGGACTTACCTGCCAAAATTTTCTGGAGATGACTTCTACTGAACACTGACCCACAAGGGTTTGATGGATTATTGACAACGAGACAAGCTGTCTTTTCATCAATCAGAGATTCCAGTTGTTTCAGGTCAATTTCCCAAAACTTCTCTGGCTGGGGAGGAAAGAAGGGGGAGACTAAGATGATTCTGAAAAATGTAGGAGGACTACTCACTTCACTCAAAGGTATAATGTAAATAACAAAATGTGTCTGTGGCCCCGACCACCCACTTCCAGATCTTTCTCTGCTAAGATAATGGTCATATATTTTTACGAAGTAGTAATTGAGCTCTTGTGTCTAAAATTTAAAAGTCATTTACCAATAAATTGTAGGGTTTGACCTCGATTCCCATAGATTCAGCCAGAGTCCTGTAGAGAGAGAAGCCAGGTCTGGGAACTAGGATGTTTTGCCCTGGGTTGGCCAGCACAGCTAAACAAAGTTCAATAGCCTGACTGCAGCCACTTGTTAGAATGACATCCTGTGAAGAATAGAAAAGTTTCATTTTGTTAGGGGTTCCAACAGCAACAGGAGAAAAGAGGTTATCAGATGAATGAGTGGGTAGCAAAAAAAACCTTATTTTTACAAACTCTATGTAAAGTAGTGGGGACTGTACAAAGCCAAAATTGAAAGAAGTGAATATGTTTATATATGTGCATATCTAAAAGTTGTTGAAAATGTTGGCCACTTGAGAGAAATAAATCACTTTAAAAAGAACGGGTTGGCTGTGACTCAGCAGACCTCCACGAGAGATCATTATGACCTTGGACTTTTTCACCTGGTTATTTATTTACTTTTGACCAGAGATTTGAAACCTGACTCTCTTCTGAAAGACAGATATAGGGCACCTCTTAATGTTAAGAAATACTGACCCCCACCCAGTGGACAACAGAGCAGAGGATAGCATTTAAACTTGGCCCTGCCATCAATCCAGTATGCCATGGAACCTCGATCTTCCCATCTAAGTGACCTTAATGGCAGTGAAGGAAGCTACAGATTAATAAAAGATCCTATTGGTAAAATGAAAAATTTCAATTATTTGATGTTTATGAATTATTGTTTTTCAATGATCTTCTGCAGAGAATCAAATATAGGGTGACCTCTGAGTCCTTTAAGCCTCCTTGAGACAGACACTATATGAGTTGTATGCAACGTTATTATCATACTATAATGACATTAAATATAATCACTGATTAGTGGCCTCCCCGTATGAAAAGTCCTCAACTTGCCAAAGGGAAATTATCCTTAGTTTTTTTTCCACTTGAAACCCTTATTCCTCAAGGAACAGAAACAAGGAAAAGGGTAGAGTTTGCCCGATATTGTTCCCAAGCTGGTGCCTTGTCTAGGGCTCACCTTAGCTTCCAGGGGTGCCTCGGGGCAGCGGTAATAAGAAGCAACCTCCTCCCGACTCGATAAGTAGCCTGAGAGAACAGAGCAGAGTGAGGAAGCTGGAAGTTTTCATCCCACAGCTGACAGCTTTGCCCTTAAGTCAACAGGGCTTCGAGGCTACCTACTGCCCCAGCTCAGAGCACATACAATTTAGCTTAGCCCTCTGTCACTATAGATAAAGGAGATTAACTTTATATCTTACAATTTTATAATGAGCACAAATGTATAAATAATAACAAAAAGAGTTCCCCAAACTATAAAATACTCTGCAGCATCTTGGTTACTGTGATTATGTTTTATTTTATTTTAGATTATTTAATCTAAAATTTAGATTAAATAATCTAAAATAGGATTAGATTATTTAGGATTTAGATTATTCCTAAATCCCTTCCAGGTATTATATATTTTGAAAACTTGTAATTAATGAATTCATTACCTTGGGTCCATTTTAACTTTTTCACATTGTATTGTATACCTATTACTATTTTTCCTTTTCAATTATATTGAGGGACTTCCCTGGTGGCGGAGTGGTTGAGAGTCCGCCTGCCAGTGCAGGGGACGGGGGTTTGAGCCCTGGTCCGGGAGGATCCCACGTGCCACAGAGCAGCCGGGCCCATGCGCCACAACTGCTGAGCCTGTGCTCTGGGGCTTGCAAGCCACAGCTGCTGAGCCCATGTGCCACAACTGCTGAGGCCCCACGCCTGGAGCCCATGCTCCACAGTGGGGGGGAAGGGGGCCACCGCGGTGAGGAGTGGCCCCCGCTCGCCGCAACTGGAGAAAGCCCATGAGCAGCAAGGAAGACCCAACACAGCCAAAAATAAATAATATAAATTAAAATAAATTTTTAAAAATTATATTGAAATTAAAATTTTTTCCTTTTAAATTATATTCTTATACAATAGCTCCAAATGTTGGCTTACAAGCTTGAAGTATAGACAGTTTCATACAAATTATTATGTTTTACAAAATTGCTCTCCAGAAAGATTGTCTTCAGTTACCAAGACTAGAGGCAATATTTCCTAATGTTTGTTAAATTAATAGGTAGAGATAGGTCTCTTGATGTTATACAAATTAGCCCTTCCTTAACTACTAATAAAGAAGAGTATTTTCTAGATATATATTATTATCTGTGTTTCCCTTGGCATTAAGTGTTCATATCCTTTGCATTTTGTCAAATGGAGACTTGGTTTTGGGTTTTCAGGTTAAGTCAGTTTCCTAATACTTTGGATATAAAAGTCATTATAAACTTTTAAAAAATTTTATTGAAGTATAGTTGATTTACAATCTTGTGTTAATTTCTGCTGTACAGCAAAGTGATTCAAGTTATACATATATACATTCTTTTTCATATTCTTTTCCATTATGTATAAACTTTTTTTGCAACTTAACTTTTGGTTTTATTTTGTTTTGATTTTTATTTATGAAACGTCATAAAATGTAAATAATCAACCTAAAAATCACATCCCTGATATCTCTTTAAAGTGTTTTTAAAATTCTATTTTAGCATGAAACTGGATTTTTATTCTGCATTAAGAATATGTTTCTATGCGCACATATACACGGGGGGAAATGTGCGACACTGAAACAAAGTCAAGGAATCACTTATTTTACCAAAATGTTTAGGATAGAAATGTTTAATAGATGGAGAGAGTTAAACCTAAATAAGAATAATTTCTTTCTGTCCTAAACAAACCTTCTGTCCTCCAGTAGGTCAGCTCATTCTTTGCTGTTCTTGGTTTTTTTGTTTTTGTTTTTTGTTTTTGCCTTGAAACAAGCACAATTACATTGAGAGTGTGATTAGGACCGTAATTAAATTAAACCTTGAATGTGTAGAGAAGGAGAAATAAAGCCAAGAAGCTATTTACACAGGGCAGTAATTAAATTAATTTAGGAGCTAGAGGGCTTTGTAAAGAAGCAGGTGCAGCCAAACTCAAGGCCTCCGTTTAGAATTAGCGATGAGAGAATAGGAGTGTTATTTGAGAAATAAGTATGTAATGGGAACCTAGAGCAGGGAGGTGCCATAATGCCAGAGGAAGCCAGGAAAGAAAGACCTTGATGGCTTGAGGTTAAGCATGCTGAGACTCCTTTCCCCAAATCCAACAGCCATTTTATCTTAGCTTCTTCTTAGGAATTATGCATCAGGAAAGCAAAGAGGAGTGCTAGAAATTTATTCCTATTAGAAGAGCACTAAAGATTTGGAAGCCACCAGATTAGAGTCTCAGGAGGAATTTACCAGTGGAGGGGGCATAGCCGTTATACTTCCCCGAGTCAAGGGCATCTTTTATTGCTTGGGTAACTTCAGGATCTGTAGGCAGGTTTCCAAACACTGTAGGGTCCCCTTTTCATGGGGGAAAAAAAAAGAACCGCCAAGAGGTTAATCTTCCATGCCCAGTGCTCAGACCCACCCTCCACTTCCATCCTCTCCAACCAACCCATGAGGATGGGGGTGGGAGGAACAATGCCTGCCTCTCGGTCAAGTGTCTCCAACTCACCAATTGACAGAGCAATCGTGGTCTTGTTTGGATTTGGCTTCACCTTCATGCTGTCCACAATGGCCCGGATGGGATTGAAAGTTTTGTTGGACATGTCCGAGGGCCTCACGGACCATCTGGCCTTCCTGCCTTTCATTTTTCCCGGCACAGAGCTTCTCCCAGGGATGTTGACATGCACATCCAGCACTGAGGGGAGGTTGCCATGGTCGTGCAACTGAATCATGTATGGGTCCATCACTAACAAAGACTATGGGGAAAAAAAGGGCTCGCTGTGACACTAAGAACAGGCATCATCCTGGGGGGGCTACAGTTGGACCTAAACATTGGGGTGATTTCACCAGACATCTCTTTCCAAACTCCTTTCTCATGTAAAGTAGCTTTGTTCTGAATGTGGGGAGTTTTAAGACTTTTCCCTGAGAAGGAAAATAAGCAAGAGCCCATTCTACAATCTTAGCAGAGAGTGTTCCATCAAATACTTACCTACTGTGAGATTCGCTGTGTGCAGCTGTAATCCCCAAGAAAATTTAACCACACTCTCAGTGAAACCAAGGAAAAATGACATGAGAACTGTTAAACAATGAAAGCATATGTGTTCCTTCCTTTCCATGCAAGGAAGAGTCTCCCTAACACTTCAACAGACTGTGTCTTGTCCGGTGCAAAGAAGAACCAGGAAGAACCATTCTACGTTGTTAGAAATTTAGTGTTAATATCGTCATTAGTAAAAATAAAGCCCCATTCCATAAGCATCTTACTGTCCTGTGGATAAAGAAGTCAATACACCACAAAGAAAAAAGTGCGTACTCCAAATCACCACCACCAGATTAGCTGAGGCTTGAGATTTTACCTTCTGAGTAAAGGAGAAGCAGCTTCCAAGTAGCCAAACCAGGAAGTCGTCTTAGTTCTTTGGCAAGTTACAGTGACAGTGAATTCAGATGCAACCTCTTGACTCCTGAAATAGTCCCACAAATGGGCGTTGGGCCTGAAACTTTCATGCTATTGGTTCAGGTGAGAACTGAGCAGCCAGCCCTCCTCTTCCCTCCCCTCCCCACTTTTTGCTTCTTTTTACCTCTAACCCTGCCTCCACCTCCACCACCAAATCAGGAATTTGAACTCGCTCTGTGTTAACTCTTTCCGCGTACTTTGTGAGATGTTTGAAAGGACTGTCAGAGAGGTAGTTAGGATTACAGTTGGTAACTTTTATTAAAACTTTTTTGTTACAGAACAACCTATTAAAATTTCAATAGTACAGAAATGTATAGAGTAAAAAGTGAGAGTCTTGCTATCTGTATGTTCCATTCTCACTCCCAGGGCCAGGCAGTGGTAATGATTTGGCCATTTCGATCCATTCACCAAGATGGATAGATGATAGTAGATCAATTGATCTGTAGATGATAGATAGATAGATAGATAGATAATGATAGTAGATCAATTGATCTATAGATGATAGATAGATAGATAGATGATAGATTAGATGACAGATACATAGATACAGAATTTTATGTATTTTCAAAACAAGCTGAGATCATGCTCTACAACTTGTCGGGCAGCATGCTTATTTACTTCCTACATCTTGGGCTCCTTTCCTTGTCAGTCCACAAAGTTCTACTCCAGCAGGAACACACTGCACAGTCAGAGTAAACTAAGGCCCCCTCCATAAATATCTTACCTCCATAAATATCTTAAAAGTACACGGTCTCCAAGGCAACCAAAACCTGTGCAATTGTGAATTCTCCTTCATTTTCCTGTTGTGGAGCTACTGGAAAAATAAGATGTCAGATGAGATCTAAATAAAAAACTTTGCTAAGCAAGCACAGCAGAGATCTCAGCATTCCTGTGAGCCTATGAAAAGTACCACCCACCCAAGGGTTAAGAGGAGCCTCAGTGACCCCATGGCTCAGATCCTATCTGTTTATTTATTGAGAGACAAAGAGTTGTTACATAAGCTCTGTCTTCTCCAGCTGCTTATTGGTGATTTGAGTCTCCAGTGGGGTTGAATAACCTTTTATTTCTCTGGTGCTTCTATCTCTTAGTGCTTTGAAAAACTTACCTAATGCATTCTCTTCCCCGCTCCAGTGAAGTGAGCATTTACCACTTCATCTCACCAGTGGAGAAGCAGAAGCACCAGGCAAGGACAGGAAGCCAGTCAGGTCAAAGAGAATTTAGGTTTTGAAGCCCTGAGCCCTGAGCTAGTAATCGAGGCTGCTCTGTTTCAAAAAACTGTGTCTACAACATCTAAAAAGACAGAAAAGGAAAGATTTAAGTCAGCTCTGCTCTTTGGCACCCTATAGCAATAGGTGAATGGCTTGTTTTACTAAATGCAGTGAAACATTGTACAGAAAGAAGTATAGGGGCTTCCCTGGTGGTGCAGTGGTTGAGAATCTGCCTGCCAATGCAGGGGACACGGGTTCGAGCCCTGGTCTGGGAGGATCCCACATGCCGCGGAGCAGCTGGGCCCGTGAGCCACAATTGCTGAGCCTGCGCGTCTGGAGCCTGTGCTCCACAACAAGAGAGGCCGCGATAGTGTGAGGCCCGCGCACCGCGATGAAGAGCGGGCCCCCGCTCGCTGCAACTAGAGAAAGCCCTCGCATAGAAATGAAGACCCAACACAGCCAAAAATAAATAAATAAATAAATAAATTTATTAAAAAAAAAAAAAAAAAAAAAGAAGTATACTTCACAGGCTGGACAGACTGCCCTTGGTTAAGTTGCCAAGTGAGAACATGGTGTTATTTCCAAAGCACATAGATTTTGGCAGGAGAGAAGACCACCCTTTCCTAAATGCTTTCATTCCACCACTGCCGCCATTTAAAATATAACATGTATGTGCTGGAGAAAATCAGAAAAAATTAAAAGCATTTATAATCCACCACCACTCTTAATACATTAGTCTTACTTTTCCCCCACAAAGTTTGGATCTTGTTCTATATACATATTTTTTAAATTGAGATAAAATTTATATAACATAAAATTCACCATTTTCACCATTTCAAAGTGTAGGATTCAGAGATTTTTTTAGTTCATTCACAACACTGTGCAACCATCACCACCATCTAATTCCAAGACATTTTCATTGCTCCAGAGAGAAACTCCATACCCATGAACTAGCCCCTCCCCACTTCCCTCTTCCCAGTCCCCCCCAACCACTAATCTACTTTCTGTCTCCATGGATTTGCCTATTCCCGACGTTTCATACAAATGGAATCATACAATATGTTATCTTTTGTGTCTGACTTCTTTCACTTGGCAAATATTTTTCAAAGTTCATCCATGTTGTAGTGTGTATCAGTACTTCATTCTTTTTTATGGCTGGAAAATAGTCCATTGTGTGGATATACTTCATTTGTTCATCCATTCACCAGCTGCTGGCCATTTGGGTTGTTTCCACTTTTTGGCTATTATGAATAATGCTGCTATTAACATTTGTATACAGGTTTTTGTGTGAACATATGTTTTCAATTCTCTTGGGTATATACCTTGGGGTAGAGCTGCTGGGCCATATTATGGATAGTGTTTGCATTGTGAATTTTTAAATTATATCATGAATATTTTCCCATGTTATGAAAAACATTCCATCATAGAGGAGTACCAGAACTTACTGAATAATTTTCCTATTGTTGGACATAATGTGGAGTCTAGTTTTTATCATTGTAAGAAATGCTGCCAAGAGCATCATTTTATGTAAATATCGGTTCATACACTTTACTATCTCCTTAAGATAAATTTTACTATCCATTGACTTACTGAAGACAATAAACATTTTGCTTTTACTTTTACTCTCCTAATAATTAAAGTATAATATATCGTCATATAATAAATTCAAATTTAGATGTTTATGAACTAAACCCTTAATACCTTCTTTCCCCATAATCCCATTCCATAGAGATAGCCCGTTTAGCCATTTCTTGGTTATCTTTCCAAGTGTCTTCGGTGTCTACACAATAATTGTACACCTGGTTTTGGAGTTGTTCAAAATTATATATATACTATATGTTTGTTCTGAAGCTGCACTGTCTCTTACTGTAGCCACTATTCATAAGTGGCTATTGAGTACTTGAAACGTGCTTTGTCCGAATTGAGATGTATTGTTGGTGTAAAATATACATCAGGTTTCAAAGACTTATATAAATACTGTAATGTAAAATATCTCATCAATAGTTTTATATTGATTACATGCTTAAATAATATTTGAATTTATTGAGTGAAATAAAGTATACTATTAAAATTAATTTCATCTATTTATTTTGACATTTAAAAATATTTCTATTAGAAAATTTGAAATTACTATGTGGTTTGCATTCCATTTCTATTGAATAATGTTCTATAGCCTGCTTTTTTTTTAACATCTTTATTGGAGTATAATTGCTTTACAATGGTGTGTTAGTTTCTGCTGTATAACAAAGTGAATCAGCTATATCTATACGTATAACCCCATATCCCCTCCCTCTTGCGTCTCCCTCCCACCCTCCCTATCCCACCCCTCTAGGTGGTCACAAAGCACTGAGCTGATCTCCCTGTGCTATGCAGCTGCTTCCCACTAGCTAGCTATTTTACATTTGGTAGGGTATATATGTCAATGCTACTCTCTCACTTCTTCCCAGCTTACCCTTCCCCCTCCCCATGTCCTCAAGTCCATTCTCTACGTCTGAATCTTTATTCCCGTCCTGCCTCTAGGTTCATTAGAACCTTTTTTTCTTTTTTTAGATTCCACGTATATGTGTTAGCATACGGTATTTGTTTTTCTCTTTCTGACTTACTTCACTCTGTATGACAGACTCTAGGTCCATCCACCTCACTACAAATAACTCAATTTTGTTTCTTTTTGTGGCTGAATAATATTCCATTGTATATATGTGCCACATCTTCTTTATCCATCCATCTGTCGATGGACACCTCGGTTGCTTCCATGTCTTGGCTACTGTAAATAGCACTGCAATGAACATTGCGGTACATGACTCTTTTTGAATTACGGTTTTCTCAGGGTATATGCCCAGTAGTGGGATTGCTGGGTCGTATGGTAGCTCTATTTGTAGTTTTTTAAGGAACCTCCGTACTGTTCCCCATAGTGGCTGTATCAATTGACATTCCCACCAAGAGTGCAAGAGGGTTCCCTTCTCTCCACACCCTCTCCAGCATTTCTTGTTTGTAGATTTTTTGATGATGGCCATTCTGACTGGTGTGAGGCGATACCTCATTGTAGTTTTGATTTGCATTTCTCTAATGATTCTATAGCTTGCTTTTTAAAAAGTCTTAATAATATGTTGTGTGGACATTCTTTCCATTTTCGTACATAGAGATCAACTTAATTCCTTTTAATGGCTACATAGTGTTCAGTTAACCATTCCACTGTTGTTGGCTATGGGGCAGCTTCCAATTTTTTCTTTCTATTACAAATAAATCATATTGAACACACATTACTTATGATTGGGAATTTTTATGAGTATCCTGTAATGTGTGGGATAATTTCCTAGAGGAAGAATCACATTTCAAACACTGATAGACCTGCAAATTGGTCAAATAATAGACTATAGGGAGAAGAGACAACACAAATATGTCTTATTTTGACAACTTCTTGGAGTTCAGACCAGCTGTCAGAACCACATATCCTGCTTGGGAGGTGACACAGGGAATCAGCTGAGTGTTACAGCAGTGGTTCTCCAGGTGGACAGAATCTCAGGGATTAAGACCTCCTCTTGACATTGGCCTTTGCAAGAGTTAAGTCAGGCAAAGATGAGATTGTCTCAATGTTAGAAGCTATTGCCACTCAAGGTTTAGACTTGCAAAGATCCCAGCTACACTGGAGACTCAGGTTCAACTCGCCCTCCCACACATACAGCCAATAGGCTTGGTGTCCTGTCCCCTCCTCGACATTATAAACCGGGAGCCTTAGATTATTCAGACTGATAATCCCCCCTGGGCGGCAGCAGGGTCAGCTCATCTATATCTCTGGTTTTCTGTCCTTCTCATTGCTTGGCCCCTGGG
The DNA here is from genome assembly GCF_028021215.1 of Eschrichtius robustus. Classification (NCBI taxonomy): domain Eukaryota; kingdom Metazoa; phylum Chordata; class Mammalia; order Artiodactyla; family Eschrichtiidae; genus Eschrichtius; species Eschrichtius robustus. Next base: position 15,086,782 of record NC_090842.1, read on the forward strand.
GCATTCCATTTTTATCTTTGGAGCTCAGTTAGGTATTTTGTTATATTTAACCCAACAGTTTTAGATATTTTTATAACTGGAGATCTTCCAGGTCCTCCTGACCTCAATATCACCAAAAATGAAAGTCTCTCCTCATTAATTTGAAATGTCACCTTTACCTTGTACTAAATTCTTCTATCTTCCTAATCCTTTATGGAATACTATATTCTAGAATGAAAAATTTTACAGTTCTTGATATGCATTGGCAGCTTCCTTTCAGAATGGCCAGTAACCTTCCTGTCAGTAATTGTTTGCAAACCCTGGGAATTATTTTCCACAAAAATCTTTGCCAAATTGATTGATAGGAAAAAAGGATATTAAAGGTTGCCGTTGTTTCTGTTCCTTTTTATTTTAGTGAGGGCAGTCATTTTTCATGATTTAATATTAGCTCTTCTCATGTTGTGAATTACCTGTCCACATCCCTCACCTGTCTTGCCCAGGGGCTCAACTTTTTCTTAGGTGAGACCTGGACAGAGGAAGCCACTGCAAGGCAACAAAACAGCAGCACTGAGATCACTGGCCCAGCCTCCTCTGTCTCAACCCAGCTGGCTCAGACTCAGGTTTACAGATCAAAGAACAGCGAGTAGCACGGGGTTTGGGCAGGTGGTCCTGCAAATAGTGCAGCTGACGCAGAACCAGCAGGGCCGAGGGGGTGTGAAGGGGACAGGGGCTGCTGTATCAGAAGGTCATCCCCATGGCACGCCCTCATTCAGTAGCTGAAAAAAAGCAAACAAAGCAAACAAGTTTTGGTAATACCCTTCTTCTGTAGCTCATGTTTTCTCTCGATAGAAAGCTGAGGGGGGAAATCAAAGGAGAAGGCCCAACTCTGCTTACGGAGCCTAACTGCCACCAGGTAACCTTCACTGGACAGTCAGGGCCCAGTAAACCGTGGAAATACTCACTAAAAGCTACACCAACCAGCCATTAAGGCTTTCACTTAAAAATTAAACTTGCATTGAGTTTGTTCTTAAGTATAACACTATTGTGTTTGCCATAGAAAAGTGTTTCTATGTGTGTGGTAAAAAAACACGTAACATTAAATTTGCCATCTTCATCATTTTTAAGTGTATACTTCAGCAGTGTTAAGTATATTCACATTGTTGCACAGCAGATCTCCAGAACTTTTTCATTTTGCAAATCTGAAACTCTATACCCGTTAAACACTAATTCTCCCTCTCCCCTCCCCACAGCCCTTGGCAACCACCTGTCTACTTTCTACCTATTTTCTGATAGGAAAGTATTTTAAAAACTGTTACACCACCCAGAGATAACCACCGTTAACCATCTTGCCCACAATTAATATTTTGAAATATATTTTTTCCTAGGGGTACATCCACAGGCTTTATATATCAGAATTTGGTATTCCACGAGTCTCTTTTTACACGATATTGTGATCTTTCTAAGACTGTAAAAATTTTTTTGAATTTCTTTTTGGGGATCACCTAAAACCCTGGGTCTCCCATTTTTATACATCTCTTTCCACACCCTTTTTTTCTCGACCCAGGCATAAGAGTTTATGCTCACCGGGTATCTATCCCATACCCAGCACTGTTTGATATGCTCTACCCAAATCAACTCATAATCCTCATCTCCATCCCAGAAGTAGGGCCTGTTTCATCTCCACTTTACAGATGAAAACGAGTCCCACAGTAGTGAGTGGTGAGTTGCAGCTCCAGTTTCACCATCCAGCTCCAGATCCCATTACACAAGTCTGCCCCATTTTATTTTTTTATTTTTTTTATTTTTTATAAATTTTATTTATTTATTTATTTTTGGCTGCGTTGGGTCTTCATTACTGTGCGCGGGCTTTCTCTAGTTGCGGCGAGGGGGCGCTACTCTTTCGTTGCGGTGTGCGGGCTTCTCATTGCGGTGGCTTCTCTTGTTGCGGAGCACCGGCTCTAGGCGCGCAGGCTTCAGTAGTTGTGGCACGCGGGCTCAGTAGCTGTGGCGCACGGGCTTAGTTTCTCCGTGGCATGTGGGATCTTCTCGGACCAGGGCTCGAACCCGTGTGCCCTGCATTGACAGGCGGATTCTTAACCACTGTGCCACCAGGGAAGCCCTGCCCCACTTTAGAGGACCAAGTGAGTTGGGAAATACAGTCCTTTCTTTCCTAAATTGGAAATAAATTAAAATAGTAAAAAGAAAAAAAATAAACAAGGAGGTCGCTGGGGATAACTTTAAGAAAATAATGAATGGACTGTGTGGATTAAGCATGGAGGATTCACCTGCCTTTTATTGCTTATAATTAGTTACTTTGTAACTTTTCATCCTGAACTATTCCCAATGATCACTCATCTGTTGGGTACAGAGGAATGCATATGTTTTAACTCCCCTGGTGGAGAGTAAGCTCCCTGAGGAGGCACCAGGTGGGGAGCATTCCTTATACTGCTCTACATCCTCCTTCAGGTCTGGCGTGGTAACTTTACCAGCCATACTCAATACTTGCTCGCCAGTTGGCAGTGAATAGTACATAAACCAGAGGGAAAGGAATGGCAGATGGGGTGGTCAAATGAGAGGAAACCCAAGCCTTTGCACAGTTATAGAAGAGGAGGTGAGGAATTCGGGTCCTAGTTTGTTCCCACATTCACTATCTCATGTAATTAAAAAAAAAAAAAAAAACCCACAAACAAACCACAGACCTGTGAGCTAGACAGATAGAAGGCTATCAGAACAGATAGGTGAACCTGGTTGAGCTTTTTAAATTTAAAGTAAACTTTTTTATTTTAGAATAGATTTAGAGGGACTTCCCTGGTGGCGGCAGTGGTTAAGAATCCGCCTGCCAATGCAGGAGACAGGGGTTCGAGCCCTGGTCTGGGAAGATCCCACATGCTGTGGAGCAACTAAGCCAGCTAGCCACAACTACTGAGCCTGCGTGCCACAACTACTGAAGCCTGCGCACCTAGATCCCGTGCTCTGCAACAAGAGAAGCCACCACAAAGAGAAGCCCGCGCACCGCAATGAAGAGTAGCCCCTGCTCGCCGCAACTAGGGAAAGCCCTCACGCAGCAATGAAGACCCAATGCAGCCAAAAATAAATAAATTTATTTTTTAAAAAAATCTTGTATAGAATAGATTTAGATTTACAGAAAAGTTGTGAAGATAGTACAAAGAGTTCTCACATACACCTCACCCAGTTTTTCCCGTTTTTAACATCTTATATTACCATGGCATATTCTTAGTCATAACTAAGAAATAAACATTGGTCCATTAACCTTCACCAAACTCCACATTTCACTTGGATTTCACTAGGTTTTCCCACTAACACACTTTTTCTGTTCCAGGGTCCCATCCAGGAGACCACATTACATGTAGTGGCCATGTCCCCTGAGTCTAATCTAATCCCAAACAGTTTCCTCTAATCTGGGACGGTTTCTCAGACTTCCCTTACTTTTCATGATCTTGGTAGTTTTGTGTAGAATGTTCCTCAACTTGGGTTTGTCTGATGTTTTTCTCATGGTAAAAGGGAAGACAAGTTGAGCTTTTAATGTTATGGCCACTCACTTCACATCAGGGCTCTAAAGGTTAAAGAGGAAATAAAGCTTTCATCTGTTTGCTGGTTAAAGCACCTGCTTGCTACTTCTCTCATGGAGTTTAGCAAATCATAACATCCTGTTTGTTTTGTGCTTTGCATAATCATTTAAACCATTCTCCCATTAACTCAGTCATTTCTCTTTAGGCAGAACTTGGAGTTCTTTCATTTGAGGATGGCCAGAACTTCAATCTCACTCCAATTCTTAGCATTCATCAGGAAAGAGTGTCATTTGTACTTACAGGGGGAGTCACCAAGCAAATAAGCTTAGATTCTTGGGAAATGATTCTGTGTTCTTGCCATTCCAATGTTCAGAATAATCTAGAGTCTCAACTATGCTCCAATCCAGCAGCCTGTCTCTAGACTACAATTTCTCACTATTTTTCTAATAATAAAAATATTATTTGGGGCCCTGTTTTTAAAAATTGAGATATAATTCATATTCCATAAAATTTATCCTTTCCAAGTGTACAATTCACTGGTTTTTAGTATATTTACAATGTTGTACGATCATCACTACCATCTAATTCCAGAACATTGTCATTACTCCAAAAAGAAACCCTGTATCTATTAGCAGTCACTTTCTAGTCCTTCAATCCTGCCTTGCCCCTGGCAACCTTTAATCTATTTTTTATCCCTATGAATTTGCCTATTCTGGACGTTTCCTATAAATGCAATTGTATAATATGTAGCCTTTTGCGCCTGACTTCTTCCACTTAGCATAATGTCCTCAAGTTTCATCCATGTTGTAGCAGGTATCAGGATTTCATTCCTTGTATGGCTGAATAATATTTGATTGGATGAAATACAGCACATTTTGTTTATCCATTCATCAGCTGATAGATATTGAGGTTGTTCCTTAACTGATTGTGTTTTGATAGCTGTTTGTTATTTACCAATTGACTCAGCTCCTGGCGTCATACCTTATCTTCCTAATTCTTAATCCCCATTCATGTTTTACCTCCAGGCCCCATGAAAACGGCCAACAGTGGCTATCGCTGAAAACAAATACACAAAAAACACCCAAAAAAACACCTCTATAGAGAAATCATTGCTGATTTTTCTACCGTATTCATTCAGTAATTGACTCACATCTGCTTACTGTGTACCTACTATTTGTTAAGCACTGTGCTAAGTCCTACAGATATAGGGTTCAACAGGACAGATACAGACCCTGCTCTCAGGGTACTACTATCAATGTCTAATGAGAGACAGACTTTAACCAAATCATTATACGAATAGATATTTAAATGGCTATTAGGATAAGTGCCACAGAGAAGTGCAGAGAGAACATCATGAGTGAGAGAGGTTGGAGGAGCCTTCCCTGAAGAAGCTGTGCTTAAGTTGGGTTGGGAAGATAAGGATTTGGCCAGAAGAAAGGAGCGAGAGAGATTCCAAGCTCTGACACCAGCATGCTGAAAGCCTTGAGGGGCTAGGGGCTTGAGAGAAAGCGGTGGGACACTGTGAATAAGAGGGTAGCAGTAGACGATGAGGCTAGGGAAGTACAGAGCAGTCTCTGAGCAGCTTATGCTCATGCAGAAGGTGATCAGAAAATGTAGCACCATCTTCTTACCAAAGAAAAAGGCTTAACACTCTTTTCCAACACTCCAGGGCATTTAGAAATTTTTCAAGCTGCTCAAAATTAGGCAATTTTTCTTCCAGTCCTAAGAGGAGCAATTCTGGTCCCAAATCTCATTCTTGCCCATGGGTTACATATCCTAGATATTTTGTTATCCACTGGGATGCTGGATATCTTCCCTTTGTCTCTTCAGATCCACTCTTTGCCCTTCTCCTTTCTCTGTGCCCCAGGAACCTGACTTGCATGGACCCATCAGTGGGATCCCTTGGCCACTGTGGGTCACTGGTGGGAGATCCAAAGTGGGGTCAGGGGTGTACAAGGTCAGCTCCTTTCCGGTTGGGTTGCATCTTCTGAAGACCATAGCTACCATCAGGAGGCTGTCTCCATATAGCTACCCTCTCCAGGTTCTTGTCACCACTTCTTCCCCTTGCCCCCTTAGGCCTCAGTGGGGACAGCTCCTGTTGGTTTCTCTAAAGCCTGTTTATACCTTTTAGAGCAGATTTAGTCCCCCCAAATGGCTGCAACAAGACTCCCACTCACATGCTCCTCAGCAATGTGGCTTTGCCATTTCTCCTTTGAGAGATGGAGTCTATCCTCCACACTCTTGAATCTGGACACTGTGACTGCTTTGACCAACGGAATCGGAGGGAAATGCACTGTGCCCTTTCTAGGTATAGTTCTTAACTGGTCTACCAACTTCTGCTCCCTGCTCTTGAGACCCTGAGCCTCCATGTAAGAAATTCAGTTTACTCTGCTGAAGAGAGAGGACACCTAGGGAAGCGCTGAGGTGCCAGGCAGGTAAGTGAGGAAGCCATCTTGGGTGTCCAGCCCATCTGAGCCTTCAGATTACACCAGGCCAAGATAACTATGACTGCATGAGAAATCCCAAAAGAGATTCACCCAACTATTCCAGTCAACCCTCAGAACCCTAAGAGATCCAAAGTAAATTATTTTATGCCAGAACACCTTTGCATATGGTTCCTTTGTTAAACTCTCTTCAAATTGCCTAGTTTGTATGCACCCTCTGTTTCCTGCTGGGACCCCATAGATGACAACCAAAAGTGTCTGGCAACAAAAAGCCCACTCTAACTTCTAACCTGGATCACACAGTCCTATGAGTGATAGGCATTGGGATAATCCTGGAAAGCCATCAGCTTGAAGTCATCCTGCATCCATGGGTCTCTATTTTATTTTAAACACAGGACCTCAGTCACCTGTTTCAGGACCTTTCACAAACCACTTTCAAGAGCAGATGTAGTAGAACAGATCATTCAGCTGCACAGACAGAAAAAGTGCAGCAGAAGAAAAGTGTCAACTTTTTCTTTTCCAGGCCAAACATATTGGGTCTTTAGAGCTTCCTCAAGGGCTCTATAATTAATTGGTCAATCCTTGCATTTTTTTCCTTGTCCTTCCTGGAACGATTTCATGGGTGGTGGTATTCAAAAAGGAGCTCAGCCCCTCCTGTAAATGTCTACATAGTTCTGTAGATAGGAGGAGGCTATATATATATAGATATAATACATACATAAAAGGGAAAGAAAGAAAAAAAGGGATTCTCTTCCCAACAAGTCTGAGCTCTGAGCAGCCAACTAAAATGATAGCTAAAATAATAACATGAAATACAAAGCATTTCTCTCTCTTGCTGACCTTCAATGGGATCCTTAAAGCCTAGGAGACCCATCCTTTAGCCTACATTACCTCCTGCAGTGAGAGATCTGAGTCACAAGACAGACTTTCTATGAGGAAGAGCATCTCCTGGTAGCCCAACACCAACTTAAGCATCCCCTGCCCTGTGCCTTAGTGGGTAATAAGGGTCTTCCTTCCAGACCAGGCAGGTGCTGAGCCCGGCTTCTGCACTACAGAAAGTCCCGAGTACATTTCCATGGGTCTGCAGTTCCGAAGAAGTTTCTCAGCCAAGAAGCATAGAATGTTCCAAAGGTTAAAGGGTTTGCTGCTGCCATCCCCCAATGAGGCCTCAAGGACACTCCTTCACTCTTCTGCCTGGAAACAAGTGCCAGAGGTGACGCAACTCAGCAAACTTTATCCAGATTCACTGCTGGGATCCACAGAAGGGAGAGGACCATCGACGGGGGCCAAACCACAGTAATTACCCAAGTCTGGGAACATCAAGTTCCCACAAGACCCTGACGAAACAAAGAGACGCAATGGAGTCTCTAGTACTTGAGAAGAGTGCCACGGGTTACACATCTCTCTCAGTGGGAGGATTGGGAGGGAGAGAATAAAAAAGAACAATATGGTTACCAAAGGGGAAAGGGGGTGGGAGAGGGATAAATTAGGAGTTTGGGATTAGCAGATACAAACTACTATATATAAAATAGATAAACAACAAGGTCCTACAGTATAGCACAGGGAATTATATACAATATCTTGTAATAAACCATAATGGAAAAGAATATATATATATAACTGAATCGCTTTGCTGTACACCAGAAACACAACATTGTAAATCAACTATACTTCAATTTAAAAAAAAAAAAAAAAAGAACGAGCCAGGATAATAGGATTCAGGTTTGAACCAAAACATGGGGAGAGGTGGGGTACTGTGCCTACTTGTCACTTAAAGCTCTTCCACAGCAAGAGTTCTGCAACCAATTTTCATTAATAAATTCACTCAGTAAGTATTTATGAGCCAGGCACTTTCCTATTACTGGGGATGCAGCAGTGAAGGAAACAAACCAAGCCCTGCCCCTACATTCTTGGAACTGACATTCCTGTGGAGGAAGAGAAGCAATGAACAAAGAAATATATGTCAGGAGGCACCAATGTCACAGAGAAAAATAAAGCAGAGTGTGGGATTAGAAGGGGTGCTATTTTGTGCATGATCATTAGAACAATCCCCCCCGCCCTCCCTGAGGTAGTGACATTTAATGGAGAAGGGAATGGAGAAGGGAGTCCAGTGGATGACAGGGGAATAAGCGTTCCAGGCAGAGGGAACAGCAAGGGCAAAGCCTTGAGGTGGGATAGTACCTGGTGTCTTTAGGGCGTGACCAGGCCAGTGGGCTGAGTGAGCAAAGTGGAGGGTGGCAGGAGATGGAGTAAGAGAGAAAGTGCTTTAGTCTTCCTACCAAGAGGACTAACTAGGCCATTGGTTCAACATAGGAAAATTTGTTTCACGGCCCCAGACTGGTCCTCTAGCTCCAACTCGCCATCAATAAATGCCTTCGGACATGAGGGGTTGGGAGTGTGTCTGCATCAGTGCTGACCCCTCGCAAACTAAAATAAAACCTGCGAAACACATGTGCTGCTGGCGGTGGGTCAGCAGGTTCACCTCATTCTGGCTGTTGGGCACAGACCGGAGGGACCAGACAGAGATGCAGATGGGAATTAGGGGGCTGTCCTTCTGGTTGAGTCTACAGAGAGCTGGGGCTCTGCTGGGGACATCCCTGCAGCCACCCCCAGGAAGTGACTCCACCCCACAGGGATTTTACATACACCCTGCTCCATCTCACCCAAGGGCCTTCCAATCCAGCTCTTCCCTTGGCCCTCACCTGACAGCCCTGCAGAGTGATGGTTTGATCACAGTGGTTATGGCTGTAGGACCCTGACAGGTTTTATAACAGGGATGGGAAAGCTATTAATATATTAATTTATTTTAAAATATCTTACTCTTGTTCTAGAAATTATTAGGCAGTCATAGACTGTCACGAGCATGGAAGGACATCACCTGGGATGACAGGATTGCATCCCACCCAAGTGCTGGGGCTGGGCTTCTCCCATCCAAGCAAAGACAGCCTCCCTCCTTCCTTCTCCCCTCTCCCTGCCCCAGGTACTGGGCCCATCTCTCATATTCGGGGCTTAGTGAGCACACCTGGCTGCTGAAGGGCTGGTCCTCCAAGTTCAGTCTCTAGGTGGGAAGTCTTCTGCAGGAGGGTTAGGGACAGGCAAAGAGGGCCACAGAGTTCCCGGCTCCTTGCCCCACCACCCAATTCACCTCCCACTCTTACCCCCTCCTCCTCTTGTCTCTCTTCTCAATCCATTGCCTAGAGATAAACCCTGGCCCGGGAGGGTGGGAGGGAGGGAGACGCAGAGGGAAGAGATATGGGGATATATGTATATGTATAACTGATTCACTTCGTTATACAGCAGAAACTAACACACCATTGTAAAGCAATTATACTCCAATAAAAATGTTTAAAAAATAAAAATAAAAATAAAATATATGTAAAAAAAAACAAAAACAAAAAACCCTGGCCCTTCATTTGATTTGCCAAAAGCCTTTTTCCTTTCTCTCAGAAAGCCAAGAGGATCAAAATCTCTGGCTTTCACAGCTATTATCTCTAAAATGGACTTTGAGAATCCTTTTTGGAAGTCAGAAGCTGAGCTTAGATTCTTCCTCTGCTGTAACAGTCCTGGTCTTCCCTGTGAGATGGGTACCTCTGAGCGAAAGGCAGAGGAAGTTCACAGATGAAGAAAAAAGAAAAGCACCTCAATGCTCCTTCAAGATAATATTTAATGATCCATTAACCCAAATTTGTTTATTATTGTGATACTAGCAGCCGCTTCTTGAGAGCACATATAAAGATAACAACAGTTTTCACTGATGTTCTTTTTTAAGATGAGTCTTCTGGATTGGAAAACAATTTTCTCATAAAGTTATATACACTTAGCCATACAACACCAAGAAAAGACATCCTACTCGTAGGAAAAAAAAACAACAACTTATCTTCACACAAAACCCTGGATGTGAATGTTTATAGTAGCTTTATTCATAATTGTCAAAAATGGGAATCAGCTTACATGTCCTTCAGCTAGTGAATGAATAAATTGTAGTACATTCATATAATGGAATACTACTCAGCAATAAAAAGGAAAGAACTACCAGTATACACATCACCATAAATGAATCTCAAATGCGTTAGGATAAGTTAAAGAAACCAGATTGAAAAGGCGACATATAGTATGATTTCATTTATAGGATATTCTGGAAAAGGTAGAATTACAGGGATAGGAAACAGCTCAGTGGTTTCCCAGGGGCTGGAAGTTGGGGAAGGGAGGGCTACACATAGGAATTTTGAAGGATACTGTCCATATCTTGTTTGTGGTGCTGGTTATATGACTGTATGCATTTGACAAAGACTACAGAACTGTACACACACACAAAAAAACCCAGTGAATTTTACTGTTTGTAAATTACACCTTAACTTTTTAAAAGGAAGAATACCAAGTTACCGCCAACAAAACAAAACAAAACAAAACCCCAACCCAAACCAAAACACCTGTGCTGAGAAGGGTGCCACTGAAAGTAATTTTGCAGGTTAAACAGATGGGACAACATCACCTGGAGGGTGGTTTGTTTTTCTTTTAGGAAGTAGAAGTGTCCTTTGTGGACAAAACACCACATCCTACCATACACCTCCCCCCACACCTCTCCAAGCTCGGCCATACTGGCCTTTTGGGTCCTTGAGCAAACCAAGCTCATCCCCACCTGAAGACCATTGCCTCAGCTAGATTTGGATCACAGTTAAATCATTTCCTAACTGTATAAATTGGGCAAATTACTTAATCCTTGTGCCTCAGTTTCTTCATTGGTAAAAATGGGAATAATGATACTACCAACATCATGGGGTTGTGGTGAGATTTGGTCAATTAACACGTGTAAAGGACTTCAAACAATGCTGGGGCCTTGTAAATGTTTGATAAATGTTAGCAGTTATTATTTCCGGTTCCCGAAGCTCTTGTCTTTTCTACCTTTTAGTCTTATAATCCAGAACTGTTTGCATGCATGAGTGTGCCTACTGGATAAAATATCTTACACAGAAACTGTGTCCGGGACTTCCCTGGTGGTGCAGTGGTTAAGAATCCACCTGCCAATGCAGGGGACACGGGTTTGAGCCCTGGTCCGAGAAGATCCCACATGCCGCAGAGCAACTAAGCCCCTGCACCACAACTACTCAGCCTGTGCTCTAGAGCCCACGAACCACAACTATTGAGCCCATGTGCCAGAACTACTGAAGCCCCCGTGCCTAGAGCCCATGCTCCGCAACAAGAGAAGCCACCGCAATGAGAAGCCCGCGCACTGCAACGAAGAATAGCCCCCCGCTCACCGCAACTAGAGAAAGCCCGCCGGCAGCAACGAAGACTCAACGCAGCCAAAAATAAATAAATAAATTTATTTATTAAAAAAATTATAATTTTATTCATCACCAAATATTGATTGAGCACCTCTATGTTCTCGGCACTTTTGCAAGTTCTCAATACAAATGTTAACTCATCTAATTCTCACAACAACCACACAAGGTAGGTACTATTACAAGCTCTGTTTCACAAATGAGGTAAACCAACGATAGCCACCATGGAGGTCTGTAAGGAGATTCAGGATGAGCCCAGAGGAAGACAGAGGACTTTGTGGACCCTTGGGTTGAGACATGAAGGAGTCAGTTCGCCAAGTGGGAGCAAAGGAAGGCTGGACTCACTGCCAGGCAAACCTCCTGCCCTCCAGACCCGAGGCTGGATGGACTCATTCCCCTCTCTTTACAGAATGGTTTTCACTGCCCTGCAACAAGAGATCAGCTCTGGCTGCCTATCTCTGCCAGAGCAAATATTAAGAAACATCAGACTCAATGACTCAGTGTTGCACCTTATTGCGTGTGCCACAGAATAAATCTCTTCTCCCACCCCCCGACCCCCAAAATGAGCATCAGGTGGTCGAGGCAGAGCTAAATCCTAGTAAATGAGCTGGGGGATAACTAGGGGCTGCCGAGGGATAAAGAGAGTGAGGAACCAAAAAGCAGTGGCTGGAGATTAATCCTGCAAATTTTCCCACCCACAAGGGCCCTGGGCTTGTGGAGATGGTGAGGGAATACTGCCTGACATCAGAGCAATAACCCATAACTACAAGGCATGTGAATGCTAGCTGCTCTGGGATCTCCCAGGAACCGCTGTCTCCTTTCTCTTTTAAAAATAAAATCATAGTTATAAGCACACACACATATATACAGTAGTGTTTCCTCAAGAGGTTTCATGTATGATCAATCTATCGAAGTGACCAATAAAATTGCTTACAAAAGGAGATCAGCTCGGTGCTTTGTGACCACCTAGAGGGGTGGGATAGGGAGGGTGGGAGGGAGACGCAAGAGGGAGGAGACATGGGGATATACGTATGTGTATAGCTGATTCACTTTGTTATACAGCAGAAACTAACACACCATTGTAAAGCAATTATACTCCAATAAACATGTTGGAAAAAAAAGTTTCTGATTTTTACTGCTCTATTGATTTTTTAACTACCACTAAGTTCCCACTTAGATGTCAGTGAGCCCTAACATGAAAATTATTAACTGTAATGCTTATGTGTCTTGTAAATATTTGATCAATGTGTTCCTGGCTTGTGCCAAAGTGTGGACTCTGGGAAAGTGTATATATCTCTGTTTCTTTTCATGTTTGTGCATTTCTGAGGGCAGGGGCCATATTTGTTTAACTTGTTTTATACAGTACTAGACAGTGCCATGCACAAGGGTGTACTTAATCCAATTTAATCAAGAGGTCAATGTTTATTTCCAAGAGGAAGTAAGATATAACACATTCATACATTTCATTTTTTTAAAACTCATAAAAAATATGATTTACAAGTGCCAAATAAATCAGACCAAGATATACATACTAACTAATAAAAATGACAATTTGGGCAAGTTCATATATCTTGGTTTTTCAGCATTGAGTGACAATCCCCAACAGGGAACCACAACTTGCGTCTGATGGAGGCAGGATCAGAAGAAAATTCCAGCACAACAGTAATGCTCCAACTTCCAATTGTCCTTCTCCATGCATCTTCAAGTCATGTCTATCATGATTTTTCCCTCTCTTTAAAAAAAAATTTTCTTCATGCTTGTGCTTTCCCTTCTGTGCAAAATATGGGAGGGTTCAGGTGTAAAGTGACAGAGAGAAAATAAATATGACAGCTAACACTTACATAGAACTTATTATATGTCAGTCCCAATTCTAGGTGTTTTATATCTTAATTCATTTAATTCTTACAACGACCCTATGAGGTCAGCTCTATTACTATGCTCATTTTCAATGAAGGAAAACTTTTCATTTCCTTGAAAGAAACTTAAGGCCAGAACGATTAAATATCTTGCTCAAGTTCACAAATCTATCAGGTAGTGGATCTGGGATACAAACCCAGATAGCCTGGCTCCCAGATCTATCTTAACCACTAATATATGACCAGAAAAAAGCCCTTCAAGAATTTGCCAGTCACCTTTATCTTTACTGTGAGTGGTTTTGACCTGGGTGTTAAGTAAGTGGTACAACAACTCTCAAACTTCTTAAAAGCCATGGCCAAATCACAGATTGAAAAAGGAAACAGCAATGAAAATGCCAAAGTATAAGGTTGACCAAAAAGTTCGTTTGGGTTTTTCCATAACAGCGTATGGAAAACCCGAACGAACTTTTTGGCCAATCCAAATATATAAAACTTACTTTAAGTTATTCGATATGTTGGTGTGTATGTCACATGAATGTTGGTAACATGATAGCTTAGAATGGAAGTTCCCCAGAAGCTTAGGGACCTCTGATGATACTCAAGGTATTTCTGCAGCTTCTTCCAATCATCTGTCATTTACAATTCCACATGTGATATCTCAGAGGTAACAAACTTCACATGTCCCCAGTAGTCAGACCAAATGGCAGCAGCTGCTGGACATTTCATATAATATATTGTAGCAACTCTAAATTCTGATTTTTCTCCCTAAAGGTTGTTGCTATTGCTGTTTGTTTTCATTTTTTTCTTTTTGGTTGTTTAGTGACTTGCCTGGACTAATTCCGTAGTGGCTGTTTACAGAGTGCAGCCCCTGATATCTATGCATGTTTTGGCTTTTCTTTCTTTTTCATTATTTTTAAGTCTGGCTTCCTTGGAGTTGTCCCTTCATCAGTACAACTTAATGCTCAGCAATGATCCAGAGCCATTTAGATAGCTGCTCATGCACATGGCCTTCTGGATCACCAGAGGTCCATGGGAGCTCATCAAGACCCACTATGACTGTTTCAGTTCTTGATCTCCCTATCAACTTTCTGGCCAATCTACTGTCCTGTTGCTTGCCCAAACCTTCAGGATAGCTGAAGGCATTTGCCTTCCTTATTTGTTTGCCACTAAGATCACTGCGGTTTTTTACTAAACCCCTGGGCATTTGGTTTTCCCCATGTCCTGCTCCAAATCACATCAGTCCCCTCTGGCAAGGTAGCTGTTATTTTATAGCTTAGCTCACTCTGGTGGAATTACCAGCCACAAGAACTGGGTGCCAGGGTGGGAGTTGTCCCAGACAAGAAAGTCATAAACTCTCACTGCTCGTACCTAATGCTGAGTAGTTTTTCCTGAATAAACATTTCTCAATTTGTTGTCCACCTTTGGTCAACTTTCAGAATCCTTAAGTGGATTGTTTTTGACAATTTTTTCAGTTTTATTATTCCTTTGGGGGAAAAGGATTTGCCACGCTCCTCACTCTGCCGTTCCAGAAGTCCTACTCTCCTCACTCTCAGATATCATCAACCACCCAGTCCTAGCGAATTTACTTGTCATGTATCTCTGGAATCCATTCCCTTCTCTTTATCTCCACCACCTCCTCCTAGCCCTAGTTACCATCATCCCTCTTTTTTTTTTTTAACATCTTTATTGGAGTATAATTGCTTTACAATGGTGTGTTAGTTTCTGCTGTATAACAAAGGGAATCAGCTATATGTATACATATATCCCCATATCTCTTCCCTCTTGCATCTCCCTCCCACCCTCCCTATCCCACCCCTCTAGGTGGTCACAAAGCAACCGAGCTGATCTCCCTGTGCTATGTGGCTGCTTCCCACTAGCTATCTATTTTACATTTGGTAGTGTATATATGTCCATGCCACTCTCTCATTTCGTCCCAGCTTACCCTTACCATCATCTCTTGACCGAACTATTTGTAATCACCTCTTTGGATATCTACCCTCATTAAAAAAAATTTTTTTTAAGTGGACCATTTTTAAAGTCTTTATTGAATTTGTTACCATATTGCTTCTGTTTTATGTTTTGGTTTTTTGGCCGCGAGGCATGTGAGATCTTAGCTCCCCGACCAGGGATCGAACCCGCACCCCCTGCATTGGAAGGCAAAGCCTTAACCACTGGACTGCCAGGGAAGTCCCTACCCTCATTTTAATCTGTTCTCCATATTGTAGCCACTCATACTGTCCAAAGGTATTTTCTAATCATGTCACACTCATCTCCTTCACCCTTTGCTTAAAATCTTTGACTGACTCCCCATTGCTCTTAAGGTAAAGAGAAAAAAATCCCTAACACTCTCTCAGAAGACCTGAGTTGTCTGACTGCCCACTGTAGAGCTTCATTTTCTAGACCCCACTGGTCGTCCAATCATTCTGGGATTGTCCCATTCTCCTTTTTACCTTAGGGCCTTTGCACATGCTTTTTCTTCTGCCTTGAACTCCCCGGTCCTTCTTCATCAAACTAAGCCTCACTCTTATCCCACAGACCTCAGTGCAAACATCACTTCCTTGGGGAAATCTTCCCTGACATCTCCTATGTCAGCTCCCACTATGGTTTACTTCTTGGCACTAACTGTAAGTGCAATATCACATTTATGGTGTGATTATTTCTTTGATTTCCATTGTCTCCTCCACTGAATTGTATGCTCATGAAGGTAGGAACCATGTTTTACCTCTGCATCTCCAACACTTAGCTCATAGTATGTGCTCAACAAGAATGAACGCATTCTTAGCTCAATAAGAATGAGTGTATGCATGCATCACCCAAAATACACTGCTTCATGACAATTCAATTTAATATCAAAGGAGATATAAAAGCAAAGTTCTAAACCTTACATTATTGAGAAAAAAAGATTTAAAATGTATATTCTAAAGGAAACTTGTAGAGAAAAAAGACTTGGTGAACAAAAAATCCAACTATTTTTATCACACAACAATTACTCCTGATATATTTTTAATAGACTATATTTTTTAGAGTCATTCTAGATTCACAGCAAAATTGAGCATGAGGTATGGAGATTTTTCATATATCCTCTGTCCCTACATATGCATAGCCTCCTCTATTATCAACATCACTCACCAGAGTGGCACATTTTTTTCTTTTACCAAGAATGAACCTACATTGACACATCATAATCACCCAGAGTCCATAGTTTACATTATGGTTCATTTTTAGTGCTGTATATTCTATGGGTTTGGACAAATATATAATGACATGTATCCATTATAGTATTATAAAGAGTAGTTTCACTGACCTAAAAATTCCCTGTGCTCCACTTACTCATCCCTCTCTGCCTAACCCCTGGCAACCACTGATCTTTTTACTGTTTCCATAGTTTTGCCTTTTCCAGAATGCCATATAGTTGGAATCATACAGAAAGTAGCCTTTTCAGGTTAGCTTCTTTCACTTACTAATATGCATTTATGTTTCCTTTCTGTCTTTTCATGGCTTGATAGCTCATTTCTTTTTAGCAATGAATAAAATGCCATTGTCTGAATATATCCCCCAGTTTATTTATCCATTCACCTACTGAAGGACATCTTGGTTGCTTGCAGTTTTGTGAATTATGAATAAAATTGCTATAAACATCCCTGTGCAGGTTTTGCTGCGACATAAGTTTTCAGCTTCTTTGAGTAAACACCGAGGAGAGTGATTGATTGCTGGATCATATGATAAAAGTAAGTTTGGTCTTGTAAGAAACTGCCAAAAACTGTCTTCCAAAGTGGCTTACTATTTTGCATTCTCTCCAGCAATGCATGAGATTCCTGTTGCTCCACATCCTCATCAGCAGCTGGTGTTCAGTGTTCTGCATTTTGGCCATTGCCGTAGGGATGGCCTGGAGCTACTTCACTGTTGTTTGAATTTCCATTTTCCTGATGACATATGATATGGAACACTTTTTCACGTGCTTATTTGCCATCTGTATTTCTTCTTTCACGAGACATCTGTTAAGGTCTTTGGCCCATTTTTAAATCAGGTTGTTCATTTTCTTATTGTTGACTTTTGAGAGTTCTTTATATGTTTTGGATAACAATACCTTGTCATATGCATTTTTTGCAACTACTTTATCCCAGCCTGTGGCTTGTCTTCTCATTCTCTTGATACTGTCTTTCTCAGAGCAGAAGTTTTTAATTGTAATGAGGTCCAACTATCAATTATTTCTTTCATGGATCATGCCTCTGATGATAAAAAGTCATTACCATACCCAAAGTCATCTAGGTTTTCTCCTGTTATCTACTAAGAGTTTTATAGTTTTGAATTTTGCATTTAGGTCTGTGATCCATTTTGAGTTAATTTTTGTGAAGGGTGTAAGTTCTGGGTCTTTCCATTTTTTTTTTTTTTTTAACAAAGTAAATCAGCTATATGTATAGGTATATCCCCAATCTGATGGCATTTTTTAAAAAATAAATTTATTTATTTATTTATATTTATTTTTGGCTATGTTGGGTCTTCGTTTCTGTGCGAGGGCTTTCTCTAGTTGTGACGAGGGGGGCCACTCTTCATCGCGGTGCACGGGCCTCTCACTGTCACGGCCTCTCCCGTTGCCGAGCACAGGCTCCAGACGCGCAGGCTCAGTAGTCGTGGCTCACGGGCTCAGTTGCTCCGTGGCATGTGGGATCTTCCCAGACCAGGGCTCGAACCCGTGTCTCCTGCATTGGCAGGCAGATTCTCAACCACTGCGCCACCAGGGAAGCCCGGTCTTTTCATTTTTGCCTGTGTGTGGATGTCCAGTTGTTCCAGAACTGACAATTTGACAGTATTGACTCTTCCTACCCATGAACATGGAATATCTCTCCATTTATTTAGTTCTTCTTTGATATTTATCATCAGAGTTTTATATTTTCTTCATATAAATCTTGTACATACTTTATTAAATTTATGTCTGTTTCATTGTTTTGCAGTACTAACTTAAATGGTATTATGTTTAAATTTCAAATTCCACTTATTCACTACTAGTGTATAGGAAGGCAGTTGATTTTTGTATATTAACCTTGTATCCTGCAACCTTGCCATAACTGCTTATCAATTCCAGGAGTTTTTTGTTTGATTCTTTTGTATTTTCTACATAAATAATCATGTCATCTGTGAAAAAAAAGACAGTTTAATTTCTTCCTTCCCAATATGTATACCTTTTATTTCTTTTCCTGTCTTGTTGCATTAGTTAGAATTTTCAGTATAATTTTTTTTTCTTTTAATTTTTGGTTGCGTTGGGTCTTTGTTGCCGGGCGCGGGTTTTCTCTAGGTGCGGTGAGTGGGCTTCTCATTGCAGTGGCTTCTTTTGTTGTGGAGCATGGGCTTCAGTAGTTGTGGCACACGGGCTCAGTAGTTGTGGCTCAAGGGCTCTAGAGCGCAGGCTCAGTAGTTGTGGCACACAGGCTTAGTTGCTCTGCGGCATGTGGGATCTTCCCAGACCAGGGATCAAACCCGTGTCCTCTGCACTGGCAGGCAGATTCTTAACCACTGCACCACCATGGAAGTCCCAGAATTTTCAGTATGATATTGAAAAGCAGTGGTGAGAGGGAAAATCCTTGCCCTGGTTCTAATCTGTGGGAGTACAGAAAAGTAGTGGTAAGAGGGGACTTCTTAGTGGGAATGCTTCAAGTTTCTCACCATTAAGTATAATATGAGCTGTAATTTTTTAATAGATATGCTCTAAATTGAGGAAGTTCCCCTCTAACCTAGTTTACTGAGAGTTTTTATCATAAATGGGTGTTGCAGTTTCTCAAATGCTTTTTCTACATCTATGGATATGATCACGTGGTTTTTCTTCTTTAGCCTATTGATGTGATGGATTACATTAATTGATTTTCCAAATGTCGAACCAGCCTTGCATACCTGAGATAAATCCCACTTGGTCATGGTTTATAATTCCTTTTATATAATTGTTGGGTTCAATTTGCTAATATTCTGTTGAGGATTTTTACATCTGTGTCCATGAAAGATATTCGTCTGCAGTTTTCTTGTAATCTCTTTGTCGGAGTTTGGTATTAGAGTAATGTTGGTCTCATAGAATGAGTGAGGAAGTATCCCCTCTGCTTCCATCTTCTGAAAACGATTGGAGAGACTCGATACAATTTTCTTCCATAAATGTTTTGTAGAATTCACCATTGGACCCATCTGTGCCTGGCACTTTCTGTTTTGTAAGGTTATAAATTGTTGAGTCAATTTCTTTAGTAGACAGAGTCCTATTCAGATTGTCCATCTCTTTTTCAGATTGTCTATCTTCTTCTTGGCAGATTGTGTCTTTCAAGGAATTGGTCTATTTCACCTAGGTTATCAAACTTTTGGGCACAGAGCTGTTCATAGTATACCTTTATTGTCCTTTTAATGTCATGGAATCTGTAGTGGTATTGACATGAGTCATACTGGATTACAGGCCCACTTTACTTCAGTAACTTAACAAATTACATCTGTAATGACCCTATTCCAAATAAAGTCACATTCTGTGGAACTGGGGGTTAGGGTTTCAGTGTATTACATTTTAAGTGATATCATTCAACCCATAACAGGGAGCAATCAGCAGTGTTGGTGTGACAAGATGGAAAGATACAACAGAATTTGGGTTCCAGTCTTAGTCTGTCAACATTGTGCTGTTGACCTTGAGCAAACTGGGCCTGTCTCCTCACCTGCAAAATAAGGGAGTTCCTACAGAGGGTATCAAAGTTTCTGTGCTAGTCCTGTTCTCAAAATAGCACTGTTGTGAGAAGACTTAAAACATAAAGCTTTAAGTTAGATTTTGGATTTTAAGAAAAGCATCAACTCAAAAGTGAGACCTTTTGAGAGGACTGTGGTATGAAGAGGCCCAGCACAGAAGGTGCAGTGGTCTTGGGACTGATTTGTGAGAAGGGTTGCCCTCATGTATGTGTTGTCACAGGATCATTGCCTTCAGACTGTTATCATTCCCAACTTTTTTGGAGTTGCAACACCCAACATGTTATGGTTGTTTATTTGATTTTGTGACACTTCCCATTACCCTCCACCTCCTACAGCTTCCTTCTGTCCCCGAGCCCCAACCCCAGCCCCAGCCCCAGCCCAGAGGAACTGCCAAACATGGACTTATTAGGTCTTGCAAATTTCATTATACCCTAAGATAATTCTACCCCTCTGTCAAGGATGTAAACAAAAGCAGATCACCACTGGGCACAGGAATGGCTGGAGGAAAGAATACTTGGGACTACCCTAATTATCATTTTTAGGAAATTATAAATTATTATTATTTTTAAATACCACCTTACACTTTAAAAAAAGCACTTTAAAAACACTTTCAGGGGCTTCCCTGGTGGCGCAGTGGTTGAGAATCTGCCTGCCAATGCAGGGGACACGGGTTTGGGCCCTGGTCTGAGAGGATCCCACATGCCACGGAGCAGCTGGGTCCATGAGCCACAACTGCTGAGCCTGCGCGTCTGGAGCCTGTGCTCCGCAACAAGAGAGGCCGCGATAGTGAGAGGCCCACGCACCGTGATGAAGAGTGGCCCCCGCTTGCCACAACTAGAGAAAGCCCTCGCACAGAAACAAAGATCCAACACAGCCAAAAATAAATTAAATAAATAAATAAAGCCAGAAAAAAAAAAAACACTTTCACAATAGCAAGTATATAGGATTGGATGTCAAAGGGAAATAACAGCAAACTCTCATTCAGCTCTATGTATCATACAGTGTTATAAATGCTTTAGATATGTTAATTCATTCAATCCTCACAACACCCCTATGATGTATCATTATCCTCATTTTGTAGATAGGGAAATTGAGGTATAACAAAGTTAAGTTATTTTCTCAAGGTCACATGTGTAATAAATGGTGGAATCAGACTTTGAACCCAGGCAATCTGGCTCCAGAGACCATACACTTAACCTTGTCACCATACTGCAAAATTTGAAGTTATGATTACAACAATACTGAAATATGTAAAAAATATTTTTGCAGACGGAGCCTTAATAAAATATGCAAAAGCAAAAGCAGTTTATAGTCAGGAGAGGGGTTATTTTTTATGTGACATTACGTTTACGTTAACATATGCACATGCTTTTATAGACTTTTTCTAGAAACAGAGACTGCTGTGAAAAAGTCTTCACAATCTGGGAAAATTCTTAAGGATACCATACACCAAAAGATGAGTGATGAAAACCATTAGGATAGCCAGTCTCCAAGATGGCCCCAGTGAGGCTTGCCTTCTGGTATCCAAGCCTTGGTGTGGTCCTTCTACATTCAATAAGGGCTGACTTGTGTGATCAATACAATACTGTGGAAGTTATAATGTATGACTTCCAAGGCAAAGGTCAAAAAAGGCAATGCAGCTTCCACCCTCATCTCTTGGATCTCTTGCTCCGGGAAAAGCCAGCTGCCCTGTCATAGTGACACCGAAGCAGCCCTGTGGAGAGCCCCACTTGAAGAGGAACTGAGGCCTCCTGACAGCAGCAGCAACTTGTCACCACCTGAGTGAATGACCTTTGGAGCAGATGGATTAAGGCCTTGCGGGAGACCCGTGAGCCATCCAGCCCAGCCACTCCTGAATTTCTGACCCACAGTGTGGTAAACAGAATAATGGCCCCCCCAAAAATGTCCACATCCTACTCCCTGGAACCTGTGCATATGTCACCTTACATGGCAAAAGTGACTTTGGAGATATGATTAAAGATCTTAAAATAAGGAAACTATCCTGGATTATTTGGGTAGGCCCAGTCTTTTGGGCTTGAACTCTAACCTGCCTGGGTTTAAAGCCATTGCAACCTTTGGAAATGGTGGATATTATGGGAGGGATACATCTTTTTTTAAAAAAAAATATTTATTTATTTATTTATTTTGGCTGCGCCAGGTCTTAGTTGCTGCACTCGGGAACTTCGTTGCAGCATGTGGGGTCTTTAGTTGCGTCATGCAGACTTCTTAGTTGCGGCATGCATATGGGATCTTGTTCCCCGACCAGAAATCGAACCCAGGCCCCCTGCATTAGGAGCGCAGAATCTTACCCACTGGACCACCAGTGAACTCCCGGGGAGGGATAAATCTTAATTATGCAAGTGGATGGCTTACACCAAGAGGAGTCCCCCAGGCTCAAAGGACTGGCCTTGCCCTTGACAACTTCTCTTTCCTCTAGAGAAACGGGTATTTGTGGATGAGGTGTAGAAAAATTATTCAACACTTGGATGTAAGGGGAAAAATAACTGTATGCCTTCAACGTCACACGGAGCATTAACAGGCCTGCCCAAAACTTTTGATTCTCTAGGGCAGTGCACCTTTCTTTGATTTATTACTTGCTCTTGATTCAGGCTCAGGCTCTGTAAAGTTGGATGCTCTTGTAGATTTGCCAATTATAAGTGCTTTTTAAAAAAATTTTTTTTTAATTGAAGTATAGTCAGTTTATAATGTCGTGTCAGTTTCAGGTGTACAGTTGCGTTGGGTCTTAATTGCAGCGCACAGGATCTTTCATTGCAGCGCGCCTGCACTTTGTTGTAGCACATGGGGTTCTCTCTAGTTGCGGTGTACGGGGTTCTCTCTAGTTGTGGCACACAGGCTCCAGAGCACGTGGGCTCTGTGGTTGCGGCACATGGGCTTAGCTGCCCTGTGGCATGTGGGATCTTAGTTCCCCGACCAGGGATCGAACCCGTGTTCCCCTGCATTGGAAGGTGGATTCTTTACCACTGGACCACCAGGGAAGTCCCTACAAGTACTTTTTGTGAAGTAAAGATGCAAATGATTTCTTATCTAGTAGGAAGAATAACTTCAAAATTTATAACTTATTACCATGTGTGTTGGGTGACCAACAGTTGCCATTTGCCCAGGATTGAGAAGTTTCCTAGGATGTGGGACTTCAAGTGCTAAAACTAGGACCATCCTGGGCAAACAGGGGCAGTTGTTCACTCTACCTGCATGACTTAGGCAGTTTGGGAACTGACTTGGCCATCTTCTTTCAACATTCTGTCTTGCATTGGCCAGAATTGTTTTGGTCCCTCCCATATGCCTCTGAACCAGTTTTCTCATCTTCCTGTTCTATCATTAATGAGCTAAATAAATCTTTGACGAATATAAAGACTCACTTCATATTGGTATAAGACATGTTTTTAATGGTTTCAAATGAGTATTTTCAATTTGACAATGAGAAAAAGACAGTCTCTTCAGCAAGTGGTGTCAGGGAAGTCAGAGAGCCGCATGTAAATCGATGAAGTTAGAACACAGCCTCTCACCATACACAAAAATAAACTGAAAATGGCTTAAAGACTTAAACATAAGACATGACACCATAAAACTCCTAGAAGAGATCATAGGCAAAACATTCTCTGATATAAATTGTAGCAGTGCTTTCTTAGGTCAGTCTCCCAAGGCAATAGAAATAAAAACAAAAATAAACAAATGGGACCTAATCAAACTTACAAGCTTTTATACAGCAAAGGAAACCATAAAAAAAAAAAAAGACAACCTACAAAATGGAAGAAAATATTTGCGATCAATGAGATTAACAAGGGCTTAATTTCCAAGATATAAAAACAGCTCATACAACTCAACAACAAAAAGCAAACAATCTAATCAGAGGGAGACCTTCAAGATGGTGGAGGAGTAAGACGTGGCGATCACCTTCCTCCCCACAAATACATCAGAAATACATCTACATGTGGAACAGCTCCTACAGAACACCTACTGAACGCTGGCAGAAGACCTCAGACCTCCCAAAAGGCAAGAAACTCCCCACGTACCTGGGTAGGGCAAAAGAAAAAAGAAAAAACAGAGAAAAAGAATAGGGATGGGACCTGCACCTCGGGGAGGGAGCTGTGAAGGAGGAAAGGTTTCCACACACTAGGAAGCCCCTTCGCGGGCGGAGACTGCGGGTGGCAGAGGGGGGAAGCTTCGGAGCCACGGAGGAGATCGCAGCCACAGGGGTGCGGAGGGCAAAGCAGAGAGACTCCCGCACAGAGGCTCGGCGCCGAGCAGCGCTCACCAGCCCGAGAGGCTTGTCTGCTTACCCGCCGGGGCGGGTGGGGGCTGGGAGCTGGGGGCTGGGAGCTGGGAGCTGAGGCTCGGGCTTCGGAGTTCAGATCCCAGGGAGAGGACTGGGGTTGGCTGCGTGAACACAGCCTGGAGGGGGCTAGTGCGCCACAGCTAGCCGGGAGGGAGTCCGGGAAAAAGTCTGGACCTGCCGAAGAGGCAAGAGACCATTGTTTCGGGGTGCACAAGGAGAGGGGATTCAGAACACTGCCTAAACAAACTCCAGAGACCGGTGCGAGCCTATCAGCGTGGACACCAGAGATGGGCATGAAATGCTAAGGCTGCTGCTGCAGCCACCAAGGAAGCCTGTGTGCAAGCACAGGTCAGTATCCACACCTCCCCTCCCTGAAGCCTGTGCAGCCCGCCACTGCCAGGGTGCCGTGATCCAGGGACAACTTCCCCAGGAGAACACATGGTGCCTCTCAGGCTGTTGAATGTCACGCCAGCCTCTGCCACTGCAGGCTCGCCCTGCATTCTGTACCCCTCCCTCCCCCTGGCCTGAGTGAGCCAGAGCCCCCGAATCAGCCGCTCCTTTAACCCCCTCCTGTCTGAGTGAAGAACAGACACCAGAGGGCGACCTACACGCAGAGGCGGGCCGAATGGAAAGCTGAACCCCAGGAGCTGTGCAAACAAGGAAGAGAAAGGGAAACCTCTCCCAGCAACCTCAGGAGCAGCGGATTAAATCTCCACAACCAACTTGATGTACCCAGCATCTGTGGAATACCTGAATAGACAACGAATCATACCCAAAATTGAGGCGGTGGACTTTGGGAGCAACTGTAGACTTGGGGTTTGCTGTATGCAACTGACTAGTTTCTGATTTTTATGTTTATCTTAGTATAGTTTTTAGCTCCATTGCACAGCAAAGGAAACCATAAAAACGACAAAAAGACAACCCTCAGAATGGGAGAAAATATTTGCAAACGAAGCAACTGACAAAGGATTAATCTCCAAAATATACAAGCAGCTCATGCAGCTCAATATCAAAAAAACAAACAACCCAATCCAAAAATGGGCAGAAGACCTAAATAGACATTTCTCCAAAGAAGATATACAGACTGCCAACAGACACACGAGAGGATGCTCAACATCACTAATCATTAGAGAAATGCAAATCAAAACTGCAATGAGATATGATCTCACACCAGTCAGAATAGCCATCATCAAAAAATCTACAAACAATAAATGCTGGAGAGGGTGTGGAGAAAAGGGAACCCTCCTGCACTGTTGGTGGGAATGTAAATTGATACAGCCTCTATGGAGAACAGTATGGACGTTCCTTAAAAAACTAAAAATAGGGCTTCCCTGGTGGCACAGTGGTTGAGAATCTACCTGCCAATGCAGGAGACACGGGTTCGAGCCCTGGTCTGGGAGGATCCCACATGCCGTGGAGCGACTAGGCCTGTGAGCCACAACTACTGAGCCTGCGCGTCTGGAGCCTGTGCTCCGCAACAAGAGAGGCGGCGATAGTGAGAGGCCCGTGCACCGCGATGAAGAGTGGTCCCCACTTGCCGCAACTAGAGAGAGCCCTCGCACAGAAACGAAGACCCAACACAGCCAAAAATAAATAATAAATAAATAATAAATAAATTTAAAACAAACAAAGTGTAAGCTTTAAAAAAAAAAAAAAAAAAAAAACTAAAAATAGAACTACCATACAACCCAGCAATCCCACTACTGGGCATATACCCTGAGAAAACCATAATTCAAAAAGAGTCATGTACCAAAATGTTCATTGCAGCTCTATTTACAATAGCCAGGACATGGAAGCAACCGAAGTGTCCATCAACAGATGAATGGATAAAGAAGATGTGGCACATATATACAATGGAATATTACTCAGCCATAAAAAGGAATGAAACTGAGTTATTTGTAGTGAGGTGGATGGACCTAGAGACTGTCCTACAGAGTGAAGTAAGTCAGAAAGAGAAAAACAAATATTGTATGCTAACACATACATATGGAATCTAAAAAAAAAAAAATTGGTCATGAAGAACATAGGGATAAGACGGGAATAAAGATGCAGACCTACTATAGAATGAACTTGAGGATACGGGGAGGGGGAAGGGTAAGCTGGGACAAAGTGAGAGAGTGGCATGGACATATATACACTACCAAACATAAAGTAGATAGCTATTGGGAAGCAGCCGCATAGCACAGGGAGATCAGCTCTGTGCTTTGTGACCACCTAGAGGGGTTGGATAGGGAGGGTGGGAGGGAGGGAGATGTAAGAGGGAGGAGATATGGGAATATATGTATATGTATAGCTGATTCCCTTTGTTATAAAGCAGAAACTAACACAACATTGTAAAGCAATTATACTCCAATAAAGATGTTAAAAAATATTTACAAACATATGAGGAAAAAAAGAACCCAATCGAAAAATGGGCATAAGATCTAAATAGATATTTTTCCAAAGAGGAAATACAAATGGCCAAGAAGCACATAAAAAGATGCTCAACATTGCTAATTATTAGAGAAATGCAAATCAAAACTACAGTGAGGTACCACCTCACACCGTCAGAATGGCTATCATCAAAATCTCTACAAATAACAAATGCTGGAGAGGATGTGGAGAATAGGGAACCCTCGTACACTGTTGGTGGGAATGTAAATTGGTACAGCCAGTATGGAAAACAGTATGGAAGCTCCTCAGAAAACTAAAAATAGAATTACCATATGATCCAGCAGTCTCACTCCTGGGCATATAGCTAGACAAAACTCTAATCCAAAAAGATACATGCACTCCTATGTGCATAGCAGCACTATTCACAATAGCCAAGACATGGAAACGACCTAAGTGTCCATCAACAGATGAATGGATAAAGAAGATGTGATACATATATACAATGGAATACTACTGAGCCATATAAAAAGAACGAAATAATGCCATTTACAGCAACATGGATGCAATTAGAGATTGTCATATTGAGTGAAATAAGACAGAAAGAGAAAGACAAATACCATATAATATCACTTATATGTGGAATCTAAAATATGACACAAATGAACCTATCTACAAAACAGAAACAGACTCATGGACATAGAGAACAGACTTGTGGTTGCCAAGCGGGAAGGGGTTGGGTGAGGGATGGAGTGGGAGGTTGGGGTGAGCAGATGTAAGCTTTTATATATAGAATGGATAAACAACAAGGCCTTGCTGTATAGCACAGAGAACTATATTCAGTATCCTATGATAAACCATAATGGAAAAGAATATTTTAAAAAAAGAATGTGTGTATATATATATATATATATATATATATATATATATATATATATATATGTATAATGGAATCACTTTGCTGTACAGCAGAAATGAACACAACATTGTAAATCAACTATCCTTCAATTTAAAAAAATCAAAAAAAGATGAGTATTTTTGACAAGACAAGGGATTTCTCTCGTGAGGGGGGAAGTGGGGAGGTGCTGCTGGGAGAATAGGCCCTGAAGATCTGTACCAGAGATGCCGCTTCTATTTTTCATGTCTTTATTGATCCCCTTCCTCTTGAGCCTATAAATATGATTCAGTCTCGTCCTTCCAGAAAAATAGCCTCCCTTCCTTCTGGCCGTGGCCTGTCTCCTACTCTTCTCACCCAAGAGTGCAATCCGGTTCCTTCTTAGCAACTTCATGATCTAGCCAAACTCACTGACACCGTCCAAATACAATGGACACTTTCCAATCTTGAAATCACTTAATTTCTCTATGATAAAAAATGTTTATAGCTACCAATATCTGACATTCAATGAGCACTTGACATTCTTTGAGTATTTGCCTTTCATTGAGTATTTAACATTCAGTGACCATGCTCTCGGCCACTTGGCACTACTTACTGATCGGTTGTCCCTTCTTGTTTATAAACAATATACTTCCTTAATATTGCCTAAATCCACTTCCTCTCCATCCCCAGTGCCAAGGCCTTGGCTTGAACCAGCTCTCCCTCCC
The DNA here is from genome assembly GCF_028021215.1 of Eschrichtius robustus. Classification (NCBI taxonomy): domain Eukaryota; kingdom Metazoa; phylum Chordata; class Mammalia; order Artiodactyla; family Eschrichtiidae; genus Eschrichtius; species Eschrichtius robustus. Next base: position 15,114,844 of record NC_090842.1, read on the forward strand.
AAACATCCTGGAAGGTTATTTCTATAACAAATTTGACTGAGGTACTTCCCTGATAAAAAGCCATCTCTGATGGTTCCACACAGCCGGTAGTCACAAACCTAGCATGCACGCCAATATGCAAATATTTATTTATAAATTATATCCGTGTATCATTGTACTAATATATTGCTTATATTTATATATCATAAATCAGATATGGAAAAAGAAATTCCCAAAGAAATAGCATTTACAAATTAAATAGAAGTTCTAATTTCTTTCCCTACACTGTACTGGAGATTGTATGTGCTTGCTCAGAAACCACAGACCCACAGTGGTTAAGTCCAAATACATATGGCTGACTTTCAAGGATTCTCATGATCTGGCCCCTGCCTATATCGTCTGTCTCTTCTCCCTTTGCTTCCTCTCTTGCTCCTAATGCTTTGGTCCAAATGGAAGGATTTGAACTGAAAGCTCCCCAAATCTTCCTGCTTTCTATTTGCTGCCCTCTTTGTTTAGAAGGCTGTCCCCTGCCTTGGCTCCCCAAGCCCCAAGTCCCTCCGTCTTATTTATTCCTAAAAGCTCTCATCCGGCACTCCATCCTCTGGGAAGCTGTTTTTTGGTTACTTCTGCCTCACACTCCACCTACACCCCATGCACATCTTTTCTTTTGCAGTAAAACACAATGTTTACTTCTCTGCCTCTTTCATTAAGCTGTGAGCTCTGTAACAAACTGTCTTGCTCACTTAGGAGTCCAGAGTGACTGATAAACAATAACAATGACAATCATAACAGCTAATACTTTTATAGTGTTAATATATGCCAACTACTGAGTCAAGTTTGTTGCACACATATTTGCTTTATTTAATCCTATGATATGGGTATAATTATCCCTATTGTGCAAATGAGGGCACTTTGGCACAGAGAGGCTAAGTAACCTCCCGAGGTCATTTATGTAGTATGCAAAGTTCAGAAAGTACTGAACTAAACCGAACTGCATCCTTTCTATCCACCTGTGAAGAAAGAAGTATAGTCACCCAGGCCCAGGAGAGGGTGTATAGTGTGGGCTGCCCCAGCCTGAGCCTGCGCTGCCCCCTGCTGGCCAGCTCTGCCCTCTCTGCAGGCTTAACCAGCTCAGAAGTGCCCCCTGCCACCTAAGCTTGAGGGGTAGAGGGAGCCAGAAGGTCACGTGGAGAATATACAGGGATGTCCCCTGATCCACACACCTGAAGGCCATCTCCCTGATAGAGATGCTGAATGAAACCTCTCAGAGTTAGAACTGGGAAAGTAAACTCTCTGCCACCAAATGCCATAGAATTTACCCAAAACCAATACAAATGTTTATTTTTTAAGAAAAAAAATTAGGTAACTATTTGGATTATTCTTACATTAGGCTCTTCTTTAGGAGAAAAAATTGAATGCTAACTTAGATTGGTTCGCATATGGGTTGCCCCATGGAACGATTGAAAAATACAGACGCCCAGGCTCCATCTTAAGCCTGGTAAGCCAGAAGCACCAGTGCTTTACTATTTCTCCTCATGTCACATTTTTCCAAACCCCCAAATCTCTAACACCATTTAACATCCCACTTTTCCAGTTTAAGCAAAGGCAATGCATTTCCATTTGTGCTTCAGTAGAAAATGATGCTATTTTTTCAACTCTGTAAATTGTAGGTAATTGATAAGTGATGAAAATTAAATTCTTGCCTGTAGACACGCAAGTTCTACCCTGTTTGATAGAGGTTCAATTGATTTTCCTTTCCCTCTTTGGAAGAAATCAGTTTTGCCTCCTTTGTACGTTGATTCCCTTATTCCTGATCTATGATGAGTCTATCTTCAGATTCTCTTCTGAACCTGCTGTAACATTTGCCTGATTCCCTCATTGATTATTGAGTTAAATAAAATCTTTAGCATGTGTTCATCTTATATCTGAATGAGAGTTGTGATTTTACCTTTTTTGGAAAATTACCTTTAATACACCAATGGCAAGTATTTTCCTTTTCCCTCCTCTTCAGTCATCTGCTACCTGTGCTCTTTGCTTTAGTTGAAAACTCAGAGGGTTTCCTCAGAAAAGAGCCGCTGCCCTTATAACCTTCTACCATATGCATAACGTCTAACCAAGCATTCCTGGAATAATAGTGGAATGACCAAAAGATGTTACATTTTTCAAGGCAAAAGTGAGCTCAGGGCATTGGTTCCTAACCTTCTACAAAAACTAAAATAAAAGGACATAAACTTTAAATTAAATAAAAACACCATATTTTCATTGGGCTCTAACTCTGAAATATCTTATTTACTTATTTCTTCCTTACCTGTGTTGTTGATGGATTTATTAAAAATTACACACATTAGGATTGTTTTACTTTTAATGCACTTTATGCCATCTTGTACCTTATTCAAGATGCTATGGAAAATATAAGGTCCCTGTCATCTTCCTGAGTACACAGATTCATCTAAGAACTAATGTTATTCACTCAACAATTACTTATTGAGCAGCAACTGTGTGCCATGCATAATGGCAAAGACATCGTCCCAGGGGGCTGACAGACTAGAGAGAGGAACAGACAACACAAATAAATGTATAATTTCAAAGTTTGAGTCCCCTCACTCTCACAGCTTTATGCCCAAATTTTTAGTTGGGTACCTAGCTACACTTCCCAGCTTCCTTTGCAGTTACCTATGGTCATGTGACTATCTTCTGGCCAGCCAGATGTGAGCAGAAGTGATGTCTCCAACTTGTTGGTCTCACTCTTAAAGAAATGAGGAGAGGCCTTACCAATCCCTAATTTTCTTTCCTTCCTATGGGCTGAAATGTCAACACAGTGTTGACATTTTGGACCTTGTAGATGAGGGCAGCATCTGAAGAGTGACAGAACAACAACATAGAAGGAGCCTGGACTTCCAAGAACTTCACAGAGCGGAGCCACCAAATGGGCTTGGACTTTTCCAAGAGAGAAATAACTTTCTATCGTGCTTAAGATACTGTTATGTTGGGTCACTGGCTCATCCAGCCCATCTTATAACCTAACTCTGACAAGCCTCAAAGGAACAGGGGATACTCTGAATACAGAAGTTAACAGAACATTCCTGTGTGGGGCTCAGGAGCGAGCATTCTCCAAATGAGGGAGCATCAAGGGAAGTGAGATCTTCAGGAAAGAGGCAGGTCACGCCACGAGGCACAAGATGAAACCACAAAGACTGATGAGCATATCAGCATGTTTCTCCTGGTGTCAAAAGCATTCCAGAGGCAGCTGGAAGGGACTCCCACTGGCCAAATTTGGGAAATTTTAAGTATCAAAAAATTAATAGATTATAACACATTATTAGGGAAAAATTAATAAGTCTATCAAGTTAATATAATAGTCTGACTCTGTTTTTGACATCTGACTGCTGACATCTTTCAAGCCCCATCACTCCCCTTCCTCTTCTGTCCCACATCTGAGCAAGCTGATAAGAAAGCCCAGGTACGCCCTTGACAACGGCAGGAAGTTCACACCATGCAAGTTCTACTCCACACATAAGAACCTTCAGCCCAGTCCTATTCCCAAATTACAATAAAACCCCAAAGCTAGTCACCTCTTCCTGCTGTCTCAAGCCATTTTCAAACCAACCTGGGAAACTGTTCTGCTCTCACCAGAAAGCCTCATTATGTCAGCAACAAACATACCCCATTGGTGCATTTTTGACATCATCAGTCTTGACATTGGAACCAAATTGGGGGTCGGGTATACAAACTGCTTCTGCAGGATGATCACAATAGATGGAAGGGAAAGTTCTTCATTACAGAAGAATGCCAATAAATCAATAAATATAGAAAGACTGATAGAGTTAGAAGCTACAACTCTGCAACCACCACTGTAATAATTCATTCAGGCAAGAAAGGTTAAGAAGGAACATATAGCCTCAAAGTTATTAAATACAAATGGAAGGGGTTCCCTTTAAAATGGAGAATCTGATGGACATCACCTTATCCAAGTGATCAAATGTAACATCACCAATAATGGGACAAACTGACATCTGTGCCTCCTGATAGAACATACAAAGAAGGATATAACACCACCTATTTTAACATTCCTGCCAAAAGTGTTAAACTAGAATTTAATCATAAGGAAATGATCAGACAAATTCAAGTTGAGTAAGTAAGTATTTAGTGGGGAGAGTCATGTGTCTGGAACTTACACTCCAATGTTTCATCAAAAAAAGTTTACAGCTATATAGAGAAAGATAGAACGAATGTGGCGAAATAACAATGCTTATCAAGGTAAAGATACAAAATAAAACAAAAACAAATGAAACAAAAAGGTAAGCTGGTATGGGGGTTTGTTTACTCAAAAAGAAGGTTCCAGAGGCCCAGAGGGAAGGTCTGAGAGAGAAAGGAGCTTGCCACTTCACAAACCATCCTGTGTCTGCTTGTTCACAGAACTCTTCTCTAGCCATAGCTGTCCCGGGTTCAGACAGGGTTTTGTGCAAATAAATATTTGTAGAAGGTCCCAGGATTTGGCCCCATCTTCTCCACTCTGGGAAGAAAGTCTGGTGGAGCTCACAGGAGTGCTTCTGTGGGATGGGGGTTGGTGTCTGAGCAGATAGGCCTGGTGACCCCACCCTCCTGGGTTTCCTCCTACCTCACTCCTCACTTCTTAATCCTCTTGCTTTTTAGCTCTAAATGTTAGTTTTCCCTGGGGCTCTATTCCAACCCCGTCTCTCCTTAAAAGAATGACATAGCTGTTGAGGATACGACAAAAACTAGTTGGACCCTACTGGGCCCAAGATGGCAGAAGATTCGACTTCCAGTACACCTTGAGCCTCATTATATGCTTACTGTAACACGTTAGCATATGCTAAATGACACACCCCCAGGCACCAGGACAGTTCTGAGACCAACCATAAAAGGCCAAAAAGTGGGCAGCGGCCCAATTCCTGGAAATCCCCACCTCTTCCCCCCAAATAGTTCAAATAATCCTCTCACTCCTTAGCCTGTGGAATTACCCAGCCCATAAAAACTAACTGCCCCATACTTCGGGGCTGCTCTCTCCTTCTGAGATGGACTACATTCTGCCTATGGAATAAACCTGCTTTCACTTTACTTTCCTGCACGAAGCCAAGGATCCTTACCTGGTGGCCTGTCCCAGGAACTCGCCTGAGACCTGGGATATAACCATCCTCTCCCATTTTCCTGCAACATCTTTACAAAGGATGAGGAAGCAGGTAGTCTTCTCTCCCTCCCTACTTGTGCTTTGATTATAAATATGTAGCCCACTTAGTTCTCGAGGCAGAGCTCTCTTGCCTGCTCGCCTGTATCCTTCACAAGCATCCTATATTAACAAATCTACATCTTACCTATCACTTTGCCTCTCGCTGAATTCCTTCTGTGCCGAGACAAAGAACCTGAGCTTCGTTAAGTCGTGGGACGAGTCGTGTGGTTTCAACACATCCAAAATGGAACTCTCCAAGTTTCCCCAAACCTGGTTCTCTCCAGTCTTCCCATCTCAGTAAATGGCACCTCCATCCACCCATCCTTTAAGTTATTCCTCCAAACTACAACACAGATCTGTCCACTTCTCACCATCAACTCAGCCACCATCACCCCTCACCTGGATTTCTTCAGTAGCTTCCTAACTCATCTCTTGACTGTGCTCTCAGGCCCACGCAGTCCATCTTCCTCCCAGAAGCCAGAGTAATCTTTATTTTCAAAAAACGTAAATCAGAGCAAGCCACTCAGCGTTTCAAAACACTTCAATATTTCCCCGTTGCTCTTTGAAAATGAAGATTCTTCACCATGAAGACCCTACACCATCTCCTGCTCCACTTCTCAGCCTCATCTCATGCCCCCTCACTCCTCTCGCAGTGACCTTCTCTTTTTTTTACATTAAAAAAAATTTTTATTGGAGCATAGTTGATTGCAGTGACCTTCTTGTACAGCTCTCTGCATAAGTCAGGCTTTCTCTCTTTCTGGAACATTGTCTCAGCTCTCCTCAAGGCTGCCTCCTTCTCTTCTAGGACTCAACTCAAATGTCCCCTTCCCAGATCTATATAAAGAAACCTGCTCCGTCAAAATTTAGACGTCAAATTGTCTTCTCTGTTTCTTGCCAGTTCTCCTTTTCCACTCACAGTAGAATGGACACACCGTACAAGGAGAGTTCATTGCTGGATCTCCCGCGCCTGCTAGGCTAGGGGCTCACACATATTCGTTGAAAGAATTCATTAATAGACGGCAATTTTGTATGTTTTTAAATATCCTTCCTTGGCAAAAGAAAAGGCTGCCAATTCTGTGTGGTTCATCATTTTTTAAAAAAATGTACGAGTCCAGGACTCTTGGATGAACTGGCCTCAAGTCCCCTACAACATAGTTGTTGTAAGGATAGCAGGAGAGGGAGGAAGAGAAGGACAGTGGCTGGGGGGCCGGCTGGGGGGCTGAGTGGACGGACGGGTGAGAGAGCGGATGGGTGAACACTCTGGGGAAGCATACCCAAGGTGCTAAGTTGAGAGCACAGTTCCCTCGGCAGCCCATCTTGAGGGGTCGCGAAGCGGATACTTCAGGGCCGACGGGCACGGCGGGAGGACGGTAGTCCCCTCCTCTGTGTGAGGCAGCAAGACCCTCCAGGCTCGCGCCCCATCCAGGCGCACGCGCGCCCAGACTCCGGGCCGCGCTCAGCGGCGTCCCCGGCCGGCGCGCGCGCTCAAGTGAACGCTCTCCGGGCCCGCAGCGGGGTTAGTGCGCGTGCGCGCAGGTGAGCGTCCCGCCCCGCCCCACCCTGCCCCGCCCCCGGGCTTGGCCACCTGCCGGGGAAACTTGTGGATTGTTGCCCTCGGGTCGCTCCGGGGCGGGGACGCGGAACAGAGCCATGGAACATACGTCGGGGAATCGCGAGTCCCGGGCCCGGCCGAGAGAGCGGGACCCAGACCGGCACCCCCGCCCGGACCGAGACCGCCACCCCGAGAGACAGCGGGACAGAGCCGGGGACCGGCGCAGGGAGAGAAACGGGGGCGGGCGGAGGGACGGGGACCGGGACAGGGGGAGGGACCGGGAACCCCGCCAGGACAGACACAGAGCCGGGGACCATCGTAGCGGTGAACAAAGAGTTTGGGAACAATCCCGCCAGAGTCGGACGCGGGACGGACCCCGGCGGCCGACCTGGGACGCGGCCCCGCCCCCCTGGCCCGCGCCTTGGGAAACCCCGGATCCACCGCCCCTGCGGAAGGAGGGCCTCGGACGCCGAGGACCAGAAAGGTGAGATGGGGCAGCGAGGGCTCTCTACCTCGCCCCGGAGGAAGCCTGGGTCTGAGGCCAGTCTGCGCGGTTCTGCTGTCCCGGCTACTTGTCCTGGGAAGCTGGTTTAAAGGAAGTGCCATTCTTCCCTTTTGAGCTCTTAGAGGTGACCTGGGAGTGAAGGAAGACCTTACAGCGGCCCGCCCCACACACACACACTCCTTGACCTGAACCTGATGAACAACGCAGAGACCTACCCCCACCTTCCTCCCCCCTCCACCCCCTGTCCCCCAGCCCCCCTTTAGCAGTGGCAGGACCGGGGACCAGGTAAAGAGGAAGAGAGGACTTCAGGACTAGAAAGGGAAGGGGTGGGAAGGAGATTGTGTGGGTTGGGTTAACCTGAGGCCCCTCCCTGACCCCCACCCATGTGGTCACAGGACTGCCCCTTGGGGCTTCAGACCCTTGTCCTGTGCTCCAAAACCAGCCCTCCCCAAAGTCCCGTTCCCTGGAGGCCCAGGCCTATAAAAGACCAATGAAAAGCTAATAGTTTAATGTGTAATCCCTTCCAGGGGTATATGCATTTCAAAACCAGACAGCTGGGAGAAGATACACTTTTAGCCAAAGAACTGAATGTACCTAAAACTCTGCACAAAAGGGCAGAGATTTTTTCCCCCCTTTGTCAGTGAGGTCTTTCTGGGCAGCCTCATTCAAATCCCATGATTGTTTCAGACCCCACCCTCCTGAATGAACAAACTTTGCCATCACTACCTTGTAGAACAGAGTTCCCATAAGGCCTGTGGGGTGAAAGCATCATGATGTTCTGGAAGACTGTGAGCTGGGAGAGGGTAAGGATGGAAGGAAAGAGAGGCGGTGGTCCTAGACCCCACTCCCCCTCTAGGGAAGTGGCCTTTTTTCCATTGCACATTCCATCCAACTCCACAAATATTACTGAATGCCCAGATTAGATGCCAGGCCAAGAAGGAGACAGGCAGGTACTGGAGTGATGACTGCCTTCTGGTTTTTGCCCTCGTCCCTAGGAGGAGTCCAGGCTCCTCTCTGCTATGGAACTTGGAGGCTTAAGCCCAGTCTCTCTTCTGGTTGTGTCCACACAGCGGGAAAGCTATTATCCTGAGTTTATGTTACATTATCTAGAACTAACTAACCAAACTGTGACAAAGGGTGTACCCAGTTACAGTCACAGGCACTGGCTACTGTCTCCCTGCCTAAAGCCACACTGCATTGCAACTGCCAGGCCTGGGAGAATCCAGAGCTTCGTGTTTTGGTTTCCTTCTAAACTGGTGTCCTGGTCCCCCTGTCCCCACCCCCGCCAAGTCCCAAAGCTAGTGAAGGGAATACTTTTGCTTCTTTTGCTCACAGTTGGTGGTTTAAAACCAAGAGCAATTTATTTCTGTCTCTCCTCCACATAACAAGCCTGTATTTAATGGATGGGAGGTAGGGCCAGGGACTACAGGGATCTACTCACGGTGTCCACAGGACACTGACAAGTAAACAGGCCAATTTGCAGCACCTGTGAAACGTGCGACTCCAGCGGGGGACAGACACAAAGAGAACAGAACTGGGGCCCTGATTGGGCTCTGGAATGTTTCCTGGAGGAGATAGCCTCAAAGCTGAGTTCTGGAGAAGGAGCAAGAGGCTGTCTCAAGCAGAGAAGTAGTTTCCACGGTGACCTAGAGGCATGGGAATGCGAGTCATCTTTTGGGGCGGGGAGAGGGGCAGTTCACTATGGCTGTGTCTGTGAACATGAGGTTGTGAGTGGAGAGAGGTGAGCACGGGCCCTCCCTTGCTGTGCTTAAAGTTTGGACTTTATGGATTTCAAACCCAAAAAATACATGGTGAGATCTATGTTCTAGAAGGATCCCTGGAGCCCAGCTAGTAGAATGCAGCCCCCACCATTCACCACTGAATCTTGGACAAAGCCCAGGATGTGCTGGATAAAGTGATAGGGAAGGGAGGGGGTGGTGAGGAGAAGGAACAGAATATTCCAGGGCTGGCAGAGGAAGAGGGAGAGATGTGAAGATGTCCAGAGTTGTCTGTACCACCCATAGCCTAGAGAATGACTGCGGGTTCAACTCTTTCCAAAGTAACAAGGGAAGGAAGAGAATGCCAGCCTGGGCGTCAGTCTTGTGAATGCAAACTAGTTTTGAAGAGGGCCTGGTCCTCACTGAACTGAAAAGCTCCCCCAGGTGGCTCCCGGCTACCTGTTAGATACCCTCCCCGCAACACACACACCCTCCCCCACAGGCCAAGCCAGCATGGGAGGCGGGGCTCAGAATTACTGAGATAAGTGATGTGCTTAATTAGCAGAACTGGGCCAAGTGTTTGGATGCCTTGTATAGCCACTAAACCAGAAAATTCTCTGGAGTATGGAATCTGTGGCAGATTTTCTGTTCTGTGCATTCTTTAATGTCTGAGCCCCGCGTGAGGTGTCCAGAGTTCTAATGCTGAACAAGCTATTGAATTTGAAGCCCGCTAATGGCCACACATGTGTTTGATTATAGTGAGCCCACTTCAGGGAGATATCCGCTTTCGACCCCCAGGCCTGGACTCGAGGAAGTGGAATATTACCAGTCAGAGGCTGAAGGGCTTCTGGAATGCCACAAGTGCAGATACCTGTGCACCGGGAGAGGTGAGCCATTTTGAAGGCAGTTTGACCAATTACTTACCGTTGCTGGTGGTTCTGGATGGGGTCCGAGATGATGGCGCAAAAATTCAAGCTGACTTCCCTTTTGGTTTCCTCGTATTTTCGTTTTCATACCTGCGTGAAGTTCACACTTTCTAAAGAAGGGTAGGAACGTCTGAAATGGGCAGCTAGGTTTCCTGTGTTTCTCCTCGGACGGGCCCGGGTGTGGTGAGGCAGTCATGCCTGCAGTTTTCAGAGCCAGCTCTGAGTTGCCGGCTGTCAGAGGGGGGCCCCTCTGGCAAGGCGGGCCGAGTTAAAGAGAGATCACCGGAGATGGCAGTCAGGTTGAGCTCATGCCGCAGGACAGGAGATCCGATGCCAAACCTGCCATCATGGCTTTTAAATGTTGTTGACTGAGACCCACAGTAAGAAATACGTTTCACATTAAGAACAAGTTCACATGTGCGCGCATGCGCACACACACGTCATGAAACAATACGCCATCACCTACGAAGGGCGGTAACTTCTGTTTCACTGAAAACAAACAAAAACAAAAAAACCACACTTACTAGAATCCACAGTATGAAGAACACTTAAATAATATCATGTGTCAGCTCCAAATGTGGTTTCCCAGAGTTCCCATCCTAGCACCAGGCCTGGCCTTGCCAACAATTAAGAAAATCTGGTTTGTCAGGGTGAAGAAAATCTTACCCTATGGCTCACATGATTTGGTAAGAAATTTTCCTCGGCTACCTATGACTAAGAGGGGAAAACTTCTTGGCCTAAGGGGGAGAAATCATGGAACTTATACCTGAAAATGTCTCTCTTTTTTTAAAAATTTATTTATTTTTGGCTGCATTGGGTCTGCATTGCTGCGCGCGGGCTTTCTCTAGGTGTGGCGAGTGGGGGCTACTCTTCACTGTGGTGCGAGGGCTTCTCATTGCGGTAGCTTCTCTTGTGGAGCACGGGCTTTAGGTGCGCAGGCTTCAGTAGTCGTGGCACATGGGCTCAGGAGTTGTGGCTTGCGGGCTCTAGAGCATAGGCTCAGTAGTTGTGGCACACGGGCTTAGTTGCCCTGTGGCATGTGGGATCTTACTGGACCAGGGCTCGAATCCGTGTCCCCTGCATTGGCAGGCGGATTCTTAACCACTGTGCCACCAGGGAAGCCACTGAAGATATCTCTTAGAATGATTACAATGAGATACGTTATTATGGGATTATGTAGAACTTTCATTGAAGAGCTCTAGGCAGTCCAGGTACAAGAATCCTCGCTCTAGTTTATGTATGTTGGCACACCCCGTTGCTTTTAATTCTCTCAACAACTCCTGAGGCTCAGAGAGGTACATACAGTAAGTTATACAAAGTCACACAGCAGTTAAGTGGAAGAGCTGGAATTGAAAGTTAGAGCCTGACTCTAAGGCCTGAAATGGTTTACGTGCTTGACCTTCTTTTCTTGATGATATAAATAATAGGAATAAGCCAGAGGCTCTTTAACAGGTTTCTCTCTAGAGGTATTCTTCTTCAGCGATTGATTTACCAAGAGGAGAGGGCAGAGCTTGAGGCCCCTGATTTAGCTTTGATTGCTTCTGGCTATTTGGTTGGGCCTAGATGTTGGGTTTCTGAGTCAAGATAGTGAAAGGATAGTTCAGCAGTCAGAAGCTAACAAATGAGGGCTTATAAAGATCTCTGGACAGGCAGGGACCCATATAAATACACAATGCTGTGTTGTGTTGAGAGCAACAGCCATTAAACACTGGGAACTGGTCTCAAACAGGAAATTCACACCTGGGTAAAGGTCACCTGAAGATTTTCAGCCTCGTCTTAGAGTAGATCTTTTGTGATTTCTTTTCCTCATCGGAGAAATCATGTCCTCCTCCAGCAAACTGGCAAAACTGGGAGGCAGCTGTGGCTCTCTCTAACTTTCTAGGGAGATCCTGCAGTTTGGGCTGAGTCACCCTTAGGAAGTTCAGTGGAACACTGACAAAAAGAGATAAGCCCCGAATTCACGGGTTACGGGGCAAGACTCCTCAGCTACTAAAGTCTTTAAAGGCTGAGGGTAAAGATCAGATAAACAGCAAGTACAGACGTCACATGTGCATATCAGATCACTAGGAATCTTGTCATTTATAGGTTGTGTTATGGGTTTATTATTTGGAGGGACTGGTGAGGAATTACAAGTTCCCTGGGGAGAAGGTACAGGGCCTGCTCCCCTCCTGGCTCCCTCCGATTTGCATTTGGAGCCGCTTCCCCTCTCCGTTTTGTCCTTTTCCTCTTCCTTTAGACCTTTGGTGCTCAAATCATGATGGAGAAGATCGTAAAAGGAGAGCTGGGCCAGTGTAACAAGGAAATTGTGAAGAAGAAGAAAAAAAAAAAAGGGTGATGTTTGCATTCAGCTTGATGCAAGGGCTTGATGTTTGCCTTACTTGCCAACCATCCTTAAAAATTTGATTTCATTCTCTCTCCAAACGTTGTAATCTCTGTAGTCAGTGGTGCTGTCTCTCACTCAGGGCCTGGAGGTTTAGGTTTTGAGATGGCTTCTCACTGCCAGTGGCACTGACTTGTGACCGCACTGAAAAGGTTCAGAGGGACAGTTGTGGGAGTTTTGCCCCCCCAACTTGCATTCTCCGTCCCCCTTTTATATGCTTATTTAATACCCTAACTCAGTGTTTATGGGACTGAGCCTATGTCAGCACGTACAACTCCCAGCTCAGAAGCACCCAGCTTTATATTATGCTGAAAAAAAGAAGCAACACACAGAAGAGTACATTAACTGTATGATTTGCATGAAATTCGAGAAAGACAAACCTAGTTCCTAATGGCAGAGAGTAGATCAGTGGTGGCCTGAGGAGGAAGGTGAGGGGTTGACCACAAGGGGTGACTAGGGAACTTTCTGGGGGGATGAAACAGTCTATATCTTGATTATGATTACATGGCATACACAGTTGTCAAAACTTACTAAGCTGTTTGCTTAATGCAGGTCATTTTGTTGTGTATAAGTTATATAACAGTAAAGCTGACTTTAAGGAAAGCAGCCAGCTTTGGTGGAAGATCTGGGGCTCTTTCATCGTCCAAGATAAAGCAGCCAAGGGTCCTGAAAAAATCCAGCCCTGGGAAAATATCACAGCCCAGATTTGCTCTTTAGGGAAACTAAAAGAAAACAAAATTAAACTTTAAAACATACTTATTGAATTAAAGTCTAAGAACAGTAAAACCAATTATGTTTCTCTAATTCAGTAAGCCTTATAGGTTTAATTAACTTAACCTTTCCTATCCCTAATACATGTGAACCACGGTTAACATTCTGATGGATAACTTCCATGTTTTTCTAACGTCATTATATTTTTTAAGCACTATGATATAAGCTCCTTCAAATTTGGAGAAGTTTCCTCTTTCAAACTGAAGATGGCCACAAAACATATCTAAAGAGGATATAACTATTTTTTCAGTCTTTTTGGCAGGGAAGGGCTAGGGCAGAGAATGTTCTTGCCTTCCATAAAGGACACCTTTCTTTCTGCTCACTGGCCTGATTTCTGCCCCCATCGTCCTGCAGCCCACCTGGGGCAGGCTGCTTTGCTCTTCTGAGAGTTACCCTTTTCAGTCCAAAGTACCTCTGACATCATTTCTGGAGACCACAGTTCCTTGCTACCATCTAATGCTAATCATGCAGCTTTGGCTGCTCAGGCCTTCCAGGGGGCAGAATAAAGAGCTGGCTGTGGTGTGAGCTGCCACGGGGAAGATAAGCCTCAAGGTGGAAGTCTCCAAGTGCAAAGTAGCTTCTCTCAAAATGGTAACATGCCCTTCTTTTGCAGCCTGCTGCCAAATGCTGGAGGTTCTCCTGAACTTGCTGATCCTGGCCTGCAGCTCTGTGTCTTACAGTTCCACAGGGGGCTACACGGGCATCACCAGCCTGGGGGGCATTTACTACTACCAGTACGGAGGGGCTTACAGTGGTTTCGATGGTGCTGACGGGGAGAAAGCTCAGCAGCTGGACGTCCAGTTCTACCAGCTAAAGCTGCCCATGGTCACTGTGGCAATGGCCTGCAGCGGAGCCCTCATGGCCTTCTGCTGCCTCCTCATCGCCATGGGCGTCCTGCGGGTCCCGTGGCATTGCCCCCTATGGCTGGTGATTGAAGGCTTGTTGGACGTGCTCATTGCCGGGGCATACATCCCAGCCTTGTACTTCTACTTCCACAACCTCTCAGCTGCCTACGCCTCTCCCGTGTGTAAGGAGAGGGAGGCGCTGTACCAGAGGAAAGGATACAGTGGCTTCAGCTGCAGTTTCCATGGGGGAGACATAGGTGCTGGAATCTTTGCCGCCCTGGGCATTGGGCTCTTTGCCGTGGGGGCCGTGCTAGCCATCAGGGGTTACCGAAAGGTTAGGAAGCTGAAAGAGAAGCCTGCGGAAATTCTGGAGTTTTAGGCTTTTTAAAACGTTCCGAAAAACTTGAGTGATGGAAGTTACTCTGAACCACTGTCTTTCGTGGAATATTTTGTTGTGGAACCTGCCAACCCTTGGAAAGTAACAGACCAGTTTTAGTTTGCTGGGCCTAGCTCCAGGGTACATGCGGCAGCACTGCCTGATGCAATAAACCCTGGTCCTGGAGCCCTCTGTTGGTGAGGGACTAACCAAAATTACTTTAAAAAACAAAAACAAAACAACAACTAAAAACAACCAAAACTAGAGCCCAGGACCCACAAGGAAAAGGCATATGCTGCAGCAAAATGCACTTCTTGAGTGAATAAAGGGAGATGATAACCAAGTGAATTTGAAGAACCTTATCCTCAAAGCTCGTGAAGAGCCACACAGACATGAAAAAACATTTCAGCCTGAAGTTCTCTAAACACAGCTGTCTTAAGCAGATTAGCCTCGAAGTTTTTCCTCACTGAACTCTAGGCCCTTCACTTCCTTAATGCTCTGGATGGCAGGGGTTGGGGATGCCTGGGAAACTGCTGCTGTAACATAGAAGCTGGAGGGAGACGTGGGCTGAGGAAAGAGGAATCAGATTAATTCACTGGGTTGCAAAGGAGGTATTCTAACAAGCCCCTTACAGTGGCCTTGAAAGCTCAATAAGTGTTTTGTACCTCTTGTAAATGTACCATTGTACAACGAATTCAACCCGACATCTGGAATTCAGGATCCATCCAAAATTAAAGAAAGTAAAATCTTTCCCAGGAGAAGTATGCTACTTTTGGCCAGACAACTTCATGGGTTCTTACTGCATGTTAAATTAGGACTTATGGCCCATTATAATATATTCTTGGTACAAGTGAATATGTTCTTTGCTTTATGTGACTGCAATAAAAATCCAAAGAAAAATTTTAATTTGGAGGTGACGGTTCTCTTTACAATACGTTTATAATATTATTTTCTTCTCACATTTAAAAGGTAAGTTCCATTTGGGTTTACAAAAGGAAATACATATAGTTGCTTGTATATGATTAGAAAACTTCTTGAAGAATATATAAGAATGTATTAACAGTATTTGCTTCTGGAGAGGAAATTAAAAATTTTCTTTTCATTTTATGTAAGACTTGACTGCACATGTCTTAGTCTTATTTTAGAAAAAAATGTTTTAATTTGATTTGCTTTCCTCAGTTTTTTCACATTTACAGTGAAAAGGCAGATAGTAGATGTTTAGTTAAGCAGAGTATTAAATGATCAGCCACAAAAGCAGCCTCACCCAAAAAGATGCTATTTTACAATAAAAATCTCCTGTCTGTTTCAGTTTCCACTTCCCTCTACAGTTTATCCCTCCATAGGGATAAACTGCTAGCTCTAGTAGGCCACTCTTTTCTTTTCCCCTGATGTCTGTGAATCTTTCTGCACTAACAGCATGCTTGGAAATACTTGAACCTGTTCGATGTTTTCAGCAAAGCCAGGTCAGGCCTGGCTGGTGCTCTGATAATATCCAGTGGCTGTATTTCTTCATCACTGGCCCCAACAACAGACCATTATTCCTCTTGATTGTTGCAGTCAGTGGAGTGGTTGACAAGGTCTAGCAATAGATATATTACATTTCAGCCCGGCAGATATGTGCTGCGTGGATTATGCCGCTGCTGTTTTGGCAGAATCTTGTCCCAGAAGGAAACATTCAGGTTGCCCACATCTTGTAGTAGCACAGTATCCCTGCTTCCCTTCAGGGGGTGAGAGACTAACTGCATGCAGAAGGAAAACCAAGGCAGAGAAAGGTGTTGGGTGGGGTAGATAGCTACTCCCAGTGAATTAGAATGATGTCTGGGTCAATTAACTTGCCCTGCTTGTAGGGAGAGAGTAGCCAGTAGTTTATGGTGCCTGGGAGGAGAGTGGGCAGTTCTGGTCTGATGTTATTTTCAGATTTAAATTAGAGGAATGTAGCTTCTCAAGTGTCAGAACCCTTAACTGCGGCGTTCCGTGGACCTCCTAGGAATTTGTGTGGGCCCAGCAGGAGATGGAATCAGCAAGCCCAGTAGCTGTTGCCTAAGTACATTAGACATACTGGTCTTTAGCCGCCCAGTTTATAAACGTTGTGGTACCCCCTTGTGTATTAGAGGGTTTTCCTGACTTCTGGGAAACCATGCTTTTCATAAATTTGTCCCTTTTCTTTTTTTTTTTTTTTTTTTTTAATATTTATTTATTTATTTTGGCTGCACCGGGTCTTAATTGCGGCATGCGGGATCTAGTTCCCCAACCAGGGACTGAACGCCAGGCCCCCTGCATTGCGAGCGCGGAGTTTTCCCCACTGGACCACCAAGGAAGTCCCTGTCCCTTTTCTTCTTAAATCTCTTATTAATCCCCTTCATTTTTTTTTTTTTTTTTTTTTGGCTGCATTGGGTCTTCATTGCTGCGCACGGGCTTTCTCTAGTTGCGGCGAGCGGGGGCTACTCTTCATTTCAGTTCCCGGGCTTCTTATTGTGATGGCTAGTCTTGTTGCGGAGCACGAGCTCTAGGCGCCCGGGCTTCATTAGTTGCAGCACGTGGGCTCAGTAGTTGTGGCACGCAGGCTCAGTAGTTGTGGCATGCAGGCTCTAGAGCGCAGGCTCAGTTGCTCTGCGGCATGTGGGATCTTCCAGGACCAGGGGTCGAACCCGTGTCCCCTGCATTGGCAGGTGGATTCTTGACCACTGCGCCACCAGGGAAGTCCCCTCTCCTTCCATTTTATATATGTTACTGGGTAGCATCACCGTCCACTTGTATAACATTTTATAATTTTCCAGGTATTTTCATATACTTGCTTTCATATGGGCCTCATCCCAGCCCTGTGGGATAAGACAGGGAGGCATTACCTTCATTTGTCAGATGAAGTGTCTGAGGCTTAGAGTCAGTGACTTGGGCACGATCACAAGGCAGTAAAGAGCGGGGATGTGAGCCTGGCATTCCCACTCTAGGTTCATATGCTTTTCTCTTCATTCTCATCTCTGAGCCCTGAGAGGACAACAGGAGACCTTCTCCCAGGAAGACGCCTAACGAGAGGCTGGGGCCCCTGTCAGTGACAAATGAAAGGTGACTTTGGACAAGTCGACATTCATCTCCATTCACCTGTTGGCTTCCGCTGCCTCGTGGCATTTGTGGGTTCCTTAAACTTGTAAGGAACTTGGCCCCCCAAGTGAACAGGCCAAGTATCCAGCAGTAGGATCCTGGCTGAATAGACTGGTCCGCCCACACAGCGGGGCTGGAGGCCGCGTAACAGAGCATGTGGACACGGTAGGAGCTGAAGCCATCTCCAGGAAGAGTAAAGCACAGTGCAGAGCAGTGTGTGTGGTATCCTCCCTGTGACACAAGCAGGGAAACGGGGGATGAAATTCGGAGTTGAGTGCTTTTACTTGCATAAACGAACGCTGGAAAGTTGTATTAGAAAATAATGAAAGTGGTTGGGGGAAAACAGGGTGGACAGGGACGTGGGTGATTTTTCTCAGTTTATGCCCTTTTATGTCATTTTGATTTTTTTTAAACTTTAAAATTTGAAATATTTATAGATTTACAAACATTGCTAATGTAGAACAGAGATCCTGTGTATCCTTAACCCGGTTCTCCCCAGTGGTGACTACAGTACAAAATCACAACCAGGAAATTGACACTCTCCAGAGCTGAGTTAGATTTTACCAGTGTTACATGCACTCATGTCTGTGTGAGTGTAGGTCTGTGCGGTTTTATCACCTGCGTAGATTCGTGTGACCACTGCCACAATCAGCTACAGAACTGTTCCATCATTGGAACATCCCTAGTGCTCCCGCCTTAGAGTCACACCCATCCCCCTCCCGCTCCCCCAATCCCACTCCTCCCTGGCAACCACTAATCTGTTCTCATTTTGAGACTGTTATGTAAATGGAATCATACAGTATGTAACCTTTAGAGACTGGCTTTTTTCACTCGTCATGAATCCCTTGAGATCCATCCGAGTTGTTCCGAGTATCAGCTGCTCATTCCTTTTCATTGCTGAGCAGAGTTTCCCCCTGGGGATGGCTGTACCAGATTGTTGAACCATTCGCCCGTTGGAGGGCATTAGGGTTTACTGTGACATCTGTGTACATGTTTTTGTGTAGACCGAAGTTTTCCTTTCTTTAGGATGAATGCTCAGGGGTACAGTTGCAAGGTCACATGGTAAGTGTATGTATAGTTTTTAAAGTAACGGCCAAAATTTCTTCCACAGTGGCATTTTGATTTTCAAACATGAGTCTTAAACAACAAAAACCAAGGATGTTAATGTTGCGTCTGACCATGTCCTCACAATCAGGTGGTATTTCTCTTGCCTGACCTAGAGCGCTTTCCTGGGTGAGCGACGTCAGTGTTAAATTCCCAATCTCTCTCCTCCTAGGTGTGATACAGATAGTGGAGGTGATATTGAATGGGATGGTTCTCATGTGTATCGTGGCCTCCTACTTCGTCCTTGCTGGATTCAGTGCCAGCTTTGCCAGCGGCGGTGGCTTTGGGAACAACTATTACTCACCGTTTGAGGGCACTGAGCTGGAGCAGGTTCGGCAGCTGGACCAGCAGTACACGATCCTCCGGGCGCCCCTGATATACAGCGGCGTGGCTGTTTCTCTGGGGCTGGGTGTCCTCACCTTGAGTGTTTTACTCCAAGGAGCCAGGAGTCTAGACAGACTGCCGGGGAAGTGGCTCCCCTTGGAGGCCGCCTTCAGCCTCCTCGCGGCATTGGGCTACTGCGTAGGCATCGGCGTTTACCTCCACGCGGCCTTGCGGATCAATGCCACAGACACCTGCAGGACAAGGGAGAGGGTCTATGCCCGCAGGGGTCTCACCTGGATGAACTGCCAGCTGGCAGTCACTGATGGAGCGGCAGCCACCTTTGCTTGTCTGCTGGTGGTGATGTATGGCGCCAGCGTGGTGCTGGCCCTGCGGAGCTACCGAGAACAGAAGCGGTACGAGGACAGCCAAGAACAGCACAGCAATTATAATGATGCACCAGAATACCTGTGGTCTGGGAGACTCTGAGATCTACTACTGGAACCTAAGTCAACCCAGCTCCCTTGTTTCTCTCAAAAACCACATTACACAAATGTGGTTTTCATGTACTTGATTTTATAAATGTTCCCTCTGGCACCAATGCAAAGCTAGATGATCATCCCATTTTTCTATCAATGTCTTTGTTGGCTGAGAGCTAGAAAAAAATACCTCCACCTTTGCTACAAAGAGCGACATTGGAAGTTCGCATATACGCTCATGGTTTGGCTCTCTTACCAAATGGTAAGGTAATAATACTAGCTAAGTAGCCAGAGAAATTCTGAAAGATGAGAACAACACATCAGGGGTAGCAGGCCCAGTGTTACAGTGGAAATAGCTTGCCTGACCGAACTAAAGTCACTAAGAAAAACATGCCGTTTCCCCCTGTATTTGATCCCAGGGGAATGATTATAAAGCATTTGTGTGATTAGATTCCAAATGAGTAATTACATTCTGGCTCTCTCCTGGAGGAAAACTCTCCTGCCCACTCGACAGTATACCATGACTGCATGGGTCCCAGAGGCTGGATCCCTGAAACCTGAAGACAGGTAGGTGCTTTTAGCATGCATGTTCCTCCTCGGGATTCCTGGGGTAGGGCTCAGATAAAATGGTTTTTGCCACCTTTCCAAGCTCGTTGCTTTCTTGTTTCAAGTCATTTGATTGGAATTCACTTTCCTGAAATATTTTATAATTTCCTGAAATATGACGCCTCCAAATAGAAATAAAATTCATAAACTTCTTAAATGTGTTATTCAGCTGAGTACAAAGATAAAGCAGTTGATTTTACTAGACTATACAGGCATTTTGGAGCCTTCTTTATTTCTGCATCCCTTCCAGCGCCCTACAGAGTAGGCCTTCAAAGGTCGATTGTAATCATTCACGATTCTGAATTGTTTCCATAATGTAACAGATCATTAACACTGAATCTCAAAAATAAAGTTCTTTCAGTAATTTTAACCTAAAGTTTTATAGCTGTTCTTATACTTTACAACTAGTCTCAGATATTCTGTTCATGCAAGATGCAACTAGAAATATACATGTTCTTATTATAAAGGGTAGTTTTTCTAGTTGCCATCTTCTTTCATAACATTGTTTTATTTTCATATTATAAACGAGATTAAACTATTAATAAGTTCAAACCAAATTTTTAGTACATTTCTAAAAACAGCAATTTTGACAGAAATCTCAGACTGTCTATACAGTTAGTAAGAAATCAGCAAACGTAAGCCCGTTTCAGTGTATGCCAAAGTGGCTATTAAAAAAATTCAGTCAATGTCATTTTCCTCTGATGTGTGTTGGCCATTTTTATCCCTGCATGTTTGCTGACTCTTTTCCCTGGAATATATTACCTTTCCTCTCTCCTCTTAAATCCTTCCTATCGCTAGTTCGTATAGAACCTATCCAAGGTGAAGGATCAAAACTAAACCTCAAACAGAAATGGGAAAATATCTAGATTCTACTTTTACAAAAAGTAAAGCTTGGAGGAAAACAACTAGAAGTCTACACTGCTAGCTTAAAATACAAACCCCAGTGCCACAGAAAGCTGCTCCAGCACCTTAGCCCGAGGCAGTGGCTGGAGTCCCGCAGAGTTTTCGCTGAGTGGTAAGACAAGTTTAACAGCAGCAAAAATCAAACAACCCATTTCCCACCCGAACCCCCCAAAAAACTTCCCAACACACACTATTCTCACCTAGGATTTATTCCCTGAAACATACCCTGAGTGGATCTTTGCCCGTGTCTGGGTCTGGGGCTTGGAAAAATGAGGACTTTGGCCACTGTGACCCCAGTGTGGTACGCTGGCCCAGCTACAGTACTGCTCCCAGTCAGCTCCTCTCGATCACTGCAGCAACATTCAAAATGCCTTAGCAAAACCTGCCTTAGTTACTACCACTTGGCAGGTCAAGATTTCTTACTCACATTTTACAGATGAGATGAAGGTTCAAGAAGGCTAAGTGGCTCCCCCAATGGTTGACATTTCATCGAGTGCTCACTGTGCCGGGTCCAGTACTGAGCTAAGGAAGCATTTGTTGACATCATCTCATTTTAGCTCACAGCTGTTGAGAGAGAGACTATTATCTCCATTTAACAATCGAGAAAAAAACACCTGAGCCTTGGAGAGGTGAACTTGCCCAAAGTTAAATCTTTTTAAGTAGCAGAGGAAAAACTCAGACCCAGTGAATCACACACGGGAAAGTGTTCTGAGTGACTAACGTGCTCTTGTGGTGGGTGATGTACCAGGGAAACAATATCAAACGAACGAGAGAACATACCCAGAGAAGTTCACTTCTGCCACCCTGCAGGCAGGTGTGTGTGTCATGGAACCGAGGTATGAAAGTAGATGGTGGCATTGAGCCCAGCACATTGGAGGTACTCAAGGAACAGTTGGTGAACCAAGTTTTCAAAATTTCATTCTGCTAAATGAGGAGGAAACCTGCAAAATGATTTCAACTGGGCCTTTATTTGGAGTGAGAGGTAGCTAATCTTGCTTGGAAGTCCAGAGATTATGGGAGACAACCAATGGGGAGAGGGGAGGGGAACAATTTAGAGACTTAGCTAGATTAGATGTACTTTGTGAGCCAAAACTCACCACTGTCTTAAACTCTTAACACCAAAGCCATTAGGACAGACAAGATGGCCAGATTACCCACTTAGTTCCTCTGTATCACTGGTAGTTCTGTGGTTTGTTTAAGAGGAGCTGTAGATTATTTACAAATTAAGTTCCCTCTAGTCAGCTAATAACCTGCATGGAAATAAGGACCATGCTTCCTGTCTTTGGGGTTTCTTTAAACATATAAACCAAGTCAGAATATAATATTTCTTAATGTAAAAAGTCTTTATTGCTATTTCAGCTTAAATGGTGATCAAAACTATTTATTCTTGCCTTAACTCATAGCTTCATAGAGTGTTATGGAATGTGGTTTCATTTGTTATCTTCCCCTACAACAAGAAAAAGCAGAAAAA
Source organism: Eschrichtius robustus (assembly GCF_028021215.1). Taxonomy (NCBI): domain Eukaryota; kingdom Metazoa; phylum Chordata; class Mammalia; order Artiodactyla; family Eschrichtiidae; genus Eschrichtius; species Eschrichtius robustus. Next base: position 15,137,067 of record NC_090842.1, read on the forward strand.
TCCTAAAGGTGCTTTTGGTTAAGAAACTAATTTCACACACAAGTTAGAGAAAATTACAGTTTCATGCTAAAATAAAGTACTTATAAAATAACAGGTACTCCATTTTAAAACAAAGCCATGAAAAAGATACTCCATTTTATTTTATTTATTATTATTGTTATTTATTTTTTTTTTACAAACAATAGATTTGCTGCAACATGCTCTGGCTCATATTATTGAATTAAAAAATTTAACACATTTCAAAAATATCAAAAATACACTATAATGAGTCTTAGGACTACAATATGACAATGATTGCACAAAACCATAAGATATGAACTCACTGTCTGGATGACATCCACTGGCAACAGTGAGAGAAAACCCTATAGCTTCTGGGAGAAGTGCATGAAATTTCGAAGGAGCTTATGTGTGATTGAATGATCATCAAATGAGGGAAACAGAGCAGGATTTACTGTAGCTGCTTTTCTCAACCCAGGAAGTGCTTACCCAACTATGGGGCAAAAGTCACTAACTGGAGAGAAAGATTAACTTGCCTCCATGATTGGGGGAGTCTGAAAGTCCCCACCCAGAGGGAAGTAAAAAGTGACACAAGACAGTTCTATAGTGATGCAGAGGACATCACTGAATGGCTTGGAGACTATTTAATAATTGGTACATTTATCAATAACAGCCAAGTGCTCCCTTATGGAGGTCTCTTCATTAGTAATTATTGAGTAGATAGAGAAGGTGAGCCTGTGGCTTCCAAGTACCTGCTTTTGCTGAAAGCCTACATGGAAAGAAGGGCATCATTTGATATTCAGTAGATCAGCCAAACCTCACCGGCTCCATCTCCTAGAAAATAGCACCCAATGATTACCAAGCTGCTTGTGTTGGTTCTTCTATACACCAGGAAAATGAATTCATCAACTTATTGCACACATACACTCTACAGTAGTATAATAAAGCCCTCTCTTGTAATGAGGAGTGGTAATTCAATGACTCTATGGTAGCACGGTAGATTTATGACATACTAGCGTTCAAATTTTCAAATGTATTTTCAATCCATTTGGATAAAAATAAAAATACCATGGCTGCGAAGACTTGTGTATTTTTCTTTCTTCCATGGGACTCCTGGACTGCTCCCATTAAGCAGGAGTGATGTTCTTTCAGAAATTCTCTTAAATGTCTCTATTAAATGGGAGGTACGCACAAGGACCTGAGAATCATGCAGAGGCCGGGATCTCTGGGCTAGAGATCAACGGGCCTCTGCCCACCTGGGGAACACATCCTCTGGGTGAAGTCCTGGGAAGTAGATTACATTCACCTGGAGACAGATTACTGGCTTTCACCACCTGACAACCTAATCAGATCACACAATAACTGTAAATGACTTCATAGGTCAAAGAGTTCTGTGTATTTTTGGTGATGGGCTATGGCCTTTTCATCCCCTGTTTTAACAAAGGGCAATTATAGAGGGAAATGAATCAAAGGAAGTTACAAAAAAGAGTAGTCAGTTTTGGTGTAGCCTATATTAAAGGTTTTCATACAACCTAACATTTCCTGAACATAAATCTACCACATAAAAGAACATTTGGAACTTTAGGGTCCTTCTGACTAAAAAGTAAATACATTTACTTTTAGTAAAGTCATTTCATAACTGGGTTTTGTGGCGGTTCCAATTAGTAGGGTGTGAAACAAAGACAAGAAAAGGTTCACAGATAAAGGATAATTTTTTTTTTTTTTTAAGGATAATTTTTAAAAGACTATACTATTGAGGTGGTATATTCCCAAAGTAATTTCCAACACTATCATCTTGGGTTTTTCCCTTCATTTTCATTCCCCCCCATTTTTCTATTAAAAAATAAGGCGGCAACACACTACTGTTCCCATCTTTCTTACAGCACCTGAATTTTGCATGAACCACTATGTTCCCCACTTCAAATCAAGACCTGAGTTCTAAAATTTTGCAGTAGCTAACCAGTAGTTTGACACAGAAAAGTTGTGTTCCTGATAATTTGGGGACTCAAATTCAGATCCTTGATGGGTTGAACACTAGACAGCCATTGGTATGGAACCCCCCCCACCAAGAGTGTACCCCACTGACACACACACATGGGTACGGGGCATCTGAGAAGATGAGGATACATAACCATTTGTGGAGTGGTCACCTGGTTTTCTACCACTGCTTTAACAAAACTTTCCCCTGCCCAAAAAAAAAAAAAAACGACAAATGTATGTATAGATTAACCTTATCTTTAACATTTTGTTTCTCATGAAACAAAAATGGTTCCACTCTATTTTCTTTTTAATTGTGAAAGTATTCTAAAAATTCAAAGCACATTCCCCACTGGGTAACATTAAGCAATGTCAAAACTTCACAGGAATAAAGAGGAATTAATTTTCCTAAGTAAATCTTCTAATAGAAAAGGCAACAGAACAGAATTATGGAAGGAACTGCATTTTGCAAGGGTTACATGGAATGTGCAAAAAAAATCAGTAAACCACGTTTTCTGTCAGCTTAGGATTTTCTCAATTAAGTCTTTCAGAAATTGAGCCCAGTACTGTGAAACCATGTGAGACGGATAAGCGTTTTCAGAAGAAGACTCTGTTACACATTAAGAGGTGAAGCCTCAACTCACTCCTGATGTTTTAGAAAACCATCTCTCTGCTCTAGAGTAAGAGAAGGAACCTGCCTAACCTGGAGGCTCCATCCACCCATCTGTGCTCGTTCGGCCTCAGTCTGTTCAGAGTCATCTATAACTCAAGGTTACTTGGATGTGAGCGGCAGCAGCCTTGGCCCTACGTGCTAGGAGGCTGACTGCCATCTCCGTCACGTGTTATGGAAAGAGGCCAATCCCCAAATGCCTCTCTTGTGACCTGCTGGGAGATTCCCAGCAGGTGTCACATCTGTCAAGGAGTTATTCTCTTTCTGTGATTTGGGGGGAAGTAGTCTTAGTCCTCACTCCTTCCCCATCTTCATCCCCAAAAGAAGGTCCTACTCCCCTGTTTCTCAGGAACTTTCACAGTCTGACATCCAACAGTTAAATCCATTTCCCAGGGCCCTTCCTAGTACCCTCATAGCCGGCTCCAACACCCGACGATCATCCTGCCTGTGGACAAAGGCGCTGGGCGGCCTCTAAGAAGACTGGCTCGAGTGCAGATTCAAAAATAAAAAGTTCACAGTCAATGAAAAGTGCTCTCATTACATCACATACATAAATTATCTGTTTGATTGGTTCTACATTTCCAATAAACATCATTTTGATAGGCTGTATTCTCGTAGAGAAGAAGGAAAAGCCATGTGACTAGTCACGTTGCATCCCGTCAGGTTGAGATATAAGGTGATTTCTCTGTCACAGAGATCCAACAGCAGCAATCAGTAAAGGGAATCAATCTTCAGTTATTTCCTCCACAGAAGTAGTCCCTTTCCTGCCCAGGCAGGCAAATTCTCAAAATTATCCTAGGAGAGAAAGGGTTAATGGCAGGTGGTAGGACTGGTACAGGGCAATGCCTGCCTGCTCCCCAGTAGCCCTGGGGGTCCCAATGCAGGTTAAATGTGAAACTTAACACTGATGGTGTTTACTAGCTTATCCAGAGCAAGACCCTGACAGCTCTCACCATTTCTGGCTCCGAGTTCTACCCCCCTCTCATCTGTGGTTTAGAAATGCAGAGGCAGAGTGCCCCTGGCAGGGTGCCCTACCCCACGCCTCACAGCCTTCCCAGCGCCGTGGCCCCCAGGGGAGGACTACAGCGCCGTGTCAAACTCCTCTGCGAGCTCGGTCCGACCCTCTTCGCTGGGCTCAGGCTCAGGCCTGCTTTCCTGGTGGTGTTTCATTTGTTCCTTCACTTCTTCTTCGAGGTCACGAGGTACAACAAACTGGTCCTCTGGCTCCAGCTGAGCGGGGGCAGCAAAATAGCCAGTTTTCTTCCTGGGTGCTTCCGTGGCCACCTCGATGAGGTTCAGGCTGTCTTCCAGGGGCACAATCGAGCCGTTGGAGAGTTTCTTTCCGTAGAGACAGGAAGTGGAGGGAGACTTCTGTAACTCCGTCTTGTCTTTGCTCACTGGCAGAAGGATGCCACTATTCACACTGTTCTGTCTTCGGATCCCAAAAGCTAATCCTCTAGCACGTTCCTCGAGGCACTGGGTAGGAGAATTCCCCCTGAGAGCGGGAGAGTTCTCAAGCTGCCTCCCCCTACAGCAGTGGATATCTACCTCTACTTCCACCTTGCTGCCGTTTGTCATGACCCCTTCAACGGGCTGGTCGTCATCACTGTCCAGGCCGTTGTCAGACTGGTTACTGGAGAAAGTCGCACAAGAAGGCTGGCGCTGAAACACCCCTGATGTGGGCGTTGGGTGGAGGCTGCAGCGCCTCTCTGGCCTCGAAAGCAAGCCAGCATCCAGGCCAACAGTGTTATGTTCGTCAGAAGCAGTGGATCCCACCTCACTGCTCACCTCGGAAGTGGACATCTCGCTGCTGAACTCAGAGGCGACACCACTACTGGAGGAAGGAGTGGTCGGCTTGGGCGGGTCCTTGATGACGGCGGTTGAAGCAAATCCCACAGGACCTGGGAGGGTGAGCCCATTCATTTCACAAGTGCAGCCTTCCTCACCAATGTTCAAATAAACCACCATTGCACCCACGTTGTCCTGACAACCATAGCTCTGCGCTAATGTGCACAGCTTCTTGGCAGCCGCTAATGGGTCTTGTACATGGCATACTGCGTTGACTGCTTCTGTGTATGACAAGTGTTCCCACAATGCTTTGTTTCCCAGAATCAGCAACTCATCCTGAATGGTAAGTGGAGTGGAAGATATGTGCGGCCTGGGGAGGATCCAAGGGTAGAGGTATGTACAGCCCAGCAGCCGGGTACAGCAGGTTACCCCATTCACTTTGTTGTCCTAGAGACAAGCAGAATGCAGACTCTGAGAAACAAGCAACAATGACACAGAATTTTATATCTCTCTAGATCACAATGCTTAGGGCTCTACAATAAAACAGAATTGACATGTTATGTGGTTTTTCCTAGGATCTGTGCAATTTTAAGTGGACTTACGGAAAATAAATGTATAGAATTCTAAAAGGACAAAATATCAAATGGGTATTATTCTGCAAATAGTTCAGAGGACTGAGTTAAAACCAATTAAAATTAAGTGGTTAAAAGGCACCTCCGTCTCAAAAGATATTTGCTCTAACATGAAGTATAGGCCTCAGCATGTTCTTAAATAGAGAAACATCTGTTAGGAAAACAATAAGCAAAACTATCAATTCCCCATCACTAGTATTCTTGGAGGGGCCAAAACTCAGATGGGTCACTAAATATGACTTCTCATTTAAAGGCAGAGTTGGGACTGAAGATACTAAATGGCTAAGAGAATTTTTATAGCTAAAGCACCGAATAATGCCTAAAGTCTGAAATCTGTGGCATAATTTACCTACTCTGTAATGGTTGTACCAAGAACGATGTAATTCTAAACTTCAGAGGAAAAGGAATAACCCTGGTTGCAGGCTGGGAATGTTTATCTGCCACATGCTTCATATTGATTTCTTCTCAAGATAAAACCAAACAAAACTGCTAAAGCCCTCAATATACTAATTTCATAGTTGCAGTCATTCTTTGGGTGAAAATCCTGCCTCATTTATCAGAATTTGTCACAAACTCTCGAAATTTATAATCTTATCTTCCTCACCTGTAAAATGAAAATAAAAGCACTTCTTTCATGGGGGTTATTGTGAAGCTTAAACAAAACAGTGAAAGTACAATGCTTAGCAAATAACAAGAAAACAATAAATGTCTGTAGTTATAAAAATGTTTCCTACTTGTCTAGGACTCCCTAAGAAAAATCTGAACATTATCTAAATTCTGTAATAGACTAATCAAGCAAAAAGTTATATTTCATCTTTCATTTGTTTTGACTGAAAGACTCTCCTAAGACCAAATTTCCAGAATCTCCATAGCATCAACCACATTATAATGATACTTTTTTTGGTTTTGTGCTTCCTTGGATGGAGTCTTTTATAGTCCTTATTACAGAATTCTGACAGAACAGACAGCCTAGAAGTGGACCCACACATATAGTCGACTGATCTCTGACAAAGGAGCCAAGGCAATTCAGTGAAGAAAGGACAGTCTATTTCAAAACACGGTGCTGTGACAACTGGACATTCACATGCCAAAAAAGAAAATAAACCTAGACACGGAGCAGCTTACACCTTTCACAAAAATTAATTCAAAATAAAACACAGACCTAAATGTAAAAGATGAAACTTCTAGAAGGTAACACAGAAGAAAATCTAAGTGACTTTGGGTTTGGCAATGAGTTTTTAGATACAACACCAAAAGCATGACCCATGAAAGAAGAAAATTGGTAAGTGGGACTTCATTAAACTAGAAACTTCTGCTCTGCAAAAGACACTGTTAAAAGAATGAAAGACAAGCCACAGACCGGGAGAAAATATTTGCCAAACATTTCGGACAAGGACTTGTATCCAAAATACGCAAAGAACTCAACAATAAAGAAACAAACAATTCAATTAAAAATGGGTAAAAGATCTGAACAAAATTCTGCTTTGCAGTAAACAATGTCCACATGTAATTGCTAAAGTCTTTTTGAAAGCAAAAACGTTATGCTAACTTCTGAAAAGGGAGAAAAGTTATAGAGATACTGATGCTTCTTTATTAAAAAAACAATACCAGAGTATACTAAGCCATATACAATATAAAAAGGAAAAATACTGTGAAACTTTTCATTTCAGAACAGGGATGTCAAACTACAAAACTTTTTTTTCTTCTGTTTGGAATAACAAAACCAGATGAAAATTAATCAAGGAGGACATTTACATTTATTTTACATGCTATATATAAGTCTAAAGGACCACAAATTAGGATTTTTCATTTCTAATTAATTTGCTTTTTCTTTCTGCTAGTCATTAGCTGCTCATTAGATTTTCTTTTATTACTATTTTCAGGATTGGATACAATTTACAGGGCTCGATAGGAAGAAAATGGACCTTCACTGTTCTAGGCAGAACAGCATTCATTAGATTTGGGGAGCAGACATGACCGGTGGAGAGCAAGACTCACCTCTGTTATGATGGCCTTTTGGTCCTTCACCCTCTGGGCCTCCTCCGGGTCCTGTTCCAGGCTGAAGACTTTAGACAGGGGCACTGGCTTCCCACTTCGGCACAGGACTGCTTGGCACGTGCCAACGTTGGCCACAGTCAAGCTAAAGCTACTTGTTGGATCGGCAGTGTCAGGGCGGATATAACAAAGGAGAGCAGAAGAGCCCAGCTTCTGGCCAGCCATTCCTAATTTCCTGTTGAGAAAGAAAAGAAAATGAAAACATGGCAGCTAGTTTTAGAAGAAAGCAGCGGTCCTTCATGTCCGTGACTCCCTCGTTTTTTTGCCGTGTGACAGCAAAGCCGCTTCACCCTCCTCCATCTGAAGGCAGTCTCTTGATTTGGGTGAGGATGGTGAAGGCAGCCTTGCCTTCTCCTCTTAGCTGAGAAATTTTACCAAAAGGGTCGGGGTAGAGGAGACAAGGTGCGGCTTTCTCTGTTGCTTCTGCTTGTCTGATCATAGATTACAATGACCTAATTCAGTGCCTTCCAACGGTAGCAAATCAGAAACACCCGAAGGGCTTGTTAAAGACAACTCCGGCCCACCCGCAGAGTTTCTGAGTCAGTGGGTAAGGGGCTGGCCCGATAATCTACATTCCAATAAGCTTCCGGTGACGCTGAGGCTGCTCCTCCTAGAACAACACTTTGTGAACCACTTACTTAGGCTGTAAGTTCCCTGAAGGAAGGCCCATAATTTTCCTTGCATTTCTCCCATACACATGGCATCCATCCCCCTCAGCGCTTGGTACACAATGCTAAATACAGAGCAGATGCTATCAGAAAGATCTGGTTTCAAATTCCAGCTCTGCCATTTATGGGCTATAGATCCTCAGCAAGTTGATGCTCCGAGAAATTTTTCTGATTAAAACACCCACCTCCACGGCTTGTTTTGAAAATTAAAGATACAGTATGAAAAATGCTTGGTACAGTGCCCAGCTCTTGGGAAGTGCTTCATAAACTGAGTTTCCTTTCCCACACCCTTTATTTTGCCAAGTCCCTAGGCTCAATTCTATTACTGAAAAATAGACTCCTTTCCCAACATCCTTGTGTTATAATGACAGAAAAAACCGCCTTGGGCTCCAGGTTGTTCCGTTTCAACCTTGATTATACAAAGGTACACCCTCTCAGTCGTATGTACCCTTTATGCAGCCCACCTGATGTGCAAGATGCTCTATTAGCCACTAAGAGATTTTCAACTGTTTGGTTTATAGGGTTTTTGCCCTTAAGTGGCTTAGACTTCAGTGAGATTAGTTGGTAAATCCCCAATAATAAGTATTTTAAACACAAGAATCTGATGAGTGCTTAACCTTTTGTAGGTCACTGGCACTTTGGAGAATCTTATAAAGGATTACCACCTTCCTTCCCCGAAATGCGCACACACACACACACACAACCTTTTGCGCGTGATTTCTGGGCTTTCCAAATTCTCAGCAGCCTTCGGTTTCAACAGAGAAAACAGATGCCTCCACAGGCTCTTTAAAGAGCCCACGTCCCCACATTCCATGCTGATGGAGAGAATGGTCACAGAACAAAGAGCAAGATCTCATCTTGCCCCTGTACTTATCACTGAGACCCTGACCTTCTTCTGGCTTAGTGAGATTTATTTTCCACAAGCAGGGCCGAGTTAGGAATTATTCAACCCACCTGCTTACCTGTGAGATACCAAGAAGGTGTGAGCCATGAAAACTGTGTCATTTGTTGACTGCTGTACCTCTTCCAAAAGCACATCTGCCATGGTACACTGGAGTAGGCGAGGGAGCTCCTCATTTCGGTCCCCATCAAACATGCCATACACAGCTCCCACGCCCTCTGCAAAGTTATCCACAGCTAGAGCAGATACACATAGCCTATCACAGAAACAGGAGAAAGAGAAACAACGAAGAAAGTCAGTGGTAAAGCATTCTTCTCCAGGGAGCCTTCCTTAAAAAAGTTAAGTATTGATTGAAGGTGGAGAAGAGTAGTAGTAAATCCTAATCTACACATGAAAAAAGTGTTACAGAAGATAAGTAAGCAGCATCTTAAAGAGTTGATGTCATAAGAAAAGGGGGAATTCAGCCACATTCAGGGGCGGTACATATTAGCTCTGCAATGCTGTGGAAGGCTGGGAAAATTAGATGTTTTCTCTTCGTAGTGATTAAGCACTAGTATCAACACCCTTCAGCCAAAGACTCCCCCAGGTGCACAACATACCTGTGGCTGCAGAAGTTGAGTTTATTATGCCTTGCAACAAGAGAAAGCACACCATGGGACTCTGGGGTATATAAGAGGGTACTGGAAAAAATCTAGTACAGGATTTGGGTCTGCCTGGGTCGTTTTGGGGAAGATCTAACAAAGTGGGGGATCATACTAGATTGGGTGCTGTCAGAAAGCAGGGCTATTCTATGGTTGGGTACCTCAATAAATCTTATCTACAGGGAAAGATTAGCATGGGGACAAAGCTGTGATTGATAAAGAAAGTAGCAGTCACCCATCTTAGTCATGAGATGGGGTGTGGGTGTTTTGTGGACTGCACATTCATCTTGTTTTGTCTTACTGGTTCACGGTCTCAGAGGAATCTTATCTGATGCTGGCATTCTGTGATTTGTTTATGTCCAACAGGAGAACAACATGGCCTAGCTTTCAGCACCAGATCCTTTCCCAGATGTCAGGGGAACTTTTGCAGTCTCCATGGCCATGATACTCACTTGTTTCTCTGCCCTGCCATCTCAGCCAGTCCGTGGCTCCAGAAGGTTGATGTAACTGTAGAATCAGTGGTTGGCAAAGGTTTCTGATCAATTTTCAGGGTGGTGATATGGCTGCGGGAAGTGGAGGAAGGGAAGTTTAAACCGTATATGCTTCTGTACTTTACAGAAGCTATCCCAACAGTAATTTACGTTTTTATAAAATAATCTGTTGACAGACCAAGACTAATTTCCAGAGAGACCAAAGAAAGTAGTATGCTGACCCACTGGCCAAGAAGAGAGAGAAAGGAAAGGGGTAGGAGGAAGAATTAGGGGCCAATTTTGTTATAATCGATGCTGTTCATTTCAATGAAAAACTAAGCACAACAAAGATTTTTAAGTTTCAACCATCTACTTATTTTACGTATTTTGATACAGTGAAGTCTTGGTACAATGAATGAGCTTGCATTGTCTTAGATGTAATGTAATGTGATCTGAGCCACCTAAATTACCTATGCCTGCTGTATAATCAGACCACTCAGGATGGCTGTTCTCTTGCTCTCTGTACGACCCTGCCCAACCAGTGCCTGCCTCACCCACACCCTACTCGCCTGACCTTCCCTCTGAATCACAGAGCCCGATTGGTAAATGCCTGCATACCTACCTCCCCACCCCCACTTCACTCGGCCCCAGCTAGTGATTGTTCTCATCTTTAGATCAGAACTCTCTCTACTATGAGAGCTTATCAAAGGGGTGGCGAGGGGGCGTGCCTCTGCTCGTTTCCCAGGTAACTGATGAGCCAACCTCCCTCTATAACTGGTAACCTCCCTCTCCCCCAGTAGTAAAGACACTACCATGTCCTGCCCACCAGATGCTGCACACGGTGGGGTGTTGCTCCGGGACCTTGCTTCAGACATGTAAGATCCCCCTACCCGTTAAAACATGATGTCTCTGTTGCTGACTCTGGGCTCTTTCTTTGGTCTCGAGGTTGGGCAAGTACAGGGCTTGCAGGCCTGTGGGGTGCAGCCCCACACCTGCCCTGTAAAGATACTGGGGTGCGGCTGAGCAGTACCCACGATGTTGAGTTCGAATATCTATGGGCTGACTGCTGGACAGACCACCCATCAAAAACTGACTCAAAGAAGAGAACCGAGGGGCTTTATGATCTAATTCATTCTACTCCTTTAATGAACTGAGGTCTCCACAGTCCTTAAGAAGAACCACACAAGGCTGGTGGGAGTTACAGCACATGTGGATTCAACTTCATAAGTCTTCCTACCTAAATGTGTCTAGCGTCTTGTGTTCCAGAACCAGATTTGTATTTCCAGTTAGGTCCAGGTCTTGTAAAGTAGCAGGCAGAGCCTCTGGAATCAGGATTTCGGTCAAGTCGTTGCAACTTAGGTCTACAAACTGAGAGGAAAACAGAGGGATTAATTCTTAACTCCCTAAGGGTCAATCTCCTACTATATCCTCAAAGGGAATTTCATTTCTTCCCAGAAGTCAATTAAATATACTGTGATCCCAAACTGCCACTTTCTTCTTCCTTATGAGAAGAGAACCACCTCAGTCACACTCCTCCCATCCCCCCCAGACATCATTCCAGCACACAGAAGTACCTGTATCTGAGGCAACTGCAGTATTTCCGGGAAAATGCTAATGTGGTTGGAGTGCGCCACCAGAGTGTGCAGCCTTTTGCAGTTTGCGATGGTCGTGGGGATGGTTTTAAGCTTGTTGCCACTTAGGTTCAGTTCCTCCAATTGCTCCAATTTATTTAGTTTGCTGAAAAGGAAACACCAAAATACCATACTGCACCCAAATGAGCAGCTGCCAAACAAGTTCCACAGCTGCCAGAGTACAGAGGTGACCGACCCGCTGCCCAATGACCAGCCAGAATGAAACAGCCACTAGGGTGAACAAACACTCCCGCCGAGCCTCAGCCGCATCTCCTCCCTCTCAGTGCATTTCAAGGGCTGAACCGCTTCTACTGCAGCTGCTGGATCTTTAGGGCACAAACATCTTCCTATTATCTGACTTCTAGGAAGTGGCTGAATTGGCATCAGCCTAGGGTTGTTCAACCAGTTACAGTACTTGCTTTGCCCCTAACTAGTTGCAAAATACTGGGTAGATTAGTGTCAGCGGACATCAATAGCCTTGGCTATAAAATAAAGAAGTTGTACTAAATCATCACTAAGATTGCTTTTAGTTTTATTTATTTATTTTTAATTTATTTTTTTAAATTTAATTAATTTATTTAATTCTTGGCTGCTTTGGGTCTTAGTTGCGGCACGCAGGATCTCTGTTGTGGTGCGCAGGCTCTTTGTTGTGGCGTGTAGGCTTCTCTCTAGTTGTGGTGCGCGGGCTCCAGAGAGCGTGGGCTCTCTAACTGAGGTGCGAGGGCTTAGTTGACCCAAGGCATGTGGGATCCTAGTTCCCCGACCAGGGGTCGAACCCGTGTCCCCTGCACTGGAAGGCAGATTCTTTAGCACTGGACCACCAGAGAATTCCCGGCTTTTAGTTTTAAATTTCTAGGGACTTCCCTGGTGGCACAGTGGTACAGAGTCCTCCTGCTAGTGCAGGGGACACGCGTTCAAGCCCTGGTTTGGGAAGATCCCACATGCCCCAGAGCAACTAAGCCTGTGCGCCACAACTACTGAGCCCGCGCGCCTAGAACCCGTGCTCCGCAACAAGAGAAGCCACCGCAATGAGAAGCCCGCGCACCGCAACAGAGAGTAGCCCCCGCTCGCCGCAGCTAGGGAAAGCCCTCGCGCAGCAACAAAGACCCAACACAGCCAAAACTAAATAAATAAAATAAATTTTTAAAAAAATAATAAATTTCTACAGTTATTCATAACATAATCCACCTTCAGTGAACATTTATCAAGTGCCTGGAATACATACAGCGCTGTGCTAAGGACTGTGATGCAGGCGATTCACACTGTCCCTCCAGTAAGCAAAGTTTTCTACACAGTAAGCAAAACATCTTAAGATGGCCTAACACCTTTATCAGATTATTACAAATTGCTCTGATTTCTCCTTATCTACCAATTTTAAACACTGTAAAAATAATAAACTGCTGTAACATAGAAAGTTTAGAAAATAAAGAAAATAAATCAACAATAATACCAATGTGAAAAAATTTCTATTTTCATTTTGCTGAATTTCCTGCTAAATTTTTCATATGTAGATTTTACATGAAATTTATATCCTGCCCTTTTCATATATCATAAATATTGATAATTTTCATTGCTAGAAAATTGATACTTTGTAATAATTAAGCTCAGTAAGTTAAAATTGTTTTCTTTCTTATTACAATAGTAATACTCACTGAAAAAAATTGAAAAATAAAGATGAACATAAAAAAAAGAACTTTTAATCCCACAACCAGATTTAATCTCTGATGACAATTTGGTGGAGAGTAGTCTTGGCCTTTTTAATGCATGAAACTCTATGTTTCGAATTAAAACATGATGCTTATCATATGTATTGTTTAATAACTTGCTTTTTTCTTTTTTACTTAATAATATATTTTTGAAGTATTCCCATGTCCAAATTTCACGCTTTTCTCTTACACGATTCCCTACTTGGATCCTCTGACTTACAGATAGAAACGCAGCATCTGTATCTCATTCAGTGTCTTACTGAGCACCCAGAACTGTGCTAGATTCTGAAAATAGTCCAAAGGAAACAGAAGACTTGGGATTGTGCCTGTGCAATCATAACACTGTTCAGGAGATAACTTGACAGGAGATTTATTATTCAGTACGGAACACACATTTTCTTTAAAATAATGCTCTAAATTCCATTCATTCATCCATTCATTTATTTATTCATTCATTCATTTAGGCTCTGTTGGGTCTTTCGTTGCTGCGCGTGGGCTTTCTCTAGTTGTGGCGAGTGGGGGCTACTCTTCGTTGTGGTGCGCAGGCTTCTCTTTGCGGTGGCTTCTCTTGCTGTGGAGCACGGGCTCTAGGCGCGCAGACTTCAGTAGTTGTGGCTTGTGGGCTCAGTAGTTGTGGCACACGGGCTCAGTTGCTCTGCGGCGTGTGGGATCTTCCTGGACCAGGGCTCGAACCCGTGTCACCTGCACTGGCAGGAGGATTCTTAACCACTGCGCCACCAGGGAAGTCCCCCATTTAATTTTATCATCTGTATTCAGATTATTCTAGTTTTGTGTAATCTCCTGTTGATTCTTGTCCTTACTTCTAACTTCTTAGTTTCATATTCTTAGGTATGTTTTAAGTTTTCTATCAGCCTGCTTTTGACCACCCCAACAGTAAAGAGTGTCGTCAAATTAGGTGGAATTCATTAGTTTCAGAGTATTACATCTAGTATCTCCCAACAGCTTCATAAACTAATGTTAACTTGTCAGTGGTGTGTCATTTGCACTTTATATGAACATATTTGAGGCCAACTGAATTAATCTGATAGGATTTCAAGAGATCTATCACATCCTGAAATTAAGATTCTGTATTCACTTTAAAAGCCATTGTTCAGGGACTTCCCTGGTGGCCCAGTGGTTAAGAATCTGCCTGCCAATGCAGGGGACACAGGTTCAAGCCCTGGTCCAAGAAGATCCCACATGCCCCGGAGCAACTAAGCCCATGTGCCACAACTACAGAGCCTATGCTCTAGAGCCCGCGAGAAACAACTACTGAAGCCCGCACGCCTAGAACCCATGCTCCACAACAAAGAGGAGCCACCACAATGAGAAGCCCGTGCACTGCAACAAAGAGTAGCCCCCGCTCGCCACAACTAGAGAAAGCCCACGCGCAGCAATGAAGACCCAATGCAGCTGGGAAAAAAAAAAATTAATTAATAAAAGCCATTGTTCAAATTCTTTCAAGGAAGCAATCAATATCTCCAAATATCTCATTTTATAATCACAAAAATTACAATTTCTACGTTTTCCAACTTTAACACATTTCTAAGAAAATTTGTGAAACAAAATTAGAATAAAAATATAGTTTTCGGACTTCCCTGGTGGCGCAGTGGTTAAGAATCCACCTGCCAATGCAGGGGACACAGGTTCGAACCCTGGTCCGGGAAGATCCCACGTGCTGCGGAGCAGCTAAGCCCGAGCGCCACAACTGCTCAGCCTGCGCTCTGGAGCCCATGAGCCACAACTACTGAGCCCATGTGCCACAACTACTGAAGCCCACGCGCCTAGAGCCAGTGCTCCGCAACGAGAAGCCACCGCAATGAGAAGCCCGCGCACCGCAACGAAGAGTAGCCCCCACTCGCCACAACTAGAGAAAGCCCGCGCGCAGCAATGAAGACCCAATGCAGCCATAAATAAATAAATAAATAAATAAATAAATAAATATATAGTTTTCTTTTCATTCAAATTGTATCAAATATGATATAATTTTATATGAAATATATATATAAAATTTCATTCAAATTATATGAAATGTTATTTCCCTATGTTCTTAGTTTTTGAAAACATGATTTTTAATGACTACCTTTATGGTATAAATGGATTTTTCTGGTGTCAAATTTTCTTTTTTTTAATTATTTATTTTTAAAATTTATTTATTTATTTATTTATGGCTGTGTTGTGTCTTCGTTTCTGTGCGAGGGCTTTCTCTAGTTGTGGCAAGCGGGGGCCACTCTTCATCGCGGTGCGCGGGCCTCTCACTATCGCGGCCTCTCTTGTTGCGGAGCACAGGCTCCAGACGCGCAGGCTTAGTAATTGTGGCTCACGGGCCCAGTTGCTCCGCGGCATGTGGGATCATCCCAGACCAGGGCTCAAACCCATGTCCCCTGCACTGGCAGGCAGACTCTCAACCACTGCACCACCAGGGAAGCCCCTAATAATTTTTTTAAAAAATATTTATTTATTTATTTATTTGGCTGTTCTGGGTCTTAGTTGCGGCATGCGAAATCTTCGCTGCCGCAAGTGGGATCTGCAGTTGTGGCATGTGGGATCATTTAGTTGCGGCATGTGGGATCTTTAGTTGCGGCATGCGAACTCTTAATTGTGGCATGTGGGATCTAGTTCCCTGACCAGGGATCGAACCCAGGTCTCCTGCATTGGGAGCATGGAGTCTTGGCCACTGGACCACCAGGGAAGTGCCTCTGGTGTCAAATTTTCTAAAAAAAATTTTTTTAAATCAAGTGTATTTTGGAAGATACTTATTTCTCCACTGACACTGTTCAAAACTTTGACAAGGGATATATGTATATGTATAGCTGATTCACTTTGTTATAAAGCAGAAACTAACACACCATTGTAAAGCAATTACACTCCAATAAAGATGTTAAAAAAAAAAAAAAACTTTGACAACACTAAATATCTCTTATGTCTTATAAACGTAGCCTGGCTAAATACTATTCATCTCTTCAGTGCAGCTACCCGTGCATATCTTTAACATCCTGCATTTATTATACTGCACTGCAACTGCCTATATACTTGTCTATTTCCCTAATTTGACGGCAAGTTCCTTGAGGACAGAGACTGTAACTTAATCACCACTGTTTCCCTAGTACTTACACAGTACTTGACATACAGTAGGCATTCAACATATATAAAAATGAACAAGTTAATGGACTCAACAGTATTTTATATATCAGTGCTGACAGGAGAAAAGAAAGAATTATCTTCAGAATTTAATTTATCTCATAAGCCTGTACTTTCTAGGTTGAAAATTCTCAGACCACTATTAAGTAAGTAGAACTAAGAATTAAACACGTTTTAGCCACAACCTCTGTGGTTACTGATACTTAACAACAGGGTACAGATTTTCCCATTCAAGTAGTGGAATCACAGCACCAGTAAGTCGGTCAACATAAAGCAAGAGTACCCAGTAAAATAGCTGTGATGTAGTCTGACAAATGCAGAATCATGTTATGTATCTGATACGATCAAAGTTCGCGTTTGCTTACCTTGCGGGAAAAGTCTGTAGCTGGTTGTTTGCAAGATGCAAGATTCGCAGGTGCGGGTGCCCCACCAGGACGGGCACACACTGATCTGTCAGGAGGTTGTTGGTCAGGTAGAGCAGCTGCAGTGCACTCAGACTCTCCTCCCCAGTGCAAGCGGATGGCAGAGACTCCAGACTATTTGCAGATGCATTCAAGTATCTGAGACTGACAGAACACATGCAAATCATCATTTCCTTTATGGCTACTGGTTGCCTTCTTGTGTGGAAACCATCATGCCATCTCAGTATGTAACACTGCCTTTCCGTGCTCCCAAACTCATGACAAAAGTAATTTCCTCCAGGTAGTTTTCTCTGATTGATCCTACCCAAACAAAATTCCTTCTACTCAACTCATGTAAGCCAAGTAGAGAGGGAAGAATGCAGGCTTAGTTGTGTTCCCGGGATTCTGTGGTGGTCTAATTCTAACCCAGCTTCATGTTTTACTGTCTGCATGACCACAGAAACGATGTTGTTGAGTATCATGTTTACAAATATATGAACTGTGAGGACACCCTTTAGAAAAATGTTTGTCTGATTTTAATAGGATCATATTTATTTAGCCAATCCCCCTATAATCCCCTAATAATGAGCATATCGGCTGTTTCCAATTGTTTGCCATTATAGACACTATAATGAGCACCTCCAAGTCCTCACCCAATTATTTCTTTAGGCCATATTCCCAGAAGCAGAATATGTGGGGTCAAAGGCTACATATATCTTTAAGATTTTTACACATATACTGCCAAAATGAGCTCCAGAAAGGCTATATCAAAGTATACTTCAGAAAGGCTATGCCACTAGAAGGATATATGATTGCATTTGGTCACACCTTTGTCAACCCTCAGTATCATAATTCATTTTAATCTTAACCAATCTAAGAAGTAAAACATGGTATGATTTAAAAAATCTGCCTAGCATGGTGTTTAGTACATACAGAACATGCTCAGTAAAAGGCAGCTAATATTATTAAATTTCTGTGTTCTTAAGTCTTCTTCAAACTGTATGATCCACATTGCTAATTAGCTTTTAAGTTGTTGAGGGAACTGTGTGTCTGTGTCTTCGTATATCCCAAAAGTGCTCTGTGCAGAGTTAGTATTAAATATTATTGACAGTTTGCTACAACTGCTAGGTAACTTCCTTACTAAAGATTCTAAAGCTGAAACTAATTTTATTCAGACTGTCATCAGAATGAAATGTACTGTAATGCATTACTAACAAATACTTATTAATTAACAAATGTTACTGCACTAAAACTTTCCAAAAAGAAAATTTCCCTCAAATTTTTTTTAGAATTTCCAAAGATTTTATTTTTAGGAAACTCCAACCAAGCATATTACACATTAAGAGATATATAAACTGCCAGAGAAAAGCCAGACACTTGTGGGCTAAATGCTTTTTGTATGCCTCCTGCAGCCTAGTTAAATTACTAGGCTGTTTCTCTCTGCTTTCCCCATGTCAAAATTGAAGAACAATACTGCCTTCTCCATATTGCAGAAAACTATAATTAAAAACGAATTTTCATTTAATGGTGACATACGTGTTAAATAAACCTGATTACAGGTATTAAAATAAGAAGACATACTATCTATTTGTTAATTTACAATGAGAAAGTAAATAATACTTTTGGAACAACATAACTTTAAATGCACAGTTTTCAAAGTAGGGAGTAAAAAAGCCCTGCAAATAAAGAATATAACTTAATGATAGCTTAGCAAAGCTAGAAGCAAAAACTAAATTAACTTCAGTGGTATGCCCTTTTCTCCTAATGCAAAAGCTGAAAAGTACCCAAAGAAGCTGTATCAGAATGCTGAAACCTCTATTTGAAGATCAAAGAGGCTTCCTGAGATGAAAGCCTGAACCTTCCCATGCTCTTTAAATCTGTTTACAACACTGTAACTTCCTAAGTACTAGATGGTTATTTCACCTTTTGAGTTGAAGATTCCTGCCTCATAAGAGTGTCATGGGGCTTCCCTGGTGGCGCAGTGGTTGAGAATCCGCCTGCCAATGCAGGGGACACGGGTTTGATCCCTGGTCCAGGAAGATCCCACATGCCACGGAGCAACTAAACCCATGTGCCATAACTACTGAGCCTGTGCTCTAGAGCCTGTGAGCCACAACTACTGAGCCCGTGTGCCGCAACTACTGAAGCCTGTGTGCCTAGAGCCTGTGCTCCACAACAAGAGAAGCCACCGCAGTGAGAAGCCCGTGCACTGCAACGAAGAGTAGCCCCCGCTCGCCACAACTAGAAAAAGCCTGCGCGCAACAACAAAGACCCAACACAGCCAAAAATAAATAAATAAATTTATATAAAAAAAAAGACAGTGTCATATTTTATTCCATACAAATTGCAAATAAGTCTCCACCCATAGCTGGATTATGAAATAAACACTCTGTAAAGATGGTTCCAAAGGTCACTCCAATGACAAGTCCAGGCAGTTTGCTTAGCCAATGATTCTGCTCTTCTAAATAAAATCCACAGTACTTACTTTAAGGCCTTAGAGAAGAGTGTATCTGGCAGCCTGGTGAGCAAGTTATGCTGAATATCCAACACCTCGAGAGGGATGTGCTCCACCAGCGCTGGAAGGTTCTGCACGTGATTGTGTCCCACCATTAGTTTTCTAAGACTCAAGCTACTAAGGATTCTAAGGGGATAGAGCACAAAGAAACAACAACAAAAAACTGACTTAAATCTCTCTTCCTGAGTCTGCCCTTGGCTATTTAACTAAAATCAGTAAACTAATAGAACTGTGTTCTTCTAGACAGTATAATCACTGACAGGTGCCTGAGCCAAGAAAGCAGCCACAACCATATGTTTACCCACCACCCACCAGGAAGTCATTCAGGGAAAAGGTGAATTAATAATGAAAGCACACAGCCCAGAACACGTCTAAACAAAAAAAGCAATTTGTGTAATAAATCAATTTAGATTTTAGGTCTAGACAGATAGCACCAAAAATTCAGTAAATTTATTAATATTAATATAATTGATCATAATAAGCTAATAACAAAATTTATTATAACAAACACTACTCCTTATTCAATTCTTAAAATGTGCCAGGACATTTAACTATTAGGTCCAGAAGGGTTAAGTGACTTTGATTTGCCAAAGATCTCACATCAAATGTAGTAAATGGTATAGTCAGGATTTGGATTAAAGTCTGACTCCAAAGCTGTGTTCATACCTACTATGCTACAAACCCTCTAATTTACTTTTAAAGACTCCACTAAGTAATAACCTCACATTTCACATCTTGGTACTTTTTAATATACACCCCCCTCCCACCTCCCAACTCCTATATCTTTCCCCTCCACATACAGAAATCCTACCATCTTATAAAGGTCAATTCAAACAGGCATTCTGCATGAAGCATTCTCTAATTATCCAAAGTTCTGAATTTCTAAAACATTTTATTTATATAGTGTAGTGACCAAGAGTGAGGCTTTGGAGTAAGAATGACTACATTCAAATGCCAGCTCCTATCACTTCCTAGTTAAGTGCAATGTTGGACAAATTACCTAACCACTCTAAGCCTTAGTTTCCTTATTTGTAAGAAGAGGATAACAGCACTTATAAAATAAGGTTGATACAGGATTAAATAAGATAATGAAAGTGAAGGTCTTAGAACATTGCCCAGCTCATAATAAATCATCCAGTACAAAGGTTCTATTATCACTATCATGTCACTGACCTATGCCAGCAACTCTTGTTACATTTTATCACAGTTATCTCTGCACAAGTCACCCCGACTATCTGTTTACTAAGTTCCTTGCAGGCCAAGACTATGCCTTAGGCGTTACTGTATTCCTTACGGTGCTCACGCTGCCCTGCACTTAGCACATACTCAATATTTACTGAACAAATGAATCAAAGTACCCTTGAAAGGCAACCCAAATATAGGAAAATTAATTAAATATACACATAATATATACAATAACACATGCATACCTCATAGGAATCTCTGTCAGGAGATTATAGCTCACATCTAATATTTCTATCTTCTTTGCTTCACAGGCCCAGTCAGGGACACACTCAAGCAGGTTTCTGCAGAAAATAAATAATTAAAAGGCATCATTTAAGATGATGAGTGGAACTCATTCCGTTTCACTAGTCTGTAATGTATCGTTAATGGTCCCCTGAGCTCCCTGAGGGCAGAAGCACTATCCCCAAGGCATACCTGATGCACTGCCTGGAATACAGTAGGTGCTCAATGAATGTCGCTGATAGAAACGTGGAGAGAGACGAGCACACATACATGCATGACACTGGATCAAGCGTGCTGCGGGCTCACTGAAGATACAAAGGCCTTCAGTATAGAAAAGCACATAGGTGGTGGGATGGGATGGGGAGAGGGGAGGAAAGCCTTAAAGGAAGAAGAGGCATTTTAAACAAATCTTCAAAGATGAGTAGGATTTCCTCAAGTAATGATGGGGGGAGAAGAGAAGCAAATTCTGGGAAAAAATGAACCAAATGAATAAAAGTGAGCAAGTAAGGACAAAAGATAACTAGTGGGAGAAAAGTTCCGGATCATTTAGAATGTGAATTCAAATATTTAGTAGAGCACTGGGCAGATATTCAGTCACAGGAATTTATTTTCAGATGTTACTTAGCTTCCCCAAGCCTCAAAGTATCTACTGACCGATGGATCAATATGATGAGGCAGAATGAAATAAGTGCTGTGAGAGAAACGCAGATGCTGCTCTGACTGCTTAGTGAAGGAAGCACTTCAAGGCAAGCTCCCTAAGAAATATGACATCTGGGGCAGAATCTGAAGAATGTTGTACACACCGGAGGTGTGGTGGACATTCCAAGCAAGAGGTGACAACATGAGCTAGAGCACAGAGGCAAGAAAAGAATAATAAGCAGTTTGGTGACGTTGGAGCAGCCAATACAGAGCACAGAGTGGGAAGAAACAAGGCTAGAAATATCTAATCATGTCTAGGAGGTTGTGACTTTATCCTGCAGATGTAGGGGGATCACTGAAGGGTTGGTGAGCAGTTTTGCACTTTTAAGAGCTCGCTCTGTGAATACATGGAGGTCTGGTTGAGGTGGTTATATCAGTAAAAGGAAGCATAATCAGGAAGCTGTTAGAGAATTCCAGACAGGGAATGATAAGGGCCTCAATGAGTAGTAACACACCTGGAAGGGAGGGGAGGGGCGCCAGAAACATTTAGGAGACAAAAATCAAAATGACCTGGAGATGGATTAGACATGTGAGTGGAGCAGAGGGAAGAATCAAAAGTGATATTTAGGCTTTAGCCTAGATGACCAGAGAGGAAATCCTATCCAGAGAAAGGACTGATAAGCTCCAAATGAGGTTGGGAATCATGAATTTCAGTGGTGTCCATCTGGATCTGATTGTCTTATGATAATGCCAAAAGCCAAAACAGAAAACAAGACAAGTTGGAGGGGTGGAGGGGTGGATAATAAATTTAATTTTGCACATATTTGAGGTACTTGGAGAAGTGCAGGTTGAAACATCTGTTATGACATTGGACATACAGGTCTGAGGCTGAAGGAAGGAGTCTGGACTGGTGATCTGGGTGATGCTGACACTGAAGTGTAGTGAAATCCTGGGAGTAAATGAGATCGTGTCAAATGAGGAGTGCAGTGGGCCAAAGACAGACCCCGGGATAACTGACCTTTAAAGGGCTAGCTAAGAAAGAGGAGTTAAGGAAGAGACAGAAGAAATGGTCAGAGCAGCATGAAAAAAAAATCACACGGTCTCAGCCAGCCAAGGAAACAGCACATTTGAAGAAAAGAAAACAAGATGAACAGTGTCAATACAGAAAAGTTCCACAAGAGGAGATCTAAAGCCAGTTGTGGTGGGGTGAACAAAGGGGAACAGGAAATTGAGCCAAGAAATGCAGATAATTCTCGAGAAATTTGGACAAAAAGGGATCAGAGGGATGAGGGAACAGACAATAACTAGAGGGGTTGCAAGATAAAGGGAACATTTTTTGTTTGTTAAGACAGAGGAGCTATGAGTGTGCGCAGAGACCAAGGAAAAGAAAAACACTGAACACGCGTGAGAGGAGGAGGAGCAGGATGAGTAACAGAGCAAGGTCCAGAACAGTGGGAGTGGACGGGATCAAAGGCACAGATGGCTGGGCTGGCCTTGAACAGAGGAAAGAAGCAGAGAATGGATATGAATCTACATGAATTTACGCAAGGGGCTAGGAAGCTGAGAGAGATCACCCATGATGACCTCTATTTTCCCAGTCAAGTGGGAAACTGAGCTCTGGAGCCGAGGAGGTGAGGGGCGGTGGGGCTGAGAGAAGCCAAGCAATTTGGAACAGATGTCAGGACACTCGAAGGAGCTGACGGCAGAAGAGACTCCAGATGAGGCTGGAAACTAAATACATGATCTTCTTCAGTAATGATCAAGCTCAGTGGGGAAGGTCAATCTTAGTCTTGATCCATGTTGGGGTTTTGATGGGAAGATATGACAGAAAGAAATGGATGAAAGGGAATCTAGAACAATAGCTTAATAATAATGATGATAAAGTAACACCAACAAAAAGAAACCTGGCTATCACAGCTAATATTTCTTGAGAGACTCATTTTATGCCAGGCACTATGCTACATATTTTGCGTTTACTGTCTCCTTTAATCTTTATGAAACCCTGAGCATATAGGACTCTGTCCACTGCCCCTTCTACCTGCCTCTAGCACTCTATACTCACGGCACTTATGATGCTGCCCTCTTACTGCTTATCTGATGGCCAAACTCTCCACTAGACTGTAAAACTCAGCCAGTGACTCCTGAATGCCTAACACAGTATTAAAAATGAATGAAGGAAAGAAAGCAAACTTCATTTACATTTGTTCTTGACCACCAACAGAAGAAATAAAATCCTGAATATAATTAATATCTCTGAAAATCAGATTAACATGGGTCACAAGAGTATAAAAAAAATAAGAGAACAACATTTTAAGTCACTAAAAACCAAGAATTATCTGAATCCAATTGGAAAAAGAAAATCACTGCTATGGAGGGGAAATAGGTCTTTGTTTACAACTCACGCTAAATCCACAAACTTTAACAATGAGTAATTCAGAGGCACCTTCCTGTTTCAAGAGGACCTTCCTTTATCTAAATAGCATGGCCATTAAACTTATTCCTCCACTCAACCTTTGCTCTTCTCCTGGTCATCCAAATATTTCAACGTATTAGCATTTCTTGTACCTCAAAACTGTCAAAGTGCCCACAGACATCTCTTAAATACAGGAATCAAACAAGCACCACCCTCATGAGACACACTCACCGGGAGAGTTCTAGAGAAGTGAGCAGACTGGGTACTGGATAGACATTCACTGCTGTCAGCCCTAATCAGAAAACAGATTGGTGTTAGTTACGTTCTCCAAAGAAGAATGTAACTGAGAATAAACAAGGGGGAAAGCTGATGAAAATTGATGTCACCTACTGACATGAACTAAAGATGAAAACCAGTGGGTATCGCAAAGCACCAAGCTGATCTCCCTGTGGTACGCTGCTGCTTCCCACTAGCTACTTTACATTCGGTAGTGTATAGATGTTGATGCTACTCTCACTTCGCCCCAGCTCAAGAGGGAGGGGATACGGGGACATATGTATGCATATGGCTGATTCACTTTGGTGTACAACAGAAACTAACACAGTATTGTGAAGCAATTATACTCCAATAAAGATCTATTAAAATTAAAAATTAAAAAAAAACAGGGCTTCCCTGGTGGCGCAATGGTTGAGAATCTGCCTGCCAATGCAGGGGACACGGGTTTGAGCCCTGGTCTGGGGAGATCCCACGTGCCGCGGAGCAACTGGGCCCGTGAGCCACGATTACTGACCCTGCCCATCTGGAGCCTGTGCTCTGCAACAAGAGAGGCCGCGATAGTGAGAGGCCCGCGCACCGCAATGAAGAGTGGCCCCCGCTTGCCACAACTAGAGACAGCCCTTGCACAGAAATGAAGACCCAACACAGCCATAAATAAATAAATAAATATAAAAAAATACTAATCTGTTAAAAAAAAAAAAAAAACAGTGGGTAACTCAAATTGACTAACTTTATTTAACTGCTTGATCCCCATTTGAAAATCAAATACAACAACTAATTGGAGGATCTTGGGTACTGCACCGGAGTCACACTGGATCAGGCAGCTGTTAAATGTTAACAATAATTGCTTAGCTTATTAACCTTAAAAATGAATAACTGAATTTTCCCTGGCAACATTTTAATTTTTAATTAAAGCAAAACAAATAAAGAAAAGTACAGTAATCTTAAATGTATAGCTCAATGAATTTTTACAAAAAGAACATACTGGTATAACCAGTAGGCAGATCAAGAAACAGAGCAGTACCAGCTGCCCGGAAACTTCCCCTCGTCCCCCCTCCCTCTAGTCACTACCCCACACACAGATTACTTTTACCTATTTATATAAATACACACATTCATTATATACAATTTTTTTGTCTGGCTTCATCACTGAACATTGCGCTTGTGAGATATTTGTTCATGTTACTGAATATGGTTGTAGTTCATCCATTCTCATGGCTGTATAAAATTTTTCCTGGGAATATACCACAATTTATTTACCCATTGTAGAGTTGATGGGCATTTTAAGTCTTGTCTAGCTGGGGGTTACTATGAATAGTGCCTCTGTGAACATTTTGTCCACGTCTTTTGTGGACTAACATAAGCATTTATGTTGAATACAAGCTTAGGAGAGGAACTGCCGAGTGCAGGGGGTTCATATGTGTGACTTCAGGAGATACTACCATGCAGTTTTCCAAAGTGGTTGCAACAATTTACACGCCCAACAACTGGCACTGGTATTTTCAGCCTTTTTTATTCTAGTCATTCTGGTAGATGTGCAGTGGTGTCACACTGAGATTCCAATTTGCATATCCCTGATGACCCTAGTGTGATGGCACTTCCCTTATGCTAATTGGCCATTTGGATAAATTCTTTTGTGAAGCTGAAAGCTGAGTTCTTTACTTTTGAGGTGTCAAAACTTCAAGTGTTGATGTGAATTCTTCCAGGTTGTAGAATTTAAGGGTTCTGTGAACAGAACAAGCCCCATTAACAGTACTGTGACAGAATCTACGAAGAAGGCCTACATGTATGTCAATGGGTCTTTTCCCAGAGGGCCAGTCATTCAGATTCTCTAGATACTTTAAGAATACAGATTAGGCCTGATAATAAGTATTTCCAGGACAAAAGAACTACTACCATCTCACAACATGTATAAACAGCACGACTCAACAAACAGCCCTAAGCAATTAATCTAAGCTACAATTTGAAGCTTCTATAACATGATAAAAGGCAATGAAAAGAGAAGTCTTAACTCTCTTTTATCCTAATAATATATTTTAGCGATACAGAAAAGGGAATAAAATAATGAATATTCTTTCACCCATCACCTAGCTTTTAACAAATCGTGACATTCTGCCTTATATGCTTCAGCCTTTTTTTTTTTTTTTAGAAATTCATGGTCTTTTATTTATTTATTTATTTATTTATGACTGTGTTGAGTCTTCGTTTCTGTGCGAGGGCTTTCTCTAGTTGCGGTGAGCGGGAGCCACTCTTCATCGCGGTGCGCGGGCCTCTCACCATCGCGGCCTCTCTTGTTGCGGAGCACAGGCTCCAGACGCGCAGGCTCAGTAATTGTGGCTCACGGGCCCAGTTGCTCCGCGGCATGTGGGATCTTCCCAGACCAGGGCTCGAACCCGTGTCCCCTGCATTGGCAGGCAGACTCTCAACCACTGCGCCACCAGGGAAGCCCAGCCTTTTTAAGAATTAAAACACTGCACATACCAAGAGGCAAACACCATCCGGAATATGATTTTTATCATTCCCATGGATTCTTTCATACTGTCATGGCATACTTAGAGCTAAGCAAACAACATTTTTATGTGTTTTAAAATTTGATATAACTATCATAGTGTACTCAACCACTGACTCCTGAATACCTAACATAGTGTTAAAAATAAGAAGGCAAACCTAATTTATGTTTATTCTTGACCACCAGTTGAAGTAATAAAATCCTGAATATAATTAATCTCTCCAAAAATCAGACCAATATGGGTCACAAGAGTATCAAAAAGGGGAACAAAATTTTAAAAAGTCAGAAAAACCAAGAATTATCTGATTCCAATTGGCAAAAAGGAAATAACACCATGGAGGGGTAACAGATCTTGGTATCTCATTCTAAATCCACAGGCTTTTTTTTTTTGTTTTTGTTTTTTTTAATAAATTTATTTATTTATTTTTGGCTGCGTTGGGTCTTCATTGCTGTATGCGGGCTTTCTCTAGTTGCGGCGAGCGGGGGGCTACTCTTCGTTGTGGTGTGCGGGCTTCTCATTGCGGTGGCTTCTCTTTGTTGTGAGTTCGGGCTCTAGGCTCACGGGCTTCAGTAGTTGTGGCACGTGGGCTCAGTAGTTGTGGCTCGCGGGCTCTAGAGCTCAGGCTCAGCAGTCGTGCATTGGCAGGCAGATTCTCAACCACTGCACCACCAGGGAAGCCCTCCTTTACTTCTTTAAACACAGAAAAAGTAGTTACAGTTGACCCTTGAACAATGTGGGGGTTATGGGCACTGACCCTCTGTGCAGTGGAAAATCCGCATATAACTTTATATATATATGTAAATACTACAATACTACACAATCCGTGGTTGGTTGAATCTACAGATACGGAATCATGGATACAGAGGGCTAACTGTAACGTTATACTCCCATTTTTGACTGTTTAGAGGATTGGTGACTCTAAACCCTGCATTATTCAAGGGTCAAATGTATTTACTATTGAAAAAAATGCATGTATAAGTGGACCTGTGCAGGGAATCCCCTGGTGGTCCAGTGGTTAGGACTTAGTGCTTTCACTGCTGTGGCCCAGGTTCAATCTGTGGTTGGGGAACGAAGACCCCGCAAGCTGCACGGTGTGGCCAAAACAAAACAAAACAAACAAACCAAAAAAAGGGGACCTGTACAGCTCAAACCCATGTTGTTCAAGGGTCAACTGTATAACTTCTTCGGTAAAGAAGAACTCTCTATAAACAGAATGGCCTCAACAAATATGAGGCCTTTTACATTGAAAAATATTCCTGGGGCAAATAAATCACTATTGAAATGAAGGGCTTCTCATTCTGGAACTGAGGCAGCACAAGGTTTTAGACTAGAGATTGGCAAACTTTTTCTGTAAAGGGCTAAATATTTAGTAATATTTTGGCCTTTGTGGGCCATGTGGTCTCTCTTAAAACTACTCAATTTTGCCACTGTAGCATAAGAGTGGTTAATATGTAGACAAATGAATGTGGGTGTGTGCCCATCAAACTTTATTCACTTAAATTTGAATTTCATATAACTTTCCCATGTCAAAATTATTCTTCCTTTGATTTTTTTAAAACCCAACCACTAAAAAATGTAAAAACCCATTCCACGTGAGCCATACAAAAACAGATGGTAGGCCAGATTTAGCCCCTGGGCTGTAGCTGGACAACCCTTGTTTTAGACCATCACTGAATATGTGACCATATTCTCTTTTGAACGTGCTTGCCCACCCTCCTAACTTCCTGTCATTTTGCAGAATGCCTCTTATTATTATGTTCACTTAGTGAATCTCAAATTGTCCTGCAATGTCTTTTTATGCATATCTCAACCACTGAAGTGTCGACGGCAAACTTAAAGCTAGGTCTCAGTGAACCTCAAACTCCGCTTCGCAGAGTATCTGAGGAACACCCCAGATGCCATTGTTCTTGGAAAGCTTGGACAAGAGCTACAAGAGGAAATACAGGAGGCTGGGTAGAGAACTCACTGTTCGAACTGGCGTAGAGAGTTCGAAGGGAGAAGCCGCTGAGCGTCAGCTCCCTCAGCTGGTTGCGCTCACAATGCAGCTGCTCCAAGTTGCACAAGGAGCTAAGATCTAAGTCAGTCAGCCGATTGTCCCGCAGATCCATGTGGGTGATGTACTTATTTCCCTCCAGATTCTCAATAACCATGGTTTTCAGATGGTTCATCCTTAATATTCAGAAATAAGAAAATCATTAGAAATAAATTTTACTAAATGCGCTGACCAAAAGAAAAATAGAAGTATGATCCTTTTTTCTCTTTCCTAAACAGCATAAGAATTTCACTACTTGCCTCATTTTGCAAGGTACTAAGTAAGTAACCACAGATAGCTGTACCTTGAGTTCTTTGTTTATAAACTAAGTTAGAGACAATCCAGATTGGCAAATACATGTACAAATTAAATAAAGAGAAAGGAAAGGGGACCATGCCCACGAACAGTTTAAAATTTGCACCCAAATACCAAGTATATTAGGTAGGGATGAAGGAATAGGACAAAGGAACACGAAGATGAACATAACCTGTCGGGTTAGGAGTAGCAAGGCATTCACGGAGTAAGCACCGGGTAAGAGCAAGAGGAAGCAGTCATACTTCCTCTTGCTGCTCTGCCTACTCTCTCTAGTGCTAAGATTCCCATTACCGCAATTAATGAAGAGGAAAATAATCTGTATCAATATGGAATAGTTCAAGGGCAAATTATAGAAAATGATGACTTCTTTGTTCTCTTCTATATAAGTATCTGATTTAATGCATGCAGGCCTGTTCATTTTCCTGCATTTCAATAAATTTTTCTGTTACTATGTCTTTATAAGGGACGTCGATGACTTAGTGTAAATGACAAAACATCCAGTATGTGTGTTTTACTAGCTTCCTTTAGGAAAAGATTATAAATAAATAATAAATAATATATTTAAAAAGGGAATAAAACTCTTATTAAAAATTGTTAGTAAAACTGTTAACATTTTAATTATAATACAATAGATATCAAGAAGCAACCCAATGATTCAACAGAAAAATGGTCAAGTTTATGGAAAAATACAAACTACCAATAAGCATACAAAAAGACACTCAACTCACTCACCATAAATGCTGATTAAAACAATGAAATACTATTTTCTACCTACTACATTGACAATAAGGAAAAAGACTGCTAAAATCCAACACTGGTAAGAATGTGACGAAATCGGAGTTCTCATAAAACATTGCTGGGAGGGTAAGGCAGAATAACCTTTGTCTCTACCACATGGTACACCTACCTCATTCATAATCTCTCTGCCATTGAGTGAAAAACGAAGCTTAACTACAGCTTTGAAAACATACAGTGTTCTAAAATCCTAATGTTTTAAAGAGTCTTCATAAAAAGAAAACGTAAAGGTCCATTAGAGGTCAGGCGAAAGGAAGGCACGGTGAAGAATGACCTCACCTCAAATCCACATGTTTGACGTGGCTCATACAGTTCAGCACCCCCAGGTTTAGCACTTCCAGTTGGTTTCCTGCCATAACCACTTTATCTAACATAGTGAGTTTCTCATAAACCTTGGGAATTTGACTAAAGTTGTTGAAGGAAATTCCCAGGGAGGAAAGCTGTTGCAGATTTCCCAATTCTTCAGGTACAGTAGTCAGAAAGTTGCCATCAAGACAGAGGGTTTGAAGACTGCAAGAAGAAAACAAAACTACTTGATGAAAGGTTTTAACTGGAATGGATGGAACTAGAATTATGGATTTTGACTTGTCATTAACTTATTATGAGTCCAATAATGATAAAATGCCCTAAGTCTATCTAAATAGACTCTTACTAAGATAACTGAAATACAGATGGTCCCTCTAACATCAAGGGTAATCAGAGCCTCTGCTGTTAAAACTGAGGGACTAGTTACTTCTGTAGGCAAGTAGCTGCTGCTGACCAGAATCCTCATAATTGCATGATTTATTTCACTGCAAGAGCTCATGGAACTACCTTCATTCCAAATGCCAGACAAGTTCCTTATGCTGCAAATACAGGAAAAGACAAATCTAGTAAAAGTCAGATACTTACTTCAGCAGATTGCCAATCTGACTCGGCAGGTCGTGGAATCCATTACAGGAAAGGTTGAGCTCGGTCAGGGTAGAAATTTCACATAACAGTACAGGAAATGACCCAAGCTTATTATGGGACAAGTTCAGGCCCTTAAGCTGAGAAAATCTAAAAAGCAAAGACACATTATACTACTGAATGAAAAAGTGATCTATTTTAAATGTCCATCAAAGAATTTGTTCTGCAAATATTTACTGAGCACTCAGTATGTGCCAAACATTATGTGCGGCATAGACACTAAGATGACTAACACCCAGTCCAAGCTATTGAGAAAACCAGGTCTGGTGCGACAGGAGTTGTTCTCTCTTCTCCTTAAAAAGGCAGAAAATCTTGAAAAGCTCACATTGGTACAATTATTTTCTATCAAAGTGAATCAATCATTACTGATATGCTTCAAATCTTTTCCTTTATTAAATTTCTACGTGCAATATACGAAAGCCTTAACAATAATTAATCAACCCGTGGACACAGGAATAGCTAACAAACATTCAGATCAAATCCCATTATAAGCAATTTCTTTTTGTGTACTGAAATTATGCTGGCTCAAAAGTCACTTGAAATGAATGGGCCAGTTAGAGCTTAAAAATATGTAGGTGATACTGAGTTTTACTGTAATGTGATGATACTTTTTTTTGTAGAAGTAAAAGTATCTATATAATGTCTCACTGAGAGATAGTATCATCATAAATAGGATCCATAGGAGTCACTCCTGTAATTCTACTTAGAAGTATTATACTTCACTACTATACTAGTACAAGATGGTAAGGCTGAGGTGGTGTTCTCCACGATGATGAACTATATCATCTGCTTCTAGATTTGAATCCTTGATACCTCTCTCTAATGGTCCTCTTCCAAAGTTTCAACTTCTGACTTCCAAATATCCTGATCTTGAGTACTGATTGTTCCTTCGGCTTGGCACCTTGACTTCCAAATTGCTAATCCAGCCCTCAAACTAGATTAACCCTCTTTTCATAGAAACAGCAGGAAATACTAGAAACCCACTTCCTTAAAATTATAGCTTGTTTTTATTTTTAAATATCAATATTATTAAAATAATTATTTCATTACTAAATATAAGCTTATATTTGAAAACCTTTGCAAAGCATTTCAGATGAGGTAAAAATCATATGTTTTCTGATAATTATTCTAGAAAGATTAGTTACTAAGTATATAAAATATGTCATTTCAATGTGCATTTAGCTTTTTAATCACCATGTAATTTGAACGCTTTAATTTCCAATTTCTCTCCTCCCCACAAGAAGCCCAATTACTTACACCACATATTTATTCACTTCCGCCCATTTTTAAAGGGAGGAAGGAGATGAAATGGGTGGAGGGTGGGAATGGGGAATATATTCTAACAAAGAAGATGGGAAAACATATGGGTCATTGTCCCTTAGGACTGAAATGGTTCCTTTATTAGAAGAGAGAGGTTTCATAGCTGACAAAAGGCTTCAGAGTTGGCAGTAGCAGGCGCAAAGGAAGGATGAAAGCCCTAACCTGGGAGTGGAATTCTTGAAATCTGGCCTATTTCCTTTAAGTTATTTAAGTTTGAAACTTCTGATTCAAAAACTTCCCATATACCGAATCTCTCGATTTACCCTGGAGGCAGATCATGCATTGCTGTCAATGACATAGAGAAAAGGATTATCCAAATCAAGGGCAGCTCAATGTTGCCTCCGAAACGGAAACTGTGCATCTATCTTTTCTTGTACGGAGGGGAGAAGGGGAGTGGGAAAACTGTGTGAATAAAAATTCTTACTTCCTCTTCAAAATGGAGGGGAAGTTTTCAAATATATATATGATGGTAAACATGCTCGCTTATAGGTATTGATTACGATTCAGTTTTAGTAAGCTAGTCTGGAAACCTATGCCCCACATACTTGTAGAAAGTGTCAAGGCCCCCTGGTCTTTCTAATTGCATGAAGTTGTGTCGCAAGTTGAGGTAGGTGATATCTTGACTGTAGAAGAGATGCTCAGGAACCTCCTCAAGGCTGTGACACGAGAGGTCCACGGTACTGATACGCTGGGACACCACCTGGACAAGGTCAAAGAGAAGAGCGATCTGAGCCAGCCCCAAATGTTTCCCACCCAGCGGAGGATGGAACGGCATTGACACAAAAAGGCACCGATTAAAAAGATGGGCGGGGCTTCCCTGGTGGCGCAGTGGTTAAGAATCCGCCTGCCAACGCAGGTGACACGGGTTCAAGCCCTGGTCCGGGAAGAAGCCCTTAGACCGCGTTAACAACTAAGCCCATGCGCCACAACTACTGAGCCTGCACTCCAGAGCCAGCGAGCCATAACTACTGAGCCTGTGTGCCACGATTACTAAAGCCCGCGTGCCTAGAGCCCGTGCTCCGCAACAAGAGAAGCCACTGCAACGAGAAGCCTGCGCACCGCAATGAAGAGTAGCCCCCGGTCGCCCACACACAGCAACGAAGACCCATCGCAGCCAAAAATAAATAAATAAATAAATTTATTTATTTATTTTAAAAAAAAGATGGGAAAGAAAAGAAAGGTCATGAGATCCGATTATTCATTTATAAGAAACAGTTAAGTTTTACTTTTTCCTAAAACCATGAGATGCTTGAAAAACAGAAAGGTATAAGCTGTAAAGTGTCTACAAGTAAAAGGTAAAAAAAAAATACAAATCATAAAGATGGAAAGTTAATAGTTCATGCAAGAAGTAAAGATGATTCAAAGTAACTGTACAAAACTTTAGGAGGGAGTGTGATACTGAAAGGCACAGCCTTTTGCAGCCACACAAGCCCTGTTCCTTACTTGTGCAGTTTCTTCATCTGTCATGAGGAAAATTAAATAACCAAGCACACAGCACCACTGCTTAGCATGCAAAAGGTGCTCAAAAAATATTAATCTCTCTTTACAAGGGCAGAAGAATGAAATAGCTATTTAAAATTGAAACTAGTTTTATTCAGAGAAGATTTTATTACCACCACAAGCACAGAAAATCCAATGAAGCCAAAACAAGATTTATATTACTATAATAGTAGGCTAATACAACATGGACTGTGAAAATGGGTCTAAAACAAACAAAATATCACTGCAAAAGTCATTCATGTTTTGATGGCATGTCATTATACTGAAACAATCCTTCATGCAGCTATTTAGCTCCATAAAGAAAAATGTGTTTAAATTCTGAAAAGATGGCTAGGAGAACAAGAGAATTTGGAAAATGAAATACAATTTTAGAGCACTTCATCTTTAAAGACTAGGAAAGCAGAAATTATGCTAAAAAGCCAATTATCCTCAGCATACAGGAATAATGGTTTGTGACAGGATCACAGGTCATGTCCCATCAGTAAGTTCAAATTTAAAGTGGTTCATCAAAGCTGTGCTAAATACATACAGAAGCACCAGGCTACGAGTTAGGGAACAGCTCTATCACTGACCACTATGGTCGAAGGAGAGTCATTTGAATTTCATTGTGTCTCAAATCCTTCAAGGCCCTACCTTTTTCACAGAGATGGTATAAAGGTAAATGCACCTGAAAACACTTTTGTAAGCATTCTGTACTATGCAAATATAAATAATAAGTTAAGGACCTGGGAGAATTCCATTTCATTCACTATGTACTCAGAAAGGCCCAGAGTGATGTGCATAAGAATTATAATTTGATCTCTTGGGAGTAAGTTCAGTTTCAAAATATACTTCTGTTGGGTTTCTCTGCTCTTATCTCCACATCAGGACGTCTGACAGCTTATCACCTTGGACGATTGCCGCTGCCATCTCTGGTACTCAGCCAAAGTCTCAAAGCTGACGTGATAGGTCTGAGCTTGCGCTCCAGCTGAGCTGAATGCAAGGCAGTACTGACGTCGCTTCACTTCTTCTACCTGAAGAAGAGGAGGGGAGAAAACCAGAACCAATTAAAGTAAACAATCCCAATCAAAAATCAAAGGACAATAACAAAACAAACAACTCAATTTTTTAAAATAGGCAAAAGATCTGAACAGATATTTCTCCAAAGAAGACAGGAATGGCCAAGAAGCACATGATATGATGTTCTACATCATTAGTTATTAGATAAATGCAAGTCAAAACCACAAAGTACCATGTCACATTCACTAGGACGGCTAAAATCAAAAACACAGATAATAACAAGTGTTGGATAACAAGCATTAGCAAGCATACAGAGAAACTGGAACCCTCTTACACTGCTGTGGGAATGTGAAATGGTGCAGCCACTTTGGAAAACAGCCTGGCAATCCCTCAAAAGCAACCATGCGATGCAGCAATTCCACTCCTAGGTATATACCCAAGAAAAGACGCATCCACACAAAAATTTGTATGTGAATTATAGCAGCATTATGCATAATAGCCAAAAAGTGGAAATAACCTCAATGTTCATCAACAGGTAAATGTATAAACAAAATGTAATACATCCATATAATGGAATACTATTCAGCCATAAATGGGAATAAAATATTGATACACACTACAACATGCATGAACCTTGAAAACGTTACACTAAGCGAAAAAAGTCAGTCACAAAGAACCATATATTGTATGATTCCATTTATATGAAATGTCCAGAATCAGTAAATCTACAGAGACAGAAAGTAGATTAACGGGTGCCTGGGGCTGGAGAAGGAATGGGGAGATGACGGCTAAGTAGTGCAGGGTTTCTTTTCAAAGGGTCATGAAAGTATTCTAAAATCGATTACGGTGATAGTTGCACAGCTCTGTGAATATACTAAAAGTCACTGAATTGTATACTTTAAATGGGTTAATTGTACACTATATGAATTCTATCTCATAAAGCTGTTTAAAAAAAACCAAAGGGGGAATTCCCTAGTGGTCCAGTGGTTAAGACTCCACGCTTCTTCCACTGCAGGGGCCGCGGGTTCGATCCCTGGTCAGGGAACTAAGATCCTGCATGCCACACAGTGCGGCCAAAAAAAAAAAAGAAAAAACCAAAGGAATACTTATTTAACAGATATGTTGAAGGAGTAGGATTCATAGGGCATAGCCATAAGGAAATTTATTTATTACTCTTTAAATCACAAAACAATCTCAGTTTGATAATTATCTGCTGAATGAATACATTTTACTATTGTGGGTGCTGGGGACATAACAGGGGAAAAACTAACAAACCCTCTGCCCTCAGTGGAGTTTATATATCAAAATGGTGACATGAGGGCTTCCCTGGTGGCACAGTGGTTAAGAATCCGCCTGCCATTGCAGGGGACACGGGTTCGAGCCCTGGTCCGGGAAGATCCCACATGTTGTGGAACAACTAAGCCCATGCGCCCCAACTACTGAGCCTGAGCTCTAGAGCCCGCAAGCCACAACTACTGAAGCCCACGCGCCTAGAGCCTGTGCTCCACAACAAGAGAAGCCACCGCAACTAGAGAAAGCCCGCACGCAGCAACGAAGACCCAACGCAGCCATAAATACATACATAAATAAATAAATAAATAAATAAATAAATAAATAAATGGTGACATGATATAGCATAACATGATAAAATACAGAATGAGTAATATGAAGGAAAATAAAGCAGGGTACAGGCTTGGAGGGGAACAGGGTAGGTGATCTGAGTTATGAATAGGACAGTCAAGGAAGGACTCACTGAGGAGGGAACATGTGAGCAAAGACCCCACAAGGGTTCAGAAGCAAGGTGTGGAAACCTCCTGCGGAAGGAGCATTCCCAGCTTAGCAACAGCCAGTACAAGTCCCGATAATGCAAGAATGCAGGCCTGTTTCAGAACAGAAGAGTCTGCAGGCCCACATGATAAGAGCCAAAGTTTCCACTTCGAAGGTAAGATTGCTCCAACCCTTTCCCCACCACTGCGGCACACTGGAGGTAGCTGCTTGCCTGCAAGGGGTACCTTGGCCTACTTTTTGGACTCACCTCCTCCCTTACTTACTAGGTGCTGGGATAGAAGCCATTTCTGACTCCCTTCATCATTGAAGTGGGGCAGGAGGAAGGACAGGGAAGACGCAAGCCCAAAGGTTCTTACTAGACTAGTAGAGTCATAACCTGACTTCACACTCTCTGGGCCTACCAGATTTTAAAGGGGATGATCTTCCTCAATAGGTCCTTTTGAGGGTTCTTTGGATACCCGGCCCCCCAATACAACCAATGATGGCTTCTCTCGTACAGATCCCTTGACCAGGCTAATGCGTGCTATTCTAGCAGGTGACCACTCCCTCCTCAGACCTGAAGGAATCTGGTGGTCCACTGACAGCCCACCCTCCAGTGAAGTCTGTTTGCCCCTCCAGGTGGCCCCACTGGACATATTCTAAGAGAATCCACCCACCTACCCAATGGCTCCTGCTCTCTCTCAACCCATCTGGGTCACATACTAACAAACCCAAAGAGTACACAATGATTCCAACACATGAGTTAGGCGCTTTGCTCTATCACCAAAGCAGCTGGCAGCCTATCTTTCGTCCTCGAGACTTCCTGGTTAAAAGGCAGGACACCAGTGCACTATGTCCCCCTTTCTGCAGGGGACCCATATCAGGCTCTCTTGGGTCCTTTTGAAACCTCTTTCACTAGGCTTGAGGAAAGAGGCAGAAACCTCCCCCAGTACCATTTGGGGTGGTGGCAGGGATTCACGGCACAACAGCTCTCTTCAACAACCCAACCTATATAGCTTTGATGAGGATGAAGTCTTTTCATAGTTATGGAACCACTAACATCTTTGTCTGACGTCTCACTTTAGTATGTCATAGCTACTGAATCTTGGTGAGTCAGCTAGAAACTTCCAAGTTATACTCATGAATCACTTATCCCAAAACTGCATCACACTTTCCTTACTGAACACACCACCACATCTTGAACACTGTTCAGGATAGTTTGAGCTTTAGTTGTTTAAATTTAAATTTATATTTAAAATACTAAAAATTTTAAACGTTTTTACAATCAATATTAAATTTACTACCATATTTTGTCAGTGTCTGCACTCATCATCTATTTATCTCATGCCTTCCCTTTGAATTTACCTTCCTTTGTTGTTTTCTTTCTTCTTTTTTCTTTGTTTTTTGGAGGGGTGTTGCTTTTTATTTTTTATTTTTTTAAATGAAATTCATGCCCACTCTTTTTTATTCATTCATTTATTTTTGGCTGCATTGGGTCTTCATTGCTGCGCGCAGGCTTTCCTTAGTTGTGATGAGCGGGGGCTGCTCTTCGTTGTGGTGCGCAGGCTTCTCATCAGTGGCTTCTCTTGTTGCGGAGCACAGGCTCTAGGTGCGCGGGCTTCAGTGGTTGTGGCACACGGGCTTAGTTGCTCCACGGCATGTGGGATCTTCCCGGACCAGGGCTTGAATCTGTGTTCCCTGTGATAGCAGGCAGATTCTTAACCACTGTGCCACCAGGGAAGCCCAAGGGATGTTGTTCTTTAGATATACATTTTTAGTAGTCCTTTCAGTGAGGATATATGCCAGCTCGTTAAGTCTTTTTTTTTTTTCTTTTACTTATTTTTTGGCTGCACTGGGTCTTCCTTGCTGCGTGCGGGCTTTCTCTAGTTGCGGTGAGTGGTGGCTACTCTTCATTGCGGTGCACAGGCTTCTCATTGAGGTGTCTTCTCTTGTTGTGGAGCATGGGCTCTAGGTGCGCAGGTTTCAGTAGTTGCAGCGTGCAGGCTCAGTAGTTGCAGCATGCGGGCCCTAGAGCACACGGGCTTCAGTAGTTGCGGTGCATGGGCTCAGTAGTTGCGGTGCATAGGCTCTAGGGCATGCGGGCGTCAGTAGTTATAGTGCGTAAGCTCAGTAGTGGTGGCTCACGGCCTCTGGAGCGCAGGCTCAGTAGTTGTGGCGCACGGGCTTAGTTGCTCCGCAGCATGTGGGATCTTCCCAGACCAGGGATCGAACCCGTGTCCCCTGCAATGGCAGGCGGATTCTTAACCACTGTGCCACCAGGGAAGTACCAGTCTTTTTTTTTTTGGTTGCACCGCGGCAGTGAAAGCACCCAGTCCTAACCACTGGACCGCCAGGGAACTCCCTCATTGGGCTTTATATGTCTGAAAATGTCCTATTTTGCCTTGACTCTTGTAAAGTAATTCAGCTGGATATAGAATACAGGTTGACATTTATTTTCTCTCAGCAATTTTGCAAATAGTCTTCTACACATATTGTTGATGAAAAGAAAGCTGTTGTCAGCCTGTCAATTCCTTGCAGGTAATCTTTTCTCTCTGGAAGCTTCTGTGATTTGCTCCTTCATGTTCTGCAATGTGTCTACGTGTCAACTTATTTTTATTTATCCTGTCCAGTACCCAGTGTCTTTTCAATCTGAACACTCATGTCTGTCTTTATTTCTAGAAAAATCTCAACCGTTATTTCTTCAGATATTGCTTATCCATTCTCCTTTACTCTCTTCTCTGGGACTGCTATTAGATGTATACCGGACCCTCCCTTATGGGCTACCTTATACGTTTTATCTGTGAAATTCTTCAGTACGTGCGTTGGTTCATTACATTCAGCTGTGACATAGTGGCTTAAAAACACAGCATCAGTCCAGGAGTGCTACAGCAGCTCCGCCCTGCCACCAGGGGCCCAGGCGCCTCCTGCGTTCCAGAAGGCCACACTCAGCAAATGCTTGCAGTTTCCAGCCACCATATGACTGCTCCATCTCCAACACCAAGAGACTGTGTTCCATAAAGGAAGGAAACGCAGGGCAAAGGGTCAAGCCATCCACGTCTCTCCCACTTTAAAGGCCTTTCCCAAAAGTCCCACCTGCAAACTTCTGTTTATATTTATTAGCCACCACTAGCTACAAGGGAGGCTGGGGAGTTTTTGATCTTGGTCCCATCACCACCCTGAACAAAATTCTATTCTATTAGTGAGGGAAGAGAGAGAATGGACAAGAATTACGTAAATGGGAGGTTTGTTTTTCTTTCTCTTTCTTGCTCTGTTTCCCACTTCCTCTCCGCCAATCCTCCAACCTTGTCCTCACTCTCACCTTCTCCCTTTGGAGAAATTTCACTTACTTTCTTCATTATCCTTCAGCCCCCAAGACCAGAACCAGGTCTCATATTGGCAGTGGTGGGTTCCTGCTCCACGGATGATACTGGAGTGACACACATTCATTTATTATGCCAGTTGGGGCTTGTTCATTTCCTAGTCACAGGGCATACAACTGGGTCCACCCATCTGTTTAGAACCATAGCCAGGAACAAGCCTTGGTTCCAGTCAGTGGTTTACAGAAGTTTTTGGTTTGGGTTTTTGTTTTGTTTTTTTCCAGCTTTTTATCAGGAGCTAAGAATACCACTCATTTCCTAGCTTCAAGCAATAAGCTTGGGCCAGGTCCCCCATCATAACCAGAGTACTTTTAGACCCAAATACTTATAGGAGCTAAACCCCTAGGCTGCCACCATTCAGACCCAGAGCCCAGTAGGCCCTCACCACTTACATTTCTATTCCACATTCCTAAGTCCAGCTATGTCCTTTCATAAGTTTATTTTTTAAATATATGTATTTTGTCTATATTGCTGTGTATCTGGATCAAACTGGCTATCTCAAAGCATGATTCACAAAGTCATTTTGTCTGGAAGTTCCCTTAAATTCAGATTGTTTTATGATCTTCAAGATTCAAAATAAAGGAAATAAAATTATGTATAACTTCCTATAAACATTAACATTATCTGTTTTCCAGTCATCTATCTCTTTTTAAAGAATTGGAACTGCCTTTCCTTGTGGTGGCCCTCAAGCTTTCCTATGATGGGGAATTCTCTAGTACAGATGCAAGAAATGGCAGGTTTCTCTGGCTGCTGGGTAGGAGCTGATGACCACCCCAGACTCTGAATTTCAGTCTAACGGGGGAAAAAGAGAAACAGGAAAGAATCTATTTTGGAGGGGATGCTAACAGCTACTTCTAGTTTACAAAGGCAGCTTCTAGTGGTAGCATCCTCTGTCTACCCTTGGTGGTACCAATGAGAGAGCATTTAGTGC
The DNA here is from genome assembly GCF_028021215.1 of Eschrichtius robustus. NCBI lineage: Eukaryota > Metazoa > Chordata > Mammalia > Artiodactyla > Eschrichtiidae > Eschrichtius > Eschrichtius robustus. The sequence goes on from NC_090842.1 coordinate 15,177,549, forward strand.
CTAGCAGTGGAGGCAGGGGTTTCTCCAACAGACGGGTCCTGCAGCAGAATTTGGGGCATGGATAGTCTTTGGACCTCCCAGGGAGTCTGTGATGTACATGAACTTGCTTTACGCTTAAATTAGCCTGAGTGGTTTTGTTTAAACCTAAGAACACAAAAACTTTGTGATGTAATCTTTAATAATGCTCATATTGGCTTATTTGAAAAGATGTGAAAAAAGCTCTGAAAAGCATATGTGATATTTTTTTAATTAAGATGATCAAAGGAAGAATAATTCATCTTTGTGGGTCTTACCTTTCCCCCAACCAGAGGCAAAATGTGCATCTTTCCAGTCTGACAATCCTTCACTGAGGAAACGATGAGGCAGGTGCCACAGAGAACAACCAGGCGTTCAGCCCACTTATGCAGCTGGGTCTTTCCCTTTCGTACATTATAGATGCCAGACAGAAGGATTCGATCCAGATGATCCATCTGGCATGGTTTTTCTGAAAAGAAAAGAGTACTTCAAAAGCCACCATTAAAGTAGCATAAAAATAATGAAAGGGAAAAAGAAAGTATTACATGTTAACATTCAGCAGCCCGAATATAGATTTAAGTAACCAAGCAATATAAGTATTACAAAATAAGCTCTCAGTCTTAAAATGTTGTCCATCCCTAAGTTATATAATGGGAGCACTACGAATTTTGGTCTAGAGAACAACATGTTTTTTTGGATGCCATTGTTAATCCTTCTTCCAACAGTCATATCTCCCATGTACACAAAGAAAGACAGAATGACAGAGTGGTTAAGATCATGGACGTGGGAGTCAGACACTCAAACCTGAGTTTGAATCTTGGTTCTGCCACTCACTTTGTTTCCTTGAACTACATAATCTCACTGACCTTGACTTTCCTCATTTATAGAGTTTGGATCTTAATACTATCTACCTTCAGAGGGTTCTTATAAAAAATTAAGATAATGAATGTAAAATACTAAGCATAGTTTTAGATACAAAACAAGTATGGAATAAGTGACAGCCACTATTGTTGTGTTTAGTCTATTCTAGAATGAAGAAATGAACAACTAGTCCTGTACACAATCCTCCATCATTCTGCTCTTTGTGAAGAAAAGCTTTCAGCTGATATTTCAGTCAACTATCCCAATCATGGTGGCAGAAGCAATACATGCATGCAAGAGCTTCTCTATTTCTTGCCACCCTTTAGAAATCTTTATATGACTGAGGTGTAGTGAACAAAACAGAGCATTATGATAGAAGAGATGTTCTTGGTTAAAGCACTACTAGAAACAGACAGTAACTCTACACAGAAATGAACAAGAGCAGCAACAGTATGAGGCTGTGCAAACAGCAATAAATGGGGAACTGAGAAAACTGGGTTGTACTCAGTATTATTACATAATTGATTATGGAACCCTGGGCATTGCTTTGCCCTATTAACTATGTTTTTCCCATATAAAGAAATAAAGAAATGGGCTAGCTTACTTCAAAGCTTTTAAAACTTTGTATGTTAACACCAGATGTATGGAAGAGTCATTTCTCTTTCTATTCTGGGCCAATCCTTTCGTCTCTTTTCTAAATTCCACCTTCCTTGGGGAGTTTGGTTCTTCATTCTTCTCACTCTTCAACTCCACCCTCCCTATTGTTTCTATCAAAGCTACAAAAACACTCAAGTTTTCTCCCATTCCTTCTCATTCTCAACAGAATTCCTTTAGTTGACGCATTCTCCAATTCCTATGTGCCCAAGAATTATCTAAGAATTAGTTTAAAATGCAGAACGCCAAGACCTATCCACAGAGAGTCTAATTCAGAGGGTCTGGGATGGAACATAGGAAAATGTATTTTTAACAAGTATCCCAAGTAATTTAAACGCAGATGGCCCATAAACCATATTTTAAGAAACTATAAGTTTAACCTTTTGAGGCTCTTTTCTTCTCATTTGTGCTTCTATATTAGCTATCTCTGTTACCTCACCTTTTATTTACTCAATTTACTTCAATCTGGCTTCCACTTCCCCAAAACTACACTATTCATATGTTGATAAGGGCTTTCAAATTTCTATCTCCTGCCCCAATCTTCCCTTAGTTCTGATCTTATACATCCAACTGCCTGCTAGACATGTCCAACAGATGTCCCCATTCACCTCAAATTTACAGATTCATAGACTCATAGACATAGAAAACAAACTTACGGTTGCCAAAGGGGAAAAGGGCGGGGGGGATAAATTTGGAATTTGGTGTTAACAGATACAGACCACTATATATAAAATAGATAAACAACAAGGACCTACTGTATAGCAAAGGGAACTATATTCAGTATCTTATAAGAATCTGTAGTGGAAAAGTATCTGAGGGGAGTTCCCTGGTGGTCCAGTGGTTAGGATTTGGCTCTTTCACTGCCATGGCCAGCGTTCATCCCCTGGTCAAGGAACTGAGATCCCACAAGCCACATGGCACGGCACCCCCCCACACACACAAAATAAGTATCTGAAAAAGAATACACACACACACACACATAAAACTGAATCACTTTGCTGTAAACCTGAAACATTGTAAATCAACTATACTTCAACAAAAAAATAAAATTAAAAAAAATTTTACAGATTCAAAACCAGTATCAGAATGAAAAGTAAAACTATCTCTATTTGAAAATAATATGATCTTGTGTATAGAAAATTACCTTCCTAGGTAAGCCACACCAAAAAAATACTATTATACCTAATAAATGAGTTCAGAAAGGTTGCAGGATACAAGATTTTTAAAACATCAGTTGTATTTCTATGCACTAGAAATAAACAATTCAAAAGTGAAATTAAGAAATCAATTGCATTTATAATAGCATCAAAAAGAATAAAATGAAAATAGTACAAAACTTGTATACTGAAACTATAAAACATAGTTGTAAGAAATTATAAAAGACATAAATGAATGGAAAGACAGCCAGTGTCCCTGGGAACAAAGACTTAATATTGTTAAGATGGCAAAACCCCCCAAATTGATTTACAGATTTAATGCAATCCCTATCAAAATTCTAGATAACTTCATGACAGAAACTGACAAACTGATCCAAAAATTCCCACAGAATGCAATGGACTCAGAACAGCTTGAACAGTTGAAAAACAGCCTTTTCAACTCAAAACAATCTTGAAAAAGAAAAACAAAATTGGAGGACTCATATTTCCCAATTTCAAGACTTACTACAAAGTAAGGAGCTGGCATATAAAGTGCAGTTCTGATATAAGGATAGACATAAAGCAATAGAATAGAATTGAGAGTTCACCAAAAAACCCCTACTTTATGGACAACTGATTTTTGACAAGGGTGCCAAGATAATTCGATGGGGAAGGAATAGTCTTGTCAACAAATGGTGCTGGGAATTCTGGATATCCACATGCTAAAGAAAGAAGCTGAATCCCTAACCTCACACCACATACAAAAATTAATTCAAAATGGATTATAGACCTAAATGTAAGAACTAAAACTATAAAACTTTAAAAGAAAAGATAGGAATAAATCTTGTGAATTTAGACTAGGCAATGGTTTCTTAGATATTGACATAAAAAGCACAAGTGGCGAAAAAGAAAATACAGATAAACTGGACTTTGAAAATAAAAGGCTGTGTGCTTCAACAGACACCATCAAGAAAGTGAAAAGAAGACTCACAAAACAGGAGAGAATATTTGCAAATCATATACCTAATAAGAGACCTGTATCCAAAATAAAGAACTATTACAATTCAGCAATAAAAAGACAAATAATCCCATTAAAAATTGGGCAAAGGATTTGAACAGGTATTTCCCCAAAGAAGATATACAAAAGACCAACAAGCACATGAAAAGATGCTCAACCTCATTAGTTATTAGATAAATGTAAATGAAAACTACGAGATACCAGTTTACACGCACTAGGATGACTATAATCAAAAAAGACAAACAATAACAAGTGTTGGCAGGAATGTAAAGAAATTAGAACCCTTCATGGTTGGGGGGATTATGAAATGGTGCAGTCACTTTGGAAATCAGTCTGACAGTTCCTTAAAGCTTAAACATAGCGTCACCATATAATCCAGCAATTCTATTCCTACATCTACATCCAAGAGAACTGAAAACATATGTCCACACAAACACTTGTACATGAATGTTCACAGTAGCATTATTCATAATAGCCAAAAAGAGGAAACAACACAAATGTCCATCAACTGATGAGTGGATAAACAAAATGTGGTATATGCATACAATGGAATATTATTCAGCCATGAAAAGAAATTAAGTACTGATACATGCTACAAAATGGGTGAACCTTAAAACATTATGCTGAGTACAAGAAGCCAGCCACAGATAGCCAAGTATGTATGATTCCATTTGTATCAATTGTTCAGAATAGGCAAATCTATACAGACAGAATGTAGATTCATGGTTGCCAGGTGTTGTGGGAGTGGGAAATAAGGAATGACTGCTAACAGATATGGGGGTCTCATTTTACAGTGATAAACATGTTCTAAAATTGGATAGTGGTGATGGTTGCACAACTCTCTGAATATACTAAAAAGCACTGAATTGTACACTGTTAAAGGGTGAATTTTATGGTATGTGAATTATATCTCAATGAAGCTGGGTTTTTTTTAATCTCATCATTTTCCCCAAACTTGCTATTGCATTTATATTCCCCATCCTGGTTAACAGCATGATATACTACAAAGTTAGCTACATCAAATAAAAATGGGACTTCATTATAGCTTCTCATGTTTCCAAATTGTCTAATAGTCTCTTTTGAAGTTTACGTGAAACAGATGTTATATCAATCGATGTACAATTCTTTGAGTCTCTCTTTCCTTGGCCTTATTTCTTTATATTTTATCACCGAGAAAACTCCTAAATCTATCCATCACCACTCTCAGAAAGGAACATTCAATTTGGGGGGGATAAGTTATTTATACATGAAATAACATGCTGTTTATTATTATTTCTGGAGGGTTTGCTAGATATTCAGAGTGCCTCAAGTCTCTGATCTTCTGAAAGTGGTAAAAAACAGAATGACGAAGTTCTAATAAACGTTTGGAATGTCTAAGAGTTCTAATTAAAAAACAGACTTATAATCACGAAAGCTAAGGTTCTAAGTGGAAAATTAGGGATAATTTTAATTTCCCTATATATTTATACTTTGAAATGTTCTATAAAGAAAATGGATTGCTTTTATAATTTAAAAAAAAAGTTTCTAAAAAAAAAGGATCAAGGACAACCCTGTAGCAATGAATACGTCTATTGCCCATAGTACAGTCTCTAAATACCATTTTTCACTAAAATGAACCAGGAGTCCTTAGAAAAATAATCTATTCCTGGTGTGAGTCAGAGGATGAAAAGATCAAGAACTTAATGGAAAATCTAGAATGCTATCAAAGACAGTAGTTGGGTCATGTTGGAAGGACATAGAAAGCAACCTGAAAGAGCTCCCCCTAGCTGAGATGGGACAAATTGAGCATCAGAAAGAAAAATGGGTGCAAATGAATTGAAACAAATATAAATAAGCCCATGAGCTCATGATGATACTCAAAACAGACAATAAAAAATGAAGTCACACAGACAGATTGTGAATATAAACTGAAAGGCAAAGCAATATAGCTTCTAGAAAAGAATAAAGGGAAAGACTGTTAAATTGGACTATATCAAAATGAAATACCTCTTTTTTTTTTTTTAAGTGTAACTTTTTTTTTTTAAATTTATTTATTTATGTATTTATTTTTGGCTGTGTTGGGTCTTCGTTTCTGTGTGAGGGCTTTCTCCAGTTGCAGCGAGCGGGGGCCACTCTTCATCGCGGTGCGCGGGTCTCTCACTATTGCAGCCTCTCTTGTTGCGGAGCACAGGCTCCAGACGCGCAGGCTCAGTAGTTGTGGCTCACGGGCTTAGCTGCTCCGCGGCATGTGGGATCTTCCCAGACCAGGGCTCGAACCCGTGTCCCCTGCATTGGCAGGCAGATTCTTAACCACTGCGCCACCAGGGAAGCCCTGAAATACTTCTTTTAATCAAAAGATGCCACTAAGGTTCTGGTTCTGAGTTACACAGAGAAAGCCCACTCTACCCTCTCTCTCCCACTGAATTCACCTATAAAACCTGGACAGAATACCTGGAGCACTGGTGAACCCCAAGCAGGCTAAACTCAACGAAATTCAAGCCCAGACACTTCATAATCAAACTGCTGAAAATTAAAGACAAAGGAAAAATCTTTGAAGAAGCCAGAGAAAGATGAAGCACTATTTATACAGGAACAATGGCTCAAATGACTTTATAAAGGGTGTGCAGGAGCTCTCTGTACTATCATTCCAACTGCTCTGAAAATCTAAAGCTAGTTCAAAATAAAAAGTTAAACAGACAAATAAATAAATACTGGCTGATACATTTTGGGGTAAAAATGAAACATTTACTTACATTTAAAGAGTAAAACAGGAAACCTCAAAACAAATTTCGAACTCGCAATAGCCACCCCCCAACCCAACACAAGAACACACTCTGTGATTTGAAGTATTTCAGTAGAAAATCTTGTGAAGCAGTGGTGGCTAAGCAATCCCACAATCTGGTTTCGTGACCCTGAACAAGTTCCTTATTTTTAGGCCTTAGTTTCCCAAGTTTAAGACCAAGGAGTTGGATTAGATGATCCCTAGTCTTTCCCAGTTCTCACATTTTATGGATCCCTCTTATTCTTCTAAACTGTTTCTCCATCAACTATATGGTAGAGTACCTTACAGGTTAAGAAGATGAGATTTAGGGTTTCCCTGGTGGCACAGTGGTTAAGAATCCGCCTGCCAATGCAGGGGACACGGGTTCGAGCCCTGGTCCGGGAAGATCCCACATGCCGTGGAGCAACTAAGCCCGTGCGCCACAACTACCGAGCCTGCACTCCAGAGCCCGCGAGCCACAACTAAAGAAGCCTGCCCACCTAGAGCCCGTACTCCGCAACAAGAGAAGCCACCGCAGTGAGAAGCCCGCGCACTGCAACAAAGAGTAGCCTCTGCTCGTCACAACTGGAGAACGCCTGCGGGCAGCAACAAAGACCCAACTCAGCCAAAAATTAATTAATTAATTAATTAATTATAAAAAAAAAAAGAAGAGATTTAGAACCAGTTAAGACCTCTCCAGAGTAATAATATCTACCTACACGGTTGTAAGGATTAAATGAGAAAAGGTACATAGAGTGCTCAGCACCTTAGTACATGCTCAGCACATACTAAGGGTATAAAACAAATGCTAGTTGTTGTAATGAAAGTTCTGCCTTAAGCCTCCTTCTTTTCCTATATTTAAGTATTATTTTCAAGATAATCTTAACAACTTCCACGGATTTAACACTCCCATGTACCTGACTCCCAGATTTGTATTTCCAAAGCTCCTAGTTTCACACTTCCAACTACCTGCCAGACATCTCCAACTGGATGTCTACCACCATTTACGATTAAACATGCCTGAAACCAAGTCATCACCATCCCTGCAAACCAGATCCTTCTCACAACTCAAGTCCTGTCAGTCTCCCAAAGCCACCCAGCCTCAAAACCTCAGAGCCAGCTTTGCCTCTTAGGTTCTCTTCCTCAACTCCTTTTTTCAATCAACCATCAACACTTACTGACTATTCCTTCAAAAAGTCTCTACACGAATGATTCCTTCCCATTCCCTAGTTCAGATCCCTACTAATTCATGCCTGAATTATTATTCACTCTGGTGCCAGATTCATCTTTCTCAGGTGCACTTGGATCCCATCACTTCCTGCTACCATCTGTCAAATGAAGGCTAAACTCCTGATATTGTACTCAAGGCCCAAAACAATCTGGACTCAAATTTTCTCTGTGTGTGATTCACAGAACATGCACTGAAATTCCTAATACCCCACCTCTGTCCTCCTCTTCCATTCTGATTATTGAAATTCTGTCGATTTTTAAAGAACCAACCCAAATACTACTTCTTCAGAAAGATTTCTTTGATTCTAGAGATCTCCCTGATTTTTCAGAGAAGAAAAGTGAATGGGAACTTCCTTATCGACTATCAGAATCTATCATATAGGTATATTAAAAATAGTGTTGGTATTAGCATAAGACAAAGACATCAATGTAATAGGATAGAGTCCAAAAATAGACCCCCGCCTGTATAGGAACTTAATAATAATAAAGGTGATGCTTCAAATCAGCAGGAAAAGGATGAGCTATTTCATAAGTATTGTTGGAACAACTGGCTATCAACAGAGAAAAAAGTAAGTTAGATCCCTACCTCATATCACATTCTAAAAATATAAAAGTACTAGAAGAAAATATAGAGTATGTTTATGACCTAGGATAGGGAAGGAATGTAAAGGTATTAAAGGAAAAGACTGGCTAAATCTGATTAAATAAAACTTCTGCACAATAAAAAACAATACGTAAAACTACAAAACAAGTTACAGGCTGGAAAAAAAATGTGTCACAAATACAGTATACAGAGGATGTATATTCAGAATAAATACAAAAGTCCTTCTGATCAATATGAAAAAGGATAAACAACAGAAATATCCAGGGTTAATTCAAAGGAGAAGAAAACTTAAAGATCAATGTAAATATGACACAATATTCAACCATACTAGTAATCAGGTAAACAAAATCAAAACAATGAGACCAACATTTAATCCATTAGATTAGTAAAAGTTTTAAATGCTAATAATATTAAAAGGTGATATTGTGAGCAAAGGGGTACTCTGATATACTGATGGGATATACTTTTGTTTTGCAGTAGTAACTATTAGTATTTTAAATGAGAATAAATATCCTATGACCCAATAACTTCATGTTTAGAGATTTACTCTGAAGAAACACAGGTGCAGGGACTTCCCTGGTGGCACAGTGGTTAAGAATCTGCCTACCAATGCAGGGGCCATGGGTTCGAGCCCTGGTCTGGGAAGACCCCACATGCCGTGGAGCAATGAAGCCCGTGCGCCACAACTACTGAGCCTGCGCTCTAGAGCCTGCAAGCCTCTGGGCACAATGACTGAGCCCACGAGCCACAACTACTGAAGCCCACGTGCCTAGAGCCCATGCTCCTCAACAAGAGAAGTCACTGCAATGAGAAGCCTGCGCACTGCAACAAAGAGTAGCCCCTGCTCACCACAACTAGAGAAAGCCCGTGCACAGCAATGAAGACCCTATGCAGCCACAAATAAATAAATTTAAAAAAATAAATAAAATAAAAATTCCAATTACATCATTTAAAAAAAAAAGAAACACAGGTGCACAAAGATGCAATTTTACTACAGTGTTATTTGTAATAGTCCATCACTAGGGAAATTGTTATATAAACTATAATACATACATGACATCCAATAGTACGCAACAAAGAAATGCATATAGAAGATAATTAAGAGAAGTCCTCCAAAACACTGTTGGGAGAAAAAAAGCATGAAGACCAACACCAAATGACAGCATTTATGTAAACAAAATATATTTCTGCAAATACACATTAGATAGGAATAAAAGTTAGAAAATTCTCAACAGGTATATACCAAATTGATTGTTACATCATAATTATCACATTATATATCACTGCTTAATAGATAACCACTATTGGTATATACTTGTATTAACTCAAACATCCTACTTGTAGGAATCACTTCCGCCCTCTACCCTAGAGGTCAGCCATTCTCTTCACTTTTATAATAATCATTTCCTTGTTTTCTTTATGTTTCTGCTATTCATGTGTTAGTTATAGCATTTTTAACTACTGTAACAAAAAGAATATACTGGCCCAAACACAAGAGAAATGTAATTCTCTGCTAGGGTGGGCAGTCTGGGTTACCAGGGGTCAACTCTGTCGAGAAACTCCTGCTGATGGTGGCTCTGCCATTTTCAACACATGACTTCAATATTGCTCTTGATGACTGCCTTCCTACCCTACAGAAGAGGAAAAGAGCAAGAAGTATGCATGGGAGGCTTTAGGAACCAGGTATAAAAGTGGCACACAACAATTCCACTCCATACCACTGAAGAAAATTTTGTCACAGGTGCACACCACACTGCACAAAAGACTGAGAAACAAGATGTAGCTGGGCAGTCATGTGCCCACCTCTAAGTCTTACTACGGAAGAAGGAAAGAGCAGCTTTGGATGGACAGAGAGTGGTACTGTCACACATCTCTAAACAATATGGCTGAGTTTTGCCTGTTTTCGAACTTTAAATGAATGGAAACATACTATATATGCAATTGTTTTGTATTTGGTTTCTTTTTTTTTATTTTTTTGTATTTGGTTTCTTTTGTTTGTGTTTATGCTCCTTGGATGAAACTGTCTCAAACAACGTGTACAGAGAATACCAGACAGAAAGAAATGCTCAGGCTGGGTGCTATGCTACCTGAGCTATTCAGCCCCAGAACTACAACTTCACTAGCAAATCACACTTTCTAGATGCCACTTCCTCTTACACAATAAGGAGCTGATTAATGGGCTCTCTTAATCTCTGTGATTGATCATACTACCCACTCATCTTTAGTTATATACATTATTTCAAGGCTTTTATATCATGAATCTGTACTGAGTCACTCCACTCACTTTCCCCCAGCATCCACCCCAGCAAGACTGATAACTAGCATTTGCACAATGGCCCCTGGAGTACCGGAGACGTTTCATATACAGCAAACAAAGCAAAACACTGGTTTGAACTTAGGCCCTCTAACCCTGGCCTCATTAACACTATATTCTAAGCTAACGCACCAAAGACTCTATGCAAGAAATATTGAAAGCTGATTGCTAAGCTATTTGCTTCAAAAAGAATACTTCAAATTCTTTACAACTCCTCTCTTCAAAAGGAGAGGCCTAAAAAAAAAAAGGTGAGGGCTATTTCCCTTCTCTATAGTGTGGGCTGTGTTTGGTGACTCAATTCTAATAAACAGAAAGTGGTGAAAACGATGGTGACTTATGAGGCTAGGTCATAAAAACACTGATGCCTCTGTGTGTTGTGTGTATGTGTGTGTGTGTGTGTGTGTTTGTGTGCACATGCATGCATGCGCTCATGTGCATGTGTGTGTGTCTCATCACTGGGGGCAGCTAGCTGCCACATCGAGAAGACGCTTAGGCAGCCCTAGAGAAGGGTCCACATAGTGAGCAACTGAGATCTCCTGCCAAAAACTGGTGAGAAACTGGGGCCTTCTACCAACAGCCACATGAGTGAGCCATGTTAGAAGTGAATCTTCCAGCCCCACTCAAGCCTTCAGATGACTGCAGCTTCAGCCAATATAATGAGTACTATCTCATTGAGACTCAAGCCAAAACCATCCAGCTAAATTCCTCCTAGATTTCTGACCCACAGAAACTGTATGATATAATAATCGGGACTTCCGTGGCGATCCAGAGGTTAAGACTCCGTGCTACCACTGCCGGAGGCGTGGGTTTGATCCCTGGTCAGAGAACTAAGAGCCCACACGCTGCGCATGGCACGGCCAAAGAATAAAAATAAATTAAAAAATAAATATTTAATATCATTTTAAGTCACTAAATTTTTTTTATTTTTATTTATTTTTTGGCTGCGTTGGGTCTCCACTGCTGCACACGGGCCTTCTCTAGTTGCAGTGAGCAGGGCCTACTCTTCATTGCGGTGCCTGGGCTTCTCATTGAGGTGGCTTCTCTTGTTGCGAAGCATGGGCTCTAGGCGCATGGGCTTCAGTAGTTGCCGCACGCAGGCTCAGTAGTTGTGGCTCGCGGGCTCTAGAGCACAGCCTCAGTAGTTGTGGCGCACGGGCTTAGCCGCTCCGCAACATGTGGGATTTTCCCAGACCAGGGATCAAACCCATGTCCCCTGCATTGGCAGGTGGATTCTTAACCACTGTGCCACCAGGGAAGTCCTAAGTCATTAAATTTTGAGGCAATTTGTTACACAGCCAACAGAAAATACCCTTATCTATCTATCTATCTACACACACATACATACTTTTTTTAACCTTTTATTTCTGGTGCCATATACATATATTGCCTATTTTCAAAAGTAACTAGCTTTAAAAACCTCTTTCCCAAATGTAGTTTTCTCACTCAAATTATACTAGCTTCTCTGAATTAAAAGAGCTCACTTTTGGAAATGTTCTCTGTTAAAGACCCCCCCCCCCAATATAGTAAGTGCTACAAACTGGAACTTTTTTAAAAAATTTATTTATTTTTGGCTGCGTTGGGTCTTCTTTGCTGCGCACGGGCTTTCCCTAGTTGTGGAGAGCGGGGTCTACTCTTCGTTGCGGTGCGCAGGCTTCTCATTGCGGTGGCTTCTCTTGCTGCAGAGCACGGACTCTAGGCATGCGGGCTTCAGTAGTTGTGGCTCGCGGGCTCTAGAGCGCAGCCTCAGTAGTTGCAGCGCACAGGCTTAGCTGCTCCGCGGCATGTGGGATCTTCCCAGACCAGGGATCGAACCCATGTCCCCTGCACTGGCAGGTGGATTCTATTTTTTTTTTTTTTTTTTTTTTTTTTTGGCTGTGTTGGGTCTTCGTTTCTGTGCGAGGGCTTTCTCTAGTTGCGGCAAGCGAGGGCCACTCTTCATCGCGGTGCGCGGGCCTCTTCACTATCGCGGCCTCTCGTTGCGGAGCACAGGCTCCAGATGCGCAGGCTCAGTAGCTGTGGCTCACGGGCCTAGTTGCTCCGCGGCATGTGGGATCTTCCCAGACCAGAGCTCAAACCCGTGTCCCCTGCATTAGCAGGCAGATTCTCAACCACTGTGCCACCAGGGAAGCCCCGGCAGGTGGATTCTTAACCACTGTGCCACCAGGGAAGCCCCCCGAACTGGTACTCTTTTTGACTTTACTGGAAATATCCTCTTAAGGGAATATTAAGATCCTAGGCATGCTACAATTTATCAGGTGGTATTAATAAATTAATGCAATCATGCCAACTGTTGTGTATTATAACTGACTTCAAATGCAATCTCACTGGTTATAAAGGAGCTTGCCAGCATCTCAAGGCTCAGCTTTCATCCCAGAATGAAAACATGGAGTGAAGAACTTATGTGCAACCACATATAGAGAGCATGTTACTATCCAAGATTTATTATTATTTTTTAACCAAGCTTTACAGTAATAGATCGGTTGTGTTCCTCAAATTAGTCTTAAAAGATTTTCCTCAGATTTAACATCAACCTAGCAACTATTCTCCCTCCATGAACTAACAAAGGAGAGAAATGAATGGAAATAAAATAAAACGAAACCAACTTTTAAGGAACATGTCAGAAAATATTGTTGTGATGAAAAATTATAAATAAAATCTTTTGTGAAGTGCACTTAATAAAACTGGCTTGTGACGTGTGTCACAAGAGTTCAGATTAAATCAATAATTTGAGGAATGAGAGCAGGGAATCTTAGTAAATGGTTATGCCTACATATACTAGTAACTTAGTTACTAGTTCAACTGTTTGATACATGGGTCATATTAACTCAAAACTGTTAAGTGTTAAATAGCTCTGTTATTTACTAGCTGTATGACCTTGACCAAGTTTACCTCTCTGTCTCTGTAAAATGAGACAACAGTTCCTAGAACATAAGTTGGCTATACTGAGTAAACTGGGTAATTCATAAGCATAAAAGCACACAGTAAGCACTCAAAAAATGGTACTCAGTAGTATTATTAGTTATTGATGTATATTTGGAGAGTAATATTCAGAAATATTCTGACTTCCTTAAGTCTAACTTTATGAGTAAAGTGATCAGGTGAAAAATAGTCAATAGGAGAAAATGCACCGAAAGAGAAGAGCATGTAAAATATCCGAGATTTTAAAGCTTACTAAATTCAACAATATACATGTCTGACATGCTCATCAAATGTTAAGTCATATATGATAATGACCACCTACTTCAACATTCTCGAACTCCCCAGAAGTTCATGGACTTTATAAAGAACTTGAAAATATATAAAGCTATGATTTGATCAAGAGGCTGGCAAAAGTACGTAACAATTCTGTAAGTCAGCAAAACACCAGAACAAAAAGAGCAAAAATAAAAAGGGAAGGCTGTTTTTGCTGTTGTTTTCTAACTACATTAGTAAATTGGCTTAAAAACGGCTTTGGATAAAATATTTTTAAAAGGCTGAAGACAGACAGAGGTACAAATAATCAATTAAAAGTCATTAATGTATTCACACAGCCACTGATAAATCCTTACCACCATAAAATCGAAGCATACAGCCAAGGTCAGGATTTGCCGCCTCCTCCTGTATGCGCACAGGGTCATCAAACCCCAGCCCGGACAAGTAATCATAAACAATCTGAAGAGGTCGTTCAGTAGGTTCCAGTCTCCTGCTTACACAATTCAAAAGAAAAATATTTGGTAAGTAATAAACACACTTCCTTTGATTTTTAAAATCTTTTAATATGCTCTAGATTTTTACTTCTATATCAAGATTTTTCTCTAATATCACATGATACAACTAATCTAAACAAGCGGTGCTCAAAGTTTTTGGTCTCGGGATCCCTCTATAGTTTTTGAGGCCCCCAGAGAGCTTTTGTTTACACGGGGTGTATCTATTGACATTTACTGAATGAGAAACTAAACTTAAGAATTTCTAAATATTTATTTATTAATTTTAAAATAACAATAATAAACACATTACATGTTGACAAATATTTTTTGAAAACTACATTTTCAGAATAAAACAAATTTAGTGAGAAGACTTGCATTGTTTTGCATTTTATAAATCTCTTTAACAGCTGGTTTAATAGAAGACAGCTAGATTCTCAGATACATAGCCTCTAGAAAACTCCATTGTATACTTATGAGACTGAAAGTGAAAAAGAAAATTAATATCTCATTATTATTATGAAAGAGTTTTGACCTCATGCACCTCTTCAAAAAGTCTTGGAGACCCCCAGAGGGCCCTTTGAGAATCTCTGGTTCAAACTTAAAGGCATCGAATTGAAATTATGAGATATAAAAGATGGTACCTGGCCATAACTGATTTCACATAAGCTGCAACACAATTATTAATGGAGACTTTGGGTTGCTGACTATATCCTATATATTTCCTCTGGCTTCACAGATGATTTTTCCATAAAAACTAGGAATTCCCCAGAAATCATTAGATTACATGGCTCTGACTGAAAGCTAGGTAAAACCAGAATGTTAGTAATCACCTGTGGCTTCTGGTGACACTGCATATTTTAAAATTACACAGACTTAAGGCGGCTCATTTACAGTTCTTTTATCAGAAAGCAAACAGTCATAAATACAGCAGCTAAGAGCGTGAGCTCCACAAGTCAGACTGCCTGGGCTTGAGTCTCACTTCTGCCACTTATCAACTGCATGTGTGCCCCTAGACAAGTTTTTTGTTTTTTTTTTTTTCTTCTAAAGGTTTCTTGAGGACCGAATTTTTTTTATTTATTTATTTATTTATTTATTTATTTATTTATTTATTTATTTATTTATTTATTTATGCTGTGTTGGGTCTTCGTCTCTGTGTGAGGGCTTTCTCTAGTTGCGGCAAGTGGGGGCCACTCTTCATTGCGGTGCGCGGGCCTCCCACTGCTGCAGCCTCTCTTGTTGCGGAGCACAGGCTCCAGACGCGCAGGCTCAGTAGTTGTGGCTCACGGGCCTAGTTGCTCCGCGGCATGTGGGATCCTCCCAGACCAGGACACGAACCCGTGTCCCCTGCATCGGCAGGCAGATTCTCAACCACTGCGCCACCAAGGAAGCCCCTAGACAAGTTATTTAACCTCATTGTCTCAAATTCCTCACCAGTATAATGGGTAGTGCCTAACTCACAGAGTTGTTATTAGAAGTATTTATTTATTTGCTTACAAGAAGATATCACATAGTATATAAAGTGCTTAGCAAATTATTTGGCATGTAGTAGTGTTCAATAATGTACTGACATTATTCAAAAAATTCTTAGGAATGGAATAAATTTTAATTAGAATACAAATAAAATGTCTCCCCTATCTGAAACAACAACCAAAAAACAAGTATAGGAAAGCCTGTATGTTTAAAAGATCTTGAAGAACATTATTCATATCCTAAAAGGATTCTGTTTAGAAAACTTAAGTCTTGTATTAACCAGAAGAAACACGATAAACCTTCCATCATGGCGAAAAGACATGAAGGAACTCTGTGTTTTGTGGTTAAAGAACTAGAAAATACTGGTTGGCAATATGCTTTAATTTAAAAAAACATGAAATGGGAATACTAGAAAGTGGAATATAAACAACTGTAAAAAAAAAAAATGGTAATTTAGGAATGGAAATCATATTGATGAGTACAGAAAGTAAAAAATAAAAATAGGGACTTCCCTGGTGGTCCAGTGGCTAAGACTCCACGCTCCCAATGCAGGGGGCCAGGGCTCGATCCCTGGTCAGGGAACTAGATCTCACATGCCGCAACTAAGACCCGACACAGCCAAATAAATAAACATTTTTTAAAAAATCTAAAATAAATAAATAAATAAATAAAAATAAAAGTAAAACCACTACCTGGCCCCTCCTGACTGTTCAGTTCTGACTTTCAGTTTCCATCAACTCAGAACTGCTACATGGGGAATGACCAAAGAACTAAAAGCCTACAAAGACCAATAAATATTGAATTTAATAGAAATGAAAAATAAACTTTTCAGAATAAAAGTATCAGTTACAATTAATCTCTAGTCAAATAAAATAAAAATCCACAAAGGGCTGTGACAATATTAGGCACCTTCCCAGTACAATGGTAGAATTCTTCTAAGAAGGATGCATTTTAAGAGAGACTTCTAATAAACTATATCCTGGACGGGTCAGTTAGCCATGTAAGAGGAAGACTGACTGAAGGATTAGACTTCCTCTATCTAGATTGCTCCAAAGAATAGGACTAGGACCAAGGAGAAGTTGCACAGGTAGACTTGATTAAAAAATGAGGAAGAAAAAAAAAAAAAATGAGGAAGAACCTTAATGATTAGAGATGCCCAATAATGAAACAGACTACCTCTCAAAATAGCTCACAGAGAGCTAGAGAGCCCTCTGTCACAGACACTTTAGAAGAGTTTCCTCTAAGAATCAAGTTGGGCCAGATGATCTTTAGGGTCTTTTAAAACTCAGGGCTCTTTCAGGTATTTAAGACACCTTGCTAATATAATACAAATTCTACCTGAACACTGCTATTATTTTTGGATACAGAGTTCAATGTATTTAAATATAATTCCATATAATGATCACATATTCAAGACCAAGAAATATTATTAGTACTTTCAGGCTAAAGCTCACTAACTCAATTTTCCTATTTCTCTCTGGAAAACCAGGAGAAATGGAAATATCCTAATTCTGACATATTTTACCTGATCAAATTTCCTGGTCTAAAAAGGCTCTGTAGATTTTGGAAACCCTCTTTATATATTTCCACCTAAAGAAAGTATTTTCCCTGGTGGGAGGGGAAAAAAAATCAAAAGAATCTCAACATCTGCTCTTATTAATTCAGCATAAATGAGCAAACAAGAAATAGTTCAAGAACTGCAAAAACAAGTAAAACGAGGGACTAATTCCATTTACTCATTAAACTCATCTGCTTAAGAGAGTAGAGAGTATGGGGGAGGGAAATGCTGTAATATGCTTACGGATCAATTTTGTGTTTCAAAGTTCCAAAAGTTTAACAGGCTGCTAATTAGCTGCGTGTTAAATCTCTCACAAATCAAAGGAAATACATATACTGCAAAACAGGTGTAGGAGAGAGTATGTTAGCAAAGAAAGGTTCCATTCAGCATTTGAAATACTTCCACTAGGGCTTTAAGAAGAGACAATATGACTATTGTTAACAGTTTTAGTTTACTTCTAATGCTTCAAGGAGCTACAATAGTCCTTGTAAATCTGAATATATGTGCATATGGTTATTTTTCTCGAAACCAGCCAACCAATACAGTAATGCTATCAACAGTGTTTGTAGCTCTTAGCCAATCTGAACAGCGTCCACAGTTAAGTTAGAGGTAAGAGAAGAGTACATTTCATTCCAGGTATCATTTCACAAGAATTCTAGTTAATAGTGGGAGGCAAAAGTATACATTATTAAAACCCAACATATTGTATCCAAGACCTTAACAAAGCAGAGCAGCATTCTCTACATCAAAGTCAGGTTAAAACTCAATCTCTGGCCATCTATAAAGGTAAAATCTGCAAAATTTTAAGACCGACAATACAGATCATGATACAAACAACAAGGATACTTTGATGAATGTTTACTCCATACCTGACACTATGCTGGGAAGTATCTCACATTTTACAAAACTGGGAAATAAGAAAAATGAGGTTCAGAGAGTCACACAATTAGTACATATGGCATCAGGGTTTGAACCTGTGTCGGTTTCCTTACAAAGCCTAGCCTCCTTTAGGGAAACAATATTATATTCTAAATGTAGATAAAAAATTTATGCAGAAGAGAGCTGAAAGCATTTCATATGTTAACTTACATCAAGAAACATAAAAAGTTATGTTTTAAAATTACTGTACGTCATTAGTCTAATACATCATCATTTGAAAGATATACTATTTCCATGCATCATTGTTGTATAAGAGTCTTTCTAGCCTCCGTAGTCCCTGGTTCCTGTGGGGTAGATTCTAAATCCTCAGAGTTTCCTGAGTAATGGGAGTGTCTTAGTCATTCATGAGCCCCTTGGATCACCCCTCGGTTTATGCTAAGAAATGAGCTGACTCAGGATGGGGGCTGGTCACCAGAAAGACCAACCACGTGAAGAGAGGGCTGGGGCTTGGAGTGAGCCCGACCTTGGGGGAGGGGAGGGCTGGAGATTTGAGTTCAAGCACCTGATCAATGATTAAATCAATCAAGCCTACCCTATAATACCTCAATAAAAACTCTGTACTGAAGCTTCCCGATGGATGAACACACTAATGTGCTGGGAGGGTAACACGGATGCTCCCAGACCTCGCCCTATGTGTGTCTTCATTTGGCTGGTCCTGATTTGTATCCTTTATACGAAAATTGTAATCTTAAATATTGCTTTCTTGTGTTCTGTGACACATTCCAGTGAATTACTGAACCTGAAGGGGTCATGGGAGCCCCCTAAATTTTTATCCAGTTGGCCAGAAGTGCAACCAGAGTGTAAAGTCAGGGCGGTCTTGTTGGAGATCAGGCCCTTTAACTTGTTTTTTGTTTGTTTTAATTTTTATTTTATATTGGAGTATAGCTGATTAACAACGTTGTGTTAGTTTCAGGTGTAATGTCCTTTAACTTGTGAAGGAAGTTTGTGCAAACTCTGAGTGGTTAGTGTCAGAACTGTACTGCAGTAAACCAGATGGCATTGTAATAACCATTAAGAAAGAAAAAACACTGCCAATTAGACTATGACCTTCCAACAACTGTAAGATACACACTGATTTTAGAAGTATTAAAATGTAAAAACGAAACAAAGTTTTAATAAAAACAAATTACTTAATGTGTAACACATTCTTTTAAAGCTTTAAAATAGTACAGAAATATGAAACACAAAACAAAAATAATCTCCTTTTTCCTTCCTCAGGGTTAATCAGCTCAGTATGTATCCTGAAACAGGGCTTTTCATTCCACTTTTACAATATCAAGATATGGTAAACAAAACTTTCGTGACTTGTTAAGAGGTCACCCAGCAAGTCAGTGATAGTAAAGGAATTAGAACTCAGGATCTCAAATCCTGAGGGCATAATTTTCTGTTAGATATATTTTATTGATTCTTAGCTTATCTTAAAAGATAGTGTATCAACCACAGAAATCTTAGTCATTTTGATGACTGAAAATAAAAGTAAAAATATGACCATGAGCCAAAGGGCACTTCATTTCACATGTGATATTTTTACAACTTTTCAAAGAGAAGGCAATGATTACACTAAGCTTCACTACTGAGTCATCTGTCACTTAAACAGTCCAATAAAACAGACAGACCAAATAGTATCATGTAAAGGGCACTGGACTGGGAGACAGGATACTTGTGTTCCAACTAGAGCACGAGCACCAGGCAGCTAGCTGCAGGAATGTGCTTTGGACCTGACCTCTCCAGGCCTCTGTTGCACATCCATAAAACGAAAGAAAATGGTTTCAGTGATTCCCATGGGGAAGTTACTGGCCTTTTAGGCAGGACAATTCTTTGCTGTACAAGATGGTCCCACACATTGAGGACATTAAGGCTCCCTGTCCTGAATGCTGACCCTAGATGCTGGTAACCCTCCCCTGTAGTTGTGATAACCAAAAGCCCTGCCCCCACACGTATTTCCGGATGGAAAGGGCAGTGGATGGTGAGGCTGGTAGGTTAGGTTCATTTTACTAGTAGGCAGCGGTCCCCAGCCTTTTTGGCACCAGGGGCCGGTTTCGTGGAAGACAATTTTTCTACGGCCCGGTGGCGGGGAGGCTGGCGGGGAGCGGCAGGAGGCGGTTCAGGTGGTAACGCGAGCAATGGTAAGCAGCAGATGAAGCTTCACTCGCGCACTGCTCACCTCCTGCTGTGCGGCCCAGTTCCAGGGGTTGAAGACCCCTGCCAGCAGATATCTGTCTCAGGTTCCTTCAAATGCTAAAAGTCTATAAACTAGTAATCCCTCCGTTAAATTCAAGTGACAAGTCCATGATTAAAAAAGAGTGAGGAAAGAAGGAAGTCATGGACAATTTAGGAAAAACATGGGGTAATTTTAGTGCCAGTAATCCCATTTCTAGGACGTAGTTCATGGAAATCAACAATGTAAAGAGTCATGGGCAAAGGTTTAGTCATCACACTACTTCTAAGTGTTGAATGACTTGAAACAACCCAAACAGGTAACACTTAATGAGAACTTACCAGGTCCAGGCATCATTTTAAGTAGTTTACTTCCTTGCTCCTCAAAGTGTAGCACATCACTTAGGAGCTTAATAGAAATATAGACCCACAGGCCCCACCCCAGAGCCAATGAATCAGAATCTGCATTTTAACAAGCTCCCCAGCTGGACATTAGAGTTTAAAAAGCGTTACAAGTATTAATTCATTTAATCTTCATAACATGTATAATCTATTTAACCCTCATGATAACTCTATAATGTAAATATTATCATCCTCCATTGTACAGATTAGTAAACTGAGGACAAAGCGTTAGGCAACTTGCAAAGTAACAGAGCCAATTTGAACACACACGCTCTCAATCAAGAATCCAAGCTCTACACCATTTCTGCATATAATGTCTCAAATTTTAAACAAGTTATAGTACATGCATAAAATAGAATATTCTGTAGTTATTAAAACTGGCATCTAAGGAATTTTTAATGACACAAGGAAATTAATTGAAGTAAGCAGTAAATAAAATTGAATATATGGTGTGGGTCCAAATACGTAATTTTAAAAAATTACACACACACACTCATTTTGAAAAAGATCTGGAAAAAAAATGTCAGCATGGCGGGGGAAGGGGGAGGTAATATATGGGATCTGGTGTCAGAATGCCAGAGTTCAAATTCCAGCTCTACACTTACCAGCCGAGTGATTCTAGGTGAGATGATTAACTCTTTTAAGACTCATTTTCCTCATCTATAAAATGGGGAAAGTATTTACCTCACAAGATTGTTATGAGGATTAAGTGAGATAATCTACAAAAAGCACAAGCAATGAAAATTATTTCTCTTTATACTTTTTCATTTTTCCAAAATTTCTACAATGAACATAAATCACACTTCATTAAGCAGCAAAAAATGTTATTAAAAAAAGATATTGCATTAGACTGTCAACTATCTTATGAAGGGCTATTACAAAGAAAGTACCTATTCTTCTGATGCGATAAACATAAGGCTGAACTCAAGCAATTAACCGTTGAGTAAGAGGTATAAAAAAGATCTTTAAACAATTATGATTAAATAGTGAAACTGAGTAAGGCACACTGTGCCAGTTCCCCTCCGGGAGGGCCTTTACTCGGAAGGAAGTCCGCCATCTATCATGAATGATGTCAACATTCCAACTGCTTGGCAGTACCTGCCTGGCCTTGAACAGGTTACCGGACCTCTCGAAGAGCCTCAATTTTCCTCACTGGAAAGGAATAACCCTACCTCTCTTAGAGTTACTGTGAGGATTTAATGAGAAAATGTGCATAAAGCAGTAAGCCCGTTAACTAGCCAAAGAAAACACTTAATGTTAGCTAAAATCTATCATCATCATTTCTTTGGCTGGCTGAGGCTTCTTGAGCTCCTACTCCAGCAATGAAAAGATATTCGGATCTCAAATAATGTATGATCGCACTTCTATGTGGAATCTAAAAACACAACAAACTAGTGAATGTAACAAAAAAGAAGCAGCCTTGCAAATATAGAGAACAAACTAGGGGCTACCAGTGGGGGGTGAAGGAGCAACACAGCGGGAAGGGGGGTGAGTGGGAGGCACAGACTACTGGGTGTCAGACAGGCTACAAGGATGTAGTGTACAGCACAGGGGATATAGCCAATATTTTATAATAAGTGCAAATGGAGTATAACCTTTAAAAATTGAACAAATTTTTTTTAATTTTTAAAAAAAGAAAATATATTCATATCTTCAAACCACAGTTCAACAGTGTTTTCATTATTTTGTAATCAATCATGTTTTCGAAGAGCTATTTCATTACAAAATTATCAAGGCTACAGGACTAAAAAGAGACAAACTCCACTGTAAGTACAGTTTAGATTCACAAAAGTAAATTGTGTCACATTTGGATTCTTAACTAACTACACAACTAGTAGTAGCAAGCCAATTCAAGTGGGGTTTTCTCCACTTTTCTAGTATTTTTGTATATACGCACATTGGTATACAGATGAGTTAAGTCTTAGGTTTAAATACTTGAACTCCGTCAATCACTACCAGCTATAATGTAGGTCAAGGCTTTCCACCTGATAAAATTAGATCAGAATCAGTGTTAAGATTTAGAAAAGCCTAAGGATCACCCAGTCTGATCCTTTCATTTTACAAATGGATTTAGGAAATGTAGTTAACTGGTAAACAAGGAAAACATTCAAGTGCTAATCTACTTTTTCAGGAATTAGTCCAAATCCTAAAGGAACACATAATAAACCCCAGTTTAGACTTTAAAATGATATCAATGTTTAGCTCAGCTAAAGGTGTTACTATCGTTGCCACATTTTTAGGTGTAAGTGGGAGCCTCCTTTCTCACTTTCAACAGTACTGAATCCACAGTTGTGAATTCTGTTTTGAGACATTTATTTATTACAGGGAAAGGGGAGGAGAGAAAGTCAATGGTCAGGCACTTAAGGAGCTCTTATTCGAGGTCTAACTCAAAGAACTAATAGTTTTTTTTTTAAAAAGCTGAATAAAAGAGTTCATACGCACAGTATAAGACTACTATGAGACTACTTTTTCTTCACGTTTATATAAAAGATTTTAAAGAAAACACAAATGGCTTTTAAACCTATGAAAATATGTTCAACCTAACTCATTAACATAAATGAAAATTAAAACAAAATAACAAAATTCCTATCAGATTTGCAAAATTCTAAGTCATCAGGCTTGAAAAAAGATTTGTCCTTGGAATGTTGAATTTATGATTCTCTAAAAACTGTTGACAATCATTTCTATTCACAATCAAGTATGTGCTCGTGCATGAGGATGTGTCTGTATATGTAAAATTTAACATATTCTGGAGAAAGTAAGGGGGAAATAGGTATACTTTTATATTATTCATCAAAGTATAAGTTCTATGAAGAGGAATTTGACAAAATCTATCAAAATTAAACATGCACATACCCTCTGAGCCAGCAATTCCACTTCTAGGACTTTACCCTACAGATGACTTCCACATGGGAGAAATATCACAGGTACAAGGATATTAATTGCAGCAGTACTTGTAGTAAAAAACTGGTAACAACCTACATGTCCATTAATAGGAGACCAGCTAAAATTGTGGTAGATTCATAAAATGAAATACTATTTAGCCATTAAATAAGTGAAAATTATATAAATATTAATATGGAAAGATTTCTAAGAGATATTAAGTTGACATGTTGCATGTAGCACCATTAGTTTTTAAAATTTATATACAAATAATGACACATACTCATGCATGACCATAAGTACTTCTCATTCTATTTCCTTTTATACATTTCTATTTCATTCTGTTTATTTGTATTACTTAAAAACTTTAAAAATATTTATTTTGGGCTTCCCTGGCAGCGCAGTGGTTAAGAATCCGCCTGCCAATTCAGGGGACACGGGTTCGTGCCCTGGTCCGGGAGGACCCCACATGCCACAGAGCAACTAAGCCCGCAAGCCACAACTACTGAGCCCGCACTCTAGAGCCCGTGAGTCACAACCACTGAGCCTGCGAGCCACAACTACTGAAGCCCACGTGCCTACAGCCCGTGCTCCACAACAAGAGAAGCCACCGCAATGAGAAGCCCGCGCACCGCAACGAAGAGTAGCCCCACTCACCGCAACTAGAGAAAGCCCGCGCACAGCAACGAAGACCCAATGCAGCCAAAAATAAATAAATTTAATTTTAAAAAACTTTAAAAAAAAATTTATTTTAAATTTAGATATCCGACCTATGATATAATCCAAATGAAGTAACTATCAAATTTTCCTTCACTGACAGTTTTTAAATTCAAGAATCCTAATGTCAGCATTCCAAGGACAAATCTTTTTCCAAGCCTAGTGACCCCATAACCATCATCAGCTCCAGCACGAATAAAATCCTAAAGCCCACTTCCAAGCAGAAACACATGTGACTTATACTGCAGGAGAATTAGTGGTAAAACTCTGACCTCACCTGACCAGGTCTCCATGAAGCTGCAAATAAAGACGTTCCCTTCCCTCTCCAGCACAAATTTCTGACGTTGGTGTGTCTACTGTGCAAAGGACAAGATGTAAGTCGGAGGAGGAGGAGGCAGCGGAGGAGGCACTGACTGCAGTGGCCGTGGCGGTGTCTGCTCCGTACAGGTAAACACAGCCTCTCTTCACATCTTCTCTCAGCCAGTCTCTCTCTCGAGAGCCAAACCTACTTCTCCTATTCAGACAATGTCTGCTCCCATTGCGTTTCATAGTTCTCTAAAAACGTCAGGAAAAAGAAATCATTAGCTCAAATGTCTGACTGAATTAGACACATTCAGCCCTCAGCCCGCCTTTCCACTCCGTAGTCACCAATACTTGACTCAGTACCACCTCCTCTCACAGAGCCTTCTGCACCTGCCATGCCCATCCCTAAACTGAAAAATTTCATTCTTTACTGCCAGCTGTTCATGTCTCTGTCCATCATCTTCTTTTTTTTTTTTTTCTATTTTTAATTTTTTTACTTTTTTATTTTTGGCTGCGTCAGGTCTTAGTGGCGGCACACGGGAACTTCA
Source organism: Eschrichtius robustus (assembly GCF_028021215.1). Lineage (NCBI taxonomy): Eukaryota > Metazoa > Chordata > Mammalia > Artiodactyla > Eschrichtiidae > Eschrichtius > Eschrichtius robustus. The sequence goes on from NC_090842.1 coordinate 15,202,784, forward strand.
TTGCGGTGTACGGGTTTTCTTTCTCTAATTGTGGCGCACAGGCTCCAGGGCACGTGGGCTCTGTAGTTTGAGGCGCACGGGCTTAGTTGCCTCGCGGCATGTGGGATCTTAATTCCCCAACCAGGCATCAAAACCCATGTGCCCTGCATTGGAAGGCCGATTCTTCCCCACCAGGGAAGTCCCTGTCAGTCATCTTCTGACCTTTTTTTTTCTTCATGTTTTCAGAAAAATGTCAAGAACAACAGTAGTGTACCTACTACCTAATTTTCACAAACTTTAATATTTTGCCATATTTAGTTCAGATCATGATTCTAAAGAACATACATACGATATATCCTTACATATGTAGCTAAAGCCACCTACCTAAAAAAATCCCATTCCCCTCCCTCTCTCCCCAGAAATAAACACTCTACTATAGTGTTTGTCATCCCATGCATTTTTTTTTTAATTTCTGATTTTTATTGATTGATTGATTGACTTTTGGCTGTGTTGGGTCTGTGTTGCTGCGCATGGGCCTTCTCTAGTTGTGGCGAGCGGGGGCTGCTCTTCGTTGCGGTACATGGGCTTCTCATTGCGGTGGCTTCTCTTGTTGCCAAGCACAGGCTCTAGGTGAGTGGGCTTCAGTAGTTGTGGCATGTGGGCTCAGTAGTTGTGGCTCATGGGCTTAGTTGCTCCACGGCATGTGGGATCTTCCGAGACCAGGGCTCAAACCCGTGTCCCCTGCATTGGCAGGTGGATTCTTAACCAATGTGCCACCAGGAAAGTCCTCCCATGCATTTTTTATGTTTGCCATATACGTATATATCTATAAACTCTATATAGTATTGTTTTACATGATTTAAAATTTTATCTAAAACCTAACATACTTATGTTTCACCCTGTAATTTTTTTTGTTTGATTCAACATTGGTTTAGAGATATATCTATGATTAATACACCCTGCTCATTCTTTTGAATAATATTCCATTATACGAATACACTGAAATTTATCCATTCTCCTGCTGAGGGCATTTAGTTTGTTTCTAATTTTTCACTGTTGGAAACAATGCTGCAATAAACATTTCTGTATGTCTCCATATGCAAACTGAAAGTTTCTCTAGGGTCCTAGTCCTCTGCCTCATATCCCAAATAAGGAATTACAGAATCAACACAATACTGCACAAATATTCTTTCCATTATCTTCATGTTTCAAAAAAAAAAAATTACTGTTGCATTTGATAACTTAGGTATGCATATACATTGTGAAGTCACATTATCTCAAAGCAAAAACAACTGCTACAGTAATATAACAAGTTTCTAAAGATCAATATTTACCTGCTCTATTTTTTTTTTAATGGTTTATTTCTATTCCCATTAATAAAAAACTAATTTCCACAAACAATTACACTGACACACCTCTCCAGGGCCACTCCCCACTGTATTTCACTCTGTTTGTCATATCCAACTCCCCAAACACACCAACTATTCCACAATTCTGTGACTTGCCTGAAATGTCCTTCTCCATCTTGTCCATCTGAATATTCTTCAAAATTACTCAAATGTCACCCTCTCTGTGGAGCTTTCCATGTCTCCCATCCCTGCTTTCTCCTCCTAATTAAAAAGAATTAATAACTCTACACTCTCCTCCACAGAACTTCTTCACCTTAAACATACTTCCATTACCATGTAAATCACAATGAGCTTTTAATTATTTATTTGGTATTTCTTCTTCTCTTATACACTGAGAACGTATTACAGTACCTTAGCACCTGGGTGGCCCAGAGATGCATGCAGAACTCAGTGATGTCGCAGACATTTATTCCCAGTCTGTACTTTAGCCTAATTAGCTTTAGTAAGAAGTTGAACAAACTTGGGGAAAAAAATCTCCATTTTTATAGGAAACCCTATCATCTTTCCTCTGTATCAGCCACAAAGTAAATAAAATACTTTTGCTTCTATTCCTCACTGGAAAACAGAAATATCTGTAAATAAAGCAAATATTATTTTTGTAATTACTGAGATTAAATATTTGAGGATAACTGTAGCGCCTAAAATTAAATCTCTGAAGATGATAAAGAAAGGGGAAGGAAAAGTTAGAAGGTATTCCCCACATGGAGAGAAAGAAAAACAAGAAATCGAGAATGGCTTCATTGTTTAAATTTATGATAATAGGTGAATCGATCATTTTACAGATCTTAGGGATTTGAGTATAGCTAATCAAAACCATGAGGATTATTACTGATTCTAACTTTAGATAAGTAGGATAAACCCCTGCTACAAGTGGGAACTAGGTGTCTTTCTTCTCATCAAGAGCATTTTCTCAAAGCTGAACATCTCAGAATTAACAAAGGGCTTTTGAGCACTTATTTTATAAACACAGGGACAATCATATTTGCACCACTAAATAATCTTAACCACTGCATAATTAGACAGTGATTTTAAATATTCCTTATTTTTTAATCTTTGGTAAAGATCAACTGAACCATCTGAAAACAGTATTCTATATGGTGCAGTAACATTTATACAAAGAAGCTCTGCATTCTGCAGTCAGTGGAGAGAAATTTTGCTTACTGCTATTAAGAGAGGGCCAGTGGACACCACTCCACACATCCACCAAAAAACTTCTTTAAAAAAACTTTTTAAGGTCAAATAATATCCCACTAACCTTCTCAATCTTAGAAAAGTCAAGGCAGACCCCAGGAAGTATTACATTAGTTCATCCATGATTTTTCTTCTGTGAGGATTTTTAACAGTCATTTTTTAATGTGCATATCTATTTCCCTTAAGACTATAGATAAAGTCTTTAAGAACTTTACACTGTTGAAACCCATGTGTTGTTGGTCAAAGAATGTATCTCCTGTTTATATGATATATTCCACCCCATGAAAATAAACTGCTGAGTTAAAACTTTAGTAGATATCATTCTCTTAAACCTGTCCAATGGGCATTTAAAGGCCTAGATACCAAGCAAGCATAGCCTTCTGGCAACAATCTAGATGGACTGTTTAGCTATCATTAGTTACTGCTGAATTACCTAGTGCTTCCTTCTCCACTGCCTAAACCATCAGGTAAATGTTGGAAAGGTCACTTCTGTCCTCTGAGATGCTTGAAGCTTTTAGAATCACTATTCCACTGGAATTGCTAGATGGAGAACACTTTATTTCCTCCCTTTACTCTTATATAAGAACTATTGACAAGTTTCTCTAAAAGGCAACATAACTATAATCATCCTCACATCAAACAAATGTATAAAGAGCACATTTAAGACTTAAAGATATTTCTAGAAAGCCGAAATCTTCAGAGTAAGCCATGATTTAAGTACCCACTTCAGTTTTACACTTTTAACCCTCTAAAAATGAGGGCTCTGATCAGTTCAAAGGTGATAAACTATTAAACGCCCAATGAACTAACTCTCAGGTATGCATGGTAGAACAGGATCTACTGAAGTAACTCTTCATACTCAGTGAGTTCTACTAGACTGTGAAATATCCTAAAGTAGGAGATATGTTCCTGCATTCAAAACTTTAGAATATGGGCTCATCTCTAGGAATATACATGCTAAGGAATATTTTGGAAGGGGTGGATGAGACAAAGAGGGGAAGAATATTTCAGTTCATTAAAGTCTTTTTGGTAGTAATTGATTTTAAAAGCCATACACACACATTATGTTGATAAAAACCTGAAACTATTATTAAAAAAACACGTCTCACAGAATCCACTGACTAGATTAATTATAACTTCATTTCTTCTACAGACTGAGTAAAAAAAAAAAGAAAAAAAAACTCTCCAAATTTCCAAACATCTGGAAATTTCTGCTTCAAGGATACTCCCAATAATCTTAAAGAGTATTAAAAATCTCATACTTATATTCCAACTACAGTTATAAAGGACTATATTCTAAATAGCAATTTGCTGTGGAGAAAAGGGAACCCTCTTGCACTGTTGGTGGGAATGTAAATTGATACAGCCACTATGGAGAACAGTATGGAGGTTCCTCAAAAAACTAAAAATAGAACTACCATACGACCCAGCAATCCCACTACTGGGCATATACCCTGAGAAAACCATAATTCAAAAAGAGTCATGTACCAAAATGTTCACTGCAGCTCTATTTACAATAGCCAGGACATGGAAGCAACCGAAGTGTCCATCAACAGATGAATGGATAAAGAAGATGTGGCACATATATACAATGGAATATTACTCAGCCATAAAAAGGAACGAAACTGAGTTATCCGTAGTGAGGTGGATGGACCTAGAGACTGTCATACAGAGTGAAGTAAGTCAGAAAGAGAAAAACAAATACCGTATGCTAACACATATATATGGAATCTAAAAAAAAAGAAAATGGTCAGAAGAACCTACGGGCAAGACGGGAATAAAGATGCAGACCTACTAGGGAATGGACTTGAGGATACGGGGAGGGGGGAAGGGTAAGTTGGGACAAAGTGAGAGAGTGGTATGGACATATATACACTACCAAACGTAAAATAGATTGCTAGTGGGAAGCAGCTGCATAGCACAGAGAGATCAGCTCGGTGCTTTGTGACCACCTAGAGGGGTGGGATAGGGAGGGTAGGAGGAAGGGAGATGCAAGAGGGAAGAGATATGGGGACATATGTATAACTGATTCACTTTGTTATAAAGCAGAAACTGACACACCATTGTAAAGCAATTATACTCTAATAAAGATGTTTAAATAAATAAATAAATAGCAATTTGCTAAATAAATCTGGGGGCAGATTTTGAATCAAATTTTCCAGTATGCCATATGGTGGACCTAGATCTAACCTGGCTAAGGTTACACCAGTTTAGCTATATTAGCCTTTTTAAGAAGATCTATACTCTTTGACAATAATGATGTTCATGATTTGGTATTAAGTATAAAAGAGTTACAAAAAAAGAATGGTAAGCCTTTTTCAAAGGGTTTTCAGAAAAGAACATGTAGGAGACTATGGCTTTCTTCCCCATTCTGAAGGTCTTCTACTTACATATTCCTTTCCAGTTTCACCTGACGCAAAATTCAACCACTCAGCTACTGAAGGGAACTTCTGTCTGTAGAACACACCGCACCTATTCTTCATAGCCGATCCCATTTATTTGCAAGGATGCAAAGGTCTAAGACACTGTTAGCCTCCCACGTCACCAGCTCAGCACTATAATCAAGATCAATTTCTGGACTCTTTCTAATGGTCCCCAGATTGGAACCCCACGGAACCAGTGGTAGGTTGGACCACTTCCTGGAAGTGTAGGAAGGTCGAACCTTTCAGAAAAGATCCTCATTTCTCAATTCCTTCCCTCCCACAACTCACTCTCTCCCCACCAAAAAAATAGTTGTAAAAATAGCCAAGGCTGTTTACCTTCTAGGCCAGAGGGCACTACCTATCTCTCAGACCTGCCCTTTCCTGATAAGCCAGGCCAGCAGAACTTTTTTAAGTTCATTCACAATTTACATTTTTGTGACCTTACCATTTTAAGTAAATATCCAAAAGCCTTTGAGTAATTATATTTAATTAAAACATAATTTTAAATTATATTTAATATAATGTGAGTAATTATATTTAATATAAAACATGATTAAAGTAAATATGTATAAGGTCTATGCAGAAGTGGAGATAAACTATGAAAAGTTATTTCTTTAAGTCGCTGCATTAAGACTGGGAGGTAGTAGCAGAAAAAATGTTTTTTTTTTTTTAACATCTTTATTGGAGTATAATTGCTTTACAATGGTGTGTTAGTTTCTGCTTTATAACAAAGTGAATCAGTTATACATACACATGTGATGTTTTATATTTTAGAGTTCTAATTTATGTTGTTTCATGGATTCACCAGATGCTTCAAATCGATTATTTTTTTCAATGTTGTTGTTTCTTTGTGATGCCCTACGTATAATCTTAGTGGCGCGTATATAGTGCGCACCCTCAATCCCAAAGAACAACTATTACTTAATGAATTTTTAAACATTATGCATTTTCATTGTTTTGCAAAGTATTTTTTAAACACGTCAAATCTAAATTTTCTTTGCTCTCTTCCTTTTCTCTGGCAAGTTTTAAAGCCTGCTGATTCCTCTTCTAGAACTTTAGAAGGAATTCCACTCCATCTCCAGGACACCTAGTTTACATATCTGACCTACAGAAAAATTTCTCTCCAACTATTTCGAAGGCTAGTAGAAAACTCTATCCAGTGTGTCTCCCACAACCCCTCCTTTTAACCACCTTCACTGTCCCCTTCCCACTCTACATTCCTTGTGCATTTTAACTTCTTGTCATCACCTTCAAGACTCCGCTCCCCCCTTGCCTGCATCTGCCTTCATTTCCTCCTACTCCCCCCAGTTCCTGCCAAAAGCCCCGTTAGCTGCCTGTTGCATAACTGCTCCCCCGTCACCGTCTCTCTGGATCGTCAGCCCCACTCCCGCCAGCAGGAATGCCCCTTTTCGTCCAACCCCTCCTCCCTTCTGCAACACGCCCAGCGATTCTCCGAGATTAAGCTCCTCCGGGGATTCTCTCTCCAGGCCCGCGCTCCGGAGCGAGAAGTGGGTCTTAACTTCGGTGGTAGGCTCCGAGGGCAGAGGCGGCCCACTCCAGCCGGCGCAGCCCCAGCACACCGCAGCGCCCGGCCAATCACCGCCGCCATCCTCCCGCTGGGGTGATGTCTTCAGGTGTCCGGGGAGAAAGCCCTGCGTACTATCAGCTCCGCTCTCGGGCCAGGAGCCGCCGGCCTTGGGGCCCCGTGCGCAACCGGGAGAGGCAGAGGCGGGCCCCGGGGTCCTGAAGGAGCCGAGTGGCGGCGGCGACCGGGTGGACGCCGGCCCCAAGGCGTGGGCCTGCGAGGCGGGTGGCACGCGGCCAGGGATGGGCAGCGGTGGGGACGGAGGCGGCCGCGGCCTCGGCGGGGGCCAGCTGCAGAGGCCTCCGCGGGTGCCGCGGCCCCTCCAGCCGGGTTTTGGGGGCGACTGAGCCGCAAGGCTGACTGACCGACGCGAGGTGGGGGTCGCCGGCTGCCTCGGCCACCGCGCGGGGTAGGAGTGGCCTCTCTCCGCTCTCGCTCCCTCCCCAACCCGCCCGCCCACCTCACCTTCAGGACCCGGATCCCGCCCGGCCGGCGGTTCGCGGGCGCTTCGGGCGGCTCCGGAGGTTCGAGCGGGCCCGCGGGGCCCGGCTCCACCTCCCCCATCTGCGGCTGGCGGAGGCTGCAAAGGGACGCCCGGCCGGCGCTACGCCGCACGGAGCCTCGGCGGCGAGCGCGAACAGCCTGCGGCCCCGCCCCCCGCAGCCCGCCGGCCCAGCCCCCTGCCGCCCCGCCGGCCCCGCCCCACCCGCAGCCCCGCGGGCCCCGCCCCACCCGCAGCCCTTTCGGCCCTGCGTAGCCGCGGGCCCTGTGCGTCCTGGGCGCTGCGAGCCGCAAACCACTGGGCGGGCGGCAGGGGACCTCGCGGGCGGAGGCCGGCGCCACCGCAGGGCTGGGCCTCCGTTGTCGGCCGCCCTCGGTTTGGAGGAATGAGGTACAGGGAGGATTATTTGCTGCTGTCCCCGCCTTCGAAGTACGGGCTGGACAAGGAAGGGGGGGGATGGAGGGCTGCACCTGTCAATAGTGACGCGGGGACGCTGCCCTCCGCCAAGGGTGGCTCTTGTAACTGACCTTTCCCAGACCTTCCCTCTGTACTTCAAAACCGGATGCCTATATTCAATATCCTATGATAAAACATAATGGAAAAGAATATGAAAAAATAATGTATATATATTTATAGCTGAATCAGTTTGTTGTCCAGCAGACATTAACACAATATTGTAAAACAACTATGCTTCAATTAAGAAAAAGAAAAAACTGGACTGTCACCCTCACGTACAAAGCCATTGAACTTTCACCATTGACTGTCACCCTCACGTACAAAGCCATTGTTGAGAATTCTCACCTTAGCAAGGCCCTTTCTCTTCCTTATTAGAGATGCTCACGGCCTTCTTCAGCAAATTCGACCCCACCTCGTGTTCAAAATGTCATCTCACCTCCCAGCCACATTTTAATTTCTCCTCATGTAGTAAAATTATCAGAATATTGTTCTCTGCTTCAAGCAGTAATGTGGTCTGGTCTGAAAGCCATTTTATTATTTGCAATTCTAGTTCAGAAAATTTTTATTATTTTCTTTTAGTTCCTGCAGTGATAGTTTTGTGACTGGCCAGTGGGCCAAATCAGACAGCCAGATTCCAAATTTCAGCTCTACCTCTTATTATTAGATCTATACCCTTGTGCTATTTTATCTAAGCCTTTGGTTCTTAGCTGTGAAATAGAAATTAGTCTGTGGAGTAGTTATTATGAAGATTTTGCAAATGCATACAAAGTGCTTGACACATAGTGAGTGATTCATAGGTGTCACTATTATTCTGAATTTCCAAATTTAAGAGACACTCAATTCCTTAGAGTCCTCTTGTTAATTCTGCTCTAAATTGTCTTAGGATACCTTCTAGACCTCTGGATTTTTAGGTCTCCCCCTCCTACACAGGTGTTGAATCTTCAGGCAACTTCTAAGGAATTAGCAGAAAAAAACAATTTCTTGTGCTTTGAAAAATTGGTATAAATGGTATCACCTATTAACCATTGCTTCAGCTTGCCTAGTCCAGACCAACTATATGTTAAGAATATTTTAATCGTAGATTTAGAACAAGAGTTTGACATCTATCAGTGCAGTCTCTTCCCCTCTTCTATGTATGCATTTATAGATATTATAAATTCCAAGACAAAATTTGACTCTTACAAAGATTCTAACTCTGTACAAATTATTTCTTCTGTGAAAGTTTGGTCACTACTTTCTCCCCTCTCATGAGTTACTTTGTATATACCAAAATTCCAATCTCCAGTCATCGTCATTTCTTTGTCTCATCTTAGTGAATTTAAAATGATGTATCTGTGAGTCTGGTGTAAAGTGAAAAAAACTCTTTAAGTTGTCTACCTCCTGGGTTTTCCTTCTACCCTGAAATTACTTTCAAGAAAGCTACTCAAAGTAGTTGGATTCCCATTTCAGTGCTTATTGGGTAACTTCTTCCAGCAAGAACACTGGTATGTAAGGGATAAGCACCAATATGGAGACAGAAGTGGACTTGACCAAGGGCAGACAGGCAGAGAAAAGAATGAAAATGTGGTTCAGAATTAAGTGCTTCTAAAAGCCTGTTTCCTGAGGTACTACACATTACCTTTTCCAGATCTCATGAGCAGAGGCTCTTTATTAGTTTATCATCTGAAGGGGAAGGATCCTGTCACACGACCAGCATTTGAGTTCATGCTGGGGAACAGCAGTGGTAGATGATTTTTTTTTTTTTTAATTAATGGGAGAGTGGGCTAAAGCATCAATTCAGAATATGCTAAAATTTATGTATTTACTATTTCTTCAACAACAGTAGTACCTCTTTCAAAAAGAGAACAAAAAAGCTACCGGCCCAGGTGTTGCAGGGGATAATTTATGACGCAGCTCTCTTTAAAGGTCTCCATGGTTTAAGATCCAATTCAGTTAAGTGGTGACAAACAGTTGATTCTGAGTTTTCTTTTCAGATCATGTATTGCCATTAACATTTTATACTGTTTCAAAGGTCACATATTCATGTTCTCCCCCAGTTCAAGGCAGTGTGCATTATGTATGCCAAGGGTTATGTAACTACAATTTCTAGAAATGGTAAACAGCTGAGACTAACCCTAAAAATAAATTCCTCTGGGATTTTTTGTGCAAATATCCATCTGCCCTCACTGCAGGTTCATCATTACAAAAATCAGTTTGAATCAAGCCAAGAGACAGAGAAGTCATTAGACTCCCTCCTCTCTGTACCCTTCCTGTAAGCAGCTGTGCATACCTCTCTCTTTCCACCTGGAAGGGGTTGGGGAGGGACACACACACACACACACTTTATCCCAGGAGCTCTTCCTAATCTTCACTACAAAATGGAAAGAAGGTCTGGAGAAGGAGAGTTCACGTCTGTAAGATTTTGGTAGAGGAGCCATAAGAGCTTACTGCATTTTCTTCTTTATAGCTAGTTCCCACTCCTTTGATGATCACAAGTCATCTTTAGGCCTAAATCCTTTGTTATTTCTACCACAGATTGAGCAGATTTAGATATTCCTTATTTTAGTTTCAAATAAACAGGCTGTATTTACCTGGCTCCCAGGTTTGAAGGATTTTTTTTTCCTTGAACATTTTTGTATTGTTGAATATGGGGACAACTGAACTAGGGAAGGAAATAGCATGAAAAATACTTTTAAAAAGTGATAAAAATTAATTTGGTCCTTCTGGATGGAAGTTCAAATCTAAACACTATTCACTGTATTGTTAAGTAAATGTCTGGAGTCTATTACTGGCTAACGTTTTCTACTGCAGCTTTTATATTTTCATCTCATTACATGGAGATGAAGGTGTCAAGTAATTTTAATATTAGAAACAAAGATGAATTTTAACTAAGCCACATATAAGAAAAGATTATAGAAATGTCACTTATCAAACAGCACCAAAGGGCACTTCTGCATAAACTAGATAATTGCCAAGGCCTACTTCCTTCTACTTCTCAGTTAGGGGACTAACTATCACACTCTCCCTCTTCTCAATAAGGGACTATCAGGGATCATCTGAGTACTAGAACACATAAGCTCCCAACTTTCAACCACTCTCACTTCTATGGAAGAGTTCATATAAAATAGATCATGAAACAGAATTCATTTGGCTGGTCAAGCCTTCCTCTTCTTAGTCACAGATAAACTTGAGCAAGTCACACATAGACGCTTTTAACTAAAAGCTCATGACCACCTCTAACATACAATTCATCTTGACATGATTTCTTTGCCTTGTGTGAGAATTCACCCATGTGGAGAATACCAGCATGGAAACAATCACTAGTTAAAATTTCCAATTGCACTTTTCACTGTCTGTAACTTCAAGTTTTTAAAAATTTGTTCAAGTTCCTCTCTTGGTGAGATTTCTGTGTAAAAGGAACATTAACAGGTCAGTAAGTTTAGCTCAAAGCTCTGGAATAAGAACTCATCAAAGGCTTCTCTAATCCACTTGTAAGAAGTGAGGAAGCAAAATTTAAATCATTGAGTATTGACTTTTTATTAGTCACTGTTCATAATTTGTTTCAACCAAAAGACAATACACACAGCAGAATTCTAATGCATCCCATGTAAATGTTTACATCCATTTTATTCCTCACTCGCCTCTAAGACTTATCATTTAACTTTAAATTTTTTTTACATCTCAAAAATATGTCTGCAATAATTAGAACTTCATTAGCTGTCCCACCTGGAAACAGCCTTTTAATATTTTTACAGTAAAGAAGATGTGATGGGGCTTAATGAAAATGTAACTTACAACATTATGAAAGAAAAGGGACTATACAGGGACACAGTGGGAGTTCACAAAGGAAAGACTTCAGAAGCTCTTTCCCACGAGGCCCCCAAAGAGAAAACAAGAACAAAACACACAAAGCGCAACAGCAGGTTCCAAAAACAAAAACAAAAACAAAACTCCAATGTTCCATCTTGAAGCCAGAATCAGCCTCGTGGAAGTGCAAGAAGCAACTGTGCAAGCTGCTTCAGCCTTTTCTTCTGTTTGAATGTTCCAGGTCCTGGAACCCTGTAGATGGGACCCACTCACTGCTATTGCTTGAAGAAGAGTTATTCACTTCCAGTTCTACAAGTAGGCCCACCCTCCCGAGCCAGAGCTGGTCAAAGCGTTTTAAACTTCAGAACTTTCTGAGCACGTCTCTTTTCAGTGATCCTCCCCATTCCCAAACTCCTGAGTGCACAGACATGTACCACCTCTCCACCAACCACAAAGCTCGTGAGTATCCACTTTTTGCTCTCTAGCTCACTCTCTGTTTAGGACAATGTGGGTAATACACATTCACTAGAAAAAAACATACGCATTCAAACTTTCCTTCCCCTAGTTCTCATAGCCCAAATATTTTCCAATGCAGAAGATAATGAAGTTGAACCTCGAAAACAGTATCCCCTAATTTCCAACCTCTCAGAACAACATAAAAATGGAAAGCATGTTATATAGACGGAAATACTCAAACCGTTAGTGCTGGACAGTTTTCTTATATAAATGGGACAAACAAGGGGTACGAAGCACATCTTTTACCTAACAAGAGGGAAGAATCCCCTCCCAAATGTTACACTGAGGAATGTTTCTTTAAATTAGAAAGACCTTAAAATGAACAGATGATCACTATACACAGCATGAAACATTCCATGGCTGTCCAAATTACCTCGAGGTAACAGCACCGGAGCATAGTGGGAGAAGCTTCTCGGGCAGAGCACCCTTCCTACAGATTTCTGAGATTACTTAGACGAATTCTCCCTTAGGATTACTGTGGGGGTGGGGAGGGCGTATAGAATAAAAACTACTCTGGAAGAGGGGAAAAAATGAGGTAAAAGTGCATGTGAAATTGTCCAAGTAAGTGTGTTTATTAGGCTCACTGCTTATCACCCTGGAGTTACGAAAACAGCCATGGAAATCACCCTTTCCTCACAATGGCTCTGAAGTTGTAAATCTAAACAAATTTGCTCCCCCTTGAATGGTTATACTAGGGAAAGAAATGACTGAAATGTGCAAGTATTCATAGAAATTAAGAGATTCCTCCTTTAGCAGCACGGCCAAATGAGAGGAGAATGAATTCTGATCCTAGAAACTAAGGCACGCTGAAGCTTTCAAAGATCCAGTCATTTGAAACAGTCTTCACAACCATCAGTATCCTAGGCAGTTAGTTACCTGGCCGCTAGTCCTTTAATACGGTGCTCAGGTTCACTCTCTGGAATCATTTCATATTCTACACAGCACCCTTTGTGTTAAGGCCATGATTTTTACTCTGTCTAGACAAAGCTATGGATGATCACATAACTCTACCTCAAAACTACATTCACCCAAGGAGACACTTTGTTCCGAGAGTAGACCCTTTCCAGCCCCATTAGCTAGCACTGTCTCATAGCATGATCTTCAGCAGATTTCTGAGATTCAAATCAGTTCAACTAAAGAAACTTGAGCTGGTTAACTATAAACGTGAGAGAGAAAATAAAGCCTCAACCACAAGAGGAATGTTAGACAAATTCTATTCAAGAAATCCACCAATATTATGTTAATCCTATCACGTTTCACAGCATTAAGTATCCATCCAATGAAATCAGTCTGCAAAGAAACCTTTAAAGACTATTTTTCATCGCACAGGCAGAGCAGTTGTTTGAAACACACACTAGACCACACTTACTTTACTGAAAACTATGCACAAGATAATATCCTGTTCTTGACTCAGTCAACCATTTACCCACTAGAATAAGTTTTAGCAAATCTTGCTCTTAAAGACTAAAATAAGACCAGAAAGTTCCCCCTTCGGAGCCTTTAGTTCAACTCCAGTTTGTCAAACGTTAGGAATAATCTAGCATCTGATACAGACCTAGATTTGACAAGACACTGAAGATTTTAAGTAAAGGCTTGGTGAAATGGAGGGGGAAAAAATGGATATCTGTATCCAGTTTTAAGACCAAAGCCAAAGTGGTCCTTGTACTGTACTCAATACAGTAATGATTGCAAATATTTTAAGAGCAAGGTGGGCCTGACTTTTCCTTTTCTTTAGTACATCAGACATGGCACCTGTGCACCCGAACGTACACAGTACATTCAACATGTGCCACAGGAGAGTCACCTTACCTCATGCCAGCAACTCAGTGTTAAGGTCTGATAACATGAGGGTCCTTTCTAAAAGCACTCGGCACTCTCACTAGTTTAAAAAGCTCCAGATCTCAAGTCTTTGATGCAGATACTCATAAGATTGGCCTCTCTTGAGAGACCAACTTCTCACACTCAGGAAAGGATATTCCTACCCTATGGTGTCCATAAGACTTCCTCTGACACAGGGGGCAAGGAAGCTACAAGGCTTCATTCCAACACCATAAAGTACGATATAGGAAAGATTTCTTTAACTGTGTGGTCTTTATTTCAGTGCCAGTGTTACAGATACAACACAAATGTTCCAGTTAGAAGAAGGAATTCAAACGGAATGCCAAGGTCCAAGCCAGGCTCAGGAAATAAAAAGGGAGATTTAGAGTAATGGAGAAGATGACTCCAATATGCTCTAGAGTGAATCAGATACTCACTCTTCCTGTGGGCAAAGGTGCTTTTGTTAAGGAGTCTGTACTTTAAAAGTGGCAAACTCCTCTTTCCACCCATTTACCATAGTTCAGGCAAGTTATGGGTTTAGGAGAAACTTTAAAATTTGTGGTGGGAATAGGGGCATTAATAACTATTAATATATCTTTTGTAAATTGTCCACTTTGCACTTTAAGGGGACTCAATTTTGAAAATCATGGAGAGTACTCATGACTACAGCTAAAGAATGCAGAGAAAGGGGGGCTGGAAGAGCCTTTGAAGTTTCTATTACAAATAGAGCACCATATCCTTCATGCCAAATCTAAACAAAAGCTCTTTTTAACTGCATCTGTCCAGTGTTTACAAATAACCTTTCAAGGTCTGACCAGTACTTGGTAACAAACATACATACATGTGTGTGTCTGTGTGTATACAGCAATGCACAGAAAAGGCTACCAGGAGCCTAATGCCTCTTTCAAACATTGGGGGAACCAGTAGAAAAAGGCAGGGCTCCCTCATGTCCACTGTTACATTTCCGTTCTCAATGCCAGATGTAAAAAGCGCCTGAAGATGGTAACCCAGCTAGTGAGGAGTAAATACCCCACCTCGCCCAGTCCACAGAGAAACACAGTAAAAAGAAGGGGCAACTCCTTGCTGCAGAGACAGAGTGAGTGTCTTCTTGCCATGAATTCCAGTCCTCTCCTCCAGACCAGCTGCTGATTTCCTCAGGGGCTCAGGGAATGTTGATTCTGGCTGTAAATGTAGGAGGGGTGGAGAAGTGCAGAAAAAGGAAAGGAGGAGGAAGAGTGCAAAGTAGCCTCCAGAAGCAGCCGGCCTCAACAGTGGAGGAGAGGAGATTAGTCTTTAACAACGCTTCAAGGTCAGCTATAACTTTAGGAAAATCCTCCTCAACAGTTCTCTTCAGCTCCTCATGCCCATGGTACAGTTGGGGGGGACTTGCAGCGATCATAATCTCCTTCCCAGAGTTCCTTTGATTGAGTGGGATAAGAATGAGAATGGTGCTGGACCCTCATTGCCAGGACTGAGGGGGAAAGTTGTTCACCTCTGCTAGATCTTGCATTGCTGAGCCCTTGTGATTATATGTGAGCTTGATCCGCATTCGCAGCTGTTGCTGTGAGAAGAAAAGAGAATAAAAAATTACGCACTGAAATAAAATCTTTAGAATCTGTACAGTCTACAAATAGACTTTTAATCTTAGAAAACACATATTATTTTAAAGCAGAACTCTCTTAAAAATGAAACACAGGCAAAAAACAACAACAACAAAAACCACCTAGTACTCTAGCTATTAGCCAACATCATGCAGTCAAGTAGAGAAAATGCATCTCCAGAACTCACTGTTGGCTTCAATCCTAGAACCACATTAACAGGACAGAACCACTCAGGAGCATTTTCACAGTAACATTTGCTAAGTGCTTTTCTCAAAGATTCAACCCTTGTATCCAATTTTCTAGAAAAATGAGGTAAACGTACTCATCTTATGCTCTACATTCAGATATACTGGTTGCTTTGTCCCCCTCCCCATGCAAAAAACTAGACTTTTAAGCCTCTAAAATAGAGAAATCTTTAAATGTGCATTTTAAAGATTTTTTTTTTGATGTGGACCATTTTTAAAGTCTTCATTGAATTTATTATAATATTGCTTCTGTTTTATGTTTTGGTTTTTTGGCCATGAGGCATTTGGGAGCTTAGCTCCCCGACCAGGGATCAAACCTGCACCCCCTGCATTGGAAGGTGAAGTCTTAACCACTGGACCATGGGGAAGTCCTCTAAGTGTGCATTTTAATAAGATGCCGCTAAACCATTTTGTGTGTCTGGGCTTCACTTATTATCTACAAAAGAACAAGGAGGTTAGACCAGACATTTTAAAAGATTTCTTTTCTGCTGTGAGTCAGAAAAACCTTTGAGAAACAAAGCAAATTTTATTTCAGGGAATATGCTTACACCTTGCTCAGATAATGTCTTCAAATGTGCTACTCACCTTCTGTGGGTTCAGAACTTTAATGACTTGTGTGATGGTCCCCGTATTAAATGCTGGGACGATGCTGCTGCTAGGAGACAGAAGCTGCAGCTGGAATGTCTGGGGGGAACAGAGGGCACTCTTCAGAAAAATACACTTCACGCTATGTCAGAGATGTCAACAAATACAGTCAGACACGCAGATGATGGTTCAATTACCAGATTTACCTACTACTAAATTCTATTTGTTTTTCAGATATCAGCAATTCACAGCATGTGGGCTATCACTTCATGGCACTTATAAAATGCCACTGTTTCTAGCAATGAGCTACTCTTTCCTTCCTGGTAGAAGCAACTTTAGCCTACCACTTTTCAAGAGGTAACCAATTCTTGTTCTGGCAACCTCACTTAATAGTAACTGATCAACTATGTAGGTAAAAAACAAAACAAAACAAACAACAGCAACAAAAAAAACGGGTGCCTGTGGTTAAAAAAAACTAGAAAGAAATGAAAAGCTTTCTAAAAATAGTAAACCAGCACACCAGTCACCAACTACATGCCTTCAAACTTTTGTGTATTTGGACGGTTGGGATCAGAGACTTGAACCTTTGTTTTCTAAAGCCTATATAATCTGGAATGTGACAAGGGTTACTCCTACAGGACAGAGGTGAAGGAAAAGCTGAAAAAAGCCAGCTTGTTAATACGTATGTGGAACACATCAGGATCCCTACACTGGGGACACAAAGCCCTAACAGAAAAATTATGTGCAGAACTAACCCATACAGCAAAAGACCTGGAAAAGCCAAACACCATAATTTGTTGAGTGCTGGTGGATTTTGTTTGTTTGTTTACAGGGAAGAGAGATAAAAGTGCTATGAGCAAGATAGGTAAGTCATAGTTAGCACAATATAGTATGTATGTAGCTATTTTACAGACTGGGATTAAAAAAATTTTTCCTGAAAGCTTAGTCTCCTAAAATATTAGAGAGAGAGGAGAATGAGAGAGAGAGAAAGAGAAAGAAGAGAAGAGAGGGAGAGAGAACGAAGGGGATGGAGGGAGAGAAAAGAGAGAAGGGCAAAGGGGAGAGAAAGAGAGGGAGGGAAGGAAGAAAGGAGGGAAGGAGGTTCATGGGTCTAGGTCTTCTCTAAGGCCAAAAATTACAAGAGCAGAAATTTAATCTCAATGCACAGGTTTATTACTTTGGGACTTATTCATAAGTCTACTGTCAAGATAAATTATGTAAGCTAAAATATCATTCATTTATTTACATTTATTTCATTAAATGTTAGATGGCATCAATTGTAATTCACACCATTATTCTATATACCACTGAGAAAGAAAACAGGCTGCCGATGAAACTATGACAAGGGTATCAATTTTAAAATGTACCTCAATTTCAGAAATAACAAAAAGTAAAAATAGTAGAATCTACGAAATAGAACGTTTTGAAGTTCAAGATACATCATGATATGCAAATAGGCATTGTATAGTACAACACCAAGAAGAAGGCCATACTTTAAAGCAGAGACGGTATGTTGCTAGAACAGCAGCATAAAATAATAAGTATAAAACTCTTAAGTTGTAGCAGCTAACAATTACTGAGCACCAAACATATGAAAAGTGCTTAAAAAACAGTACCTGGCACATAAAACTCATTTATTCCTCAAAGGAACCCTATGAAGTAGATATCATGATGACACACCCCCTTTCCAAATGAAGAAACAGGCATAGAGATTAAGTAACCTGCTTAATGTCATACAACTAGTATTGAAACCACTAACTCTACTGCTTCTAAAACATCTACATTATTCTGACTCCTAAAAATGCAAGTAAAGAAGCTTGCAAAGTCAGCAGTAACCACAAGTAAAAGGTCTTCAATTTCCAAAATTGTGTTGTCTGAATGTCATACTTCACATGTCACTGAAAAGATCAGATTAGCCTAATCTATTCCAGGGGTTGGTAAAATATGGTCCATGGGCCAAGAATGAACTGACACCTCTTTTTGCAAGTGTTTTATTGGAACAGAGCCACCACCTTTATATATCGCCCATGACAGTTTTGGCACTATGACAGCATACAGCCTAAAATACTTACTATCTCGTCTTTTACAGAAAAATTTTGCCCACTCCTCATTCTAAATTTTCCTTTTTCAAAACTTTTCATTATTCAGTGATGAACATAAACACTCCTTAAACTAAGATTTGGTATAAACAAAACTTCAATTTATAAAAACAAGCAGTCATTGCATCAATAGTAAACTAGATGTTAATGAAGGAGGAATGTTTCTCTCACATTATCAAGAGGCAAAAACTTTTAATTCTGATCCAGTGACTAGAAGAGAATATCAAATACATGAAGTCTCTCATCTTGATTGAACTTTAATTCCACGTTACAATTTGTGTTTTTTAGGTCTTTACCACTGTACTACTGAACCCCAACCTATCCTCAGTGCCCTGAGCATTAATGAATCACCTTGTAGAATACTGCTCTGTCACTATTAGGCTGCCCTTCCTTTATCTTACAATACTAACTGTAAGAATATATATATTTTTTTTGTAAGAATATTTTTGACTAAGCAGAAAGTATTCATTAAAAATGACATGCTTAGTTAAAAAAAAAAAAAAGACATGCTTCAATGAACCATAATAGTTACATTACTGTTAGTTTGAGTTAAATCTGCAAATTTAGTTTAATCTCTGAACATTAAAATATATCCCTTACCAAATACATAAAAAATAATCAGCCAATTTTTAATTCAAGGAAAAAGGCCAAGAAGACAATTCTAGTACCTTTGGTACTGCAGCCTGGAAAACAAAGTCCGTCATGTCCAGCTCTGTGCTGTTGGAGGCCTGTATCGTTATCACTGTGACACTGGGGTTGGTGTTTGACCGTTCAAAGGTGAATTCTATCTTCAAGCCATTCTTACTGTATGCTGTGATGGAGGGGATGCCTGGGAAAGCACAGGGAGATCAGTCGCCTAATGCTTGCAAAATTATTACTTCCTTTCTTCAACAACTACCTCTCATTGCTCTAATGATGACTGTACCTGTAGCAATGTCATTGAAGAGGGGCTGTGATGAAAGCCCATCCAGCAAGAAGGGGGGCTGGGATATCTGTGGGACTGAGGCAGGGGCGGGAGCAGCAGCTGGAGCACCTAAACGAAACACCCCAAAGTCAGGTCAATCTCAGCCAGAATGACAAATCTCACCAAGAAAATACGGAAGAAAATTATCGTGATCTCAAATTAAGGGAAGGATGCCTTAAACAAGATGCAAAAATCATAAACCATAAAAATAACTAAAAATTCAAATACTTTAAAATGAATAACTTCTGTTCATTAAAAAATACCATAAAAAAATAGACCAAAGGCAGAAGAAAATGTATGCTACAAAATAACAAATGGGTGAGTACCTAGAACTATAAATATCTTTTACAAGTCAATAAGGAAAAAAGATAACCTAATTTAAAAGTGGTAAGAAAAATGAACAAGCATTTCACAAAAGAAGGAATGCATTGATTAATTCTTGCATATTTACACAGGGAGACATGTTACAAAAAGTGTGCAGAGCAAGATAATTTCTAACAATGAAATTCTGGAAACAAAATGTCCATCCTCAAAATAATGGGTAAGTAAATTGTGGTACACTGACAAAATAAAATACTATACATATACAGCAGTAAAAATGTGAATGCACTAGAAATGCACTTAACATGGATTATTCATAAATACAATGTTTAGCAAAAAAAGCAAGGTATAAAAGTACACATGCAGTTGGATACCAGTTCTAAAAAGGCAAAATATGGCAAAACAATACTACACACTGCATCATTCTAGAAATACACATGAATGGTAAACACCAAAGCTAACACTATTTTAGAATAGATAGTAGTTATCTCTGGGATCAAGAGGGAAGGAGATAAGGGGGCAGTACACAGGGAATGTCAACTCTCTTAGTAACATTTTATTTTACAAGCTAAGTAGATCAAGGCATTTATTAATTTTAACACACACACACCCCCCCCTGGGAGAGGTGGTGTGGAGTGGGGGAAAGAAATCATCAGATTATCACATTTATTTGATCCTTCCAAATAAGAACAAGTTAAGGAGGGCCAGGGATAGAACATGACCATGAACTGACAGAAATCAAGATTCTAAGAAGAGGCATAAGAAAACTCAGCAAAAGAAAGAGAATGCATTTTATGCTTAAATAGATTTCAAACTACTTATAAAATTAACTGAAATTACACCATTTAAAAAATTCACAAAATGAAATAAAGAAAGGCTGAATTAGCTTAAAAAAATAATACCCAAGTACACTCGAAAAAAAATCACATACTAAAAATTAGCAAGGAAGGTAGAAACACATATGGCTAAGCAAAGCACAAGGAGCTAAAACAAATGTGGACACCACAGGATGTGCAGTCAAGCAGATTACCAATGAAGAATATAAACAAATATTCATATAGTTATCCTAGTTTTTATAAATCTAATCTAGTAATTTTCCCATAATTTCCATTTTCAAAACAATTTTAGAAACGTGTTCCCATGGAAAATCATAGGCTACCCAAGACACATAGGCAACATATGAGTCCCTAAGTCCCTCAAATTTTAGCTTTTTTTCTCCTGCAATGGTACAATAGGTAGTTTTGGGAAACAACAGAAACTCACTGCTCCAGTTCCTCTAAAAGCTCGTACTAAATTTATTTCCTACTTTCTACTGATTTAAATTACTGTGCATTACTATATGACTGTAATGATGGCTTAAAGAATCTAGAACTCAAAATTTTTTTACTTAAAAATAAAAAAAATGGGAAAATGTGTTTAAACTCATTATGAATAAGGAAAGGAAAATCTAGGCTTTTTAACATTTTATCATTTTACTTTTTCATTTAACACTAGAAAAACAAGAAAGTCAGAACAAAAACAAAACATTAAGACCCCATGATAAATGAGTTAAAGGATACAAAAGGAATGTACAAAAAGGAAATTCATGTATAATGCACATATGGATAAATATAAAACATTCCCTTGATTGAATAAATAAAAATTAACAAAATGATAGCATCAACCTTTCAACTGTTAGGGCTTTTTAAAAAATATTATAATATTTATGACTATACAGTGAAACTCATGGCCATATACATTGAGGAAACGATAAATAACATTTACCAAGTGCCTACTATGTGTCATGCATGTACTAAGTCACTATTCCTCACAATACCCTAGGATGTTAAGTATTTATCCTTCTTCCTTTAAACAGATTCAGACAGATTAAGCCTAACTTAACTTAGCCTAAGAATGTAAACCCAAAATAAATTTGGACAAATTTATGTAATAACGATATTTGTTGAGGCATCAGTTATGATAAGAAAAATCTGGAAACAAAATGCCCAATAGTAAGGAATTGAATAAATAATAGTTCAAACTTCTTAATGAAATATTAGACAACCATTTAAAATTATAATTGGTAAGATTATGTACTAACATGGAAATGCTATTATGTTAATAAATAAAGCATATCATCTATACACTATGGTTTGTTTGTTTGTTTTGGCCATGCCGCACAGCTTGCAGGATCCTAGTTCCCTGACCAGGGATTGAACCCAGGCCCTAAGCAGTGAAAGCGTGTAGTCCTAACCACTGGACTGCCAGGGAATTCCCCATACACTATGTTTTAAACATGGGATTGTTTTTGTTTTTCCATATATCTAGGATAGCTTTGGCATCTCAAGATTTGAAATTGACTATTTGTAAATGGCTCTAAGTACATGACACGTAACATTTTGAAATTTTGTTAAGACAAATATAAACCATAAGCTCTGGGAGGCTGCTATGTTAGGAAAAAAATCATTTAGCTTGTGATAGCCAGTCTAGATGAGCATTCAACATCTTTATCCTATGGCTGTTTTCTACATAAGGTCATGTGTGCTGTAACTCTCCATTATACTTTTAAAGAAGTCACTTAAGATAGAAATTATATGCTACAGTGATACTCTTGGACTCTTTCTTTTGTTTTTTTTTTAAATTTATTTATTTAATTTATTTATTTTTGGCTGTGTTGGGTCTTCGTTGCTGCACGCGGGCTTTCTCTAATTGCGGTGAGTAGGGGCTACTCTTTGTTGCGGTGCGCAGGCTTCTCGTTGCGGTGGCTTCTCTTGTTGTGGAGCATGGTCTCTAGGCGTGCGGGCTTCAGTAGTTGTGGCACACGGGTTCAGTAGATGTAGCTCGTGGGCTCTAGAGCGCAGGCTCAGTAGTTGTGGCGCACGGGCTTAGCTGCTCTGCAGCATGTGGGATCTTCCCAGACCAGGGCTCGAACCCATGTCCCCTGCATTGGCAGGCGGATTCTTAACCACTGCGCCACCAGGGAAGCCCTCTTGGACTCTCTTGAACTCTTGAACTCTAATGTGTTCAGAGATACTGTGAACACATTAATTACCAATGTCTACTACATATAAATAAAGATAAGATATTCCCAAATGAAAAGTTATGTTTGAATATTATAACCATGGATGACTTTCTCCTTCCATTGCTTTAATACCAAGGAGAGAGAGAGGGAGAGAGAGGGAAGGAGGAAAACAGGTTGACATCTCTCCACTCTCTACAAATGGCCATAGTTCTTGGAAACTAACCATGAGTAGAAAGAAACCTAGAAGAAGTAATGTATTTCTTGGGATGTATTTCTTTTCTAACCTGAGACAGTCCTTTCTATCTTAAAATGCTATGAGTAATTTATTCTCCAAAAAATTAAAAATTAGACTTTAAGGAATCCCTATTAATTATCTCTAGAGTATTAGTATGGCAACATATCCCAGATGTTGTGAAGACTCTTGCTTTTCACTTAGCCTCTCCCATCTTCAACTGTTTCATGTGCTAGATAGAAAGGCTATGTTCAGTGTAGTTTTTCCCTAAGGCCCTTATCCCTAACCAAGCATAAATAACTCTAGTCTGGCCTCACCTGTAAGGTTGATGTCTCCCAGCAAATCAAGAAGTTCTCCACCAGCAGAAGCTGGTTTGCTTGTAGGTGCAGTTGGAATAACAGGTGTTATGTCATTTCCTCCCAACAAATCCAATAAATCATTGGCCTAAACAAGGAAATAAAATCTTATTCATTAGTCATTGCCTAATCTGTATCTCATGCAAAGCCCTTTCAACACTTAAAAATAAGGAAGAGAACCATCAATCAATCCAGGAACACTGAAGGGAATCAGCTAAGAGATAGGTTCTAAGGAACTATAAGATCATGAGGATCCCCAGATAAGCAAGGGAAAAGCTACCTGGCTGGTGGGCTGTGGCCCAGAGGGTGGTGGCTTGGTCTCTAGAGGAGCTGGTTCTGTCTCTCCATTTGTCTGCACAATCTCAGTAGGGCCATTTGTGGTCACTTTTTCCATGACAGGCATTCTCTCAAGCAGGGCAGACCTGAAAGAATCTGAAGTGGTTAAATTCTACGCAGTTAACCTACCTTCCCTACCCAAAACAATCACTGTAACTATATTGGAGCCAAACATGTAGAGACATCTCCCCTCCCCACATCCCAACACAGACACTAAAATAGAAGCCGGATTACAAGAATACATGACCTAAATTCCTGGCTGGATTAAGGGCAGGCAACAAACACTGAATGGACAAACTGTCCCTCTAAATCCCGAGAGACTGGGAATTCTCAGTGATAGAGAAACTGGAATGAAAGAAAGGCAAATAAGTACCTATTAGCAGTTTCCAATCAAGAAGATACTGCATAACAGAAGAGGGAAAAAAGATACTGCATAACAGAAGACACTGCACACCAAAATGTTAATAGTAATGATATCTGAATGTGAGTCTGTTGAGAAAGAAACAACTCCCACTTCTTCACCAAATAAAATGGAAAATGAAGCAAACTTTCTTTACCAAAAGAAAGGTGAGAAGGGGACTAAAGGAACATAGTTCACTTATTTCTTTAGAGGCTAGGCAGAATAGAAGATGGACAAAACACAAGGGGCCAAGCAGTTAGAACTAAACAGAGTTGTGAAGTCTGGCTAATAAAGGACGAGGGATGAATCTCCTTTACGGGTTTATCATGACAATTTGTTTGAGATGCTAAGAGGCACATGCATTGTTTACTTTCTCTTACTTACCTCATATGGTCATATTTCTTAAAAAGTGCATTATATTCTACTGCCCTCTGCTGGAGCTCCACATCAATGCTGCTTCCATAGATGGAAACCACTTTCTTAATTCGGCTTTGGGATAAAATGACAAACAAATTCAAATACCCAAAAGAAAGTTCATAAACAAGCAGAGAGAATAATGTTTGAAACAGAGGTTTCTGGTTAAAATTTTGAAATGCTCTTTTCTTAATGTACGTAACTTTTCAAAAACAAAACATTTTCCTTTATGTTCATTCATCTGACATATAGCTCAAGACCATCATACTTATTACCATCATACTTATTCTAGTTGTAATGCTAGGTTTTGTCTGTTAAATATCTCATACCCTAAAATTTGCTAGACAAAAGTACCGATTATTAATTTGCTACAAAAGAATAAATTTATAGTGTTCATTCTCTTCTTTAATAACTTTAAAATAAGCTTTTATCAACAAATGGGTCATGGCATCAGACTTCTTTCAACAAAAGGTCATTACCTGACACCAAATTCTTCTACTTCACAATTTAAATAGTAAAAAATACCATTCTTCACGAAGCTTAACATTAAAAATTAAAGCAGAGGGTCTAAGAGAACTAAGTTTAAATATGCTTGGCTGGGAGACTGATCCAAGAATTGACTTTTAGTCAAAATAGTAAAAAAAAAAAAAAAAAAAAAAAAAAAGCAAAATTTTAAAGAGTTAAACACCAAAACCTTCACAATTTTCTTCCTATTCAGACATCTCAAAATATTATAATAAACCAGAACCCTTATATGGGAAAATAACTTCGCTACTTTAAAAGAGAAAACAGGCATCAGAAACCTGATTTTAAAAACATTACTTTTTACCTCCAGAATAAGCAATGGTGGGATAGGGGGATGACAGGGAGCAAAGTATAGATAAAATAAGGATTAACCATGAAATGATGACTGTTACTGAGGAATAAAGGTATATGCAATTGATTTTACTATTCTACTTTTGCTTTTGCCTGAAATTTTCCATAATGAAGTTTTTAAAAATTACAAAACTATATGTTCACCCTACTTTTTCTCCATACTCACTTTACAGTACAGGTGAATCGAGTAGAAAGCTTCATAATGGCAGTGAGGGCATAACCTCGTGTCACAGAGGTGGACATATTAGAGATTAGGACACTTTCTAAAATATCCAACACTTCATCCTCTGTTACCTGTGCAGAAAAAAAAAAAGACAATGTAAGATGAATTTTAACTGTAAATATCTACATCTGATATTAAGTCACAGGATGCCACCAGAAAGACAATCCTGCCATCATTACCAAAGCTTCTAACACAATCTGTGCTTTGCCAGGGTAACTGTACAACCTAACCCACCAACCAGAAGCATGTAGGAAGGAGGTAAAAAGGATGGAGAATACCCATTGGGGGCTGAGAGGCATTTTATGACTTTCAGAGGCAGAAGGAGAGGAAGAAAGGAAAAATATACATAGAGTTAAAGTGTTGTTGCCACAACTTCTCTGAAATCCAGTCCTTTAATGAGCAAATGGAAACATGGATACACTCTCATTTCTTCTTATCAGCCAGAGGGTAAGAGAAACAATGTAAGTCAGTCTGATGGGATGGGGGGGTAGGTCCTAAAGGCAGTTTTAATATCTCACAATGGCCCAGTAAGTTCCAACTCAAAAATCAGCAGGTTTTCCAATGTTAATTCTGGAATTGCTTCTTTAAAGGGTTTTCAAGGTATCAATCTCAACTCATTAAACACTACTCTCTTAAAACCAAAAACATTGCTTTTCCCCCTCCTTAACCAAGAGTGACAAAGGGTACCTGAATAGGCTCTTCCTCTTCACATTGGCCAGACACAAGAAGATCTCCATATTCACCTATACACCAGGCAGCTACTTGCACCAAAGGTTGCTGTCAAAAGAAAGTCACCGTTTGTCAAAGATTTCAGTCCTTTAAAAGATTAATACAAATCACAGGTCATCTAACCATAAAGGTCAAAACTGAGGCACCTCTAGAGTGATAGTAGTGAGAGCATATCAGGAAAATAAAGGGCAATTTCCCCCCAAAAGTGAAAGTACTTACCTGAGAATAATCACCAAGAATTGCTTTGTACAAGCGCTGGACAGTATAGGCATGCATCTCCACGCTATTGGTTATTAACTGGATCAAGTTGGGAACTGCATCATCACGAACATAGCTTCCTGCCTAAAAGGAAATGCGGACAGTTACCCCTAGAAACACACGGTAATAATAAGAAATGTTAGCTAGTACTGTTGCTGTTCAAAGGAGACTACTACAAAACACCCTCAAAGATAAAGTTGTTTCCAATTCTCATGTTCATAAGCAGTTCAAACTTCAAAGTCTTTTTTTTTACTGGAGTATAGTTGATTTACAATGTTGTGTTACTTTCAGGTGTATGGCAAAGTGAATCAGTTATAAATACACATATATCCACTCTTTTTTTAGATTCTTTTCCCATACAGGCCATTTCAGAGTACTGAGTACAGTTCCCTATGCTCTACAGTAGGTTCTTATTAGTTACCTATTTTATATATAGTAGTGTGTATATGTCAATCCCAATCTCCCAATTTATCCCTCCCCCCTTAAAGTCTTATTTAAATGAATATTCTAAAGTTTTAAGATTTTATAAAAAATAAAATCTTCTCTTCGTCCAAAGTAAAAAAAAAAAAAAAAAAAAAAGGTTTAAAATTTAAGAAAGGCCTTCTCTACTCAAAACAGGTAAGGTCTATGATTACAAAAATTTAAGAAATACATTCACTGGGAACTTAATTACAACAACCTCTCCCTTCCCACAACTCCCCAACACAGGGTTAAAATCACATGAGCTAGCTATAGTAGTCACGCTACTCTGGGGGACGGAGAAAGGAGTGTACATGAACAGTTCAAAAAGGCTTGTTAAATAAGATGAGACTGAAATAAATAGTAACTTTTAAAAAACCTGAGTTTAGGGGACTTCTTTGGTGGTCCAGTGATAAAGAATCTGCCTTCCAATGCAGGGGACGTGGGTTCGATCCCTGGTCGGGGAACTAAGATCTCACATGCTGCAGGGCTTAGAAAACTAAGCCCGTGCGCCTCAACCAGACAGCCCACATGCTGCAAACTACAGAGCCCACACACTCTGGAGCCTGCGTGCCACAACTAGAGCAAGAAAACCCGCACACCACAACTAGAGAGAAGCCCGTGCACCACAATGAAGAGCCCACACGTCGCAACGAAAGATCCCGAGTGCCTCAAGGAAGATCCTGCGTGCCGCAACTAAGACCTGACGCAGCCAAATAAATAAATAAATAAGCAAACAAACAAATAAAAAACCTGAGTTTATTCACACTCCTTTAAAAACTAGAGTTTATAAATATTATAGAACCAATAAGTAGTCCCAGGAATAGGAAATATTTTGTATTTAATTATCCACTCTTAAAAAAAAAAAGAAAGAAAAAGAAAACCTTGATCTCTTTATTGTCCTCTTGACTAGTGGAATCTTGAGATTTACAACCACAAAAACAAAATACAGCTATTTAACCTATGAGGAAGCTAAATTTTGGCCTTATCAGAGCATGACGATAACCAGGCTGCACAAGACATACAAACAGTGGAACCTGTGCCTAATATCAGCCCACCTTGGTCAATCTCCCATTACTGGACAGAAGAGCTGATCTGATTTACAAGACTGAGACCAGGCCTACCCATGTGTACTTTAGAGAGGAAAAAGACAAAGAAAAAATCCCAGGTGGCTGGGATACCCACTCCTGTTAAGAAACACAAAGACAGAGGGAGAAGTTTGGGGAAATGGTCAAAAAGGAAAGGTGAGAAGCTAAAAAGCAGGTAATTAGTGGTGTGACTTAGATATTTACATTCTTCCCTAATAGGAAAAAGCAGAGTGTTTTACTGTTTTTTATTTTTTTAAATAAATTTATTTATTGTATTTATTTGTTATTTTTGGCTGCGTTGGGTCTTCGTTGCTGCGCGCCGGCTTTCTCCAGTTGCAGTGAGTGGGGCTACTCTTCGTTGTGGTGTGCGGGCTTCTCATTGCGGTGGCTTCTCTTCTTGCGGAGCGCGGGCTCTAGGTGCACGGGCTTCAGTAGTTGTGTCTCGCGGGCTCTAGAGCACAGGCTCAGTAGTTGTGGTGCACGGGCTTAGTTGCTCCATGGCATGTGGGATCTTCCCAGACCAGGGCTCAAACCTGTGTCCCCCTGAATTGGCAGGCAGATTCTTAACCACTGTGCCACCAGGGAAGCACAAGCAGAGTGTTTTAAATAAGAGAAAGCATCAACATGATCTAATTGACATTTATAGACCATGCCGTTCAACAACAGCAGAATACACATTCTTCTCAAGCTCACACAGAACATTCCTCAAGACAGATCACATTCTGGGCCATTAAAAATAAATTTAAAAGAACACAGGGACTTCCCTGGTGGTCCAGTGGTAAAGAATCCGCCTTCCAATACAGGGGACACGGGTTCGATCCCTAGACGGGGAACTAAGATCCCACATGCCGCGTGGCAACTAAGCCCATGCACCACAACTACTGAACCCGCACACCTCAACTAGAGAGCCTGAGTGCCACAAACTACAGAGCCCACGCGCTCTGGAGCCCACGCGCCACAACTAGAGAGAGAAAAACCCAAACGTCACAACTAGAGAGAAGCCCATGCTCCGCAACGAACAGACCCTGCGCCACAACAAAAAGATCCCGCGTGCCACAATGAAGACCCAACGCAGCCAAAGATAAAAATAAATAAAATAAATATTCTAAAATAAATAAATAAAATAATAGAAATCATGCAAAATTAAACTAGAAATAAGTAATATAAAGATGGCTGAAAAGTCCCCAAATATTTGGAAATTAAATAACACACTACTAAATAACACATGGATCAAAGAAAACATCAGGAACAGAAAACTATAGACCAATATCTCTCATGAACACAGATGCAAATATCCTTAAAAAAATTAGAAAATCAAATACAACAATAATGTATTAAAAAAACTATATATATGCCACAACCATGTGGGATTTATTCCTGATATGGAAGGCTGATTCAGCATTCAAAATTCAATTAATGTAAGCCAACTATACTTCAATTAAATAAATAATTTTTTAAAAAATCAATTAACCTAGCACATCAATAGGCTGAAGAAGAAAAATCATATGATCATATAAAAAGAGAACATAAATTGATTGGAAAACTGAAAAGTTGGAGCAATTTTTTTAAAAAGGTTTTGATTTTGATAAACATTTTTCTTCAGGAGCTCTAATTTTTCCCTTCTTTTGAGCCTTATAAAAACCATTGTATCTTTTGTTAGAATATAATTTCACAATTAAGTATACTGACTTTTTTTTTTTTTTAAGTATACTGACTTTTAAACTTTTACAAAATTAATTCATTGTTGGTAAACTATTTAATTGAAATTTTAAAAATTTCAATGGTATCATTCCCTCCTACAGATGTTTCATAATTTACTTAACCCATGCCCATCTGGAGACTCCTAGTTGTTTCCAGCTTTCCCCTATTATAAATAAGATTAGGATGAACACTTCTGTATATACATTTTTGTACAATGACCTTTTATTTTTCCAAGCGAAAGTCCTAAAAACAGAATTAATAAAGTACTGCCTGTTCTCTATTTTCTAACTAGCACTAGGAATGAGATTAAAAAGTATGACAAGTGAAAAATGACACCTCACTTTTATTTTATTTACTATCTCTTTAAGAGTAAGGGTATTTTTCAATGTTAACTAGCCATTTCTTCTTTTGTCAAATGTCTGTTCAAATGCCAGTTTTTCCATCAGTGTTTTACTTTTTCCTATTAATTGTAAAGTATTTATAGATTAAAAATATTAACACACTGTCATATGTTACAATGGTTTTTCCCCTAATTGTCATTTGCCTTTTAACTTTGTAGATTTTTTTTTCCTTCTGCTATACAAGTTTTAAATTTTAATGTGGTCAACTTTGTCAATGTTTTTTACTTCCGGTGACATAATTAGACATAGATAGTTATGCCACTACATTTTCATTTTTCCTCTTAAATCTCTAATCCCTGTCTATTAATTGAATGATCGACTGATCAAAATTCCGGAAGACTACCAAAGAAAGGATATTCTATAAAACCATAATTTAAAATCCAGAATTTAGCCATTCAAAACTTTCCAATGATTTCCTATCATATTCAAAATAAAATCCTAACTCCTGTGAGGCCTTATAGAATCTAGCCCCTGCATCAATCTTACCATTCTCTGCCTCTCTCACTCTACTGGCTTCACTGGCCTTCTTGATGCTCTCCAGACAGGTCAAGCTTGTTTGCTACCCTAGGGCTTTGCAACACTTACTGTTCCCTCTGATTTGTACACTCTTCGCCCAAATCTTTGCACAGCTCCTCATTTAACCAAGTTCTCTACTCAAATGTTACCTCCTCTGAGTGACCTGCCCTATTCTACCTAAGACACCTGGCCCACTGCCCCATATCCCATCTTCCTCTGCCATCAATATAGTCCCATATGCTACTTTAGTATTTTTCATAGCATTTTCCCCTGCCTGACAAGAGAGTGGTACATATTTCCCCATGAATTTCCTATCTCCCCCACTAGAACATAAGCTTCATGAGAACAAGGGCTTTGTCTGACTCGTTAATCGACACATCCAGCCCTTAGTATATGTTGACTTAAGAACACTACTTACCGTTGTCAGAACGCGCATAATTGTGTCTATATGCCACCGTTTGGAAGGTGCATACCTGAGAAAATAATGGCACTAGGTGAAAACACTGGAACCTATAAACTAAGCTCTGCTCAGTGACTTTCAAAAATCCTGTCCTACAGCATTTTTTAGGTTCACAGGTTAAGTGATTATATCTGGACCCATTTCACCTTCAAAACTAGCAGCAATTCCCATTTCAAAGGGTGATGAAATGGTACATAGTCAAATTCAGATGTTCCACGTAATATGCAATAGGAGTTGCTGAGCTGAGAACTGGGGACTCTGTCTCCAGTTTTTCAGAAAATAAATCATAAAGTCAGGACAGGAGGGGATAGAGAAGAAAGAAGAAAAGGGACCCTTCCGAGACCCAGGCACACCAGGACTAGAAACTTGCTCCCTAAAATTCACAGTGAAAAGAGGAGAAACAACCATACTACCAAAATCTTGAGGTACTTCTTCCTAAAAGTTTTACACAGAACCACCATCCAGATGCTGTAACTTTTCTATTCTCTTCATCAAAAGGACATCATAGATGAGAGGTTAAAGAACAGATAAAAGAGGAGATTTTATAAAAGTGGGATTAGTTTGGTCTTAGCATAATGCTTAATATTAGATACTGGCTAGAATGGCCTTCTCAAACCTAATTTCTAATGGGAAGCCTGAAATAAATGTTACATGTTTAAACATGTTTACAACATTTCCCCCACGTTTTAAAGATGCTTTCCAAAAAGTTCTAAGCATTTTTTACCAATGAATATAAAAATAAAATCTTACTTTTCTGCAGCAAGGAAGATTCCAGATGCACAGTCTGCTTTAAATTCTGGCTCACATGAATCCAGAAAATAAAGCAATTCCTTCATCATGCCTCGAATATTATTCCCATTTACCAGGGCAAAACTCAATTCCATTGCACGCCTTGCAGGGGGGAGGGAAAAAAAGTTATGATATTTACAGTGGGAATGAAACAAAGACCCACGTATGTTGCCTCTGAACACCAAGCACTAGTGGATGTATTGATGTCTTTGCATGATCTTATGATCCCAATCTTTGCACATGAGATAACCAAAGTTATCAAATTTATTTTGAACGTTCATCAACACTTTTCTTCAAAAATCCCCAAGAGATATACTACTAAAGACCAAAAATGCAGTTTGAGTTCAGCAATCTATTCTATGAAGCTGAAATTTAGAATACTTAAAAGGCTCAAAAAGAGAGGCAACAAAATTATTACCCAATGATAATACCTCTGCGTTATTCATTAAAAACATGATATACAGTCACCATACTCTCCTTTTATTACATCCACTTTAGTCCAAAGATGATCTAACATAGGTTACATCAAAAGGTACATAGAGGAGTAGAATAAAAACAAACCTTGAGGGCTAAGTGAAATAAGTTAGAGAAAGACAAATATTGTACAGTATCGCTCATATGTGGAAGCTAAAAAAAGCTGAATGCATAGAAACAGAGACTAGAATGGTGGTTACCAGGGTCTGAGGGGTGGGAAAAATGGGGAGATGTTGGTCAAAGAGCACAAACTTCCACCTGTAAGATGAATAAGTTCTGGAGATTTAATGTATAGCATGATGGCTATTGTTAGTAACAATGTATTATATACTTGTAAGTTGCTAAGAGAATAGATCTTAAATATTCTCACCATGAAAAAGAAATGGTAAGTGTGTGATAGGATGCAGGTGTTAACTAATGCTACGGTGATAATCAGTTTGCAATAGATAAGTGTGACAAGTCAATGTGATGGACATCTTTAACTTACACAATTATATCTCAATAAAGCTGGGAAAAAAACTGAAAAAGAGAATAAGAGCCATGAAAAGGAAAAAAAGGGTATGTGCTATGAGAGCAAATAGGAGCTAAAACCGCCTATCAAATTTGGCATTGAAGGCAAATATGGACATGTTTTACATATAAAAGTTATAAGGTTACTACAGGCATCTTTTCACATTTGGTCAATAATGTCAAACATGGCATATAATTAACTTTCAAAAATACCAATTTAATAATACTTTCATCTTAGTTAATCTACAAGCAACAAAAACTCAATCCTTACAGAAATGCAATAATAACTAATTCTTACACAGTGCTTAAGTACTTTACATATGTTAATCCAGTTAATCCTGCATATAACCTTTTGAAGTGGGTGCTTTTTTATCCACATTTAGCATACGGGACAACTGAAGCACAGAAAGGCTAAGTAACTAGACAAAGTTTATTAAGGGCAGAGCTAGGATTTGAAATGAGGCTTTCTGGCTCCAGAGTCTAAGCTCCTACTGTTATATAACCTGTCAAAGAGACCCAGGTTTTACTTTTGAAATGCAAAGCCCAGTCATGAGCTATAGAGAAACAACACAATAGAAGTCAGAAAGTCTGACTTCTATTCCCAGGTCTGCCATGTCCAAGGGGTAAGGTTTGGTGTTAAGTCATTTGATTCCTTTGGTACTGTATTTTAATCTGTTAATTGGGGATAGAAGTAATTGCCTAGTCTCTCTTGCTGGCTTGCTCTGAGAACCAACTGAGAGGGTGCTTATAAATCCTTTGCAAAGCACTATGTAAAAGTTGTTATTACTGACTCTAGGTCTTATCTTTAGTTTGCCCAAGCACTTAGCACCTGTTCTCTGCAAATAAAAGGAACACAATTATCAATGAATGTTTGTTAAGTCAATAGTTTCAGAGATCATTTCAAATCTAATTTTTTCTGGTTTGAACAGTAAACCAAAAGTTCACTGAGGCCAACTATAACTAGGTTTTACAAACAACTACAGTTATTCTAAGAAGACAACCAGTAGAATTACTACATCAAGGAAAAAATATACATGCCTTTTCAAAGTCCTATGTGCTGCCTAAAAGTCATTCCTAGATGCACTGTTCTAAGAAACACGGCCACCTCTAGTATCTTGAAGTACTGTGAGAAAACGTGTGCTGTCAGCAATTTGAGTTTCAGCATTGTGATAAAACACTCAGCCGATGGATCACTCCGTATTTTCATCCTCCAACACACAGAACACAGTACCTCTGTTGAGTAAACATATGCCCAGCTTATCTGTACCTGTTTTACTCATCAAAGAACCAAGGACAACTTCAGTGTGCACTTCAGTATTCCGTACTGGCCTCTTTCATTAATCTAAACTTCTCCCTGCCAATCCTTTCGAAAAAAGGATTTACTCTGTGAAAATAATGACTAAATACATAAATGTCAACATTCTCTCTCTCAAAACTATTACAAAGTTATCAGGTGATGGGTGGGGAGCAGAATTTTCAATAATCTGTTACCGTTTTATTGAGACATCCAAATCTTTTAGACAGTCCACAATGGTACTTCTGTGCCTCTGTACTGCGTTATGATCTGTCTGCACAGTCTTCAACAAAGATGTTAAAGCTACATATCTGGATGACGTAAAGTTGCAGAAGAACAGAATTAAAATGTAAAATTCAGGATAGTTCTCTGCTTAACGACAAAGAAGATGTCCAATGACTAAGGGAAAGCATACATTGTTAAATATTTAAAAGACAAGACAGATTAGTGAGTAAAATGGAAACACAGTAAAGCCATAAAAAACACTATAATCTAAAGCTGTGGCAACCAGAAGCCTTGGATTTAGATTTGTATTCATGGTCAATTCCATTTAAACTTCTAAAAGTGACTGACTTGATTCTTCCAAACTCTTTCAAATAGTACAACAAAATAAGTATATAGTATGCCTTTTCAGGCTGCCTGAGCCCCAAAACACAAGAGGAAATTATTTCAATTTTACCATTTATATTTCCTCTGCTTTTGTTTGATACCAGTACCAAAACCGTCCCTGCAAAAATTTGAGTTTATGATCCAAGTATTTAAAAATTCTTCTGGAAGGAGAAGATAATTCAGGGTACCATAATGATTATTTCCACATTTTTTCAATCATAACATGACAAGAAAGAATAGAAGATAATACTGATAAATTCATCTACTTTAAAAAAGTAGCTGGAGTTCACAAACATGTTCCAGGTTTGCAACTGAAATGTTATATTTTTCTTCTTAATTTAGAGCAGGGGTCAGCAAACTACAGCCTATCTGCAAAAACCCAGCCCTCTGCTGTCTGGTTTGGTAAATCAATTTTTATTGCAATACAGCCATGCTCATCATTTACACAGTCTATGGCTGCTTTCACACCAAGAGGCAGAGGTGAGTAGTTGCCAAATAGACCCTAAGGCCCATGGAGTCTAAAATACTGACCATCTATCTGGTCCCTTACAGAAAAGTTTGCTGACTCCTAATGCTAAAGTATAAACAGGACTAAAAATTAACTCATGAGGCAAATACTCAATTTCTTATCGAAACGGTTTTAAGACCAGACTAAAAATAAAAATCCTGAGTTGAAGTTCTAGATATGTCACTCAATACATGTGTGATCTTGAACAAAGTCACTCCTGAATACACTGAGTTTATAATAGCCAGATAGAAGACATTTTTCAGTTGACTTACCTAATATTCTTGTCGTTGTTCAATAAGAAACGACCCAGGATATTTATGGCTAGGACCTATAGAGAAACAGCATAGCTTAAAAATTTAGGAAATATCTATATTGTTTAAGGGTCACTTTCTGGCCTCTGATAGGTGCAAACTATTTAAAGGTGGTAGTTTAGTTAGTACTTCTATAGATTGCTAGCCAAAAAAAAAAAAAAAAAAAATCTGAAGGCAAACTCCTAAAACCATATTTTACTTCTGCTGAAAGATTGTTTTAAAGTTTTTATATCATTAGCAGAAAAATAATATTGTTACAGCCTCACTGGAGGGAAATCTGGCAGTAACTATAAATATTTAAAATTAGGAATTCCCTGGTGGTCCAGTGATTAGGACTCTGTGCTACCACTGCAGGGGGCATGGGTTTGATCCCTGGTTGGGGAACTAAGATCCTGCATGCCACATGGTGCGGCCAAATAAATAAATAAATAAATAAAAGCTACAAAATGAAACTATATCCTCTGCTTCAACAATTTCACTTCTAGGAATTTAGCTGACAAATGTACTTGTACATATGCACAAAAATCTACTGCAACACTATCTATAATCACACATGATAGGAGAGTCCATTAGTAGCAAATTTGCTACATGTACTATGGCACATCCATACAACGGAATAGTATGCAACCATTAAAAAGAATAAATCCTGACACGTGCTGCAAAATGGATGTACCTTGAAGACATTATACTAAGTGAAATAAGCCAGACACAAACACCCCATATTATATGATTCCATTTATGTGAAATGTCCTGAATAGGCAAATCCATAGAGACAGAAGGTAGAATGGTGGTTGCCAGGGGTTGGGGACAGGGGATAAGGGGGGAGTTATTGTTTAATAGGTACATAGATTCAGTTTCAGAAGACCAAATAGTTCTGAAGATAAATGGTTGTGTAGGTTGCAAAACAATATGAATGTGCTTAATGCCACTGAACTACAGAGTTAGAAATGGTTAAAATGATAAATTTTATGTTATGAATATTCTACTACAACCTTTTTTAAAATGAGAATGGTCTCTATACATGAATATAAACTAGCTCCAACATAATGTTTTCACCTAACATGAAATGTGTAAGGTGCAGAACCTAGATGACAAAAAGAACTATACACAAATACTGTAGTGTAGATAGTAAATTTGTTTCTTACAAAGCTATGGGTTAGCAATTATTATACTAATAAATGGTTGAAAGAATGAATAAATTCTTGAGGGAGAGTTCTTCCTTATAGAAGAATTCCAATTATTTAATGAGGAAAAAATGAGGGAAATAGAAAGGTATCATTAGAACACCACCCTAATAACTGTTGCAGACAAGAGCCTCTGATGGGTACTAAAATGGTGGGTAAAAGTCTGAGGAGAACAGAATATCTGCATAGTGTCAAAGTGTTTCCTCCAAAATATTATAATTACAAAGGGAAAAAAAACAATTATGCAGTGGAGAGACACAGCAGACACCACCTTAACCAAAAGATCAAGGTTAATATCACCAGTAATGAGACAAACAGATAGCATGTACCTCCTGATATGAAGCTGAGAAGGGCACACCACTTCTGTGGTAGTCTTGCCAAAAAAGGATAACCTCAAACTAATTTTAAGAATATATCGGGGTGGGGGGACTTCCCTGGTGGCACAGTGGTTAGGAATCCGCCTGCCAATACAGGGGACACGGGTTCGAGCCTTGGTCCAGAAGATCCCACATGCCGCAGAGCAACTAAGCCCGTTTGCCACAACTACTGAGCCTGCGCTCTAGAGCCCTCAAGCCACAACTACTGAAGCCCCGTGCCTAGAGCCCGTGCTCCGAACAAGAGAAGCCACTGCAATAAGAAGCCTGCACACCGCAACGAAGAGTAGCCCCTGCTCGCCGCAACTAGAGAAAGCCCGCATGCAGCAACGAAGACCCAAAGCAGCCAAAAAGTAAATTTAGAAAAAATTTTTTTAAAAAAAGGATCTATCAGGGACTTCCCTGGTGGCGCAGTGGTTAAGACTCCGTGCTCCCAATGCAGGGGGCCCGGGTTCAATCCCTGATCAGAGAACTAGATCCCACACGCATGCCACAACTAAGAGTTCACATGCCACAACTAAGGAGCCCGCATGCCACAACTAAGACCTGGCACAACCAAATAAATAAATAAATATTAAAAAAAAAGAAGACTGTATCAGACAGAGCCAAATTGAGGGACATTCTACAAAGTAACTGATCAGTACTCTTCAAAAGTGTCAAAGTCACAAAAAACGAAGGAAAGACGAAGGAAATGTCACAGACTGGAGGAGACTAAGGAGACATGACAATAAATGCAATGTGGGATCAAGGATTAGTCATCAGTAGAAAAACTGGTGAAATCTGAATAAAGTCTGTAATATGGTTAATGGTACTGAACCAATATTAACTTCTTAGTTTTGATAATTATACTACAGTTATACAAGATGCTAACATTAGGGGAAGCTGAGCGAACGGTAATATTGGAACTCTGAACTATTTCTGAAACTTTTGTGTAAGTCTAAAATTATTTTAAATAAAAAGTTTTTAGAAGTGGGGAAGACAAGAAATACACATGTACAGACACATTTAAATATGGATAAAATATCTCCAAAAAAAAGTACATTAGAAAATGGTGAGAGTAGCATTGACATATTTACACTACCAAATGTAAAACAGATAGCTAGTGGGAAGCAGCTGCATCAGCTTGGTGCTTTGTGACCACCTAGAGGGGTGGGGTAGGGAGGGTAGGAGGGAGACGCAAGAGGGAGGGCATACATGTATACATATAGCTGATTCACACTGTTAAACAGCAGAAACTAACACCATATTGTAAAGCAATTATACTCCAATAAAGATGTTAAAAAAAAAAAAAAGAAAATGGTAACCATATTTCCCACTAGAAAAATTGAGAGTCTACACATGAAAGCTACAGACGGACATCTTCCTCCCTGCATACCTTTTTTACTCTTTGAATTCTTTTACTTTGTGTTTATTTCTCAAATAAAAATAAATATTTAGAGAAATGAATTAACTCAAATATGATGTCTTATTTGAAGTGACTGAGCCCAACTCAAATCATGGCTCTAAAAAAAAAGCTCATTCAGAAATGCTTCCTTGGGACTTCCCTGGCGGTCCAGTGGTTAAGACTCCCTGCTTCCAATGCAGGGGACATGGGTTCAATCCCTGGTCGGGGAACTAATATCCCATATGCCGCATAGTGTGGTCAAAAAAAAAAAAAAAAGAGAAAGAAAGAAAGAAAGAAATTTTTCCTTCACTTAACATTATGTATCTAACCATACCTAAGCTCTTCCAATTTCTATTATAATCAATATTAAGCCTTCAGTGGAGAAAATGATACTTCAGATACCAAAAAAAACCACTATACATTCTGCATCATTCTTTACTAAAGTTAATTTCCAAATAGAATTCATTTCCAAAATCCAAGTCAATTATTTTAAATAAAATATTTAGAGAAGAAAAGATTAAAAAGACTTACTCGCAGTCCACTCTCTGACTTAATATCCATGATAGTCAAAACCGTTTCATAAAGAATAGCATTTCCTACATTTTTACTAGTCTCCGTATTAGTGGCAACCTGAAAAGACACAGAGGGTGTTACAAAAGTGACAAAACAATGCTTCCAAAAAATATCCAGAGGTAACAGGAGATATTTTGTAACTGATTACAGCCACCAATGAGAAAACACAAATAAAAATTGCTCCATATAATCACAATCATTCTACTCCCTGCTTTACTAAAATGAGTGTTTACTTAAATGTAAGTTTTGGTCTACTCACCTGTGCTAATATATCATTCATAGCTTCACTTGAGTCATCATCATTTCGTCCTAAAATTCTCAATAACCGCAAAATTCGTACCTAATGTGCAAAATATGACAAATGTCAACAAATTCCGCCTGGCACAAAGGAACTTCGCTTGATATGAAATTCAAATAACTTAAATGAAGTCTTAGATCCCAACAGAAATGGTAAAATTCAAACAGAAGAAATTTAAACATTATCTTTAGAGAAGTTATACATGGTTCTATGTCTTAATGAAGTTATTAGACAACCCACACTTTGACACTTCACAGCCAAAGGATACCACCACCTGCAGAGCTGTATTATATTGGTAAATCAAGTTTCTATGTAGTATATGATTTGACTATTACAACTATAATTTTATCCTATTAATCTCATACAGAATTGTGTCACTATTCATTTGTTAATGTAATTAGTTTAATCAATTAACTACCAAATCTCTACCCAACACAAACATAAGAGGAAGGAAAAATCTATTCCAAAATATATCATTTATCCAAAACTTTCTTTCAACCTCACCTGCAAAAAGGGGTCACTGATCCCAGAAACATCATGTTCTGGTGAATATCCGGACATGATGAGGTTCTTTAGAATACGAACTAACTGGGGCACAAGCTGCGGGGAAGAGAGATGCATCAAAAAACAGTGAACATCAAAGAATTTCTCATGAATAGGCAGGTAATTTGACTTAGAAAAAGGATGCAAGGGTCTGAGTCCAAGCAAATTCTACTGATACAATATACTAGTATACTGTTGATGTTTGATAAATATAACTTAGGAGTATTTTGGCCAAGAACTCAGGAAGGAATATCTGAATTAAAAACAAACCAGATATTTTTACTCCAGAGTTATATATGCAAAGGCACTATAAATAACAGTAGGTTAGAAAGCCTCTGAGAACCAAGTAAAACAGGTACCTACGGGGCATATTGCATTTCTACTTCTATAGGACTTGACACACCTAGGTTGCACAAATATATTCAGTTTTTAATACATTCAACACATGTGGATATAAAATGTTATCACACCCAAAATACTGGTGATTTTATTAAAATTACAGTCTTAAACTATCTCAAATAGAGAAAAAAATTCTCTCCTCTTAATATTTGGCTAGTTATATCCTTTTCCAACAAACAACAGGGAATACAAAAAGCCTCCAACGTTGACTAAGTGGAAAAGACACATGAAAAACTGTATCCTTCACTTTAGGAAGACAGCAAGGCCATGAATAATGTCCTTTTCCTATTCTTAACTCATATGACACAATTTTAGGTAAAATTTAATTTCAGCACCTAATTATACATTTGTTGCCTGTCCTATCTTACTAATGAAACTATACATTCCTTATGGTCAGAATGCCCTTCTTTTTACTCTGTCCATTAGACTGACTTACAGCACATAGTAGAGGCAACTTTACTGCCAAGCTGAACTTAAAAATGCTTTAAGTACTATCATTCATTTCAAACTCTGTTGATCAATCATTTAAGGTTAAAACCCTATTCCAAAACGTTTGCCACAATAAGAACATTTCCAGTCTCTAACTACAAACTCAATTTAGCTATATAAACAACTCTAATCACCTAACATTAAGAAAAGAAGTGTCCAAAGTGAACTGAACCATATCTCTTTTGGAGGCAGTCAAAACAGCCCCAACTTTGCTGCAACTCAATTATTTTTTTCTCATCGTATTTGGATTCCTCCCTACTCTCCAATTCTAAAAGGGGATCAAGACTGAAACAAAAGCCAAGCTCTGCCCAAGGTACACACTCAAAACATTTACAACACTAAGTCTACTGCTAAATACAAGACAACATAATCTGTGGGAATTTAAATAAGTTTGGCCGTAACACTTCAATTAAGCACTTCATAAGTCACCTAAACAAAAATCTAATTTGGACAACTCCAAGATTAAAACAAATCTAAGCTATAATGACCTGTAAATTCTAAACAGAGTCCTCATTAAATCTGTCACTGTGGACAGATTCATATTAGAGGTGAGAATAATATAACTGTATAAACTGCTTTAAAATGTAATAAAACCAGGATCATCTAGTTACCAAACTCCGCACAAGAAGTAGCTCGCCTTGCATACTTCCCAATGGTCTCCTTTTTTGTACTACCCATATCCTCAATTATTTTTTAAAATCTGGTTTCTGGGGACTTCCCTGGTGGTCCAGTGGTAAGGAATCTGCCTTCCAATGCAGGGGACACGGGTTCGATCCCTGGTCAGGGAACCAAGATCCTTCATGCCGCAGGGCAACTAAGCCTGCGCCACAACTACTGAGCTCACGTGCCTCAATGAGA
Source organism: Eschrichtius robustus (assembly GCF_028021215.1). Taxonomy (NCBI): domain Eukaryota; kingdom Metazoa; phylum Chordata; class Mammalia; order Artiodactyla; family Eschrichtiidae; genus Eschrichtius; species Eschrichtius robustus. The sequence continues at coordinate 15,244,311 of NC_090842.1, forward strand.
GAGCCCGCATGCCGCAAACTACAGAGCCCATGCAGCCTGGAGCCCGCGTGCCACAACTAGAGAGAGAAAAACCTGCACACCACAACTAGAGAGAAGCCCATGCACCGCAACGAAGAGACAGTGCACCGCAAAGAAAGATCCCGCATGCCGCAACTAAGACCTGACGCGGCCAAAAAATTAATTAATTAATTAATTAATTATTTTTTAAAAAAATCTGGTTTCTGTCTCAGAGAAGTTCTTTTTCCTTCAGCTACTAAACTCACACCACATAAGAGCACCCCGGGACAAAAAGCACAAATGTCTAAGTGTTCAGCATACGAATTCTTGGAACCCAGCTTTATTTTTCAGACAAAAATTCAAGTTACTAAAACTGATGACAAGACAAACAAAATAAAATGACAAAGGGAAAGGCTGCAGCCATGAAAATCAGTTGATGCCCACCCGCTCTACCTCAAAAAACTTTTAATATTCCAAAGCTTCAAGGCAAGATTGACGGCAAGTAAGGGGGAAATTAAAGCTCTAAGTCTGAACTGAAAGTTCAGAAGTACGTACGGAGCTTTTTAAAGTATGAGGTTACCCACATGGCTCTAAAATATCTGCTTCAAGAAGAAGCAGTGTTTGGCGTCAAGGATCCAAACTGATCTGGAACTGCCATCACCAATGCCACTGGGAAACTGCTCAAAGTTTCTCAAGTGAAGACAAAGGAAAGGCAGAGAAGGAGGCTTACAAATCAGGGAAGGCTGCAACTGAAATCCAAGGCTGACTGTGGAGTCAGGAGTTTAAGTGACAAGACAAAACCTGGACTAGGAAGTTAGCCAAAAATGCTAGGACAAATAACATAGTGTTAAGCACAGCTTCAGCATTAGTATATTTTTAAAAGCCACATTTGTGGATGGATACACAAAAGCCACTAAGGACCTAATGCCAGCATGCACCATCTAAAAGAGGGTTAATTCTTACCTTTTCATTCTAACATACAGCAGGATTCCAAACAGACAACAGGAACAAAACATACAAAGCAAGCATTAGGGACAGATACGGGCCTCATACTATTTTATAATAATTTAATCAATACATGAACATCTAAAGGGGCAAAAAAGCCCCCCAAAAAAGAGCTGCTATTAGAGCTTCATTAGATCTAAAGTACAAAGTAAGCCCAATTTATGGAGTGATCAGCACCCTATAAAAGGAACTGAATGCATGTAATTACCCAAAGAACAGTCTTTCTCTGAGTCCTCCTTACTAGTGCCTTCTAAACGTAAGTGGAGAAAAAAAATTCCACTTCAGAATGCTCTAAGAAAGGGAGGGAGGGACTTAAGAAAGCTAGAGACTTCCATCACTGGAGTCACCACAGCGTAAAATGAATAGTGGGGGACCCTATGTTAGGTAAAAGTAATGTCAAATTTCATTTTGCAGTTTTCACCTTTAAAAAAATTACCTGCCTTAAACTACACACACACACACACACACACACACACACACACACACATTTCCTGTGTGTAATTTGACCTCAGGTTACATTTCCTAACTTCAATGTGAAAACAGCAGATAAAGCACATGAGAGACTGGTGTGTCTGCCAACAATGAGAGAAGACTTCTATTATGAAAGGGAAAACACTGCACTATTGCCAGTTCTTACATGCCTAAATCTGGCTTCCAGCCCTACCACACAGCAGGGCTGTTTAAGTCCTTTATTGAGCTCCACAGCTTTCTTTCAAAAGAAAATTCATAGGTGAGAAAATCATGTACTTTTCAGGAAAACCATTTTCAATCAAGAAAGGCTTAGATATACAGAATGGCACCTACCTTTCTGAAATGTGCAAGCATGTCTGGGCTTCGCTCACACATTTCTGTGAGGAGGACTACAGAAGTGTGAAGGACACCTGAAAGAAAAGAACCAATGAAAACTAAAAATGAGGCTATATTATTCAACTTCATAGAACAGGGCTTTGAGTTCTAAAGGTCAATTCCAAAAGGGCAGCTGCTATTTTTGTTTTTTAATCTCTCAAAGAATCTAAGCATTGAGGTGAATACAAAGGAGGTATTAATAGATATCTGCTGATTTAATACTGGTGATGTCAATCAAAACAGAATATTCTGAAGTTGTATGACCAAAATAATTGCTAAAAAATGAGAACCAATACACATGTCTCTACATTTGAGAATATCCATAAAGACTTGCTCCTAGTCAATATAAACTGGATATTACCTGCTCCAGACTTAATAAGCTCTTAGCTGAGTTTTGATAGATATTTCAAGAAGAAAAATCTTACTAAGATTTTAAATTTCCAGATAAAATATATGAAAAACCTAAGGTAGTTGTGAATGACAAAGTAAATTTGCTTGGTCAAGAGTGAGTGAAAAGAATCACACCATACTTTTCACTAAATAATAAATAAGTACCCTAAACATTCATTTGTTCAACAAGTATATTTTGAGTCTTCTAAGCACAGGACTGCATTAATCGAATTAAATACACGTTACCATTTTTTCTCTTAGCATTTAGGACACAAGAATTTTCTTCACTCAGAACTTGTTTCACTGACTTCAAAATAAGAATAAAATGCTCGGTAAAGAACTGCCACATTTCATTTAATTTCTCTCAAGCTTTATAAAAATATATCTGGGTACCCATTACAAATTCCTGTTACAAGTAACCTAAAAGTAGTTTCACAAATCTTACACTACTACAGCAAAACAATAAAGAAATAACTTTTTCTTCTATTATAAAATAGCCAGGAAATCAAAGGGTTTTACACATGAACATCAAGGCTAGGATCATTTGTAATTACACTATTACTTAATATAGTATTTTTAATATAGTAAAAGAGGACCAGAAATGAAAAACAAGCTTACTGTAAAGGAATCAATCTCTAATTACAAAAACTAGGATATGGGAGTAGAAGAGAGATTCAACCCATTAGCCCTTCCTGGAAAAGTGTCCAAGCACAGTAGAAAGGTGAGTCCACTGCATGAGACAGAAGGCCAACACTGCCTGAAGCCTGTTCTCTTTCCCCTTCTCCCTCAGTACTTCATGAGTGCATCTAAATCACATTACCATGGTTCTTTTCATTCAATAAATTTTTTGTTGCTGGTAAGAACATCTCCATAAGTTCAGGAACCTTCCTGATGACATGAACAGCACAAAGTGCTGCCTATAAAAAACATAAAAAGGACAAAAGATGATTTATTTCAATTAAGTCAGGACAACCAATCTTATAAACAACAAAACCTTATCAACTAGTTCACCTACATGAAAAAAGAAAGGAGTTAGGTATCAGATTTATTATTTATTATTATCAGACTTACTAGTTATTAACTGGTTAGGGCTTTCCAACTTATACTTACTGCATTAACGAGAACTTCTAACCCACCTGCCTCTTCGGTCATATATTACCAAATAAGTGGACAAAAGCTTTCTCGACTAGACCATGGTTAACACAAACTTATCAAACATGCTAAACATAATTTATGTGGAGTTTTGCACAGTAAAAAATAAAGACTTCCATCTGTGATAATCATTCTTCTGAGTAAAAAGACCAAAAGGTTTTATAAAAACATTATGCAATTGAAAGATATATATACTGCAGATGCTTTAAATCTGCTGCTGCTTTTAATAATACCTATACTTTCCCCAATTCACTCTCTACTGAAATCAAGAAAATCATTTGAAAGTTACTTAGGATCTTAGTTAAACGCCTCTCAGTTAGCTAGTCTCTACTGAAGAAACTTGTTCACAGGAAAGAAAGACATTCAAAGATGATTTTGGTTAAACGTCCCCACCCCTGGCAAAAGGAACCATAACTACTATTTGTTGGAATTGAATAACATAAAAGTTCAGATACATTAACAAGAAAAGATTTCAGCTAATTCTTCCCATGCTACAGTTGGGGGAAACAATTTTTTTTTCTAATCTGCAGGAATTATTTTATTTAATAATTATTAATCTTTATTAATATTTATTTAATCTTTCTGAACAAGAGCAGCCCACACGTTTTTTAAGAGAAAAGACTGGCTTTGGTCTATAGCCATCATTAACAGTGCATGATCCTGGAAAACAGCTTGGCCCTTTCAACGGCTTTGTCTCACACCATTAATACAGAGGCACAATAAACGCCAACCAGATGATATTATGTGACTCACTTCTAAAGTCCTAAATTTTACCCTTTGTTTATGAAGGTTTTAGGATTCAAGCACAATAAAATAACAACAAAATGTTTATATCAACAAATAAAAGCAAATAAGTGAATAAGATCACTGTCTTCCATTACTATTCCATTTAGATATATCAATTTTAGGAAGTATGTTCTAAATCATTCCCTAATAATTATCTAGGCCCCAGTGGAACTGCACTTCCAAGATTCAAAGGCCCTAATACAAAGAAAGACATGGGCACTAAAATAAATCCGCAAAGATCTGTTCATTATCACTTTGTTTAATACTGTTTAGAATCAGGTAATTTAGGAAGTAATTAGGTATGCCATCTAGGGTCCAATAACATTTGCTTGTTTATAAATCATTTCCTTGAAAAATGACGAATTAAAAGAATTAAAGTGTTCACAATCACTTACTAATTGGAGAGTTAAATAGCAATAAAAAAAATCACCTCCAAAATTAGTATAAAAAAAGATTTTGATTCATAAACAACTGATTCATATATAATCATTTAAAATACATTTACTGCACAGGGAAAGAAAGTTATATTATCATTTGAGCTTTCAAAAATGAATAATCTGCCTTCTCATCTCCATAATACTCTCTAATCCAAACGCAGACATTTGGTTTCATGGAAAGTTACCTTTTTTCTTAAGTAAGAGTTGGAGGTTTTCAGGAGTTTCTCTACCTCTCCTGCAAGATCTCTGCACATCTCTGAGGAGCCCATGCAGCCGAGGGTACAAAGTGCTAGCCCCTGTACATATTGCGTGCTATGATTAAGATCACTGCAAAAGAAAGAAGGGGGCAGAAATGAACATGCCCTGCCTGGTGCTCCCCATGAAGAAGCTTCACAATCTAACGAGGTAGCTCTGAACGATTCATGATTTCTCTAATACGGAAAATATTTATTAGGATTATTTTTGAAAAAAGTGTTTATTCTAACTTTATTACAAATTACAACACAGCAAACTGACTGACAGTCTGTTCTACATGCTTGCAACCCAATGTTTCCAAATACCAAAGCAACATAAACTGGACAACATGCTATCTGTTGGATGTTAAAAGACAACTCTCTTTAGGAAACTCAGCAAACCACTGAAAGTAAAAACTAGCAATGACAGAATATGAAGCACAACTGTATATTTAAAAGATTTTAATATGCTCTATTACTAACTACAAAAAAAGTAATACAGTAACGAAAACCTTAAAAAAAAAAATCAGAAAACAATCTCTACTGCTAGAGCATTTAAGATGACTTAAATAAACATCACAACAGAAACACTCTATACTATATACTCTATACTTAAACACTCTATACCATAAGGTCTTTGATATTATGATATAGTATTAACCTTGATGTTACATTAATTTTTACACTTTTATTTATTCAAAAGAAGAAAAAATTAGTAACTAAAAAGATAGCTAATTAAACCATCATAAACTAAGCTAGATGTTTACAGTGAGGCTCAGTATCTAGTGATACAGATACAAAAAATTCTATTTCTAACAGGCATTGATTACTGTACAGAATTATTTCTAAACCAGCCTGAAGTATACTTCCAGAAAAGCTGAAATATTAAAAGCTTGAACCAGTAAAATCATTTATATATTATAACCAACTCTTACCATTCAGAAGCTGAATTATTATGTTGAGTTATGCTACTTCCACCAGCTTTAAGAGCATTTTAAAATCGTTTAGCTCAGTGGTTCTCAAACTGTGATTAAAGAATCTCTGGAAGTCCCCAAGACTGTTTCAGAGGGTCCACGAAATACCAACTATATTCACAATACTAACTCATTATTTGTCAGCTTTATTGACACCCACACTGATAATGCAAAGGCAATGGTGGGGAAAACTATGGCACGTTAACACAAATCAGGGCAGAGGCACCAAACTATAATAGTAGTCACTGAATACACTGCCACACACTTATAGTAAAAGAAGGGAGGGAGGGAGGGAGTTTCACTTAATACTGCCCATGACAAAGCAGTAAAAATGATAAGTTTTATTATACCTTGACTCTTTTTTTTTTTTTTTTTAAAGCCACGCCACATGGCTTGCAGGATCTCAGCTCCCTGATCAGGGATTGAACCCGGGCCACTGCAGTGAAAGCCCAGAATCCTAACCACTAGGCCACCAGGGAACTCCCATATACCTTGACTCTTGAGTGCACATTTTTTAACATTCTGCGTGACAAAATGGAAAGTATGCATAAAGTACTTCTGATGCATACTGGAGTAAAGTGGCAATCTCAGAGAAAAGCACTTGTGTATTTGTTTCATTTGCAAGCTAAACTACAAACTAGCTACTATTAAAATGAACATCAGGGGCTCCCCTGGTGGCGCAGTGGTTGAGAATCTGCCTGCCAATGCAGGGGACACGGGTTCGAGCCCTGGTCTGGGAAGATCCCACATGCCGCGGAGCGACTAGGCCCACGAGTCACAATTGCTGAGCCTGCGCGTCTGGAGCCTGTGCTCCGCAACAGAGAAGCCGCGATAGTGAGAGGCCCGCGCACCGCGATGAAGAGTGGCCCCCACTTGTCGCAACTAGAGAAAGCCCTCGCACAGAAACAAAGACCCAACACAGCCATAAAAATAAATAAATAAATAAAATTTAAAAAAATAAATAAAATGAACATCATTCTTATTTGAAAAATAACTGACAACTATAATTATTAAGATGTGATTATCTGCCAAACATTTTCTGGAAGAAGAGCCAAGTAAGCTTATCACTTCAAGAGCAACAAGTGACAATATTTGTTGCCAATGATAAAATCTAAGCTCTGAAGTGAAAATTAGAATTTTGGAATATTTGTATTGCCACCGTGAACCTGACAGTCTATCAATACTTTAAAACTCAGTGAACCAATTTTCTCCAAATGCCTTAAGCATGATGTTTAAAAAGCATGCAAGAGTAAAAGATTCATTCAAAGCGTAAGACAGACCAATGGGTTTTAATATAACAAAGAACCAAACTTCACTGATATGGTTTCAGACTCCACATTGTAAATAACCCTAAAGAAACTACCACTTGTGGAGTTTTGATATACTATCATAGAACATTATCCATAGTTATCTGAAAGGTTATTGAAGTCCTCTTTCTTTTTCAAACTACATTATCTGTGAAAGGCTAGATCTTCTTCATATACTTAATCAAAACGTTAACATAAGAAACTGAATGCAGAAGGAAATATGAGCATCTAGCTTCTAGCTTCCGTTAGGTTAGATATTAAAGAGATTTACAAAATTGTAAAATAATGCCATTCTTCTCACTGAAATTGTTCTTGTTCTGGAAAATAGTTTTTCATAAAAAAATTTATTTGTTAACATTGTAATGGGTTCATTATTGGTCATTTTATTTTTATTTATTTATTTATTTTGGTAATTTTAAATGAACTAATAAATGGTTTTAGGCTTCCCTGAAAAACAAAGAAAGGAAAGGAAACAGAAGGTAAAGTGTCAATCAGTCAGGTTTGCTATTGTCTACCAATTTGAATATTTAAGATAAAAATTACTGATAAAATAAAGTTTAACTTAACTATGGCTTTACCATTTAGTGTCCTAGTTCCCAAGAGTATTTAGTTGACTCTTCAATCATTTTTCAATGATTAAGAATATTTGCATAATGCAAGCTCTTAAAGTATTATATTTAATTTTTAAAGATTTAATTCCAAGATCATTAATGTCAGAGTTTTTCTAGGCCAATGAACAATGAGGTGAACATTCATCATTAAACAGAAAAACTGTTGGTACATATGATGCCCCATAATCGAAATGCAAAAAACCTCACAAATAAACAAAAAAACCCATTCATTAACAGATTGAAAAAACACACAGGGGACTTCCCCGTGGTCCAGTGGTAAAGAATCCACCTTCCAATGCAGGGGACGCGGGTTCAATCCCTGGTTGGGGAACTAAGATCCCACATGCCGCAGGGCAACTAAGCCCATGCGCCACAACTACTGAGCTCGCGTGCCTCAATGAGAGAGCCCACGTGCCGCAAACTACACAGCCCAGGCACCCTGGAGCCCATGCGCCACAACTAGAGAGAGAAAGAGAGAGAAAACCCATAGGCCACAACTAGAGAAGACCACACGCCACAACGAAGATCCCGCACCACAATGAAAGATCCCGCATGCCTCAACGAAGACCCCACGTGCCGCAAGTAAGACCCGAGGCAGCCAAAAAACTAAAGAAAATAAATTTAAAAAAAAAAAAACTGAATTATCCAAAGTCCTTTAACTGAGCTTAAACTGAAGTGCCAGATCAATTCCCAACTATTATTAGCTCTCTCCTAAATTCACTTGGGGCTTAGCTGGGTCTCATGAAAATTAAACACAAAGATTCCTTCTTTGCCTGTATGCCTATTCTTCAATTTTTATCAAGCTACAAACCTATACTTGAGTTTGGTATTAAGTCTCTAATATGAACTTGCTGCTAGGCAGAACTGCCAAATTATCAGCATATGATTGAAGGCTTGAATAATAAGGGCACAGAGCATGCAAGAACAAAAATTAAAGAAACTTTCAGAGGCCTGTCCAGAATAAATGTGTAAAGTCACATTAAACATCTCAAATGTAACCTCCATGACACCAAGGATTTCTGTCCATTTTTTTCATTCTCCATCCCCAAAGCTCGTAACACCTCCTGGCATACAACAGGTATACAATAAATATTTGTTGAATAAATGAACCAACTTAGTATTTTCATTACTAATATTTATTTCAAGGCCAAAAAGAACAAGATTCTCCCAAATTAAGTCACAGAGTCAATGTATTTACATGACACACTATATTTACAAGCAATCGTAATTCTCATTTTGAAATTTTTCATTATCCATTGGGAAATTTTAAATTATAATTTTTACCACAGCAAAATATATGAGTTCAGTGTCTTCAAATTGATCACCTATATCCCCCTGATTCTACTTTCTGTCAAATACAGAAATACTATAAATGAAAAAGAAATCTAAAAAAGGAGATTAAACCAACAGACAAACCAAAACCAAATCAAAACAAACCAAAAAGTACCTTTAACCAATATGGCCATCAGAACTTCCATAACTTTCTTTCTTTTTTAAAAAAAAATTTATTTATTTAATTTATTTATTTTTGGCTGCGTTGGGTCTTTTTTGCTGCGCACGGGCTTTTTCTCTAGTTGCAGCGAGCAGGGGCTAGTCTTCGTTATGGTGTGTGGGCTTCTCATTGCGGTGGCTTCTCTAGTTGCAGAGCACGGGCTCTAGGCAGGGGGGCTTCAGTAGTTGTGGCTCGCGGGCCCTAGAGCGCAAGCTCAGTAGTTGTGGTGCACGGGCTTAGTTGCTCCACGGCATGTGGGATCTTCCCGGACCAGGGCTCGAACCCATGTCTCCTGCACTGGCAGGCGGACTCTTAACCACTGCGCCACCAGGGAAACCCTAAAACTTCCGTAACTTTCTAACAGAAATTTATTATAAGAGAGATACTGAGAACTGTTAATTCCCTACTCACAGGTCCTCTAATTTCTCCAGAATGGCAAGCATTAACTTTGTAAGTTAAACACATAACTGGACTAGTAAATCAGTAAAGCACCCATTAGAGAAAAAAGGACTTATACACAAAAATTCACAGGGCTAAATATAATTCCCAGCAACTGAAATCTGGGATTAGACTGCTGACAAGCAAGACCTCTCTTTTTACCTTTAAATGGTATTTATTAAGAATATACACTGGTAATTATTTAATAAACACAATGTTTCATTATTCGTGGTATTCAAAAAAATATATGATAAGAAAGCTCAGATTTACCAATGCTCTTTCTATTCTATGAAAGTCCAAATGCTTATTCATGGCTAAATAGTTGCTATGACTCAAGATGTACAGCAATGCCTTCATTTAGTTAAATTATCCCCTACAGAAGTTTTAATCGTTTGCTTAGCCTCTTTACGTATAAGCTACAGAACCAAAAGCAGCTCAAATACATTCTAGACAGTAAATATAAAATCAATAAATAGAAGCTTTTGATGTCTTATTATAAAAAAGACCTAGAAGTACAAAGTAGTTATTGGAAGAAAGAAATTAAGACTCACTTCTTGATACAGTTGGTCATGAGAAGATGGACATCTTGTCTTTCATCTAACAGCAGCATTGCCCCTAAATAGCCAATGCGTTTGTCTGTGAATTTTTGAGAGGCGATAAGCTTGAGGCACTCCAACTACAAATAAAAAATAAATAAATAAATAAATAATTTTTAAAAAGAAAAAAGGAAAAGAAAAAAATTAAGAAATTGCTACCATAATCAGGAAAGCAATGTTTTTAACCCAGAGTCAATGGTTACCTAAAGTACATAGGTATAACCTGTATGATCAAACCACCTAAATAAAAGGCAAAGGTTTAAGATCGTTCAATATCTTCATAATAATAATCAAGTTCTGGAACAGATCATCTTGTCAAGGTCCTATGGTATTTGCCATCCAAATAATCTGTGAAGTTTACCTTAGATCTACATATTCATACAAACTACTAAAGGGTTGTCATAAAGTTTTAATAAACCTAATTCCTAATTTAATTCCCAGGTTATATTAAACGAGCACCAAGCTCATGTGTGTATTTAATATCTGGTTCCTATTTTGAATATCAAAAACTCAGTAACTGGAAACATACCAAAGTGCCAAACAGTGTCCTAAACACCAGGAATGTACAACTGAAGAAGAGATAGACAAAAACTAACTTTAACATAATGTGGAAAGTGCTACATTTAGGGCTCGAACCAAGTACTATGGAGAGGTGAGGTTTTAGGAATCAAATACAGAAGTAAACAAACACACACAAGCCAGAGGAAAACCCAGTAATGGAATTAACCTAAAATGTTTTATATGACTTCTTCTTTACATAATTCTTCTTTACACAATCCTCAGAGCTTAAGAATCCGTGTAGTTATTTACAATAGCCAAGACATGGAAACAAGCCAAGTGCCCATCAACAGATGATTGGTTTAAGATGTGGTGTGTATGTGTATAAAAAAATATATATGTATATATACATATAATGGAATATTAGTCATAAAAAATAATGAAATAGCACCATTTGCAGCAACATGGATGGACCTAGAGATTATCATATTAAGTGAAGTAAGTCAGAGAAAGACGAACGTTGTATGATATCACTTATATGTGGAATCTAAAAAATAATACAAATGAATCTATTTACAAAACAGAAACAGACTCAGGAAATAGAAAACTTACGGTTACTAAAGGGGAAAGAGAGAGGGAGAGGGATAAATTAGGAGTAATTAACAGATACAAACTACTATACATAAAATAGATAAGGAACAAGGATTTACTGTATAGCACAAGAAACTATATTCAATATCTTGTAATAACTTATAATGGAAAATAATCTGAAAAATATATATATATAAAAAACTCAATCACTTTGCTATACACGAAACAGACAATATTGTAAATCAACAATACTTCAATTAAAAAAAAAAAAAAAGAGTCCTTGTATTTAAACAGTTTGTCTCTCTACTTAGCCTTTCTTGAACATCACAGTCACTCTGATATACTTTATCATTCCATCTTCACTAACATGGAAGAGGCCAAACATTCCCTCTCAGGCAGTGGTTTACAAAGGGTATACACAAGTTAGACTCTTCAAGAGGGGTTTTTCAAACTATGCTCCCATTTAGAATCACTGCATTCCAAGGAAAGAGGCTCAGATGCAGACTGGTGTAGACAGGAATGTAAGATCACATGAGACTACTTCCCATATGAATCTGCCTGTAAGTATGAAAGTCAAACTGAGAAATGTAAAAGAGTTTACAAATAAACCTGTTTCGAGCTATTTAAAAACTGCTCTCTCAATGTACCTACAATAAAAACACCTAAATGTTGTGGGATGACTAAACCATCATGAACAAATCAAAGAAGCCTCAAAGGGAGAACAACCAGGATCCCAAGGAAAACTGAAATGCCTCTGAGATCAACAAAGATTATCTAACAACCCTTCCCTTCCGTCTACACATTCAATTTAAATTTCAAAAACAATTTCTGAAATAGAAGATGTTTACAGTCATTCTTACAATGTCAGCAGAAAAATTACTGCTGAGGTGAATGAGAAAATCACAAGTTAAAATGTTATTAGAAAAATCTTTCTCTTTTTCAAACTGAAGGACTTTAAATCTTTCCATTTAATCATTCTATAAATAAATATTTTAGCAGTAAAAGAAAATGTTCTAAGAACCAGGTATCACTGAAATGTTTATCATCCTTACTGAATCACGCTTCAGGCAAACAGCAAGCATTACACAAACTACCCAAATTTTTTTTCTTAAGGTGAACTAATGAAAAGGACACTCAGGCATTAATATTACTTCATATTTTTAAAGGTCAAGTTTTAAGATAGTCACACCAAAAGTTATTGATGACTGGTGAGTACAATTTGTTGCTTTTTGTGACAGCTGTTAAAACTTACCTAATAACTAAATAGCCAAAAGAAAAACTAAAATTAAAGGGACAAATACTAAATTAATTCTTTTTTAATATTTCCTGTTGGTACAGTGACTTTGCTCTAAGAATGGGCTGCTGTTTTTTTTTTTTTTGAAGGTGACAAATTTGAGGGGAAAATACAAGATTATATACTGGAAATGGCCTCTGAAATACATACTCCAGTGAAGGATTAACTCTGATCACACTTCACATTTACAGTGGCCAGCAAATAGAGCTCAGACTGTACCACGTGTCATCATTAAAAGTGTTATCAAGGTTTTCAAATGTTGAAAAAGAAAGTGACTGGAGGGGAATACAATGGGATGTGGGTAAATGTGAGGAGAGGGCATCCACTTTTGAGCAGCAATCACTAAAAACACAACTCAACACTTAACATGAGTTACAGAACAGAAAAAAAATAGTAACCAATCAAATGTATCCACCCCTTAGACAACAACCTCAACTTCCATCGAGAACTACTGCTCCTCACTTAGAGCTACTTGAAACTGCCACCTGAAACACTGCTAACCCACAAATCTGGCTTTAAATCCACCATAAACAGTCCACCACCAAGGTAACAGAAAACTTTTGCTTTTACCCCAAACTCTGTGAGCAAAAGTCAAAAGACAAATGACAAACTTGGAAAAAATATTTGCAACTCATTTCACAGACACGAAATCCTATACAACAGGATTCTACAAACTTATTTTTAAAAAGACCAACAACGAATATAAAAAGTCAAAGAATTTGAACAGACAGTTCAAACTAAGAAATAATTCAAACATACAAAATGAAGTTCAACCTCCTCATAAAACAAATGCAAACCCATCTAGGAAAATTTACTAAAAAATCATTGACCTGTACACCTGAAAAGGGTGTGTTATATGATATGCAAAATATGATTCAGTGAAGTTATTAAAAAAAGAAAAAAAAAAAAAAAAAAAGAAAAAGAAATGCAAATCAAAACCATATTGAGATACTACTTTTTAACCTATTAGCAAAGATAAAAAACTGTCATAACAGTGCAAGGACATTAGTCATGGCAGTATAAACTTGCACAAGATGTAGTAAGAAAGATTTGGTCTATCTAAATTACAAACACACATATCCTTTGACTCAACAAATCCACTTTTAGGAACTTACAATGCATTTATATTCACACATGAGCAAAATAATGGATATTATTCCATTGTAGTATTACTTTAAACAGTAAGATTGGAAATAAATGTCCGTTAATAAGACATCAGTTAAATAAATTGATTCACACATATAACAGAATACTATGCTGTATGACTACCATGAGCATGTCAATAAAGTTGGAAAAAAATATGTACAAGGAAGCTCTTTATATATTGGTATGGGTTAATCTTCAAGACAGATTAATAAGTGGACAGTGCATACAGTATGTTACAATGTATTTTTGGAAGAGGCGAGAATATATATGTCCATCGCCTGGAGATGTATAAAATGTCTCTGGAAGTACAGTCAAGAAATGAATACCACAAGTTGCCTATAAGGAGGGAAACTAAGTGACTGGAAGAGGATAGAAAGCAGAGTTTTCATCGTATATCCTTTTGTATCCTTTAAATTTTGCGTCGATGAACTGTCATTATTTATTTCAAAGATAAATAATACTGGGCTGGGAGAGAAAAAACTGCAGGACAAAGAGAACTTACATCTAACTTGTAGTTAGAAAAGTTAATACAATAATATTATAATTAAAAAGGAAAAAAACAACAAATCATTTGTTCCCCCTCCAAAGTTAAACAACATATATTTCAAAAAATAGCAAAAAAGCATTTGAGTCTTGGAATCATTTCATGAAAAAGCTCTTGAAAAATTTAAGAACAAAATCATATGAAAATATAACTCAGTAAATGGAAACAATCAACCTTTTAAAGATAACTTAAATTCATAATGAGCAATTACCGTGCTATCCTATCATACCTGTGATGCCGCAGGAACGTGTTAAGAAGTATGCTCCCTTCTTATCTCTATTCCCCACAAGGGCTGTGCTCTTTTCTGCTGACAGTTATTTTGTATTCTTCACCTACTATCAATTTCTTCCTTAACAAGCTCTTAATATACTGATACTTGCTTATCCACAGCAACCTTCTCCCTCTCCCCCGACCTACATCCCAAAGGGCTGACTGTGGTAACCCTTTGCTACTCACTGATTTTTTTATATTTATTTTCCAAGTGTTTTGAGACACTGTGGTTTTCCTTTAATTTAGAAAGCTCCTGCTGTGTCCAAACCAATGTGCTAGTCATTCTGATACACAGTTAGAAGGACACATAAAAGAAAACCAGCATTTGAATATTTATCATAAAATATGATATATATATACCGTGACAGTCATGCACAAGCTACTGTGAAAACAAAGTAGGAAGGCCACCCAATTCAGAAACTAAGAAAACATCTGAGAAAGGTTTCTACCTCATTACAAAACACTTAGTGGAACAGAAAGAAACCAGTTAGGAGCTTTGCCTCTCTTATCCTGGTTCTAGCTAAGAGACCTATGTGAGTTATTTCAACAATCTGGGCCTAGTTTCCTTATCACTAAGGTAACTGAGCCACGTCATGGAAGACAGTGCCCTAACAGTTGTCCTACACTCCATGTCTTCAAGGCAAATAGTCCCTAATTCTCTCCAGCTGATCATTGAATTTTTCTCAGAATATTTTCTCAGCAGAAGCATTCCAGAGAGCCATGAGCAACAAGCCTTAAGGGACTGAAGTTATCAGCCTCCTTTAGAACAAATACAGTGCCTTAAAAATCACTAATCAAAATCACCTCGGAGGGTTCTAAGATATATAGGTCACCCCCAGGATATTCTGATGGAGTAGATTTGAGAGAAAGCCTAACAACTTAATTTTTACATACTTTTCCTAGATGACTCAATGCTCCAATTTTCCTTGAATTTCAAAGCAATTTTTAAAAGGAGAACTTTACCAAGTTTCTGGCCTTGTTACATTTTTCTGAAGCAAGTAAAAATACTGCCTTTTATCAGCATTAATCTGGTTGCCCTTTAGAAAAAAGCTGCACTCGTTTTGTTAGCTTTTAGAACAATTTCCCAAAAGGTCAAATGCACATATACATTTGCTTTTAATTTAACACTGAGCTTTATGATGTGAACAATCATCCTAATGAAAAGATGCAATTAAAATATTGTAAACATTAACGGATTTGCAACTGATTGGTTAGGTCTTAGTTACTTGTATTTCATTTTAATACTCAGAAATAACTTTCTAGTTTATACACACACACACACACATTTTTGAAGAACAAGATTATAACTGCTTTACCACTATGTAGCTTGGCAACATAAAATCTATATGGACCAGAGCCTGTTTTTTCATTCTTCTGGCATTAACATTCCTATTGTATCCCATTTTTTTTTTCTCTTGAGAAAATTTATTATGAAATATTTTACTCAAAAATTTGACCTACCAACGAGCTTTATCAAATCTTAATTTTACCCTATTTATTTTAATAAATTTAATATTACAAATTCAACTGAATCCCTCTGAATATTCTGCCTCAATCTGTTCCCTCTATCCCAGGAGTAACCAAAACTCAAAACTGCCGTTGATCATTGTCATGTCATATGTCCTTAGCTATACATGTAGAGACAATTGTTTTTGAATGTTTTAAACTTTACACAAAGTATCATATTGTATTCCTGCTCTTTTCACTCAACATCTTTTGAGCGTTACTCACATCCAGACAAGAAGCTCCAATTTGGTCATATTCATTGCTATAGAGTATCCCATGTATGAATATACTACAACTTACCTATTCTTTTTTTTTATAAATTTATTTATTTTATTTATTTTATTTTTGGCTGCGTTGGGTCTTCGTTGCTGCACACAGGCTTTCTATAGTTGTGGCGAGCGGGAGCTACTCTTCATTGCGGTGAGCAGGCTTCTCATTGCGGTGGGTTCTCTTGTTGCGGAGCACAGGCTCTATGCACGAAGGCTTCAGTAGTTGTGGCACACGGGCTCAGTAGTTGTGGCTCACGGGCTCTAGAGTGCAGGCTCAGTAGTTGTGGCACACAGGCTTAGCTGCTACGTGGCATGTGGGATCTTCCCGGAGCAGGGCTCAAACCCATGTCCCCTGCATTGGCAGGCAGATTCTTAACCACTGTGCCACCAGGGAAGCCCAACTTACCTATTCTTTTTGTGGAGATACAGATTGTTCCCAATGCTTTCCTAACAGAAACAAAACTACAATGAACACTTATAAAACGTCTCTTTTTAAACAGACAAGGAGGCTTGATCAGATTCAGGTTTATCAGTTTTTCTTTTGTTTTGATTTAGCAAATATAATTCGCAGGTGGTGGTATGAACTTTCATCAGGAGGCATATAATTATTTCTGGTGGTTGTCTCTCTTGTGACATTAGCAGCACCGATGATCATCAGGGGTTGCAAAATGGTAATATCCTAATTCTTCCATTCCTTCTTCATTAGCTGGATTATTCCTCTAAGGAGCAATTTCTCTGTATATACCATTGCATCACCAATAGTTCCTTCAGAAGGAACTTGGCAATAATTCCTTTACAAGGAACTACTGGTAAGGAAAGGCAGGATAAATGTTTGTTTCTTTCCTTTTATTTATCAGTTTTCAAAATAATGAGTCAGTTCCCTAGTATCCTCCAAAGATGACCAATGAAATTTTCAAAAAATTTTTTAATTATTATGAACTCATTGATATAAACTTACTTGGTATGTTTCAACTACAATTATTACTTTTACTAAAAGCTCAAACTTTCTCATTTTGAGGCATGACAACCTCCTCTTGTGGCTACCATATCCTTTTAAAATGACCTCTGTAGTTTTTCTTGACTTCTGATACAGTACAACAGTCCAAGCTTATTCTGTACATTTCCTGCCCCCGATTTGGGATCAGCCATCTTTCTAATGGGCCTGACCCTTTTAGAATAAAAGGGTATTTGGAGACCACAATCTGAGCTTAAGTGTGCTCAAGGCAAGGATGCCTACTATCACCTCTTCTTTTCAATATTGTTCTCCATGTACAGTATAGTAAGGAAATAAGAAAATGTTTAAGGATGGAAAAGGAAGGGAACTGCCATCATTTGCAGACAGTATTGTTGACCATATGGAAACAACGGAGTCCACAGGGACTCTTAGAACTAAGTAATGTTGCTAGGCAGATAAACAGACAAAAATCAATTATATTTCTATATACCTACAACATAATTATTAAAAATTTTAAAGAATGCTATTTACAATAGGAACAAGAGCTCCAGGGAACCTAGCAATAAGTTTCACCAAAGATGTGTAAGACCTTATGGAGAATACTGTAAAACTTTAGAGAACCTAAGGAAGTGAAATGCTATACTATACTATATTGATGGAGAGGAAGACTACTGCAGACAGGTAATTGGGTACAGCAGGCCAGGATGGAACTGGGGAGAAAGAGAACGCATGCCCAGCCTGGAGAAGGTCCCCAGCCTACTACTACCATGTGAAAATGTGGATCCAGTGTTGCCAAATCCTCTTGACTTTCTCAGAGAAACTAGAAATCCAGATTTCCATGAGAAGTTATTTGATTTTTATATGTAGGCAGCAAACTCAAAACAATTTTAAGTACTGTGCAGGACAAACAAAATACATCTGTGAAGAATTTGGGCTCTGAGCCACCATTTTCTACTCCTGCAATCTACCCACTTCTTCAGATATTCAACTTTATTTCTGGGTTGTGTTTAAGCCAGACACGTGAAAGTTTACACACCCTACAGGAAATCTATCATTGCTTTTGTTGTAAAAATGTTGAGGATATTGTCTCTTACATTACTAAAAGACCCCTAAATAAAAGACCCATGAAAGAACATCCCTTTTAGAATTCAGTGCTTTTCCTAAATTTTGTTTGCTGTCCCTTAGGAAATGGTAAAATTGGTAATGTCTGATAGTTTTTTAAGAACAAAACAAATGTTTAACATTTATTAATTTAATTAAACTTTAGAATAACCCTATAAAGTAGTATTACGAATATCCCCGTTTTACATATGAGGAAACAAGAAAGGTTAATAAGGTTCTTGCTCAAAACCACACAGACAGTAAAGTAGCAAAGCCAATTCACATCGAGGCAGTCTGGTTCCCGCAGCTGTGCTCTTAAATTCTAGTAGTAACAACCACATAACTGAATCTTTTTTTTCTTGCCTGAGCTGCCTCCCCAACAGCAACTACACAGGCCTTGTGTTCTGAATTCTTCCTTCTCCTAACTCTTACCTTCTACTATTCTTTTTCCCTTTTAAATAGATGCTGGTAACATATGCCATCTCAAATCTTTTTTACTGCAAGGCAGGGCTAAAATAATTAATTAACTTAATGCAAATAGCTATTTATAGATTTAAACTAAACACAAAGAATGAATAGGTTTTAGAGTTATACAAGGTTGAGTCACTTAAGTCACTTAAACTCTAAATTTCAGTTTAAACAAGTCACTTAAACTCTAAATTTCAGTTTCCTCATCTGTACTATGAGGATACTACCTACCTCATGGGTTTTACTGTAAAATTTAAGTAAGACTTTTAAAATATGGTTACTAAAAATTTTTAAATTATACAACTGGCTCATATTTAATTTCTGTTGTACAGTATTAGATACTGCAGTAAAAAAGAAAAAGAAACAGGTGAAATTAGCTTTAATAATATATTTTATTCAGCCCAATATATCTAAAATATCATTTCAACATATAATCAGCATATAAATTATTAGTTAGCTATTTTACATCTTTCTTTTGTACTAAGGTTTCTAAACACAGTATGTATTTTACACTTACAGCACATCTTAATTTGTACACTACATATCCATCAGAAATATGTGAACTGTATTTAGATTTCATAAAACTTACAACTGATAAAATAGATTCACATACCCAAGTTTTAAAACATATTTAAAAGTTTTCCAATAACTGCATCAAGTACCCACCCAAAATTTATTTTCCTTTAATATTCACCTCAGTTGAACTAGCCACATTTCCAAAGACCAGTGGCTACACAGCTAGTGGCTATCATAATGTACAGTGCACATCTAACAAATAAAATGCAATTAAAGGCTGGCTGTTTTTACACATAATTAAATGAAAATGACACTGTGATTCATACATGCAGGAGAGAGAATCTTGATAGGAACCTTTTTATGGGTACATTATAAAAGCAATTCCAATGGGTAGGGTACCAAATTACTCATATGGATAGGGCCGTGACTTATTCAAACAGAGGGAACAGAATGAGGGCCTTAAAATTATGATTCCTATTCCCACTCAGAAAAATCTTTATTTTTTCGTATCAAAATTTTAGTACTTTCCTTGAGTATGAACACTCTCCGCCTAAGACTTAAATGTTTTATCTAATTAAGTTCCAAAACACCTAGACAGACTTGAAAAGCAGTTTTATTTAAACATGTTATAAAAATAAATCTTAGAGATATATATATAGAAAGCTCCTTTACAAAATGAAGTATCACCAAAGTCTATCCTATGATTTTAAATTCCAGAGTTTGTCTTTAAAGTACACCCTTTGGAGTATATAAATCTACTGTTTCCATGATGTTAACAGTAGTACTCTCTGAGTAGAAGGATTAGGAGTCTTCCCTTCACTTGACTATCTAACTTAATGAGTCTACTTAAAATCAACCAAAAAGAATATATGAACATCTATTTGCTTTATACTAATTATGTCACGTACTACATGGATAACCACGCCTAGATCCACTTCTGATATAGTAAAAGCATATGACGTTTATTTATAGAAGACAGCTGTTGTTTTTGACTGCCTAGTATCTGGTCCTTTCCTCTGATATTAACAACTCAATTTTCCTTTGGGGAATTAATGCTCTCCCACTCTCAAACGTGTATTTCTAGAGAGGCTGATCTCATTTCCTGCCCCAAAATGAGCATAAAAGTAACCCAAGTCAGCCTGGTAAGATTCAATCCCATTACTTTTTTGTTTTAACCTAAGGGTGAGGGCATCTCCTTCCACTGAAGTTAATGAGCTGAACAGAAGATAAACTGATGACCATCTTTCCTGATAAATATATCAAAACATTAACAATATTATCTTTGAATAATGCAAATATGGGTAGTATTTTTTTCTACTTGTACCTAATACTGCACATTCTTTCTTTTAATTTTGCAGTCTTTGCAATAAAAAGACTACTTAGCATATAATTAAATTCTTAACTGAAATAAAATTTAATAGCATTCATAAGAATTAAAAAACAACCCACTATACCCTTCTCTGTGACTCAATCTCCCTTACCACATACAAACGTGGAAAGAAGAAAGCAAGCTAATATCACCAAGAATATCATGCCCAGACTGGCTGTATGTGTTTGTATGTGGGAGCAAATCAAGAGGCAGACCTGCACAGTGGTTATAGCTATCAAGGAATGAGGTAATTAGGACAAAATCCTTAAATGCTATTACTTGGCAACCATCTAATTTCTTTTACTTAAAAACATCTGTTGGGGGTGTTCCTCATAATATCACTGCACTGAGGAAATAATTAAGAAAACATTTAGCAAACTTTTCTTAAATGTATACTCATTATAGTCCAGGCCCTCTGACAGAACAATCACAATCTACTGGTTAATCCCGGTCAATTTTTAAACTCACTGCCACCATCAAAACATACCCTAATCCACATAATGAGAGATTCCCAATGGAAAGGACAATTGATGGCAATATCATGCCTTCCCAGGTCTGCAGCCTTCTCTCTCAATTCTACCCTCAGTCCACAATAATCAGACTACAAGGACATCAAAAATAGCCTGTCCTCCCCAACAGGAAAGACTGACAATCCCTGACCTATTGACATTAAAATAAGAGTACCCTTGCTAGATGTGGTCTCAGCCCAGCCTACCTGTCCAAAGTGAGCAGGGTAGCCCAGCATGTGCATATATAGTAATTTTGCCACATTCCGACACCGGTATGTATTGTCTTCTTCTCTAAAAGATGACCGAATTGCAGCACATTCTTTCTGGATCATTTCTCGTTCTTCGGCTTGGGTTCGGGCTGTCCGGATGGTCCGGATCAGCTCCCGCAATCTGATGGGGGCTGGCATTCTCTGGATATAGAAAGACATTAAATAAAGACGTTCACATTTTTTACTACCAAAACCATTCACACAACTTCCCACACACATTTCTGATTTTTAAGAATTTAAGACTTGCTGAGTCCAGTAATACAAAGTTCCAGCAAAGCTATTACATACAAACCCCTCAATTCATTAAGCCTCTGGAAAGAACACAAATAAAAATGTTAAGTATTAACTAAAGCAAAATAAGACATAAAATACACCAATGATGTAAAGCCTATCACTAATATCAAAATATCTTAGGAACTAACTCAACCCAAATCTTTAGGCAATCCTTAAATTAAGGAAAGGCCTATGCCTAACCTTTAAGAAGATAGGTATTTTCTGCTCAACTGTTGTTAAACTCAACAAAGCTCAACAAAGTATCAGATGAATACTGAATATGATCATAATCAAAGCTCAATTCAACAAAATGAAAGATTAGGAGAAAAGACCAAATATCAGATTTAAACACCTTTCCAAGAAGCATAATCATCTCAGTATCCTAGGTACTCTTTGAAAATGTGATGAGGAAAAAAATAATAAACTGATCTCAGCATACAAAACTGTCAAGTGAAAAAAACGCACAACCTAAAAGCTGAGAACTATGTTTTATTCAGGGCATTACTGAAACCCAGGATACAGCATCTCAGATAGCTCTTCCAAAGAAGTAAGGGAGGAGCCAGGATATATAGGAGGTTTTGCTGTGGAAAAAAAACATGTAGTCAAACATCAAAAGATGACTGCTAATCACAAAAATAGACGTCTCAAGGCAATGATTTTAGTGCTTTTCTACGTATGGGAAGATGCAAGAGTCTGGGCTGACTGAAATCATTCCTTTGATATGCATCTTAACTATCTAGGGCCCGTATCCTGTTTTTCTCCATCCAGAATTCCCCTCAAGGTGCACCATGGGGGACAGCTGCAGTGGCTGATGGCTTCACAGCTACAACATCCTTTGTTTACTGAAATGGCAGGTGACAATTTTTTGTTCAGAAGACTACTGGTGTCATATTCTCATGAATATTTTAAAAAGTAAAAATAATAATAATAACAACAGAGGACCTATAATAGACAAAACAATTATGAAAAAAAAACCCCACAGGTGGAGAATTTGCACTACCTAATTTCAAGAAATACTACAAAGCTACAGTAATTCGGACACTGTGGAACTGAATTTAAGGACAGACAGAGAATAATGGAGCAAAACAGAAAGTTTAGGAATAGACCTACACAAATATGTTCAACTGATTTTCAACAAAGGGGCCAAGGTTATTCAATAGGAGGAAGGATAGTCTGTCAACAAATGGAGCTGGCACAACTGGATATCTACATGAGAAGAAAAAAATTAACCTTGGACCCTAACCTCACACAATATACAAAAATTAACTCAAAATGGGACACAGAAGGAAATCTTTGGAAACGTGAATTAAGCAATCATTTCATACACAAGCAAAAAATACAAAAGAAAAAATTAATAAATCGGATTTTATAAAAATTTTAAACTTTTACCCTACAAAAAATGTCATTATAAAAATAAGGCAAGCCACAGAAAGAGAAATAATATAATTCCTATCCTACAAAGGACTTGTATTTAGAATATAAAGTTCTACAACTCAAAAATAAAACAATCTTACTTAAAAATGGGGAAAAGATTTGAATAGACACTTCTCAAAAGAAGATATATGAATGGCCGTAAGCACATGAAAAGATGCTAACATCATCAGTCAGCAGGGAAATGCAAATTAAAACTATAAAGAGATATCACTCCACACCATTAGAATGGCTAAAATTGTAGGCAAAAATATAGAACAAATGAACTTTCACAGACTGCTCGTGGGAATGTAAAATGGTTCAAATACTTTGGAAAACAGTTTGGCAACTTCATATAAAGTTAAATATATACTTGGCATATGATTCAGCAAATCCACTCCATATTTACCCAAGAGAAATGAAAATATATATTCTCACCAAGACATGTACACAAATGTTCAAAGAAGCTTCATTTATAATTGCCAAAAACTGGAAACAACCCAAATGTCCATAAACAGGTGAATCATAATCAGTATACCCCTATAAAAAAATACTTCTCAGAATAAAACAGAACCAATACACAACATACAAGAGTCTCAAAAACATTCTGCTGAGCAAAAGAAACAACAAGAGAGTACATATTGTATGATTTCACTTATATGAAACTCTAAGAAAGACAACTCTCATCTACAGTGATGGCAAAGAGATCAATGATTACCTGAGAGGATAAAGATAGGGACTGGACTGGGATGCAAGGAAACCTTCTGGGGTGATAGAAATGGATATATGCACTTCTTGAAATTCACCAAACTGTATTCTTAAAACAGTTGCATTTTATTTTATACATATTATACCTCAAAGTTAAGAAAAATGATAGAATTAGATAATCATTACAATCACCTTCAGTACATATTAGCTGTGGAATCCTAAACCAATGATTTTCAATGTTGTTCTATTCTAATATACCAGGAGGATGTCCCACTCCAATCATTCACTATGGTATCAATCCTCAAGGTAGGGATAGTACATTAGGAATTTAGAAATGTTCCCTAGGTATTGATATGCTTTGGTATATTGGCCCTCTTAAGATTGTGTGTCCTAAACTATGCAAAGCTACCTGTATAAGGCTGTTTTGTTACTTTTTTTTTTTTTATAAATTTATTTTTGGCTGTGTTGGGTCTTCGTTGCTGCGCGTGGGCTTTCTCTAGTTGGGGTGAGCAGGGGCTACTCTTCATTGCAGTGCACAAGCTTCTCATTGCGGTGGCTTCTCTTGTTGCAGAGCACGGGCTCTAGACGCGTGGGCTACAGTAGCTGTGGCACGCAGGCTCACTAGTTGTGGCGCACGGGCTTACTTGCTCCACGGCATGTGGGATCTTCCCAGACCAGGGCTCGAACCCGTGTCCCTTACACTGGCAGGCAGATTCTTAACCACTGCACCACCAGGGAAGCTCCTGTTTTGTTACTTTTTAACAGAACTATTCAAGGGTCTAGGGTTTGTAGTTTACAAAGCACTTTTACATTTATTATCTTCATCATCTCATTTGTCCCTTAGATCATTTTGAAGTAAGGGCAGAAAATCATTATCCCCACTTTGCGTTTGAGGAAACTTCGTCTTAGAGCAACTATTCAACTTGCTTAAGGTCACAAAGGCGGTAGCTGACAGAGTTAGCACCTGAACCTGGTATTAAAACTCCAAGAGTTCTTCCCAGTACTTCAAAAATAAACATAATATTGGACTTCCCCAGTAGTCCAGTGGTTAAGACTCCGCACTTCCAATGCAGGGGAACATAAGATCCCACATGCCGTGCGGCGTGGCCAAAAAAAAAAAATTTTTTTTTAATAAATAAATAAACATTATATATACATGAAATTATATGATTGCTAGGATTTGTTTTAAAATACTCCCGGGGGAGGAACTTCCCTGGTGGTCCAGTGGTTAAGAATCCGCCTTCCAATGCAGGGGACGTGCGTTCGATCCCTGGTCGGGGAACTAAGCCCGTGTGCCACAACTAGAGAGAAGCCCGCGTGCCGCAACAAAGAGCCCGCACGCAAAGAAGGATCCCGCATACCGCGATGAAGATCCCGAGTGCCGCAACTAAGACCCAACGCAGCAATAAATAAATATTTTTTAAAAAAATACTCCCGGGGGAAAAAATATTGAGGAAGGAAAACAGGAGAGAAAAAAAATGCAACAAAACGGGCAAAATATTTTTTTTTTAAACAATTTATTTATTTTTGGTTGCACTGGGTCTTAGTTGCTGTGCGCGGGTTTTCTCTAGTTGCGGCAAGCAGTGCGCGGGCTTCTCATTGTGGTAGCTTCTCTTGCTGCGGAGCACGGGCTCTAGGCACGTGGGCTTCAGTAGTTATGGCTCGCAGGCTCTAGAGCACAGGCTCAGTAGTTGTGGCACACGGGCTTAGTCGCTCCGCGGCATATGGGATCTTCCCGGACCAGGGCTCTAACCCGTGTCCCCTGCATTGGCAGGCGGACTCCCAACCACTGCGCCACCAGGGAAGCCCCTGGGCAAAATATTGATCACTGATGAAGGTATATGATAAATACATGATGGTACATTATATTATTCTCTATTTTCATGTGTATTAGAAATTGTTCATAACCAAAAACTTTTTAAGTCAAAAAGTCTCGACAAACAAGACATTTCAATCCTTAAAATTTTTCATAAATAATAAAAAATATTAATAGAGATCTAAATAAAGAACTACTTTTCACAATAACCATAAGTACCACGGACTTCAGGATAAAACAAAATTTAAGGGTAAGCAAAACCAATATACTCTATATTCTTTCAACATAGTGAAATATAAGAAAAGCATAAAGCTACTACAGCTCTCAGAGATCAAGAACTAAATAGAAAATCAGTTTTTGACTGTCTAAAGCCCAGTCACTGTACTTTTTTTCCTTCTCCTTTTTTTTTTTTTTTTTTTTTTTTTTTAATCTTTTGGCCATTCTGTGCAGATGTGGGGCCTTATTCCCTGACCAGGGATCGAACCCATGCCCCCTGCACTGGAAGCACGGAGTCTTAACCACTGGACTGCCAGGGAAGTCCCTGTACTTTCAAAGAGAATCTTATTTATTATCAACCCTAACTTGGTGTGTGGGGAACAAGAGAAACCTAAAAATCAATCGAGATCAATGGTAATACTCTGCTAAGAAATAACTTCTCTCTAGGAAGACCTCAATGATTCTACAGAGCAAACAAAGACTATCAGAAAAAGCCTAAATCTAGTCCCAAAACGTGTAGTCCAATGGGAAAAATCACAAAAGTTTAAGCCACCTGAGAGAAAAACAAGTTACCTGGAGCAATTTCTCAGCTATCAGCCTCAGAATCACAGAAATATAGTTTATTCCACTAGCTTTTTTTTTTTTTTTTTGGCCGCACCATGTGGCATGTGGGATCTTAGTTCCCCGACCAGGGATCAAACCTGCGGGCCTTGCACTGGAAGCACAGAGTCTTAACCACTGGACCACCAGGGAAGTCTCAAAGCCACTACCTTTTTATGGAAGAAACTGAGGAT
Organism: Eschrichtius robustus; assembly: GCF_028021215.1. Lineage (NCBI taxonomy): Eukaryota > Metazoa > Chordata > Mammalia > Artiodactyla > Eschrichtiidae > Eschrichtius > Eschrichtius robustus. Next base: position 15,271,097 of record NC_090842.1, read on the forward strand.
GCAGGATGTTAACTACCTCGTACAAGGTCACAGAATTAGTTGCTAGCCCGACTCATGTCTCATGATTCCCCCATTCAGCACTCTTCCTCTAATACCAGGCTGCCTCTAGCTTAGAGAAAACCAGTTATCTTTTTTCCTTGGGCTATGACAACTTACTACTACTTGACTTCTTCATATATCACAAGAAAATATCTTAATAGGTGTCAACTAAAAAAATGCACATGGAAGTTGAGAATTAAGTTTTATTCGGGGCATTACTGGAGACTATAGCCAGGGATAGAGCCTCTCAGACAGCTCTGAGGGACTGCTCCAAAGAGGTAACGGAGGAGCCAGGACACATATGAGTTTTTGTGGGAAACAACACAAAACAAAAAGAAACATGTAGTCAAACATCAAAAGATGTTAATCACAAAAAAACAGACATCTCAAGTTAATGATTTTAGTGCTTTTCTATGTATGGGAAAATGCAAGAGTCTAGGTTTACTGAAACCATTCCTTTGATATGCATCTTAACTATTGAGGGCCGGTATCCTGTTTTTCTCCATCCTGAATTCCCTTCAGGGTGCATCACTGGGGGGCTGCAGGGGCAGCAGTGGCTGATGGCTTGATGGCGGGCAACACTCTTTGTTTACTGAAATGGCAGGCAACATTTTTTTTTTTTGTCCACATAGGCATGAATAAAAAACAAAAGTTTATTTACATAGTACAGAATTTAGTATATTTCAGAATATATTCTAAGATCAAAACTAAACAAAAAGTTCTGGTTCCAGTGAAGATGGGTATACATAACACTCCATGGAGACTCCTGCCTCTCTCTCCTCTGAATGCAACTAAAATCCTCGACAAAATGCATGCCACAGCTACCCGAGGACTCTGAAAAATAAATGACAGTGAGCCGACTGGAGAAAGAGAGCAGAATTTGAAGTTCCCTCAAACTGGCAAGAAACTATCATTTTCCTCCAGTATTGTCCAGCCTGTACCCAAGGGCAGCCCAAAACCCAGAAGTGCTCACTGGGTACAGAGAAGGAACTCTAAGAAAAACCCTCTCTTTCTGGTCTAAGGAGCAGAGAAAGAAAGATAAGACAATGGAGGAAAAGGCTCTCTTCTGTTTAGTTTTGTCCTTCGCTCCACCCGTGCCCCCAGGCAATACTGCAACGGTGCTGGCTGCGACAGAAAAGCAATGGCAGTAGCAGCCAGGCAGGCACCTAGAAACGGGGAATGGGAGACTCTTCTCTTCTGACCAGAGGAGCTGTGATCCTAAGAGCATGGCGTAAATCACTCCCTATCCTCCCACTGCTCGATAAAGGGTGAATTCGCCAAGAAAATACAACAATCCTAATTGCAAACGTATTCGACAGTAGTGCTAAAACATATATGTGGCAAAAATTGACGGATATGAAAGGAAAAATAAACCACCACTCAATTATAGTTAGAGACTTCAACATGCTTTCTAAGAATAGAACTATAGACAGAGTATCAGCAAAGGTGTAAAAGATGTGAATGCCATTGTCAACTAACTGGATCTAACCAATACCTATAGAACACCCCAACCAACAACAACAGAATATACATTTTTCTCAATTACAGAACATTCACCAAGATAGACCATGTCTTGGGCCATTAAAAAAAAAAAGTTAGGGAATTCCCAGGCGGTCCAGGGGTTAAGAGTCGGTGCTTTCACTGCCGTGGCCGGGGTTCAATCCCTGGTTGGGGAACTGAGATTCCGCAAGCCACGCAGACAAAATAAATAAATAAATAAATTTAAACGAATGGAAATTATACAAAATATGGTCTCTGACCATAAGGGAATTAAACTAGAAATCAGTAACAGAAAGCTAACTGTAAAACTCTCTGTGTACTTGGAAATTAAACAATACGTTCCTAAATAATCCATGGGTAAAAGAGGAAGAAATATCAAGGGAAATTCGTAAATACAGTGAACAAAAACATAAACATACATCAAAATCTGAGTTATACACTAAAGCAGTGCTTAGTGGGAAACATACAGCATTAAATGCTTGTATAAGAACAGAAGAAACATGTCAACAATCTGACAATCTAAGGTTCTACTTTAAGAAACTAGAGGGAACTCCCTGGCAGTCCAGTGGTTAGGACTCCAAGCTTTCACTGCTGAGGGTACGGGTTCAATCCGGGTCATCCGTGGTCAACCCTGGTCGGGGAACTAAGATCCCGTGAGCTGTGTGGCACAGCAAAAAAAAAAAAACAAAAACAAAAAACTAGAAAAATAGCAAAATAAACCCAAAAGAACTAGAAAAAAGCAAATAATAATAATAAAAAGAACCCAGAAATTAAATTAAAAACAAAAAAATACATCAAGTCAGTGAAACCAAAACCTGGTTCTTTGAAAAGACCAATAAAATTGATGAACCTCTGGCCAGATGATAAAAGAGAAACAATACAAATTACCAATTATTAGGAATGAAAGAGGGGATATCACCACAAACATTAAAAGGATAATTAGGTAATAGTATGAACAACTCAATGCACATCACACCTGGATATCCATATGCCAAAAAGAAAAAAAAAAATGAACCTTGACCTAAATTTCACACCTATTAACTCAAAATGGATCATAGATCTAAATGTAAAACATACAACTATAAAACTTTTAGAAGAAAATATCGGAGAAAACCTTCATGACCTGGGGTTAGGCAGAATTCTTAGACATTACACCAAAGGCACAACCCATAAAAGAAAAAAATGATAAAACTGTATTTTTTTTTTTCATAAAAAGTACAAACTGTGCTATGAAAAACACTACTGTGCTATGAAAAACACTACTAAAAAAATGAAAAGACAAGTTACAGAGACTGGGATATTTCCAAATCACATATCAACAAAGGACATGTATGTATTCAGAACATATAAAGAACTCTTAAAAACACAACAGTTAAAACAAACCAACCCAATTTTTTAAAACAGGCAAAAGATTAAAATGGATACTTTACCAAAAAGGTATAAGGATAATAAATAAGCATATTTAAAAGATGCTCAACTACATTAGGCATTAGAGAAATACAAATTAAAACCACAGTAAGATACTTCTACACACCTATTAGAATGGCTAAAACACCAAGTGCTGGGGAGGATGCAGAGCAAATGGAACTCTCATACACCGCTGGAGGGGATGCAAAATGGTACTGCCATTCTGTTAAACAGTTTGACAGTTTCTTATGAACTTAAAACATCCGCTTACCATATGACCCAGCAATCCCACAACTTGGAATTTATCATAGAAAAATGAAAACTTTTGTTCACACAAAAACCTATATATGAATGTTTATAGCAGCTCTGTTCATAATTGCCAAAAACTGGAAATAAAATGCAGTAAATCCATAAAAATGGAACACTATGTAGCAATTTAAAAGGGAACAAACTATTGCTACATGGCATTACACAGCTCTAAAGTATTATGCCTAATGAAAGAAAACTGTCTCAGAAAAGGTTACATACTGAATGATTCCATTTATATGAAATTCTCAAGAAGACAAAACTATAGTGATGGAGAACAGATCAATGGTTGCCAGAGGTTAAGGTTGGGGAGACTAAAAAGGGACAGCCTGTGGAAGTTTTTCTGAGATGACAGAACTGTATGCTAATTGTGGTGGTTATTACATAAATCTATACATGTGTTAAAGTTCACAGGACTGTACACTCCAAAAAAGGTCGATTTTACTGTATGTTAACTTAAAAATTAAAGTTTTTAAAAAGTAAACAAAAAAGCCTTCAATTAAACAATTTAGACCTATTTGACCAGGTACAGTAATATACACTTGGGATATTAAGTAGGCTAGTGAGAAAGTTATTAATTGTTCCAACCTGCTTTAAGACACATTTAACCACTAGTAAAACAAAACTGTTCAGCCTATAAAAGATAATAGCAAACCCTTATTTAAGGGATGGCTGAAGGCAGGTCTCACCTGAAAGATGAAGTCATGTTCTTTGCCAGTAAAGCAGGGATGGGTGGCAGGGAACTAAAAGGGGCTCTGCTGAGCTAACCCCCATCAAGGTGTCAAGCTGTCTAGAAAGGAGTTCCTGAGTGGCATGTTGAAACGTAGTGCTTTCCAAACACAGGCAGGTCAGAAAAGGTGTCTGTTAAGCTATATCCCTTTTGGACTTCTAAACAGGTGAACTGAGACTAAAAGAGAGGATAATGCTTTAATTATGTGGAGAAGGACAATGACAAATCTTTGAGAACTTGTATTTCTCTTTATTTCTACCTTAGGGCTTCCCTGGTGGTGCAGTGGTTAAGAATCTGCCTGCCAATGCAGGGTTCACGGGTTCGAGCCCTGGTCCGGGAAGATTCCACATGCCGCGGAGCAACTAAGCCCGTGCGCCACAACTACTGAGCCCGCATGCCACAACTACTGAAGCCTGCATGCCTAGAGCCCGTGCTCCACAACAAGAGAAGCCATTATAATGAGAAGCCTGCACACCACAACTATGAGTAGCCCCCGCTCCCAGCAACTAGAGAAAGCCCGCGTGCAGCAACAAAGACACAACCAAAAATAAATAAACAAAATTATATTTCTACCTTAGATATGTAAGAAAGTCTATTCTAAAATTCCAGCCATTTCAAATCCTGCAAAACAGAAAATCAAAAAGCTTGCATCTATGTTTTGGCCAAAGCACTGAAAGGAGGGAGGCACACCACCGGAACTATGCATTGGAGGTAGTAGCAATTAAAGTCAAAGAATTACAAATGGAAGGAAAAATCACTGGGCTACAGAATTGGGCCTAGTAAGCTAGCCTCTCCTCTGGCCTCCTCCCCAAGTCTTCTTACACTAATAAACCTTAGAGATTATGGTTTTATATTCTGAAGATTTTGAACGACAAAGTTCTTAAATCTTTCAAAAACATACTCTTAACATGTTAAATATTCCTCACAGTTTCTACAAAGAAAAGAACACATTTAAAAGAAATGTTAGCATCAAAACAATAAAAGAAAGATCCTAATAATCAACCACCATTGCCGGCCAAGCTACCTAGGGCAAAGCCGCCTGACTTCTCCAAGCCTCTGTTCCATCAACTAAAAAATAAGGGTATCGAATCAGCTTTAAAAATCTGTGAGGGACTTCCCTGGTGGTGCAGTGGTTAAGAATCTGCCTGCCAACGCAGGGGACATGGGTCAGAGCCCTGGTCCGGGAAGATCGCACATGCTGCAGAGCAACTAAGCCCGTGTGCCACAACTACTGAGCCTGTGCTCTAGAGCCCACGAGCCACAACTATTGAGCCCACGTGCTGCAACTACTGAAGCTGCCTAGAGCCTGTGCTCCGCAACAAGAGAAGCCACCACAATGAGAAGCCCGCACATCGCAAAGAACAGTAGCCCCATTCACCACAACTAGAGAAAGCGCGCATGCAGCAATGAAGACCCAATGCAGCCAAAAATAAATTAAAAAAAAAAAAAAAAAAAGGCTGTTGGAGAAAATTCACAACTCTTTCAAAAAAAAAATCTATGAGAACAAACATTTATGATCACATTACATATCATCCTATTCTCAGTTTGTCAATTTTAAAAGTATCATTATTTATAAATCAAAGGTACTCCCTTCATTTGACTGCTTGTACAAAAGCCTCTGTACAAGCATCTCTGTACAAGGAAAAAATAAACTAAACCAAACTTCAATAAGGAGCAAAATATCATATACTATACTTAACTGAAATACAGCCATTAAGTTTGAGAATCTTGAATTCAGAAAGCAGCAGGATCAAGGTCTTTAATCAGAAAATGAAAAAAAAAGTTTAACAGTTCAGGGCCCATAAGACTACAGTTATAAAACAGAGAATACAACATCATAAATGACATCAACATAAGCATCATTTAAATCCATTTCAAAATGGAAAGGGAGAAAGTAAAAACTTTGGAATCAGAAGTTAGCTTCATGCACCTCTTCTTTTTCCTCCTTGTTCAATTCAATTAGTCAGACTACCCCAGAGATGACCTAAGTAACAGGGAAACACATTATACCAGTAAGTGCCAATCACTCATTCAACAAATATTTGCTGAGCATTCTCTATGCCAGGCATTGCAATAGGTGCTGGGGACTGGCAAGGACACAGTCTCTGTCCTTAAGATCTCAGTCTGCTGAGGAAAACAGATTTTTAAATTCCAGCCACACAATAAAAACCAGAAATTGGGCTTCCCCGGTGGCGCAGTGGTTGAGAATCTGCCTGCTAATGCAGGGGACATGGGTTCGAGCCCTGGTCTGGGAAGATCCCACATGCCGCAGAGCAGCTGGGCCTGTGAGCCACAATTACTGAGCCTGCGCGTCTGGAGCCTGTGCTCCGCAACAAGAGAGGCCGCGATAGTGAGAGGCCCGCGCACCGCGATGAAGAGTGGCCCCCGCTTGCCACAACTAGAGAAAGCCCTCGCACAGAAACAAAGACCCAACACAGCCATAAATTAATTAATTAATTAATTAATTAATTAATTAAAAAAACAGAAATTGCTAATCAATGACAGAACAGAAAATTGTATTTATGATAAGCCAAATTTTGTCATGGCCAAACTAACTCAATATAATTAGAAATTTTTTCTTTTGTGAAATTTAGTGATTTCTGGATCAGCCGAACAAATGCAAAATCCCATACAGAAAGATATTTGTAGCACAGTACCAGTACACAATTACTCATCCAAAACCTTTACGGGAAAACTGAGAATTTCCTGAATTTTAGAAAAGTAATACAGTACCTACACTGTACATCATAATTTGCCCACTGTGTCTGGAGCAGCAGTTCCATTATCAAACAATATTTCTGCAGTAAAACATAAGAAGATTCACACCAAATGAGAGAAATAAATATTACAAACAGCCTCATATCTGGTCAGATCAGACTTTAACACCAAAAGAATTATGAAGAACATCTGGTTTTCAGTATTTTGGGGATTTCAGAACTGATAAGAGATTGTGCACCCTTATCCTTATCCAGTGACCCTATCATTGTTTAAAATGATGACCCTGGAGTAAAATTACCTAGGTTTGAATCCAAGCTCCACCACTTATTAGCTGTGTGTCCTTGTGTAAATAGCTTAACCTCTCAGAGTTGTGTCCTCATCTGCAAAATGGGGGAGGGGGGGTGTGAAGTACCTACCTCAATGGATTGTTACAAGAATTAAATTAGAATACATGTAAAATTCTTAGCAAAGTGCCTGACACCCAGTAATCACTAAACAAATGTTGGCCATAATGTTGGCTATATGAACAAATTATTCTTGCATAAAATAATTTTGAGCAAAAACAAGTTGAAGAAAGATACACAGTATCAATACTTACAAAGGTTTAAAACACAAGAAAGTACCTATTCTTTAGAGATACTACAAAAATGCAGTAAGAGTACATGTATAACTGAATCACTTTGCTGTATACCTGAAACACTGTAAATCAACTATACTTCAATTTTAAAAATGCAGTAATGGAATAAGAAAGAACATGAATGTAAAAGATAACAAATCCAACACAGTGGCACATCTGGGAGGGAGGGGAATATGATCAGGGGCAGTGATCCACAGGAAACTTCAGCTATACTAGTGATGTTTTATTTCTTAGACTAGGTAGTAGGTAAGTGAAGGTTCATTATTATTTTCCATATGCTTTACATCTGAAACATTTCTAAAAATTAGATTCAAATACATCTAATCTATGTAATGAATGCTGTAGACTACGTAACATACTTTTATTACAATGTTGAGGATTTCCTTATTTTTTGAAAGTGTTTACTTGCTTTTCAAAATACTCAAAAACCACGAGATTCCTTAAAATACAACAGCTTAAACACCTATCATAAAAAACAATACTCTATGCTTTTTAAAAAAATTTGGTAAGAATATAATGTATATAGTAATGACTCAGCTATATGGAACATAGCTGAGAATCCAAAACACATTTTCATAATCTCGTGCAGCCAATAGAGAGCATCACATCAACACACATCTACACAGAATATCTACTTTACTCTATTTGCAGGTTCTTATTCAGCCTTTTCCAGAATAGAATTAGAAAACTAGAGAAACTGAAGAGAGTGGGGGCCAGGAGAAAGAAGCTGTTTTGGAAAAGGACACTGATGGTAGTTAAAGTGTCACCTAACAGCAAGGGAAAAAACAAAAACGGTAGCAAAACAAACAAGTAAAACTTACATATAACAGAAACGAGCGTTCAAAAGCATAGTAGCAAGACTAATAAATTCTAGAGATCTGCTATAACAACACTGTGCCTATACAATATTATATTGTGCAACTGAAAATTTGTCAAGAGGATAGCTCTTATTGTATTCTTACCACAGTTTAAAAAATAAAGTTTGTGCCCTTACTTGACTTCTATACTATTAAAAAAAGTTAAATGATTAATCAAAAAGGAAAAGATCAAATCACTGGTAAATCTCTGCCTTTGACTTCCACAATAATTACCTTAATTTACAGCTTTTTAAAAAATATCCACAATTAAAGCATTTATCTTACACACACACACACACACACACACACACACACACAGAGCATAGTAGTCTGATGATACTTAAGTGTGCTAGCAAAAAGTCTTCAAGTCTCCCTACAGTCCTAAGGGTATTAACAAATTACAAACAGTACCATAATCCATTTTTATAATAAGACCCTGGTTCATCAAGGAATGGTTCAAAAAGATCAACATTTAACATTTAAAGCAGAAGGTAGAAAAAACTGAATATAAAACTATATCCTAACTCACCAAATTATACATTAAATATGTGCAATTTTTTGTCTATTATACCTCAATAAAGCTGTTTAAAAAATAAAGGTAACAATTACATGAAAATAAAAAGTATCCATCGAATAACCAATTTCTAAAAATTATATAGTTCAGATACTGTCTGTTCTTATTAATTTAACTACCTGACCCATCAAAGACTGAGAAAGATATATTTAAGTCTATTACCATGACTGTGTGTCTGTCAACTTCTCCTTTTACATCTAACAACCTACATTTAGTATTTCAATGGTTTCAGCCAATGATTAAATGTCTATATATTTTATATGTACATGCTTGTACACTTTTTCAAAATAAAATGTCCCTCTTTGTCATCTTTTATAAAACTAATAATAAAAAGTAAAACACTAGGACAAGGATAGAAAGGAAACAGAAAAATTAAAAGTCTGACTTGTTAAGGTACAGGAACTGTGGATAACTATATTCTATTTAATTAATGGTTATTTGATAAATAATGATGAAAAATACAGAGAAAAAAAGAAGTGTGAAATTCATTTTGGAAAAATTTCTATCCAAAACGGTTAAACAAAATTAGGTTTTGGACCTTAAACTAAATTAGATTACTTTACATACCCAAAGTAATCAAAATTATAAATGCTTCACATAGGAAAGAAAAATTTTAAACAGTAGAAAAGACCAGAAAAAAAAAAAATGACTGCATATGTTCCAATTCTCTTAAATTTTATCCCCAAAATGGAGAAAATGGTTATTTTCCAAAATCTCCACAAATCCCTTTGTGGGATAAAGATTTTCCTCATACATCAATACCACCTCCAAGCCATAATCTTTTTTTCCTTTGAAATACCTATTTTTCCCACTCAAATATAAGTTCCCTAAAGCCTGATCCTTATTTGTTTTATTCATCCTTGTATTCCTCTTGCCTAAAAGAGTAGGAACTCACTAAATACTGTATTTATTGAATTCTAAAGGCTAGAAGAGTCTTATCTAAAGAAAATATACTTGTCCTTTCCAAAGCATACAAAATAAAGTGCACTGGCTGCTAACAGCTATGGGAAAGGACTCAACCCAGTCCTCTATTCTACCCTGCTCAGTTAACTTTCTTCCTACTTCTGACCTCACTCCTGGGCTGTAAGCTCTGAGCTGACAGCCAACAGTCAAAAACACATAACCAGGACTTCCCTGGTGGCACAGTGGTCAAGAATCCACCTGCCAATGCAGGGGACATGGGTTCGAGCCCTGGTCCAGGAAGATCCCACATGCAGCAGAGCAACTAAGCCCGTGTGCCACAACTACTGAGCCTGCGCTCTAGAGCCCCTGAGCCACAACTACTGAGCCTGCATGCCATAACTACTCAAGCCTGGGCACCTAGAGCCTGTGCTCCACAATAAGAGAGCCCCGGCAATGAGAAGTCCGCGCACTGCAATGAAGAGTAGCCCCCACTCGCCGCAACTAGAGAAAGCCTGCGTGCAGCAACGAAGACCCAACGCAGCCATAAAAAAAAAATGTACTTGTTTATTTATTTATTTTTTATTTATTTATTAAAAAAAAAACATATAACCAAGAGGCTGGGGCTCCTGCTTGCTATTTGGTCCTTCTTCCTCTAAACTTAAACCTTAGATTTGAGCTCTAAATCTGAAAAGAAATCCTAAATTAAAAGCGACTTTCAATATCAAAATTATCTCCTTTTCTATCCACTCACTATACTTGAAGTCTTTCTTGCTAAACAATAAGAAATTAGATCTCAGTTAACTTTACCACTCATTACTGTGTAACAATCCAGTCACAGATTTGTAAGTATGGCTGAAAATACTTAAGGGACCTAAGTTAACACTGGGCAAAACCCTCCAAAAGAAGTTACTGTGCTTTCTCTCTCATACTCTCCATATGGCCTAAACTTTCAAATTATGCTCCCCACAGAAACTTTATTTCAGATTTTTATCTTGTATGTATATTTGAATTGCTTTAGTGCATTTAAAACTTGCAAAATACTCTGACCAAAACAGTAAGAATGCTTACTAGTAAGAAACTTAAAACTAAATTAATCAACAGTATTATGCTTCAATCAGACTTTTACTTTCCAATATATCTTAGAGACACCACCTGTCATTAATATGACTTAGCTGAGTTTTCTCACTGTGTTTTTATGGTTTTCTTTCTTTTAGGGAAAGTGGGCGGGGAGGGGAAGGCAGTGCACATCTATTTCTCCTGTATGAAGAATGTGTTCATAGAAGGGAATGTTCTACAGAGTGAACAAAAAGGAGAGACCAGTGTTAGTACATCATTGTTTGAATAAAAGAGATTAAATCTGGGGGTAAGTATTTTGGTCTCTGGAGAGGCAAACACCATTGTGGGACAGGGATAGTTCTTTCATCAAGTTTCACACTGGCCTAGAATGATGAAACACTCAAGACCAGCCAACTTTATACGCTCTGGTTTCAGGCTCACAATGCAGCTTTCACAATGCAGCTTTCTGATTATTAATCACCTTCTTAAGTACCTTGCCTCCCAAACACCTCCATACAAGGAACAGAATGCCCTGAAAGTAGACACAGGTAATTCAGTAGAAGAGCATAACCCCTTATGAATTACAACACTGTTATTTTAACTTACACATCAGTGAGTTCCATCAGGATGAATCATTCCTAGGTGAAATACTAAAATGGAATTTCTGCATCTTCAAGGCTAAGGCTGTGAAACGAGTAACCGCATTAAGATACCACCACAACCTGTCGAGGCAGCCAGTTGGCATCTCTCTGAGAGATCTTAAGCTCAATTCTCCCTAAAATGCCACAGTGTTACAGGAATCTTTTTTTTTTTTTAATTTAATTTATTTATTTTTGGCTGTGTTGGGTCTTCGTTTCTGTGCAGGGCTTTCTCTAGTTGCGGCAAGTGGGGGCCACTCTTCATCGCGGTACGCGGGCCTCTCACTGTCGCGGCCTCTCTTGTTGCGGAGCACAGGCTCCAGACACGCAGGCTCAGTAGTTGTGGCTCACGGGCCCAGTTGCTCCGCGGCATGTGGGATCTTCCCAGATCAGGGCTCGAACCCGTGTCCCCTGCATTGGCAGGCGGATTCTCAACCACTGCACCACCAGGGAAGCCCAGGAATCTTCTTTTATGCTTAATTATCCATAACCAAAACTGAGATTTTAAAAATGGATGTATGTAAATGCAAATGTCTATTGAACGATTTAATCACATTAATTCTCATGAAAAGCAATAAAGGCCAAATAGGGCTTCCCTGGTGACGCAGTGGTTAAGAATCCGCCTGCCAATGCAGGAAACAAGGGTTCGAACCCTAGTCTGGGAAGATCTCACATGCTGTGGATCAACTAAGCCCGTGTGCCACGACTACTGAGCCTGCGCTGTAGAACCCGCGAGCCACAACTCCTGAAGCCCGTGTGCCTAGAGCCCATGCTCTGCAACGAGAAGCCCCCGCAATGAGAAGTCCGTGCACTACAAAGAGTAGCCCCTGCTCACCGCAACCAGAGGAAAGCCCGCGTGCAGCAACAAAGACCCAATGCAGCCAAAAATAAACAAATAAATAAATTCATTTTTAAAAAAGGCCGAATAAACAATGATAGATGAACACGATCAACATCAAATTTGACACAAATAAAATAAAAAGCAATTTTTCACTCTCCTAACCCTGATTTTAGCAAAGATATCTTAGAGTCCTCAATTATCAAAAACTGTCACAAAATTCTCCAAATAAAATCTTAATTTTCTTAAAGATATGCTCCAAAGGATAAGACAAATTTTAAGGGAAATATCTGTGCCTAGTGAGAATATAGATACATTTTTAACTTCTGTATATTTTGATATTTTTCATATAATGACCATGCATAATTTGAGAATTCTTGCTTTGAAGATTCAAACAAATTAACAAAAACTACAAGAATGGATAAATAAAGCAAAACTGCAAACTTCCAAAATAATAAGATGGTATTCATCCTAAAAGGACAGAGTCACAGTTATCTATGGGCATTTTTCTACAGAGTGACATTAGAAAGTTATGAGAAAATGATTTAATACTAAGATAACAAGTTTTGCCTAGCATATTCTTCATGAATCCAAGTTCTGTTAATTTGGGATAGCAAGAAGCGGGTGGGGATGAGGGGCTCTGGTCTATAAGAAATGAAAGATTCATTTTTAACCTATATTTGACATTAGTTAGAAATAGAGGGGGGGGGAAGTCCCACTGACAACAGTGCCGAAAACTATAAAATATCTAGGAATAAATTTAGCAAGAAATGTACATGAACTAGATGAAGACAGGTATTAAATCTATGAAACCTTTACTGAAGAACCTAAAACTAAAATAAGACCTCAATAAATTGAAACATCATAATAAGGAAAAGTTATCCACATTAAAAAATGTCAGGCCTCCCAAAATTAATATATGAATACAGTGCAATTCCAAACACTGGGCTTGGGCTTCCCTGGTGGCGCAGTGGTTAAGAATCCATCTGCCAATGCAGAGGACGCGGGATCCAGCCCTGGTCCGGAAAGATCCCACATGCTGCGAAGCAATTACGCCCGCGCTCCACAACTACTGAGCCTGTGCTCTAGAGCCCGCGTGCCACAACTACTGAGGCCACGTGCCACAACTACTGAAGCCCGCGCACCTAGAGCCCATGCCTCTCAACAAGAGAAGCCACCGCAATGAGAAGCCCGCGCACCACAGAGTAGCCCCCACGCGCTGCAACTAAAGAAAGCCCGCGCACAGCAATGAAGACCTAACACAGCCAAAAATAAAATAAATTTTTAAAAATTAATTAATTAAAAATAAAAAAACACTGGGCTTTTTTGAGGTTTTCCGAACTCAACAGAATTATTTTCAACCCATACAGATATAAGAATAAATGTTTAAGAACAGTCAAGAAAATGGAAAACTACAGTGACAGGAGCTATTCTTAACAGAGTGTAAGTTTCTATAAAGTTATGATATTCAAGCACAGGGAGATCAGCTCGGTGCTTTGTGACTGCCTGGGGGGGGTGGGATGGGGAGGGTGGGAGGGAGGGAGATGCGGGAGGGAGGAGATATGGGAACGTGTGTATATGGGTAGCTGATTCACTATGTTATAAAGCAGAAACTAACACACCACTGTGAAGCAATTATACTTCAATAAAGATGTTTAAAAAAAAATACAATAAAAAGTTATGATATTCAAAACAGTAAAATAATGGTACAGGAAGAGTAAAACAGAACATCCAGAAATAGAGCAAACATATATGGGAACTTAACATATGATAAGGTGGTATTTAATTCATTGAGGAAAAGATGGTTTATTTAGTCTAGACATAGTTGGCTCTTTATACAAAGGAAAACCATATAAGACCCCTTCACATTATATAAAAATTAACTCCAGATTAATAAACGCATGTGTTATACAACAAAGAATTAATGTACCATAAGATGTTCCTACAAGATAAGGAGAAAAGCAACTTGAAAGAAAAATGAACCAAGGACATAGACAATTCTCAGTAAAGGAAATCCAAAAGGCCAAAAATCATATCAAAAGAGGCTAGCTCCAGCAATAGTCAAGGAAATTAAAATTAAGATGAAACTGAGAAACCATTTACCAACTAGCAGAGCAGCAAAAATTAAATTAAGTAATTACATCTAATGATGTGATGTTATGGAGAACCCACTGCTGGTGGAGATGGAAATTATGACAACCTATTTAGAGAGTACTCTGGCAATAATAACATTTAAAATATAATTCCTTTAACTCAGAAATCCCACCTTGGAGATTCTAGCCTGTAGAAATAATAGCATCAGCAAATAAGGTGACATGTACAAGGATGTTTACTGTAGCGCTGTTCATAGTGGCAAAATCTAGAAACAGCCCAAATGTCCACAAGAAAATAACTGAATAAATTATGTAGAGTACATCCATACTATGAGACATAATAGGGATACTTAAAAGAACAAGATAGAATTATATTTACTGACCATGATGTGTTAAGAAAACCTTGCTACAGAGTAACATAAAAAGTATGATCAAAAAAAAAAAAAAAAAGGTATCCTCTACCTTTTGTAAAAACAAAGAATCCCTATATATGCACATTTATGTTGTATATATAGTACTTGACCAAGCATGGAGAGAAATGTTGAAGTATACCCATAACCTGGTAAAATGGCTGGGGAGTAATAACAAAACGATTAGGGAAATGAACAGCTTTTTTCGAAGTATGTCTTTAGATTTTTTTCATTTATTACAATGGACCTCTATGATGTTGTAAATTAAATAGATTAAAGACTTTTTAAAAATCCTCAGCACTATTAAAGTAGATTATTCAAACACAAGGGGAGAGGGACTTCCCTGGTGGCGCAGTGGTTAAGACTCCGTGCTCCCAATGCAGGGGGCCTGGGTTCAAGCCCTGATCAGGGAACTAGAGCCCACATGCATGCCACAACTAAGAGTTCACATGCCACAACTAAGGAGCCCGCATGCCACAACTAAGACCCAGTGCAACCAAATAAATATTAAAAAAAATTCACTGTTATACAGCAGAAACTAACACAACATTGTAAAGCAATTACACTCCAATAAAGATGCTAAAAAACAAAACAAAACAAAACCAAACACAAAGGGAGAGTCAGTAACAAATCACTGAACTATCAACATATTTCCATTTTGGGGGAAAAGACTGAAGTTCTCAACTTACTATTAGTTTCTTCAGCATAATGAATTACATAATAGGTATTCAAAAGAAAGAAAAAAGACGGCAGGAAGAGTAGATTTCTCTGCTGTCACTTGAAGCTTTTGCATAAGAAAGAGTCTGAGCAAATTGCAAAGAGAAAAGGATAATATCAATTTTAGAATTAAACATCTAAATAATATTTTCAAAGACACGGAGATAAGGTTTTGTATATGTTCTAAACCTGAAAATAAACTTCACTGACATCAACTCTATCGGTCACAAGTAAATGACCTGTAGTAAACTTCCATAGCTCACTCAGGACCCTGACTGCTTTTGGCTTGACCAATTACCATATATCTGAGGACCTGAACATGTTTCCGTATTATTTTCATTCACATCATCTATTCTGCAGAGTAGCTACTAAGTGCCAGGCACTGTGCTATGTACTAGGGATGCCATCAATTAGATAGTTCTTGTCCTCTGAAGCTCAGGAAAAGTAAACAATTCAACAAATACTAAAAAAAAAAAAAAGTACTATACTCCTTTGCCTGGTGTAGAGAGGAAGGAAGAATAGGTTCACCAGATGGAAGGGAGGAAGAAAAGCATTCCAGGTATAAGCAGAACAGGTGCAATGAATGAAAGAACATGGAGTATTCAAGGAACAGCAAAAAGTTCAGTGTGTATAAATAGAATTATACAACCAAGTGCTAGTAAAGTCAAATTGTAAGCAACTTCCTCATTCTACTTTCTTAAATAATCAACACCATCTATTAAGCTTTCATCATGTAAAGTTCCTAAAGAAAATACAGAGGTCATGCCTTCACTGACAGAGAGAAATACACATTTTAAAAAATCAAATACATTTATTGAGTACTATCAGAAAAAGAGGCTCAGGGACTTCCCTCGTGGTCCAGTGGCTGGGACTCCATGCTCCCAATGCAAGGGGCCAGGGTTCGACCCCTGGTCAGGGAGATGGATCCCACGTGCTGCAACAGAGAGCCTCATGCCGCAACTTAAGATGCCGCAACTAAGACCCGATGCAGCCAAATAAATAAATAAATACTTTTGAAAAAGAGAAAGAGACTCTTTTTTGTTTGGTTGTTTGTTTTTTTAATTTTTGACCACACAGAGCGGCATGCAGGATCTTAGTTCCCTGACCAGGGATCGAACCCACGCCCCCTGCAGTGGAAGCACGCAGTCTTAACCACTGGACCGCCAAGGAAGGCCCAAGACTGCTTCTTCTTACAACAGTTTTCCTTCAGTAATCATACCCAAAAAACCCTAATTATTTACAAAGATTCAATTAACTCTATACAGTGTACCTATTTTTTCAGTTAGTTTCCCCATTCACTTCAAACCAGTATTTTCACCATATTTTAAAAGTATCATGTTTTGAAAAATTTCAAAAAGTGGGAAAGGAATCTTTCGTGCAGACTTCAAAAAGGAATTTAAAAAATTAACTTCCCTTCCTTTTCTTCAGCTTGAAACTGAACAATTTCCCAACAGTGAGGTTTAGTAAGTAGCTACTAAACTGAGCTGTAAAAACACTGATGGAACTTCTTTTAATTTGAGTTGTTCAACTGTGTGATCATTTACAAAAGTTACATCTTATAATCAAGTAGTGTACCTCATCTATGCTATGACAGTCTTAATTCTAACCCAAAGGCTTATAAGGAGGGGAGTGCAAATACTTTACAGTTCCAAAGATCTAAGGTCATGTCTTTCTCATATTTGCTCTTCCCAAGAATCCATAACATTAACCTCAAAGCCAGATAAGCTGCAAAGCCTAGGATGCTCAGCCCAACACAATCAGCTACAACATGCAAACTGGAGTGAGCAAAGCAACTGCATATCAGGTTACACTGTGACTGCTGTAACAACAGAGAAAAGAGGGTAAAAACTACTTGCCTTTAAGATGTCTTTAATTATTAATAAAGTACAAAGGTCACATATGTTTTCTCCATCTTTAAAAAGAGAAAAAACAATTTTTTTTCCTTCTAAGACTGTTTTTCACTGGTAATACTTATAACTCATTGTCTCTCTCCAATGGTCTGAGTAGGCCAACACAAGGCCCCCCCAAAAAAGGCAAAATTTCCAAGTACCTAGTGAAAAAAGCATTTCTCGTTTTAATCATATTATCCTAACCCTTGCCCTTTTTTGTACAAAAGTGTTAGTTAATACTGACTCAACAAGTTTGGCAAGTGTGGGTTTTTTTTTTTTCTTCCACTTTTGGACTCTTCAAACTTTGACAAGAGATTGTTCCAGTAACCAGAACTCGTGGCAAATTAAGCGTTTTATGTTACTCCTTCAGCGAAGAAAAACCTTACATGTACTTTGAAGGTAGAAATGACGCTTTTACTGATCCAAAATTTTCTATACAAAAAGAAAATGAAGGGCTTCCCTGGTGGCGCAGTGGTTACGAATCCACCTGCCAATGCAGGGGACACGGGTTCGAGCCCTGGTCCGGGAAGATCCCACATGCCACGGAGCAACTAAGCCCGTGCGCCACAACTACTGAGCCTGCGCTCTAGAGCCCGCGAGCCACAACTACTGAGCCCAGGTGCCACGACTACTGAAGCCCACGCACCTAGCGCCCATGCGCCGCCACAAGAGAAGCCACCACAATGAGAAGCGCACGCACCGCAACGAAGAGTAGCCCCCCGCTCGATGCAACTAAAGAAAGCCCACATGCAGCAATGAAAACCTAATGCAGCCAAAAATTAATTTTTAAAAAAAGCAAATGGAAAAATCCTAATACTTTCTAACAAAGATGATTTTCAAAACCTATAAGCCAAGAAACATAAGAGCTTAGATAAATCTATATGTTCCCTTAATTTTAAAACTGCTTGCTACTTTAATACCACCCTGCATGAAAGAAACTGAATGTAAGTAACAACGGGATGAAAGAACGCCAAAATCAACTGAGAACGATTCATAAAGGAAGACTGAATGACAAGCACCTAAAACAGATGAACAAGTTGCTGCAGTTTGAAGAAAGGTAATAGCTTTAGATTTTCTGAAGCTAAATCTAAATAAGAGTTTTAAAGTTTTGATATCAAATCCTGCTGTATACACAAAAATTTTAAATCCTCAGCAAATGCAAATAAGGGGATTAAGCATTTTGAAAATCTGTTTTGGTATGTATTTTCCCAATTCAATTTTTTTAATTAAAAAATAATCTTTTGGAAAATACTCATTCAACTTTTTCAATTTGCATAAAGAGTTGTTACAAATCACATAAAAACCTGAGTTTTTGTTTTTGTACATGACTGATTTCAAGACTACTTTAAAAATAGTGAGATGAAATATCACCAAGGCATTGCTGACAATTTTTGTACTTTATAGTTTCACTCTAAAATTCATCTTCAAATCTAGAACTGCTGTCAGTGAAACAGATCAAAGAACAAGCAACTGCTCCAAAAGAAAATAAACTGAGGTTTCCTAAACAATGTTTATTTCAAGTATAATCCCAACAACCCCTTAGACAAAGTAGACATTCAAGTATGTGCTGATCAATCAAAGGTGCACTAAAATAGGGGCTTCCCTGGTGGCACAGTGGTTAAGAATCCGCCAGCCAGTGCAGGGTACACGGGTTCGAGCCCTGGTCCGGGAAGATCCCACGTGCCGCTTAGCAACTAAGCCTGCACTAAGCAACTAAGCAACTGAGCCTGCACTCAAGAGCCCGCGGGCCACAACTCCTGAAGCCCGGGCACCTGGAGTCCATGCTCTTCAACAAGAGAAGCCACCACAATGAGAAGCCCACGCACCGCAATGAAGAGTAGCCCCTGCTCACCGCAACTAGAGAAAGCCCGCGCACAGCAACAAAGACCCAACGCAGCCAAAAATAAATAAAATAATAATAAAATTTTTTTAAGTGTGCACTAAAATAAACACTTTACTTATCATTTGCAAGGCAAAGGACGCTTTCTCCAATTGAATGCAAACTACCTAAGAATGAATGACATTTAAATACCAGTACATAATACCATGAAATGAACTGAGTAAATAACACGTATCTGATAGCTCTTCCAATACCTTGTTTTAAAAGCGTATCTCAGAGACTTCCCTGGTGGCGCAGTGGTTAAGAATCCGCCTGCCAAGGCAGGGGCCACAGTTCGAGCCCTGGTCTGGGAAGACCCCACATGCCGTGGAGCAACTAAGCCCGTGCGCCACAACTACTGAGCCTGCGCTCTAGAGCCCGCGAGCCACAACTACTGGGCCCGTGTGCACAACTACTGAAGCCCGCACACCTAGAGCCCGTGCTCCTTAACAAAGACAAGCCACCCCAATGAGAAGCCCGCACACCGCAACCAAGAGTAGCCCCTGCTCACTGCAACTAGAGAAAGCCCGTGCGCAGCAGACTCAACGCAGCCAAAGATAAATAAATAAATAAATTTATTTATTTATTTATTTTAAAAATAAATAAAATAAAAAATATATATAAAAGTGTATCTCAGAAATGGAACATTTCAGTAACAACTACAAGGGGATACTTAGTAAATGAGGGAGGATTCCATATATGTTCTGTTTGACAGTTCTTTAAACCAAAAGAGAAACTCCATAGCTTCAGAGTAAATACACAAATAGTAAATATATTTTTGAAAAGTCTCCTTAAAACAAATAACAAGAACACTATTTACAATGAAAACATTCACTCTTCTACTAAGACATCATAGGACTAGTACAGGAATTTATCTACCTGATAATAACCTGATAAGAACAACGCACTTTTACATGGATTAGAAGTATTAAAAGATTTGACCCAGTTCAAGTTATAAATTTAAGTTTCAGCAGTCACTAGGCTACAATCTCAAATAAGTTATTTCTCTTTTGCAGATGTTAAAACGCAGGCTGAGGTGAAATAGAGGTGACTCAATCACACCTAACTTGAAATGTAAGAAATAATCAGTGAACTGCAGTGAAATGCTTTTTACTCAAGCATGCTATACTGCAAAACATACGTTAAGAGTAGAATAAAAGTGGTGAAATTATGGGTACCTGGAGAGTCTGTATTTTTAAAACAAAAGTTAAGGGGTATACAGCTTGACAAGCACTATGGAGAACAGTAAAAGTGAGTATTTAAAATCCAACTATCCCCAGAAAAATCCGATACTCGAAGTCAATCCAAGTATCTTTAGAGTTAGTCAACGAAGAACACTACTGTACAAACCACTTGAAAGTTAAAATCACTAAGAAATTTTCATTCACTCCTCTCTTCTGTTAACTAATCCCTACAGTACCCAAAAAAGTTACTTTCCTTTCTACCAATGTCAGATTAAGATTCTTTTTCAAAAAAAAATTATTTTTCACAGGCAGATTTCCATGGGCAGGGATATACAACATTAAGAAAAATACTAAGTGTCAAAAAGTACCCAAAAGCTACGTGTTCAGCATAGGAAGGGAATCCACAAATGAGAAAACATTTGACAGCCTCTCCCTACCACCTTCCCCCCAAAAGCCCTTTAATGAGCTTTATAAACATTTACTGTTGAAGTACACTCTGAGCGAGTGGTTCGACGAATCTCCTACACCTAACAAGGAAACACAACCAACGTCCCGACTCTGTCAAGCGGTCAAGACCGGGAGAATTATTAGTTATCGACGCCTGCAGGATCAGGAGTTTGAGAGAAGGGTAAGCAGTGTATTCGCAGGTGAGTTTAAGAAAATAGAGGAGGAAAAAAAAAAAAAGCCCGAAAATTGGGAAAGAAGTTGGTGGGAAGGCTAGAGAGAAGAGAGGCCAATGTCCAGTTTGAAGAGAACGGCAATGCAGCCGCAGACGACGTTTAACTGAGCATTTGCAAGTGCTGAAGAGAGATCCACGAAAGACCTGACCCAGGTACAAGATCCAAGAACGCTGATACGTGGCATAGAGAAGACACGCGGGGGTGAGACCCGCCCCGCAAACCCCTCTCTGAATGAGCCCCACAAGGAGGAGCGCAGCCTGAGAAAGTCAATGGGTCCAAGGAGGCCCGCACCGGCCGGGCAACGCCACAGCAAGGAACGCAGCCGCGCGCGGACCCTCCCGGTCCGACGCCTTGGGGTCGGCGCTCAAGAAGTCGTAACAACCCCTGAGCTCCGGGCCCCTCCTGGCCCAGCTTCTGTCCTCTCTTCACCCCCCACGGTCTGGGACCGGACACCTGGGATTGACAGGAAGCTTCTGGCCGAGCGCTCCCGGCAGGCGCGGGGTAAAAAAGGCAATATGCTCTTAGCGCCGCGAGTGACACTCACCGGCCCGAAACCTCGAACGAAACCTGCAGCTCCGGGGGCGGCGGCAGCAGTGGCAGCAGGAACCGAACATCCAAAATGGCGGCTCCCTCAGCCTCACCACCGCTACTGCAGGCGGAGGGATCCTTAGGTCGGAAGGAGTTTTTAACTAACTTTGCACACTATCGCAGAAACTTCGGTCCCTATCTCCCTCTGCTTGTCGATCCCGCGTCTCCTGACCGCAACTTCTCGTGCCTCCCCTCTCCTATTATCCAAGAACTGGGACCCCGCCGAGGACTATTTGCCAAGGAGGAGGTGACTGCTCCTGGCAAAGCGACGCAAAGCGTAGCAAGGGACGGGGCTGTCACTGATGACGCGAGACGCTGCTGCCGAGTCACCGCTGCGAAGAGTCTGAGCGAGAAAGATCCGGTCGACCCCAGAGCCCACGGACATTGGTTCCGCTTTGGGGGGTGGGCTGGGCTACCAGGAAGTGGCGGGGCCACCTGAAGAGGGTGGGGCTAGCAAGGTAGCGAAGGAAGTGGGGAGGCGAGGCAGGTGGGGGCGGAGAACACTGAACTAGGCTGTGCCGGTCCTAATCCACCAGAGCCCCAAATTCTCACCTATCACGTTTGAGACCTTAGCTTTCTCTTTAGGTTAACTTCAGGAACATGCTCCAAGTGGTCTTGGATTCTGAGGTTTTTATGGCATCTTTGCAATGTATTTTATAAAAATAAAAAGAGAGGATGACACAGAAGAATAGATTCCAAGCCCAGTATCACCTTTCAACCTGTGCATTGAAAAAGATATTTAAACTCTCTGGGCTTCAATTTCCTCAAATGTAAGAAGAGAGGATTTGGACTAGTGATAGCTAAAACCATTCCAGAATGGGCTTTCTGACTGTGATTCCATGCACTAATGACCTGAGCCAAAAACAGTCCAACCATTCAGGTCCTGGCTTGATAAATAATCACTAACACCTGACACGAATATTTTCCATGTTTATGTAAAGAGAGCCAAGATATCTTGGCCCGTTTAAAGGAAAGGTGACCCTCCATTCCTTCAGATGAAATGGCAATAAAGTATCCCTGAAAGTGAATAAAGCAGAGCACTTAGCTAGATGACAAAGAGAACTGAACTAACCACAAATCTTGAGTTTAGGACCTGTCATCGGCAGGAGGTTGTACTTTTTTACTTTGCTGGTTTCATTCAGGGGATTTCAAAACAGTTTACAAAAATTGAATTGAGTAGGCCCGCCTGTACAATTTCGTTCTTGAACTACTGGGGCATGCCAAGTGGCAGTAAAGAAAGGAGGCCAAGGGCGTAATAATAGTAATTATCATTTTTCATTATTAAATATTGATATCACATTGTTTATAAAAGCATCTTCATATATGTAATCTAATTTGACCCTCGCGACAACCTCCTGAGTCAGACTTGACAAGCGTAAGTAACTTAGTTTTACAAATAAGGAGACTGAGGCTCAGAGAAGCTGTAGCTTGCTAAACGACCCTCCCTCTCCCTTCCCCCACTGGGGTTGTCTATGTGGTACCACCTTACGAGTTAGAAAATTGTAGGTACCCACTCACCCTCCCCCACACTCAGAGTGGTATCAACCAAGAGCAAATGATTTGGGGAGCAGAATGCTTATGGAATTCAGTCACCTCATATCCCCTCCACGCACTACTGTATGGTGCAGCTCTTGATCACAGGGCAAGTAAAGTGTAAAACTAGAACACCATAATAATGCCACAATGCAGATTTCACTGAGGTATAGCTATACATGCTAAAGTACAGTATGGGGCTCCTGTAAAAGTAAGGAGTTTGCAGGTTCCAAAGCAGTTACCTACAGCATTCTGTTTGCAAGTCACAAAAATTTGCTTAGAAGTCGAATTTAAGTGTTTACCATTGCAAACCACAAAAGAAAAGTTAAACTATCTTCTTAAGAAACAGGAAGACGCTTGGATTCTACCACGCCAAGTGGCAGAACATTAAAGAGAAAATGACAGACATTATAAAATGTAAACCCTCTTCATGTATTTTTTTTACTTATATTTATCTTTATAATTACCAAGCTCCTCTCGTAATGCAACTGAAAATTAAAAGCAATTGACCCAATATATAGCATAATCATCATTATCCTGGGATCTTTGGTTTCTGTGGCTGGCTATTAAAGTTTGGGAAAACTTACTGCCCATCTACTCAAACATAACCTCAAATTTCAGATAAATAAATTACAGCATATCAATAAAGTAGAATACTATGCTGCCAATAAAAATGAAGCTATACCTCTATCTTTATCAGCAGGGTATGGCAGATTTTTAAAAACATATTACAAAATAGTATTATAGGGCTTCCCTGGTGGCACAGTGGTTAAGAATCCACTGGTCAATGCAGGGGACACGGGTTCAAGCCCTGGTCCGGGAAGATCCCACATGCTGCCAAGCAACTAAGCCTGTGCACCACAACTACTGAGCCTAAGCTCTAGAGCCCAGGAGCCACAACCACTGAAGCCCACGCACCTAAAGGCCGTGCTCCACAACAAGAGAAGCCACCGCAATGAGAAGCCCGCGCACCGCAATGAGGAGTCGCTCCCGCTCGCCACAACTAGAGAAAGCCCGCGCGCAGCAACAAAGACCCAACGCAGCACTAAATAAATAAAATAAAATTTTTAAAAATAGTATTATAAAATGAGATTGTAAAAAGTGTCTATATACATAGAAAAAATGTTGACGGATAAAACTAAAATGTAAAAATGATTATCTTTGGATGGTGGGATTATAGAGGACTTTTATTTTCTTTATTACGTTTTGTTTTTTGCAATAAGCATACTGTATTTTTATTTGGAAAAAAAGACTTTCACATTTTGGGGGAAAAAAAGTCCTTATAAGATAATGTAGTTTTATGGATCCAAATACTAAAGGAGATTTTTGTTTTTATTTGTTTTAATTTATTTTATTTTATTTATTTTTGGCTGTGTTGGGTCTTTGTTGCTGTGCGTGGGCTTTCCCTAGTTGCAGCGAGTGGGGGCCACTCCTTGTTGCGGTTCGCGGGCCTCTCATTGTGGCGGCTTCTCCTGTTGCGGAGCATGGGCTCCAGGCGCACGGGCCCAGCAGTTGTGGCTCGTGGTCTGTAGAGCACAGGCTCAGTAGTTGTGGCACACGGGCTTAGTTGCTCCGCGGCATGTGGGATCTTCCCGGACCAGGGCTTGAACCCGTGACCCCTGCATTGGAAGGTGGATTCTTAACCACTGCATCACCAGGGAAGTCCCAGATTTTTGTTTTGAAAACAGCAACAGCCAGAAAGGATTCAACAAACTTGTAGCAATAGATAATGGCTGGGGAAAAAAGATCATTGTTTTTATGGTTTTGTTTATTATTGATAACTTGTATGCTTCAATTTAACAAATAATAACAACAAAAACCAAAAACAAAACTGAAGAGGCATCTCCAGGAGTCAGACCACTCAGATGTCAGTCCTGGCTGGGTTTAACTGACTTTGTGCCCTGAGCAAAGTGTTTAATATCTCTGAACCTGTTTCCTCAGCTGTCCAATATTTATTTATGACTTGCTTTATTCCAAAATGGATTCTAAGTGGCTTATTATCCAGAGGGATCAAATGTGTGAAAGCACTTTGAAAAGTATCAAGCATCATGAGAATATAAGTATAAACACTTTTTGTGCCACCTCACAATTCAACCAAAGCATTTACTGATTGCCTACTACTGGTGCAGTAGTGTGTTCTGTCTTAAAATTTACAAAAATATTTTCATCTATATTGATTCATTTGCTCCTCACCCACCATGAGCTTGTAAACCATGCAGGCACTATAGCATAGTAGTTAAAAGTGTTGTTTTCTGGTGCTAGACTGCCTGGATTTAAACTTGCTCTTCCTCTCTTCATTGTGTGGCCTTCAGCAAGTTACCTAACAACTCTGAGCATTTCTGAACCTCAGTGTACCCGTCTGTAAAATGGAGTTAATAGTAGCACCAGCATCTTGGGACTTCCCTGACAGTCCAGTGGTTACAACTCCACGTTTCCACTGCAGAGAACATGGGGTTGATCCCTGGTTGGAGAACTAAGGTCCCACATGCCACATGGCATATGGCCAAAAAAAAAAGTAGCATCAGCATCTTAAGGCTGATATGATCATTAAATGAGCTGATACATTTAAAGTATTTAGAAACAGCAGGTGGCACTAAGTAAGGGCTCAATAGATATTAGCTCTCTTTAGGATAAATATTATCATCCCTATTTTAGATACAAGGAAACAGAAGCTCAGGGAAATTAAATGATTTGTCACAGCTTCAAACAGCAGAGATCATATTCAAATCTAGATTGTCCAACTTTGGATGTATCTTTTAGTCCATACAATAATCATTCAATGAATGTGCTGCCTGAGTCTTTACACTACACCACACTGCCCTGGCTGCACAGAATATGTAGTAGACAATGCAAAAGAGACAGTCCCTACCCGGCAGATTATTATAATCTCATTGAGGAAAACTGGATTTTTTTTAATCCAGAAAAATATCAGTGATATTATTACTCAGCAGGTAAGTCCTAGTTCCCCAAAATCAGAACTATGAGAGGTCACTGGGCGCCAGAGCAGTGAAAGATGGTTTTTGGAAGACATGAAATGTCAGTTGGAATCTGTGGTACTAGAAGGGGACCTGTTCTCTTGGGCCTAGATGCAGCAGGATTCTTAAGTGACTCGGTATCAGCAGCTGAAGCCATATGCCCTTTGCAGCACATGGGGAAAGCTCTCACTACAGAAACGTGGTCAGCGTCTTTCACAAGGAACTCTTCCTGCTTCTCCACGTGCCAGAGCCCTCAGCCTAGAAAGGAAAGGAAAGAGGGGATGCAACCCTGGAGGAAATACACTGACGTGAGTCAAAGAGGCAGTTCCACTGGCCTGTTTTGCTATCTTTTGAATCACCTGAATCTATAAATAAGCCTGAGAGACGGAGTAAAATTAGTCCCTCTGTGTCTATATAATGTTTTCACAAAAAGCATTTTTACAATTCTTTTAAGGGTGGCCCCTAAGCACAATTTATCCTGGCCTGAGAAAAGGTTTTAGGAATCAATCCTACAGTTATAACAAAAACCAGAAATGACGTAAAAATTAATATTCCAACAGCTAACTCCATACACGCTTTGACCTCCTACCAAGAGCATTAGAAATCTGCTATATATTCCTTCAAAGTAAAGACCAAAGCCCAGAGGATACGAGGCTCTGACAAGCTTCCTCTTAGCTTTTTAAAGACTTCTTAAAAAGAGAAAACCCATAACTAATAAGAACCTGCTGTATTTAAAAAAAAAAAAAAAGAGGCAACCCAAAGTGCCACCTGAGATGTTTTACATCACAATATTTTTTTAATTAATTAATTAATTAATTTGATTTTTGGCTGCGTTGGGTTTTCGTTGTTGCACACGGGCTTTCTCTAGTTGTGGCGAGCAGGGGGTACTCTATTGCGGTGGCTTCTCTTGTTGCGGAGCACGGGCTCTAGGCGCGCGGGGTTCAGTAGTTGTGGCACACAGGCTCAGTAGTTGTGGCCCGTGGGCTCTAGAGCGCAGGCTCAGTAGTTGTGGTGCACGGGCTTAGTTGCTCCGCGGCATGTGGGATCTTCCCGGACCAGGGCTCGAACCCATGTTCCCTACATTGGCAGGCGGATTCTTAACCACTGCGCCACCAGGGAAGTCCCTATGTCACAATATTTTGTTTTTTCTAGAGTAGCTGTACTTGGTGTGTAAATGATTCTATATTATGCTGGCACCTTTGGAGTGAAAAATCTTACCAGATATGAGACTGCAACCACCTCAAAGCCCAACTTGAGGAAATGGTGCCAGTTTCCTGTTTAGGAAGACAAAACTGAGGAGGGGGACTTAGGGGAGGGGGGAATGAAGGCAGTCGAAAGGTACAAACTTCCAGTTATAAGATAAATAAGTACTAGGGATGTTATGTACGACATGATAATGAAAGTTGCTAAGAGAATAAATCCTAAGAGTTCTCATCACAAGAAAAAAAAATTTAATTTTGTACCTATTTGAGATGCTGGGTGCTCACTAAGCTTGTGATAATCACTTCATGATGCATGTAAGTCAGATCATCATGCTGTACACCTTATTCTTATACAGTGCTGTGTGTCAATTATGTCTCAATAAACTGGAAGGAAAAAAACAACTGAGGCCACCAGCGAAGGATGCACCATCCAGAAACAGAGCAGGGCTTCTGACTCATTGTTTCCTACTCAAGTAATTTTATTTCCTTAGTATGGGCACCGTCATTTCCCTGGAAGGATTCACGGTAAAATGGTTTACATTTCCTTTAAGTGCATAGCCCCATCCTTGTTCTTTTAAAATCAGTCAGTCCTACAAGTTGCTTTAAAATTAGCCTGGGAAGTCCAAGAAGTGTTGGGACATCCACAGTAACTGGGGCAGCCAGTTCCTTGTACCCAGTTCAGGGAACACCAAACTCCTCCGCCAAGCTATTCACACATGCCAGAGGATGATCTAGGACTTGACCAGGTGCCAGGGTGAGGTGCCTTATCCCAAGGAGAGGCAGACAGAGAACCATAAAGTTTAAGAGATGGAAGAGATTGTAAATGAGAAAACTTCAGACCCACACACAGGTGGCCATATTAAAATTGGTGTCCAGGAGTCCTGATTCCCAAACAAATAGTCAATCCAGGACTAAGGAATTAGGTGGTTTCATCAGCATTTCAAGTCTCGGTTAAGAGCTTCAAAATCGACTTCCTCAGAACCATAATGACATTGTTTTATATTATGAAAGTAAAGGGTATGTGTTACACATATATACTGAAGTATTTACAGATAAAATTATAGGCATAATGTTTGAGATTTACTTTAAATTCCTTCTCTCTCAAAAAAAAAAAAAAAGAGGAAGAGATAGGTAGATGAAATAAAAGCAGCACAATATTGATAACTGTTGAAACTGAGGGATGGTTACATGAAAGTTCATTATATTATTCGCTCTAATTTTGTATATGTTTAAATTTTTCACAATAAAGTTTTCTTTGTTTTATTTTTGAGCAGAGGACTTGAATTCCTAGAAGCTGAGCAATACACAAGGTGGTTCAGACAAAAATTTCAGCAAGGAAAATCAGAGTCAAATTATGTCTGAGGGCTTCCCTGGTGGCGCAGTGGTTACGAATCCGCCTGCCAAGGCAGGGGACATGGGTTGGAGCCCTGGTCCGGAAGATCCCACATGCTGCGGAGCAACTAAGCCTGTGCGCCACAACTACTGAGCCTGCACTCTAGAGCCCGCGAACCACAACTACTGACCCCACGTGTCACAACTACTGAACCCCGCGCGCCTAGAGCCCGTGCTCCGCAACAAGAGAAACCACCGCAATGAGAAGCCCGCGCACCGCAACGAAGACCAAACGCAGACAAAAATAAATTAAAAAAAAATTATGTCTGAAATATAAAATCTTTTAAAAAAGAGCTTCACGAGGTCAGAAATGCTTAGCAAGGCGAAAAGAATAAAACAATTTCTCTTTACTTCATACCGAAGGAACAAAGAGTAAAAATAATTAATGCATATGGTTCTTTAGTGTTTTTTTTTTGACTTCTCCAGAATTACATACACAAAGTTATGAGATTTTTATACTATTTTCAACATAAGAGAAAATTGTTTTTACTACATAGTAATTAAATATATCTACTCTAAATCACTACACATTAAAGACTTTCAAAATTGACCAGCTCTTAAAAATGTTCTTTGCAGTCTATACTGTGGTATTGTCAAGAGGTAGATATAAGACTATAGCCCTATTTTCTCACGAATTCATCATAAAAACACATCAAATATCAGCTAAATGATTGCAAATATGCTCCCTGGCCTTAAAAAAAAACTTCACAAAGATCATTTTACTATTCAAAAGCCCATTTAGAAATACGTTCTAGCGCTGCTTGGAGTCCCATTCCAGATTCAGTTTCTCTAACCATACTGACCTGTCTTTCAGGGGAGAGGGATGAGAAATAAGGGGCTGGAGATGACACAGGTGAGGGCCCTGCTGCTAATACTGGCGATGCCCCAAGTGGATCACCCATTCCTGCTACAGTTCCACCTCCTCTGCGAAGAGCACTTTTCTTGACATCCTCGGTGAATTCAGTATTAACCAGGCCTGCTGGGGCTTCAGCCTGAGGCAAGAATCACATTGGCTTCTCAATTTACTCCACATTTGTTCACTGCATACCTACTACACTCCAAGCACTCTTGGAAACCCGGGGGAAGAAACAGCGAGCAAGGACACATGGTTTCTGCCCTCATGAAGTTTAGAGCCCAGGGTAAGTCAATGACAGTTACAGCAAACTTCAGGCTTTCTGGCCCATATACTTCTTCTTTCTCTCTGTTTCAATGGCTGTGTTTTGAGTGCTTATGAGGTCAGACACTGTGGTACACCAATGATTAAGAGCTAGATGTCAAAAAAAAGAGCTAGATGTCAATATGCATAGATATGTCTACAAGAAAGTTTATCATACTTTAAGCAGTGGTAAACTCTGGATGTATCCGTTCATTTGACAAAATCTATTGACCTTGTAATATAAACCAGGCATAGTGCTGGGAATGCCACAGTGAACAAAACAGACAAAAGTCCCTGTCCTCGTGGATCTGATATTGCAGGGGGAGAGACAGATAAGAAACAAGATCACTAAGTGAACGATAACAGTGTGTTAGATAGAGATAAGATTGATAGAGAAAAAATATAAAACAGTGAAGAGGGAAGAGAAGGTAGCTGGGAAGGGCTTTGCAGAGAAGAGAACATTCAAATACAGACCTGAAGAAAGTGAGGGAGGGACCAGGAGGAGAGCTAGAGAACACAGAGTCCCAAAGTACAAAGGTCCTGAGGAGGGAGCAGGTGTGTGTTTGAAGAAGCACGAGGAGGCCAGTGCGGCTGAGGCAGAGTAAACAAGTGGAGAGTAGAGGGAATGAGGTGAGAGAGAAGAGGTGAGGGTAGGTGTGGGTGGCCTCCTCAGTCATAGGAAAGCCGTTGCCTATTATCCTAAGTGAAATAAAAAGCCATTGGAGAGTTTTAAAAGCAGAGGTGTTAGACATGATCTGACCTACGTACTAACCAGATCTCTGACTGCTGCATTGTACATCAGTTAATGGGGAAAAGGGGTAGAAGCAGAAAAACCAGTTAAGAGGGTACTGCAATCATCCAGACCAGAGACTATTGCAGGTTAGATCGTGGTACTGTCAGTGGAGATGGTGAGAAGTGACAGAATTCTGGAAGGTAGAGTAACTGGGATTCGTTGAAGATTGGTTGGGCTAGGGGCTGAGAGAAAGGGAAGATATCAAGATTTTCCCCTAGCATAGAATTACCACTAACTATAGAATGAGTACATTCTTGGAAAGGGTGAGAGCACTTTTGGACATGGTAAGTTTGAGCTGCATCTGAAACATCCTAGTGAAGATATCAAGAAGGCAGGCGAGGGACTTCCCTGGCGGTCCAGTGGTTAAGACTCCCGCACTTCCAATGCAGGGGGCGCGGGTTCCATCCCTGGTCGGGGAACTAAGATCCCGCGGGCTGTGCTGCATGGCCAAAAAGAAGAAGAAGAAAAAAGGCAGATGACGGGCCTCCCTGGTGGCGCAGTGGTTGAGAATCCGCCTGCCAATGCAGAGAACACGGGTTCGACCCCTGGTCTGGGAGGATCCCACATGCCACGGAGCAACTGGGCCCGTGAGCCACAATTACTGAGCCTGCGCGTCTGGAGCCTGTGCTCCGCAACAAGAGAGGCCGCGACAGTGAGAGGCCCGCGCACCGCGATGAAGCGTGGCCCCCGCTCGCCGCAACTAGAGACCACGCACAGAGACGAAGACCCAACACAGCCAAAAAATAAATAAATAAATAAATAAATTATTTTTAAAAAGGCAGGTGAATGCATCAGCCTGGAGTTCATATCAGCCTAGAGGCCTTAGCTAGTGATAAACATGTGGAAGTCCTCACCACAAAGATGGGATTAAAAACTACAATGTTGGATGAAATCACCTAGAGAATAGGGAAGAAGAAGTGGTCCAGAGACTGAGCTCTTAGGCACAACTCTGGTGGCATTTCATGTGGCTTTTACTTCTTCTTAGTCCCTTTCTGTATTGTCTAAATTTTTTTGACAACATGTCATTTTTCAACAAACCACATATTCTTTGGAAAAGAAAAAAAGAGTCCCTTTCAGGAAACCATCAAGAGCAAAGCATCAGAAAAGACAGGTGTGCCCTTTAATCACAATCCAACATGGTACATGCTGCCAATTTGAGGGCATTAGGGAGAAATTTCTCTTGCCCTAAAACAATTTATGACCACTTTTGGAAGCTTCATCCATCCTCTGTGATAATGATGAGGATAAAAAGCAAAACTTGATTATGTTTGCTATGTGCCAGGTACTGCATATAAATTCCTTATACATATTAGCTCATTTAATCATCTCAACAAATTTATGAGATTTGTTAATAACTCTTAACTGTTATTAACCCCCTTCTTACAGTCCAGAGAACTGAGTCTTTAAGAGGATAAGTCACTTGCCTGAAGTCTCACAGTTAATAAATGGTGGAGCTAGGATCTGAATATGGGTTGTTTCACTACTGAACTCAAACTGTGAAACAAGGCTAAATGATGGTGCCTTGTGCCTTTGGATCTTGTAGCCTTTATTCCAAGAGCTCTTTATTAAAATGCAAAATAACCGTCAGATAAAGCTGAGATCTTAAGAACTAAAAACATTTTATACGCTTCTAGGTATAACACTAGGTAACTTCATCTTTGTTTTCCACTCTATTGCTAACAACTTAAAAGGGTCATCTGACCACAGAAGTCCAGCTCTGCTAGAAAAAGTATGTGGGTGGAGAAAAGGTGCAGATGTCACCTGTTTACAATCCTGCCAGAGCTACTCTGGAAGCCACATACCTAAGTTAAAAAAAAAATCTTCTGGTGCATGGTAAGAATCTTTGCTTTAAGTCAATTCTCTCTTCTTGAAAGTACTGACCATAAAGGTTGCTTTGGATTTATACGGGCCATTATAGTTCTTAGCCATTTCTATCAGGTACTGTTCCACTAGAACCTGGGGTAGAGTGTTCACGTTCAATTTACACATTAGCTGCAAAATAAAGAGCATAAGAAACAAAAAGAGTTTAAGTGGTCTTTCAATTTTGAATCATAGTACTTCATTTTTCTAGTCTCTCTTATGTAAGATGTATAATTTTTGTTTTTATTTTATTTTATTTTTTATTTATTATTTATTTGGCTGTGTCGGGTCTTAGTTGTGGCATGCGGGGTCTTTTGTTGTGGCGCCTGGGCTTCTCTCTAGGTGTGGTGCACAGGCTCCAGAGCACGCGGGCTCAGTAGTTGTGGCGCACGGGCTTAGTTGCCCCGTGGCATGTGGGATCTTAGTTCCCTGACCAGGGATCAAACCCGCGTCCCCTGCGTTGGAAGGCGGATTCTTAACCACCAGGGAAGGCCCAAGATGTATAATTTTTAAAAGATGTATAATTTAGCAACAACAAGGAGGGGCCCTGCTTGTATCATAAGACAGCCTTGTCCTAGGGCAAAGGAACCAAGTAGAATAAGAGGAAGAATATAAACACAAGAAAAAGTATTTAGAGGTAAGAATTCTGATTTCGTGATAAACATTTTGAATTATGTCAGAGGTAATAGTCAACATATTCAACAAGGCACTATCCAATCAGAATGGACACCCTGAATGATGAGAGTGCCCACCAGCCTGAAACAGCTATTGTGGCCACATCCCCGTGTCCCAGCTGAATGTCTGTCTGAATTATGTATGTGGTCATGATTAAGATGTTCAAAAGTTGAAACTTCTAAGTTGGATTAACTTCCTTCATATTACTAGGCCAGTTACATTTAGGAAAATGTATGCTTTCTTGGTAAAGAAATCAGCTCAGTTTTCTTGACTCTAGCTTTTTGATAAAGATCTGAGTTTTCTACTCCAAAAGCTTTATTTAAAGTTGTGCTGCCTCTAATGCAAAACTTATTTCTAAACATCTTTCAGTCTGCACAAAATTATATGTTCTGAGTTTGCTCATATTTGCTTTTCCCAGACTTCTTGGTTTAAAAAATAATGTGTGTCTCTGGAAATGGTACTACCCAAGAGCTGACACTTCCAATCTCATTGCTTTGACACAGCTGACCATAATTCTCAGCTGTACTTCTTACACAGCCGATTAGATACCTGCAGCAAACCATCACCAAGAAAGAAATAAAGGCAAAATTCATCAGGTTATGGCAAATTTGCTTTAGATGAAGAACTACCAAAATAGCAAAACCAATTTCATGTTACCTCATTGGAATTATGTTCTTTTAGCTTCAAAACAACAATAACAATAAAACAAGTGCCTTGCTTTTAAGTATCTGATAAATGTGAAACTTAAAACCTCTATTTCTAAACACCTGATAAATTATAACACCCCAACCCTCACAAAAGAAACCCAGTTTCAAGTTTTTTGTTTTTTTATAAATTTATTTATTTACCTATTTTTGGCTGCGTTGAGTCTTCGTTGCTGGGCGCGGGCTTCTTATTGCAGTGGCTTCTCTTGTTGCGGAGCACAAGCTCTAGGCACATGGGCTTCAGTAGTTGTGGCACACGGGCTCAGTAGCTGTGGTGCACGAGCTTAGTTGCTCCGTGCATGTGGGATCTTTCCAGACCAGGGCTTGAACCTGTGTCCCCTGCATTGGCAGGTGGATTCTTAACCACTGCACCACCAGGGAAGCCCCCCCAGTTTCAAGTTTTGTTTTATTTTGTTTTATTTGTTGCCATTGCCATTTAAAAAAAAAGTATTTTTCGCTTAAAGACCAACAGAAGAAAATATTTCTTTGGTTAACCCTTAGGAGAAAAAAGGATCCTCCAATTAATCCTAAAACACCAAGCAAGTAACACTAGTGATACCCTCACCTACGTCGTGACACAGGCAGTTAAAAACAGTCAAACAACTATTTTCAACTCAGGCACCTCTGACTGGAGGTGAGAAGCTACCCAGATTAGTAGATACAGATTCAGACAGACCAGAATCCAGTTCCCTAAAGGAAACATAAAAATATCAGGGTTTTATGTTTCCCTCTTTCCCCACGGACAATACTCAAAATATAATGTTAAATAAAAAATTTTTTAAAACTTAAATTAGAATACAAACCTATATATATATATCTGTATATATACACACACATAGATACATACAGACATATAGACTGAAAGGAATATACTAAAATTCTTACCTCCAGATTTGGTGATTATGGACTCTTTTTTGTATTTCCCAACTTTTCTACACATTTATGCTATGTCTTTACAGCTCAGGGGGAAAAATACAACTATTTGGTTTTAAAAATGGCTCTGTGGACTGACATATTCTTGTCAAGCAGGACTAGTTCTCTATTAAGTAGAGACAGTGTTCTTTGACACAGTCCCGACAAGGTAGAGCCCACCCCCTCCCTCACTAGGTGGCAGGGATGCCTTGTCATTCCTTTGAGCCTGCAAATGATGCAAGTTCAATAGGTCTCACTTTGTGGCCTGGATCAAGCTAAACCGAGCCAGCAGCAGGTCACAGTACAGCTCCAGGATCTCCACGGCCTCCACGAGGTAGTCTTCTCCAATAACGTGTTCCACTCAGATCCCAGCTCGTTCATCTTTCACAGCAGCCGGGTGGTCAGTCACTTCCTTCCTTGTTTTCTGGGCCTGCTCAGCTGCAGCACAAAGCACGCATATGGAAAAATGAATGGGCAAAGAGGAGTTTGTTGAATAAATCAGGCAGGTTACAGGATAGTGTGAAATAATGTTTTTATTTTAAAAAGACAGGGAATTCCCTGGTGGCCTAGTGGTTAGGATTCCAGGCTTTCACTGCTGTGGCCCAAGTTGAATCCCTGGTCGGGGAACTGAGATCCCACAATTCGCACAGCGCGGTCAAAAAAAAAAATTTTTTTTTAATAAATAAATAATTTTTAAAAATATACAAGATATACCATATGTGCATAAAGTTATCAGTGTTTTGAACTAGGTTTGTCATTATCTTTTTTTTTTTTTTTTTTCTTGGCATGCAGTATCTTCTGCAACCAGGGATCAAACCCGTGCCCCCTGCGTTGGGAGCACAGTCTTAACCACTGGACTGCCAGGGAAGTTCTAGATTGGTCTTTATCAAAGCGTCAGCCCTAGATCAGCAACATCAGCATCACCTGGGAACTTGTTAGAAATGAAGAGTCGTGGGCCCACCCCAGAAATAAATACTAAATCAGAAACTGAAAGTGGAGCCCAGCGATCTATGTTTGAAGAAGCCCTCCGGATTCTGACACCTGTTACAGGTTGTGAACCACTGTTCTGGCGGGGGGTGGGGTGGGGGTGGGTGGGTGGTGGTCCTTCAACAGGTGATCTTTATTTTATCCTTTCAGGTTACTTTTATGTTCTAAAATGTTCCATACTGAACATTTATTATTTTTGTAATAAAAAGAGTAGTTATTTTCAAAATGAGAGTGCATGTCATGGTTTGCATTTTAAAAAATGTTTTCTTATATACAGTTCCATTTGATCTGAGTAACACCTGTGTGAGGTTTCCATGTTATCTGCATTTTACAGCTGAGAAAAATTGGGATTCTGAGAGATTAAATGGCTTGCCCATGTTCACATGACTAGGAGTAACTGGTCAAATTGGAACTCAAAACTAAATCTTCAGGCTGCAAATTCCTATGCTTTTCCACCACATTATGCCATAGAATGAACAAGTCGAGTCATGTTGGAGATGTAACAAATGTAACCTGTCCCAGATTAATCCACCGAGATAAGGGAAGTCTTACTACCTTGAGCTATCAACTGATGACTGAGCCTGGGGAAATGGGCTTTTCATGACTCAGGGAAACCTGAGCCTGCAAATCATACACTCTGCCTGTCTGCCATACCCTAAAAGTGATGCTCACCTTCTAATCATGAATAGAAAGAGTTACTCTGTCACTGCAAAAAATCTTGACTTGAGACTGCATTTGAATCTGAAATAAATGCAAAGCTCAGTACTTGGAAGGTTGCTTCGCTAAGTTCAAAGTACGAAAATGGCCTTTGCCCTGGACATCACAGAGAAGAGAAATCACAGTAAAACTGGACTGTTTCAGATAAATGCTGAACTGTTGTTACACAAGTGCTAATATTGGAAAACATTTATTGGGTGCCCAGGTTATAGTCTGTATTACAAATAGAACCCTGGAGTGATAGAAGGTCAAGATTATTATCTCCCTTTAAAAAAGAATATATTTAGGTAAGACAGCACTCATTAGCTTTATTTATCTCAAATCACTCAGGCATTCCATGTTTAAATCTCTCTATTTGTAAAGAGAGGATAAAATGTATCTGAATAATAATATGTATCACTGATTGTCAAAATCGAATAAAAGAACACATGGGCATGCAGTTTAAAATTCACAAGTTCTGGGGCTTCCCTGGTAGTGCAGTGGTTGAGAATCTGCCTGCCAATGCAGGGAACACGGGTTCGAGCCCTGGTCTGGGAAGATCCCACATGCCGCGGAGCAACTAGGCCCACGAGCCACAACTACTGAGCCTGCGCGTCTGGAGCCTGTGCTCGGCAACGAGAGGGCGCGACAGTGAGAGGCCCGCGCACCGCGATGAAGAGTGGCCCCCGGTCGCCGCAACTAGAGAGAGCCCTCGCACAGAAACGAAGACCCAACACAGCCAAAAATAAATATAAATAAATAAATAAATAATTTAAAAAAAAATTCACAAGTTCTATGTACACCATCAATGTCATCCTCTTTGTTCATGGTAACCATAATGGGCACCACTGGTTTCCCCTAAATTTCATTTGTTGGGGGTACTTTCCTTAGGCTCCTGTTATCTAATAACGCCCAAACACCCTCTGCAAGATTTGGCTAAAGAATGCCCAAAAATCAGTTTGGAAGTTTGGGTAACATCTGCCTCTCTACTTCTATAATCTAATAGGCTATAGTAATTCAATAATAAATAGTGCTATTTACAGAGCACTAGGAAAACTGTGTTTATATGCAATACTTATTTCACCTGAACCCTCCTCATAATCAGAGATCATGTTTCTCAGTTTATTGAGGGGTCCATCGCACATGTGATCCGTTGGAATAAGGAAAGAGAAAAAGGCAACGTAAAATAAGTTGGACTTATAGAAAGAAGACAACAGGCATCAGCTACTACTCCTGCTCATGGGTATAACACTACTTGAGCTGTCATGTGATAGAAGAAATAGCATTTTTTGTGTGTGTTTGAAAAAAGCTAAGGAAGCTCTTTCAGAAAAATTTGCCCAGGAACTCAAACTTAATAGCTACTGCACATCTAAAAAGGCTTGGCTAGATAAAATTCTATGCTTTGGTGGAGAGAAGTCCAGTAATTTGGACATAATGCTACAATTTAAACCTTTGGAGACTTTTCCTTTCTTTTTTTTTTTTTTTTGGCCACACCGGGCAGCACTCAGGATCTTAGTTCCTTGAGCAGGGATAGAACCCGTGCCCCCTGCAGTGGAAGCACGGAGTCCTAACCATTGGGCCGCCAGGGAATTCCCTAGAAACCTCTTTTAAAATTAAACTTTTTATTTTGAGATAATTGTAGATTCACATGCAGCTTGTAAGAAGTAATACAGAACAACCCAGGGTACCCTTTACCCAGTTTTCCCTGGTGGTAATAGCTTGCAAAACCAAGATATTGGTATTGACACAGAACTGTCAAGATACAGAATGTCAAGATACAGAACTGTGTTTGGAAACTTTAAAATGATTTGATCACTATAATAATCATTCCCACAATTCAGAAACACTCCTTTAAATTCCAGAGTTGCTAAGTAAGGTCTTAGGAGATATGTCATGGGGCTGGGAGGTGGTGGCACAGAGGATTGCACAGGAATCTGAGAGGCAGCTTGCTGTGCTGCCTGGAGAATTTACTCATTTATCTTTTTTTTCCAGGAATTTTAAGCGATTGACAACCAGTTGCAAGTTGACGCAAAGAGGATCCGCTTTGAAGGAAGAGCTGAAATGATTTCACCACAAGGCACAGCAGCTCGCACATCACCTTGCTGAGAAGTTCCCCAGCCAAAGAGAGAGTTATCAGAGGCTCTAATTTTTCCACGTCCACTTTATTTATTCAACAAATCCCGTGTAAGGAATTCCTGGCTGCTTAGTACTGGCCTTAATACACTTGTTTCTCTGTGGACCAATTCCCCAGATACAACCCTTGTGATTCAAATAAGGGTTAGATCTCCTTCAGTTTATTCCAATTGTCAGTGTTTTTACTGCAACTTTTGAGAGTTCTGCAGGAAGTTTCTGACAAAAATGAAAGTCTTTGGCAAGTGTCTGAGGAAGTAGACAACAGAGGGAGATTCCCCTCCCCAACGAACATAATAGTCACTTACAGAGAAATTATAAAACCTCCTTTTAAATAAAATATTTATGAATTTGAAAGGGAAATCCCCATTGGAATCTGGAGAGGTTGCATAACGTTAAAAGCATGTGCAAATGAGAACACAGAGAAGTAGATAAAACAGAAGCTTGAAAATTGCACATTCCTACATTTGGCCAGCTAGAAAACTTTTGAAAAATAGTTTAATACCAGGAACCAACACGTTTCTAGGGAAAGCTAAATCTGCTAAGGATTTCTATAATTTCAATGTATGCTTGAGATTAGTTGTTGTTTCTGCCACTGGATCTAAAGATAAAAGTTCCAGGGGCTTCCCTGGTGGCGCAGTGGTTAAGAATCCGCCTGCCAGTGCAGGGGACACGGGTTCGAGCCCTGGTCCGGGAAGATCCCACGTGCCACGGAGCAACTAAGCCTGTGAGCCACAACTCCTGAAGCCCTGGCGCCTAGAGCCCGTGCTCTGCAACGAGAAGCCACCGCAATGAGAAGCCTGTGCACCGCAACGAAGAGTAGCCCCTGCTCACTGCAACTAGAGAAAGCCCATGCACAGCAGCAAAGACCCAACGCAGCCAAAAATAAATAATAATAAAAATTAAAAAAATAATAATATAAAGATAAAAGTTCCTTTCCTAAAATGATACCTTGGCATGCTAAAGCATACAAGCAGGAAGACATGACAGTATGAAAAAAGCCACCTACTCCTCTTATGACACACATGGTTTCCCAAGTTAACAGCACTTCTCTCTGGTTTGATTCCTTAATGTCAAAAAAAGTTGGGATAGTTGTCTGAGCTTACCCTGCCTGTACTACATGTCTAGAAAAATCACCAACTAGGAACTAAGCAAACATAGAGCTGGTCTGAAACTCCTGCTTGCTTTTAGGGAGAGTAACTAGCATGGCAGGGTTTTGTCCTTGTTATTTTCTGTCCAGCAGAGTAGCTCAAGCTCTCTCATCATACAAATTCAACCTACACACATCAAAGAAATTTAATAGGAATCCAGGGAAATGGAAGAGGTGGACAAAGCAGACTAAAATTTAATTTTTCAGTCCCGAAATGTCCCAAATACCTTTAAAAAATCTCTTTTCACTTTATCAGTTCTTAAAATTCTGTCGAAATTTAAGGAAAAAAAACTGTGAAAGAAAATGAAGGATTTTCAGATGAGACTGAAAACAGCCAATAGGCGAAATAGATGAGAATAGAAATAAGGAAATGAGAGCAAAAGAATTAGCAAGGGAAGTCTCCCATTTGGGGATATCTTTGTGAAATTTCATTCAACGACTATTTATTGAGCCAATTACAGTTTTTAAAACCCTCAGTTGACTTAATATAAAAAACTTTAATAGGGAATTGTCCATATTCCAGAGAATAATACAGATTTTTAGAGAAGTGAGGTAACTTTCGGTTATTTAAGTATCTTAAATTTAAAACTGTATTAGTTTACTTATCACTAACATTCCTGTCAAACTGTCACTATGGGGCTTCCTACCATCAATATGTACAACCAAAGACATGAGGATGGCTTGGAGTAAAGAATTCTAGAAGAAGATACAGCAGCTATGACCCACCCTTTTGGGACTGCAGCACCAAACCAGGAAATCACCAGTGTTTCACCAATCAGAACATCCTTTTTTAAAAAAAATTAGACACACCTTTGCACCAAGTCATTATGTTAATGTCTGGTAGCCAAAATACTTTTTGTTTGCATCTACCAGTGTCTGCTCTTTCAACTTTGCCTGAAAACCAGCTCTCTGAGGGTGTCTCTTGATCTGGGAGAAACTGGTTATCCTTGAATACACCTGGATGGTCTCTATCTTGGCAGTTTTAATGCCGGTTTAGTGAGCTAAGCAATGAACTAGAAACCATTCTGCCAGTTAGTACTAAAATGGGGCCACTGAACGACCACAGGACTTCCTTCTTGGCCAAACTGAGAAGACAACTGTCATGAATAATATTAATATTCACAAAGCAAAGTTCTCTATTGATTTAGATGGCTACAAATCAGTAGTGTCACTATATTTTACCCACTGGTGCAAGGTGTGTGTGTCTGTGTGTGTGGTGTTCAATAATTTTGATAATTCTCTGTTCCCACCCAAGTGAGAAAATATCAAAGTTGAGGTCTAAGCGTTCTCTAGAAAGAATCCTAGAGATCATATACTTTATTTGTATTTTAACTTACTCATTTTCGTATTTCTAAGGTAATATTCTCATTAAAAAATCCAAACAGTAACATAAGTCCCTTTTGTTCCTCTTGGCCACCACCCAATTCCACTTTCCTCTCCCGAGATAACAAATGCTAGCTAGTTGTTACATATCCTTCCACTCCTTTTCTGTACAAATACATAAATATATGCAACTGTAACATTACATGTCTTTTAACAACAAATACGTGATCTCACACTGTATATATCTGCTTATTTTTTCACTTAAAATGTTTTGAGAGCTCTCCTTTCTACATTTCACCCCCACCCCTTCATTCAGTTCAAGTTCCTCATTTCACAGAAGTGGAAACCCAAGTATAAAGTAGTAAAATGATTTTCCAAAGGCTGGATAGCTAGAGCCCAGCCAGTAGTACTTTCAAAATCAAACAAAAATCAACGATTATTTATTGAACAAAGTTTGCAGAAACTGAAAAGGGAGAAATCTGCTCAGAATCCAATCTCTCCAACAGTTAAAGTTACTTTTTTCTCAGTTCAGTTTTCATCTGTATGCAGAACTACTTTTTTACATAGTTGTAATCAAAGCATAAATTCAATTGGTGTTCATTTTTTTTTCACTTAGCTTTTTTTTTTTTTCTTCTATTTTGGCTGAGCTGTGGGGCTTGCAGGGATGTGGAATTTTAGTTCCCTGATCAGGGATTGAACCTGGCACCAGCAGTGAAAGCGCCGGGTCCTAACCACTGGACCGCCAGGGAATTCCCTTTTTTCATTTAAGTTAATCAGATGTTCATATTACTATAAAGTCGACTAGTTTATTGGCAATGAATGGTGACCTCATAGTTCATCAAGTAGTCAAGCCCTCTTCCCTCTAAACTAAGCTGCTTCCCACTGTACTAACCCCCATCCTCTCATTCCTCACAGACTTTCAAGACACTAGCTTCACTTTGCCCTGGATCCTGGTTCCGGCCCATTCTCATCCCCCTCAGAGCCATTTCTTAACTCTTAAAGAGCTCCATCTCCATCCTGGGTTTCTAGGGGAATCTCATTACCCTCCTGGGCCGGGGTTGCCTCGGAGCTCTCCGAGGTTCCCAAAACAAGTCTTCACAAAGTCAGGTCCCGAAGTCCAGGAAATGATGGCCACGCCTCAGGGCTGTGTTTGGGAACCCCCAGAATTTACTGGAGTAGACAGATATCAGGGTCCTTGTGGGGTCAGGGTGAGGGGGCCGGGCCCAGTCCTATTTACGTGACCCGGCCCCAGGGAGAGGAGTTCGTTTTCCCACCAGAGGGGGGCGCTGGGGGCGACGGTCGGACAGCCTGCACAGTCCTCTCCCGGGTACTCCTGGGCGTCGCTCTCCGGCCCTGGGCCGTGACGCAATCTCCCCGCGCCGGGGGCGGTACGCGCTTGACGCCATCTTCGGGCGCCCGTCTGGGGGGGCGTTGGGTGTGGGGCGGCTCCGGGGCCGGGGATGGCGGCGGCCGCCGTTGCGGCGGCTCCGGGACCAGCGGGAGGAGCCCGGGGAGCGCCGTGAGATGGGCCGGTGAGTGTCGCCGGGAGTGGAGGACGCCGAGTCGGCCTCACTGGGGCCAAGCAGGCCTGGGCTCGGAGCGCTGGAGGAAGTGGCCCCCCAGAGCCCGTTGCCCCGCGGACCGAGGGAGCGAAAGAGGCCGCGCCTAGACCCCCGATCGCTTCTCACCGGCCCGGCCCAGAGAGAGGCCTCAGGTTCCTGCTCCCCCGCGACTGTGTCCTGGCGGGCCGGGGTGTCCGAGTCCTCGGGGCGGGAAGGGGCCCCCAAACAAGGAAGCAGCGCCTGCGGGGCCTCGCCCTTACCCCTCTGCTTGAAAGGTCGATCCCCCACTCTTTAAATACAGAGTTTCCAATTTCGGGCCCTACCCCTTTTGGGGGAAGGATTGCGGGATCAAGGGAAGCCGTAACCCCTGTCTCCTAAGCTCCTGTCTTTCTGGCGGGCGCATCTCTCGCCCTCAGCGAATTCGAGTCTGAGGCTGGGTTCACCCTCTTGATTCCGGGCTGTGCTGCCAGCGCTGGCAGCTCTCCGGAATGGTCTTCCTTTCCCGTTATCTCGGTTGGGGTCACAAGCTGCGTCTTGCCCTGGAGAAATCCTCGTTGAGCCTCTTAAGAGGCCGAAGTTTCAGATTCCGAAATGTGTTTTGCGTTGTGGGAACCTGGTGCACAGGCTTGGCTCTTTGTTATTCCTGCAGACCTTTTGCCTCTTTCAGTCCTTTATTAGCCTGTGTTTGGCTAACCCCTCTGTGACCTAGAGGCAGGTTTTCTTTAATGCTTTAGTTGTGAGAAGCAAGTATCATTCTGCAATTGAAGTTGTGACCCCATTTTCTGTTGGGAATGAGAGAGAAATCTAACTGCTTTTCAGTCACTGGAACTGCTGGCAAAGAAGGGATGCAAGACTTGTGCCCGCTGTGTAAATTTGTGTTTATGGAACCAAGAATTTGTCTTTCCACCTTGTTTTCCTATCTTGTCACTTTTTTCTTTTTGTACATCTGCACCTTGCTGATCTTAAGAGAGAAGTGTCTTCAGTTTGGCTTGGGGCTTGCAGTGTTCTTTAGGACTTGGACAGCACGGTGGGTAGTAGTTTCTCTGAGTACTGGTCAGTAGTACTTCTCTGTTTTTAGAGATTAAGGCTCTGATCTTCAGTGCTTAACGTTTCTGGCATGTGTAGATTCAGATATTGACAGTTTAGCATGAGTTTTGTTTCCCACTGGTAGGCTACATGAGGACGAAGGGAATGTTTTCAGTTTCTGTCACACCTGATTCAGCACGTGGTACAAAGTTGTCACTTAGAAAATTTTACACACACACACACACACGAGCCTGTTTTTTTACCCTGGAAATCTGCTAATAAGGCTTCCCTTTGAGTGACTC
The DNA here is from genome assembly GCF_028021215.1 of Eschrichtius robustus. Taxonomy (NCBI): domain Eukaryota; kingdom Metazoa; phylum Chordata; class Mammalia; order Artiodactyla; family Eschrichtiidae; genus Eschrichtius; species Eschrichtius robustus. The sequence continues at coordinate 15,315,118 of NC_090842.1, forward strand.
CCCCTTGACCTCTTTTTCTGCCCCAGAAACATAAATAATTGTTCTTTTTCCTCTAGTGCCTCTTATCTCATTTAAATAACCACCACATCTGTGTTTTCATCAGCCCTGAATAAAAGTGAAATCCGTGAGGCTGATTTTTCCTGCTTCCCTTTGTTCACATGGGGACAATGTTGAGTCTTCCACTTTTATTTGTGCATTTACCTGAAATTGGGATTGGAAGTAAATTTAACCTTTGGGGAATAGGTACAGGTAGAGAACGAAGAATATGATGTTAAGGAAAACAATGAAGTTTGACACATGGAAATTTTTTTCCAGAGATGTCTTCCTACATATTAGAATTTAATGTGTTGTTACCTCTGGAGAAGAGTAGGAGGCAGGGACTCCTGGACTTTAATGTCTTTGTGGTTTTGGAATTACCTTTCTTGATGATCCTGGGGAAGATCAGAGGCTAGGTTCCTGCTTACTCTATTCCTATTTGTGTCTCCTATAGGCTCCCAAGCCAGTGGGGAGGACACTGCTTCTTATTACAGCTGCTCAGAAGCACCACTGGAAGCTCAGGTAATACAGGCGCTTTGGATACCTTGTTGTGGAAAAACATCTGGAATTCAGCAGTGGAAAAACAGAACAGAGTGTAATATCATAGAAATCTCATTTCAGATCCAAAGAACTGAAGCCTGATAGGAAGAAATAGGTGACAAATTTCGTATGTGTTGAAATGTTCAGACCAAAAAGATACTTTATGAAAATGGACAAAAGCATGTGTGAAAGGTGATAGAGAAAGGGGAGAGAGAACTTTCTTATGAATCATATAGACCTGAGATAGCAATAAACAGGCGTGTCTGGAGGAATAGAACCAGAATTTTAAGAAGTGGTGCCTAGAGCAGACCTACAATGGAAAAGGAGCCATTGGCAAAAGAAAAAAGAAAGGGAATGCATGAAGAAGGCAAATTGAAGGTGGTCAATGGGAAGAAAAGAAGTCTTGCCAAACTAGGGAACACAAAGTCTATGTGAGGTCGGAAGAGTTTTGTTGCCCTTTGGAGAGAAGAAATAAGTAAACTGTAGAAAACACCAGTACAGTCACCCTCCCCATAGGGCCCAAGTTTGAATGTAGTATTTCATGGGGTGAAGACGATACTTTCATAACATGTTTAGGGAACAACGTTTTAAAAAAAAAACAAGACGCGCAGACCTCAGGACCTATTGACTGACCCCTGGGTCCTTGGGGTAGTGGTGATATGAGGCAAAGGAGGATGATAGTTTAGGCAGGCCTGGGCTGGGGGGATGGGGATAGGTGAGATAATAACCCAAATTGGGCTGGGGAAAGGAAGCAAGGATGAGGTCATATGTTCAGGAAAGAAGATAGCACAGTAGTGTTTGGTGGCAAAAGGAGAAACTTAGGAAAAGGAGCCAGCAGCAAAGACCATGTGTTCAAATCCCCCTTAAGGGAAAAGGCTTAGAATAGTCAAGGTCCCTATCAGAGGAACAGCTAATCATGAAGCTGTCAGTTTCCCTGGGGTTGTGGAGCCCACAGGTTATTTATGCATTGTTGAATGCTTGTCCTTGTAGCTCTTTGTGGTTTCCGTGATTGTTTCTTTCATGTCCTAGGCTGGATGAGCGAGAAGGGTAGCATCCTTGTCTGCTCCTTTCTCATTCCTCGTTTTTTTTCCAGCAGTCCCCTTTGTTACATCTTCCTCTGTGGACACAGTTCCTGCTCTTTCCTTTGACTTGGTTTACCCCTAGGTTACTTTTCTTTGCCTCTGATTTGTTCCCTAGCAGATGTGGGCGCCCCAGCCAGCAGCAGAGAGGGGTGCAGGGGAGCCACAAAGAAGCCCCTTCTGATGCCCCAAGGAGCAAGCCGACCCCTTCCAGGCTCCAGGAACACCACAAAGCAATATGAAACCTGTTCATGAGAGGAGTCAGGAATGCCTTCCACCAAAGAAACGAGACCTCCCCGTGACCAGCGAGGATATGGGGAGAACTACCAGCTGCTCAACTAACCACACACCCTCCAGTGATGCCTCTGAATGGTCCCGAGGGGTGGTGGTGGCCGGGCAGAGCCAGGCAGGAGCCAGAGTCAGCCTGGGGGGTGATGGAGCTGAGGCCATCACTGGTCTGACGGTGGACCAGTATGGCATGCTGTATAAGGTGGCTGTGCCACCTGCCACCTTCTCCCCAACTGGTCTCCCGTCTGTGGTGAACATGAGCCCCTTGCCCCCCACATTTAATGTAGCGTCTTCACTGATTCAACATCCAGGAATCCACTATCCCCCAATCCACTATGCTCAGCTCCCGTCCACCTCTCTGCAGTTTATCGGGTCTCCTTATAGCCTTCCCTATGCTGTGCCACCTAATTTCCTACCGAGTCCCCTCCTTTCTCCTTCTGCCAACCTCGCCACCTCTCACCTTCCACACTTTGTGCCATATGCCTCACTCCTGGCAGAAGGAGCCACTCCTCCCCCCCAGGCTTCATCCCCGGCCCATTCATTCAACAAAGCCCCCTCTGCCACCTCCCCACCTGGGCAGTTGCCACATCACTCGAGTACTCAGCCACTGGACCTCGCTCCAGGCCGGATGCCCATTTATTATCAGATGTCCAGGCTACCTGCTGGGTACACCATGCATGAAACCCCTCCGGCAGGTGCCAGCCCAGTTCTTACCCCTCAGGAGGGCCAGTCTGCTCTGGAAGCAGCCGCTGCCAATGGACAGAGACAACGAGAGAGAAATTTAGTGAGACGGGAAAGCGAAGCCCTCGACTCCCCCAACAGCAAGGGTGAGGGCCAGGGACTGGTGCCAGTGGTAGAATGTGTGGTGGATGGACAGTTGTTTTCAGGTTCTCAGACTGCGCCGGTAGAGGTGGCAGTGCCAGCACACCGAGGGACCCCAGACACCGACCTCGAGGTCCAGCGGGTGGTTGGTGCTTTAGCTTCTCAGGACTATCGTGTGGTGGCAGCTCAGAGGAAGGGTGAGCCCAGCCCCCTCAACCTGTCCCATCATAACCCCGACCATCAGGGTGAGGGGCGAGGGTCAGCCAGGAACGCAGCAGAGATGGCCGAGAAAAATCAGGCCCGAGGGTTCTACCCTCAATCCCATCAGGAGCCCCTGAAACATAGACCTTTACCCAAAGCAATGGTTGTAGCCAATGGCAACCTGGTGCCCACTGGAACTGACCCAAGCCTGCTACCCATGGGCTCGGAGATCCTGGTGGCGTCAAGTTTGGACATGCAGGCCAGAGCCGCCTTCCCAGACAAGGAGTCAACGCCACCCCCCTTTACCTCTTCCCACTTGCCCTCCCATTTCATGAAAGGCGCCATCATCCAGCTGGCTACAGGGGAGCTGAAGCGGGTGGAGGACCTCCAGACCCAGGATTTTGTGCGCAGTGCCGAAGTGAGCGGGGGGCTGAAGATTGACTCTAGCACAGTCGTGGACATTCAGGAGAGCCAGTGGCCTGGATTTGTCATGCTGCATTTCGTGGTGGGTGAGCAGCAGAGCAAAGTGAGCATCGAGGTGCCCCCCGAGCACCCCTTCTTTGTATATGGCCAGGGTTGGTCCTCCTGCAGCCCTGGGCGGACTGCACAGCTCTTCTCTCTGCCCTGCCATCGGCTACAGGTGGGAGATGTCTGCATCTCTATCAGTTTACAGAGCTTGAACAGTCACTCAGTTTCTCAGTCCAGCTGTGCTCCCCCAGGCCAGCTGGCTCCTCCCCCAGAAAGGCCTGAGAGGACAGTCTTGGGACCCCGAGAGCAATGTGACAGTGATGGGAAAAGCCAGCCGTTAGGCGAGGGCTCCCGAATGGTAGAGCCCTTGCAGCCAGAGCCTGGTGCTCAAGCCTGCTGGCCAGCCCCGAGCTTCCAAAGATACGGCATGCAAGGGGAGGAGGCACGGGCTGCGCTGCTCCGTCCCTCTTTCATTCCACAGGAGGTAAAGCTGTCCATTGAAGGGCGTTCCAATGCAGGAAAATGAACCTCTCCCAGACCCGGACTGGGATGCTACCCCAGAGCTGGGCCTCACCGTGAGCAAGCAGAGGATTTGCACATGCCGAGCAGGGGATGGCTCCCTTGGCAGTGAGGTTAGTGGGGAAGAGGAGGCGTGAAGGCAGCCTCCCAAGGCAGGGTCTGTTGCCCATTATCCCATGGCGTCTTTTCAGAACAGCCCCAGAGGGTGCTGTGATGGGGAGCAGCAGGCCTGGGCCAAGGAAGGAAGGGGGTGCACGCAGGATAAGAAACATTCCAAATATCAGGGCCTCCCTGTTCTTTCCTCCTCATCCCTAGCTCCTGCAAGGAGAGAGTCAGGCTTTGGGAGCAGGTGCAGAGGGAGGGAGCAAAGAAAGAGCCAAAAATGGTGATCCACAGCTTATAGTAGCAGTTCAGCTACCTGAAGTTTTTTTTTTTTCCTTTCTTTTTTGTGATGGGAGGGCAGGAGGCCCCATGCTTGGAAATAAGAGGGTTCCCACCCAGAACTCTTCTTTTGAGAGCTGTGCACTTTAAAGGGTAGTTTTGTTATAGATGTCTGAGGCTGGGTGTGCAGGGGACTCTGCTTGATCCTCTGCTTCAGGCCTTTCCCATCTCTCCCCATCATTCCTCCCACAAGGCTTCTAGCATTAGGAGAGAGAAGCCGCTCCAGGGTTCAGAGTGAAGTGCTGCCTTGGTGGGGACCCAGTCACGGGACTTTGGGAGAAAGACCCGATGGCCAGACTGACCGGGCTCTAGGCAGGGCTTCTGGAAAGGTAGCTGACCTAACAAGGCTCCTCCTACTCAGCATGCCAGACCCACTTTGAAATTGTACTGAATCTCTAGTTGGTAATGGTGACTTTTGAAAGAACCAGTGGACCCTTTTCCCTAGGCCCCTACACCCGGTCCTCTGTCTGTCTATGTTGTGCCTAAGTGCCTGCACTGCCCCCACCCTTCCGCTGACCTAACCTGTCTGCATGGTGTCTCGACCTGGGCCTATTTGTAGCTGCACTGCCTTTCCCCTTCTGCAAAACTGGTTTTGTCCACTCTGACCAAGACCTCTAGTTTTTGATGTGTAGGGGTCTCTCTGGTTTCCCTTTCAGTTCTATTCTCTATTTTTAAAAACTCAGAATCATGTCCTCTCCTCTTCTGCAGTTGAACCAGTTGGTGGAGAAACGAATGGAACTATGCCCTGGGTCGGGACCAGTACAGCTGGCTGGGCAGTGCCCATCCTTGCGTTTTTACAGAGTCCCTCCCATCTTACTCCACTCCTTCTCCCAGCATTCAGGCTTCTCCAGGCTGTCTCCTCCCATAGCCAGCTCTAAGGTTTTGGGATACTCTTTTTTTTTTTTTTTTTTTTTTAAATTTTGGCCACACCATGTGGCATGTGGGATCTTAGTTCCCCGACCAGGGACTGAACCTGGGCCCTCAGCAGTGAAAGCGCAGAGTCCTAACCACTGGACCACCAGGGAATTCCCTGGAATAGTCTTGATAATGTTTCAATACCTGAAAAGTCTCCTAGATTCCATTTCATGGTGGAGTATTCCTCTGCAAAGAGTATTTTCAATCTTAGTTGCATTTGCCCCCTGTGTCTTAAGCCCACTTTTTCTTCACGACTTTCAGCATCACCTCGGACTGTGGGATTCCAGTGGGTGTTGAGAATTAGGCTTCCCCCATCAGCTTTCAGGTGGGTGGGTGGGTTTTTTGTTTGTTTTTTGGGGGTCTTTAGACTCTTGAACAACTCAGGGTATTGTCCACTCAGCTCTCTTATGAGGCTTCTCCTGGGGTATGACCCTGGCATTTCCTTTCAAGATGGACTGGCCAAGGCCTAGCCTGTTGTCAGGAGTCCCAAACCTCTGAGGTCTGATCTCTGCTCTGTCAAAGACTTTAGGCAAGTCTTGTGACCTCTCGCTCTTTCACTTCCTCCCCAGCTGCCAAATGGGGATAAATAATCTTACCTACCTCCTGGGGGGAGGGGGAGTTCTGAGAATGGAGTCCTTCTTAGTGTTCAGGTGCTAAAAGTTGTTCTCCTGGGGGAACAAAGTGACTGAGACTGGCTTGTTTGCTGCAAGCCCTACACTCCACTGTTTCATTCCTTGAGAGCAGTTACCTGGTCAGTCAGCTTTTGGAGGCCCATCCAGAGGAAGCTGCTGACCTGACCACAAGTATGTAAGTCTCCAGTTCACCTCAGAACCAAATACCAACCGTGTCTGGTGAACACTCAACCTTGTACACATTTGGGATCATGTCTTTTCCCTTCTCTGTCCCCATTCTCTCTGAATGCTGCTTTCTCTGGCTTGTTTCCCACAGTTGGGGGCCTGTGGGGCTGAGTCTCGAGGAATCCTCTCAGAGGACGGCCCTCGGAGAAGGCCTTGTTTCTGGCTGTTCCATGAGCAACTCATTCCTAGTTTCTCATGCACGGGTTTCTCAGAAACATCCTTCCTCATTAGGAAGGCTCATCAACTGAATATAGCGACAGGCACACAGTGGACACTAAAGAAATATCCACCAAGGGTACCAACCGAGCTTCCTCCTTATGGGAGCAAACCTATATCTAACCAGATACAGGCCAAGTAGTTTAAATACAAGAAACCCTCACTGCCCAGCCTGGTAACTTCCCCTTAATCCTGGAAAGAGAAAATCTTGTGCACCTTGGCAAGTTGGGCCCTGAACTTTCTGCTGCTGTTCCTCTTCTGTCTTGCTGGTGAAGCAACACTGGCACTTCCTCTGATACTGTGCCATGCATATGTAATATATTAATACTTGATTTTGTTGAGCTGCAGAGGTGTCTTTTGTAAAGTATGGTCTCCCAGGGAAAGAAGCTCTGTGCTCTAAATCTTGGTCAGAGCTGGGGCATTCCCCTTACCTTTTCCCTCTGTTTCAGTCCTTTCTTCCAGGCATGAGGAATGAGAGTAACCTATGGTGTGTCCATTCTTCCTGTTAAAGATTTCATAAGTGTTATTATAAGAGACCTAAGAGCAGTTTTGAGACAGCATTTTGGTGGGAAGCTGTCAGCTTTTGGGGGAATGGGCCGTTAAAGAAGGCCAGTGTCATTAGTAGGACAGTCCCAGAGCTTAGGGGTAGAAAGGAAGATGGCTAACTCTGGCATTAAACAGAAATGCCTATACCAGTTTGGGAGTAGGGGAACCAGGTGAAGGACGGTAATATATCCAAGTCTTGGATCATCATTCCTATCAAGATTAGTGTACACAGAGGAGGGGGAGTGGCAAGGGGGAAGGGGAAACTGGGAGGTCAGAGCTGAGCACTCGTACCCAAGGGGGAGGGACCCCAGTAGATCTGGACTGACCCTTCTACACTCTTGGTCCCAGTTGGTCATAACACCAAGGGCTTTGGTCCGTGCTGCTTTGCCACTGCTGCTGTCTACTCACTGTCCTGCTTGCTGCCCTTTATAGCTCTCTGTCTTTCTGTGTCTTTGGCCATATAGGTGAAATCCAGGCATCCTGTCCATCCTTACATGTGCAAGGGTTACTTTATAACAAAGTCATCTTGAGTAGGGATAGTATGAAATGCTGCTGGTGGGCTGGTGAATCCAAAGGGATATGGCTTCAGTGCTTGTTGGGAGCCCTTTGGCTCCAAATATCTGACTCTCTTGAGGGAGAGGCAGGCAGGTCCTATAAGTGGGTGTTTTCTTTGTATTAACTTTCCTTTATGATATCTTGTGTCCTGTTTTAAAAATTAAATGATGGGGAACCAGATTAGGGCCTGTGTCAGCATCCCAGGGAGGTTCATCTGGCTCCAGTTAAATGGATTCTGGGGTTGGGGGAGCGTTTGAAGTTTGAAATAGACCCTCAGGTGGGGTTTAGTTTTATTTTTACCACTGGGCGCCATAGAAGATGCACAGGGTGGTGGTATGATTTAAACCTGCAACAAGCAGGCATGTTGAAGAGTTGAGTGATCACACTGGAGATAAAGGGTGGACATGGGTTCACTGGGCAAGGGCTTGGGTCCATTGGAGTGAAGATAACCAGATTGGTTGAACTGGCCATGGGAGATTAAGTCACAGTCTTAAAGGCAAAGCAAATAGGGCAGAGGCCAAGCTTTAGGGAGACTTCTTGGCCTCCTAGGGCTAAGTTTACTAAACCACACTGAAGCTACAATACTTTCCAGATGGGAAAAAGTGTACACTACAGTTGAAGAGCTGAACCGTGTTGGGTTGGATGTTGACCAGGAACCTGTTAGCCCTTTGCTGGGAAGCCTTCACCCTCCAGCTTCCCTGGGAGAGGGAAGGCCTCCCACGTTATGCAATAATAAAATAAGCGTCTGGGTCCTTGCAGCTGTCAGTTGCTCTTTCAACTCTAGGATCCATCTTTGGGCCAGAATCCTGGTCTGGGCCTAGGATGACACTGGCCCTTGAGATGCTAGAGTTGACTGCACTCTCTCCTTACCTGCAGACTATGCACAGTGCCTGGGGCGGAAGGAGGAGAGGTGGTGCGGTTTACCCTGCTGAGCCTCCCCAGCAGGAACAGTAGTAATAAATGCACTTTTCACACTAAGGTTTCTTTATTCATTCTCCTGTTAAGCCTAGATCCTCCCCTGGTAGACTGCAAATTCAAAGTCTGTGTGATCCCCCAAGCCATTCTGCTGCAAATGCCCAGCAGTGAAGATGGCCTCAAACTAGGTTCCTGTCTACAGTGTGTGTGACGGCAGCCCATGTGCCTTTACCTATTGTCAAACTTTCAAGCATTTATTTCTGTCTTTATGACTGTCATGGGGACTGAGGTTCTTCAGAGAGAGCGAGCGAGCGCGAGTGTGAGCAAGCTGATGACACAGTGGTTTTACACCCACTCCCCAGACAGGGAGTATGCACATAGTTGTGAGCTGTGAGTGGTTAGTGCATTGCTGATGTTGCTGAAGGCAGGGTTCATCCCTCATTTGCGTGACACTCGCATTCAAGAGAAGCTTGTGTCGGGGAAGAGACTGACAGTACTCGTGGCAAACTTGAAGTATTAAAAATAAGGCTGTCCCCTACAACCTTCCTCGTCACACACAGGATCCCTGTAGCCAAAACAGTATATGTTCCAGCTGCAGAGAGCGGACTGCTCTCAGCTCGCACAGCACCTTAGGGGAGGGAAGAATATATGGATAGGGAATGGGGTGGAGAAAGGATGGAAATGTTGTCATCAGGTGGCTTTAGGGTCCTCAGGAGTAGTAGAGAAGGACGGCACTGGGGAGGTCTGATGGATGGATCTGATTTGTGTAGGAGTTCCCTGTAGATAAATTACTGATCCCCCAACTACTATCCCCAGTATGTAATGGCTAAATTAATATGTAATCAACTGCATTGTATCTAAAGCCTTAGAACTAGTCAGGTGCTCCCCCCACCCGATACCATTTCTTACCCTCTAATCCTACCTGATCTTTAACAAAGCATTAATAATTCTAAGGATAATCTCTATTTTGTTGTGCTTTTTTGTAACTGTTTTAAATAAATCAATTTGTACTGTATATTTGTACTTTTGTGAGATCCTTTTTGCTGTTTTACCATTTTAAGTCTCTGTACTTGGCTACACACAGATTGTATTTTTATTGTTAATGCTCTTCTTATGGATACCTGCATTTAACTTGTGGACTATGTAAACACAATATATATCAATATCTATATATCTATATATCTATCTATATAAACTACTAGCTTTTCCTTTTGGTGTTTGCGCCTTCTTCGTATCCCAGCCTTAGATGGTGGCCATGGGGTGGGGGATAGAAGGCCTATGTGGCAGAGCTTGTAATAGAGAGCAAATGGTGCCCATCTTCATGTGGTGGGCTGGGGGAAGATTGCACGAGCTAGTCCTGAAGCATGGTCTGTGTGTTCTGTTGTGTGTATTTCAGGGACCCAGAAATCTACCTGTAGACTCAGATACTGTTCTAGCACAATCAGTCACAAGGACCTGTAGATGCCCTCACTGCTGGCCTTTTCTCCAATTCTTTTCTCAGGAATACTGCCAGAAATTTCTGGAATAAGTCAGCTCCAGAACTTAGCTTGCCACTAGTAAGAGGTGAAGCACTCAGATACATGATAGTTACTCATACATTTATTGAGCACTTGCTACATGCCACAAAATAGCCTAGGTGCATTATATATTAACAACCGTTTGTTGCTAGTAGTAGTATTTTCATTTTGTGGGTGGGGAAACCAAGAGGTTTAAGTAACTTACCCAAAGTTACACAGCTATTAATTAGCACTACAGAATGTTAAATCCAGGCACCTAATTCCTGAGTTTGCGTTAACTCACAGTTCATTGTAAAAATTAAATGAGATAATCCACGAAAGTGCTCAGAACAATCTTTGACACATAATGAGTGCTCAACCATTTTGAAACATCCCAAGTAGGACTTCCATGTGGGGCTCTGTGAGAAAAAGCCATTTGGCTCAATTAAATATTTTCTTTTAAATGTCCAGTATTTTGTAATAAGCTTATTAATATTTTTGTATTTTTCAAGACAAATATTTCAGCCTGCCTGGTGGAAATTAACCCTAGTTTGGTGGGGGGGGTCAGTTAACACTCTTAAATAGCCTTGAACCTGTGGAGGTCAGAGAGGAGTCCGGTTTCCTTGTTATGATATTGGAAGAGGTCAACATTCCTGGCATAGTTATTTTTCTGGCTACAACTTAACTAGGGCACTTCCTTCTGGACTTCAAGATCTGTAATTATCTAAACTGTATACAACCTTTGGTGCAGGCTAAGGAAAGTTCTGTGCTTGTTGTGTACCATCCACAGAAGCTTTTTAGAAATGACCTCAGCTCTTGTGTCCTCCATGGTTTGGCAGCCATACAAACTGCCACAGTAGTCATTTTGCTCTGGCCTTGACCGCTACTGACTTGAGCTCTCATGGCACCTTAATTCTGGATTCTCCTCAATGGGTTTTATTATCCTACCTTGGCTCTGAGGAATAAATAAAAAGATGGGTTTTTACCTCTTCTCTCAAACATGAGTTCCTCGGCACTATGAACCTTAATATTGCAGCTATTTCTATGAATGTATTCCTGAATGCAACTGAGTGTTGTCTAGGGTAGAATTTTTAAAAGTTTGGCAGACTGAATTCTGCTGGGAAAAGTAGCTGGTACCTGGTCTAAATACTGCATCCTCTTTAGCAAATGCCAGTTATGAGGAAAGGCGTCTACTTCTGAGTTTGGACAAGGTAAGCTGGGTTGAAATAGCTCTTGGGACCACAGGTGATCTTCATTAGTGTTGTGGGCATGCACCCTCACAAAGTCAGCATCGGTTCTTCCTTAATGTCGTCATTAACTTGTGAAGGGCCAGGTACGGGATCTCTGCCGGGAGAGCCTGTGTTGAGGAGCACCCTCCCTCGGCAAAAGACAATGGCTAGACGTCCCTGCCTGAAAACTTCCATCCACGTCTCTCCTAGATTTGCTAGAATGAAATCGAGAGAAAAGCAGGAAAGGGCCAGTAAAGATAAAATTAATTTATTTGCCCTCACAACTCCGTGGGGTGGGCGTGGGCCACACTGGGGCCCCAGAGTCCTATGCGCATGCCCTGCAGCAGTGGGCTGGGGAGTTGAGGTGTCTGGAGTGCCTCCTCCCTCATCCAGAGCTGCCTTGAGCTGGGTCTCTCCTGACCCCATCATTCCTGCTCCCATATGCGAGGGGTACGCAGGTCCACCTGCAACAAACTCGGGCCTGCCTCCGGCAGCAAGGACAGGACCCTGGGGACAGCTGAGTGGGAAGGCAGGCAGGAGGGTGTGGTTCAGTGCAGAGAGCTGCTGTTCTGCTCTTCAAAGGCCATCTTGCCCAGGAGCTGGCTGTCCAACTCCACCCCACTCACAGGTAGCTGGAAGAAGTTCATTTCGGCTGCTAAGGCTGCCATGGCAGAAGGGTCCTGGCCAAACTGAGCTCGCAACATCATGTCCATTTTCTCCAGCCTCCTCTTGAGCCGCTTGGCCTCCCGCTCCCGGATGAGCCGGGCCTGCCGCTTCTCCGGGGTTTCATTGGCCCGCTTCAGCCTCATGGCCTCCCGATCTCGCTGCAGCCGGCGTGCCCGCTGCTCGTCTGTCTCCTGCATGCGCTGCAGGCGCTTGGCTTCTCGGTCCCTCATGCGCCTTACCTCCCGCTCCTCGGGGGTCTCATTGTCCCGCCGGCTCTTCTTGGCTGTGCGCTCTCGTTCCAGCCGCTGCAGCCGGACTTCCAAAGGCTCGTTCTGTCGACGCAGGGCCCACTTGCGTACACTGGGGGTCTGGGCTTCTAGCAGTTTCCGGTAGGCAGCACAGTTGTTGCACACAAGCAGAATTCCAGCAGGGTACACTGGAGGACTAAAGGCAATGTCCTTCCCCTCAGCACTAGAGGGGCCCTCACTGTGGGCTGGCGGTAGGGATTCCATATTAAGGACTTCAGGAAGTTTCTCACTGGAAAGCAAAATTTTTAGATGGTTAATGCCACGGTCTAACAAGGCTCAGGTATCCAGCCCTGACTTACTCTGTCCTACCAGGCCAGATGCTCCAAGTTCACCACTAGGGGTCAGTATGAGTGCTTGGGAGACCTCCTCTACCTTTCCACCCTTGCCCTTCTTTGGGCTAGGTTGTCTACCAAGTCTTAAAGCCCACCTGCAGTTAGGGGCTGAGCCAACCGCCATAGCAAGCCACCAGAAATGAGATGAGCCCTTACAATGTGCAGTTCCATTCAAGCCGGACTGATGGTGTTTGTAGGAACTGTGCAGGGCAGTCCTCCTCGAGGTGGAGGCTGCCTTCAGGGAAGGGCCAGTCCACTGGCTCCACCTCCCCCCAGCCGACCCTGCGTTGTACACTAGCAAATGGGACTCAGACACAGTTTACACAGTTCCAGTCTTCCTGGGACACAGTGGAGACTCTGTCCTCACATTAGGGTCCTCTCAGCACCCTGTAACTTCTTTCTCCATGCTTTATCATGAATGTTCTTGGTCTTCCCCACATCTCTTTCTAGTTGAAGATATTCTGATCAAGGAAAGAAATGAGAATTCACTTCCCTTTGGGGATGTCTAATGGAATGGACATATTTACTAGCCTCATTACTCGTATTTCCAAAGAGTCAAGAGTCAGTTGCCTTTGCATTGCCCATCTCTAACCTTCACTTCAACTTGGGAAAGCAGAACCCACACCCAGTAATTTGTTCCCAGCACAGAGGGTTAGTTGCCCGGCTAACCTGTTAAACGTGGCATGGCTAGTAAAACGGGCTCCACACACAGCACAGTTAGACCGCTGGTCCTCCGAGTGGATTAAGAGGTGGCGACCCAATGACCCGGGGGAGCTAAGGGCCCGGCCACAGACAGGACACATGTAGCTCTTGGCGCTCACCACTGCTGCAGTGTGCTGTAAAAGAGAGCCTTAATCTGTCAACTCACACCAGCTCCAGGACAATCTGTACCCACTTAGGAACTACTTTCTGGGAAATGTCCCCTTTCCTTAGTCTTAGAACAAGGACTTGCAACTATTCTCCCTATCTAGCACCTGGAAAAGTAAGAGTCTCTTGTGTTAAAGGGCCTTCAGAAGGGCAAGGCCATCCAGACCATCGCTCAGATTTCATTAGTTTGAGTTCTGACTATGTACTGGGACATGCTTGGGGAACAATGGGACTCCAGAGCCTGAGAAGAATTCTTGCTCAGGATAATTTCTCATGGCCTGCTTGCCACATGCTGTGTAGGTACAAGTGCATTTTAAAGGAGCGTTGAAGGTCAAGTCTAGAAGCTGGCTGGAAAGACTGATATCCAAAAGGTATTTAAATGCACTGCCTTTCCTTCAGTCTTTTAAAATCAGTCTTCTGAAGAAACGCTTCTCCTCATGAACCAATTATCTTTATGGTAAAACTCAGGCTGCCATGCGTGCTGATGCCTGTTCAATACAGAGCATAAGGCACGTGTTCTGCGACTGGATCAGGGAAAAAAAGGAAACAAAAATTTGTCTAGTTCTGACCCCCTGGTTTACACTATCTTTCTCCAATACTTCAGAAACACCTATGTTAACTCATTTTTTCTTCTTTAAAACAAAGCCCAGTTTCTATTTCACTATTTAAAATGTGCCTTAAGTAATTTAGAAAAAAATGATACTTAATTTTCACAGTGTGTCTGCCTGGGAACCCAGAACATATTCACTCAACATATCCCACTTATTCTCTACAATGTTCTGAGGATTGGAGTGGAGTCTTGGTGGAAGCAACAACCCAAGGTTCTTTCCGGGGTTGGAGGCAAAGGCTAAACAAGTTGTTGGCGCCCGTGTTCTGGAGCATGCGGCTCTGCACGCCATACCTGGTACACATGCGCAATCAGCTGCCCCCGACTCCCACAGTCTAGCTGGCAGAGGGGACACTGGCAGAGTCCAAGTAAGGGGTCAGAATTCAAATTCTCCGTGACCTGCAATTTAACAAGTAGGCGATTCATGAACACAGTTTACCAGTCTCTTCCCTGCCCCTTTGAACACAGTTTACCAGTCTCTTCCCTGCCCCTACTTCTTTTAAAAGGGTATCCTGTTAAAAGGAACACAACCTCTTATCATACATTATTATTAGGTTCCCATTGTGGGTCGAAGGAAAAAGTGATAGGGGAAAGGGAATTAAATTTGCTCCCATCTTCATTTTCTCCAAGGCTTCCTGCCATGAAGACATAGTATTTATTACTCCAGAGAGAGCTTATCTATTTTTTTTTTTCCCTAAGGTAAACTCTGTAGAGAGAAGATTAGCTTTCCCTACTGCCATGCCTCTTGCAGGAATCCTTAGGAAACAGTTTAGTGAAAAGATGGCACCTCAGTTAACACTTTGACTGAAATTTGCAAGCATATTCAAGAGTACACCTGAGGAAGTCAGCTAATAGTTTTGCAAAGACGGATGTTCTGCTGGGAAGAAGTGGGGAGCTTTAGGAAGAAGAGCTGTGTGGGAGTGAAGTGATATGTGGGTGGAAAAGGAAAGCTGGGTGTGAAGAGAATTGTGTGTCTGAGGTTTGGGTAACTCATGTTGGGAAGGAAGAGAGGCTTCATATGAAGCCCAGGAGACCCTCAGAGGCAAGAGTGTTACATGTGGAAAAGAGGCATCTGGGCAGAGTAGAAGGGTAAGGAGGTTCCCGGACTCAGGAGCCATTTGTCACTTGCCTCATGCTCTACCACACTGTTCCCACCAACAGGCTGTTCTGCATTTTCTAACTCTTTTTCCACTTTGACCACCCCTCCGTCTTCCTCTGATGTGTGGGAAGAGACTTCATCTTGTGTGGTCTCCTCTTCATCACCCTCACTGTCACCTGGAACACACAAACTGGTCACTTGTTCTGATTTTTGCATGAATACATCTTACGCTGCTTTCCACCCTACAGTTTGCAGCTAAAATGGAAAACATTCTCAGATCTTCCATAATATAGTTTGTATCAGTGCTTATTTGGGTACAAATCACGTTAAGTGGAAGCCAGCTATAATTGTTTATATTGCCATATACACACTAAAGAGAAAATCGGAGGCAAAACTGTAGTGGAAAATGGTTATTAGGTCCTGTATATTATCATAAAAATGATAATTTCTTACACAGGGTTCTCAAATATCTCACACTTTCAAATCACACCTCCCATGCACCTCACACCATGCTCATTCCAACACACCACTTCTGACTTACCAATGCTTATCACTGATTTTATTACTTACTTTTCTCCATAACCTCCCTGCACAATTTCTCCATGGTGTCGCATACACTATTCTATTCTGAGACCCACTAATCTGTTCTCTCCCAACAAACCCCAAGGCATGATTACAGAAACACCAACAAGTTTTTCTTTCCTCTTATCAATAAAGGAGGCAGTAGGAAATTAGGTAAAAATGTCACTTTATAGGGAAAAAGCTGCTCAGTACAGTGGAAAAGTTAGCACAACAACAAACCTCGGGCATTCTGTAGTGGTATTTGACTCACAGTGTTCTTACCCTGCTAGTAACTCAGCATTCTATGTTAAATAAGTCCATTGTTTCTGTTGGTTCTTTGGATTATCTGATGGATTATTGAATGCATCAAGTGGGGATCAGGACATTCTTTACTTTAGGATGAAATATAATTTCTTGTGGCTAAAGTAAGAATTGATTTGTTTTAGTTCAGGGTGCAAGATGTGGCCGTGCAGAGGTCTGCCTGTGGCTAGGGGATCTGCAAGGTTTGTGTGAGCTGATTTTTTTTCTCTATTACTTATAAAATTGGAAAAGAAATGATTTTTAAAAAATACAATAACATAGGGAGTTCTTTCTGAAAGGAAAAAAAAGTGCTAGTACTTTGAAGATCACAAGAGGAAGCCAAACCTAGGGAAGCTGTCAGACTCCAGTCCCATCCTAACACCACCTAGATCCTGGACTCCTGGGCCTGACTGTCAGCAAGAGAAATACAGGATAGAGTTTCACCAGGCTCTCAGCATCAGCAGTGAGACTCAGCTTTCCTAGCTATAACAGTGCGTCTTATCTTTTCTCTCCTATCCCTTACGTAATTTCTAAATCTACCAGTAACTGGGCAAAACTGGTTACATTCCCTTTCTTCAAAAGAAAATCTAACCAAATCATCTGCTAGTAGATACATGTGTCTCTGTTAGATACTTCACTTGGTTGGTGGACTGGATTTGGGCCCTGGAAAGATCTACAGTATGCCTTATTCCTTGGTCCAAAGCTTTAGTGTGAATCCATCTCAGTAATAAGGGTTGGCACAGATTAAATCATACTATATTTTCTCACCAGCTTATTGGAATACTTGTAGTCTAAGACAACACTGTATCAAACACTTTTTGTAATTCATCAAAAATCCAAATATATCTCTCTACTAGAAAGATTAAAAAAAGAATAAGTATGCCATGCAGAGGGATGATGCAACTTTTCCAGAATGGAAACCTATCAGACTTCTATAGATATTGCCATTCCTACCTATTACTCAAACTGGTGGCTCCCACAGATTTTCTAGAAATATTTGGTTCACTTTTCTGTACCTGAGCAATTACTTGCTAAATTATTATTTTTATTGCTAGAGTATTAGTTTAAGTAGAAAATGTAGTTCCTGGAAGGTACAGAGCTCTCTCCCTCTTCTTTCTTTTTCAACCCCGAACGTGGAGAAAAATCAGAAATGTCAATATGAATTGACACTAATAATAACCAATATCAGATGGATCAGATGTGAAAATCATCCTAGGAAATAACACATCTCAAAGTGTATTTGTTCAAGCAAGTCACAGAACAGACAATCCATGAGGCTCAACCAGTTACCAGCCACTGTCTTTTCAATCTCTTAACCAAAGGGATCTACTCAGGACTTGGTGTGGGAAGACCTCGACATTAGCATTTTACACGCTGCATAATCTCACTGGTAAGCAAGTCCTCTTATAAAACATTAAAACTGGGTCCTCAAGCAAAACTTTCATTAATACCACTCTTACATTTTATTAATTATGAATAAATAGATCCTAGGAGACAGGGATTTTTTTCTTTTCATTTGACCTAGCCCAGGGGCTGCTTGAGCACTCATTATTCCTGTGCCCCTGTCTATCACAGTCATCACAAATCTATCTGTGTATGGCACTATGCCAAGTACTGCAGTCCTTGAGTTAACAAAAAAATATATATATAATGCCAAACCTGTTCTTTCTCTGGACAAGCATATGCCCATACACCTTAGAACACCTTTGGGAACACTGAGGATCCACAAATCTCCTTCTTCATGTCTTCCTCCCAACCCCCATGCATAATCCCCAGAGCACACACACTCTGATAATTCTTCTCCCATTGCCCTGAGTCATTACCAGAAGGTGCAGAACTCACTGCTACTGGAGTCCTGATCTCTTAGTTGTTGGATAGCTTGTCGCTGACTGCCAAGGTCTCCAGGAAAATCAGTTTTCATCATCGCCTGGCGGGCTTGCTCTTCTAGCCCAGCAAATACTTGATCCCCTGGTGGTCACAAGGAAAAATAGTCAGGCCACCAGCTGGGCAGTACATCCCCAGGCAAGCTGGTTGGAAAGTCAGACCATTCAAAGGTAGGAGACAGGCAGGTACCCTGTGGTGGGGTCATTCATCTCCAAGTCAACTTGTTGCCTCCAGTGGTTTCTGGGCACAGCTACTCTTCTTGGGCAACAAGCCAGATGCTCTAGAAAGCATCATTTGCTTCTCTTAAATCCTAATACTGACTCCTTTTAAAGGTGATCAATTGCTACTTTACCAATTTAACATCAAAATCTCAATTCCATTTATAATCTTCCATCAGGACTGGGGAGACAGAGGCAAGAGGCAAAGTGATGGAATGAAGATGGGGCAAAAAATCTGGGCACAATCTCTGAATCTCAATGTGTTAGCAATATGGTCCTGATTCTGTCTGCCTCTGACTATAAACAAGTGCTTCAAATAATCCATCTGAAACAGTATCTATGACCCCATCTTTCATCCACTCTCCTTACAAGACATACTCTAGAAGTTCTTCCTTTACTCTCTCACATCTATTAGAATTAGCCACAAGCAAACCAAAAATTGGTTGAATAATGGATTAAAAGGAAAACAGATAATATGTGAACTCATTTCTGCTGAGGAACAAACTTCCTGAAACATGCCAACCAATTTGCAACAGGTAATATTTCATCTAGTCTCCTTGGTTTAGTGTGGTCTTTTTTTGTTTTTTCTTTGTATGCAGTATCCAAAAGCCCCGGACCCATCCTTGATTATGCATTTACTGTGAGGAACTCTGCCTGGGATCTGTGTGGTTATTGAAGAGTTAACATTTAAGTGCTCTTTTATTTCCAAGAGGCCAGGCATAAGGAGAAAAGAGAATTGGGTTTCTTGAGGTTTCCATTGTCTCAGTCAGAGTGGAAACTACAGTCCCCATTCTCCAGCCACCAAGAGAGAATAATAAAAAGCCCTAGTGAAATGTCTGACAATAGACCAGGCGCTTTCTTAATGAAGAGAGAGAGGAAATTAAACAGGCTCAGGTTCCGAGGCTGATACAAGGATGTAGGAGGAATGAACTGGTCAGTTGACCTGTACAACTAGTCCTTGGGCAATGAAAGAACTGATGTGAAGTAGGCTTCATGTGATTCACTTAGGTATTTGTTCAGCAAATATTCATTGAACATCTACTATATGCTAAGTGCCAAATGCTAATAATAGTGATTATTTGGCACTTCCTAGTTCCAGGCTCTACATTAAGCGCATTATAGTTGCTACCTCACCTTAATTCTCTGCAAAACTCTATGTGGTAGTTATTACTATCCATATTTTACTTAGGAGAAAACTAAGATCTATGGTAGAACTAAGTATTCAGACCCCAGTCTGTCCAACCCTTAATTACCATATTTTTCAGTTGCTTTCTAGCAGAGTTGTAAACAGAATTTTAAGCGGTTCATTAGAGCAATTTTACTGAAAACAAACGCTTGTCTCTGTGTGACAAGAACAGCTCTGATCCTAGTGTTAGTGTTACCTTCCTACCACCAGAAACTGATATACAACTCAAATACCAAAATAATGTTCTCAAGCAGGACTGATGGAAGGAACCATCATTTTTATGGTTCTGATTCCATGTGATGAGTTACCATGCCTGGGTTAGAGTAATATTATGGCTATTCTGACTGACACTATGAGTGGGAATAGAGGTGCTAAGAGTCCAAGTGTACTTCTAGCCACACAGCCCTCAAGTAAATAAAAAATAACCTGCTTTAAGTCCACTTTCATAATATTCAAGATGACACACTGGATATAAATTACCGCTAGGGAGAGCAAAAAATGAATTCTGTGTTATAGCGCCTCCTCTTCCCTCTTTGCAGGAGTAAAATATTTAATTTCTCCATGTTGGTTCCTCTGTAACCACAAGACCATGGCTAACTGGAATAGTTACTGAATTCTTCTGGGTAAATGCATGTTTTTGGACCTGGTGGCCGTGGGCAGATATGACACTAAGGAACAAGATATGTACCAGCATATAATTATCAAGGGAAGACCATTCTCATCAATGACATCGCTAAAGAAACCTATCCAGAAACCAGCTAGGTTTATAACATACTAAGAATCTACACTTCCCCCCCTTTCTTTTTTTTTTTTTAATTTATTTATTTTATTTTTGGCTGTGTTGGGTCTTCGTTGCGGTGCGCGTGCTTCTCACTGCAGTGGCTTCTCTTGTTGCGGAGCATGGGCTCTAGGCGCACGGGCTTCAGTAGTTGTGGCTCGCGGGTTCTACAGCGCAGGCTCAGTAGTTGTGGCACTCGGGCTTCAGTAGTTGTGGTGCACGGGCTTAGTTTGCTCCGTGGCAGGTGGGATCGTCCCAGACTAGGGATCAAACCCGTGTCCCCTGCACTGGCAGGTGGATTCTTAACCACTGCGCCACCAGGGAAGTACCCCCCCCCCCCGCCTTTCTTAATGAGGAATCACCACTGTATTAGAAGGACATCTATAAGGATATGTAATTTTCAAGATCAGCTAGTAATTCAGTCTAGTCTCCATCAAACTTGAGCTAAAAATTTATTCCTATTGAAGTTGTCTAAATATTTCAGCCTTCCCAGAACAGAGAAGAGTCAGTTCAATACAGCTGCCCTATCTAGGACTTTTGGGAGCCTTCTCACCTAGAATAGTTGGGCTATATTAATTCTGTCATTCCTTTTTTGGCAGTTTGGAAAGAAAAGCTATGCTCCTCTATTTTATTCCATTCCTGACTTGGGAAAAAGGCTAAGGTAAACTTTACTCCTTAGGGCTATTCTTATTTAAATACCAACATAAAGCAAAATATATAAAGACCATAAAGAGGGATTCTGGCAGACCTCATAGAAAAAGATATGTGAATGATCTCCCAGTAGTCATTATTTACCTAATCCCTAAATCTGACTGTCCAGAATTATCCTTTCATAAGAAGGTAGTGATAATTGCTAAAAGTATGTCATATTAACTCAAGTATAATGTGATCCATAGAGATACTAGTGATTAAGAAGTGTTATACAGTTGCCTGCTTTTACAATGTACCATTATTATTTCCTTCTATCTTGAGACTGTTGGAGTAGGTTAAAAAAAATCCTCTGGCTTCTAGATATTAATGTAGGGCAACCATCTTCTTTAACATGGGTATTTATTTGTCTATTAATAGTTGAGAAAAAGTCATCTAAGTTCAACAGTAAAAAGCAAGGTACTACCTCTCCTTTTTGTGGTATGAAATCAAGATACTGTTGGTCTGATTTGGCTAAGGTTTTTTAGACCAGATAAGAACAAAGCCATGCAAACAAGCCTGTAGAACAGATGAGAAGCCTGAGATGAAAGTTACTGGAAGACAAAGATTTTACAATTCTCTTTCTTGAGTCTTTGGTGCAGTTAAATAAATGCAATGTCTGGCTGACTTAAGTAAAGCAGCTGAGACATATTCTAAGAGAGCAGATGTCAAATTCAAAATAAAATGAGCTAGTACTGGGAGTGAGGCACTTAGGATTCCTTTTCTAGCTGACAGTCTCCGTAATCCGAGGTGCTATCACATATCGGGAACAGAACCATTTACCTCATAAGGATGCTGACAATGAATGAAGACAAAACAAATTATACTTTTTAGAAGAGAAGGGACTTTAAAGGCTTCTTTTTCCTACTTCTCTGTAAAAGCTGAAAACTTTAATTGAAGTTGAAAGTTTTTAGTCTCATATATAATCTGAAAACAAAAGTCTCTTAAGAAACGGACGTTTTCCTTTACTTAGTGGTTTGCTTGGTACAAAAGCACCAAATGAAAGTGTGCAAAGGATTGTATTTTCAACCTCTCTAGAAACAGTTTACAGAAATTTGTATTCAGAAGCGGGTGAGAGGAGGAAGGAGGGAGGGAAGAGGTCTACAGAGATTTCAACCCATATGCAGTTCCTCTGTGACTAACAACAATTCTGGACTTTTATTCCAAAAGCTCTGCATCAAGTCTATTAAGGAACTGGGCAAAACACAAGAGCCTGCCTGGACGTTTCTGGGTAAAGGAGAGATCATGATGGTAATTTAGATACAGAGACAATCCTGAGGAAAGCCAAGTATATGCCAGAGCAGCCTGCCCATTGACTTCTAAAGCAGATCTGACAGATGCTGCCAGGCTACAGCAATGGGATTCTTAATGTATTCTTTTAGGAGGGCTTCTTAATATATTCTTTTAGGAGCTGCCTGCTACACAATCCTCTTGTTCCCAGAAGGCAGATCTAATGGAGCTCAGCCATTACTCTGCTCAAATGCCATTGGCTTTGACATTTAAGCAAAGCTTCTGCAGACCTTCCTGCCTCCCAGACCTTGAGTTCATTCTGTTTACTTTAAATAGATGAGCAGCATTAAATTCAATACATTTGATTGGTTCTATTTCACTGCAAGGGGTTAGGAGACGCATGTGGTCAGAAGACTGAAATTACCTATTTCTACTTGGCATTATTGTGGGCAATGAGAAGATGACCTTTCAAAAAATGTAGGACCAGCTTCAGTCCCCAAATAGTAAATAAGTAGAAGGTCCTCAGAGACCAGCAAATCTCAGTGTCTTTCTTCTTTCTTAGTCCATCATGTGAGATGCCTTCACAATTCCCTGCCCAAATGCATCACTGAAAACAGCCCCTCCCTGCGGGTCTGCTTTTTAGTTGCACCAGAACATTTCCGTTCACAGCCCTCTTAATGGTCACCACCGCAAAGTCCCATCCGCTCCACCACAATACTACAAGGTTCACTAACTCAACTCTAGAAACTGCATTTCTGCAGCTGTGGATATGATATTCCCTCCTTCTCTGTGGTCTGTTTGTCCATCTGTTTTCCAACTCCAGTACCAGCTCATCTTGGCTTTGACTGATTACGGTGAGAGGAGATGCAGCTATGGACTTATGCTATGTGGGTGCAGGCATTGGCCACACAAGCATTTTCTGGCTTCCCTGTACTTAATCATACTATCATCCCCACCAGCTACTTTCCTCAAAGTCTCTTTGGACAGGTGGCTTTTAGAGGTAAATGCCCAACTCCAGTGATTGCCTTATTTGTGAACCCATCACTCTACTAAGAGTTCCTTTCCTGCCCTGCCTTCTTGGGGTCACATCTGTGTCTTTTATCAACATCCACCTTCAACCAGAGAGGAGAAGAAAATCCTTCTGAACCTCTGTGTTGTATTACCTATGGTAGAGATACTTCATTTTATCTCTCTTGAAAATCCTCACATTCAGGCCCACTAAATTTTACTGTTTTAGCAGCAGTTTCTAAATCCTTCCTGAACCACTCACCTTTATATTAGGCAGCCTTCCATATCCACCTACTCCAGAATACACTCCTAGAAGTATCCAACTTGCTCTGTCTTATAAAACTTTTCTAGGACTTGAAGAATTAATTGTATATGAAAGTTTGCTACCCTAATCTCATTTAATCTATAAAATGCTAAAGTCCTCTTAATCCCTCTGTCCCTACTGGTTTCTCTCCTACTCTTGAAATTACCCAATAAAATAAAATAAGGTACATACTGTCTGGCATACGGTATGTTTTTAATAAATTTTAGTCCTCTTATCCTAACTCCATGACTGATCTATCCTCTCAAATGTAGGTTTTTTTCCTTAAAAAAAGCCAAACTTTCTTTTGTTATACCACTGAATTCCCTTCAAATGTTGCTGTACTTTGGTCAGTCCTCCATAAGAACACGGAGCTACGTGTCTCTTTTTAACATTTGAATGAGGATGCTTATCTCCCCAGATCATAGGAAACTGGTTAATTGTCTCAAATCTACATAGATATACTAGTGTTAATTTAATAAGGCACTTTTGAAAACCCACTATGAGCAGTGCTAGAAGTAGAGAGGGATAGCAGGAATTATATATGGGACATAGTGTCTGCCCTCCAGAAGTTTACAATCCAATTACTAAAATAAAACATATATATGAACCTGCTGAGAAATAATGCAAGGCAATAGTGCATAGCTGGTTCTTGTTACCAGTCTCTCCTTCATGTGATCCATCCCACACACTATTTTGTAGCCCCAAAACACTGTATTCTAAATGTCACTCCATTCTCCCTGCTTAAAAACCTTCAGTAGCTCCTTACAGTCAGGATGAAGTGTGAACTTGGCCTGGCCTTCAGACCTCTACAATGCAGAGTTAAACATCTCCAACGTCATGTTCTATGGCTTCTGGACAAATGCAACTTCTGCTTCATACAAAGTCTCCTTGTCCCCTGAACATACCACGTGCATTCCCTCTTTGTTTCTTTGCTTTCCCCTACCTGATTTTACCTCTCCTTTCCTCTTTTTTTAAAGAATCCACTTTCTACTTTCCAAGGTCCAGTTCAAGTTCATAGTCTAAGGCCTCTTCCATCAAGCATTCCCTGGCTATCTCAGTCCATGGAGCTCTCTCCCTCCTTTTTTTTTTTTTGGCCTCAGGGCATGTGGGATTTTAGTTCCCCGACTATGGATCAAACCCATGGCTCAAATCCGTGGCCCCTGCAGTGGAAGGACAGTCTTACCCACTGGACCGCAAGGGAAGTCCCTCTCCCTCCTCTTAATTTCTGTAGTACACACAGTCTGCAGCATCCCTATTTGGCACTTAGCATATATTATCTTGCTATATGCTCATCTATCTATCTATCTGTATCTGTGGCTACATTATAGTCTTATATATCTTTATATTGTTTTACGGCCTTGGCATCTAGCACAAGGCTTTCAACAGAGTAGGAATCCTATAAATGTCTGTTAATGTGAATACTAAGGATGAATCAAGAGCACCTATTCCTAAGACAGGTTTCTAAGACCTCCTCCAGCACAGAAACATTTTAAATCCATCGTGTTCGACACCTTTAACCCTTTTTTCTTCACAAATTAGTGTGAGTCGATCACCTAAATTCAGATTACTCTTCCTTTCCAACCCTCAGCATTCTCAGGTTCCAGAAGAAAAAGCCCAGTACTCACAGTGAACTTTATTTGGATTTGTCTGTTTCCGACGGGACATGTTTCCCTGATCCAAGAGCTCTGGCTTTTCCCAGTTTCACGACTGGATGTTACTACCTCCTTGCAAGGTGCTGACCTACAAAAAAAAGGATGATGTTAGCACATGTCATTTTGCTCATAAATTACACACAATTAAAAGATGAAAGACTTTTTAAAATAGTTTTTGAGTATATAAAACTCACCAGTTATAAATCATTGAACTTCTTAAAGAAAGAAAGAAATGAATAAATCTCTAGCACAACTTTAAGGACCCAAGAAGTTTCAGAGAGAATTCCAAAGGATTTAGAGAATTCCACTCTAAATCCAACTCTGGAATCCATAATACTGTTAAGTGATCATGATCAAGCTCAGAGGGTAGAAAAGGAAGCAAAAAAACTCAGGCAACCAGCGTTAGAAGCACCATGGGCTCAAAGGGATAACCCTCATGAATTGTAAAAGGAAGCAAAGGAAGCTAAAGAGTGTGGCAGCTCATATGTCACATGCCCTCTGGAAGTCAAGCCCTGCAATCTGCACCAATGAGAGCCTCCAGATGTTTTTTTCAAGAAGTTATCTCTCCTGGAGGTGATGAAGGCACCACATCCCTGTGAGACAGGAAATATCTCAAAACTCCTGGGCATCTGTAAATGAAACATGGGAAATAGAGCCTCTACCTAGGGATGCAGGCACAGTGCTAGGCACTGTGGATGACAGGGCACTAAAGCAAATCAGACTTCATGTTGAAGATGGGCTTTTACCAGAGGAGCCAGGTGCCATACACATTGTTGAGTACTAATTCAATACCTCAATGTGGAACATCAACCTGGCCCTGCTCACATGCTCCTGAGTGGTGGTCAAAGTTAATAACTTTAGTGCCTCTTCTCAATCCAGCCTCTTGTAGCAAAGAGTGGGAAGAACAAAGAGAAAAGGTCCCCAAATGAGAAGTGCGGCAGAGACATGCACCTGCTTCCCTGAAATAGGAGAGAACAGATACTTAAGCCTAGAGGTTCCTGGTTAGTTGTAAGAAAGGCTTTCCCAGCATTAAGTGTTGTTAGAGAGTCCGAAATGGATTAGTAGTGGAAGCTGTGAATTTTCTTTGAAAGACAGAGTGAATAAACAGACATAGATTAAAAAGAGATACCCTCTTTCCTACCAAAGATGAGAACATGGATCTGGTCACCCTCTAACTTTTCTTTCAGTTCCTGCCTTCTCAGATTGTACTCACACTAATAAGCAAATATAAAATTGTAGTTTATTGCCTTAGGAGGCATTATGAGAGGCTACTTACTACCATCTACACTTTGCACTCCAGTTAGTGAAGACTCACCTCCTGTTATGCCAACTAACTCCTCTATGTAGCTAGAAAGGACCTCAGACCTGTAATCAGATCCTGCCTCCCCTTACCAAAAGAAGAAAGAAACCGCAAATGGCAAAGACAGGCCTCCACAGGAAGTGGCAAAGGAAGCAGCTTTCAGGCAGTCTTCTATCATATCTGCATATCAAACACAGTTCTTTTTCAGACCTTTAATTAAAAAAAAAAACAACAAACTCCAAATGTATACAGTAAAAATCAATTTTAAGGTAGTATGTTGAGTGCTAATGCTAATGAAACGTGTTCTCTAAGTTTTGTTTGTGTAGATCATTTCTTTCTAATCAAGTAGTTATTTTACAAATTGAAGCAGTGAATGAATATTACACTTTGGATCTTTTCCTGTAAGTCTGTGGAATCACAAAGTGGAAAGTTGAATAAAATGCAGGTTGCCTATCATTTTTTTTTTCTAAAATTTGCAGAGCTATAACTCTCTATTACATAAGAAAGAAAATGAAACCTTAACTAATCTTTAAATTTTCTTCCTATTAAGATCAGAAATTGAAACTGTGAGATAAAGGTAATAAAGATCCTTCTGAATGAAGGCCAAATAATATGACACAGGCTCTGTTCAGATCATCTTGGTGAGGCAACAGCTCAATACTAAAGCTACAAGTCAGAAACAGAAATCAACATCTGGCATATTTAAAGCACCAGTGTCCACTGCATCTCACAATCCTCCTAGTGGCCAAATGGGGAACCAACCAGATGGTACCCAATGGGACTTCACACCTGAGGGATTAAGGGGAAAACATAAGCAAATACTCTTCCTCCCTCAAAAAAAGAAAGCCTGTGGGGTCGTGGACTCTTGAAAATAAGTAAGTTAATTAATTATGTAATTAATTAACAATAAAAAACTAGCACTAGCAGATACATTCTTGACTGCACAACAGGATCTCAGAGGTTAGACAATTGTTTTATAGCAGTAAAAGCTAATAAAATCCATAGACACATTGCCGTAAAGTTCACTAACTCAGTTTTACTTTCAACACTGCCTCAGTTTCCAAGCCTGAATCTGAAACCGATACAAAAATGTAAATGGACAGCCTGAACATGACCATCTGGAAGAAAAACAGGATGGGAAGAAAGGTAACCGGTGAGATTCAGGTCTACAAGGGATTCTATTTAAAAAGGGAGGCAGTTTTGTCCATCTTTAGAATGAGGTTAAGAATACTTGGGAGGGGGGACAACGTCTCCCCTTAACACTGTCCCTGCTCTCCCACAGGTGTTAGGTTGCAGCTTCCAGGACACACCACAGACTTTAGCAAGAAAACACGGGTGAAATCCAAGCTTTAAGAAAAGAGGGTGCACTCCCACCTCCAGCTCTGGTGCAGTTCCCACGGAGCAAAGTAAACTCGCCTGAATCCCAGGTATCTGTATCTGCCAAAAAGGAGAGGACAAGCAAGCTGGTCACGTAGCCGCCTCACAGGTCACCCTGTTCCCACTTCTGCTCGGTCTGGAGCGTGTGTATAACCAGCCGAGACGGTCCCTCTGGCTTCCTGAAGCATGAGCACAGGTAGATTCCCGGGAATTATCAGACAAGAGCCAAAGGTCTTCCGAGGCGGCTCAGACAAACCCTCAGACAATACAGTCTTCTCAGAAATCTAAATTTAGAAGCCCTTCTGCGAGAAGGCGACTAGGCACTGACACCCGGGTCGGCGCCCCCACGCCCATCCTCCCCCTCCCCCAGCTCCAGCCCAGCCTGTCAGACGCCGGGGCCGTCCCGGCGCTGCCCGGCTGAGCCCCACCTGGGCCCACGCGGGGAGGGCGGCGACGCGGACGCCCCTCCCGCGCCCGAGACCTCCAGAGGGACGGAAAGAGGAACGGCCGCTGTGGGGAGCCAGCCCGGTCCGGCCTCGTCGCGGGAACCCGGGGCAGGGGGAGGGTCAGAGCCAAGGCAGCCCCCGCCCCCCAGGCCAGAGCGAGCCCCTGTTCCCCTCCCCAGACACAGACTGACAAAAGGACCGACAGCCGGCGACCAAGGGAGGGGGCGAGGAGCCCCTGCATCCTCAGCCTGGTCCCGGAGGGAAAGAGTCGGGGGTCTTTTTACCCGGCGCCTCGGCGCTCCGCGGCGCTCCGGGTCCCTGGGCCCCGCCTCCGGACAGACGGACCGCCGGACAATGGGCCCTGGGCCGCAGCTCGGGCCGGCCGGGCCGGGGCTCTCCGGGACTGGGCCCCGGCGGGCAGAGGGCAGCTCCGGGCCGAGCTGGTGGCGGGGAGCCCAGGGGCGGCGCTGCAGACGGACAAAGCCAACGGCAGACAGACAGACGGAGGGGGAAAAGATGGCGACGCGGGCGGCGGGAGCGCGCTGCTCGCACACCCGCAGCGAGTGGGGCGCGTGCATGAGTCTCTCCTATCCCCCCTCCCCCCTTCGCAAGCTTCGTCCCCCTCCCCGCTCCCCAGGCGCGCGCCCGGAGGCATGGGCGGGGCTTAAGGGGCGAGGGGTCCGGGGAGGCAGGACTTAAGGGAGCATCCAATCACAGACATTCGAGAGGGGCCTCGCCTCGGTTCTCGCGCTCTGGAGACCACCCAGCCTCGCACCCTCCTAGGTCTCTCTCTGGTCCTGTCAACTCCTCAGCTCCCCTATGCTCTCCTGAACCTTTAAACTCTACCCTGTCAGCTCTGATCCTGGTTTCCTACCCCACCTTCGAGTTCAGCCACAAAGCCCACATCCCCCAACCACAGCTCCACCGCAGGCTCCCCCTCTCCTTAGCCCAACCTTAGTCTCCCCCTTTCCCCAACCCAAACCCTCTTCCCTTTATTTCCCCACACCTCACGGTTTCTCCGGTCCCCACGGCGTTTAATGTGACCGAGATCTAGGGGCCACGGACCTTTGTGGGAGGGGCTAAGTTCAGCTGTCAGAACCTCAGAGGAGAAAAATCTTTAGCTTCGTTTTAGACATTTAAGTCTCCAACATGATTCTCAACTAATAAAACAACAGTAGCTGTAGACCCTGGGGCATAGAATTAATTTAGAGAAGGGTAACTTGTGGCACTGTTGCCACTTAAGGGGCATTTGGGGCAATTGAAAGTGGTTAGACTCACTTCCTAATAAAACACCTCCTTCCCCTCTCATCGTCCCCTTCTATTTCCTCACCGCTTTCCTTCCTTTCCTCTCATTCTCTCGTCTTGTAGAATGCCTAAGCCTGCCTTTGACATAGCTCACTTGGAGAAGTAGGGCATGCGGTGGAAAGATGAGATCTGACATTAGAAGATCCAGCTTTGAGTCTGCTGCTGACCAGCCTGGTTACTTTGGGCAAGTCACTTCCCTATTCTGAATCCCTGCTTCCTAAAAATGTAAAATGGTTAATAATGTAATAATTCCTGGTCTCTACTCTCATACGGTTGTTGTGCTGATTAAGTAAAATGAATATATGAAAGAGTTATGTAAATATCCCTTATGATCACTGGCCCCACAAAGATGGAGCTAATGAGGATGCTGATCATTGCTTATAAAGCAACAAGTCTTGGTATTTGCATAAAGCGCTCTTGCAAAATGTCCTTTCCAGAAATCTCTAACAAGATGATATCATTGTCTGCATCTTGTGTTTAATGTAAGAGGATCTTGGTCCTTCACAATTCTGTGGTAAATGGCTCATTCATTCATTCATTCATTCATTTGTGGCTGGGATATGAGGTAGGAATTATTCTTTTTTAAATAAATTTATTTATTTTATTTATTTACTTTTGGCTGCGTTGGGTCTTCATTGCTGTGCACGGGCTTTCTCTAGTTGCGGTGAGCGGGGGCTACTCTTTGTTGCAGTGCGCAGGCTTCTCACTGCGGTGGCTTCTCTTGTTGTCGAGCACGGGCTCTAGGCACGCGGGCTTCAGTAGTTGTGGCTCGCGGACTCTAGAGTGCAGGCTCAGTAGTTGTGGCGCACTGGCCTAGCCGCTCCGCGGCATGTGGGATCCTCCCGGACCAGGTCTCTAACCTGTGTCCCCTGCATTGGCAGGTGGACTCTCAACCACTGCGCCACCAGGGAAGCCCAAGGTAGGAATTATTATTATTTAACTTCAGTTCAGTTAAGGAAACTTTTAAATTTCATTTAAAATTTTAATTCTTGGGTAGGTAGCCAGAAAATGGAATATTCTCAACCAATCAGAAGGTTTTTAGTCAGTGTAAGAATGCAAGCTGGAATAAGCACTGGCTTTTGTACTTAACAGTAATTCTTGATGAGTTTAGACTGAGGGATACAAAGATGGCTTTATTATGTCACTTTAAAGTTGATATAGTTGACATTTTCAACATGAAAATAGCTAGCAGGTAAAGTATTAGGAGAGAGCCTCCAGTGAAATTTCTTGGCTTCATCAAATAATAATGTGTAATACTGGGCATCTTGTTTCATCTCCTTGAGCTGCAAATAAAATGGGATCATAATAATGCTATTCTTAAAACCTTCATGTGTCCTAGAAACGCCTCTGAGGTGTTGTGATTCAGGGTTATAGTCAAATAAGGCAAAAATTATTAAATAAGGAATTAGTTTATTTTTGCTCTCACCTAAACTTGTTCTGGAGCTACAAGACTTTTTCTTTAATCATGGATTTTTTTTCAGCTTCACTTTTTATTTCTACTTTTCTGGTCTACTCGGATTTATGCAATTATTTTGCCATTTTAAGTATATTAACTTTCCCTTGAAATATCCTCTGGTTTATATTTATTGGCTCCTACCAAGACCCTGTTAGGGCTTTACATTACAACAGTATTGGTAGGGTAATTTAAAGAACTCCATTTAAAAATTTATTATGATATAATGCACTTACCATGAAATTCACCCTTTTTTTTTAAAGCACTTTTATTTATTTATTTATTTATTTATTTATTTATTTTTGGCTGTGTTGGGTCTTCGTTTCTGTGCGAGGGCTCTCTCTAGTTGCGGCAAGTGGGGGCCACTCTTCATCACGGTGCGCGGGCCTCTCACTATCGCGGCCTCTCTTGTTGCGGAGCACAGGCTCCGGACGCGCAGGCTCAGTAGTTGTGGCTCACGGGCCCAGTTGCTCCGCGGCATGTGGGATCTTCCCAGACCAGGGCTCGAACCCGTGTCCCCTGCATTGGCAGGCGGATTCTCAACCACTGTGCCACCAGGGAAGCCCGAAATTCACCCTTTTGAAGTGTATAACTCATTGGGTTTTAGTACAATATATTCACAAGGTTGTGCAACATCACAAGTATCTATTTCCAAAACATTTTTATCACCTTGAAAAGAAACCCCATACCCATTAGCAGTCACTCCCCATTCTTCCTCCTTCCAGCCCCTGGCAATCACTAATCTTTCTGTCTCTATGCATTTACCTGTTCTGAACATTTCACATAAAGGAAATCATACAATATGGGGCCTTTGTGTCTGGCTCCTTTCACTTAGCATGATGTTTTCAAGGTTCATGAATGTTGCAGTGTGTGTATCAGTACTTCATTCCTTTTTATGGCCAAATAATATTCCATTGTACGGATATACCATATTTTACTTCCATTCACCAGTTGATGGATATTTCTGTTGTTTCCACTTTTTGGCTCTTCTGAATAATGTTGCTGTGAACATTTGTGTACAATTTTTGTGTGATCATGTTTTCAGTTCTCTCAAGTATACACCTGGGAGTGGAATTGTTGGTTCATATGGTAACTCTGTGTTTAACATTTTGAGGAACTGTCAAACTTTTGCCCAAAGAGCCTGCATCATTTTATATTCCTACCATGTAGGAATGTACATGTATGAGAGTTCCAGTTTCTCCACATCCTGTGCTACACTTGTTATTGTTTGTCTTTTTTATTATAGATATTGTAGTGGGTGTGAAGTGATATCTCACTGTGGATTTGATTTGCATTTCCCTGATGACTAAGGATGTTGAACATCTTCTCGTGTGCTTATTATTGACCATTTGGAGAATGTCTATACAAATCCTTTGTCCATTTTTGAATTGGGTTATTTGTCTTTTTATTGTTGTTTTATAAGTGTTGTTTTTTTAAAATATTCTGGATACTAGACTGTTATAGCATATATGATTTGCAAAAATTTTCTTCTATTCTGTAGGCTGTATTTTCACTTTCTTGATAGTGTCCTTTGAAGCACCAAAGTTTTTATATATTTTTTTCTTTGGTTGCTTGTGATTTAGGTGTCATATCTAAGAAACCATCTCCTAGTCCACAGTCATGAAGATTTACACCTATATTTTCTTCTAAGAGTTTTATAGTTTTAGCTCTTATATTTTACTCCTTGATTAATTTTGAGTTAATTTTTGTATAGGTATTAGGCAGGGAAGTTCAAATTTATTCTTTTGCATGCAGATATCCAGTTTTCTCAGTACTGTTCGTTAAAGTCTATTCTTTCACCATTGAACTGTCTTGTTATCCCTGTTCAAAAGCAAGTGACCATAAATATATTGGTTTATTTCTAGATTCTGAGTTCTATTTTATTGACCTGTATGTGTATCCTTATGCCAGATTCGTATGGTCTTGATAGGAACCTCATATTTTAAGGAGAGAGTTTCAACTTTTGAGTTTATATTTAGAATCTAGAGTTATAAGTTTTCATTTCTTTGAATTCATTTAAGGAAAAATTACGTTTACTAGGATGATTGCAATCATGATAAATGTCATGAAAAAAATCTGATTTGAGAACTCTCTTTTGATCTGATATGTGAACCCATATCAGATCAAAATCACAGTTTATAACTGCGATTTAATGCATTTTTCTTTTTATTTGTTGATAAATTCAACATACACAAATTGAAGGTAAATCCAGGATGCAAATTATTATGGAAATATGGACATATGAAAATTATATCATGCCAAGTCTCAAGATCTGGGTTCAAGATCTGATCCTGGCACTTATTGCTGTTGATCTTGGATTGCTCACTTTACAGCTCTAAGCTTCACTTTCTTCCTGTAAAAACTAATAGATATTTCTGATGTACAGCTGCTTCACAGGAATGTTGTGAGCCTCAGACTGAGGTCATGTGCTTGTAGTTGCCCTGTAAATTGCAAAATGCCATGGAGATATTTAATATTTGTATATAGCCCTAATTATTATTATTATTATTATTTTTTAATTTATGGCTGTGCTGGGTCTTCGTTTCTGTGCGAGGGCTTTCTCCAGTTGCGGCAAGTGGGGGCCACTCTTCATCACGGTGCGCGGGCCTCTCACTATCGCGGCCTCTCCTGTTGCGGAGCACAGGCTCCAGACGCGCAGGCTCAGAAATTGTGGCTCACGGGCCTAGTCGCTCCGTGGCATGTGGGATCTTCCCAGACCAGGACTCGAACCCGCGTCCCCTGCATTGGCAGGCAGACTCTCAACCACTGCGCCAGCAGGGAAGCCCTAGCCCTAATTATTGATGTTAATAAGTTCTCTGAGGAATCATTTCATAGGTGCTCTAAAAAATGCTCTTGATTTTTTTCTAGGCCTTAGGAAGATATCCAGAGCAGTTTCTATTTCGTTTTATAATTTCTAGCCTAAAAACTTTCTGAGACTTTCCCCTTTCTAAATGTTAGTACTTTAAAAAAAAAAAAAAAAAAAGGCAAATTACTCAATGCCCATCATCTTTCCCTTCTCTCTCACACAATGTGTACTACTTTCTTCTATTGCAGGAGTCAGCAAACTTTTTCTGTAAAGGGTCCAATAGCAAATATTTGGCCCTTTACAAATAGGCTTTGTGGGCAATATAAGGGTTCTGTCACATGTTCTTCCCTTTTTTGGTTTTGTTTCTTTACAACCTGTTAACAATGTAAAAAAAAAAACAACATTCTTATCTGGAAGGGCTGTACAAAAACAGGCCTGACTAATTTTGTCCTACAGGCTTGTAAGACTCTTATATTATTGGGTTTAAGCATTATACCAGGTTTTCGTTACGGCCACTAGTTATAATTGTGTACATAAAAAAGAGTTACTTGTTAGTTAACCAAAGAATGTTTTGTGTTAATTTTTATCCTAAGAGCAAAACAGGATTTTCAAGTGAAACAGTGCGAGTCAGTTTGTTTCTTTGGATTATGTTTAGCTCTGATTGAAACTGGTCTGTTCAGCCAGGGATAGAGATACTGTTTTGAATAAGTGGCTGGTTGTGGTACAATTCACACTGATATATTATCGGATCTAAATAACTAGATGGGACAGGACACAGGTGATGATTGCTGAATCCAAGAAACTACTGAGTTGGAAGCAATTTTTCTAAATGAATCATGTCATTTTTAGCAAGACATGGACTCAGTGACACTTTTCACTCATCTTTACTTTCATGGTTTGTTCAAGGGTGCAATAATGTCAAGGATTCCAAAAGTTATCTAAACACACTGTGTTACTGAGGGCATGGGGAAATAGAAACTCTCATATATTGGTGGTGGTGGTGTAAAACAATACTTCCTCGTTGTAGGGTGATTTGGCAACATCTATCAGCATTAAAGATATACCTACCCTTTCACCAGTTCTTCTGCTTCTGGGAATTTATACCCAATTCGTACAATCCATATAGGCAAATATCTAGTCATTGCAGCGTTGTTTGTATAGGCAAAATATTGGAAATAACCTAAATGCCATCAATAGAGCAGTACTTTAAAACTGTGGTACACATATACAATGGAATATTATGCAGCTCTTTAAAAGAATGAGAATTATTGATAACTACTGATATGGAACAGTCTCCGAGATATGTATCTTAAAGCAAGTTATAGTACTAGACAAGTTACAGTATACGGTCAGCCTTCCATATCCGACAGTTTTACATCCATGGATTCAATCAACCTCGGATTGAAACCACTGGGAAGGAAAATTCCAGAAAGTTCCAAAAAGCAAAAATTGAATTTTCTGCTCACTGGCAACTATTTACATAGCATTTACGTTGTATTGGGATGATTTGAAGTATACTGGAGAATGTGCATAGGTTATATGCAAATACTACAGCATTTTATGCAAGGGACTTGAGATTTTGGTATCCTTGGGGGATCCTGGAACCAATCCCTTCCTGATACTGAGAGACAACTGTAGTATGTGTAGTATGCTACTATATGTGTAAAAAAAAGGCATATTTATACATATAGTTTCACATGCAGATAATATCACTGGAAGGATTTCGATAGCATTAAACATTGTCAGACACTGTTCTAAGAGTTTTTCATAATTAACACATTTAATCCTAACAACTTTATTAAGGTAGGTGATATTATTCCCATTTTACAAATGAAGAAACTGAAGCACAGAGAGATTAAGTAACTTGCTCAAAGGCACAAGAATCTGGTAGCAATGGTTATTTTACTTCTAGAGCAAGGGACTGAAGGACTAAGGGTCTGAGGAAGGAGACTTAATTTTCATTGTACATCTTTTTCAGTTGTGTGTGTGTGTGTGTGTGTGTTTTGCCATATTTATGCCCTACTTTAAAAATTATTTTTAAAAGTTTATCTGCACCATTAGGAAAATGGGCAAAAGACTATCATGAGTGCTATTGACAAGAGAGTCAATCTTACTAATTTTCAAAGATATGCAAATCTTACTAATTTTGAAAGATATACAAATTAAAATAACTGCTTAGTTTCAAAAGGATTAGAACGGTTGATAATGCCTGCAGTTGGGGAGTATGAGGAGCTGGACACTAGGAGGATAAAGTCATAGAACCTTCTGGGAGAGAAGTCCGGTGATGGGTTTTGCTAGTTTGCATGTGGTGCCATAACAAAGTCTCCAAATAAAGTCACATTCTGAGACACTGGGGGTTAGAACTTCAACGCATGTATCTGTGGGGTACAATTCAACCCATAAATAACATGGGTATCAAAATTTCATACATGCATACTCCCTAAACTTGCAATACCACTTATGGGAATCTGTCCTTAAGAAATAATCTGAAAATATGCACAGATATTCTTAGAAGGATATTCACAATGGCATATTACAGAATATATTGGAATCTACCTAAATATCAATAAAAGATTGGCTAAATAATGATATACCTTCTTCCATTGTTAAAGACAATGTGGCTCTATATGTATTGACATAAAAAGATACGCAGAATATATAAAGTATAAAAAGCAGATTTACTGAACAGAGTGTATATTATCCTATTTGTGTTAAATTTTAAATAAATAAAATTTTGGAATAATATATTCTAAAAATTAATAATGGCATGGGGAGTGTTACATAGGCTTTTCTTTCATTATACTCTACATATATATATTCTCAAATTAGTAAAAACAATAAACATTTTTCTCTCCTCAAAAAACAAAAAGAAGGTATTGAACTCAGTCCCTTTTATTTTGCTTTTAAACTCAATGCAGAACAGAATCAGAATATACTTAACTGCTGGGATCTTGGCTTAGTCTGGTAGTTTCTGGGGGAAAACTACCACTTCCCATTGAGATATATAATAGCCTAGTATGCACACACACACTTTTTGTTTTCTGAACTATATGAAAGTAAGTTGCAGACATCATGATCCTTCAGTTCTACACAGTTCAGCATGCATCTTCTAAGAATAAGGGCATTCTCCTACTCAACTATGTTATTACACCAATGAAAATTAACAATAATTCCATAGTATCTAATATCTAGTACACAAATTTCCCAAGTTGTTCCCCCAAATATCTATTTTTTCTAATCAGGATCCAGTTGAATTTCATTTGGTTATTATATCTCTTAAGTCTCTTTTAATGTAGAGCCAGTTTTCTTGTAGAAGATTCCACATTTTGCATTTAATTATTAGTATATATACTGTTTATTTAATTCTCCCTCATGACATAGACTTAATTTGAAAATTTTTACTGTGAATATTTTTTTTATTGTGGTAAAATACACATAATATAAAAGCTACCATTTTAATAATTTTTAGTTGTACAGTTCAGTGGCATTAAGTACATTCACAGTTATGTAACCATCATCACCACCCATCACCAGAGCATTTTCCATCTTCCCAAACTGAAATTCTGTACCCGTTAAACAATAACTCCCCACTCTCTCTTCCCCCAGCCCCCCTGGCAACCACCATTCTACTTTCTGTCTCTGAATTTGACCTCTAAGTATCTCGTAGAACTGGAATCCTGTGGTACATGTGTTTTGGTGACTGGTTTATTTCACTTACCATAATGTCTTCAATGTTCATCCACATTGTAGCATGTGTCAGAATTTCCTTCATTTTATTACTATCTTTTTAAAATTTTATTTTATTTATTTCTGGCTGCGTTGGGTCTTCGTTGCTGCACGTGGGCTTTCTCTAGTTGTGGCGAGTGGGGGCTACTCTTCGTTGTGGTGAACAGGCTTCTCATTGCGGTGGCTTCTCTTTTTGCAGAGTGCAGGCTCTAGGCGCACGGGCTTCAGTAGTTGTGGCATGTGGGCTCAGTAGTTGTGTCTCACAGGCTCTAGATCACAGGCTCAGTAGTTGTAGCACACGGGCTTAGTTGCTCTGCGACATGTGGGATCTTCCCGGACCAGGGTTCGAACCCGTGTCCCCTGCATTGGCAGGCAGATTCTTAACCACTGCGCCACTGGGGAAGTTCCCTATGAACATTTTAAAACATACTTATGAAAACTATAAAACACTGATAAAAGAAATTAAAGATGATTCAAAGAAATGGAAAGATATCCCGTGCTCTTGGATTGGAAGAATCAATTCTATTAAAATGGCCATATTACCTAAAGCAATCTACAGATTTAATGTAATCCCTATCAAAATACCCAGGACATTTTTCACAGAATTAGAACAAATAATTCTAAAATTTATGTGGAACCACAAAAGACCCCGAATTGCCAAAGCAATCCTGAGAAAAAAGAACAAAGCTGGATAACCCTCCCAGACCTTACACTATACTACAAAGCTACAATAATCAAAACAGCATGGTATTGGCACAAAAACAGACACATAGATCAAGGGAAGAGAATAGAGAGCCCAGAAACAAACCCACACACCTATGGTTAATTAATCTTTGACAAAGGAGGCAAGAATATACAATGGAGGGTACTGGGAAAACTGGACAGCTACCTGTAAAAGAATGAAATTAGAACATTCTCTAACACTATACACAAAAATATGAGGTATCCACTATACAATAAATGAGGTATCACCTCATACCTGTCAGATTAAAGAGGGACTACTCTGGTGGTCCAGTGGTGGGGAGTCTGCCTTCCAATGCAGGGGACGCAGGTTCAAATGCTGGTTGGGGAACTAGGATCCCACATGCCGCGAGGCAACTAAGCCCGCGCGCCACAACTACTGAGCTTGCGCACCTCAATGAGACAGCCCACGTGTCAGAAACTACAGAACCCACGCGCTCTGGAGCCCGTGTGCCACAACTAGAGAGAGAAAACCCGCATTCCACAACTAGAGAGAAGCCCATGCACTGCAACAGAGAGCCCACGTGCCACAACTAAGACCTGACGCAGCCAATTAAATAAATAATTAATTAATTAAAACAAAACCAAAATGGATTAAAGAGTTAAATATAAGGCCAGATACTATAAAACTCCTAGAGGAAAACATAGGCAGAACATAAATCTTTGACAAAAATCGCAGCAATATTTTCTTAGATCAGTCTCCCAAGGCAAAAGAAATAAAAGCCAGAAGAAATAGATGGGACCTAAGTAAGCTTAAAACCTTTTGCATAGCAAAGGAAACCATCAACAAAACAAAAAGACAACCTATGGAATGGGAGAAAATACTTGCAAATGATGCGACTGGCAAGAGGTTAATATCCAAAACATACCAACAGCTCACACAACTCAATATCAAAACAAAAAAAAAAACAAAAAAAAAAGCCCCAAAAAACAACCCAATCAAAACATGGGCAGAAGACTTGAATAGTCATTTTTCTAAAGAAGACAAACAGATGGCTAACAGGCACATGAAAAAATGCTCAACATCGCTAATTATCAGAGAAATGCAAATCACTGAGGTATCACCTCATACCTGTCAGAATGGCTATCATCAAAAAGTCTACAAACAATAAATGTCAGACAGGATGTGGAGAAAAGGGAACCCTCCTGCACTGTTGGTGGGAAGGTAAATTGGTGCAGCCACTATGGAAAACACTATGAAGCTTCCTTGAAAAACTAAAAATAGAACTACCATATAATCCAGCTATCCAGAGAAAATGAAACACTAATTCGAAAAGATACTTGCACCCCAATGTTCACAGCAGTACTATTTACAATAGCCAAGACATGGAAGCAACCAAAGTGCCAATCAACAGACAACTGGATTAAGAAGATGTGAAGACTTCCCTGGTGGTCCAGTGGTTAAGACTCCGTGCTTCTGGGGACTTCTCTGGTGGTCCAGTGGTTAGGAATCCGCCTTCCAATGCAGGGGATGTGGATTTGATCTCTGGTCGGTGAACTAGGATCCCACATGCCGCAACTACTGAGCACACGAGCCACAACTAGAGAGAGAAGCCTGCGCGCCTCAATGAAGATCCTGCATGGTGCAACTAAGACCTGATACAGCCAAAAAAAAAAAAAAAAAAGACTCCGTGCTTCCACTGCAGGGAGTGCAGGTTCAATCCCTGGTCAGGGAACTAAGATCCCACATGCCTCACGGCGCAGCCAAAAAAAGATGTGACACCACACACACACACACACACACACACACACACACACACACAGAGGAATATCATTCAGCTATAAAAAGGATGAAATATTGCAGCCATGTGGATGGACCTGGAGAGTATTATGCTTAGTGAAATAAGTCAGAGAAAAACAAATACCATATGATATCACTTATAAGTGGAATATAAAAAATAATACAAATGAATGTATATACAAATCAGAAACAGAGTCACAGATGTAGAAAACAAACTTATGGTTACCAGAGGGGAGAGGGACGGGGCGGGGCAGGGGATGGGATAAATTAGGGATATGGGATTAACAGATACAAACTACTAGCACAGGGAATTATACCCAATAGCTTGTAATAACCTATAATGGAATATTACCTGCAAAAAAACACCTGAATTGCTATGTTGTACACCGAAAACTAACACAATATTGTAAATCAACTATACTTCAATTAAAAAAAAATTTTTCCTTTTTAACTAACTGGTTATGCTGAAATAAAGTCAGTAAAGGTAAAAAAAATACTTAAATATAGAGAAGATAGTACAATAATAACTGTCATCCAATTCAATAATTATCAAAATTTTTGCCCCTACCTACAATATGCATTTCTTCTTTTTTTTTAATTAATTAATTTATTTTTGGCTGCGTTGGGTCTTCATTGCAGCACACGGGCTTTCTCTAGTTGTGGCATGTGGTGGGGGGGGCTACTTTTCGTTGTGGTGGCTTCTCTTGTTGCAGAGCACGGGCTCTAGGTGCACAGGCTTCAGTAGTTGTGGCACGCGGGCTCAGTAGTTGTGGCGCACGGGCTTAGTTGCTCCGTGGCATGCGGGCTTTTCCCGGACCAGGGCTCGAACCCCTGTCCCCTAGCATTGGCAGGCGGATTCTTAACCATTGCGCCACCAAGGAAGCCCAAGAAGAGATTCTTTTTAAATTGTTTAAGAAATGCATACTGGGAGGGACTTCCCTGGTGGCTCAGTGGTTAAGAATCCGCCTGCCAACGCTAGGGGACAGGGGTTCGAGCCCTGGTCCGGGAAGAGGCCGCATGCCACGGAGCAACTAAGCCCGTGCGCCACAACTACTGAGCCCGTGTGCCACAACTACTGAAGCCTGTGCACCTAGAGCCCGTACTCTGCAACAAGAGAAGCCACCGCAACGAGAAGCCCGGGCACCACAACGAAAAGTAGCCCCCCCACCACATGCCACAACTAGAGAAAGCCCGTGTGCTGCAATGAAGACCCAACGCAGCCAAAAATAAATAAATAAACAAAATAAATTCATAAAAAAAAAAGGACCTCTTCTTACAAAATCTCAGTGCTATTTTCATGCTTAAGAAAGTAACAATTCTTTGGTTAGTTGGTACCATATAATACCTGGTCCATCATCTAATTTTCCCAATTGTCTAAAATAATATCTTTATAAAAGACTATGGGGGGACTTCCCTTGCGGTCCAGTGGTTAAGACTCCGAGCTCCCAACGCAGGGGACACGGGTTTCCTCCCTGGTGGGGGAACTAAGATCCCGCTTGCCGCTAGGTGCGGCCAAAAAAAGACTATAAATTCGTTTGAATCAGTATCTAAACAAGGTCCACACAGGTAACATTTGGTTGTTGTGTTTCTAAGGCTCTTTAAATTCGAGCAATTTACTCTCTTTTTTTTTTTAAGATGCTATTACTTTATTGCAAAATGGACTCAATTCATATATGCACGCATTTACCAAAAAAAAAAAAAATCCACCACATATTAAATGAAAAAAGTACAGTGTATTTTGAGGTTCTGAAAGCTGGTTTTAATTTAGAAATACTGCAAGTGGTTATACAGACACATTATTTCTAAATCCATATGACCCTCTTATGGATACACGTAGCTCCATCCTTGTCATATTACCGCATCACAATTTAGCAAACCACAATTTTGGTCTTGGTAGATGCAGCCTGTACAGCAGGGGGCAGGATTACCTCCTTCTGGAAGCCAAGAGCTCAGGAATCCCCTTCCAACGTTAAGCAGAGAGAATGGTTTTCAAGTTGAACACAAAGATAACTAAATGAAAAAGTTTCCTCGGAATCCAGAGATAAAGTAAATTCCCAGACAATGTGGTGCTGAGGAAATATCTTAAATAAGTAATACTGTAGATATTCTGATTGCAAGAGCAATCACACTTGGTTTCAAAGCGGGGCAGGAGTATTCAGAGTGGTTAGGAGAGAGGGTGGGTGGCCTAAGGGAGGAGTGCTTAGAGTCGGATAAAGAGCGGTGTGTTGCCAGAGAAGGGTGGAATCCTGCTCAGCAGGTCATTTGATGAAAGAAACCGAAACGCAGGAGGAAAGCCTCCATGGCGAGTGGAGTCGAGCGAGGGACAAGAGCAAATCTCAGAGAGTAACTCAGGGTGTTTGGGAGGCGGCGCTGAAGCCGATTTTTCCAGAGACTGGAACAACACTAACATGGCACTGCGCGAGGATTCGGAAAACAAGCCTCCTCCACCAGCCTCCCTGCGCCCCGGTCGACACCAGCTAAATCAAAGCAGCGCCCCAGCAGGTGACTCTGGCTACGTGACGTGTATTCCGCTACTGTCCATGCCTCCGCCGCTGGAAGTAGTCCCCGGCCGCGCTGGCTCCGAAGGGAGCTGGGCGGGGGAGCCCG
Source organism: Eschrichtius robustus (assembly GCF_028021215.1). Taxonomy (NCBI): domain Eukaryota; kingdom Metazoa; phylum Chordata; class Mammalia; order Artiodactyla; family Eschrichtiidae; genus Eschrichtius; species Eschrichtius robustus. Next base: position 15,357,430 of record NC_090842.1, read on the forward strand.
GACGCCCTCGGGGCGTGAGTCCCGAGCGGAGGGCGCTCAGCCAATCCCTGGAAAGAGGGCGTGGCTAGCTCGGCCCCGCGGATCCCTCCGCCCTGCTCATTGTGCTGAGGACTAGTTAGCCGCCATTTTGGATGCTGAGGTTTCACCTCCAGGTCTGTCTCTTCCGTGTTCAGGTCCGGATTCGGTCAGGTGAGTGTGGCTTCTTCAGCGTCAAGGATCTTTGTTTTCCTCCTCACACTGCGCTCCGGATTTAGTAGTCCCTAGCCCGGGATTCAGAGGACGCTGAGGTGGCAGCTGAGGAGAAAGAGAAGGATCCTGGATGTGAGGGTCAGGCTGGAGGTCGGGCCGGAAGGGCTGCGGCGCGGAAGGCCGCCCAAGGCCGGGCCCGGGGGCGTGGCAGGGCCGCGGTAAACTTGGAGACCGTTGGTCCCGAATACTTGACGCCGCCAAACTTTCTTGTTGTCCTCCCTGCTCCGAGGCGTCACTTCCCCGGGGCGGAAACGCCGCGGCTTGGGCTTCGGCACCCAACGGGCACAGGGCCGGGCCGGCGCTCTCGGAGACTCCCTTACCCAGTCCCTTCTGGCCCAGGGAGGCTTCGGTAAGGTTGTGTCCCCGGTGCCTGCGGGAGTCTGTGAGCCTCCGAGCCCGGCAGCCTCCCCCCGGGCGGGGCGGCCTCCTGGGAAGGTACCTGGGGGCCCCGGAAGAAACTGAGTTTTTCTTTAGCGGAAACAAAAAGCGACCTCTGACCCCCTTTCGGAGACCCTTGCCTGTCTGATGAGCAATCTTGTGAGGAGCCTGTAGCCCTGTCCTTGCCCCCTTCCTCTTCTGTTCTCGTCGCTCCTCTTGCGCGGTGCTGGAGGTGAGAGGACTTGAAACTCGACCTGTATAAAGTTTTACCAGGATCGGGACCGAAGAGCGTCCGGTTTAATGATTAGGTAATGGGAGAGACAGCCACTTCCACTCTCTGAAGTAGTAAGATTGAAATTAAGAGCTGGTCATAGTTTTTCTATTATGCTTGCGTATTCATTATTTTTTAACTTTTTATTACGAACATTGCAAACAGACAAAGGTAAGGACTAATGAATTCCCTCCTAATCCAGCTTCAACAACGATCAGTTCATGTCCAATCTTGTTTCGTTTATACCCCCGTTGTGTATTTATTTAATAAAGTAATGGTTGATATATATATGTTTCCTCCACCTCCCCCCTTCCCCCCTTTGACTCCTTTACCTACGGAGAAATTTCCACGGGAAATTTTGTTTTTACAACTTCCTTAGAACCTCATCTTCTGGGATAGGAGGACTTAGTAATATCCTTTTATTAGAGGATAAAAGATTGTTTTGAAACCTCAATGTTAGTATTACTTTTTTTTTTTTAATTTATTTTTGGCTGTTGGGTCTTCGTTGCTGTGTGCGGACTTTCTCTAGTTGCAGCGAGCAGGGGCTACTCTTCATTGTGGTGCGCGGGCTTCTCATTGCGGTGGCTTCTCGTTGCGGAGGCTTCTCGTTGCGGAGCACGGGCTCTAGGCGCATGGGCTTCAGTAGTTGTGGCACTTGGGCTCAGTAGTTGTGGCTCGCGGGCTCTAGAGCGCAGGTTCAGTAGCTGTGGCGCACGGGCTTAGTTGCTCCGCGGCATGTGGGATCTTCCTGGACCAGGGCTCGAACCCGTGTCCCCTGCATTGGCAGGCGGATTCTTAACCACAGCGCCACCAGGGAAGCCCAGTATTACATTTTAAAGCCACCCAGTTTCTCAAGTTTTCTCGTTTTTAAGGTAGTGTTATTGTTCTGTCCAAATTGTTTTCCTTCTCCCTCTCTTCCTGTGCCTCTGGCTTCTCAGTGATAGGAGTTCCAGAATCCCCAACTCTAGTCTACTTAGTTTAAGCTCTCATTCCTTTAAAATCAGAATCAAGTCCCAATGATGTGTAGTCTCTTTTGACTTAAAAATAAAACTAGAAAAAAAATAAATAGAAAAGAGTGCAGTCTAATGAAGTAATTTAAAATACAGGAAAAGTAGTATGCACATGAATACTAATTTCAGCATTATTTTATATGGCAAATATAAAAAGGTTGGGGAATGAATTAAAAATGATTACTCAGTGTGGTATTAGGCAGCCATTAAAATAAGGTTCTAAAGGCTGTAGCAGATATGCTGTTAAGTGATAAAAGGACTCACTAGTGATCAGAGTCCATCATTGCAACTTTGTAAAAATATGCCTTAAGAGAAACTCTTGGTAAAAGTATACCCAAAGAATTTTTTAATGTTACTTTTATTGAGAAACAAGATAAAGATCCTTTTATAATGCCTACACATTTCAGTATTTATAGCTCCTTCCAGAAAATCTTGATGGTCTCTGAATTCTGAAGCCTGTACTTTTCTTGTGAGTTGTACATGATGCTACTAGTTTTGTGGTCCTTTATTTTATTAGATTTTCAATCTTGATTAGTTTGGTCACTGGAGATTTGATTATAGTGTGAAAATATGTAAACTTGGCATTCTGTAAATGAAATGGTTTTAAGAATTGGGCTATATTATCTTGGAAATGCCTTCTAGCTTGCTTGTACTTTTATGTCACATCTTCACGTCCGCAATACCTAAATCATACCTAAATGTGTTTACATCACTTATTTTATAAGAAAGAAGTATTCAGGATAAATAAAATAATACATTTCAAATACAGAAGTTTTCCTATGTACTACAAAATATCATTCTATCCACTGTTGACTCTGTTGCCTCCCTTCACAGCTTGGTTCTTTTGGAGCTACAGGACTCTAAAGTTGGTTTCTTAGGACATGAGGGTCTGTTTTGCTATTTCTAGCTAAAGTTTTCAGGATTAGTGCCTCTGGGCAGCTTCACTAATTTGGGTAGCTGTTCTGAGCTGCAGCAGTCTTTCCCTTCTCCCCCCAAGTAACATGAGGAATGAGCCAATCCATGGTTTTACATTTTCCCTTATTCAGGATGGAGAGATTATCCAGTTTTAAAAGGCTCCGGGAGCTGAGTGATAAAAGAGGGACTAGATCAGTTTGTTGTTCCAATGTTAAGGTCTGGGGTAAAGTGAGGGATCGGAAAGAGCCAAGAAGGGAACATGAGATTGCTGACCAGTGTGTGACATAATGGTGTTACACTAATAAAAATAGTAGTTAGAATACTGAGAACTAGATTTGCAATCACTGGTTCATAATCCTTTTATAAGGTTTATGTTATAGTTGTTTATGTATCTTATAGTTGTTTTTGTGTCAGTTGTCCCCATTAGATTGTGAACTCCTTGAAACACCAGGGTCACATCTTACTTAAATGTCTCTTGTCTCTGTTGGCTTAGCACAGTACTTGATAGAATAGCACTCAACAAATGTTTGGTGAGTGGATGAATGACAGTAAAAATGTTGAGGCACAAAATGATCTCGGAATAACCTCTAAATCAGAAGAGAATTTTAAATTAGGTATTGGACGATATTAGTATGTGGTAATGTGTATATGTTTGTTTTATGTGTATAAGTGTTTGTATATGTATAAAACAGTAACTGTTGACCAGAATAGTTTATTAACTTTTAGGTTATTCCTAAAATTAATATTCCTAATCATGCAAGATACAAAGTTTACGGTAGTTAGCTTTGGAAACACAGATTCAAATCCTGAAATGTGGGAATTCCCTGGAGGTCCAGTGATAAGGACTTGGCACTTTCACTGCTGGGGCCCAGGTTCCGTCCCTGGTCAGGGAACTAAGATCCCTGCAAGCTGTGCTGCATGGCCCCCCCAAAAAAAATCCTGAAATGGTAATTAAATTGATCTTTTGTATTAGATAAGTTTTGGGTCTAATGATTTTTAAAATATATTGGTAATTATTTAGGACCTGTGCCCCCTGCATTGGAAGCACGGAGTCTTAACTACTGGGCAACCACGGAAGTCCAGGAATCTAATTTCTGAAAGCTGAAAATCCTCAGAACTCAAGTTGACAAAGTGTTTTGGTAAATTATTTTCCTTTCCTTAAATCTAAAACAAAACTAGATTCTGTAAGTTTGTGAAATTCAAAAAAACAATGTTATTTTTAGTTAAATTTCCACTAATTAACATAATGAATGAGTGACAGCTTTGTACTAAGTACTGTAATGCAGTGTGAGAATAACAGTGGAACCTCAGAAATAGTGTTTGCCTTGAAGAAGAGCTATACTGATTATATACAGTTGAAATCCTCCAATGAGGTCAAAACAGTTAATCAAAAAAGTTAAAGCAGGGGAAAAGAGATACAAAGCATACCTTTAACTTTTTATTTTAACCTAAGACACATACAAAATTCCATTTAATAATGGAGCATAACCTTTAAAAATTGTGAATCACTGTATTGTATAACAATCAATATTATAACTTATGTAATATTGTACATCAGCTATTCAGTTTTTAAGTTTTATTTATCAGCTGATCTTTAGATTATTAGACTTTTTTCTTTGAGTATGGGTCTTTTTTTTTTTTTTTTTAAATTTCTGGCTGCGTTGGATCTTCGTTGTTGCGCTCAGGCCTTCTCTAGTTGGCGGCGAGCGGGGGCCACTCCTCGTTGCGGTGTGCGGGCTTCTCATTGCGGTGGCTTCTCTTGTTGCGGAGCACCGGCTCTAGGCGTGCAGGCTTCAGTAGTTGTACCATGCAAGCTCAGTAGTTGTGGCTCGCAGGCTCTAGAGCGCAGGCTCAGTAGTTGTGGTGCACAGGTCCAGTTGCTCCGTGGCATGTGGGATCTTCCCGGAGCAGGGCTCGAACCCGTGTCTCCTGCGTTGGCAGGTGGATTCTTAACCACTGCGTCACCAGAGAAGCCCAGAGTATGGGTCTGTTGACTAGAGTATATTTTATTTTACTTTATTTTATTTATTTTTTGGCCGCACCCCTTGGCTTGTGGGATCTCAGTTCCCCAACCAGGCATCAAACCTGGGCCACAGCAGTGAAAGTCCGGAATCCTAACCACTGGACCACCAGGGAACTCCCTAGAGTTTTCTTTTTTTCTTTTTTTTTTTAAAATTTATTTATTTAATTTATTTTTGGCTGTGTCATGTCTTAGTTGCAGCAGGCAGGATCTTTGCTGAGGCATTTGGGATCTTTTGTTGCAGTGCGCAGGCTTCTCTCTAGTTGCGGTGTGCTGGTTTTCTCTTCTCTAATTGTGGCTCGCAGGTTCCATAGCGTGTGGGTTCTGTAGTTTGCGGCACACAGGCTCTCTCGTTGAGGCATGTGAGCTCAGTAGTTGTGGTGCGCGGGTTTAGTTGCCCCGCGGCATGTGGGATTCTAGTTCCCCGACCAGGGATCGAACCCGCGTCCTCTGCATTGGAAGGTGGATTCTTCACCACTGGACCACCAGGGAAGTCCCCTAGAGTTTTTTTTTTAACTAATGTTTATATGGTGCTTATTGTGTACGTATGTTCTAGGCACTGTTCTAAATGCCACAATTTTTTTTTTTTTTTTTTTGGCCATACCGCAAGGCTTGCGGGATATTAGTTCCCCAACCAGGGATTGATCCCAGGCCCTCGCCAGTGAAAGCACGGAGTCCTAACCACTGGACAACCGGGGAATTCCCTAAACTCCACAGATTTTCATTTAATCCTCATACCAGCCTTTTGAGGTGTGAGGGTTCATATAAATATTTGTGCTAATTTTCCTTAAATGTTTGACAGAGAAGCTACCTGGGCCTGGATTTTCTTTTGGAATGGTTCCTAATTTTATATTCAATTTTTGTAATGTTTAGGGGCAATTACATTTTCGATTTCTTTGTGTAAGTTTTTTTTTTTTTTAATTGAAGTATAGTTGATTTACAGTGTTGTGTTAGCTTTGGGTGTACAGCAAAGTGATTAAGTTATACATGTATATCTCTTCTTTTTCAGATTTTTTTCCGTTATAGGTTATTACAAGATGTTGAATATAGTTTCTCTTTGTGTCAATTTTGGTAAATTGCGTTTTTAACAGATTTGTACATTTTGTCTCATGGTTGAATTTATAGGTGTAGATTAGTAATAATGTTCCCTTCTAATATTTGTAGGATCTGTAATGATATCCGTCTCTTTTCGTACTGACACTGGTAATTTGTGTCTCCTCTCTCTCTCTCTCTCCCTCCCTCCCCCCTCTCCCTCCTTCCCTCCTTCCTCTTTTCAAAAGAACCTGCATTTGGTTTTATTGATTTTCCTCTTTTCTGTTTCATTGGTTTTTGCCTTGTTTTTATTGTTTCCTTCTGCTTGCTTTGGGTTAGTTTTGCTCTTTTTATCGTTACTTGTGGTGGAAGCTTAGATTACTAATTTGAGACCTACCTTCTTTTTTAATATAAATTTATTTATTTATTTATTTTCAGCTGCGTTGGGTCTTCGTCGCTGCGCTCGGACTTTCTCTGGTTGCGGTGAGCAGGGGCTACTCTTCGTTGCCCTGCGCGGGCTTCTCATTGTGGTGGCTTCTCTTGTTGCGGAGCACGGGCTCTAGGTGCGCAGGCTTCAGTAGTCGTGGCACGCGGGCTCTAGAGTGCAGGCTCAGTAGTTGCTCCGTGGCATGTGGGATCTTCCCGGACCAGGGCTCGAACCCGTGTTCCTGCATTGGCAGGTGAATTCTTAATCACTGCACCACCAGGGAAGTCCCGAGACTTTTCTTCTTTCCTAATGTAAACATTTAGAGTTGTAAATTTTGCCCTAAGCACTGCTTTAGCTTCAACCACAAATTTGGTGTTATATTTTAATTTTCATTTTCTTGCAGTTTAAACCTTTAAAAATAATTTCCACTTAAAGCTTCCTCTTTAACATGGATTATTTAGAAGTAATGGTGTTTAATTTCCAAGTGTTTGGAGATTTTGTTATTTTTCTTGTTACTGATTTTTGGTTAATTTCCATTGCAGTTAAAGAATATACTTTGGGTGACTTAAGTTCTGTTTAATTTGTTAAGGTTTGTTTTGTACCTCAGGATACGGTCTATATTCATGAACGTTCCCTGTGCTTTGCTGTGTTGAGTGGAGTGTTCTATATAAATGTCAGTAAGATACAATTGGTGTTCACTTCTTCTATATCCTGATATTCTGTCTACTAGTTTGATGAATTACAGAGGGAAGTACAGTTGAAGTCTCCAACTACAATTAGGGATTTGTTTCTTTGTCCTGTCCTGTCTTCTTGTATTTTGAAGCTCCGTTGTTCTGTGAATTCACTATTAGTATTGTTACATTTTCTTCGTGAATTCACCCTTTAATGATTATATAATATTCCTTTGTATCCCTGGCTATTCTTGCTGAAGTCTACTTTGTTTAACAATATAGCCCCTTCAGCTTTTTTTTTTAAGTTGAGATATAATTGATGTATAACATTTTATTAGTTTCAGGTGTACAACATGATTTGATATTTGTATGTATTGTGAAATGATCACAACAGTAAGTCTAGTTAACATCTATCACCATACCGAGTTACAATTATTTCTCTTTTGATGAGAACTTTTAAGATTTATTCTCTTGGGACTTCCCTTGCAGTCCAGTGGTTAAGACTCTACGCTTCCACTGCAGGAAGCGTGGGTTCAATTCCTGGTCAGGGAACTAAGATCCCATATCCCACATGCCATGCGGCACAGCCAGAAAATTAAAAAATAATAAAAAAAAAAGATTTATTTTCTTAGCAACTTTCAAATATGCAGTATAGTATTAACCATAGTCACTACACCACATTGTACATTACGTCCCATGACTCATTTATTTTATAACTGGAAGTTCGTAACGAAATGGGTAGAGGGGGTCGAAAGGTACAGCTTTCAGCTTTCTTTTGAGTAGTGTTTGCGTGATCTACTTTTTTTCATCCTTTACTTTTTTTTTTTTTAACATCTTTATTGGAGTATAATTGCTTTACAATGGTGTGTCAGTTTCTGCTTTATAACAAAGTGAATCAGTTATACATATACATATGTTCCCATATCTCTTCCCTCTTGCGTCTCCCTCCCTCCCACCCTCCCTATCCCACCCCTCTAGGTGGTCACAAAGCACCGAGCTGATCTCCCTGTGCTATGTGGCTGCTTCCCACTAGCTATCTATTTTACATTTGGTAGTGTATATATGTCCATGCCACTCTCTCACCCTGTCACATCTTACCCTTCCACCTCCCCGTATCCTCAAGTCCATTCTCTAGTAGGTCTGTGTCTTTATTCCCGTCTTGCCACTAGGTTCTTCATGACTTTTTTTTTTCCCTTAGATTCCATATGTATGTGTTAGCATACTGTATTTGTTTTTCTTTTTCTGACTTATTTCACTCTGTATGACAGACCCTAACTCCATTCACCTCACTACAAATACCTCCATTTTGTTTCTTTTTATGGCTGAGTAATATTCCATTGTATATATGTGCCACATCTTCTTTATCCATTCATCCGATGATGGCCACTTAGGTTGCTTCCATGTCCTGGCTATTGTAAATAGAGCTGCAATGAACATTTTGGTACATGACTCTTTTTGAATTATGGTTTTCTCAGGGTATATGCCCAGTAGTGGGATTGCTGGGTCGTATGGTAGTTCTATTTTTAGTTTTTTAAGGAACCTCCATACTGTTCTCCATAGTGGCTGTATCAATTTACATTCCCACCAGCAGTGCAAGAGTGTTCCCTTTTCTCCACACCCTCTCCAGCATTTATTGTTTCTAGATTTTTTGATGATGGTCATTCTGACCGGTATGAGATGATATCTCATTGTAGTTTTGATTTGCATTTCTCTAATGATTAATGATGTTGAGCATTCTTTCATGTGTTTGTTGGCAATCTGTATATCTTCTTTGGAGAAATGTCTGTTTAGGTCTTCTGCCCATTTTTGGATTGGGTTGTTTGTTTTTTTGTTATTGAGCTGCATGAGCTGCTTGTAAATCTTGGAGATTAATCCTTTGTCAGTTGCTTCATTTGCAAATATTTTCTCCCATTCTGAGGGTTGTCTTTTGGTCTTCTTTATGGTTTTCTTTGCTGTGCAAAAGCTTTTAAGTTTCATTAGGTCCCATTTGTTTATTTGTGTTTTTATTTCCATTTCTCTAGGAGGTGGGTCAAAAAGGATCTTGCTGGGATTTATGTCATAGAGTGTTCCGCCTATGTTTTCCTCTAAGAGTTTGATAGTGTCTGGCCTTACATTTAGGTCTTTAATCCATTTTGAGTTTATTTTTGTGTATGGTGTTAGGGAGTGTTCTAATTTCATACTTTTACATGTACCTGTCCAGTTTTCCCAGCACCACTTATTGAAGAGGCTGTCTTTTCTCCACTGTATATGCTTGCCTCCTTTATCAAAGATAAGGTGACCATATGTGCGTGGGTTTACCTCTGGGCTTTCTGTCCTGTTCCATTGATCTATGTTTCTGTTTTTGTGCCAGTACCAAACTGTCTTGATTACTGTAGCTTTGTAATGTAGTCTGAAGTCAGGGAGCCTGATGCCTCCAGCTCCATTTTTCGTTCTCAAGATTGCTTTGGCTATTCAGGGTCTTCTGTGTTTCCATACAAATTGTGAAATTTTTTGTTCTAGTTCTGTGAAAAATGTCATTGGTAGTTTGATAGGGATTGCATTGAATCTGTAGATTGCTTTGGGTAGTAGAGTCATTTTCACAGTGTTGATTCTTCCAATCCAAGAACATGGTATATCTCTATCTATTTGTATCATCTTTAATTTCTTTCATCAGTGTCTTATGATTTTCTGCATACAGGTCTTTTGTCTCCTTAGGTAGGTTTATTCCTAGATATTTTATTCTTTTTGTTGCAATGGTAAATGGGAGTGTTAATTTCACTTTCAGATTTTTCGTCATTAGTGTATAGGAATGCAAGAGATTTCTGTGCATTAATTTTGTATCCTGCTACTTTACCAAATTCATTGATTAGCTCTAGTAGTTTTCTGGTAGCATTTTTAGGATTCTGTATGTATAGTATCATGTCATCTGCAAACAGTGACAGCTTTACTTCTTCTTTTCCAATTTGGATTCCTTTTATTTCTTTTTCTTCTCTGATTGCTGTGGCTAACACTTCCAAAACTATGTTGAATAATAGTGGTGAGAGTGGGCAACCTTGTCTTGTTCCTGATCTTAGTGGAAATGGTTTCAGTTTTTCACCATTGAGGACAATGTTGGCTGTGGGTTTGTCATATATGGCCTTTATTATGTTGAGGAAAGTTCCCTCTATGCCTACTTTCTGCAGGGCTTTTATCATAAATGGGTGCTGAATTTTGTCGAAAGCTTTCTTTGCATCTATTGAGATGATCATATGGTTTTTCTCCTTCAATTTGTTAATATGATGTATCATGTTGATTGATTTGCATATATTGAAGAATCCTTGCATTACTGGAATAAACCCCACTTGATCATGGTGTATGATCCTTTTAATGTGCTGTTGGATTCTGTTTGCTAGTATTTTGCTGAGGATTTTTGCATCTATGTTCATCAGTGATATTGGCCTGTAGTTTTCTTTCTTTGTGACATCTTTATCTGGTTTTGGTATCAGGGTGATGGTGGCCTCGTAGAATGAGTTGGGGAGTGTTCCTCCCTCTGCAATATTTTGAAAGAGTTTGAGAAGGATGGGTGTTAGCTCTTCTCTAAATGTTTGATAGAATTTGCCTGTGAAGCCATCTGGTCCTGGGCTTTTGTTTGTTGCAAGATTTTTAATCACAGTTTCAATTTCATTACTTGTGATTGGTCTGTTCATATTTTCTATTTCTTCCTGGTTCAGTCTCGGCAGGTTGTGCATTTCTAAGAATGTGTCCATTTCTTCCAGGTTGTCCATTTTATTGGCATAGAGTTGCTTGTAGTAATCTCTCATGATCGTTTGTATTTCTGCAGTGTCAGTGGTTACTTCTTTTTCATTTCTAATTCTATTGATTTGAGTCTTCTCCCTTTTTCTCTTGATGAGTCTGGCTAATGGTTTATCAATTTTGTTTATCTTCTCAAAGAACCAGCTTTTAGTTTTATTGATCTTTGCTGTTGTTTCCTTCATTTATTTTTGATCTGATCTTTATGATTTCTTTCCTTCTGCTAGCTTTGGGGTTTTTTTGTTCTTCTGTCTCTAATTGCTTTAGGTGCAAGATTAGGTTGTTTATTCGAGGTGTTTCCTGTTTCTTGATGTAGGCTTGTATTGCTATAAACTTCCCTCTTAGAACTGCTTTTGCTGCATCCCATCGGTTTTGGGTCATCGTGTCTCCATTGTCATTTGTTTCTAGGTATTTTTTGATTTCCCCTTTGATTTCTTCAGTGATCACTTCGTTATTAAGTAGTGTATTGTGTAGCCTCCATGTGTTTGTATTTTTTACAGATCTTTTCCTGTAATTGATATCTAGTCTCATAAGGTTGTGGTCAGAAAAGATACTTGATACGAATTCAATTTTCTTAAATTTACCAAGGCTTGATTTGTGACCCAAGATATGATCTATCCTGGAGAATGTTCCATGAGCACTTGAGAAAAATGTGTATTCTGTTGTTTTTGGGTGGAATGTCCTATAAATATCAATTAAATCCATCTTGTTTAATGTATATATTTTTTCAAAAATTTATTTTGGCTGTGTTGGGTCTTCGTTTCTGTGCGAGGGCTTTCTCCAGTTGCGGCGAGTGGTGGCCACTCTTCATAGCGGTGCGCGGGCCTCTCACTGTCGCAGCTTCTCCCGTTGCGGAGCACAGGCTCCAGACACGCAGGCTCAGTAGTTGTGGCTCATGGGCTTAGTTGCTCTGCGGCATGTGGGATCTTCCCAGACCAGGGCTCGAACCCGTGTCCCCTGCATTGGCAGGCAGATTCCTGACCACTGCGCCACCAGGGAAGCCCTAATGTATCATTTAAAGCTTGTGTTTCCTTATTTATTTTCATTTTGGATGATCTGTCCTTTGGTGAAAGTGGGGTGTTAAAGTCCCCTACTGTGATTGTGTTACTGTCGATTTCCCCTTTTATGGCTGTTAGTATTTGTCTTATGTTTTGAGGTGCTCCTATGTTGGGTGCATAAATACTTATAATTGTTATACCTTCTTCTTGGATCGATCCCTTGATCGTTATATAGTGTCCTTCTTTGTTTCTTGTAATAGTCTTTATTTTAAAGTCTGTTTTGTCTGATACGAGAATTGCTACTCCAGCTTTCTTTTGATTTCCATTTGCATGGAATATTTTTTTCCATCCCCTCACTTTCAGTCTGTATGTGTTCCTAGGTGTGAAGTGGGTCTCTTGTAGACAGCATATATACGGGTCTTGTTTTTGTATCCATTCAGCCAGTTTGTGTCTTTTGGTGGGAGCATTTAATCCATTTACATTTAAGGTAATTATCGATATGTATGTTCCTATTCCCATTTTCTTAAATATTTTGGGTTTGTTATTGTAGGTGTTTTCCTTTTCTTGTGTTTCTTGCCTAGAGAAGTTCCTTTAGCATTTGTTGTAAAGCTGGTTTGGTGGTGCTGAACTCTCTCAGCTTTTGCTTGTCTGTAAAGGTTTTGATTTCTCCATCAAATCTGAATGAGATCAGTGCTGGGTAGAGTAATCTTGGTTTTAGGTTTTTCTCCTTCGTCACTTTAAATATGTCCTGCCACTCCCTTCTGGCTTGCAGAGTTTCTGCTCAAAGATCAGCTGTTAACTTTATGGGGATTCCCTTATGTGTTGTTATTTT